>NW_026292303.1:0-2692494 GCF_023091745.1 Budorcas taxicolor
GGGAGACTCAGAGGCACCCCAAAATCCATGTCAACACTGGAGAGGAATCCTCAGGTTCTGGCCCCGACTCCACACAAGGTCTTAGGCCCCGGCATCGACGGGAGTGGTGTCTCGAGATGGCCCCTAGCAACTCACATGCGGACTGGCCCTTCCTGAGGCCACCAGAGCGGGTCCCTGAGGTCCCCGTCGTAACTCGAGAAGACCTGCCGCAACTCGAGAATATCCAGGAGGTTCTCCCCTGCAGGCGAGATGAGGCCCATTTCCGCAGAGGCTTCTCGGGCTAATCACACCACACCTCTGGATCGTCGAAAGATTCCTTCCCACCCTTGGTACAACTCAAGAAGTTCCCCGACATACCGGTCTCCACTCGAGAGTAAACACGAGGGTCCCGCCCACATCCAGAGGAGCCCCGTTTCCGCCTCGTAGCTCGAGGTGAGGGATCCTTTCCCTGCTTCGTCGGGAAAGAATTCCCGGCGTTCCCGTCGCATCTCAAGAGGAGGCCCTCTCAACAGGAACGGCGAGAGGAACTCCAGGGTCGTGCCACCATTCCAAGAGTCCCCCAGATGTCTCAATCCATTCCAGAGGAACCTCTTTTTCCTTCACCGGCTCGTCTTTCACGCCGAGGATAGACTCATACCAAGGTGGCACTTGGCACAGCCCTGTGGAAAGCCTCTTGGGAAAGCCTCGAGGGAAATCCTCGAGGGAAAGCCACAGATCCCTTGATCCACGTGACAGGAAGCGTGACCCTACTGCTGCAGCTCGGGAGGGAAGCGCACGTGCATGCCCCCCACTCGAGACGATTCCTGACTCCCCTGGGGAGACTCAGAGGCACCCCAAAATCCATGTCAACACTGGAGAGGAATCCTCAGGTTCTGGCCCCGACTCCACACAAGGTCTTAGGCCCCGGCAGCGACGGGAGAGGAATCTCGAGATGGCCCCTAGCAACTCGCATGGGGACTGGCCCTTCCTGAGGCCAGCAGAGCGGGTCCCTGAGGTCCCCGTCGTAACTCGAGAAGACCTGCCGCAACTCGAGAATATCCAGGAGGTTCTCCCATGCAGGCGAGATGAGGCCCATTTCCGCAGAGGCTTCTCGGGGCTAATCACACCTCACCTCTGGAACGTCGAAAGGGTCCTTCACTCCCTTGGTGCAACTCAAGAAGTTCCCCGACATACCCTTCTCCACTCGAGAGGAAACACGAGGGTCCCGCCCACATCCAGAGGAGCCCCGTTTCCGCCTCGTAGCTCGAGGTGAGGGATCCTTTCCCTGCTTCGTCGGGAAAGAATTCAGGGCGTTCTCGTCGCATCTCAAGAGGAGGTCCTCTCAACAGGAACGGCGAGAGGAACTCCAGGGTCGTGCCACCATTCCAAAAGTCCCCCAGATGTCTTTTTCCATTCCAGAGGAACCTCTTTTCCCTTCACCGGCTCGTCTTTCACGCCGAGGATCGACTCACACCAAGGTGGCACTTGGCACAGCCCTGTGGGAAAGCCTCGTGGGAAAGCCTCGAGGGAAATCCTCGAGGGAAAGCCCCAGATCCTTTGATCCACGTGAGAGGAAGCGTGACCATACTGCTGAAGCTCGGGAGAGAATCGCACGTGCATGCCCCCAGGCGAGACGAGGCCTGACTCCGCTGGGGAGACTGAGAGGCAGCCCAAGATCCATGTCAACACTGGAGAGGAATCCTCAGGTTCCGGCCCCGACTCCACACAAGGTCTTAGGCCCCGGCATCGATGGGAGAGGAATCCCGAGATGGCCCCTAGCAACTCGCATGGGGACTGGCCCTTCCTGAGGCCCCCAGAGCGGGTCCCTGAGGTCCCCGTCGTAACTCGAGAAGACCTGCCGCAACTCGAGAATATCCAGGAGGTTCTCCCATGCAGGCGAGATGAGGCCCATTTCCGCAGAGGCTTCTCGGGGCTAATCACACCTCACCTCTGGAACGTCGAAAGGGTCCTTCACTCCCTTGGTGCAACTCAAGAAGTTCCCCGACATACCCGTCTCCACTCGAGAGGAAACACGAGGGTCCCGCCCACATCCAGAGGAGCCCCGTTTCCGCCTCGTAGCTCGAGGTGAGGGATCCTTTCCCTGCTTCGTCGGGAAAGAATTCAGGGCGTTCTCGTCGCATCTCAAGAGGAGGTCCTCTCAACAGGAACGGCGAGAGGAACTCCAGGGTCGTGCCACCATTCCAAAAGTCCCCCAGATGTCTTTTTCCATTCCAGAGGAACCTCTTTTCCCTTCACCGGCTCGTCTTTCACGCCGAGGATCGACTCACACCAAGGTGGCACTTGGCACAGCCCTGTGGGAAAGCCTCGTGGGAAAGCCTCGAGGGAAATCCTCGAGGGAAAGCCCCAGATCCTTTGATCCACGTGAGAGGAAGCGTGACCATACTGCTGAAGCTCGGGAGAGAATCGCACGTGCATGCCCCCAGGCGAGACGAGGCCTGACTCCGCTGGGGAGACTGAGAGGCAGCCCAAGATCCATGTCAACACTGGAGAGGAATCCTCAGGTTCCGGCCCCGACTCCACACAAGGTCTTAGGCCCCGGCATCGATGGGAGAGGAATCCCGAGATGGCCCCTAGCAACTCGCATGGGGACTGGCCCTTCCTGAGGCCCCCAGAGCGGGTCCCTGAGGTCCCCGTCGTAACTCGAGAAGACCTGCCGCAACTCGAGAATATCCAGGAGGTTCTCCCCTGCAGGCGAGATGAGGCCCATCTTCCGCAGAGGCTTCTCGGGGCTAATCACACCTCACCTCTGGAACGTCGAAAGGTTCCTTCCCATCCTTGGTACAACTCAAGAAGTTCCCCGACATACCCGTCTCCACTCGAGAGTAAACACGAGGGTCCCGCCCACATCCAGAGGAGCCCCGTTTCCGCCTCGTAGCTCGAGGTGAGGGATACTTTCCCTGCTTCGTCGGGAAAGAATTCCGGGCGTTCCCGTCGCATCTCAAGAGGAGGTCCTCTCAACAGGAACGGCGAGAGGAACTCCAGGGTCGTGCCACCATTCCAAGAGTCCCCCAGAAGTCTCAATCCATTCCAGAGGAACCTCTTTTTCCTTCACTGGCTCGTCTTTCACGCCGAGGATAGACTCACACCAAGGTGGCACTTGGCACAGCCCTGTGGGAAAGCCTCGTGGGAAAGCCTCGAGGGAAAGCCTCGAGGGAAAGCCACAGATCCCTTGATCCACGTGACAGGAAGCGTGACCCTAATGCTGCAGCTCGGGAGGGAAGCGCACGTGCATGCCCCCACTCGAGACGAGTCCTGACTCCCCTGGGGGACTCAGAGGCACGGGAAAATCCATGTCAACCCTGGAGAGGAATCCTCAGGTTCTGTCCCCACTCCACACAAGGTCTTAGGCCCCGGCATCGATGGGAGAGGAATCCCGAGATGGCCCCTAGCAACTCGCATAGGGACTGGCCCTTCCTGAGGCCACCAGAGCGGGTCCCTGAGGTCCCCGTCGTAACTCGAGAAGACCTGCCGCAACTCGAGAATATCCAGGAGGTTCTCCCCTGCAGGCGAGATGAGGCCCATTTCCGCAGAGGCTTCTCGGGGCTAATCACACCTCACCTCTGGAACGTCGAAAGGGTCCTTCACTCCCTTGGTTCAACTCAAGAAGTTCCCCGACATACCCGTCTCCACTCGAGAGGAAACACGAGGGTCCCGCCCACATCCAGAGGAGCCCCGTTTCCGCCTCGTAGCTCGAGGTGAGGGATCCTTTCCCTGCTTCTTCGGGAAAGAATTCCGGGCATTCCCGTCGCATCTCAAGAGGAGGTCCTCTCAACAGGAACGGCGAGAGGAACTCCAGGGTCGTGCCACCATTCCAAGAGTCCCCCAGATGTCTCAATCCATTCCAGAGGAACCTCTTTTTCCTTCACCGGCTCGTCTTTCACGCCGAGGATCGACTCACACCAAGGTGGCACTTGGCACAGCCCTGTGGGAAAGCCTCGAGGGAAAGCCTCGAGGGAAAGCCACAGATCCCTTGATCCACGTGACAGGAAGCGTGACCCTACTGCTGCAGCACGGGAGGGAAGCGCACGTGCATGCCCCCACTCGAGACGATTCCTGACTCCCGTGGGGAGACTCAGAGGCACCCCAAAATCCATGTCAACACTGGAGAGGAATCCTCAGGTTCCGGCCCCGACTCCACACAAGGTCTTAGGCCCCGGCAGCGACGGGAGAGGAATCTCGAGATGGCCCCTAGCAACTCGCATGGGGACTGGCCCTTCCTGAGGCCACCAGAGCGGGTCCCTGAGGTCCCCGTCGTAACTCGAGAAGACCTGCCGCAACTCGAGAATATCCAGGAGGTTCTCCCCTGCAGGCGAGATGAGGCCCATTTCCGCAGAGGCTTCTCGGGGCTAATCACACCTCACCTCTGGAACGTCGAAAGGGTCCTTCACTCCCTTGGTGCAACTCAAGAAGTTCCCCGACATACCCGTCTCCACTCGAGAGGAAACACGAGGGTCCCGCCCACATCCAGAGGAGCCCCGTTTCTGCCTCGTAGCTCGAGGTGAGGGATCCTTTCCCTGCTTCGTCGGGAAAGAATTCCGGGCATTCCCGTCGCATCTCAAGAGAAGGTCCTCTCAACAGGAACGGCGAGAGGAACTCCAGGGTCGTGCCACCATTCCAAAAGTCCTCCAGATGTCTTTGTCCATTCCAGAGGAACCTCTTTTTCCTTCACCGGCTCGTCTTTCACGCCGAGGATCGACTCACACCAAGGTGGCACTTGGCACAGCCCTGTGGGAAAGCCTCGTGGGAAAGCCTCGAGGGAAATCCTCGAGGGAAAGCCCCAGATCCTTTGATCCACGTGAGAGGAAGCGTGACCATACTGCTGAAGCTCGGGAGGGAATCGCACGTGCATGCCCCCAGGCGAGACGAGGCCTGACTCCGCTGGGGAGACTGAGAGGCACACCAAGATCCATGTCAACACTGGAGAGGAATCCTCAGGTTCCGGCCCCGACTCCACACAAGGTCTTAGGCCCCGGCCTGGATGGGAGAGGAATCCCGAGATGGCCCCTAGCAACTCGCATGGGGACTGGACCTTCCTGAGGCCAACAGAGCGGGTCCCTGATGTCCCCGTCGTAAGTCGAGAAGACCTGCCGCAACTCGAGAATATCCAGGAGGTTCTCCCCTACAGGCGAGATGAGGCCCATTTCCGCAGAGGCTTCTCGGGGCTAAGCACACCTCACCTCTGGAACGTCGAAAGGTTCCTTCCCATCCTTGGTACAACTGAAGAAGTTCCCCGACATACCCGTCTCCACTCGAGAGGAAACACGAGGGTCCCGCCCACATCCAGAGGAGCCCCGTTTCCGCCTCGTAGCTCGAGGTGAGGGATCCTTTCCCTGCTTCGTCGGGAAAGAATTCCCGGCGAGCCCGTCGCATCTCAAGAGGAGGCCCTCTCAACAGGAACGGCGAGAGGAACTCCAGGGTCGTGCCACCATTCCAAGAGTACCCCAGATATCTCAATCCATTCCAGAGGAACATCTTTTCCCTTCACCGGCTCGTCTTTCACGCCGAGGATCGACTCACACCAAGGTGGCACTTGGCACAGCCCTGTGGGAAAGCCTCGTGGGAAAGCCTCGAGGGAAAGCCACAGATCCTTTGATCCACGTGACAGGAAGCGTGACCCTACTGCTGCAGCTCGGGAGGGAAGCGCACGTGCATGCCCCCACTCGAGACGAGGCCTGACTCCCCTGGGGAGACTGAGAGGCACCCCAAGATCCATGTCAACACTGGAGAGGAATCCTCAGGTTCCGGCCCCGACTCCACACAAGGTCTTAGTCCCCGGCATCGATGGGAGAGGAATCCCGAGATGGCCCCTAGCAACTCGCATGCGGACTGGCCCTTCCTGAGGCCACCAGAGCGGGTCCCTGAGGTCCCCGTCGTAACTCGTGAAGACCTGCCGCAACTCGAGAATATCCAGGAGGTTCTCCCCTGCAGGCGAGATGAGGCCCATTTCCGCAGAGGCTTCTCGGGGCTAATCACACCACACCTCTGGATCGTCGGAAGGTTCCCTCCCACCGTTGGTACAACTCAAGAAGTTCCCCGACATACCCGTCTCCACTCGAGAGTAAACACGAGGGTCCCGCCCACATCCAGAGGAGCCCCGTTTCCGCCTCGTAGCTCGAGGTGAGGGATCCTTTCCCTGCTTCGTCGGGAAAGAATTCCCGGCGTTCCCGTCGCATCTCAAGAGGAGGCCCTCTCAACAGGAACGGCGAGAGGAACTACAGCGTCGTGCCACCATTCCAAGAGTCCCCCAGATGTCTCAATCCATTCCAGAGGAACCTCTTTTTCCTTCACCGGCTCGTCTTTCACGCCGAGGATAGACTCATACCAAGGTGGCACTTGGCACAGCCCTGTGGGAAAGCCTCTTGGGAAAGCCTCGAGGGAAATCCTCGAGGGAAAGCCACAGATCCCTTGATCCACGTGACAGGAAGCGTGACCCTACTGCTGCAGCTCGGGAGGGAAGCGCACGTGCATGCCCCCACTCGAGACGATTCCTGACTCCCCTGGGGAGACTCAGAGGCACCCCAAAATCCATGTCAACACTGGAGAGGAATCCTCAGGTTCCGGCCCCGACTCCACACAAGGTCTTAGGCCCCGGCAGCGACGGGAGAGGAATCTCGAGATGGCCCCTAGCAACTCGCATGGGGACTGGCCCTTCATGAGGCCACCAGAGCGGGTCCCTGAGGTCCCCGTCGTAACTCGAGAAGACCTGCCGCAACTCGAGAATATCCAGGAGGTTCTCCCCTGCAGGCGAGATGAGGCCCATTTCCGCAGAGGCTTCTCGGGGCTAATCACACCTCACCTCTGGAACGTCGAAAGGGTCCTTCACTCCCATGGTGCAACTCAAGAAGTTCCCCGACATACCCGTCTCCACTCGAGAGGAAACACGAGGGTCCCGCCCACATCCAGAGGAGCCCCGTTTCCGCCTCGTAGCTCGAGGTGAGGGATCCTTTCCCTGCTTCGTCAGGAAAGAATTCCGGGCGTTCCCGTCGCATCTCAAGAGGAGGTCCTCTCAACAGGAACGGCGAGAGGAACTCCAGGGTCGTGCCAGCATTCCAAAAGTCCCCCAGATGTCTTTGTCCATTCCAGAGGAACCTCTTTTCCCTTCACCGGCTCGTCTTTCACGCCGAGGATCCACTCACACCAAGGTGGCACTTGGCCCAGCCCTGTGGGAAAGCCTCGAGGGAAAGCCTCGAGGGAATGCCACAGATCCCTTGATCCACGTGACAGGATGCGTGACCCTACTGCTGCAGCTCGGGAGGGAAGCGCACGTGCATGCCCCCACTCGAGACGAGGCCTGACTCCCCTGGGGAGACTCAGAAGCACCCCAAGATCCATGGCAACACTGGAGAGGAATCCTCAGGTTCCGGCCCCGACTCCACACAAGGTCTTAGGCCCCGGCATGGATGGGAGAGGAATCCCGAGATGGCCCCTAGCAACTCACACGGGGACTGGCCTTTCCTGAGGCCACCAGAGCGGGTCCCTGAGGTCCCCGTCGTAACTCGAGAAGACCTGCCGCAACTCGAGAAAATCCAAGAGGTTCTCCCCTCCAGGCGAGATGAGGCCCATTTTCGCCGAGGCGTCTCGAGGCTGATCACACCTCACCTCTGGAACTTCGAAAGGGTCCTTCACACCCTTGTTGCAAATCAAGAAGTTCCCCGGCATACCCGTCTCCACTCGAGAGGAATCACGAGGGTCCCGCCCACATCCAGAGGAGCCCCGTTTCCGCCTCGTAGCTCGAGATGAGGGATCCTTACCCTGCTTCGTCGGGAAAGAGTTCCCGGCGTTCCCGTCGCACCTCAAGAGGAGGCCCCTCTCAACAGGAATGGCGAGAGGAACTCCAGGGTCGTGCCACCATTCCAAGAGTCCCCCAGATGTCTCAGTCCATTCCAGAGGAACCTCTTTTGCCTTCACCGGCTCGTCTTTCACGCCGAGGATCGACTCACACCATGGTGGCACGTGGCACAGCCCTGTGGGAAAGCCTCGTGTGAAAGCCTCGAGCGAAAGCCTCGAGGGAAACCACAGATCCCTTGATCCACGTGACAGTAAGCGTGACACTACTGCTGCAGCTCGGGAGGAAAGTGCACGTGCATGCCCCCACTCGAGACGAGGCCTGACTCCCCTGGGGAGACTCAGAAGCACCCCAAGATCCATGGCAACACTGGAGAGGAATCCTCAGGTTCCGGCCCCGACTCCACACAAGGTCTTAGGCCCCGGCATGGACGTGAGAGGAATCCCGAGATAGCCCCTAGCAAATCGCACGGGGACTGGCCTTTCCTGAGGCCACCAGAGCGGGTCCCTGAGGTCCCCGTCGTAACTCGAGAAGACCTGCCGCAACTCGAGAAAATCCAGGAGGTTCTCCCCTCCAGGCGAGATGAGGCCCATTTCCGCCGAGGCGTCTCGAGGCTGATCACACCTCACCTCTGGAACTTCGAAAGGGTCCTTCACACCCTTGGTGCAAATCAAGAAGTTCCCCGATATACCCGTCTCCACTCGAGAGGAAACACGAGGGTCCCGCCCACATCCAGAGGAGCCCCGTTTCCGCCTCGTAGCTCGAGATGAGGGATCCTTTCCCTGCTTCGTCGGGAAAGAGTTCCCGGCGTTCCCGTCGCATCTCAAGTGGAAGCCCTCTCAACAGGAAAGGCGAGAGGAACTCCAGGGTCGTGCCACCATTCCAAGAGTCCCCCAGATGTCTCAGTCCGTTCCAGAGGAACCTCTTTTCCCTTCACCGGCTCGTCTTTCACGCCGAGGATCGACTCACACCAAGGTGGCACGTGTCACAGCCCTGTGGGAAAGCCTCGTGGGAAAGCCTCGAGCGAAAGCCTCGAGGGAAACCACAGATCCCTTGATCCACGTGACAGGAAGCACGACACTTCTGCTGCAGCTCGGGAGGAAAGCGCACGTGCATGCCCCCACTCGAGACGAGGCCTGACTCCCCTGGGGAAACTCAGAAGCACCTCAAGATCCATGGCAACACTGGAGAGGAATCCTCAGGTTCCGGCCCCGACTCCACACAAGGTCTTAGGCCGCTGCATGGACGGGAGAGTAATACCGAGAGGTCCCCTAGCAACTCGCATGGGGACTGGCCTTTCCTGAGGCCACCAGAGCGGGTCCCTGAGGTCCCCGTCGTAACTCGAGAAGACCTGCCGCAACTCGAGAAAATCCAGGAGGTTCTCCCCTCCAGGCGAGATGAGGCCCATTTCCGCCGAGGCGTCTCGAGGCTGATCACACCTCACCTCTGGAACTTCGAAAGGCTCCTTCACACCCTTGGTGCAAATCAAGAATTTCCCCGACACACCCGTCTCCACTCGAGAGGAAACACGAGGGTCCCGCCCACATCCAGATGAGCCCCATTTCCGCCTCGGAGCTCGAGATGAGGGATCCTTTCCCTGCTTCGTCGGGAAAGAGTTCCCGGCGTTCCCGTCGCATCTCAAGAGGAGGCCCTCTCAACAGGAACGGTGAGAGGAACTCCAGGGTCGTGCCACCTTTCCAAGAGTCCCACAGATGTCTCAGTCCGTTCCAGAGGAACCTCTTTTCCCTTCACCGGCTCGTCTTTCACGCCTAGGATCGACTCACACCAAGGTGGCACGTGGCACAGCCCTGTGGGAAAGCCTCGTGGGAAAGCCTCGAGCGAAAGCCTCGAGGGAAACCACAGATCCCTTGATCCACGTGACAGGAAGCGTGACACTACTGCTGCAGCTCGGGAGGAAAGCACACGTGCATGCCCCCACTCGAGACGAGGCCTGACTCCCCTGGGGAGACTCAGAAGCACCCCCAGATCCATGGCAACACTGGAGAGGAATCCTCAGGTTCCGGCCCCGACTCCACACAAGGTCTTAGGCCCCGGCATGGATGGGAGAGGAATCCCGAGATAGCCCCTAACAAATCGCACGGGGACTGGCCTTTCCTGAGGCCACCAGAGCGGGTCCCTGAGGTCCCCGTCGTAACTCGAGAAGACCTGCCGCAACTCGAGAAAATCCAGGAGGTTCTCCCCTCCAGGCGAGATGAGGCCCATTTCCGCCGAGGCGTCTCGAGGCTGATCACACCTCACCTCTGGAACTTCGAAAGGTCCTTCACACCCTTGGTGCAAATCAAGAAGTTCCCCGACATACCCTTCTCCACTCGAGAGGAAACACGAGGGTCCCGCCCACATCCAGAGGAGCCCCGTTTCCGCCTCGTAGCTCGAGATGAGGGATCCTTTCCCTGCTTCGTCGGGAAAGAGTTCCCGGCGTTCCCGTCGCATCTCAAGAGGAAGCCCTCTCAACAGGAAAGGCGAGAGGAACTCCAGGGTCGTGCCACCATTCCAAGAGTCCCCCAGATGTCTCAGTCCATTCCAGAGGAACCTCTTTTCCCTTCACCAGCTTGTCTTTCATGTTGAGGATCGACTCACACCAAGGTGGCACGTGGCACAGCCCTGTGGGAAAGCCTCGTGGGAAAGCCTCGAGCGAAAGCCTCGAGGGAAACCACAGATCCCTTGATCCACGTGACAGAAAGCGTGACACTACTGCTGCAGCTCGGGAGGAAAGCGCACGTGCATGCCCCCACTCGAGACGAGGCCTGACTCCCCTTGGGAGACTCAGAAGCACCCCAAGATCCATGGCAACACTGGAGAGGAATCCTCAGGTTCCGGCCCCGACTCCACACAAGGAGTGAGGCCACGGCATGGACGGGAGAGGAACCCCGAGAGGTCCCCTAGCAACTCTAACGGGGACTGGCCTTTCCTGAGGCCACCAGAGCGGGTCCCTGAGGTCCCCGTCGTAACTCGAGAAGACCTGCCGCAACTCGAGAAAATCCAGGAGGTTCTCCCCTCCAGGCGAGATGAGGCCCATTTCCGCCGAGGCGTCTCGAGGCCGATCACACCTCACCTCTGGAACTTCGAAAGGGTCCTTCACACCCTTGGTGCAAATCAAGAAGTTCCCCGACATACCCGTCTCCACTCGAGAGGAAACACGTGGGTCCCGCCCACATCCAGAGGAGGCCCGTTTCCGCCTCGTAGCTCGAGATGAGGGATCCTTTCCCTGCTTCATCGGGAAAGAGTTCCTGGCGTTCCCGTCGCATCTCAAGAGGAGGCCCCCTCAACAGGAACGGCGAGATGAACTCCAGGGTCGTGCCAATATTCCAAGAGTCCCCCAGATGTCTCAGTCCATTCCAGAGGAAACTCTTTTCCCTTCACCGGCTCGTCTTTCACGCCGAGGATCGACCCACACCAAGGTGGTACGTGGCACAGCTTTGTGGAAAAGCCTCGTGGGAAAGCCTCGAGAGAAAGCCTCGAGGGAAACCACAGATCCCTTGATCCACGTGACAGGAAGCGTGACTACTGCTGCAGCTCAGGAGGAAAGAGCACGTGCATGCCCCCATTCGAGACGAGGCCTGACTCCCCTGGGGAGACTCAGAAGCACCCCAAGATCCATGGCAACACTGGGGAGGAATCCTCAGGTTCCGGCCCCGACTCCACACAAGGTCTTAGGCCCCGGCATGGACGGGAGAGGAATCCCGAGATGGCCCCTAGCAACTCGCACGGGGACTGGCCTTTCCTGAGGCCACCAGAGCGGGTCCCTGAGGTCCCCGTCGTAACTCGAGAAGACCTGCCGCAACTCGAGAAAATCCAGGAGGTTCTCCCCTCCAGGCGAGATGAGGCCCATTTCCGCCGAGGCGTCTCGAGGCTGATCACACCTCACCTCTGGAACTTCGAAAGGGTCCTTCACACCCTTGGTGCAAATCAAGAAGTTCCCCGACATACCCGTCTCCACTCGAGAGGAAACACGAGGGTCCCGCCCACATCCAGAGGAGCCCCGTTTCCGCCTCGTAGCTCGAGATGAGGGATCCTTTCCCTGCTTCGTCGGGAAAGAGTTCCCGGCGTTCCCGTCGCATCTCAAGTGGAAGCCCTCTCAACAGGAAAGGCGAGAGGAACTCCAGGGTCGTGCCACCATTCCAAGAGTCCCCCAGATGTCTCAGTCCGTTCCAGAGGAACCTCTTTTCCCTTCACCGGCTCGTCTTTCACGCCGAGGATCGACTCACACCAAGCTGGCACGTGGCACAGCCCTGTGGGAAAGCCTCGGGGGAAAGCCTCGAGCGAAAGCCTCGAGGGAAACCACAGATCCCTTGTTCCACGTGACAGGAAGCGTGACACTACTGCTGCAGCTCGGGAGGAAAGCACACGTGCATGCCCCCACTCGAGACGAGGCCTGACTCCCCTGGGGAGACTCAGAAGCACCCCAAGATCCATGGCAACACTGGAGAGGAATCCTCAGGTTCCGGCCCCGACTCCACACAAGGTCTTAGGCCGCTGCATGGACGGGAGAGTAATACCGAGATGGCCCCTAGCAACTCGCACGGGGACTGGCCTTTCCTGAGGCCACCAGAGCGGGTCCCTGAGGTCCCCGTCGTAACTCGAGAAGACCTGCCGCAACTCGAGAAAATCCAGGAGGTTCTCCCCTCCAGGCGAGATGAGGCCCATTTCCGCCGAGGCGTCTCGAGGCTGATCACACCTCACCTCTGGAACTTCGAAAGGGTCCTTCACACCCTTGGTGCAAATCAAGAAGTTCCCCGACATACCCGTCTCCACTCGAGAGGAAACACGAGGGTCCCGCCCACATCCAGAGGAGGCCCGTTTCCGCCTCGTACCTCGAGATGAGGGATCCTTTCCCTGCTTCATCGGGAAAGAGTTCCTGGCGTTCCCGTCGCATCTCAAGAGGAGGCCCTCTCAACAGGAACGGCGAGAGGAACTCCAGGGTCGTGCCACCTTTCCAAGAGTCCCCCAGATGTCTCAGTTCATTCCAGAGAAACCTCTTTTCCCTTCACCGGCTCGTCTTTCACGCCGAGGATCGACTCACACCAAGGTGGCACGTGGCACAGCCCTGTGGGAAAGCCTCGTGGGAAAGCTTCGAGGGACAGCCTCGAGGGAAAGCCACAGATCCCTTGATCCACGTGACAGGAAGCGTGACACTACTGCTGCAGCTCGGGAGGAAAGCACACGTACATGCCCCCACTCGAGACGAGGCCTGACTCCCCTCGGGAGACTCAGAAGCACCTCAAATTCCATGGCAACACTGGAGAGGAATCCTCAGTTTCCGGCCACGACTCCACACAAGGTCTTAGGCCCCGGCATGGACGGGAGAGGAATCCCGAGATGGCCCCTAGCAACTCGCACGGGGACTGGCCTTTCCTGAGGCCACCAGAGCGGGTCCCTGAGGTCCCCGTCGTAACTCGAGAAGACCTGCCGCAACTCGAGCAAATCCAGGAGGTTCTCCCCTCCAGGCGAGATGAGGCCCATTTCCGCCGAGGCGTCTCGAGGATGATCACACCTCACCTCTGGAACTTCGAAAGGGTCCTTCACACCCTTGGTGCAAATCAAGAAGTTCCCCGACATACCCGTCTCCACTCGAGAGGAAACACGAGGGTCCCGCCCACATCCAGAGGAGCCCCGTTTCCGCCTCGTAGCTCGAGATGAGGGATCCTTACCCTGCTTCGTCGGGAAAGAGTTCCCGGCGTTCCCGTCGCATCTCAAGTGGAAGCCCTCTCAACAGGAAAGGTGAGAGGAACTCCAGGGTCGTGCCACCATTCCAAGAGTCCCCCAGATGTCTCAGTCCGTTCCAGAGGAACCTCTTTTCCCTTCACCGGCTCGTCTTTCACGCCGAGGATCGACTCACACCAAGGTGGCACGTGGCACAGCCCTGTGGGAAAGCCTCGTGGGAAAGCCTCGAGCGAAAGCCACGAGGGAAACCACAGATCCCTTTATCCACGTGACAGGAAGCGTGACACTACTGCTGCAGCTCGTGAGGAAAGCGCACGTGCATGCCCCCACTCGAGACGAGGCCTGACTCCCCTGGGGAGACTCAGAAGCACCCCAAGATCCATGGCAACACTGGAGAGGAATCCTCAGGTTCCGGCTCCGACTCCACACAAGGTCTTAGGCCCCGGCATGGATGGGAGAGGAATCCCGAGATGGCCCCTAGCAACTCACACGGGGACTGGCCTTTCCTGAGGCCACCAGAGCGGGTTCCTGAGGTCCCCGTCGTAACTCGAGAAGACCTGCCGCAACTCGAGAAAATCCAAGAGGTTCTCCCCTCCAGGCGAGATGAGGCCCATTTTCGCCGAGGCGTCTCGAGGCTGATCACACCTCACCTCTGGAACTTCGAAAGGGTCCTTCACACCCTTGTTGCAAATCAAGAAGTTCCCCGGCATACCCGTCTCCACTCGAGAGGAAACACGAGGGTCCCGCCCACATCCAGAGGAGCCCCGTTTCCGCCTCGTAGCTCGAGATGAGGGATCCTTACCCTGCTTCGTCGGGAAAGAGTTCCTGGCGTTCCCGTCGCACCTCAAGAGGAGGCCCCTCTCAACAGGAATGGCGAGAGGAACTCCAGGGTCGTGCCACCATTCCAAGAGTCCCCCAGATGTCTCAGTCCATTCCAGAGGAACCTCTTTTGCCTTCACCGGCTCGTCTTTCACGCCGAGGATCGACTCACACCATGGTGGCACGTGGCACAGCCCTGTGGGAAAGCCTCGTGTGAAAGCCTCGAGCGAAAGCCTCGAGGGAAACCACAGATCCCTTGATCCACGTGACAGGAAGCGTGACACTACTGCTGCAGCTCGAGAGGAAAGTGCACGTGCATGCCCCCACAAGAGACGAGGCCTGACTCCCCTGGGGAAACTCAGAAGCACCCCAAGATCCATGGCAACACTGGAGAGGAATGCTCAGGTTCCGGCCCCGACTCCACACAAGGTCTTAGGCCCCGGCATGGACGGGAGAGGAATCCCGAGATAGCCCCTAGCAAATCGCACGGGGACTGGCCTTTCCTGAGGCCACCAGAGCGGGTCCCTGAGGTCCCCGTCGTAACTCGAGAAGACCTGCCGCAACTCGAGAAAATCCAGGAGGTTCTCCCCTCCAGGCGAGATGAGGCCCATTTCCGCCGAGGCGTCTCGAGGCTGATCACACCTCACCTCTGGAACTTCGAAAGGGTCCTTCACACCCTTGGTGCAAATCAAGAAGTTCCCCGACATACCCGTCTCCACTCGAGAGGAAACACGAGGGTCCCGCCCACATCCAGAGGAGCCCCGTTTCCGCCTCGTAGCTCGAGATGAGGGATCCTTTCCCTGCTTCGTCGGGAAAGAGTTCCCGGCGTTCCCGTCGCATCTCAAGTGGAAGCCCTCTCAACAGGAAAGGCGAGAGGAACTCCAGGGTCGTGCCACCATTCCAAGAGTCCCCCAGATGTCTCAGTCCGTTCCAGAGGAACCTCTTTTCCCTTCACCGGCTCGTCTTTCACGCCGAGGATCGACTCACACCAAGCTGGCACGTGGCACAGCGCTGTGGGAAAGCCTCGGGGGAAAGCCTCGAGCGAAAGCCTCGAGGGAAACCACAGATCCCTTGTTCCACGTGACAGGAAGCGTGACACTACTGCTGCAGCTCGGGAGGAAAGCACACGTGCATGCCCCCACTCGAGACGAGGCCTGACTCCCCTGGGGAGACTCAGAAGCACCCCAAGATCCATGGCAACACTGGAGAGGAATCCTCAGGTTCCGGCCCCGACTCCACACAAGGTCTTAGGCCGCTGCATGGACGGGAGAGTAATACCGAGATGGCCCCTAGCAACTCGCACGGGGACTGGCCTTTCCTGAGGCCACCAGAGCGGGTCCCTGAGGTCCCCGTCGTAACTCGAGAAGACCTGCCGCAACTCGAGAAAATCCAGGAGGTTCTCCCCTCCAGGCGAGATGAGGCCCATTTCTGCCGAGGCGTCTCGAGGCTGATCACACCTCACCTCTGGAACTTCGAAAGGGTCCTTCACACCCTTGGTGCAAATCAAGAAGTTCCCCGACATACCCGTCTCCACTCGAGAGGAAACACGAGGGTCCCGCCCACATCCAGAGGAGGCCCGTTTCCGCCTCGTACCTCGAGATGAGGGATCCTTTCCCTGCTTCATCGGGAAAGAGTTCCTGGCGTTCCCGTCGCATCTCAAGAGGAGGCCCCCTCAACAGGAACGGCGAGATGAACTCCAGGGTCGTGCCAATATTCCAAGAGTCCCCCAGATGTCTCAGTCCATTCCAGAGGAAACTCTTTTCCCTTCACCGGCTCGTCTTTCACGCCGAGGATCGACCCACACCAAGGTGGTACGTGGCACAGCTTTGTGGAAAAGCCTCGTGGGAAAGCCTCGAGAGAAAGCCTCGAGGGAAACCACAGATCCCTTGATCCACGTGACAGGAAGCGTGACTACTGCTGCAGCTCAGGAGGAAAGAGCACGTGCATGCCCCCATTCGAGACGAGGCCTGACTCCCCTGGGGAGACTCAGAAGCACCCCAAGATCCATGGCAACACTGGGGAGGAATCCTCAGGTTCCGGCCCCGACTCCACACAAGGTCTTAGGCCCCGGCATGGACGGGAGAGGAATCCCGAGATGGCCCCTAGCAACTCGCACGGGGACTGGCCTTTCCTGAGGCCACCAGAGCGGGTCCCTGAGGGCCCCGTCGTAACTCGAGAAGACCTGCCGCAACTCGAGAAAATCCAGGAGGTTCTCCCCTCCAGGCGAGATGAGGCCCATTTCCGCCGAGGCGTCTCGAGGCTGATCACACCTCACCTCTGGAACTTCGAAAGGGTCCTTCACACCCTTGGTGCAAATCAAGAAGTTCCCCGACATACCCGTCTCCACTCGAGAGGAAACACGAGGGTCCCGCCCACATCCAGAGGAGCCCCGTTTCCGCCTCGTAGCTCGAGATGAGGGATCCTTTCCCTGCTTCGTCGGGAAAGAGTTCCCGGCGTTCCCGTCGCATCTCAAGTGGAAGCCCTCTCAACAGGAAAGGCGAGAGGAACTCCAGGGTCGTGCCACCATTCCAAGAGTCCCCCAGATGTCTCAGTCCGTTCCAGAGGAACCTCTTTTCCCTTCACCGGCTCGTCTTTCACGCCGAGGATCGACTCACACCAAGCAGGCACGTGGCACAGCGCTGTGGGAAAGCCTCGGGGGAAAGCCTCGAGCGAAAGCCTCGAGGGAAACCACAGATCCCTTGTTCCACGTGACAGGAAGCGTGACACTACTGCTGCAGCTCGGGAGGAAAGCACACGTGCATGCCCCCACTCGAGACGAGGCCTGACTCCCCTGGGGAGACTCAGAAGCACCCCAAGATCCATGGCAAAACTGGAGAGGAATCCTCAGGTTCCGGCCCCGACTCCACACAAGGTCTTAGGCCGCTGCATGGACGGGAGAGTAATACCGAGATGGCCCCTAGCAACTCGCACGGGGACTGGCCTTTCCTGAGGCCACCAGAGCGGGTCCCTGAGGTCCCCGTCGTAACTCGAGAAGACCTGCCGCAACTCGAGAAAATCCAGGAGGTTCTCCCCTCCAGGCGAGATGAGGCCCATTTCCGCCGAGGCGTCTCGAGGCTGATCACACCTCACCTCTGGAACTTCGAAAGGATCCTTCACACCCTTGGTGCAAATCAAGAATTTCCCCGACATACCCGTCTCCACTCGAGAGGAAACACGAGGGTCCCGCCCACATCCAGAGGAGCCCCGTTTCCGCCTCGTAGCTCGAGATGAGGGATCCTTTCCCTGCTTCGTCGGGAAAGAGTTCCCGGCGTTCCCGTCGCATCTCAAGTGGAAGCCCTCTCAACAGGAAAGGCGAGAGGAACTCCAGGGTCGTGCCACCATTCCAAGAGTCCCCCAGATGTCTCAGTCCGTTCCAGAGGAACCTCTTTTCCCTTCACCGGCTCGTCTTTCACGCCGAGGATCGACTCACACCAAGGTGGCACGTGGCACAGCCCTGTGGGAAAGCCTCGTGGGAAAGCCTCGAGCGAAAGCCTCGAGGGAAACCACAGATCCCTTGATCCACGTGACAGGAAGCGCGACACTTCTGCTGCAGCTCGGGAGGAAAGCGCACGTGCATGCCCCCACTCGAGACGAGGCCTGACTCCCCTGTGGAGACTCAGAAGCACCCCAAGATCCACGGCAACACTGGAGAGGAATCCTCAGGTTCCGGCCCCGACTCCACACAAGGTCTTAGGCCGCTGCATGGACGGGAGAGTAATACCGAGATGGCCCCTAGCAACTATAACGGGGACTGGCCTTTCCTGAGGCCACCAGAGCGGGTCCCTGAGGTCCCCGTCGTAACTCGAGAAGACCTGCCGCAACTCGAGAAAATCCAGGAGGTTCTCCCCTCCAGGCGAGATGAGGCCCATTTCCGCCGAGGCGTCTCGAGGCTGATCACACCTCACCTCTGGAACTTCGAAAGGGTCCTTCACACCCTTGGTGCAAATCAAGAATTTCCCCGACATACCCGTCTCCACTCGAGAGGAAACACGAGGGTCCCGCCCACATCCAGATGAGCCCCGTTTCCGCCTCGGAGCTCGAGATGAGGGATACTTTCCCTGCTTCTTCGGGAAAGAATTCCCGGCGTTCCCGTCGCATCTCAAGAGGAGGCCCTCTCAACAGGAACGGCGAGAGGAACTCCAGGGTCGTGCCACCTTTCCAAGAGTCCCCCAGATGTCTCAGTTCATTCCAGAGAAACCTCTTTTCCCTTCACCGGCTCGTCTTTCACGCCGAGGATCGACTCACACCAAGGTGGCACGTGGCACAGCCCTGTGGGAAAGCCTCGTGGGAAAGCTTCGAGGGACAGCCTCGAGGGAAAGCCACAGATCCCTTGATCCACGTGACAGGAAGCGTGACACTACTGCTGCAGCTCGGGAGGAAAGCACACGTACATGCCCCCACTCGAGACGAGGCCTGACTCCCCTCGGGAGACTCAGAAGCACCTCAAATTCCATGGCAACACTGGAGAGGAATCCTCAGTTTCCGGCCACGACTCCACACAAGGTCTTAGGCCCCGGCATGGACGGGAGAGGAATCCCGAGATGGCCCCTAGCAACTCGCACGGGGACTGGCCTTTCCTGAGGCCACCAGAGCGGGTCCCTGAGGTCCCCGTCGTAACTCGAGAAGACCTGCCGCAACTCGAGCAAATCCAGGAGGTTCTCCCCTCCAGGCGAGATGAGGCCCATTTCCGCCGAGGCGTCTCGAGGATGATCACACCTCACCTCTGGAACTTCGAAAGGGTCCTTCACACCCTTGGTGCAAATCAAGAAGTTCCCCGACATACCCGTCTCCACTCGAGAGGAAACACGAGGGTCCCGCCCACATCCAGAGGAGCCCCGTTTCCGCCTCGTAGCTCGAGATGAGGGATCCTTACCCTGCTTCGTCGGGAAAGAGTTCCCGGCGTTCCCGTCGCATCTCAAGTGGAAGCCCTCTCAACAGGAAAGGTGAGAGGAACTCCAGGGTCGTGCCACCATTCCAAGAGTCCCCCAGATGTCTCAGTCCGTTCCAGAGGAACCTCTTTTCCCTTCACCGGCTCGTCTTTCACGCCGAGGATCGACTCACACCAAGGTGGCACGTGGCACAGCCCTGTGGGAAAGCCTCGTGGGAAAGCCTCGAGCGAAAGCCACGAGGGAAACCACAGATCCCTTTATCCACGTGACAGGAAGCGTGACACTACTGCTGCAGCTCGTGAGGAAAGCGCACGTGCATGCCCCCACTCGAGACGAGGCCTGACTCCCCTGGGGAGACTCAGAAGCACCCCAAGATCCATGGCAACACTGGAGAGGAATCCTCAGGTTCCGGCTCCGACTCCACACAAGGTCTTAGGCCCCGGCATGGATGGGAGAGGAATCCCGAGATGGCCCCTAGCAACTCACACGGGGACTGGCCTTTCCTGAGGCCACCAGAGCGGGTTCCTGAGGTCCCCGTCGTAACTCGAGAAGACCTGCCGCAACTCGAGAAAATCCAAGAGGTTCTCCCCTCCAGGCGAGATGAGGCCCATTTTCGCCGAGGCGTCTCGAGGCTGATCACACCTCACCTCTGGAACTTCGAAAGGGTCCTTCACACCCTTGTTGCAAATCAAGAAGTTCCCCGGCATACCCGTCTCCACTCGAGAGGAAACACGAGGGTCCCGCCCACATCCAGAGGAGCCCCGTTTCCGCCTCGTAGCTCGAGATGAGGGATCCTTACCCTGCTTCGTCGGGAAAGAGTTCCCGGCGTTCCCGTCGCACCTCAAGAGGAGGCCCCTCTCAACAGGAATGGCGAGAGGAACTCCAGGGTCGTGCCACCATTCCAAGAGTCCCCCAGATGTCTCAGTCCATTCCAGAGGAACCTCTTTTGCCTTCACCGGCTCGTCTTTCACGCCGAGGATCGACTCACACCATGGTGGCACGTGGCACAGCCCTGTGGGAAAGCCTCGTGTGAAAGCCTCGAGCGAAAGCCTCGAGGGAAACCACAGATCCCTTGATCCACGTGACAGGAAGCGTGACACTACTGCTGCAGCTCGAGAGGAAAGTGCACGTGCATGCCCCCACAAGAGACGAGGCCTGACTCCCCTGGGGAAACTCAGAAGCACCCCAAGATCCATGGCAACACTGGAGAGGAATGCTCAGGTTCCGGCCCCGACTCCACACAAGGTCTTAGGCCCCGGCATGGACGGGAGAGGAATCCCGAGATAGCCCCTAGCAAATCGCACGGGGACTGGCCTTTCCTGAGGCCACCAGAGCGGGTCCCTGAGGTCCCCGTCGTAACTCGAGAAGACCTGCCGCAACTCGAGAAAATCCAGGAGGTTCTCCCCTCCAGGCGAGATGAGGCCCATTTCCGCCGAGGCGTCTCGAGGCTGATCACACCTCACCTCTGGAACTTCGAAAGGGTCCTTCACACCCTTGGTGCAAATCAAGAAGTTCCCCGACATACCCGTCTCCACTCGAGAGGAAACACGAGGGTCCCGCCCACATCCAGAGGAGCCCCGTTTCCGCCTCGTAGCTCGAGATGAGGGATCCTTTCCCTGCTTCGTCGGGAAAGAGTTCCCGGCGTTCCCGTCGCATCTCAAGTGGAAGCCCTCTCAACAGGAAAGGCGAGAGGAACTCCAGGGTCGTGCCACCATTCCAAGAGTCCCCCAGATGTCTCAGTCCGTTCCAGAGGAACCTCTTTTCCCTTCACCGGCTCGTCTTTCACGCCGAGGATCGACTCACACCAAGGTGGCACGTGGCACAGCGCTGTGGGAAAGCCTCGGGGGAAAGCCTCGAGCGAAAGCCTCGAGGGAAACCACAGATCCCTTGTTCCACGTGACAGGAAGCGTGACACTACTGCTGCAGCTCGGGAGGAAAGCACACGTGCATGCCCCCACTCGAGACGAGGCCTGACTCCCCTGGGGAGACTCAGAAGCACCCCAAGATCCATGGCAACACTGGAGAGGAATCCTCAGGTTCCGGCCCCGACTCCACACAAGGTCTTAGGCCGCTGCATGGACGGGAGAGTAATACCGAGATGGCCCCTAGCAACTCGCACGGGGACTGGCCTTTCCTGAGGCCACCAGAGCGGGTCCCTGAGGTCCCCATCGTAACTCGAGAAGACCTGCCGCAACTCGAGAAAATCCAGGAGGTTCTCCCCTCCAGGCGAGATGAGGCCCATTTCCGCCGAGGCGTCTCGAGGCTGATCACACCTCACCTCTGGAACTTCGAAAGGCTCCTTCACACCCTTGGTGCAAATCAAGAATTTCCCCGACATACCCGTCTCCACTCGAGAGGAAACACGAGGGTCCCGCCCACATCCAGAGGAGCCCCGTTTCCGCCTCGTAGCTCGAGATGAGGGATCCTTTCCCTGCTTCGTCGGGAAAGAGTTCCCGGCGTTCCCGTCGCATCTCAAGTGGAAGCCCTCTCAACAGGAAAGGCGAGAGGAACTCCAGGGTCGTGCCACCATTCCAAGAGTCCCCCAGATGTCTCAGTCCGTTCCAGAGGAACCTCTTTTCCCTTCACCGGCTCGTCTTTCACGCCGAGGATGGACTCACACCAAGGTGGCACGTGGCACAGCCCTGTGGGAAAGCCTCGTGGGAAAGCCTCGAGCGAAAGCCTCGAGGGAAACCACAGATCCCTTGATCCACGTGACAGGAAGCGCGACACTTCTGCTGCAGCTCGGGAGGAAAGCGCACGTGCATGCCCCCACTCGAGACGAGGCCTGACTCCCCTGTGGAGACTCAGAAGCACCCCAAGATCCACGGCAACACTGGAGAGGAATCCTCAGGTTCCGGCCCCGACTCCACACAAGGTCTTAGGCCGCTGCATGGACGGGAGAGTAATACCGAGATGGCCCCTAGCAACTATAACGGGGACTGGCCTTTCCTGAGGCCACCAGAGCGGGTCCCTGAGGTCCCCGTCGTAACTCGAGAAGACCTGCCGCAACTCGAGAAAATCCAGGAGGTTCTCCCCTCCAGGCGAGATGAGGCCCATTTCCGCCGAGGCGTCTCGAGGCTGATCACACCTCACCTCTGGAACTTCGAAAGGGTCCTTCACACCCTTGGTGCAAATCAAGAATTTCCCCGACATACCCGTCTCCACTCGAGAGGAAACACGAGGGTCCCGCCCACATCCAGATGAGCCCCGTTTCCGCCTCGGAGCTCGAGATGAGGGATACTTTCCCTGCTTCTTCGGGAAAGAATTCCCGGCGTTCCCGTCGCATCTCAAGAGGAGGCCCTCTCAACAGGAACGGCGAGAGGAACTCCAGGGTCGTGCCACCTTTCCAAGAGTCCCCCAGATGTCTCAGTTCATTCCAGAGAAACCTCTTTTCCCTTCACCGGCTCGTCTTTCACGCCGAGGATCGACTCACACCAAGGTGGCACGTGGCACAGCCCTGTGGGAAAGCCTCGTGGGAAAGCTTCGAGGGACAGCCTCGAGGGAAAGCCACAGATCCCTTGATCCACGTGACAGGAAGCGTGACACTACTGCTGCAGCTCGGGAGGAAAGCACACGTACATGCCCCCACTCGAGACGAGGCCTGACTCCCCTCGGGAGACTCAGAAGCACCTCAAGATCCATGGCAACACTGGAGAGGAATCCTCAGTTTCCGGCCACGACTCCACACAAGGTCTTAGGCCCCGGCATGGACGGGAGAGGAATCCCGAGATGGCCCCTAGCAACTCGCACGGGGACTGGCCTTTCCTGAGGCCACCAGAGCGGGTCCCTGAGGTCCCCGTCGTAACTCGAGAAGACCTGCCGCAACTCGAGCAAATCCAGGAGGTTCTCCCCTCCAGGCGAGATGAGGCCCATTTCCGCCGAGGCGTCTCGAGAATGATCACACCTCACCTCTGGAACTTCGAAAGGGTCCTTCACACCCTTGGTGCAAATCAAGAAGTTCCCCGACATACCCGTCTCCACTCGAGAGGAAACACGAGGGTCCCGCCCACATCCAGAGGAGCCCCGTTTCCGCCTCGTAGCTCGAGATGAGGGATCCTTTCCCTGCTTCGTCGGGAAAGAGTTCCCGGCGTTCCCGTCGCATCTCAAGTGGAAGCCCTCTCAACAGGAAAGGTGAGAGGAACTCCAGGGTCGTGCCACCATTCCAAGAGTCCCCCAGATGTCTCAGTCCGTTCCAGAGGAACCTCTTTTCCCTTCACCGGCTCGTCTTTCACGCCGAGGATCGACTCACACCATGGTGGCACGTGGCACAGCCCTGTGGGAAAGCCTCGTGTGAAAGCCTCGAGCGAAAGCCTCGAGGGAAACCACAGATCCCTTGATCCACGTGACAGGAAGCGTGACACTACTGCTGCAGCTCGAGAGGAAAGTGCACGTGCATGCCCCCACAAGAGACGAGGCCTGACTCCCCTGGGGAGACTCAGAAGCACCCCAAGATCCATGGCAACACTGGAGAGGAATGCTCAGGTTCCGGCCCCGACTCCACACAAGGTCTTAGGCCCCGGCATGGACGGGAGAGGAATCCCGAGATAGCCCCTAGCAAATCGCACGGGGACTGGCCTTTCCTGAGGCCACCAGAGCGGGTCCCTGAGGTCCCCGTCGTAACTCGAGAAGACCTGCCGCAACTCGAGGAAATCCAGGAGGTTCTCCCCTCCAGGCGAGATGAGGCCCATTTCCGCCGAGGCGTCTCGAGGCTGATCACACCTCACCTCTGGAACTTCGAAAGGCTCCTTCACACCCTTGGTGCAAATCAAGAATTTCCCCGACATACCCGTCTCCACTCGAGAGGAAACACGAGGGTCCCGCCCACATCCAGATGAGCCCCGTTTCCGCCTCGGAGCTCGAGATGAGGGATCCTTTCCCTGCTTCGTCGGGAAAGAGTTCCCGGCGTTCCCGTCGCATCTCAAGAGGAGGCCCTCTCAACAGGAACGGTGAGAGGAACTCCAGGGTCGTGCCACTTTTCCAAGAGTCCCCCAGATGTCTCAGTCCATTCCAGAGGAACCTCTTTTCCCTTCACCGGCTCGTCTTTCTCGCCGAGGATCGACTCAGACCAAGGTGGCACGTGGCACAGCCTGTGGGAAAGCCTCGTGGGAAAGCCTCGAGGGACAGCCTCGAGGGAAAGCCACAGATCCCTTGATCCACGTGACAGGAAGCGTGACACTACTGCTGCAGCTCGGGAGGAAAGCACACGTGCATGCCCCCACTCGAGACGAGGCCTGACTCCCCTGGGGAGACTCAGAAGCACCCCAAGATCCATGGCAACACTGGAGAGGAATCCTCAGGCTCCGGCCCCGACTCCACACAAGGTCTTAGGCCCCGGCATGGACGGGAGAGGAACCCCGAGATGGCCCCTAGCAACTCGCACGGGGACTGGCCTTTCCTGAGGCCACCAGAGCGGGTCCCTGAGGTCCCCATCGTAACTCGAGAAGACCTGCCGCAACTCGAGAAAATCCAGGAGGTTCTCCCCTCCAGGCGAGATGAGGCCCATTTCCGCCGAGGCGTCTCGAGGCTGATCACACCTCACCTCTGGAACTTCGAAAGGGTCCTTCACACCCTTGCTGCAAATCAAGAAGTTCCCCGACATACCCGTCTCCACTCGAGAGGAAACATTACGGTCCCGCCCACATCCAGAGGAGCCCCGTTTCCGCCTCGTAGCTCGAGATGAGGGATCCTTTCCCTGCTTCGTCGGGAAAGAGTTCCCGGCGTTCCCGTCGCATCTCAAGAGGAAGCCCTCTCAACAGGAAAGGCGAGAGGAACTCCAGGGTCGTGCCACCATTCCAAGAGTCCCCCAGATGTCTCAGTCCGTTCCAGAGGAACCTCTTTTCCCTTCACCGGCTCGTCTTTCACGCCTAGGATCGACTCACACCAAGGTGGCACGTGGCACAGCCCTGTGGGAAAGCCTCGTGGGAAAGCCTCGAGCGAAAGCCTCGAGGGAAACCACAGATCCCTTGATCCACGTGACAGGAAGCGTGACACTACTGCTGCAGCTCGGGAGGAAAGCGCACGTGCATGCCCCCACTCGAGATGAGGCCTGACTCCCCTGGGGAGACTCAGAAGCACCCCCAGATCCATGGCAACACTGGAGAGGAATCCTCAGGTTCCGGCCCCGACTCCACACAAGGACTGAGGCCCCGGCATGGACGGGAGAGGAATCCCGAGATAGCCCCTAACAAATCGCACGGGGACTGGCCTTTCCTGAGGCCACCAGAGCGGGTTCCTGAGGTCCCCATCGTAACTCGAGAAGACCTGCCGCAACTCGAGAAAATCCAGGAGGTTCTCCCCTCCAGGCGAGATGAGGCCCATTTCCGCCGAGGCGTCTCGAGGCTGATCACACCTCACCTCTGGAACTTCGAAAGGGTCCTTCACACCCTTGCTGCAAATCAAGAAGTTCCCCGACATACCCGTCTCCACTCGAGAGGAAACATTACGGTCCCGCCCACATCCAGAGGAGCCCCGTTTCCGCCTCGTAGCTCGAGATGAGGGATCCTTTCCCTGCTTCGTCGGGAAAGAGTTCCCGGCGTTCCCGTCGCATCTCAAGAGGAAGCCCTCTCAACAGGAAAGGCGAGAGGAACTCCAGGGTCGTGCCACCATTCCAAGAGTCCCCCAGATGTCTCAGTCCGTTCCAGAGGAACCTCTTTTCCCTTCACCGGCTCGTCTTTCACGCCTAGGATCGACTCACACCAAGGTGGCACGTGGCACAGCCCTGTGGGAAAGCCTCGTGGGAAAGCCTCGAGCGAAAGCCTCGAGGGAAACCACAGATCCCTTGATCCACGTGACAGGAAGCGTGACACTACTGCTGCAGCTCGGGAGGAAAGCGCACGTGCATGCCCCCACTCGAGACGAGGCCTGACTCCCCTGGGGAGACTCAGAAGCACCCCCAGATCCATGGCAACACTGGAGAGGAATCCTCAGGTTCCGGCCCCGACTCCACACAAGGACTGAGGCCCCGGCATGGACGGGAGAGGAATCCCGAGATGGCCCCTAGCAACTCGCACGGGGACTGGCCTTTCCTGAGGCCACCAGAGCGGGTTCCTGAGGTCCCCGTCGTAACTCGAGAAGACCTGCCGCAACTCGAGAAATTCCAGGAGGTTCTCCCCTCCAGGCGAGATGAGGCCCATTTCCGCCGAGGCGTCTCGAGGCTGATCACACCTCACCTCTGGAACTTCGAAATGGTCCTTCACACCCTTGGTGCAAATCAAGAAGTTCCCCGACATACCCGTCTCCACTCGAGAGGAAACACGAGGGTCCCGCCCACATCCAGAGGAGCCCCGTTTCCGCCTCGTAGCTCGAGATGAGGGATCCTTTCCCTGCTTCGTCGGAAAAGAGTTCCCGGCGTTCCCGTCGCATCTCAAGAGGAGGCCCTCTTAACAGGAACGGCGAGAGGAACTCCAGGGTCGTGCCACCATTCCAAGAGTCCCCCAGATGTCTCAGTCCATTCCAGAGGAACCTCTTTTCCCTTCACCGGCTCGTCTTTCACGCCGAGGATCGACTCACACCAAGGTGGCACGTGGCACAGCCCTGTGGGAAAGCCTCGTGGGAAAGCCTGGAGCGAAAGCCTCGAGGGAAACCACAGATCCCTTGATCCACGTGACAGGAAGCGTGACACTACTGCTGCAGCTCGGGAGGAAAGCGCACGTGCATGCCCCCACTCGAGACGAGGCCTGACTCCCCTGGGGAGACTCAGAAGCACCCCAAGATCCATGGCAACACTGGAGAGGAATCCTCAGGTTCCGGCCCCGACTCCACACAAAGTCTTAGGCCCCGGCATGGACGGGAGAGGAATCCCGAGATGGTTCCTAGCAACTCGCACGGGGACTGGCCTTTCCTGAGGCCACCAGAGCGGGTCCCTGAGGTCCCCGTCGTAACTCGAGAAGACCTGCCGCAACTCGAGAGAATCCAGGAGGTTCTCCCCTCCAGGCGAGATGAGGCCCATTTCCGCCGAGGCGTCTCGAGGCTGATCACACCTCACCTCTGGAACTTCGAAAGGGTCCTTCACACCCTTGGTGCAAATCAAGAAGTTCCCCGACATACCCGTCTGCACTCGAGAGGAAACACGAGGGTCCCGCCCACATCCAGAGGAGCCCCGTTTCCGCCTCGTAGCTCGAGATGAGGGATCCTTTCCCTGCTTCGTCGGGAAAGAGTTCCCGGCGTTCCCGTCGCATCTCAAGAGGAAGCCCTCTCAACAGGAACGGCGAGAGGAACTCCAGGCTCGTGTCACCATTCCAAGAGTCCCCCAGATGTCTCAGTCCATTCCAGAGGAACCTCTTTTCCCTTCACCGGCTCGTCTTTCACGCCGAGGATCGACTCACACCAAGGTGGCACGTGGCACAGCCCTGTGGGAAAGCCTCGTGGGAAAGCCTCGAGGGACAACCTCGAGGGAAGGCCGCAGATCCCTTGATTCACGTGACAGGAAGCGTGACACTACTGCTGCAGCTCGGGAGGAAAGCGCACGTGCATGCCCCCACTCGAGATGAGGCCTGACTCCCCTGGGGAGACTCAGAAGCACCCCAAGATCCATGGCAACACTGGAGAGGAATCCTCAGGTTCCGGCCCCGACTCCACACAAGGAGTGAGGCCACGGCATGGACGGGAGAGGAACACCGAGAGGTCCCCTAGCAACTCTAACGGGGACTGGCCTTTCCTGAGGCCAACAGAGCGGGTACCTGAGGTCCACGTCGTAACTCGAGAAGACTTGCCGCAACTCGAGAAAATCCAGGAGGTTCTCCCCTCCAGGTGAGATGAGGCCCATTTCCGCTGAGGCGTCTCGAGGCTGATCACACCTCACCTCTGGAACTTCGAAAGGATCCTTCACACCCTTGGTGCAAATCGAGAAGTTCCCCGACATACCCGTCTCCACTCGAGAGGAAACACGAGGGTCCCACCCACATCCAGAGGAGCCCCGTTTCCGCCTCGTAGCTCGAGATGAAGCATCCTTTCCCTTCTTCGTCGGGAAAGAGTTCCCGGCGTTCCCGTCGAATCTCAAGAGGAAGCCCTCTCAACAGGAAAGGCGAGAGGAACTCCAGGGTCGTGCCATCATTCCAAGAGTCCCCCAGATGTCTCAGTCCATTCCAGAGGAACCTCTTTTCCCTTCACCGGCTCGTCTTTCACGCCGAGGATCGACTCACACCAAGGTGGCACGTGGCAGAGCCCTCTGGGAAAGCCTCGTGGGAAAGCCTGGAGCAAAAGCCTCGAGGGAAACCACAGATCCCTTGATCCACGTGACAGGAAGCGTGACACTACTGCTACAGCTCGGGAGGAAAGCGCACGTGCATGCCCCCACTCGAGACGAGGCCTGACTCCCCTGGGGAGACTCAGAAGCACCCCAAGATCCATGGCAACACTGGAGAGGAATCCTCAGGTTCCGGCCCCGACTCCACACAAGGTCTTAGGCCCCGGCATGGACGGGAGAGGATTCCCGAGATGGCCCGTAGCAACTCGCACGGGGACTGGCCTTTCCTGAGGCCACCAGAGCGGGTCCCTGAGGTCCCCGTCATAACTCGAGAAGACCTGCCGCAACTCGAGAAAATCCGGGAGGTTCTCCCCTCCAGGCGAGATGAGGCCCATTTCCGCCGAGGCGTCTCGAGGCTGATCACACCTCACCTCTGGAACTTGGAAAGGGTCCTTCACACCCTTGGTGCAAATCAAGAAGTTCCCCGACATACCCGTCTCCACTGGAGAGGAAACACGAGGGTCCCGCCCACATCCACAGGAGCCCCGTTTCCGCCTCGTAGCTCGAGATGAGGGATCCTTTCCCAGCTTCGTCGGGAATTAGTTCCCGGCGTTCCCGTTGCATCTCAAGAGGAGGCCCTCTCAACAGGAACGGCGAGAGGAACTCCAGGGTCGTGCCACCATTCCAAGAGTCCCCCAGATGTCTCAGTCCATTCCAGAGGAACCTCTTTTCCCTTCACTGGCTTGTCTTTCACGCCGAGGATTGACTCACACCAAGGTGGCACGTGGCACAGCCCTGTGGGAAAGCCTCGTGGGAAAGCCTGGAGCAAAAGCCTCGAGGGAAACCACAGATCCCTTGATCCACGTGACAGGAAGCGTGACACTACTGCTGCAGCTCGGGAGGAAAGCGCACGTGCATGCCCCCACTCGAGACGAGGCCTGACTCCCCTGGGGAGACTCAGAAGCACCCCAAGATCCATGGCAACACTGGAGAGGAATCCTCAGGTTCCGGCCCCGACTCCACACAAGGACTGAGGCCCCGGGATGGACGGGAGAGGAATCCCGAGATGGCCCCTAGCAACTCGCATGGGGACTGGCCTTTCCTGAGGCCACCAGAGCAGGTCCCTGAGGTCCCCGTCGTAACTCGGGAAGACCTGCCGCAACTCGAGAAAATCCAGGAGGTTCTCCCCTCCAGGTGAGATGAGGCCCATTTCCGCCGAGGAGTCTCGAGGCTGATCACACCTCACCTCTGGAACTTCGAAAGGGCCCTTCACACCCTTGGTGCAAATCAAGAAGTTCCCCGACATACCCGTCTCCACTCGAGAGGAAACACGAGGGTCCCGCCCACATCCAGAGGAGCCCCGTTTCCGCTTCGTAGCTCGAGATGAGGGATCCTTTCCCTGCTTCGTCGGGAAAGGGTTCCCGGCGTTCCCGTCGCATCTCAAGAGGAGGCCCTCTCAACAGGAACGGCGAGAGGAACTCCAGGGTCGTGCCACCATTCCAAGAGTCCCCCAGATGTCTCAGTCCATTCCAGAGGAACCTCTTTTCCCTTCACCGGCTCGTCTTTCACGCCGAGGATCGACTCAAACCAAGGTGGCACGTGGCACAGCCCTGTGGGAAAGCCTCGTGGGAAAGCCTGGAGCGAAAGCCACGAGGGAAACCACAGATACCTTGATCCACGTGACAGGAAGCGTGACACTACTGCTGCAGCTCGGGAGGATAGCTCACGTGCATGCCCCCACTCGAGACGAGGCCTAACTCACCTGGGGAGACTCAGAAGCACCCCAAGATCCATGGCAACACTGGAGAGGAATTCTCAGGTTCCGGCCCCGACTCCACACAAGGACTGAGGCCCCGGGATTGACGGGAGACGAATCCCGACATGGCCCCTAGCAGCTCGCATGGGGACTGGCCTTTCCTGAGGCCACCATAGCAGGTCCCTGAGGTCCCCGTCGTAACTCGGGAAGACCTGCCGCAACTCGAGAAAATCCAGGAGGTTCTCCCCTCCAGGTGAGATGAGGCCCATTTCCGCCGAGGCGTCTCGAGGCTGATCACACCTCACCTCTGGAACTTCGAAAGGGTCCTTCACACCCTTGGTGCAAATCAAGAAGTTCCCCGACATACCCGTCTCCACTGGAGAGGAAACACGAGGGTCCCGCCCACATCCAGAGGAGCCCCGTTTCCGCCTCGTAGCTCGAGATGAGGGATCCTTTCCCAGCTTCGTCGGGAATTAGTTCCCGGCGTTCCCGTTGCATCTCAAGAGGAGGCCCTCTCAACAGGAACGGCGAGAGGAACTCCAGGGTCGTGCCACCATTCCAAGAGTCCCCCAGATGTCTCAGTCCATTCCAGAGGAACCTCTTTTCCCTTCACCGGCTTGTCTTTCACGCCGAGGATTGACTCACACCAAGGTGGCACGTGGCACAGCCCTGTGGGAAAGCCTCGTGGGAAAGCCTGGAGCAAAAGCCTCGAGGGAAACCACAGATCCCTTGATCCACGTGACAGGAAGCGTGACACTACTGCTGCAGCTCGGGAGGAAAGCGCACGTGCATGCCCCCACTCGAGACGAGGCCTGACTCCCCTGGGGAGACTCAGAAGCACCCCAAGATCCATGGCAACACTGGAGAGGAATCCTCAGGTTCCGGCCCCGACTCCACACAAGGACTGAGGCCCCGGCATGGACGGGAGAGGAATCCCGAGAGGTCCCATAGCAACTCGCACGGGGACTGGCCTTTCCTGAGGCCACCAGAGCGGGTCCCTGAGGTCCCCGTCGTAACTCGAGAAGACCTGCCGCAACTCGAGAAAATCCAGGAGGTTCTCCCCTCCAGGCGAGATGAGGCCCATTTCCGCCGAGGCGTCTCGAGGCTGATCACACCTCACCTCTGGAACTTCGAAAGGGTCCTTCACACCCTTGGTGCAAATCAAGAAATTCCCCGACATACCCGTCTCCACTGGAGAGGAAACACGAGTGTCCCGCCCACATCCAGAGGAGCCCCGTTTCCGCCTCGTAGCTCGAGATGAGGGATCCTTTCCCTGCTTCGTCGGGAAAGAGTTCCCGGCGTTCCCGTCGCATCTCAAGAGGAGGCCCTCTCAACAGGAACGGCGAGAGGAACTCCAGGGTCGTGCCACCATTCCAAGAGTCCCCCAGATGTCTCAGTCCATTCCAGAGGAACCTCTTTTCCCTTCACCGGCTCGTCTTTCACGCCGAGGATCGACTCAAACCAAGGTGGCACGTGGCACAGCCCTGTGGGAAAGCCTCGTGGGAAAGCCTGGAGCGAAAGCCACGAGTGAAACCACAGATCCCTTGATCCACGTGACAGGAAGCATGACACTACTGCTGCAGCTCGGGAGGATAGCGCACGTGCATGCCCCCACTCGAGACGAGGCCTAACTCACCTGGGGAGACTCAGAAGCACCCCAAGATCCATGGCAACACTGGAGAGGAATCCTCAGGTTCCGGCCCCGACTCCACACAAGGACTGAGGCCCTGGGATGGACGGGAGAGGAATCCCAAATGGCCCCTTGCAACTCGCATGGGGACTGGCCTTTCCTGAGGCCACCAGAGCAGGTCCCTGAGGTCCCCGTCGTAACTGGGGAAGACCTGCCGCAACTCGAGAAAATCCAGGAGGTTCTCCCCTCCAGGTGAGATGAGGCCCATTTCCGCCGAGGCGTCTCGAGGCTGATCACACCTCACCTCTGGAACTTCGAAAGGGTCCTTCACACCCTTGGTGCAAATCAAGAAGTTCCCCGACATACCCGTCTCCACTGGAGAGGAAACACGAGGGTCCCGCCCACATCCAGAGGAGCCCCGTTTCCGCCTCGTAGCTCGAGATGAGGGATCCTTTCCCTGCTTCGTCGGGAATTAGTTCCCGGCGTTCCCGTTGCATCTCAAGAGGAGGCCCTCTCAACAGGAACGGCGAGAGGAACTCCAGGGTCGTGCCACCATTTCAAGAGTCCCCCAGATGTCTCAGTCCATTCCAGAGGAACCTCTTTTCCCTTCACCGGCTTGACTTTCACGCCGAGGATTGACTCACACCAAGGTGGCACGTGGCACAGCCCTGTGGGAAAGCCTCGTGGAAAAGCCTGGAGCAAAAGCCTCGAGGGAAACCACAGATCCCTTGATCCACGTGACAGGAAGCGTGACACTACTGCTGCAGCTCGGGAGGAAAGCGCACGTGCATGCCCCCACTCGAGACAAGGCCTGACTCCCCTGGGGAGACACAGAAGCACCCCAAGATCCATGGCAACACTGGAGAGGAATCCTCAGGTTCCGGCCCCGACTCCACACAAGGACTGAGGCCCCGGCATGGACGGGAGAGGAATCCCGAGAGGTCCCCTAGCAACTCGCACGGGGACTGGCCTTTCCTGAGGCCACCAGAGCGGGTCCCTGAGGTCCCCGTCGTAACTCGGGAAGACCTGCCGCAACTCGAGAAAATCCAGGAGGTTCTCCCCTCCAGGCGAGATGAGGCCCATTTCCGACGAGGCGTCTCGAGGCTGATCACACCTCACCTCTGGAACTTCGAAAGGGTCCTTCACACCCTTGGTGCAAATCAAGAAGTTCCCCGACATACCCGTCTCCACTGGAGAGGAAACACGAGGGTCCCGCCCACATCCAGAGGAGCCCCGTTTCCGCCTCGTAGCTCGAGATGAGGGATCCTTTCCCTGCTTCGTCGGGAAAGAATTCCCGGCGTTCCCGTCGCATCTCAAGAGGAGGCCCTCTCAACAGGAACGGCGAGAGGAACTCCAGGGTCGTGCCACCATTCCAAGAGTCCCCCAGATGTCTCAGTCCATTCCAGAGGAACCTCTTTTCCCTTCACCGGCTCGTCTTTCACGCCGAGGATCGACTCAAACCAAGGTGGCACGTGGCACAGCCCTGTGGGAAAGCCTCGTGGGAAAGCCTGGAGCGAAAGCCTCGAGGGAAACCACAGATCCCTTGATCCACGTGACAGGAAGCGTGACACTACTGCTGCAGCTCGGGAGGAAAGCGCACGTGCATGCCCCCACTCGAGACGAGGCCTAACTCACCTGGGGAGACTCAGAAGCACCCCAAGATCCATGGCAACACTGGAGAGGAATCCTCAGGTTCCGGCCCCGACTCCACACAAGGACTGAGGCCCCGGGATGGACGGGAGAGGAATCCCAAATGGCCCCTAGCAACTCGCATGGGGACTGGCCTTTCCTGAGGCCACCAGAGCAGGTCCCTGAGGTCCCCGTCGTAACTCGGGAAGACCTGCCGCAACTCGAGAAAATCCAGGAGGTTCTCCCCTCCAGGTGAGATGAGGCCCATTTCCGCCGAGGCGTCTCGAGTCTGATCACACCTCACCTCTGGAACTTCGAAAGGGTCCTTCACACCCTTGGTGCAAATCAAGAAGTTCCCCGACATACCCGTCTCCACTGGAGAGGAAACACGAGGGTCCCGCCCACATCCAGAGGAGCCCCGTTTCCGCCTCGTAGCTCGAGATGAGGGATCCTTTCCCTGCTTCGTCGGGAATTAGTTCCTGGCGTTCCCGTTGCATCTAAAGAGGAGGCCCTCTCAACAGGAACGGCGAGAGGAACTCCAGGGTCGTGCCACCATTTCAAGAGTCCCCCAGATGTCTCAGTCCATTCCAGAGGAAACTCTTTTCCCTTCACCGGCTTGTCTTTCACGCCGAGGATTGACTCACACCAAGGTGGCACGTGGCACAGCCCTGTGGGAAAGCCTCGTGGAAAAGCCTGGAGCAAAAGCCTCGAGGGAAACCACAGATCCCTTGATCCACGTGACAGGAAGCGTGACACTACTGCTGCAGCTCGGGAGGAAAGCGCACGTGCATGCCCCCACTCGAGACGAGGCCTGACTCCCCTGGGGAGACTCAGAAGCACCCCAAGATCCATGGCAACACTGGAGAGGAATCCTCAGGTTCCGGCCCCGACTCCACACAAGGACTGAGGCCCCGGGATGGACGGGAGAGGAATCACGAGATGGCCCCTAGCAACTCGCATGGGGACTGGCCTTTCCTGAGGCCACCAGAGCAGGTCCCTGAGGTCCCCGTCGTAACTCGGGAAGACCTGCCGCAACTCGAGATAATCCAGGAGGTTCTCCCCTCCAGGTGAGATGAGGCCCATTTCCGCCGAGGCGTCTCGAGGCTGATCACACCTCACCTCTGGAACTTCGAAAGGGTCCTTCACACCCTTGGTGCAAATCAAGAAGTTCCCCGACATACCCGTCTCCACTGGAGAGGAAACACGAGGGTCCCGCCCACATCCAGAGGAGCCCCGTTTCCGCTTCGTAGCTCGAGATGAGGGATCCTTTCCCTGCTTCGTCGGGAAAGAGTTCCCGGCGTTCCCGTCGCATCTCAAGAGGAGGCCCTCTCAACAGGAACGGCGAGAGGAACTCCAGGGTCGTGCCACCATTCCAAGAGTCCCCCAGATGTCTCAGTCCATTCAAGAGGAACCTCTTTTCCCTTCACCGGCTCGTCTTTCACGCCGAGGATCGACTCAAACCAAGGTGGCACGTGGCACAGCCCTGTGGGAAAGCCTCGTGGGAAAGCCTGGAGCGAAAGCCTCGAGGGAAACCACAGATCCCTTGATCCACGTGACAGGAAGCGTGACACTACTGCTGCAGCTCGGGAGGAAAGCGCACGTGCATGCCCCCACTCGAGACGAGGCCTAACTCACCTGGGGAGACTCAGAAGCACCCCAAGATCCATGGCAACACTGGAGAGGAATCCTCAGGTTCCGGCCCCGACTCCACACAAGGACTGAGGCCCCGGGATGGACGGGAGAGGAATCCCAAATGGCCCCTAGCAACTCGCATGGGGACTGGCCTTTCCTGAGGCCACCAGAGCAGGTCCCTGAGGTCCCCGTCGTAACTCGGGAAGACCTGCCGCAACTCGAGAAAATCCAGGAGGTTCTCCCCTCCAGGTGAGATGAGGCCCATTTCCGCCGAGGCGTCTCGAGGCTGATCACACCTCACCTCTGGAACTTCGAAAGGGTCCTTCACACCCTTGGTGCAAATCAAGAAGTTCCCCGACATACCCGTCTCCACTGGAGAGGAAACACGAGGGTCCCGCCCACATCCAGAGGAGCCCCGTTTCCGCCTCGTAGCTCGAGATGAGGGATCCTTTCCCTGCTTCGTCGGGAATTAGTTCCTGGCGTTCCCGTTGCATCTAAAGAGGAGGCCCTCTCAACAGGAACGGCGAGAGGAACTCCAGGGTCGTGCCACCATTTCAAGAGTCCCCCAGATGTCTCAGTCCATTCCAGAGGAACCTCTTTTCCCTTCACCGGCTTGTCTTTCACGCCGAGGATTGACTCACACCAAGGTGGCACGTGGCACAGCCCTGTGGGAAAGCCTCGTGGAAAAGCCTGGAGCAAAAGCCTCGAGGGAAACCACAGATCCCTTGATCCACGTGACAGGAAGCGTGACACTACTGCTGCAGCTCGGGAGGAAAGCGCACGTGCATGCCCCCACTCGAGACGAGGCCTGACTCCCCTGGGGAGACTCAGAAGCACCCCAAGATCCATGGCAACACTGGAGAGGAATCCTCAGGTTCCGGCCCCGACTCCACACAAGGACTGAGGCCCCGGGATGGACGGGAGAGGAATCACGAGATGGCCCCTAGCAACTCGCATGGGGACTGGCCTTTCCTGAGGCCACCAGAGCAGGTCCCTGAGGTCCCCGTCGTAACTCGGGAAGACCTGCCGCAACTCGAGATAATCCAGGAGGTTCTCCCCTCCAGGTGAGATGAGGCCCATTTCCGCCGAGGCGTCTCGAGGCTGATCACACCTCACCTCTGGAACTTCGAAAGGGTCCTTCACACCCTTGGTGCAAATCAAGAAGTTCCCCGACATACCCGTCTCCACTGGAGAGGAAACACGAGGGTCCCGCCCACATCCAGAGGAGCCCCGTTTCCGCTTCGTAGCTCGAGATGAGGGATCCTTTCCCTGCTTCGTCGGGAAAGAGTTCCCGGCGTTCCCGTCGCATCTCAAGAGGAGGCCCTCTCAACAGGAACGGCGAGAGGAACTCCAGGGTCGTGCCACCATTCCAAGAGTCCCCCAGATGTCTCAGTCCATTCAAGAGGAACCTCTTTTCCCTTCACCGGCTCGTCTTTCACGCCGAGGATCGACTCAAACCAAGGTGGCACGTGGCACAGCCCTGTGGGAAAGCCTCGTGGGAAAGCCTGGAGCGAAATCCACGAGGGAAACCACAGATCCCTTGATCCACGTGACAGGAAGCGTGACACTACTGCTGCAGCTCGGGAGGATAGCGCACGTGCATGCCCCCACTCGAGACGAGGCCTAACTCACCTGGGGAGACTCAGAAGCACCCCAAGATCCATGGCAACACTGGAGAGGAATCCTCAGGTTCCGGCCCCGACTCCACACAAGGACTGAGGCCCCGGGATTGACGGGAGACGAATCCCGACATGGCCCCTAGCAACTCGCATGGGGACTGGCCTTTCCTGAGGCCACCAGAGCAGGTCCCTGAGGTCCCCGTCGTAACTCGGGAAGACCTGCCGCAACTCGAGAAAATCCAGGAGGTTCTCCCCTCCAGGTGAGATGAGGCCCATTTCCGCCGAGGCGTCTCGAGGCTGATCACACCTCACCTCTGGAACTTCGAAAGGGTCCTTCACACCCTTGGTGCAAATCAAGAAGTTCCCCGACATACCCGTCTCCACTGGAGAGGAAACACGAGGGTCCCGCCCACATCCAGAGGAGCCCCGTTTCCGCCTCGTAGCTCGAGATGAGGTATCCTTTCCCAGCTTCGTCGGGAATTAGTTCCCGGCGTTCCCGTTGCATCTCAAGAGGAGGCCCTCTCAACAGGAACGGCGAGAGGAACTCCAGGGTCGTGCCACCATTTCAAGAGTCCCCCAGATGTCTCAGTCCATTCCAGAGGAACCTCTTTTCCCTTCACCGGCTTGTCTTTCACGCCGAGGATTGACTCACACCAAGGTGGCACGTGGCACAGCCCTGTGGGAAAGCCTCGTGGGAAAGCCTGGAGCGAAAGCCTCGAGGGAAACCACAGATCCCTTGATCCACGTGACAGGAAGCGTGACACTACTGCTGCAGCTCGGGAGGAAAGCGCACGTGCATGCCCCCACTCGAGACGAGGCCTGACTCCCCTGGGGAGACTCAGAAGCACCCCAAGATCCATGGCAACACTGGAGAGGAATCCTCAGGTTCCGGCCCCGACTCCACACAAGGACTGAGGCCCCGGCATGGACGGGAGAGGAATCCCGAGAGTTCCCCTAGCAACTCGCACGGGGACTGGCCTTTCCTGAGGCCACCAGAGCGGGTCCCTGAGGTCCCCGTCGTAACTCGGGAAGACCTGCCGCAACTCGGGAAAATCCAGGAGGTTCTCCCCTCCAGGTGAGATGAGGCCCATTTCCGACGAGGCGTCTCGAGGCTGATCACACCTCACCTCTGGAACTTCGAAAGGGTCTTTCACACCCTTGCTGCAAATCAAGAAGTTCCCCGACATACCCATCTCCACTCGAGAGGAAACACGAGGGTCCCGCCCACATCCAGAGGAGCCCCGTTTCCGCCTCGTAGCTCGAGATGAGGGATCCTTTCCCTGCTTCGTCGGGAAAGAGTTCCCGGCGTTCCCGTCGCATCTCAAGAGGAGGCCCTCTCAACAGGAACGGCGAGAGGAACTCCAGGGTCGTGCCACCATTTCAAGAGTCCCCCAGATGTCTCAGTCCATTCCAGAGGAACCTCTTTTCCCTTCACCGGCTCGTCTTTCACGCCGAGGATCGACTCACACCAAGGTGGCACGTGGCACAGCCCTGTGGGAAAGCCTCGTGGGAAACCACAGATTCCTTGATCCACGTGACAGGAAGCGTGACACTACTGCTGTAGCTCGGGTGGAAAGCGCACGTGCATGCCCCCACTCGAGACGAGGCCTGACTCCCCTGGGGAGACTCAGAAGCATCCCAAGATCCATGGCAACACTGGAGAGGAATCCTCAGGTTCCGGCCCCGACTCCACACAAGGACTGAGGCCCCGGCATGGACGGGAGAGGAATCCCGAGAGGTCCCCTAGCAACTCGCACGGGGACTGGCCTTTCCTGAGGCCACCAGAGCGGGTCCCTGAGGTCCCCGTCGTAACTCGGGAAGACCTGCCGCAACTCGAGAAAATCCAGGAAGTTCTCCCCTCCCGGTGAGATGAGGCCCATTTCCGACGAGGCGTCTCGAGGCTGATCACACCTCACCTCTGGAACTTCGAAAGGGTCTTTCACACCCTTGCTGCAAATCAAGAAGTTCCCCGACATACCCATCTCCACTGGAGAGGAAACACGAGGGTCCCGCCCACATCCAGAGGAGCCCCGTTTCCGCCTCGTAGCTCGAGATGAGGGATCCTTTCCCTGCTTCGTCGGGAAAGAGTTCCCGGCGTTCCCGTCGCATCTCAAGAGGAGGCCCTCTCAACAGGAACGGCGAGAGGAACTCCAGGGTCGTGCCACCATTCCAAGAGTCCCCCAGATGTCTCAGTCCATTCCAGAGGAACCTCTTTTCCCTTCACCGGCTCGTCTTTCACGCCGAGGATCGACTCAAACCAAGGTGGCACGTGGCACAGCCCTGTGGGAAAGCCTCGTGGGAAAGCCTGGAGCGAAAGCCTCGAGGGAAACCACAGATCCCTTGATCCACGTGACAGGAAGCGTGACACTACTGCTGCAGCTCGGGAGGAAAGCGCACGTGCATGCCCCCACTCGAGACGAGTCCTAACTCACCTGGGGAGACTCAGAAGCACCCCAAGATCCATGGCAACATTGGAGAGGAATCCTCAGGTTCCGGCCCCGACTCCACACAAGGACTGAGGCCCCGGGATGGACGGGAGAGGAATCCCGAGATGGCCCCTAGCAACTCGCATGGGGACTGTCCTTTCCTGAGGCCACCAGAGCAGGTCCCTGAGGTCCCCGTCGTAACTCGGGAAGACCTGCCGCAACTCGAGAAAATCCAGGAGGTTCTCCCCTCCAGGTGAGATGAGGCCCATTTCCGCCGAGGCGTCTCGAGGCTTATCACACCTCACCTCTGGAACTTCGAAAGGGTCCTTCACACCCTTGGTGCAAATCAAGAAGTTCCCCGACATACCCGTCTCCACTGGAGAGGAAACACGAGGGTCCCGCCCACATCCAGAGGAGCCCCGTTTCCGCCTCGTAGCTCGAGATGAGGGATCCTTTCCCTGCTTCGTCGGGAATTAGGTCCGGCGTTCCCGTTGCATCTCAAGAGGAGGCCCTCTCAACAGGAACGGCGAGAGGAACTCCAGGGTCGTGCCACCATTTCAAGAGTCCCCCAGATGTCTCAGTCCATTCCAGAGGAACCTCTTTTCCCTTCACCGGCTTGTCTTTCACGCCGAGGATTGACTCAAACCAAGGTGGCACGTGGCACAGCCCTGTGGGAAAGCCTCGTGGGAAATCTTGGAGCAAAAGCCTCGAGAGAAACCACAGATCCCTTGATCCACGTGACAGGAAGCGTGACACTACTGCTGCAGCTTGGGAGGAAAGCGCACGTGCATGCCCCCACTCGAGACGAGGCCTGACTCCCCTGGGGAGACTCAGAAGCACCCCAAGATCCATGGCAACACTGGAGAGGAATCCTCAGGTTCCGGCCCTGACTCCACACAAGGACTGAGGCCCCGGCATGGACGGGAGAGGAATCCCGAGATGGCCCCTAGCAACTCGCATGGGTACTGGCCTTTCCTGAGGCCACCAGAGCGGGTCCCTGAGGTCCCCGTCGTAACTCGGGAAGACCTGCCGCAACTCGAGAAAATCCAGGAGGTTCTCCCCTCCAGGCGAGATGAGGCCCATTTCCGACGAGGCGTCTCGAGGCTGATCACACCTCACCTCTGGAACTTCGAAAGGGTCCTTCACACCCTTGGTGCAAATCAAGAAGTTCCCCGACATACCCGTCTCCACTCGAGAGGAAACACGAGGGTCCCGCCCACATCCAGAGGAGCCCCGTTTCCGCCTCGTAGCTCGAGATGAGGGATCCTTTCCCTGCTTCGTCGGGAAAGAGTTCCCGGCGTTCCCGTCGCATCTCAAGAGGAGGCCCTCTCAACAGGAACGGCGAGAGGAACTCCAGGGTCGTGCCACCATTCCAAGAGTCCCCCAGATGTCTCAGTCCATTCCAGAGGAACCTCTTTTCCCTTCACCGGCTCGTCTTTCACGCCGAGGATCGACTCAAACCAAGGTGGCACGTGGCACAGCCCTGTGGGAAAGCCTCGTGGGAAAGCCTGGAGCGAAAGCCTCGAGGGAAACCACAGATCCCTTGATCCACGTGACAGGAAGCGTGACACTACTGCTGCAGCTCGGGAGGAAAGCGCACGTGCATGCCCCCACTCGAGACGAGGCCTGACTCCCCTGGGGAGACTCAGAAGCACCCCAAGATCCATGGCAACACTGGAGAGGAATCCTCAGGTTCCGGCCCCGACTCCACACAAGGACTGAGGCCCCGGAATGGACGGGAGAGGAATCCTGAGATGGCCCCTAGCAACTCGCATGGGTACTGGCCTTTCCTGAGGCCACCAGAGCGGGTCCCTGAGGTCCCCGTCGTAACTCGGGAAGACCTGCCGCAACTCGAGAAAATCCAGGAGGTTCTCCCCTCCAGGCGAGATGAGGCCCATTTCCGACGAGGCGTCTCGAGGCTGATCACACCTCACCTCTGGAACTTCGAAAGGGTCCTTCACACCCTTGGTGCAAATCAAGAAGTTCCCCGACATACCTGTCTCCACTGGAGAGGAAACACGAGGGTCCCGCCCACATCCAGAGGAGCCCCGTTTCCGCCTCGTATCTCGAGATGAGGGATCCTTTCCCTGCTTCGTCGGGAATTAGTTCCCGGCGTTCCCGTTGCATCTCAAGAGGAGGCCCTCTCAACAGGAACGGCGAGAGAAACTCCAGGGTCGTGCCACCATTTCAAGAGTCCCCCAGATGTCTCAGTCCATTCCAGAGGAACCTCTTTTCCCTTCACCGGCTTGTCTTTCACGCCGAGGATTGACTCACACCAAGGTGGCACGTGGCACAGCCCTGTGGGAAAGCCTCGTGGGAAAGCCTGGAGCAAAAGCCTCGAGGGAAACCACAGATCCCTTGATCCACGTGACAGGAAGCGTGACACTACTGCTGCAGCTCGGGAGGAAAGCGCACGTGCATGCCCCCACTCGAGACGAGGCCTGACTCCCCTGGGGAGACTCAGAAGCACCCCAAGATCCATGGCAACACTGGAGAGGAATCCTCAGGTTCCGGCCCCGACTCCACACAAGGACTGAGGCCCCGGCATGGACGGGAGAGGAATCCCGAGATGGCCCCTAGCAACTCGCATGGGGACTGTCCTTTCCTGAGGCCACCAGAGCAGGTCCCTGAGGTCCCCGTCGTAACTCGGGAAGACCTGCCGCAACTCGAGAAAATCCAGGAGGTTCTCCCCTCCAGGTGAGATGAGGCCCATTTCCGCCGAGGCGTCTCGATGCTGATCACACCTCACCTCTGGAACTTCGAAAGGGTCCTTCACACCCTTGGTGCAAATCAAGAAGTTCCCCGACATACCCGTCTGCACTGGAGAGGAAACACGAGGGTCCCGCCCACATCCAGAGGAGCCCCGTTTCCGCCTCGTAGCTCGAGATGAGGGATCCTTTCCCTGCTTCGTCGGGAATTAGGTCCGGCGTTCCCGTTGCATCTCAAGAGGAGGCCCTCTCAACAGGAACGGCGAGAGGAACTCCAGGGTCGTGCCACCATTTCAAGAGTCCCCCAGATGTCTCAGTCCATTCCAGAGGAACCTCTTTTCCCTTCACCGGCTTGTCTTTCACGCCGAGGATTGACTCAAACCAAGGTGGCACGTGGCACAGCCCTGTGGGAAAGCCTCGTGGGAAAGCTTGGAGCAAAAGCCTCGAGGGAAACCACAGATCCCTTGATCCACGTGACAGGAAGCGTGACACTACTGCTGCAGCTTGGGAGGAAAGCGCACGTGCATGCCCCCACTCGAGACGAGGCCTGACTCCCCTGGGGAGACTCAGAAGCACCCCAAGATCCATGGCAACACTGGAGAGGAATCCTCAGGTTCCGGCCCTGACTCCACACAAGGACTGAGGCCCCGGCATGGACGGGAGAGGAATCCCGAGAAGGCCCCTAGCAACTCGCATGGGTACTGGCCTTTCCTGAGGCCACCAGAGCGGGTCCCTGAGGTCCCCGTCGTAACTCGGGAAGACCTGCCGCAACTCGAGAAAATCCAGGAGGTTCTCCCCTCCAGGCGAGATGAGGCCCATTTCCGACGAGGCGTCTCGAGGCTGATCACACCTCACCTCTGGAACTTCGAAAGGGTCCTTCACACCCTTGGTGCAAATCAAGAAGTTCCCCGACATACCCGTCTCCACTCGAGAGGAAACACGAGGGTCCCGCCCACATCCAGAGGAGCCCCGTTTCCGCCTCGTAGCTCGAGATGAGGGATCCTTTCCCTGCTTCGTCGGGAAAGAGTTCCCGGCGTTCCCGTCGCATCTCAAGAGGAGGCCCTCTCAACAGGAACGGCGAGAGGAACTCCAGGGTCGTGCCACCATTCCAAGAGTCCCCCAGATGTCTCAGTCCATTCCAGAGGAACCTCTTTTCCCTTCACCGGCTCGTCTTTCACGCCGAGGATCGACTCAAACCAAGGTGGCACGTGGCACAGCCCTGTGGGAAAGCCTCGTGGGAAAGCCTGGAGCGAAAGCCTCGAGGGAAACCACAGATCCCTTGATCCACGTGACAGGAAGCGTGACACTACTGCTGCAGCTCGGGAGGAAAGCGCACGTGCATGCCCCCACTCGAGACGAGGCCTGACTCCCCTGGGGAGACTCAGAAGCACCCCAAGATCCATGGCAACACTGGAGAGGAATCCTCAGGTTCCGGCCCCGACTCCACACAAGGACTGAGGCCCCGGAATGGACGGGAGAGGAATCCTGAGATGGCCCCTAGCAACTCGCATGGGTACTGGCCTTTCCTGAGGCCACCAGAGCGGGTCCCTGAGGTCCCCGTCGTAACTCGGGAAGACCTGCCGCAACTCGAGAAAATCCAGGAGGTTCTCCCCTCCAGGCGAGATGAGGCCCATTTCCGACGAGGCGTCTCGAGGCTGATCACACCTCACCTCTGGAACTTCGAAAGGGTCCTTCACACCCTTGGTGCAAATCAAGAAGTTCCCCGACATACCTGTCTCCACTGGAGAGGAAACACGAGGGTCCCGCCCACATCCAGAGGAGCCCCGTTTCCGCCTCGTATCTCGAGATGAGGGATCCTTTCCCTGCTTCGTCGGGAATTAGTTCCCGGCGTTCCCGTTGCATCTCAAGAGGAGGCCCTCTCAACAGGAACGGCGAGAGAAACTCCAGGGTCGTGCCACCATTTCAAGAGTCCCCCAGATGTCTCAGTCCATTCCAGAGGAACCTCTTTTCCCTTCACCGGCTTGTCTTTCACGCCGAGGATTGACTCACACCAAGGTGGCACGTGGCACAGCCCTGTGGGAAAGCCTCGTGGGAAAGCCTGGAGCAAAAGCCTCGAGGGAAACCACAGATCCCTTGATCCACGTGACAGGAAGCGTGACACTACTGCTGCAGCTCGGGAGGAAAGCGCACGTGCATGCCCCCACTCGAGACGAGGCCTGACTCCCCTGGGGAGACTCAGAAGCACCCCAAGATCCATGGCAACACTGGAGAGGAATCCTCAGGTTCCGGCCCCGACTCCACACAAGGACTGAGGCCCCGGCATGGACGGGAGAGGAATCCCGAGAGGTCCCCTAGCAACTCGCACGGGGACTGGCCTTTCCTGAGGCCACCAGAGCGGGTCCCTGAGGTCCCCATCGTAACTCGGGAAGACCTGCCGCAACTCGAGAAAATCCAGGAGGTTCTCCCCTCCAGGTGAGATGAGGCCCATTTCCGACGAGGCGTCTCGAGGCTGATCACACCTCACCTCTGGAACTTCGAAAGGGTCTTTCACACCCTTGCTGCAAATCAAGAAGTTCCCCGACATACCCATCTCCACTCGAGAGGAAACACGAGGGTCCCGCCCACATCCAGAGGAGCCCCGTTTCCGCCTCGTAGCTCGAGATGAGGGATCCTTTCCCTGCTTCGTCGGGAAAGAGTTCCCGGCGTTCCCGTCGCATCTCAAGAGGAGGCCCTCTCAACAGGAACGGCGAGAGGAACTCCAGGGTAGTGCCACCATTCCAAGAGTCCCCCAGATGTCTCAGTCCATTCCAGAGGAACCTCTTTTCCCTTCACCGGCTCGTCTTTCACGCCGAGGATCGACTCACACCAAGGTGGCACGTGGCACAGCCCTGTGGGAAAGCCTCGTGGGAAAGCCTCGAGCGAAAGCCTCGAGGGAAACCACAGATTCCTTGATCCACGTGACAGGAAGCGTGACACTACTGCTGTAGCTCGGGTGGAAAGCGCACGTGCATGCCCCCACTCGAGACGAGGCCTGATTCCCCTGGGGAGACTCAGAAGCATCCCAAGATCCATGGCAACACTGGAGAAGAATCCTCAGGTTCCGGCCCCGACTCCACACAAGGTCTTAGGCCCCGGCATGGAAGGGAGAGGAATCCCGAGATGGCCCCTAGCAACTCGCACGGGGACTGGCCTTTCCTGAGGCCACCAGAGCGGGTCCCTGAGGTCCCCGTCGTAACTCGAGAAGACCTGCCGCAACTCGAGAAAATCCAGGAGGTTCTCCCCTCCAGGCGAGATGAGGCCCATTTCCGCCGAGGCGCCTCGATGCTGATCACACCTCACCTCTGGAACTTCGAAAGGGTCCTTCACACCCTTGGTGCAAATCAAGAAGTTCCCCGACATACCCGTCTCCACTGGAGAGGAAACACGAGGGTCCCGCCCACATCCAGAGGAGCCCCGTTTCCGCCTCGTAGCTCGAGATGAGGGATCCTTTCCCTGCTTCGTCGGGAATTAGTTCCCGGCGTTCCCGTTGCATCTCAAGAGGAGGCCCTCTCAACAGGAACGGCGAGAGGAACTCCAGGGTCGTGCCACCATTTCAAGAGTCCCCCAGATGTCTCAGTCCATTCCAGAGGAACCTCTTTTCCCTTCACCGGCTCGTCTTTCACGCCGATGATTGACTCAAACCAAGGTGGCACGTGGCACAGCCCTGTGGGAAAGCCTCGTGGGAAAGCTTGGAGCAAAAGCCTCGAGGGAAACCACAGATCCCTTGATCCACGTGACAGGAAGCGTGACACTACTGCTGCAGCTTGGGAGGAAAGCGCACGTGCATGCCCCCACTCGAGACGAGGCCTGACTCCCCTGGGGAGACTCAGAAGCACCCCAAGATCCATGGCAACACTGGAGAGGAATCCTCAGGTTCCGGCCGCGACTCCACACAAGGACTGAGGCCCCGGCATGGACGGGAGAGGAATCCCGAGATGGCCCCTAGCAACTCGCATGGGTACTGGCCTTTCCTGAGGCCACCAGAGCGGGTCCCTGAGGTCCCCGTCGTAACTCGGGAAGACCTGCCGCAACTCGAGAAAATCCAGGAGGTTCTCCCCTCCAGGCGAGATGAGGCCCATTTCCGACGAGGCGTCTCGAGGCTGATCACACCTCACCTCTGGAACTTCGAAAGGGTCCTTCACACCCTTGGTGCAAATCAAGAAGTTCCCCGACATACCTGTCTCCACTGGAGAGGAAACACGAGGGTCCCGCCCACATCCAGAGGAGCCCCGTTTCCGCCTCGTAGCTCGAGATGAGGGATCCTTTCCCTGCTTCGTCGGGAATGAGTTCCCGGCGTTCCCGTCGCATCTCAAGAGGAGGCCCTCTCAACAGGAACGGCGAGAGGAACTCCAGGGTCGTGCCACCATTCCAAGAGTCCCCCAGATGTCTCAGTCCATTACAGAGGAACCTCTTTTCCCTTCACCGGCTGGTCTTTCACGCCGAGGATTGACTCACACCAAGGTGGCACGTGGCACAGCCCTGTGGGAAAGCCTTGTGGGAAAGCCTCGAGCGAAAGCCTCGAGGGAAACCACAGATCCCTTGATCCACGTGACAGGAAGCGTGAGACTACTGCTGTAGCTCGGGAGGAAAGCGCACGTGCATGCCCGCACTCGAGACGAGGCCTGACTCCCCTGGGGAGACTCAGAAGCACCCCAAGATCCATGGCAACACTGGAGAGGAATCCTCAGGTTCCGGCCCCGACTCCACACAAGGTCTTAGGCCCCGGCATGGACGGGAGAGGAATCCCGAGATGGCCCCTAGCAACTCGCACGGGGACTGGCCTTTCCTGAGGCCACCAGAGCGGTTCCCTGAGGTCCCCGTCGTAACTCGAGAAGACCTGCTGCAACTCGAGAAAATCCAGGAGGTTCTCCCCTCCAGGGGAGAAGAGGCCCATTTCCGACGAGGCGTCTCGAGGCTGATCACACCTCACCTCTGGAACTTCGAAAGGGTCCTTCACACCCTTGCTGCAAATCAAGAAGTTCCCCGACATACCCATCTCCACTGGAGAGGAAACACGAGGGTCCCGCCCACATCCAGAGGAGCCCCGTTTCCGCCTCGTAGCTCGAGATGAGGGATCCTTTCCCTGCTTCGTCGGGAAAGAGTTCCCGGCGTTCCCGTCGCATCTCAAGAGGAGGCCCTCTCAACAGTAACGGCGAGAGGAACTCCAGGGTCGTGCCACCATTCCAAGAGTCCCCCAGATGTCTCAGTCCATTCCAGAGGAACCTCTTTTCCCTTCACCGGCTCGTCTTTCACGCCGAGGATCGACTCACACCAAGGTGGCACGTGGCACAGCCCTGTGGGAAAGCCTCGTGGGAAAGCCTCGAGCGAAAGCCTCGAGGGAAACCACAGATTCCTTGATCCACGTGACAGGAAGCGTGACACTACTGCTGTAGCTCGGGTGGAAAGCGCACGTGCATGCCCCCACTCGAGACGAGGCCTGACTCCCCTGGGGAGACTCAGAAGCATCCCAAGATCCATGGCAACACTGGAGAGGAATCCTCAGGATCCGGCCCCGACTCCACACAAGGTCTTAGGCCCCGGCATGGACGGGAGAGGAATCCCGAGATGGCCCCTAGCAACTCGCACGGGGACTGGCCTTTCCTGAGGCCACCAGAGCGGGTCCCTGAGGTCCCCGTCGTAACTCGAGAAGACTTGCGGCAACTCGAGACAATCCAGGAGATTCTCCCCGCCAGGCGAGATGAGGCCCATTTCCGCCGAGGCGTCTCGAGGCTGATCACACCTCACCTCTGGAACTTCGAAAGGGTCCTTCACACCCTTTGTGCAAATCAAGAAGTTCCCCGACATACCCGTCTCCACTCGAAAGGAAACACGAGGATCCCGCCCACATCCAGAGGAGCCCCGTTTCCGCCTCGTAGCTCGAGATGAGGGATCCTTTCCCTGCTTCGTCGGGAAAGAGTTCCCGGCATTCCCGTCGCATCTCAAGAGGAGGCCCTCTCAACAGGAACGGCGAGAGGAACTCCAGGGTCGTGCCACCATTCCAAGAGTCCCCCAGATATCTCAGTCCATTCCAGAGGAACCTCTTTTCCCTTCACCGGCTCGTCTTTCACGCCGAAGATCGACTCACACCAAGGTGGCACGTGGCACAGCCCTGTGGGAAAGCCTCGTGGGAAAGCCTCGAGGGAAAGCCTCGAGGGATACCACAGATCCCTTGATCCACGTGACAGGAAGGGTGACACAACTGCTGCAGCTCTGGAGGAAAGCGCACGTGCATGCCCCCACTCGAGACGTGGCCTGACTCCCATGGGGAGTCTCAGAAGCACCCCAAGATCCATGGCAACACTGGAGAGGAATCGTCAGGTTCCTGCCCCGACTCCACACAAGGTCTTAGGCCCCGGCATGGACGGGAGAGGAATCCCAAGATGGCCCCTAGCAACTCGCACGGGGACTGGCCTTTCCTGAGGCCACCAGAGCGGGTCCCTGAGGTCCCAGTCGTAACTCGAGAAGACCTGCCGCAACTCGAGAAAATCCAGGAGGTTCTCCCCTCCAGGCGAGATGAGGCCCATTTCCGCCGAGGCGTCTCGAGGCTGATCACACCTCACCTCTGGAACTTCGAAGGGGTCCTTCACACCCTTGGTGCAAATCAAGAAGTTCCCCGACATACCCGTCTCCACTCGAGAGGAAATACGAGGGTCCCGCCCACATACAGAGGAGCCCCGTCTGTGCCTCGTAGCTCGAGATGAGGGATCCTTTCCCTGCATGTTCGGGAAAGAGTTCCCGGCGTTCCCGTCGCATCTCAAGAGGAGGCCCTCTCAACAGGAATGGCGAGAGGAACTCCAGGGTCGTGCCACCATTCCAAGAGTCCCCCAGATATCTCAGTCCATTCCAGAGGAACCTCTTTTCCCTTCACCGGCTCGTCTTTCACGCCGAGGATCGACTCACACCAAGGTGGCACGTGGCACAGCCCTGTGGGAAAGCCTCGTGGGAAAGCCTCGAGCGAAAGCCTCGAGGGAAACCACAGATCCCTTGATCCACGTGACAGGAAGGGTGACACTACTGCTGCAGCTCGGGAGGAAAGCGCACGTGCATGCCCCCACTCGAGACGAGGCCTGGCTCCCCTGGGGAGACTCAGAAGCACCCCAAGATCCATGGCAACACTGGAGAGGAATCCTCAGGTTCCGGCCCCGACTCCACACAAGGTCTTAGGCCCCGGCATGGACGGGAGAGGAATCCCGAGATGGCCCCTAGCAACTCGCACGGGGACTGGCCTTTCCTGAGGCCACCAGAGCGGGTCCCTGAGGTCCCCGTCGTAACTCGGGAAGACCTGCCGCAACTCGAGAAAATCCAGGAGGTTCTCCCCTCCAGGTGAGATGAGGCCCATTTCCGACGAGGCGTCTCGAGGCTGATCACACCTCACCTCTGGAACTTCGAAAGGGTCTTTCACACCCTTGCTGCAAATCAAGAAGTTCCCCGACATACCCATCTCCACTCGAGAGGAAACACGAGGGTCCCGCCCACATCCAGAGGAGCCCCGTTTCCGCCTCGTAGCTCGAGATGAGGGATCCTTTCCCTGCTTCGTCGGGAAAGAGTTCCCGGCGTTCCCGTCGCATCTCAAGAGGAGGCCCTCTCAACAGGAACGGCGAGAGGAACTCCAGGGTCGTGCCACCATTCCAAGAGTCCCCCAGATGTCTCAGTCCATTCCAGAGGAACCTCTTTTCCCTTCACCGGCTCGTCTTTCACGCCGAGGATCGACTCACACCAAGGTGGCACGTGGCACAGCCCTGTGGGAAAGCCTCGTGGGAAAGCCTCGAGCGAAAGCCTCGAGGGAAACCACAGATTCCTTGATCCACGTGACAGGAAGCGTGACACTACTGCTGTAGCTCGGGTGGAAAGCGCACGTGCATGCCCGCACTCGAGACGAGGCCTGACTCCCCTGGGGAGACTCAGAAGCACCCCAAGATCCATGGCAACACTGGAGAGGAATCCTCAGGTTCCGGCCCCGACTCCACACAAGGTCTTAGGCCCCGGCATGGACGGGAGAGGAATCCCGAGATGGCCCCTAGCAACTCGCACGGGGACTGGCCTTTCCTGAGGCCACCAGAGCGGTTCCCTGAGGTCCCCGTCGTAACTCGAGAAGACCTGCTGCAACTCGAGAAAATCCAGGAGGTTCTCCCCTCCAGGGGAGAAGAGGCCCATTTCCGCCGAGGCGTCTCGAGGCTGATCACACCTCACCTCTGGAACTTCGAAAGGGTCCTTCACACCCTTGCTGCAAATCAAGAAGTTCCCCGACATACCCATCTCCACTGGAGAGGAAACACGAGGGTCCCGCCCACATCCAGAGGAGCCCCGTTTCCGCCTCGTAGCTCGAGATGAGGGATCCTTTCCCTGCTTCGTCGGGAAAGAGTTCCCGGCGTTCCCGTCGCATCTCAAGAGGAGGCCCTCTCAACAGTAACGGCAAGAGGAACTCCAGGGTCGTGCCACCATTCCAAGAGTCCCCCAGATGTCTCAGTCCATTCCAGAGGAACCTCTTTTCCCTTCACCGGCTCGTCTTTCACGCCGAGGATCGACTCACACCAAGGTGGCACGTGGCACAGCCCTGTGGGAAAGCCTCGTGGGAAAGCCTCGAGCGAAAGCCTCGAGGGAAACCACAGATTCCTTGATCCACGTGACAGGAAGCGTGACACTACTGCTGTAGCTCGGGTGGAAAGCGCACGTGCATGCCCCCACTCGAGACGAGGCCTGACTCCCCTGGGGAGACTCAGAAGCATCCCAAGATCCATGGCAACACTGGAGAGGAATCCTCAGGATCCGGCCCCGACTCCACACAAGGTCTTAGGCCCCGGCATGGACGGGAGAGGAATCCCGAGATGGCCCCTAGCAACTCGCACGGGGACTGGCCTTTCCTGAGGCCACCAGAGCGGGTCCCTGAGGTCCCCGTCGTAACTCGAGAAGACCTGCGGCAACTCGAGACAATCCAGGAGATTCTCCCCGCCAGGCGAGATGAGGCCCATTTCCGCCGAGGCGTCTCGAGGCTGATCACACCTCACCTCTGGAACTTCGAAAGGGTCCTTCACACCCTTTGTGCAAATCAAGAAGTTCCCCGACATACCCGTCTCCACTCGAAAGGAAACACGAGGATCCCGCCCACATCCAGAGGAGCCCCGTTTCCGCCTCGTAGCTCGAGATGAGGGATCCTTTCCCTGCTTCGTCGGGAAAGAGTTCCCGGCATTCCCGTCGCATCTCAAGAGGAGGCCCTCTCAACAGGAACGGCGAGAGGAACTCCAGGGTCGTGCCACCATTCCAAGAGTCCCCCAGATATCTCAGTCCATTCCAGAGGAACCTCTTTTCCCTTCACCGGCTCGTCTTTCACGCCGAAGATCGACTCACACCAAGGTGGCACGTGGCACAGCCCTGTGGGAAAGCCTCGTGGGAAAGCCTCGAGGGAAAGCCTCGAGGGATACCACAGATCCCTTGATCCACGTGACAGGAAGGGTGACACAACTGCTGCAGCTCTGGAGGAAAGCGCACGTGCATGCCCCCACTCGAGACGAGGCCTGACTCCCATGGGGAGTCTCAGAAGCACCCCAAGATCCATGGCAACACTGGAGAGGAATCGTCAGGTTCCTGCCCCGACTCCACACAAGGTCTTAGGCCCCGGCATGGACGGGAGAGGAATCCCAAGATGGCCCCTAGCAACTCGCACGGGGACTGGCCTTTCCTGAGGCCACCAGAGCGGGTCCCTGAGGTCCCAGTCGTAACTCGAGAAGACCTGCCGCAACTCGAGAAAATCCAGGAGGTTCTCCCCTCCAGGCGAGATGAGGCCCATTTCCGCCGAGGCGTCTCGAGGCTGATCACACCTCACCTCTGGAACTTCGAAGGGGTCCTTCACACCCTTGGTGCAAATCAAGAAGTTCCCCGACATACCCGTCTCCACTCGAGAGGAAATACGAGGGTCCCGCCCACATACAGAGGAGCCCCGTCTGTGCCTCGTAGCTCGAGATGAGGGATCCTTTCCCTGCATGTTCGGGAAAGAGTTCCCGGCGTTCCCGTCGCATCTCAAGAGGAGGCCCTCTCAACAGGAATGGCGAGAGGAACTCCAGGGTCGTGCCACCATTCCAAGAGTCCCCCAGATATCTCAGTCCATTCCAGAGGAACCTCTTTTCCCTTCACCGGCTCGTCTTTCACGCCGAGGATCGACTCACACCAAGGTGGCACGTGGCACAGCCCTGTGGGAAAGCTTCGTGGGAAAGCCTCGAGCGAAAGCCTCGAGGGAAACCACAGATCCCTTGATCCACGTGACAGGAAGCGTGACACTACTGCTGCAGCTCGGGAGGAAAGCGCACGTGCATGCCCCCACTCGAGACGAGGCCTGGCTCCCCTGGGGAGACTCACAAGCACCCCAAGATCCATGGCAACACTGGAGAGGAAAGCTCAGGTTCCGGCCCCGACTCCACACAAGGTCTTAGGCCGCGGCATGGCCGGGAGAGGAATCCCGAGATGGCCCCTAGCAACTCGCACGGGGACTGGCCTTTCCTGAGGCCACCAGAGCGGGTCCCTGAGGTCCCCATCGTAACTCGAGAAGACCTGCCGCAACTCGAGAAAATCCAGGAGGTTCTCCCCTCCAGGCGAGATGAGGTCCATTTCCGCCGAGGCGTCTCGAGGCTGATCACACCTCACCTCTGGAACTTCGAAAGGGTCCTTCACACCCTTGGTGCAAATCAAGAAGATCCCCGACATACCCGTTTCCACTCGAGAGGAAACACGAGGGTCCCGCCCACATCCAGAGGAGCCCCATCTCTGCCTCGTAGCTCGAAATGAGGGATCCTTTCCCTGCATGTTCGGGAAAGAGTTCCCGGCGTTCCCGTCGCATCTCAAGAGGAGGCCCTCTCAACAGGAATGGCGAGAGGAACTCCAGGGTCGTGCCACCATTGCAAGAGTCCCCCAGATGTCTCAGTCCATTCCAGAGGAACCTCTTTTCCCTTCACCGGCTCGTCTTTCACGCCGAGGATCGACTCACACCAAGGTGGCACGTGGCACAGCCCTGTGGGAAAGCCTCGTGGGAAAGCCTCGAGCGAAAGCCTCGAGGGAAACCACAGATCCCTTGATCCACGTGACAGGAAGGGTGACACTACTGCTGCAGCTCGGGAGGAAAGCGCACGTGCATGCCCCCACTCGAGACGAGGCCTGGCTCCCCTGGGGAGACTCAGAAGCACCCCAAGATCCATGGCAACACTGGAGAGGAAACCTCAGGTTCCGGCCCCGACTCCACACAAGGTCTTAGGCCCCGGCATGGACGGGAGAGGAATCCCGAGATGGCCCCTAGCAAATCGCACGGGGACTGGCCTTTCCTGAGGCCACCAGAGCGGGTCCCTGAGGTCCCCGTCGTAACTCGAGAAGACCTGCTGCAACTCGAGAGAATCCAGGAGGTTCTCCCCTCCAGGCGAGATGAGGCCCATTTCTGCCGAGGCGTCTCGAGGCTGATCACACCTCACCTCTGGAACTTCGAAAGGGTCCTTCACGCCCTTGGTGCAAATCAAGAAGTTCCCCGACATACCCGTCTCCACTCGAGAGGAAACACGAGGGTCCCGCCCACATCCAGAGGAGCCCCGTTTCCGCCTCGGAGCTCGAGATGAGGGATACTTTCCCTGCTTCGTCGGGAAAGAGTTCCCGGCGTTCCCGTCGCATCTCAAGAGGAAGCCCTCTCAACAGGAACGGCGAGAGGAAGTCTAGGGTCGTGCCACCATTCCAAGAGTCCCCCAGATGTCTCAGTCCATTCCAGAGGAACCTCTTTTCCCTTCACCGGCTCGTCTTTCACGCCGAGGATCGACTCACACCAAGGTGGCACGTGGCACAGCCCTGTGGGAAAGCCTCGTGGGAAAGCCTCGAGCTAAAGCCTCGAGGGAAACCACAGATGCCTTGATCCACGTGACAGGAAGCGTGACACTCCTGCTGCAGCTCGGGAGGAAAGCGCACGTGCATGCCCCCACTCGAGACGAGGCCTGACTCCCCTGGGGAGACTGAGAAGCACCCCAAGATCCATGGCAACACTGGAGAGGAATCCTCAGGTTCCGGCCCCGACTCCACACAAGGTCTTAGGCCCCGGGATGGACGGGAGAGGAATCCCGAGATGGCCCCTAGCAACTCGCACGGGGACTGGCCTTTCCTGAGGCCACCAGAGCGGGTCCCTGAGGTCCCCGTCGTAACTCGAGAAGACCTGCCGCAACTCGAGAAAATCCAGGAGGTTCTCCCCTCCAGGCGAGATGAGGCCCATTTCCGCCGAGGCGTCTCGAGGCTGATCACACCTCACCTCTGGAACTTCGAAAGGGTCCTTCACACCCTTGGTGCAAATCAAGAATTTCCCCGACATACCCGTCTCCACTCGAGAGGAAACACGAGGGTCCCGCCCACATCCAGATGAGCCCCGTTTCCGCCTCGGAGCTCGAGATGAGGGATCCTTTCCCTGCTTCGTCGGGAAAGAGTTCCCGGCGTTCCCGTCGCATCTCAAGAGGAGGCCGTCTCAAAAGGAACGGCGAGAGGAACTCCAGGGTCGTGCCACCTTTCCAAAAGTCCCCCAGATGTCTCAGTCCATTCCAGAGGAACCTCTTTTCCGTTCACCGGCTCGTCTTTCACGCCGAGGATCGACTCACACCAAGGTGGCACGTGGCACAGCCCTGTGGGAAAGCCTCGTGGGAAAGCCTCGAGGGACAGCCTCGAGGGAAAGCCACAGATCCCTTGATCCACTTGACAGGAAGCGTGACACTCCTTCTGCAGCCCGGGTTGAAAGCGCACGTGAATGCCCCACTCGAGACGAGGCCTGACTCCCCTGGGGAGACTCAGAAGCACCCCAAGATCCATGGCAACACTGGAGAGGAAACCTCAGGTTCCGGCCCCGACTCCACACAATGTCTTACGCCCCGGCATGGACGGGAGAGGAATCCCGAGATGGCCCCTAGCAACTCGCACGGGGACTGGCCTTTCCTGAGGCCACCAGAGCGGTTCCCTGAGGTCCCCGTCGTAACTCGAGAAGACCTGCCGCAACTCGAGAAAATCCAGGAGGTTCTCCCCTCCAGGCGAGATGAGGCCCATTTCCGCCGAGGCGTCTCGAGGCTGATCACACCTCACCTCTGGAACTTCGAAAGGGTCCTTCACGCCCTTGGTGCAAATCAAGAAGTTCCCCGACATACCCGTCTCCACTCGAGAGGAAACACGAGGGTCCCGCCCACATCCAGAGGAGCCCCGTTTCCGCCTCGTAGCTCGAGATGAGGGATCCTTTCCCTGCTTCGTCGGGAAAGAGTTCCCGGCGTTCCCGTCGCATCTCAAGAGGAAGCCCTCTCAACAGGAAAGGCGAGAGGAAGTCTAGGGTCGTGCCACCATTCCAAGAGTCCCCCAGATGTCTCAGTCCATTCCAGAGGAACCTCTTTTCCCTTCACCGGCTCGTCTTTCACGCCGAGGATCGACTCACAACAAGGTGGCACGTGGCACAGCCCTGTGGGAAAGCCTCGTGGGAAAGCCTCGAGCGAAAGCCTCGAGGGAAACCACAGATCCCTTGATCCACGTGACAGGAAGCATGACACTCCTGCTGCAGCTCGGGAGGAAAGCGCATGTGCATGCCCCCACTCGAGACGAGGCCTGACTCCCCTGGGGAGACTCAGAAGCACCCCAAGATCCATGGCAACACTGGAGAGGAATCCTCAGGTTCCGGCCCCGACTCCACACAAGGTCTTAGGCCCCGGCATGGATGGGAGAGGAATCCCGAGATGGCCACTAGCAACTCACACGGAGACTGGCCTTTCCTGAGGCCACCAGAGCGGGTCCCTGAGGTCCCCGTCGTAACTCGAGAAGACCTGCCGCAACTCGGGAAAATCCAGGAGGTTCTCCCCTCCAGGCGAGATGAGGCCCATTTCCGCCGAGGCGTCTCGAGGCTGATCACACCTCACCTCTGGAACTTCGAAAGGGTCCTTCACACCCTTGGTGCAAATCAAGAAGTTCCCCGACATACCCGTCTCCACTCGAGAGGAAACACGAGGGTCCCGCCCACATCCAGAGGAGCCCCGTTTCCGCCTCGTAGCTCGAGATGAGGGATCCTTTCCCTGCTTCGTCGGGAAAGAGTTCCCGGCGTTCCCGTCGCATCTCAAGAGGAAGCCCTCTCAACAGGAAAGGCGAGAGGAACTCCAGGGTCGGGCCACCATTCCAAGAGTCCCCCAGATGTCTCAGTCCATTCCAGAGGAAACTCTTTTCCCTTCACAGGCTCGTCTTTCACGCCGAGGATCGACTCACACCAAGGTGGCACGTGGCACAGCCCTGTGGGAAAGCCTCGTGGGAAAGCCTCGAGCGAAAGCCTCGAGGGAAACCACAGATCCCTTGATCCACGTGACAGGAAGCGTGACACTACTGCTGAGGCTCGGGAGGAAAGCGCACGTGTATGCCCCCACTCGAGACGAGGCCTGACTCCCCTGGGGAGACTCAGAAGCACCCCAAGATCCATGGCAACACTGGAGAGGAAACCTCAGGTTCCGGCCCCGACTCCACACCAGGTCTTAGGCCCCGGCATGGACGGGAGAGGAATCCCGAGATGGCCCCTAGCAACTCGCACAGGGACTGGCCTTTCCTGAGGCCACCAGAGCGGGTCCCTGAGGTCCCCGTCGTAACTCGAGAAGACCTGCCGCAACTCGAGAAAATCCAGAAGGTTCTCCCCTCCAGGCGAGATGAGGCCCATTTCCGCCGAGGCGTCTCGAGGCTGATCACACCTCACCTCTGGAACTTCGAACGGCTCCTTCACACCCTTGGTGCAAATCAAGAATTTCCCCGACATACCCGTCTCCACTGGAGAGGAAACACGAGGGTCCCGCCCACATCCAGATGAGCCCCGTTTCCGCCTCGGAGCTCGAGATGAGGGATACTTTCCCTGCTTCGTCGGGAAAGAGTTCCCGGCGTTCCCGTCGCATCTCAAGTGGAGGCCCTCTCAACAGGAACGGCGAGAGGAACTCCAGGGTCGTGCCACCTTTCCAAGAGTCCCCCAGATGTCTCAGTCCATTCCAGAGGAACCTCTTTTCCCTTCACCGGCTCGTCTTTCACGTTGAGGATCGACTCACACCAAGGTGGCACGTGGCACAGCCCTGTGGGAAAGCCTCGTGGGAAAGCCTCGAGGGACAGCCTCGAGGGAAAGCCACAGATCCCTTGATCCACGTGACAGGAAGCGTGACACTACTGCTGCAGCTCGGGAGGAAAGCACACGTGCATGCCCCCACTGGAGACGAGGCCTGACTCCCCTCGGGAGACTCAGAAGCACCTCAAGATCCACGGCAACACTGGAGAGGAATCCTCAGGTTCCGGCCCCGACTCCACACAAGGTCTTAGGCCTCGGCATGGACGGGAGAGGAATCCCGAGATGGCCCCTAGCAACTCGCATGGGGACTGGCCTTTCCTGAAGCCACCAGAGCGGGTCCCTGAGGTCCCCGTCGTAACTCGAGAAGACCTGCCGCAACTCGAGAGAATCCAGGAGGTTCTCCCCTCCAGGCGAGATGAGGCCCATTTCCGCCGAGGCGTCTCGAGGCTGATCACACCTCACCTCTGGAACTTCGAAAGGGTCCTTCACACCCTTGGTGCAAATCAAGAAGTTCCCCGACATACCCGTCTCCACTCGAGAGGAAACACGAGAGTCCCGCCCACATCCAGAGGAGCCCCGTTTCCGCCTCGTAGCTCGAGATGAGGGATCCTTTCCCTGCTTCGTCGGGAAAGAGTTCCCGGCGTTCCCGTCGCATCTCAAGTGGAAGCCCTCTCAACAGGAAAGGCGAGAGGAACTCCAGGGTCGTGCCACCATTCCAAGAGTCCCCCAGATGTCTCAGTCCGTTCCAGAGGAACCTCTTTTCCCTTCACCGGCTCGTCTTTCACGCCGAGGATCGACTCACACCAAGGTGGCACGTGGCACAGCCCTGTGGGAAAGCCTCGGGGGAAAGCCTCGAGCGAAAGCCTCGAGGGAAACCACAGATCCCTTGTTCCACGTGACAGGAAGCGTGACACTACTGCTGCAGCTCGGGAGGAAAGCACACGTGCATGCCCCCACTCGAGACGAGGCCTGACTCCCCTGGGGAGACTCAGAAGCACCCCAAGATCCATGGCAACACTGGAGAGGAATCCTCAGGTTCCGGCCCCGACTCCACACAAGGTCTTAGGCCGCTGCATGGACGGGAGAGCAATACCGAGATGGCCCCTAGCAACTCGCACGGGGACTGGCCTTTCCTGAGGCCACCAGAGCGGGTCCCTGAGGTCCCCGTCGTAACTCGAGAAGACCTGCCGCAACTCGAGAAAATCCAGGAGGTTCTCCCCTCCAGGCGAGATGAGGCCCATTTCCGCCGAGGCGTCTCGAGGCTGATCACACCTCACCTCTGGAACTTCGAAAGGCTCCTTCACACCCTTGGTGCAAATCAAGAATTTCCCCGACATACCCGTCTCCACTCGAGAGGAAACACGAGGGTCCCGCCCACATCCAGATGAGCCCCGTTTCCGCCTCGGAGCTCGAGATGAGGGATCCTTTCCCTGCTTCGTCGGGAATGAGTTCCCGGCGTTCCCGTCGCATCTCAAGAGGAGGCCCTCTCAACAGGAACGGTGAGAGGAACTCCAGGGTCATGCCACCTTTCCAAGAGTCCCACAGATGTCTCAGTCCATTCCAGAGGAACCTCTTTTCCCTTCACCGGCTCGTCTTTCACGCCGAGGATCGACTCAGACCAAGGTGGCACGTGGCACAGCCTGTGGGAAAGCCTCGTGGGAAAGCCTCGAGGGACAGCCTCGAGGGAAAGCCACAGATCCCTTGATCCACGTGACAGGAAGCGTGACACTACTGCTGCAGCTCGGGAGGAAAGCACACGTGCATGCCCCCACTCGAGACGAGGCCTGACTCCCCTGGGGAGACTCAGAAGCACCCCAAGATCCATGGCAACACTGGAGAGGAATCCTCAGGCTCCGGCCCCGACTCCACACAAGGTCTTAGGCCCCGGCATGGACGGGAGAGGAATCCCGAGATGGCCCCTAGCAACTCGCACGGGGACTGGCCTTTCCTGAGGTAACCAGAGCGGGTCCCTGAGGTCCCCATCGTAACTCGAGAAGACCTGCCGCAACTCGAGAAAATCCAGGAGGTTCTCCCCTCCAGGCGAGATGAGGCCCATTTCCGCCGAGGCGTCTCGAGGCTGATCACACCTCACCTCTGGAACTTCGAAAGGGTCCTTCACACCCTTGCTGCAAATCAAGAAGTTCCCCGACATACCCGTCTCCACTCGAGAGGAAACATTACGGTCCCGCCCACATCCAGAGGAGCCCCGTTTCCGCCTCGTAGCTCGAGATGAGGGATCCTTTCCCTGCTTCGTCGGGAAAGAGTTCCCGGCGTTCCCGTCGCATCTCAAGAGGAAGCCCTCTCAACAGGAAAGGCGAGAGGAACTCCAGGGTCGTGCCACCATTCCAAGAGTCCCCCAGATTTCTCAGTCCGTTCCAGAGGGACCTCTTTTCCCTTCACCGGCTCGTCTTTCACGCCGAGGATCGACTCACACCAAGGTGGCACGTGGCACAGCCCTGTGGGAAAGCCTCGTGGGAAAGCCTCGAGCGAAAGCCACGAGGGAAACCACAGATCCCTTGATCCACGTGACAGGAAGCGTGACACTACTGCTGCAGCTCGTGAGGAAAGCGCACGTGCATGCCCCCACTCGAGACGAGGCCTGACTACCCTGGGGAGACTCAGAAGCACCCCAAGATCCATGGCAACACTGGAGAGGAATCCTCAGGTTCCGGCCCCGACTCCACACAAGGTCTTAGGCCCCGGCATGGATGGGAGAGGAATCCCGAGATGGCCCCTAGCAACTCATACGGGGACTGGCCTTTCCTGAGGCCACCAGAGCGGGTTCCTGAGGTCCCCGTCGTAACTCGAGAAGACCTGCCGCAACTCGAGAAAATCCAAGAGGTTCTCCCCTCCAGGCGAGATGAGGCCCATTTTCGCCGAGGCGTCTCGAGGCTGATCACACCTCACCTCTGGAACTTCGAAAGGGTCCTTCACACCCTTGTTGCAAATCAAGAAGTTCCCCGGCATACCCGTCTCCACTCGAGAGGAAACACGAGGGTCCCGCCCACATCCAGAGGAGCCCCGTTTCCGCCTCGTAGCTCGAGATGAGGGATCCTTACCCTGCTTCGTCGGGAAAGAGTTCCCGGCGTTCCCGTCGCACCTCAAGAGGAGGCCCCTCTCAACAGGAATGGCGAGAGGAACTCCAGGGTCGTGCCACCATTCCAAGAGTCCCCCAGATGTCTCAGTCCGTTCCAGAGGAACCTCTTTTCCCTTCACCGGCTCGTCTTTCTCGCCGAGGATCGACTCAGACCAAGGTGGCACGTGGCACAGCCTGTGGGAAAGCCTCGTGGGAAAGCCTCGAGTGACAGCCTCGAGGGAAAGCCACAGATCCCTTGATCCACGTGACAGGAAGCGTGACACTACTGCTGCAGCTCGGGAGGAAAGTGCACGTGCATGCCCCCACTCGAGACGAGGCCTGGCTCCCCTGGGGAGACTCAGAAGCACCCCAAGATCCATGGCAACACTGGAGAGGAATCCTCAGGTTCCGGCCCCGACTCCACACAAGGTCTTAGGCCCCGGCATGGACGGGAGAGGAATCCCGAGATAGCCCCTAGCAAATCGCACGGGGACTGGCCTTTCCTGAGGCCACCAGAGCGGGTCCCTGAGGTCCCCGTCGTAACTCGAGAAGACCTGCCGCAACTCGAGAAAATCCAGGAGGTTCTCCCCTCCAGGCGAGATGAGGCCCATTTCCGCCGAGGCGTCTCGAGGCTGATCACACCTCACCTCTGGAACTTCGAAAGGGTCCTTCACACCCTTGGTGCAAATCAAGAAGTTCCCCGATATACCCGTCTCCACTCGAGAGGAAACACGAGGGTCCCGCCCACATCCAGAGGAGCCCCGTTTCCGCCTCGTAGCTCGAGATGAGGGATCCTTTCCCTGCTTCGTCGGGAAAGAGTTCCCGGCGTTCCCGTCGCATCTCAAGTGGAAGCCCTCTCAACAGGAAAGGCGAGAGGAACTCCAGGGTCGTGCCACCATTCCAAGAGTCCCCCAGATGTCTCAGTCCGTTCCAGAGGAACCTCTTTTCCCTTCACCGGCTCGTCTTTCACGCCGAGGATCGACTCACACCAAGGTGGCACGTGGCACAGCCCTGTGGGAAAGCCTCGTGGGAAAGCCTCGAGCGAAAGCCTCGAGGGAAACCACAGATCCCTTGATCCACGTGACAGGAAGCGCGACACTTCTGCTGCAGCTCGGGAGGAAAGCGCACGTGCATGCCCCCACTCGAGACGAGGCCTGACTCCCCTCGGGAGACTCAGAAGCACCTCAAGATCCATGGCAACACTGGAGAGGAATCCTCAGGTTCCGGCCCCGACTCCACACAAGGTCTTAGGCCGCTGCATGGACGGGAGAGTAATACCGAGAGGTCCCCTAGCAACTCTAACGGGGACTGGCCTTTCCTGAGGCCACCAGAGCGGGTCCCTGAGGTCCCCGTCGTAACTCGAGAAGACCTGCCGCAACTCGAGAAAATCCAGGAGGTTCTCCCCTCCAGGCGAGATGAGGCCCATTTCCGCCGAGGCGTCTCGAGGCTGATCACACCTCACCTCTGGAACTTCGAAAGGCTCCTTCACACCCTTGGTGCAAATCAAGAATTTCCCCGACATTCCCGTCTCCACTCGAGAGGAAACACGAGTGTCCCGCCCACATCCAGATGAGCCCCGTTTCCGCCTCGGAGCTCGAGATGAGGGATCCTTTCCCTGCTTCGTCGGGAAAGAGTTCCCGGCGTTCCCGTCGCATCTCAAGAGGAGGCCCTCTCAACAGGAACGGTGAGAGGAACTCCAGGGTCGTGCCACCTTTCCAAGAGTCCCACAGATGTCTCACTCCATTCCAGAGGAACCTCTTTTCCCTTCACCGGCTCGTCTTTCTCGCCGAGGATCGACTCAGACCAAGGTGGCACGTGGCACAGCCTGTGGGAAAGCCTCGTGGGAAAGCCTCGAGGGACAGCCTCGAGGGAAAGCCACAGATCCCTTGATCCACGTGACAGGAAGCGTGACACTATTGCTGCAGCTCGGGAGGAAAGCACACGTGCATGCCCCCACTCGAGACGAGGCCTGACTCCCCTGGGGAGACTCAGAAGCACCCCAAGATCCATGGCAACACTGGAGAGGAATCCTCAGGCTCCGGCCCCGACTCCACACAAGGTCTTAGGCCCCGGCATGGACGGGAGAGGAACCCCGAGATGGCCCCTAGCAAATCGCACGGGGACTGGCCTTTCCTGAGGCCACCAGAGCGGGTCCCTGAGGTCCCCATCGTAACTCGAGAAGACCTGCCGCAACTCGAGAAAATCCAGGAGGTTCTCCCCTCCAGGCGAGATGAGGCCCATTTCCGCCGAGGCGTCTCGAGGCTGATCACACCTCACCTCTGGAACTTCGAAAGGGTCCTTCACACCCTTGCTGCAAATCAAGAAGTTCCCCGACATACCCGTCTCCACTCGAGAGGAAACATTACGGTCCCGCCCACATCCAGAGTAGCCCCGTTTCCGCCTCGTAGCTCGAGATGAGGGATCCTTTCCCTGCTTCGTCGGGAAAGAGTTCCCGGCGTTCCCGTCGCATCTCAAGAGGAAGCCCTCTCAACAGGAAAGGCGAGAGGAACTCCAGGGTCGTGCCACCATTCCAAGAGTCCCCCAGATGTCTCAGTCCGTTCCAGAGGAACCTCTTTTCCTTTCACCGGCTCGTCTTTCACGCCGAGGATCGACTCACACCAAGGTGGCACGTGGCACAGCCCTGTGGGAAAGCCTCGTGGGAAAGCCTCGAGCGAAAGCCTCGAGGGAAACCACAGATCCCTTGATCCACGTGACAGGAAGCGTGACACTACTGCTGCAGCTCGGGAGGAAAGCGCACGTGCATGCCCCCACTCGAGACGAGGCCTGACTCCCCTGGGGAGACTCAGAAGCACCCCCAGATCCATGGCAATACTGGAGAGGAATCCTCAGGTTCCGGCCCCGACTCCACACAAGGTCTTAGGCCCCGGCATGGACGGGAGAGGAATCCCGAGATAGCCCCTAACAAATCGCACGGGGACTGGCCTTTCCTGAGGCCACCAGAGCGCGTCCCTGAGGTCCCCGTCGTAACTCGAGAAGACCTGCCGCAACTCGAGAAAATCCAGGAGGTTCTCCCCTCCAGGCGAGATGAGGCCCATTTCCGCCGAGGCGTCTCGAGGCTGATCACACCTCACCTCTGGAACTTCGAAAGGTCCTTCACACCCTTGGTGCAAATCAAGAAGTTCCCCGACATACCCTTCTCCACTCGAGAGGAAACACGAGGGTCCCGCCCACATCCAGAGGAGCCCCGTTTCCGCCTCGTAGCTCGAGATGAGGGATCCTTTCCCTGCTTCGTCGGGAAAGAGTTCCCGGAGTTCCCGTCGCATCTCAAGAGGAAGCCCTCTCAACAGGAAAGGCGAGAGGAACTCCAGGGTCGTGCCACCATTCCAAGAGTCCCCCAGATGTCTCAGTCCATTCCAGAGGAACCTCTTTTCCCTTCACCAGCTTGTCTTTCACGTTGAGGATCGACTCACACCAAGGTGGCACGTGGCACAGCCCTGTGGGAAAGCCTCGTGGGAAAGCCTCGAGCGAAAGCCTCGAGGGAAACCACAGATCCCTTGATCCACGTGACAGAAAGCGTGACACTACTGCTGCAGCTCGGGAGGAAAGCGCACGTGCATGCCCCCACTCGAGACGAGGCCTGACTCCCCTTGGGAGACTCAGAAGCACCCCAAGATCCATGGCAACACTGGAATGGAATCCTCAGGTTCCGGCCCCGACTCCACACAAGGAGTGAGGCCACGGCATGGACGGGAGAGGAACCCCGAGAGGTCCCCTAGCAACTCTAACGGGGACTGGCCTTTCCTGAGGCCACCAGAGCGGGTCCCTGAGGTCCCCGTCGTAACTCGAGAAGACCTGCCGCAACTCGAGAAAATCCAGGAGGTTCTCCCCTCCAGGCGAGATGAGGCCCATTTCCGCCGAGGCGTCTCGAGGCCGATCACACCTCACCTCTCGAACTTCGAAAGGGTCCTTCACACCCTTGGTGCAAATCAAGAAGTTCCCCGACATACCCGTCTCCACTCGAGAGGAAACATGAGGGTCCCGCCCACATCCAGAGGAGCCCCGTTTCCGCCTCGTAGCTCGAGATGAGGGATCCTTTCCCTGCTTCATCGGGAAAGAGTTCCTGGCGTTCCCGTCGCATCTCAAGAGGAGGCCCCCTCAACAGGAACGGCGAGATGAACTCCAGGGTCGTGCCAATATTCCAAGAGTCCCCCAGATGTCTCAGTCCATTCCAGAGGAACCTCTTTTCCCTTCACCGGCTCGTCTTTCACGCCGAGGATCGACCCACACCAAGGTGGTACGAGGCACAGCTTTGTGGAAAGCCTCGTGGGAAAGCCTCGAGAGAAAGCCTCGAGGGAAACCACAGATCCCTTGATCCACGTGACAGGAAGCGTGACTACTGCTGCAGCTCAGGAGGAAAGAGCACGTGCATGCCCCCATTCGAGACGAGGCCTGACTCCCCTGGGGAGACTCAGAAGCACCCCAAGATCCATGGCAACACTGGGGAGGAATCCTCAGGTTCCGGCCCCGACTCCACACAAGGACTGAGGCCCCGGCATGGACGGGAGAGGAATCCCGAGATGGCCCCTAGCAACTCGCACGGGGACTGGCCTTTCCTGAGGCCACCAGAGCGGGTTCCTGAGGTCCCCGTCGTAACTCGAGAAGACCTGCCGCAACTCGAGAAAATCCAGGAGGTTCTCCCCTCCAGGCGAGATGAGGCCCATTTCCGCCGAGGCGTCTCGAGGCTGATCACACCTCACCTCTGGAACTTCGAAATGGTCCTTCACACCCTTGGTGCAAATCAAGAAGTTCCCCGACATACCCGTCTCCACTCGAGAGGAAACACGAGGGTCCCGCCCACATCCAGAGGAGCCCCGTTTCCGCCTCGTAGCTCGAGATGAGGGATCCTTTCCCTGCTTCGTCGGAAAAGAGTTCCCGGCGTTCCCGTCGCATCTCAAGAGGAGGCCCTCTCAACAGGAACGGCGAGAGGAACTCCAGGGTCGTGCCACCATTCCAAGAGTCCCCCAGATGTCTCAGTCCATTCCAGAGGAACCTCTTTTCCCTTCACCGGCTCGTCTTTCACGCCGAGGATCGACTCACACCAAGGTGGCACATGGCACAGCCCTGTGGGAAAGCCTCGTGGGAAAGCCTGGAGCGAAAGCCTCGAGGGAAACCACAGATCCCTTGATCCACGTGACAGGAAGCGTGACACTCCTGCTGCAGCTCGGGAGGAAAGCGCACGTGCATGCCCCCACTCGAGACGAGGCCTGACTCCCCTGGGGAGACTCAGAAGCACCCCAAGATCCATGGCAACACTGGAGAGGAATCCTCAGGTTCCGGCCCCGACTCCACACAAGGTCTTAGGCCCCGGCATGGACGGGAGAGGAATCCCGAGATGGTCCCTAGCAACTCGCACGGGGACTGGCCTTTCCTGAGGCCACCAGAGCGGGTCCCTGAGGTCCCCGTCGTAACTCGAGAAGACCTGCCGCAACTCTAGAGAATCCAGGAGGTTCTCCCCTCCAGGCGAGATGAGGCCCATTTCCGCCGAGGCGTCTCGAGGCTGATCACACCTCACCTCTGGAACTTCGAAAGGGTCCTTCACACCCTTCGTGCAAATCAAGAAGTTCCCCGACATACCCGTCTCCACTCGAGAGGAAACACGAGGGTCCCGCCCACATCCAGAGGAGCCCCGTTTCCGCCTCGTAGCTCGAGATGAGGGATCCTTTCCCTGCTTCGTCGGGAAAGAGTTCCCGGCGTTCCCGTCGCATCTCAAGAGGAGGCCCTCTCAACAGGAACGGTGAGAGGAACTCCAGGGTCGTGCCACCTTTCCAAGAGTCCCACAGATGTCTCAGTCCATTCCAGAGGAACCTCTTTTCCCTTCACCGGCTCGTCTTTCTCGCCTAGGATCGACTCAGACCAAGGTGGCACGTGGCACAGCCCTCTGGGAAAGCCTCGTGGGAAAGCCTCGAGGGACAGCCTCGAGGGAAAGCCACAGATCCCTTGATCCACGTGACAGGAAGCGTGACACTACTGCTGCAGCTCGGGAGGAAAGCGCACGTGCATGCCCCCACTCGAGACGAGGCCTGACTCCCCTGGGGAGACTCAGAAGCACCCCAAGATCCATGGCAACACTGGAGAGGAATCCTCAGGCTCCGGCCCCGACTCCACACAAGGTCTTAGGCCCCGGCATGGACGGGAGAGGAATCCCGAGATGGCCCCTAGCAAATCGCACGGGGACTGGCCTTTCCTGAGGCCACCAGAGCGGGTCCCTGAGGTCCCCATCGTAACTCGAGAAGACCTGCCGCAACTCGAGAAAATCCAGGAGGTTCTCCCCTCCAGGCGAGATGAGGCCCATTTCCGCCGAGGCGTCTCGAGGCTGATCACACCTCACCTCTGGAACTTCGAAAGGGTCCTTCACACCCTTGCTGCAAATCAAGAAGTTCCCCGACATACCCGTCTCCACTCGAGAGGAAACATTACGGTCCCGCCCACATCCAGAGGAGCCCCGTTTCCGCCTCGTAGCTCGAGATGAGGGATCCTTTCCCTGCTTCGTCGGGAAAGAGTTCTCCGCGTTCCCGTCGCATCTCAAGAGGAGGCCCTCTCAACAGGAACGGCGAGAGGAACTCCAGGGTCGTACCACCATTCCAAGAGTCCCCCAGATGTCTCAGTCCATTCAAGAGGAACCTCTTTTCCCTTCACCGGCTCGTCTTTCACGCCGAGGATCGACTCACACCAAGGTGGCACGTGGCACAGCCCTGTGGGAAAGCCTCGTGGGAAAGCCTCGAGCAAAAGCCTCGAGGGAAACCACAGATTCCTTGATCCACGTGACAGGAAGCGTGACACTACTGCTGTAGCACGGGTGGAAAGAGCACGTGCATGCCCCCACTCGAGACGAGGCCTGACTCCCCTGGGGAGACTCAGAAGCATCCCAAGATCCATGGCAACACTGGAGAGGAATCCTCAGGTTCCGGCCCCGACTCCACACAAGGTCTTAGACCCCGGCATGGAAGGGAGAGGAATCCCGAGATGGCCCCTAGCAACTCGCACGGGGACTGGCCTTTCCTGAGGCCACCAGAGCGGGTCCCTGAGGTCCCCGTCGTAACTCGAGAAGACCTGCCGCAACTCGAGAAAATCCAGGAGGTTCTCCCCTCCAGGCGAGATGAGGCCCATTTCCGCCGAGGCGTCTCGAGGCTGATCACACCTCACCTCTGGAACTTCGAAAGGGTCTTTCACACCCTTGCTGCAAATCAAGAAGTTCCCCGACATACCCATCTCCACTCGAGAGGAAACACGAGGGTCCCGCCCACATCCAGAGGAGCCCCGTTTCCGCCTCGTAGCTCGAGATGAGGGATCCTTTTCCTGCTTCGTCGGGAAAGAGTTCCCGGCGTTCCCGTCGCATCTCAAGAGGAGGCCCTCTCAACAGGAACGGCGAGAGGAACTCCAGGGTCGTGCCACCATTCCAAGAGTCCCCCAGATGTCTCAGTCCATTCCAGAGGAACCTCTTTTCCCTTCACCGGCTCGTCTTTCACGCCGAGGATCGACTCAAACCAAGGTGGCACGTGGCACAGCCCTGTGGGAAAGCCTCGTGGGAAAGCCTGGAGCGAAAGCCTCGAGGGAAACCACAGATCCCTTGATCCACGTGACAGGAAGCGTGACTCTACTGCTGCAGCTCGGGAGGATAGCGCACGTGCATGCCCCCACTCGAGACGAGGCCTGACTCCCCTGGGGAGACTCAGAAGCACCCCAAGATCCATGGCAACACTGGAGAGGAATCCTCAGGTTCCGGCCCCGACTCCACACAAGGACTGAGGCCCCGGGATGGACGGGAGACGAATCCCGAGATGGCCCCTAGCAACTCGCATGGGGACTGGCCTTTCCTGAGGCCACCAGAGCAGGTCCCTGAGGTCCCCGTCGTAACTCGGGAAGACCTGCCGCAACTCGAGAAAATCCAGGAGGTTCTCCCCTCCAGGGGAGATGAGGCCCATTTCCGCCGAGGAGTCTCGAGGCTGATCACACCTCACCTCTGGAACTTCGAAAGGGCCCTTCACACCCTTGGTGCAAATCAAGAAGTTCCCCGACATACCCGTCTCCACTGGACAGGAAACACGAGGGTCCCGCCCACATCCAGAGGAGCCCCGTTTCCGCTTCGTAGCTCGAGATGAGGGATCCTTTCCCTGCTTCGTCGGGAAAGGGTTCCCGGCGTTCCCGTCGCATCTCAAGAGGAGGCCCTCTCAACAGGAACGGCGAGAGGAACTCCAGGGTCGTGCCACCATTCCAAGAGTCCCCCAGATGTCTCAGTCCATTCCAGAGGAACCTCTTTTCCCTTCACCGGCTCGTCTTTCACGCCGAGGATCGACTCAAACCAAGGTGGCACGTGGCACAGCCCTGTGGGAAAGCCTCGTGGGAAAGCCTGGAGCGAAAGCCACGAGGGAAACCACAGATCCCTTGATCCACGTGACAGGAAGCGTGACACTACTGCTGCAGCTCGGGAGGATAGCGCACGTGCATGCCCCCACTCGAGACGAGGCCTAACTCACCTGGGGAGACTCAGAAGCACCCCAAGATCCATGGCAACACTGGAGAGGAATCCTCAGGTTCCGGCCCCGACTCCACACAAGGACTGAGGCCCCGGGATTGACGGGAGACGAATCCCGAGATGGCCCCTAGAAACTCGCATGGGGACTGGCCTTTCCTGAGGCCACCAGAGCAGGTCCCTGAGGTCCCCGTCGTAACTCGGGAAGACCTGCCGCAACTCGAGAAAATCCAGGAGGTTCTCCCCTCCAGGTGAGATGAGGCCCATTTCCGCCGAGGCGTCTCGAGGCTGATCACACCTCACCTCTGGAACTTCGAAAGGGTCCTTCACACCCTTGGTGCAAATCAAGAAGTTCCCCGACATACCCGTCTCCACTGGAGAGGAAACACGAGGGTCCCGCCCACATCCAGAGGAGCCCCGTTTCCGCCTCGTAGCTCGAGATGAGGGATCCTTTCCCAGCTTCGTCGGGAATTAGTTCCCGGCGTTCCCGTTGCATCTCAAGAGGAGGCCCTCTCAACAGGAACGGCGAGAGGAACTCCAGGGTCGTGCCACCATTTCAAGAATCCCCCAGATGTCTCAGTCCATTCCAGAGGAACCTCTTTTCCCTTCACCGGCTTGTCTTTCACGCCGAGGATTGACTCACACCAAGGTGGCACGTGGCACAGCCCTGTGGGAAAGCCTCGTGGGAAAGCCTGGAGCAAAAGCCTCGAGGGAAACCACAGATCCCTTGATCCACGTGACAGGAAGCGTGACACTACTGCTGCAGCTCGGGAGGAAAGCGCACGTGCATGCCCCCACTCGAGACGAGGCCTGACTCCCCTCGGGAGACTCAGAAGCACCCCAAGATCCATGGCAACACTGGAGAGGAATCCTCAGGATCCGGCCCCTACTCCACACAAGGACTGAGGCCCCGGCATGGACGGGAGAGGAATCCCGAGAGGTCCCCTAGCAACTCGCACGGGGACTGGCCTTTCCTGAGGCCACCAGAGCGGGTCCCTGAGGTCCCCGTCGTAACTCGGGAAGACCTGCCGCAACTCGAGAAAATCCAGGAGGTTCTCCCCTCCAGGTGAGATGAGGCCCATTTCCGACGAGGCATCTCGAGGCTGATCACACCTCACCTCTGGAACTTCGAAAGGGTCCTTCACACCCTTGGTGCAAATCAAGAAGTTCCCCGACATACCTGTCTCCACTGGAGAGGAAACACGAGGGTCCCGCCCACATCCAGAGGAGCCCCGTTTCCGCCTCGTAGCTCGAGATGAGGGATCCTTTCACTGCTTCGTCGGGAATGAGTTCCCGGCGTTCCCGTCGCATCTCAAGAGGAGGCCCTCTCAACAGGAACGGTGAGAGGAACTCCAGGGTCGTGCCACCATTCCAAGAGTCCCCCAGATGTCTCAGTCCATTCCAGAGGAACCTCTTTTCCCTTCACCGGCTCGTCTTTCACGCCGAGGATTGACTCACACCAAGGTGGCACGTGGCACAGCCCTGTGGGAAAGCCTTGTGGGAAAGCCTCGAGCGAAAGCCTCGAGGGAAACCACAGATCCCTTGATCCACGTGACAGGAAGCGTGAGACTACTGCTGTAGCTCGGGAGGAAAGCGCACGTGCATGCCCCCATTCGAGACGAGGCCTGACTCCCCTGGGGAGACTCAGAAGCACCCCAAGATCCATGGCAACACTGGAGAGGAATCCTCAGGTTCCGGCCCCGACTCCACACAAGGTCTTAGGCCCCGGCATGGACGGGAGAGGAATCCCGAGATGGCCCCTAGCAACTCGCACGGGGACTGGCCTTTCCTGAGGCCACCAGAGCGGGTCCCTGAGGTCCCCGTCGTAACTCGAGAAGACCTGCCGCAACTCGAGAAAATCCAGGAGGTTCTCCCCTCCAGGCGAGATGAGGCCCATTTCCGCCGAGGCGTCTCGAGGCTGATCACACCTCACCTCTGGAACTTCGAAAGGGTCTTTCACACCCTTGCTGCAAATCAAGAAGTTCCCCGACATACCCATCTCCACTCGAGAGGAAACACGAGGGTCCCGCCCACATCCAGAGGAGCCCCGTTTCCGCCTCGTAGCTCGAGATGAGGGATCCTTTCCCTGCTTCGTCGGGAAAGAGTTCCCGGCGTTCCCGTCGCATCTCAAGAGGAGGCCCTCTCAACAGGAACGGCGAGAGGAACTCCAGGGTCGTGCCACCATTCCAAGAGTCCCCCAGATGTCTCAGTCCATTCCAGAGGAACCTCTTTTCCCTTCACCGGCTCGTCTTTCACGCCGAGGATCGACTCAAACCAAGGTGGCACGTGGCACAGCCCTGTGGGAAAGCCTCGTGGGAAAGCCTGGAGCGAAAGCCTCGAGGGAAACCACAGATCCCTTGATCCACGTGACAGGAAGCGTGACACTACTGCTGCAGCTCGGGAGGATAGCTCACGTGCATGCCCCCACTCGAGACGAGGCCTGACTCCCCTGGGGAGACTCAGAAGCACCCCAAGATCCATGGCAACACTGGAGAGGAATCCTCAGGTTCCGGCCCCGACTCCACACAAGGACTGAGGCCCCGGGATGGACGGGAGAGGAATCCCGAGATGGCCCCTAGCAACTCGCATGGGGACTGGCCTTTCCTGAGGCCACCAGAGCAGGTCCCTGAGGTCCCCGTCGTAACTCGGGAAGACCTGCCGCAACTCGAGAAAATCCAGGAGGTTCTCCCCTCCAGGGGAGATGAGGCCCATTTCCGCCGAGGAGTCTCGAGGCTGATCACACCTCACCTCTGGAACTTCGAAAGGGCCCTTCACACCCTTGGTGCAAATCAAGAAGTTCCCCGACATACCCGTCTCCACTGGAGAGGAAACACGAGGGTCCCGCCCACATCCAGAGGAGCCCCGTTTCCGCTTCGTAGCTCGAGATGAGGGATCCTTTCCCTGCTTCGTCGGGAAAGGGTTCCCGGCGTTCCCGTCGCATCTCAAGAGGAGGCCCTCTCAACAGGAACGGCGAGAGGAACTCCAGGGTCGTTCCACCATTCCAAGAGTCCCCCAGATGTCTCAGTCCATTCCAGAGGAACCTCTTTTCCCTTCACCGGCTCGTCTTTCACGCCGAGGATCGACTCAAACCAAGGTGGCACGTGGCACAGCCCTGTGGGAAAGCCTCGTGGGAAAGCCTGGAGCGAAAGCCACGAGGGAAACCACAGATCCCTTGATCCACGTGACAGGAAGCGTGACACTACTGCTGCAGCTCGGGAGGATAGCGCACGTGCATGCCCCCACTCGAGACGAGGCCTAACTCCCCTGGGGAGACTCAGAAGCACCCCAAGATCCATGGCAACACTGGAGAGGAATCCTCAGGTTCCGACCCCGACTCCACACAAGGACTGAGGCCCCGGGATTGACGGGAGACGAATCCCGAGATGGCCCCTAGCAACTCGCATGGGGACTGGCCTTTCCTGAGGCCACCAGAGCAGGTCCCTGAGGTCCCCGTCGTAACTCGAGAAGACCTGCCGCAACTCGAGAAAATCCAGGAGGTTCTCCCCTCCAGGTGAGATGAGGCCCATTTCCGCCGAGGCGTCTCGAGGCTGATCACACCTCACCTCTGGAACTTCGAAAGGGTCCTTCACACCCTTGGTGCAAATCAAGAAGTTCCCCGACATACCCGTCTCCACTGGAGAGGAAACACGAGGGTCCCGCCCACATCCACAGGAGCCCCGTTTCCGCCTCGTAGCTCGAGATGAGGGATCCTTTCCCAGCTTCGTCGGGAATTAGTTCCCGGCGTTCCCGTTGCATCTCAAGAGGAGGCCCTCTCAACAGGAACGGCGAGAGGAACTCCAGGGTCGTGCCACCATTCCAAGAGTCCCCCAGATGTCTCAGTCCATTCCAGAGGAACCTCTTTTCCCTTCACCGGCTTGTCTTTCACGCCGAGGATTGACTCACACCAAGGTGGCACGTGGCACAGCCCTGTGGGAAAGCCTCGTGGGAAAGCATGGAGCAAAAGCCTCGAGGGAAACCACAGATCCCTTGATCCACGTGACAGGAAGCGTGACACTACTGCTGCAGCTCGGGAGGAAAGCGCACGTGCATGCCCCCACTCGAGACGAGGCCTGACTCCCCTGGGGAGACTCAGAAGCACCCCAAGATCCATGGCAACACTGGAGAGGAATCCTCAGGTTCCGGCCCCGACTCCACACAAGGACTGAGGCCCCGGGATGGACGGGAGAGGAATCCCGAGATGGCCCCTAGCAACTCGCATGGGGACTGGCCTTTCCTGAGGCCACCACAGCAGGTCCCTGAGGTCCCCGTCGTAACTCGGGAAGACCTGCCGCAACTCGAGAAAATCCAGGAGGTTCTCCCCTCCAGGTGAGATGAGGCCCATTTCCGACGAGGAGTCTCGAGGCTGATCACACCTCACCTCTGGAACTTCGAAAGGGCCCTTCACACCCTTGGTGCAAATCAAGAAGTTCCCCGACATTCCCGTCTCCACTGGAGAGGAAACACGAGGGTCCCGCCCACATCCAGAGGAGCCCCGTTTCCGCTTCGTAGCTCGAGATGAGGGATCCTTTCCCTGCTTCGTCGGGAAAGGGTTCCCGGCGTTCCCGTCGCATCTCAAGAGGAGGCCCTCTCAACAGGAACGGCGAGAGGAACTCCAGGGTCGTGCCACCATTCCAAGAGTCACCCAGATGTCTCAGTCCATTCCAGAGGAACCTCTTTTCCCTTCACCGGCTAGTCTTTCACGCCGAGGATCGACTCAAACCAAGGTGGCACGTGGCACAGCCCTGTGGGAAAGCCTCGTGGGAAAGCCTGGAGCGAAAGCCACGAGGGAAACCACAGATCCCTTGATCCACGTGACAGGAAGCGTGACACTACTGCTGCAGCTCGGGAGGATAGCTCACGTGCATGCCCCCACTCGAGACGAGGCCTAACTCACCTGGGGAGACTCAGAAGCACCCCAAGATCCATGGCAACACTGGAGAGGAATCCTCAGGTTCCGGCCCCGACTCCACACAAGGACTGAGGCCCCGGGATTGACGGGAGACGAATCCCGAGATGGCCCCTAGCAACTCGCATGGGGACTGGCCTTTCCTGAGGCCACCAGAGCAGGTCCCTGAGGTCCCCGTCGTAACTCGGGAAGACCTGCCGCAACTCGAGAAAATCCAGGAGGTTCTCCCCTCCAGGGGAGATGAGGCCCATTTCCGCCGAGGCGTCTCGAGGCTGATCACACCTCACCTCTGGAACTTCGAAAGGGTCCTTCACACCCTTGGTGCAAATCAAGAAGTTCCCCGACATACCCGTCTCCACTGGAGAGGAAACACGAGGGTCCCGCCCACATCCAGAGGAGCCCCGTTTCCGCTTCGTAGCTCGAGATGAGGGATCCTTTCCCTGCTTCGTCGGGAAAGGGTTCCCGGCGTTCCCGTCGCATCTCAAGAGGAGGCCCTCTCAACAGGAACGGCGAGAGGAACTCCAGGGTCGTTCCACCATTCCAAGAGTCCCCCAGATGTCTCAGTCCATTCCAGAGGAACCTCATTTCCCTTCACCGGCTCGTCTTTCACGCCGAGGATCGACTCAAACCAAGGTGGCACGTGGCACAGCCCTGTGGGAAAGCCTCGTGGGAAAGCCTGGAGCGAAAGCCACGAGGGAAACCACAGATCCCTTGATCCACGTGACAGGAAGCGTGACACTACTGCTGCAGCTCGGGAGGATAGCGCACGTGCATGCCCCCACTCGAGACGAGGCCTAACTCCCCTGGGGAGACTCAGAAGCACCCCAAGATCCATGGCAACACTGGAGAGGAATCCTCAGGTTCCGGCCCCGACTCCACACAAGGACTGAGGCCCCGGGATTGACGGGAGACGAATCCCGAGATGGCCCCTAGCAACTCGCATGGGGACTGGCCTTTCCTGAGGCCACCAGAGCAGGTCCCTGAGGTCCCCGTCGTAACTCGAGAAGACCTGCCGCAACTCGAGAAAATCCAGGAGGTTCTCCCCTCCAGGTGAGATGAGGCCCATTTCCGCCGAGGCGTCTCGAGGCTGATCACACCTCACCTCTGGAACTTCGAAAGGGTCCTTCACACCCTTGGTGCAAATCAAGAAGTTCCCCGACATACCCGTCTCCACTGGAGAGGAAACACGAGGGTCCCGCCCACATCCAGAGGAGCCCCGTTTCCGCCTCGTAGCTCGAGATGAGGGATCCTTTCCCAGCTTCGTCGGGAATTAGTTCCCGGCGTTCCCGTTGCATCTCAAGAGGAGGCCCTCTCAACAGGAACGGCGAGAGGAACTCCAGGGTCGTGCCACCATTCCAAGAGTCCCCCAGATGTCTCAGTCCATTCCAGAGGAACCTCTTTTCCCTTCACCGGCTTGTCTTTCACGCCGAGGATTGACTCACACCAAGGTGGCACGTGGCACAGCCCTGTGGGAAAGCCTCGTGGGAAAGCCTGGAGCAAAAGCCTCGAGGGAAACCACAGATCCCTTGATCCACGTGACAGGAAGCGTGACACTACTGCTGCAGCTCGGGAGGAAAGCGCACGTGCATGCCCCCACTCGAGACGAGGCCTGACTCCCCTGGGGAGACTCAGAAGCACCCCAAGATCCATGGCAACACTGGAGAGGAATCCTCAGGTTCCGGCCCCGACTCCACACAAGGACTGAGGCCCCGGGATGGACGGGAGAGGAATCCCGAGATGGCCCCTAGCAACTCGCATGGGGACTGGCCTTTCCTGAGGCCACCACAGCAGGTCCCTGAGGTCCCCGTCGTAACTCGGGAAGACCTGCCGCAACTCGAGAAAATCCAGGAGGTTCTCCCCTCCAGGTGAGATGAGGCCCATTTCCGCCGAGGAGTCTCGAGGCTGATCACACCTCACCTCTGGAACTTCGAAAGGGCCCTTCACACCCTTGGTGCAAATCAAGAAGTTCCCCGACATTCCCGTCTCCACTGGAGAGGAAACACGAGGGTCCCGCCCACATCCAGAGGAGCCCCGTTTCCGCTTCGTAGCTCGAGATGAGGGATCCTTTCCCTGCTTCGTCGGGAAAGGGTTCCCGGCGTTCCCGTCGCATCTCAAGAGGAGGCCCTCTCAACAGGAACGGCGAGAGGAACTCCAGGGTCGTGCCACCATTCCAAGAGTCCCCCAGATGTCTCAGTCCATTCCAGAGGAACCTCTTTTCCCTTCACCGGCTCGTCTTTCACGCCGAGGATCGACTCAAACCAAGGTGGCACGTGGCACAGCCCTGTGGGAAAGCCTCGTGGGAAAGCCTGGAGCGAAAGCCACGAGGGAAACCACAGATCCCTTGATCCACGTGACAGGAAGCGTGACACTACTGCTGCAGCTCGGGAGGATAGCTCACGTGCATGCCCCCACTCGAGACGAGGCCTAACTCACCTGGGGAGACTCAGAAGCACCCCAAGATCCATGGCAACACTGGAGAGGAATCCTCAGGTTCCGGCCCCGACTCCACACAAGGACTGAGGCCCCGGGATTGACGGGAGACGAATCCCGAGATGGCCCCTAGCAACTCGCATGGGGACTGGCCTTTCCTGAGGCCACCAGAGCAGGTCCCTGAGGTCCCCGTCGTAACTCGGGAAGACCTGCCGCAACTCGAGAAAATCCAGGAGGTTCTCCCCTCCAGGTGAGATGAGGCCCATTTCCGCCGAGGCGTCTCGAGGCTGATCACACCTCACCTCTGGAACTTCGAAAGGGTCCTTCACACCCTTGGTGCAAATCAAGAAGTTCCCCGACATACCCGTCTCCACTGGAGAGGAAACACGAGGGTCCCGCCCACATCCAGAGGAGCCCCGTTTCCGCCTCGTAGCTCGAGATGAGGGATCCTTTCCCAGCTTCGTCGGGAATTAGTTCCCGGCGTTCCCGTTGCATCTCAAGAGGAGGCCCTCTCAACAGGAACGGCGAGAGGAACTCCAGGGTCGTGCCACCATTCCAAGAGTCCCCCAGATGTCTCAGTCCATTCCAGAGGAACCTCTTTTCCCTTCACCGGCTTGTCTTTCACGCCGAAGATTGACTCACACCAAGGTGGCACGTGGCACAGCCCTGTGGGAAAGCCTCGTGGGAAAGCCTGGAGCAAAAGCCTCGAGGGAAACCACAGATCCCTTGATCCACGAGACAGGAAGCGTGACACTACTGCTGCAGCTCGGGAGGAAAGCGCACGTGCATGCCCCCACTCGAGACGAGGCCTGACTCCCCTGGGGAGACTCAGAAGCACCCCAAGATCCATGGCAACCCTGGAGAGGAATCCTCAGGTTCCAGCCCCGACTCCACACAAGGACTGAGGCCCCGGCATGGACGGGAGAGGAATCCCGAGACGTCCCATAGCAACTCGCACGGGGACTGGCCTTTCCTGAGGCCACCAGAGCGGGTCCCTGAGGTCCCCGTCGTAACTCGAGAAGACCTGCCGCAACTCGAGAAAATCCAGGAGGTTCTCCCCTCCAGGCGAGATGAGGCCCATTTCCGCCGAGGCGTCTCGAGGCTGATCACACCTCACCTCTGGAACTTCGAAAGGGTCTTTCACACCCTTGCTGCAAATCAAGAAGTTCCCCGACATACCCATCTCCACTCGAGAGGAAACACGAGGGTCCCGCCCACATCCAGAGGAGCCCCGTTTCCGCCTCGTAGCTCGAGATGAGGGATCCTTTCCCTGCTTCGTCGGGAAAGAGTTCCCGGCGTTCCCGTCGCATCTCAAGAGGAGGCCCTCTCAACAGGAACGGCGAGAGGAACTCCAGGGTCGTGCCACCATTCCAAGAGTCCCCCAGATGTCTCAGTCCATTCCAGAGGAACCTCTTTTCCCTTCACCGGCTCGTCTTTCACGCCGAGGATCGACTCACAACAAGGTGGCACGTGGCACAGCCCTGTGGGAAAGCCTCGTGGGAAAGCCTGGAGCAAAAGCCTCGAGGGAAACCACAGATCCCTTGATCCACGTGACAGGAAGCGTGACACTACTGCTGCAGCTCGGGAGGAAAGCGCACGTGCATGCCCCCACTCGAGACGAGGCCTGACTCCCCTCGGGAGACTCAGAAGCACCCCAAGATCCATGGCAACACTGGAGAGGAATCCTCAGGTTCCGGCCCCGACTCCACACAAGGACTGAGGCCCCGGCATGGACGGGAGAGGAATCCCGAGAGGTCCCCTAGCAACTCGCACGGGGACTGGCCTTTCCTGAGGCCACCAGAGCGGGTCCCTGAGGTCCCCGTCGTAACTCGGGAAGACCTGCCGCAACTCGAGAAAATCCAGGAGGTTCTCCCCTCCAGGTGAGATGAGGCCCATTTCCGACGAGGCGTCTCGAGGCTGATCACACCTCACCTCTGGAACTTCGAAAGGGTCCTTCACACCCTTGGTGCAAATCAATAAGTTCCCCGACATACCTGTCTCCACTGGAGAGGAAACACGAGGGTCCCGCCCACATCCAGAGGAGCCCCGTTTCCGCCTCGTAGCTCGAGATGAGGGATCCTTTCACTGCTTCGTCGGGAATGAGTTCCCGGCGTTCCCGTCGCATCTCAAGAGGAGGCCCTCTCAACAGGAACGGTGAGAGGAACTCCAGGGTCGTGCCACCATTCCAAGAGTCCCCCAGATGTCTCAGTCCATTACAGAGGAACCTCTTTTCCCTTCACCGGCTCGTCTTTCACGCCGAGGATTGACTCACACCAAGGTGGCACGTGGCACAGCCCTGTGGGAAAGCCTCGTGGGAAAGCCTGGAGCGAAAGCCTCGAGGGAAACCACAGATCCCTTGATCCACGTGACAGGAAGCGTGACACTACTGCTGCAGCTCGGGAGGAAAGCGCACGTGCATGCCCCCACTCGAGACGAGGCCTGACTCCCCTGGGGAGACTCAGAAGCACCCCAAGATCCATGGCAACACTGGAGAGGAATCCTCAGGTTCCGGCCCCGACTCCACACAAGGACTGAGGCCCCGGGATGGACGGGAGAGGAATCCCGAGATGGCCCCTAGCAACTCGCATGGGGACTGGCCTTTCCTGAGGCCACCAGAGCAGGTCCCTGAGGTCCCCGTCGTAACTCGGGAAGACCTGCCGCAACTCGAGAAAATCCAGGAGGTTCTCCCCTCCAGGGGAGATGAGGCCCATTTCTGCCGAGGAGTCTCGAGGCTGATCACACCTCACCTCTGGAACTTCGAAAGGGCCCTTCACACCCTTGGTGCAAATCAAGAAGTTCCCCGACATACCCGTCTCCACTGGAGAGGAAACACGAGGGTCCCGCCCACATCCAGAGGAGCCCCGTTTCCGCTTCGTAGCTCGAGATGAGGGATCCTTTCCCTGCTTCGTCGGGAAAGGGTTCCCGGCGTTCCCGTCGCATCTCAAGAGGAGGCCCTCTCAACAGGAACGGCGAGAGGAACTCCAGGGTCGTGCCACCATTCCAAGAGTCCCCCAGATGTCTCAGTCCATTCCAGAGGAACCTCTTTTCCCTTCACCGGCTCGTCTTTCACGCCGAGGATCGACTCAAACCAAGGTGGCACGTGGCACAGCCCTGTGGGAAAGCCTCGTGGGAAAGCCTGGAGCGAAAGCCACGAGGGAAACCACAGATCCCTTGATCCACGTGACAGGAAGCGTGACACTACTGCTGCAGCTCGGGAGGATAGCGCACGTGCATGCCCCCACTCGAGACGAGGCCTAACTCACCTGGGGAGACTCAGAAGCACCCCAAGATCCATGGCAACACTGGAGAGGAATCCTCAGGTTCCGGCCCCGACTCCACACAAGGACTGAGGCCCCGGGATTGACGGGAGACGAATCCCGAGATGGCCCCTAGCAACTCGCATGGGGACTGGCCTTTCCTGAGGCCACCAGAGCAGGTCCCTGAGGTCCCCGTCGTAACTCGGGAAGACCTGCCGCAACTCGAGAAAATCCAGGAGGTTCTCCCCTCCAGGTGAGATGAGGCCCATTTCCGCCGAGGCGTCTCGAGGCTGATCACACCTCACCTCTGGAACTTCGAAAGGGTCCTTCACACCCTTGGTGCAAATCAAGAAGTTCCCCGACATACCCGTCTCCACTGGAGAGGAAACACGAGGGTCCCGCCCACATCCAGAGGAGCCCCGTTTCCGCCTCGTAGCTCGAGATGAGGGATCCTTTCCCAGCTTCGTCGGGAATTAGTTCCCGGCGTTCCCGTTGCATCTCAAGAGGAGGCCCTCTCAACAGGAACGGCGAGAGGAACTCCAGGGTCGTGCCACCATTTCAAGAGTCCCCCAGATGTCTCAGTCCATTCCAGAGGAACCTCTTTTCCCTTCACCGGCTTGTCTTTCACGCCGAGGATTGACTCACACCAAGGTGGCACGTGGCACAGCCCTGTGGGAAAGCCTCGTGGGAAAGCCTGGAGCAAAAGCCTCGAGGGAAACCACAGATCCCTTGATCCACGTGACAGGAAGCGTGACACTACTGCTGCAGCTCGGGAGGAAAGCGCACGTGCATGCCCCCACTCGAGACGAGGCCTGACTCCCCTGGGGAGACTCAGAAGCACCCCAAGATCCATGGCAACACTGGAGAGGAATCCTCAGGTTCCGGCCCCGACTGCACACAAGGTCTTAGGCCCCGGCATGGACGGGAGAGGAATCCCGAGATGGCCCCTAGCAACTCGCACGGGGACTGGCCTTTCCTGAGGCCACCAGAGCGGGTGCCTGAGGTAACCGTCGTAACTCGAGAAGACCTGCCGCAACTCGAGAAAATCCAGGAGGTTCTCCCCTCCAGGCGAGATGAGGCCCATTTCCGCCGAGGCGTCTCGAGGCTGATCACACCTCACCTCTGGAACTTCGAAAGGGTCTTTCACACCCTTGCTGCAAATCAAGAAGTTCCCCGACATACCCATCTCCACTCGAGAGGAAACACGAGGGTCCCGCCCACATCCAGAGGAGCCCCGTTTCCGCCTCGTAGCTCGAGATGAGGGATCCTTTCCCTGCTTCGTCGGGAAAGAGTTCCCGGCGTTCCCGTCGCATCTCAAGAGGAGGCCCTCTCAACAGGAACGGCGAGAGGAACTCCAGGGTCGTGCCACCATTCCAAGAGTCCCCCAGATGTCTCACTCCATTCCAGAGGAACCTCTTTTCCCTTCACCGGCTCATCTTTCACGCCGAGGATCGACTCAAACCAAGGTGGCACGTGGCACAGCCCTGTGGGAAAGCCTCGTGGGAAAGCCTGGAGCGAAAGCCTCGAGGGAAACCACAGATCCCTTGATCCACGTGACAGGAAGCGTGACACTACTGCTGCAGCTCGGGAGGATAGCGCACGTGCATGCCCCCACTCGAGACGAGGCCTGACTCCCCTGGGGAGACTCAGAAGCACCCCAAGATCCATGGCAACACTGGAGAGGAATCCTCAGGTTCCGGCCCCGACTCCACACAAGGACTGAGGCCCCGGGATGGACGGGAGAGGAATCCCGAGATGGCCCCTAGCAACTCGCATGGGGACTGGCCTTTCCTGAGGCCACCAGAGCAGGTCCCTGAGGTCCCCATTGTAACTCGGGAAGACCTGCCGCAACTCGAGAAAATCCAGGAGATTCTCCCCTCCAGGTGAGATGAGGCCCATTTCCGCCGAGGAGTCTCGAGGCTGATCACACCTCACCTCTGGAACTTCGAAAGGGCCCTTCACACCCTTGGTGCAAATCAAGAAGTTCCCCGACATACCCGTCTCCACTGGAGAGGAAACACGAGGGTCCCGCCCACATCCAGAGGAGCCCCGTTTCCGCTTCGTAGCTCGAGATGAGGGATCCTTTCCCTGCTTCGTCGGGAAAGGGTTCCCGGCGTTCCCGTCGCATCTCAAGAGGAGGCCCTCTCAACAGGAACGGCGAGAGGAACTCCAGGGTCGTGCCACCATTCCAAGAGTCCCCCAGATGTCTCACTCCATTCCAGAGGAACCTCTTTTCCCTTCACCGGCTCGTCTTTCACGCCGAGGATCGACTCAAACCAAGGTGGCACGTGGCACAGCCCTGTGGGAAAGCCTCGTGGGAAAGCCTGGAGCGAAAGCCACGAGGGAAACCACAGATCCCTTGATCCACGTGACAGGAAGCGTGACACTACTGCTGCAGCTCGGGAGGATAGCGCACGTGCATGCCCCCACTCGAGACGAGGCCTAACTCACCTGGGGAGACTCAGAAGCACCCCAAGATCCATGGCAACACTGGAGAGGAATCCTCAGGTTCCGGCCCCGACTCCACACAAGGACTGAGGCCCCGGGATTGACGGGAGACGAATCCCGAGATGGCCCCTAGCAACTCACATGGGGACTGGCCTTTCCTGAGGCCACCAGAGCAGGTCCCTGAGGTCCCCGTCGTAACTCGGGAAGACCTGCCGCAACTCGAGAAAATCCAGGAGGTTCTCCCCTCCAGGTGAGATGAGGCCCATTTCCGCCGAGGCGTCTCGAGGCTGATCACACCTCACCTCTGGAACTTCGAAAGGGTCCTTCACACCCTTGGTGCAAATCAAGAAGTTCCCCGACATACCCGTCTCCACTGGAGAGGAAACACGAGGGTCCCGCCCACATCCAGAGGAGCCCCGTTTCCGCCTCGTAGCTCGAGATGAGGGATCCTTTCCCAGCTTCGTCGGGAATTAGTTCCCGGCGTTCCCGTTGCATCTCAAGAGGAGGCCCTCTCAACAGGAACGGCGAGAGGAACTCCAGGGTCGTGCCACCATTTCAAGAGTCCCCCAGATGTCTCAGTCCATTCCAGAGGAACCTCTTTTCCCTTCACCGGCTTGTCTTTCACGCCGAGGATTGACTCACACCAAGGTGGCACGTGGCACAGCCCTGTGGGAAAGCCTCGTGGGAAAGCCTGGAGCAAAAGCCTCGAGGGAAACCACAGATCCCTTGATCCACGTGACAGGAAGCGTGACACTACTGCTGCAGCTCGGGAGGAAAGCGCACGTGCATGCCCCCACTCGAGACGAGGCCTGACTCCCCTGGGGAGACTCAGAAGCACCCCAAGATCCATGGCAACACTGGAGAGGAATCCTCAGGTTCCGGCCCCGACTCCACACAAGGTCTTAGGCCCCGGCATGGACGGGAGAGGAATCCCGAGATGGCCCCTAGCAACTCGCACGGGGACTGGCCTTTCCTGAGGCCACCAGAGCGGGTGCCTGAGGTAACCGTCGTAACTCGAGAAGACCTGCCGCAACTCGAGAAAATCCAGGAGGTTCTCCCCTCCAGGCGAGATGAGGCCCATTTCCGCCGAGGCGTCTCGAGGCTGATCACACCTCACCTCTGGAACTTCGAAAGGGTCTTTCACACCCTTGCTGCAAATCAAGAAGTTCCCCGACATACCCATCTCCACTCGAGAGGAAACACGAGGGTCCCGCCCACATCCAGAGGAGCCCCGTTTCCGCCTCGTAGCTCGAGATGAGGGATCCTTTCCCTGCTTCGTCGGGAAAGAGTTCCCGGCGTTCCCGTCGCATCTCAAGAGGAGGCCCTCTCAACAGGAACGGCGAGAGGAACTCCAGGGTCGTGCCACCATTCCAAGAGTCCCCCAGATGTCTCACTCCATTCCAGAGGAACCTCTTTACCCTTCACCGGCTCATCTTTCACGCCGAGGATCGACTCAAACCAAGGTGGCACGTGGCACAGCCCTGTGGGAAAGCCTCGTGGGAAAGCCTGGAGCGAAAGCCTCGAGGGAAACCACAGATCCCTTGATCCACGTGACAGGAAGCGTGACACTACTGCTGCAGCTCGGGAGGATAGCGCACGTGCATGCCCCCACTCGAGACGAGGCCTGACTCCCCTGGGGAGACTCAGAAGCACCCCAAGATCCATGGCAACACTGGAGAGGAATCCTCAGGTTCCGGCCCCGACTCCACACAAGGACTGAGGCCCCGGGATGGACGGGAGAGGAATCCCGAGATGGCCCCTAGCAACTCGCATGGGGACTGGCCTTTCCTGAGGCCACCAGAGCAGGTCCCTGAGGTCCCCATTGTAACTCGGGAAGACCTGCCGCAACTCGAGAAAATCCAGGAGATTCTCCCCTCCAGGTGAGATGAGGCCCATTTCCGCCGAGGAGTCTCGAGGCTGATCACACCTCACCTCTGGAACTTCGAAAGGGCCCTTCACACCCTTGGTGCAAATCAAGAAGTTCCCCGACATACCCGTCTCCACTGGAGAGGAAACACGAGGGTCCCGCCCACATCCAGAGGAGCCCCGTTTCCACTTCGTAGCTCGAGATGAGGGATCCTTTCCCTGCTTCGTCGGGAAAGGGTTCCCGGCGTTCCCGTCGCATCTCAAGAGGAGGCCCTCTCAACAGGAACGGCGAGAGGCACTACAAGGTCGTGCCACCATTCCAAGAGTCCCCAGATGTCTCAGTCCATTCCAGAGGAACCTCTTTTCCCTTCACCGGCTCGTCTGTCACGCCGAGGATCGACTCACACCAAGGTGGTACGTGGCACAGCCCTGTGGGAAAGCCTCGTGGGAAAGCCTCGAGCGAAAGCCTCGAGGGAAACCACAGATCCCTTGATCCACGTGACAGGAAGCGTGACACTACTGCTGCAGCTCGGGAGGAAAGCGCACGTGCATGCCCCCACTCGAGACGAGGCCTGACTCCCCTGGGGAGACTCAGAAGCACCCCAAGATCCATGGCAACACTGGAGAGGAATCCTCAGGTTCCGGCCCCGACTCCACACAAGGTCTTAGGCCCCGGCATGGACGGGAGAGGAATCCCGAGATGGCACCTAGAAACTCGCACGGGGACTGGCCTTTCCTGAGTCCACCAGAGCGGGTCCCTGAGGTCCCCGTCGTAACTCGAGAAGACCTGCCGCAACTCGAGAAAATCCAGGAGGTTCTCCCCTCCAGGCGAGATGAGGCCCATTTCCAGTGAGGCGTCTCGAGGCTGATCACACCTCACCTGTGGAACTTCGAAAGGGTCCTACACACCCTTGGTGCAGATCAAGAAGTTCCCCGACATACCCGTCTCCACTCGAGAGGAAACACGAGGGTCCCGCCCACATCCAGAGGAGCCCCGTTTCTGCCTCGTAGCTCGAGATGAGGGATCCTTTCCCTGCTTCGTCGGGAAAGGGTTCCCGGCGTTCCCGTCGCATCTCAAGAGGAGGCCCTCTCAACAGGAACGGCGAGAGGAACTCCAGGGTCGTGCCACCATTCCAAGAGTCCCCCAGATGTCTCAGTCCATTCCAGAGGAACCTCTTTTCCCTTCACCGGCTCGTCTTTCACGCCGAGGATCGACTCAAACCAAGGTGGCACGTGGCACAGCCCTGTGGGAAAGCCTCGTGGGAAAGCCTCGAGCGAAAGCCACGAGGGAAACCACAGATCCCTTGATCCACGTGACAGGAAGCGTGACACTACTGCTGCAGCTCGGGAGGATAGCTCACGTGCATGCCCCCACTCGAGACGAGGCCTAACTCACCTGGGGAGACTCAGAAGCACCCCAAGATCCATGGCAACACTGGAGAGGAATCCTCAGGTTCTGGCCCCGACTCCACACAAGGACTGAGGCCCCGGGATTGACGGGAGACGAATCCCGAGATGGCCCCTAGCAACTCGCATGGGGACTGGCCTTTCCTGAGGCCACCAGAGCAGGTCCCTGAGGTCCCCGTCGTAACTCGGGAAGACCTGCCGCAACTCGAGAAAATCCAGGAGGTTCTCCCCTCCAGGTGAGATGAGGCCCATTTCCGCCGAGGCGTCTCGAGGCTGATCACACTTCACCTCTGGAACTTCGAAAGGGTCCTTCACACCCTTGGTGCAAATCAAGAAGTTCCCCGACATACCCGTCTCCACTGGAGAGGAAACACGAGGGTCCCGCCCACATCCAGAGGAGCCCCGTTTCCGCCTCGTAGCTCGAGATGAGGGATCCTTTCCCAGCTTCGTCGGGAATTAGTTCCCGGCGTTCCCGTTGCATCTCAAGAGGAGGCCCTCTCAACAGGAACGGCGAGAGGAACTCCAGGGTCGTGCCACCATTCCAAGAGTCCCCCAGATGTCTCAGTCCATTCCAGAGGAACCTCTTTTCCCTTCACCGGCTCGTCTTTCACGCCGAGGATTGACTCACACCAAGGTGGTACGTGGCACAGCCCTGTGGGAAAGCCTCGTGGGAAAGCCTCGAGCGAAAGCCTCGAGGGAAACCACAGATCCCTTGATCCACGTGACAGGAAGCGTGACACTACTGCTGCAGCTCGGGAGGAAAGCGCACGTGCATGCCCCCACTCGAGACGAGGCCTGACTCCCCTGGGGAGACTCAGAAGCACCCCAAGATCCATGGCAACACTGGAGAGGAATCCTCAGGTTCCGGCCCCGACTCCACACAAGGTCTTAGGCCCCGGCATGGACGGGAGAGGAATCCCGAGATGGCACCTAGAAACTCGCACGGGGACTGGCCTTTCCTGAGTCCACCAGAGCGGGTCCCTGAGGTCCCCGTCGTAACTCGAGAAGACCTGCCGCAACTCGAGAAAATCCAGGAGGTTCTCCCCTCCAGGCGAGATGAGGCCCATTTCCAGTGAGGCGTCTCGAGGCTGATCACACCTCACCTGTGGAACTTCGAAAGGGTCCTACACACCCTTGGTGCAGATCAAGAAGTTCCCCGACATACCCGTCTCCACTGGAGAGGAAACACGAGGGTCCCGCCCACATCCAGAGGAGCCCCGTTTCCGCCTCGTAGCTCGAGATGAGGGATCCTTTCCCAGCTTCGTCGGGAATTAGTTCCCGGCGTTCCCGTTGCATCTCAAGAGGAGGCCCTCTCAACAGGAACGGCGAGAGGAACTCCAGGGTCGTGCCACCATTCCAAGAGTCCCCCAGATGTCTCAGTCCATTCCAGAGGAACCTCTTTTCCCTTCACCGGCTTGTCTTTCACGCCGAGGATTGACTCACACCAAGGTGGCACGTGGCACAGCCCTGTGGGAAAGCCTCGTGGGAAAGCCTGGAGCAAAAGCCTCGAGGGAAACCACAGATCCCTTGATCCACGTGACAGGAAGCGTGACACTACTGCTGCAGCTCGGGAGGAAAGCGCACGTGCATGCCCCCACTCGAGACGAGGCCTGACTCCCCTGGGGAGACTCAGAAGCACCCCAAGATCCATGGCAACACTGGAGAGGAATCCTCAGGTTCCGGCCCCGACTCCACACAAGGACTGAGGCCCCGGCATGGACGGGAGAGGAATCCCGAGAGGTCCCATAGCAACTCGCACGGGGACTGGCCTTTCCTGAGGCCACCAGAGCGGGTCCCTGAGGTCCCCGTCGTAACTCGAGAAGACCTGCCGCAACTCGAGAAAATCCAGGAGGTTCTCCCCTCCAGGCGAGATGAGGCCCATTTCCGCCGAGGCGTCTCGAGGCTGATCACACCTCACATCTGGAACTTCGAAAGGGTCTTTCACACCCTTGCTGCAAATCAAGAAGTTCCCCGACATACCCATCTCCACTCGAGAGGAAACACGAGGGTCCCGCCCACATCCAGAGGAGCCCCGATTCCGCCTCGTAGCTCGAGATGAGGGATCCTTTCCCTGCTTCGTCGGGAAATTGTTCCCGGCGTTCCCGTCGCATCTCAAGAGGAGGCCCTCTCAACAGGAACGGCGAGAGGAACTCCAGGGTCGTGCCACCATTCCAAGAGTCCCCCAGATGTCTCAGTCCATTCCAGAGGAACCTCTTTTCCCTTCACCGGCTCGTCTTTCACGCCGAGGATCGACTCAAACCAAGGTGGCACGTGGCACAGCCCTGTGGGAAAGCCTCGTGGGAAAGCCTGGAGCGAAAGCCACGAGGGAAACCACAGATCCCTTGATCCACATGACAGGAAGCGTGACACTACTGCTGAAGCTCGGGAGGATAGCGCACGTGCATGCCCCCACTCGAGACGAGGCCTAACTCACCTGGGGAGACTCAGAAGCACCCCAAGATCCATGGCAACACTGGAGAGGAATCCTCAGGTTCCGGCCCCGACTCCACACAAGGACTGAGGCCCCGGGATTGACGGGAGACAAATCCCGAGATGGCCCCTAGAAACTCGCATGGGGACTGGCCTTTCCTGAGGCCACCAGAGCAGGTCCCTGAGGTCCCCGTCGTAACTCGGGAAGACCTGCCGCAACTCGAGAAAATCCAGGAGGTTCTCCCCTCCAGGTGAGATGAGGCCCATTTCCGCCGAGGCGTCTCGAGGCTGATCACACCTCACCTCTGGAACTTCGAAAGGGTCCTTCACACCCTTGGTGCAAATCAAGAAGTTCCCCGACATACCCGTCTCCACTGGAGAGGAAACACGAGGGTCCCGCCCACATCCAGAGGAGCCCCGTTTCCGCCTCGTAGCTCGAGATGAGGGATCCTTTCCCAGCTTCGTCGGGAATTAGTTCCCGGCGTTCCCGTTGCATCTCAAGAGGAGGCCCTCTCAACAGGAACGGCGAGAGGAACTCCAGGGTCGTGCCACCATTTCAAGAGTCCCCCAGATGTCTCAGTCCATTCCAGAGGAACCTCTTTTCCCTTCACCGGCTTGTCTTTCACGCCGAGGATTGACTCACACCAAGGTGGCACGTGGCACAGCCCTGTGGGAAAGCCTCGTGGGAAAGCCTGGAGCAAAAGCCTCGAGGGAAACCACAGATCCCTTGATCCACGTGACAGGAAGCGTGACACTACTGCTGCAGCTCGGGAGGAAAGCGCACGTGCATGCCCCCACTCGAGACGAGGCCTGACTCCCCTGGGGAGACTCAGAAGCACCCCAAGATCCATGGCAACACTGGGGAGGAATCCTCAGGTTCCGGCCCCGACTCCACACAAGGACTGAGGCCCCGGCATGGACGGGAGAGGAATCCCGAGAGGTCCCCTAGCAACTCGCACGGGGACTGGCCTTTCCTGAGGCCACCAGAGCGGGTCCCTGAGGTCCCCGTCGTAACTCGGGAAGACCTGCCGCAACTCGAGAAAATCCAGGAGGTTCTCCCCTCCAGGTGAGATGAGGCCCATTTCCGACGAGGCGTCTCGAGGCTGATCACACCTCACCTCTGGAACTTCGAAAGGGTCCTTCACACCCTTGGTGCAAATCAAGAAGTTCCCCGACATACCTGTCTCCACTGGAGAGGAAACACGAGGGTCCCGCCCACATCCAGAGGAGCCCCGTTTCCGCCTCGTAGCTCGAGATGAGGGATCCTTTCACTGCTTCGTCGGGAATGAGTTCCCGGCGTTCCCGTCGCATCTCAAGAGGAGGCCCTCTCAACAGGAACGGTGAGAGGAACTACAGGGTCGTGCCACCATTCCAAGAGTCCCCCAGATGTCTCAGTCCATTACAGAGGAACCTCTTTTCCCTTCACCGGCTCGTCTTTCACGCCGAGGATTGACTCACACCAAGGTGGCACGTGGCACAGCCCTGTGGGAAAGCCTTGTGGGAAAGCCTCGAGCGAAAGCCTCGAGGGAAACCACAGATCCCTTGATCCACGTGACAGGAAGCGTGAGACTACTGCTGTAGCTCGGGAGGAAAGCGCACGTGCATGCCCCCATTCGAGACGAGGCCTGACTCCCCTGGGGAGACTCAGAAGCACCCCAAGATCCATGGCAACACTGGAGAGGAATCCTCAGGTTCCGGCCCCGACTCCACACAAGGTCTTAGGACCCGGCATGGACGGGAGAGGAATCCCGAGATGGCCCCTAGCAACTCGCACGGGGACTGGCCTTTCCTGATGCCACCAGAGCGGGTCCCTGAGGTCCCCGTCGTAACTCGAGAAGACCTGCCGCAACTCGAGAAAATCCAGGAGGTTCTCCCCTCCAGGTGAGATGAGGCCCATTTCCGCCGAGGAGTCTCGAGGCTGATCACACCTCACCTCTGGAACTTCGAAAGGGCCCTTCACACCCTTGGTGCAAATCAAGAAGTTCCCCGACATACCCGTCTCCACTGGAGGGGAAACACGAGGGTCCCGCCCACATCCAGAGGAGCCCCGTTTCCGCTTCGTAGCTCGAGATGAGGGATCCTTTCCCTGCTTCGTCGGGAAAGGGTTCCCGGCGTTCCCGTCGCATCTCAAGAGGAGGCCCTCTCAACAGGAACGGCGAGAGGAACTCCAGGGTCGTGCCACCATTCCAAGAGTCCCCCAGATGTCTCAGTCCATTCAGAGGAACCTCTTTTCCCTTCACCGGCTCGTCTTTCACGCCGGAGGATACGACTCAAACCAAGGTGGCACGTGGCACAGCCCTGTGGGAAAGCCTCGTGGGAAAGCCTGGAGCGAAAGCCACGAGGGAAACCACAGATCCCTTGATCCACGTGACAGGAAGCATGACACTACTGCTGCAGCTCGGGAGGATAGCGCACGTGCATGCCCCCACTCGAGACGAGGCCTAACTCACCTGGGGAGACTCAGAAGCACCCCAAGATCCATGGTAACACTGGAGAGGAATCCTCAGGTTCCGGCCCCGACTCCACACAAGGACTGAGGCCCTGGGATTGACGGGAGACGAATCCCGAGATGGCCCCTAGCAACTCGCATGGGGACTGGCCTTTCCTGAGGCCACCAGAGCAGGTCCCTGAGGTCCCCGTCGTAACTCGGGAAGACCTGCCGCAACTCGAGAAAATCCAGGAGGTTCTCCCCTCCAGGTGAGATGAGGCCCATTTCCGCCGAGGCGTCTCGAGGCTGATCACACCTCACCTCTGGAACTTCGAAAGGGTCCTTCACACCCTTGGTGCAAGTCAAGAAGTTCCCCGACATACCCGTCTCCACTGGAGAGGAAACACGAGGTCCCGCCCACATCCAGAGGAGCCCCGTTTCCGCCTCGTAGCTCGAGATGAGGGATCCTTTCCCAGCTTCGTCGGGAATTAGTTCCCGGCGTTCCCGTTGCATCTCAAGAGGAGGCCCTCTCAACAGGAACGGCGAGAGGAACTCCAGGGTCGTGCCACCATTTCAAGAGTCCCCCAGATGTCTCAGTCCATTCCAGAGGAACCTCTTTTCCCTTCACCGGCTTGTCTTTCACGCCGAGGATTGACTCACACCAAGGTGGCACGTGGCACAGCCCTGTGGGAAAGCCTCGTGGGAAAGCCTGGAGCAAAAGCCTCGAGGGAAACCACAGATCCCTTGATCCACGTGACAGGAAGCGTGACACTACAGCTGCAGCTCGGGAGGAAAGCGCACGTGCATGCCCCCACTCGAGACGAGGCCTGACTCCCCTGGGAGACTCAGAAGCACCCCAAGATCCATGGCAACACTGGAGAGGAATCCTCAGGTTCCGGCCCCGACTCCACACAAGGACTGAGGCCCGGCATGGACGGGAGAGGAATCCCGAGAGGTCCCATAGCAACTCGCACGGGGACTGGCCTTTCCTGAGGCCACCAGAGCGGGTCCCTGAGGTCCCCGTCGTAACTCGAGAAGACCTGCCGCAACTCGAGAAAATCCAGGAGGTTCTCCCCTCCAGGCGAGATGAGGCCCATTTCCGCCGAGGCGTCTCGAGGCTGATCACACCTCACCTCTGGAACTTCGAAAGGGTCCTTCACACCCTTGGTGCAAATCAAGAAGTTCCCGACATACCCGTCTCCACTCGAGAGGAAACACGAGGGTCCCGCCCACATCCAGAGGAGCCCCGTTTCCGCCTCGTAGCTCGAGATGAGGGATCCTTTCCAGCTTCGTCGGGAATTAGTTCCCGGCGTTCCCGTTGCATCTCAAGAGGAGGCCCTCTCAACAGGAACGGCGAGAGGAACTCCAGGGTCGTGCCACCATTTCAAGAGTCCCCCAGATGTCTCAGTCCATTCCAGAGGAACCTCTTTTCCCTTCACCGGCTTGTCTTTCACGCCGAGGATTGACTCACACCAAGGTGGCACGTGGCACAGCCCTGTGGGAAAGCCTCGTGGGAAAGCCTGGAGCAAAAGCCTCGAGGGAAACCACAGATCCCTTGATCCACGTGACAGGAAGCGTGACACTACTGCTGCAGCTCGGGAGGAAAGCGCACGTGCATGCCCCCACTCGAGACGAGGCCTGACTCCCCTGGGGAGACTCAGAAGCACCCCAAGATCCATGGCAACACTGGAGAGGAATCCTCAGGTTCCGGCCCCGACTCCACACAAGGACTGAGGCCCCCGGGATGGACGGGAGAGGAATCCCAAATGGCCCCTAGCAACTCGCATGGGGACTGGCCTTTCCTGAGGCCACCAGAGCAGGTCCCTGAGGTCCCCGTCGTAACTCGGGAAGACCTGCCGCAACTCGAGAAAATCCAGGAGGTTCTCCCCTCCAGGTGAGATGAGGCCCATTTCCGCCGAGGCGTCTCGAGGCTGATCACACCTCACCTCTGGAACTTCGAAAGGGTCCTTCACACCCTTGGTGCAAATCAAGAAGTTCCCCGACATACCCGTCTCCACTGGAGAGGAAACACGAGGGTGCCGCCCACATCCAGAGGAGCCCCGTTTCCGCCTTGTAGCTCGAGATGAGGGATCCTTTCCCTGCTTCGTCGGGAATTAGTTCCCGGCGTTCCCGTTGCATCTCAAGAGGAGGCCCTCTCAACAGGAACGGCGAGAGGAACTCCAGGGTCGTGCCACCATTTCAAGAGTCCCCCAGATGTCTCAGTCCATTCCAGAGGAACCTCTTTTCCCTTCACCGGCTTGTCTTTCACGCCGAGGATTGACTCACACCAAGGTGGCACGTGGCACAGCCCTGTGGGAAAGCCTCGTGGGAAAGCCTGGAGCAAAAGCCTCGAGGGAAACCACAGATCCCTTGATCCACGTGACAGGAAGCGTGACACTACTGCTGCAGCTCGGGAGGAAAGCGCACGTGCATGCCCCCACTCGAGACGAGGCCTGACTCCCCTGGGGAGACTCAGAAGCACCCCAAGATCCATGGCAACACTGGAGAGGAATCCTCAGGTTCCGGCCCCGACTCCACACAAGGACTGAGGCCCCGGCATGGACGGGAGAGGAATCCCGAGATGGCCCCTAGCAACTCGCACGGGGACTGGCCTTTCCTGAGGCCACCAGAGCGGGTCCCTGAGGTCCCCGTCGTAACTCGAGAAGACCTGCCGCAACTCGAGAAAATCCAGGAGGTTCTCCCCTCCAGGCGAGATGAGGCCCATTTCCGCCGAGGCGTCTCGAGGCTGATCACACCTCACCTCTGGAACTTCGAAAGGGTCCTTCACACCCTTGGTGCAAATCAAGAAGTTCCCCGACATACCCGTCTCCACTCGAGAGGAAACACGAGGGTCCCGCCCACATCCAGAGGAGCCCCGTTTCCGCCTCGTAGCTCGAGATGAGGGATCCTTTCCCTGCTTCGTCGGGAAAGAGTTCCCGGCGTTCCCGTCGCATCTCAAGAGGAGGCCCTCTCAACAGGAACGGCGAGAGGAACTCCAGGGTCGTGCCACCATTCCAAGAGTCCCCCAGATGTCTCAGTCCATTCCAGAGGAACCTCTTTTCCCTTCACCGGCTCGTCTTTCACGCCGAGGATCGACTCAAACCAAGGTGGCACGTGGCACAGCCCTGTGGGAAAGCCTCGTGGGAAAGCCTGGAGCGAAAGCCTCGAGGGAAACCACAGATCCCTTGATCCACGTGACAGGAAGCGTGACACTACTGCTGCAGCTCGGGAGGAAAGCGCACGTGCATGCCCCCACTCGAGACGAGGCCTGACTCCCCTGGGGAGACTCAGAAGCACCCCAAGATCCATGGCAACACTGGAGAGGAATCCTCAGGTTCCGGCCCCGACTCCACACAAGGACTGAGGCCCCCGGGATGGACGGGAGAGGAATCCCAAATGGCCCCTAGCAACTCGCATGGGGACTGGCCTTTCCTGAGGCCACCAGAGCAGGTCCCTGAGGTCCCCGTCGTAACTCGGGAAGACCTGCCGCAACTCGAGAAAATCCAGGAGCTTCTCCCCTCCAGGTGAGATGAGGCCAATTTCCGCCGAGGCGTCTCGAGGCTGATCACACCTCACCTCTGGAACTTCGAAAGGGTCCTTCACACCCTTGGTGCAAATCAAGAAGTTCCCCGACATACCCGTCTCCACTGGAGAGGAAACACGAGGGTCCCGCCCACATCCAGAGGAGCCCCGTTTCCGCCTCGTAGCTCGAGATGAGGGATCCTTTCCCAGCTTCGTCGGGAATTAGTTCCCGGCGTTCCCGTTGCATCTCAAGAGGAGGCCCTCTCAACAGGAACGGCGAGAGGAACTCCAGGGTCGTGCCACCATTTCAAGAGTCCCCCAGATGTCTCAGTCCATTCCAGAGGAACCTCTTTTCCCTTCACCGGCTTGTCTTTCACGCCGAGGATTGACTCACACCAAGGTGGCACGTGGCACAGCCCTGTGGGAAAGCCTCGTGGGAAAGCCTGGAGCAAAAGCCTCGAGGGAAACCACAGATTCCTTGATCCACGTGACAGGAAGCGTGACACTACTGCTGCAGCTCGGGAGGAAAGCGCACGTGCATGCCCCCACTCGAGACGAGGCCTGACTCCCCTGGGGAGACGCAGAAGCACCCCAAGATCCATGGCAACACTGGAGAGGAATCCTCAGGTTCCGGCCCCGACTCCACACAAGGACTGAGGCCCCGGCATGGACGGGAGAGGAATCCCGAGAGGTCCCCTAGCAACTCGCACGGGGACTGGCCTTTCCTGAGGCCACCAGAGCGGGTCCCTGAGGTCCCCGTCGTAACACGGGAAGACCTGCCGCAACTCGAGAAAATCCAGGAGGTTCTCCCCTCCAGGTGAGATGAGGCCCATTTCCGCCGAGGCGTCTCGAGGCTGATCACACCTCACCTCTGGAACTTCGAAAGGGTCCTTCACACCCTTGGTGCAAATCAAGAAGTTCCCCGACATACCCGTCTCCACTGGAGAGGAAACACGAGGGTCCCGCCCACATCCAGAGGAGCCCCGTTTCCGCCTCGTAGCTCGAGATGAGGGATCCTTTCCCAGCTTCGTCGGGAATTAGTTCCCGGCGTTCCCGTTGCATCTCAAGAGGAGGCCCTCTCAACAGGAACGGCGAGAGGAACTCCAGGGTCGTGCCACCATTTCAAGAGTCCCCCAGATGTCTCAGTCCATTCCAGAGGAACCTCTTTTCCCTTCACCGGCTTGTCTTTCACGCCGAGGATTGACTCACACCAAGGTGGCACGTGGCACAGCCCTGTGGGAAAGCCTCGTGGGAAAGCCTGGAGCAAAAGCCTCGAGGGAAACCACAGATCCCTTGATCCACGTGACAGGAAGCGTGACACTACTGCTGCAGCTCGGGAGGAAAGCGCACGTGCATGCCCCCACTCGAGACGAGGCCTGACTCCCCTGGGGAGACTCAGAATCACCCCAAGATCCATGGCAACACTGGAGAGGAATCCTCAGGTTCCGGCCCCGACTCCACACAAGGACTGAGGCCCCCGGGATGGACGGGAGAGGAATCCCAAATGGCCCCTAGCAACTCGCATGGGGACTGGCCTTTCCTGAGGCCACCAGAGCAGGTCCCTGAGGTCCCCGTCGTAACTCGGGAAGACCTGCCGCAACTCGAGAAAATCCAGGAGGTTCTCCCCTCCAGGTGAGATGAGGCCCATTTCCGCCGAGGCGTCTCGAGGCTGATCACACCTCACCTCTGGAACTTCGAAAGGGTCTTTCACACCCTTGCTGCAAATCAAGAAGTTCCCCTACATACCCATCTCCACTCGAGAGGAAACACGAGGGTCCCGCCCACATCCAGAGGAGCCCCGTTTCCGCCTCGTAGCTCGAGATGAGGGATCCTTTCCCTGCTTCGTCGGGAAAGAGTTCCCGGCGTTCCCGTCGCATCTCAAGAGGAGGCCCTCTCAACAGGAACGGCGAGAGGAACTCCAGGGTCGTGCCACCATTCCAAGAGTCCCCCAGATGTCTCAGTCCATTCCAGAGGAACCTCTTTTCCCTTCACCGGCTCGTCTTTCACGCCGAGGATCGACTCACACCAAGGTGGCACGTGGCACAGCCCTGTGGGAAAGCCTCGTGGGAAAGCCTGGAGCGAAAGCCTCGAGGGAAACCACAGATCCCTTGATCCACGTGACAGGAAGCGTGACACTACTGCTGCAGCTCGGGAGGAAAGCGCACGTGCATGCCCCCACTCGAGACGAGGCCTGACTCCCCTGGGGAGACTCAGAAGCACCCCAAGATCCATGGCAACACTGGAGAGGAATCCTCAGGTTCCGGCCCCGACTCCACACAAGGACTGAGGCCCCCGGGATGGACGGGAGAGGAATCCCAAATGGCCCCTAGCAACTCGCATGGGGACTGGCCTTTCCTGAGGCCACCAGAGCAGGTCCCTGAGGTCCCCGTCGTAACTCGGGAAGACCTGCCGCAACTCGAGAAAATCCAGGAGGTTCTCCCCTCCAGGTGAGATGAGGCCCATTTCCGCCGAGGCGTCTCGAGGCTGATCACACCTCACCTCTGGAACTTCGAAAGGGTCCTTCACACCCTTGGTGCAAATCAAGAAGTTCCCCGACATACCCGTCTCCACTCGAGAGGAAACACGAGGGTCCCGCCCACATCCAGAGGAGCCCCGTTTCCGTCTCGCAGCTCGAGATGAGGGATCCTTTCCCTGCTTCGTCGGGAATTATTTCCCGGCGTTCCCGTTGCATCTCAAGAGGAGGCCCTCTCACCAGGAACGGCGAGAGGAACTCCAGGGTCGTGCCACCATTCCAAGAGTCCCCCAGATGTCTCAGTCCATTCCAGAGGAACCTCTTTTCCCTTCACCGGCTCGTCTTTCACGCCGAGGATCGACTCACACCAAGGTGGCACGTGGCACAGCCCTGTGGGAAAGCCTCGTGGGAAAGCCTCGAGCGAAAGCCTCGAGGGAAACCACAGATTCCTTGATCCACGTGACAGGAAGCGTGACACTACTGCTGTAGCTCGGGTGGAAAGCGCACGTGCATGCCCCCACTCGAGACGAGGCCTGACTCCCCTGGGGAGACTCAGAAGCATCCCAAGATCCATGGCAACACTGGAGAGGAATCCTCAGGTTCCGGCCCCGACTCCACACAAGGTCTTAGGCCCCGGGATGGACGGGAGAGGAATCCCGAGATGGCCCCTAGCAACTCGCACGGACACTGGCTTTTCCTGAGGCCACCAGAGCGGGTCCCTGAGGTCCCCGTCGTAACTCGAGAAGACCTGCCGCAACTCGAGAAAATCCAGGAGGTTCTCCCCTCCAGGTGAGATGAGGCCCATTTCCGCCGAGGAGTCTCGAGGCTGATCACACCTCACCTCTGGAACTTCGAAAGGGTCCTTCACACCCTTGGTGCAAATCAAGAAGTTCCCCGACATACCCGTCTCCACTGGAGAGGAAACACGAGGGTCCCGCCCACATCCAGAGGAGCCCCGTTTCCGCTTCGTAGCTCGAGATGAGGGATCCTTTCCCTGCTTCGTCGGGAAAGGGTTCCCGGCGTTCCCGTCGCATCTCAAGAGGAGGCCCTCTAAACAGGAACGGCGAGAGGAACTGCAGGGTCGTGCCACCATTCCAAGAGTCCCCCAGATGTCTCAGTCCATTCCAGAGGAACCTCTTTTCCCTTCACCGGCTCGTCTTTCACGCCGAGGATCGACTCACACCAAGGTGGCACGTGGCACAGCCCTGTGGGAAAGCCTCGTGGGAAAGCCTGGAGCGAAATCCACGAGGGAAACCACAGATCCCTTGATCCACGTGACAGGAAGCGTGACACTACTGCTGCAGCTCGGGAGGATAGCGCACGTGCATGCCCCCACTCGAGACGAGGCCTAACTCACCTGGGGAGACTCAGAAGCACCCCAAGATCCATGGCAACACTGGAGAGGAATCCTCAGGTTCCGGCCCCGACTCCACACAAGGACTGAGGCCCCGGGATTGACGGGAGACGAATCCCGAGATGGCCCCTAGCAACTCGCATGGGGACTGGCCTTTCCTGAGGCCACCAGAGCAGGTCCCTGAGGTCCCCGTCGTAACTCGGGAAGACCTGCCGCAACTCGAGAAAATCCAGGAGGTTCTCCCCTCCAGGTGAGATGAGGCCCATTTCCGCCGAGGCGTCTCGAGGCTGATCACACCTCACCTCTGGAACTTCGAAAGGGTCCTTCACACCCTTGGTGCAAATCAAGAAGTTCCCCGACATACCCGTCTCCACTGGAGAGGAAACACGAGGGTCCCGCCCACATCCAGAGGAGCCCCGTTTCCGCCTCGTAGCTCGAGATGAGGGATCCTTTCCCAGCTTCGTCGGGAATTAGTTCCCGGCGTTCCCGTTGCATCTCAAGAGGAGGCCCTCTCAACAGGAACGGCGAGAGGAACTCCAGGGTCGTGCCACCATTTCAAGAGTCCCCCAGATGTCTCAGTCCATTCCAGAGGAACCTCTTTTCCCTTCACCGGCTTGTCTTTCACGCCGAGGATTGACTCACACCAAGGTGGCACGTGGCACAGCCCTGTGGGAAAGCCTCGTGGGAAAGCCTGGAGCAAAAGCCTCGAGGGAAACCACAGATCCCTTGATCCACGTGACAGGAAGCGTGACACTACTGCTGCAGCTCGGGAGGAAAGCTCACGTGCATGCCCCCACTCGAGACGAGGCCTGACTCCCCTGGGGAGACTCAGAAGCACCACAAGATCCATGGCAACACTGGAGAGGAATCCTCAGGTTCCGGCCCCGACTCCACACAAGGACTGAGGCCCCCGGGATGGACGGGAGAGGAATCCCAAATGGCCCCTAGCAACTCGCATGGGGACTGGCCTTTCCTGAGGCCACCAGAGCAGGTCCCTGAGGTCCCCGTCGTAACTCGGGAAGACCTGCCGCAACTCGAGAAAATCCAGGAGGTTCTCCCCTCCAGGTGAGATGAGGCCCATTTCCGCCGAGGCGTCTCGAGGCTGATCACACCTCACCTCTGGAACTTCGAAAGGGTCTTTCACACCCTTGCTGCAAATCAAGAAGTTCCCCTACATACCCATCTCCACTCGAGAGGAAACACGAGGGTCCCGCCCACATCCAGAGGAGCCCCGTTTCCGCCTCGTAGCTCGAGATGAGGGATCCTTTCCCTGCTTCGTCGGGAAAGAGTTCCCGGCGTTCCCGTCGCATCTCAAGAGGAGGCCCTCTCAACAGGAACGGCGAGAGGAACTCCAGGGTCGTGCCACCATTCCAAGAGTCCCCCAGATGTCTCAGTCCATTCCAGAGGAACCTCTTTTCCCTTCACCGGCTCGTCTTTCACGCCGAGGATCGACTCACACCAAGGTGGCACGTGGCACAGCCCTGTGGGAAAGCCTCGTGGGAAAGCCTGGAGCGAAAGCCTCGAGGGAAACCACAGATCCCTTGATCCACGTGACAGGAAGCGTGACACTACTGCTGCAGCTCGGGAGGAAAGCGCACGTGCATGCCCCCACTCGAGACGAGGCCTGACTCCCCTGGGGAGACTCAGAAGCACCCCAAGATCCATGGCAACACTGGAGAGGAATCCTCAGGTTCCGGCCCCGACTCCACACAAGGACTGAGGCCCCCGGGATGGACGGGAGAGGAATCCCAAATGGCCCCTAGCAACTCGCATGGGGACTGGCCTTTCCTGAGGCCACCAGAGCAGGTCCCTGAGGTCCCCGTCGTAACACGGGAAGACCTGCCGCAACTCGAGAAAATCCAGGAGGTTCTCCCCTCCAGGTGAGATGAGGCCCATTTCCGCCGAGGCGTCTCGAGGCTGATCACACCTCACCTCTGGAACTTCGAAAGGGTCCTTCACACCCTTGGTGCAAATCAAGAAGTTCCCCGACATACCCGTCTCCACTGGAGAGGAAACACGAGGGTCCCGCCCACATCCAGAGGAGCCCCGTTTCCGCCTCGTAGCTCGAGATGAGGGATCCTTTCCCTGCTTCGTCGGGAATTATTTCCCGGCATTCCCGTTGCATCTCAAGAGGAGGCCCTCTCAACAGGAACGGCGAGAGGAACTCCAGGGTCGTGCCACCATTTCAAGAGTCCCCCAGATGTCTCAGTCCATTCCAGAGGAACCTCTTTTCCCTTCACCGGCTTGTCTTTCACGCCGAGGATTGACTCACACCAAGGTGGCACATGGCACAGCCCTGTGGGAAAGCCTCGTGGGAAAGCCTGGAGCAAAAGCCTCGAGGGAAACCACAGATCCCTTGATCCACGTGACAGGAAGCGTGACACTACTGCTGCAGCTCGGGAGGAAAGCGAACGTGCATGCCCCCACTCAAGACGAGGCCTGACTCCCCTGGGGAGACTCAGAAGCATCCCAAGATCCATGGAAACACTGGGGAGGAATCCTCAGGTTCCGGCCCCGACTCCACACAAGGTCTTAGGCCCCGGGATGGACGGGAGAGGAATCCCGAGATGGCCCCTAGCAACTCGCACGGGGACTGGCTTTTCCTGAGGCCACCAGAGCGGGTCCCTGAGGTCCCCGTCGTAACTCGAGAAGACCTGCCGCAACTCGAGAAAATCCAGGAGGTTCTCCCCTCCAGGCGAGATGAGGCCCATTTCCGCCGAGGCGTCTCGAGGCTGATCACACCTCACCTCTGGAACTTCGAAAGGGTCCTTCACACCCTTGGTGCAAATCAAGAAGTTCCCCGACATACCCGTCTCCACTCGAGAGGAAACACGAGGGTCCCGCCCACATCCAGAGGAGCCCCGTTTCCGCCTCGTAGCTCGAGATGAGGGATCCTTTCCCTGCTTCGTCGGGAAAGAGTTCCCGGCGTTCCCGTCGCATCTCAAGAGGAGGCCCTTTCAACAGGAACGGCGAGAGGAACTCCAGGGTCGTGCCACCATTCCAAGAGTCCCCCAGATGTCTCAGTCCATTCCAGAGGAACCTCTTTTCCCTTCACCGGCTCGTCTTTCACGCCGAGGATCGACTCAAACCAAGGTGGCACGTGGCACAGCCCTGTGGGAAAGCCTCGTGGGAAAGCCTGGAGAGAAAGCCTCGAGGGAAACCACAGATCCCTTGATCCACGTGACAGGAAGCGTGACACTACTGCTGCAGCTCGGGAGGAAAGCGCACGTGCATGCCCCCACTCGAGACGAGTCCTAACTCACCTGGGGAGACTCAGAAGCACCCCAAGATCCATGGCAACATTGGAGAGGAATCCTCAGGTTCCGGCCCCGACTCCACACAAGGACTGAGGCCCCGGGATGGACGGGAGAGGAATCCCGAGATGGCCCCTAGCAACTCGCATGGGGACTGGCCTTTCCTGAGGCCACCAGAGCAGGTCCCTGAGGTCCCCGTCGTAACTCGGGAAGACCTGCCGCAACTCGAGAAAATCCAGGAGGTTCTCCCCTCCAGGTGAGATGAGGCCCATTTCCGCCGAGGCGTCTCGATGCTGATCACACCTCACCTCTGGAACTTCGAAAGGGTCCTTCACACCCTTGGTGCAAATCAAGAAGTTCCCCGACATACCCGTCTCCACTGGAGAGGAAACACGAGGGTCCCGCCCACATCCAGAGGAGCCCCGTTTCCGCCTCGTAGCTCGAGATGAGGGATCCTTTCCCTGCTTCGTCGGGAATGAGTTCCCGGCGTTCCCGTCGCATCTCAAGAGGAGGCCCTCTCAACAGGAACGGCGAGAGGAACTCCAGGGTCGTGCCACCATTCCAAGAGTCCCCCAGATATCTCAGTCCATTCCAGAGGAACCTCTTATCCCTTCACCGGCTCGTCTTTCACGCCGAGGATCGACTCAAACCAAGGTGGCACGTGGCACAGCCCTGTGGGAAAGCCTCGTTGGAAAGCCTGGAGCGAAAGCCTCGAGGGAAACCACAGATCCCTTGATCCACGTGACAGGAAGCGTGACACTACTGCTGCAGCTCGGGAGGAAAGCGCACGTGCATGCCCCCACTCGAGACGAGGCCTGACTCCCCTGGGGAGACTCAGAAGCACCCCAAGATCCATGGCAACACTGGAGAGGTATCCTCAGGTTCCGGCCCCGACTCCACACAAGGACTGAGGCCCCCGGGATGGACGGGAGAGGAATCCCAAATGGCCCCTAGCAACTCGCATGGGGACTGGCCTTTCCTGAGGCCACCAGAGCAGGTCCCTGAGGTCCCCGTCGTAACTCGGGAAGACCTGCCGCAACTCGAGAAAATCCAGGAGGTTCTCCCCTCCAGGTGAGATGAGGCCCATTTCCGCCGAGGCGTCTCGAGGCTGATCACACCTCACCTCTGGAACTTCGAAAGGGTCCTTCACACCCTTGGTGCAAATCAAGAAGTTCCCCGACATACCCGTCTCCACTGGAGAGGAAACACGAGGGTCCCGCCCACATCCAGAGGAGCCCCGTTTCCGCCTCGTAGCTCGAGATGAGGGATCCTTTCCCTGCTTCGTCGGGAATTATTTCCCGGCGTTCCCGTTGCATCTCAAGAGGAGGCCCTCTCAACAGGAACGGCGAGAGGAACTCCAGGGTCGTGCCACAATTCCAAGAGTCCCCCAGATGTCTCAGTCCATTCCAGAGGAACCTCTTTTCCCTTCACCGGCTCGTCTTTCACGCCGAGGATCGACTCACACCAAGGTGGCACGTGGCACAGCCCTGTGGGAAAGCCTCGGGGGAAAGCCTCGAGCGAAAGCCTCGAGGGAAACCACAGATTCCTTGATCCACGTGACAGGAAGCGTGACACTACTGCTGTAGCTCGGGTGGAAAGCGCACGTGCATGCCCCCACTCGAGACGAGGCCTGACTCCCCTGAGGAGACTCAGAAGCATCCCAAGATCCATGGCAACACTGGAGAGGAATCCTCAGGTTCCGGCCCCGACTCCACACAAGGTCTTAGGCCCCGGGATGGACGGGAGAGGAATCCCGAGATGGCCCCTAGCAACTCGCACGGACACTGGCTTTTCCTGAGGCCACCAGAGCGGGTCCCTGAGGTCCCCGTCGTAACTCGAGAAGACCTGCCGCAACTCGAGAAAATCCAGGAGGTTCTCCCCTCCAGGTGAGATGAGGCCCATTTCCGCCGAGGAGTCTCGAGGCTGATCACACCTCACCTCTGGAACTTCGAAAGGGTCCTTCACACCCTTGGTGCAAATCAAGAAGTTCCCCGACATACCCGTCTCCACTGGAGAGGAAACACGAGGGTCCCGCCCACATCCAGAGGAGCCCCGTTTCCGCTTCGTAGCTCGAGATGAGGGATCCTTTCCCTGCTTCGTCGGGAAAGGGTTCCCGGCGTTCCCGTCGCATCTCAAGAGGAGGCCCTCTAAACAGGAACGGCGAGAGGAACTGCAGGGTCGTGCCACCATTCCAAGAGTCCCCCAGATGTCTCAGTCCATTCCAGAGGAACCTCTTTTCCCTTCACCGGCTCGTCTTTCACGCCGAGGATCGACTCACACCAAGGTGGCACGTGGCACAGCCCTGTGGGAAAGCCTCGTGGGAAAGCCTGGAGCGAAATCCACGAGGGAAACCACAGATCCCTTGATCCACGTGACAGGAAGCGTGACACTACTGCTGCAGCTCGGGAGGATAGCGCACGTGCATGCCCCCACTCGAGACGAGGCCTAACTCACCTGGGGAGACTCAGAAGCACCCCAAGATCCATGGCAACACTGGAGAGGAATCCTCAGGTTCCGGCCCCGACTCCACACAAGGACTGAGGCCCCGGGATTGACGGGAGACGAATCCCGAGATGGCCCCTAGCAACTCGCATGGGGACTGGCCTTTCCTGAGGCCACCAGAGCAGGTCCCTGAGGTCCCCGTCGTAACTCGGGAAGACCTGCCGCAACTCGAGAAAATCCAGGAGGTTCTCCCCTCCAGGTGAGATGAGGCCCATTTCCGCCGAGGCGTCTCGAGGCTGATCACACCTCACCTCTGGAACTTCGAAAGGGTCCTTCACACCCTTGGTGCAAATCAAGAAGTTCCCCGACATACCCGTCTCCACTGGAGAGGAAACACGAGGGTCCCGCCCACATCCAGAGGAGCCCCGTTTCCGCCTCGTAGCTCGAGATGAGGGATCCTTTCCCAGCTTCGTCGGGAATTAGTTCCCGGCGTTCCCGTTGCATCTCAAGAGGAGGCCCTCTCAACAGGAACGGCGAGAGGAACTCCAGGGTCGTGCCACCATTTCAAGAGTCCCCCAGATGTCTCAGTCCATTCCAGAGGAACCTCTTTTCCCTTCACCGGCTTGTCTTTCACGCCGAGGATTGACTCACACCAAGGTGGCACGTGGCACAGCCCTGTGGGAAAGCCTCGTGGGAAAGCCTGGAGCAAAAGCCTCGAGGGAAACCACAGATCCCTTGATCCACGTGACAGGAAGCGTGACACTACTGCTGCAGCTCGGGAGGAAAGCGCACGTGCATGCCCCCACTCGAGACGAGGCCTGACTCCCCTGGGGAGACTCAGAAGCACCCCAAGATCCATGGCAACACTGGAGAGGAATCCTCAGGTTCCGGCCCCGACTCCACACAAGGACTGAGGCCCCCGGGATGGACGGGAGAGGAATCCCAAATGGCCCCTAGCAACTCGCATGGGGACTGGCCTTTCCTGAGGCCACCAGAGCAGGTCCCTGAGGTCCCCGTCGTAACTCGGGAAGACCTGCCGCAACTCGAGAAAATCCAGGAGGTTCTCCCCTCCAGGTGAGATGAGGCCCATTTCCGCCGAGGCGTCTCGAGGCTGATCACACCTCACCTCTGGAACTTCGAAAGGGTCTTTCACACCCTTGCTGCAAATCAAGAAGTTCCCCTACATACCCATCTCCACTCGAGAGGAAACACGAGGGTCCCGCCCACATCCAGAGGAGCCCCGTTTCCGCCTCGTAGCTCGAGATGAGGGATCCTTTCCCTGCTTCGTCGGGAAAGAGTTCCCGGCGTTCCCGTCGCATCTCAAGAGGAGGCCCTCTCAACAGGAACGGCGAGAGGAACTCCAGGGTCGTGCCACCATTCCAAGAGTCCCCCAGATGTCTCAGTCCATTCCAGAGGAACCTCTTTTCCCTTCACCGGCTCGTCTTTCACGCCGAGGATCGACTCACACCAAGGTGGCACGTGGCACAGCCCTGTGGGAAAGCCTCGTGGGAAAGCCTGGAGCGAAAGCCTCGAGGGAAACCACAGATCCCTTGATCCACGTGACAGGAAGCGTGACACTACTGCTGCAGCTCGGGAGGAAAGCGCACGTGCATGCCCCCACTCGAGACGAGGCCTGACTCCCCTGGGGAGACTCAGAAGCACCCCAAGATCCATGGCAACACTGGAGAGGAATCCTCAGGTTCCGGCCCCGACTCCACACAAGGACTGAGGCCCCCGGGATGGACGGGAGAGGAATCCCAAATGGCCCCTAGCAACTCGCATGGGGACTGGCCTTTCCTGAGGCCACCAGAGCAGGTCCCTGAGGTCCCCGTCGTAACACGGGAAGACCTGCCGCAACTCGAGAAAATCCAGGAGGTTCTCCCCTCCAGGTGAGATGAGGCCCATTTCCGCCGAGGCGTCTCGAGGCTGATCACACCTCACCTCTGGAACTTCGAAAGGGTCCTTCACACCCTTGGTGCAAATCAAGAAGTTCCCCGACATACCCGTCTCCACTGGAGAGGAAACACGAGGGTCCCGCCCACATCCAGAGGAGCCCCGTTTCCGCCTCGTAGCTCGAGATGAGGGATCCTTTCCCTGCTTCGTCGGGAATTATTTCCCGGCATTCCCGTTGCATCTCAAGAGGAGGCCCTCTCAACAGGAACGGCGAGAGGAACTCCAGGGTCGTGCCACCATTTCAAGAGTCCCCCAGATGTCTCAGTCCATTCCAGAGGAACCTCTTTTCCCTTCACCGGCTTGTCTTTCACGCCGAGGATTGACTCACACCAAGGTGGCACATGGCACAGCCCTGTGGGAAAGCCTCGTGGGAAAGCCTGGAGCAAAAGCCTCGAGGGAAACCACAGATCCCTTGATCCACGTGACAGGAAGCGTGACACTACTGCTGCAGCTCGGGAGGAAAGCGCACGTGCATGCCCCCACTCAAGACGAGGCCTGACTCCCCTGGGGAGACTCAGAAGCATCCCAAGATCCATGGAAACACTGGAGAGGAATCCTCAGGTTCCGGCCCCGACTCCACACAAGGTCTTAGGCCCCGGGATGGACGGGAGAGGAATCCCGAGATGGCCCCTAGCAACTCGCACGGGGACTGGCTTTTCCTGAGGCCACCAGAGCGGGTCCCTGAGGTCCCCGTCGTAACTCGAGAAGACCTGCCGCAACTCGAGAAAATCCAGGAGGTTCTCCCCCTCCAGGCGAGATGAGGCCCATTTCCGCCGAGGCGTCTCGAGGCTGATCACACCTCACCTCTGGAACTTCGAAAGGGTCCTTCACACCCTTGGTGCAAATCAAGAAGTTCCCCGACATACCCGTCTCCACTCGAGAGGAAACACGAGGGGTCCCGCCCACATCCAGAGGAGCCCCGTTTCCGCCTCGTAGCTCGAGATGAGGGATCCTTTCCCTGCTTCGTCGGGAAAGAGTTCCCGGCGTTCCCGTCGCATCTCAAGAGGAGGCCCTTTCAACAGGAACGGCGAGAGGAACTCCAGGGTCGTGCCACCATTCCAAGAGTCCCCCAGATGTCTCAGTCCATTCCAGAGGAACCTCTTTTCCCTTCACCGGCTCCTCTTTCACGCCGAGGATCGACTCAAACCAAGGTGGCACGTGGCACAGCCCTGTGGGAAAGCCTCGTGGGAAAGCCTGGAGAGAAAGCCTCGAGGGAAACCACAGATCCCTTGATCCACGTGACAGGAAGCGTGACACTACTGCTGCAGCTCGGGAGGAAAGCGCACGTGCATGCCCCCACTCGAGACGAGTCCTAACTCACCTGGGGAGACTCAGAAGCACCCCAAGATCCATGGCAACATTGGAGAGGAATCCTCAGGTTCCGGCCCCGACTCCACACAAGGACTGAGGCCCCGGGATGGACGGGAGAGGAATCCCGAGATGGCCCCTAGCAACTCGCATGGGGACTGGCCTTTCCTGAGGCCACCAGAGCAGGTCCCTGAGGTCCCCGTCGTAACTCGGGAAGACCTGCCGCAACTCGAGAAAATCCAGGAGGTTCTCCCCTCCAGGTGAGATGAGGCCCATTTCCGCCGAGGCGTCTCGATGCTGATCACACCTCACCTCTGGAACTTCGAAAGGGTCCTTCACACCCTTGGTGCAAATCAAGAAGTTCCCCGACATACCCGTCTCCACTGGAGAGGAAACACGAGGGTCCCGCCCACATCCAGAGGAGCCCCGTTTCCGCCTCGTAGCTCGAGATGAGGGATCCTTTCCCTGCTTCGTCGGGAATGAGTTCCCGGCGTTCCCGTCGCATCTCAAGAGGAGGCCCTCTCAACAGGAACGGCGAGAGGAACTCCAGGGTCGTGCCACCATTCCAAGAGTCCCCCAGATATCTCAGTCCATTCCAGAGGAACCTCTTTTCCCTTCACCGGCTCGTCTTTCACGCCGAGGATCGACTCAAACCAAGGTGGCACGTGGCACAGCCCTGTGGGAAAGCCTCGTTGGAAAGCCTGGAGCGAAAGCCTCGAGGGAAACCACAGATCCCTTGATCCACGTGACAGGAAGCGTGACACTACTGCTGCAGCTCGGGAGGAAAGCGCACGTGCATGCCCCCACTCGAGACGAGGCCTGACTCCCCTGGGGAGACTCAGAAGCACCCCAAGATCCATGGCAACACTGGAGAGGTATCCTCAGGTTCCGGCCCCGACTCCACACAAGGACTGAGGCCCCCGGGATGGACGGGAGAGGAATCCCAAATGGCCCCTAGCAACTCGCATGGGGACTGGCCTTTCCTGAGGCCACCAGAGCAGGTCCCTGAGGTCCCCGTCGTAACTCGGGAAGACCTGCCGCAACTCGAGAAAATCCAGGAGGTTCTCCCCTCCAGGTGAGATGAGGCCCATTTCCGCCGAGGCGTCTCGAGGCTGATCACACCTCACCTCTGGAACTTCGAAAGGGTCCTTCACACCCTTGGTGCAAATCAAGAAGTTCCCCGACATACCCGTCTCCACTGGAGAGGAAACACGAGGGTCCCGCCCACATCCAGAGGAGCCCCGTTTCCGCCTCGTAGCTCGAGATGAGGGATCCTTTCCCTGCTTCGTCGGGAATTAGTTCCCGGCGTTCCCGTTGCATCTCAAGAGGAGGCCCTCTCAACAGGAACGGCGAGAGGAACTCCAGGGTCGTGCCTCCATTTCAAGTGTCCCCCAGATGTCTCAGTCCATTCCAGAGGAACCTCTTTTCCCTTCACCGGCTTGTCTTTCACGCCGAGGATCGACTCACACCAAGGTGGCACGTGGCACAGCCCTGTGGGAAAGCCTCGTGGGAAAGCCTGGAGCAAAAGCCTCGAGGGAAACCACAGATCCCTTGATCCACGTGACAGGAAGCGTGACACTACTGCTGCAGCTCGGGAGGAAAGCGCACGTGCATGCCCCCACTCGAGACGAGGCCTGACTCCCCTGGGGGAGACTCAGAAGCACCCCAAGATCCATGGCAACACTGGAGAGGAATCCTCAGGTTCCGGCCCCGACTCCACACAAGGACTGAGGCCCCGGCATGGACGGGAGAGGAATCCCGAGAGGTCCCCTAGCAACTCGCACGGGGGACTGGCCTTTCCTGAGGCCACCAGAGCGGGTCCCTGAGGTCCCCGTCGTAACTCGGGAAGACCTGCCGCAACTCGAGAAAATCCAGGAGGTTCTCCCCTCCAGGTGAGATGAGGCCCATTTCCGACGAGGCGTCTCGAGGCTGATCACACCTCACCTCTGGAACTTCGAAAGGGTCTTTCACACCCTTGCTGCAAATCAAGAAGTTCCCCGACATACCCATCTCCACTCGAGAGGGAAACACGAGGGTCCCGCCCACATCCAGAGGAGCCCCGTTTCCGCCTCGTAGCTCGAGATGAGGGATCCTTTCCCTGCTTCGTCGGGAAAGAGTTCCCGGCGTTCCCGTCGCATCTCAAGAGGAGGCCCTCTCAACAGGAACGGCGAGAGGAACTCCAGGGTCGTGCCCACCATTCCCAAGAGTCCCCCCAGATGTCTCAGTCCATTCCAGAGGAACCTCTTTTCCCTTCACCGGCTCGTCTTTCACGCCGAGGATCGACTCACACCAAGGTGGCACGTGGCACAGCCCTGTGGGAAAGCCTCGAGGGAAACCACAGATTCCTTGATCCACGTGACAGGAAGCGTGACACTACTGCTGTAGCTCCGGTGGAAAGCGCACGTGCATGCCCCCACTCGAGACGAGGCCTGACTCCCCTGGGGAGACTCAGAAGCATCCAAGATCCATGGCAACACTGGAGAGGAATCCTCAGGTTCCGGCCCCGACTCCACACAAGGACTGAGGCCCCGGCGATGGACGGGAGAGGAATCCCGAGATGGCCCCTAGCAACTCGCACGGGGACTGGCTTTTCCTGAGGCCACCAGAGCGGGTCCCTGAGGTCCCCGTCGTAACTCGAGAAGACCTGCCACAACTCGAGAAAATCCAGGAGGTTCTCCACTCCAGGCGAGACATTTCCGCAGAGGCGTCTCGAGGCTGATCACACCTCACCTCTGGAACTTCGAAAGGGTCCTTCACACCCCTTGGTGCAAATCAAGAAGTTCCCCCGACATACCCGTCTCCACTCGAGAGGAAACACGAGGGTCCCGCCCACATCCAGAGGAGCCCCGTTTCCGCCTCGTAGCTCGAGATGAGGGATCCTTTCCCTGCTTCGTCGGGAAAGAGTTCCCGGCGTTCCCGTCACATCTCAAGAGGAGGCCCTCTCAACAGGAACGGCGAGAGGAACTCCAGGGTCGTGCCACCATTCCAAGAGTCCCCCAGATGTCTCAGTCCATTCCAGAGGAACCTCTTTTCCCTTCACCGGCTCGTCTTTCACGCCGAGGATCGACTCAAACCAAGGTGGCACGTGGCACAGCCCTGTGGGAAAGCCTCGTGGGAAAGCCTGGAGAGAAAGCCTCGAGGGAAACCACAGATCCCTTGATCCACGTGACAGGAAGCGTGACACTACTGCTGCAGCTCGGGAGGAAAGCGCACGTGCATGCCCCCACTCGAGACGAGTCCTAACTCACCTGGGGAGACTCAGAAGCACCCCAAGATCCATGGCAACATTGGAGAGGAATCCTCAGGTTCCGGCCCCGACTCCACACAAGGACTGAGGCCCCGGGATGGACGGGAGAGGAATCCCGAGATGGCCCCTAGCAACTCGCATGGGGACTGGCCTTTCCTGAGGCCACCAGAGCAGGTCCCTGAGGTCCCCGTCGTAACTCGGGAAGACCTGCCGCAACTCGAGAAAATCCAGGAGGTTCTCCCCTCCAGGCGAGATGAGGCCCATTTCCGCCGAGGCGTCTCGATGCTGATCACACCTCACCTCTGGAACTTCGAAAGGGTCCTTCACACCCTTGGTGCAAATCAAGAAGTTCCCCGACATACCCGTCTCCACTGGAGAGGAAACACGAGGGTCCCGCCCACATCCAGAGGAGCCCCGTTTCCGCCTCGTAGCTCGAGATGAGGGATCCTTTCCCTGCTTCGTCGGGAATTAGTTCCCGGCGTTCCCGTTGCATCTCAAGAGGAGGCCCTCTCAACAGGAACGGCGAGAGGAACTCCAGGGTCGTGCCACCATTTCAAGAGTCCCCCAGATGTCTCAGTCCATTCCAGAGGAACCTCTTTTCCCTTCACCGGCTTGTCTTTCACGCCGAGGATTGACTCAAACCAAGGTGGCACGTGGCACAGCCCTGTGGGAAAGCTTGGAGCAAAAGCCTCGAGGGAAACCACAGATCCCTTGATCCACGTGACAGGAAGCGTGACACTACTGCTGCAGCTTGGGAGGAAAGCGCACGTGCATGCCCCCACTCGAGACGAGGCCTGACTCCCCTGGGGAGACTCAGAAGCACCCCAAGATCCATGGCAACACTGGAGAGGAATCCTCAGGTTCCGGCCGCGACTCCACACAAGGACTGAGGCCCCGGAATGGACGGGAGAGGAATCCCGAGACGGCCCATAGCAACTCGCATGGGTACTGGCCTTTCCTGAGGCCACCAGAGCGGGTCCCTGAGGTCCCCGTCGTAACTCGGGAAGACCTGCCGCAACTCGAGAAAATCCAGGAGGTTCTCCCCTCCAGGTGAGATGAGGCCCATTTCCGACGAGGCGTCTCGAGGCTGATCACACCTCACCTCTGGAACTTCGAAAGGGTCCTTCACACCCTTGGTGCAAATCAAGAAGTTCCTCGACATACCTGTCTCCACTGGAGAGGAAACACGAGGGTCCCGCCCACATCCAGAGGAGCCCCGTTTCCGCCTAGTAGCTCGAGATGAGGGATCCTTTCCCTGCTTCGTCGGGAATGAGTTCCCGGCGTTCCCGTCGCATCTCAAGAGGAGGCCCTCTCAACAGGAACGGCGAGAGGAACTCCAGGGTCGTTCCACCATTCCAAGAGTCCCCCAGATGTCTCAGTCCATTACAGAGGAACCTCTTTTCCCTTCACCGGCTTGACTTTCACGCCGAGGATTGACCCACACCAAGGTGGCACGTGGCACAGCCCTGTGGGAAAGCCTTGTGGGAAAGCCTCGAGCGAAAGCCTCGAGGGAAACCACAGATCCCTTGACCACGTGACAGGAAGCGTGAGACTACTGCTGTATCTCGGGAGGAAAGCGCACGTGCATGCCCCCACTCGAGACGAGGCCTGACTCCCCTGGGGAGACTCAGAAGCACCCCAAGATCCATGGCAACACTGGAGAGGAATCCTCAGGTTCCGGCCCCGACTCCACAGAAGGTCTTAGGCCCCGGCATGGACGGGAGAGGAATCCCGAGATGGCCCCTAGCAACTCGCACGGGGACTGGCCTTTCCTGAGGCCACCAGAGCGGGTCCCTGAGGTCCCCGTCGTAACTCGAGAAGACCTGCCGCAACTCGAGAAAATCCAGGAGGTTCTCCCCTCCAGGCGAGATGAGGCCCATTTCCGCCGAGGTGTCTCGAGGCTGATCACACCTCACCTCTGGAACTTCGAAAGGGTCCTTCACACCCTTGCTGCAAATCAAGAAGTTCCCCGACATACCCATCTCCACTCGAGAGGAAACACGAGGGTCCCGCCCACATCCAGAGGAGCCCCGTTTCCGCCTCGTAGCTCGAGATGAGGGATCCTTTCCCTGCTTCGTCGGGAAAGAGTTCCCGGCGTTCCCGTCGCATCTCAAGAGGAGGCCCTCTCAACAGGAACGGCGAGAGGAACTCCAGGGTCGTGCCACCATTCCAAGAGTCCCCCAGATGTCTCAGTCCATTCCAGAGGAACCTCTTTTCCCTTCACCGGCTCGTCTTTCACGCCGAGGATCGACTCACACCAAGGTGGCACGTGGCACAGCCCTGTGGGAAAGCCTCGTGGGAAAGCCTGGAGCGAAAGCCTCGAGGGAAACCACAGATTCCTTGATCCACGTGACAGGAAGCGTGACACTACTGCTGTAGCTCAGGTGGAAAGCGCACGTGCATGCCCCCACTCGAGACGAGGCCTGACTCCCCTGGGGAGACTCAGAAGCATCCCAAGATCCATGGCAACACTGGAGAGGAATCCTCAGGTTCCGGCCCCGACTCCACACAAGGTCTTAGGCCCCGGCATGGAAGGGAGAGGAATCCCGAGATGGCCCCTAGCAACTCGCACGGGGACTGGCCTTTCCTGAGGCCACCAGAGCGGTTCCCTGAGGTCCCCGTCGTAACTCGAGAAGACCTACCTCAACTCGAGAAAATCCAGGAGGTTCTCCCCTCCAGGCGAGATGAGGCCCATTTCCGCCGAGGCGTCTCGAGGCTGATCACACCTCACCTCTGGAACTTCGAAAGGGTCCTTCACACCCTTGGTGCAAATCAAGAAGTTCCCCGACATACCCGTCTCCACTGGAGAGGAAACACGAGGGTCCCGCCCACATCCAGAGGAGCCCCGTTTCCGCCTCGTAGCTCGAGATGTGGGATCCTGTCCCTGCTTCGTCGGGAATTAGTTCCCGGCGTTCCCGTTGCATCTCAAGAGGAGGCCCTCTCAACAGGAACGGCGAGAGGAACTCCAGGGTCGTGCCACCATTTCAAGAGTCCCCCAGATGTCTCAGTCCATTCCAGAGGAACCTCTTTTCCCTTCACCGGCTTGTCTTTCACGCCGAGGATTGACTCACACTAAGGTGGCACGTGGCACAGCCCTGTGGGAAAGCCTCGTGGGAAAGCCTGGAGCAAAAGCCTCGAGGGAAACCACAGATCCCTTGATCCACGTGACAGGACGCATGACACTACTGCTGCAGCTTGGGAGGAAAGCGCACGTGCATGCCCCCACTCGAGACGAGGCCTGACTCCCCTGGGGAGACTCAGAAGCACCCCAAGATCCATGGCAACACTGGAGAGGAATCCTCAGGTTCCGGCCCCGACTCCACACAAGGACTGAGGCCCCGGCATGGACGGGAGAGGAATCCCGAGATGGCCCCTAGCAACTCGCATGGGTACTGGCCTTTCCTGAGGCCACCAGAGCGGGTCCCTGAGGTCCCCGTCGTAAATCGGGAAGACCTGCCGCAACTCGAGAAAATCCAGGAGGTTCTCCCCTCCAGGTGAGATGAGGCCCATTTCCGACGAGGCGTCTCGAGGCTGATCACACCTCACCTCTAGAACTTCGAAAGGGTCCTTCACACCCTTGGTGCAAATCAAGAAGTTCCCCGACATACCTGTCTCCACTGGAGAGGAAACACGAGGGTCCCGCCCACATCCAGAGGAGCCCCGTTTCCGCCTCGTAGCTCGAGATGAGGGATCCTTTCCCTGCTTCGTCGGGAATGAGTTCCCGGCGTTCCCGTCGCATCTCAAGAGGAGGCCCTCTCAACAGGAACGGCGAGAGGAACTCCAGGGTCGTGCCACCATTCCAGGAGTCCCCCAGATGTCTCAGTCCATTCCAGAGGAACCTCTTTTCCCTTCACCGGCTTGTATTTCACGCCGAGGATCGACTCACACCAAGGTGGCACGTGGCACAGCCCAGTGGGAAAGCCTTGTGGGAAAGCCTCGAGCGAAATCCTCCAGGGAAACCACAGATTTCTTGATCCACGTGACAGGAAGCGTGACACTACTGCTGTAGCTCGGGTGGAAAGCGCACGTGCATGCCCCCACTCGAGACGAGGCCTGACTCCCCTGGGGAGACTCAGAAGCATCCCAAGATCCATGGCAACACTGGAGAGGAATCCTCAGGTTCCGGCCCCGACTCCACACAAGGTCTTAGGCCCCGGAATGGAAGGGAGAGGAATCCCGAGATGGCCCCTAGCAACTCGCACGGGGACTGGCCTTTCCTGAGGCCACCAGAGCGGGTCCCTGAGGTCCCCGTCGTAACTCGAGAAGACCTGCCGCAACTCGAGAAAATCCAGGAGGTTCTCCCCTCCAGGCGAGATGAGGCCCATTTCCGCCGAGGCGTCTCGAGGCTGATCACACCTCACCTCTGGAACTTCGAAAGGGTCCTTCACACCCTTGGTGCAAATCAAGAAGTTCCCCGACATACCCGTCTCCACTCGAGAGGAAACACGAGGGTCCCGCCCACATCCAGAGGAGCCCCGTTTCCGCCTCGTAGCTCGAGATGAGGGATCCTTTCCCTGCTTCGTCGGGAAAGAGTTCCCGGCGTTCCCGTCGCATCTCAAGAGTAGGCCCTCTCAACAGCAAAGGCGAGAGGAACTCCAGGGTCGTGTCACCATTCCAAGAGTCCCCCAGATGTCTCAGTCCATTCCAGAGGAACCTCTTTTCCCTTCACCGGCTCGTCTTTCACGCCGAGGATCGACTCACAACAAGGTGGCACGTGGCACAGCCCTGTGGGAAAGCCTCGTGGGAAAGCCTCGAGCGAAAGCCTCGAGGGAAACCACAGATCCCTTGATCCACGTGACAGGAAGCGTGACACTACTGCTGTAACTCGGGTGGAAAGCGCACGTGCATGCCCCCACTCGAGACGAGGCCTGACTCCCCTGGGGAGGCTCAGAAGCACCCCAAGATCCATGGCAACACTGGAGAGGAATCCTCAGGTTCCGGCCCCGACTCCACACAAGGTCTTAGGCCCCGGCATGGACGGGGGAGGAATCCCGAGATGGCCCCTAGCAACTCGCATGGGGACTGGCCTTTCCTGAGGCCACCAGAGCGGGTCCCTGAGGTCCCCGTCGTAACTTGGGAAGACCTGCCGCAACTCGAGAAAATCCAGGAGGTTCTCCCCTCCAGGTGGGATGAGGCCCATTTCCGCCGAGGCGTCTCGAGGCTGATCACACCTCACCTCTGGAACTTCGAAAGGGTCCTTCACACCCTTGCTGCAAATCAAGATGTTCCCCGACATACCCGTCTCCACTCGAGAGGAAACACGAGGGTCCCGCCCACATCCAGAGGAGCCCCGTTTCCGCCTCGTAGCTCGAGATGAGGGATCCTTTCCCTGCTTCATCGGGAAAGACTTCCCGGCGTTCCCGTCGCATCTCAAGAGGAGGCCCTCTCAACAGGAACGGCGAGAGGAACTCCAGGGTCGTGCCACCATTCCAAGAGTCCCCCAGATGTCTCAGTCCATTCCAGAGGAACCTCTTTTCCCTTCACCGGCTCGTCTTTCACGCCGAGGATTGACTCCCACCAAGGTGGCACGTGGCACAGCCCTGTGGGAAAGCCTCGTGGGAAAGCCTCGAGCGAAAGCCTCGAAGGAAACCACAGATCCCATGATCCACGTGACAGGAAGCGTGACACTACTGTTGCAGCTCGGGAGGAGAGCGCACGTGAATGCCCCCACACGAGACGAGGCCTGACTCCCCTGGGGAGACTCAGAAGCACCCCAAGATCCATGGCAACACTGGAGAGGAATCCTCAGCTTCCGGCCCCGACTCCACACAAGGTCTTAGGCCCCGGCAGGGACGGGAGAGGAATCCCGAGATGGCCCCTAGCAACTCGCACGGGGAGTGGCCTTTCCTGTGGCCACCAGAGCGGGTCCCTGAGGTCCCCGTCGTAACTCGAGAAGACCTGGCGCAACTCGAGAAAATCCAGGAGGTTCTCCCCTCCAGGCGAGATGAGGCCCATTTCCGCCGAGGCGTCTCGAGGCTGATCACACCTCACCTCTGGAACTTTGAAAGGGTCTTTCACACCCTTGGTGCAAATCAAGAAGTTCCCCGACATACCCGTCTCCACTCGAGAGGAAACACGAGGGTCCCGCCCACATCCAGAGGAGCCCCGTTTCCGCCTCGTACCTCGAGATGAGGGATCCTTTCCCTGCTTCCTCGGGAAAGAGTTCCCGGCGATCCCGTCGCATCTCAAGAGGAGGCCCTCTCAACAGGAACGGCGAGAGGAACTCCAGGGTCGTGCCACCATTACAAGAGTCCCCCAGATGTCTCAGTCCACTCCAGAGGAACCTCTTTTCCCTTCACCGGCTCGTCTTTCACGCCGAGGATCGACTCACACCAAGGTGGCACGTGGCACAGCCCTGTGGGAAAGCCTCGTGGGAAAGCCTCGAGCGAAAGCCTCGAGGGAAACCACAGATCCCTTGTTCCACGTGACAGGAAGCGTGACACTACTGTTGCAGCTCGGGAGGAAAGCGCACGTGAATGCCCCCACACGAGACGAGGTCTGACTCCCCTGGGGAGACTCAGAAGCACCCCAAGATCCATGGCAACACTGGAGAGGAATCCTCAGCTTCCGGCCCCGACTCCACACAAGGTCTTAGGCCCCGGCAGGGACGGGAGAGGAATCCCGAGATGGCCCCTAGCAACTCGCACGGGGAGTGGCCTTTCCTGAGGCCACCAGAGCGGGTCCCTGAGGTCCCCGTCGTAACTCGAGAAGACCTGCCCCAACTCGAGAAAATCCAGGAGGTTCTCCCCTCCAGGTGAGATGAGGCCCATTTCCGCCGAGGCGTCTCGAGGCTGATCACACCTCACCTCTGGAACTTCGAAAAGGTCCTTCACACCCTTGGTGCAAATCAAGAAGTTCCCCGACATACCCGTCTCCACTCGAGAGGAAACACGAGGGTCCCGCCCACATCCAGAGGAGCCCCGTTTCCGCCTCGTAGCTCGAGATGAGGGATCCTTTCCCTGCTTCGTCGGGAATGAGTTCCCGGCGTTCCCGTCGCATCTCAAGAGGAGGCCCTCTCAACAGGAACGGCGAGAGGAACTCCAGGGTCGTGCCACCATTCCAAGAGTCCCCCAGATGTCTCAGTCCATTACAGAGGAACCTCTTTTCCCTTCACCGGCTTGTCTTTCACGCCGAGGATTGACTCACACCAAGGTGGCACGTGGCACAGCCCTGTGGGAAAGCCTTGTGGGAAAGCCTCAAGCGAAAGCCTCGAGGGAAACCACAGATCCCTTGATCCACGTGACAGGAAGCGTGAGACTACTGCTGTAGCTCGGGAGGAGAGCGCACGTGCATGCCCCCACTCGAGACAAGGCCTGACTCCCCTGGGGAGACTCAGAAGCACCCCAAGATCCATGGCAACACTGTAGAGGAATCCTCGGGTTCCGTCCCCGACTCCACACAAGGTCTTAGGCCCCGGCATGGACGGGAGAGGAATCCCGAGATGGCCCCTAGCAACTCGCACGGGGACTGGCCTTTCCTGAGGCCACCAGAGCGGGTCCCTGAGGTCCCCGTCGTAACTCGAGAAAACCTGCCGCAACTCGAGAAAATCCAGGAGGTTCTCCCCTCCAGGCGAGATGAGGCCCATTTCCGCCGAGGCGTCTCGAGGCTGATCACACCTCACCTCTGGAACTTCGAAAGGGTCCTTCACACCCTCGCTGCAAATCAAGATGTTCCCCGACATACCCGTCTCCACTCGAGAGGAAACACGAGGGTCCCGCCCACATCCAGAGGAGCCCCGTTTCCGCCTCGTAGCTCGAGATGAGGGATCCTTTCCCTGCTTCGTCGGGAAAGAGTTCCCGGCGTTCCCGTCGCATCTCAAGAGGAGGCCCTCTCAACAGGAACGGCGAGAGGAACTCCAGGGTCGTGCCACCATTCCAAGAGTCCCCCAGATGTCTCAGTCCATTCCAGAGGAACCTCTTTTCCCTTCACCGGCTCGTCTTTCACGCCGAGAATCGACTCACACAAAGGTGGCACGTGGCACAGCCCTGTGGGAAAGCCTCGTGGGAAAGCCTCGAGTGAAAGCCTCAAGGGAAACCACAGATCCCATGATCCACGTGACAGGAAGCGTGACACTACTGCTGCAGCTCGGGAGGAAAGCGCACGTGCATGCCCCCACTCGAGACGAGGCCTGACTCCCCTGGGGAGACTCAGAAGCACCCCAAGATCCATGGCAACACTGGAGAAGAATCCTCAGGTTCCGGCCCCGACTGCACACAAGGTCTTAGGCCCCGGCATGGACGGGAGAGGAATCCCGAGATGGCCCCTAGCAACTCGCACGGGGACTGGCCTTTCCTTAGGCCACCAGAGCGGGTCCCTGAGGTCCCCGTCGTAACTCGAGAAGACCTGCCGCAACTCGAGAAAATCCAGGAGGTTCTCCCCTCCAGGCGAGATGAGGCCCATTTCCGCCGAGGCGTCTCGAGGCTGATCACACCTCACCTCTGGAACTTCGAAAGGGTCCTTCACACCCTTGGTGCAAATCAAGAAGTTCCCCGACATACCCGTCTCCACTGGAGAGGAAACACGAGGGTCCCGCCCACATCCAGAGGAGCCCCGTGTCCGCCTCGTAGCTCGAGATGAGGGATCCTTTCCCTGCTTCGTCGGGAAAGAGTTCCCGGCGTTCCCGTCGCATCTCAAGAGGAGGCCCTCTCAACAGGAACGGCGAGAGGAACTCTAGGGTCGTGCCACCATTCCAAGAGTCCCCCAGATGTCTCAGTCCATTCCAGAGGAACCTCTTTTCCCTTCACCGGCTCGTCTTTCACGCCGAGGATCGACTCACACCAAGGTGGCACGTGGCACAGCCCTGTGGGAAAGCCTCGTGGGAAAGCCTCGAGCGAAAGCCTCGAGGGAAACCACAGATCCCTTGATCCACGTGACAGGAAGCGTGACACTACTGCTGCAGCTCGGGAGGAAAGCGCACGTGCATGCCCCCACTCGAGACGAGGCCTGACTCCCCTGGGGAGACTCAGAAGCACCCCAAGATCCATGGCAACACTGGAGAGGAATCCTCAGGTTCCGGCCCCGACTCCACACAAGGACTGAGGCCCCGGCATGGACGGGAGAGGAATCCCGAGATGGCCCCTAGCAACTCGCATGGGGACTGGCCTTTCCTGAGGCCACCAGAGCGGGTCCCTGAGGTCCCCGTCGTAACTCGGGAAGACCTGCCGCAACTCGAGAAAATCCAGGAGGTTCTCCCTTCCAGGTGAGATGAGGCCCATTTCCGCCGAGGCGTCTCGAGGCTGATCACACCTCACCTCTGGAACTTGGAAAGGGTCCTTCACACCCTTGGTGCAAATCAAGAAGTTCCCCGACATACCCGTCTCCACTCGAGAGGAAACACGAGGGTCCCGCCCACATCCAGAGGAGCCCCGTTTCCGCCTCGTAGCTCGAGATGAGGGATCCTTTCCCTGCTTCGTCGGGAATGAGTTCCCGGCGTTCCCGTCGCATCTCAAGAGGAGTGCCTCTCAACAGGAACGGCGAGAGGAACTCCAGGGTCGTGCCACCATTCCAAGAGTCCCCCAGATGTCTCAGTCCATTCCAGAGGAACCTCTTTTCCCTTCACCGGCTCGTCTTTCACGCCGAGAATCGACTCACACAAAGGTGGCACGTGGCACAGCCCTGTGGGAAAGCCTCGTGGGAAAGCCTCGAGCGAAAGCCTCGAGGGAAACCACAGATCCCATGATCCACGTGACAGGAAGCGTGACACTACTGCTGCAGCTCGGGAGGAAAGCGCACGTGCATGCTCCCACTCGAGACGAGGCCTGACTCCCCAGGGAAGACTCAGAAGCACCCCAAGATCCATGGCAACACTGGAGAGGAATCCTCAGGTTCCGGCCCCGACTCCACACAAGGTCTTAGGCCCCGGCATGGACGGGAGAGGAATCCCGAGATGGCCCCTAGCAACTCGCACGGGGACTGGCCTTTCCTGAGGCCACCAGAGCGGGTTCCTGAGGTCCCCGTCCTAACTCGAGAAGACCTTCACAACTCGAGAAAATCCAGGAGGTTCTCCCCTCCAGGCGAGATGAGGCCCATTTCCGCCGAGGCGTCTCGAGGCTGATCACACCTCACCTCTGGAACTTCGAAAGGGTCCTTCACACCCTTGGTGCAAATCAAGAAGTTCCCCGACATACCCGTCTCCACTCGAGAGGAAACACGAGGGTCCCGCCCACATCCAGAGGAGCCCCGTTTCCGCCTCGTAGCTCGAGATGAGGGATCCTTTCCCTGCTTCGTCGGGAAAGAGTTCCCGGCGTTCCCGTCGCATCTCAAGAGGAGGCCCTCTCAACAGGAACGGCGAGAGGAACTCCAGGGTCGTGCCACCATTCCAAGAGTCCCCCAGATGTCTCAGTCCATTCCAGAGGAACCTCTTTTCCCTTCACCGGCTCGTCTTTCACGCCGAGAATCGACTCACACAAAGGTGGCACGTGGCACAGCCCTGTGGGAAAGCCTCGTGGGAAAGCCTCGAGTGAAAGCCTCAAGGGAAACCACAGATCCCATGATCCACGTGACAGGAAGCGTGACACTACTGCTGCAGCTCGGGAGGAAAGCGCACGTGAATGCCCCCACTCGAGATGAGGCCTGACTCCCCTGGGGAGACTCAGAAGCACCCCAAGATCCATGGCAACACTGGAGAGGAATCCTCAGGTTCCGGCCCCGAATCCACACAAGGTCTTAGGCCCCGGCATGGACGGGAGAGGAATCCCGAGATGGCCCCTAGCAACTCGCACGGGGACTGGCCTTTCCTGAGGCCACCAGAGCGGGTCCCTGAGGTCCCCGTCGTAACTCGAGAAGACCTGCCGCAACTCGAGAAAATCCAGGAGGTTCTCCCTTCCAGGTGAGATGAGGCCCATTTCCGCCGAGGCGTCTCGAGGCTGATCACACCTCACCTCTGGAACTTCGAAAGGGTCCTTCACACCCTTGGTGCAAATCAAGAAGTTCCCCGACATACCCGTCTCCACTGGAGAGGAAACACGAGGGTCCCGCCCACATCCAGAGGAGCCCCGTTTCCGCCTCGTAGCTCGAGATGAGGGATCCTTTCCCTGCTTCGTCGGGAAAGAGTTCCCGGCGTTCCCGTCGCATCTCAAGAGGAGGGCCTCTCAACAGGAACGGCGAGAGGAACTCCAGGGTCGTGCCACCATTCCAAGAGTCCCCCAGATGTCTCAGTCCATTCCAGAGGAACCTCTTTTCCCTTCACCGGCTCGTCTTTCACGCCGAGGATCGACTCACACCAAGGTGGCACGTGGCACAGCCCTGTGGGAAAGCCTCGTGGGAAAGCCTCGAGCGAAAGCCTCGAGGGAAACCACAGATCCCATGATCCACGTGACAGGAAGCGTGACACTACTGCTGCAGCTCGGGAGGAAAGCGCACGTGCATGCCCCCACTCGAGACGAGGCCTGACTCCCCTGGGGAGACTCAGAAGCACCCCAAGATCCATGGCAACACTGGAGAGGAATCCTCGGGTTCCGGCCCCGACTCCACACAAGGTCTTAGGCCCCGGCATGGACGGGAGAGGAATCCCGAGATGGCCCCTAGCAACTCGCACGGGGACTGGCCTTTCCTGAGGCCACCAGAGCGGGTCCCTGAGGACCCGTCGTAACTCGAGAAAACCTGCCGCAACTCGAGAAAATCCAGGAGGTTCTCCCCTCCAGGCGAGATGAGGCCCATTTCCGCCGAGGCGTCTCGAGGCTGATCACACCTCACCTCTGGAACTTCGAAAGGGTCCTTCACACCCTCGCTGCAAATCAAGATGTTCCCCGACATACCCGTCTCCACTCGAGAGGAAACACGAGGGTCCCGCCCACATCCAGAGGAGCCCCGTTTCCGCCTCGTAGCTCGAGATGAGGGATCCTTTCCCTGCTTCGTCGGGAATGAGTTCCCGGCGTTCCCGTCGCATCTCAAGAGGAGGCCCTCTCAACAGGAACGGCGAGAGGAACTCCAGGGTCGTGCCACCATTCCAAGAGTCCCCCAGATGTCTCAGTCCATTACAGAGGAACCTCTTTTCCCTTTACCGGCTTGTCTTTCACGCCGAGGATTGACTCACACCAAGGTGGCACGTGGCACAGCCCTGTGGGAAAGCCTAGTGGGAAAGCCTCGAGCGAAAGCCTCGAGGGAAACCACAGATCACTTGATCCACGTGACAGGAAGCGTGAGACTACTGCTGTAGCTCGGGAGGAAAGCGCACGTGCATGCCCCCACTCGAGACGAGGCCTGATTCCCCTGGGGAGACTCAGAAGCACCCCAAGATCCATGGCAACACTGGAGAGGAATCCTCAGGTTCCGGCCCCGACTGCACACAAGGTCTTAGGCCCCGGCATGGACGGGAGAGGAATCCCGAGATGGCCCCTAGCAACTCGCACGGGGACTGGCCTTTCCTGAGGCCACCAGAGCGGGTCCCTGAGGTCCCCGTCGTAACTCGAGAAAACCTGCCGCAACTCGAGAAAATCCTGGAGGTTCTCCCCTCCAGGCGAGATGAGGCCCATTTCCGCCGAGGCATCTCGAGGCTGATCACACCTCACCTCTGGAACTTCGAAAGGGTCCTTCACACCCTCGATGCAAATCAAGATGTTCCCCGACATACCCGTCTCCACTCGAGAGGAAACACGAGGGTCCCGCCCACATCCAGAGGAGCCCCGTTTCCGCCTCGTAGCTCGAGATGAGGGATCCTTTCCCTGCTTCGTCGGGAAAGAGTTCCCGGCGTTCCCGTCGCATCTCAAGAGGAGGCCCTCTCAACAGGAATGGCGAGAGGAACTCCAGGGTCGTGCCACCATTCCAAGAGTCCCCCAGATGTCTCAGTCCATTCCAGAGGAAACTCTTTTCCCTTCACCGGCTCGTCTTTCACGCCGATAATCGACTCACACAAAGGTGGCACGTGGCACAGCCCTGTGGGAAAGCCTCGTGGGAAAGCCTCGAGTGAAAGCCTCAAGGGATACCACAGATCCCATGATCCACGTGACAGGAAGCGTGACACTACTGTTGCAGCTCGGGAGGAAAGCGCACGTGAATGCCCCCACTCGAGACGAGGACTGACTCCCCTGGGGAGACTCAGAAGCACCCCAAGATCCATGGCAACACTGGAGAGGAATCCTCAGGTTCCGGCCCCGACTCCACACAAGGTCTTAGGCCCCGGCATGGACGGGAGAGGAATCCCGAGATGGCCCCTAGCAACTCGCACGGGGACTGGCCTTTCCTGAAGCCACCAGAGCGGGTCCCTGAGGTCCCCGTCCTAACTCGAGAAGACCTTCGCAACTCGAGAAAATCCAGGAGGTTCTCCCCTCCAGGCGAGATGAGGCCCATTTCCGCCGAGGCGTCTCGAGGCTGATCACACCTCACCTCTGGAACTTGGAAAGGGTCCTTCACACCCTTGGTGCAAATCAAGAAGTTCCCCGACATACCCGTCTCCACTCTAGAGGAAACACGAGGGTCCCGCCCACATCCAGAGGAGCCCCGTTTCCGCCTCGTAGCTCGAGATGAGGGATCCTTTCCCTGCTTCTTCGGGAAAGAGTTCCCGGCGTTCCCGTCGCATCTCAAGAGGAAGCCCTCTCAACAGGAAAGGCGAGAGGAACTCCAGGGTCGTGCCACCATTCCAAGAGTCCCCCAGATGTCTCAGTCCATTCCAGAGGAACCTCTTTTCCCTTCACCGGCTCGTCTTTCACGCCGAGGATCGACTCACACCAAGGTGGCACGTGGCACAGACCTGTGGGAAAGCCTCGTGGGAAAGCCTCGAGCGAAAGCCTCGAGGCAAACCACAGATCCCTTGATCCACGTGACAGGAAGCGTGACACTACTGCTGCAGCTCGGGAGGAAAGCGCACGTGCATGCCCCCACTCGAGACGAGGCCTGACTCCCCTGGGGAGACTCAGAAGCACCCCAAGATCCATGGCAACACAGGAGAGGAATCCTCAGGTTCCGGCCCCGACTGCACACAAGGTCTTAGGCCCCGGCATGGACGGGAGAGGAATCCCGAGATGGCCCCTAGCAACTCGCACGGGGACTGGCCTTTCCTTAGGCCACCAGAGCGGGTCCCTGAGGTCCCGGTCTTAACTCGAGAAGACCTGCCGCAACTCGAGAAAATCCAGGAGGTTCTCCCCTCCAGGCGAGATGAGGCCCATTTCCGCCGAGGCGTCTCGAGGCTGATCACACCTCACCTCTGGAACTTCGAAAGGGTCCTTCACACCCTTGCTGCAAATCAAGAAGTTCCCCGACATACCCGTCTCCACTCGAGAGGAAACACGAGGGTCCCGCCCACATCCAGAGGAGCCCCGTTTCCGCCTCGTAGCTCGAGATGAGGGATCCTTTCCCTGCTTCTTCGGGAAAGAGTTCCCGGCGTTCCCGTCGCATCTCAAGAGTAAGCCCTCTCAACAGGAAAGGCGAGAGGAACTCCAGTGTCGTGGCACCATTCCAAGAATCCCCCAGATATCTCAGTCCATTCCAGAGGAACCTCTTTTCCCTTCACCGGCTCGTCTTTCACGCCGAGGATCGACTCACACCAAGGTGGCACGTGGCACAGCCCTGTGGGATATCCTCGTGTGAAAGCGTCGAGCGAAAGCCTCGAGGGAAACCACAGATCCCTTGATCCACGTGACAGGAAGCGTGACACTACTGCTGCAGCTCGGGAGGAAAGCGCACGTGCATGCCCCCTTCGAGACGAGGCCTGACTCCCCTGGGGAGACTCAGAAGCACCCCAAGATCCATGGCAACACTGGAGAGGAATCCTCAGGTTCCGGCCCCGACTCCACACAAGGACTGAGGCCCCGGCATGGACGGGAGAGGAATCCCGAGATGGCCCCTAGCAACTCGCATGGGGACTGGCCTTTCCTGAGGCCACCAGAGCGGGTCCCTGAGGTCCCCGTCGTAACTCGGGAAGACCTGCCGCAACTCGAGAAAATCCAGGAGGTTCTCCCTTCTAGGTGAGATGAGGCCCATTTCCGCCGAGGCGTCTCGAGGCTGATCACACCTCACCTCTGGAACTTGGAAAGGGTCCTTCACACCCTTGGTGCAAATCAAGAAGTTCCCCGACATACCCGTCTCCACTGGAGAGGAAACACGAGGGTCCCGCCCACATCCAGAGGAGCCCCGTTTCCGCCTCGTAGCTCGAGATGAGGGATCCTTTCCCTGCTTCGTCGGGAAAGAGTTCCCGGCGTTCCCGTCGCATCTCAAGAGGAGGCCCTCTCAACAGGAACGGCGAGAGGAACTCCAGGGTCGTGCCACCATTCCAAGAGTCCCCCAGATGTCTCAGTCCATTCCATAGGAACCTCTTTTCCCTTCACCGGCTCGTCTTTCACGCCGAGGATAGACTCACACCAAGGTGGCACGTGGCACAGCCCTGTGGGAAAGCCTCGTGGGAAAGCCTAGAGCGAAAGCCTCGAGGGAAACCACAGATCCCTTGATCCACGTGACAGGAAGCGTGACACTACTGCTGCAGCTCGGGAGGAAAGCGCACGTGCATGTCGCCACTCGAAACGAGGCCTGACTCCCCTGGGGAGACTCAGAAGCACCCCAAGATCCATGGCAACACTGCAGAGGAATCCTCAGGTTCCGGCCCCGACTCCACACAAGGTCTTAGGCCCTGGCATGGACGGGAGAGGAATCCCGAGATGGCCCCTAGCAACTCGCACGGGGACTGGCCTTTCCTGAGGCCACCAGAGCGGGTCCATGAGGTCCCCGTCGTAACTCGGGAAGACCTGCCGCAACTCGAGAAGATCCAGGAGGTTCTCCCTTCCAGGTGAGATGAGGCCCATTTCCGCCGAGGCGTCTCGAGGCTGATCACACCTCACCTCTGGAACTTGGAAAGGGTCCTTCACACCCTTGGTGAAAATCAAGAAGTTCCCCGACATACCCGTCTCCACTCGAGAGGAAACACGAGGGTCCCGCCCACATCCAGAGGAGCCCCGTTTCCGCCTCGTAGCTCGAGATGAGGGATCCTTTCCCTGCTTCGTCGGGAATGAGTTCCCGGCGTTCCCGTCGCATCTCAAGAGGAGGCCCTCTCAACAGGAACGGCGAGAGGAACTCCAGGGTCGTGCCACCATTCCAAGAGTCCCCCAGATGTCTCAGTCCATTACAGAGGAACCTCTTTTCCCTTTACCGGCTTGTCTTTCACGCCGAGGATTGACTCACACCAAGGTGGCACGTGGCACAGCCCTGTGGGAAAGCCTAGTGGGAAAGCTTCGAGCGAAAGCCTCGAGGGAAACCACAGATCTCTTGATCCACGTGACAGGAAGCGTGAGACTACTGCTGTAGCTCGGGAGGAAAGCGCACGTGCATGCCCCCACTCGAGACGAGGCCTGACTCCCCTGGGGAGACTCAGAAGCACCCCAAGATCCATGGCAACACTGGAGAGGAATCCTCAGGTTCCGGCCCCGACTGCACACAAGGTCTTAGGCCCCGGCATGGACGGGAGAGGAATCCCGAGATGGCCCCTAGCAACTCGCACGGGGACTGGCCTTTCCTTAGGCCACCAGAGCGGGTCCCTGAGGTCCCGGTCGTAACTCGAGAAGACCTGCCGCAACTCGAGAAAATCCTGGAGGTTCTCCCCTCCAGGCGAGATGAGGCCCATTTCCGCCGAGGCGTCTCGAGGCTGATCACACCTCACCTCTGGAACTTCGAAAGGGTCCTTCACACCCTCGCTGCAAATCAAGATGTTCCCCGACATACCCGTCTCCACTCGAGAGGAAACACGAGGGTCCCGCCCACATCCAGAGGAGCCCCGTTTCCGCCTCGTAGCTCGAGATGAGGGATCCTTTCCCTGCTTCGTCGGGAAAGAGTTCCCGGCGTTCCTGTCGCATCTCAAGAGGAAGCCCTCTCAACAGGAAAGGCGAGAGGAACTCCAGGGTCGTGCCACCATTCCAAGAATCCCCCAGATGTCTCAGTCCATTCCAGAGGAACCTCTTTTCCCTTCACCGGCTCGTCTTTCACGCTGAGGATCGACTCACACAAACGTGGCACGTGGCACAGCCCTGTGGGAAAGCCTCGTGGGAAAGCCTCGAGTGAAAGCCTCAAGGGAAACCACAGATCCCTTGATCCACGTGACAGGAAGTGTGACACTACTGTTGCAGCTCGGGAGGAAAGCGCACGTGAATGCCCCCACTCGAGACGAGGCCTGACTCCCCTGGGGAGACTCAGAAGCACCCCAAGATCCATGGCAACACTGGAGAGGAATCCTCAGGTTCCGGCCCCGACTGCACACAAGGTCTTAGGCCCCGGCATGCACGGGAGAGGAATCCCGAGATGGCCCCTAGCAACTCGCACGGGGACTGGCCTTTCCTTAGGCCACCAGAGCGGGTCCCTGAGGTCCCCGTCGTAACTCGAGAAGACCTGCCGCAACTCGAGAAAATCCAGAAGGTTCTCCCCTCCAGGCGAGATGAGGCTCATTTCCGCCGAGGCGTCTCGAGGCTGATCACACCTCACCTCTGGAACTTCGAAAGGGTCCTTCACACCCTTGGTGCAAATCAAGAAGTTCCCCGACATACCCATCTCCACTCGAGAGGAAACACGAGGGTCCCGCCCACATCCAGAGGAGCCCCGTTTCCGCCTCGTAGCTCGAGATGAGGGATCCTTTCCCTGCTTCGTCGGGAAAGAGTTCCCGGCGTTCCCGTCGCATCTCAAGAGGAGGCCCTCTCAACAGGAACGGCGAGAGGAACTCTAGGGTCGTGCCACCATTCCAAGAGTCCCCCAGATGTCTCAGTCCATTCCAGAGGAACCTCTTTTCCCTTCACCGGCTCGTCTTTCACGCCGAGGATCGACTCACACCAAGGTGGCACGTGGCACAGCCCTGTGGGAAAGCCTTGTGGGAAAGCCTCGAGCGAAAGCCTCGAGGCAAACCACAGATCCCTTGATCCACGTGACAGGAAGCGTGACACTACTGCTGCAGCTCGGGAGGAAAGCGCACGTGCATGCCCCCACTCGAGACGAGGCCTGACTCCCCTGGGGAGACTCAGAAGCACCCCAAGATCCATGGCAACACTGGAGAGGAATCCTCAGGTTCCGGCCCCGACTCCACACAAGGACTGAGGCCCCGGCATGGACGGGAGAGGAATCCCGAGATGGCCCCTATCAACTCGCACGGGGACTGGCCTTTCCTGAGGCCACCAGAGCGGGTCCCTGAGGTCCCCGTCGTAACTCGAGAAGACCTGCCGCAACTCGAGAAAATCCAGGAGGTTCTCCCTTCCAGGTGAGATGAGGCCCATTTCCGCCGAGGCGTCTCGAGGCTGATCACACCTCACCTCTGGAACTTCGAAAGGGTCCTTCACACCCTTGGTGCAAATCAAGAAGTTCCCCGACATACCCGTCTCCACTGGAGAGGAAACACGAGGGTCCCGCCCACATCCAGAGGAGCCCCGTTTCCGCCTCGTAGCTCGAGATGAGGGATCCTTTCCCTGCTTCGTCGGGAAAGAGTTCCCGGCGTTCCCGTCGCATCTCAAGAGGAGGGCCTCTCAACAGGAACGGCGAGAGGAACTCCAGGGTCGTGCCACCATTCCAAGAGTCCCCCAGATATCTCAGTCCATTCCAGAGGAACCTCTTTTCCCTTCACCGGCTCGTCTTTCACGCCAAGGATCGACTCACACCAAGGTGGCACGTGGCACAGCCCTGTGGGAAAGCCTCGTGGGAAAGCCTCGAGCGAAAGCCTCGAGGGAAACCACAGATCCCATGATCCACGTGACAGGAAGCATGACACTACTGCTGCAGCTCGGGAGGAAAGCGCACGTGCATGCTCCCACTCGAGACGAGGCCTGACTCCCCAGGGGAGACTCAGAAGCACCCCAAGATCCATGGCAACACTGGAGAGGAATCCTCAGGTTCCGGCCCCGACTCCACACAAGGTCTTAGGCCCCGGCATGGACGGGAGAGGAATCCCGAGATGGCCCCTAGCAACTCGCACGGGGACTGGCCTTTCCTGAGGCCACCAGAGCGGGTTCCTGAGGTCCCCGTCCTAACTCGAGAAGACCTTCACAACTCGAGAAAATCCAGGAGGTTCTCCCCTCCAGGCGAGATGAGGCCCATTTCCGCCGAGGCGTCTCGAGGCTGATCACACCTCACCTCTGGAACTTCGAAAGGGTCCTTCACACCCTTGGTGCAAATCAAGAAGTTCCCCGACATACCCGTCTCCACTCGAGAGGAAACACGAGGGTCCCGCCCACATCCAGAGGAGCCCCGTTTCCGCCTCGTAGCTCGAGATGAGGGATCCTTTCCCTGCTTCGTAGGGAAAGAGTTCCAGGCGTTCCCGTCGCATCTCAAGAGGAAGCCCTCTCAACAGGAAAGGCGAGAGGAACTCCAGGGTCGTGCCACCATTCCAAGAGTCCCCCAGATGTCTCAGTCCATTCCAGAGGAACCTCTTTTCCCTTCACCGGCTCGTCTTTCACGCCGAGAATCGACTCACACCAAGGTGGCACGTGGCACAGCCCTGTGGGAAAGCCTCGTGGGAAAGCCTCGAGCGAAAGCCTCGAGGGAAACCACAGATCCCATGATCCACGTGACAGGAAGCGTGACACTACTGCTGCAGCTCGGGAGGAAAGCGCACGTGCATGCTCCCACTCGAGACGAGGCCTGACTCCCCTGGGGAGACTCAGAAGCACCCCAAGATCCATGGCAACACTGGAGAGGAATCCTCAGCTTCCGGCCCCGACTCCACACAAGGTCTTAGGCCCCGGCAGGGACGGGAGAGGAATCCTGAGATGGCCCCTAGCAACTCGCACGGGGACTGGCCTTTCCTGAGGCCACCAGAGCGGGTCCCTGAGGTCCCCGTCATAACTCGAGAAGACCTGCCGCAACTCGAGAAAATCCAGGAGGTTCTCCCCTCCAGGCGAGATGAGGCCCATTTCCGCCGAGGCGTCTCGAGGCTGATCACACCTCACCTCTGGAACTTCGAAAGGGTCCTTCACACCCTTGGTGCAAATCAAGAAGTTCCCCGACATACCCGTCTCCACTCGAGAGGAAACACGAGGGTCCCGCCCACATCCAGAGGAGCCCCGTTTCCGCCTCGTAGCTCTAGGTGAGGGATCCTTTCCCTGCTTCGTCGGGAAAGAGTTCCCGGCGTTCCCGTCGCATCTCAAGAGGAGGCCCTCTCAACAGGAACGGCGAGAGGAACTCCAGGGTCGTGCCACCATTCCAAGAGTCCCCCAGATGTCTCAGTCCATTCCAGAGGAACCTCTTCTCCCTTCACCGGCTCGTCTTTCACGCCGAGAATCGACTCACAGAAACGTGGCACGTGGCACAGCCCTGTGGGAAAGCCTCGTGGGAAAGCCTCGAGTGAAAGCCTCAAGGGAAACCACAGATCCCATGATCCACGTGACAGGAAGCGTGACACTACTGTTGCAGCTCGGGAGGAAAGCGCACGTGAATGCCCCCACTCGAGATGAGGCCTGACTCCCCTGGGGAGACTCAGAAGCACCCCAAGATCCATGGCAACACTGGAGAGGAATCCTCAGGTTCCGGCCCCGAATCCACACAAGGTCTTAGGCCCCGGCATGGACGGGAGAGGAATCCCGAGATGGCCCCTAGCAACTCGCACGGGGACTGGCCTTTCCTGAGGCCACCAGAGCGGGTCCCTGAGGTCCCCGTCGTAACTCGAGAAGACCTGCCGCAACTCGAGAAAATCCAGGAGGTTCTCCCCTCCAGGCGAGATGAGGCCCATTTCCGCCGAGGCGTCTCGAGGCTGATCACACCTCACCTCTGGAACTTCGAAAGGGTCCTTCACACCCTTGGTGCAAATCAAGAAGTTCCCCGACATACCCGTCTCCACTCGAGAGGAAACACGAGGGTCCCGCCCACATCCAGAGGAGCCCCGTTTCCGCCTCGTAGCTCGAGATGAGGGATCCTTTCCCTGCTTCGTCGGGAAAGAGTTCCCGGCGTTCCCGTCGCATCTCAAGAGGAGGCCCTCTCAACAGGAACGGCGAGAGGAACTCCAGGGTCGTGCCACCATTCCAAGAGCCCCCCAGATGTCTCAGTCCATTACAGAGGAACCTCTTTTCCCTTTACCGGCTTGTCTTTCACGCGGAGGATTGACTCACACCAAGGTGGAACGTGGCACAGCCCTGTGGGAAAGCCTAGTGGGAAAGCCTCGAGCGAAAGCCTCGAGGGAAACCACAGATCACTTGATCCACGTGACAGGAAGCGTGAGACTACTGCTGTAGCTCGGGAGGAAAGCGCACGTGCATGCCCCCACTCGAGACGAGGCCTGACTCCCCTGGGGAGACTAAGAAGCACCCCAAGATCCATGGCAACACTGGAGAGGAATCCTCAGGTTCCGGCCCCGACTGCACACAAGGTCTTAGGCCCCGGCATGGACGGGAGAGGAATCCCGAGATGGCCCCTAGCAACTCGCACGGGGACTGGCCTTTCCTTAGGCCACCAGAGCGGGTCCCTGAGGTCCCGGTCGTAACTCGAGAAGACCTGCCGCAACTCGAGAAAATCCAGGAGGTTCTCCCCTCCAGGCGAGATGAGGCCCATTTCCACCGAGGCGTCTCGAGGCTGATCACACCTCACCTCTGGAACTTCGAAAGGGTCCTTCACACCCTTGGTGCAAATCAAGAAGTTCCCCGACATACCCGTCTCCACTGGAGAGGAAACACGAGGGTCCCGCCCACATCCAGAGGAGCCCCGTGTCCGCCTCGTAGCTCGAGATGAGGGATCCTTTCCCTGCTTCGTCGGGAAAGAGTTCCCGGCGTTCCCGTCGCATCTCAAGAGGAGGCACTCTCAACAGGAACGGCGAGAGGAACTCGAGGGTCGTGCCACCATTTCAAGAGTCCCCCAGATGTCTCAGTCCATTCCATAGGAACCTCTTTTCCCTTCACCGGCTCGTCTTTCACGCCGAGGATCGACTCACACCAAGGTGGCACGTGGCACAGCCCTGTGGGAAAGCCTCGTGGGAAAGCCTCGAGCGAAAGCCTCGAGGGAAACCACAGATCCCTTGATCCACGTGACAGGAAGTGTGACACTACTGCTGCAGCTCGGGAGGAAAGCGCACGTGCATGTCGCCACTCGAAACGAGGCCTGACTCCCCTGGGGAGACTCAGAAGCACCCCAAGATCCATGGCAACACTGCAGAGGAATCCTCAGGTTCCGGCCCCGACTCCACACAAGGTCTTAGGCCCTGGCATGGACGGGAGAGGAATCCCGAGATGGCCCCTAGCAACTCGCACGGGGACTGGCCTTTCCTGAGGCCACCAGAGCGGGTCCATGAGGTCCCCGTCGTAACTCGGGAAGACCTGCCGCAACTCGAGAAGATCCAGGAGGTTCTCCCTTCCAGGTGAGATGAGGCCCATTTCCGCCGAGGCGTCTCGAGGCTGATCACACCTCACCTCTGGAACTTGGAAAGGGTCCTTCACACCCTTGGTGCAAATCAAGAAGTTCCCCGACATACCCGTCTCCACTCGAGAGGAAACACGAGGGTCCCGCCCACATCCAGAGGAGCCCCGTTTCCGCCTCGTAGCTCGAGATGAGGGATCCTTTCCCTGCTTCGTCGGGAATGAGTTCCCGGCGTTCCCGTCGCATCTCAAGAGGAGGCCCTCTCAACAGGAACGGCGAGAGGAACTCCAGGGTCGTGCCACCATTCCAAGAGTCCCCCAGATGTCTCAGTCCATTCCAGAGGAACCTCTTTTCCCTTCACCGGCTCGTCTTTCACGCCGAGGATCGACTCACACCACGGTGGCACGTGGCACAGCCCTGTGGGAAAGCCTCGTGGGAAAGCCTCTTGGGAAAGCCTGGAGGGAAACCACAGATCCCTTGATCCACGTGACAGGAAGCGTGACACTACTGATGTAGCTCGGGAGGAAAGCGCACGTGCATGCCCCCACTCGATACGAGGCCTGACTCCCCTGGGGAGACTCAGAAGCACCCCAAGATCCATGGCAACACTGGAGAGGAATCCTCGGGTCCCGGCCCCGACTCCACACAAGGTCTTAGGCCCCGGCATGGACGGGAGAGGAATCCCGAGATGGTCCCTAGCAACTCGCACGGGGACTGCCTTTCCTGAGGCCACCAGAGCGGGTCCCTGAGGTCCCCGTCGTAACTCGAAAAGACCTGTGCAACTCGAGAAAATCCATGAGGTAGTCCCCTCTAGGCGAGATGAGGCCCATTTCCGCCGAGGCGTCTCGAGGCTGATCACACCTCACCTCTGGAACTTCGAAAGGGTCCTTCACACCCTTGGTGCAAATCAAGAAGTTCCCCGACAAACCCGTCTCCACTCGAGAGGAAACACGAGGGTCCAGCCCACATCCAGAGGAGCCCCGTTTCCGCCTCGTAGCTCGAGATGAGGGATCCTTTCCCTGCTTCGTCGGGAATGAGTTCCCGGCGTTCCCGTCGCATCTCAAGAGGAGGCCCTCTCAACAGGAACGGCGAGAGGAACTCCAGGGTCGTGCCACCATTCCAAGAGTCCCCCAGATGTCTCAGTCCATTACAGAGGAACCTCTTTTCCCTTTACCGGCTTGTCTTTCACGCCGAGGATTGACTCACACCAAGGTGGCACGTGGCACAGCCCTGTGGGAAAGCCTAGTGGGAAAGCCTCGAGCGAAAGCCTCGAGGGAAACCACAGATCACTTGATCCATGTGACAGGAAGCGTGAGACTACTGCTGTAGCTCGGGAGGAAAGCGCACGTGCATGCCCCCACTCGAGACGAGGCCTGACTCCCCTGGGGAGACTCAGAAGCACCCCAAGATCCATGGCAACACTGGAGAGGAATCCTCAGGTTCCGGCCCCGACTGCACACAAGGTCTTAGGCCCCGGCATGGACGGGAGAGGAATCCCGAGATGGCCCCTATCAACTCGCACGGGAACTGGCCTTTCCTTAGGCCACCAGAGCGGGTCCCTGAGGTCCCGGTCGTAACTCGAGAAGACCTGCCTCAACTCGAGAAAATCCAGGAGGTTCTCCCCTCCAGGCGAGATGAGGCCCATTTCCGCCGAGGCGTCTCGAGGCTGATCACACCTCACCTCTGGAACTTCGAAAGGGTCCTTCACACCCTTGCTGCAAATCAAGAAGTTCCCCGACATACCCGTCTCCACTCGAGAGGAAACACGAGGGTCCCGCCCACATCCAGAGGAGCCCCGTTTCCGCCTCGTAGCTCGAGATGAGGGATCCTTTCCCTGCTTTGTCGGGAAAGAGTTCCCGGCGTTTCCGTCGCATCTCAAGAGGAGGCCCTCTCAACAGGAACGGCGAGAGGAACTCCAGGGTAGTGCCACCATTCCAAGAGTCCCCCAGATGTCTCAGTCCATTCCAGAGGAACCTCTTTTCCCTTCACCGGCTCGTCTTTCACGCCGAGGATAGACTCACACCAAGGTGGCACGTGGCACAGCCCTGTGGGAAAGCCTCGTGGGAAAGCCTTGAGCGAAAGCCTCGAGGGAAACCACAGATCCCTTGATCCACGTGACTGGAAGCGTGACACTACTGCTGCAGCTCGGGAGGAAAGCGCACGTGCATGCCGCCACTCGAAACGAGGCCTGACTCCCCTGGGGAGAATCAGAAGCACCCCAAGATCCATGGCAACACTGCAGAGGAATCCTCAGGTTCCGGCCCCGACTCCACACAAGGTCTTAGGCCCTGGCATGGACGGGAGAGGAATCCCGAGATGGGCCCTAGCAACTCGCACGGGGACTGGCCTTTCCTGAGGCCACCAGAGCGGGTCCATGAGGTCCCCGTCGTAACTCGGGAAGACCTGCCGCAACTCGAGAAGATCCAGGAGGTTCTCCCTTCCAGGTGAGATGAGGCCCATTTCCGCCGAGGCGTCTCGAGGCTGATCACACCTCACCTCTGGAACTTGGAAAGGGTCCTTCACACCCTTGGTGCAAATCAAGAAGTTCCCCGACATACCCGTCTCCACTCGAGAGGAAACACGAGGGTCCCGCCCACATCCAGAGGAGCCCCGTTTCCGCCTCGTAGCTCGAGATGAGGGATCCTTTCCCTGCTTCGTCGGGAATGAGTTCCCGGCGTTCCCGTCGCATCTCAAGAGGAGGCCCTCTCAACAGGAACGGCGAGAGGAACTCCAGGGTCGTGCCACCATTCCAAGAGTCCCCCAGATGTCTCAGTCCATTCCAGAGGAACCTCTTTTCCCTTCACCGGCTCGTCTTTCACGCCGAGGATCGACTCACACCACGGTGGCACGTGGCACAGCCCTGTGGGAAAGCCTCGTGGGAAAGCCTCTTGGGAAAGCCTGGAGGGAAACCACAGATCCCTTGATCCACGTGACAGGAAGCGTGACACTACTGATGTAGCTCGGGAGGAAAGCGCACGTGCATGCCCCCACTCGATACGAGGCCTGACTCCCCTGGGGAGACTCAGAAGCACCCCAAGATCCATGGCAACACTGGAGAGGAATCCTCGGGTCCCGGCCCCGACTCCACACAAGGTCTTAGGCCCCGGCATGGACGGGAGAGGAATCCCGAGATGGTCCCTAGCAACTCGCACGGGGACTGGCCTTTCCTGAGGCCACCAGAGCGGGTCCCTGAGGTCCCCGTCGTAACTCGAGAAGACCTGTGCAACTCGAGAAAATCCATGAGGTAGTCCCCTCTAGGCGAGATGAGGCCCATTTCCGCCGAGGCGTCTCGAGGCTGATCACACCTCACCTCTGGAACTTCGAAAGGGTCCTTCACACCCTTGGTGCAACTCAAGAAGTTCCCCGACATACCCGTCTCCACTCGAGAGGAAACACGAGGGTCCCGCCCACATCCAGAGGAGCCCCGTTTCCGCCTCGTAGCTCGAGATGAGGGATCCTTTCCCTGCTTCGTCGGGAAAGAGTTCCCGGCGTTCCCGTCGCATCTCAAGAGGAAGCCCTCTCAACAGGAAAGGCGAGAGGAACTCCAGGGTCGTGCCACCATTCCAAGAGACCCCCAGATATCTCAGTCCATTCCAGAGGAACCTCCTTTCCCTTCACCGGCTCGTCTTTCACGCCGAGGATCGACTCACACCAAGGTGGCACGTGGCACAGCCCTGTGGGATATCCTCGTGGGAAAGCGTCGAGCGAAAGCCTCGAGGGAAACCACAGATCCCTTGATCCACGTGACAGGAAGCGTGACACTACTGCTGCAGCTCGGGAGGAAAGCGCACGTGCATGCCACCCTCGAGACGAGGCCTGACTCGTCTGGGTAGACTCAGAAGCACCCCAAGATCCATGGCAACACTGGAGAGGAATCCTCAGGTTCCGGCCCCGACTCCACACAAGGTCTTAGGCCCCGGCATGGACGGGAGAGGAATCCCGAGATGGCCCCTAGCAACTCGCACGGGGACTGGCCTTTCCTGAGGCCACCAGAGCGGGTCCCTGAGGTCCCCGTCCTAACTCGAGAACACCTTCGCAACTCGAGAAAATCCAGGAGGTTCTCCCCTCCAGGCGAGATGAGGCCCATTTCCGCCGAGGCGTCTCGAGGCTGATCACACCTCACCTCTGGAACTTCGAAAGGGTCCTTCACACCCTTGGTGCAAATCAAGAAGTTCCCCGACATACCCGTCTCCACTCGAGAGGAAACACGAGGGTCCCGCCCACATCCAGAGGAGCCCCGTTTCCGCCTCGTAGCTCTAGGTGAGGGATCCTTTCCCTGCTTCGTCGGGAAAGAGTTCCAGGCGTTCCCGTCGCATCTCAGGAGGAAGCCCTCTCAACAGGTAAGGCGAGAGGAACTCCAGGGTCGTGCCACCATTCCAAGAATCCCCCAGATGTCTCAGTCCATTCCAGAGGAACCTCTTTTCCCTTCACCGGCTCGTCTTTCACGCCGAGAATCGACTCACACAAATGTGGCACGTGGCACAGCCCTGTGGGAAAGCCTCGTGGGAAAGCCTCGAGCGAAAGCTTCGAGGGAAACCACAGATCCCATGATCCACGTGACAGGAAGCGTGACACTACTGCTGCAGCTCGGGAGGAAAGCGCACGTGCATGCCCCCCTCGAGACGAGGCCTGACTCCCCTGGGGAGACTCAGAAGCACCCCAAGATCCATGGCAACACTGGAGAGGAATCCTCAGGTTCCGGCCCCGACTCCACACAAGGACTGAGGCCCCGGCATGGACGGGAGAGGAATCCCGAGATGGCCCCTAGCAACTCGCATGGGGACTGGCCTTTCCTGAGGCCACCAGAGCGGGTCCCTGAGGTCCCCGTCGTAACTCGGGAAGACCTGCCGCAACTCGAGAAAATCCAGGAGGTTCTCCCTTCCAGGTGAGATGAGGCCCATTTCCGCCGAGGCGTCTCGAGGCTGATCACACCTCACCTCTGGAACTTGGAAAGGGTCCTTCACACCCTTGGTGCAAATCAAGAAGTTCCCCGACAAACCCGTCTCCACTCGAGAGGAAACACGAGGGTCCCGCCCACATCCAGAGGAGCCCCGTTTCCGCCTCATAGCTCGAGATGAGGGTTCCTTTCCCTGCTTCGTCGGGAATGAGTTCCCGGCGTTCCCGTCGCATCTCAAGAGGAGGCCCTCTCAACAGGAACGGCGAGAGGAACTCCAGGGTCGTGCCACCATTCCAAGAGTCCCCCAGATGTCTCAGTCCATTACAGAGGAACCTCTTTTCCCTTTACCGGCTCGTCTTTCACGCCGAGGATTGACTCACACCAAGGTGGCACGTGGCACAGCCCTGTGGGAAAGCCTAGTGGGAAAGCCTCGAGCGAAAGCCTCGAGGGAAACCACAGATCACTTGATCCATGTGACAGGAAGCGTGAGACTACTGCTGTAGCTCGGGAGGAAAGCGCACGTGCATGCCCCCACTCGAGACGAGGCCTGACTCCCCTGGGGAGACTCAGAAGCACCCCAAGATCCATGGCAACACTGGAGAGGAATCCTCAGGTTCCGGCCCCGACTGCACACAAGGTCTTAGGCCCCGGCATGGACGGGAGAGGAATCCCGAGATGGCCCCTATCAACTCGCACGGGAACTGGCCTTTCCTTAGGCCACCAGAGCGGGTCCCTGAGGTCCCGGTCGTAACTCGAGAAGACCTGCCTCAACTCGAGAAAATCCAGGAGGTTCTCCCCTCCAGGCGAGATGAGGCCCATTTCCACCGAGGCGTCTCGAGGCTGATCACACCTCACCTCTGGAACTTCGAAAGGGTCCTTCACACCCTTGCTGCAAATCAAGAAGTTCCCCGACATACCCGTCTCCACTCGAGAGGAAACACGAGGGTCCCGCCCACATCCAGAGGAGCCCCGTTTCCGCCTCGTAGCTCGAGATGAGGGATCCTTTCCCTGCTTTGTCGGGAAAGAGTTCCCGGCGTTCCCGTCGCATCTCAAGAGGAGGCCCTCTCAACAGGAACGGCGAGAGGAACTCCAGGGTAGTGCCACCATTCCAAGAGTCCCCCAGATGTCTCAGTCCATTCCAGAGGAACCTCTTTTCCCTTCACCGGCTCGTCTTTCACGCCGAGGATAGACTCACACCAAGGTGGCACGTGGCACAGCCCTGTGGGAAAGCCTCGTGGGAAAGCCTTGAGCGAAAGCCTCGAGGGAAACCACAGATCCCTTGATCCACGTGACTGGAAGCGTGACACTACTGCTGCAGCTCGGGAGGAAAGCGCACGTGCATGCCGCCACTCGAAACGAGGCCTGACTCCCCTGGGGAGAATCAGAAGCACCCCAAGATCCATGGCAACACTGCAGAGGAATCCTCAGGTTCCGGCCCCGACTCCACACAAGGTCTTAGGCCCTGGCATGGACGGGAGAGGAATCCCGAGATGGCCCCTAGCAACTCGCACGGGGACTGGCCTTTCCTGAGGCCACCAGAGCGGGTCCATGAGGTCCCCGTCGTAACTCGGGAAGACCTGCCGCAACTCGAGAAGATCCAGGAGGTTCTCCCTTCCAGGTGAGATGAGGCCCATTTCCGCCGAGGCGTCTCGAGGCTGATCACACCTCACCTCTGGAACTTGGAAAGGGTCCTTCACACCCTTGGTGCAAATCAAGAAGTTCCCCGACATACCCGTCTCCACTCGAGAGGAAACACGAGGGTCCCGCCCACATCCAGAGGAGCCCCGTTTCCGCCTCGTAGCTCGAGATGAGGGATCCTTTCCCTGCTTCGTCGGGAATGAGTTCCCGGCGTTCCCGTCGCATCTCAAGAGGAGGCCCTCTCAACAGGAACGGCGAGAGGAACTCCAGGGTCGTGCCACCATTCCAAGAGTCCCCCAGATGTCTCAGTCCATTACAGAGGAACCTCTTTTCCCTTTACCGGCTTGTCTTTCACGCCGAGGATTGACTCACACCAAGGGGGCACATGGCACAGCCCTGTGGGAAAGCCTAGTGGGAAAGCCTCGAGCGAAAGCCTCGAGGGAAACCACAGATCACTTGATCCACGTGACAGGAAGCGTGAGACTACTGCTGTAGATCGGGAGGAAAGCGCACGTGCATGCCCCCACTCGAGACGAGGCCTGACTCCCCTGGGGAGACTCAGAAGCACCCCAAGATCCATGGCAACACTGGAGAGGAATCCTCAGGTTCCGGCCCCGACTGCACACAAGGTCTTAGGCCCCGGCATGGACGGGAGAGGAATCCCGAGATGGCCCCTAGCAACTCGCACGGGGACTGGCCTTTCCTTAGGCCACCAGAGCGGGTCCCTGAGGTCCCGGTCGTAACTCGAGAAGACCTGCCGCAACTCGAGAAAATCCAGGAGGTTCTCCCCTCCAGGCGAGATGAGGCCCATTTCCGCCGAGGCGTCTCGAGGCTGATCACACCTCACCTCTGGAACTTCGAAAGGGTCCTTCACACCCTTGCTGCAAATCAAGAAGTTCCCCGACATACCCGTCTCCACTCGAGAGGAAACACGAGGGTCCCGCCCACATCCAGAGGAGCCCCGTTTCCGCCTCGTAGCTCGAGATGAGGGATCCTTTCCCTGCTTCGTCGGGAAAGAGTTCCCGGCGTTCCCGTCGCATCTCAAGAGGAAGCCCTCTCAACAGGAAAGGCGAGAGGAACTCCAGTGTCGTGCCACCATTCCAAGAATCCCCCAGATATCTCAGTCCATTCCAGAGGAACCTCTTTTCCCTTCACCGGCTCGTCTTTCACGCCGAGGATCGACTCACACCAAGGTGGCACGTGGCACAGCCCTGTGGGATATCCTCGTGGGAAAGCGTCGAGCGAAAGCCTCGAGGGAAACCACAGATCCCTTGATCCACGTGACAGGAAGCGTGACACTACTGCTGCAGCTCGGGAGGAAAGCGCACGTGAATGCCCCCCTCGAGACGAGGCCTGACCCCCTGGGGAGACTCAGAAGCACCCCAAGATCCATGGCAACACTGGAGAGGAATCCTCAGGTTCCGGCCCCGACTCCACACAAGGACTGAGGCCCCGGCATGGACGGGAGAGGAATCCCGAGATGGCCCCTAGCAACTCGCATGGGGACTGGCCTTTCCTGAGGCCACCAGAGCGGGTCCCTGAGGTCCCCGTCGTAACTCGGGAAGACCTGCCGCAACTCGAGAAAATCCAGGAGGTTCTCCCTTCCAGGTGAGATGAGGCCCATTTCCGCCGAGGCGTCTCGAGGCTGATCACACCTCACCTCTGGAACTTGGAAAGGGTCCTTCACACCCTTGGTGCAAATCAAGAAGTTCCCCGACATACCCGTCTCCACTCGAGAGGAAACACGAGGGTCCCGCCCACATCCAGAGGAGCCCCGTTTCCGCCTCGTAGCTCGAGATGAGGGATCCTTTCCCTGCTTCGTCGGGAATGAGTTCCCGGCGTTCCCGTCGCATCTCAAGAGGAGGCCCTCTCAACAGGAACGGCGAGAGGAACTCCAGGGTCGTGCCACCATTCCAAGAGTCCCCCAGATGTCTCAGTCCACTCCAGAGGAACCTCTTTTCCCTTCACCGGCTCGTCTTTCACGCCGAGGATCGACTCACAACAAGGTGGCACGTGGCACAGCCCTGTGGGAAAGCCTCGTGGGAAAGCCTTGAGCGAAAGCCTCGAGGGAAACCACAGATCCCTTGATCCACGTGACAGGAAGCGTGACACTACTGCTGCAGCTCGGGAGGAAAGCGCACGTGCATGCCGCCACTCGAAACGAGGCCTGACTCCCCTGGGGAGACTCAGAAGCACCCCAAGATCCATGGCAACACTGCAGAGGAATCCTCAGATTCCGGCCCCGACTCCACACAAGGTCTTAGGCCCTGGCATGGACGGGAGAGGAATCCCGAGATGGCCCCTAGCAACTCGCACGGGGACTGGCCTTTCCTGAGGCCACCAGAGCGGGTCCATGAGGTCCCCGTCGTAACTCGAGAAGACCTGCCGCAACTCCAGAAAATCCAGGAGGTTCTCCCCTCCAGGCGAGATGAGGCCCATTTCCGCCGAGGCGTCTCGAGGCTGATCACACCTCACCTCTGGAACTTCGAAAGGGTCCTTCACACCCTTGCTGCAAATCAAGAAGTTCCCCGACATAACCGTCTCCACTCGAGAGGAAACACGAGGGTCCCGCCCACATCCAGAGGAGCCCCGTTTCCGCCTCGTAGCTCGAGATGAGGGATCCTTTCCCTGCTTCGTCGGGAAAGAGTTCCCGGCGTTCTCGTCGCATCTCAAGAGGAGGCCCTCTCAACAGGAACGGCGAGAGGAACTCCCGGGTCGTGCCACCATTCCAAGAGTCCCCCAGATGTCTCAGTCCATTCCAGAGGAACCTCTTTTCCCTCACCGGCTCGTCTTTCACGCCGAGGATCGACTCACACCACGGTGGCACGTGGCACAGCCCTGTGGGAAAGCCTCGTGGGAAAGCCTCTTGGGAAAGCCTGGAGGGAAACCACAGATCCCTTGATCCACGTGACAGGAAGCGTGACACTACTGCTGTAGCTCGGGAGGAAAGCGCACGTGAATGCCCCCCTCGAGACGAGGCCTGACTCCCCTGGGGAGACTCAGAAGCACCCCAAGATCCATGGCAACACTGGAGAGGAATCCTCGGGTCCCGGCCCCGACTCCACACAAGGTCTTAGGCCCCGGCATGGACGGGAGAGGAATCCCGAGATGGTCCCTAGCAACTCGCACGGGGACTGGCCTTTCCTGAGGCCACCAGAGCGGGTCCCTGAGGTCCCCGTCCTAACTCGAGAAGACCTGTGCAACTCGAGAAAATCCATGAGGTTGTCCCCTCTAGGCGAGATGAGGCCCATTTCCGCCGAGGCGTCTCGAGGCTGATCACACCTCACCTCTGGAACTTCGAAAGGGTCCTTCACACCCTTGGTGCAAATCAAGAAGTTCGCCGACATACCCGTCTCCACTCGAGAGGAAACACGAGGGTCCCGCCCACATCCAGAGGAGCCCCGTTTCCGCCTCGTAGCTCGAGATGAGGGATCCTTTCCCTGCTTCGTCGGGAAAGAGTTCCCGGCGTTCCCGTCGCATCTCAAGAGGAAGCCCTCTCAACAGGAAAGGCGAGAGGAACTCCAGGGTCGTGCAACCATTCCAAGAATCCCCCAGATATCTCAGTCCATTCCAGAGGAACCTCTTTTCCCTTCACCGGCTCGTCTTTCACGCCGAGGATCGACTCACACCACGGTGGCACGTGGCACAGCCCTGTGGGAAAGCCTCGTGGGAAAGCCTCTTGGGAAAGCCTGGAGGGAAACCACAGATCCCTTGATCCACGTGACAGGAAGCGTGACACTACTGCTGTAGCTCGGGAGGAAAGCGCACGTGAATGCCCCCCTCGAGACGAGGCCTGACTCCCCTGGGGAGACTCAGAAGCACCCCAAGATCCATGGCAACACTGGAGAGGAATCCTCGGGTCCCGGCCCCGACTCCACACAAGGACTGAGGCCCCGGCATGGACGGGAGAGGAATCCCGAGATGGCCCCTAGCAACTCGCATGGGGACTGGCCTTTCCTGAGGCCACCAGAGCGGGTCCCTGAGGTCCCCGTCGTAACTCGGGAAGACCTGCCGCAACTCGAGAAAATCCAGGAGGTTCTCCCTTCCAGGTGAGATGAGGCCCATTTCCGCCGAGGCGTCTCGAGGCTGATCACACCTCACCTCTGGAACTTGGAAAGGGTCCTTCACACCCTTGCTGCAAATCAAGAAGTTCCCCGACATACCCGTCTCCACTCGAGAGGAAACACGAGGGTCCCGCCCACATCCAGAGGAGCCCCGTTTCCGCCTCGTAGCTCGAGATGAGGGATCCTTTCCCTGCTTCGTCGAGAATGAGTTCCCGGCGTTACCGTCGCACCTCAAGAGGAGGCCCTCTCAACAGGAACGGCGAGAGGAACTCCAGGGTCGTGCCACCATTCCAAGAGTCCCCCAGATGTCTCAGTCCATTACAGAGGAACCTCTTTTCCCTTTACCGGCTTGTCTTTCACGCCGAGGATTGACTCACACCAAGGTGGCACGTGGCACAGCCCTGTGGGAAAGCCTTGTGGGAAAGCCTCGAGCGAAAGCCTCGAGGGAAACCACAGATCACTTGATCCACGTGACAGGAAGCGTGAGACTACTGCTGTAGCTCGGGAGGAAAGCGCACGTGCATGCCCCCACTCGAGACGAGGCCTGACTCCCCTGGGGAGACTCAGAAGCACCCCAAGATCCATGGCAACACTGGAGAGGAATCCTCAGATTCCGGCCCCGACTCCACACAAGGTCTTAGGCCCTGGCATGGACGGGAGAGGAATCCCGAGATGGCCCCTAGCAACTCGCACGGGGACTGGCCTTTCCTGAGGCCACCAGAGCGGGTCCCTGAGGTCCCGGTCGTAACTCGAGAAGACCTGCCGCAACTCGAGAAAATCCAGGAGGTTCTCCCCTCCAGGCGAGATGAGGCCCATTTCCGCCGAGGCGTCTCGAGGCTGATCACACCTCACCTCTGGAACTTCGAAAGGGTGCTTCACACCCTTGGTGCAAATCAAGAAGTTCCCCGACATACCCGTCTCCACTCGAGAGGAAACACGAGGGTCCCGCCCACATCCAGAGGAGCCCCGTTTCCGCCTCGTAGCTCGAGATGAGGGATCCTTTCCCTGCTTCGTCGGGAAAGAGATCCCGGCGTTCCCGTCGCATCTCAAGAGGAAGCCCTCTCAACAGGAAAGGCGAGAGGAATTCCAGGGTCGTGCCACCATTCCAAGAATCCCCCAGATATCTCAGTCCATTCCAGAGGAACCTCTTTTCCCTTCACCGGCTCGTCTTTCACGCCGAGGATAGACTCACACCAAGGTGGCACGTGGCACAGCCCTGTGGGAAAGCCTCGTGGGAAAGCCTTGAGCGAAAGCCTCGAGGGAAACCACAGATCCCATGATCCACGTGACAGGAAGAGTGACACTACTGCTGCAGCTCGGGAGGAAAGCGCACGTGCATGCCCCCCTCGAGACGAGGCCTGACTCCCCTGGGGAGACTCAGAAGCACCCCAAGATCCATGGCAACACTGGAGAGGAATCCTCAGGTTCCGGCCCCGACTCCACACAAGGACTGAGGCCCCGGCATGGACGGGAGAGGAATCCCGAGATGGCCCCTAGCAACTCGCATGGGGACTGGCCTTTCCTGAGGCCACCAGAGCGGGTCCCTGAGGTCCCCGTCGTAACTCGGGAAGACCTGCCGCAACTCGAGAAAATCCAGGAGGTTCTCCCTTCCAGGTGAGATGAGGCCCATTTCCGCCGAGGCGTCTCGAGGCTGATCACACCTCACCTCTGGAACTTGGAAAGGGTCCTTCACACCCTTGCTGCAAATCAAGAAGTTCCCCGACATACCCGTCTCCACTCGAGAGGAAACACGAGGGTCCCGCCCACATCCAGAGGAGCCCCGTTTCCGCCTCGTAGCTCGAGATGAGGGATCCTTTCCCTGCTTCGTCGAGAATGAGTTCCCGGCGTTACCGTCGCACCTCAAGAGGAGGCCCTCTCAACAGGAACGGCGAGAGGAACTCCAGGGTCGTGCCACCATTCCAAGAGTCCCCCAGATGTCTCAGTCCATTACAGAGGAACCTCTTTTCCCTTTACCGGCTTGTCTTTCACGCCGAGGATTGACTCACACCAAGGTGGCACGTGGCACAGCCCTGTGGGAAAGCCTTGTGGGAAAGCCTCGAGCGAAAGCCTCGAGGGAAACCACAGATCACTTGATCCACGTGACAGGAAGCGTGAGACTACTGCTGTAGCTCGGGAGGAAAGCGCACGTGCATGCCCCCACTCGAGACGAGGCCTGACTCCCCTGGGGAGACTCAGAAGCACCCCAAGATCCATGGCAACACTGGAGAGGAATCCTCAGGTTCCGGCCCCGACTGCACACAAGGTCTTAGGCCCCGGCATGGACGGGAGAGGAATCCCGAGATGGCCCCTAGCAACTCGCACGGGGACTGGCCTTTCCTTAGGCCACCAGAGCGGGTCCCTGAGGTCCCGGTCGTAACTCGAGAAGACCTGCCGCAACTCGAGAAAATCCAGGAGGTTCTCCCCTCCAGGCGAGATGAGGCCCATTTCCGCCGAGGCGTCTCGAGGCTGATCACACCTCACCTCTGGAACTTCGAAAGGGTCCTTCACACCCTTGGTGCAAATCAAGAAGTTCCCCGACATACCCGTCTCCACTCGAGAGGAAACACGAGGGTCCCGCCCACATCCAGAGGAGCCCCGTTTCCGCCTCGTAGCTCGAGATGAGGGATCCTTTCCCTGCTTCGTCGGGAAAGAGTTCCCGGCGTTCCCGTCGCATCTCAAGAGGAAGCCCTCTCAACAGGAAAGGCGAGAGGAACTCCAGTGTCGTGCCACCATTCCAAGAATCCCCCAGATATCTCAGTCCATTCCAGAGGAACCTCTTTTCCCTTCACCGGCTCGTCTTTCACGCCGAGGATCGACTCACACCAAGGTGGCACGTGGCACAGCCCTGTGGGATATCCTCGTGGGAAAGCGTCGAGCGAAAGCCTCGAGGGAAACCGCAGATCCCTTGATCCACGTGACAGGAAGCGTGACACTACTGCTGCAGCTCGGGAGGAAAGCGCACGTGCATGCCCCCCTCGAGACGAGGCCTGACTCCCCTGGGGAGACTCAGAAGCACCCCAAGATCCATGGCAACACTGGAGAGGAATCCTCAGGTTCCGGCCCCGACTCCACACAAGGACTGAGGCCCCGGCATGGACGGGAGAGGAATCCCGAGATGGCCCCTAGCAACTCGCATGGGGACTGGCCTTTCCTGAGGCCACCAGAGCGGGTCCCTGAGGTCCCCGTCGTAACTCGGGAAGACCTGCCGCAACTCGAGAAAATCCAGGAGGTTCTCCCTTCCAGGTGAGATGAGGCCCATTTCCGCCGAGGCGTCTCGAGGCTGATCACACCTCACCTCTGGAACTTGGAAAGGGTCCTTCACACCCTTGCTGCAAATCAAGAAGTTCCCCGACATACCCGTCTCCACTCGAGAGGAAACACGAGGGTCCCGCCCACATCCAGAGGAGCCCCGTTTCCGCCTCGTAGCTCGAGATGAGGGATCCTTTCCCTGCTTCGTCGAGAATGAGTTCCCGGCGTTCCCGTCGCAACTCAAGAGGAGGCCCTCTCAACAGGAACGGCGAGAGGAACTCCAGGGTCGTGCCACCATTCCAAGAGTCCCCCAGATGTCTCAGTCCATTACAGAGGAACCTCTTTTCCCTTTACCGGCTTGTCTTTCACGCCGAGGATTGACTCACACCAAGGTGGCACGTGGCACAGCCCTGTGGGAAAGCCTAGTGGGAAAGCCTCGAGCGAAAGCCTCGAGGGAAACCACAGATCACTTGATCCACGTGACAGGAAGCGTGAGACTACTGCTGCAGCTCGGGAGGAAAGCGCACGTGCATGCCCCCACTCGAGACGAGGCCTGACTCCCCTGGGGAGACTCAGAAGCACCCCAAGATCCATGGCAACACTGGAGAGGAAACCTCGGGTTCCGGCCCCGACTCCACACAAGGTCTTAGGCCCCGGCATGGACGGGAGAGGAATCTTGAGATGGCCCCTAGAAACTCGCACGGGGACTGGCCTTTCCTGAGGCCACCAGAGCGGGTCCCTGAGGTCCCCGTCGTAACTCGAGAAAACCTGCCGCAACTCGAGAAAATCCAGGAGGTTCTCCGCTCCAGGCGAGATGAGGCCCATTTCCGCCGAGGCGTCTCGAGGCTGATCACACCTCACCTCTGGAACTTCGAAAGGGTCCTTCACACCCTCGCTGCAAATCAAGATGTTCCCCGACATACCCGTCTCCACTCGAGAGGAAACACGAGGGTCCCGCCCACATCCAGAGGAGCCCCGTTTCCGCCTCGTAGCTCGAGATGAGGGATCCTTTCCCTGCTTCGTCGGGAAAGAGTTCCCGGCGTTCCCGTCGCATCTCAAGAGGAAGCCCTCTCAACAGGAAAGGCGAGAGGAACTCCAGTGTCGTGCCACCATTCCAAGAATCCCCCAGATATCTCAGTCCATTCCAGAGGAACCTCTTTTCCCTTCACCGGCTCGTCTTTCACGCCGAGGATCGACTCACACCAAGGTGGCACGTGGCACAGCCCTGTGGGATATCCTCGTGGGAAAGCGTCGAGCGAAAGCCTCGAGGGAAAGCACAGATTCCTTGATCCACGTGACAGGACGCGTGACACTACTGCTGCAGCTCGGGAGGAAAGCGCACGTGCATGCCCCACTCGAGACGAGGCCTGACTCCCCTGGGGAGACTCAGAAGCACCCCAAGATCCATGGCAACACTGGAGAGGAATCCTCAGGTTCCGGCCCCGACTCCACACAAGGACTGAGGCCCCGGCATGGACGGGAGAGGAATCCCGAGATGGCCCCTAGCAACTCGCATGGGGACTGGCCTTTCCTGAGGCCACCAGAGCGGGTCCCTGAGGTCCCCGTCGTAACTCGGGAAGACCTGCCGCAACTCGAGAAAATCCAGGAGGTTCTCCCTTCCAGGTGAGATGAGGCCCATTTCCGCCGAGGCGTCTCGAGGCTGATCACACCTCACCTCTGGAACTTCGAAAGGGTCCTTCACACCCTTGGTGCAAATCAAGAAGTTCCCCGACATACCCGTCTCCACTCGAGAGGAAACACGAGGGTCCCGCCCACATCCAGAGGAGCCCCGTTTCCGCCTCGTAGCTCGAGATGAGGGATCCTTTCCCTGCTTCGTCGGGAATGAGTTCCCGGCGTTCCCGTCGCACCTCAAGAGGAGGCCCTCTCAACAGGAAAGGCGAGAGGAATTCCAGTGTCGTGCCACCATTCCAAGAATCCCCCAGATATCTCAGTCCATTCCAGAGGAAACTCTTTTCCCTTCACCGGCTCGTCTTTCACGCCGAGGATCGACTCACACCAAGGTGGCACGTGGCACAGCCCTGTGGGATATCCTCGTGGGAAAGCGTCGAGCGAAAGCCTCGAGGGAAACCACAGATCCCTTGATCCACGTGACAGGAAGCGTGACACTACTGCTGCAGCTCGGGAGGAAAGCGCACGTGCATGCCCCCCTCGAGACGAGGCCTGACCCCCTGGGGAGACTCAGAAGCACCCCAAGATCCATGGCAACACTGGAGAGGAATCCTCAGGTTCCGGCCCCGACTGCACACAAGGTCTTAGGCCCCGGCATGGACGGGAGAGGAATCCCGAGATGGCCCCTAGCAACTCGCATGGGGACTGGCCTTTCCTTAGGCCACCAGAGCGGGTCCCTGAGGTCCCCGTCGTAACTCGGGAAGACCTGCCGCAACTCGAGAAAATCCAGGAGGTTCTCCCTTCCAGGTGAGATGAGGCCCATTTCCGCCGAGGCGTCTCGAGGCTGATCACACCTCACCTCCGGAACTTGGAAAGGGTCCTTCACACCCTTGGTGCAAATCAAGAAGTTCCCCGACATACCCGTCTCCACTCGAGAGGAAACACGAGGGTCCCGCCCACATCCAGAGGAGCCCCGTTTCCGCCTCGTAGCTCGAGATGAGGGATCCTTTCCCTGCTTCGTCGGGAATGAGTTCCCGGCGTTCCCGTCGCATCTCAAGAGGAGGCCCTCTCAACAGGAACGGCGAGAGGAACTCCAGGGTCGTGCCACCATTCCAAGAGTCCCCCAGATGTCTCAGTCCATTCCAGAGGAACCTCTTTTCCCTTCACCGGCTCGTCTTTCACGCCGAGGATCGACTCACACCAAGGTGGCACGTGGCACAGCCCTGTGGGAAAGCCTCGTGGGAAAGCCTTGAGCGAAAGCCTCGAGGGAAACCACAGATCCCTTGATCCACGTGACAGGAAGCGTGACACTACTGCTGCAGCACGGGAGGAAAGCGCACGTGCATGCCGCCACTCGAAACGAGGCCTGACTCCCCTGGGGAGACTCAGAAGCACCCCAAGATCCATGGCAACACTGCAGAGGAATCCTCAGATTCCGGCCCCGACTCCACACAAGGTCTTAGGCCCTGGCATGGACGGGAGAGGAATCCCGAGATGGCCCCTAGCAACTCGCACGGGGACTGGCCTTTCCTGAGGCCACCAGAGCGGGTCCCTGAGGTCCCGGTCGTAACTCGAGAAGACCTGCCGCAACTCGAGAAAATCCAGGAGGTTCTCCCCTCCAGGCGAGATGAGGCCCATTTCCGCCGAGGCGTCTCGAGGCTGATCACACCTCACCTCTGGAACTTCGAAAGGGTCCTTCACACCCTTGGTGCAAATCAAGAAGTTCCCCGACATACCCGTCTCCACTCGAGAGGAAACACGAGGGTCCCGCCCACATCCAGAGGAGCCCCGTTTCCGCCTCGTAGCTCGAGATGAGGGATCCTTTCCCTGCTTCGTCGGGAAAGAGATCCCGGCGTTCCCGTCGCATCTCAAGAGGAAGCCCTCTCAACAGGAAAGGCGAGAGGAATTCCAGGGTCGTGCCACCATTCCAAGAATCCCCCAGATATCTCAGTCCATTCCAGAGGAACCTCTTTTCCCTTCACCGGCTCGTCTTTCACGCCGAGGATAGACTCACACCAAGGTGGCACGTGGCACAGCCCTGTGGGAAAGCCTCGTGGGAAAGCCTTGAGCGAAAGCCTCGAGGGAAACCACAGATCCCATGATCCACGTGACAGGAAGAGTGACACTACTGCTGCAGCTCGGGAGGAAAGCGCACGTGCATGCCCCCCTCGAGACGAGGCCTGACTCCCCTGGGGAGACTCAGAAGCACCCCAAGATCCATGGCAACACTGGAGAGGAATCCTCAGGTTCCGGCCCCGACTCCACACAAGGACTGAGGCCCCGGCATGGACGGGAGAGGAATCCCGAGATGGCCCCTAGCAACTCGCATGGGGACTGGCCTTTCCTGAGGCCACCAGAGCGGGTCCCTGAGGTCCCCGTCGTAACTCGGGAAGACCTGCCGCAACTCGAGAAAATCCAGGAGGTTCTCCCTTCCAGGTGAGATGAGGCCCATTTCCGCCGAGGCGTCTCGAGGCTGATCACACCTCACCTCTGGAACTTGGAAAGGGTCCTTCACACCCTTGCTGCAAATCAAGAAGTTCCCCGACATACCCGTCTCCACTCGAGAGGAAACACGAGGGTCCCGCCCACATCCAGAGGAGCCCCGTTTCCGCCTCGTAGCTCGAGATGAGGGATCCTTTCCCTGCTTCGTCGAGAATGAGTTCCCGGCGTTACCGTCGCACCTCAAGAGGAGGCCCTCTCAACAGGAACGGCGAGAGGAACTCCAGGGTCGTGCCACCATTCCAAGAGTCCCCCAGATGTCTCAGTCCATTACAGAGGAACCTCTTTTCCCTTTACCGGCTTGTCTTTCACGCCGAGGATTGACTCACACCAAGGTGGCACGTGGCACAGCCCTGTGGGAAAGCCTTGTGGGAAAGCCTCGAGCGAAAGCCTCGAGGGAAACCACAGATCACTTGATCCACGTGACAGGAAGCGTGAGACTACTGCTGTAGCTCGGGAGGAAAGCGCACGTGCATGCCCCCACTCGAGACGAGGCCTGACTCCCCTGGGGAGACTCAGAAGCACCCCAAGATCCATGGCAACACTGGAGAGGAATCCTCAGGTTCCGGCCCCGACTGCACACAAGGTCTTAGGCCCCGGCATGGACGGGAGAGGAATCCCGAGATGGCCCCTAGCAACTCGCACGGGGACTGGCCTTTCCTTAGGCCACCAGAGCGGGTCCCTGAGGTCCCGGTCGTAACTCGAGAAGACCTGCCGCAACTCGAGAAAATCCAGGAGGTTCTCCCCTCCAGGCGAGATGAGGCCCATTTCCGCCGAGGCGTCTCGAGGCTGATCACACCTCACCTCTGGAACTTCGAAAGGGTCCTTCACACCCTTGGTGCAAATCAAGAAGTTCCCCGACATACCCGTCTCCACTCGAGAGGAAACACGAGGGTCCCGCCCACATCCAGAGGAGCCCCGTTTCCGCCTCGTAGCTCGAGATGAGGGATCCTTTCCCTGCTTCGTCGGGAAAGAGTTCCCGGCGTTCCCGTCGCATCTCAAGAGGAAGCCCTCTCAACAGGAAAGGCGAGAGGAACTCCAGTGTCGTGCCACCATTCCAAGAATCCCCCAGATATCTCAGTCCATTCCAGAGGAACCTCTTTTCCCTTCACCGGCTCGTCTTTCACGCCGAGGATCGACTCACACCAAGGTGGCACGTGGCACAGCCCTGTGGGATATCCTCGTGGGAAAGCGTCGAGCGAAAGCCTCGAGGGAAACCGCAGATCCCTTGATCCACGTGACAGGAAGCGTGACACTACTGCTGCAGCTCGGGAGGAAAGCGCACGTGCATGCCCCCCTCGAGACGAGGCCTGACTCCCCTGGGGAGACTCAGAAGCACCCCAAGATCCATGGCAACACTGGAGAGGAATCCTCAGGTTCCGGCCCCGACTCCACACAAGGACTGAGGCCCCGGCATGGACGGGAGAGGAATCCCGAGATGGCCCCTAGCAACTCGCATGGGGACTGGCCTTTCCTGAGGCCACCAGAGCGGGTCCCTGAGGTCCCCGTCGTAACTCGGGAAGACCTGCCGCAACTCGAGAAAATCCAGGAGGTTCTCCCTTCCAGGTGAGATGAGGCCCATTTCCGCCGAGGCGTCTCGAGGCTGATCACACCTCACCTCTGGAACTTGGAAAGGGTCCTTCACACCCTTGCTGCAAATCAAGAAGTTCCCCGACATACCCGTCTCCACTCGAGAGGAAACACGAGGGTCCCGCCCACATCCAGAGGAGCCCCGTTTCCGCCTCGTAGCTCGAGATGAGGGATCCTTTCCCTGCTTCGTCGAGAATGAGTTCCCGGCGTTCCCGTCGCAACTCAAGAGGAGGCCCTCTCAACAGGAACGGCGAGAGGAACTCCAGGGTCGTGCCACCATTCCAAGAGTCCCCCAGATGTCTCAGTCCATTACAGAGGAACCTCTTTTCCCTTTACCGGCTTGTCTTTCACGCCGAGGATTGACTCACACCAAGGTGGCACGTGGCACAGCCCTGTGGGAAAGCCTAGTGGGAAAGCCTCGAGCGAAAGCCTCGAGGGAAACCACAGATCACTTGATCCACGTGACAGGAAGCGTGAGACTACTGCTGCAGCTCGGGAGGAAAGCGCACGTGCATGCCCCCACTCGAGACGAGGCCTGACTCCCCTGGGGAGACTCAGAAGCACCCCAAGATCCATGGCAACACTGGAGAGGAAACCTCGGGTTCCGGCCCCGACTCCACACAAGGTCTTAGGCCCCGGCATGGACGGGAGAGGAATCTTGAGATGGCCCCTAGAAACTCGCACGGGGACTGGCCTTTCCTGAGGCCACCAGAGCGGGTCCCTGAGGTCCCCGTCGTAACTCGAGAAAACCTGCCGCAACTCGAGAAAATCCAGGAGGTTCTCCGCTCCAGGCGAGATGAGGCCCATTTCCGCCGAGGCGTCTCGAGGCTGATCACACCTCACCTCTGGAACTTCGAAAGGGTCCTTCACACCCTCGCTGCAAATCAAGATGTTCCCCGACATACCCGTCTCCACTCGAGAGGAAACACGAGGGTCCCGCCCACATCCAGAGGAGCCCCGTTTCCGCCTCGTAGCTCGAGATGAGGGATCCTTTCCCTGCTTCGTCGGGAAAGAGTTCCCGGCGTTCCCGTCGCATCTCAAGAGGAAGCCCTCTCAACAGGAAAGGCGAGAGGAACTCCAGTGTCGTGCCACCATTCCAAGAATCCCCCAGATATCTCAGTCCATTCCAGAGGAACCTCTTTTCCCTTCACCGGCTCGTCTTTCACGCCGAGGATCGACTCACACCAAGGTGGCACGTGGCACAGCCCTGTGGGATATCCTCGTGGGAAAGCGTCGAGCGAAAGCCTCGAGAGAAAGCACAGATTCCTTGATCCACGTGACAGGACGCGTGACACTACTGCTGCAGCTCGGGAGGAAAGCGCACGTGCATGCCCCACTCGAGACGAGGCCTGACTCCCCTGGGGAGACTCAGAAGCACCCCAAGATCCATGGCAACACTGGAGAGGAATCCTCAGGTTCCGGCCCCGACTCCACACAAGGACTGAGGCCCCGGCATGGACGGGAGAGGAATCCCGAGATGGCCCCTAGCAACTCGCATGGGGACTGGCCTTTCCTGAGGCCACCAGAGCGGGTCCCTGAGGTCCCCGTCGTAACTCGGGAAGACCTGCCGCAACTCGAGAAAATCCAGGAGGTTCTCCCTTCCAGGTGAGATGAGGCCCATTTCCGCCGAGGCGTCTCGAGGCTGATCACACCTCACCTCTGGAACTTCGAAAGGGTCCTTCACACCCTTGGTGCAAATCAAGAAGTTCCCCGACATACCCGTCTCCACTCGAGAGGAAACACGAGGGTCCCGCCCACATCCAGAGGAGCCCCGTTTCCGCCTCGTAGCTCGAGATGAGGGATCCTTTCCCTGCTTCGTCGGGAATGAGTTCCCGGCGTTCCCGTCGCACCTCAAGAGGAGGCCCTCTCAACAGGAAAGGCGAGAGGAATTCCAGTGTCGTGCCACCATTCCAAGAATCCCCCAGATATCTCAGTCCATTCCAGAGGAAACTCTTTTCCCTTCACCGGCTCGTCTTTCACGCCGAGGATCGACTCACACCAAGGTGGCACGTGGCACAGCCCTGTGGGATATCCTCGTGGGAAAGCGTCGAGCGAAAGCCTCGAGGGAAACCACAGATCCCTTGATCCACGTGACAGGAAGCGTGACACTACTGCTGCAGCTCGGGAGGAAAGCGCACGTGCATGCCCCCCTCGAGACGAGGCCTGACCCCCTGGGGAGACTCAGAAGCACCCCAAGATCCATGGCAACACTGGAGAGGAATCCTCAGGTTCCGGCCCCGACTGCACACAAGGTCTTAGGCCCCGGCATGGACGGGAGAGGAATCCCGAGATGGCCCCTAGCAACTCGCATGGGGACTGGCCTTTCCTTAGGCCACCAGAGCGGGTCCCTGAGGTCCCCGTCGTAACTCGGGAAGACCTGCCGCAACTCGAGAAAATCCAGGAGGTTCTCCCCTCCAGGCGAGATGAGGCCCATTTCCGCCAAGGCGTCTCGAGGCTGATCACACCTCACCTCTGGAACTTCGAAAGGGTCCTTCACACCCTTGCTGCAAATCAAGAAGTTCCCCGACATACCCGTCTCCACTCGAGAGGAAACACGAGGGTCCCGCCCACATCCAGAGGAGCCCCGTTTCCGCCTCGTAGCTCGAGATGAGGGATCCTATCCCTGCTTCGTCGGGAAAGAGTTCCCGGCGTTCCCGTCGCATCTCAAGAGGAAGCCCTCTCAACAGGAACGGCGAGAGGAACTCCAGGGTCGTGCCACCATTCCAAGAGTCCCCCAGATGTCTCAGTCCATTCCAGAGAAACCTCTTTTCCCTTCACCGGCTCGTCTATCACGCCGAGGATAGACTCACACCAAGGTGGCACGTGGCACAGCCCTGTGGGAAAGCCTCGTGGGAAAGCCTCGAGCGAAAGCCTAGAGGGAAACCACAGATCCCTTGATCCACGTGACAGGAAGCGTGACACTACTGCTGCAGCTCGGGAGGAAAGCGCACGTGCATGCCGCCACTCGAAACGAGGCCTGACTCCCCTGGGGAGACTCAGAAGCACCCCAAGATCCATTGCAACACTGGAGCGGAATCCTCAGGTTCCGACCCCGACTCCACACAAGGTCTTAGGCCCCGGCATGGACGGGAGAGGAATCCCGAGATGGCCCCTAGCAACTCGCACGGGGACTGGCCTTTCCTGAGGCCACCAGAGCGGGTCCCTGAGGTCCCCGTCGTAACTCGAGAAGACCTGCCGCAACTCGAGAAAATCCAGGAGGTTCTCCCCTCCAGGCGAGATGAGGCCCATTTCCGCCGAGGCGTCTCGAGGCTGATCACACCTCACCTCTGGAACTTCGAAAGGGTCCTTCACACCCTTGCTGCAAATCAAGAAGTTCCCCGACATACCCGTCTCCACTCGAGAGGAATCACGAGGGTCCCGCCCACATCCAGAGGAGCCCCGTTTCCGCCTCGTAGCTCGAGATGAGGGATCCTTTCCCTGCTTCTTCAGGAAAGAGTTCCCGGCTTTCCCGTCGCATCTCAAGAGGAGGCCCTCTCAACAGGAACGGCGAGAGGAACTCCAGGGTCGTGCCACCATTCCAAGAGTCCCACAGATGTCTCAGTCCATTCCAGAGGAACCTCTTTTCCCTTCACCGGCTCGTCTTTCACGCCGAGGATCGACTCACACCACGGTGGCACGTGGCACAGCCCTGTGGGAAAGCCTCGTGTGAAAGCCTCGTGGGAAAGCCTTGAGGGAAACCACAGATCCCTTGATCCACGTGACAGGAAGTGTGACACTACTGCTGCAGCTCGGGAGGAAAGCGCACGTGCATGCCCCCACTCGAGACGAGGCCTGACTCCCCTGGGGAGACTCAGAAGCACCCCAAGATCCATGGCAACACTGGAGAGGAATCCTCGGGTCCCGGCCCCGAATCCACACAAGGTCTTAGGCCCCGGCATGGACGGGAGAGGAATCCCGAGATGGCCCCTAGCAACTCGCACGTGGACTGGCCTTTCCTGAGGCCAACAGAACCGGTCCCTGAGGTCCCCGTCGTAACTCGAGAAGACCTGTGCAACTCGAGAAAATCCATGAGGTTGTCCCCTCTAGGCGAGATGAGGCCCATTTCCGCCGAGGCGTCTCGAGGCTGATCAAACCTCACCTCTGGAACTTCGAAAGGGTCCTTCACACCCTTGGGGCAAATCAAGAAGTTCCCCGACATACCCGTCTCCACTCGAGAGGAAACACGAGGGTCCCGCCCACATCCAGAGTAGCCCCGTTTCCGCCTCGTAGCTCGAGATGAGGGATCCTTTCCCTGCTTCGTCGGGAAAGAGTTCCCGGCGTTCCCGTCGCATCTCAAGAGGAAGCCCTCTCAACAGGAAAGGCGAGAGGAACTCCAGGGTCGTGCCACCATTCCAAGAATCCCCCAGATATCTCAGTCCATTCCAGAGGAACCTCTTTTCCCTTCACCGGCTCGTCTTTCACGCCCAGGATCGACTCACACCAAGTTGGCACGTGGCACAGCCCTGTGGGATATCCTCGTGGGAAAGCCTCGAGCGAAAACCTCGAGGGAAACCACAGATCCCTTGATCCACGTGACAGGAAGCGTGACACTACTGCTGCAGCTCGGGAGGAAAGCGCACGTGCATGCCCCCACTCGAGACGAGGCCTGACTCCCCTGGGGAGACTCAGAAGCACCCCAAGATCCATGGCAACACTGGAGAGGAATCCTCAGGTTCCGGCCCCGACTGCACACAAGGTCTTAGGCCCCGGCATGGACGGGAGAGGAATCCCGAGATGGCCCCTAGCAACTCGCACGGGGACTGGCCTTTCCTGAGGCCACCAGAGCGGGTCCCTGAGGTCCCCGTCCTAACTCGAGAAGACCTTCGCAACTCGAGAAAATCCAGGTGGTTCTCCCCTCCAGGCGAGATGAGGCCCATTTCCGCCGAGGCGTCTCGAGGCTGATCACACCTCACCTCTGGAACTTCGAAAGGGTCCTTCACACCCTTGGTGCAAATCAAGAAGTTCCCCGACATACCCGTCTCCACTCGAGAGGAATCACGAGGGTCCCGCCCACATCCAGAGGAGCCCCGTTTCCGCCTCGTAGCTCGAGATGAGGGATCCTTTCCCTGCTTCGTCGGGAAAGAGTTCCTGGCGTTCCCGTCGCATCTCAAGAGGAGGCCCTCTCAACAGGAACGGCGAGAGGAACTCAAGGTTCGTGCCACCATTCCAAGAGTCCCCCAGATGTCTCAGTCCATTCCAGAGGAACCTCTTTTCCCTTCACCGGCTCGTCTTTCACGCCGAGGATCGACTCACACCAAGGTGGCACGTGGTACAACCCTGTGGGAAAGCCTCGTGGGAAAGCCTCGAGCTAAAGCCTCGAGGGAAACCACAGATCCCATGATCCACGTGACAGGAAGCGTGACACTACTGCTGCAGCTCGGGAGGAAAGCGCACGTGCATGCCCCCACTCGAGACGAGGCCTGACTCCCCTGGGGAGACTCAGAAGCACCCCAAGATCCATGGCAACACTGGAGAGGAAACCTCAGGTTCCGGCCCCGACTCCACACCAGGTCTTAGGCCCCGGCATGGACGGGAGAGGAACCCCGAAATGGCCCCTAGCAACTCACACGGGGACTGGCCTTTCCTGAGGCCACCAGAGCGGGTCCCTGAGGTCCCCGTCATAACTCGAGAAGACCTGCCTCAACTCGAGAAAATCCAGGAGGTTCTCCCCTCCAGGCGAGATGAGGCCCATTTCCGCCGAGGCGTCTCGAGGCTGATCACACCTCACCTCTGGAACTTCGAAAGGGTCCTTCACACCCTTGCTGCAAATCAAGAAGTTCCCCGACATACCCGTCTCCACTCGAGAGGAAACACGAGGGTCCCGCCCACATCCAGAGGAGCCCCGTTTCCGCCTCGTAGCTCGAGGTGAGGGATCCTTTCCCTGCTTCGTCGGGAAAGAATTCCGGGCGTTCCCGTCGCATCTCAAGAGGAGGTCCTCTCAACAGGAACGGAGAGAGGAACTCCAGGGTCGTGCCTCCATTCCAAAAGTCCCCCAGATGTCTCTGTCCATTCTAGAGGAACCTATTTTTCCTTCACCGGCTCGTCTTTCACGCCGAGGATCGACTCACACCAAGGTGGCACTTGGCACAGCCCTGTGTTAAAGCCTCGTGGGAAAGCCTCGAGCGAAAGCATCGAGGGAAAGCCACAGATCCCTTGATCCACGTGACAGGAAGCGTGACCCTACTGCTGCAGCTCGGGAGGGAAGCGCACGTGCATGCCCCCACTCCAGACGAGGCCTGACTCCCCTGGGGAGACTGAGAGGCACCCCAAGATCCATGTCAACACTGGAGAGGAATGCTCAGGTTCCGGCTCCGACTCCACACAAGGTCTTAGGCCCCGGCATCGATGGGAGAGGAATCCCGAGATGGCCCCTAGCAACTCGCATGGGGACTGGCCCTTCCTGAGGCCACCAGAGCGGGTCCCTGAGGTCCCCGTCGTAACTCGAGAAGACCTGCCGCAACTCGAGAATATCCAGGAGGTTCTCCCCTGCAGGCGAGATGAGGCCCATTTCCGCAGAGGCTTCTCGGGGCTAATCACACCTCACCTCTGGAACGTTGAAAGGTTCCTTCCCACCCTTGGTACAACTCAAGAAGTTCCCCGACATACCCTTCTCCACTCGAGAGGAAACACGAGGGTCCCGCCCACATCCAGAGGAGCCCCGTTTCCGCCACGTAGCTCGAGGTGAGGGATCCTTTCCCTGCTTCGTGGGGAAAGAATTCCGGGCGTTCCCCTCGCATCTCAAGAGGAGGTCCTCTCAACAGGAACGGCGAGAGGAACTCCAGGGTCGTGCCACCATTCCAGAAGTCCCCCACATGTCTCTGTCCATTCCAGAGGAAACTCTTTTCCCTTCACCGGCTCGTCTTTCATGCCGAGGATCGACTCACACCAAGGTGGCACTTGGCACAGCCCTGTGGGAAAGCCTCGAGGGAAAGCCACAGATCCCTTGATCCACGTGACAGGAAGCGTGACCCTACTGCTGCAGCTCGGGAGGGAAGCGCACGTGCATGCCCCCACTCGAGACGAGTCCTGACTCCCCTGGGGAGACACAGAGGCACCCGAAAATCCATGTCAACCCTGGAGAGGAATCCTCAGGTTCTGTCCCCGACTCCACACAAGGTCTTAGGCCCCGGCATCGACGGGAGAGGAATCACGAGATGGCCCCTAGCAACTCGCATGGGGACTGGATCTTCCTGAGGCCACCAGAGCGGGTCCCTGAGGTCCCCGTCATAACTCGAGAAGACCTGCCTCAACTCGAGAAAATCCAGGAGGTTCTCCCCTCCAGGCGAGATGAGGCCCATTTCCGCCGAGGCGTCTCGAGGCTGATCACACCTCACCTCTGGAACTTCGAAAGGGTCCTTCACACCCTTGCTGCAAATCAAGAAGTTCCCCGACATACCCGTCTCCACTCGAGAGGAAACACGAGGGTCCCGCCCACAGCCAGAGGAGCCCCGTTTCCGCCTCGTAGCTCGAGATGAGGGATCCTTTCCCTGCTTCGTCGGGAAAGAGTTCCTGGCGTTCCCATCGCATCTCAAGAGGAGGCCCTCTCAACAGGAACGGCGAGAGGAACTCCAGGGTCGTGCCACCATTCCAAGAGTCCCCCAGATGTCTCAGTCCATTCCAGAGGAACCTCTTTTCCCTTCACCGGCTCGTCTTTCACGCCGAGGATCGACTCACACAAAAGTGGCACGTGGCACAGCCCTGTGGGAAAGCCTGGAGAGAAAGCCTCGAGGGAAACCACAGATCCCTTGATCCACGTGATAGGAAGCGTGACACTACTGCTGCAGCTCGGGAGGAAAGCGCACGTGCATGCCCCCACTCGAGACGAGGCCTGACTCCCCTGGGGAGACTCAGAAGCACCCCAAGATCCATGGCAACACTGGAGAGGAAACCTCGGGTTCCGGCCCCGACTGCACACAAGGTCTTAGGCCCCGGCATGGACGGGAGAGGAATCTTGAGATGGCCCCTAGAAACTCGCACGGGGACTGGCCTTTCCTGAGGCCACCAGAGCGGGTCCCTGAGGTCCCCGTCGTAACTCGAGAAAACCTGCCGCAACTCGAGAAAATCCAGGAGGTTCTCCCCTCCAGGCGAGATGAGGCCCATTTCCGCCGAGGCGTCTCGAGGCTGATCACACCTCACCTCTGGAACTTCGAAAGGGTCCTTCACACCCTCGCTGCAAATCAAGAAGTTCCCCGACATACCCGTCTCCACTCGAGAGGAAACACGAGGGTCCCGCCCACATCCAGAGGAGCCCCGTTTCCGCCTCGTAGCTCGAGATGAGGGATCCTTTCCCTGCTTCGTCGGGAAAGAGTTCCCGGCGTTCCCGTCGCATCTCAAGAGGAAGCCCTCTCAACAGGAAAGGCGAGAGGAACTCCAGTGTCGTGCCACCATTCCAAGAATCCCCCAGATATCTCAGTCCATTCCAGAGGAACCTCTTTTCCCTTCACCGGCTCGTCTTTCACGCCGAGGATCGACTCACACCAAGGTGGCACGTGGCACAGCCCTGTGGGATATCCTCGTGGGAAAGCGTCGAGCGAAAGCCTCGAGGGAAAGCACAGATCCCTTGATCCACGTGACAGGAAGCGTGACACTACTGCTGCAGCTCGGGAGGAAAGCGCACGTGCATGCCCCCCTCGAGACGAGGCCTGACTCCCCTGGGGAGACTCAGAAGCACCCCAAGATCCATGGCAACACTGGAGAGGAATCCTCAGGTTCCGGCCCCGACTCCACACAAGGACTGAGGCCCCGGCATGGACGGGAGAGGAATCCCGAGATGGCCCCTAGCAACTCGCATGGGGACTGGCCTTTCCTGAGGCCACCAGAGCGGGTCCCTGAGGTCCCCGTCGTAACTCGGGAAGACCTGCCGCAACTCGAGAAAATCCAGGAGGTTCTCCCTTCCAGGTGAGATGAGGCCCATTTCCGCCGAGGCGTCTCGAGGCTGATCACACCTCACCTCTGGAACTTCGAAAGGGTCCTTCACACCCTTGGTGCAAATCAAGAAGTTCCCCGACATACCCGTCTCCACTCGAGAGGAAACACGAGGGTCCCGCCCACATCCAGAGGAGCCCCGTTTCCGCCTCGTAGCTCGAGATGAGGGATCCTTTCCCTGCTTCGTCGGGAATGAGTTCCCGGCGTTCCCGTCGCACCTCAAGAGGAGGCCCTCTCAACAGGAACGGCGAGAGGAACTCCAGGGTCGTGCCACCATTCCAAGAGTCCCCCAGATGTCTCAGTCCATTACAGAGGAAACTCTTTTCCCTTTACCGGCTTGTCTTTCACGCCGAGGATTGACTCACACCAAGGTGGCACGTGGCACAGCCCTGTGGGAAAGCCTAGTGGGAAAGCCTCGAGCGAAAGCCTCGAGGGAAACCACAGATCACTTGATCCACGTGACAGGAAGCGTGAGACTACTGCTGTAGCTCGGGAGGAAAGCGCACGTGCATGCCCCCACTCGAGACGAGGCCTGACTACCCTGGGGAGACTCAGAAGCACCCCAAGATCCATGGCAACACTGGAGAGGAATCCTCAGGTTCCGGCCCCGACTGCACACAAGGTCTTAGGCCCCGGCATGGACGGGAGAGGAATCCCGAGATGGCCCCTAGCAACTCGCACGGGGACTGGCCTTTCCTTAGGCCACCAGAGCGGGTCCCTGAGGTCCCGGTCGTAACTCGAGAAGACCTGCCGCAACTCGAGAAAATCCAGGAGGTTCTCCCCTCCAGGCGAGATGAGGCCCATTTCCGCCAAGGCGTCTCGAGGCTGATCACACCTCACCTCTGGAACTTCGAAAGGGTCCTTCACACCCTTGCTGCAAATCAAGAAGTTCCCCGACATACCCGTCTCCACTCGAGAGGAAACACGAGGGTCCCGCCCACATCCAGAGGAGCCCCGTTTCCGCCTCGTAGCTCGAGGTGAGGGATCCTTTCCCTGCTTCGTCGGGAAAGAATTCCGGGCGTTCCCGTCGCATCTCAAGAGGAGGTCCTCTCAACAGGAACGGAGAGAGGAACTCCAGGGTCGTGCCACCATTCCAAAAGTCCCCCAGATGTCTCTGTCCATTCTAGAGGAACCTATTTTTCCTTCACCGGCTCGTCTTTCACGCCGAGGATCGACTCACACCAAGGTGGCACTTGGCACAGCCCTGTGTTAAAGCCTCGTGGGAAAGCCTCGAGCGAAAGCCTCGAGGGAAAGCCACAGATCCCTTGATCCACGTGACAGGAAGCGTGACCCTACTGCTGCAGCTCGGGAGGGAAGCGCACGTGCATGCCCCCACTCCAGACGAGGCCTGACTCCCCTGGGGAGACTGAGAGGCACCCCAAGATCCATGTCAACACTGGAGAGGAATGCTCAGGTTCCGGCTCCGACTCCACACAAGGTCTTAGGCCCCGGCATCGATGGGAGAGGAATCCCGAGATGGCCCCTAGCAACTCGCATGGGGACTGGCCCTTCCTGAGGCCACCAGAGCGGGTCCCTGAGGTCCCCGTCGTAACTCGAGAAGACCTGCCGCAACTCGAGAATATCCAGGAGGTTCTCCCCTGCAGGCGAGATGAGGCCCATTTCCGCAGAGGCTTCTCGGGGCTAATCACACCTCACCTCTGAAACGTTGAAAGGTTCCTTCCCACCCTTGGTACAACTCAAGAAGTTCCCCGACATACCCTTCTCCACTCGAGAGGAAACACGAGGGTCCCGCCCACATCCAGAGGAGCCCCGTTTCCGCCACGTAGCTCGAGGTGAGGGATCCTTTCCCTGCTTCGTGGGGAAAGAATTCCGGGCGTTCCCCTCGCATCTCAAGAGGAGGTCCTCTCAACAGGAACGGCGAGAGGAACTCCAGGGTCGTGCCACCATTCCAGAAGTCCCCCACATGTCTCTGTCCATTCCAGAGGAAACTCTTTTCCCTTCACCGGCTCGTCTTTCATGCCGAGGATCGACTCACACCAAGGTGGCACTTGGCACAGCCCTGTGGGAAAGCCTCGAGGGAAAGCCACAGATCCCTTGATCCACGTGACAGGAAGCGTGACCCTACTGCTGCAGCTCGGGAGGGAAGCGCACGTGCATGCCCCCACTCGAGACGAGTCCTGACTCCCCTGGGGAGACACAGAGGCACCCGAAAATCCATGTCAACCCTGGAGAGGAATCCTCAGGTTCTGTCCCCGACTCCACACAAGGTCTTAGGCCCCGGCATCGACGGGAGAGGAATCACGAGATGGCCCCTAGCAACTCGCATGGGGACTGGATCTTCCTGAGGCCACCAGAGCGGGTCCCTGAGGTCCCCGTCATAACTCGAGAAGACCTGCCTCAACTCGAGAAAATCCAGGAGGTTCTCCCCTCCAGGCGAGATGAGGCCCATTTCCGCCGAGGCGTCTCGAGGCTGATCACACCTCACCTCTGGAACTTCGAAAGGGTCCTTCACACCCTTGCTGCAAATCAAGAAGTTCCCCGACATACCCGTCTCCACTCGAGAGGAAACACGAGGGTCCCGCCCACAGCCAGAGGAGCCCCGTTTCCGCCTCGTAGCTCGAGATGAGGGATCCTTTCCCTGCTTCGTCGGGAAAGAGTTCCTGGCGTTCCCATCGCATCTCAAGAGGAGGCCCTCTCAACAGGAACGGCGAGAGGAACTCCAGGGTCGTGCCACCATTCCAAGAGTCCCCCAGATGTCTCAGTCCATTCCAGAGGAACCTCTTTTCCCTTCACCGGCTCGTCTTTCACGCCGAGGATCGACTCACACAAAAGTGGCACGTGGCACAGCCCTGTGGGAAAGCCTGGAGAGAAAGCCTCGAGGGAAACCACAGATCCCTTGATCCACGTGACAGGAAGCGTGACACTACTGCTGAAGCTCGGGAGGAAAGCGCACGTGCATGCCCCCACTCGAGACGAGGCCTGACTCCCCTGGGGAGACTCAGAAGCACCCCAAGATCCATGGCAACACTGGAGAGGAAACCTCGGGTTCCGGCCCCGACTGCACACAAGGTCTTAGGCCCCGGCATGGACGGGAGAGGAATCTTGAGATGGCCCCTAGAAACTCGCACGGGGACTGGCCTTTCCTGAGGCCACCAGAGCGGGTCCCTGAGGTCCCCGTCGTAACTCGAGAAAACCTGCCGCAACTCGAGAAAATCCAGGAGGTTCTCCCCTCCAGGCGAGATGAGGCCCATTTCCGCCGAGGCGTCTCGAGGCTGATCACACCTCACCTCTGGAACTTCGAAAGGGTCCTTCACACCCTCGCTGCAAATCAAGAAGTTCCCCGACATACCCGTCTCCACTCGAGAGGAAACACGAGGGTCCCGCCCACATCCAGAGGAGCCCCGTTTCCGCCTCGTAGCTCGAGATGAGGGATCCTTTCCCTGCTTCGTCGGGAAAGAGTTCCCGGCGTTCCCGTCGCATCTCAAGAGGAAGCCCTCTCAACAGGAAAGGCGAGAGGAACTCCAGTGTCGTGCCACCATTCCAAGAATCCCCCAGATATCTCAGTCCATTCCAGAGGAACCTCTTTTCCCTTCACCGGCTCGTCTTTCACGCCGAGGATCGACTCACACCAAGGTGGCACGTGGCACAGCCCTGTGGGATATCCTCGTGGGAAAGCGTCGAGCGAAAGCCTCGAGGGAAAGCACAGATCCCTTGATCCACGTGACAGGAAGCGTGACACTACTGCTGCAGCTCGGGAGGAAAGCGCACGTGCATGCCCCCCTCGAGACGAGGCCTGACTCCCCTGGGGAGACTCAGAAGCACCCCAAGATCCATGGCAACACTGGAGAGGAATCCTCAGGTTCCGGCCCCGACTCCACACAAGGACTGAGGCCCCGGCATGGACGGGAGAGGAATCCCGAGATGGCCCCTAGCAACTCGCATGGGGACTGGCCTTTCCTGAGGCCACCAGAGCGGGTCCCTGAGGTCCCCGTCGTAACTCGGGAAGACCTGCCGCAACTCGAGAAAATCCAGGAGGTTCTCCCTTCCAGGTGAGATGAGGCCCATTTCCGCCGAGGCGTCTCGAGGCTGATCACACCTCACCTCTGGAACTTCGAAAGGGTCCTTCACACCCTTGGTGCAAATCAAGAAGTTCCCCGACATACCCGTCTCCACTCGAGAGGAAACACGAGGGTCCCGCCCACATCCAGAGGAGCCCCGTTTCCGCCTCGTAGCTCGAGATGAGGGATCCTTTCCCTGCTTCGTCGGGAATGAGTTCCCGGCGTTCCCGTCGCACCTCAAGAGGAGGCCCTCTCAACAGGAACGGCGAGAGGAACTCCAGGGTCGTGCCACCATTCCAAGAGTCCCCCAGATGTCTCAGTCCATTACAGAGGAAACTCTTTTCCCTTTACCGGCTTGTCTTTCACGCCGAGGATTGACTCACACCAAGGTGGCACGTGGCACAGCCCTGTGGGATATCCTCGTGGGAAAGCGTCGAGCGAAAGCCTCGAGGGAAAGCACAGATCCCTTGATCCACGTGACAGGAAGCGTGACACTACTGCTGCAGCTCGGGAGGAAAGCGCACGTGCATGCCCCCCTCGAGACGAGGCCTGACCCCCTGGGGAGACTCAGAAGCACCCCAAGATCCATGGCAACACTGGAGAGGAATCCTCAGGTTCCGGCCCCGACTCCACACAAGGACTGAGGCCCCGGCATGGACGGGAGAGGAATCCCGAGATGGCCCCTAGCAACTCGCATGGGGACTGGCCTTTCCTGAGGCCACCAGAGCGGGTCCCTGAGGTCCCCGTCGTAACTCGGGAAGACCTTCCGCAACTCCAGAAAATCCAGGAGGTTCTCCCCTCCAGGCGAGATGAGGCCCATTTCCGCCGAGGCGTCTCGAGGCTGATCACACCTCACCTCTGGAACTTCGAAAGGGTCCTTCACACCCTTGCTGCAAATCAAGAAGTTCCCCGACATACCCGTCTCCACTCGAGAGGAAACACGAGGGTCCCGCCCACATCCAGAGGAGCCCCGTTTCCGCCTCGTAGCTCGAGATGAGGGATCCTATCCCTGCTTCGTCGGGAAAGAGTTCCCGGCGTTCCCGTCGCATCTCAAGAGGAGGCCCTCTCAACAGGAACGGCGAGAGGAACTCCAGGGTCGTGCCACCATTCCAAGAGTCCCCCAGATGTCTCAGTCCATTCCAGAGGAACCTCTTTTCCCTTCACCGGCTCGTCTTTCACGCCGAGGATAGACTCACACCAAGGTGGCACGTGGCACAGCCCTGTGGGAAAGCCTCGTGGGAAAGCCTCGAGCGAAAGCCTAGAGGGAAACCACAGATCCCTTGATCCACGTGACAGGAAGCGTGACACTACTGCTGCAGCTCGGGAGGAAAGCGCACGTGCATGCCGCCACTCGAAACGAGGCCTGACTCCCCTGGGGAGACTCAGAAGCACCCCAAGATCCATTGCAACACTGGAGCGGAATCCTCAGGTTCCGACCCCGACTCCACACAAGGTCTTAGGCCCCGGCATGGACGGGAGAGGAATCCCGAGATGGCCCCTAGCAACTCGCACGGGGACTGGCCTTTCCTGAGGCCACCAGAGCGGGTCCCTGAGGTCCCCGTCGTAACTCGAGAAGACCTGCCGCAACTCGAGAAAATCCAGGAGGTTCTCCCCTCCAGGCGAGATGAGGCCCATTTCCGCCGAGGCGTCTCGAGGCTGATCACACCTCACCTCTGGAACTTCGAAAGGGTCCTTCACACCCTTGCTGCAAATCAAGAAGTTCCCCGACATACCCGTCTCCACTCGAGAGGAATCACGAGGGTCCCGCCCACATCCAGAGGAGCCCCGTTTCCGCCTCGTAGCTCGAGATGAGGGATCCTTTCCCTGCTTCTTCAGGAAAGAGTTCCCGGCTTTCCCGTCGCATCTCAAGAGGAGGCCCTCTCAACAGGAACGGCGAGAGGAACTCCAGGGTCGTGCCACCATTCCAAGAGTCCCCCAGATGTCTCAGTCCATTCCAGAGGAACCTCTTTTCCCTTCACCGGCTCGTCTTTCACGCCGAGGATCGACTCACACCACGGTGGCACGTGGCACAGCCCTGTGGGAAAGCCTCGTGTGAAAGCCTCGTGGGAAAGCCTTGAGGGAAACCACAGATCCCTTGATCCACGTGACAGGAAGTGTGACACTACTGCTGCAGCTCGGGAGGAAAGCGCACGTGCATGCCCCCACTCGAGACGAGGCCTGACTCCCCTGGGGAGACTCAGAAGCACCCCAAGATCCATGGCAACACTGGAGAGGAATCCTCGGGTCCCGGCCCCGAATCCACACAAGGTCTTAGGCCCCGGCATGGACGGGAGAGGAATCCCGAGATGGCCCCTAGCAACTCGCACGTGGACTGGCCTTTCCTGAGGCCAACAGAACCGGTCCCTGAGGTCCCCGTCGTAACTCGAGAAGACCTGTGCAACTCGAGAAAATCCATGAGGTTGTCCCCTCTAGGCGAGATGAGGCCCATTTCCGCCGAGGCGTCTCGAGGCTGATCAAACCTCACCTCTGGAACTTCGAAAGGGTCCTTCACACCCTTGGGGCAAATCAAGAAGTTCCCCGACATACCCGTCTCCACTCGAGAGGAAACACGAGGGTCCCGCCCACATCCAGAGTAGCCCCGTTTCCGCCTCGTAGCTCGAGATGAGGGATCCTTTCCCTGCTTCGTCGGGAAAGAGTTCCCGGCGTTCCCGTCGCATCTCAAGAGGAAGCCCTCTCAACAGGAAAGGCGAGAGGAACTCCAGGGTCGTGCCACCATTCCAAGAATCCCCCAGATATCTCAGTCCATTCCAGAGGAACCTCTTTTCCCTTCACCGGCTCGTCTTTCACGCCCAGGATCGACTCACACCAAGTTGGCACGTGGCACAGCCCTGTGGGATATCCTCGTGGGAAAGCCTCGAGCGAAAACCTCGAGGGAAACCACAGATCCCTTGATCCACGTGACAGGAAGCGTGACACTACTGCTGCAGCTCGGGAGGAAAGCGCACGTGCATGCCCCCACTCGAGACGAGGCCTGACTCCCCTGGGGAGACTCAGAAGCACCCCAAGATCCATGGCAACACTGGAGAGGAATCCTCAGGTTCCGGCCCCGACTGCACACAAGGTCTTAGGCCCCGGCATGGACGGGAGAGGAATCCCGAGATGGCCCCTAGCAACTCGCACGGGGACTGGCCTTTCCTGAGGCCACCAGAGCGGGTCCCTGAGGTCCCCGTCCTAACTCGAGAAGACCTTCGCAACTCGAGAAAATCCAGGTGGTTCTCCCCTCCAGGCGAGATGAGGCCCATTTCCGCCGAGGCGTCTCGAGGCTGATCACACCTCACCTCTGGAACTTCGAAAGGGTCCTTCACACCCTTGGTGCAAATCAAGAAGTTCCCCGACATACCCGTCTCCACTCGAGAGGAATCACGAGGGTCCCGCCCACATCCAGAGGAGCCCCGTTTCCGCCTCGTAGCTCGAGATGAGGGATCCTTTCCCTGCTTCGTCGGGAAAGAGTTCCTGGCGTTCCCGTCGCATCTCAAGAGGAGGCCCTCTCAACAGGAACGGCGAGAGGAACTCAAGGTTCGTGCCACCATTCCAAGAGTCCCCCAGATGTCTCAGTCCATTCCAGAGGAACCTCTTTTCCCTTCACCGGCTCGTCTTTCACGCCGAGGATCGACTCACACCAAGGTGGCACGTGGTACAACCCTGTGGGAAAGCCTCGTGGGAAAGCCTCGAGCTAAAGCCTCGAGGGAAACCACAGATCCCATGATCCACGTGACAGGAAGCGTGACACTACTGCTGCAGCTCGGGAGGAAAGCGCACGTGCATGCCCCCACTCGAGACGAGGCCTGACTCCCCTGGGGAGACTCAGAAGCACCCCAAGATCCATGGCAACACTGGAGAGGAAACCTCAGGTTCCGGCCCCGACTCCACACCAGGTCTTAGGCCCCGGCATGGACGGGAGAGGAACCCCGAAATGGCCCCTAGCAACTCACACGGGGACTGGCCTTTCCTGAGGCCACCAGAGCGGGTCCCTGAGGTCCCCGTCATAACTCGAGAAGACCTGCCTCAACTCGAGAAAATCCAGGAGGTTCTCCCCTCCAGGCGAGATGAGGCCCATTTCCGCCGAGGCGTCTCGAGGCTGATCACACCTCACCTCTGGAACTTCGAAAGGGTCCTTCACACCCTTGCTGCAAATCAAGAAGTTCCCCGACATACCCGTCTCCACTCGAGAGGAAACACGAGGGTCCCGCCCACATCCAGAGGAGCCCCGTTTCCGCCTCGTAGCTCGAGGTGAGGGATCCTTTCCCTGCTTCGTCGGGAAAGAATTCCGGGCGTTCCCGTCGCATCTCAAGAGGAGGTCCTCTCAACAGGAACGGAGAGAGGAACTCCAGGGTCGTGCCACCATTCCAAAAGTCCCCCAGATGTCTCTGTCCATTCTAGAGGAACCTCTTTTTCCTTCACCGGCTCGTCTTTCACGCCGAGGATCGACTCACACCAAGGTGGCACTTGGCACAGCCCTGTGTTAAAGCCTCGTGGGAAAGCCTCGAGGGAAAGCCTCGAGGGAAAGCCACAGATCCCTTGATCCACGTGACAGGAAGCGTGACCCTACTGCTGCAGCTCGGGAGGGAAGCGCACGTGCATGCCCCCAATCCAGACGAGGCCTGACTCCCCTGGGGAGACTGAGAGGCACCCCAAGATCCATGTCAACACTGGAGAGGAATGCTCAGGTTCCGGCTCCGACTCCACACAAGGTCTTAGGCCCCGGCATCGATGGGAGAGGAATCCCGAGATGGCCCCTAGCAACTCGCATGGGGACTGGCCCTTCCTGAGGCCACCAGAGCGGGTCCCTGAGGTCCCCGTCGTAACTCGAGAAGACCTGCCGCAACTCGAGAATATCCAGGAGGTTCTCCCCTGCAGGCGAGATGAGGCCCATTTCAGCAGAGGCTTCTCGGGGCTAATCACACCTCACCTCTGGAACGTTGAAAGGTTCCTTCCCACCCTTGGTACAACTCAAGAAGTTCCCCGACATACCCTTCTCCACTCGAGAGGAAACACGAGGGTCCCGCCCACATCCAGAGGAGCCCCGTTTCCGCCACGTAGCTCGAGGTGAGGGATCCTTTCCCTGCTTCGTGGGGAAAGAATTCCGGGCGTTCCCCTCGCATCTCAAGAGGAGGTCCTCTCAACAGGAACGGCGAGAGGAACTCCAGGGTCGTGCCACCATTCCAGAAGTCAGCCACATATCTCTGTCCATTCCAGAGGAAACTCTTTTCCCTTCACCGGCTCGTCTTTCATGCCGAGGATCGACTCACCCCAAGGTGGCACTTGGCACAGCCCTGTGGGAAAGCCTCGAGGGAAAGCCACAGATCCCTTGATCCACGTGACAGGAAGCGTGACCCTACTGCTGCAGCTCGGGAGGGAAGCGCACGTGCATGCCCCCACTCGAGACGAGTCCTGACTCCCCTGGGGAGACACAGAGGCACCCGAAAATCCATGTCAACCCTGGAGAGGAATCCTCAGGTTCTGTCCCCGACTCCACACAAGGTCTTAGGCCCCGGCATCGACGGGAGAGGAATCACGAGATGGCCCCTAGCAACTCGCATGGGGACTGGATCTTCCTGAGGCCACCAGAGCGGGTCCCTGAGGTCCCCGTCGTAACTAGAGAAGACCTGCCGCAACTCGAGAATATCCGGGAGGTTCTCCCCTGCAGGCGAGATGAGGCCCATTTCCGCAGAGGCTTCTCGGGGCTAATCACACCTCACCTCTGGAACGTCGAAAGGGTCCTTCACTCCCTTGGTGCAACTCAAGAAGTTCCCCGACATACCCGTCTCCACTCGAGAGGAAACACGAGGGTCCCGCCCACATCCAGAGGAGCCCCGTTTCCGCCTCGTAGCTCGAGGTGAGGGATCCTTTCCCTGCTTCGTCGGGAAAGAATTCCCGGCATTCCCGTCGCATCTCAAGAGGAGGTCCTCTCAACAGGAACGGCGAGAGGAACTCCAGGGTCGTGCCACCATTCCAAAAGTCCCCCAGATGTCTCTGTCCATTCCAGAGGAACCTCTTTTCCCTTCACCGGCTCGTCTTTAACGCCGAGGAGCCACTCACACCAAGGTGGCACTTGGCACAGCCCTGTAGGAAAGCCTCGTGGGAAAGCCTCGAGGGAAATCCTAGAGGGAAAGCCACAGATCCTTTGATCCACGTGACAGGAAGCGTGACCCTACTGCTGCAGCTCAGGAGGGAATCGCACGTGCATGCTCCCACTCAAGACGAGGCCTGACTCCCCTGAGGAGACTGAGAGGCACCCCAAGATCCATGTCAACACTGGAGAGGAATCCTCAGGTTCCGGCCCCGACACCAAACAAGGTCTTAGGCCCCGGCATCGATGGGAGAGGAATCCCGAGATGGCCCCTAGCAACTCGCATGGGGACTGGCCCTTCCTGAGGCCACCAGAAAGGGACCCTGAGGTCCCCGTCGTAACTCGAGAAGACCTGCCGCAACTCGAGAATATCCAGGAGGTTCTCCCCTGCAGGCGAGATGAGGCCTATTTCCGCAGAGGCTTCTCGGGGCTAATCACACCACACCTCTGGATCGTCGAAAGGTTCCTTCCCACCCTTGGTACAACTCAAGAAGTTCCCCGACATACCCGTCTCCACTCGAGAGTAAACACGAGGGTCCCGCCCACATCCAGAGGAGCCCCGTTTCCGCCTCGTAGCTTGAGGTGAGGGATCCTTTCCCTGCTTCGTCGGGAAAGAATTCCCGGAGTACCCGTCCCAACTCAAGAGGAGGCCCTCTCAACAGGAACGGCGAGAGGAACTCCAGGGTCGTGCCACCATTCCAAGAGTCCCCCAGATGTCTCAATCCATTCCAGAGGAACCTCTTTTCCCTTCACCGGCTCGTCTTTCACGCCGAGGATAGACTCACACCAAGGTGGCACTTGGCACAGCCCTGTGGGAAAGCCTCGTGGGAAAGCCTCAAGGGAAAGCCTCGAGGGAAAGCCACAGATCCCTTGATCCACGTGACAGGAAGCGTGACCCTACTGCTGCAGCTCGGGAGGGAAGCGCACGTGCATGCCCCCACTCGAGACGAGGCCTGACTCCCCTGGGGAGACTCAGAAGCACCCCAAGATCCATGGCAACACTGGAGAGGAATCCTCGGGTCCCGGCCCCGAATCCACACAAGGTCTTAGGCCCCGGCATGGACGGGAGAGGAATCCCGAGATGGCCCCTAGCAACTCGCACGTGGACTGGCCTTTCCTGAGGCCACCAGAACCGGTCCCTGAGGTCCCCGTCGTAACTCGAGAAGACCTGTGCAACTCGAGAAAATCCATGAGGTTGTCCCCTCTAGGCGAGATGAGGCCCATTTCCGCCGAGGCGTCTCGAGGCTGATCAAACCTCACCTCTGGAACTTCGAAAGGGTCCTTCACACCCTTGGGGCAAATCAAGAAGTTCCCCGACATACCCGTCTCCACTCGAGAGGAAACACGAGGGTCCCGCCCACATCCAGAGTAGCCCCGTTTCCGCCTCGTAGCTCGAGATGAGGGATCCTTTCCCTGCTTCGTCGGGAAAGAGTTCCCGGCGTTCCCGTCGCATCTCAAGAGGAAGCCCTCTCAACAGGAAAGGCGAGAGGAACTCCAGGGTCGTGCCACCATTCCAAGAATCCCCCAGATATCTCAGTCCATTCCAGAGGAACCTCTTTTCCCTTCACCGGCTCGTCTTTCACGCCCAGGATCGACTCACACCAAGTTGGCACGTGGCACAGCCCTGTGGGATATCCTCGTGGGAAAGCCTCGAGCGAAAACCTCGAGGGAAACCACAGATCCCTTGATCCACGTGACAGGAAGCGTGACACTACTGCTGCAGCTCGGGAGGAAAGCGCACGTGCATGCCCCCACTCGAGACGAGGCCTGACTCCCCTGGGGAGACTCAGAAGCACCCCAAGATCCATGGCAACACTGGAGAGGAATCCTCAGGTTCCGGCCCCGACTGCACACAAGGTCTTAGGCCCCGGCATGGACGGGAGAGGAATCCCGAGATGGCCCCTAGCAACTCGCACGGGGACTGGCCTTTCCTGAGGCCACCAGAGCGGGTCCCTGAGGTCCCCGTCCTAACTCGAGAAGACCTTCGCAACTCGAGAAAATCCAGGTGGTTCTCCCCTCCAGGCGAGATGAGGCCCATTTCCGCCGAGGCGTCTCGAGGCTGATCACACCTCACCTCTGGAACTTCGAAAGGGTCCTTCACACCCTTGGTGCAAATCAAGAAGTTCCCCGACATACCCGTCTCCACTCGAGAGGAATCACGAGGGTCCCGCCCACATCCAGAGGAGCCCCGTTTCCGCCTCGTAGCTCGAGATGAGGGATCCTTTCCCTGCTTCGTCGGGAAAGAGTTCCTGGCGTTCCCGTCGCATCTCAAGAGGAGGCCCTCTCAACAGGAACGGCGAGAGGAACTCAAGGTTCGTGCCACCATTCCAAGAGTCCCCCAGATGTCTCAGTCCATTCCAGAGGAACCTCTTTTCCCTTCACCGGCTCGTCTTTCACGCCGAGGATCGACTCACACCAAGGTGGCACGTGGTACAACCCTGTGGGAAAGCCTCGTGGGAAAGCCTCGAGCTAAAGCCTCGAGGGAAACCACAGATCCCATGATCCACGTGACAGGAAGCGTGACACTACTGCTGCAGCTCGGGAGGAAAGCGCACGTGCATGCCCCCACTCGAGACGAGGCCTGACTCCCCTGGGGAGACTCAGAAGCACCCCAAGATCCATGGCAACACTGGAGAGGAAACCTCAGGTTCCGGCCCCGACTCCACACCAGGTCTTAGGCCCCGGCATGGACGGGAGAGGAACCCCGAAATGGCCCCTAGCAACTCACACGGGGACTGGCCTTTCCTGAGGCCACCAGAGCGGGTCCCTGAGGTCCCCGTCATAACTCGAGAAGACCTGCCTCAACTCGAGAAAATCCAGGAGGTTCTCCCCTCCAGGCGAGATGAGGCCCATTTCCGCCGAGGCGTCTCGAGGCTGATCACACCTCACCTCTGGAACTTCGAAAGGGTCCTTCACACCCTTGCTGCAAATCAAGAAGTTCCCCGACATACCCGTCTCCACTCGAGAGGAAACACGAGGGTCCCGCCCACATCCAGAAGAGCCCCGTTTCCGCCTCGTAGCTCGAGGTGAGGGATCCTTTCCCTGCTTCGTCGGGAAAGAATTCCGGGCGTTCCCGTCGCATCTCAAGAGGAGGTCCTCTCAACAGGAACGGAGAGAGGAACTCCAGGGTCGTGCCACCATTCCAAAAGTCCCCCAGATGTCTCTGTCCATTCTAGAGGAACCTCTTTTTCCTTCACCGGCTCGTCTTTCACGCCGAGGATCGACTCACACCAAGGTGGCACTTGGCACAGCCCTGTGTTAAAGCCTCGTGGGAAAGCCTCGAGGGAAAGCCTCGAGGGAAAGCCACAGATCCCTTGATCCACGTGACAGGAAGCGTGACCCTACTGCTGCAGCTCGGGAGGGAAGCGCACGTGCATGCCCCCACTCCAGACGAGGCCTGACTCCCCTGGGGAGACTGAGAGGCACCCCAAGATCCATGTCAACACTGGAGAGGAATGCTCAGGTTCCGGCTCCGACTCCACACAAGGTCTTAGGCCCCGGCATCGATGGGAGAGGAATCCCGAGATGGCCCCTAGCAACTCGCATGGGGACTGGCCCTTCCTGAGGCCACCAGAGCGGGTCCCTGAGGTCCCCGTCGTAACTCGAGAAGACCTGCCGCAACTCGAGAATATCCAGGAGGTTCTCCCCTGCAGGCGAGATGAGGCCCATTTCCGCAGAGGCTTCTCGGGGCTAATCACACCTCACCTCTGGAACGTTGAAAGGTTCCTTCCCACCCTTGGTACAACTCAAGAAGTTCCCCGACATACCCTTCTCCACTCGAGAGGAAACACGAGGGTCCCGCCCACATCCAGAGGAGCCCCGTTTCCGCCACGTAGCTCGAGGTGAGGGATCCTTTCCCTGCTTCGTGGGGAAAGAATTCCGGGCGTTCCCCTCGCATCTCAAGAGGAGGTCCTCTCAACAGGAACGGCGAGAGGAACTCCAGGGTCGTGCCACCATTCCAGAAGTCCCCCACATGTCTCTGTCCATTCCAGAGGAAACTCTTTTCCCTTCACCGGCTCGTCTTTCATGCCGAGGATCGACTCACACCAAGGTGGCACTTGGCACAGCCCTGTGGGAAAGCCTCGAGGGAAAGCCACAGATCCCTTGATCCACGTGACAGGAAGCGTGACCCTACTGCTGCAGCTCGGGAGGGAAGCGCACGTGCATGCCCCCACTCGAGACGAGTCCTGACTCCCCTGGGGAGACACAGAGGCACCCGAAAATCCATGTCAACCCTGGAGAGGAATCCTCAGGTTCTGTCCCCGACTCCACACAAGGTCTTAGGCCCCGGCATCGACGGGAGAGGAATCACGAGATGGCCCCTAGCAACTCGCATGGGGACTGGATCTTCCTGAGGCCACCAGAGCGGGTCCCTGAGGTCCCCGTCATAACTCGAGAAGACCTGCCTCAACTCGAGAAAATCCAGGAGGTTCTCCCCTCCAGGCGAGATGAGGCCCATTTCCGCCGAGGCGTCTCGAGGCTGATCACACCTCACCTCTGGAACTTCGAAAGGGTCCTTCACACCCTTGCTGCAAATCAAGAAGTTCCCCGACATACCCGTCTCCACTCGAGAGGAAACACGAGGGTCCCGCCCACAGCCAGAGGAGCCCCGTTTCCGCCTCGTAGCTCGAGATGAGGGATCCTTTCCCTGCTTCGTCGGGAAAGAGTTCCTGGCGTTCCCATCGCATCTCAAGAGGAGGCCCTCTCAACAGGAACGGCGAGAGGAACTCCAGGGTCGTGCCACCATTCCAAGAGTCCCCCAGATGTCTCAGTCCATTCCAGAGGAACCTCTTTTCCCTTCACCGGCTCGTCTTTCACGCCGAGGATCGACTCACACCAAAGTGGCACGTGGCACAGCCCTGTGGGAAAGCCTGGAGAGAAAGCCTCGAGGGAAACCACAGATCCCTTGATCCACGTGACAGGAAGCGTGACACTACTGCTGCAGCTCGGGAGGAAAGCGCACGTGCATGCCCCCACTCGAGACGAGGCCTGACTCCCCTGGGGAGACTCAGAAGCACCCCAAGATCCATGGCAACACTGGAGAGGAAACCTCGGGTTCCGGCCCCGACTGCACACAAGGTCTTAGGCCCCGGCATGGACGGGAGAGGAATCTTGAGATGGCCCCTAGAAACTCGCACGGGGACTGGCCTTTCCTGAGGCCACCAGAGCGGGTCCCTGAGGTCCCCGTCGTAACTCGAGAAAACCTGCCGCAACTCGAGAAAATCCAGGAGGTTCTCCCCTCCAGGCGAGATGAGGCCCATTTCCGCCGAGGCGTCTCGAGGCTGATCACACCTCACCTCTGGAACTTCGAAAGGGTCCTTCACACCCTCGCTGCAAATCAAGATGTTCCCCGACATACCCGTCTCCACTCGAGAGGAAACACGAGGGTCCCGCCCACATCCAGAGGAGCCCCGTTTCCGCCTCGTAGCTCGAGATGAGGGATCCTTTCCCTGCTTCGTCGGGAAAGAGTTCCCGGCGTTCCCGTCGCATCTCAAGAGGAAGCCCTCTCAACAGGAAAGGCGAGAGGAACTCCAGTGTCGTGCCACCATTCCAAGAATCCCCCAGATATCTCAGTCCATTCCAGAGGAACCTCTTTTCCCTTCACCGGCTCGTCTTTCACGCCGAGGATCGACTCACACCAAGGTGGCACGTGGCACAGCCCTGTGGGATATCCTCGTGGGAAAGCGTCGAGCGAAAGCCTCGAGGGAAAGCACAGATCCCTTGATCCACGTGACAGGAAGCGTGACACTACTGCTGCAGCTCGGGAGGAAAGCGCACGTGCATGCCCCCCTCGAGACGAGGCCTGACTCCCCTGGGGAGACTCAGAAGCACCCCAAGATCCATGGCAACACTGGAGAGGAATCCTCAGGTTCCGGCCCCGACTCCACACAAGGACTGAGGCCCCGGCATGGACGGGAGAGGAATCCCGAGATGGCCCCTAGCAACTCGCACGGGGACTGGCCTTTCCTGAGGCCACCAGAGCGGGTCCCTGAGGTCCCCGTCGTAACTCGGGAAGACCTGCCGCAACTCGAGAAAATCCAGGAGGTTCTCCCTTCCAGGTGAGATGAGGCCCATTTCCGCCGAGGCGTCTCGAGGCTGATCACACCTCACCTCTGGAACTTCGAAAGGGTCCTTCACACCCTTGGTGCAAATCAAGAAGTTCCCCGACATACCCGTCTCCACTCGAGAGGAAACACGAGGGTCCCGCCCACATCCAGAGGAGCCCCGTTTCCGCCTCGTAGCTCGAGATGAGGGATCCTTTCCCTGCTTCGTCGGGAATGAGTTCCCGGCGTTCCAGTCGCACCTCAAGAGGAGGCCCTCTCAACAGGAACGGCGAGAGGAACTCCAGGGTCGTGCCACCATTCCAAGAGTCCCCCAGATGTCTCAGTCCATTACAGAGGAAACTCTTTTCCCTTTACCGGCTTGTCTTTCACGCCGAGGATTGACTCACACCAAGGTGGCACGTGGCACAGCCCTGTGGGAAAGCCTAGTGGGAAAGCCTCGAGCGAAAGCCTCGAGGGAAACCACAGATCACTTGATCCACGTGACAGGAAGCGTGAGACTACTGCTGTAGCTCGGGAGGAAAGCGCACGTGCATGCCCCCACTCGAGACGAGGCCTGACTCCCCTGGGGAGACTCAGAAGCACCCCAAGATCCATGGCAACACTGGAGAGGAATCCTCAGGTTCCGGCCCCGACTGCACACAAGGTCTTAGGCCCCGGCATGGACGGGAGAGGAATCCCGAGATGGCCCCTAGCAACTCGCACGGGGACTGGCCTTTCCTTAGGCCACCAGAGCGGGTCCCTGAGGTCCCGGTCGTAACTCGAGAAGACCTGCCGCAACTCGAGAAAATCCAGGAGGTTCTCCCCTCCAGGCGAGATGAGGCCCATTTCCGCCAAGGCGTCTCGAGGCTGATCACACCTCACCTCTGGAACTTCGAAAGGGTCCTTCACACCCTTGCTGCAAATCAAGAAGTTCCCCGACATACCCGTCTCCACTCGAGAGGAAACACGAGGGTCCCGCCCACATCCAGAGGAGCCCCGTTTCCGCCTCGTAGCTCGAGATGAGGGATCCTTTCCCTGCTTCGTCGGGAAAGAGTTCCCGGCGTTCCCGTCGCATCTCAAGAGGAAGCCCTCTCAACAGGAATGGCGAGAGGAATTCCAGTGTCGTGCCACCATTCCAAGAATCCCCCAGATATCTCAGTCCATTCCAGAGGAACCTCTTTTCCCTTCACCGGCTCGTCTTTCACGCCGAGGATCGACTCACACCAAGGTGGCACGTGGCACAGCCCTGTGGGATATCCTCGTGGGAAAGCGTCGAGCGAAAGCCTCGAGGGAAACCACAGATCCCTTGATCCACGTGACAGGAAGCGTGACACTACTGCTGCAGCTCGGGAGGAAAGCGCACGTGCATGCCCCCCTCGAGACGAGGCCTGACCCCCTGGGGAGACTCAGAAGCACCCCAAGATCCATGGCAACACTGGAGAGGAATCCTCAGGTTCCGGCCCCGACTCCACACAAGGACTGAGGCCCCGGCATGGACGGGAGAGGAATCCCGAGATGGCCCCTAGCAACTCGCATGGGGACTGGCCTTTCCTGAGGCCACCAGAGCGGGTCCCTGAGGTCCCCGTCGTAACTCGGGAAGACCTTCCGCAACTCCAGAAAATCCAGGAGGTTCTCCCCTCCAGGCGAGATGAGGCCATTTCCGCCGAGGCGTCTCGAGGCTGATCACACCTCACCTCTGGAACTTCGAAAGGGTCCTTCACACCCCTTGCTGCAAATCAAGAAGTTCCCCGACATACCCGTCTCCACTCGAGAGGAAACACGAGGGTCCCGCCCACATCCAGAGGAGCCCCGTTTCCGCCTCGTAGCTCGAGATGAGGGATCCTATCCCTGCTTCGTCGGGAAAGAGTTCCCGGCGTTCCCGTCGCATCTCAAGAGGAGGCCCTCTCAACAGGAACGGCGAGAGGAACTCCAGGGTCGTGCCACCATTCCAAGAGTCCCCCAGATGTCTCAGTCCATTCCAGAGGAACCTCTTTTCCCTTCACCGGCTCGTCTTTTCACGCCGAGGATAGACTCACACCAAGGTGGCACGTGGCACAGCCCTGTGGGAAAGCCTCGTGGGAAAGCCTCGAGCGAAAGCCTAGAGGGAAACCACAGATCCCTTGATCCACGTGACAGGAAGCGTGACACTACTGCTGCAGCTCGGGAGGAAAGCGCACGTGCATGCCGCCACTCGAAACGAGGCCTGACTCCCCTGGGGAGACTCAGAAGCACCCCAAGATCCATTGCAACACTGGAGCGGAATCCTCAGGTTCCGACCCCGACTCCACACAAGGTCTTAGGCCCCGGCATGGACGGGAGAGGAATCCCGAGATGGCCCCTAGCAACTCGCACGGGGACTGGCCTTTCCTGAGGCCACCAGAGCGGGTCCCTGAGGTCCCCGTCGTAACTCGAGAAGACCTGCCGCAACTCGAGAAAATCCAGGAGGTTCTCCCCTCCAGGCGAGATGAGGCCCATTTCCGCCGAGGCGTCTCGAGGCTGATCACACCTCACCTCTGGAACTTCGAAAGGGTCCTTCACACCCTTGCTGCAAATCAAGAAGTTCCCCGACATACCCGTCTCCACTCGAGAGGAATCACGAGGGTCCCGCCCACATCCAGAGGAGCCCCGTTTCCGCCTCGTAGCTCGAGATGAGGGATCCTTTCCCTGCTTCTTCAGGAAAGAGTTCCCGGCTTTCCCGTCGCATCTCAAGAGGAGGCCCTCTCAACAGGAACGGCGAGAGGAACTCCAGGGTCGTGCCACCATTCCAAGAGTCCCCCAGATGTCTCAGTCCATTCCAGAGGAACCTCTTTTCCCTTCACCGGCTCGTCTTTCACGCCGAGGATCGACTCACACCACGGTGGCACGTGGCACAGCCCTGTGGGAAAGCCTCGTGTGAAAGCCTCGTGGGAAAGCCTTGAGGGAAACCACAGATCCCTTGATCCACGTGACAGGAAGTGTGACACTACTGCTGCAGCTCGGGAGGAAAGCGCACGTGCATGCCCCCACTCGAGACGAGGCCTGACTCCCCTGGGGAGACTCAGAAGCACCCCAAGATCCATGGCAACACTGGAGAGGAATCCTCGGGTCCCGGCCCCGAATCCACACAAGGTCTTAGGCCCCGGCATGGACGGGAGAGGAATCCCGAGATGGCCCCTAGCAACTCGCACGTGGACTGGCCTTTCCTGAGGCCAACAGAACCGGTCCCTGAGGTCCCCGTCGTAACTCGAGAAGACCTGTGCAACTCGAGAAAATCCATGAGGTTGTCCCCTCTAGGCGAGATGAGGCCCATTTCCGCCGAGGCGTCTCGAGGCTGATCAAACCTCACCTCTGGAACTTCGAAAGGGTCCTTCACACCCTTGGGGCAAATCAAGAAGTTCCCCGACATACCCGTCTCCACTCGAGAGGAAACACGAGGGTCCCGCCCACATCCAGAGTAGCCCCGTTTCTGCCTCGTAGCTCGAGATGAGGGATCCTTTCCCTGCTTCGTCGGGAAAGAGTTCCCGGCGTTCCCGTCGCATCTCAAGAGGAAGCCCTCTCAACAGGAAAGGCGAGAGGAACTCCAGGGTCGTGCCACCATTCCAAGAATCCCCCAGATATCTCAGTCCATTCCAGAGGAACCTCTTTTCCCTTCACCGGCTCGTCTTTCACGCCCAGGATCGACTCACACCAAGTTGGCACGTGGCACAGCCCTGTGGGATATCCTCGTGGGAAAGCCTCGAGCGAAAACCTCGAGGGAAACCACAGATCCCTTGATCCACGTGACAGGAAGCGTGACACTACTGCTGCAGCTCGGGAGGAAAGCGCACGTGCATGCCCCCACTCGAGACGAGGCCTGACTCCCCTGGGGAGACTCAGAAGCACCCCAAGATCCATGGCAACACTGGAGAGGAATCCTCAGGTTCCGGCCCCGACTGCACACAAGGTCTTAGGCCCCGGCATGGACGGGAGAGGAATCCCGAGATGGCCCCTAGCAACTCGCACGGGGACTGGCCTTTCCTGAGGCCACCAGAGCGGGTCCCTGAGGTCCCCGTCCTAACTCGAGAAGACCTTCGCAACTCGAGAAAATCCAGGTGGTTCTCCCCTCCAGGCGAGATGAGGCCCATTTCCGCCGAGGCGTCTCGAGGCTGATCACACCTCACCTCTGGAACTTCGAAAGGGTCCTTCACACCCTTGGTGCAAATCAAGAAGTTCCCCGACATACCCGTCTCCACTCGAGAGGAATCACGAGGGTCCCGCCCACATCCAGAGGAGCCCCGTTTCCGCCTCGTAGCTCGAGATGAGGGATCCTTTCCCTGCTTCGTCGGGAAAGAGTTCCTGGCGTTCCCGTCGCATCTCAAGAGGAGGCCCTCTCAACAGGAACGGCGAGAGGAACTCAAGGTTCGTGCCACCATTCCAAGAGTCCCCCAGATGTCTCAGTCCATTCCAGAGGAACCTCTTTTCCCTTCACCGGCTCGTCTTTCACGCCGAGGATCGACTCACACCAAGGTGGCACGTGGTACAACCCTGTGGGAAAGCCTCGTGGGAAAGCCTCGAGCTAAAGCCTCGAGGGAAACCACAGATCCCATGATCCACGTGACAGGAAGCGTGACACTACTGCTGCAGCTCGGGAGGAAAGCGCACGTGCATGCCCCCACTCGAGACGAGGCCTGACTCCCCTGGGGAGACTCAGAAGCACCCCAAGATCCATGGCAACACTGGAGAGGAAACCTCAGGTTCCGGCCCCGACTCCACACCAGGTCTTAGGCCCCGGCATGGACGGGAGAGGAACCCCGAAATGGCCCCTAGCAACTCACACGGGGACTGGCCTTTCCTGAGGCCACCAGAGCGGTCCCTGAGGTCCCCGTCATAACTCGAGAAGACCTGCCTCAACTCGAGAAAATCCAGGAGGTTCTCCCCTCCAGGCGAGATGAGGCCCATTTCCGCCGAGGCGTCTCGAGGCTGATCACACCTCACCTCTGGAACTTCGAAAGGGTCCTTCACACCCTTGCTGCAAATCAAGAAGTTCCCCGACATACCCGTCTCCACTCGAGAGGAAACACGAGGGTCCCGCCCACATCCAGAGGAGCCCCGTTTCCGCCTCGTAGCTCGAGGTGAGGGATCCTTTCCCTGCTTCGTCGGGAAAGAATTCCGGGCGTTCCCGTCGCATCTCAAGAGGAGGTCCTCTCAACAGGAACGGAGAGAGGAACTCCAGGGTCGTGCCACCATTCCAAAAGTCCCCCAGATGTCTCTGTCCATTCTAGAGGAACCTCTTTTTCCTTCACCGGCTCGTCTTTCACGCCGAGGATCGACTCACACCAAGGTGGCACTTGGCACAGCCCTGTGTTAAAGCCTCGTGGGAAAGCCTCGAGGGAAAGCCTCGAGGGAAAGCCACAGATCCCTTGATCCACGTGACAGGAAGCGTGACCCTACTGCTGCAGCTCGGGAGGGAAGCGCACGTGCATGCCCCCACTCCAGACGAGGCCTGACTCCCCTGGGGAGACTGAGAGGCACCCCAAGATCCATGTCAACACTGGAGAGGAATGCTCAGGTTCCGGCTCCGACTCCACACAAGGTCTTAGGCCCCGGCATCGATGGGAGAGGAATCCCGAGATGGCCCCTAGCAACTCGCATGGGGACTGGCCCTTCCTGAGGCCACCAGAGCGGGTCCCTGAGGTCCCCGTCGTAACTCGAGAAGACCTGCCGCAACTCGAGAATATCCAGGAGGTTCTCCCCTGCAGGCGAGATGAGGCCCATTTCCGCAGAGGCTTCTCGGGGCTAATCACACCTCACCTCTGGAACGTTGAAAGGTTCCTTCCCACCCTTGGTACAACTCAAGAAGTTCCCCGACATACCCTTCTCCACTCGAGAGGAAACACGAGGGTCCCGCCCACATCCAGAGGAGCCCCGTTTCCGCCACGTAGCTCGAGGTGAGGGATCCTTTCCCTGCTTCGTGGGGAAAGAATTCCGGGCGTTCCCCTCGCATCTCAAGAGGAGGTCCTCTCAACAGGAACGGCGAGAGGAACTCCAGGGTCGTGCCACCATTCCAGAAGTCAGCCACATATCTCTGTCCATTCCAGAGGAAACTCTTTTCCCTTCACCGGCTCGTCTTTCATGCCGAGGATCGACTCACACCAAGGTGGCACTTGGCACAGCCCTGTGGGAAAGCCTCGAGGGAAAGCCACAGATCCCTTGATCCACGTGACAGGAAGCGTGACCCTACTGCTGCAGCTCGGGAGGGAAGCGCACGTGCATGCCCCCACTCGAGACGAGTCCTGACTCCCCTGGGGAGACACAGAGGCACCCGAAAATCCATGTCAACCCTGGAGAGGAATCCTCAGGTTCTGTCCCCGACTCCACACAAGGTCTTAGGCCCCGGCATCGACGGGAGAGGAATCACGAGATGGCCCCTAGCAACTCGCATGGGGACTGGATCTTCCTGAGGCCACCAGAGCGGGTCCCTGAGGTCCCCGTCGTAACTAGAGAAGACCTGCCGCAACTCGAGAATATCCGGGAGGTTCTCCCCTGCAGGCGAGATGAGGCCCATTTCCGCAGAGGCTTCTCGGGGCTAATCACACCTCACCTCTGGAACGTCGAAAGGGTCCTTCACTCCCTTGGTGCAACTCAAGAAGTTCCCCGACATACCCGTCTCCACTCGAGAGGAAACACGAGGGTCCCGCCACATCCAGAGGAGCCCCGTTTCCGCCTCGTAGCTCGAGGTGAGGGATCCTTTCCCTGCTTCGTCGGGAAAGAATTCCCGGCATTCCCGTCGCATCTCAAGAGGAGGTCCTCTCAACAGGAACGGGGAGAGGAACTCCAGGGTCGTGCCACCATTCCAAAAGTCCCCCAGATGTCTCTGTCCATTCCAGAGGAACCTCTTTTCCTTCACCGGCTCGTCTTTAACGCCGAGGAGCCACTCACACCAAGGTGGCACTTGGCACAGCCCTGTAGGAAAGCCTCGTGGGAAAGCCTCGAGGGAAATCCTAGAGGGAAAGCCACAGATCCTTTGATCCACGTGACAGGAAGCGTGACCCTACTGCTGCAGCTCAGGAGGGAATCGCACGTGCATGCTCCCACTCAAGACGAGGCCTGACTCCCCTGAGGAGACTGAGAGGCACCCCAAGATCCATGTCAACACTGGAGAGGAATCCTCAGGTTCCGGCCCCGACACCAAACAAGGTCTTAGGCCCCGGCATCGATGGGAGAGGAATCCCGAGATGGCCCCTAGCAACTCGCATGGGGACTGGCCCTTCCTGAGGCCACCAGAAAGGGACCCTGAGGTCCCCGTCGTAACTCGAGAAGACCTGCCGCAACTCGAGAATATCCAGGAGGTTCTCCCCTGCAGGCGAGATGAGGCCTATTTCCGCAGAGGCTTCTCGGGGCTAATCACACCACACCTCTGGATCGTCGAAAGGTTCCTTCCCACCCTTGGTACAACTCAAGAAGTTCCCCGACATACCCGTCTCCACTCGAGAGTAAACACGAGGGTCCCGCCCACATCCAGAGGAGCCCCGTTTCCGCCTCGTAGCTTGAGGTGAGGGATCCTTTCCCTGCTTCGTCGGGAAAGAATTCCCGGAGTACCCGTCCCAACTCAAGAGGAGGCCCTCTCAACAGGAACGGCGAGAGGAACTCCAGGGTCGTGCCACCATTCCAAGAGTCCCCCAGATGTCTCAATCCATTCCAGAGGAACCTCTTTTTCCTTCACCGGCTCGTCTTTCACGCCGAGGATAGACTCACACAAAGGTGGCACTTGGCACAGCCCTGTGGGAAAGCCTCGTGGGAAAGCCTCAAGGAAAGCCTCGAGGGAAAGCCACAGATCCCTTGATCCACGTGACAGGAAGCGTGACCCTACTGCTGCAGCTCGGGAGGGAAGCGCACGTGCATGCCCCCACTCGAGACGAGTCCTGACTCCCCTGGGGAGACTCAGAGGCACCCGAAAATCCATGTCAACCCTGGAGAGGAATCCTCAGGTTCTGTCCCCGACTCCACACAAGGTCTTAGGCCTTGGCATCGACAGGAGAGGAATCCGAGATGGCCCCTAGCAACTCGCATTGGGACTGGCCCTTCCTGAGGCCACCAGAACGGGTCCCTGAGCTCCCCGTCGTAACTCGAGAAGACTTGCCGCAACTCGAGAATATCCAGGAAGTTCTCCCCTGCAGGCGAGATGAGGCCCATTTCCGCAGAGGCTCCTCGGGGCTAATCACACCTCACCTCTGGAACGTCGAAAGGGTCCTTCACTCCCTTGGTGCAACTCAAGAAGTTCCCCGACATACCCGTCTCCACTCGAGAGCAAACACGAGGGTCCCGCCCACATCCAGAGGAGCCCCGTTTCCGCCTCGTAGCTCGAGGTGAGGGATCCTTTCCCTGCTTCCTCAGGAAAGAATTCCGGGCGTTCCCGTCGCATCTCAAGAGGAGGTCCTCTCAACAGGAACGGCGAGAGGAACTCCAGGGTCGTGCCACCATTCCAGAAGTCCCCAGATGTCTCTGTCCATTCCAGAGGAAACTCTTTTCCCTTCACCGGCTCGTCTTTCACGCCGAGGATCGACTCACACCAAGGTGGCACTTGGCACAGCCCTGTGGGAAAGCCTCGATGGAAAGCCTCGAGGGAAATCGTCGAGGGAAAGCCACAGATCCTTTGATCCACGTGACAGGAAGAGTGACCCTACTGCTGCAGCTCGGGAGGGAATCGCACGTGCATGCCCCCACTCGAGACGAGGCCTGACTCCCCTGGGGAGACTGAGAGTCACCGCAAGATCCATGTCAACACTGGAGAGGAATGTTCAGGTTCCGGCCCCAACTCCACACAAGGTCTTAGACCCCGGCATCGATGGGTGAGGAATCCCGCGAGATGGCCCCTAGCAACTCGCATGGGGACTGGCCCTTCTTGAGGCCACCATAGCGGGTCCCTGAGGTCCGCGTCGTAACTCGAGAAGACCTGCCGCAACTCGAGAATATCCAGGAGGTTTTCCCCTGCAGGCGAGATGAGGCCCATTTTCGCAGAGGCTTCTCGGGACTAATCACACCTCACCTCTGGAACGTCGAAAGGGTCCTTCACTCCCTTGGTGCAACTCAAGAAGTTCCCCGACATACCCGTCTCCACTCGAGAGGAAACACGAGGGTCCCGCCAAAATCCAGAGGAGCCCCGTTTCCGCCTCGTAGCTCGAGGTGAGGGATCCTTTCCCTGCTTCGTCGGGAAAGAATTCCGGGCGTTCCCTTCGCATCTCAAGAGGAGGTCCTCTGAACAGGAACGGCGAGAGGAACTCCAGGGTCGTGCCACAATTCCAAAAGTCCCCCAGATGTCTCAGTCCATTCCAGAGGAACCTCTTTTCCCTTCACCGGCTCGTCTTTCACGCCGAGGATCGACTCACACCAAGGTGGCACTTGGCACAGCCCTGTGGGAAAGCCTCGTGGGAAAGCCTCGAGGGAAATCCTCGAGGGAAAGCCACAGATCATTTGATCCACGTGACAGGAAGCGTGACCCTACTGCTGCAGCTCGGGAGGGAATCGCACGTGCATGCCCCCACTCGAGACGAGGCCTGACTCCCCTGGGGAGACTGAGAGGCACCCCAAAATCCACGTCAACACTGGAGAGGAATGCCCAGGTTCCGGCCCCGACTCCACACAAGGACTTAGGCCCCGGCATCGATGGGAGAGGAATTCCGAGATGGCCCCTAGCAACTCGCATGGGGACTGGCCTTTCGTGAGGCCACCAGAGCGGGTCCCTGAGGTCCCCGTCGTAACTCGAGAAGACCTGCCGCAACTCGAGAATATACAGGAGGTTCTCCCCTGCAGGCGAGATGAGGCCCATTTCCACAGAGGCTTCTCGGGGCTAATCACACCTCACCTCTGGAACGTCGAAAGGTTCCTTCCCACCCTTGGAACAACTCAAGAAGTTCCCAAACATACCCGTCTCCACTCGAGAGTAAACACGAGGGTCCCGCCCACATCCAGAGGAGCCCCGTTTCCGCCTCGTAGCTTGAGGTGAGGGATCCTTTCCCTGCTTCGTCGGGAAAGAATTCCCGGAGTACCCGTCCCAACTCAAGAGGAGGCCCTCTCAACAGGAACGGCGAGAGGAACTCCAGGGTCGTGCCACCATTCCAAGAGTCCCCCAGATGTCTCAATCCATTCCAGAGGAACCTCTTTTTCCTTCACCGGCTCGTCTTTCACGCCGAGGATAGACTCACACAAAGGTGGCACTTGGCACAGCCCTGTGGGAAAGCCTCGTGGGAAAGCCTCAAGGGAAAGCCTCGAGGGAAAGCCACAGATCCCTTGATCCACGTGACAGGAAGCGTGACCCTACTGCTGCAGCTCGGGAGGGAAGCGCACGTGCATGCCCCCACTCGAGACGAGTCCTGACTCCCCTGGGGAGACTCAGAGGCACCCGAAAATCCATGTCAACCCTGGAGAGGAATCCTCAGGTTCTGTCCCCGACTCCACACAAGGTCTTAGGCCTTGGCATCGACAGGAGAGGAATCCCGAGATGGCCCCTAGCAACTCGTATTGGGACTGGCCCTTCCTGAGGCCACCAGAACGGGTCCCTGAGCTCCCCGTCGTAACTCGAGAAGACTTGCCGCAACTCGAGAATATCCAGGAAGTTCTCCCCTGCAGGCTAGATGAGGCCCATTTCCGCAGAGGCTCCTCGGGGCTAATCACACCTCACCTCTGGAACGTCGAAAGGGTCCTTCACTCCCTTGGTGCAACTCAAGAAGTTCCCCGACATACCCGTCTCCACTCGAGAGCAAACACGAGGGTCCCGCCCACATCCAGAGGAGCCCCGTTTCCGCCTCGTAGCTCGAGGTGAGGGATCCTTTCCCTGCTTCCTCAGGAAAGAATTCCGGGCGTTCCCGTCGCATCTCAAGAGGAGGTCCTCTCAACAGGAACGGCGAGAGGAACTCCAGGGTCGTGCCACCATTCCAGAAGTCCCCAGATGTCTCTGTCCATTCCAGAGGAAACTCTTTTCCCTTCACCGGCTCGTCTTTCACGCCGAGGATCGACTCACACCAAGGTGGCACTTGGCACAGCCCTGTGGGAAAGCCTCGAGGGAAAGCCTCGAGGGAAATCGTCGAGGGAAAGCCACAGATCCTTTGATCCACGTGACAGGAAGAGTGACCCTACTGCTGCAGCTCGGGAGGGAATCGCACGTGCATGCCCCCACTCGAGACGAGGCCTGACTCCCCTGGGGAGACTGAGAGTCACCGCAAGATCCATGTCAACACTGGAGAGGAATGTTCAGGTTCCGGCCCCAACTCCACACAAGGTCTTAGACCCCGGCATCGATGGGTGAGGAATCCCGAGATGGCCCCTAGCAACTCGCATGGGGACTGGCCCTTCTTGAGGCCACCATAGCGGGTCCCTGAGGTCCGCGTCGTAACTCGAGAAGACCTGCCGCAACTCGAGAATATCCAGGAGGTTTTCCCCTGCAGGCGAGATGAGGCCCATTTTCGCAGAGGCTTCTCGGGACTAATCACACCTCACCTCTGGAACGTCGAAAGGGTCCTTCACTCCCTTGGTGCAACTCAAGAAGTTCCCCGACATACCCGTCTCCACTCGAGAGGAAACACGAGGGTCCCGCCAAAATCCAGAGGAGCCCCGTTTCCCGCCTCGTAGCTCGAGGTGAGGGATCCTTTCCCTGCTTCGTCGGGAAAGAATTCCGGGCGTTCCCTTCGCATCTCAAGAGGAGGTCCTCTCAACAGGAACGGCGAGAGGAACTCCAGGGTCGTGCCACAATTCCAAAAGTCCCCCAGATGTCTCAGTCCATTCCAGAGGAACCTCTTTTCCCTTCACCGGCTCGTCTTTCACGCCGAGGATCGACTCACACCAAGGTGGCACTTGGCACAGCCCTGTGGGAAAGCCTCGTGGGAAAGCCTCGAGGGAAATCCTCGAGGGAAAGCCACAGATCATTTGATCCACGTGACAGGAAGCGTGACCCTACTGCTGCAGCTCGGGAGGGAATCGCACGTGCATGCCCCCACTCGAGACGAGGCCTGACTCCCCTGGGGAGACTGAGAGGCACCCCAAAATCCATGTCAACACTGGAGAGGAATGCCCAGGTTCCGGCCCCGACTCCACACAAGGACTTAGGCCCCGGCATCGATGGGAGAGGAATTCCGAGATGGCCCCTAGCAACTCGCATGGGGACTGGCCTTTCGTGAGGCCACCAGAGCGGGTCCCTGAGGTCCCCGTCGTAACTCGAGAAGACCTGCCGCAACTCGAGAATATACAGGAGGTTCTCCCCTGCAGGCGAGATGAGGCCCATTTCCACAGAGGCTTCTCGGGGCTAATCACACCTCACCTCTGGAACGTCGAAAGGTTCCTTCCCACCCTTGGAACAACTCAAGAAGTTCCCAAACATACCCGTCTCCACTCGAGAGGAAACACGAGAGTCCCGCCCACATCCAGAGGAGCCCCGTTTCCGCCTCGTAGCTCGAGGTGAGGGATCCTTTCCCTGCTTCGTCGGGAAAGAATTCCCGGCGTTCCCGTCGCATCTCAAGAGGAGGCCCTCTCAACAGGAACGGTGAGAGGAACTCCAGGGTCGTGCCACCATTCCCAGAGTTCCCCAGATGTCTCAGTCCTTTCCAGAGGAACCTCTTTTTCCTTCACCGGCTCGTCTTTCACGCCGAAGATCGACTCACACCAAGGTGGCACTTGGCACAGCCCTGTGGGAAAGCCTCGTGGGAAAGCCTCGAGGGAAAGCCTCGAGGGAGAGCCACAGATCCCTTGATCCACGTGACTGGACGCGTGACCCTACTGCTGCAGGTCGGGAGGGAAGCTCACGTGCATGCCCCCAGGCGAGACGAGGCCTGACTCGCCTGGGGAGACACAGAGGCACCCCAAAATCCATGTCAACACTGGAGAGGAATCCTCAGGTTCTGGCCCCGACTCCACACAAGGTCTTAGGCCCCGGCATCGACGGGAGAGGAATCTCGAGATGGCCCCTAGCAACTCGCATGGGGACTGGCCCTTCCTGAGGCCACCAGAGCGGGTCCCTGAGGTCCCCGTAGTAACTAGAGAAGACTTGCCGCAACTCGAGAATATCCAGGAAGTTCTCCCTTGCAGGCGAGATGAGGCCCATTTCCGCAGAGGCTTCTCGGGGCTAATCACACCTCACCTCTGGAACGTCGAAAGGGTCCTTCACTCCCTTGGTGCAACTCAAGAAGTTCCCCGACATACCCGTCTCCACTCGAGAGGAAACACGAGGGTCCCGCCCACATCCAGAGGAGCCCCGTTTCCACCTCGTAGCTCGAGGTGAGGGATCCTTTCCCTGCTTCGTCGGGAAAGAATTCCGGGCGTTCCCGTCGCATCTCAAGAGGAGGCCCTCTCAACAGGAACGGAGAGAGGAACTCCAGGGTCGTGCCACCATTCCAAGAGTCCCCCAGATGTCTCAATCCATTCCAGAGGAACCTCTTTTTCCTTCACCGGCTCGTCTTTCACGCCGAGGATAGACTCACTCCAAGGTGGCACTTGGCACAGCCCTGTGGGAAAGCCTCGTGGGAAAGCTTCAAGGGAAAGCCTCGAGGGAAAGCCACAGATCCCTTGATCCACGTGACAGGAAGCGTGACCCTACTGCTGCAGTTCGGGAGGGAAGCGCACGTGCATGCCCCCACTCGAGACGAGTCCTGACTCCCCTGGGGAGACTCAGAGGCACCCGAAAATCCATGTCAACCCTGGAGAGGAATCCTCAGGTTCTGGCCCCAACTCCACACAAGGTCTTAGGCCCCGGCATCGACGGGAGAGGAATCTCGAGATGGCCCCTAGCAACTCGCATGGGGAGTGGCCCTTCCTGAGGCCACCAGAGCGGGTCCCTGAGGTCCCCGTCGTAACTCGAGAAGACCTGCCGCAACTCGAGAATATCCAGGAGGTTCTCCCCTGCAGGCGAGATGAGGCCCATTTCCGCAGAGGCTTCTCGGGGCTAATCACACCTCACCTCTGGAACGTCGAAAGGGTCCTTCACTCCCTTGGTGCAACTCAAGAAGTTCCCCGACATACCCGTCTCCACTCGAGAGGAAACACGAGGGTTCCGCCCACATCGAGAGGAGCCCCGTTTCCGCCTCGTAGCTCGAGGTGAGGGATCCTTTCCCTGCTTCGTCGGGAAAGAATTCCGGGCGTTCCCGTCGCATCTCAAGAGGAGGTCCTCTAAACAGGAACGGCGAGAGGAACTCCAGGGTCGTGCCACCATTCCAAAAGTCCCGCAGATGTCTCTATCCATTCCAGAGGAACCTCTTTTCCCTTCACCGGCTGGTCTTTCACGCCGAGGATCGACTCACACCAAGGTGGCACTTGGCACAGCCCTGTGGGAAAGCCTCGTGGGAAAGCCTCGAGGGAAAGCCTCGAGGGAAAGCCTCGAGGGAAAGCCACAGATCCCCTTATCCACGTGAAAGGAAGCGTGACCCTACTGCTGCAGCTCGGGAGGGAAGCGCACGTGTATGCCCCCACGCTAGACGAGGCCTGACTCGCCTGGGGAGACTCAGAGGCACCCCAAAATCCATGTCAACACTGGAGAGGAATCCTCAGGTTCTGGCCCCGACTCCACACAAGGTCTTAGGCCCCGGCATCGATGGGAAAGGAATCTCGAGATGGCCCCTAGCAACTCGCATGGGGACTGGCCCTTCCTGAGGCCACCAGAGCGGGTCCCTGAGGTCCCTGTTGTAACTCGAGAAGACTTGCCGCAACTCGAGAATATCCAGGAAGTTCTCCCCTGCAGGCGAGATGAGGCCCATTTCCGCAGAGGCTTCTCGGGGCTAATCACACCTCACCTCTAGAACGTCGAAAGGGTCCTTCACTCCCTTGGTGCAACTCAAGAAGTTCCCCTACATACCCGTCTCCACTCGAGGGGAAACACGAGGGTCCCGCCCACATCGAGAGGAGCCCCGTTCCCCGCCTCGTAGCTCGAGGTGTGGGATCCTTTCCCTGCTTCGTCGAGAAAGAATTCCGGGTGTTCCCGTCGCATCTCAAGAGGAGGTCCTCTCAACAGGAACGGCGAGAGGAACTCCAGGGTCGTGCCACCATTCCAAAAGTCCAGCAGATGTCTCTGTCCATTCCAGAGGAACCTCTTTTCCCTTCACCGGCTCGTCTTTCACGCCGAGGATCGACTCACACCAAGGTGGCATTTGGCACAGCCCTGTGGGAAAGCCTCGTGGGAAAGCCTTGAGGTAAATCCTCGAGGGAAAGCCACAGATCCTTTGATCCACGTGACAGGAAGCGTGACCCTACTGCTGCAGCTCGGGAGGGAATCGCACGTGCATGCTCCCACTCGAGACGAGGCCTGACTCGTCTGGGGAGACTAAGAGGCACCCCAAAATCCATGTCAACACTGGAGAGGAATCCTCAGGTTCTGGCCCCGACTCCACACAAGGTCTTAGGCCCCGGCATCGACGGGAGAGGAATCTCGAGATGGCCCCTAGCAACTCGCATGGGGACTGGCCCTTCCTGAGGCCACCAGAGCGGGTCCCTGAGGTCCCCGTCGTAACTCGAGAAGACCTGCCGCAACTCGAGAATATCCAGGAGGTTCTCCCATGCAGGCGAGATGAGGCCCATTTCCGCAGAGGCTTCTCGGGGCTAATCACACCTCACCTCTGGAACGTCGAAAGGGTCCTTCACTCCCTTGGTGCAACTCAAGAAGTTCCCCGACATACCCGATTCCACTCGAGAGGAAACACGAGGGTCCCGCCCACATCCAGAGGAGCCCCGTTTCCGCCTCGTAGCTCGAGGTGAGGGATCCTTTCCCTGCTTCGTCGGGAAAGAATTCCCGGCGATCCCGTCGCATCTCAAGAGGAGGTCCTCTCAACAGGAACGGCGAGAGGAACTCCAGGGTCGTGCCACCATTCCAGAAGTCCCCCAGATGTCTCTGTCCATTCCAGAGGAACCTCTTTTCCCTTCACCGGCTCGACTTTCACGCCGAGGATCCACTCACACCAAGGTGGCACTTGGCACAGCCCTGTGGGAAAGCCTCGTGGGAAAGCCTAGAGGGAAATCTTCGAGGGAAAGCCACAGATCCTTTGATCCACGTGACAGGAAGCGTGACACTACTGCTGCAGCTCGGGAGGAAAGCGCACGTGCATGCCCCCACTCGAGTCGAGGCCTGACTCCCCTGGGGAGACTCAGAAGCACCCCAAGATCCATGGCAACACTGGAGAGGAAACCTCAGGTTCCGGCCCCGACTCCACACCAGGTCTTAGGCCCCGGCATGGACGGGAGAGGAACCCCGAGATGGCCCCTAGCAACTCACACGGGGACTGGCCTTTCCTGAGGCCACCAGAGCGGGTCCCTGAGGTCCCCGTCATAACTCGAGAAGACCTGCCTCAACTCGAGAAAATCCAGGAGGTTCTCCCCTGCAGGCGAGATGAGGCCCATTTCCGCCGAGGCGTCTCGAGGCTGATCACACCTCACCTCTGGAACTTCGAAAGGGTCCTTCACACCCTTGCTGCAAATCAAGAAGTTCCCCGACATACCCGTCTCCACTCGAGAGGAAACACGAGGGTCCCGCCCACAGCCAGAGGAGCCCCGTTTCCGCCTCGTAGCTCGAGATGAGGGATCCTTTCCCTGCTTCGTCGGGAAAGAGTTCCCGGCGTTCCCATCGCATCTCAAGAGGAGGCCCTCTCAACAGGAACGGCGAGAGGAACTCCAGGGTCGTGCCACCATTCCAAGAGTCCCCCAGATGTCTCAGTCCATTCCAGAGGAACCTCTTTTCCCTTCACCGGCTCGTCTTTCACGCCGAGGATCGACTCACACCAAAGTGGCACGTGGCACAGCCCTGTGGGAAAGCCTCGTGGGAAAGCCTCGAGGGAAACCACAGATCCCTTGATCCACGTGACAGGAAGCGTGACACTACTACTGCAGCTCGGGAGGAAAGCGCACGTGCATGCCCCACTCGAGACGAGACCTGACTCCCCTGGGGAGACTCAGAAGCACCCCAAGATCCATGGCAACACTGGAGAGGAAACCTCGGGTTCCGGCCCCGACTCCACACAAGGTCTTAGGCCCCGGCATGGACGGGAGAGGAATCTTGAGATGGCCCCTAGAAACTCGCACGGGGACTGGCCTTTCCTGAGGCCACCAGAGCGGGTCCCTGAGGTCCCCGTCGTAACTCGAGAAAACCTGCCGCAACTCGAGAAAATCCAGGAGGTTCTCCCCTCCAGGCGAGATGAGGCCCATTTCCGCCGAGGCGTCTCGAGGCTGATCACACCTCACCTCTGGAACTTCGAAAGGGTCCTTCACACCCTCGCTGCAAATCAAGATGTTCCCCGACATACCCGTCTCCACTCGAGAGGAAACACGAGGGTCCCGCCCACATCCAGAGGAGCCCCGTTTCCGCCTCGTAGCTCGAGATGAGGGATCCTTTCCCTGCTTCGTCGGGAAAGAGTTCCCGGCGTTCCCGTCGCATCTCAAGAGGAAGCCCTCTCAACAGGAAAGGCGAGAGGAACTCCAGTGTCGTGCCACCATTCCAAGAATCCCCCAGATATCTCAGTCCATTCCAGAGGAACCTCTTTTCCCTTCACCGGCTCGTCTTTCACGCCGAGGATCGACTCACACCAAGGTGGCACGTGGCACAGCCCTGTGGGATATCCTCGTGGGAAAGCGTCGAGCGAAAGCCTCGAGGGAAAGCACAGATCCCTTGATCCACGTGACAGGAAGCGTGACACTACTGCTGCAGCTCGGGAGGAAAGCGCACGTGCATGCCCCACTCGAGACGAGGCCTGACTCCCCTGGGGAGACTCAGAAGCACCCCAAGATCCATGGCAACACTGGAGAGGAATCCTCAGGTTCCGGCCCCGACTCCACACAAGGACTGAGGCCCCGGCATGGACGGGAGAGGAATCCCGAGATGGCCCCTAGCAACTCGCATGGGGACTGGCCTTTCCTGAGGCCACCAGAGCGGGTCCCTGAGGTCCCCGTCGTAACTCGGGAAGACCTGCCGCAACTCGAGAAAATCCAGGAGGTTCTCCCTTCCAGGTGAGATGAGGCCCATTTCCGCCGAGGCGTCTCGAGGCTGATCACACCTCACCTCTGGAACTTCGAAAGGGTCCTTCACACCCTTGGTGCAAATCAAGAAGTTCCCCGACATACCCGTCTCCACTCGAGAGGAAACACGAGGGTCCCGCCCACATCCAGAGGAGCCCCGTTTCCGCCTCGTAGCTCGAGATGAGGGATCCTTTCCCTGCTTCGTCGGGAATGAGTTCCCGGCGTTCCCGTCGCACCTCAAGAGGAGGCCCTCTCAACAGGAACGGCGAGAGGAACTCCAGGGTCGTGCCACCATTCCAAGAGTCCCCCAGATGTCTCAGTCCATTACAGAGGAAACTCTTTTCCCTTTACCGGCTTGTCTTTCACGCCGAGGATTGACTCACACCAAGGTGGCACGTGGCACAGCCCTGTGGGAAAGCCTAGTGGGAAAGCCTCGAGCGAAAGCCTCGAGGGAAACCACAGATCACTTGATCCACGTGACAGGAAGCGTGAGACTACTGCTGTAGCTCGGGAGGAAAGCGCACGTGCATGCCCCCACTCGAGACGAGGCCTGACTCCCCTGGGGAGACTCAGAAGCACCCCAAGATCCATGGCAACACTGGAGAGGAATCCTCAGGTTCCGGCCCCGACTGCACACAAGGTCTTAGGCCCCGGCATGGACGGGAGAGGAATCCCGAGATGGCCCCTAGCAACTCGCACGGGGACTGGCCTTTCCTTAGGCCACCAGAGCGGGTCCCTGAGGTCCCGGTCGTAACTCGAGAAGACCTGCCGCAACTCGAGAAAATCCAGGAGGTTCTCCCCTCCAGGCGAGATGAGGCCCATTTCCGCCAAGGCGTCTCGAGGCTGATCACACCTCACCTCTGGAACTTCGAAAGGGTCCTTCACACCCTTGCTGCAAATCAAGAAGTTCCCCGACATACCCGTCTCCACTCGAGAGGAAACACGAGGGTCCCGCCCACATCCAGAGGAGCCCCGTTTCCGCCTCGTAGCTCGAGATGAGGGATCCTTTCCCTGCTTCGTCGGGAAAGAGTTCCCGGCGTTCCCGTCGCATCTCAAGAGGAAGCCCTCTCAACAGGAACGGCGAGAGGAATTCCAGTGTCGTGCCACCATTCCAAGAATCCCCCAGATATCTCAGTCCATTCCAGAGGAACCTCTTTTCCCTTCACCGGCTCGTCTTTCACGCCGAGGATCGACTCACACCAAGGTGGCACGTGGCACAGCCCTGTGGGATATCCTCGTGGGAAAGCGTCGAGCGAAAGCCTCGAGGGAAACCACAGATCCCTTGATCCACGTGACAGGAAGCGTGACACTACTGCTGCAGCTCGGGAGGAAAGCGCACGTGCATGCCCCCCTCGAGACGAGGCCTGACCCCCTGGGGAGACTCAGAAGCACCCCAAGATCCATGGCAACACTGGAGAGGAATCCTCAGGTTCCGGCCCCGACTCCACACAAGGACTGAGGCCCCGGCATGGACGGGAGAGGAATCCCGAGATGGCCCCTAGCAACTCGCATGGGGACTGGCCTTTCCTGAGGCCACCAGAGCGGCTCCCTGAGGTCCCCGTCGTAACTCGGGAAGACCTTCCGCAACTCCAGAAAATCCAGGAGGTTCTCCCCTCCAGGCGAGATGAGGCCCATTTCCGCCGAGGCGTCTCGAGGCTGATCACACCTCACCTCTGGAACTTCGAAAGGGTCCTTCACACCCTTGCTGCAAATCAAGAAGTTCCCCGACATACCCGTCTCCACTCGAGAGGAAACACGAGGGTCCTGCCCACATCCAGAGGAGCCCCGTTTCCGCCTCGTAGCTCGAGATGAGGGATCCTATCCCTGCTTCGTCGGGAAAGAGTTCCCGGCGTTCCCGTCGCATCTCAAGAGGAGGCCCTCTCAACAGGAACGGCGAGAGGAACTCCAGGGTCGTGCCACCATTCCAAGAGTCCCCCAGATGTCTCAGTCCATTCCAGAGAAACCTCTTTTCCCTTCACCGGCTCGTCTTTCACGCCGAGGATAGACTCACACCAAGGTGGCACGTGGCACAGCCCTGTGGGAAAGCCTCGTGGGAAAGCCTCGAGCGAAAGCCTAGAGGGAAACCACAGATCCCTTGATCCACGTGACAGGAAGCGTGACACTACTGCTGCAGCTCGGGAGGAAAGCGCACGTGCATGCCGCCACTCGAAACGAGGCCTGACTCCCCTGGGGAGTCTCAGAAGCACCCCAAGATCCATTGCAACACTGGAGCGGAATCCTCAGGTTCCGGCCCCGACTCCACACAAGGACTGAGGCCCCGGCATGGACGGGAGAGGAATCCCGAGATGGCCCCTAGCAACTCGCATGGGGACTGGCCTTTCCTGAGGCCACCAGAGCGGGTCCCTGAGGTCCCCGTCGTAACTCGGGAAGACCTGCCGCAACTCGAGAAAATCCAGGAGGTTCTCCCTTCCAGGTGAGATGAGGCCCATTTCCGCCGAGGCGTCTCGAGGCTGATCACACCTCACCTCTGGAACTTCGAAAGGGTCCTTCACACCCTTGGTGCAAATCAAGAAGTTCCCCGACATACCCGTCTCCACTCGAGAGGAAACACGAGGGTCCCGCCCACATCCAGAGGAGCCCCGTTTCCGCCTCGTAGCTCGAGATGAGGGATCCTTTCCCTGCTTCGTCGGGAATGAGTTCCCGGCGTTCCCGTCGCACCTCAAGAGGAGGCCCTCTCAACAGGAACGGCGAGAGGAACTCCAGGGTCGTGCCACCATTCCAAGAGTCCCCCAGATGTCTCAGTCCATTACAGAGGAAACTCTTTTCCCTTTACCGGCTTGTCTTTCACGCCGAGGATTGACTCACACCAAGGTGGCACGTGGCACAGCCCTGTGGGAAAGCCTAGTGGGAAAGCCTCGAGCGAAAGCCTCGAGGGAAACCACAGATCACTTGATCCACGTGACAGGAAGCGTGAGACTACTGCTGTAGCTCGGGAGGAAAGCGCACGTGCATGCCCCCACTCGAGACGAGGCCTGACTCCCCTGGGGAGACTCAGAAGCACCCCAAGATCCATGGCAACACTGGAGAGGAATCCTCAGGTTCCGGCCCCGACTGCACACAAGGTCTTAGGCCCCGGCATGGACGGGAGAGGAATCCCGAGATGGCCCCTAGCAACTCGCACGGGGACTGGCCTTTCCTTAGGCCACCAGAGCGGGTCCCTGAGGTCCCGGTCGTAACTCGAGAAGACCTGCCGCAACTCGAGAAAATCCAGGAGGTTCTCCCCTCCAGGCGAGATGAGGCCCATTTCCGCCAAGGCGTCTCGAGGCTGATCACACCTCACCTCTGGAACTTCGAAAGGGTCCTTCACACCCTTGCTGCAAATCAAGAAGTTCCCCGACATACCCGTCTCCACTCGAGAGGAAACACGAGGGTCCCGCCCACATCCAGAGGAGCCCCGTTTCCGCCTCGTAGCTCGAGATGAGGGATCCTTTCCCTGCTTCGTCGGGAAAGAGTTCCCGGCGTTCCCGTCGCATCTCAAGAGGAAGCCCTCTCAACAGGAACGGCGAGAGGAATTCCAGTGTCGTGCCACCATTCCAAGAATCCCCCAGATATCTCAGTCCATTCCAGAGGAACCTCTTTTCCCTTCACCGGCTCGTCTTTCACGCCGAGGATCGACTCACACCAAGGTGGCACGTGGCACAGCCCTGTGGGATATCCTCGTGGGAAAGCGTCGAGCGAAAGCCTCGAGGGAAACCACAGATCCCTTGATCCACGTGACAGGAAGCGTGACACTACTGCTGCAGCTCGGGAGGAAAGCGCACGTGCATGCCCCCCTCGAGACGAGGCCTGACCCCCTGGGGAGACTCAGAAGCACCCCAAGATCCATGGCAACACTGGAGAGGAATCCTCAGGTTCCGGCCCCGACTCCACACAAGGACTGAGGCCCCGGCATGGACGGGAGAGGAATCCCGAGATGGCCCCTAGCAACTCGCATGGGGACTGGCCTTTCCTGAGGCCACCAGAGCGGCTCCCTGAGGTCCCCGTCGTAACTCGGGAAGACCTTCCGCAACTCCAGAAAATCCAGGAGGTTCTCCCCTCCAGGCGAGATGAGGCCCATTTCCGCCGAGGCGTCTCGAGGCTGATCACACCTCACCTCTGGAACTTCGAAAGGGTCCTTCACACCCTTGCTGCAAATCAAGAAGTTCCCCGACATACCCGTCTCCACTCGAGAGGAAACACGAGGGTCCTGCCCACATCCAGAGGAGCCCCGTTTCCGCCTCGTAGCTCGAGATGAGGGATCCTATCCCTGCTTCGTCGGGAAAGAGTTCCCGGCGTTCCCGTCGCATCTCAAGAGGAGGCCCTCTCAACAGGAACGGCGAGAGGAACTCCAGGGTCGTGCCACCATTCCAAGAGTCCCCCAGATGTCTCAGTCCATTCCAGAGAAACCTCTTTTCCCTTCACCGGCTCGTCTTTCACGCCGAGGATAGACTCACACCAAGGTGGCACGTGGCACAGCCCTGTGGGAAAGCCTCGTGGGAAAGCCTCGAGCGAAAGCCTAGAGGGAAACCACAGATCCCTTGATCCACGTGACAGGAAGCGTGACACTACTGCTGCAGCTCGGGAGGAAAGCGCACGTGCATGCCGCCACTCGAAACGAGGCCTGACTCCCCTGGGGAGACTCAGAAGCACCCCAAGATCCATTGCAACACTGGAGCGGAATCCTCAGGTTCCGACCCCGACTCCACACAAGGTCTTAGGCCCCGGCATGGACGGGAGAGGAATCCCGAGATGGCCCCTAGCAACTCGCACGGGGACTGGCCTTTCCTGAGGCCACCAGAGCGGGTCCCTGAGGTCCCCGTCGTAACTCGAGAAGACCTGCCGCAACTCGAGACAATCCAGGAGGTTCTCCCCTCCAGGCGAGATGAGGCCCATTTCCGCCGAGGCGTCTCGAGGCTGATCACACCTCACCTCTGGAACTTCGAAAGGGTCCTTCACACCCTTGCTGCAAATCAAGAAGTTCCCCGACATACCCGTCTCCACTCGAGAGGAATCACGAGGGTCCCGCCCACATCCAGAGGAGCCCCGTTTCCGCCTCGTAGCTCGAGATGAGGGATCCTTTCCCTGCTTCTTCAGGAAAGAGTTCCCGGCTTTCCCGTCGCATCTCAAGAGGAGGCCCTCTCAACAGGAACGGCGAGAGGAACTCCAGGGTCGTGCCACCATTCCAAGAGTCCCCCAGATGTCTCAGTCCATTCCAGAGGAACCTCTTTTCCCTTCACCGGCTCGTCTTTCACGCCGAGGATCGACTCACACCACGGTGGCACGTGGCACAGCCCTGTGGGAAAGCCTCGTGTGAAAGCCTCGTGGGAAAGCCTTGAGGGAAACCACAGATCCCTTGATCCACGTGACAGGAAGTGTGACACTACTGCTGCAGCTCGGGAGGAAAGCGCACGTGCATGCCCCCACTCGAGACGAGGCCTGACTCCCCTGGGGAGACTCAGAAGCACCCCAAGATCCATGGCAACACTGGAGAGGAATCCTCGGGTCCCGGCCCCGAATCCACACAAGGTCTTAGGCCCCGGCATGGACGGGAGAGGAATCCCGAGATGGCCCCTAGCAACTCGCACGTGGACTGGCCTTTCCTGAGGCCACCAGAACCGGTCCCTGAGGTCCCCGTCGTAACTCGAGAAGACCTGTGCAACTCGAGAAAATCCATGAGGTTGTCCCCTCTAGGCGAGATGAGGCCCATTTCCGCCGAGGCGTCTCGAGGCTGATCAAACCTCACCTCTGGAACTTCGAAAGGGTCCTTCACACCCTTGGGGCAAATCAAGAAGTTCCCCGACATACCCGTCTCCACTCGAGAGGAAACACGAGGGTCCCGCCCACATCCAGAGTAGCCCCGTTTCCGCCTCGTAGCTCGAGATGAGGGATCCTTTCCCTGCTTCGTCGGGAAAGAGTTCCCGGCGTTCCCGTCGCATCTCAAGAGGAAGCCCTCTCAACAGGAAAGGCGAGAGGAACTCCAGGGTCGTGCCACCATTCCAAGAATCCCCCAGATATCTCAGTCCATTCCAGAGGAACCTCTTTTCCCTTCACCGGCTCGTCTTTCACGCCCAGGATCGACTCACACCAAGTTGGCACGTGGCACAGCCCTGTGGGATATCCTCGTGGGAAAGCCTCGAGCGAAAACCTCGAGGGAAACCACAGATCCCTTGATCCACGTGACAGGAAGCGTGACACTACTGCTGCAGCTCGGGAGGAAAGCGCACGTGCATGCCCCCACTCGAGACGAGGCCTGACTCCCCTGGGGAAACTCAGAAGCACCCCAAGATACATGGCAACACTGGAGAGGAATCCTCAGGTTCCGGCCCCGACTGCACACAAGGTCTTAGGCCCCGGCATGGACGGGAGAGGAATCCCGAGATGGCCCCTAGCAACTCGCACGGGGACTGGCCTTTCCTGAGGCCACCAGAGCGGGTCCCTGAGGTCCCCGTCCTAACTCGAGAAAACCTTCGCAACTCGAGAAAATCCAGGTGGTTCTCCCCTCCAGGCGAGATGAGGCCCATTTCCGCCGAGGCGTCTCGAGGCTGATCACACCTCACCTCTTGAACTTCGAAAGGGTCCTTCACACCCTTGGTGCAAATCAAGAAGTTCCCCGACATACCCGTCTCCACTCGAGAGGAATCACGAGGGTCCCGCCCACATCCAGAGGAGCCCCGTTTCCGCCTCGTAGCTCGAGATGAGGGATCCTTTCCCTGCTTCGTCGGGAAAGAGTTCCTGGCGTTCCCGTCGCATCTCAAGAGGAGGCCCTCTCAACAGGAACGGCGAGAGGAACTCAAGGTTCGTGCCACCATTCCAAGAGTCCCCCAGATGTCTCAGTCCATTCCAGAGGAACCTCTTTTCCCTTCACCGGCTCGTCTTTCACGCCGAGGATCGACTCACACCAAGGTGGCACGTGGTACAACCCTGTGGGAAAGCCTCGTGGGAAAGCCTCGAGCTAAAGCCTCGAGGGAAACCACAGATCCCATGATCCACGTGACAGGAAGCGTGACACTACTGCTGCAGCTCGGGAGGAAAGCGCACGTGCATGCCCCCACTCGAGACGAGGCCTGACTCCCCTGGGGAGACTCAGAAGCACCCCAAGATCCATGGCAACACTGGAGAGGAAACCTCAGGTTCCGGCCCCGACTCCACACCAGGTCTTAGGCCCCGGCATGGACGGGAGAGGAACCCCGAGATGGCCCCTAGCAACTCACACGGGGACTGGCCTTTCCTGAGGCCACCAGAGCGGGTCCCTGAGGTCCCCGTCATAACTCGAGAAGACCTGCCTCAACTCGAGAAAATCCAGGAGGTTCTCCCCTCCAGGCGAGATGAGGCCCATTTCCGCCGAGGCGTCTCGAGGCTGATCACACCTCACCTCTGGAACTTCGAAAGGGTCCTTCACACCCTTGCTGCAAATCAAGAAGTTCCCCGACATACCCGTCTCCACTCGAGAGGAAACACAAGGGTCCCGCCCACATCCAGAGGAGCCCCGTTTCCGCCTCGTAGCTCGAGATGAGGGATCCTTTCCCTGCTTCGTCGGGAAAGAGTTCCTGGCGTTCCCATCGCATCTCAAGAGGAGGCCCTCTCAACAGGAAAGGCGAGAGGAACTCCAGGGTCGTGCCACCATTCCAAGAGTCCCCCAGATGTCTCAGTCCATTCCAGAGGAACCTCTTTTCCCTTCACCGGCTCGTCTTTCACGCCGAGGATCGACTCACACCAAGGTGGCACGTGGCACAGCCCTGTGGGAAAGCCTCGTGGGAAAGCCTCGAGGGAAACCACAGATCCCTTGATCCACGTGACAGGAAGCGTGACACTACTGCTGCAGCTGGGGAGGAAAGCGCACGTGCATGCCCCCACTCCTGACGAGGCCTGACTCCCCTGGGGAGATTCAGAGGCACCCCAAGATCCATGTCAACACTGGAGAGGAATGCTCAGGTTCCGGCCCGACTCCACACAAGGCCTTAGGTCCCGGAATCGACGGGAGAGGAATCCCGAGATGGCCCCTAGCAACTCGCATGGGGACTGGCCCTTCCTGAGGCCACCAGAGCGGGTCCCTGAGGTCCCCGTAGTAACTAGAGAAGACTTGCCGCAACTCGAGAATATCCAGGAAGTTCTCCCCTGCAGGCGAGATGAGGCCCATTTCCGCAGAGGCTCCTCGGGGCTAATCACACCTCACCTCTGGAACGTCGAAAGGGTCCTTCACTCCCTTGGTGCAACTCAAGAAGTTCCCCGACATACCCGTCTCCACTCGAGAGGAAACACGAGGGTCCCGCCCACATCCAGAGGAGCCCCGTTTCCGCCTCGTAGCTCGAGGTGAGGGATCCTTTCCCTGCTTCGTCGGGAAAGAATTCCGGGCGTTCCCGTCGCATCTCAAGAGGAGGTCCTCTCAACAGGAACGGAGAGAGGAACTCCAGGGTCGTGCCACCATTCCAAAAGTCCCCCAGATGTCTCTGTCCATTCTAGAGGAACCTCTTTTTCCTTCACCGGCTCGTCTTTCACGCCGAGGATCGACTCACACCAAGGTGGCACTTGGCACAGCCCTGTGTTAAAGCCTCGTGGGAAAGCCTCGAGGGAAAGCCTCGAGGGAAAGCCACAGATCCCTTTATCCACGTGACAGGAAGCGTGACCCTACTGCTGCAGCTCAGGAGGGAAGCGCACGTGCATGCCCCCACTCGAGACGAGGCCTGACTCCCCTGGGGAGACTGAGAGGCACCCCAAGATCCATGTCAACACTGGAGAGGAATGCTCAGGTTCCGGCTCCGACTCCACACAAGGTCTTAGGCCCCGGCATCGATGGGAGAGGAATCCCGAGATGGCCCCTAGCAACTCGCATGGGGACTGGCCCTTCCTGAGGCCACCAGAGCGGGTCCCTGAGGTCCCCGTCGTAACTCGAGAAGACCTGCCGCAACTCGAGAATATCCAGGAGGTTCTCCCCTGCAGGCGAGATGAGGCCCATTTCCGCAGAGGCTTCTCGGGGCTAATCACACCTCACCTCTGGAACGTTGAAAGGTTCCTTCCCACCCTTGGTACAACTCAAGAAGTTCCCCGACATACCCTTCTCCACTCGAGAGGAAACACGAGGGTCCCGCCCACATCCAGAGGAGCCCCGTTTCCGCCACGTAGCTCGAGGTGAGGGATCCTTTCCCTGCTTCGTGGGGAAAGAATTCCGGGCGTTCCCCTCGCATCTCAAGAGGAGGTCCTCTCAACAGGAACGGCGAGAGGAACTCCAGGGTCGTGCCACCATTCCAGAAGTCCCCCACATGTCTCTGTCCATTCCAGAGGAAACTCTTTTCCCTTCACCGGCTCGTCTTTCATGCCGAGGATCGACTCACACCAAGGTGGCACTTGGCACAGCCCTGTGGGAAAGCCTCGAGGGAAAGCCACAGATCCCTTGATCCACGTGACAGGAAGCGTGACCCTACTGCTGCAGCTCGGGAGGGAAGCGCACGTGCATGCCCCCACTCGAGACGAGTCCTGACTCCCCTGGGGAGACACAGAGGCACCCGAAAATCCATGTCAACCCTGGAGAGGAATCCTCAGGTTCTGTCCCCGACTCCACACAAGGTCTTAGGCCCCGGCATCGACGGGAGAGGAATCACGAGATGGCGCCTAGCAACTCGCATGGGGACTGGATCTTCCTGAGGCCACCAGAGCGGGTCCCTGAGGTCCCCGTCGTAACTAGAGAAGACCTGCCGCAACTCGAGAATATCCGGGAGGTTCTCCCCTGCAGGCGAGATGAGGCCCATTTTCGCAGAGGCTTCTCGGGGCTAATCACACCTCACCTCTGGAACGTCGAAAGGGTCCTTCACTCCCTTGGTGCAACTCAAGAAGTTCCCCGACATACCCGTCTCCACTCGAGAGGAAACACGAGGGTCCCGCCCACATCCAGAGGAGCCCCGTTTCCGCCTCGTAGCTCGAGGTGAGGGATCCTTTCCCTGCTTCGTCGGGAAAGAATTCCCGGCATTCCCGTCGCATCTCAAGAGGAGGTCCTCTCAACAGGAACGGCGAGAGGAACTCCAGGGTCGTGCCACCATTCCAGAAGTCCCCCAGATGTCTCTGTCCATTCCAGAGGAACCTCTTTTCCCTTCACCGGCTCGACTTTCACGCCGAGGATCCACTCACACCAAGGTGGCACTTGGCACAGCCCTGTGGGAAAGCCTCGTGGGAAAGCCTAGAGGGAAATCTTCGAGGGAAAGCCACAGATCCTTTGATCCACGTGACAGGAAGCGTGACACTACTGCTGCAGCTCGGGAGGAAAGCGCACGTGCATGCCCCCACTCGAGTCGAGGCCTGACTCCCCTGGGGAGACTCAGAAGCACCCCAAGATCCATGGCAACACTGGAGAGGAAACCTCAGGTTCCGGCCCCGACTCCACACCAGGTCTTAGGCCCCGGCATGGACGGGAGAGGAACCCCGAGATGGCCCCTAGCAACTCACACGGGGACTGGCCTTTCCTGAGGCCACCAGAGCGGGTCCCTGAGGTCCCCGTCATAACTCGAGAAGACCTGCCTCAACTCGAGAAAATCCAGGAGGTTCTCCCCTGCAGGCGAGATGAGGCCCATTTCCGCCGAGGCGTCTCGAGGCTGATCACACCTCACCTCTGGAACTTCGAAAGGGTCCTTCACACCCTTGCTGCAAATCAAGAAGTTCCCCGACATACCCGTCTCCACTCGAGAGGAAACACGAGGGTCCCGCCCACATCCAGAGGAGCCCCGTTTCCGCCTCGTAGCTCGAGATGAGGGATCCTTTCCCTGCTTCGTCGGGAAAGAGTTCCTGGCGTTCCCATCGCATCTCAAGAGGAGGCCCTCTCAACAGGAACGGCGAGAGGAACTCCAGGGTCGTGCCACCATTCCAAGAGTCCCCCAGATGTCTCAGTCCATTCCAGAGGAACCTCTTTTCCCTTCACCGGCTCGTCTTTCACGCCGAGGATCGACTCACACCAAAGTGGCACGTGGCACAGCCCTGTGGGAAAGCCTCGTGGGAAAGCCTCGAGGGAAACCACAGATCCCTTGATCCACGTGACAGGAAGCGTGACACTACTGCTGCAGCTCGGGAGGAAAGCGCACGTGCATGCCCCCACTCGAGACGAGGCCTGACTCCCCTGGGGAGACTCAGAAGCACCCCAAGATCCATGGCAACACTGGAGAGGAAACCTCGGGTTCCGGCCCCGACTCCACACAAGGTCTTAGGCCCCGGCATGGACGGGAGAGGAATCTTGAGATGGCCCCTAGAAACTCGCACGGGGACTGGCCTTTCCTGAGGCCACCAGAGCGGGTCCCTGAGGTCCCCGTCGTAACTCGAGAAAACCTGCCGCAACTCGAGAAAATCCAGGAGGTTCTCCCCTCCAGGCGAGATGAGGCCCATTTCCGCCGAGGCGTCTCGAGGCTGATCACACCTCACCTCTGGAACTTCGAAAGGGTCCTTCACACCCTCGCTGCAAATCAAGATGTTCCCCGACATACCCGTCTCCACTCGAGAGGAAACACGAGGGTCCCGCCCACATCCAGAGGAGCCCCGTTTCCGCCTCGTAGCTCGAGATGAGGGATCCTTTCCCTGCTTCGTCGGGAAAGAGTTCCCGGCGTTCCCGTCGCATCTCAAGAGGAAGCCCTCTCAACAGGAAAGGCGAGAGGAACTCCAGTGTCGTGCCACCATTCCAAGAATCCCCCAGATATCTCAGTCCATTCCAGAGGAAACTCTTTTCCCTTCACCGGCTCGTCTTTCACGCCGAGGATCGACTCAAACCAAGGTGGCACGTGGCACAGCCCTGTGGGATATCCTCGTGGGAAAGCGTCGAGCGAAAGCCTCGAGGGAAAGCACAGATCCCTTGATCCACGTGACAGGAAGCGTGACACTACTGCTGCAGCTCGGGAGGAAAGCGCACGTGCATGCCCCACTCGAGACGAGGCCTGACTCCCCTGGGGAGACTCAGAAGCACCCCAAGATCCATGGCAACACTGGAGAGGAATCCTCAGGTTCCGGCCCCGACTCCACACAAGGACTGAGGCCTCGGCATGGACGGGAGAGGAATCCCGAGATGGCCCCTAGCAACTCGCATGGGGACTGGCCTTTCCTGAGGCCACCAGAGCGGGTCCCTGAGGTCCCCGTCGTAACTCGGGAAGACCTGCCGCAACTCGAGAAAATCCAGGAGGTTCTCCCTTCCAGGTGAGATGAGGCCCATTTCCGCCGAGGCGTCTCGAGGCTGATCACACCTCACCTCTGGAACTTCGAAAGGGTCCTTCACACCCTTGGTGCAAATCAAGAAGTTCCCCGACATACCCGTCTCCACTCGAGAGGAAACACGAGGGTCCCGCCCACATCCAGAGGAGCCCCGTTTCCGCCTCGTAGCTCGAGATGAGGGATCCTTTCCCTGCTTCGTCGGGAATGAGTTCCCGGCGTTCCCGTCGCACCTCAAGAGGAGGCCCTCTCAACAGGAACGGCGAGAGGAACTCCAGGGTCGTGCCACCATTCCAAGAGTCCCCCAGATGTCTCAGTCCATTACAGAGGAAACTCTTTTCCCTTTACCGGCTTGTCTTTCACGCCGAGGATTGACTCACACCAAGGTGGCACGTGGCACAGCCCTGTGGGAAAGCCTAGTGGGAAAGCCTCGAGCGAAAGCCTTGAGGGAAACCACAGATCACTTGATCCACGTGACAGGAAGCGTGAGACTACTGCTGTAGCTCGGGAGGAAAGCGCACGTGCATGCCCCCACTCGAGACGAGGCCTGACTCCCCTGGGGAGACTCAGAAGCACCCCAAGATCCATGGCAACACTGGAGAGGAATCCTCAGGTTCCGGCCCCGACTGCACACAAGGTCTTAGGCCCCGGCATGGACGGGAGAGGAATCCCGAGATGGCCCCTAGCAACTCGCACGGGGACTGGCCTTTCCTGAGGCCACCAGAGCGGGTCCCTGAGGTCCCCGTCCTAACTCGAGAAAACCTTCGCAACTCGAGAAAATCCAGGTGGTTCTCCCCTCCAGGCGAGATGAGGCCCATTTCCACCGAGGCGTCTCGAGGCTGATCACACCTCACCTCTGGAACTTCGAAAGGGTCCTTCACACCCTTGGTGCAAATCAAGAAGTTCCCCGACATACCCGTCTCCACTCGAGAGGAATCACGAGGGTCCCGCCCACATCCAGAGGAGCCCCGTTTCCGCCTGGTAGCTCGAGATGAGGGATCCTTTCCCTGCTTCGTCGGGAAAGAGTTCCTGGCGTTCCCGTCGCATCTCAAGAGGAGGCCCTCTCAACAGGAACGGCGAGAGGAACTCAAGGTTCGTGCCACCATTCCAAGAGTCCCCCAGATGTCTCAGTCCATTCCAGAGGAACCTCTTTTCCCTTCACCGGCTCGTCTTTCACGCCGAGGATCGACTCACACCAAGGTGGCACGTGGTACAACCCTGTGGGAAAGCCTCGTGGGAAAGCCTCGAGCTAAAGCCTCGAGGGAAACCACAGATCCCATGATCCACGTGACAGGAAGCGTGACACTACTGCTGCAGCTCGGGAGGAAAGCGCACGTGCATGCCCCCACTCGAGACGAGGCCTGACTCCCCTGGGGAGACTCAGAAGCACCCCAAGATCCATGGCAACACTGGAGAGGAAACCTCAGGTTCCGGCCCCGACTCCACACCAGGTCTTAGGCCCCGGCATGGACGGGAGAGGAACCCCGAGATGGCCCCTAGCAACTCACACGGGGACTGGCCTTTCCTGAGGCCACCAGAGCGGGTCCCTGAGGTCCCCGTCATAACTCGAGAAGACCTGCCTCAACTCGAGAAAATCCAGGAGGTTCTCCCCTCCAGGCGAGATGAGGCCCATTTCCGCCGAGGCGTCTCGAGGCTGATCACACCTCACCTCTGGAACTTCGAAAGGGTCCTTCACACCCTTGCTGCAAATCAAGAAGTTCCCCGACATACCCGTCTCCACTCGAGAGGAAACACAAGGGTCCCGCCCACATCCAGAGGAGCCCCGTTTCCGCCTCGTAGCTCGAGATGAGGGATCCTTTCCCTGCTTCGTCGGGAAAGAGTTCCTGGCGTTCCCATCGCATCTCAAGAGGAGGCCCTCTCAACAGGAAAGGCGAGAGGAACTCCAGGGTCGTGCCACCATTCCAAGAGTCCCCCAGATGTCTCAGTCCATTCCAGAGGAACCTCTTTTCCCTTCACCGGCTCGTCTTTCACGCCGAGGATCGACTCACACCAAGGTGGCACGTGGCACAGCCCTGTGGGAAAGCCTCGTGGGAAAGCCTCGAGGGAAACCACAGATCCCTTGATCCACGTGACAGGAAGCGTGACACTACTGCTGCAGCTGGGGAGGAAAGCGAACGTGCATGCCCCCACTCGTGACGAGGCCTGACTCCCCTGGGGAGATTCAGAGGCACCCCAAGATCCATGTCAACACTGGAGAGGAATGCTCAGGTTCCGGCCCGACTCCACACAAGGCCTTAGGTCCCGGAATCGACGGGAGAGGAATCCCGAGATGGCCCCTAGCAACTCGCATGGGGACTGGCCCTTCCTGAGGCCACCAGAGCGGGTCCCTGAGGTCCCCGTAGTAACTAGAGAAGACTTGCCGCAACTCGAGAATATCCAGGAAGTTCTCCCCTGCAGGCGAGATGAGGCCCATTTCCGCAGAGGCTCCTCGGGGCTAATCACACCTCACCTCTGGAACGTCGAAAGGGTCCTTCACTCCCTTGGTGCAACTCAAGAAGTTCCCCGACATACCCGTCTCCACTCGAGAGGAAACACGAGGGTCCCGCCCACATCCAGAGGAGCCCCGTTTCCGCCTCGTAGCTCGAGGTGAGGGATCCTTTCCCTGCTTCGTCGGGAAAGAATTCCGGGCGTTCCCGTCGCATCTCAAGAGGAGGTCCTTTCAACAGGAACGGAGAGAGGAACTCCAGGGTCGTGCCACCATTCCAAAAGTCCCCCAGATGTCTCTGTCCATTCTAGAGGAACCTCTTTTTCCTTCACCGGCTCGTCTTTCACGCCGAGGATCGACTCACACCAAGGTGGCACTTGGCACAGCCCTGTGTTAAAGCCTCGTGGGAAAGCCTCGAGGGAAAGCCTCGAGGGAAAGCCACAGATCCCTTTATCCACGTGACAGGAAGCGTGACCCTACTGCTGCAGCTCGGGAGGGAAGCGCACGTGCATGCCCCCACTCGAGACGAGGCCTGACTCCCCTGGGGAGACTGAGAGGCACCCCAAGATCCATGTCAACACTGGAGAGGAATGCTCAGGTTCCGGCTCCGACTCCACACAAGGTCTTAGGCCCCGGCATCGATGGGAGAGGAATCCCGAGATGGCCCCTAGCAACTCGCATGGGGACTGGCCCTTCCTGAGGCCACCAGAGCGGGTCCCTGAGGTCCCCGTCGTAACTCGAGAAGACCTGCCGCAACTCGAGAATATCCAGGAGGTTCTCCCCTGCAGGCGAGATGAGGCCCATTTCCGCAGAGGCTTCTCGGGGCTAATCACACCTCACCTCTGGAACGTTGAAAGGTTCCTTCCCACCCTTGGTACAACTCAAGAAGTTCCCCGACATACCCTTCTCCACTCGAGAGGAAACACGAGGGTCCCGCCCACATCCAGAGGAGCCCCGTTTCCGCAACGTAGCTCGAGGTGAGGGATCCTTTCCCTGCTTCGTGGGGAAAGAATTCCGGGCGTTCCCCTCGCATCTCAAGAGGAGGTCCTCTCAACAGGAACGGCGAGAGGAACTCCAGGGTCGTGCCACCATTCCAGAAGTCCCCCACATGTCTCTGTCCATTCCAGAGGAAACTCTTTTCCCTTCACCGGCTCGTCTTTCATGCCGAGGATCGACTCACACCAAGGTGGCACTTGGCACAGCCCTGTGGGAAAGCCTCGAGGGAAAGCCACAGATCCCTTGATCCACGTGACAGGAAGCGTGACCCTACTGCTGTAGCTCGGGAGGGAAGCGCACGTGCATGCCCCCACTCGAGACGAGTCCTGACTCCCCTGGGGAGACACAGAGGCACCCGAAAATCCATGTCAACCCTGGAGAGGAATCCTCAGGTTCTGTCCCCGACTCCACACAAGGTCTTAGGCCCCGGCATCGACGGGAGAGGAATCACGAGATGGCGCCTAGCAACTCGCATGGGGACTGGATCTTCCTGAGGCCACCAGAGCGGGTCCCTGAGGTCCCCGTCGTAACTAGAGAAGACCTGCCGCAACTCGAGAATATCCGGGAGGTTCTCCCCTGCAGGCGAGATGAGGCCCATTTTCGCAGAGGCTTCTCGGGGCTAATCACACCTCACCTCTGGAACGTCGAAAGGGTCCTTCACTCCCTTGGTGCAACTCAAGAAGTTCCCCGACATACCCGTCTCCACTCGAGAGGAAACACGAGGGTCCCGCCCACATCCAGAGGAGCCCCGTTTCCGCCTCGTAGCTCGAGGTGAGGGATCCTTTCCCTGCTTCGTCGGGAAAGAATTCCCGGCATTCCCGTCGCATCTCAAGAGGAGGTCCTCTCAACAGGAACGGCGAGAGGAACTCCAGGGTCGTGCCACCATTCCAGAAGTCCCCCAGATGTCTCTGTCCATTCCAGAGGAACCTCTTTTCCCTTCACCGGCTCGTCTTTAACGCCGAGGAGCCACTCACACCAAGGTGGCACTTGGCACAGCCCTGTGGGAAAGCCTCGTGGGAAAGCCTCGAGGGAAATCCTAGAGGGAAAGCCACAGATCCTTTGATCCACGTGACAGGAAGCGTGACCCTACTGCTGCAGCTCAGGAGGGAATCGCACGTGCATGCTCCCACTCAAGACGAGGCCTGACTCCCCTGAGGAGACTGAGAGGCACCCCAAGATCCATGTCAACACTGGAGAGGAATCCTCAGGTTCCGGCCCCGACACCAAACAAGGTCTTAGGCCCCGGCATCGATGGGAGAGGAATCCCGAGATGGCCCCTAGCAACTCGCATGGGGACTGGCCCTTCCTGAGGCCACCAGAAAGGGACCCTGAGGTCCCCGTCGTAACTCGAGAAGACCTGCCGCAACTCGAGAATATCCAGGAGGTTCTCCCCTGCAGGCGAGATGAGGCCTATTTCCGCAGAGGCTTCTCGGGGCTAATCACACCACACCTCTGGATCGTCGAAAGGTTCCTTCCCACCCTTGGTACAACTCAAGAAGTTCCCCGACATACCCGTCTCCACTCGAGAGTAAACACGAGGGTCCCGCCCACATCCAGAGGAGCCCCGTTTCCGCCTCGTAGCTTGAGGTGAGGGATCCTTTCCCTGCTTCGTCGGGAAAGAATTCCCGGAGTACCCGTCCCAACTCAAGAGGAGGCCCTCTCAACAGGAACGGCGAGAGGAACTCCAGGGTCGTGCCACCATTCCAAGAGTCCCCCAGATGTCTCAATCCATTCCAGAGGAACCTCTTTTTCCTTCACCGGCTCGTCTTTCACGCCGAGGATAGACTCACACAAAGGTGGCACTTGGCACAGCCCTGTGGGAAAGCCTCGTGGGAAAGCCTCAAGGGAAAGCCTCGAGGGAAAGCCACAGATCCCTTGATCCACGTGACAGGAAGCGTGACCCTACTGCTGCAGCTCGGGAGGGAAGCACACGTGCATGCCCCCACTCGAGACGAGTCCTGACTCCCCTGGGGAGACTCAGAGGCACCCGAAAATCCATGTCAACCCTGGAGAGGAATCCTCAGGTTCTGTCCCCGACTCCACACAAGGTCTTAGGCCTTGGCATCGACAGGAGAGGAATCCCGAGATGGCCCCTAGCAACTCGCATTGGGACTGGCCCTTCCTGAGGCCACCAGAACGGGTCCCTGAGCTCCCCGTCGTAACTCGAGAAGACTTGCCGCAACTCGAGAATATCCAGGAAGTTCTCCCCTGCAGGCGAGATGAGGCCCATTTCCGCAGAGGCTCCTCGGGGCTAATCACACCTCACCTCTGGAACGTCGAAAGGGTCCTTCACTCCCTTGGTGCAACTCAAGAAGTTCCCCGACATACCCGTCTCCACTCGAGAGCAAACACGAGGGTCCCGCCCACATCCAGAGGAGCCCCGTTTCCGCCTCGTAGCTCGAGGTGAGGGATCCTTTCCCTGCTTCCTCAGGAAAGAATTCCGGGCGTTCCCGTCGCATCTCAAGAGGAGGTCCTCTCAACAGGAACGGCGAGAGGAACTCCAGGGTCGTGCCACCATTCCAGAAGTCCCCAGATGTCTCTGTCCATTCCAGAGGAAACTCTTTTCCCTTCACCGGCTCGTCTTTCACGCCGAGGATCGACTCACACCAAGGTGGCACTTGGCACAGCCCTGTGGGAAAGCCTCGAGGGAAAGCCTCGAGGGAAATCGTCGAGGGAAAGCCACAGATCCTTTGATCCACGTGACAGGAAGAGTGACCCTACTGCTGCAGCTCGGGAGGGAATCGCACGTGCATGCCCCCACTCGAGACGAGGCCTGACTCCCCTGGGGAGACTGAGAGTCACCGCAAGATCCATGTCAACACTGGAGAGGAATGTTCAGGTTCCGGCCCCAACTCCACACAAGGTCTTAGACCCCGGCATCGATGGGTGAGGAATCCCGAGATGGCCCCTAGCAACTCGCATGGGGACTGGCCCTTCTTGAGGCCACCATAGCGGGTCCCTGAGGTCCGCGTCGTAACTCGAGAAGACCTGCCGCAACTCGAGAATATCCAGGAGGTTTTCCCCTGCAGGCGAGATGAGGCCCATTTTCGCAGAGGCTTCTCGGGACTAATCACACCTCACCTCTGGAACGTCGAAAGGGTCCTTCACTCCCTTGGTGCAACTCAAGAAGTTCCCCGACATACCCGTCTCCACTCGAGAGGAAACACGAGGGTCCCGCCAAAATCCAGAGGAGCCCCGTTTCCGCCTCGTAGCTCGAGGTGAGGGATCCTTTCCCTGCTTCGTCGGGAAAGAATTCCGGGCGTTCCCTTCGCATCTCAAGAGGAGGTCCTCTCAACAGGAACGGCGAGAGGAACTCCAGGGTCGTGCCACAATTCCAGAAGTCCCCCAGATGTCTCTGTCCATTCCAGAGGAACCTCTTTTCCCTTCACCGGCTCGTCTTTCACGCCGAGGATCGACTCACACCAAGGTGGCACTTGGCACAGCCCTGTGGGAAAGCCTCGTGGGAAAGCCTCGAGGGAAATCCTCGAGGGAAAGCCACAGATCATTTGATCCACGTGACAGGAAGCGTGACCCTACTGCTGCAGCTCGGGAGGGAATCGCACGTGCATGCCCCCACTCGAGACGAGGCCTGACTCCCCTGGGGAGACTGAGAGGCACCCCAAAATCCATGTCAACACTGGAGAGGAATGCCCAGGTTCCGGCCCCGACTCCACACAAGGACTTAGGCCCCGGCATCGATGGGAGAGGAATTCCGAGATGGCCCCTAGCAACTCGCATGGGGACTGGCCTTTCGTGAGGCCACCAGAGCGGGTCCCTGAGGTCCCCGTCGTAACTCGAGAAGACCTGCCGCAACTCGAGAATATACAGGAGGTTCTCCCCTGCAGGCGAGATGAGGCCCATTTCCACAGAGGCTTCTCGGGGCTAATCACACCTCACCTCTGGAACGTCGAAAGGTTCCTTCCCACCCTTGGAACAACTCAAGAAGTTCCCAAACATACCCGTCTCCACTCGAGAGGAAACACGAGAGTCCCGCCCACATCCAGAGGAGCCCCGTTTCCGCCTCGTAGCTCGAGGTGAGGGATCCTTTCCCTGCTTCGTCGGGAAAGAATTCCCGGCGTTCCCGTCGCATCTCAAGAGGAGGCCCTCTCAACAGGAACGGTGAGAGGAACTCCAGGGTCGTGCCACCATTCCCAGAGTTCCCCAGATGTCTCAGTCCTTTCCAGAGGAACCTCTTTTTCCTTCACCGGCTCGTCTTTCACGCCGAAGATCGACTCACACCAAGGTGGCACTTGGCACAGCCCTGTGGGAAAGCCTCGTGGGAAAGCCTCGAGGGAAAGCCTCGAGGGAGAGCCACAGATCCCTTGATCCACGTGACTGGACGCGTGACCCTACTGCTGCAGGTCGGGAGGGAAGCTCACGTGCATGCCCCCAGGCGAGACGAGGCCTGACTCGCCTGGGGAGACACAGAGGCACCCCAAAATCCATGTCAACACTGGAGAGGAATCCTCAGGTTCTGGCCCCGACTCCACACAAGGTCTTAGGCCCCGGCATCGACGGGAGAGGAATCTCGAGATGGCCCCTAGCAACTCGCATGGGGACTGGCCCTTCCTGAGGCCACCAGAGCGGGTCCCTGAGGTCCCCGTAGTAACTAGAGAAGACTTGCCGCAACTCGAGAATATCCAGGAAGTTCTCCCTTGCAGGCGAGATGAGGCCCATTTCCGCAGAGGCTTCTCGGGGCTAATCACACCTCACCTCTGGAACGTCGAAAGGGTCCTTCACTCCCTTGGTGCAACTCAAGAAGTTCCCCGACATACCCGTCTCCACTCGAGAGGAAACACGAGGGTCCCGCCCACATCCAGAGGAGCCCCGTTTCCGCCTCGTAGCTCGAGGTGAGGGATCCTTTCCCTGCTTCGTCGGGAAAGAATTCCGGGCGTTCCCGTCGCATCTCAAGAGGAGGCCCTCTCAACAGGAACGGAGAGAGGAACTCCAGGGTCGTGCCACCATTCCAAGAGTCCCCCAGATGTCTCAATCCATTCCAGAGGAACCTCTTTTTCCTTCACCGGCTCATCTTTCACGCCGAGGATAGACTCACTCCAAGGTGGCACTTGGCACAGCCCTGTGGGAAAGCCTCGTGGGAAAGCTTCAAGGGAAAGCCTCGAGGGAAAGCCACAGATCCCTTGATCCACGTGACAGGAAGAGTGACCCTACTGCTGCAGCTCGGGAGGGAAGCGCACGTGCATGCCCCCACTCGAGACGAGTCCTGACTCCCCTGGGGAGACTCAGAGGCACCCGAAAATCCATGTCAACCCTGGAGAGGAATCCTCAGGTTCTGGCCCCGACTCCACACAAGGTCTTAGGCCCCGGCATCGACGGGAGAGGAATCTCGAGATGGCCCCTAGCAACTCGCATGGGGACTGGCCCTTCCTGAGGCCACCAGAGCGGGTCCCTGAGGTCCCCGTCGTAACTCGAGAAGACCTACCGCAACTCGAGAATATCCAGGAGGTTCTCCCCTGCAGGCGAGATGAGGCCCATTTCCGCAGAGGCTTCTCGGGGCTAATCACACCTCACCTCTGGAACGTCGAAAGGGTCCTTCACTCCCTTGGTGCAACTCAAGAAGTTCCCCGACATACCCGTCTCCACTCGAGAGGAAACACGAGGGTTCCGCCCACATCGAGAGGAGCCCCGTTTCCGCCTCGTAGCTCGAGGTGAGGGATCCTTTCCCTGCTTCGTCGGGAAAGAATTCCGGGCGTTCCCGTCGCATCTCAAGAGGAGGTCCTCTAAACAGGAACGGCGAGAGGAACTCCAGGGTCGTGCCACCATTCCAAAAGTCCCGCAGATGTCTCTATCCATTCCAGAGGAACCTCTTTTCCCTTCACCGGCTGGTCTTTCACGCCGAGGATCGACTCACACCAAGGTGGCACTTGGCACAGCCCTGTGGGAAAGCCTCGTGGGAAAGCCTCGAGGGAAAGCCTCGAGGGAAAGCCTCGAGGGAAAGCCACAGATCCCCTTATCCACGTGAAAGGAAGCGTGACCCTACTGCTGCAGCTCGGGAGGGAAGCGCACGTGTATGCCCCCACGCTAGACGAGGCCTGACTCGCCTGGGGAGACTCAGAGGCACCCCAAAATCCATGTCAACACTGGAGAGGAATCCTCAGGTTCTGGCCCCGACTCCACACAAGGTCTTAGGCCCCGGCATCGATGGGAAAGGAATCTCGAGATGGCCCCTAGCAACTCGCATGGGGACTGGCCCTTCCTGAGGCCACCAGAGCGGGTCCCTGAGGTCCCTGTTGTAACTCGAGAAGACTTGCCGCAACTCGAGAATATCCAGGAAGTTCTCCCCTGCAGGCGAGATGAGGCCCATTTCCGCAGAGGCTTCTCGGGGCTAATCACACCTCACCTCTAGAACGTCGAAAGGGTCCTTCACTCCCTTGGTGCAACTCAAGAAGTTCCCCTACATACCCGTCTCCACTCGAGGGGAAACACGAGGGTCCCGCCCACATCGAGAGGAGCCCCGTTCCCGCCTCGTAGCTCGAGGTGTGGGATCCTTTCCCTGCTTCGTCGAGAAAGAATTCCGGGTGTTCCCGTCGCATCTCAAGAGGAGGTCCTCTCAACAGGAACGGCGAGAGGAACTCCAGGGTCGTGCCACCATTCCAAAAGTCCAGCAGATGTCTCTGTCCATTCCAGAGGAACCTCTTTTCCCTTCACCGGCTCGTCTTTCACGCCGAGGATCGACTCACACCAAGGTGGCATTTGGCACAGCCCTGTGGGAAAGCCTCGTGGGAAAGCCTTGAGGTAAATCCTCGAGGGAAAGCCACAGATCCTTTGATCCACGTGACAGGAAGCGTGACCCTACTGCTGCAGCTCGGGAGGGAATCGCACGTGCATGCTCCCACTCGAGACGAGGCCTGACTCGTCTGGGGAGACTCAGAGGCACCCCAAAATCCATGTCAACACTGGAGAGGAATCCTCAGGTTCTGGCCCCGACTCCACACAAGGTCTTAGGCCCCGGCATCGACGGGAGAGGAATCTCGAGATGGCCCCTAGCAACTCGCATGGGGACTGGCCCTTCCTGAGGCCACCAGAGCGGGTCCCTGAGGTCCCCGTCGTAACTCGAGAAGACCTGCCGCAACTCGAGAATATCCAGGAGGTTCTCCCATGCAGGCGAGATGAGGCCCATTTCCGCAGAGGCTTCTCGGGGCTAATCACACCTCACCTCTAGAACGTCGAAAGGGTCCTTCACTCCCTTGGTGCAACTCAAGAAGTTCCCCGACATACCCGATTCCACTCGAGAGGAAACACGAGGGTCCCGCCCACATCCAGAGGAGCCCCGTTTCCGCCTCGTAGCTCGAGGTGAGGGATCCTTTCCCTGCTTCGTCGGGAAAGAATTCCCGGCGATCCCGTCGCATCTCAAGAGGAGGTCCTCTCAACAGGAACGGCGAGAGGAACTCCAGGGTCGTGCCACCATTCCAGAAGGCCCCCAGATGTCTCTGTCCATTCCAGAGGAACCTCTTTTCCCTTCACCGGCTCGACTTTCACGCCGAGGATCCACTCACACCAAGGTGGCACTTGGCACAGCCCTGTGGGAAAGCCTCGTGGGAAAGCCTCGAGGGAAATCTTCGAGGGAAAGCCACAGATCCTTTGATCCACGTGACAGGAAGCGTGACCCTACTGCTGCAGCTCGGGAGGGAATCGCACGTGCATGCCCCCACTCGAGACGAGGCCTGACTCCCCTGGGGAGACTGAGAGGCAACCCAAGATCCATGTGAACACTGGAGAGGAATGCTCAGGTGCCGACCCCGACTCCACACAAGGTCTTAGGCCCCGGCATCGATGGGAGAGGAATCCCGAGATGGCCCCTAGCAACTCGCATGGGGACTGGCCCTTCCTGAGGCCACCAGAGCGGGTCCCTGAGGTCCCCGTCGTAACTCGAGAAGACCTGCCGCAACTCGGGAATATCCAGGAGGTTCTCCCCTGCAGGCGAGATGAGGCCCATTTCCGCAGAGGCTTCTCGGGGCTAATCACACCTCACCTCTGGAACGTCGAAAGGTTCCTTCCCACCCTTGGTACAACTCAAGAAGTTCCCAAACATACCCGTCTCCACTCGAGAGTAAACAGGAGGGTCCCGCCCACATCCAGAGGAGCTCCGTTTCCGCCTCGTAGCTCGAGATGAGGGAACCTTTCCCTGCTTCGTCGGGAAAGAATTCCCGGCGTTCCCGTCCCATCTCAAGAGGAGGCCCTCTCAACAGGAACGGCGAGAGGAACTCCAGGGTCGTGCCACCATTCCAAGAGTCCCCCAGATATCTCAATCCATTCCAGAGGAACCTCTTTTCCCTTCACCGGCTCGTATTTCACGCCGAGGATCGACTCACACCAAGGTGGCACTTGGCACAGCCCTGTGGGAAAGCCTCGTGGGAAAGCCTCGAGGGAAAGCCTCGAGGGAAAGCCACAGATCCCTTGATCCACGTGACAGGAAGCGTGACCGTACTGCTGCAGCTCGGGAGGGAAGCGCACGTGCATGCCCCCACTCGAGACGAGGCCTGACTCCCCTGGGGAGACTCAGAGGCACCCGAAAATCCATGTCAACCCTGGAGAGGAATCCTCAGGTTCTGTCCCCGACTCCACACAAGGTCTTAGGCCTTGGCATCGACAGGAGAGGAATCCCGAGATGGCCCCTAGCAACTTGCATAGGGACTGGCCCTTCCTGAGGCCACCAGAGCGGGTCCCTGAGGTCCCCGTCGTAACTCGAGAAGACCTGCCGCAACTCGAGAATATCCAGGAGGTTCTCCCCTGCAGGCGAGATGAGGCCCATTTCCGCAGAGGCTTCTCGGGGCTAATCACACCTCACCTCTGGAACGTCGAAAGGTTCCTTCCCATCCTTGGTACAACTCAAGAAGTTCCCCGACATACCCGTCTCCACTCGAGAGTAAACACGAGGGTCCCGCCCACTTCCAGAGGAGCCCCGTTTCCGCCTCGTAGCTCGTGGTGAGGGAACATTTCCCTGCTTCTTCGGGAAAGAATTCCCGGTGATCCCGTCGCATCTCAAGAGGAGGCCCTCTCAACAGGAACGGCGAGAGGAACTCCAGGGTCGTGCCACCATTCCAAGAGTCCCCCAGATATCTCAATCCATTCCAGAGGAACCTCTTTTCCCTTCACCGGCACGTATTTCACGCCGAGGATCGACTCACACCAAGGTGGCACTTGGCACAGCCCTGTGGGAAAGCCTCGTGGGAAAGCCTCGAGGGAAAGCCTCGAGGGAAAGCCACAGATCCCATTATCCACGTGACAGGAAGCGTGACCCTACTGCTGCAGCTCGGGAGGGAAGCGCATGTGCATGCCCCCACTCGAGACGAGGCCTGACTCGCCTGGGGAGACTCAGAGGCACCCCAAAATCCATGTCAACCCTGGAGAGGAATCCTCAGGTTCTGTCCCCGACTCCACACAAGGTCTTAGGCCTTGGCATCGACAGGAGAGGAATCCCGAGATGGCCCCTAGCAACTCGCATAGGGACTGGCCCTTCCTGAGGCCACCAGAGCGGGTCCCTGAGGTCCCCGTCGTAACTCGAGAAGACCTGCCGCAACTCGAGAATATCCAGGAGGTTCTCCCCTGCAGGCGAGATGAGGCCCATTTCCGCAGAGGCTTCTCGGGGCTAATCACACCTCACCTCTGGAACGTCGAAAGGGAACTTCACTCCCTTGGTGCAACTCAAGAAGTTCCCCGACATACCCGTCTCCACTCGAGAGGAAACACGAGGGTCCCGCCCACATCCAGAGGAGCCCCGTTTCCGCCTCGTAGCTCGAGGTGAGGGATCCTTTCCCTGCTTCGTCGGGAAAGAATTCCCGGCGTTCCCGTTGCATCTCAAGAGGAGGTCCTCTCAACAGGAACGGCGAGAGGAACTCCAGGGTCGTGCCACCATTCCAAAAGTCCGCCAGATGTCTCTGTCCATTCCAGAGGAACCTCTTTTCCCTTCACCGGCTCGTCTTTCACGCCGAGGAGCCACTCACACCAAGGTGGCACTTGGCACAGCCCTGTGGGAAAGCCTCGTGGGAAAGCCTCGAGGGAAATCCTAGAGGGAAAGCCACAGATCCTTTGATCCACGTGACAGGAAGCGTGACCCTACTGCTGCAGCTCGGGAGGGAATCGCACGTGCATGCTCCCACTCAAGACGAGGCCTGACTCCCCTGAGGAGACTGAGAGGCACCCCAAGATCCATGTCAACACTGGAGAGGAATCCTCAGGTTCCAGCCCCGACTCCAAACAAGGTCTTAGGCCCCGGCATCGATGGGAGAGGAATCCCGAGATGGCCCCTAGCAACTCGCATGGGGACTGGCCCTTCCTGAGGCCACCAGAGCGGGTCCCTGAGGTCCCCGTCGTAACTCGAGAAGACCTGCCGCAACTCGAGAATATCCAGGAGGTTCTCCCCTGCAGGCGAGATGAGGCCCATTTCCGCAGAGGCTTCTCGGGGCTAATCACACCTCACCTCTGGAACGTCGAAAGGGTCCTTCACTCCCTTGGTGCAACTCAAGAAGTTCCCCGACATACCCGTCTCCACTCGAGAGGAAACACGAGGGTCACGCCCACATCCAGAGGAGCCCCGTTTCCGCCTCGTAGCTTGAGGTGAGGGATCCTTTCCCTGCTTCGTCGGGAAAGAATTCCCGGCGTTCCCGTCGCATCTCAAGAGGAGGCCCTCTCAACAGGAACGGCGAGAGGAACTCCAGGGACGTGCTACCATTCCAAGAGTCCCCCAGATGTCTCAATCCATTCCAGAGGAAACTCTTTTTCCTTCAACGGCTCGTCTTTCACGCCGAGGATCGACTCACACCAAGGTGGCACTTGGCACAGCCCTGTGGGAAAGCCTCGTGGGAAAGCCTCGAGGGAAAGCCTCGAGGGAAAGCCACAGATCCCTTGATCCACGTGACAGGAAGAGTGACCCTACTGCTGCAGCTCGGGAGGGAAGCGCACGTGCATGCCCCCACTCGAGACGAGTCCTGACTCCCCTGGGGAGACTCAGAGGCACCCGAAAATCCATGTCAACCCTGGAGAGGAATCCTCAGGTTCTGTCCCCGACTCCACACAAGGTCTTAGGCCCCGGCATGGACGGGAGAGGAATCCCGAGATGGCCCCTAGCAACTCGCATGGGGATGGCCCTTCCTGAGGCCACCAGAGCGGGTCCCTGAGGTCCCCGTCGTAACTCGAGAAGACCTGCCGCAACTCGAGAATATCCAGGAGGTTCTCCCCTGCAGGCGAGATGAGGCCCATTTCCGCAGAGGCTTCTCGGGGCTAATCACACCTCACCTCTGGAACGTCGAAAGGGTCCTTCACTCCCTTGGTGCAACTCAAGAAGTTCCCCGACATACCCGTCTCCACTCGAGAGGAAACACGAGGGTCCCGCCCACATCCAGAGGAGCCCCGTTTCCGCCTCGTAGCTCGAGGTGAGGGATCCTTTCCCTGCTTCGTCGGGAAAGAATTCCGGGCGTTCCCGTCGCATCTCAAGAGGAGGTCCTCTCAACAGGAACGGCGAGAGGAACTCCAGGGTCGTGCCACCATTCCAAAAGTACCCCAGATGTCTCTGTCCATTCCAGAGGAACCTCTTTTTCCTTCACCGGCTCGTATTTCACGCCGAGGATCGACTCACACCAAGGGGGCACTTGGCACAGCCCTGTGGGAAAGCCTCGTGGGAAAGCCTCGAGGGAAAGCCTCGAGGGAAAGCCACAGATCCTTTGATCCACGTGACAGGAAGCGTGACCCTACTGCTGCAGCTCGGGAGGGAATCGCACGTGCATGCTCCCACTCGAGACGAGGCCTGACTCCCCTGGGGAGACTCAGACGCACCCCAAAATCCATGTCAACACTGGAGAGGAATCCTCAGGTTCTGGCCCCGACTCCACACAAGGTCTTAGGCCCTGGCATGGACGGGAGAGGAAACTCGAGATTGCCCCTAGCAACTCGCAAGGGGACTGGCCCTTCCTGAGGCCACCAGAGCGGGTCCCTGAGGTCCCCATCGTAACTCGAGAAGACCTGCCGCAACTCGAGAATATCCAGGAGGTTCTCCCCTGCAGGCGAGATGAGGCCCATTTCCGCAGAGGCTTCTCGGGGCTAATCACACCTCACCTCTGGAACGTCGAAAGGGTCCTTCACTCCCTTGGTGCAACTCAAGAAGTTCCCCGACATACCCGTCTCCACTCGAGAGGAAACACGAGGGTCCCGCCCACATCCAGAGGAGCCCCGTTTCCGCCTCGTAGCTCGAGGTGAGGGATCCTTCCCCTGCTTCGTCGGGAAAGAATTCTGGGCGTTCCCGTCGCATCTCAAGAGGAGGTCCTCTCAACAGGAACGGCGAGAGGAACTCCAGGGTCGTGCCACCATTCGAAAAGTACCCCAGATGTCTCTGTCCATTCCAGAGGAACCTCTTTTTCCTTCACCGGCTCGTATTTCACGCCGAGGATCGACTCACACCAAGGGGGCACTTGGCACAGCCCTGTGGGAAAGCCTCGTGGGAAAGCCTCGAGGGAAAGCCTCGAGGGAAAGCCACAGATCCTTTGATCCACGTGACAGGAAGCGTGACCCTACTGCTGCAGCTCGGGAGGGAATCGCACGTGCATGCTCCCACTCGAGACGAGGCCTGACTCCCCTGGGGAGACTCAGACGCACCCCAAAATCCATGTCAACACTGGAGAGGAATCCTCAGGTTCTGGCCCCGACTCCACACAAGGTCTTAGGCCCTGGCATGGACGGGAGAGGAAACTCGAGATGGCCCCTAGCAACTCGCAAGGGGACTGGCCCTTCCTGAGGCCACCAGAGCGGGTCCCTGAGGTCCCCATCGTAACTCGAGAAGACCTGCCGCAACTCGAGAATATCCAGGAGGTTCTCCCCTGCAGGCGAGATGAGGCCCATTTCCGCAGAGGCTTCTCGGGGCTAATCACACCTCACCTCTGGAACGTCGAAAGGGTCCTTCACTCCCTTGGTGCAACTCAAGAAGTTCCCCGACATACCCGTCTCCACTCGAGAGGAAACACGAGGGTCCCGCCCACATCCAGAGGAGCCCCGTTTCCGCCTCGTAGCTCGAGGTGAGGGATCCTTCCCCTGCTTCGTCGGGAAAGAATTCTGGGCGTTCCCGTCGCATCTCAAGAGGAGGTCCTCTCAACAGGAACGGCGAGAGGAACTCCAGGGTCGTGCCACCATTCCAAAAGTATCCCAGATGTCTCTGTCCATTCCAGAGGAACCTCTTTTTCCTTCACCGGCTCGTCTTTCACGCCCAGGATCGACTCACACCAAGGTGGCACTTGGCACAGCCCTGTGGGAAAGCCTCGTGGGAAAGCCTCGAGGGAAAGCCTCGAGGGAAAGCCACAGATCCTTTGATCCACGTGACAGGAAGCGTGACCCTACTGCTGCAGCTCGGGAGGGAATCGCACGTGCATGCTCCCACTCGAGACGAGGCCTGACTCGCCTGGGGAGACTCAGACGCACCCCAAAATCCATGTCAACACTGGAGAGGAATCCTCAGGTTCTGGCCCCGACTCCACACAAGGTCTTAGCCCTGGCATGGACGGGAGAGGAATCTCGAGATGGCCCCTAGCAACTCGCAAGGGGACTGGCCCTTCCTGAGGCCACCAGAGTGGGTCCCTGAGGTCCCCGTCGTAACTCGAGAAGACCTGCCGCAACTCGAGAATATCCAGGAGGTTCTCCCCTGCAGGCGAGATGAGGCCCATTTCCGCAGAGGCTTCTCGGGGCTAATCACACCTCACCTCTGGAACGTCGAAAGGGTCCTTCACTCCCTTGGTGCAACTCAAGAAGTTCCCCGACATACCCGTCTCCACTCGAGAGGAAACACGAGGGTCCCGCCCACATCCAGAGGAGCCCCGTTTCCGCCTCGTAGCTCGAGGTGAGGGATTCTTTCCCTGCTTCGTCGGGAAAGAATTCCGGGCGTTCCCGTCGCATCTCAAGAGGAGGTCCTCTCAACAGGAACGGCGAGAGGAACTCCAGGGTCGTGCCACCATTCCAAAAGTACCCCCAGATGTCTCTGTCCATTCCAGAGGAACCTCTTTTTCCTTCACCGGCTCGTCTTTCACGCCGAGGATCGACTCACACCAAGGTGGCACTAGGCACAGCCCTGTGGGAAAGCCTCGTGGGAAAGCCTCGAGGGAAAGCCTCGAGGGAAAGCCACAGATCCTTTGATCCACGTGACAGGAAGCGTGACCCTACTGCTGCAGCTCGGGAGGGAATCGCACGTGCATGCTCCCACTCGAGACGAGGCCTGACTCGCCTGGGGAGACTCAGACGCACCCCAAAATCAATGTCAACACTGGAGAGGAATCCTCAGGTTCTGGCCCCGACTCCACACAAGGTCTTAGGCCCTGGCATGGACGGGAGAGGAATCTCGAGATGGCCCCTAGCAACTCGCAAGGGGACTGGCCCTTCCTGAGGCCACCAGAGCGGGTCCCTGAGGTCCCCATCGTAACTCGAGAAGACCTGCCGCAACTCGAGAATATCCAGGAGGTTCTCCCCTGCAGGCGAGATGAGGCCCATTTCCGCAGAGGCTTCTCGGGGCTAATCACACCTCACCTCTGGAACGTCGAAAGGGTCCTTCACTCCCTTGGTGCAACTCAAGAAGTTCCCCGACATACCCGTCTCCACTCGAGAGGAAACACGAGGGTCCCGCCCACATCCAGAGGAGCCCCCGTTTCCGCCTCGTAGCTCGAGGTGAGGGATCCTTTCCCTGCTTCGTCGGGAAAGAATTCTGGGCGTTCCCGTCGCATCTCAAGAGGAGGTCCTCTCAACAGGAACGGCGAGAGGAACCTCAGGGTCGTGCCACCATTCCAAAAGTACCCCAGATGTCTCTGTCCATTCCAGAGGAACCTCTTTTTCCTTCACCGGCTCGTCTTTCACGCCGAGGATCGACTCACACCAAGGTGGCACTTGGCACAGCCCTGTGGGAAAGCCTCGGGGAAAGCCTCGAGGGAAAACCTCGAGGGAAATCCACAGATCCTTTGATCCACGTGACAGGAAGCGTGACCCTACTGCTGCAGCTCGGGAGGGAATCGCACGTGCATGCTCCCACTCGAGACGAGGCCTGACTCGCCTGGGGAGACTCAGACGCACCCCAAAATCCGTGTCAACACTGGAGAGGAATCCTCAGGTTCTGGCCCCGACTCCACACAAGGTCTTAGGCCCTGGCATGGACGGGAGAGGAATCTCGAGATGGCCCCTAGCAACTCGCAAGGGGACTGGCCCTTCCTGAGGCCACCAGAGCGGGTCCCTGAGGTCCCCGTCGTAACTCGAGAAGACCTGCCGCAACTCGAGAATATCCAGGAGGTTCTCCCCTGCAGGCGAGATGAGGCCCATTTCCGCAGAGGCTTCTCGGGGCTAATCACACCTCACCTCTGGAACGTCGAAAGGGTCCTTCACTCCCTTGGTGCAACTCAAGAAGTTCCCCGACATACCCGTCTCCACTCGAGAGGAAACACGAGGGTCCCGCCCACATCCAGAGGAGCCCCGTTTCCGCCTCGTAGCTCGAGGTGAGGGATCCTTTCCCTGCTTCGTCGGGAAAGAATTCTGGGCGTTCCCGTCGCATCTCAAGAGGAGGTCCTCTCAACAGGAACGGCGAGAGGAACCTCAGGGTCGTGCCACCATTCCAAAAGTACCCCAGATGTCTCTGTCCATTCCAGAGGAACCTCTTTTTCCTTCACCGGCTCGTCTTTCACGCCGAGGATCGACTCACACCAAGGTGGCACTTGGCACAGCCCTGTGGGAAAGCCTCGTGGGAAAGCCTCGAGGGAAAACCTCGAGGGAAAGCCACAGATCCTTTGATCCACGTGACAGGAAGCGTGACCCTACTGCTGCAGCTCGGGAGGGGAATCGCACGTGCATGCTCCCACTCGAGACGAGGCCTGACTCGCCTGGGGAGACTCAGACGCACCCCAAAATCCGTGTCAACACTGGAGAGGAATCCTCAGGTTCTGGCCCCGACTCCACACAAGGTCTTAGGCCCTGGCATGGACGGGAGAGGAATCTCGAGATGGCCCCTAGCAACTCGCAAGGGGACTGGCCCTTCCTGAGGCCACCAGAGCGGGTCCCTGAGGTCCCCGTCGTAACTCGAGAAGACCTGCCGCAACTCGAGAATATCCAGGAGGTTCTCCCCTGCAGGCGAGATGAGGCCCATTTCCGCAGAGGCTTCTCGGGGCTAATCACACCTCACCTCTGGAACGTCGAAAGGGTCCTTCACTCCCTTGGTGCAACTCAAGAAGTTCCCCGACATACCCGTCTCCACTCGAGAGGAAACACGAGGGTCCCGCCCACATCCAGAGGAGCCCCGTTTCCGCCTCGTAGCTCGAGGTGAGGGATCCTTTCCCTGCTTCGTCGGGAAAGAATTCCGGGCGTTCCCGTCGCATCTCAAGAGGAGGTCCTCTCAACAGGAACGGGGAGAGGAACTCCAGGGTCGTGCCACCATTCCAAAAGTACCCCAGATGTCTCTGTCCATTCCAGAGGAACCTCTTTTTCCTTCAGCGGCTCGTCTTTCACGCCGAGGATCGACTCACACCAAGGTGGCACTTGGCACAGCCCTGTGGGAAAGCCTCGTGGGAAAGCCTCGAGGGAAAGCCTCGAGGGAAAGCCACAGATCCTTTGATCCACGTGACAGGAAGCGTGACCCTACTGCTGCAGCTCGGGAGGGAATCGCACGTGCATGCTCCCACTCGAGACGAGGCCTGACTCGCCTGGGGAGACTCAGACGAACCCCAAAATCAATGTCAACACTGGAGAGGAATCCTCAGGTTCTGGCCCCGACTCCACACAAGGTCTTAGGCCCTGGCATGGACGGGAGAGGAATCTCGAGATGGCCCCTAGCAACTCGCAAGGGGACTGGCCCTTCCTGAGGCCACCAGAGCGGGTCCCTGAGGTCCCCGTCGTAACTCGAGAAGACCTGCCGCAACTCGAGAATATCCAGGAGGTTCTCCCCTGCAGGCGAGATGAGGCCCATTTCCGCAGAGGCTTCTCGGGGCTAATCACACCTCACCTCTGGAACGTCGAAAGGGTCCTTCACTCCCTTGGTGCAACTCAAGAAGTTCCCCGACATACCCGTCTCCACTCGAGAGGAAACACGAGGGTCCCGCCCACATCCAGAGGAGCCCCGTTTCCGCCTCGTAGCTCGAGGTGAGGGATCCTTTCCCTGCTTCGTCGGGAAAGAATTCCGGGCGTTCCCGTCGCATCTCAAGAGGAGGTCCTCTCAACAGGAACGGCGAGAGGAACTCCAGGGTCGTGCCACCATTCCAAACGTACCCCAGATGTCTCTGTCCATTCCAGAGGAACCTCTTTTTCCTTCACCGGCTCGTCTTTCACGCCGAGGATCGACTCACACCAAGGTGGCACTTGGCACAGCCCTGTGGGAAAGCCTCGTGGGAAAGTCTCGAGGGAAAGCCTCGAGGGAAAGCCACAGATCCCATTATCCACGTGACAGGAAGCGTGACCCTACTGCTGCAGCTCGGGAGGAAAGCGCACGTGCATGCCCCCACTCGAGACGAGTCCTGACTCCCCTGGGGAGACTCAGAGGCACCCGAAAATCCATGTCAACCCTGGAGAGGAATCCTCAGGTTCTGTCCCCGACTCCACACAAGGTCTTAGGCCCTGGCATCGACGGGAGAGGAATCCCGAGATGGCCCCTAGGAACTCGCATGGGGACTGGCCCTTCCTGAGGCCACCAGAGCGGGTCCCTGAGGTCCCCGTCGTAACTCGAGAAGACCTGCCGCAACTCGAGAATATCCAGGAGGTTCTCCCCTGCAGGCGAGATGAGGCCCATTTCCGCAGAGGCTTCTCGGGGCTAATCACACCTCACCTCTGGAACGTCGAAAGGGTCCTTCACTCCCTTGGTGCAACTCAAGAAGTTCCCCGACATACCCGTCTCCACTCGAGAGGAAACACGAGGGTCCCGCCCACATCCAGAGGAGCCCCGTTTCCGCCTCGTAGCTCGAGGTGAGGGATCCTTCCCTGCTTTGTCGGGAAAGAATTCCGGGCGTTCCCGTCGCATCTCAAGAGGAGGTCCTCTCAACTGGAACGGCGAGAGGAACTCCAGGGTCGTGCCACCATTCCAGAAGTCCGCCAGATGTCTCTGTTCTTTCCAGAGGAACCTCTTTTCCCTTCACCGGCTCGTCTTTCACGCCGAGGATCGACTCACACCAAAGTGGCACTTGGCACAGCCCTGTGGGAAAGCCTCGTGGGAAAGCCTCGAGGGACAGTCTCGAGGGAAAGCCCCAGATCTTTTGATCCACGTGAGAGGAAGCGTGACCATACTGCTGAAGCTCGGGAAGGAATCGCACGTGCATGCCCCCAGGCGAGACGAGGCCTGACTCCGCTGGGGAGACTGAGAGGCACCCCAAGATCCATGTCAACCCTGGAGAGGAATCCTCAGGTTCCGGCCCCAACTCCACACAAGGTCTTAGGCCCCGGCATCGACAGGAGAGGAATCCCGAGATGGCCCCTAGCAACTCGCATAGGGACTGGCCCTTCCTGAGGCCACCAGAGCGGGTCCCTGAGGTCCCCGTCGTAACTCGAGAAGACCTGCCGCAACTCGAGAATATCCAGGAGGTTCTCCCCTGCAGGCGAGATGAGGCCCATTTCCGCAGAGGCTTCTCGGGGCTAATCACACCTCACCTCTGGAACGTCGAAAGGGTCCTTCACTCCCTTGGTGCAACTCAAGAAGTTCCCCGACATACCCGTCTCCACTCGAGAGGAAACACGAGGGTCGCGCCCACATCCAGAGGAGCCCCGTTTCCGCCTCGTAGCTCGAGGTGAGGGATCCTTTCCCTGCTTCGTCGGGAAAGAATTCCGGGCGTTCCCGTCGCATCTCAAGAGGAGGTCCTCTCAAGAGGAACGGCGAGAGGAACTCCAGGGTCGTGCCACCATTCCAAACGTACCCCAGATGTCTCTGTCCATTCCAGAGGAACCTCTTTTTCCTTCACCGGCTCGTCTTTCACGCCGAGGATCGACTCACACCAAGGTGGCACTTGGCACAGCCCTGTGGGAAAGCCTCGTGGGAAAGCCTCGAGGGAAATCCTCGAGGGAAAGCCACAGATCATTTGATCCACGTGACAGGAAGCGTGACCCTACTGCTGCAGCTCGGGAGGGAAGCGCACGTGCATGCCCCCACTCGAGACGAGTCCTGACTCCCCTGGGGAGACTCAGAGGCACCCGAAAATCCATGTCAACCCTGGAGAGGAATCCTCAGGTTCTGTCCCCGACTCCACACAAGGTCTTAGGCCCTGGCATCGACGGGAGAGGAATCCCGAGATGGCCCCTAGCAACTCGCATGGGGACTGGCCCTTCCTGAGGCCACCAGAGCGGGTCCCTGAGGTCCCCGTCGTAACTCGAGAAGACCTGCCGCAACTCGAGAATATCCAGGAGGTTCTCCCCTGCAGGCGAGATGAGGCCCATTTCCGCAGAGGCTTCTCGGGGCTAATCACACCTCACCTCTGGAACGTCGAAAGGGTCCTTCACTCCCTTGGTGCAACTCAAGAAGTTCCCCGACATACCCGTCTCCACTCGAGAGGAAACACGAGGGTCCCGCCCACATCCAGAGGAGCCCCGTTTCCGCCTCGTAGCTCGAGGTGAAGGATCCTTCCCTGCTTCGTCGGGAAAGAATTCCGGGCGTTCCCGTCGCATCTCAAGAGGAGGTCCTCTCAACTGGAACGGCGAGAGGAACTCCAGGGTCGTGCCACCATTCCAGAAGTCCGCCAGATGTCTCTGTTCTTTCCAGAGGAACCTCTTTTCCCTTCACCGGCTCGTCTTTCACGCCGAGGATCGACTCACACCAAAGTGGCACTTGGCACAGCCCTGTGGGAAAGCCTCGTGGGAAAGCCTCGAGGGACAGTCTCGAGGGAAAGCCCCAGATCTTTTGATCCACGTGAGAGGAAGCGTGACCATACTGCTGAAGCTCGGGAGGGAATCGCACGTGCATGCCCCCAGGCGAGACGAGGCCTGACTCCGCTGGGGAGACTGAGAGGCACCCCAAGATCCATGTCAACCCTGGAGAGGAATCCTCAGGTTCCGGCCCCGACTCCACAAAAGGTCTTAGGCCCCGGCATCGACAGGAGAGGAATCCCGAGATGGCCCCTAGCAACTCGCATAGGGACTGGCCCTTCCTGAGGCCACCAGAGCGGGTCCCTGAGGTCCCCGTCGTAACTCGAGAAGACCTGCCGCAACTCGAGAATATCCAGGAGGTTCTCCCCTGCAGGCGAGATGAGGCCCATTTCCGCAGAGGCTTCTCGGGGCTAATCACACCTCACCTCTGGAACGTCGAAAGGGTCCTTCACTCCCTTGGTGCAACTCAAGAAGTTCCCCGACATACCCGTCTCCACTCGAGAGGAAACACGAGGGTCCCGCCCACATCCAGAGGAGCCCCGTTTCCGCCTCGTAGCTCGAGGTGAGGGATTCTTTCCCTGCTTCGTCGGGAAAGAATTCCGGGCGTTCCCGTCGCATCTCAAGAGGAGGTCCTCTCAACAGGAACGGCGAGAGGAACTCCAGGGTCGTGCCACCATTCCAAAAGTACCCCAGATGTCTCTGTCCATTCCAGAGGAACCTCTTTTTCCTTCACCGGCTCGTCTTTCACGCCGAGGATCGACTCACACCAAGGTGGCACTAGGCACAGCCCTGTGGGAAAGCCTCGTGGGAAAGCCTCGAGGGAAAGCCTCGAGGGAAAGCCACAGATCCTTTGATCCACGTGACAGGAAGCGTGACCCTACTGCTGCAGCTCGGGAGGGAATCGCACGTGCATGCTCCCACTCGAGACGAGGCCTGACTCGCCTGGGGAGACTCAGACGCACCCCAAAATCCATGTCAACACTGGAGAGGAATCCTCAGGTTCTGGCCCCGACTCCACACAAGGTCTTAGGCCCTGGCATGGACGGGAGAGGAATCTCGAGATGGCCCCTAGCAACTCGCAAGGGGACTGGCCCTTCCTGAGGCCACCAGAGCGGGTCCCTGAGGTCCCCATCGTAACTCGAGAAGACCTGCCGCAACTCGAGAATATCCAGGAGGTTCTCCCCTGCAGGCGAGATGAGGCCCATTTCCGCAGAGGCTTCTCGGGGCTAATCACACCTCACCTCTGGAACGTCGAAAGGGTCCTTCACTCCCTTGGTGCAACTCAAGAAGTTCCCCGACATACCCGTCTCCACTCGAGAGGAAACACGAGGGTCCCGCCCACATCCAGAGGAGCCCCGTTTCCGCCTCGTAGCTCGAGGTGAGGGATCCTTTCCCTGCTTCGTCGGGAAAGAATTCTGGGCGTTCCCGTCGCATCTCAAGAGGAGGTCCTCTCAACAGGAACGGCGAGAGGAACCTCAGGGTCGTGCCACCATTCCAAAAGTACCCCAGATGTCTCTGTCCATTCCAGAGGAACCTCTTTTTCCTTCACCGGCTCGTCTTTCACGCCGAGGATCGACTCACACCAAGGTGGCACTTGGCACAGCCCTGTGGGAAAGCCTCGTGGGAAAGCCTCGAGGGAAAACCTCGAGGGAAAGCCACAGATCCTTTGATCCACGTGACAGGAAGCGTGACCCTACTGCTGCAGCTCGGGAGGGAATCGCACGTGCATGCTCCCACTCGAGACGAGGCCTGACTCGCCTGGGGAGACTCAGACGCACCCCAAAATCCGTGTCAACACTGGAGAGGAATCCTCAGGTTCTGGCCCCGACTCCACACAAGGTCTTAGGCCCTGGCATGGACGGGAGAGGAATCTCGAGATGGCCCCTAGCAACTCGCAAGGGGACTGGCCCTTCCTGAGGCCACCAGAGCGGGTCCCTGAGGTCCCCGTCGTAACTCGAGAAGACCTGCCGCAACTCGAGAATATCCAGGAGGTTCTCCCCTGCAGGCGAGATGAGGCCCATTTCCGCAGAGGCTTCTCGGGGCTAATCACACCTCACCTCTGGAACGTCGAAAGGGTCCTTCACTCCCTTGGTGCAACTCAAGAAGTTCCCCGACATACCCGTCTCCACTCGAGAGGAAACACGAGGGTCCCGCCCACATCCAGAGGAGCCCCGTTTCCGCCTCGTAGCTCGAGGTGAGGGATCCTTTCCCTGCTTCGTCGGGAAAGAATTCTGGGCGTTCCCGTCGCATCTCAAGAGGAGGTCCTCTCAACAGGAACGGCGAGAGGAACCTCAGGGTCGTGCCACCATTCCAAAAGTACCCCAGATGTCTCTGTCCATTCCAGAGGAACCTCTTTTTCCTTCACCGGCTCGTCTTTCACGCCGAGGATCGACTCACACCAAGGTGGCACTTGGCACAGCCCTGTGGGAAAGCCTCGTGGGAAAGCCTCGAGGGAAAACCTCGAGGGATAGCCACAGATCCTTTGATCCACGTGACAGGAAGCGTGACCCTACTGCTGCAGCTCGGGAGGGAATCGCACGTGCATGCTCCCACTCGAGACGAGGCCTGACTCGCCTGGGGAGACTCAGACGCACCCCAAAATCCGTGTCAACACTGGAGAGGAATCCTCAGGTTCTGGCCCCGACTCCACACAAGGTCTTAGGCCCTGGCATGGACGGGAGAGGAATCTCGAGATGGCCCCTAGCAACTCGCAAGGGGACTGGCCCTTCCTGAGGCCACCAGAGCGGGTCCCTGAGGTCCCCGTCGTAACTCGAGAAGACCTGCCGCAACTCGAGAATATCCAGGAGGTTCTCCCCTGCAGGCGAGATGAGGCCCATTTCCGCAGAGGCTTCTCGGGGCTAATCACACCTCACCTCTGGAACGTCGAAAGGGTCCTTCACTCCCTTGGTGCAACTCAAGAACTTCCCCGACATACCCGTCTCCACTCGAGAGGAAACACGAGGGTCCCGCCCACATCCAGAGGAGCCCCGTTTCCGCCTCGTAGCTCGAGGTGAGGGATCCTTTCCCTGCTTCGTCGGGAAAGAATTCCGGGCGTTCCCGTCGCATCTCAAGAGGAGGTCCTCTCAACAGGAACGGGGAGAGGAACTCCAGGGTCGTGCCACCATTCCAAAAGTACCCCAGATGTCTCTGTCCATTCCAGAGGAACCTCTTTTTCCTTCAGCGGCTCGTCTTTCACGCCGAGGATCGACTCACACCAAGGTGGCACTTGGCACAGCCCTGTGGGAAAGCCTCGTGGGAAAGCCTCGAGGGAAAGCCTCGAGGGAAAGCCACAGATCCTTTGATCCACGTGACAGGAAGCGTGACCCTACTGCTGCAGCTCGGGAGGGAATCGCACGTGCATGCTCCCACTCGAGACGAGGCCTGACTCGCCTGGGGAGACTCAGACGAACCCCAAAATCAATGTCAACACTGGAGAGGAATCCTCAGGTTCTGGCCCCGACTCCACACAAGGTCTTAGGCCCTGGCATGGACGGGAGAGGAATCTCGAGATGGCCCCTAGCAACTCGCAAGGGGACTGGCCCTTCCTGAGGCCACCAGAGCGGGTCCCTGAGGTCCCCGTCGTAACTCGAGAAGACCTGCCGCAACTCGAGAATATCCAGGAGGTTCTCCCCTGCAGGCGAGATGAGGCCCATTTCCGCAGAGGCTTCTCGGGGCTAATCACACCTCACCTCTGGAACGTCGAAAGGGTCCTTCACTCCCTTGGTGCAACTCAAGAAGTTCCCCGACATACCCGTCTCCACTCGAGAGGAAACACGAGGGTCCCGCCCACATCCAGAGGAGCCCCGTTTCCGCCTCGTAGCTCGAGGTGAGGGATCCTTTCCCTGCTTCGTCGGGAAAGAATTCCGGGCGTTCCCGTCGCATCTCAAGAGGAGGTCCTCTCAACTGGAACGGCGAGAGGAACTCCAGGGTCGTGCCACCATTCCAGAAGTCCGCCAGATGTCTCTGTTCTTTCCAGAGGAACCTCTTTTCCCTTCACCGGCTCGTCTTTCACGCCGAGGATCGACTCACACCAAAGTGGCACTTGGCACAGCCCTGTGGGAAAGCCTCGTGGGAAAGCCTCGAGGGACAGTCTCGAGGGAAAGCCCCAGATCTTTTGATCCACGTGAGAGGAAGCGTGACCATACTGCTGAAGCTCGGGAAGGAATCGCACGTGCATGCCCCCAGGCGAGACGAGGCCTGACTCCGCTGGGGAGACTGAGAGGCACCCCAAGATCCATGTCAACCCTGGAGAGGAATCCTCAGCTTCCGGCCCCAACTCCACACAAGGTCTTAGGCCCCGGCATCGACAGGAGAGGAATCCCGAGATGGCCCCTAGCAACTCGCATAGGGACTGGCCCTTCCTGAGGCCACCAGAGCGGGTCCCTGAGGTCCCCGTCGTAACTCGAGAAGACCTGCCGCAACTCGAGAATATCCAGGAGGTTCTCCCCTGCAGGCGAGATGAGGCCCATTTCCGCAGAGGCTTCTCGGGGCTAATCACACCTCACCTCTGGAACGTCGAAAGGGTCCTTCACTCCCTTGGTGCAACTCAAGAAGTTCCCCGACATACCCGTCTCCACTCGAGAGGAAACACGAGGGTCGCGCCCACATCCAGAGGAGCCCCGTTTCCGCCTCGTAGCTCGAGGTGAGGGATCCTTTCCCTGCTTCGTCGGGAAAGAATTCCGGGCGTTCCCGTCGCATCTCAAGAGGAGGTCCTCTCAAGAGGAACGGCGAGAGGAACTCCAGGGTCGTGCCACCATTCCAAACGTACCCCAGATGTCTCTGTCCATTCCAGAGGAACCTCTTTTTCCTTCACCGGCTCGTCTTTCACGCCGAGGATCGACTCACACCAAGGTGGCACTTGGCACAGCCCTGTGGGAAAGCCTCGTGGGAAAGCCTCGAGGGAAATCCTCGAGGGAAAGCCACAGATCATTTGATCCACGTGACAGGAAGCGTGACCCTACTGCTGCAGCTCGGGAGGGAAGCGCACGTGCATGCCCCCACTCGAGACGAGTCCTGACTCCCCTGGGGAGACTCAGAGGCACCCGAAAATCCATGTCAACCCTGGAGAGGAATCCTCAGGTTCTGTCCCCGACTCCACACAAGGTCTTAGGCCCTGGCATCGACGGGAGAGGAATCCCGAGATGGCCCCTAGCAACTCGCATGGGGACTGGCCCTTCCTGAGGCCACCAGAGCGGGTCCCTGAGGTCCCCGTCGTAACTCGAGAAGACCTGCCGCAACTCGAGAATATCCAGGAGGTTCTCCCCTGCAGGCGAGATGTGGCCCATTTCCGCAGAGGCTTCTCGGGGCTAATCACACCTCACCTCTGGAACGTCGAAAGGGTCCTTCACTCCCTTGGTGCAACTCAAGAAGTTCCCCGACATACCCGTCTCCACTCGAGAGGAAACACGAGGGTCCCGCCCACATCCAGAGGAGCCCCGTTTCCGCCTCGTAGCTCGAGGTGAAGGATCCTTCCCTGCTTCGTCGGGAAAGAATTCCGGGCGTTCCCGTCGCATCTCAAGAGGAGGTCCTCTCAACTGGAACGGCGAGAGGAACTCCAGGGTCGTGCCACCATTCCAGAAGTCCGCCAGATGTCTCTGTTCTTTCCAGAGGAACCTCTTTTCCCTTCACTGGCTTGTCTTTCACGCCGAGGATCGACTCACACCAAAGTGGCACTTGGCACTGCCCTGTGGGAAAGCCTCGTGGGAAAGCCTCGAGGGACAGTCTCGAGGGAAAGCCCCAGATCTTTTGATCCACGTGAGAGGAAGCGTGACCATACTGCTGAAGCTCGGGAGGGAATCGCACGTGCATGCCCCCAGGCGAGACGAGGCCTGACTCCGCTGGGGAGACTGAGAGGCACCCCAAGATCCATGTCAACCCTGGAGAGGAATCCTCAGGTTCCGGCCCCGACTCCACAAAAGGTCTTAGGCCCCGGCATCGACAGGAGAGGAATCCCGAGATGGCCCCTAGCAACTCGCATAGGGACTGGCCCTTCCTGAGGCCACCAGAGCGGGTCCCTGAGGTCCCCGTCGTAACTCGAGAAGACCTGCCGCAACTCGAGAATATCCAGGAGGTTCTCCCCTGCAGGCGAGATGAGGCCCATTTCCGCAGAGGCTTCTCGGGGCTAATCACACCTCACCTCTGGAACGTCGAAAGGGTCCTTCACTCCCTTGGTGCAACTCAATAAGTTCCCCGACATACCCGTCTCCACTCGAGAGGAAACACGAGGGTCGCGCCCACATCCAGAGGAGCCCCGTTTCCGCCTCGTAGCTCGAGGTGAGGGATCCTTTCCCTGCTTCGTCGGGAAAGAATTCCCGGCGTTCCCGTCGCATCTCAAGAGGAGGCCCTCTCAACAGGAACGGCGAGAGGAACTCCAGGGTCGTGCCACCATTCCAAGAGTCCCCCAGAAGTCTCAATCCATTCCAGAGGAACCTCTTTTTCCTTCACCGGCTCGTCTTTCACGCCGAGGATCGACTCACACCAAGGTGGCACTTGGCACAGCCCTGTGGGAAAGCCTCGAGGGAAAGCCTCGAGGGAAAGCCACAGATCCCTTTATCCACGTGACAGCAAGCGTGACCCTACTGCTGCAGCTCGGGAGGGAAGCGCACGTGCATGCCCCCACGCGAGACGAGTGCTGACTCCCCTGGGGAGACTCAGAGGCACCCCAAAATCCATGTCAACCCTGGAGAGGAATCCTCAGGTTCTGTCCCCGACTCCACACAAGGTCTTAGGCCCCGGCATCGACGGGAGAGGAATCCCGAGATGGCCCCTAGCAACTCGCATGGGGACTGGCCCTTCCTGAGGCCACCAGAGCGGGTCCCTGAGGTCCCCGTCGTAACTCGAGAAGACCTGCCGCAACTCGAGAATATCCAGGAGGTTCTCCCCTGCAGGCGAGATGTGGCCCATTTCCGCAGAGGCTTCTCGGGGCTAATCACACCTCACCTCTGGAACGTCGAAAGGGTCCTTCACTCCCTTGGTGCAACTCAAGAAGTTCACCGACATACCCGTCTCCACTCGAGAGGAAACACGAGGGTCCCGCCCACATCCAGAGGAGCCCCGTTTCCGCCTCGTAGCTCGAGCTGAGGGATCCTTTCCCTGCTTCGTCGGGAAAGAATTCCGGGCGTTCCCGTCACATCTCAAGAGGAGGTCCTCTCAACAGGAACGGCGAGAGGAACTCCAGGGTCGTGCCACCATTCCAAAAGTCCCCCAGATGTCTCTGTCCATTCCAGAGGAACCTCTTTTCCCTTCACCGGCTCGTCTTTCACGCCGAGGATCGACTCACACCAAGGTGGCACTTGGCACAGCCCTGTGGGAAAGCCTCGTGGGAAAGCCACAGATCCTTTGATCCACGTGACAGGAAGCGTGACCCTACTGCTGCAGCTCGGGAGGGAATCGCACGTGCATGCCCCCACTCGAGACGAGGCCTGACTCCCCTGGGGAGACTGAGAGGCACCCCAAGATCCATGTCAACACTGGAGAGAAATCCTCAGGTTCCGGCACCGACTCCACACAAGGTCTTAGGCCACGGCATCGATGGGAGAGGAATCCCGAGATGGCCCCTAGCAACTCGCAATGGGACTGGCCCTTCCTGAGGCCACCAGAGCGGGTCCCTGAGGTCCCCGTCGTAACTCGAGAAGACCTGCCGCAACTCGAGAATATCCAGGAGGTTCTCCCCTGCAGGCGAGATGAGGCCCATTTCCGCAGAGGCTTCTCGGGGCTAATCACACCACACCTCTCGATCGTCGAAAGGTTCCTTCCCACCCATGGTGCAACTCAAGAAGTTCCCCGACATACCCGTCTCCACTCGAGAGGAAACACGAGGGTCCCGCCCACATCCAGAGGAGCCCCGTTTCCGACTCGTAGCTCGAGGTGAGGGATCCTTCCCTGCTTCGTCGGGAAAGAATTCCGGGCGTTCCCGTCGCATCTCAAGAGGAGGTCCTCTCAACTGGAACGGCGAGAGGAACTCCAGGGTCGTGCCACCATTCCAGAAGTCCGCCAGATGTCTCTGTTCTTTCCAGAGGAACCTCTTTTCCCTTCACCGGCTCGTCTTTCACGCCGAGGATCGACTCACACCAAAGTGGCACTTGGCACAGCCCTGTGGGAAAGCCTCGTGGGAAAGCCTCGAGGGACAGTCTCGAGGGAAAGCCCCAGATCTTTTGATCCACGTGAGAGGAAGCGTGACCATACTGCTGAAGCTCGGGAAGGAATCGCACGTGCATGCCCCCAGGCGAGACGAGGCCTGACTCCGCTGGGGAGACTGAGAGGCACCCCAAGATCCATGTCAACCCTGGAGAGGAATCCTCAGGTTCCGGCCCCGACTCCACACAAGGTCTTAGGCCCCGGCATCGACAGGAGAGGAATCCCGAGATGGCCCCTAGCAACTCGCATAGGGACTGGCCCTTCCTGAGGCCACCAGAGCGGTCCCTGAGGTCCCCGTCGTAACTCGAGAAGACCTGCCGCAACTCGAGAATATCCAGGAGGTTCTCCCCTGCAGGCGAGATGAGGCCCATTTCCGCAGAGGCTTCTCGGGGCTAATCACACCTCACCTCTGGAACGTCGAAAGGGTCCTTCACTCCCTTGGTGCAACTCAAGAAGTTCCCCGACATACCCGTCTCCACTCGAGAGGAAACACGAGGGTCGCACCCACATCCAGAGGAGCCCCGTTTCCGCCTCGTAGCTCGAGGTGAGGGATCCTTTCCCTGCTTCGTCGGGAAAGAATTTCGGGCGTTCCCGTCGCATCTCAAGAGGAGGTCCTCTCAACAGGAACGGCGAGAGGAACTCCAGGGTCGTGCCACCATTCCAAACGTACCCCAGATGTCTCTGTCCATTCCAGAGGAACCTCTTTTTCCTTCACCGGCTCGTCTTTCACGCCGAGGATCGACTCACACCAAGGTGGCACTTGGCACAGCCCTGTGGGAAAGCCTCGTGGGAAAGTCTCGAGGGAAAGCCTCGAGGGAAAGCCACAGATCCCATTATCCACGTGACAGGAAGCGTGACCCTACTGCTGCAGCTCGGGAGGGAAGCGCACGTGCATGCCCCCACTCGAGACGAGTCCTGACTCCCCTGGGGAGACTCAGAGGCACCCGAAAATCCATGTCAACCCTGGAGAGGAATCCTCAGGTTCTGTCCCCGACTCCACACAAGGTCTTAGGCCCTGGCATCGACGGGAGAGGAATCCCGAGATGGCCCCTAGCAACTCGCATGGGGACTGGCCCTTCCTGAGGCCACCAGAGCGGGTCCCTGAGGTCCCCGTCGTAACTCGAGAAGACCTGCCGCAACTCGAGAATATCCAGGAGGTTCTCCCCTGCAGGCGAGATGAGGCCCATTTCCGCAGAGGCTTCTCGGGGCTAATCACACCTCACCTCTGGAACGTCGAAAGGGTCCTTCACTCCCTTGGTGCAACTCAAGAAGTTCCCCGACATACCCGTCTCCACGCGAGAGGAAACACGAGGGTCCCGCCCACATCCAGAGGAGCCCCGTTTCCGCCTCGTAGCTCGAGGTGAGGGATCCTTCCCTGCTTCGTCGGGAAAGAATTCCGGGCGTTCCCGTCGCATCTCAAGAGGAGGTCCTCTCAACTGGAACGGCGAGAGGAACTCCAGGGTCGTGCCACCATTCCAGAAGTCCGCCAGATGTCTCTGTTCTTTCCAGAGGAACCTCTTTTCCCTTCACCGGCTCGTCTTTCACGCCGAGGATAGACTGACACAAAGGTGGCACTTGGCACAGCCCTGTGGGAAAGCCTCGTGGGAAAGCCTCGAGGGAAAGCCTCGAGGGAAAGCCACAGATCCCTTGATCCACGTGACAGGAAGCGTGACCCTACTGCTGCAGCTCGGGAGGGAAGCGCACGTGCATGCCCCCACTCGAGACGAGGCCTGACTCCCCTGGGGAGACTCAGAGGCACCCGAAAATCCATGTCAACCCTGGAGAGGAATCCTCAGGTTCTGTCCCCGACTCCACACAAGGTCTTAGGCCTTGGCATCGACAGGAGAGGAATCCCGAGATGGCCCCTAGCAACTTGCATAGGGACTGGCCCTTCCTGAGGCCACCAGAGCGGGTCCCTGAGGTCCCCGTCGTAACTCGAGAAGACCTGCCGCAACTCGAGAATATCCAGGAGGTTCTCCCCTGCAGGCGAGATGAGGCCCATTTCCGCAGAGGCTTCTCGGGGCTAATCACACCTCACCTCTGGAACGTCGAAAGGTTCCTTCCCATCCTTGGTACAACTCAAGAAGTTCCCCGACATACCCGTCTCCACTCGAGAGTAAACACGAGGGTCCCGCCCACATCCAGAGGAGCCCCGTTTCCGCCTCGTAGCTCGAGGTGAGGGAACCTTTCCCTGCTTCTTCGGGAAAGAATTCCCGGTGATCCCGTCGCATCTCAAGAGGAGGCCCTCTCAACAGGAACGGCGAGAGGAACTCTAGGGTCGTGCCACCATTCCAAGAGTCCCCCAGATATCTCAATCCATTCCAGAGGAACCTCTTTTCCCTTCACCGGCTCGTATTTCACGCCGAGGATCGACTCACACCAAGGTGGCACTTGGCACAGCCCTGTGGGAAAGCCTCGTGGGAAAGCCTCGAGGGAAAGCCTCGAGGGAAAGCCACAGATCCCATTATCCACGTGACAGGAAGCGTGACCCTACTGCTGCAGCTCGGGAGGGAAGCGCATGTGCATGCCCCCACTCGAGACGAGGCCTGACTACCCTGGGGAGACTCAGACGCACCCCAAAATCCATGTCAACACTGGAGAGGAATCCTCAGGTTCTGTCCCCGACTCCACGCAAGGTCTTAGGCCTTGGCATCGACAGGAGAGGAATCCCGAGATGGCCCCTAGCAACTCGCATAGGGACTGGCCCTTCCTGAGGCCACCAGAGCGGGTCCCTGAGGTCCCCGTCGTAACTCGAGAAGACCTGCCGCAACTCGAGAATATCCAGGAGGTTCTCCCCTGCAGGCGAGATGAGGCCCATTTCCGCAGAGGCTTCTCGGGGCTAATCACACCTCACCTCTGGAACGTCGAAAGGGTCCTTCACTCCCTTGGTGCAACTCAAGAAGTTCCCCGACATACCCGTCTCCACTCGAGAGGAAACACGAGGGTCCCGCCCACATCCAGAGGAGCCCCGTTTCCGCCTCGTAGCTCGAGGTGAGGGATCCTTTCCCTGCTTCGTCGGGAAAGAATTCCCGGCGTTCCCGTCGCATCTCAAGAGGAGGTCCTCTCAACAGGAACGGCGAGAGGAACTCCAGGGTCGTGCCACCATTCCAAAAGTCTGCCAGATGTCTCTGTCCATTCCAGAGGAACCTCTTTTCCCTTCACCGGCTCGTCTTTCACGCCGAGGAGCCACTCACACCAAGGTGGCACTTGGCACAGCCCTGTGGGAAAGCCTCGTGGGAAAGCCTCGAGGGAAATCCTAGAGGGAAAGCCACAGATCCTTTGATCCACGTGACAGGAAGCGTGACCCTACTGCTGCAGCTCGGGAGGGAATCGCACGTGCATGCTCCCACTCAAGACGAGGCCTGACTCCCCTGAGGAGACTGAGAGGCACCCCAAGATCCATGTCAACACTGGAGAGGAATCCTCAGGTTCCGGCCCCGACTCCAAACAAGGTCTTAGGCCCCGGCATCGATGGGAGAGGAATCCCGAGATGGCCCCTAGCAACTCGCATGGGGACTGGCCCTTCCTGAGGCCACCAGAGCGGGTCCCTGAAGTCCCCGTCGTAACTCGAGAAGACCTGCCGCAACTCGAGAATATCCAGGAGGTTCTCCCCTGCAGGCGAGATGAGGCCCATTTCCGCAGAGGCTTCTCGGGGCTAATCACACCTCACCTCTGGAACGTCGAAAGGGTCCTTCACTCCCTTGGTGCAACTCAAGAAGTTCCCCGACATACCCGTCTCCACTCGAGAGGAAACACGAGGGTCCCGCCCACATCCAGAGGAGCCCCGTTTCCGCCTCGTAGCTCGAGGTGAGGGATCCTTTCCCTGCTTCGTCGGGAAAGAATTCCCGGCGTTCCCGTCGTATCTCAAGAGGAGGCCCTCTCAACAGGAACGGCGAGAGGAACTCCAGGGTCGTGCTACCATTCCAAGAGTCCCCCAGATGTCTCAATCCATTCCAGAGGAACCTCTTTTTCCTTCACCGGCTCGTCTTTCACGCCGAGGATCGACTCACACCAAGGTGGCACTTGGCACAGCCCTGTGGGAAAGCCTCGTTTGAAAGCCTCGAGGGAAAGCCTCGAGGGAAAGCCACAGATCCCTTGATCCACGTGACAGGAAGAGTGACCCTACTGCTGCAGCTCGGGAGGGAAGCGCACGTGCATGCCCCCACTCGAGACGAGTCCTGACTCCCCTGGGGAGACTCAGAGGCACCGGAAAATCCATGTCAACCCTGGAGAGGAATCCTCAGGTTCTGTCCCCGACTCCACACAAGGTCTTAGGCCCCGGCATGGACGGGAGAGGAATCCCGAGATGGCCCCTAGCAACTCGCATGGGGATTGCCCTTCCTGAGGCCACCAGAGCGGGTCCCTGAGGTCCCCGTCGTAACTCGAGAAGACCTGCCGCAACTCGAGAATATCCAGGAGGTTCTCCCCTGCAGGCGAGATGAGGCCCATTTCCGCAGAGGCTTCTCGGGGCTAATCACACCTCACCTCTGGAACGTCGAAAGGGTCCTTCACTCCCTTGGTGCAACTCAAGAAGTTCCCCGACATACCCGTCTCCACTCGAGAGGAAACACGAGGGTCCCGCCCACATCCAGAGGAGCCCCGTTTCCGCCTCGTAGCTCGAGGTGAGGGATCCTTTCCCTGCTTCGTCGGGAAAGAATTCCGGGCGTTGCCATCGCATCTCAAGAGGAGGTCCTCTCAACAGGAACGGCGAGAGGAACTCCAGGGTCGTGCCACCATTCGAAAAGTACCCCAGATGTCTCTGTCCATTCCAGAGGAACCTCTTTTTCCTTCACCGGCTCGTCTTTCACGCCGAGGATCGACTCACACCAAGGTGGCACTTGGCACAGCCCTGTGGGAAAGCCTCGTGGGAAAGCCTCGAGGGAAAGCCTCGAGGGAAAGCCACAGATCCTTTGATCCACGTGACAGGAAGCGTGACCCTACTGCTGCAGCTCGGGAGGGAATCGCACGTGCATGCTCCCACTCGAGACGAGGCCTGACTCGCCTGGGGAGACTCAGACGCACCCCAAAATCCATGTCAACACTGGAGAGGAATCCTCAGGTTCTGGCCCCGACTCCACACAAGGTCTTAGGCCCTGGCATGGACGGGAGAGGAAACTCGAGATGGCCCCTAGCAACTCGCAAGGGGACTGGCCCTTCCTGAGGCCACCAGAGCGGGTCCCTGAGGTCCCCATCGTAACTCGAGAAGACCTGCCGCAACTCGAGAATATCCAGGAGGTTCTCCCCTGCAGGCGAGATGAGGCCCATTTCCGCAGAGGCTTCTCGGGGCTAATCACACCTCACCTCTGGAACGTCGAAAGGGTCCTTCACTCCCTTGGTGCAACTCAAGAACTTCCCCGACATACCCGTCTCCACTCGAGAGGAAACACGAGGGTCCCGCCCACATCCAGAGGAGCCCCGTTTCCGCCTCGTAGCCCGAGGTGAGGGATCCTTTCCCTGCTTCTTCGGGAAAGAATTCCGGGCGTTCCCGTCGCATCTCAAGAGGAGGTCCTCTCAACAGGAACGGCGAGAGGAACTCCAGGGTCGTGCCACCATTCCAAAAGTACCCCAGATGTCTCTGTCCATTCCAGAGGAACCTCTTTTTCCTTCACCGGCTCGTCTTTCACGCCGAGGATCGACTCACACCAAGGTGGCACTAGGCACAGCCCTGTGGGAAAGCCTCGTGGGAAAGCCTCGAGGGAAAGCCTCGAGGGAAAGCCACAGATCCTTTGATCCACGTGACAGGAAGCGTGACCCTACTGCTGCAGCTCGGGAGGGAATCGCACGTGCATGCTCCCACTCGAGACGAGGCCTGACTCGCCTGGGGAGACTCAGACGCACCCCAAAATTCATGTCAACACTGGAGAGGAATCCTCAGGTTCTGGCCCCGACTCCACACAAGGTCTTAGGCCCTGGCATGGACGGGAGAGGAATCTCGAGATGGCCCCTAGCAACTCGCAAGGGGACTGGCCCTTCCTGAGGCCACCAGAGCGGGTCCCTGAAGTCCCCATCGTAACTCGAGAAGACCTGCCGCAACTCGAGAATATCCAGGAGGTTCTCCCCTGCAGGCGAGATGAGGCCCATTTCCGCAGAGGCTTCTCGGGGCTAATCACACCTCACCTCTGGAACGTCGAAAGGGTCCTTCACTCCCTTGGTGCAACTCAAGAAGTTCCCCGACATACCCGTCTCCACTCGAGAGGAAACACGAGGGTCGCGCCCACATCCAGAGGAGCCCCGTTTCCGCCTCGTAGCTCGAGGTGAGGGATCCTTTCCCTGCTTCGTCGGGAAAGAATTCCGGGCGTTCCCGTCGCATCTCAAGAGGAGGTCCTCTCAACAGGAACGGCGAGAGGAACTCCAGGGTCGTGCCACCATTCCAAAAGTACCCCAGATGTCTCTGTCCATTCCAGAGGAACCTCTTTTTCCTTCAGCGGCTCGTCTTTCACGCCGAGGATCGACTCACACCAAGGTGGCACTTGGCACAGCCCTGTGGGAAAGCCTCGTGGGAAAGCCTCGAGGGAAAGCCTCGAGGGAAAGCCACAAATCCTTTGATCCACGTGACAGGAAGCGTGACCCTACTGCTGCAGCTCGGGAGGGAATCGCACGTGCATGCTCCCACTCGAGACGAGGCCTGACTCGCCTGGGGAGACTCAGACGAACCCCAAAATCAATGTCAACACTGGAGAGGAATCCTCAGGTTCTGGCCCCGACTCCACACAAGGTCTTAGGCCCTGGCATGGACGGGAGAGGAATCTCGAGATGGCCCCTAGCAACTCGCAAGGGGACTGGCCCTTCCTGAGGCCACCAGAGCGGGTCCCTGAGGTCCCCGTCGTAACTCGAGAAGACCTGCCGCAACTCGAGAATATCCAGGAGGTTCTCCCCTGCAGGCGAGATGAGGCCCATTTCCGCAGAGGCTTCTCGGGGCTAATCACACCTCACCTCTGGAACGTCGAAAGGGTCCTTCACTCCCTTGGTGCAACTCAAGAACTTCCCCGACATACCCGTCTCCACTCGAGAGGAAACACGAGGGTCCCGCCCACATCCAGAGGAGCCCCGTTTCCGCCTCGTAGCTCGAGGTGAGGGATCCTTCCCCTGCTTCGTCGGGAAAGAATTCTGGGCGTTCCCGTCGCATCTCAAGAGGAGGTCCTCTCAACAGGAACGGCGAGAGGAACTCCAGGGTCGTGCCACCATTCCAAAAGTATCCCAGATGTCTCTGTCCATTCCAGAGGAACCTCTTTTTCCTTCACCGGCTCGTCTTTCACGCCCAGGATCGACTCACACCAAGGTGGCACTTGGCACAGCCCTGTGGGAAAGCCTCGTGGGAAAGCCTCGAGGGAAAGCCTCGAGGGAAAGCCACAGATCCTTTGATCCACGTGACAGGAAGCGTGACCCTACTGCTGCAGCTCGGGAGGGAATCGCACGTGCATGCTCCCACTCGAGACGAGGCCTGACTCCCCTGGGGAGACTCAGACGCACCCCAAAATCCATGTCAACACTGGAGAGGAATCCTCAGGTTCTGGCCCCGACTCCACACAAGGTCTTAGGCCCTGGCATGGACGGGAGAGGAATCTCGAGATGGCCCCTAGCAACTCGCAAGGGGACTGGCCCTTCCTGAGGCCACCAGAGCGGGTCCCTGAAGTCCCCATCGTAACTCGAGAAGACCTGCCGCAACTCGAGAATATCCAGGAGGTTCTCCCCTGCAGGCGAGATGAGGCCCATTTCCGCAGAGGCTTCTCGGGGCTAATCACACCTCACCTCTGGAACGTCGAAAGGGTCCTTCACTCCCTTGGTGCAACTCAAGAAGTTCCCCGACATACCCGTCTCCACTCGAGAGGAAACACGAGGGTCGCGCCCACATCCAGAGGAGCCCCGTTTCCGCCTCGTAGCTCGAGGTGAGGGATCCTTTCCCTGCTTCGTCGGGAAAGAATTCCGGGCGTTCCCGTCGCATCTCAAGAGGAGGTCCTCTCAACAGGAACGGCGAGAGGAACTCCAGGGTCGTGCCACCATTCCAAAAGTACCCCAGATGTCTCTGTCCATTCCAGAGGAACCTCTTTTTCCTTCAGCGGCTCGTCTTTCACGCCGAGGATCGACTCACACCAAGGTGGCACTTGGCACAGCCCTGTGGGAAAGCCTCGTGGGAAAGCCTCGAGGGAAAGCCTCGAGGGAAAGCCACAGATCCTTTGATCCACGTGACAGGAAGCGTGACCCTACTGCTGCAGCTCGGGAGGGAATCGCACGTGCATGCTCCCACTCGAGACGAGGCCTGACTCGCCTGGGGAGACTCAGACGAACCCCAAAATCAATGTCAACACTGGAGAGGAATCCTCAGGTTCTGGCCCCGACTCCACACAAGGTCTTAGGCCCTGGCATGGACGGGAGAGGAATCTCGAGATGGCCCCTAGCAACTCGCAAGGGGACTGGCCCTTCCTGAGGCCACCAGAGCGGGTCCCTGAGGTCCCCGTCGTAACTCGAGAAGACCTGCCGCAACTCGAGAATATCCAGGAGGTTCTCCCCTGCAGGCGAGATGAGGCCCATTTCCGCAGAGGCTTCTCGGGGCTAATCACACCTCACCTCTGGAACGTCGAAAAGGTCCTTCACTCCCTTGGTGCAACTCAAGAAGTTCCCCGACATACCCGTCTCCACTCGAGAGGAAACACGAGGGTCCCGCCCACATCCAGAGGAGCCCCGTTTCCGCCTCGTAGCTCGAGGTGAGGGATCCTTTCCCTGCTTCTTCGGGAAAGAATTCCGGGCGTTCCCGTCGCATCTCAAGAGGAGGTCCTCTCAACAGGAACGGCGAGAGGAACTCCAGGGTCGTGCCACCATTCCAAACGTACCCCAGATGTCTCTGTCCATTCCAGAGGAACCTCTTTTTCCTTCACCGGCTCGTCTTTCACGCCGAGGATCGACTCACACCAAGGTGGCACTTGGCACAGCCCTGTGGGAAAGCCTCGTGGGAAAGTCTCGAGGGAAAGCCTCGAGGGAAAGCCACAGATCCCATTATCCACGTGACAGGAAGCGTGACCCTACTGCTGCAGCTCGGGAGGGAAGAGCACGTGCATGCCCCCACTCGAGACGAGTCCTGACTCCCCTGGGGAGACTCAGAGGCACCCGAAAATCCATGTCAACCCTGGAGAGGAATCCTCAGGTTCTGTCCCCGACTCCACACAAGGGCTTAGGCCCTGGCATCGACGGGAGAGGAATCCCGAGATGGCCCCTAGCAACTCGCATAGGGACTGGCCCTTCCTGAGGCCACCAGAGCGGGTCCCTGAGGTCCCCGTCGTAACTCGAGAAGACCTGCCGCAACTCGAGAATATCCAGGAGGTTCTCCCCTGAAGGCGAGATGAGGCCCAATTCCGCAGAGGCTTCTCGGGGCTAATCACACCTCACCTCTGGAACGTCGAAAGGTTCCTTCCCATCCTTGGTACAACTCAAGAAGTTCCCCGACATACCCGTCTCCACTCGAGAGTAAACACGAGGGTCCCGCCCACATCCAGAGGAGCCCCGTTTCCGCCTCGTAGCTCGAGGTGAGGGATCCTTTCCCTGCTTCGTCGGGAAAGAATTCCCGGCGTTCCCGTCGCATCTCAAGAGGAGGCCCTCTCAACTGGAACGGCGAGAGGAACTCCAGGGTCGTGCCACCATTCCAGAAGTCCGCCAGATGTCTCTGTTCTTTCCAGAGGAACCTCTTTTCCCTTCACCGGCTCGTCTTTCACGCCGAGGATCGACTCACACCAAAGTGGTACTTGGCACAGCCCTGTGGGAAAGCCTCGTGGGAAAGCCTCGAGGGACAGTCTCGAGGGAAAGCCCCAGATCTTTTGATCCACGTGAGAGGAAGCGTGACCATACTGCTGAAGCTCGGGAGGGAATCGCACGTGCATGCCCCCAGGCGAGACGAGGCCTGACTCCGCTGGGGAGACTGAGAGGCACCCCAAGATCCATGTCAACCCTGGAGAGGAATCCTCAGGTTCCGGCCCCGACTCCACACAAGGTCTTAGGCCCCGGCATCGACAGGAGAGGAATCCCGAGATGGCCCCTAGCAACTCGCATAGGGACTGGCCCTTCCTGAGGCCACCAGAGCGGGTCCCTGAGGTCCCCGTCGTAACTCGAGAAGACCTGCCGCAACTCGAGAATATCCAGGAGGTTCTCCCCTGCAGGCGAGATGAGGCCCATTTCCGCAGAGGCTTCTCGGGGCTAATCACACCTCACCTCTGGAACGTCGAAAGGGTCCTTCACTCCCTTGGTGCAACTCAAGAAGTTCCCCGACATACCCGTCTCCACTCGAGAGGAAACACGAGGGTCGCGCCCACATCCAGAGGAGCCCCGTTTCCGCCTCGTAGCTCGAGGTGAGGGATCCTTTCCCTGCTTCGTCGGGAAAGAATTCCCGGCGTTCCCGTCGCATCTCAAGAGGAGGCCCTCTCAACAGGAACGGCGAGAGGAACTCCAGGGTCGTGCCACCATTCCAAGAGTCCCCCAGAAGTCTCAATCCATTCCAGAGGAACCTCTTTTTCCTTCACCGGCTCGTCTTTCACGCCGAGGATCGACTCACACCAAGGTGGCACTTGGCACAGCCCTGTGGGAAAGCCTCGTGGGAAAGCCTCGAGGGAAAGCCTCGAGGGAAAGCCACAGATCCCTTGATCCCCGTGACAGGAAGCGTGACCCTACTGCTGCAGCTCGGGAGGGAAGCGCACGTGCATGCCCCCACTCGAGACGAGGCCTGACTCCCCTGGGGAGACTCAGAGGCACCCGAAAATCCATGTCAACCCTGGAGAGGAATCCTCAGGTTCTGTCCCCGACTCCACACAAGGTCTTAGGCCCCGGCATCGGCGGGAGAGGAATCCCGAGATGGCCCCTAGCAACTCCCATGGGGACTGGCCCTTCCTGAGGCCAGCAGAGCGGTTCCCTGAGGTCCCCGTCGTAACTCGAGAAGACCTGCCGCAACTCGAGAATATCCAGGAGGTTCTCCCCTGCAGGCGAGATGAGGCCCATTTCCGCAGAGGCTTCTCGGGGCTAATCACACCTCACCTCTGGAACGTCGAAAGGGTCCTTCACTCCCTTGGTGCAACTCAAGAAGTTCCCCGACATACCCGTCTCCACTCGAGAGAAAACACGAGGGTCCCGCCCACATCCAGAGGAGCCCCGTTTCCGCCTCGTAGCTCGAGGTGAGGGATCCTTTCCCTGCTTCGTCGGGAAAGAATTCCGGGCGTTCCCGTCCCATCTCAAGAGGAGGTCCTCTCAACAGGAACGGCGAGAGGAACTCCAGGGTCGTGCCACCATTCCAAAAGTCCCCCAGATGTCTCTGTCCATTCCAGAGGAACCTCTTTTCCCTTCACCGGCTCGTCTTTCACGCCGAAGATCGACTCACACCAAGGTGGCACTTGGCACAGCCCTGTGGGAAAGCCTCGAGGGAAAGCCTCGAGGGAAAGCCACAGATCCCTTTATCCACGTGACAGGAAGCGTGACCCTACTGCTGCAGCTCGGGAGGGAAGCCCACGTGCATGCCCCCACGCGAGACGAGTGCTGACTCCCCTGGGGAGACTCAGAGGCACCCCAAAATCCATGTCAACCCTGGAGAGGAATCCTCAGGTTCTGTCCCCGACTCCACACAAGGTCTTAGGCCCCGGCATCGACGGGAGAGGAATCCCGAGATGGCCCCTAGCAACTCGCAATGGGACTGGCCCTTCCTGAGGCCACCAGAGCGGGTCCCTGAGGTCCCCGTCGTAACTCGAGAAGACATGCCGCAACTCGAGAATATCCAGGAGGTTCTCCCCTGCAGGCGAGATGAGGCCCATTTCCGCAGAGGCTTCTCGGGGCTAATCACACCACACCTCTCGATCGTCGAAAGGTTCCTTCCCACCCATGGTACAACTCAAGAAGTTCCCCGACATACCCGTCTCCACTCGAGAGGAAACACGAGGGTCCCGCCCACATCTAGAGGAGCCCCGTTTCCGCCTCATAGCTCGAGGTGAGGGATCCTTTCCCTGCTTCGTCGGGAAAGAATTCCCGGCGTTCCCGTCGCATCTCAAGAGGAGGCCCTCTCAACAGGAACGGCGAGAGGAACTCCAGGGTCGTGCCACCATTCCAAGAGTCCCCCAGATGTCTCAATCCATTCCAGAGGAACCTCTTTTCCCTTCACCGGCTCGTCTTTCACGCCGAGGATCGACTCACACCAAGGTGGCATTTGGCACAGCCCTGTGGGAAAGCCTCGTGGGAAAGCCTCGAGGGAAAGCCTCGAGGGAAAGCCACAGATCCCTTGATCCACGTGACAGGAAGCGTGACCCTACTGCTGCAGCTCGGGAGGGAAGCGCACGTGTATGCCCCCACTCGAGACGAGGCCTGACTCCCCTGGGGAGACTCACAGGCACCCCAAAATCCATGTCAACACTGGAGAGGAATCCTCAGGTTCTGGCCCCGACTCCACACAAGGTTTTAGGCCCCGGCATCAACGGGAGAGGAATCTCGAGATGGCCCCTAGCAACTCGCATGGGGACTGGCCCTTCCTGAGGCCACCAGAGCGGGTCCCTGAGGTCCCCGTCGTAACTCGAGAAGACCTGCCACAACTCGAGAATATCCAGGAGGTTCTCCCCTGCAGGCGAGATGAGGCCCATTTCCGCAGAGGCTTCTCGGGGCTAATCACACCTCACCTCTGGAACGTCGAAAGGGTCCTTCACTCCCTTGGTGCAACTCAAGAAGTTCCCCCACATACCCGTCTCCACTCGAGAGGAAACACGAGGGTCCCGCCCACATCCAGAGGAGCCCCGTTTCCGCCTCGGAGTTCGAGGTGAGGGATCCTTTCCCTGCTTCGTCGGGAAAGAATTCCGGGCGTTCCCGTCGCATCTCAAGAGGAAGTCCTCTCAACAGGAACGGCGAGAGGAACTCCAGGGTCGTGCCACCATTCCAAAAGTCCCCCAGATGTCTCTGTCCATTCCAGAGGAACCTATTTTCCCTTCACCGGCTCGTCTTTCACGCCGAGGATCGACTCACACAAAGGTGGCACTTGGCACAGCCCTGTGGGAAAGCCTCGTGGGAAAGCCTCGAGCGAAAGCCTCGAGGGAAAGCCACAGATCCTTTGATCCACGTGACAAGAAGCGTGACCCTACTGCTGCAGCTCGGGAGGGAATCGCACGTGCATGCCCCCACTCGAGACGAGGCCTGACTCCCCTGGGGAGAATGAGAGGCACCCCAAGATCCATGTCAACACTGGAGAGGAATCCTCAGGTTCCGGCCCCGACTCCACACAAGGTCTTAGGCCCCGGCATCGATGGGAGAGGAATCCCGAGATGGCCCCTAGCAACTCGCATGGGGACTGGCCCTTCCTGAGGCCACCAGAGCGGGTCCCTGAGGTCCCCGTCGTAACTCGAGAAGACCTGCCGCAACTCGAGAATATCCAGGAGGTTCTCCCCTGCAGGCGAGATGAGGCCCATTTCCGCAGAGACTTCTCGGGGCTAATCACACCACACCTCTCGATCGTCGAAAGGTTCCTTCCCACCCATGGTACAACTCAAGAAGTTCCCCGACGTACCCATCTCCACTCGAGAGGAAACACGAGGGTCCCGCCCACATCCAGAGGAGCCCCGTTTCCGCCTCGTAGCTCGAGGTGAGGGATCCTTTCCCTGCTTCGTCGTGAAAGAATTCCCGGCGTTCCCGTCGCATCTGAAGAGGAGGCCCTCTCAACAGGAACGGCGAGAGGAACTCCAGGGTCGTGCCACCATTCCAAGAGTCCCACAGATGTCTCAATCCATTCCAGAGGAACCTCTTTTTCCTTCACCGGCTCGTCTTTCACGCCGAGGATCGACTCACACCAAGGTGGCACTTGGCACAGCCCTGTGGGAAAGCCTCGTGGGAAAGCCTCGAGGGAAAGCCTCGAGGGAAAGCCACAGATCCCTTGATCCCCGTGACAGGAAGCGTGACCCTACTGCTGCAGCTCGGGAGGGAAGCGCACGTGCATGCCCCCACTCGAGACGAGGCCTGACTCCCCTGGGGAGACTCAGAGGCACCCGAAAATCCATGTCAACCCTGGAGAGGAATCCTCAGGTTCTGTCCCCGACTCCACACAAGGTCTTAGGCCCCGGCATCGGCGGGAGAGGAATCCCGAGATGGCCCCTAGCAACTCGCATGGGGACTGGCCCTTCCTGAGGCCAGCAGAGCGGGTCCCTGAGGTCCCCGTCGTAACTCGAGAAGACCTGCCGCAACTCGAGAATATCCAGGAGGTTCTCCCCTGCAGGCGAGATGAGGCCCATTTCTGCAGAGGCTTCTCGGGGCTAAACACACCTCACCTCTGGAACGTCGAAAGGGTCCTTCACTCCCTTGGTGCAACTCAAGAAGTTCCCCGACATACCCGTCTCCACTCGAGAGGAAACACGAGGGTCCCGCCCACATCCAGAGGAGCCCCGTTTCCGCCTCGTAGCTCGAGGTGACGGATCCTTTCCCGGCTTCGTTGGGAAAGAATTCCGGGCGTTCCCGTCCCATCTCAAGAGGAGGTCCTCTCAACAGGAACGGCGAGAGGAACTCCAGGGTCGTGCCACCATTCCAAAAGTCCCCCAGATATCTCTGTCCATTCCAGAGGAACCTCTTTTCCCTTCACCGGCTCGTCTTTCACGCCGAAGATCCACTCACACCAAGGTGGCACTTGGCACAGCCCTGTGGGAAAGCCTCGTGGGAAAGCCTCGAGGGAAATCCTAGAGAGAAAGCCACAGATCCTTTGATCCACGTGACAGGAAGCGTGACCCTACTGCTGCAGCTCGGGAGGGAATCGCACGTGCATGCGCCCACTCGAGACGAGGCCTGACTCCCCTGGGGAGACTGAGAGGCACCCCAAGGTCCATGTCAACACTGGAGAGAAATCCTCAGGTTCCGGCCCCGACTCCACACAAGGTCTTAGGCCACGGCATCGACAGGAGAGGAATCCCGAGATGGCCCCTAGCAACTCGCATAGGGACTGGCCCTTCCTGAGGCCACCAGAGAGGGTCCCTGAATTCCCCGTCGTAACTCGAGAAGACCTGCCGCAACTCGAGAATATCCAGGAGGTTCTGCCCTGCAGGCGAGATGAGGCCCATTTCCGCAGATGCTTCTCGGGGCTAATCACACCTCACCTCTGGAACGTCGAAAGGTTCCTTCCCATCCTTGGTACAACTCAAGAAGTTCCCCGACATACCCGTCTCCACTCGAGAGTAAACACGAGGGTCCCGCCCACATCCAGAGGAGCCCCGTTTCCGCCTCGTAGCTCGAGGTGAGGGATCCTTTCCCTGCTTCTTCGGGAAAGAATTCCCGGCGATCCCGTCGCATCTCAAGAGGAGGCCCTCTCAACAGGAATGGCGAGAGGAACTCCAGGGTCGTGCCACCATTCCAAGAGTCCCCCAGATATCTCAATCCATTCCAGAGGAACCTCTTTTCCCTTCACCGGCTCGTCTTTCACGCCGAGGATCGACTCACACCCAGGTGGCACTTGGCACAGCCCTGTGGGAAAGCCTCGTGGGAAAGCCTCGAGGGAAAGCCTCGAGGGAAAGCCACAGATCCCATTATCCACGTGACAGGAAGCGTGACCCTACTGCTGCAGCTCGGGAGGGAAGCGCACGTGCATGCCCCCACTCGAGACGAGGCCTGACTCCCCTGGGGAGACTCAGAAGCACCCCAAAATCCATGTCAACACTGGAGAGGAATCCTCAGGTTCTGGCCCCGACTCCACACAAGGTCTTAGGCCCCGGCATCGACGGGAAAGGAATCTCGAGATGGCCCCTAGCAACTCGCATGGGGACTGGCCCTTCCTGAGGCCACCAGAGCGGGTCCCTGAGGTCCCAGTCGTAACTCGAGAAGACCTGCCGCAACTCGAGAATATCCAGGAGGTTCTCACCTGCAGGCGAGATGAGGCCCATTTCCGCAGAGGCTTCTCGGGGCTAATCACACCTCACCTCTGGAACGTCGAAAGGGTCCTTCACTCCCTTGGTGCAACTCAAGAAGTTCCCCCACATACCCGTCTCCACTCGAGAGGAAACACGAGGGTCCCGCCCACATCCAGAGGAGCCCCGTTTCCGCCTCGTAGCTCGAGGTGACGGATCCTTTCCCTGCTTCGTCGGGAAAGAATTCCGGGCGTTACCGTCGCATCTCAAGAGGAGGTCCTCTCAACAGGAACGGCGAGAGGAACTCCAGGGTCGTGCCACCATTCCAAAAGTCCCCCAGATGTCTCTGTCCATTCCAGAGGAACCTATTTTCCCTTCACCGGCTCGTCTTTCACGCCGAGGATCGACTCACACAAAGGTGGCACTTGGCACAGCCCTGTGGGAAAGCCTCGTGGGAAAGCCTCGAGGGAAATACTCGAGGGAAAGCCACAGATCCTTTGATCCACGTGACAGGAAGCGTGACCCTACTGCTGCAGCTCGGGAGGGAATCGCACGTGCATGCCCCCACTCGAGACGAGGCCTGACTCCCCTGGGGAGACTGAGAGGCACCCCAAGATCCATGTCAACACTGGAGAGGAATCCTCAGGTTCCGGCCCCGACTCCACACAAGGTCTTAGGCCCCGGCATCGATGGGAGAGGAATCCCGAGATGGCCCCTAGCAACTCGCATGGGGACTGGCCCTTCCTGAGGCCACCAGAGCGGGTCCCTGAGGTCCCCGTCGTAACTCGAGAAGACCTGCCGCAACTCGAGAATATCCAGGAGGTTCTCCCCTGCAGGCGAGATGAGGCCCATTACCGCAGAGGCTTCTCGGGGCTAATCACACCACACCTCTCGATCGTCGAAAGGTTCCTTCCCACCCATGGTACAACTCAAGAAGTTCCCCGACGTACCCATCTCCACTCGAGAGTAAACACGAGGGTCCCGCCCACATCCAGAGGAGCCCCGTTTCCGCCTCGTAGCTCGAGGTGAGGGATCCTTTCCCTGCTTCGTCGTGAAAGAATTCCCGGCGTTCCCGTCGCATCTGAAGAGGAGGCCTTCTCAACAGGAACGGCGAGAGGAACTCCAGGGTCGTGCCACCATTCCAAGAGTCCCACAGATGTCTCAATCCATTCCAGAGGAACCTCTTTTTCCTTCACCGGCTCGTCTTTCACGCCGAGGATCGACTCACACCAAGGTGGCACTTGGCACAGCCCTGTGGGAAAGCCTCGTGGGAAAGCCTCGAGGGAAAGCCTCGAGGGAAAGCCACAGATCCCTTGATCCCCGTGACAGGAAGCGTGACCCTACTGCTGCAGCTCGGGAGGGAAGCGCACGTGCATGCCCCCACTCGAGACGAGGCCTGACTCCCCTGGGGAGACTCAGAGGCACCCGAAAATCCATGTCAACCCTGGAGAGGAATCCTCAGGTTCTGTCCCCGAATCCACACAAGGTCTTAGGCCCCGGCATCGGCGGGAGAGGAATCCCGAGATGGCCCCTAGCAACTCGCATGGGCACTGGCCCTTCCTGAGGCCAGCAGAGCGGGTCCCTGAGGTCCCCGTCGAAACTCGAGAAGACCTGCCGCAACTCGAGAATATCCAGGAGGTTCTCCCCTGCAGGCGAGATGAGGCCCATTTCTGCAGAGGCTTCTCGGGGCTAATCACACCTCACCTCTGGAACGTCGAAAGGGTCCTTCACTCCCTTGGTGCAACTCAAGAAGTTCCCCGACATACCCGTCTCCACTCGAGAGGAAACACGAGGGTCCCGCCCACATCCAGAGGAGCCCCGTTTCCGCCTCGTAGCTCGAGGTGACGGATCCTTTCCCTGCTTCGTTGGGAAAGAATTCCCGGCGTTCCCGTCCCATCTCAAGAGGAGGTCCTCTCAACAGGAACGGCGAGAGGAACTCCAGGGTCGTGCCACCATTCCAAAAGTCCCCCAGATATCTCTGTCCATTCCAGAGGAACCTCTTTTCCCTTCACCGGCTCGTCTTTCACGCCGAAGATCCACTCACACCAAGGTGGCACTTGGCACAGCCCTGTGGGAAAGCCTCGTGGGAAAGCCTCGAGGGAAATCCTAGAGAGAAAGCCACAGATCCTTTGATCCACGTGACAGGAAGCGTGACCCTACTGCTGCAGCTCGGGAGGGAATCGCACGTGCATGCGCCCACTCGAGACGAGGCCTGACTCCCCTGGGGAGACTGAGAGGCACCCCAAGGTCCATGTCAACACTGGAGAGAAATCCTCAGGTTCCGGCCCCGACTCCACACAAGGTCTTAGGCCACGGCATCGACAGGAGAGGAATCCCGAGATGGCCCCTAGCAACTCGCATAGGGACTGGCCCTTCCTGAGGCCACCAGAGAGGGTCCCTGAATTCCCCGTCGTAACTCGAGAAGACCTGCCGCAACTCGAGAATATCCAGGAGGTTCTGCCCTGCAGGCGAGATGAGGCCCATTTCCGCAGAGGCTTCTCGGGGCTAATCACACCTCACCTCTGGAACGTCGAAAGGTTCCTTCCCATCCTTGGTACAACTCAAGAAGTTCCCCGACATACCCGTCTCCACTCGAGAGTAAACACGAGGGTCCCGCCCACATCCAGAGGAGCCCCGTTTCCGCCTCGTAGCTCGAGGTGAGGGATCCTTTCCCTGCTTCTTCGGGAAAGAATTCCCGGCGATCCCGTCGCATCTCAAGAGGAGGCCCTCTCAACAGGAACGGCGAGAGGAACTCCAGGGTCGTGCCACCATTCCAAGAGTCCCCCAGATATCTCAATCCATTCCAGAGGAACCTCTTTTCCCTTCACCGGCTCGTCTTTCACGCCGAGGATCGACTCACACCCAGGTGGCACTTGGCACAGCCCTGTGGGAAAGCCTCGTGGGAAAGCCTCGAGGGAAAGCCTCGAGGGAAAGCCACAGATCCCATTATCCACGTGACAGGAAGCGTGACCCTACTGCTGCAGCTCGGGAGGGAAGCGCACGTGCATGCCCCCACTCGAGACGAGGCCTGACTCCCCTGGGGAGACTCAGAAGCACCCCAAAATCCATGTCAACACTGGAGAGGAATCCTCAGGTTCTGGCCCCGACTCCACACAAGGTCTTAGGCCCCGGCATCGACGGGAAAGGAATCTCGAGATGGCCCCTAGCAACTCGCATGGGGACTGGCCCTTCCTGAGGCCACCAGAGCGGGTCCCTGAGGTCCCAGTCGTAACTCGAGAAGACCTGCCGCAACTCGAGAATATCCAGGAGGTTCTCCCCTGCAGGTGAGATGAGGCCCATTTCCGCAGAGGCTTCTCGGGGCTAATCACACCTCACCTCTGGAACGTCGAAAGGGTCCTTCACTCCCTTGGTGCAACTCAAGAAGTTCCCCCACATACCCGTCTCCACTCGAGAGGAAACACGAGGGTCCCGCCCACATCCAGAGGAGCCCCGTTTCCGCCTCGTAGCTCGAGGTGACGGATCCTTTCCCTGCTTCGTCGGGAAAGAATTCCGGGCGTTCCCGTCGCATCTCAAGAGGAGGTCCTCTCAACAGGAACGGCGAGAGGAACTCCAGGGTCGTGCCACCATTCCAAAAGTCCCCCAGATGTCTCTGTCCATTCCAGAGGAACCTATTTTCCCTTCACCGGCTCGTCTTTCACGCCGAGGATCGACTCACACAAAGGTGGCACTTGGCACAGCCCTGTGGGAAAGCCTCGTGGGAAAGCCTCGAGGGAAATACTCGAGGGAAAGCCACAGATCCTTTGATCCACGTGACAGGAAGCGTGACCCTACTGCTGCAGCTCGGGAGGGAATCGCACGTGCATGCCCCCACTCGAGACGAGGCCTGACTCCCCTGGGGAGACTGAGAGGCACCCCAAGATCCATGTCAACACTGGAGAGGAATCCTCAGGTTCCGGCCCCGACTCCACACAAGGTCTTAGGCCCCGGCATCGATGGGAGAGGAATCCCGAGATGGCCCCTAGCAACTCGCATGGGGACTGGCCCTTCCTGAGGCCACCAGAGCGGGTCCCTGAGGTCCCCGTCGTAACTCGAGAAGACCTGCCGCAACTCGAGAATATCCAGGAGGTTCTCCCCTGCAGGCGAGATGAGGCCCATTACCGCAGAGGCTTCTCGGGGCTAATCACACCACACCTCTCGATCGTCGAAAGGTTCCTTCCCACCCATGGTACAACTCAAGAAGTTCCCCGACGTACCCATCTCCACTCGAGAGTAAACACGAGGGTCCCGCCCACATCCAGAGGAGCCCCGTTTCCGCCTCGTAGCTCGAGGTGAGGGATCCTTTCCCTGCTTCGTCGTGAAAGAATTCCCGGCGTTCCCGTCGCATCTGAAGAGGAGGCCTTCTCAACAGGAACGGCGAGAGGAACTCCAGGGTCGTGCCACCATTCCAAGAGTCCCACAGATGTCTCAATCCATTCCAGAGGAACCTCTTTTTCCTTCACCGGCTCGTCTTTCACGCCGAGGATCGACTCACACCAAGGTGGCACTTGGCACAGCCCTGTGGGAAAGCCTCGTGGGAAAGCCTCGAGGGAAAGCCTCGAGGGAAAGCCACAGATCCCTTGATCCCCGTGACAGGAAGCGTGACCCTACTGCTGCAGCTCGGGAGGGAAGCGCACGTGCATGCCCCCACTCGAGACGAGGCCTGACTCCCCTGGGGAGACTCAGAGGCACCCGAAAATCCATGTCAACCCTGGAGAGGAATCCTCAGGTTCTGTCCCCGAATCCACACAAGGTCTTAGGCCCCGGCATCGGCGGGAGAGGAATCCCGAGATGGCCCCTAGCAACTCGCATGGGGACTGGCCCTTCCTGAGGCCAGCAGAGCGGGTCCCTGAGGTCCCCGTCGTAACTCGAGAAGACCTGCCGCAACTCGAGAATATCCAGGAGGTTCTCCCCTGCAGGCGAGATGAGGCCCATTTCTGCAGAGGCTTCTCGGGGCTAATCACACCTCACCTCTGGAACGTCGAAAGGGTCCTTCACTCCCTTGGTGCAACTCAAGAAGTTCCCCGACATACCCGTCTCCACTCGAGAGGAAACACGAGGGTCCCGCCCACATCCAGAGGAGCCCCGTTTCCGCCTCGTAGCTCGAGGTGAGGGATCCTTTCCCTGCTTCTTTGGGAAAGAATTCCGGGCGTTCCCGTCCCATCTCAAGAGGAGGTCCTCTCAACAGGAACGGCGAGAGGAACTCCAGGGTCGTGCCACGATTCCAAAAGTCCCCCAGATGTCTCTGTCCATTCCAGAGGAACCTCTTTTCCCTTCACCGGCTCGTCTTTCACGCCGAAGATCCACTCACACCAAGGTGGCACTTGGCACAGCCCTGTGGGAAAGCCTCGTGGGAAAGCCTCGAGGGAAATCCTAGAGAGAAAGCCACAGATCCTTTGATCCACGTGACAGGAAGCGTGACCCTACTGCTGCAGCTCGGGAGGGAATCGCACGTGCATGCCCCCACTCGAGACGAGGCCTAACTCCCCTGGGGAGACTGAGAGGCACCCCAAGGTCCATGTCAACACTGGAGAGAAATCCTCAGGTTCCGGCCCCGACTCCACACAAGGTCTTAGGCCACGGCATCGACAGGAGAGGAATCCCGAGATGGCCCCTAGCAACTCGCATAGGGACTGGCCCATCCTGAGGCCACCAGAGAGGGTCCCTGAATTCCCCGTCGTAACTCGAGAAGACCTGCTGCAACTCGAGAATATCCAGGAGGTTCTCCCCTGCAGGCGAGATGAGGCCCATTTCCGCAGAGGCTTCTCGGGGCTAATCACACCTCACCTCTGGAACGTCGAAAGGTTCCTTCCCATCCTTGGTACAACTCAAGAAGTTCCCCGACATACCCGTCTCCACTCGAGAGTAAACACGAGGGTCCCGCCCACATCCAGAGGAGCCCCGTTTCCGCCTCGTAGCTCGAGGTGAGGGATCCTTTCCCTGCTTCTTCGGGAAAGAATTCCCGGCGATCCCGTCGCATCTCAAGAGGAGGCCCTCTCAACAGGAACGGCGAGAGGAAATCCAGGTTCGTGCCACCATTCCAAGAGTCCCCCAGATATCTCAATCCTTTCCAGAGGAACCTCTTTTCCCTTCACCGGCTCGTCTTTCACGCCGAGGATCGACTCACACCCAGGTGGCACTTGGCACAGCCCTGTGGGAAACCCTCGTGGGAAAGCCTCGAGGGAAAGCCTCGAGGGAAAGCCACAGATCCCATTATCCACGTGACAGGAAGCGTGACCCTACTGCTGCAGCTCGGGAGGGAAGCGCACGTGCATGCCACCACTCGAGATGAGACCTGAGTCCCGTGGGGAGACTCAGAGGCACCCCAAAATCCATGTCAACACTGGAGAGGAATCCTCAGGTTCTGGCCCCGACTCCACACAAGGTCGTAGGCCCTGGCATCGACGGGAGAGGAAACTCGAGATGGCCCGTAGCAACTCGCATGGGGACTGGCCCTTCCTGAGGCCACCAGAGCGGGTCCATGAGTTCCCCGTCGTAACTCGAGAAGACCTGCCGCAACTCGAGAATATCCAGGAGGTTCTCCCCTGCAGGCGAGATGAGGCCCATTTCCGCAGAGGCTTCTCGGGGCTAATCACACCTCACCTCTGGAACGTCGAAAGGGTCCTTCACTCCCTTGGTGCAACTCAAGAAGTTCCCCGACATACCCGTTTCCACTCGAGAGGAAACACGAGGGTCCCGCCCACATCCAGAGGAGCCCCGTTTCCGCCTCGTAGCTCGAGGTGAGGTATCCTTTCCCTGCTTCGTCGGGAAAGAATTCCGGGCTTTCCCATCGCATGTCAAGAGGAGGTCCTCTCAACAGGAACAGCGAGAGGAACTCCAGGGTCGTGCCACCATTCCAAGAGTCCCCCAGATGTCTCTGTCCATTCCAGAGGAACCTCTTTTCCCTTCACCGACTCGTCTTTCACGCCGATGATCGACTCACACCAAGGTGGCACTTGGCACAGCCCTGTGGGAAAGCCTCGTGGGAAAGCCTCGAGGGAAATCCTCGAGGGAAAGCCACAGATCCTTTGATCCACGTGACAGGAAGCGTGACCCTACTGCTGCAGCTCGGGAGGGAATCGCACGTGCATGCCCCCACTCGAGACGAGGCCTGACTCCCCTGGGGAGACTCAGAGGCACCCCAAGATCCATGTCAACACTGGAGAGGAATGCTCAGGTTACGGCCCCGACTCCACACAAGGTCTTAGGCCCCGTCATCGACGGGGAGGAATCTCGAGATGGCCCCTAGCAACTCGCATGGGGACTGGCCCTTCCTGAGGCCACCAGAGCGGTTCCCTGAGGTCCCCGTGGTAACTCGAGAAGACCTGCCGCAACTGGAGAATATCCAGGAGGTTCTCCCCTGCAGGCGAGATGAGGCCCATTTCCGCAGAGGCTTCTCGGGGCTAATCACACCTCACCTCTGGAACGTCGAAAGGGTCCTTCACTCCCTTGGTGCAACTCAAGAAGTTCCCCCACATACCCGTCTCCACTCGAGAGGAAACACGAGGGTCCCGCCCACATCCAGAGGAGCCCCGTTTCCGCCTCGTAGCTCGAGGTGAGGGATCCTTTCCCTGCTTCGTCGGGAAAGAATTCCGGGCGTTCCGGTCGCATCTCAAGAGGAGGTCCTCTCAACAGGAACGGCGAGAGGAACTCCAGCGTCGTGCCACCATTCCAGAAGTCCCACAGATGTCTCTGTCCATTCCAGAGGAACCTCTTTTCCCTTCACCGGCTCGTCTTTCACGCCGAGGATCGACTCACACCAAGGTGGCACTTGGCACAGCCCTGTGGGAAAGCCTCGTGGGAAAGCCTCGAGGGAAATCCTCGAGGGAAAGCCACAGATCCTTTGATCCCCGTGACAGGAAGCGTGACCCTACTGCTGCAGCTCGGGAGGGAATCGCACGTGCATGCCCCCACTCGAGACGAGGTCTGACTCTCCTGGGGAGACTGAGAGGCACCCCAAGGTCCATGTCAACACTGGAGAGAAATCCTCAGGTTCCGGCCCCGACTCCACACAAGGTCTTAGGCCACGGCATCGACAGGAGAGGAATCCCGAGATGGCCCCTAGCAACTCGCATGGGGACTGGCCCTTCCTGAGGCCACCAGAGAGGGTCCCTGAATTCCCCGTCGTAACTCGATAAGACCTGCCGCAACTCGAGAATATCCAGTAGGTTCTCCCCTGCAGGCGAGATGAGGCCCATTTCCGCAGAGGCTTCTCGGGGCTAATCACACCTCACCTCTGGAACGTCGAAAGGTTCCTTCCCATCCTTGGTACAACTCAAGAAGTTCCCCGACATACCCGTCTCCACTCGAGAGTAAACACGAGGGTCCCGCCCACATCCAGAGGAGCCCCGTTTCCGCCTCGTAGCTCGAGGTGAGGGATCCTTTCCCTGCTTCTTCGGGAAAGAATTCCCGGCGATCCCGTCGCATCTCAAGAGGAGGCCTTCTCAACAGGAACGGCGAGAGGAACTCCAGGGTCGTGCCACCATTCCAAGAGTCCCCCAGATATCTCAATCCATTCCAGAGGAACCTCTTTTCCCTTCACCGGCTCGTCTTTCACGCCGAGGATCGACTCACACCCAGGTGGCACTTGGCACAGCCCTGTGGGAAAGCCTCGTGGGAAAGCCTCGAGGGAAATCCTAGAGAGAAAGCCACAGATCCCTTGATCCCCGTGACAGGAAGCGTGACCCTACTGCTGCAGCTCGGGAGGGAAGCGCACGTGCATGCCCCCACTCGAGACGAGGCCTGACTCCCCTGGGGAGACTCAGACGCACCCCAAAATCCATGTCAACACTGGAGAGGAATCCTCAGGTTCTGGCCCCGACTCCACACAAGGTCTTAGGCCCCGGCATCGACGGGAGAGGAATCTCGAAATGGCCCCTAGCAACTCGCATGGGGACTGGCCCTTCCTGAGGCCACCAGAGCGGGTCCCTGAGGTCCCCGTCGTAACTCGAGAAGACATGCCGCAACTCGAGAATATCCAGGAGGTTCTCCCCTGCAGGCGAGATGAGGCCCATTTCCGCAGAGGCTTCTCGGGGCTAATCACACCACACCTCTCGATCGTCGAAAGGTTCCTTCCCACCCATGGTACAACTCAAGAAATTCCCCGACATACCCGTCTCCACTCGAGAGGAAACACGAGGGTCCCGCCCACATCTAGAGGAGCCCCGTTTCCGCCTCGTAGCTCGAGGTGAGGGATCCTTTCCCTGCTTCGTCGGGAAAGAATTCCCGGCGTTCCCGTCGCATCTCAAGAGGAGGCCCTCTCAACAGGAACGGCGAGAGGAACTCCAGGGTCGTGCCACCATTCCAAGAGTCCCCCAGATGTCTCAATCCATTCCAGAGGAACCTCTTTTCCCTTCACCGGCTCGTCTTTCACGCGGAGGATCGACTCACACCAAGGTGGCACTTGGCACAGCCCTGTGGGAAAGCCTCGTGGGAAAGCCTCGAGGGAAAGCCTCGAGGGAAAGACACAGATCCCTTGATTCACGTGACAGGAAGCGTGACCCTACTGCTGCAGCTCGGGAGGGAAGCGCACGTGCATGCCCCCACTCGAGACGAGGCCTGACTCCCCTGGGGAGACTCACAGGCACCCCAAAATCCATGTCAACACTGGAGAGGAATCCTCAGGTTCTGGCCCCGACTCCACACAAGGTTTTAGGCCCCGGCATCAACGGGAGAGGAATCTCGAGATGGCCCCTAGCAACTCGCATGGGGACTGGCCCTTCCTGAGGCTACCAGAGCGGGTCCCTGAGGTCCCCGTCGTAACTCGAGAAGACCTGCCACAACTCGAGAATATCCAGGAGGTTCTCCCCTGCAGGCGAGATGAGGCCCATTTCCGCAGAGGCTTCTCGGGGCTAATCACACCTCACCTCTGGAACGTCGAAAGGGTCCTTCACTCCCTTGGTGCAACTCAAGAAGTTCCCCCACATACCCGTCTCCACTCGAGAGGAAACACGAGGGTCCCGCCCACATCCAGAGGAGCCCCGTTTCCGCCTCGTAGCTCGAGGTGAGGGATCCTTTCCCTGCTTCGTCGGGAAAGAATTCCGGGCGTTCCCGTCGCATCTCAAGAGGAAGTCCTCTCAACAGGAACGGCGAGAGGAACTACAGGGTCGTGCCACCATTCCAAAAGTCCCCCAGATGTCTCTGTCCATTCCAGAGGAACCTATTTTCCCTTCACCGGCTCGTCTTTCACGCCGAGGATCGACTCACACAAAGGTGGCACTTGGCACAGCCCTGTGGAAAGCCTCGTGGGAAAGCCTCGAGCGAAAGCCTCGAGGGAAAGCCACAGATCCTTTGATCAACGTGACAAGAAGCGTGACCTACTGCTGCAGCTCGGGAGGGAATCGCACGTGCATGCCCCCACTCGAGACGAGGCCTGACTCCCCTGGGGAGAGACTGAGAGGCACCCCAAGATCCATGTCAACACTGGAGAGGAATGCTCAGGTTCCGGCCCCGACTCCACACAAGGTCTTAGGCCCCGGCATCGATGGGAGAGGAATCCCGAGATGGCCCCTAGCAACTCGCAATGGGGACTGGCCCTTCCTTAGGCCACCAGAGCGTGTCCCTGAGGTCCCCGTCGTAACTCGAGAATACCTGCCGCAACTCGAGAATATCCAGGAGGTTCTCCCCTGCAGGCGAGATGAGGCCCATTTCCGCAGAGGCTTCACGGGGCTAATCACACCTCACCTCTGGAACGTCGAAAGGTTCCTTCCCACCCTTGGTACAACTCAAGAAGTTCCCCGACATACCCGTCTCGACTCGAGAGGAAACACGAGGGTCCCGCCCACATCCAGAGGAGCCCCGTTTCCGCCTCATAGCTCGAGGTGAGGAATCCTTTCCCTGCTTCGTCGGAAAAGAATTCCCGGCGTTCCCGTCGCATCTCAAGAGGAGGCCCTCTCAACAGGAACGGCGAGAGGAACTCCAGGGTCGTGCCACCATTCCAAGAGTCCACCAGATGTCTCAATCCATCCCAGAGGAACCTCTTTTCGTTCACCGGCTGGTCTTTCACGCCGAGGATCGACTCACACCAAGGTGGCTCTTGGCACAGCCCTGTGGGAAAGCCTCGTGGGAAAGCCTCGGGGGAAAGCCTCGAGGGAAAGCCACAGATCCCTTTATCCACGTGACATGAAGCGTGACCCTACTGCTGCAGCTCGGGAGGGAAGCGCACGTGCATGCCCCCACTCGAGATGAGACCTGAGTCCCGTGGGGAGACTCAGAGGCACCCCAAAATCCATGTCAACACTGGAGAGGAATCCTCAGGTTCTGGCCCCGACTCCACACAAGGTCTTAGGCCCTGGCATCGACGGGAGAGGAAACTCGAGATGGCCCGTAGCAACTCGCATGGGGACTGGCCCTTCCTGAGGCCACCAGAGCGGGTCCATGAGGTCCCCGTCGTAACTCGAGAAGACCTGCCGCAACTCGAGAATATCCAGGAGGTTCTCCCCTGCAGGCGAGATGAGGCCCATTTCCGCAGAGGCTTCTCGGGGCTAATCACACCTCACCTCTGGAACGTCGAAAGGGTCCTTCACTCCCTTGGTGCAACTCAAGAAGTTCCCCGACATACCCGTCTCCACTCGAGAGGAAACACGAGGGTCCCGCCCACATCCAGAGGAGCCCCGTTTCCGCCTCGTAGCTCGAGGTGACGTATCCTTTCCCTGCTTCGTCGGGAAAGAATTCCAGGCTTTCCCATCGCATGTCAAGAGGAGGTCCTCTCAACAGGAACGGCGAGAGGAACTCCAGGGTCGTGCCACCATTCCAAGAGTCCCCCAGATGTCTCTGTCCATTCCAGAGGAACCTCTTTTCCCTTCACCGACTCGTCTTTCACGCCGATGATCGACTCACACCAAGGTGGCACTTGGCACAGCCCTGTGGGAAAGCCTCGTGGGAAAGCCTCGAGGGAAATCCTCGAGGGAAAGCCACAGATCCTTTGATCCACGTGACAGGAAGCGTGACCCTACTGCTGCAGCTCGGGAGGGAATCGCACGTGCATGCCCCCACTCGAGACGAGGCCTGACTCCCCTGGGGAGACTGAGAGGCACCCCAAGGTCCATGTCAACACTGGAGAGAAATCCTCAGGTTCCGGCCCCGACTCCACACAAGGTCTTAGGCCACGGCATCGACAGGAGAGGAATCCCGAGATGGCCCCTAGCAACTCGCATAGGGACTGGCCCTTCCTGAGGCCACCAGAGAGGGTCCCTGAATTCCCCGTCGTAACTCGAGAAGACCTGCCGCAACTCGAGAATATCCAGGAGGTTCTCCCCTGCAGGCGAGATGAGGCCCATTTCCGCAGAGGCTTCTCGGGGCTAATCACACCTCACCTCTGGAACGTCGAAAGGGTCCTTCACTCCCTTGGTGCAACTCAAGAAGTTCCCCGACATACCCGTCTCCACTCGAGAGGAAACACGAGGGTCCCGCCCACATCCAGAGGAGCCCCGTTTCCGCCTCGTAGCTCGAGGTGAGGGATCCTTTCCGTGCTTCGTCTGGAAAGAATTCCGGGCATTCCCGTCGCATCTCAAGAGGAGGCCCTCTCAACAGGAACGGCGAGAGGAACTCCAGGGTCGTGCCACCATTCCAAGAGTCCCCCAGATGTCTCAATCCATTCCAGAGGAACCTCTTTTCCTTCACCGGCTCGTCTTTCACGCCGAGGATCGACTCACACCAAGGTGGCACTTGGCACAGCCCTGTGGGAAACCCTCGTGGGAAAGCCTCGAGGGAAAGCCTCGAGGGAAAGCCACAGATCCCTTGATCCACGTGACAGGAAGCGTGACCCTACTGCTGCAGCTCGGGAGGGAAGCGCACGTGCATTCCCCCACTCGAGCCGAGGACTGACTCGCCTGGGGAGACTCAGAGTCACCCCAAAATCTATGTCAACACTGGAGAGGAATCCTCAGGTTCTGGCCCCGACTCCACACAAGGTCTTAGGCTCCGGCATCGACGGGAGAGAAATCTCGAGATGGCCCCTAGCAACTCGCATGGGGACTGGCCCTTCCTGAGGCCACCAGAGCGGTTCCCTGAGGTCCCCGTGGTAACTCGAGAAGACCTGCCGCAACTCGAGAATATCCAGGAGGTTCTCCCCTGCAGGCGAGATGAGGCCCATTACCGCAGAAGCTTCTCGGGGCTAATCACACCACACCTCTCGATCGTCGAAAGGTTCCTTCCCACCCATGGTACAACTCAAGAAGTTCCCCGACGTACCCATCTCCACTCGAGAGTAAACACGAGGGTCCCGCCCACATCCAGAGGAGCCCCGTTTCCGCCTCGTAGCTCTAGGTGAGGAATCCTTTCCCTGCTTCTTCGGGAAAGAATTCCCGGCGATCCCGTCGCAACTCAAGAGGAGGCCCTCTCAACAGGAACGGCGAGAGGAACTCCAGGGTCGTGCCACCATTCCAAGAGTCCCCCAGATATCTCAATCCATTCCAGAGGAACCTCTTTTCCCTTCACCGGCTCGTCTTTCACGCCGAGGATCGACTCACACCCAGGTGGCACTTGGCACAGCCCTGTGGGAAAGCCTCGTGGGAAAGCCTCGAGGGAAAGCCTCGAGGGAAAGCCACAGATCCCATTATCCACGTGACAGGAAGCGTGACCCTACTGCTGCAGCTCGGGAGGGAAGCGCACGTGCATGCCCCCACTCGAGACGAGGCCTGACTCCCCTGGGGAGACTCAGACGCACCCCAAAATCCATGTCAACACTGGAGAGGAATCCTCAGGTTCTGGCCCCGACTCCACACAAGGTCTTAGGCCCCGGCATCGACGGGAGAGGAATCTCGAAATGGCCCCTAGCAACTCGCATGGGGACTGGCCCTTCCTGAGGCCACCAGAGCGGGTCCCTGAGTTCCCCGTCGTAACTCGAGAAGGCATGCCGCAACTCGAGAATATCCAGGAGGTTCTCCCCTGCAGGCGAGATGAGGCCCATTTCCGCAGAGGCTTCTCGGGGCTAATCACACCACACCTCTCGATCGTCGAAAGGTTCCTTCCCACCCATGGTACAACTCAAGAAATTCCCCGACATACCCGTCTCCACTCGAGAGGAAACCCGAGGGTCCCGCCCACATCTAGAGGAGCCCCGTTTCCGCCTCGTAGCTCGAGGTGAGGGATCCTTTCCCTGCTTCGTCGGGAAAGAATTCCTGGCGTTCCCGTCGCATCTCAAGAGGAGGCCCTCTCAACAGGAACGGCGAGAGGAACTCCAGGGTCGTGCCACCATTCCAAGAGTCCCCCAGATGTCTCAATCCATTCCAGAGGAACCTCTTTTCCCTTCACCGGCTCGTCTTTCACGTGCAGGATCGACTCACACCAAGGTGGCACTTGGCACAGCCCTGTGGGAAAGCCTCGTGGGAAAGCCTCGAGGGAAAGCCTCGAGGGAAAGACACAGATCCCTTGATTCACGTGACAGGAAGCGTGACCCTACTGCTGCAGCTCGGGAGGGAAGCGCACGTGCATGCCCCCACTCGAGACGAGGCCTGACTCCCCTGGGGAGACTCACAGGCACCCCAAAATCCATGTCAACACTGGAGAGGAATCCTCAGGTTCTGGCCCCGACTCCACACAAGGTTTTAGGCCCCGGCATCAACGGGAGAGGAATCTCGAGTTGGCCCCTAGCAACTCGCAATGGGACTGGCCCTTCCTTAGGCCACCAGAGCGTGTCCCTGAGGTCCCCGTCGTAACTCGAGAAGACGTGCCGCAACTCGAGAATATCCAGGAGGTTCTCCCCTGCAGGCGAGATGAGGCCCATTTCCGCAGAGGCTTCACGGGGCTAATCACACCTCACCTCTGGAACGTCGAAAGGTTCCTTCCCACCCTTGGTACACCTCAAGAAGTTCCCCGACATACCCGTCTCGACTCGAGAGGAAACACGAGGGTCCCGCCCACATCCAGAGGAGCCCCGTTTCCGCCTCATAGCTCGAGGTGAGGAATCCTTTCCCTGCTTCGTCGGGAAAGAATTCCCGGCGTTCCCGTCGCATCTCAAGAGGAGGCCCTCTCAACAGGAAAGGCGAGAGGAACTCCAGGGTCGTGCCTCCATTCCAAGAGTCCACCAGATGTCTCAATCCATCCCAGAGGAACCTCTTTTTCGTTCACCAGCTGGTCTTTCACGCCGAGGATCGACTCACACCAAGGTGGCTCTTGGCACAGCCCTGTGGGAAAGCCTCGGGGGAAAGCCTCAAGGGAAAGCCACAGATCCCTTTATCCACGTGACATGAAGCGTGAACCTACTGCTGCAGCTCGGGAGGGAAGCGCACGTGCATGCCCCCACTAGAGATGAGACCTGAGTCCCGTGGGGAGACTCAGAGGCACCCCAAAATCCATGTCAACACTGGAGAGGAATCCTCAGGTTCTGGCCCCGACTCCACACAAGGTCTTAGGCCCTGGCATCGACGGGAGAGGAATCTCGAGATGGCCCGTAGCAACTCGCATGGGGACTGGCCCTTCCTGAGGCCACCAGAGCGGGTCCATGAGGTCCCCGTCGTAACTCGAGAAGACCTGCCGCAACTCGAGAATATCCAGGAGGTTCTCCCCTGCAGGCGAGATGAGGCCCATTTCCGCAGAGGCTTCTCGGGGCTAATCACACCTCACCTCTGGAACGTCGAAAGGGTCCTTCACTCCCTTGGTGCAACTCAAGAAGTTCCCCGACATACCCGTCTCCACTCGAGAGGAAACACGAGGGTCCCGCCCACATCCAGAGGAGCCCCGTTTCCGCCTCGTAGCTCGAGGTGAGGTATCCTTTCCCTGCTTCGTCGGGAAAGAATTCCGGGCTTTCCCATCGCATGTCAAGAGGAGGTCCTCTCAACAGGAACGGCGAGAGGAACTCCAGGGTCGTGCCACCATTCCAAGAGTCCCCCAGATGTCTCTGTCCATTCCAGAGGAACCTCTTTTCCCTTCACCGACTCGTCTTTCACGCCGATGATCGACTCACACCAAGGTGGCACTTGGCACAGCCCTGTGGGAAAGCCTCGTGGGAAAGCCTCGAGGGAAATCCTCGAGGGAAAGCCACAGATCCTTTGATCCACGTGACAGGAAGCGTGACCCTACTGCTGCAGCTCGGGAGGGAATCGCACGTGCATGCCCCCACTCAAGACGAGGCCTGACTCCCCTGGGGAGACTCAGAGGCACCCCAAGATCCATGTCAACACTGGAGAGGAATGCTCAGGTTCCGGCCCCGACTCCACACAAGGTCTTAGGCCCCGGCATGGACGGGAGAGGAATCCCGAGATGGCCCCTAGCAACTCGCATGGGGACTGGCCCTTCCTGAGGCCACCAGAGCGGTTTCCTGAGGTCCCCGTCATAACTCGAGAGGACCTGCCGCAACTCGAGAATATCCAGGAGGTTCTCCCCTGCAGGCGAGATGAGGCCCATTTCCGCAGAGGCTTCTCGGGGCTAATCACACCTCACCTCTGGAACGTCGAAAGGGTCCTTCACTCCCTTGGTGCAACTCAAGAAGTTCCCCGACATACCCGTCTCCACTCGAGAGGAAACACGAGGGTCCCGCCCACATCCAGAGGAGCCCCGTTTCCGCCTCGTAGCTCGAGGTGAGGGATCCTTTCCCTGCTTCGTCGGGAAAGAATTCCCGGCGTTCCCGTCGCATCTCAAGAGGAGGCCCTCTCAACAGGAACGGCGAGAGGAACTCCAGGGTCGTGCCACCATTCCAAGAGTCCGCCAGATGTCTCAATCCATTCCAGAGGAACCTCTTTTTCCTTCACCGGCTCGTCTTTCACGCCGAGGATCGACTCACACCAAGGTGGCACTTGGGACAGCCCTGTGGGAAAGCCTCGTGGGAAAGCCTCGAGGGAAAGCCTCGAGGGAAAGCCACAGATGCCTTTATCCACGTGACAGGAAGCGTGACCCTACCTCTGCAGCTCAAGAGGGAAGCGCACGTGCATGCCCCCACTCGAGACGAGTCCTGACTCCCCTGGGGAGACTCAGAGGCACCCCAAAATCCATGTCAACACTGGAGAGGAATCCTCAGGTTCTGGCCCCGACTCCACACAAGGTCTTAGGCCCCGGCATCGACGGGAGAGGAATCCCGAAATGGCGCCTAGCAACTCGAATGAGGACTGGCCCTTCCTGAGGCCACCAGAGCGGGTCCCTGAGGTCCCGTCGTAACTCGAGAAGACCTGCCGCAACTCGAGAATATCCAGGAGGTTCTCCCCTGCAGGCGAGATGAGGCCCATTTCCGCAGAGGCTTCTCGGGGCTAATCACACCTCACCTCTGGAACGTCGAAAGGGTCCTTCACTCCCTTGGTTCAACTCAAGAAGTTCCCCGACATACCCGTCTCCACTCGAGAGGAAACACGAGGGTCCCGCCCACATCCAGAGGAGCCCCGTTTCCGCCTCGTAGCTCGAGGTGAGGGATCCTTTCCCTGCTTCGTCGGGAAAGAATTCCGGGCGTTCCCATCGCATCGCAAGAGGAGGTCCTCTAAACAGGAACGGCGAGAGGAACTCCAGGGTCGTGCCACCATTCCAAGAGTCCCCCAGATGTCTCTGTCCATTCCAGAGGAACCTCTTTTCCCTTCACCGGCTCGTCTTTCACGCCGAGGATCGACTCACACCAAGGTGACACTTGGCACAGCCCTGTGGGAAAGCCTCGTGGGAAATCCTCGAGAGAAAGCCTGGAGGGAAAGCCACAGATCCTTTGATCCACGTGACAGGAAGCGTGACCCTACTGCTGCAGCTCGGGAGGGAATCGCACGTGCATGCCCCCACTCGAGACGAGGCCTGACTCCCCTGGGGATACTGAGAGGCACCCCAAGATCCATGTCAACACTGGAGAGGAATCCTCAGGTTCCGGCCCCGACTCCACACAAGGTCTCAGGCCCCGGCATCGATGGGAGAGGAATCCCGAGATGGCCGCTAGCAACTCGCATGGGGACTGGCCCTTCCTGAGGCCACCAGAGCGGGTCCCTGAGGTCCCCGTCGTAACTCGAGAAGACCTGCCGCAACTCGAGATTATCCAGGAGGTTCTCCCCTGCAGGCGAGATGAGGCCCATTTCCGCAGAGGCTTCTCGGGGCTAATCACACCTCACCTCTGGAACGTCGAAAGGTTCCTTCCCACCCTTGGTACAACTCAAGAAGTTCCCCGACATACCCGTCTCCACTCGAGAGGAAACACGAGGGTCCCGCCCACATCCAGAGGAGCCCCGTTTCCGCCTCGTAGCTCGAGGTGAGGGATCCTTTCCCTGCTTCATCGGGAAAGAATTCCCGGCGTTCCCATCGCATCTCAAGAGGCGGCCCTCTCAACAGGAACGGCGAGAGGAACTCCAGGGTCGTGTCACCATTCCAAGAGTCCCCCAGATGTCTCAATGCATTCCAGAGGAACCTCTTTTTCCTTCACCGGCTCGTCTTTCACGCCGAGGATCGACTCACACCAAGGTGGCACTTGGCACAGCCCTGTGGGAAAGCCTCGTGGGAAAGCCTCGAGGGAAAGCCACAGATCCCTTTATGCACGTGACAGGAAGCGTGACCCTACTGCTGCAGCTCGGGAGGGAAGCTCACGTGCATGCCCCCACTCGAGACGATTCCTGACTCCCCTGGGGAGACTCAGAGGCACCCCAAAATCCATGTCAACACTGGAGAGGAATCCTCAGGTTCTGGCCCGACTCCACACAAGGTCTTAGGCCCCGGCATGGATGGGAGAGGAATCCCGAAATGGCGCCTAGCAACTCGCATGGGGACTGGCCCTTCCTGAGGCCACCAGAGCGGGTCCCTGAGGTCCCTGTCGTAACTCGAGAAGACCTGCCGCAACTGGAGAATATCCAGGAGGTTCTCCCCTGCAGGCGAGATGAGGCCCATTTCCGCAGAGGCTTCTCGGGGCTAATCACACCTCACCTCTGGAACGTCGAAAGGGTCCTTCACTCCCTTGGTGCAACTCAAGAAATTCCCCGACATACCCGTCTCCACTCGAGAGGAAACACGAGGGTCCCGCCCACATCCAGAGGAGCCCCGTTTCCGCCTCGTAGCTCGAGGTGAGGGATCCTTTCCCTGCTTCGTCGGGAAAGAATTCCGGGCGTTCTCATCGCATCGCAAGAGGAGGTCCTCTAAACAGGAACGGCGAGAGGAACTCCAGGGTCGTGCCACCATTCCAAGAGACCCCCAGATGTCTCTGTCCATTCCAGAGGAACCTCTTTTCCCTTCACCGGCTCGTCTTTCACGCCGAGGATCGACTCACACCAAGGTGGCACTTGGCACAGCCCTGTGGGAAAGCCTCGTGGGAAAGCCTCGAGGGAAAGCCTCGTGGGAAAGCCACAGATCCTTTGATCCACGTGACAGGAAGCGTGACCCTACTGCTGCAGCTCAGGAGGGAATCGCACGTGCATGCCCCCACTCGAGACGAGGCCTGACTCCCCTGGGGAGACTGAGAGGTACCCAAAGATCCATGTCAACACTGGAGAGGAATCCTCAGGTTCGGCCCCGACTCCACACAAGGTCTTAGGCCCCGGCATCGATGGGAGAGGAATCCCGAGATGGTCGCTAGCAACTCGCATGGGGACTGGCCCTTCCTGAGGCCACCAGAGCGGGTCCCTGAGGTCCCCGTCGTAACTCGAGAAGACCTGCCGCAACTCGAGATTATCCAGGAGGTTCTCCCCTGCAGGCGAGATGAGGCCCATTTCCGCAGAGGCTTCTCGGGGCTAATCACACCTCACCTCTGGAACGTCGAAAGGTTCCTTCCCACCCTTGGTACAACTCAAGAAGTTCCCCGACATACCCGTCTCCACTCGAGAGGAAACACGTGGGTCCCGCCCACATCCAGAGGAGCCCCGTTTCCGCCTCGTAGCTCGAGGTGAGGGATCCTTTCCCTGCTTCATCGGGAAAGAATTCCGGGCGTTACCGTCGCATCTCAAGAGGAGGCCCTCTCAACAGGAACGGCGAGAGGAACTCCAGGGTCGTGCCACCATTCCAAGAGTCCCCCAGATGTCTCAATGCATTCCAGAGGAACCTCTTTTTCCTTCACTGGCTCGTCTTTCACGCCGAGGATCGACTCACACCAAGGTGGCACTTGGCACACCCCTGTGGGATAGCCTCGTGGGAAAACCTCGAGGGAAAACCTCGAGGGAAAGCCACAGATCCCTTTATCCACGTGACAGGAAGCGTGACCCTACTGCTGCAGCTCGGGAGGGAAGCGCACGTGCATGCCCCCACTCGAGACGTGTCCTGACTCCCCTGGGGAGACTCAGAGGCACCCCAAAATCCATGTCAACACTGGAGAGGAATCCTCAGGTTCTGGCCCCGACTCCACACAAGGTCTTAGGCCCCGGCATCGACGGGAGAGGAATTCCGAAATGGCGCCGAGCAACTCGCATGGGGACTGGCCCTTCCTGAGGCCACCAGAGCGGGTCCCTGAGGTCCCCGTCGTAACTCGAGAAGACCTGCCGCAACTCGAGAATATCCAGGAGGTTCTCCCCTGCAGGCGAGATGAGGCCCATTTCCGCAGAGGCTTCTCGGGGCTAATCACACCTCACCTCTGGAACGTCGAAAGGGTCCTTCACTCCCTTGGTGCAACTTAAGAGGTTCCCCGACATACCCGTCTCCACTCGAGAGGAAACACGAGGGTCCCGCCCACATCCAGAGGAGCCCCGTTTCCGCCTCGTACCTCGAGGTGAGGGAACCTTTCCCTGCTTCGTCGGGAAAGAATTCCGGGCGTTCACGTCGCATCTCATGAGGACGTCCTCTCAACAGGAACGGCAAGAGGAACTCCAGGGTCGTGCCCCCATTCCAGAAGTCCCCCAGATGTCTCTGTCCATTCCAGAGGAACCTCTTTTCCCTTCACCGGCTCGTTTTTCACGCCGAGGATCGACTCACACCAAGGTGGTACTTGGCACAGCCCTGTGGGAAAGCCTCGTGGGAAAGCCTCGAGGGAAATCCTCGAGGGAAAGCCACAGATCCTTTGATCCACGTGACAGGACGCGTGACCCTACTGCTGCAGCTCGGGAGAGAATCGCACGTGCATGCCCCCACTCGAGACGAGGCCTAACTCCGCTGGGGAGACTGAGAGGCACCCCAAGATCCATGTCAACACTGGAGAGGAATCGTCAGGTTCCGGCCCCGACTCCACACAAGGTCTTAGGCCCCGGCATCGATGGGAGAGGAATACCGAGATGGCCGCTAGCAACTCGCATGGGGACTGGCCCTTCGTGAGGCCACCAGAGCGGGTCCCTGAGGTCCCCGTCGTAACTCGAGAAGACATGACGCAACTCGAGAATATCCAGGAGGTTCTCCCCTGCAGGCGAGATGAGGCCCGTTTCCGCAGAGGCTTCTCGGGGCTAATCACACCTCACCTCTGGAACGTCGAAAGGTTCCTTCCCAACCTTGGTACAACTCAAGAAGTTCTCCGACATACCCGTCTCCACTCGAGAGGAAACACGAGGGTCCCGCCCATATCCAGAGGAGCCCCGTTTCCGCCTCGTAGCTCGAGGTGAGGGGTCCTTTCCCTGCTTCATCGGAAAAGAATTCCGGGCGTTCCCGTCGCATCTCAAGTGGAGGCCCTCTCAACAGGAACGGCGAGAGGAACTCCAGGGTCGTGCCACCATTCCAAGAGTCCCCCAGATGTCTCAATCCATTCCAGAGGAAACTCTTTTTCCTTCACCGGCTCGTCTTTCACGCCGAGGATCGACTCACACCAAGGTGGCACTTGGCACAGCCCTGTGGGAAAGCCTCGTGGGAAAGCCTCGAGGGAAAGCCTCGAGGAAAAGCCACAGATCCCTTTATCCACGTGACAGGAAGCGTGACCCTACTGCTGCAGCTCGGGAGGGAAGCGCACGTGCATGCCCCCACTCGAGACGTGTCCTGACTCCCCTGGGGAGACTCAGAGGCACCCCAAAATCCATGTCAACACTGGAGAGGAATCCTCAGGTTCTGGCCCCGACTCCACACAAGGTCTTAGGCCCCGGCATCGACGGGAGAGGAATCCCGAAATGGCGCCGAGCAACTCGCATGGGGACTGGCCCTTCCTGAGGCCACCAGAGCGGGTCCCTGAGGTCCCCGTCGTAACTCGAGAAGACCTGCCGCAACTCGAGAATATCCAGGAGGTTCTCCCCTGCAGGCGAGATGAGGCCCATTTCCGCAGAGGCTTCTCGGGGCTAATCACACCTCACCTCTGGAACGTCGAAAGGTTCCTTTCCACCCTTGGTACAACTCAAGAAGTTGCCCGACATACCGGTCTCCACTCGAGAGTAAACACGAGGGTCCCGCCCACATCCAGAGGAGCCCCGTTTCCGCCTCGTAGCTCGAGGTGAGGGATCCTTTCCCTGCTTCGTCGGGAAAGAATTCCCGGCGTTCCCGTCGCATCTCAAGAGGAGGCCCTCTCAACAGGAACGGCGAGAGGAACTCCAGGGTCGTGCCACCATTCCAAGAGTCCCCCAGATGTCTCAATCCATTCCAGAGGAACCTCTTTTCCCTTCACCGGCTCGTCTTTCACGCCGAGGATCGACTCACACCAAGGTGGCACTTGGCACAGCCCTGTGGGAAAGCCTCGTGGGAAAGCCTCGAGGAAAGCCACAGATCCCTTGATCCACGTGACAGGAAGCGTGATTCTACTGGTGCAGCTCGGGAGGGAAGCGCACGTTCATGCCCCCACTCGAGACGAGTCCTGTCTCCCCTGGGGAGACTCAGAGGCAACCCAAAATCCATGTCAACACTGGAGAGGAATCCTCAGGTTTCGGCCCCGACTCCACACAAGGTCTTAGGCCCCGGCATGGACACGTGAGGAATCCCGAGATGGCCCCTAGCAACTGGCACGGGGACTGGCCTTTCCTTAGGCCACAAGAGCGGGTCCCTGAGGTCCCCGTCGTAACTCGAGAAGCCCTGCCGCAACTCGAGAAAATCCAGGAGGTTCTCACCTCCAGGCGAGATGAGGCCCGTTTCCGCTGAGGCGTCTCGAGGCTGATCACACCTTACCTCTGGAACTTCGAAAGGGTCCTTCACACCCTTGGTGCAGATCAAGAAGTTCCCCGACATACCCGTCTCCACTCGAGAGGAAACACGAGGGTCCCGCCGACATCCAGAGGAGCCCCGTTTCCGCCTCGTAGCTCGAGATGAGGGATGCTTTCCCTGCTACGTCGGGAAAGAGTACCCGGCGTTCCCGTCGCATCTCGAGAGGAGGCCGTCTCAACAGGAACGGCGAGAGGAACTCCAGGGTCGTGCCACAATTCCAAGAATCCACCAGATGTCTCAGGCCATTCCAGAGGAACCTCTTTTCCCTTCACCGGCTCGTCTTTCGCGCCGAGGATCGACTCACACCAAGGCGGAACGTGACACAGCCTTGTGGGAAAGATTCGTGGGAAAGCCCCGAGGGAAAGCCTCGAGGCAAAGCCACAGATCCCTTGATCCACGTGACAGGAAGCGTGACACTACTGCTGCAGCTCGGGAGGAAAGCTCACGTGCATGCCCCCACGTGAGACGATGCCTGACTCCCCTGGGGAGACTCAGAAGCACCCCAAGATCCATGGCAACACTGGCGAATAATCCTCAGGTTCCGGCCCCGACTCCACACAAGGTCTTAGGCCCCGGCATGGACGGGAGAGGAATCCCGAGATGGCTCCTAGCAACTCGCACGGGGACTGGCCTTTCCTTAGGCCACAAGAGCGGGTCCCTGAGGTCCCCGTCTTAACTCGAGAAGACCTGCCGCAACTCGAGAAAATCCAGGAGGTTCTCCCCTCCAGGCGAGATGAGGCCCGTTTCCGCTGAGGCGTCTCGAGGCTGATCACACCTCACCTCTGGAACTTCGAAAGGGTCCTTCACACCCTTGGTGCAGATCAAGAAGTTCCCCGACATACCCGTCTCCACTCGAGAGGAAACACGAGGGTCCCGCCCACATCCAGAGGAGCCCCGTTTCCGCCTCGTAGCTCGAGATGAGGGATCCTTTCCCTGCTACGTCGGGAAAGAGTTCCCGGCGTTCCCGTCGCATCTCAAGGGGAGGCCCTCTCAACAGGAACGCCGAGAGGAACTCCAGGGTCGTGCCACCATTCCAAGAGTCCCCCAGATGTCTCAGTCCATTCCAGAGGAACCTCTTTTCCCTTCACCGGTTCGTCTTTCACGCCGAGGATCGACTCACACCAAGGTGGCACGTGGCACAGCCCTGTGGGAAAGCCTCGGGGGAAAGCCTCGAGCGAAAGCCTCGAGGGAAACCACAGATACCTTGATCCACGTGACAGGAAGCATGACACTCCTGCTGCAGCTCGGGAGGAAAGCGCACGTGTATGCCCGCACTCGAGACGAGGCCTGACTCCCCTGGGGAGACTCTGAAGCACCCCAAGATCCATGGCAACACTGGAGAGGAATCCTCAGGTTCTGGACCCGACTCCACACAAGGTCTTAGGCCCTGGCATCGACGGGAGAGGAATCTCGAGATGGCCCCTAGCAACTCGCATGGGGATTGGCCCTTCCTGAGGCCACCAGAGCGGGTCCCTGAGGTCCCCGTCGTAACTCGAGAAGACCTGCCGCAACTCGAGAATATCCAGGAGGTTCTCCCCTGCAGGCGAGATGAGGCCCATTTCCGCAGAGGCTTCTCGGGGCTAATCACACCTCACCTCTGGAACGTCGAAAGGGTCCTTCACTCCCTTGGTGCAACTTAAGAGGTTCCCCGACATACCCGTCTCCACTCGAGAGGAAACACGAGGGTCCCGCCCACATCCAGAGGAGCCCCGTTTCCGCCTCGTACCTCGAGGTGAGGGAACCTTTCCCTGCTTCGTCGGGAAAGAATTCCGGGCGTTCCCGTCGCATCTCATGAGGACGTCCTCTCAACAGGAACGGCAAGAGGAACTCCAGGGTCGTGCCACCATTCCAGAAGTCCCCCAGATGTCTCTGTCCATTCCAGAGGAACCTCTTTTCCCTTCACTGGCTCGTTTTTCACGCCGAGGATCGACTCACACCAAGGTGGTACTTGGCACAGCCCTGTGGGAAAGCCTCGTGGGAAAGCCTCGAGGGAAATCCTCGAGGGAAAGCCACAGATCCTTTGATCCACGTGACAGGACGCGTGACCCTACTGCTGCAGCTCGGGAGAGAATCGCACGTGCATGCCCCCACTCGAGACGAGGCCTGACTCCGCTGGGGAGACTGAGAGGCACCCCAAGATCCATGTCAACACTGGAGAGGAATCCTCAGGTTCCGGCCCCGACTCCACACAAGGTCTTAGGCCCCCGCATCGATGGGAGAGGAATACCGAGAGGCCCCCTAGCAACTCGCACGGGGACTGGTCTTTTCTGAGGCCAACAGAGCGGGTCCCTGAGGTCCCCGTCGTAACTCGAGAAGACATGACGCAACTCGAGAATATCCAGGAGGTTCTCCCCTGCAGGCGAGATGAGGCCCGTTTCCGCAGAGGCTTCTCGGGGCTAATCACACCTCACCTCTGGAACGTCGAAAGTTTCCTTCCCAACCTTTGTACAACTCAAGAAGTTCTCCGACATACCCGTCTCCACTCGAGAGGAAACACGAGGGTCCCGCCCATATCCAGAGGAGCCCCGTTTCCGCCTCGTAGCTCGAGGTGAGGGATCCTTTCCCTGCTTCATCGGAAAAGAATTCCGGGCGTTCCCGTCGCATCTCAAGGGGAGGCCCTCTCAACAGGAACGGCGAGAGGAACTCCAGGGTCGTGCCACCATTCCAAGAGTCCCCCAGATGTCTCAATCCATTCCAGAGGAAACTCTTTTTCCTTCACCGGCTCGTCTTTCACGCCGAGGATCGACTCACACCAAGGTGGCACTTGGCACAGCCCTGTGGGAAAGCCTCCTGGGAAAGCCTCGAGGGAAAGCCTCGAGGAAAAGCCACAGATCCCTTTATCCACGTGACAGGAAGCGTGACCCTACTGCTGCAGCTCGCGAGGGAAGCGCACGTGCATGCCCCCAGTCGAGACGAGGCCTGACTCCCCTGGGGAGACTCAGAGGCACCCCAAAATCCATGTCAACACTGGAGAGGAATCCTCAGGTTCTGGCCCCGACTCCACACAAGGTCTTAGGCCCCGGCATCGACGGGAGAGGAATCCCGAAATGGCGCCTAGCAACTCGCATGGGGACTGGCCCTTCGTGAGGCCACCAGAGCTGGTCCCTGAGGTCCCCGTCGTAACTCTAGAAGACCTGCCGCAACTCGAGAATATCCAGGAGGTTCTCCCCTGCAGGCGAGATGAGGCCCATTTCCGCAGAGGTTTCTCGGGGCTAATCACACCTCACCTCTGGAACGTCGAAAGGGTCCTTCACTCCCTTGGTGCAACTTAAGAAGTTCCCCGACATACCCGTCTCCACTCGAGAGGAAACACGAGGGTCCCGCCCACATCCAGAGGAGCCCCGTTTCCGCCTCGTAGCTCGAGATGAGGGATCCTTTCCCTGCTTCGTCGGGAAAGAGTTCCCGGCGTTCCCGTCGCATCTCAAGAGGAGGCCCTCTCTACAGGAACGGCGAGAGGAACTCCAGGGTCGTGCCACCATTCCAAGAATCCCCCAGATGTCTCAGGCCATTCCAGAGGAACCTCTTTTCCCTTCACCGGCTCGTCTTTCACGCCGAGGATCGAATCACACCAAGGCGGCACGTGGCACAGCCTTGTGGGTAAGACTCGTGGGAAAGCCTCGAGGGAAAGCCTCGAGGCAAAGCCACAGATCCCTTGATCCACGTGACAGGAAGCGTGACACTACTGCTGCAGCTCGGGAGGAAAGCACACGTGCATGCCCCCACTCGAGACGAGGCCTGACTCCCCTGGGGAGACTCAGAGGCACCCCAAAATCCATGTCAACACTGGAGGGGAATGCTCAGGTTCCGGCCCCGACTCCACACAAGGACTGAGGCCCCGGCATGGACGGGAGAGGAATCCCGACAGGTCCCCTAGCAACTCGCATGGGGACTGGCCTTTCCTGAGGCCACCAGAGCGGGTCCCTGAGGTCCCCGTCGTAACTCGAGAAGACCTGCCGCAGCTCGAGAATATCCAGGAGGTTCTCCCCTCCAGGCGAGATGAGGCCCATTTCCGCTGAGGCGTCTCGAGGCTGATCACACCTCACCTCTGGAACTTCGAAAGGGTCCTTCACACCCTTGGTGCAAATCAAGAAGTTCCCCGACCTAGCCGTCTCCACTCGAGAGGAATCACGAGGGTCCCGCCCACATCCAGAGTAGCCCCGTTTCCGCCTCGTAGCTCGAGATGAGGGATCCTTTCCCTGCTTCGTCGGGAAAGAGTTCCCGGCGTTCCCGTCGCATCTCAAGAGGAGGCCCTCTCAACAGGAACGGCGAGAGGAACTCCAGGGTCGTGCCACCATTCCAAGAGTCCCCCAGATGTCTCAGTCCATTCCAGAGGAACCTCTTTTCCCTTCAGCGGCTCGTCTTTCACGCCGAGGATCGACTCACACCAAGGTGGCACGTGGCACAGCCCTGTGGGAAAGCCTCGTGGGAAAGCCTCGAGGGACAGCCTCGAGGGAAAGCCACAGATCCCTTGATCCACGTGACAGGAAGCGTGACACTACTGCTGCAGCTCGGGAGGAAAGCGCACGTGCATGCCCCCACTCGAGACGAGGCCTGACTCCCCTGGGGAGACTCAGAAGCACCCCAAGATCCATGGCAACACTGGAGAGGAATCCTCAGGTTCCGGCCCCGACTCCACACAAGGACTGAGGCCCCGGCATGGACGGGAGAGGAATCCCGAGAGGTCCCCTAGCAACTCGCATGGGGACTGGCCTTTCCTGAGGCCACCAGAGCGGGTCCCTGAGGTCCCCGTCGTAACTCGAGAAGACCTGCCGCAGCTCGAGAAAATCCAGGAGGTTCTCCCCTCCAGGCGAGATGAGGCCCATTTCCGCTGAGGCGTCTCGAGGCTGATCACACCTCACCTCTGGAACTTCGAAAGGGTCCTTCACACCCTTGGTGCAAATCAAGAAGTTCCCCGACCTAGCCGTCTCCACTCGAGAGGAATCACGAGGGTCCCGCCCACATCCAGAGGAGCCCCGTTTCCGCCTCGTAGCTCGAGATGAGGGATCCTTTCCCTGCTTCGTCGGGAAAGAGTTCCCGGCGTTCCCGTCGCATCTCAAGAGGAGGCCCTCTCTACAGGAACGGCGAGAGGAACTCCAGGGTCGTGCCACCATTCCAAGAATCCCCCAGATGTCTCAGGCCATTCCAGAGGAACCTCTTTTCCCTTCACCGGCTCGTCTTTCACGCCGAGGATCGAATCACACCAAGGCGGCACGTGGCACAGCCTTGTGGGTAAGACTCGTGGGAAAGCCTCGAGGGAAAGCCTCGAGGCAAAGCCACAGATCCCTTGATCCACGTGACAGGAAGCGTGACACTACTGCTGCAGCTCGGGAGGAAAGCACACGTGCATGCCCCCACTCGAGACGAGGCCTGACTCCCCTGGGGAGACTCAGAGGCACCCCAAAATCCATGTCAACACTGGAGGGGAATGCTCAGGTTCCGGCCCCGACTCCACACAAGGACTGAGGCCCCGGCATGGACGGGAGAGGAATCCCGACAGGTCCCCTAGCAACTCGCATGGGGACTGGCCTTTCCTGAGGCCACCAGAGCGGGTCCCTGAGGTCCCCGTCGTAACTCGAGAAGACCTGCCGCAGCTCGAGAATATCCAGGAGGTTCTCCCCTCCAGGCGAGATGAGGCCCATTTCCGCTGAGGCGTCTCGAGGCTGATCACACCTCACCTCTGGAACTTCGAAAGGGTCCTTCACACCCTTGGTGCAAATCAAGAAGTTCCCCGACCTAGCCGTCTCCACTCGAGAGGAATCACGAGGGTCCCGCCCACATCCAGAGTAGCCCCGTTTCCGCCTCGTAGCTCGAGATGAGGGATCCTTTCCCTGCTTCGTCGGGAAAGAGTTCCCGGCGTTCCCGTCGCATCTCAAGAGGAGGCCCTCTCAACAGGAACGGCGAGAGGAACTCCAGGGTCGTGCCACCATTCCAAGAGTCCCCCAGATGTCTCAGTCCATTCCAGAGGAACCTCTTTTCCCTTCAGCGGCTCGTCTTTCACGCCGAGGATCGACTCACACCAAGGTGGCACGTGGCACAGCCCTGTGGGAAAGCCTCGTGGGAAAGCCTCGAGGGACAGCCTCGAGGGAAAGCCACAGATCCCTTGATCCACGTGACAGGAAGCGTGACACTACTGCTGCAGCTCGGGAGGAAAGCGCACGTGCATGCCCCCACTCGAGACGAGGCCTGACTCCCCTGGGGAGACTCAGAAGCACCCCAAGATCCATGGCAACACTGGAGAGGAATCCTCAGGTTCCGGCCCCGACTCCACACAAGGACTGAGGCCCCGGCATGGACGGGAGAGGAATCCCGAGAGGTCCCCTAGCAACTCGCATGGGGACTGGCCTTTCCTGAGGCCACCAGAGCGGGTCCCTGAGGTCCCCGTCGTAACTCGAGAAGACCTGCCGCAGCTCGAGAAAATCCAGGAGGTTCTCCCCTCCAGGCGAGATGAGGCCCATTTCCGCTGAGGCGTCTCGAGGCTGATCACACCTCACCTCTGGAACTTCGAAAGGGTCCTTCACACCCTTGGTGCAAATCAAGAAGTTCCCCGACCTAGCCGTCTCCACTCGAGAGGAATCACGAGGGTCCCGCCCACATCCAGAGGAGCCCCGTTTCCGCCTCGTAGCTCGAGATGAGGGATCCTTTCCCTGCTTCGTCGGGAAAGAGTTCCCGGCGTTCCCGTCGCATCTCAAGAGGAGGCCCTCTCAACAGGAACGGCGAGAGGAACTCCAGGGTCGTGCCACCATTCCAAGAGTCCCCCAGATGTCTCAGTGCATTCCAGAGGAACCTCTTTTCCCTTCACCGGCTCGTCTTTCACGCCGAGGATCGACTCACACCAAGGTGGCACGTGGCACAGCCCTGTGGGAAAGCCTCGTGGGAAAGCCTCGAGGGACAGCCTCGAGGGAAAGCCACAGATCCCTTGATCCACGTGACAGGAAGCGTGACACTACTGCTGCAGCTCGGGAGGAAAGCGCACGTGCATGCCCCCACTCGAGACGAGGCCTGACTCCCCTGGGGAGACTCAGAAGCACCCCAAGATCCATGGCAACACTGGAGAGGAATCCTCAGGTTCCGGCCCCGAGTCCACACAAGGACTGAGGCCCCGGCATGGACGGGAGAGGAATCCCGACAGGTCCCCTAGCAACTCGCATGGGGACTGGCCTTTCCTGAGGCCACCAGAGCGGGTCCCTGAGGTCCCCGTCGTAACTCGAGAAGACCTGCCGCAGCTCGAGAATATCCAGGAGGTTCTCCCCTCCAGGCGAGATGAGGCCCATTTCCGCTGAGGCGTCTCGAGGCTGATCACACCTCACCTCTGGAACTTCGAAAGGGTCCTTCACACCCTTGGTGCAAATCAAGAAGTTCCCCGACCTAGCCGTCTCCACTCGAGAGGAATCACGAGGGTCCCGCCCACATCCAGAGTAGCCCCGTTTCCGCCTCGTAGCTCGAGATGAGGGATCCTTTCCCTGCTTCGTCGGGAAAGAGTTCCCGGCGTTCCCGTCGCATCTCAAGAGGAGGCCCTCTCAACAGGAACGGCGAGAGGAACTCCAGGGTCGTGCCACCATTCCAAGAGTCCCCCAGATGTCTCAGTCCATTCCAGAGGAACCTCTTTTCCCTTCACCGGCTCGTCTTTCACGCCGAGGATCGACTCACACCAAGGTGGCACGTGGCACAGCCCTGTGGGAAAGCCTCGTGGGAAAGCCTCGAGGGACAGCCTCGAGGGAAAGCCACAGATCCCTTGATCCACGTGACAGGAAGCGTGACACTACTGCTGCAGCTCGGGAGGAAAGCGCACGTGCATGCCCCCAGTCGAGACGAGGCCTGACTCCCCTGGGGAGACTCAGAAGCACGCCAAGATCCATGGCAACACTGGAGAGGAATCCTCAGGTTCCGGCCCCGACTCCACACAAGGACTGAGGCCCCGGCATGGACGGGAGAGGAATCTCGAGAGGTCCCCTAGCAACTCGCATGGGGACTGGCCTTTCCTGAGGCCACCAGAGCGGGTCCCTGAGGTCCCCGTCGTAACTCGAGAAGACCTGCCGCAACTCGAGAAAATCCAGGAGGTTCTCCCCTCCAGGCGAGATGAGGCCCATTTCCGCTGAGGCGTCTCGAGGCTGATCACACCTCACTTCTGGAACTTCGAAAGGCTCCTTCACACCCTTGGTGCAAATCAAGACGTTCCCCGACATACCCGTCTCCACTCGAGGGGAATCACGAGGGTCCCGCCAACATCCAGAGGAGCCCCGTTTCCGCCTGGTAGCTCGAGATGAGGGATCCTTTCCCTGCTTCGTCGGGAAAGAGTTCCCGGCGTTCCCGTCGCATCTCAAGAGGAGGCCCTCTCAACAGGAACGGCGAGAGGAACTCCAGGGTCGTGCCACCATTCCAAGAGTCCCCCAGATGTCTCAGTCCATTCCAGAGGAACCTCTTTTCCCTTCACCGGCTCGTCTTTCACGCCGAGGATCGACTCACACCAAGGTGGCACGTGGCACAGCCCTGTGGGAAAGCCTCGTGGGAAAGCCTCGAGGGACAGCCTAGAGGGAAAGCCACAGAACCCTTGATCCACGTGACAGGAAGCGTGACACTACTACTGCAGTTCGGGAGGAAAGCGCACGTGCATGCCCCCACTCGAGACGAGGCCTGACTCCCCTGGGGAGACTCAGAAGCACCCCAAGATCCATGGCAACACTGGAGAGGAATCCTCAGGTTCCGGCCCCGACTCCACACAAGGACTGAGGCCCCGGCATGGACGGGAGAGGAATCCCGAGAGGTCCCCTAGCAACTCGCATGGGGACTGGCCTTTCCTGAGGCCACCAGAGCGGGTCCCTGAGGTCCCCGTCGTAACTCGAGAAGACCTGCCGCAACTCGAGAAAATCCTGGAGGTTCTCCCCTCCAGGCGAAATGAGGCCCATTTTCGCTGAGGCGTCTCGAGGCTGATCACACCTCACCTCTGGAACTTCGAAAGGCTCCTTCACACCCTTGGTGCAAATCAAGAAGTTCCCCGACCTACCCGTCTCCACTCGAGGGGAATCACGAGGGTCCCGCCCACATCCAGAGGAGCCCCGTTTCCGCCTCGTAGCTCGAGATGAGGGATCCTTTCCCTGCTTCGTCGGGAAAGAGTTCCCGGCGTTCCCGTCGCATCTCAAGAGGAGGCCTTCTCAACAGGAACGGCGAGAGGAACTCCAGGGTCGTGCCACCATTCCAAGAGTCCCCCAGATGTCTCAGTCCATTCCAGAGGAACCTCTTTTCCCTTCACCGGCTCGTCTTTCACGCCGAGGATTGACTCACACCAAGGTGGCACGTGGCACAGCCCCGTGGGAAAGCCTCGTGGGAAAGCCTCGAGGGACAGCCTCGAGGGAAAGCCACAGATCCCTTGATCCACGTGACAGGAAGCGTGACACTACTGCTGCAGCTCGGGAGGAAAGCGCACGTGCATGCCCCCACTCGAGACGAGGCCTGACTCCCCTGGGGAGACTCAGAAGCACCCCAAGATCCATGGCAACACTGGAGAGGAATCCTCAGGTTCCGGCCCCGACTCCACACAAGGACTGAGGCCCCGGCATGGACGGGAGAGGAAGCTCGAGAGGTCCCCTAGCAACTCGCATGGGGACTGGCCTTTCCTGAGGCCACCAGAGCGGGTCCCTGAGGTCCCCGTCGTAACTCGAGAAGACCTGCCGCAACTCGAGAAAATCCAGGAGGTTCTCCCCTCCAGGCGAGATGAGGCCCATTTCCGCTGAGGCGTCTCGAGGCTGATCACACCTCACTTCTGGAACTTCGAAAGGCTCCTTCACACCCTTGGTGCAAATCAAGACGTTCCCCGACATACCCGTCTCCACTCGAGGGGAATCACGAGGGTCCCGCCAACATCCAGAGGAGCCCCGTTTCCGCCTGGTAGCTCGAGATGAGGGATCCTTTCCCTGCTTCGTCGGGAAAGAGTTCCCGGCGTTCCCGTCGCATCTCAAGAGGAGGCCCTCTCAACAGGAACGGCGAGAGGAACTCCAGGGTCGTGCCACCATTCCAAGAGTCCCCCAGATGTCTCAGTCCATTCCAGAGGAACCTCTTTTCTCTTCACCGGCTCGTCTTTCACGCCGAGGATCGACTCACACCAAGGTGGCACGTGGCACAGCCCTGTGGGAAAGCCTCGTGGGAAAGCCTCGAGGGACAGCCTCGAGGGAAAGCCACAGATCCCTTGATCCACGTGACAGGAAGCGTGACACTACTGCTGCAGCTCGGGAGGAAAGCGCACGTGCATGCCCCCACTCGAGACGAGGCCTGACTCCCCTGGGGAGACTCAGAAGCACCCCAAGATCCATGGCAACACTGGAGAGGAATCCACAGGTTCCGGCCCCGACTCCACACAAGGACTGAGGCCCCGGCATGGACGGGAGAGGAATCCCGAGAGGTCCCCTAGCAACTCGCATGGGGACTGGCCTTTCCTGAGGCCACCAGAGCGGGTCCCTGAGGTCCCCGTCGTAACTCGAGAAGACCTGCCGCAGCTCGAGAATATCCAGGAGGTTCTCCCCTCCAGGCGAGATGAGGCCCATTTCCGCTGAGGCGTCTCGAGGCTGATCACACCTCACCTCTGGAACTTCGAAAGGGTCCTTCACACCCTTGGTGCAAATCAAGAAGTTCCCCGACCTAGCCGTCTCCACTCGAGAGGAATCACGAGGGTCCCGCCCACATCCAGAGGAGCCCCGTTTCCGCCTCGTAGCTCGAGATGAGGGATCCTTTCCCTGCTTCGTCGGGAAAGAGTTCCCGGCGTTCCCGTCGCATCTCAAGAGGAGGCCCTCTCAACAGGAACGGCGAGAGGAACTCCAGGGTCGTGCCACCATTCCAAGAGTCCCCCAGATGTCTCAGTCCATTCCAGAGGAACCTCTTTTGCCTTCACCGGCTCGTCTTTCACGCCGAGGATCGACTCACACCAAGGTGGCACGTGGCACAGCCCTGTGGGAAAGCCTCGTGGGAAAGCCTCGAGGGACAGCCTCGAGGGAAAGCCACAGATCCCTTGATCCACGTGACAGGAAGCGTGACACTACTGCTGCAGCTCGGGAGGAAAGCGCACGTGCATGCCCCCACTCGAGACGAGGCCTGACTCCCCTGGGGAGACTCAGAAGCACCCCAAGATCCATGGCAACACTGGAGAGGAATCCTCAGGTTCCGGCCCCGACTCCACACAAGGACTGAGGCCCCGGCATGGACGGGAGAGGAATCTCGAGAGGTCCCCTAGCAACTCGCATGGGGACTGGCCTTTCCTGAGGCCACCAGAGCGGGTCCCTGAGGTCCCCGTCGTAACTCGAGAAGACCTGCCGCAACTCGAGAAAATCAAGGAGGTTCTCCCCTCCAGGCGAGATGAGGCCCATTTCCGCTGAGGCGTCTCGAGGCTGATCACACCTCACTTCTGGAACTTCGAAAGGCTCCTTCACACCCTTGGTGCAAATCAAGACGTTCCCCGACATACCCGTCTATACTCGAGGGGAATCACGAGGGTCCCGCCAACATCCAGAGGAGCCCCGTTTCCGCCTGGTAGCTCGAGATGAGGGATCCTTTCCCTGCTTCGTCGGGAAAGAGTTCCCGGCGTTCCCGTCGCATCTCAAGAGGAGGCCCTCTCAACAGGAACGGCGAGAGGAACTCCAGGGTCGTGCCACCATTCCAAGAGTCCCCCAGATGTCTCAGTCCATTCCAGAGGAACCTCTTTTCCCTTCACCGGCTCGTCTTTCACGCCGAGGATCGACTCACACCAAGGTGGCACGTGGCACAGCCCTGTGGGAAAGCCTCGTGGGAAAGCCTCGAGGGACAGCCTCGAGGGAAAGCCACAGATCCCTTGATCCACGTGACAGGAAGCGTGACACTACTGCTGCAGCTCGGGAGGAAAGCGCACGTGCATGCCCCCACTCGAGACGAGGCCTGACTCCCCTGGGGAGACTCAGAAGCACCCCAAGATCCATGGCAACACTGGAGAGGAATCCTCAGGTTCCGGCCCCGACTCCACACAAGGACTGAGGCCCCGGCATGGACGGGAGAGGAATCCCGAGAGGTCCCCTAGCAACTCGCATGGGGACTGGCCTTTCCTGAGGCCACCAGAGCGGGTCCCTGAGGTCCCCGTCGTAACTCGAGAAGACCTGCCGCAGCTCGAGAAAATCCAGGAGGTTCTCCCCTCCAGGCGAGATGAGGCCCATTTCCGCTGAGGCGTCTCGAGGCTGATCACACCTCACCTCTGGAACTTCGAAAGGGTCCTTCACACCCTTGGTGCAAATCAAGAAGTTCCCCGACCTAGCCGTCTCCACTCGAGAGGAATCATGAGGGTCCCGCCCACATCCAGAGGAGCCCCGTTTCCGCCTCGTAGCTCTAGATGAGGGATCCTTTCCCTGCTTCGTCGGGAAAGAGTTCCCGGCGTTCCCGTCGCATCTCAAGAGGAGGCCCTCTCAACAGGAACGGCGAGAGGAACTCCAGGGTCGTGCCACCATTCCAAGAGTCCCCCAGATGTCTCAGTCCATTCCAGAGGAACCTCTTTTGCCTTCACCGGCTCGTCTTTCACGCCGAGGATCGACTCACACCAAGGTGGCACGTGGCACAGCCCTGTGGGAAAGCCTCGTGGGAAAGCCTCGAGGGACAGCCTCGAGGGAAAGCCACAGATCCCTTGATCCACGTGACAGGAAGCGTGACACTACTGCTGCAGCTCGGGAGGAAAGCGCACGTGCATGCCCCCACTCGAGACGAGGGCTGACTCCCCTGGGGAGACTCAGAAGCACGGCAAGATCCATGGCAACACTGGAGAGGAATCCTCAGGTTCCGGCCCCGACTCCACACAAGGACTGAGGCCCCGGCATGGACGGGAGAGGAATCCCGAGAGGTCCCCTAGCAACTCGCATGGGGACTGGGCTTTCCTGAGGCCACCAGAGCGGGTCCCTGAGGTCCCCGTCGTAACTCGAGAAGACCTGCCGCAACTCGAGAAAATCCAGGAGGTTCTCCCCTCCAGGCGAAATGAGGCCCATTTCCGCTGAGGCGTCTCGAGGCTGATCACACCTCACCTCTGGAACTTCGAAAGGCTCCTTCACACCCTTGGTGCAAATCAAGAAGTTCCCCGACATACCCGTCTCCACTCGAGAGGAATCACGAGGGTCCCGCCCACATTCAGAGGAGCCCCGTTTCCGCCTCGTAGCTCGAGATGAGGGATCCTTTCCCTGCTTCGTCGGGAAAGAGTTCCCGGCGTTCCCGTCGCATCTCAAGAGGAGGCCCTCTCAACAGGAACGGCGAGAGGAACTCCAGGGTCGTGCCACCATTCCAAGAGTCCCCCAGATGTCTCAGTCCATTCCAGAGGAACCTCTTTTCCCTTCACCGGCTCGTCTTTCACGCCGAGGATCGACTCACACCAAGGTGGCACGTGGAACAGTCCTGTGGGAAAGCCTCGAGGGACAGCCTCGAGGGAAAGCCACAGATCCCTTGATCCACGTGACAGGAAGCGTGACACTACTGCTGCAGCTCGGGAGGAAAGCGCACGTGCATGCCCCCACTGGAGACGAGGCCTGACTCCCCTGGGGAGACTCAGAAGCACCCCGAGATCCATGGCAACACTGGAGAGGAATCCTCAGGTTCCGGCCCCGACTACACACAAGGACTGAGGTCCCGGCATGGACGGGAGAGGAATCCCGAGAGGTCCCCTAGCAACTCGCATGGGGACTGGCCTTTCCTGAGGCCACCAGAGCGGGTCCCTGAGGTCCCCGTCGTAACTCGAGAAGACCTGCCGCAACTCGAGAAAATCCAGGAGGTTCTCCCCTCCAGGCGAGATGAGGCCCATTTCCGCTGAGGCGTCTCGAGGCTGATCACACCTCACCTCTGGAACTTCGAAAGGCTCCTTCACACCCTTTGTGCAAATCAAGAAGTTCCCCGACATACCCGTCTCCACTCGAGGGGAATCACGAGGGTCCCGCCCACATCCAGAGGAGCCCCGTTTCCGCCTCGTAGCTCGAGATGAGGGATCCTTTCCCTGCTTCGTCGGGAAAGAGTTCCCGGCGTTCCCGTCGCATCTCAAGAGGAGGCCCTCTCAACAGGAACGGCGAGAGGAACTCCAGGGTCGTGCCACCATTCCAAGAGTCCCCCAGATGTCTCAGTCCATTCCAGAGGAACCTCTTTTCCCTTCACCGGCTCGTCTTTCACGCCGAGGATTGACTCACACCAAGGTGACACGTGGCACAGCCCTGTGGCAAAGCCTCGTGGGAAAGCCTCGAGGGACAGCCTCGAGGGAAAGCCACAGATCCCTTGATCCACGTGACAGGAAGCGTGACACTACTGCTGCAGCTCGGGAGGAAAACGCACGTGCATGCTCCCACTCGAGACGAGGCCTGACTCCCCTGGGGAGACTCAGAAGCACCCCAAGATCCATGGCAACACTGGAGAGGAATCCTCAGGTTCCGGCCCCGACTCCACACAAGGACTGAGGCCCCGGCATGGACGGGAGAGGAATCCCGACAGGTCCCCTAGCAACTCGCATGGGGACTGGCCTTTCCTGAGGCCACCAGAGCCGGTCCCTGAGGTCCCCGTCGTAACTCGAGAAGACCTGCCGCAACTCGAGAAAATCCAGGAGGTTCTCCCCTCCAGGCGAGATGAGGCCCATTTCCGCTGAGGCGTCTCGAGGCTGATCACACCTCACCTCTGGAACTTCGAAAGGCTCCTTCACACCCTTTGTGCAAATCAAGAAGTTCCCCGACATACCCGTCTCCACTCGAGGGGAATCACGAGGGTCCCGCCCACATCCAGAGGAGCCCCGTTTCCGCCTCGTAGCTCGAGATGAGGGATCCTTTCCCTGCTTCGTCGGGAAAGAGTTCCCGGCGTTCCCGTCGCATCTCAAGAGGAGGCCCTCTCAACAGGAACGGCGAGAGGAACTCCAGGGTCGTGCCACCATTCCAAGAGTCCCCCAGATGTCTCAGTCCATTCCAGAGGAACCTCTTTTCCCTTCACCGGCTCGTCTTTCACGCCGAGGATCGACTCACACCAAGGTGGTACGTGGCACAGCCCTGTGGGAAAGCCTCGTGGGAAAGCCTCGAGGGACAGCCTCGAGGGAAAGCCACAGATCCCTTGATCCACGTGACAGGAAGCGTGACACTACTGCTGCAGCTTGGGAGGAAAGCGCACGTGCATGCCCCCACTCGAGACGAGGCCTGACTCCCCTGGGGAGACTCAGAAGCACCCCAAGATCCATGGCAACACTGGAGAGGAATCCTCAGGTTCCGGCCCCGACTCCACACAAGGACTGAGGCCACGGCATGGACGGGAGAGGAATCCCGAGAGGTCCCCTAGCAACTCGCATGGGGACTGGCCTTTCCTGAGGCCACCAGAGCGGGTCCCTGAGGTCCCCGTCGTAACTCGAGAAGACCTGCCGCAACTCGAGAAAATCCAGGAGGTTCTCCCCTCCAGGCGAGATGAGGCCGATTTCCGCTGAGGCGTCTCGAGGCTGATCACACCTCACCTCTGGAACGTCGAGAGGCTCCTTCACACCCTTGGTGCAAATCAAGAAGTTCCCCGACATACCCGTCTCCACTCGAGGGGAAACACGAGGGTCCCGCCCACATCCAGAGGAGCCCCGTTTCCGCCTCGTAGCTCGAGATGAGGGATCCTTTCCCTGCTTCGTCGGGAAAGAGTTCCCGGCGTTCCCGTCGCATCTCAAGAGGAGGCCCTCTCAACAGGAACGGCGAGAGGAACTCCAGGGTCGTGCCACCATTCCAAGAGTCCCCCAGATGTCTCAGTCCATTCCAGAGGAACCTCTTTTCCCTTCACCGGCTCGTCTTTCACGCCGAGGATCGACTCACACCAAGGTGGCACGTGGCACAGCCCTGTGGGAAACCTCGTGGGAGAGCCTCGAGGGACAGCCTCGAGGGAAAGCCACAGATCCCTTCATCCACGTGACAGGAAGCGTGACACTACTGCTGCAGCTCGGGAGGAAAGCGCACGTGCATGCCCCCACTCGAGACGAGGCCTGACTCCCCTGGGGAGACTCAGAAGCACCCCAAGATCCATGGCAACACTGGAGAGCAATCCTCAGGTTCCGGCCCCGACTCCACACAAGGACTGAGGCCCCGGCATGGACGGGAGAGGAATCCCGAGAGGTCCCCTAGCAACTCGCATGGGGACTGGCCTTTCCTGAGGCCAGAAGAGCGGGTCCCTGAGGTTCCCGTCGTAACTCGAGAAGACCAGCCGCAACTCGAGAAAATCCAGGAGGTTCTCCCCTCCAGGCGAGATGAGGCCCATTTCCGCTGAGGCGTCTCGAGGCTGATCACACCTCACCTCTGGAACTTCGAAAGGGTCTTTCACACCCTTGGTGCAAATCAAGAAGTTCCCCGACCTAGCCGTCTCCACTCGAGAGGAATCACGAGGGTCCCGCCCACATCCAGAGGAGCCCCGTTTCCGCCTCGTAGCCCGAGATGAGGGATCCTTTCCCTGCTTCGTCGGGAAAGAGTTCCCGGCGTTCCCGTCGCATCTCAAGAGGAGGCCCTCTCAACAGGAACGGCGAGAGGAACTCCAGGGTCGTGCCACCATTCCAAGAGTCCCCCAGATGTCTCAGTCCATTCCAGAGGAACCTCTTTTCCCTTCACCGGCTCGTCTTTCACGCCGAGGATCGACTCACACCAAGGTGGCACGTGGCACAGCCCTGTGGGAAAGCCTCGTGGGAAAGCCTCGAGGGACAGCCTCGAGGGAAAGCCACAGATCCCTTGATCCACGTGACAGGAAGCGTGACACTACTGCTGCAGCTCGGGAGGAAAACGCACGTGCATGCCCCCACTCGAGACGAGGCCTGACTCCCCTGGGGAGACTCAGAAGCACCCCAAGATCCATGGCAACACTGGAGAGGAATCCTCAGGTTCCGGCCCCGACTCCACACAAGGACTGAGGCCCCGGCATGGACGGGAGAGGAATCCTGAGAAGTCCCCTAGCAACTCGCATGGGGACTGGCCTTTCCTGAGGCCACCAGAGCGGGTCCCTGAGGTCCCCGTCGTAACTCGAGAAGACCTGCCGCAACTCGAGAAAATCCAGGAGGTTCTCCCCTCCAGGCGAGATGAGGCCCATTTCCGCTGAGGCGTCTCGAGGCTGATCACACCTCACCTCTGGAACTTCGAAAGGCTCCTTCACACCCTTGGTGCAAATCAAGAAGTTCCCCGACATACCCGTCTCCACTCGAGAGGAATCACGAGGGTCCCGCCCACATCCAGAGGAGCCCCGTTTCCGCCTCGTAGCTCGAGATGAGGGATCCTTTCCCTGCTTCGTCGGGAAAGAGTTCCCGGCCTTCCCGTCGCATCTCAAGAAGAGGCCCTCTCAACAGGAACGGCGAGAGGAACTCCAGGGTCGTGGCACCATTCCAAGAGTCCCCCAGATGTCTCAGTCCATTCAGAGGAACCTCTTTTCCCTTCACCGGCTCGTCTTTCACGCCGAGGATCGACTCACACCAAGGTGGCACGTGGCACAGCCCTGTGGGAAAGCCTCGTGGGAAAGCCTCGAGGGACAGCCTCGAGGGAAAGCCACAGATCCCTTGATCCACGTGACAGGAAGCGTGACACTACTGCTGCAGCTCGGGAGGAAAGCGCACGTGCATGCCCCCATTCGAGACGAGGCCTGACTCCCCTGGGGAGACTCAGAAGCACCCCAAGATCCATGGCAACACTGGAGAGGAATCCTCAGGTTCCGGCCCCGACTCCACACAAGGACTGAGGCCCCGGCATGGACGGGAGAGGAATCCCGAGAGGTCCCCTAGCAACTCGCATGGGGACTGGCCTTTTCTGAGGCTACCAGAGCGGGTCCCTGAGGTCCCCGTCGTAACTCGAGAAGACCTTCCGCAACTCGAGAAAATCCAGGAGGTTCTCCCCTCCAGGCGAGATGAGGCCCATTTCCGCTGAGGCGTCTCGAGGCTGATCACACCTCACCTCTGGAACTTCGAAAGGGTCCTTCACTCCCTTGGTGCAAATCAAGAAGTTCCCCGACCTAGCCGTCTCCACTCGAGAGGAATCACGAGGGTCCCGCCCACATCCAGAGGAGCCCCGTTTCCGCCTCGTAGCTCGAGATGAGGGATCCTTTCCCTGCTTCGTCGGCAAAGAGTTCCCGGCGTTCCCGTCGCATCTCAAGAGGAGGCCCTCTCAACAGGAACGGCGAGAGGAACTCCAGGGTCGTGCCACCATTCCAAGAGTCCCCCAGATGTCTCAGTCCATTCCAGAGGAACCTCTTTTCCCTTCACCGGCTCGTCTTTCACGCCGAGGATCGACTCACACCAAGGTGGCACGTGGCACAGCCCTGTGGGAAAGCCTCGTGGGAAAGCCTCGAGGGACAGCCTCGAGGGAAAGCCACAGATCCCTTGATCCACGTGACAGGAAGCGTGACACTACTGCTGCAGCTCGGGAGGAAAGCGCACGTGCATGCCCCCACTGGAGACGAGGCCTGACTCCCCTGGGGAGACTCAGAAGCACCCCGAGATCCATGGCAACACTGGAGAGGAATCCTCAGGTTCCGGCCCCGACTCCACACAAGGACTGAGGCCCCGGCATGGACGGGAGAGGAATCCCGAGAGGTCCCCTAGCAACTCGCATGGGGACTGGCCTTTTCTGAGGCCACCAGAGCGGGTCCCTGAGGTCCCCGTCGTAACTCGAGAAGACCTGCCGCAACTCGAGAAAATCCAGGAGGTTCTCCCCTCCAGGCGAGATGAGGCCCATTTCCGCTGAGGCGTCTCGAGGCTGATCACACCTCACCTCTGGAACTTCGAAAGGGTCCTTCACACCCTTGGTGCAAATCAAGAAGTTCCCCGACCTAGCCGTCTCCACTCGAGAGGAATCACGAGGGTCCCGCCCACATCCAGAGGAGCCCCGTTTCCGCCTCGTAGCTCGAGATGAGGGATCCTTTCCCTGCTTCGTCGGGAAAGAGTTCCCGGCGTTCCCGTCGCATCTCAAGAGGAGGCCCTCTGCACAGGTACGGCGAGAGGAACTCCAGGGTCGTGCCACCATTCCAAGAGTCCCCCAGATGTCTCAGTCCATTCCAGAGGAACCTCTTTTCCCTTCACCGGCTCGTCTTTCATGCCGAGGATCGACTCACACCAAGGTGGCACGTGGCACAGCCCTGTGGGAAAGCCTCGTGGGAAAGCCTCGAGGGACAGCCTCGAGGGAAAGCCACAGATCCCTTGATCCACGTGACAGGAAGCGTGACACTACTGCTGCAGCTCGGGAGGAAATCGCACGTGCATGCCCCCACTCGAAACGAGGCCTGACTCCCCTGGGGAGACTCAGAAGCACCCCAAGATCCATGGCAACACTGGAGAGGAATCCTCAGGTTCCGGCCCCGACTCCACACAAGGACTGAGGCCCCGGCATGGACGGGAGAGGAATCCCGAGAGGTCCCCTAGCAACTCGCATGGGGACTGGCCTTTCCTGAGGCCACCAGAGCGGCTCCCTGAGGTCCCCGTCGTAACTCGAGAAGACCTGCCGCAACTCGAGAAAATCCAGGAGGTTCTCCCCTCCAGGCGAGATGAGGCCCATTTCCGCTGAGGCGTCTCGAGGCTGATCACACCTCACCTCTGGAACTTCGAAAGGGTCCTTCACACCCTTGGTGCAAATCAAGAAGTTCCCCGACATACCCGTCTCCACTCGAGAGGAATCACGAGGGTCCCGCCCACATCCAGAGGAGCCCCGTTTCCGCCTCGTAGCTCGAGATGAGGGATCCTTTCCCTGCTTCGTCGGGAAAGAGTTCCCGGCGTTCCCGTCGCATCTCAAGAGGAGGCCCTCTCAACAGGAACGGCGAGAGGAACTCCAGGGTCGTGCCACCATTCCAAGAGTCCCCCAGATGTCTCAGTCCATTCCAGAGGAACCTCTTTTCCCTTCAGCGGCTCGTCTTTCACGCCGAGGATCGACTCACACCAAGGTGGCACGTGGCACAGCCCTGTGGGAAAGCCTCGTGGGAAAGCCTCGAGGGACAGCCTCGAGGGAAAGCCACAGATCCCTTGATCCACGTGACAGGAAGCGTGACACTACTGCTGCAGCTCGGGAGGAAAGCGCACTTGCATGCCCCCACTCGAGACGAGGCCTGACTCCCCTGGGGAGACTCAGAAGCACCCCAAGATCCATGGCAACACTGGAGAGGAATCCTCAGGTTCCGGCCCCGTCTCCACACAAGGACTGAGGCCCCGGCATGGACGGGAGAGGAATCCCGAGAGGTCCTCTAGCAACTCGCATGGGGACTGGCCTTTCCTGAGGCCACCAGAGCGGCTCCCTGAGGTCCCCGTCGTAACTCGAGAAGACCTGCCGCAACTCGAGAAAATCCAGGAGGTTCTCCCCTCCAGGCGAGATGAGGCCCATTTCCGCTGAGGCGTCTCGAGGCTGATCACACCTCACCTCTGGAACTTCGAACGGGTCCTTCACACCCTTGGTGCAAATCAAGAAGTTCCCCGACCTAGCCGTCTCCACTCGAGAGGAATCACGAGGGTCCCGCCCACATCCAGAGGAGCCCCGAAACCGCCTCGTAGCTCGAGATGAGGGATCCTTTCCCTGCTTCGTCGGGAAAGAGTTCCCGGCCTTCCCGTCGCATCTCAAGAGGAGGCCCTCTCAACAGGAACGGCGAGAGGAACTCCAGGGTCGTGCCACCATTCCAAGAGTCCCCCAGATGTCTCAGTCCATTCCAGAGGAACCTCTTTTCCCTTCACCGGCTCGTCTTTCACGCCGAGGATCGACTCCCACCAAGGTGGCACGTGGCACAGCCCTGTGGGAAAGCCTCGTGGGAAAGCCTCGAGGGACAGCCTCGAGGGAAAGCCACAGATCCCTTGATCCACGTGACAGGAAGCGTGACACTACTGTTGCAGCTCGGGAGGAAAGCGCACGTGCATGCCCCCACTCGAAACGAGGCCTGACTCCCCTGGGGAGACTCAGAAGCACCCCAAGATCCATGGCAACACTGGAGAGGAATCCTCAGGTTCCGGCCCCGACTCCACACAAGGACTGAGGCCCCGGCATGGACGGGAGAGGAATCCCGAGAGGTCCCCTAGCAACTCGCATGGGGACTGGCCTTTCCTGAGGCCACCAGAGCGGCTCTCTGAGGTCCCCGTCGTAACTCGAGAAGACCTGCCGCAACTCGAGAAAATCCAGGAGGTTCTCCCCTCCAGGCGAGATGAGGCCCATTTCCGCTGAGGCGTCTCGAGGCTGATCACACCTCACCTCTGGAACTTCGAAAGGCTCCTTCACACCCTTGGTGCAAATCAAGAAGTTCCCCGACATACCCGTCTCCACTCGAGAGGAATCACGAGGGTCCCGCCCACATCCAGAGGAGCCCCGTTTCCGCCTCGTAGCTCGAGATGAGGGATCCTTTCCCTGCTTCGTCGGGAAAGAGTTCCCGGCCTTCCCGTCGCATCTCAAGAAGAGGCCCTCTCAACAGGAACGGCGAGAGGAACTCCAGGGTCGTGGCACCATTCCAAGAGTCCCCCAGATGTCTCAGTCCATTCAGAGGAACCTCTTTTCCCTTCACCGGCTCGTCTTTCACGCCGAGGATCGACTCACACCAAGGTGGCACGTGGCACAGCCCTGTGGGAAAGCCTCGTGGGAAAGCCTCGAGGGACAGCCTCGAGGGAAAGCCACAGATCCCTTGATCCACGTGACAGGAAGCGTGACACTACTGCTGCAGCTCGGGAGGAAAGCGCACGTGCATGCCCCCATTCGAGACGAGGCCTGACTCCCCTGGGGAGACTCAGAAGCACCCCAAGATCCATGGCAACACTGGAGAGGAATCCTCAGGTTCCGGCCCCGACTCCACACAAGGACTGAGGCCCCGGCATGGACGGGAGAGGAATCCCGAGAGGTCCCCTAGCAACTCGCATGGGGACTGGCCTTTTCTGAGGCTACCAGAGCGGGTCCCTGAGGTCCCCGTCGTAACTCGAGAAGACCTTCCGCAACTCGAGAAAATCCAGGAGGTTCTCCCCTCCAGGCGAGATGAGGCCCATTTCCGCTGAGGCGTCTCGAGGCTGATCACACCTCACCTCTGGAACTTCGAAAGGGTCCTTCACACCCTTGGTGCAAATCAAGAAGTTCCCCGACCTAGCCGTCTCCACTCGAGAGGAATCACGAGGGTCCCGCCCACATCCAGAGGAGCCCCGTTTCCGCCTCGTAGCTCGAGATGAGGGATCCTTTCCCTGCTTCGTCGGCAAAGAGTTCCCGGCGTTCCCGTCGCATCTCAAGAGGAGGCCCTCTCAACAGGAACGGCGAGAGGAACTCCAGGGTCGTGCCACCATTCCAAGAGTCCCCCAGATGTCTCAGTCCATTCCAGAGGAACCTCTTTTCCCTTCACCGGCTCGTCTTTCACGCCGAGGATCGACTCACACCAAGGTGGCACGTGGCACAGCCCTGTGGGAAAGCCTCGTGGGAAAGCCTCGAGGGACAGCCTCGAGGGAAAGCCACAGATCCCTTGATCCACGTGACAGGAAGCGTGACACTACTGCTGCAGCTCGGGAGGAAAGCGCACGTGCATGCCCCCACTGGAGACGAGGCCTGACTCCCCTGGGGAGACTCAGAAGCACCCCGAGATCCATGGCAACACTGGAGAGGAATCCTCAGGTTCCGGCCCCGACTCCACACAAGGACTGAGGCCCCGGCATGGACGGGAGAGGAATCCCGAGAGGTCCCCTAGCAACTCGCATGGGGACTGGCCTTTTCTGAGGCCACCAGAGCGGGTCCCTGAGGTCCCCGTCGTAACTCGAGAAGACCTGCCGCAACTCGAGAAAATCCAGGAGGTTCTCCCCTCCAGGCGAGATGAGGCCCATTTCCGCTGAGGCGTCTCGAGGCTGATCACACCTCACCTCTGGAACTTCGAAAGGGTCCTTCACACCCTTGGTGCAAATCAAGAAGTTCCCCGACCTAGCCGTCTCCACTCGAGAGGAATCACGAGGGTCCCGCCCACATCCAGAGGAGCCCCGTTTCCGCCTCGTAGCTCGAGATGAGGGATCCTTTCCCTGCTTCGTCGGGAAAGAGTTCCCGGCGTTCCCGTCGCATCTCAAGAGGAGGCCCTCTGCACAGGTACGGCGAGAGGAACTCCAGGGTCGTGCCACCATTCCAAGAGTCCCCCAGATGTCTCAGTCCATTCCAGAGGAACCTCTTTTCCCTTCACCGGCTCGTCTTTCATGCCGAGGATCGACTCACACCAAGGTGGCACGTGGCACAGCCCTGTGGGAAAGCCTCGTGGGAAAGCCTCGAGGGACAGCCTCGAGGGAAAGCCACAGATCCCTTGATCCACGTGACAGGAAGCGTGACACTACTGCTGCAGCTCGGGAGGAAATCGCACGTGCATGCCCCCACTCGAAACGAGGCCTGACTCCCCTGGGGAGACTCAGAAGCACCCCAAGATCCATGGCAACACTGGAGAGGAATCCTCAGGTTCCGGCCCCGACTCCACACAAGGACTGAGGCCCCGGCATGGACGGGAGAGGAATCCCGAGAGGTCCCCTAGCAACTCGCATGGGGACTGGCCTTTCCTGAGGCCACCAGAGCGGCTCCCTGAGGTCCCCGTCGTAACTCGAGAAGACCTGCCGCAACTCGAGAAAATCCAGGAGGTTCTCCCCTCCAGGCGAGATGAGGCCCATTTCCGCTGAGGCGTCTCGAGGCTGATCACACCTCACCTCTGGAACTTCGAAAGGGTCCTTCACACCCTTGGTGCAAATCAAGAAGTTCCCCGACATACCCGTCTCCACTCGAGAGGAATCACGAGGGTCCCGCCCACATCCAGAGGAGCCCCGTTTCCGCCTCGTAGCTCGAGATGAGGGATCCTTTCCCTGCTTCGTCGGGAAAGAGTTCCCGGCGTTCCCGTCGCATCTCAAGAGGAGGCCCTCTCAACAGGAACGGCGAGAGGAACTCCAGGGTCGTGGCACCATTCCAAGAGTCCCCCAGATGTCTCAGTCCATTCAGAGGAACCTCTTTTCCCTTCACCGGCTCGTCTTTCACGCCGAGGATCGACTCACACCAAGGTGGCACGTGGCACAGCCCTGTGGGAAAGCCTCGTGGGAAAGCCTCGAGGGACAGCCTCGAGGGAAAGCCACAGATCCCTTGATCCACGTGACAGGAAGCGTGACACTACTGCTGCAGCTCGGGAGGAAAGCGCACGTGCATGCCCCCATTCGAGACGAGGCCTGACTCCCCTGGGGAGACTCAGAAGCACCCCAAGATCCATGGCAACACTGGAGAGGAATCCTCAGGTTCCGGCCCCGACTCCACACAAGGACTGAGGCCCCGGCATGGACGGGAGAGGAATCCCGAGAGGTCCCCTAGCAACTCGCATGGGGACTGGCCTTTTCTGAGGCTACCAGAGCGGGTCCCTGAGGTCCCCGTCGTAACTCGAGAAGACCTTCCGCAACTCGAGAAAATCCAGGAGGTTCTCCCCTCCAGGCGAGATGAGGCCCATTTCCGCTGAGGCGTCTCGAGGCTGATCACACCTCACCTCTGGAACTTCGAAAGGGTCCTTCACACCCTTGGTGCAAATCAAGAAGTTCCCCGACCTAGCCGTCTCCACTCGAGAGGAATCACGAGGGTCCCGCCCACATCCAGAGGAGCCCCGTTTCCGCCTCGTAGCTCGAGATGAGGGATCCTTTCCCTGCTTCGTCGGCAAAGAGTTCCCGGCGTTCCCGTCGCATCTCAAGAGGAGGCCCTCTCAACAGGAACGGCGAGAGGAACTCCAGGGTCGTGCCACCATTCCAAGAGTCCCCCAGATGTCTCAGTCCATTCCAGAGGAACCTCTTTTCCCTTCACCGGCTCGTCTTTCACGCCGAGGATCGACTCACACCAAGGTGGCACGTGGCACAGCCCTGTGGGAAAGCCTCGTGGGAAAGCCTCGAGGGACAGCCTCGAGGGAAAGCCACAGATCCCTTGATCCACGTGACAGGAAGCGTGACACTACTGCTGCAGCTCGGGAGGAAAGCGCACGTGCATGCCCCCACTGGAGACGAGGCCTGACTCCCCTGGGGAGACTCAGAAGCACCCCGAGATCCATGGCAACACTGGAGAGGAATCCTCAGGTTCCGGCCCCGACTCCACACAAGGACTGAGGCCCCGGCATGGACGGGAGAGGAATCCCGAGAGGTCCCCTAGCAACTCGCATGGGGACTGGCCTTTTCTGAGGCCACCAGAGCGGGTCCCTGAGGTCCCCGTCGTAACTCGAGAAGACCTGCCGCAACTCGAGAAAATCCAGGAGGTTCTCCCCTCCAGGCGAGATGAGGCCCATTTCCGCTGAGGCGTCTCGAGGCTGATCACACCTCACCTCTGGAACTTCGAAAGGGTCCTTCACACCCTTGGTGCAAATCAAGAAGTTCCCCGACCTAGCCGTCTCCACTCGAGAGGAATCACGAGGGTCCCGCCCACATCCAGAGGAGCCCCGTTTCCGCCTCGTAGCTCGAGATGAGGGATCCTTTCCCTGCTTCGTCGGGAAAGAGTTCCCGGCGTTCCCGTCGCATCTCAAGAGGAGGCCCTCTGCACAGGTACGGCGAGAGGAACTCCAGGGTCGTGCCACCATTCCAAGAGTCCCCCAGATGTCTCAGTCCATTCCAGAGGAACCTCTTTTCCCTTCACCGGCTCGTCTTTCATGCCGAGGATCGACTCACACCAAGGTGGCACGTGGCACAGCCCTGTGGGAAAGCCTCGTGGGAAAGCCTCGAGGGACAGCCTCGAGGGAAAGCCACAGATCCCTTGATCCACGTGACAGGAAGCGTGACACTACTGCTGCAGCTCGGGAGGAAATCGCACGTGCATGCCCCCACTCGAAACGAGGCCTGACTCCCCTGGGGAGACTCAGAAGCACCCCAAGATCCATGGCAACACTGGAGAGGAATCCTCAGGTTCCGGCCCCGACTCCACACAAGGACTGAGGCCCCGGCATGGACGGGAGAGGAATCCCGAGAGGTCCCCTAGCAACTCGCATGGGGACTGGCCTTTCCTGAGGCCACCAGAGCGGCTCCCTGAGGTCCCCGTCGTAACTCGAGAAGACCTGCCGCAACTCGAGAAAATCCAGGAGGTTCTCCCCTCCAGGCGAGATGAGGCCCATTTCCGCTGAGGCGTCTCGAGGCTGATCACACCTCACCTCTGGAACTTCGAAAGGGTCCTTCACACCCTTGGTGCAAATCAAGAAGTTCCCCGACATACCCGTCTCCACTCGAGAGGAATCACGAGGGTCCCGCCCACATCCAGAGGAGCCCCGTTTCCGCCTCGTAGCTCGAGATGAGGGATCCTTTCCCTGCTTCGTCGGGAAAGAGTTCCCGGCGTTCCCGTCGCATCTCAAGAGGAGGCCCTCTCAACAGGAACGGCGAGAGGAACTCCAGGGTCGTGCCACCATTCCAAGAGTCCCCCAGATGTCTCAGTCCATTCCAGAGGAACCTCTTTTCCCTTCAGCGGCTCGTCTTTCACGCCGAGGATCGACTCACACCAAGGTGGCACGTGGCACAGCCCTGTGGGAAAGCCTCGTGGGAAAGCCTCGAGGGACAGCCTCGAGGGAAAGCCACAGATCCCTTGATCCACGTGACAGGAAGCGTGACACTACTGCTGCAGCTCGGGAGGAAAGCGCACTTGCATGCCCCCACTCGAGACGAGGCCTGACTCCCCTGGGGAGACTCAGAAGCACCCCAAGATCCATGGCAACACTGGAGAGGAATCCTCAGGTTCCGGCCCCGACTCCACACAAGGACTGAGGCCCCGGCATGGACGGGAGAGGAATCCCGAGAGGTCCTCTAGCAACTCGCATGGGGACTGGCCTTTCCTGAGGCCACCAGAGCGGGTCCCTGAGGTCCCCGTCGTAACTCGAGAAGACCTGCCGCAACTCGAGAAAATCCAGGAGGTTCTCCCCTCCAGGCGAGATGAGGCCCATTTCCGCTGAGGCGTCTCGAGGCTGATCACACCTCACCTCTGGAACTTCGAACGGGTCCTTCACACCCTTGGTGCAAATCAAGAAGTTCCCCGACCTAGCCGTCTCCACTCGAGAGGAATCACGAGGGTCCCGCCCACATCCAGAGGAGCCCCAAAACCGCCTCGTAGCTCGAGATGAGGGATCCTTTCCCTGCTTCGTCGGGAAAGAGTTCCCGGCCTTCCCGTCGCATCTCAAGAGGAGGCCCTCTCAACAGGAACGGCGAGAGGAACTCCAGGGTCGTGCCACCATTCCAAGAGTCCCCCAGATGTCTCAGTCCATTCCAGAGGAACCTCTTTTCCCTTCACCGGCTCGTCTTTCACGCCGAGGATCGACTCCCACCAAGGTGGCACGTGGCACAGCCCTGTGGGAAAGCCTCGTGGGAAAGCCTCGAGGGACAGCCTCGAGGGAAAGCCACAGATCCCTTGATCCACGTGACAGGAAGCGTGACACTACTGCTGCAGCTCGGGAGGAAAGCGCACGTGCATGCCCCCACTCGAAACGAGGCCTGACTCCCCTGGGGAGACTCAGAAGCACCCCAAGATCCATGGCAACACTGGAGAGGAATCCTCAGGTTCCGGCCCCGACTCCACACAAGGACTGAGGCCCCGGCATGGACGGGAGAGGAATCCCGAGAGGTCCCCTAGCAACTCGCATGGGGACTGGCCTTTCCTGAGGCCAGAAGAGCGGGTCCCTGAGGTTCCCGTCGTAACTCGAGAAGACCTGCCGCAACTCGAGAAAATCCAGGAGGTTCTCCCCTCCAGGCGAGATGAGGCCCATTTCCGCTGAGGCGTCTCGAGGCTGATCACACCTCACCTCTGGAACTTCGAAAGGGTCTTTCACACCCTTGGTGCAAATCAAGAAGTTCCCCGACCTAGCCGTCTCCACTCGAGAGGAATCACGAGGGTCCCGCCCACATCCAGAGGAGCCCCGTTTCCGCCTCGTAGCCCGAGATGAGGGATCCTTTCCCTGCTTCGTCGGGAAAGAGTTCCCGGCGTTCCCGTCGCATCTCAAGAGGAGGCCCTCTCAACAGGAACGGCGAGAGGAACTCCAGGGTCGTGCCACCATTCCAAGAGTCCCCCAGATGTCTCAGTCCATTCCAGAGGAACCTCTTTTCCCTTCACCGGCTCGTCTTTCACGCCGAGGATCGACTCACACCAAGGTGGCACGTGGCACAGCCCTGTGGGAAAGCCTCGTGGGAAAGCCTCGAGGGACAGCCTCGAGGGAAAGCCACAGATCCCTTGATCCACGTGACAGGAAGCGTGACACTACTGCTGCAGCTCGGGAGGAAATCGCACGTGCAAGCCCCCACTCGAGACGAGGCCTGACTCACCTGGGGAGACTCAGAAGCACCCCAAGATCCATGGCAACACTGGAGAGGAATCCTCAGGTTCCGGCCCCGACTCCACACAAGGACTGAGGCCCCGGCATGGACGGGAGAGGAATCCCGAAAGGTCCCCTAGCAACTCGCATGGGGACTGGCCTTTCCTGAGGCCACCAGAGCGGGTCCCTGAGGTCCCCGTCGTAACTCGAGACGACCTGCCGCAGCTCGAGAATATCCAGGAGGTTCTCCCCTCCAGGCGAGATGAGGCCCATTTCCGCTGAGGCGTCTCGAGGCTGATCACACCTCACCTCTGGAACTTCGAAAGGGTCCTTCACACCCTTGGTGCAAATCAAGAAGTTCCCCGACCTAGCCGTCTCCACTCGAGAGGAATCACGAGGGTCCCGCCCACATCCAGAGGAGCCCCGTTTCCGCCTCGTAGCTCGAGATGAGGGATCCTTTCCCTGCTTCGTCGGGAAAGAGTTCCCGGCGTTCCCGTCGCATCTCAAGAGGAGGCCCTCTCAACAGGAACGGCGAGAGGAACTCCAGGGTCGTGCCACCATTCCAAGAGTCCCCCAGATGTCTCAGTCCATTCCAGAGGAACCTCTTTTCCCTTCACCGGCTCGTCTTTCACGCCGAGGATCGACTCACACCAAGGTGGCACGTGGCACAGCCCTGTGGGAAAGCCTCGTGGGAAAGCCTCGAGGGACAGCCTCGAGGGAAAGCAACAGATCCCTTGATCCACGTGACAGGAAGCGTGACACTACTGCTGCAGCTCGGGAGGAAATCGCACGTGCAAGCCCCGACTCGAGACGAGGCCTGACTCCCCTGGGGAGACTCAGAAGCACCCCAAGATCCATGGCAACACTGGAGAGGAATCCTCAGGTACCGCCCCCGACTCCACACAAGGACTGAGGCCCCGGCATGAACGGGAGAGGAATTCCGAGAGGTCCCCTAGCAACTCGCATGGGGACTGGCCTTTCCTGAGGCCACCAGAGCGGGTCCCTGAGGTCCCCGTCGTAACTCGAGAAGACCTGCCGCAACTCGAGAATATCCAGGAGGTTCTCCCCTCCAGGCGAGATGAGGCCCATTTCCGCTGAGGCGTCTCGAGGCTGATCACACCTCACTTCTGGAACTTCGAAAGGCTCCTTCACACCCTTGGTGCAAATCAAGACGTTCCCCGACATACCCGTCTCCACTCGAGGGGAATCACGAGGGTCCCGCCAACATCCAGAGGAGCCCCGTTTCCGCCTGGTAGCTCGAGATGAGGGATCCTTTCCCTGCTTCGTCGGGAAAGAGTTCCCGGCGTTCCCGTCGCATCTCAAGAGGAGGCCCTCTCAACAGGAACGGCGAGAGGAACTCCAGGGTCGTGCCACCATTCCAAGAGTCCCCCAGATGTCTCAGTCCATTCCAGAGGAACCTCTTTTCCCTTCACCGGCTCGTCTTTCACGCCGAGGATCGACTCACACCAAGGTGGCACGTGGCACAGCCCTGTGGGAAAGCCTCGTGGGAAAGCCTCGAGGGACAGCCTCGAGGGAAAGCCACAGATCCCTTGATCCACGTGACAGGAAGCGTGACACTACTGCTGCAGCTCGGGAGGAAAGCGCACGTGCATGCCCCCACTCGAGACGAGGCCTGACTCCCCTGGGGAGACTCAGAAGCACCCCAAGATCCATGGCAACACTGGAGAGGAATCCTCAGGTTCCGGCCCCGACTCCACACAAGGACTGAGGCCCCGGCATGGACGGGAGAGGAATCCCGAGAGGTCCCCTAGCAACTCGCATGGGGACTGGCCTTTCCTGAGGCCACCAGAGCGGGTCCCTGAGGTCCCCGTCGTAACTCGAGAAGACCTGCCGCAGCTCGAGAAAATCCAGGAGGTTCTCCCCTCCAGGCGAAATGAGGCCCATTTCCGCTGAGGCGTCTCGAGGCTGATCACACCTCACCTCTGGAACTTCGAAAGACTCCTTCACACCCTTGGTGCAAATCAAGAAGTTCCCCGACATACCCGTCTCCACTCGAGAGGAATCACGAGGGTCCCGCCCACATTCAGAGGAGCCCCGTTTCCGCCTCGTAGCTCGAGATGAGGGATCCTTTCCCTGCTTCGTCGGGAAAGAGTTCCCGGCGTTCCCGTCGCATCTCAAGAGGAGGTCCTCTCAACAGGAACGGCGAGAGGAACTCCAGGGTCGTGCCACCATTCCAAGAGTCCCCCAGATGTCTCAGTCCATTCCAGAGGAACCTCTTTTCCCTTCACCGGCTCGTCTTTCACGCCGAGGATTGACTCACACCAAGGTGGCACGTGGCACAGCCCTGTGGGAAAGCCTCGTGGGAAAGCCTCGAGGGACAGCCTCGAGGGAAAGCCACAGATCCCTTGATCCACGTGACAGGAAGCGTGACACTACTGCTGCAGCTCGGGAGGAAAACGCACGTGCATGCCCCCACTCGAGACGAGGCCTGACTCCCCTGGGGAGACTCAGAAGCACCCCAAGATCCATGGCAACACTGGAGAGGAATCCTCAGGTTCCGGCCCCGACTCCACACAAGGACTGAGGCCCCGGCATGGACGGGAGAGGAATCCCGAGAGGTCCCCTAGCAACTCGCATGGGGACTGGCCTTTCCTGAGGCCACCAGAGCCGGTCCCTGAGGTCCCCGTCGTAACTCGAGAAGACCTGCCGCAACTAGAGAAAATCCAGGAGGTTCTCCCCTCCAGGCGAGATGAGGCCCATTTCCGCTGAGGCGTCTCGAGGCTGATCACACCTCACCTCTGGAACTTCGAAAGGCTCCTTCACACCCTTTGTGCAAATCAAGAAGTTCCCCGACATACCCGTCTCCACTCGAGGGGAATCACGAGGGTCCCGCCCACATCCAGAGGAGCCCCGTTTCCGCCTCGTAGCTCGAGATGAGGGATCCTTTCCCTGCTTCGTCGGGAAAGAGTTCCCGGCGTTCCCGTCGCATCTCAAGAGGAGGCCCTCTCAACAGGAACGGCGAGAGGAACTCCAGGGTCGTGCCACCATTCCAAGAGTCCCCCAGATGTCTCAGTCCATTCCAGAGGAACCTCTTTTCCCTTCACCGGCTCGTCTTTCACGCCGAGGATCGACTCACACCAAGGTGGCACGTGGCACAGCCCTGTGGGAAAGCCTCGTGGGAAAGCCTCGAGGGACAGCCTCGAGGGAAAGCCACAGATCCCTTGATCCACGTGACAGGAAGCGTGACACTACTGCTGCAGCTTGGGAGGAAAGCGCACGTGCATGCCCCCACTCGAGACGAGGCCTGACTCCCCTGGGGAGACTCAGAAGCACCCCAAGATCCATGGCAACACTGGAGAGGAATCCTCAGGTTCCGGCCCCGACTCCACACAAGGACTGAGGCCACGGCATGGACGGGAGAGGAATCCCGAGAGGTCCCCTAGCAACTCGCATGGGGACTGGCCTTTCCTGAGGCCACCAGAGCGTGTCCCTGAGGTCCCCGTCGTAACTCGAGAAGACCTGCCGCAACTCGAGAAAATCCAGGAGGTTCTCCCCTCCAGGCGAGATGAGGCCGATTTCCGCTGAGGAGTCTCGAGGCTGATCACACCTCACCTCTGGAACGTCGAGAGGCTCTTTCACACCCTTGGTGCAAATCAAGAAGTTCCCCGACATACCCGTCTCCACTCGAGGGGAAACACGAGGGTCCCGCCCACATCCAGAGGAGCCCCGTTTCCGCCTCGTAGCTCGAGATGAGGGATCCTTTCCCTGCTTCGTCGGGAAAGAGTTCCCGGCGTTCCCGTCGCATCTCAAGAGGAGGCCCTCTCAACAGGAACGGCGAGAGGAACTCCAGGGTCGTGCCACCATTCCAAGAGTCCCCCAGATGTCTCAGTCCATTCCAGAGGAACCTCTTTTCCCTTCACCGGCTCGTCTTTCACGCCGAGGATCGACTCACACCAAGGTGGCACGTGGCACAGCCCTGTGGGAAACCTCGTGGGAGAGCCTCGAGGGACAGCCTCGAGGGAAAGCCACAGATCCCTTCATCCACGTGACAGGAAGCGTGACACTACTGCTGCAGCTCGGGAGGAAAGCGCACGTGCATGCCCCCACTCGAGACGAGGCCTGACTCCCCTGGGGAGACTCAGAAGCACCCCAAGATCCATGGCAACACTGGAGAGGAATCCTCAGGTTCCGGCCCCGACTCCACACAAGGACTGAGGCCCCGGCATGGACGGGAGAGGAATCCTGAGAAGTCCCCTAGCAACTCGCATGGGGACTGGCCTTTCCTGAGGCCACCAGAGCGGCTCCCTGAGGTCCCCGTCGTAACTCGAGAAGACCTGCCGCAACTCGAGAAAATCCAGGAGGTTCTCCCCTCCAGGCGAGATGAGGCCCATTTCCGCTGAGGCGTCTCGAGGCTGATCACACCTCACCTCTGGAACTTCGAAAGGCTCCTTCACACCCTTGGTGCAAATCAAGAAGTTCCCCGACATACCCGTCTCCACTCGAGAGGAATCACGAGGGTCCCGCCCACATCCAGAGGAGCCCCGTTTCCGCCTCGTAGCTCGAGATGAGGGATCCTTTCCCTGCTTCGTCGGGAAAGAGTTCCCGGCCTTCCCGTCGCATCTCAAGAAGAGGCCCTCTCAACAGGAACGGCGAGAGGAACTCCAGGGTCGTGCCACCATTCCAAGAGTCCCCCAGATGTCTCAGTCCATTCCAGAGGAACCTCTTTTCCCTTCACCGGCTCGTCTTTCACGCCGAGGATCGACTCACACCAAAGTGGCACGTGGCACAGCCCTGTGGGAAAGCCTCGTGGGAAAGCCTCGAGGGACAGCCTCGAGGGAAAGCCACAGATCCCTTGATCCACGTGACAGGAAGCGTGACACTACTGCTGCATCTCGGGAGGAAAGCGCACGTGCATGCCCCCTCTCGAGACGAGGCCTGACTCCCCTGGGGAGACTCAGAAGCACCCCAAGATCCATGGCAACACTGGAGAGGAATCCTCAGGTTGCGGCCCCGACTCCACACAAGGACTGAGGCCCCGGCATGGACGGGAGAGGAATCCCGAGCGGTCCCCTAGCAACACGCATGGGGACTGGCCTTTCCTGAGGCCACCAGAGCGGGTCCCTGAGGTCCCCGTCGTAACTCGAGAAGACCTGCCGCAACTCGAGAAAATCCAGGACGTTCTCCCCTCCAGGCGAGATGAGGCCCATTTCCGCTGAGGCGTCTCGAGGCTGATCACACCTCACCTCTGGAACTTCGAAACGGTCCTTCACACCCTTGGTGCAAATCAAGAAGTCCCCGACATACCCGTCTCCACTCGAGAGGAATCACGAGGGTTCCGCCCACATCCAGAGGAGCCCCGTTTCCGCCTCGTAGCTCGAGATGAGGGATCCTTTCCCTGCTTCGTCGGGAAAGAGTTCCCGGCGTTCCCGTCGCATCTCAAGAGGAGGCCCTCTCAACAGGAACGGCGAGAGGAACTCCAGGGTCGTGCCACCATTCCAAGAGTCCCCCAGATGTCTCAGTCCATTCCAGAGGAACCTCTTTTCCCTTCACCGGCTCGTCTTTCACGCCGAGGATCGACTCACACCAAGGTGGCACGTGGCACAGCCCTGTGGGAAAGCCTCGTGGGAAAGCCTCGAGGGACAGCCTCGAGGGAAAGCCACAGATCCCTTGATCCACGTGACAGGAAGCGTGACACTACTGCTGCAGCTCGGGAGGAAAGCGCACGTGCATGCCCCCACTCGAGACGAGGCCTGACTCCCCTGGGGAGACACAGAAGCACCCCAAGATCCATGGCAACACTGGAGAGCAATCCTCAGGTTGCGGCCCCGACTCCACACAAGGACTGAGGCCCCGGCATGGACGGGAGAGGAATCCCGAGCGGTCCCCTAGCAACTCGCATGGGGACTGGCCTTTCCTGAGGCCACCAGAGCGGGTCCCTGAGGTCCCCGTCGTAACTCGAGAAGACCTGCCGCAACTCGAGAAAATCCAGGAGGTTCTCCCCTCCAGGCGAGATGAGGCCCATTTCCGCTGAGGCGTCTCGAGGCTGATCACACCTCACCTCTGGAACTTCGAAAGGGTCCTTCACACCCTTGGTGCAAATCAAGAAGTTCCCCGACCTAGCCGTCTCCACTCGAGAGGAATCACGAGGGTCCCGCCCACATCCAGAGGAGCCCCGTTTCCGCCTCGTAGCTCGAGATGAGGGATCCTTTCCCTGCTTCGTCGGGAAAGAGTTCCCGGCGTTCCCGTCGCATCTCAAGAGGAGGCCCTCTCAACAGGAACGGCGAGAGGAACTCCAGGGTCGTGCCACCATTCCAAGAGTCCCCCAGATGTCTCAGTCCATTCCAGAGGAAACTCTTTTCCCTTCACCGGCTCGTCTTTCACGCCGAGGATCGACTCACACCAAGGTGGCACGTGGCACAGCCCTGTGGGAAAGCCTCGTGGGAAATCCTCGAGGGACAGCCTCGAGGGAAAGCCACAGATCCCTTGATCCACGTGACAGGAAGCGTGACACTACTGCTGCAGCTCGGGAGGAAAGCGCACGTGCATGCCCCCACTCGAGACGAGGCCTGACTCCCCTGGGAAGACTCAGAAGCACCCCAAGATCCATGGCAACACTGGAGAGCAATCCTCAGGTTCCGGTCCCGAATCCACACAAGGACTGAGGCCCCGGCATGGACGGGAGAGGAATCCCGAGAGGACCCCTATCAACACGCATGGGGACTGGCCTTTCCTGAGGCCACCAGAGCGGGTCCCTGTGGTCCCCGTCGTAACTCGAGAAGACCTGCCGCAACTCGAGAAAATCCAGGAGGTTCTCCCCTCCAGGCGAGATGAGGCCCATTTCCGCTGAGGCGTCTCGAGGCTGATCACACCTCACCTCTGGAACTTCGAAACGGTCCTTCACACCCTTGGTGCAAATCAAGAAGTTCCCCGACCTAGCCGTCTCCACTCGAGAGGAATCACGAGGGTCCCGCCCACATCCAGAGGAGCCCCGTTTCCGCCTCGTAGCTCGAGATGAGGGATCCTTTCCCTGCTTCGTCGGGAAAGAGTTCCCGGCGTTCCCGTCGCATCCCAAGAGGAGGCCCTCTCAACAGGAACGGCGAGAGGAACTCCAGGGTCGTGCCACCATTCCAAGAGTCCCCCAGATGTCTCAGTCCATTCCAGAGGAACCTCTTTTCCCTTCAGCGGCTCGTCTTTCACGCCGAGGATCGACTCACACCAAGGTGGCACGTGGCACAGCCCTGTGGGAAAGCCTCGTGGGAAAGCCTCGAGGGACAGCCTCGAGGGAAAGCCACAGATCCCTTGATCCACGTGACAGGAAGCGTGACACTACTGCTGCAGCTCCGGAGGAAAGCGCACGTGCATGCCCCAACTCGAGACGAGGCCTGAGTCCCATGGGGAGACTCAGAAGCACCCCAAGATCCATGGCAACACTGGAGAGGAATCCTCAGGTTCCGGCCCCGACTCCACACAAGGACTGAGGCCCCGGCATGGACGGGAGAGGAATCCCGAGAGGTCCCCTATCAACACGCATGGGGACTGGCCTTTCCTGAGGCCACCAGAGCGGGTCCCTGTGGTCCCCGTCGTAACTCGAGAAGACCTGCCGCAACTCGAGAAAATCCAGGAGGTTCTCCCCTCCAGGCGAGATGAGGCCCATTTCCGTTGAGGCGTCTCGAGGCTGATCACACCTCACCTCTGGAACTTCGAAAGGCTCCTTCACACCCTTGGTGCAAATCAAGAAGTTCCCCGACCTAGCCGTCTCCACTCGAGAGGAAACACGAGGGTCCCGCCCCCATCCAGAGGAGCCCCGTTTCCGCCTCGTAGCTCGAGATGAGGGATCCTTTCCCTGCTTCGTCGGGAAAGAGTCCCTGGCGTTCCCGTCGCATCTCAAGAGGAGGACCTCTCAACAGGAACGGCGAGAGGAACTCCAGGGTCGTGCCAGCATTCCAAGAGTCCCCCAGATGTCTCAGTCCATTCCAGAGGAACCTCTTTTCCCTTCACCGGCTCGTCTTTCACGCCGAGGATCGACTCACACCAAGGTGGCACGTGGCACAGCCCTGTGGGAAAGCCTCGTGGGAAAGCCTCGAGGGACAGCCTCGAGGGAAAGCCACAGATCCCTTCATCCACGTGACAGGAAGCGTGACACTACTGCTGCAGCTCGGGAGGAAAGCGCACGTGCATGCCCCCACTCGAGACGAGGCCTGACTCCCCTGGGGAGACTCAGAAGCACCCCAAGATCCATGGCAACACTGGAGAGCAATCCTCAGGTTGCGGCCCCGACTCCACACAAGGACTGAGGCCCCGGCATGGACGGGAGAGGAATCCCGAGCGGTCCCCTAGCAACTCGCATGGGGACTGGCCTTTCCTGAGGCCAGCAGAGCGGGTCCCTGAGGTCCCCGTCGTAACTCGAGAAGACCTGCCGCAACTCGAGAAAATCCAGGACGTTCTCCCCTCCAGGAGAGATGAGGCCCATTTCCGCTGAGGCGTCTCGAGGCTGATCACACCTCACCTCTGGAACTTCGAAAGGGTCCTTCACACCCTTGGTGCAAATCAAGAAGTTCCCCGACCTAGCCGTCTCCACTCGAGAGGAATCACGAGGGTCCCGCCCACATCCAGAGGAGCCCCGTTTCCGCCTCGTAGCTCGAGATGAGGGATCCTTTCCCTGCTTCGTCGGGAAAGAGTTCCCGGCGTTCCCGTCGCATCTCAAGAGGAGGCCCTCTCAACAGGAACGGCGAGAGGAACTCCAGGGTCGTGCCACCATTCCAAGAGTCCCCCAGATGTCTCAGTCCATTCCAGAGGAACCTCTTTTCCCTTCACCGGCTCGTCTTTCACGCCGAGGATCGACTCACACCAAGGTGGCACGTGGCACAGCCCTGTGGGAAAGCCTCGTGGGAAAGCCTCGAGGGACAACCTCGAGGGAAAGCCACAGATCCCTTGATCCACGTGACAGGAAGCTTGACACTACTGCTGCAGCTCCGGAGGAAAGCGCACGTGCATGCCCCAACTCGAGACGAGGCCTGAGTCCCCTGGGGAGACTCAGAAGCACCCCAAGATCCATGGCAACACTGGAGAGCAATCCTCAGGTTGCGGCCCCGACTCCACACAAGGACTGAGGCCCCGGCATGGACGGGAGAGGAATCCCGAGCGGTCCCCTAGCAACTCGCATGGGGACTGGCCTTTCCTGAGGCCACCAGAGCGGGTCCCTGAGGTCCCCGTCGTAACTCGAGAAGACCTGCCGCAACTCGAGAAAATCCAGGACGTTCTCCCCTCCAGGAGAGATGAGGCCCATTTCCGCTGAGGCGTCTCGAGGCTGATCACACCTCACCTCTGGAACTTCGAAAGGGTCCTTCACACCCTTGGTGCAGATCAAGAAGTTCCCCGACCTAGCCGTCTCCACTCGAGAGGAATCACGAGGGTCCCGCCCACATCCAGAGGAGCCCCGTTTCCGCCTCGTAGCTCGAGATGAGGGATCCTTTCCCTGCTTCGTCGGGAAAGAGTTCCCGGCGTTCCCGTCGCATCTCAAGAGGAGGCCCTCTCAACAGGAACGGCGAGAGGAACTCCAGGGTCGTGCCACCATTCCAAGAGTCCCCCAGATGTCTCAGTCCATTCCAGAGGAACCTCTTTTCCCTTCACCGGCTCGTCTTTCACGCCGAGGATCGACTCACACCAAGGTGGCACGTGGCACAGCCCTGTGGGAAAGCCTCGTGGGAAAGCCTCGAGGGACAGCCTCGAGGGAAAGCCACAGATCCCTTGATCCACGTGACAGGAAGCATGACACTACTGCTGCAGCTCGGGAGGAAAGCGCACGTGCATGCCCCCACTCGAGACGAGGCCTGACTCCCCTGCGGACACTCAGAAGCACCCCAAGATCCATGGCAACACTGGAGAGCAATCCTCAGGTTCCGGCCCCAACTCCACACAAGGACTGAGGCCCCGGCATGGACGGGAGAGGAATCCCGAGAGGTCCCCTAGCAACTCGCATGGGGACTGGCCTTTCCTGAGGCCACCAGAGCGGGTCCCTGAGGTCCCCGTCGTAACTCGAGAAGACCTGCCGCAACTGGAGAAAATCCAGGAGGTTCTCCCCTCCAGGCGAGATGAGGCCCATTTCCGCTGAGGCGTCTCGAGGCTGATCACACCTCACCTGTGGAACTTCGAAACGGTCCTTCACACCCTTGGTGCAAATCAAGAAGTTCCCCGACCTAGCCGTCTCCACTCGAGAGGAATCACGAGGGTCCCGCCCACATCCAGAGGAGCCCCGTTTCCGCCTCGTAGCTCGAGATGAGGGATCCTTTCCCTGCTTCGTCGGGAAAGAGTTCCCGGCGTTCCCGTCGCATCTCAAGAGGAGGCCCTCTCAACAGGAACGGCGAGAGGAACTCCAGGGTCGTGCCACCATTCCAAGAGTCCCCCAGATGTCTCAGTCCATTCCAGAGGAACCTCTTTTCCCTTCACCGGCTCGTCTTTCACGCCGAGGATCGACTCACACCAAGGTGGCACGTGGCACAGCCCTGTGGGAAAGCCTTGTGGGAAAGCCTCGAGGGACAACCTCGAGGGAAAGCCACAGATCCCTTGATCCACGTGACAGGAAGCTTGACACTACTGCTGCAGCTCCGGAGGAAAGCGCACGTGCATGCCCCAACTCGAGACGAGGCCTGAGTCCCCTGGGGCGACTCAGAAGCACCCCAAGATCCATGGCAACACTGGAGAGCAATCCTCAGGTTGCGGCCCCGACTCCACACAAGGACTGAGGCCCCGGCATGGACGGGAGAGGAATCCCGAGCGGTCCCCTAGCAACTCGCATGGGGACTGGCCTTTCCTGAGGCCACCAGAGCGGGTCCCTGAGGTCCCCGTCGTAACTCGAGAAGACCTGCCGCAACTCGAGAAAATCTAGGACGTTCTCCCCTCCAGGAGAGATGAGGCCCATTTCCGCTGAGGCGTCTCGAGGCTGATCACACCTCACCTCTGGAACTTCGAAAGGGTCCTTCACACCCTTGGTGCAGATCAAGAAGTTCCCCGACCTAGCCGTCTCCACTCGAGAGGAATCACGAGGGTCCCGCCCACATCCAGAGGAGCCCCGTTTCCGCCTCGTAGCTCGAGATGAGGGATCCTTTCCCTGCTTCGTCGGGAAAGAGTTCCCGGCGTTCCCGTCGCATCTCAAGAGGAGGCCCTCTCAACAGGAACGGCGAGAGGAACTCCAGGGTCGTGCCACCATTCCAAGAGTCCCCCAGATGTCTCAGTCCATTCCAGAGGAACCTCTTTTCCCTTCACCGGCTCGTCTTTCACGCCGAGGATCGACTCACACCAAGGTGGCACGTGGCACAGCCCTGTGGGAAAGCCTCGTGGGAAAGCCTCGAGGGACAACCTCGAGGGAAAGCCACAGATCCCTTGATCCACGTGACAGGAAGCTTGACACTACTGCTGCAGCTCCGGAGGAAAGCGCACGTGCATGCCCCAACTCGAGACGAGGCCTGAGTCCCCTGGGGAGACTCAGAAGCACCCCAAGATCCATGGCAACACTGGAGAGCAATCCTCAGGTTGCGGCCCCGACTCCAGACAAGGACTGAGGCCCCGGCATGGACGGGAGAGGAATCCCGAGCGGTCCCCTAGCAACTCGCATGGGGACTGGCCTTTCCTGAGGCCACCAGAGCGGGTCCCTGAGGTCCCCGTCGTAACTCGAGAAGACCTGCCGCAACTCGAGAAAATCCAGGACGTTCTCCCCTCCAGGCGAGATGAGGCCCATTTCCGCTGAGGCGTCTCGAGGCTGATCACACCTCACCTCTGGAACTTCGAAAGGGTCCTTCACACCCTTGGTGCAGATCAAGAAGTTCCCCGACCTAGCCGTCTCCACTCGAGAGGAATCACGAGGGTCCCGCCCACATCCAGAGGAGCCCCGTTTCCGCCTCGTAGCTCGAGATGAGGGATCCTTTCCCTGCTTCGTCGGGAAAGAGTTCCCGGCGTTCCCGTCGCATCTCAAGAGGAGGCCCTCTCAACAGGAACGGCGAGAGGAACTCCAGGGTCGTGCCACCATTCCAAGAGTCCCCCAGATGTCTCAGTCCATTCCAGAGGAACCTCTTTTCCCTTCACCGGCTCGTCTTTCACGCCGAGGATCGACTCACACCAAGGTGGCATGTGGCACAGCCCTGTGGGAAAGCCTCGTGGGAAAGCCTCGAGGGACAGCCTCGAGGGAAAGCCACAGATCCCTTGATCCACGTGACAGGAAGCGTGACACTACTGCTGCAGCTCGGGAGGAAAGCGCACGTGCATGCCCCCACTCGAGACGAGGCCTGACTCCCCTGGGGAGACTCAGAAGCACCCCAAGATCCATGGCAACACTGGAGAGGAATCCTCAGGTTCCGGCCCCGACTCCACACAAGGACTGAGGCCCCGGCATGGACGGGAGAGGAATCCCGAGCGGTCCCCTAGCAACTCGCATGGGGACTGGCCTTGCCTGAGGCCACCAGAGCGGGTCCCTGAGGTCCCCGTCGTAACTCGAGAAGACCTGCCGCAACTCGAGAAAATCCAGGACGTTCTCCCCTCCAGGAGAGATGAGGCCCATTTCCGCTGAGGCGTCTCGAGGCTGATCACACCTCACCTCTGGAACTTCGAAAGGGTCCTTCACACCCTTGGTGCAGATCAAGAAGTTCCCCGACCTAGCCGTCTCCACTCGAGAGGAATCACGAGGGTCCCGCCCACATCCAGAGGAGCCCCGTTTCCGCCTCGTAGCTCGAGATGAGGGATCCTTTCCCTGCTTCGTCGGGAAAGAGTTCCCGGCGTTCCCGTCGCATCTCAAGAGGAGGCCCTCTCAACAGGAACGGCGAGAGGAACTCCAGGGTCGTGCCATCATTCCAAGAGTCCCCCAGATGTCTCAGTCCATTCCAGAGGAACCTCTTTTCCCTTCACCGGCTCGTCTTTCACGCCGAGGATCGACTCACACCAAGGTGGCACGTGGCACAGCCCTGTGGGAAAGCCTCGTGGGAAAGCCTCGAGGGACAACCTCGAGGGAAAGCCACAGATCCCTTGATCCACGTGACAGGAAGATTGACACTACTGCTGCAGCTCCGGAGGAAAGCGCACGTGCATGCCCCAACTCGAGACGAGGCCTGAGTCCCCTGGGGAGACTCAGAAGCACCCCAAGATCCATGGCAACACTGGAGAGCAATCCTCAGGTTGCGGCCCCGACTCCAGACAAGGACTGAGGCCCCGGCATGGACGGGAGAGGAATCCCGAGCGGTCCCCTAGCAACTCGCATGGGGACTGGCCTTTCCTGAGGCCACCAGAGCGGGTCCCTGAGGTCCCCGTCGTAACTCGAGAAGACCTGCCGCAACTCGAGAAAATCCAGGACGTTCTCCCCTCCAGGAGAGATGAGGCCCATTTCCGCTGAGGCGTCTCGAGGCTGATCACACCTCACCTCTGGAACTTCGAAAGGGTCCTTCACACCCTTGGTGCAGATCAAGAAGTTCCCCGACCTAGCCGTCTCCACTCGAGAGGAATCACGAGGGTCCCGCCCACATCCAGAGGAGCCCCGTTTCCGCCTCGTAGCTCGAGATGAGGGATCCTTTCCCTGCTTCGTCGGGAAAGAGTTCCCGGCGTTCCCGTCGCATCTCAAGGGGAGGCCCTCTCAACAGGAACGGCGAGAGGAACTCCAGGGTCGTGCCACCATTCCAAGAGTCCCCCAGATGTCTCAGTCCATTCCAGAGGAACCTCTTTTCCCTTCACCGGCTCGTCTTTCACGCCGAGGATCGACTCACACCAAGGTGGCACGTGGCACAGCCCTGTGGGAAAGCCTCGTGGGAAAGCCTCGAGGGACAGCCTCGAGGGAAAGCCACAGATCCCTTGATCCACGTGACAGGAAGCATGACACTACTGCTGCAGCTCGGGAGGAAAGCGCACGTGCATGCCCCCACTCGAGACGAGGCCTGACTCCCCTGGGGAGACTCAGAGCACCCCAAGATCCATGGCAACACTGGAGAGGAATCCTCAGGTTGCGGCCCCGACTCCACACAAGGACTGAGGCCCCGGCATGGACGGGAGAGGAATCCCGAGCGGTCCCCTAGCAACACGCATGGGGACTGGCCTTTCCTGAGGCCACCAGAGCGGGTCCCTGAGGTCCCCGTCGTAACTCGAGAAGACCTGCCGCAACTCGAGAAAATCCAGGACGTTCTCCCCTCCAGGCGAAATGAGGCCCATTTCCGCTGAGGCGTCTCGAGGCTGATCACACCTCACCTCTGGAACTTCGAAAGGGTCCTTCACACCCTTGGTGCAGATCAAGAAGTTCCCCGACCTAGCCGTCTCCACTCGAGAGGAATCACGAGGGTCCCGCCCACATCCAGAGGAGCCCCGTTTCCGCCTCGTAGCTCGAGATGAGGGATCCTTTCCCTGCTTCGTCGGGAAAGAGTTCCCGGCGTTCCCGTCGCATCTCAAGAGGAGGCCCTCTCAACAGGAACGGCGAGAGGAACTCCAGGGTCGTGCCACCATTCCAAGAGTCCCCCAGATGTCTCAGTCCATTCCAGAGGAACCTCTTTTCCCTTCACCGGCTCGTCTTTCACGCCGAGGATCGACTCACACCAAGGTGGCATGTGGCACAGCCCTGTGGGAAAGCCTCGTGGGAAAGCCTCGAGGGACAGCCTCGAGGGAAAGCCACAGATCCCTTGATCCACGTGACAGGAAGCGTGACACTACTGCTGCAGCTCGGGAGGAAAGCGCACGTGCATGCCCCCACTCGAGACGAGGCCTGACTCCCCTGGGGAGACTCAGAAGCACCCCAAGATCCATGGCAACACTGGAGAGGAATCCTCAGGTTCCGGCCCCGACTCCACACAAGGACTGAGGCCCCGGCATGGACGGGAGAGGAATCCCGAGCGGTCCCCTAGCAACTCGCATGGGGACTGGCCTTGCCTGAGGCCACCAGAGCGGGTCCCTGAGGTCCCCGTCGTAACTCGAGAAGACCTGCCGCAACTCGAGAAAATCCAGGAGGTTCTCCCCTTCAGGCGAGATGAGGCCCATTTCCGCTGAGGCGTCTCGAGGCTGATCACACCTCACCTCTGGAACTTCGAAAGGGTCCTTCACACCCTTGGTGCAAATCAAGAAGTTCCCCGACCTAGCCGTCTCCACTCGAGAGGAATCACGAGGGTCCCGCCCACATCCAGAGGAGCCCCGTTTCCGCCTCGTAGCTCGAGATGAGGGATCCTTTCCCTGCTTCGTCGGGAAAGAGTTCCCGGCGTTCCCGTCGCATCTCAAGAGGAGGCCCTCTCAACAGGAACGGCGAGAGGAACTCCAGGGTCGTGCCACCATTCCAAGAGTCCCCCAGATGTCTCAGTCCATTCCAGAGGAACCTCTTTTCCCTTCACCGGCTCGTCTTTCACGCCGAGGATCGACTCACACCAAGGTGGCACGTGGCACAGCCCTGTGGGAAAGCCTCGTGGGAAAGCCTCGAGGGACAGACTCGAGGGAAAGCCACAGATCCCTTGATCCACGTGACAGGAAGCGTGACTCTACTGCTGCAGCTCGGGAGGAAAGCGCACGTGCATGCCCCCACTCGAGACGAGGCCTTACTCCCCTGGGGAGACTCAGAAGCACCCCAAGGTCCATGGCAACACTGGAGAGGAATCCTCAGGTTCCGGCCCCGACTCCACACAAGGACTGAGGCCCCGGCATGGACGGGAGAGGAATCCCGAGAGGTCCCCTAGCAACTCGCATGGGGACTGGCCTTTCCTGAGGCCACCAGAGCGGGTCCCTGAGGTCCCCGTCGTAACTCGAGAAGACCTGCCGCAACTCGAGAAAATCCAGGAGGTTCTCCCCTCCAGGCGAGATGAGGCCCATTTCCGCTGAGGCGTCTCGAGGCTGATCACACCTCACCTCTGGAACATCGAAAGGTTCCTTCACACCCTTGGTGCAAATCAAGAAGTTCCCCGACCTAGCCGTCTCCACTCGAGAGGAATCACGAGGGTTCCGCCCACATCCAGAGAAGCCCCGTTTCCACCTCGTAGCTCGAGATGAGGGATCCTTTCCCTGATTCGTCGGGAAAGAGTTCCCGGCGTTCCCGTCGCATCTCAAGAGGAGGCCCTCTCAACAGGAACGGCGAGAGGAACTCCAGGGTCGTGCCAGCATTCCAAGAGTCCCCCAGATGTCTCAGTCCATTCCAGAGGAAACTCTTTTCCCTTCACCGGCTCGTCTTTCACGCCGAGGATCGACTCACACCAAGGTGGCACGTGGCACAGCCCTGTGGGAAAGCCTCGTGGGAAAGCCTCGAGGGACAGCCTCGAGGGAAAGCCACAGATCCCTTGATCCACGTGACAGGAAGCGTGACACTACTGCTGCAGCTCGGGAGGAAAGCGCACGTGCCTGCCCCCACTCGAGACGAGGCCTGACTCCCCTGGGGAGACTCAGAAGCACCCCAAGATCCATGGCAACACTGGAGAGGAATCCTCAGGTTCCGGCCCCGACTCCACACAAGGACTGAGGCCCCGGCATGGACGGGAGAGGAATCCCGAGCGGTCCCCTAGCAACTCGCATGGGGACTGGCCTTTCCTGAGGCCACCAGAGCGGGTCCCTGAGGTCCCCGTCGTAACTCGAGAAGACCTGCCGCAACTCGAGAAAATCCAGGAGGTTCTCCCCTCCAGGCGAGATGAGGCCCATTTCCGCTGAGGCGTCTCGAGGCTGATCACACCTCACCTGTGGAACTTCGAAACGGTCCTTCACACCCTTGGTGCAAATCAAGAAGTTCCCCGACCTAGCCGTCTCCACTCGAGAGGAATCACGAGGGTCCCGCCCACATCCAGAGGAGCCCCGTTTCCGCCTCGTAGCTCGAGATGAGGGATCCTTTCCCTGCTTCGTCTGGAAAGAGTTCCCGGCGTTCCCGTCGCATCTCAAGAGGAGTCCCTCTCAACAGGAACGGCGAGAGGAACTCCAGGGTCGTGCCACCATTCCAAGAGTCCCCCAGATGTCTCAGTCCATTCCAGAGGAACCTCTTTTCCCTTCACCGGCTCGTCTTTCACGCCGAGGATCGACTCACACCAAGGTGGCACGTGGCACAGCCCTGTGGGAAAGCCTCGTGGGAAAGCCTCGAGGGACAGCCTCGAGGGAAAGCCACATATCCCTTGATCCACGTGACAGGAAGCGTGACACTACTGCTGCAGCTCGGGAGGAAAGCGCACGTGCATGCCCCCACTCGAGACGAGGCCTGACTCCCCTGGGGAGACTCAGAAGCACCCCAAGATCCATGGCAACACTGGAGAGGAATCCTCAGGTTCCGGCCCCGACTCCACACAAGGACTGAGGCCCCGGCATGGACGGGAGAGGAATCCCGAGCGGTCCCCTAGCAACTCGCATGGGGACTGGCCTTTCCTGAGGCCACCAGAGCGGGTCCCTGAGGTCCCCGTCGTAACTCGAGAAGACCTGCCGCAACTCGAGAAAATCCAGGAGGTTCTCCCCTCCAGGCGAGATGAGGCCCATTTCCGCTGAGGCGTCTCGAGGCTGATCACACCTCACCTGTGGAACTTCGAAACGGTCCTTCACACCCTTGGTGCAAATCAAGAAGTTCCCCGACCTAGCCGTCTCCACTCGAGAGGAATCACGAGGGTCCCGCCCACATCCAGAGGAGCCCCGTTTCCGCCTCGTAGCTCGAGATGAGGGATCCTTTCCCTGCTTCGTCTGGAAAGAGTTCCCGGCGTTCCCGTCGCATCTCAAGAGGAGTCCCTCTCAACAGGAACGGCGAGAGGAACTCCAGGGTCGTGCCACCATTCCAAGAGTCCCCCAGATGTCTCAGTCCATTCCAGAGGAACCTCTTTTCCCTTCACCGGCTCGTCTTTCACGCCGAGGATCGACTCACACCAAGGTGGCACGTGGCACAGCCCTGTGGGAAAGCCTCGTGGGAAAGCCTCGAGGGACAGCCTCGAGGGAAAGCCACATATCCCTTGATCCACGTGACAGGAAGCTTGACACTACTGCTGCAGCTCGGGAGGAAAGCGCACGTGCATGCCCCCACTCGAGACGAGGCCTGACTCCCCTGGGGAGACTCAGAAGCACCCCAAGATCCATGGCAACACTGGAGAGGAATCCTCAGGTTCCGGCCCCGACTCCACACAAGGACTGAGGCCCCGGCATGGACGGGAGAGGAATCCCGAGCGGTCCCCTAGCAACTCGCATGGGGACTGGCCTTTCCTGAGGCCACCAGAGCGGGTCCCTGAGGTCCCCGTCGTAACTCGAGAAGACCTGCTGCAACTCGAGAAAATCCAGGACGTTCTCCCCTCCAGGCGAGATGAGGCCCATTTCCGCTGAGGCGTCTCGAGGCTGATCACACCTCACCTCTGGAACTTCGAAAGGGTCCTTCACACCCTTGGTGCAAATCAAGAAGTTCCCCGACCTAGCCGTCTCCACTCGAGAGGAATCACGAGGGTCCCGCCCACATCCAGAGGAGCCCCGTTTCCGCCTCGTAGCTCGAGATGAGGGATCCTTTCCCTGCTTCGTCGGGAAAGAGTTCCCGGCGTTCCCGTCGCATCTCAAGAGGAGGCCCTCTCAACAGGAACGGCGAGAGGAACTCCAGGGTCGTGCCAACAATCCAAGAGTCCCCCAGATGTCTCAGTCCATTCCAGAGGAACCTCTTTTCCCTTCACCGGCTCGTCTTTCACGCCGAGGATCGACTCACACCAAGGTGGCACGTGGCACAGCCCTGTGGGAAAGCCTCGTGGGAAAGCCTCGAGGGACAGCCTCGAGGGAAAGCCACAGATCCCTTGATCCACGTGACAGGAAGCGTGACACTACTGCTGCAGCTCGGGAGGAAAGCGCACGTGCATGCCCCCACTCGAGACGAGGCCTGACTCCCCTGGGGAGACTCAGAAGCACCCCAAGATCCATGGCAACACTGGAGAGGAATCCTCAGGTTGCGGCCCCGACTCCACACAAGGACTGAGGCCCCGGCATGGACGGGAGAGGAATCCCGAGCGGTCCCCTAGCAACACGCATGGGGACTGGCCTTTCCTGAGGCCACCAGAGCGGGTCCCTGTGGTCCCCGTCGTAACTCGAGAAGACCTGCCGCAACTCGAGAAAATCCAGGACGTTCTCCCCTCCAGGCGAGATGAGGCCCATTTCCGCTGAGGCGTCTCGAGGCTGATCACACCTCACCTCTGGAACTTCGAAAGGGTCCTTCACACCCTTGGTGCAAATCAAGAAGTTCCCCGACCTAGCCGTCTCCACTCGAGAGGAATCACGAGGGTCCCGCCCACATCCAGAGGAGCCCCGTTTCCGCCTCGTAGCTCGAGATGAGGGATCCTTTCCCTGCTTCGTCGGGAAAGAGTTCCCGGCGTTCCCGTCGCATCTCAAGAGGAGGCCCTCTCAACAGGAACGGCGAGAGGAACTCCAGGGTCGTGCCACCATTCCAAGAGTCCCCCAGATGTCTCAGTCCATTCCAGAGGAACCTCTTTTCCCTTCACCGGCTCGTCTTTCACGCCGAGGATCGACTCACACCAAGGTGGCACGTGGCACAGCCCTGTGGGAAAGCCTCGTGGGAAAGCCTCGAGGGACAGCCTCGAGGGAAAGCCACAGATCCCTTGATCCACGTGACAGGAAGCGTGACACTACTGCTGCAGCTCGGGAGGAAAGCGCACGTGCATGCCCCCACTCGAGACGAGGCCTGACTCCCCTGGGGAGACTCAGAAGCACCCCAAGATCCATGGCAACACTGGAGAGGAATCCTCAGGTTGCGGCCCCGACTCCACACAAGGACTGAGGCCCCGGCATGGACGGGAGAGGAATCCCGAGCGGTCCCCTAGCAACTCGCATGGGGACTGGCCTTTCCTGAGGCCACCAGAGCGGGTCCCTGAGGTCCCCGTCGTAACTCGAGAAGACCTGCCGCAACTCGAGAAAATCCAGGAGGTTCTCCCCTCCAGGCGAGATGAGGCCCATTTCCGCTGAGGCGTCTCGAGGCTGATCACACCTCACCTCTGGAACTTCGAAAGGGTCCTTCACACCCTTGGTGCAAATCAAGAAGTTCCCCGACCTAGCCGTCTCCACTCGAGAGGAATCACGAGGGTCCCGCCCACATCCAGAGGAGCCCCGTTTCCGCCTCGTAGCTCGAGATGAGGGATCCTTTCCCTGCTTCGTCGGGAAAGAGTTCCCGGCGTTCCCGTCGCATCTCAAGAGGAGGCCCTCTCAACAGGAACGGCGAGAGGAACTCCAGGGTCGTGCCAACAATCCAAGAGTCCCCCAGATGTCTCAGTCCATTCCAGAGGAACCTCTTTTCCCTTCACCGGCTCGTCTTTCACGCCGAGGATCGACTCACACCAAGGTGGCACGTGGCACAGCCCTGTGGGAAAGCCTCGTGGGAAAGCCTCGAGGGACAGCCTCGAGGGAAAGCCACAGATCACTTGATCCACGTGACAGGAAGCGTGACACTACTGCTGCAGCTCGGGAGGAAAGCGCACGTGCATGCCCCCACTCGAGACGAGGCCTGACTCCCCTGGGGAGACTCAGAAGCACCCCAAGATCCATGGCAACACTGGAGAGGAATCCTCAGGTTGCGGCCCCGACTCCACACAAGGACTGAGGCCCCGGCATGGACGGGAGAGGAATCCCGAGCGGTCCCCTAGCAACACGCATGGGGACTGGCCTTTCCTGAGGCCACCAGAGCGGGTCCCTGAGGTCCCCGTCGTAACTCGAGAAGACCTGCCGCAACTCGAGAAAATCCTGGACGTTCTCCCCTCCAAGCGAGATGAGGCCCATTTCCGCTGAGGCGTCTCGAGGCTGATCACACCTCACCTGTGGAACTTCGAAACGGTCCTTCACACCCTTGGTGCAAATCAAGAAGTTCCCCGACATACCCGTCTCCACTCGAGAGGAATCACGAGGGTTCCGCCCACATCCAGAGGAGCCCCGTTTCCGCCTCGTAGCTCGAGATGAGGGATCCTTTCCCTGCTTCGTCGGGAAAGAGTTCCCGGCGTTCCCGTCGCATCTCAAGAGGAGGCCCTCTCAACAGGAACGGCGAGAGGAACTCCAGGGTCGTGCCAACAATCCAAGAGTCCCCCAGATGTCTCAGTCCATTCCAGAGGAACCTCTTTTCACTTCACCGGCTCGTCTTTCACGCCGAGGATCGACTCACACCAAGGTGGCACGTGGCACAGCCCTGTGGGAAAGCCTCGTGGGAAAGCCTCGAGGGACAGCCTCGAGGGAAAGCCACAGATCCCTTGATCCACGTGACAGGAAGCGTGACACTACTGCTGCAGCTCGGGAGGAAAGCGCACGTGCATGCCCCCACTCGAGACGAGGCCTGACTCCCCTGGGGAGACTCAGAAGCACCCCAAGATCCATGGCAACACTGGAGAGGAATCCTCAGGTTGCGGCCCCGACTCCACACAAGGACTGAGGCCCCGGCATGGACGGGAGAGGAATCCCGAGCGGTCCCCTAGCAACACGCATGGGGACTGGCCTTTCCTGAGGCCACCAGAGCGGGTCCCTGAGGTCCCCGTCGTAACTCGAGAAGACCTGCCGCAACTCGAGAAAATCCTGGACGTTCTCCCCTCCAAGCGAGATGAGGCCCATTTCCGCTGAGGCGTCTCGAGGCTGATCACACCTCACCTGTGGAACTTCGAAACGGTCCTTCACACCCTTGGTGCAAATCAAGAAGTTCCCCGACATACCCGTCTCCACTCGAGAGGAATCACGAGGGTTCCGCCCACATCCAGAGGAGCCCCGTTTCCGCCTCGTAGCTCGAGATGAGGGATCCTTTCCCTGCTTCGTCGGGAAAGAGTTCCCGGCGTTCCCGTCGCATCTCAAGAGGAGGCCCTCTCAACAGGAACGGCGAGAGGAACTCCAGGGTCGTGCCACCATTCCAAGAGTCCCCCAGATGTCTCAGTCCATTCCAGAGGAACCTCTTTTCCCTTCACCGGCTCGTCTTTCACGCCGAGGATCGACTCACACCAAGGTGGCACGTGGCACAGCCCTGTGGGAAAGCCTCGTGGGAAAGCCTCGAGGGACAGCCTCGAGGGAAAGCCACAGATCCCTTGATCCACGTGACAGGAAGCGTGACACTACTGCTGCAGCTCGGGAGGAAAGCGCACGTGCATACCCCCACTCGAGACGTGGCCTGACTCCCCTGGGGAGACTCAGAAGCACCCCAAGATCCATGGCAACACTGGAGAGGAATCCTCAGGTTGCGGCCCCGACTCCACACAAGGACTGAGGCCCCGGCATGGACGGGAGAGGAATCCCGAGAGGTCCCCTAGCAACACGCATGGGGACTGGCCTTTCCTGAGGCCACCAGAGCGGGTCCCTGTGGTCCCCGTCGTAACTCGAGAAGACCAGCCGCAACTCGAGAAAATCCAGGAGGTTCTCCCCTCCAGGCGAGATGAGGCCCATTTCCGCTGAGGCGTCTTGAGGCTGATCACACCTCACCTCTGGAACTTCGAAAGGGTCCTTCACACCCTTGGTGCAAATCAAGAAGTTCCCCGACCTAGCCGTCTCCACTCGAGAGGAATCACGAGGGTCCCGCCCACATCCAGAGGAGCCCCGTTTCCGCCTCGTAGCTCGAGATGAGGGATCCTTTCCCTGCTTCGTCGGGAAAGAGTTCCCGGCGTTCCCGTCGCATCTCAAGAGGAGGCCCTCTCAACAGGAACGGCGAGAGGAACTCCAGGGTCGTGCCACCATTCCAAGAGTCCCCCAGATGTCTCAGTCCATTCCAGAGGAACCTCTTTTCCCTTCACCGGCTCGTCTTTCACGCCGAGGATCGACTCACACCAAAGTGGCACGTGGCACAGCCCTGTGGGAAAGCCTCGTGGGAAAGCCTCGAGGGCCAGCCTCGAGGGAAAGCCACAGATCCCTTGATCCACGTGACAGGAAGCGTGACACTACTGCTGCAGCTCGGGAGGAAAGCGCACGTGCATGCCCCCACTCGAGACGAGGCCTGACTCCCCTGGGGAGACTCAGAAGCACCCCAAGATCCATGGCAACACTGGAGAGGAATCCTCAGGTTGCGGCCCCGACTCCACAGAAGGACTGAGGCCCCGGCATGGACGGGAGAGGAATCCCGAGCGGTCCCCTAGCAACACGCATGGGGACTGGCCTTTCCTGAGGCCACCAGAGCGGGTCCCTGAGGTCCCCGTCGTAACTCGAGAAGACCTGCCGCAACTCGAGAAAATCCAGGACGTTCTCCCCTCCAAGCGAGATGAGGCCCATTTCCGCTGAGGCGTCTCGAGGCTGATCACACCTCACCTCTGGAACTACGAAACGGTCCTTCACACCCTTGGTGCAAATCAAGAAGTTCCCCGACATACCCGTCTCCACTCGAGAGGAATCACGAGGGTTCCGCCCACATCCAGAGGAGCCCCGTTTCCGCCTCGTAGCTCGAGATGAGGGATCCTTTCCCTGCTTCGTCGGGAAAGAGTTCCCGGCGTTCCCGTCGCATCTCAAGAGGAGGCCCTCTCAACAGGAACGGCGAGAGGAACTCCAGGGTCGTGCCACCATTCCAAGAGTCCCCCAGATGTCTCAGTCCACTCCAGAGGAACCTCTTTTCCCTTCACCGGCTCGTCTTTCACGCCGAGGATCGACTCACACCAAGGTGGCACGTGGCACAGCCCTGTGGGAAAGCCTCGTGGGAAAGCCTCGAGGGACAGACTCGAGGGAAAGCCACAGATCCCTTGATCCACGTGACAGGAAGCGTGACACTACAGCTGCAGCTCGGGAGGAAAGCGCACGTGCATGCCCCCAGTCGAGACGAGGCCTGACTTCCCTGGGGAGACTCAGAAGCACCCCAAGATCCATGGCAACACTGGAGAGGAATCCTCAGGTTCCGGCCCCGACTCCACACAAGGACTGAGGCCCCGGCATGGACGAGAGAGGAATCCCGAGCGGTCCCCTAGCAACTCGCATGGGGACTGGCCTTTCCTGAGGCCACCAGAGCGGGTCCCTGAGGTCCCCGTCGTAACTCGAGAAGACCTGCCGCAACTCGGGAAAATCCAGGAGGTTCTCCCCTCCAGGCGAGATGAGGCCCATTTCCGCTGAGGCGTCTCGAGGCTGATCACACCTCACCTCTGGAACTTCGAAAGGGTCCTTCACACCCTTGGTGCAAATCAAGAAGTTCCCCGACCTAGCCGTCTCCACTCGAGAGGAATCACGAGGGTCCCGCCCACATCCAGAGGAGCCCCGTTTCCGCCTCGTAGCTCGAGATGAGGGATCCTTTCCCTGCTTCGTCGGGAAAGAGTTCCCGGCGTTCCCGTCGCATCTCAAGAGGAGGCCCTCTCAACAGGAACGGCGAGAGGAACTCCAGGGTCGTGCCAACAATCCAAGAGTCCCCCAGATGTCTCAGTCCATTCCAGAGGAACCTCTTTTCCCTTCACCGGCTCGTCTTTCACGCCGAGGATCGACTCACACCAAGGTGGCACGTGGCACAGCCCTGTGGGAAAGCCTCGTGGGAAAGCCTCGAGGGACAGCCTCGAGGGAAAGCCACAGATCCCTTGATCCACGTGACAGGAAGCGTGACACTACTGCTGCAGCTCGGGAGGAAAGCGCACGTGCATGCCCCCACTCGAGACGAGGCCTGACTCCCCTGGGGAGACTCAGAAGCACCCCAAGATCCATGGCAACACTGGAGAGGAATCCTCAGGTTGCGGCCCCGACTCCACACAAGGACTGAGGCCCCGGCATGGACGGGAGAGGAATCCCGAGCGGTCCCCTAGCAACACGCATGGGGACTGGCCTTTCCTGAGGCCACCAGAGCGGGTCCCTGAGGTCCCCGTCGTAACTCGAGAAGACCTGCCGCAACTCGAGAAAATCCTGGACGTTCTCCCCTCCAAGCGAGATGAGGCCCATTTCCGCTGAGGCGTCTCGAGGCTGATCACACCTCACCTGTGGAACTTCGAAACGGTCCTTCACACCCTTGGTGCAAATCAAGAAGTTCCCCGACATACCCGTCTCCACTCGAGAGGAATCACGAGGGTTCCGCCCACATCCAGAGGAGCCCCGTTTCCGCCTCGTAGCTCGAGATGAGGGATCCTTTCCCTGCTTCGTCGGGAAAGAGTTCCCGGCGTTCCCGTCGCATCTCAAGAGGAGGCCCTCTCAACAGGAACGGCGAGAGGAACTCCAGGGTCGTGCCACCATTCCAAGAGTCCCCCAGATGTCTCAGTCCATTCCAGAGGAACCTCTTTTCCCTTCACCGGCTCGTCTTTCACGCCGAGGATCGACTCACACCAAGGTGGCACGTGGCACAGCCCTGTGGGAAAGCCTCGTGGGAAAGCCTCGAGGGACAGCCTCGAGGGAAAGCCACAGATCCCTTGATCCACGTGACAGGAAGCGTGACACTACTGCTGCAGCTCGGGAGGAAAGCGCACGTGCATACCCCCACTCGAGACGTGGCCTGACTCCCCTGGGGAGACTCAGAAGCACCCCAAGATCCATGGCAACACTGGAGAGGAATCCTCAGGTTGCGGCCCCGACTCCACACAAGGACTGAGGCCCCGGCATGGACGGGAGAGGAATCCCGAGAGGTCCCCTAGCAACACGCATGGGGACTGGCCTTTCCTGAGGCCACCAGAGCGGGTCCCTGTGGTCCCCGTCGTAACTCGAGAAGACCAGCCGCAACTCGAGAAAATCCAGGAGGTTCTCCCCTCCAGGCGAGATGAGGCCCATTTCCGCTGAGGCGTCTTGAGGCTGATCACACCTCACCTCTGGAACTTCGAAAGGGTCCTTCACACCCTTGGTGCAAATCAAGAAGTTCCCCGACCTAGCCGTCTCCACTCGAGAGGAATCACGAGGGTCCCGCCCACATCCAGAGGAGCCCCGTTTCCGCCTCGTAGCTCGAGATGAGGGATCCTTTCCCTGCTTCGTCGGGAAAGAGTTCCCGGCGTTCCCGTCGCATCTCAAGAGGAGGCCCTCTCAACAGGAACGGCGAGAGGAACTCCAGGGTCGTGCCACCATTCCAAGAGTCCCCCAGATGTCTCAGTCCATTCCAGAGGAACCTCTTTTCCCTTCACCGGCTCGTCTTTCACGCCGAGGATCGACTCACACCAAAGTGGCACGTGGCACAGCCCTGTGGGAAAGCCTCGTGGGAAAGCCTCGAGGGCCAGCCTCGAGGGAAAGCCACAGATCCCTTGATCCACGTGACAGGAAGCGTGACACTACTGCTGCAGCTCGGGAGGAAAGCGCACGTGCATGCCCCCACTCGAGACGAGGCCTGACTCCCCTGGGGAGACTCAGAAGCACCCCAAGATCCATGGCAACACTGGAGAGGAATCCTCAGGTTGCGGCCCCGACTCCACAGAAGGACTGAGGCCCCGGCATGGACGGGAGAGGAATCCCGAGCGGTCCCCTAGCAACACGCATGGGGACTGGCCTTTCCTGAGGCCACCAGAGCGGGTCCCTGAGGTCCCCGTCGTAACTCGAGAAGACCTGCCGCAACTCGAGAAAATCCAGGACGTTCTCCCCTCCAAGCGAGATGAGGCCCATTTCCGCTGAGGCGTCTCGAGGCTGATCACACCTCACCTCTGGAACTACGAAACGGTCCTTCACACCCTTGGTGCAAATCAAGAAGTTCCCCGACATACCCGTCTCCACTCGAGAGGAATCACGAGGGTTCCGCCCACATCCAGAGGAGCCCCGTTTCCGCCTCGTAGCTCGAGATGAGGGATCCTTTCCCTGCTTCGTCGGGAAAGAGTTCCCGGCGTTCCCGTCGCATCTCAAGAGGAGGCCCTCTCAACAGGAACGGCGAGAGGAACTCCAGGGTCGTGCCACCATTCCAAGAGTCCCCCAGATGTCTCAGTCCACTCCAGAGGAACCTCTTTTCCCTTCACCGGCTCGTCTTTCACGCCGAGGATCGACTCACACCAAGGTGGCACGTGGCACAGCCCTGTGGGAAAGCCTCGTGGGAAAGCCTCGAGGGACAGACTCGAGGGAAAGCCACAGATCCCTTGATCCACGTGACAGGAAGCGTGACACTACAGCTGCAGCTCGGGAGGAAAGCGCACGTGCATGCCCCCAGTCGAGACGAGGCCTGACTTCCCTGGGGAGACTCAGAAGCACCCCAAGATCCATGGCAACACTGGAGAGGAATCCTCAGGTTCCGGCCCCGACTCCACACAAGGACTGAGGCCCCGGCATGGACGAGAGAGGAATCCCGAGCGGTCCCCTAGCAACTCGCATGGGGACTGGCCTTTCCTGAGGCCACCAGAGCGGGTCCCTGAGGTCCCCTTCGTAACTCGAGAAGACCTGCCGCAACTCGGGAAAATCCAGGAGGTTCTCCCCTCCAGGCGAGATGAGGCCCATTTCCGCTGAGGCGTCTCGAGGCTGATCACACCTCACCTCTGGAACTTCGAAAGGGTCCTTCACACCCTTGGTGCAAATCAAGAAGTTCCCCGACCTAGCCGTCTCCACTCGAGAGGAATCACGAGGGTCCCGCCCACATCCAGAGGAGCCCCGTTTCCGCCTCGTAGCTCGAGATGAGGGATCCTTTCCCTGCTTCGTCGGGAAAGAGTTCCCGGCGTTCCCGTCGCATCTCAAGAGGAGGCCCTCTCAACAGGAACGGCGAGAGGAACTCCAGGGTCGTGCCAACAATCCAAGAGTCCCCCAGATGTCTCAGTCCATTCCAGAGGAACCTCTTTTCCCTTCACCGGCTCGTCTTTCACGCCGAGGATCGACTCACACCAAGGTGGCACGTGGCACAGCCCTGTGGGAAAGCCTCGTGGGAAAGCCTCGAGGGACAGCCTCGAGGGAAAGCCACAGATCCCTTGATCCACGTGACAGGAAGCGTGACACTACTGCTGCAGCTCGGGAGGAAAGCGCACGTGCATGCCCCCACTCGAGACGAGGCCTGATTCCCCTGGGGAGACTCAGAAGCACCCCAAGATCCATGGCAACACTGGAGAGGAATGCTCAGGTTCCGGCCCCGACTCCACACAAGGACTGAGGCCCCGGCATGGACGGGAGAGGAATCCCGAGAGGTCCCCTAGCAACACGCATGGGGACTGGCATTTCCTGAGGCCACCAGAGCGGGTCCCTGTGGTCCCCGTCGTAACTCGAGAAGACCTGCCGCAACTCGAGAAAATCCAGGAGGTTCTCCCCTCCAGGCGAGATGAGGCCCATTTCCGCTGAGGCGTCTCGAGGCTGATCACCTCACCTCTGGAACTTCGAAAGGGTCCTTCACACCCTTGGTGCAAATCAAGAAGTTCCCCGACCTAGCCGTCTCCACTCGAGAGGAATCACGAGGGTCCCGCCCACATCCAGAGGAGCCCCGTTTCCGCCTCGTAGCTCGAGATGAGGGATCCTTTCCCTGCTTCGTCGGGAAAGAGTCCCCGGCGTTCCCGTCGCATCTCAAGAGGAGGCCCTCTCAACAGGAACGGCGAGAGGAACTCCAGGGTCGTCCACCATTCCAAGAGTCACCCAGATGTCTCAGTCCATTCCAGAGGAACCTCTTTTCCCTTCACCGGCTCGTCTTTCACGCCGAGGATCGACTCACACCAAGGTGGCACTTGGCACAGCCCTGTGGGAAAGCCTCGTGGGAAAGCCTCGAGGGACAGCCTCGAGGGAAAGCCACAGATCCCTTGATCCACGTGACAGGAAGCGTGACACTACTGCTGCAGCTCGGGAGGAAAGCGCACGTGCATACCCCCACTCGAGACGAGGCCTGACTCCCCTGGGGAGACTCAGAAGCACCCCAAGATCCATGGCAACACTGGAGAGGAATCCTCAGGTTCCGGCCCCGACTCCACAGAAGGACTGAGGCCCCGGCATGGACGGGAGAGTAATCCCGAGAGGTCCCCTAGCAACTCGCATGGGGACTGGCCTTTCCTGAGGCCACAAGAGCGGGTCCCTGTGGTCCCCGTCGTAACTCGAGAAGACCTGCCGCAACTCGAGAAAATCCAGGACGTTCTCCCCTCCAGGCGAGATGAGGCCCATTTCCGCTGAGGCGTCTCGAGGCTGATCACACCTCACCTCTGGAACTTCGAAAGGGTCCTTCACACCCTTGGTGCAAATCAAGAAGTTCCCCGACCTAGCCGTCTCCACTCGAGAGGAATCACGAGGGTCCCGCCCACATCCAGAGGAGCCCCGTTTCCGCCTCGTAGCTCGAGATGAGGGATCCTTTCCGTGCTTCGTCGGGAAAGAGTCCCCGGCGTTCCCGTCGCATCTCAAGAGGAGGCCCTCTCAACAGGAACGGCGAGAGGAACTCCAGGGTCGTCCACCATTCCAAGAGTCACCCAGATGTCTCAGTCCATTCCAGAGGAACCTCTTTTCCCTTCACCGGCTCGTCTTTCACGCCGAGGATCGACTCACACCAAGGTGGCACGTGGCACAGCCCTGTGGGAAAGCCTCGTGGGAAAGCCTCGAGGGACAGCCTCGAGGGAAAGCCACAGATCCCTTGATCCACGTGACAGGAAGCGTGACACTACTGCTGCAGCTCGGGAGGAAAGCGCACGTGCATACCCCCACTCGAGACGAGGCCTGACTCCCCTGGGGAGACTCAGAAGCACCCCAAGATCCATGGCAACACTGGAGAGGAATCCTCAGGTTCCGGCCCCGACTCCACAGAAGGACTGAGGCCCCGGCATGGACGGGAGAGGAATCCCGAGAGGTCCCCTAGCAACACGCATGGGGACTGGCCTTTCCTGAGGCCACAAGAGCGGGTCCCTGTGGTCCCCGTCGTAACTCGAGAAGACCTGCCGCAACTCGAGAAAATCCAGGACGTTCTCCCCTCCAGGCGAGATGAGGCCCATTTCCGCTGAGGCGTCTCGAGGCTGATCACACCTCACCTCTGGAACTTCGAAAGGGTCCTTCACACCCTTGGTGCAAATCAAGAAGTTCCCCGACCTAGCCGTCTCCACTCGAGAGGAATCACGAGGGTCCCGCCCACATCCAGAGGAGCCCCGTTTCCGCCTCGTAGCTCGAGATGAGGGATCCTTTCCCTGCTTCGTCGGGAAAGAGTCCCCGGCGTTCCCGTCGCATCTCAAGAGGAGGCCCTCTCAACAGGAACGGCGAGAGGAACTCCAGGGTCGTCCACCATTCCAAGAGTCACCCAGATGTCTCAGTCCATTCCAGAGGAACCTCTTTTCCCTTCACCGGCTCGTCTTTCACGCCGAGGATCGACTCACACCAAGGTGGCACGTGGCACAGCCCTGTGGGAAAGCCTCGTGGGAAAGCCTCGAGGGACAGCCTCGAGGGAAAGCCACAGATCCCTTGATCCACGTGACAGGAAGCGTGACACTACTGCTGCAGCTCGGGAGGAAAGCGCACGTGCATACCCCCACTCGAGACGAGGCCTGACTCCCCTGGGGAGACTCAGAAGCACCCCAAGATCCATGGCAACACTGGAGAGGAATCCTCAGGTTCCGGCCCCGACTCCACAGAAGGACTGAGGCCCCGGCATGGACGGGAGAGGAATCCCGAGAGGTCCCCTAGCAACACGCATGGGGACTGGCCTTTCCTGAGGCCACAAGAGCGGGTCCCTGTGGTCCCCGTCGTAACTCGAGAAGACCTGCCGCAACTCGAGAAAATCCAGGACGTTCTCCCCTCCAGGCGAGATGAGGCCCATTTCCGCTGAGGCGTCTCGAGGCTGATCACACCTCACCTCTGGAACTTCGAAAGGGTCCTTCACACCCTTGGTGCAAATCAAGAAGTTCCCCGACATACCCGTCTCCACTCGAGAGGAATCACGAGGGTCCCGCCCACATCCAGAGGAGCCCCGTTTCCGCCTCGTAGCTCGAGATGAGGGATCCTTTCCCTGCTTCGTCAGGAAAGAGTTCCCGGCGTTCCCGTCGCATCTCAAGAGGAGGCCCTCTCAACAGGAACGGCGAGAGGAACTCCATGGTCGTGCCACCATTCCAAGAGTCCCCCAGATGTCTCAGTCCATTCCAGAGGAACCTCTTTTCCCTTCACCGGCTCGTCTTCACGCCGAGGATCGACTCACAGCAAGGTGGCACGTGGCACAGCCCTGTGGGAAAGCCTCGTGGGAAAGCCTCGAGGGACAGCCTCGAGGGAAAGCCACAGATCCCTTGATCCACGTGACAGGAAGCGTGACACTACTGCTGCAGCTCGGGAGGAAAGCGCACGTGCATGCCCCCACTCGAGACGAGGCCTGACTCCCCTGGGGAGACTCAGAAGCACCCCAAGATCCATGGCAACACTGGAGAGGAATCCTCAGGTTCCGGCCCCGACTCCACACAAGGACTGAGGCCCCGGCATGGACGGGAGAGGAATCCCGAGCGGTCCCCTAGCAACTCGCATGGGGACTGGCCTTTCCTGAGGCCACCAGAGCGGGTCCCTGAGGTCCCCGTCGTAACTCGAGAAGACCTGCCGCAACTCGAGAAAATCCAGGAGGTTCTCCCCTCCAGGCGAGATGAGGCCCATTTCCGCTGAGGCGTCTCGAGGCTGATCACACCTCACCTCTGGAACTTCGAAAGGGTCCTTCACACCCTTGGTGCAAATCAAGAAGTTCCCCGACCTAGCCGTCTCCACTCGAGAGGAATCACGAGGGTCCCGCCCACATCCAGAGGAGCCCCGTTTCCGCCTCGTAGCTCGAGATGAGGGATCCTTTCCCTGCTTCGTCGGGAAAGAGTTCCCGGCGTTCCCGTCGCATCTCAAGAGGAGGCCCTCTCAACAGGAACGGCGAGAGGAACTCCAGGGTCGTGCCAACAATCCAAGAGTCCCCCAGATGTCTCAGTCCATTCCAGAGGAACCTCTTTTCCCTTCACCGGCTCGTCTTTCACGCCGAGGATCGACTCACACCAAGGTGGCACGTGGCACAGCCCTGTGGGAAAGCCTCGTGGGAAAGCCTCGAGGGACAGCCTCGAGGGAAAGCCACAGATCCCTTGATCCACGTGACAGGAAGCGTGACACTACTGCTGCAGCTCAGGAGGAAAGCGCACGTGCATGCCCCCACTCGAGACGAGGCCTGACTCCCCTGGGGAGACTCAGAAGCACCCCAAGATCCATGGCAACCCTAGAGAGGAATCCTCAGGTTCCGGCCCCGACTCCACACAAGGACTGAGGCCCCGGCATGGACGGGAGAGGAATCCCGAGAGGTCCCCTAGCAACACACATGGGGACTGGCCTTTCCTGAGGCCACCAGAGCGGGTCCCTGTGGTCCCCGTCGTAACTCGAGAAGACCTGCCGCAACTCGAGAAAATCCAGGAGGTTCTCCCCTCCAGGCGAGATGAGGCCCATTTCCGCTGAGGTGTCTCGAGGCTGATCACACCTCACCTCTGGAACTTCGAAAGGGTCCTTCTCACCCTTGGTGCAAATCAAGAAGTTCCCCGACCTAGCCGTCTCCACTCGAGAGGAATCACGAGGGTCCCGCCCACATCCAGAGGAGCCCCGTTTCCGCCTCGTAGCTCGAGATGAGGGATCCTTTCCCTGCTTCGTCGGGAAAGAGTTCCCGGCGTTCCCGTCGCATCTCAAGAGGAGGCCCTCTCAACAGGAACGGCGAGAGGAACTCCAGGGTCGTGCCACCATTCCAAGAGTCCCCCAGATGTCTCAGTCCATTCCAGAGGAACCTCTTTTCCCTTCACCGGCTCGTCTTTCACGCCGAGGATCGACTCACACCAAAGTGGCACGTGGCACAGCCCTGTGGGAAAGCCTCGTGGGAAAGCCTCGAGGGACAGCCTCGAGGGAAAGCCACAGATCCCTTGATCCACGTGCCAGGAAGCGTGACACTACTGCTGCAGCTCGGGAGGAAAGCGCACGTGCATGCCCCCACTCGAGACGAGGCCTGACTCCCCTGGGGAGACTCAGAAGCACCCCAAGATCCATGGCAACACTGGAGAGGAATCCTCAGGTTCCGGCCCCGACTCCACACAAGGACTGAGGCCCCGGCATGGACGGGAGAGGAATCCCGAGAGGTCCCCTAGCAACACGCATGGGGACTGGCCTTTCCTGAGGCCCCCAGAGCGGGTCCCTGTGTTCCCCGTCGTAACTCGAGAAGACCTGCCGCAACTCGAGAAAATCCAGGACGTTCTCCCCTCCAGGCGAGATGAGGCCCATTTCCGCTGAGGCGTCTCGAGGCTGATCACACCTCACCTCTGGAACTTCGAAAGGGTCCTTCACACCCTTGGTGCAAATCAAGAAGTTCCCCGACCTAGCCGTCTCCACTCGAGAGGAATCACGAGGGTCCCGCCCACATCCAGAGGAGCCCCGTTTCCGCCTCGTAGCTCGAGATGAGGGATCCTTTCTCTGCTTCTTCGGGAAAGATTTCCCGGCGTTCCCGTCGCATCTCAAGAGGAGGCCCTCTCAACAGGAACGGCGAGAGGAACTCCAGGGTCGTGCCACCATTCCAAGAGTCCCCCAGATGTCTCAGTCCATTCCAGAGGAACCTCTTTTCCCTTCACCGGCTCGTCTTTCACGCCGAGGATCGACTCACACCAAGGTGGCACGTGGCACAGCCCTGTTGGAAAGCCTCGTGGGAAAGCCTCGAGGGACAGCCTCGAGGGAAAGCCACAGATCCCTTGATCCACGTGACAGGAAGCGTGACACTACTGCTGCAGCTCGGGAGGAAAGCGCACGTGCATGCCCCCACTCGAGACGAGGCCTGACTCCCCTGGGGAGACTCAGAAGCACCCCAAGATCCATGGCAACACTGGAGAGGAATCCTCAGGTTCCGGCCCCGACTCCACACAAGGACTGAGGCCCCGGCATGGACGGGAGAGGAATCCCGAGAGGTCCCCTAGCAACACGCATGGGGACTGGCCTTTCCTGAGGCCACAAGAGCGGGTCCCTGTGGTCCCCGTCGTAACTCGAGAAGACCTGCCACAACTCGAGAAAATCCAGGAGGTTCTCCCCTCCAGGCGAGATGAGGCCCATTTCCGCTGAGGCGTCTCAAGGCTGATCACACCTCACCTCTGGAACTTCGAAAGGGTCCTTCACACCCTTGGTGCAAATCAAGAAGTTCCCCGACCTAGCCGTCTCCACTCGAGAGGAATCACGAGGGTCCCGCCCACATCCAGAGGAGCCCCGTTTCCGCCTCGTAGCTCGAGATGAGGGATCCTTTCCCTGCTTCGTCGGGAAAGAGTTCCCGGCGTTCCCGTCGCATCTCAAGAGGAGGCCCTCTCAACAGGAACGGCGAGAGGAACTCCAGGGTCGTGCCACCATTCCAAGAGTCCCCCAGATGTCTCAGTCCATTCCAGAGGAACCTCTTTTCCCTTCACCGGCTCGTCTTTCACGCCGAGGATCGACTCACACCAAGGTGGCACGTGGCACAGCCCTGTGGAAAAGCCTCGTGGGAAAGCCTCGAGGGACAGCCTCGAGGGAAAGCCACAGATCCCTTGATCCACGTGACAGGAAGCATGACACTACTGCTGCAGCTCGGGAGGAAAGCGCACGTGCATGCCCCCACTCGAGACGAGGCCTGACTCCCCTGGGGAGACTCAGAAGCACCCCAAGATCCATGGCAACACTGGAGAGGAATCCTCAGGTTCCGGCCCCGACTCCACACAAGGACTGAGGCCCCGGCATGGACGGGAGAGGAATCCCGAGCGGTCCCCTAGCAACTCGCATGGGGACTGGCCTTTCCTGAGGCCACCAGAGCGGGTCCCTGAGGTCCCCGTCGTAACTCGAGAAGACCTGCCGCAACTCGAGAAAATCCAGGAGGTTCTCCCCTCCAGGCGAGATGAGGCCCATTTCCGCTGAGGCGTCTCGAGGCTGATCACACCTCACCTCTGGAACTTCGAAAGGGTCCTTCACACCCTTGGTGCAAATCAAGAAGTTCCCCGACCTAGCCGTCTCCACTCGAGAGGAATCACGAGGGTCCCGCCCACATCCAGAGGAGCCCCGTTTCCGCCTCGTAGCTCGAGATGAGGGATCCTTTCCCTGCTTCGTCGGGAAAGAGTTCCCGGCGTTCCCGTCGCATCTCAAGAGGAGGCCCTCTCAACAGGAACGGCGAGAGGAACTCCAGGGTCGTGCCAACAATCCAAGAGTCCCCCAGATGTCTCAGTCCATTCCAGAGGAACCTCTTTTCCCTTCACCGGCTCGTCTTTCACGCCGAGGATCGACTCACACCAAGGTGGCACGTGGCACAGCCCTGTGGGAAAGCCTCGTGGGAAAGCGTCGAGGGACAGCCTCGAGGGAAAGCCACAGATCCCTTGATCCACGTGACAGGAAGCGTGACACTACTGCTGCAGCTCGGGAGGAAAGCGCACGTGCATGCCCCCACTCGAGACGAGGCCTGACTCCCCTGGGGAGACTCAGAAGCACCCCAAGATCCATGGCAACACTGGAGAGGAATCCTCAGGTTCCGGCCCTGACTCCACACAAGGACTGAGGCCCCGGCATGGACGGGAGAGGAATCCCGAGCGGTCCCCTAGCAACTCGCATGGGGACTGGCCTTTCCTGAGGCCACCAGAGCGGGTCCCTGAGGTCCCCGTCGTAACTCGAGAAGACCTGCCGCAACTCGAGAAAATCCAGGAGGTTCTCCCCTCCAGGCGAGATGAGGACCATTTCCACTGAGGCGTCTCGAGGCTGATCACACCTCACCTCTGGAACTTCGAAAGGGTCCTTCACACCCTTGGTGCAAATCAAGAAGTTCCCCGACCTAGCCGTCTCCACTCGAGAGGAATCACGAGGGTCCCGCCCACATCCAGAGGAGCCCCGTTTCCGCCTCGTAGCTCGAGATGAGGGATCCTTTCCCTGCTTCGTCGGGAAAGAGTTCCCGGCGTTCCCGTCGCATCTCAAGAGGAGGCCCTCTCAACAGGAACGGCGAGAGGAACTCCAGGGTCGTGCCACCATTCCAAGAGTCCCCCAGATGTCTCAGTCCATTCCAGAGGAACCTCTTTTCCCTTCACCGGCTCGTCTTTCACGCCGAGGATCGACTCACACCAAGGTGGCACGTGGCACAGCCCTGTGGGAAAGCCTCGTGGGAAAGCGTCGAGGGACAGCCTCGAGGGAAAGCCACAGATCCCTTGATCCACGTGACAGGAAGCGTGACACTACTGCTGCAGCTCGGGAGGAAAGCGCACGTGCATGCCCCCACTCGAGACGAGGCCTGACTCCCCTGGGGAGACTCAGAAGCACCCCAAGATCCATGGCAACACTGGAGAGGAATCCTCAGGTTCCGGCCCCGACTCCACACAAGGACTGAGGCCCCGGCATGGACGGGAGAGGAATCCCGAGCGGTCCCCTAGCAACTCGCATGGGGACTAGCCTTTCCTGAGGCCACCAGAGCGGGTCCCTGAGGTCCCCGTCGTAACTCGAGAAGACCTGCCGCAACTCGAGAAAATCCAGGAGGTTCTCCCCTCCAGGCGAGATGAGGCCCATTTCCGCTGAGGCGTCTCGAGGCTGATCACACCTCACCTCTGGAACTTCGAAAGGGTCCTTCACACCCTTGGTGCAAATCAAGAAGTTCCCCGACCTAGCCGTCTCCACTCGAGAGGAATCACGAGGGTCCCGCCCACATCCAGAGGAGCCCCGTTTCCGCCTCGTAGCTCGAGATGAGGGATCCTTTCCCTGCTTCGTCGGGAAAGAGTTCCCGGCGTTCCCGTCGCATCTCAAGAGGAGGCCCTCTCAACAGGAACGGCGAGAAGAACTCCAGGGTCGTGCCACCATTCCAAGAGTCCCCCAGATGTCTCAGTCCATTCCAGAGGAACCTCTTTTCCCTTCACCGGCTCGTCTTTCACGCCGAGGATCGACTCACACCAAGGTGGCACGTGGCACAGCCCTGTGGGAAAGCCTCGTGGGAAAGCCTCGAGGGACAGCCTCGAGGGAAAGCCACAGATCCCTTGATCCACGTGACAGGAAGCGTGACACTACTGCTGCAGCTCGGGAGGAAAGCGCACGTGCATGCCCCCACTCGAGACGAGGCCTGACTCCCCTGGGGAGACTCAGAAGCACCCCAAGATCCATGGCAACACTAGAGAGCAATACTCAGGTTCCGGCCCCGACTCCACACAAGGACTGAGGCCCCGGCATGGACGGGAGAGGAATCCCGAGAGGTCCCCTAGCAACTCGCATGGAGACTGGCCTTTCCTGAGGCCACCAGAGCCGGTCCCTGAGGTCCCCGTCGTAACTCGAGAAGACCTGCCGCAACTCGAGAAAATCCAGGAGGTTCTCCCCTCCAGGCGAGATGAGGCCCATTTCCGCTGAGGCGTCTCGAGGCTGATCACACCTCACCTCTGGAACTTCGAAAGGGTCCTTCACACCCTTGGTGCAAATCAAGAAGTTCCCCGACCTAGCCGTCTCCACTCGAGAGGAATCACGAGGGTCCCGCCCACATCCAGAGGAGCCCCGTTTCCGCCTCGTAGCTCGAGATGAGGGATCCTTTCCCTGCTTCGTCGGGAAAGAGTTCCCGGCGTTCCCGTCGCATCTCAAGAGGAGGCCCTCTCAACAGGAACGGCGAGAGGAACTCCAGGGTCGTGCCAACAATCCAAGAGTCCCCCAGATGTCTCAGTCCATTCCAGAGGAACCTCTTTTCCCTTCACCGGCTCGTCTTTCACGCCGAGGATCGACTCACACCAAGGTGGCACGTGGCACAGCCCTGTGGGAAAGCCTCGTGGGAAAGCCTCGAGGGACAGCCTCGAGGGAAAGCCACAGATCCCTTGATCCACGTGACAGGAAGCGTGACACTACTGCTGCAGCTCGGGAGGAAAGCGCACGTGCATGCCCCCACTCGAGACGAGGCCTGACTCCCCTGGGGAGACTCAGAAGCACCCCAAGATCCATGGCAACACTGGAGAGGAATCCTCAGGTTCCCGCCACGACTCCACACAAGGACTGAGGCCCCGGCATGGACGGGAGAGGAATCCCGAGAGGTCCCCTAGCAACACACATGGGGACTGGCCTTTCCTGAGGCCACCAGAGCGGGTCCCTGTGGTCCCCGTCGTAACTCGAGAAGACCTGCCGCAACTCGAGAAAATCCAGGAGGTTCTCCCCTCCAGGCGAGATGAGGCCCATTTCCGCTGAGGCGTCTCGAGGCTGATCACACCTCACCTCTGGAACTTCGAAAGGGTCCTTCACACCCTTGGTGCAAATCAAGAAGTTCCCCGACCTAGCCGTCTCCACTCGAGAGGAATCACGAGGGTCCCGCCCACATCCAGAGGAGCCCCGTTTCCGCCTCGTAGCTCGAGATGAGGGATCCTTTCCCTGCTTCGTCGGGAAAGAGTTCGCGGCGTTCCCGTCGCATCTCAAGAAGAGGCCCTCTCAACAGGAACGGCGAGAGGAACTCCAGGGTCGTGCCACCATTCCAAGAGTCCCCCAGATGTCTCAGTCCATTCCAGAGGAACCTCTTTTCCCTTCACCGGCTCGTCTTTCACGCCGAGGATCGACTCACACCAAGGTGGCACGTGGCACAGCCCTGTGGGAAAGCCTCGTGGGAAAGCCTCGAGGGACAGCCTCGAGGGAAAGCCACAGATCCCTTGATCCACGTGACAGGAAGCGTGACACTACTGCTGCAGCTCGGGAGGAAAGCGCACGTGCATGCCCCCACTCGAGACGAGGCCTGACTCCCCTGGGGAGACTCAGAAGCACCCCAAGATCCATGGCAACACTAGAGAGCAATACTCAGGTTCCGGCCCCGACTCCACACAAGGACTGAGGCCCCGGCATGGACGGGAGAGGAATCCCGAGAGGTCCCCTAGCAACTCGATGGAGACTGGCCTTTCCTGAGGCCACCAGAGCCGGTCCCTGAGGTCCCCGTCGTAACTCGAGAAGACCTGCCGCAACTCGAGAAAATCCAGGAGGTTCTCCCCTCCAGGCGAGATGAGGCCCATTTCCGCAGAGGCGTCTCGAGGCTGATCACACCTCACCTCTGGAACTTCGAAAGGGTCCTTCACACCCTTGGTGCAAATCAAGAAGTTCCCCGACCTAGCCGTCTCCACTCGAGAGGAATCACGAGGGTCCCGCCCACATCCAGAGGAGCCCCGTTTCCGCCTCGTAGCTCGAGATGAGGGATCCTTTCCCTGCTTCGTCGGGAAAGAGTTCCCGGCGTTCCCGTCGCATCTCAAGAGGAGGCCCTCTCAACAGGAACGGCGAGAGGAACTCCAGGGTCGTGCCACCATTCCAAGAGTCCCCCAGATGTCTCAGTCCATTCCAGAGGAACCTCTTTTCCCTTCACCGGCTCGTCTTTCACGCCGAGGATCGACTCACACCAAGGTGGCACGTGGCACAGCCCTGTGGGAAAGCCTCGTGGGAAAGCCTCGAGGGACAGCCTCGAGGGAAAGCCACAGATCCCTTGATCCACGTGACAGGAAGCGTGACACTACTGCTGCAGCTCGGGAGGAAAGCGCACGTGCATGCCCCCACTCGAGACGAGGCCTGACTCCCCTGGGGAGACTCAGAAGCACCCCAAGATCCATGGCAACACTGGAGAGCAATCCTCAGGTTCCGGCCCCGACTCCACACAAGGACTGAGGCCCCGGCATGGACGGGAGAGGAATCCCGAGAGGTCCCCTAGCAACTCGCATGGGGACTGGCCTTTCCTGAGGCCACCAGAGCGGGTCCCTGAAGTCCCCGTCGTAACTCGAGAAGACCTGCCGCAACTCGAGAAAATCCAGGAGGTTCTCCCTTCCAGGCGAGATGAGGCCCATTTCCGCTGAGGCGTCTCGAGGCTGATCACACCTCACCTCTGGAACTTCGAAAGGGTCCTTCACACCCTTGGTGCAAATCAAGAAGTTCCCCGACCTAGCCGTCTCCACTCGAGAGGAATCACGAGGGTCCCGCCCACATCCAGAGGAGCCCCGTTTCCGCCTCGTAGCTCGAGATGAGGGATCCTTTCCCTGCTTCGTCGGGAAAGAGTTCCCGGCGTTCCCGTCGCATCTCAAGAGGAGGCCCTCTCAACAGGAACGGCGAGAGGAACTCCAGGGTCGTGCCAACAATCCAAGAGTCCCCCAGATGTCTCAGTCCATTCCAGAGGAACCTCTTTTCCCTTCACCGGCTCGTCTTTCACGCCGAGGATCGACTCACACCAAGGTGGCACGTGGCACAGCCCTGTGGGAAAGCCTCGTGGGAAAGCCTCGAGGGACAGCCTCGAGGGAAAGCCACAGATCCCTTGATCCACGTGACAGGAAGCGTGACACTACTGCTGCAGCTCGGGAGGAAAGCGCACGTGCATGCCCCCACTCGAGACGAGGCCTGACTCCCCTGGGGAGACTCAGAAGCACCCCAAGATCCATGGCAACACTGGAGAGGAATCCTCAGGTTCCCGCCACGACTCCACACAAGGACTGAGGCCCCGGCATGGACGGGAGAGGAATCCCGAGAGGTCCCCTAGCAACACACATGGGGACTGGCCTTTCCTGAGGCCACCAGAGCGGGTCCCTGTGGTCCCCGTCGTAACTCGAGAAGACCTGCCGCAACTCGAGAAAATCCAGGAGGTTCTCCCCTCCAGGCGAGATGAGGCCCATTTCCGCTGAGGCGTCTCGAGGCTGATCACACCTCACCTCTGGAACTTCGAAAGGGTCCTTCACACCCTTGGTGCAAATCAAGAAGTTCCCCGACCTAGCCGTCTCCACTCGAGAGGAATCACGAGGGTCCCGCCCACATCCAGAGGAGCCCCGTTTCCGCCTCGTAGCTCTAGATGAGGGATCCTTTCCCTGCTTCGTCGGGAAAGAGTTCGCGGCGTTCCCGTCGCATCTCAAGAAGAGGCCCTCTCAACAGGAACGGCGAGAGGAACTCCAGGGTCGTGCCACCATTCCAAGAGTCCCCCAGATGTCTCAGTCCATTCCAGAGGAACCTCTTTTCCCTTCACCGGCTCGTCTTTCACGCCGAGGATCGACTCACACCAAGGTGGCACGTGGCACAGCCCTGTGGGAAAGCCTCGTGGGAAAGCCTCGAGGGACAGCCTCGAGGGAAAGCCACAGATCCCTTGATCCACGTGACAGGAAGCGTGACACTACTGCTGCAGCTCGGGAGGAAAGCGCACGTGCATGCCCCCACTCGAGACGAGGCCTGACTCCCCTGGGGAGACTCAGAAGCACCCCAAGATCCATGGCAACACTAGAGAGCAATACTCACGTTCCGGCCCCGACTCCACACAAGGACTGAGGCCCCGGCATGGACGGGAGAGGAATCCCGAGAGGTCCCCTAGCAACTCGATGGAGACTGGCCTTTCCTGAGGCCACCAGAGCCGGTCCCTGAGGTCCCCGTCGTAACTCGAGAAGACCTGCCGCAACTCGAGAAAATCCAGGAGGTTCTCCCCTCCAGGCGAGATGAGGCCCATTTCCGCAGAGGCGTCTCGAGGCTGATCACACCTCACCTCTGGAACTTCGAAAGGGTCCTTCACACCCTTGGTGCAAATCAAGAAGTTCCCCGACCTAGCCGTCTCCACTCGAGAGGAATCACGAGGGTCCCGCCCACATCCAGAGGAGCCCCGTTTCCGCCTCGTAGCTCGAGATGAGGGATCCTTTCCCTGCTTCGTCGGGAAAGAGTTCCCGGCGTTCCCGTCGCATCTCAAGAGGAGGCCCTCTCAACAGGAACGGCGAGAGGAACTCCAGGGTCGTGCCACCATTCCAAGAGTCCCCCAGATGTCTCAGTCCATTCCAGAGGAACCTCTTTTCCCTTCACCGGCTCGTCTTTCACGCCGAGGATCGACTCACACCAAGGTGGCACGTGGCACAGCCCTGTGGGAAAGCCTCGTGGGAAAGCCTCGAGGGACAGCCTCGAGGGAAAGCCACAGATCCCTTGATCCACGTGACAGGAAGCGTGACACTACTGCTGCAGCTCGGGAGGAAAGCGCACGTGCATGCCCCCACTCGAGACGAGGCCTGACTCCCCTGGGGAGACTCAGAAGCACCCCAAGATCCATGGCAACACTGGAGAGCAATCCTCAGGTTCCGGCCCCGACTCCACACAAGGACTGAGGCCCCGGCATGGACGGGAGAGGAATCCCGAGAGGTCCCCTAGCAACTCGCATGGGGACTGGCCTTTCCTGAGGCCACCAGAGCGGGTCCCTGAAGTCCCCGTCGTAACTCGAGAAGACCTGCCGCAACTCGAGAAAATCCAGGAGGTTCTCCCTTCCAGGCGAGATGAGGCCCATTTCCGCTGAGGCGTCTCGAGGCTGATCACACCTCACCTCTGGAACTTCGAAAGGGTCCTTCACACCCTTGGTGCAAATCAAGAAGTTCCCCGACCTAGCCGTCTCCACTCGAGAGGAATCACGAGGGTCCCGCCCACATCCAGAGGAGCCCCGTTTCCGCCTCGTAGCTCGAGATGAGGGATCCTTTCCCTGCTTCGTCGGGAAAGAGTCCCCGGCGTTCCCGTCGCATCTCGAGAGGAGGCCCTCTCAACAGGAACGGCGAGAGGAACTCCAGGGTCGTGCCACCAATCCAAGAGTCCCCCAAATGTCTCAGTCCATTCCAGAGGAACCTCTTTTCCCTTCACCGGCTCGTCTTTCACGCCGAGGATCGACTCACACCAAGGTGGCACGTGGCACAGCCCTGTGGGAAAGCCTCGTGGGAAAGGCTCGAGGGACAGCCTCGAGGGAAAGCCACAGATCCCTTGATCCACGTGACAGGAAGCGTGACACTACTGCTGCAGCTCGGGAGGAAAGCGCACGTGCATGCCCCCACTCGAGACGAGGCCTGACTCCCCTGGGGGGACTCAGAACCACCCCAAGATCCATGGCAACACTGGAGAGCAATCCTCAGGTTCCGGCCCCGACTCCACACAAGGACTGAGGCCCCGGCATGGACGGGAGAGGAATCCCGAGAGGTCCCCTAGCAACTCGCTGGAGACTGGCCTTTCCTGAGGCCACCAGAGCCGGTCCCTGAGGTCCCCGTCGTAACTCGAGAAGACCTGCCGCAACTCGAGAAAATCCAGGAGGTTCTCCCCTCCAGGCGAGATGAGGCCCATTTCCGCTGAGGCGTCTCGAGGCTGATCACACCTCACCTCTGGAACTTCGAAAGGGTCCTTCACACCCTTGGTGCAAATCAAGAAGTTCCCCGACCTAGCCGTCTCCACTCGAGAGGAATCACGAGGGTCCCGCCCACATCCAGAGGAGCCCCGTTTCCGCCTCGTAGCTCGAGATGAGGGATCCTTTCCCTGCTTCGTCGGGAAAGAGTTCCCGGCATTCCCGTCGCATCTCAAGAGGAGGCCCTCTCAACAGGAACGGCGAGAGGAACTCCAGGGTCGTGCCACCATTCCAAGAGTCCCCCAGATGTCTCAGTCCATTCCAGAGGAACCTCTTTTCCCTTCACCGGCTCGTCTTTCACGCCGAGGATCGACTCACACCAAGGTGGCACGTGGCACAGCCCTGTGGGAAAGCCTCGTGGGAAAGCCTCGAGGGACAGCCTCGAGGGAAAGCCACAGATCCCTTGATCCACGTGACAGGAAGCGTGACACAACTGCTGCAGCTCGGGAGGAAAGCGCACGTGCATGCCCCCACTCGAGACGAGGCCTGACTCCCCTGGGGAGACTCAGAAGCACCCCAAGATCCATGGCAACACTGGAGAGGAATCCTCAGGTTCCGGCCCCGACTCCACACAAGGACTGAGGCCCCGGCATGGACGGGAGAGGAATCCCGAGAGGTCCCCTAGCAACTCGCATGGGGACTGGCCTTTCCTGAGGCCACCAGAGCGGGTCCCTGTGGTCCCCGTCGTAACTCGAGAAGACCTGCCGCAACTCGAGAAAATCCAGGAGGTTCTCCCCTCCAGGCGAGATGAGGCCCATTTCCGCTGAGGCGTCTCGAGGCTGATCACACCTCACCTCTGGAACTTCGAAAGGGTCCTTCACACCCTTGGTGCAAATCAAGAAGTTCCCCGACCTAGCCGTCTCCACTCGAGAGGAATCACGAGGGTCCCGCCCACATCCAGAGGAGCCCCGTTTCGCCTCGTAGCTCTAGATGAGGGATCCTTTCCCTGCTTCGTCGGGAAAGAGTTCCCGGCGTTCCCGTCGCATCTCAAGAGGAGGCCCTCTCAACAGGAACGGCGAGAGGAACTCCAGGGTCGTGCCACCATTCCAAGAGTCCCCTAGATGTCTCAGTCCATTCCAGAGGAACCTCTTTTCCCTTCACCGGCTCGTCTTTCACGCCGAGGATCGACTCACACCAAGGTGGCACGTGGCACAGCCCTGTGGGAAAGCCTCGTGGGAAAGCGTCGAGGGACAGCCTCGAGGGAAAGCCACAGATCCCTTGATCCACGTGACAGGAAGCGTGACACTACTGCTGCAGCTCGGGAGGAAAGCGCACGTGCATGCCCCCACTCGAGACGAGGCCTGACTCCCCTGGGGAGACTCAGAAGCACCCCAAGATCCATGGCAACACTGGAGAGGAATCCTCAGGTTCCGGCCCCGACTCCACACAAGGACTGAGGCCCCGGCATGGACGGGAGAGGAATCAAGAGAGGTCCCCTAGCAACTCGCATGTGGACTGGCCTTTCCTGAGGCCACCAGAGCGGGTCCCTGAGGTCCCCGTCGTAACTCGAGAAGACCTGCCGCAGCTCGAGAAAATCCAGGACGTTCTCCCCTCCAGGCGAGATGAGGCCCATTTCCGCTGAGGCGTCTCGAGGCTGATCACACCTCACCTCTGGAACTTCGAAAGGGTCCTTCACACCCTTGGTGCAAATCAAGAAGTTCCCCGACCTAGCCGTCTCCACTCGAGAGGAATCACGAGGGTCCCGCCCACATCCTGAGGAGCCCCGTTTCCGCCTCGTAGCTCGAGATGAGGGATCCTTTCCCTGCTTCGTCGGGAAAGAGTTCCCGGCGTTCCCGTCGCATCTCAAGAGGAGGCCCTCTCAACAGGAACGGCGAGAGGAACTCCAGGGTCGTGCCACCATTCCAAGAGTCCCCCAGATGTCTCAGTCCATTCCAGAGGAACCTCTTTTCCCTTCATCGGCTCGTCTTTCACGCCGAGGATCGACTCACACCAAGGTGGCACGTGGCACAGCCCTGTGGGAAAGCCTCGTGGGAAAGCCTCGAGGGACAGCCTCGAGGGAAAGCCACAGATCCCTTGATCCACGTGACAGGAAGCGTGACACTACTGCTGCAGCTCGGGAGGAAAGCGCACGTGCATGCCCCCACTCGAGACGAGGCCTGACTCCCCTGGGGAGACTCAGAAGCACCCCAAGATCCATGGCAACACTGGAGAGGAATCCTCAGGTTCCGGCCCCGACTCCACACAAGGACTGAGGCCCCGGCATGGACGGGAGAGGAATCAAGAGAGGTCCCCTAGCAACTCGCATGGGGACTGGCCTTTCCTGAGGCCACCAGAGCGGGTCCCTGAGGTCCCCGTCGTAACTCGAGAAGACCTGCCGCAACTCGAGAAATTCCAGGAGGTTCTCCCCTCCAGGCGAGATGAGGCCCATTTCCGCTGAGGCGTTTCGAGGCTGATCACACCTCACCTCTGGAACTTCGAAAGGCTCCTTCACACCCTTGGTGCAAATCAAGACGTTCCCCGACCTACCCGTCTCCACTCGAGGGGAATCACGAGGGTCCCGCCAACATCCAGAGGAGCCCCGTTTCCGCCTCGTAGCTCGAGATGAGGGATCCTTTCCCTGCTTCGTCGGGAAAGAGTTCCCGGCGTTCCCGTCGCATCTCAAGAGGAGGCCCTCTCAACAGGAACGGCGAGAGGAACTCCAGGGTCGTGCCACCATTCCAAGAGTCCCCCAGATGTCTCAGTCCATTCCAGAGGAACCTCTTTTCCCTTCACCGGCTCGTCTTTCACGCCGAGGATCGACTCACACCAAGGTGGCACGTGGCACAGCCCTGTGGGAAAGCCTCGTGGGAAAGCCTCGAAGGACAGCCTCGAGGGAAAGCCACAGATCCCTTGATCCACGTGACAGGAAGCGTGACACTACTGCTGCAGCTCGGGAGGAAAGCGCACGTGCATGCCCCCACTCGAGACGAGGCCTGACTCCCCTGGGGAGACTCAGAAGCACCCCAAGATCCATGGCAACACTGGAGAGGAATCCTCAGGTTCTGGCCCCGACTCCACACAAGGACTGAGGCCCCGGCATGGACGGGAGAGGAATCCCGAGAGGTCGCCTAGCAACTCGCATGGGGACTGGCCTTTCCTGAGGCCACCAGAGCGGGTCCCTGAGGTCCCCGTCGTAACTCGAGAAGACCTGCCGCAGCTCGAGAAAATCCAGGAGGTTCTCCCCTCCAGGCGAGATGAGGCCCATTTCCGTTGAGGCGTCTCGAGGCTGATCACACCTCACCTCTGGAACTTTGAAAGGGTCCTTCACACCCTTGGTGCAAATCAAGAAGTTCCCCGACCTAGCCGTCTCCACTCGAGAGGAATCACGAGGGTCCCGCCCACATCCAGAGGAGCCCCGTTTCCGCCTCGTAGCTCGAGATGAGGGATCCTTTCCGTGCTTCGTCGGGAAAGAGTTCCCGGCGTTCCCGTCGCATCTCAAGAGGAGGCCCTCTCAACAGGAACGGCGAGAGGAACTCCAGGGTCGTGCCACCATTCCAAGAGTCCCCCAGATGTCTCAGTCCATTCCAGAGGAACCTCTTTTCCCTTCACCGGCTCGTCTTTCACGCCGAGGATCGACTCACACCAAGGTGGCACGTGGCACAGCCCTGTGGGAAAGCCTCGTGGGAAAGCCTCGAGGGACAGCCTCGAGGGAAAGCCACAGATCCCTTGATCCACGTGACAGGAAGCGTGACACTACTGCTGCAGCTCGGGAGGAAAGCGCACGTGCATGCCCCCACTCGAGACGAGGCCTGACTTCCCTGGGGAGACTCAGAAGCACCCCAAGATCCATGGCAACACTGGAGAGGAATCCTCAGGTTCCGGCCCCGACTCCACACAAGGACTGAGGCCCCGGCATGGACGGGAGAGGAATCCCGAGAGGTCCCCTAGCAACTCGCATGGGGACTGGCCTTTCCTGAGGCCACCAGAGCGGGTCCCTGAGGTCCCCGTCGTAACACGAGAAGACCTGCCGCAGCTCGAGAAAATCCAGGAGGTTCTCCCCTCCAGGCGAGATGAGGCCCATTTCCGCTGAGGCGTCTCGAGGCTGATCACACCTCACCTCTGGAACTTCGAAAGGGTCCTTCACACCCTTGGTGCAAATCAAGAAGTTCCCCGACCTAGCCGTCTCCACTCGAGAGGAATCACGAGGGTCCCGCCCACATCCAGAGGAGCCCCGTTTCCGCCTCGTAGCTCGAGATGAGGGATCCTTTCCCTGCTTCGTCGGGAAAGAGTTCCCGGCGTTCCCGTCGCATCTCAAGAGGAGGCCCTCTGAACAGAAACGGCGAGAGGAACTCCAGGGTCGTGCCACCATTCCAAGAGTCCCCCAGATGTCTCAGTCCATTCCAGAGGAACCTCTTTTCCCTTCACCGGCTCGTCTTTCACGCCGAGGATCGACTCACACCAAGGTGGCACGTGGCACAGCCCTGTGGGAAAGCCTCGTGGGAAAGCCTCGAGGGACAGCCTCGAGGGAAAGCCACAGATCCCTTGATCCACGTGACAGGAAGCGTGACACTACTGCTGCAGCTCGGGAGGAAAGCGCACGTGCATGCCCCCACTCGAGACGAGGCCTGACTCCCCTGGGGAGACTCAGAAGCACCCCAAGATCCATGGCAACACTGGAGAGGAATCCTCAGGTTCCGGCCCCGACTCCACACAAGGACTGAGGCCACGGCATGGACGGGAGAGGAATCCCGAGAGGTCCCCTAGCAACTCGCATGGGGACTGGCCTTTCCTGAGGCCACCAGAGCGGGTCCCTGAGGTCCCCGTCGTAACTCGAGAAGACCTGCCGCAAATCGAGAAAATCCAGGAGGTTCTCCCCTCCAGGCGAGATGAGGCCGATTTCCGCTGAGGCGTCTCGAGGCTGATCACACCTCACCTCTGGAACGTCGAGAGGCTCCTTCACACCCTTGGTGCAAATCAAGAAGTTCCCCGACATACCCGTCTCCACTCGAGGGGAATCACGAGGGTCCCGCCCACATCCATAGGAGCCCCGTTTCCGCCTCGTAGCTCGAGATGAGGGATCCTTTCCCTGCTTCGTCGGGAAAGAGTTCCCGGCGTTCCCGTCGCATCTCAAGAGGAGGCCCTCTCAACAGGAACGGCGAGAGGAACTCCAGGGTCGTGCCACCATTCCAAGAGTCCCCCAGATGTCTCAGTCCATTCCAGAGGAACCTCTTTTCCCTTCACCGGCTCGTCTTTCACGCCGAGGATCGACTCACACCAAGGTGGCATGTGGCACAGCCCTGTGGGAAAGCCTCGTGGGAAAGCCTCGAGGGAAAGCCACAGATCCCTTGATCCACGTGACAGGAAGCGTGACACTACTGCTACAGCTCGGGAGGAAAGCGCACGTGCATGCCCCAACTCGAGACGAGGCCTGACTCCCCTGGGGAGACTCAGAAGCACCCCAAGATCCATGGCAACACTGGAGAGGAATCCTCAGGTTCCGGCCCCGACTCAACACAAGGACTGAGGCCCCGGAATGGACGGGAGAGGAATCCCGAGAGGTCCCCTAGCAACTCGCATGGGGACTGGCCTTTCCTGAGGCCACCAGAGCGGGTCCCTGAGGTCCCCGTCGTAACTCGAGAAGACCTGCCGCAACTCGAGAAAATCCAGGAGGTTCTCCCCTCCAGGCGAGATGAGGCCCATTTCTGCTGAGGCGTCTCGAGGCTGATCACACCTCACCTCTGGAACTTCGAAAGGGTCCTTCACACCCTTGGGGCAAATCAAGAAGTTCCCAAACATACCCGTCTCCACTCGAGAGGAATCACGAGGGTCCCGCCCACATCCAGAGGAGCCCCGTTTCCGCCTCGTAGCTCGACATGAGGGATCCTTTCCCTGCTTTGTCGGGAAAGAGTTCCCGGCGTTCCCGTCGCATCTCAAGAGGAGGCCCTCTCAACAGGAACGGCGAGAGGAACTCCAGGGTCGTGCCACCATTCCAAGAGTCCCCCAGATGTCTCAGTCCAATCCAGAGGAACCTCTTTTCCCTTCACCGGCTCGTCTTTCACGCCGAGGATCGACTCACACCAAGGTGGCACGTGGCACAGCCCTGTGGGAAAGCCTCGTGGGAAAGCCTCGAGGGACAGCCTCGAAGGAAAGCCACAGATCCCTTGATCCACGTGACAGGAAGCGTGACACTACTGCTGCAGCTCGGGAGGAAAGCGCACGTGCATGCCCCCACTCGAGACGAGGCCTGACTCCCCTGGGGAGACTCAGAAGCACCCCAAGATCCATGGCAACACTGGAGAGGAATCCTCAGGTTCCGGCCCCGTCTCCACACAAGGACTGAGGCCCCGGCATGTACGGGAGAGGAATCCCGAGAGGTCCCCTAGCAACTCGCATGGGGACTGGCCTTTCCTGAGGCCACCAGAGCGGCTCCCTGAGGTCCCCGTCGTAACTCGAGAAGACCTGCCGCAACTCGAGAAAATCCAGGAGGTTCTCCCCTCCAGTCGAGATGAGGCCCATTTCCGCTGAGGCGTCTCGAGGCTGATCACACCTCACCTCTGGAACTTCGAAAGGGTCCTTCACACCCTTGGTGCAAATCAAGAAGTTCCCCGACCTAGCCGTCTCCACTCGAGAGGAATCACGAGGGTCCCGCCCACATCCAGAGGAGCCCCGTTTCCGCCTCGTAGCTCGAGATGAGGGATCCTTTCCCTGCTTCGTCGGGAAAGAGTTCCCGGCGTTCCCGTCGCATCTCAAGAGAAGGCCCTCTCAAAAGGAACGGCGAGAGGAACTCCAGGGTCGTGCCACCATTCCAAGAGTCCCCCAGATGTCTCAGTCCATTCCAGAGGAACCTCTTTTCCCTTCACCGGCTCGTCTTTCACGCCGAGGATCGACTCACACCAAGGTGGCACGTGGCACAGCCCTGTGGGAAAGCCTCGTGGGAAAGCCTCGAGGGACAGCCTCGAGGGAAAGCCACAGATCCCTTGATCCACGTGACAGGAAGCGTGACACAACTGCTGCAGCTCGGGAGGAAAGCGCACGTGCATGCCCTTACTCGAGACGAGGCCTGACTCCCCTGGGGAGACTCAGAAGCACCCCAAGATCCATGGCAACACTGGAGAGGAATCCTCAGGTTCCGGCCCCGACTCCACACAAGGACTGAGGCCCCGGCATGGACGGGAGAGGAATCCCGAGAGGTCCCCTAGCAACTCGCATGGGGACTGGCCTTTCCTGAGGCCACCAGAGCGGGTCCCTGAGGTCCCCGTCGTAACTCGAGAAGACCTGCCGCAACTCGAGAAAATCCAGGAGGTTCTCCCCTCCAGGCGAGATGAGGCCCATTTCCGCAGAGGCGTCTCGAGGCTGATCACACCTCACCTCTGGAACTTCGAAAGGGTCCTTCACACCCTTGGTGCAAATCAAGAAGTTCCCCGACCTAGACGTCTCCCCTCGAGAGGAATCACGAGGGTCCCGCCCACATCCAGAGGAGCCCCGTTTCCGCCTCGTAGCTCGAGATGAGGGAACCTTTCCCTGCTTCGTCGAGAAAGAGTTCCCGGCGTTCCCGTCGCATCTCAAGAGGAGGCCCTCTCAACAGGAACGGCGAGAGGAACTCCAGGGTCGTGCCACCATTCCAAGAGTCCCCCAGATGTCTCAGTCCATTCCAGAGGAACCTCTTTTCCCTTCACTGGCTCATCTTTCACGCCGAGGATCGACTCACACCAAGGTGGCACGTGGCACAGCCCTGTGGGAAAGCCTCGTGGGAAAGCCTCGAGGGACAGCCTCGAGGGAAAGCCACAGATCCCTTGATCCACGTGACAGGAAGCGTGACACTACTGCTGCAGCTCGGGAGGAAAGCGCACGTGCATGCCCCCACTCGAGACGAGGCCTGACTCCCCTGGGGAGACTCAGAAGCACCCCAAGATCCATGGCAACACTGGAGAGGAATCCTCAGGTTCCGGCCCCGACTCCACACAAGGACTGAGGCCCCGGCATGGACGGGAGAGGAATCCCGAGAGGTCCCCTAGCAACTCGCATGGGGACTGGCCTTTCCTGAGGCCACTAGAGCGGGTCCCTGAGGTCCCCGTCGTAACTCGAGAAGACCTGCCGCAACTCGAGAAAATCCAGGAGGTTCTCCCCTCCAGGCGAGATGAGGCCCATTTCCGCTGAGGCGTCTCGAGGCTGATCACACCTCACCTCTGGAACTTCGAAAGGGTCCTTCACACCCTTGGTGCAAATCAAGAAGTTCCCCGACCTAGCCGCCTCCACTCGAGAGGAATTACGAGGGTCCCGCCCACATCCAGAGGAGCCCCGTTTCCGCCTCGTAGCTCTAGATGAGGGATCCTTTCCCTGCTTCGTCGGGAAAGAGTTCCCGGTGTTCCCGTCGCATCTCAAGAGGAGGCCCTCTCAACAGGAACGGCGAGAGGAACTCCAGGGTCGTGCCACCATTCCAAGAGTCCCCCAGATGTCTCAATCCATTCCAGAGGAACCTCTTTTCCCTTCACCGGCTCGTCTTTCACGCCGAGGATCGACTCACACCAAGGTAGCACGTGGCACAGCCCTGTGGGAAAGCCTCGTGGGAAAGCCTCGAGGGACAGCCTCGAGGGAAAGCCACAGATCCCTTGATCCACGTGACAGGAAGCGTGACACTACTGCTGCAGCTCGGGAGGAAAGCGCACGTGCATGCCCCCACTCGAGACGAGGCCTGACTCCCCTGGGGAGACTCAGAAGCACCCCAAGATCCATGGCAACACTGGAGAGGAATCCTCAGGTTGCGGCCCCGATTCCACACAAGGACTGAGGCCCCGGCATGGACGGGAGAGGAATCCCGAGCGGTCCCCTAGTAACACGCATGGGACTGGCCTTTCCTGAGGCCACCAGAGCGGGTCCCTGAGGTCCCCGTCGTAACTCGAGAAGACCTGCCGCAACTCGAGAAAATCCAGGACGTTCTCCCCTCCAGGCGAGATGAGGCCCATTTCCGCTGAGGCGTCTCGAGGTTGATCACACCTCACCTCTGGAACTTCGAAACGGTCCTTCACACCCTTGGTGCAAATCAAGAAGTTCCCCGACCTAGCCGTCTCCACTCGAGAGGAATCACGAGGGTCCCGCCCACATCCAGAGGAGCCCCGTTTCCGCCTCGTAGCTCGAGATGAGGGATCCTTTCCCTGCTTCGTCGGGAAAGAGTTCCCGGCGTTCCCGTCGCATCTCAAGAGGAGGCCCTCTCAACAGGAACGGCGAGAGGAACTCCAGGGTCGTGCCACCTTTCCAAGAGTCCCCCAGATGTCTCAGTCCATTCCAGAGGAACCTCTTTTCCCTTCAACGGCTCGTCTTTCACGCCGAGGATCGACTCACACCAAGGTGGCACGTGGCACAGCCCTGTGGGAAAGCCTCGTGGGAAAGCCTCGAGGGACAGCCTCGAGGGAAAGCCACAGATCCCTTGATCCACGTGACAGGAAGCGTGACACTACTGCTGCAGCTCGGGAGGAAAGCGCACGTGCATGCCCCCACTCGAGACGAGGCCTGACTCCCCTGGGGAGACTCAGAAGCACCCCAAGATCCATGGCAACACTGGAGAGGAATCCTCAGGTTCTGGCCCCGACTCCACACAAGGACTGAGGCCCCGGCATGGACGGGAGAGGAATCCCGAGGGGTCCCCTAGCAACTCGCATGGGGACTGGCCTTTCCTGAGGCCACCAGAGCGGGTCCCTGAGGTCCCCGTCGTAACTCGAGAAGACCTGCCGCAACTCGAGAAAATCCAGGAGGTTCTCCCCTCCAGGCGAGATGAGGCCCATTTCCGCTGAGGCGTCTCGAGGCTGATCACACCTCACCTCTGGAACTTCGAAAGGCTCCTTCACACCCTTGGTGCAAATCAAGAAGTTCCCCGACATACCCGTCTCCACTCGAGGGGAATCACGAGGGTCCCGCCCACATCCAGAGGAGCCCCGTTTCCGCCTCGTAGCTCGAGATGAGGGATCCTTTCCCTGCTTCGTCGGGAAAGAGTTCCCGGCGTTCCCGTCGCATCTCAAGAGGAGGCCCTCTCAACAGGAACGGCGAGAGGAACTCCAGGGTCGTGCCACCATTGCAAGAGTCCCCCAGATGTCTCAGTCCATTCCAGAGGAACCTCTTTTCCCTTCACCGGCTCGTCTTTCGCGCCGAGGATCGACTCACACCAAGGTGGCACGTGGCACAGCCCTGTGGGAAAGCCTCGTGGGCAAGCCTCGAGGGACAGCCTGGAGGGAAAGCCACAGATCCCTTGATCCACGTGACAGGAAGCGTGACACTACTGCTGCAGCTCGGGAGGAAAGCGCACGTGCATGCCCCCACTCGAGACGAGGCCTGACTCCCCTGGGGAGACTCAGAAGCACCCCAAGATCCATGGCAACACTGGAGAGGAATCCTCAGGATCCAGCCCCGACTCCACACAAGGACTGAGGCCCCGGCATGGACGGGAGAGGAATCCCGAGAGGTCCCCTAGCAACTCGCATGGGGACTGGCCTTTCCTGAGGCCACCAGAGCGGGTCCCTGAGGTCCCCGTCGTAACTCGAGAAGACCTGCCGCAACTCGAGAAAATCCAGGAGGTTCTCATCTCCAGGCGAGATGAGGCCCATTTCCGCAGAGGTGTCTCGAGGCTGATCACACCTCACCTCTGGAACTTCGAAAGGGTCCTTCACACCCTTGGTGCAAATCAAGAAGTTCCCCGACCTAGCCGTCTCCACTCGAGAGGAATCACGAGGGTCCCGCCCACATCCAGAGGAGCCCCGTTTCCGCCTCGTAGCTCGAGATGAGGGAACGTTTCCCTGCTTCGTCGGGAAAGATTTCCCGGCGTTCCCGTCGCATCTCAAGAAGAGGCCCTCTCAACAGGAACGGCGAGAGGAACTCCAGGGTCGTGCCACCATTCCAAGAGTCCCCCAGATGTCTCAGTCCATTCCAGAGGAACCTCTTTTCCCTTCACCGGCTCGTCTTTCACGCCGAGGATCGACTCACACCAAGGTGGCACGTGGCACAGCCCTGTGGGAAAGCCTCGTGGGAAAGCCTCGAGGGACAGCCTCGAGGGAAAGCCACAGATCCCTTGATCCACGTGACAGGAAGCGTGACACTACTGCTGCAGCTCGGGAGGAAAGCGCACGTGCAAGCCCCCACTCGAGACGAGGCCTGACTCCCCTGGGGGGAAAGACTCAGAAGCACCCCAAGATCCATGGCAACACTGGAGAGGAATCCTCAGGTTCCGGCCCCGACTCCACACAAGGACTGAGGCCCCGGCATGGACGGGAGAGGAATCCCGAGAGGTCCCCTAGCAACTCGCATGGGGACTGGCCTTTCCTGAGGCCACCAGAGCGGGTCCCTGAGGTCCCCGTCGTAACTCGAGAAGACCTGCCGCAACTCGAGAAAATCCAGGAGGTTCTCCCCTCCAGGCGAGATGAGGCCCATTTCCGCTGAGGCGTCTCGAGGCTGATCACACCTCACCTCTGGAACTTCGAAAGGGTCCTTCACACCCTTGGTGCAAATCAAGAAGTTCCCCGACCTAGCCTTCTCCACTCGAGAGGAATCACGAGGGTCCCGCCCACATCCAGAGGAGCCCCGTTTCCGCCTCGTAGCGCGAGATGAGGGATCCTTTCCCTGCTTCGTCGGGAAAGAGTTCCCGGCGTTCCCGTCGCATCTCAAGAGGAGGCCCTCTCAACAGGAACGGCGAGAGGAACTCCAGGGTCGTGCCACCATTCCAAGAGTCCCCCAGATGTCTCAGTCCATTCCAGAGGAACCTCTTTTCCCTTCACCGGCTGGTCTTTCACGCCGAGGATCGACTCACACCAAGGTGGCACGTGGCACAGCCCTGTGGGAAAGCCTCGTGGGAAAGCCTCGAGGGACAGCCTCGAGGGAAAGCCACAGATCCCTTGATCCACGTGACAGGAAGCATGACACTACTGCTGCAGCTCGGGAGGAAAGCGCACGTGCATGCCCCCACTCGAGACGAGGCCTGACTGCCCTGGGTAGACTCAGAAGCACCCCAAGATCCATGGCAACACTGGAGAGGAATCCTCAGGTTCCGGCCCCGACTCCACACAAGGACTGAGGCCCCGGCATGGACGGGAGAGGAATCCTGAGAGGTCCCCTAGCAACTCGCATGGGGACTGGCCTTTCCTGAGGCCACCAGAGCGGGTCCCTGAGATCCCCGTCGTAACTCGAGAAGACCTGCCGCAACTCGAGAAAATCCAGGAGGTTCTCCCCTCCAGGCGAGATGAGGCCCATTTCCGCTGAGGCGTCTCGAGGCTGATCACACCTCACCTCTGGAACTTCGAAAGGGTCCTTCACACCCTTGGTGCAAATCAAGAAGTTCCCCGACATACCCGTCTCCACTCGAGGGGAATCACGAGGGTCCCGCCCACATCCAGAGGAGCCCCGTTTCCGCCTCGTAGCTCGAGATGAGGGATCCTTTCCCTGCTTCGTCGGGAAAGAGTTCCCGGCGTTCCCGTCGCATCTCAAGAGGAGGCCCTCTCAACAGGAACGGCGAGAGGAACTCCAGGGTCGTGCCACCATTCCAAGAGTCCCCCAGATGTCTCAGTCCATTCCAGAGGAACCTCTTTTCCCTTCACCGGCTCGTCTTTCACGCCGAGGATCGACTCACACCAAGGTGGCACGTGGCACAGCCCTGTGGGAAAGCCTCGTGGGAAAGCCTAGAGGGACAGCCTCGAGGGAAAGCCACAGATCCCTTGATCCACGTGACAGGAAGCGTGACACTACTGCTGCAGCTCGGGAGGAAAGCGCACGTGCATGCCCCCACTCGAGACGAGGCCTGACTCCCCTGGGGAGACTCAGAAGCACCCCAAGATCCATGGCAACACTGGAGAGGAATCCTCAGGTTCCGGCCCCGTCTCCACACAAGGACTGAGGACCCGGCATGGACGGGAGAGGAATCCCGAGAGGTCCCCTAGCAACTCGCATGGGGACTGGCCTTTCCTGAGGCCACCAGAGCGGGTCCCTGAGGTCCCCGTCGTAACTCGAGAAGACCTGCCGCAACTCGAGAAAATCCAGGAGGTTCTCCCCTCCAGGCGAGATGAGGCCCATTTCCGCTGAGGCGTCTCGAGGCTGATCACACCTCACCTCTGGAACTTCGAACGGGTCCTTCACACCCTTGGTGCAAATCAAGAAGTTCCCCGACCTAGCCGTCTCCACTCGAGAGGAATCACGAGGGTCCCGCCCACATCCAGAGGAGCCCCGTTTCCGCCTCGTAGCTCGAGATGAGGGATCCTTTCCCTGCTTCGTCGGGAAAGAGTTCCCGGCGTTCCCGGCGCATCTCAAGAGGAGGCCCTCTCAAAAGGAACGGTGAGAGGAACTCCAGGGTCGTGCCACCATTCCAAGAGTCCCCCAGATGTCTCAGTCCATTCCAGAGGAACCTCTTTTCCCTTCACCGGCTTGTCTTTCACGCCGAGGATCGACTCACACCAAGGTGGCACGTGGCACAGCCCTGTGGGAAAGCCTCGTGGGAAAGCCTCGAGGGACAGCCTCGAGGGAAAGCCACAGATCCCTTGATCCACGTGACAGGAAGCGTGACACAACTGCTGCAGCTCGGGAGGAAAGCGCACGTGCATGCCCTTACTCGAGACGAGGCCTGACTCCCCTGGGGAGACTCAGAAGCACCCCAAGGTCCATGGCAACACTGGAGAGGAATCCTCAGGTTCCGGCCCCGACTCCACACAAGGACTGAGGCCCCGGCATGGACGGGAGAGGAATCCCGAGAGGTCCCCTAGCAACTCGCATGGGGACTGGCCTTTCCTGAGGCCACCAGAGCGGGTCCCTGAGGTCCCCGTCGTAACTCGAGAAGACCTGCCGCAACTCGAGAAAATCCAGGAGGTTCTCCCCTCCAGGCGAGATGAGGCCCTTTTCCGCTGAGGCGTCTCGAGGCTGATCACACCTCACCTCTGGAACTTCGAAAGGCTCCTTCACACCCTTGGTGCAAATCAAGAAGTTCCCCGACATACCCGTCTCCACTCGAGGGGAATCACGAGGGTCCCGCCCACATCCAGAGGAGCCCCGTTTCCGCCTCGTAGCTCGAGATGAGGGATCCTTTCCCTGCTTCATCGGGAAAGAGTTCCCGGCGTTCCCGGCGCATCTCAAGAGGAGGCCCTCTCAAAAGGAACGGCGAGAGGAACTCCAGGGTCGTGCCACCATTCCAAGAGTCCCCCAGATGTCTCAGTCCATTCCAGAGGAACCTCTTTTCCCTTCACCGGCTCGTCTTTCACGCCGAGGATCGACTCACACCAAGGTGGCACGTGGCACAGCCCTGTGGGAAAGCCTCGTGGGAAAGCCTCGAGGGACAGCCTCGAGGGAAAGCCACAGATCCCTTGATCCACGTGACAGGAAGCGTGACACAACTGCTGCAGCTCGGGAGGAAAGCGCACGTGCATGCCCTTACTCGAGACGAGGCCTGACTCCCCTGGGGAGACTCAGAAGCACCCCAAGATCCATGGCAACACTGGAGAGGAATCCTCAGGTTCCGGCCCCGACTCCACACAAGGACTGAGGCCCCGGCATGGACGGGAGAGGAATCCCGAGAGGTCCCCTAGCAACTCGCATGGGGACTGGCCTTTCCTGAGGCCACCAGAGCGGGTCCCTGAGGTCCCCGTCGTAACTCGAGAAGACCTGCCGCAACTCGAGAAAATCCAGGAGGTTCTCCCCTCCAGGCGAGATGAGGCCCATTTCCGCATAGGCGTCTCGAGGCTGATCACACCTCACCTCTGGAACTTCGAAAGGCTCCTTCACACCCTTGGTGCAAATCAAGAAGTTCCCCGACCTAGACGTCTCCCCTCGAGAGGAATCACGAGGGTCCCGCCCACATCCAGAGGAGCCCCGTTTCCACCTCGTAGCTCGAGATGAGGGAACATTTCCCTGCTTCGTCGGGAAAGAGTTCCCGGCGTTCCCGTCGCATCTCAAGAGGAGGCCCTCTCAACAGGAACGGCGAGAGGAACTCCAGGGTCGTGCCACCATTCCAAGAGTCCCCCAGATGTCTCAGTCCATTCCAGAGGAACCTCTTTTCCCTTCACCGGCTCATCTTTCACGCCGAGGATCGACTCACACCAAGGTGGTACGTGGCACAGCCCTGTGGGAAAGCCTCGTGGGAAAGCCTCGAGGGACAGCCTCGAGGGAAAGCCACAGATCCCTTGATCCACGTGACAGGAAGCGTGACACTACTGCTGCAGCTCGGGAGGAAAGCGCACGTGCATGCCCCCACTCGAGACGAGGCCTGACTCCCCTGGGGAGACTCAGAAGCACCCCAAGATCCATGGCAACACTGGAGAGGAATCCTCAGGTTCGGGCCCCGACTCCACACAAGGACTGAGGCCCCGGCATGGACGGGAGAGGAATCCCGAGAGGTCCCCTAGCAACTCGCATGGGGACTGGCCTTTCCTGAGGCCACCAGAGCGGGTCCCTGAGGTCCCCGTCGTAACTCGAGAAGACCTGCCGCAACTCGAGAAAATCCAGGAGGTTCTCCCCTCCAGGCGAGATGAGGCCCATTTCCGCTGAGGCGTCTCGAGGCTGATCACACCTCACCTCTGGAACTTCGAAAGGGTCCTTCACACCCTTGGTGCAAATCAAGAAGTTCCCCGACCTAGCCGTCTCCACTCGAGAGGAATCACGAGGGTCCCGCCCACATCCAGAGGAGCCCCGTTTCCGCCTCGTAGCTCGAGATGAGGGAACGTTTCCCTGCTTCGTCGGGAAAGATTTCCCGGCGTTCCCGTCGCATCTCAAGAAGAGGCCCTCTCAACAGGAACGGCGAGAGGAACTCCAGGGTCGTGCCACCATTCCAAGAGTCCCCCAGATGTCTCAGTCCATTCCAGAGGAACCTCTTTTCCCTTCACCGGCTCGTCTTTCACGCCGAGGATCGACTCACACCAAGGTGGCACGTGGCACAGCCCTGTGGGAAAGCCTCGTGGGAAAGCCTCGAGGGACAGCCTCGAGGGAAAGCCACAGATCCCTTGATCCACGTGACAGGAAGCGTGACACTACTGCTGCAGCTCGGGAGGAAAGCGCACGTGCAAGCCCCCACTCGAGACGAGGCCTGACTCCCCTGGGGAGACTCAGAAGCACCCCAAGATCCATGGCAACACTGGAGAGGAATCCTCAGGTTCCGGCCCCGACTCCACACAAGGACTGAGGCCCCGGCATGGACGGGAGAGGAATCCCGAGAGGTCCCCTAGCAACTCGCATGGGGACTGGCCTTTCCTGAGGCCACCAGAGCGGGTCCCTGAGGTCCCCGTCGTAACTCGAGAAGACCTGCCGCAACTCGAGAAAATCCAGGAGGTTCTCCCCTCCAGGCGAGATGAGGCCCTTTTCCGCTGAGGCGTCTCGAGGCTGATCACACCTCACCTCTGGAACTTCGAAAGGGTCCTTCACACCCTTGGTGCAAATCAAGAAGTTCCCCGACCTAGCCTTCTCCACTCGAGAGGAATCACGAGGGTCCCGCCCACATCCAGAGGAGCCCCGTTTCCGCCTCGTAGCGCGAGATGAGGGATCCTTTCCCTGCTTCGTCGGGAAAGAGTTCCCGGCGTTCCCGTCTCATCTCAAGAGGAGGCCCTCTCAACAGGAACGGCGAGAGGAACTCCAGGGTCGTGCCACCATTCCAAGAGTCCCCCAGATGTCTCAGTCCATTCCAGAGGAACCTCTTTTCCCTTCACCGGCTGGTCTTTCACGCCGAGGATCGACTCACACCAAGGTGGCACGTGGCACAGCCCTGTGGGAAAGCCTCGTGGGAAAGCCTCGAGGGACAACCTCGAGGGAAAGCCACAGATCCCTTGATCCACGTGACAGGAAGCATGACACTACTGCTGCAGCTCGGGAGGAAAGCGCACGTGCATGCCCCCACTTGAGACGAGGCCTGACTGCCCTGGGTAGACTCAGAAGCACCCCAAGATCCATGGCAACACTGGAGAGGAATCCTCAGGTTCCGGCCCCGACTCCACACAAGGACTGAGGCCCCGGCATGGACGGGAGAGGAATCCTGAGAGGTCCCCTAGCAACTCGCATGGGGACTGGCCTTTCCTGAGGCCACCAGAGCGGGTCCCTGAGGTCCCCGTCGTAACTCGAGAAGACCTGCCGCAACTCGAGAAAATCCAGGAGGTTCTCCCCTCCAGGCGAGATGAGGCCCATTTCCGCTGAGGCGTCTCGAGGCTGATCACACCTCACCTCTGGAACTTCGAAAGGCTCCTTCACACCCTTGGTGCAAATCAAGAAGTTCCCCGACATACCCGTCTCCACTCGAGGGGAATCACGAGGGTCCCGCCCACATCCAGAGGAGCCCCGTTTCCGCCTCGTAGCTCGAGATGAGGGATCCTTTCCCTGCTTCGTCGGGAAAGAGTTCCCGGCGTTCCCGTCGCATCTCAAGAGGAGGCCCTCTCAACAGGAACGGCGAGAGGAACTCCAGGGTCGTGCCACCATTCCAAGAGTCCCCCAGATGTCTCAGTCCATTCCAGAGGAACCTCTTTTCCCTTCACCGGCTCGTCTTTCACGCCGAGGATCGACTCACACCAAGGTGGCACGTGGCACAGCCCTGTGGGAAAGCCTCGTGGGAAAGCCTCGAGGGACAGCCTCGAGGGAAAGCCACAGATCCCTTGATCCACGTGACAGGAAGCGTGACACTACTGCTGCAGCTCGGGAGGAAAGCGCACGTGCATGCCCCCACTCGAGACGAGGCCTGACTCCCCTGGGGAGACTCAGAAGCACCCCAAGATCCATGGCAACACTGGAGAGGAATCCTCAGGTTCCGGCCCCGTCTCCACACAAGGACTGAGGCCCCGGCATGGACGGGAGAGGAATCCCGAGAGGTCCCCTAGCAACTCGCATGGGGACTGGCCTTTCCTGAGGCCACCAGAGCGGGTCCCTGAGGTCCCCGTCGTAACTCGAGAAGACCTGCCGCAACTCGAGAAAATCCAGGAGGTTCTCCCCTCCAGGCGAGATGAGGCCCATTTCCGCTGAGGCGTCTCGAGGCTGATCACACCTCACCTCTGGAACTTCGAACGGGTCCTTCACACCCTTGGTGCAAATCAAGAAGTTCCCCGACCTAGCCGTCTCCACTCGAGAGGAATCACGAGGGTCCCGCCCACATCCAGAGGAGCCCCGTTTCCGCCTCGTAGCTCGAGATGAGGGATCCTTTCCCTGCTTCGTCGGGAAAGAGTTCCCGGCGTTCCCGGCGCATCTCAAGAGGAGGCCCTCTCAAAAGGAACGGTGAGAGGAACTCCAGGGTCGTGCCACCATTCCAAGAGTCCCCCAGATGTCTCAGTCCATTCCAGAGGAACCTCTTTTCCCTTCACCGGCTCGTCTTTCACGCCGAGGATCGACTCACACCAAGGTGGCACGTGGCACAGCCCTGTGGGAAAGCCTCGTGGGAAAGCCTCGAGGGACAGCCTCGAGGGAAAGCCACAGATCCCTTGATCCACGTGACAGGAAGCGTGACACAACTGCTGCAGCTCGGGAGGAAAGCGCACGTGCATGCCCTTACTCGAGACGAGGCCTGACTCCCCTGGGGAGACTCAGAAGCACCCCAAGGTCCATGGCAACACTGGAGAGGAATCCTCAGGTTCCGGCCCCGACTCCACACAAGGACTGAGGCCCCGGCATGGACGGGAGAGGAATCCCGAGAGGTCCCCTAGCAACTCGCATGGGGACTGGCCTTTCCTGAGGCCACCAGAGCGGGTCCCTGAGGTCCCCGTCGTAACTCGAGAAGACCTGCCGCAACTCGAGAAAATCCAGGAGGTTCTCCCCTCCAGGCGAGATGAGGCCCATTTCCGCAGAGGCGTCTCGAGGCTGATCACACCTCACCTCTGGAACTTCGAAAGGCTCCTTCACACCCTTGGTGCAAATCAAGAAGTTCCCCGACCTAGACGTCTCCCCTCGAGAGGAATCACGAGGGTCCCGCCCACATCCAGAGGAGCCCCGTTTCCGCCTCGTAGCTCGAGATGAGGGAACCTTTCCCTGCTTCGTCGGGAAAGAGTTCCCGGCGTTCCCGTCGCATCTCAAGAGGAGGCCCTCTCAACAGGAACGGCGAGAGGAACTCCAGGGTCGTGCCACCATTCCAAGAGTCCCCCAGATGTCTCAGTCCATTCCAGAGGAACCTCTTTTCCCTTCACCGGCTCGTCTTTCACGCCGAGGATCGACTCACACCAAGGTGGCACGTGGCACAGCCCTGTGGGAAAGCCTCGTGGGAAAGCCTCGAGGGACAGCCTCGAGGGAAAGCCACAGATCCCTTGATCCACGTGACAGGAAGCGTGACACTACTGCTGCAGCTCGGGAGGAAAGCGCACGTGCATGCCCCCACTCGAGACGAGGCCTGACTCCCCTGGGGAGACTCAGAAGCACCCCAAGATCCATGGCAACACTGGAGAGGAATCCTCAGGTTCCGGCCCCGACACCACACAAGGACTGAGGCCCCGGCATGGACGGGAGAGGAATCCCGAGAGGTCCCCTAGCAACTCGCATGGGGACTGGCCTTTCCTGAGGCCACCAGAGCGGGTCCCTGAGGTCCCCGTCGTAACTCGAGAAGACCTGCCGCAACTCGAGAAAATCCAGGAGGTTCTCCCCTCCAGGCGAGATGAGGCCCTTTTCCGCTGAGGCGTCTCGAGGCTGATCACACCTCACCTCTGGAACTTCGAAAGGCTCCTTCACACCCTTGGTGCAAATCAAGAAGTTCCCCGACATACCCGTCTCCACTCGAGGGGAATCACGAGGGTCCCGCCCACATCCAGAGGAGCCCCGTTTCCGCCTCGTAGCTCGAGATGAGGGATCCTTTCCCTGCTTCATCGGGAAAGAGTTCCCGGCGTTCCCGGCGCATCTCAAGAGGAGGCCCTCTCAAAAGGAACGGCGAGAGGAACTCCAGGGTCGTGCCACCATTCCAAGAGTCCCCCAGATGTCTCAGTCCATTCCAGAGGAACCTCTTTTCCCTTCACCGGCTCGTCTTTCACGCCGAGGATCGACTCACACCAAGGTGGCACGTGGCACAGCCCTGTGGGAAAGCCTCGTGGGAAAGCCTCGAGGGACAGCCTCGAGGGAAAGCCACAGATCCCTTGATCCACGTGACAGGAAGCGTGACACAACTGCTGCAGCTCGGGAGGAAAGCGCACGTGCATGCCCTTACTCGAGACGAGGCCTGACTCCCCTGGGGAGACTCAGAAGCACCCCAAGATCCATGGCAACACTGGAGAGGAATCCTCAGGTTCCGGCCCCGACTCCACACAAGGACTGAGGCCCCGGCATGGACGGGAGAGGAATCCCGAGAGGTCCCCTAGCAACTCGCATGGGGACTGGCCTTTCCTGAGGCCACCAGAGCGGGTCCCTGAGGTCCCCGTCGTAACTCGAGAAGACCTGCCGCAACTCGAGAAAATCCAGGAGGTTCTCCCCTCCAGGCGAGATGAGGCCCATTTCCGCATAGGCGTCTCGAGGCTGATCACACCTCACCTCTGGAACTTCGAAAGGCTCCTTCACACCCTTGGTGCAAATCAAGAAGTTCCCCGACCTAGACGTCTCCCCTCGAGAGGAATCACGAGGGTCCCGTCCACATCCAGAGGAGCCCCGTTTCCACCTCGTAGCTCGAGATGAGGGAACATTTCCCTGCTTCGTCGGGAAAGAGTTCCCGGCGTTCCCGTCGCATCTCAAGAGGAGGCCCTCTCAACAGGAACGGCGAGAGGAACTCCAGGGTCGTGCCACCATTCCAAGAGTCCCCCAGATGTCTCAGTCCATTCCAGAGGAACCTCTTTTCCCTTCACCGGCTCATCTTTCACGCCGAGGATCGACTCACACCAAGGTGGTACGTGGCACAGCCCTGTGGGAAAGCCTCGTGGGAAAGCCTCGAGGGACAGCCTCGAGGGAAAGCCACAGATCCCTTGATCCACGTGACAGGAAGCGTGACACTACTGCTGCAGCTCGGGAGGAAAGCGCACGTGCATGCCCCCACTCGAGACGAGGCCTGACTCCCCTGGGGAGACTCAGAAGCACCCCAAGATCCATGGCAACACTGGAGAGGAATCCTCAGGTTCGGGCCCCGACTCCACACAAGGACTGAGGCCCCGGCATGGACGGGAGAGGAATCCCGAGAGGTCCCCTAGCAACTCGCATGGGGACTGGCCTTTCCTGAGGCCACCAGAGCGGGTCCCTGAGGTCCCCGTCGTAACTCGAGAAGACCTGCCGCAACTCGAGAAAATCCAGGAGGTTCTCCCCTCCAGGCGAGATGAGGCCCATTTCCGCTGAGGCGTCTCGAGGCTGATCACACCTCACCTCTGGAACTTCGAAAGGCTCCTTCACACCCTTGGTGCAAATCAAGAAGTTCCCCGACCTAGCCGTCTCCACTCGAGAGGAATCACGAGGGTCCCGCCCACATCCAGAGGAGCCCCGTTTCGGCCGCGTACCTCGAGATGAGGGATCCTTTCCCTGCTTCGTCGGGAAAGAGTTCCCGGCGTTCCCGTCGCATCTCAAGAGGAGGCCCTCTCAACAGGAACGGCGAGAGGAACTCCAGGGTCGTGCCACCATTCCAAGAGTCCCCCAGATGTCTCAGTCCATTCCAGAGGAACCTCTTTTCCCTTCACCGGCTCGTCTTTCACGCCGAGGATCGACTCACACCAAGGTGGCACGTGGCACAGCCCTGTTTGAAAGCCTCGTGGGAAAGCCTCGAGGGACAGCCTCGAGGGAAAGCCACAGATCCCTTGATCCACGTGACAGGAAGCGTGACACTACTGCTGCAGCTCGGGAGGAAAGCGCACGTGCATGCCCCCACTCGAGACGAGGCCTGACTCCCCTGGGGAGACTCAGAAGCACCCCAAGATCCATGGCAACACTGGAGAGGAATCCTCAGGTTCCGGCCCCGACTCCACACAAGGACTGAGGCCCCGGCATGGACGGGAGAGGAATCCCGAGAGGTCCCCTAGCAACACGCATGGGGACTGGCCTTTCCTGAGGCCACCAGAGCGGGTCCCTGAGGTCCCCGTCGTAACTCGAGAAGACCTGCCGCAGCTCGAGAAAATCCAGGAGGTTCTCCCCTCCAGGCGAGATGAGGCCCATTTCCGCTGAGGCGTCTTGAGGCTGATCACACCTCACCTCTGGAACTTCGAAAGGCTCCTTCACACCCTTGGTGCAAATCAAGAAGTTCCCCGACCTAGCCGACTCCACTCGAGAGGAATCACGAGGGTCCCGCCCACATCCAGAGGAGCCCCGTTTCCGCCTCGTAGCTCGAGATGAGGGATCCTTTCCCTGCTTCGTCGGGAATGAGTTCCCCGCGTTCCCGTCGCATCTCAAGAGGAGGCCCTCTCAACAGGAACGGCGAGAGGAACTCCAGGGTCGTGCCACCATTCCAAGAGTCCCCCAGATGTCTCAGTCCATTCCAGAGGAACCTCTTTTCCCTTCACCGGCTCGTCTTTCACGCCGAGGATCGACTCACACCAAGGTGGCACGTGGCACAGCCCTGTGGGAAAGCCTCGTGGGAAAGCCTCGAGGGACAGCCTCGAGGGAAAGCCACAGATCCCTTGATCCAAGTGACAGGAAGCGTGACACTACTGCTGCAGCTCGGGAGGAAAGCGCACGTGCATGCCCCCACTCGAGACGAGGCCTGACTCCCCTGGGGAGACTCAGAAGCACCCCAAGATCCATGGCAACACTGGAGAGGAATCCTCAGGTTCCGGCCCCGACTCCACACAAGGACTGAGGCCCCGGCATGGACGGGAGAGGAATCCCGAGAGGTCCCCTAGCAACTCGCATGGGGACTGGCCTTTCCTGAGGCCAACAGAGCGGGTCCCTGAGGTCCCCGTCGTAACTCGAGAAGACCTGCCGCAACTCGAGAAAATCCAGGAGGTTCTCCCCTCCAGGCGAGATGAGGCCCATTTCCGCAGAGGCGTCTCGAGGCTGATCCCACCTCACCTCTGGAACTTCGAAAGGGTCCTTCACACCCTTGGGCAAATCAAGAAGTTCCCCGACCTAGCCGTCTCCACTCGAGAGGAATCACGAGGGTCCCGCCCACATCCAGAGGAGCCCCGTTTCCGCCTCGTAGCTCGAGATGAGGGAACGTTTCCCTGCTTCGTCGGGAAAGAGTTCCCGGCGTTCCCGTCACGTCTCAAGAGGAGGCCCTCTCAACAGGAACGGCGAGAGGAACTCCAGGGTCGTGCCACCATTCCAAGAGTCCCCCAGATGTCTCAGTCCATTCCAGAGGAACCTCTTTTCCCTTCACCGGCTCGTCTTTCACGCCGAGGATCGACTCACACCAAGGTGGCACGTGGCACAGCCCTGTGGGAAAGCCTCGTGGGAAAGCCTCGAGGGACAGCCTCGAGGGAAAGCCACAGATCCCTTGATCCACGTGACAGGAAGCGTGACACTACTGCTGCAGCTCGGGAGGAAAGCGCACGTGCAAGCCCCCACTCGAGAGGAGGCCTGACTCCCCTGGGGAGACTCAGAAGCACCCCAAGATCCATGGCAACACTGGAGAGGAATCCTCAGGTTCCGGCCCCAACTCCACACAAGGACTGAGGCCCCGGCATGGACGGGAGAGGAATCCCAAGAGGTCCCCTAGCAACTCGCATGGGGACTGGCCTTTCCTGAGGCCACCAGAGCGGGTCCCTGAGGTCCCCGTCGTAACTCGAGAAGACCTGCCGCAACTCGAGAAAATCCAGGAGGTTCTCCCCTCCAGGCGAGATGAGGCCCATTTCCGCAGAGGCGTCTCGAGGCTGATCACACCTCACCTCTGGAACTTCGAAAGGGTCCTTCACACCCTTGGTGCAAATCAAGAAGTTCCCCGACCTAGCCGTCTCCACTCGAGAGGAATCACGAGGGTCCCGCCCACATCCAGAGGAGCCCCGTTTCCGCCTCGTAGCTCGAGATGAGGGAACCTTTCCCTGCTTCGTCGGGAAAGAGTTCCCGGCGTTCCCGTCGCATCTCAAGAGGAGGCCCTCTCAACAGGAACAGCGAGAGGAACTCCAGGGTCGTGCCACCATTCCAAGAGTCCCCCAGATGTCTCAGTCCATTCCAGAGGAACCTCTTTTCCCTTCACCGGCTCGTCTTTCACGCCGAGGATCGACTCACACCAAGGTGGCACGTGGCACAGCCCTGTGGGAAAGCCTCGTGGGAAAGCCTCGAGGGACAGCCTCGAGGGAAAGCCACAGATCCCTTGATCCACGTGACAGGAAGCGTGACACTACTGCTGCAGCTCGGGAGGAAAGCGCACGTGCAAGCCCCCACTCGAGACGAGGCCTGACTCCCCTGGGGAGACTCAGAAGCACCCCAAGATCCATGGCAACACTGGAGAGGAATCCTCAGGTTCCGGCCCCGACTCCACACAAGGACTGAGGACCCGGCATGGACGGGAGAGGAATCCCGAGAGGTCCCCTAGCAACTCGCATGGGGACTGGCCTTTCCTGAGGCCACCAGAGCGGGTCCCTGAGGTCCCCGTCGTAACTCGAGAAGACCTGCCGCAACTCGAGAAAATCCAGGAGGTTCTCCCCTCCAGGCGAGATGAGGCCCATTTCCGCAGAGGCGTCTCGAGGCTGATCACACCTCACCTCTGGAACTTCGAAAGGGTCCTTCACACCCTTGGTGCAAATCAAGAAGTTCCCCGACCTAGCCGTCTCCACTCGAGAGGAATCACGAGGGTCCCGCCCACATCCAGAGGAGCCCCGTTTCCGCCTCGTAGCTCGAGATGAGGGAACCTTTCCCTGCTCCGTCGGGAAAGAGTTCCCGGCGTTCCCGTCGCATCTCAAGAGGAGGCCCTCTCAACAGGAACGGCGAGAGGAACTCCAGGGTCGTGCCACCATTCCAAGAGTCCCCCAGATGTCTCAGTCCATTCCAGAGGAACCTCTTTTCCCTTCACCGGCTCGTCTTTCACGCCGAGGATCGACTCACACCAAGGTGGCACGTGGCACAGCCCTGTGGGAAAGCCTCGTGGGAAAGCCTCGAGGGACAGCCTCGAGGGAAAGCCACAGATCCCTTGATCCACGTGCCAGGAAGCGTGACACTACTGCTGCAGCTCGGGAGGAAAGCGCACGTGCATGCCCCCACTCGAGACGAGGCCTGACTCCCCTGGGGAGACTCAGAAGCACCCCAAGAACCATGGCAACACTGGAGAGGAATCCTCAGGTTCCGGCCCCGACTCCACACAAGGACTGAGGCCCCGGCATGGACGGGAGAGGAATCCCGAGAGGTCCCCTAGCAACTCGCATGGGGACTGGCCTTTCCTGAGGCCACCAGAGCGGGTCCCTGAGGTCCCCGTCGTAACTCGAGAAGACCTGCCGCAACTCGAGAAAATCCAGGAGGTTCTCCCCTCCAGGCGAGATGAGGCCCATTTCCGCTGAGGCGTCTCGAGGCTGATCACACCTCACCTCTGGAACTTCGAAAGGGTCCTTCACACCCTTGGTGCAAATCAAGAAGTTCCCCGACCTAGCCGCCTCCACTCGAGAGGAATTACGAGGGTCCCGCCCACATCCAGAGGAGCCCCGTTTCTGCCTCGTAGCTCTAGATGAGGGATCCTTTCCCTGCTTCGTCGGGAAAGAGTTCCCGGCGTTCCCGTCGCATCTCAAGAGGAGGCCCTCTCAACAGGAACGGCGAGAGGAACTCCAGGGTCGTGCCACCATTCCAAGAGTCACCCAGATGTCTCAATCCATTCCAGAGGAACCTCTTTTCCCTTCACCGGCTCGTCTTTCACGCCGAGGATCGACTCACACCAAGGTAGCACGTGGCACAGCCCTGTGGGAAAGCCTAGTGGGAAAGCCTCGAGGGACAGCCTCGAGGGAAAGCCACAGATCCCTTGATCCACGTGACAGGAAGCGTGACACTACTGCTGCAGCTCGGGAGGAAAGCGCACGTGCATGCCCCCACTCGAGACGAGGCCTGACTCCCCTGGGGAGACTCAGAAGCACCCCAAGATCCATGGCAACACAGGAGAGGAATCCTCAGGTTCCGGCCCCGACTCCACACAAGGACTGAGGCCCCGGCATGGACGGGAGAGGAATCCCGAGAGGTCCCCTAGCAACTCGCATGGGGACTGGCCTTTCCTGAGGCCACCAGAGCGGGTCCCTGAGGTCCCCGTCGTAACTCGAGAAGACCTGCCGCAACTCGAGAAAATCCGGGAGGTTCTCCCCTCCAGGCGAGATGAGGCCCATTTCTGTTGAGGCGTCTCGAGGCTGATCACACCTCCCCTCTGGAACTTCGATAGGGTCATTCACACCCTTGGTGCAAATCAAGAAGTTCCCCGACATACCCGTCTCCACTCGAGAGAAATCACGAGGGTCCCGCCCACATCCAGAGGAGCCCCGTTTCCGCCTCATAGCTCGAGATGAGGGATCCTTTCCCTGCTTCGTCGGGAAAGAGTTCCCGGCGTTCCCGTCGCATCTCAAGAGGAGGCCCTCTTAACAGGAATGTCGAGAGGAACTCCAGGGTCGTGCCACCATTCCAAGAGTCCCCCAGATGTCTCAGTCCATTCCAGAGGAACCTCTTTTCCCTTCACCGGCTCGTCTGTCACGCCGAGGATCGACTCACACCAAGGTGGCACGTGGCACAGCCCTGTGGGAAAGCCTCGTGGGAAAGCCTCGAGGGACAGCCTCGAGGGAAAGCCACAGATCCCTTGATCCACGTGCCAGGAAGCGTGACACTACTGCTGCAGCTCGGGAGGAAAGCGCACGTGCAAGCCCCCACTCGAGACGAGGCCTGACTCCCCTGGGGAGACTCAGAAGCACCCCAAGATCCATGGCAACACTGGAGAGGAATCCTCAGGTTCCGGCCCCGACTCCACACAAGGACTGAGGCCCCGGCATGGACGGGAGAGGAATCCCGACAGGTCCCCTAGCAACTCGCATGGGGACTGGCCTTTCCTGAGGCCACCAGAGCGGGTCCCTGAGGTCCCCGTCGTAACTCGAGAAGACCTGCCGCAACTCGAGAAAATCCAGGAGGTTCTCCCCTCCAGGCGAGATGAGGCCCATTTCCGCTGAGGAGTCTCGAGGCTGATCACACCTGACCTGTGGAACTTCGAAAGGGTCATTCACACCCTTGGTGCAAATCAAGAAGTTCCCCGACCTAGCCGTCTCCACTCGAGAGGAATCACGAGGGTCCCGCCCACATCCAGAGGAGCCCCGATTCCGCCTCGTAGCTCGAGATGAGGGATCCTTTCCCTGCTTCGTCGGGAAAGAGTTCCCGGCGTTCCCGTCGCATCTCAAGAGGAGGCCCTCTCAACAGGAACGGCGAGAGGAACTCCAGGGTCGTGCCACCATTCCAAGAGTCACCCAGATGTCTCAATCCATTCCAGAGGAACCTCTTTTCCCTTCACCGGCTCGTCTTTCACGCCGAGGATCGACTCACACCAAGGTAGCACGTGGCACAGCCCTGTGGGAAAGCCTAGTGGGAAAGCCTCGAGGGACAGCCTCGAGGGAAAGCCACAGATCCCTTGATCCACGTGACAGGAAGCGTGACACTACTGCTGCAGCTCGGGAGGAAAGCGCACGTGCATGCCCCCACTCGAGACGAGGCCTGACTCCCCTGGGGAGACTCAGAAGCACCCCAAGATCCATGGCAACACAGGAGAGGAATCCTCAGGTTCCGGCCCCGACTCCACACAAGGACTGAGGCCCCGGCATGGACGGGAGAGGAATCCCGAGAGGTCCCCTAGCAACTCGCATGGGGACTGGCCTTTCCTGAGGCCACCAGAGCGGGTCCCTGAGGTCCCCGTCGTAACTCGAGAAGACCTGCCGCAACTCGAGAAAATCCGGGAGGTTCTCCCCTCCAGGCGAGATGAGGCCCATTTCTGTTGAGGCGTCTCGAGGCTGATCACACCTCCCCTCTGGAACTTCGATAGGGTCATTCACACCCTTGGTGCAAATCAAGAAGTTCCCCGACATACCCGTCTCCACTCGAGAGAAATCACGAGGGTCCCGCCCACATCCAGAGGAGCCCCGTTTCCGCCTCATAGCTCGAGATGAGGGATCCTTTCCCTGCTTCGTCGGGAAAGAGTTCCCGGCGTTCCCGTCGCATCTCAAGAGGAGGCCCTCTTAACAGGAATGTCGAGAGGAACTCCAGGGTCGTGCCACCATTCCAAGAGTCCCCCAGATGTCTCAGTCCATTCCAGAGGAACCTCTTTTCCCTTCACCGGCTCGTCTGTCACGCCGAGGATCGACTCACACCAAGGTGGCACGTGGCACAGCCCTGTGGGAAAGCCTCGTGGGAAAGCCTCGAGGGACAGCCTCGAGGGAAAGCCACAGATCCCTTGATCCACGTGCCAGGAAGCGTGACACTACTGCTGCAGCTCGGGAGGAAAGCGCACGTGCAAGCCCCCACTCGAGACGAGGCCTGACTCCCCTGGGGAGACTCAGAAGCACCCCAAGATCCATGGCAACACTGGAGAGGAATCCTCAGGTTCCGGCCCCGACTCCACACAAGGACTGAGGCCCCGGCATGGACGGGAGAGGAATCCCGACAGGTCCCCTAGCAACTCGCATGGGGACTGGCCTTTCCTGAGGCCACCAGAGCGGGTCCCTGAGGTCCCCGTCGTAACTCGAGAAGACCTGCCGCAACTCGAGAAAATCCAGGAGGTTCTCCCCTCCAGGCGAGATGAGGCCCATTTCCGCTGAGGAGTCTCGAGGCTGATCACACCTGACCTGTGGAACTTCGAAAGGGTCATTCACACCCTTGGTGCAAATCAAGAAGTTCCCCGACCTAGCCGTCTCCACTCGAGAGGAATCACGAGGGTCCCGCCCACATCCAGAGGAGCCCCGATTCCGCCTCGTAGCTCGAGATGAGGGATCCTTTCCCTGCTTCGTCGGGAAAGAGTTCCCGGCGTTCCCGTCGCATCTCAAGAGGAGGCCCTCTCAACAGGAACGGCGAGAGGAACTCCAGGGTCGTGCCACCATTCCAAGAGTCCCCCAGATGTCTCAGTCCATTCCAGAGGAACCTCTTTTCCCTTCACCGGCTGGTGTTTCACGCCGAGGATCGACACACACCAAGGTGGCACGTGGCACAGCCCTGTGGGAAAGCCTCGTGGGAAAGCCTCGAGGGACAGCCTCGAGGGAAAGCCACAGATCCCTTGATCCACGTGACAGGAAGCGTGACACTACTGCTGCAGCTCGGGAGGAAAGCGCACGTGCATGCCCCCACTCGAGACGAGGCCTGACTCCCCTGGGGAGACTCAGAAGCACCCCAAGATCCATGGCAACACTGGAGAGGAATCCTCAGGTTCCGGCCCCGACTCCACACAAGGACTGAGGCCCCGGCATGGACGGGAGAGGAATCCCGAGAGGTCCCCTAGCAACTCGCATGGGGACTGGCCTTTCCTGAGGCCACCAGAGCGGCTCCCTGAGGTCCCCGTCGTAACTCGAGAAGACCTGCCGCAACTCGAGAAAATCCAGGAGGTTCTCCCCTCCAGGCGAGATGAGGCCCATTTCCGCTGAGGCGTCTCGAGGCTGATCACACCTCACCTCTGGAACTTCGAAAGGGTCCTTCACACCCTTGGTGCAAATCAAGAAGTTCCCCGACCTAGCCGCCTCCACTCGAGAGGAATTACGAGGGTCCCGCCCACATCCAGAGGAGCCCCGTTTCTGCCTCGTAGCTCTAGATGAGGGATCCTTTCCCTGCTTCGTCGGGAAAGAGTTCCCGGCGTTCCCGTCGCATCTCAAGAGGAGGCCCTCTCAACAGGAACGGCGAGAGGAACTCCAGGGTCGTGCCACCATTCCAAGAGTCACCCAGATGTCTCAATCCATTCCAGAGGAACCTCTTTTCCCTTCACCGGCTCGTCTTTCACGCCGAGGATCGACTCACACCAAGGTAGCACGTGGCACAGCCCTGTGGGAAAGCCTCGTGGGAAAGCGTCGAGGGACAGCCTCGAGGGAAAGCCACAGATCCCTTGATCCACGTGACAGGAAGCGTGACACTACTGCTGCAGCTCGGGAGGAAAGCGCACGTGCATGCCCCCACTCGAGACGAGGCCTGACTCCCCTGGGGAGACTCAGAAGCACCCCAAGATCCATGGCAACACAGGAGAGGAATCCTCAGGTTCCGGCCCCGACTCCACACAAGGACTGAGGCCCCGGCATGGACGGGAGAGGAATCCCGAGAGGTCCCCTAGCAACTCGCATGGGGACTGGCCTTTCCTGAGGCCACCAGAGCGGGTCCCTGAGGTCCCCGTCGTAACTCGAGAAGACCTGCCGCAACTCGAGAAAATCCGGGAGGTTCTCCCCTCCAGGCGAGATGAGGCCCATTTCTGTTGAGGCGTCTCGAGGCTGATCACACCTCCCCTCTGGAACTTCGATAGGGTCATTCACACCCTTGGTGCAAATCAAGAAGTTCCCCGACATACCCGTCTCCACTCGAGAGAAATCACGAGGGTCCCGCCCACATCCAGAGGAGCCCCGTTTCCGCCTCATAGCTCGAGATGAGGGATCCTTTCCCTGCTTCGTCGGGAAAGAGTTCCCGGCGTTCCCGTCGCATCTCAAGAGGAGGCCCTCTTAACAGGAATGTCGAGAGGAACTCCAGGGTCGTGCCACCATTCCAAGAGTCCCCCAGATGTCTCAGTCCATTCCAGAGGAACCTCTTTTCCCTTCACCGGCTCGTCTGTCACGCCGAGGATCGACTCACACCAAGGTGGCACGTGGCACAGCCCTGTGGGAAAGCCTCGTGGGAAAGCCTCGAGGGACAGCCTCGAGGGAAAGCCACAGATCCCTTGATCCACGTGCCAGGAAGCGTGACACTACTGCTGCAGCTCGGGAGGAAAGCGCACGTGCAAGCCCCCACTCGAGACGAGGCCTGACTCCCCTGGGGAGACTCAGAAGCACCCCAAGATCCATGGCAACACTGGAGAGGAATCCTCAGGTTCCGGCCCCGACTCCACACAAGGACTGAGGCCCCGGCATGGACGGGAGAGGAATCCCGAGAGGTCCCCTAGCAACTCGCATGGGGACTGGCCTTTCCTGAGGCCACCAGAGCGGGTCCCTGAGGTCCCCGTCGTAACTCGAGAAGACCTGCCGCAACTCGAGAAAATCCAGGAGGTTCTCCCCTCCAGGCGAGATGAGGCCCATTTCCGCTGAGGAGTCTCGAGGCTGATCACAGCTGACCTGTGGAACTTCGAAAGGGTCTTTCACACCCTTGGTGCAAATCAAGAAGTTCCCCGACCTAGCCGTCTCCACTCGAGAGGAATCACGAGGGTCCCGCCCACATCCAGAGGAGCCCCGATTCCGCCTCGTAGCTCGAGATGAGGGATCCTTTCCCTGCTTCGTCGGGAAAGAGTTCCCGGCGTTCCCGTCGCATCTCAAGAGGAGGCCCTCTCAACAGGAACGGCGAGAGGAACTCCAGGGTCGTGCCACCATTCCAAGAGTCCCCCAGATGTCTCAGTCCATTCCAGAGGAACCTCTTTTCCCTTCACCGGCTGGTGTTTCACGCCGAGGATCGACACACACCAAGGTGGCACGTGGCACAGCCCTGTGGGAAAGCCTCGTGGGAAAGCCTCGAGGGACAGCCTCGAGGGAAAGCCACAGATCCCTTGATCCACGTGACAGGAAGCGTGACACTACTGCTGCAGCTCGGGAGGAAAGCGCACGTGCATGCCCCCACTCGAGACGAGGCCTGACTCCCCTGGGGAGACTCAGAAGCACCCCAAGATCCATGGCAACACTGGAGAGGAATCCTCAGGTTCCGGCCCCGACTCCACACAAGGACTGAGGCCCCGGCATGGACGGGAGAGGAATCCCGAGAGGTCCCCTAGCAACTCGCATGGGGACTGGCCTTTCCTGAGGCCACCAGAGCGGCTCCCTGAGGTCCCCGTCGTAACTCGAGAAGACCTGCCGCAACTCGAGAAAATCCAGGAGGTTCTCCCCTCCAGGCGAGATGAGGCCCATTTCCGCTGAGGCGTCTCGAGGCTGATCACACCTCACCTCTGGAACTTCGAAAGGCTCCTTCACACCCTTGGTGCAAATCAAGAAGTTCCCCGACCTAGCCGTCTCCACTCGAGAGGAATCACGAGGGTCCCGCCCACATCCAGAGGAGCCCCGTTTCCGCCTCGTAGCTCGAGATGAGGGATCCTTTCCCTGCTTCGTCGGGAAAGAGTTCCCGGCGTTCCCGTCGCATCTCAAGAGGAGGCCCTCTCAACAGGCACGGCGAGAGGAACTCCAGGGTCGTGCCACCATTCCAAGAGTCCCCCAGATGTCTCAGTCCATTCCAGAGGAACCTCTTTTCCCTTCACCGGCTCATCTGTCACGCCGAGGATCGACTCACACCAAGGTGGCACGTGGCACAGCCCTGTGGGAAAGCCTCGTGGGAAAGCCTCGAGGGACAGCCTCGAGGGAAAGCCACAGATCCCTTGATCCACGTGCCAGGAAGCGTGACACTACTGCTGCAGCTCGGGAGGAAAGCGCACGTGCATGCCCCCACTTGAGACGAGGCCTGACTCCCCTGGGGAGAATCAGAAGCACCCCAAGATCCATGGCAACACTGGAGAGGAATCCTCAGGTTCCGGCCCCGACTCCACACAAGGACTGAGGCCCCGGCATGGACGGGAGAGGAATCCCGAGAGGTCCCCTAGCAACTCGCATGGGAACTGGCCTTTCCTGAGGCCACCAGAGCGGGTCCCTGAGGTCCCCGTCGTAACTCGAGAAGACCTGCCGCAACTCGAGAAAATCCAGGAGGTTCTCCCCTCCAGGCGAGATGAGGCCCATTTCCGCAGAGGTGTCTCGAGGCTGATCACACCTCACCTCTGGAACTTCGAAAGGGTCCTTCACACCCTTGGTGCAAATCAAGAAGTTCCCCGACCTAGCCGTCTCCACTCGAGAGGAATCACGAGGGTCCCGCCCACATCCAGAGGAGCCCCGTTTCCGCCTCGTAGCTCGAGATGAGGGAACGTTTCCCTGCTTCGTCGGGAAAGATTTCCCGGCGTTCCCGTCGCATCTCAAGAAGAGGCCCTCTCAACAGGAATGGCGAGAGGAACTCCAGGGTCGTGCCACCATTCCAAGAGTCCCCCAGATGTCTCAGTCCATTCCAGAGGAACCTCTTTTCCCTTCACCGGCTCGTCTTTCACGCCGAGGATCGACTCACACCAAGGTGGCACGTGGCACAGCCCTGTGGGAAAGCCTCGTGGGAAAGCCTCGAGGGACAGCCTCGAGGGAAAGCCACAGATCCCTTGATCCACGTGACAGGAAGCGTGACACTACTGCTGCAGCTCGGGAGGAAAGCGCACGTGCAAGCCCCCACTCGAGACGAGGCCTGACTCCCCTGGGGAGACTCAGAAGCACCCCAAGATCCATGGCAACACTGGAGAGGAATCCTCAGGTTCCGGCCCCGACTCCACACAAGGACTGAGGCCCCGGCACGGACGGGAGAGGAATTCCGAGAGGTCCCCTAGCAACTCGCATGGGGACTGGCCTTTCCTGAGGCCACCAGAGCGGGTCCCTGAGGTCCCCGTCGTAACTCGAGAAGACCTGCCGCAGCTCGAGAAAATCCAGGAGGTTCTCCCCTCCAGGCGAGATGAGGCCCATTTCCGCTGAGGCGTCTCGAGGCTGATCACACCTCACCTCTGGAACTTCGAAAGGGTCCTTCACACCCTTGGTGCAAATCAAGAAGTTCCCCGACCTAGCCGTCTCCACTCGAGAGGAATCACGAGGGTCCCGCCCACATCCAGAGGAGCCCCGTTTCCGCCTCGTAGCTCGAGATGAGGGATCCTTTCCCTGCTTCGTCGGCAAAGAGTTCCCGGCGTTCCCGTCGCATCTCAAGAGGAGGCCCTCTCAACAGGAACGGCGAGAGGAACTCCAGGGTCGTGCCACCATTCCAAGAGTCCCCCAGATGTCTCAGTCCATTCCAGAGGAACCTCTTTTCCCTTCACCGGCTCGTCTTTCACGCCGAGGATCGACTCACACCAAGGTGGCACGTGGCACTGCCCTGTGGGAAAGCCTCGTGGGAAAGCCTCGAGGGACAGCCTCGAGGGAAAGCCACAGATCCCTTGATCCACGTGACAGGAAGCGTGACACTACTGCTGCAGCTCGGGAGGAAAGCGCACGTGCATGCCCCCACTCGAGACGAGGCCTGACTCCCCTGGGGAGACTCAGAAGCACCCCAAGATCCATGGCAACACTGGAGAGGAATCCTCAGGTTCCGGCCCCGACTCCACACAAGGACTGAGGCCCCGGCATGGACGGGAGAGGAATCCCGAGAGGTCCCCTAGCAACTCGCATGGGGACTGGCCTTTCCTGAGGCCACCAGAGCGGGTCCCTGAGGTCCCCGTCGTAACTCGAGAAGACCTGCCGCAACTCGAGAAAATCCAGGAGGTTCTCCCCTCCAGGCGAGATGAGGCCCATTTCCGCAGAGGTGTCTCGAGGCTGATCACACCTCACCTCTGGAACTTCGAAAGGATCCTTCACACCTTTGGTGCAAATCAAGAAGTTCCCCGACCTAGCCGTCTCCACTCGAGAGGAATCACGAGGGTCCCGCCCACATCCAGAGGAGCCCCGTTTCCGCCTCGTAGCTCGAGATGAGGGAACGTTTCCCTGCTTCGTCGGGAAAGATTTCCCGGCGTTCCCGTCGCATCTCAAGAGTAGGCCCTCTCAACAGGAACGGCGAGAGGAACTCCAGGGTCGTGCCACCATTCCAAGAGTCCCCCAGATGTCTCAGTCCATTCCAGAGGAACCTCTTTTCCCTTCACCGGCTCGTCTTTCACGCCGAGGATCGACTCACACCAAGGTGGCACGTGGCACTGCCCTGTGGGAAAGCCTCGTGGGAAAGCCTCGAGGGACAGCCTCGAGGGAAACCCACAGATCCCTTGATCCACGTGACAGGAAGCGTGACACTACTGCTGCAGCTCGGGAGGAAAGCGCACGTGCATGCCCCCACTCGAGACGAGGCCTGACTCCCCTGGGGAGACTCAGAAGCACCCCAAGATCCATGGCAACACTGGAGAGGAATCCTCAGGTTCCGGCCCCGACTCCACACAAGGACTGAGGCCCCGGCATGGACGGGAGAGGAATCCCGAGAGGTCCCCTAGCAACTCGCATGGGGACTGGCCTTTCCTGAGGCCACCAGAGCGGGTCCCTGAGGTCCCCGTCGTAACTCGAGAAGACCTGCCGCAACTCGAGAAAATCCAGGAGGTTCTCCCCTCCAGGCGAGATGAGGCCCATTTCCGCTGAGGCGTCTCGAGGCCGATCACACCTCACCTCTGGAACTTCGAAAGGGTCCTTCACACCCTTGGTGCAAATCAAGAAGTTCCCCGACCTAGCCGTCTCCACTCGAGAGGAATCACGAGGGTCCCGCCCACATCCAGAGGAGCCCCGTTTCCGCCTCGTAGCTCGAGATGAGGGATCCTTTCCCTGCTTCGTCGGGAAAGAGTTCCCGGCCTTCCCGTCGCATCTCAAGAGGAGGCCCTCTCAACAGGAACGGCGAGAGGAACTCCAGGGTCGTGCCACCATTCCAAGAGTCCCCCAGATGTCTCAATCCATTCCAGAGGAACCTCTTTTCCCTTCACCGGCTCGTCTTTCACGCCGAGGATCGACTCACACCAAGGTAGCACGTGGCACAGCCCTGTGGGAAAGCCTCGTGGGAAAGCCTCGAGGGACAGCCTCGAGGGAAAGCCACAGATCCCTTGATCCACGTGACAGGAAGCGTGACACTACTGCTGCAGCTCGGGAGGAAAGCGCACGTGCATGCCCCCACTCGAGACGAGGCCTGACTCCCCTGGGGAGACTCAGAAGCACCCCAAGATCCATGGCAACACTGGAGAGGAATCCTCAGGTTCCGGCCCCGACTCCACACAAGGACTGAGGCCCCGACATGGACGGGAGAGGAATCCCGAGAGGTCCCCTAGCAACTCGCATGGGGACTGGCCTTTCCTGAGGCCACCAGAGCGGGTCCCTGAGGTCCCCGTCGTAACTCGAGAAGACCTGCCGCAACTCGAGAAAATCCAGGAGGTTCTCCCCTCCAGGCGAGATGAGGCCCATTTCCGCAGAGGTGTCTCGAGGCTGATCACACCTCACCTCTGGAACTTCGAAAGGATCCTTCACACCTTTGGTGCAAATCAAGAAGTTCCCCGACCTAGCCGTCTCCACTCGAGAGGAATCACGAGGGTCCCGCCCACATCCAGAGGAGCCCCGTTTCCGCCTCGTAGCTCGAGATGAGGGAACGTTTCCCTGCTTCGTCGGGAAAGATTTCCCGGCGTTCCCGTCGCATCTCAAGAGGAGGCCCTCTCAACAGGAACGGCGAGAGGAACTCCAGGGTCGTGCCACCATTCCAAGAGTCCCCCAGATGTCTCAGTCCATTCCAGAGGAACCTCTTTTCCCTTCACCGGCTCGTCTTTCACGCCGAGGATCGACTCACACCAAGGTGGCACGTGGCACTGCCCTGTGGGAAAGCCTCGTGGGAAAGCCTCGAGGGACAGCCTCGAGGGAAACCCACAGATCCCTTGATCCACGTGACAGGAAGCGTGACACTACTGCTGCAGCTCGGGAGGAAATCGCACGTGCATGCCCCCACTCGAGACGAGGCCTGACTCCCCTGGGGAGACTCAGAAGCACCCCAAGATCCATGCCAACACTGGAGAGGAATCCTCAGGTTCCGGCCCCGACTCCACACAAGGACTGAGGCCCCGGCATGGACGGGAGAGGAATCCCGAGAGGTCCCCTAGCAACTCGCATGGGGACTGGCCTTTCCTGAGGCCACCAGAGCGGGTCCCTGAGGTCCCCGTCGTAACTCGAGAAGACCTGCCGCAACTCGAGAAAATCCAGGAGGTTCTCCCCTCCAGGCGAGATGAGGCCCATTTCCGCTGAGGCGTCTCGAGGCTGATCACACCTCACCTCTGGAACTTCGAAAGGGTCCTTCACACCCTTGGTGCAAATCAAGAAGTTCCCCGACCTAGCCGTCTCCACTCGAGAGGAATCACCAGGGTCCCGCCCACATCCAGAGGAGCCCCGTTTCCGCCTCGTAGCTCGAGATGAGGGAACCTTTCCCTGCTTCGTCGGGAAAGAGTTCCCGGCGTTCCCGTCGTATCTCAAGAGGAGGCCCTCTCAACAGGAACGGCGAGAGGAACTCCAGGGTCGTGCCACCATTCCAAGAGTCCCCCAGATGTCTCAGTCCATTCCAGAGGAACCTCTTTTCCCTTCACCGGCTCGTCTTTCACGCCGAGGATCGACTCACACCAAGGTGGCACGTGGCACAGCCCTGTGGGAAAACCTCGTGGGAAAGCCTCGAGGGACAGCCTCGAGGGAAAGCCACAGATCCCTTGATCCACGTGACAGGAAGCGTGACACTACTGCTGCAGCTCGGGAGGAAAGCGCACGTGCATGCCCCCACTCGAGACGAGGCCTGACTCCCCTGGGGAGACTCAGAAGCACCCCAAGATCCATGGCAACACTGGAGAGGAATCCTCAGGTTCCGGCCCCGACTCCACACAAGGACTGAGGCCCCGGCATGGACGGGAGAGGAATCCCGAGAGGTCCCCTAGCAACTCGCATGGGGACTGGCCTTTCCTGAGGCCACCAGAGCGGCTCCCTGAGGTCCCCGTCGTAACTCGAGAAGACCTGCCGCAACTCGAGAAAATCCAGGAGGTTCTCCCCTCCAGGCGAGATGAGGCCCATTTCCGCTGAGGCGTCTCGAGGCTGATCACACCTCACCTCTGGAACTTCGAAAGGCTCCTTCACACCCTTGGTGCAAATCAAGAAGTTCCCCGACCTAGCCGTCTCCACTCGAGAGGAATCACGAGGGTCCCGCCCACATCCAGAGGAGCCCCGTTTCCGCCTCGTAGCTCGAGATGAGGGATCCTTTCCCTGCTTCGTCGGGAAAGAGTTCCCGGCGTTCCCGTCGCATCTCAAGAGGAGGCCCTCTCAACAGGAACGGCGAGAGGAACTCCAGGGTCGTGCCACCATTCCAAGAGTCCCCCAGATGTCTCAATCCATTCCAGAGGAACCTCTTTTCCCTTCACCGGCTCGTCTTTCACGCCGAGGATCGACTCACACCAAGGTAGCACGTGGCACAGCCCTGTGGGAAAGCCTCGTGGGAAAGCCTCGAGGGACAGCCTCGAGGGAAAGCCACAGATCCCTTGATCCACGTGACAGGAAGCGTGACACTACTGCTGCAGCTCGGGAGGAAAGCGCACGTGCATGCCCCCACTCGAGACGAGGCCTGACTCCCCTGGGGAGACTCAGAAGCACCCCAAGATCCATGGCAACACTGGAGAGGAATCCTCAGGTTCCGGCCCCGACTCCACACAAGGACTGAGGCCCAGGCATGGACGGGAGAGGAATCCCGAGAGGTCCCCTAGCAACTCGCATGGGGACTGGCCTTTCCTGAGGCCACCAGAGCGGGTCCCTGAGGTCCCCGTCGTAACTCGAGAAGACCTGCCGCAACTCGAGAAAATCAAGGAGGTTCTCCCCTCCAGGCGAGATGAGGCCCATTTCCGCAGAGGCGTCTCGAGGCTGATCACACCTCACCTCTGGAACTTCGAAGGGGTCCTTCACACCCTTGGTGCAAATCAAGAAGTTCCCCGACCTAGCCGCCTCCACTCGAGAGGAATTACGAGGGTCCCGCCCAAATCCAGAGGAGCCCCGTTTCCGCCTCGTAGCTCTAGATGAGGGATCCTTTCCCTGCTTCGTCGGGAAAGAGTTCCCGGCGTTCCCATCGCATCTCAAGAGGAGGCCCTCTCAACAGGAACGGCGAGAGGAACTCCAGGGTCGTGCCACCATTCCAAGAGTCCCCCAGATGTCTCAATCCATTCCAGAGGAACCTCTTTTCCCTTCACCGGCTCGTCTTTCACGCCGAGGATCGACTCACACCAAGGTGGCACGTGGCACAGCCCTGTGGGAAAGCCTCGTGGGAAAGCCTCGAGGGACAGCCTCGAGGGAAAGCCACAGATCCCTTGATCCACGTGACAGGAAGCGTGACACTACTGCTGCAGCTCGGGAGGAAAGCGCACGTGCATGCCCCCACTCGAGACGAGGCCTGACTCCCCTGGGGAGACTCAGAAGCACCCCAAGATCCATGGCAACACTGGAGAGGAATCCTCAGGTTCCGGCCCCGACTCCACACAAGGACTGAGGCCCCGGCATGGACGGGAGAGGAATCCCGAGAGGTCCCCTAGCAACTCGCATGGGGACTGGCCTTTCCTGAGGCCACCAGAGCGGGTCCCTGAGGTCCCCGTCGTAACTCGAGAAGACCTGCCGCAACTCGAGAAAATCCAGGAGGTTCTCCCCTCCAGGCGAGATGAGGCCCATTTCCGCAGAGGTGTCTCGAGGCTGATCACACCTCACCTCTGGAACTTCGAAAGGATCCTTCACACCTTTGGTGCAAATCAAGAAGTTCCCCGACCTAGCCGTCTCCACTCGAGAGGAATCACGAGGGTCCCGCCCACATCCAGAGGAGCCCCGTTTCCGCCTCGTAGCTCGAGATGAGGGAACGTTTCCCTGCTTCGTCGGGAAAGATTTCCCGGCGTTCCCGTCGCATCTCAAGAGTAGGCCCTCTCAACAGGAACGGCGAGAGGAACTCCAGGGTCGTGCCACCATTCCAAGAGTCCCCCAGATGTCTCAGTCCATTCCAGAGGAACCTCTTTTCCCTTCACCGGCTCGTCTTTCACGCCGAGGATCGACTCACACCAAGGTGGCACGTGGCACTGCCCTGTGGGAAAGCCTCGTGGGAAAGCCTCGAGGGACAGCCTCGAGGGAAACCCACAGATCCCTTGATCCACGTGACAGGAAGCGTGACACTACTGCTGCAGCTCGGGAGGAAAGCGCACGTGCATGCCCCCACTCGAGACGAGGCCTGACTCCCCTGGGGAGACTCAGAAGCACCCCAAGATCCATGGCAACACTGGAGAGGAATCCTCAGGTTCCGGCCCCGACTCCACACAAGGACTGAGGCCCCGGCATGGACGGGAGAGGAATCCCGAGAGGTCCCCTAGCAACTCGCATGGGGACTGGCCTTTCCTGAGGCCACCAGAGCGGGTCCCTGAGGTCCCCGTCGTAACTCGAGAAGACCTGCCGCAACTCGAGAAAATCCAGGAGGTTCTCCCCTCCAGGCGAGATGAGGCCCATTTCCGCTGAGGCGTCTCGAGGCCGATCACACCTCACCTCTGGAACTTCGAAAGGGTCCTTCACACCCTTGGTGCAAATCAAGAAGTTCCCCGACCTAGCCGTCTCCACTCGAGAGGAATCACGAGGGTCCCGCCCACATCCAGAGGAGCCCCGTTTCCGCCTCGTAGCTCGAGATGAGGGATCCTTTCCCTGCTTCGTCGGGAAAGAGTTCCCGGCCTTCCCGTCGCATCTCAAGAGGAGGCCCTCTCAACAGGAACGGCGAGAGGAACTCCAGGGTCGTGCCACCATTCCAAGAGTCCCCCAGATGTCTCAATCCATTCCAGAGGAACCTCTTTTCCCTTCACCGGCTCGTCTTTCACGCCGAGGATCGACTCACACCAAGGTAGCACGTGGCACAGCCCTGTGGGAAAGCCTCGTGGGAAAGCCTCGAGGGACAGCCTCGAGGGAAAGCCACAGATCCCTTGATCCACGTGACAGGAAGCGTGACACTACTGCTGCAGCTCGGGAGGAAAGCGCACGTGCATGCCCCCACTCGAGACGAGGCCTGACTCCCCTGGGGAGACTCAGAAGCACCCCAAGATCCATGGCAACACTGGAGAGGAATCCTCAGGTTCCGGCCCCGACTCCACACAAGGACTGAGGCCCCGGCATGGACGGGAGAGGAATCCCGAGAGGTCCCCTAGCAACTCGCATGGGGACTGGCCTTTCCTGAGGCCACCAGAGCGGGTCCCTGAGGTCCCCGTCGTAACTCGAGAAGACCTGCCGCAACTCGAGAAAATCCAGGAGGTTCTCCCCTCCAGGCGAGATGAGGCCCATTTCCGCAGAGGTATCTCGAGGCTGATCACACCTCACCTCTGGAACTTCGAAAGGATCCTTCACACCTTTGGTGCAAATCAAGAAGTTCCCCGACCTAGCCGTCTCCACTCGAGAGGAATCACGAGGGTCCCGCCCACATCCAGAGGAGCCCCGTTTCCGCCTCGTAGCTCGAGATGAGGGAACGTTTCCCTGCTTCGTCGGGAAAGATTTCCCGGCGTTCCCGTCGCATCTCAAGAGGAGGCCCTCTCAACAGGAACGGCGAGAGGAACTCCAGGGTCGTGCCACCATTCCAAGAGTCCCCCAGATGTCTCAGTCCATTCCAGAGGAACCTCTTTTCCCTTCACCGGCTCGTCTTTCACGCCGAGGATCGACTCACACCAAGGTGGCACGTGGCACTGCCCTGTGGGAAAGCCTCGTGGGAAAGCCTCGAGGGACAGCCTCGAGGGAAACCCACAGATCCCTTGATCCACGTGACAGGAAGCGTGACACTACTGCTGCAGCTCGGGAGGAAAGCGCACGTGCATGCCCCCACTCGAGACGAGGCCTGACTCCCCTGGGGAGACTCAGAAGCACCCCAAGATCCATGGCAACACTGGAGAGGAATCCTCAGGTTCCGGCCCCGACTCCACACAAGGACTGAGGCCCCGGCATGGACGGGAGAGGAATCCCGAGAGGTCCCCTAGCAACTCGCATGGGGACTGGCCTTTCCTGAGGCCACCAGAGCGGGTCCCTGAGGTCCCCGTCGTAACTCGAGAAGACCTGCCGCAACTCGAGAAAATCCAGGAGGTTCTCCCCTCCAGGCGAGATGAGGCCCATTTCCGCTGAGGCGTCTCGAGGCCGATCACACCTCACCTCTGGAACTTCGAAAGGGTCCTTCACACCCTTGGTGCAAATCAAGAAGTTCCCCGACCTAGCCGTCTCCACTCGAGAGGAATCACGAGGGTCCCGCCCACATCCAGAGGAGCCCCGTTTCCGCCTCGTAGCTCGAGATGAGGGATCCTTTCCCTGCTTCGTCGGGAAAGAGTTCCCGGCCTTCCCGTCGCATCTCAAGAGGAGGCCCTCTCAACAGGAACGGCGAGAGGAACTCCAGGGTCGTGCCACCATTCCAAGAGTCCCCCAGATGTCTCAATCCATTCCAGAGGAACCTCTTTTCCCTTCACCGGCTCGTCTTTCACGCCGAGGATCGACTCACACCAAGGTAGCACGTGGCACAGCCCTGTGGGAAAGCCTCGTGGGAAAGCCTCGAGGGACAGCCTCGAGGGAAAGCCACAGATCCCTTGATCCACGTGACAGGAAGCGTGACACTACTGCTGCAGCTCGGGAGGAAAGCGCACGTGCATGCCCCCACTCGAGACGAGGCCTGACTCCCCTGGGGAGACTCAGAAGCACCCCAAGATCCATGGCAACACTGGAGAGGAATCCTCAGGTTCCGGCCCCGACTCCACACAAGGACTGAGGCCCCGGCATGGACGGGAGAGGAATCCCGAGAGGTCCCCTAGCAACTCGCATGGGGACTGGCCTTTCCTGAGGCCACCAGAGCGGGTCCCTGAGGTCCCCGTCGTAACTCGAGAAGACCTGCCGCAACTCGAGAAAATCCAGGAGGTTCTCCCCTCCAGGCGAGATGAGGCCCATTTCCGCAGAGGCGTCTCGAGGCTGATCACACCTCACCTCTGGAACTTCGAAAGGATCCTTCACACCTTTGGTGCAAATCAAGAAGTTCCCCGACCTAGCCGTCTCCACTCGAGAGGAATCACGAGGGTCCCGCCCACATCCAGAGGAGCCCCGTTTCCGCCTCGTAGCTCGAGATGAGGGAACGTTTCCCTGCTCCGTCGGGAAAGATTTCCCGGCGTTCCCGTCGCATCTCAAGAGGAGGCCCTCTCAACAGGAACGGCGAGAGGAACTCCAGGGTAGTGCCACCATTCCAAGAGTCCCCCAGATGTCTCAGTCCATTCCAGAGGAACCTCTTTTCCCTTCACCGGCTCGTCTTTCACGCCGAGGATCGACTCACACCAAGGTGGCACGTGGCACTGCCCTGTGGGAAAGCCTCGTGGGAAAGCCTCGAGGGACAGCCTCGAGGGAAACCCACAGATCCCTTGATCCACGTGACAGGAAGCGTGACACTACTGCTGCAGCTCGGGAGGAAATCGCACGTGCATGCCCCCACTCGAGACGAGGCCTGACTCCCCTGGGGAGACTCAGAAGCACCCCAAGATCCATGCCAACACTGGAGAGGAATCCTCAGGTTCCGGCCCCGACTCCACACAAGGACTGAGGCCCCGGCATGGACGGGAGAGGAATCCCGAGAGGTCCCCTAGCAACTCGCATGGGGACTGGCCTTTCCTGAGGCCACCAGAGCGGGTCCCTGAGGTCCCCGTCGTAACTCGAGAAGACCTGCCGCAACTCGAGAAAATCCAGGAGGTTCTCCCCTCCAGGCGAGATGAGGCCCATTTCCGCTGAGGCGTCTCGAGGCTGATCACACCTCACCTCTGGAACTTCGAAAGGGTCCTTCACACCCTTGGTGCAAATCAAGAAGTTCCCCGACCTAGCCGTCTCCACTCGAGAGGAATCACCAGGGTCCCGCCCACATCCAGAGGAGCCCCGTTTCCGCCTCGTAGCTCGAGATGAGGGAACCTTTCCCTGCTTCGTCGGGAAAGAGTTCCCGGCGTTCCCGTCGTATCTCAAGAGGAGGCCCTCTCAACAGGAACGGCGAGAGGAACTCCAGGGTCGTGCCACCATTCCAAGAGTCCCCCAGATGTCTCAGTCCATTCCAGAGGAACCTCTTTTCCCTTCACCGGCTCGTCTTTCACGCCGAGGATCGACTCACACCAAGGTGGCACGTGGCACAGCCCTGTGGGAAAGCCTCGTGGGAAAGCCTCGAGGGACAGCCTCGAGGGAAAGCCACAGATCCCTTGATCCACGTGACAGGAAGCGTGACACTACTGCTGCAGCTCGGGAGGAAAGCGCACGTGCATGCCCCCACTCGAGACGAGGCCTGACTCCCCTGGGGAGACTCAGAAGCACCCCAAGATCCATGGCAACACTGGAGAGGAATCCTCAGGTTCCGGCCCCGACTCCACACAAGGACTGAGGCCCCGGCATGGACGGGAGAGGAATCCCGAGAGGTCCCCTAGCAACTCGCATGGGGACTGGCCTTTCCTGAGGCCACCAGAGCGGCTCCCTGAGGTCCCCGTCGTAACTCGAGAAGACCTGCCGCAGCTCGAGAAAATCCAGGAGGTTCTCCCCTCCAGGCGAGATGAGGCCCATTTCCGCTGAGGCGTCTCGAGGCTGATCACACCTCACCTCTGGAACTTCGAAAGGGTCATTCACACCCTTGGTGCAAATCCAGAAGTTCCCCGACCTAGCCGTCTCCACTCGAGAGGAATCACGAGGGTCCCGCCCACATCCAGAGGAGCCCCGTTTCCGCCTCGTAGCTCGAGATGAGGGATCCTTTCCCTGCTTCGTCGGGAAAGAGTTCCCGGCGTTCCCGTCGCATCTCAAGAGGAGGCCCTCTCAACAGGAACGGCGAGAGGAACTCCAGGGTCGTGCCACCATTCCAAGAGTCCCCCAGATGTCTCAATCCATTCCAGAGGAACCTCTTTTCCCTTCACCGGCTCGTCTTTCACGCCGAGGATCGACTCACACCAAGGTAGCACGTGGCACAGCCCTGTGGGAAAGCCTCGTGGGAAAGCCTCGAGGGACAGCCTCGAGGGAAAGCCACAGATCCCTTGATCCACGTGACAGGAAGCGTGACACTACTGCTGCAGCTCGGGAGGAAAGCGCACGTGCATGCCCCCACTCGAGACGAGGCCTGACTCCCCTGGGGAGACTCAGAAGCACCCCAAGATCCATGGCAACACTGGAGAGGAATCCTCAGGTTCCGGCCCCGACTCCACACAAGGACTGAGGCCCCGGCATGGACGGGAGAGGAATCCCGAGAGGTCCCCTAGCAACTCGCATGGGGACTGGCCTTTCCTGAGGCCACCAGAGCGGGTCCCTGAGGTCCCCGTCGTAACTCGAGAAGACCTGCCGCAACTCGAGAAAATCCAGGAGGTTCTCCCCTCCAGGCGAGATGAGGCCCATTTCCGCAGATGTGTCTCGAGGCTGATCACACCTCACCTCTGGAACTTCGAAAGGATCCTTCACACCTTTGGTGCAAATCAAGAAGTTCCCCGACCTAGCCGTCTCCACTCGAGAGGAATCACGAGGGTCCCGCCCACATCCAGAGGAGCCCCGTTTCCGCCTCGTAGCTCGAGATGAGGGAACGTTTCCCTGCTTCGTCGGGAAAGATTTCCCGGCGTTCCCGTCGCATCTCAAGAGGAGGCCCTCTCAACAGGAACGGCGAGAGGAACTCCAGGGTCGTGCCACCATTCCAAGAGTCCCCCAGATGTCTCAGTCCATTCCAGAGGAACCTCTTTTCCCTTCACCGGCTCGTCTTTCACGCCGAGGATCGACTCACACCAAGGTGGCACGTGGCACTGCCCTGTGGGAAAGCCTCGTGGGAAAGCCTCGAGGGACAGCCTCGAGGGAAAGCCACAGATCCCTTGATCCACGTGACAGGAAGCGTGACACTACTGCTGCAGCTCGGGAGGAAAGCGCACGTGCATGCCCCCACTCGAGACGAGGCCTGACTCCCCTGGGGAGACTCAGCAGCACCCCAAGATCCATGGCAACACTGGAGAGGAATCCTCAGGTTCCGGCCCCGACTCCACACAAGGACTGAGGCCCCGGCATGGACGGGAGAGGAATCCCGAGAGGTCCCCTAGCAACTCGCATGGGGACTGGCCTTTCCTGAGGCCACCAGAGCGGGTCCCTGAGGTCCCCGTCGTAACTCGAGAAGACCTGCCGCAACTCGAGAAAATCCAGGAGGTTCTCCCCTCCAGGCGAGATGAGGCCCATTTCCGCAGAGGTGTCTCGAGGCTGATCACACCTCACCTCTGGAACTTCGAAAGGGTCCTTCACACCTTTGGTGCAAATCAAGAAGTTCCCCGACCTAGCCGTCTCCACTCGAGAAGAATCACGAGGGTCCCGCCCACATCCAGAGGAGCCCCGTTTCCGCCTCGTAGCTCGAGATGAGGGAACGTTTCCCTGCTTCGTCGGGAAAGATTTCCCGGCGTTCCCGTCGCATCTCAAGAGGAGGCCCTCTCAACAGGAACGGCGAGAGGAACTCCAGGGTCGTGCCACCATTCCAAGAGTCCCCCAGATGTCTCAGTCCATTCCAGAGGAACCTCTTTTCCCTTCACCGGCTCGTCTTTCACGCCGAGGATCGACTCACACCAAGGTGGCACGTGGCACTGCCCTGTGGGAAAGCCTCGTGGGAAAGCCTCGAGGGACAGCCTCGAGGGAAAGCCACAGATCCCTTGATCCACGTGACAGGAAGCGTGACACTACTGCTGCAGCTCGGGAGGAAAGCGCACGTGCATGCCCCCACTCGAGACGAGGCCTGACTCCCCTGGGGAGACTCAGAAGCACCCCAAGATCCATGGCAACACTGGAGAGGAATCCTCAGGTTCCGGCCCCGACTCCACACAAGGACTGAGGCCCCGGCATGGACGGGAGAGGAATCCCGAGAGGTCCCCTAGCAACTCGCATGGGGACTGGCCTTTCCTGAGGCCACCAGAGCGGGTCCCTGAGATCCCCGTCGTAACTCGAGAAGACCTGCCGCAACTCGAGAAAATCCAGGAGGTTCTCCCCTCCAGGCGAGATGAGGCCCATTTCCGCTGAGGCGTCTCGAGGCTGATCACACCTCACCTCTGGAACTTCGAAAGGGTCCTTCACACCCTTGGTGCAAATCAAGAAGTTCCCCGACCTAGCCGTCTCCACTCGAGAGGAATCACGAGGGTCCCGCCCACATCCAGAGGAGCCCCGTTTCCGTCTCGTAGCTCTAGATGAGGGATCCTTTCCCTGCTTCGTCGGGAAAGAGTTCCCGGCGTTCCCGTCGCATCTCAAGAGTAGGCCCTCTCAACAGGATCGGCGAGAGGAACTCCAGGGTCGTGCCACCATTCCAAGAGTCCCCCAGATGTCTCAGTCCATTCCAGAGGAACCTCTTTTCCATTCACCGGCTCGTCTTTCACGCCGAGGATCGACTCACACCAAGGTGGCACGTGGCACAGCCCTGTGGGAAAGCTTCGTGGGAAAGCCTCGAGGGACAGCCTCGAGGGAAAGCCACAGATCCCTTGATCCACGTGACAGGAAGCGTGACACTACTGCTGCAGCTCGGGAGGAAAGCGCACGTGCATGCCCCCACTCGAGACGAGGCCTGACTCCCCTGGGGAGACTCAGAAGCACCCCAAGATCCATGGCAACACTGGAGAGGAATCCTCAGGTTCCGGCCCCGACTCCACACAAGGACTGAGGCCCCGGCATGGACGGGAGAGGAATCCCGAGAGGTCCCCTAGCAACTCGCATGGGGACTGTCCTTTCCTGAGGCCACCAGAGCGGGTCCCTGAGGTCCCCGTCGTAACTCGAGAAGACCTGCCGCAACTCGAGAAAATCCAGGAGGTTCTCCCCTCCAGGCGAGATGAGGCCCATTTCCGCAGAGGCGTCTCGAGGCTGATCACACCTCACCTCTGGAACTTCGAAAGGGTCCTTCACACCCTTGGTGCAAATCAAGAAGTTCCCCGACCTAGCCGTCTCCACTCGAGAGGAATCACGAGGGTCCCGCCCACATCCAGAGGAGCCCCGTTTCCGCCTCGTAGCTCGAGATGAGGGAACCTTTCCCTGCTTCGTCGGGAAAGAGTTCCCGGCGTTCCCGTCGCATCTCAAGAGGAGGCCCTCTCAACAGGAACGGCGAGAGGAACTCCAGGGTCGTGCCACCATTCCAAGAGTCCCCCAGATGTCTCAGTCCATTCCAGAGGAACCTCTTTTCCCTTCACCGGCTCGTCTTTCACGCCGAGGATCGACTCACACCAAGGTGGCACGTGGCACAGCCCTGTGGGAAAGCCTCGTGGGAAAGCCTCGAGGGACAGCCTCGAGGGAAAGCCACAGATCCCTTGATCCACGTGACAGGAAGCGTGACACTACTGCTGCAGCTCGGGAGGAAAGCGCACGTGCAAGCCCCCACTCGAGACGAGGCCTGACTCCCCTGGGGAGACTCAGAAGCACCCCAAGATCCATGGCAACACTGGAGAGGAATCCTCAGGTTCCGGCCCCGACTCCACACAAGGACTGAGGCCCCGGCATGGACGGGAGAGGAATCCCGAGTGGTCCCCTAGCAACTCGCATGGGGACTGGCCTTTCCTGAGGCCACCAGAGCGGGTCCCTGAGGTCCCCGTCGTAACTCGAGAAGACCTGCCGCAACTCGAGAAAATCCAGAAGGTTCTCCCCTCCAGGCGAGATGAGGCCCATTTCCGCTGAGGCGTCTCGAGGCTGATCACACCTCACCTCTGGAACTTCGAAAGGGTCCTTCACACCCTTGGTGCAAATCAAGAAGTTCCCCGACCTAGCCGTCTCCACTCGAGAGGAATCACGAGGGTCCCGCCCACATCCAGAGGAGCCCCGTTTCCGCCTCGTAGCTCGAGATGAGGGAACCTTTCCCTGCTTCGTCGGGAAAGAGTTCCCGGCGTTCCCGTCGCATCTCAAGAGGAGGCCCTCTCAACAGGAACGGCGAGAGGAACTCCAGGGTCGTGCCACCATTCCAAGAGTCCCCCAGATGTCTCAGTCCATTCCAGAGGAACCTCTTTTCCCTTCACCGGCTCGTCTTTCACGCCGAGGATCGACTCACACCAAGGTGGCACGTGGCACAGCCCTGTGGGAAAGCTTCGTGGGAAAGCCTCGAGGGACAGCCTCGAGGGAAAGCCACAGATCCCTTGATCCACGTGACAGGAAGCGTGACACTACTGCTGCAGCTCGGGAGGAAAGCGCACGTGCATGCCCCCACTCGAGACGAGGCCTGACTCCCCTGGGGAGACTCAGAAGCACCCCAAGATCCATGGCAACACTGGAGAGGAATCCTCAGGTTCCGGCCCCGACTCCACACAAGGACTGAGGCCCCGGCATGGACGGGAGAGGAATCCCGAGAGGTCCCCTAGCAACTCGCATGGGGACTGGCCTTTCCTGAGGCCACCAGAGCGGGTCCCTGAGGTCCCCGTCGTAACTCGAGAAGACCTGCCGCAACTCGAGAAAATCCAGGAGGTTCTCCCCTCCAGGCGAGATGAGGCCCATTTCCGCAGAGGCGTCTCGAGGCTGATCACACCTCACCTCTGGAACTTCGAAAGGGTCCTTCACACCCTTGGTGCAAATCAAGAAGTTCCCCGACCTAGCCGTCTCCACTCGAGAGGAATCACGAGGGTCCCGCCCACATCCAGAGGAGCCCCGTTTCCGCCTCGTAGCTCGAGATGAGGGAACCTTTCCCTCTTCGTCGGGAAAGAGTTCCCGGCGTTCCCGTCGCATCTCAAGAGGAGGCCCTCTCAACAGGAACGGCGAGAGGAACTCCAGGGTCGGGCCACCATTCCAAGAGTCCCCCAGATGTCTCAGTCCATTCCAGAGGAACCTCTTTTCCCTTCACCGGCTCGTCTTTCACGCCGAGGATCGACTCACACCAAGGTGGCACATGGCACAGCCCTGTGGGAAAGCCTCGTGGGAAAGCCTCGAGGGACAGCCTCGAGGGAAAGCCACAGATCCCTTGATCCACGTGACAGGAAGCGTGACACTACTGCTGCAGCTCGGGAGGAAAGCGCACGTGCAAGCCCCCACTCGAGACGAGGCCTGACTCCCCTGGGGAGACTCAGAAGCACCCCAAGATCCATGGCAACACTGGAGAGGAATCCTCAGGTTCCGGCCCCGACTCCACACAAGGACTGAGGCCCCGGCATGGACGGGAGAGGAATCCCGAGAGGTCCCCTAGCAACTCGCATGGGGACTGGCCTTTCCTGAGGCCACCAGAGCGGGTCCCTGAGGTCCCCGTCGTAACTCGAGAAGACCTGGCGCAACTCGAGAAAATCCAGGAGGTTCTCCCCTCCAGGCGAGATGAGGCCCATTTCCGCTGAGGCGTCTTGAGGCTGATCACACCTCACCTCTGGAACTTCGAAAGGGTCCTTCACACCCTTGGTGCAAATCAAGAAGTTCCCCGACCTAGCCGCCTCCACTCGAGAGGAATTACGAGGGTCCCGCCCAAATCCAGAGGAGCCCCGTTTCCGCCTCGTAGCTCTAGATGAGGGATCCTTTCCCTGCTTCGTCGGGAAAGAGTTCCCGGCGTTCCCGTCGCATCTCAAGAGGAGGCCCTCTCAACAGGAACGGCGAGAGGAACTCCAGGGTCGTGCCACCATTCCAAGAGTCCCCCAGATGTCTCAATCCATTCCAGAGGAACCTCTTTTCCCTTCACCGGCTCGTCTTTCACGCCGAGGATCGACTCACACCAAGGTAGCACGTGGCACAGCCCTGTGGGAAAGCCTCGTGGGAAAGCCTCGAGGGACAGCCTCGAGGGAAAGCCACCGATCCCTTGATCCACGTGACAGGAAGCGTGACACTACTGCTGCAGCTCGGGAGGAAAGCGCACGTGCATGCCCCCACTCGAGACGAGGCCTGACTCCCCTGGGGAGACTCAGAAGCACCCCAAGATCCATGGCAACACTGGAGAGGAATCCTCAGGTTGGGGCCCCGACTCCACACAAGGACTGAGGCCCCGGCATGGACGGGAGAGGAATCCCGAGAGGTCCCCTAGCAACTCGCATGGGGACTGGCCTTTCCTGAGGCCACCAGAGCGGGTCCCTGAGGTCCCCGTCGTAACTCGAGAAGACCTGCCGCAACTCGAGAAAATCCAGGAGGTTCTCCCCTCCAGGCGAGATGAGGCCCATTTCCGCAGAGGCGTCTCGAGGCTGATCCCACCTCACCTCTGGAACTTCGAAAGGGTCCTTCACACCCTTGGGCAAATCAAGAAGTTCCCCGACCTAGCCGTCTCCACTCGAGAGGAATCACGAGGGTCCCGCCCACATCCAGAGGAGCCCCGTTTCCGCCTCGTAGCTCTAGATGAGGGAACGTTTCCCTGCTTCGTCGGGAAAGAGTTCCCGGCGTTCCCGTCGCATCTCAAGAGGAGGCCCTCTCAACAGGAACGGCGAGAGGAACTCCAGGGTCGTGCCACCATTCCAAGAGTCCCCCAGATGTCTCAGTCCATTCCAGAGGAACCTCTTTTCCCTTCACCGGCTCGTCTTTCACGCCGAGGATCGACTCACACCAAGGTGGCACGTGGCACAGCCCTGTGGGAAAGCCTCGTGGGAAAGCCTCGAGGGACAGCCTCGAGGGAAAGCCACAGATCCCTTGATCCACGTGACAGGAAGCGTGACACTACTGCTGCAGCTCGGGAGGAAAGCGCACGTGCAAGCCCCCACTCGAGACGAGGCCTGACTCCCCTGGGGAGACTCAGAAGCACCCCAAGATCCATGGCAACACTGGAGAGGAATCCTCAGGTTCCGGCCCCGACTCCACACAAGGACTGAGGCCCCGGCATGGACGGGAGAGGAATCCCGAGCGGTCCCCTAGCAACTCGCATGGGGACTGGCCTTTCCTGAGGCCACCAGAGGGGGTCCCTGAGGTCCCCGTCGTAACTCGAGAAGACCTGCCGCAGCTCGAGAAAATCCAGGAGGTTCTCCCCTCCAGGCGAGATGAGGCCCATTTCCGCTGAGGCGTCTCGAGGCTGATCACACCTCACCTCTGGAACTTCGAAAGGGTCCTTCATACCCTTGGTGCAAATCAAGAAGTTCCCCGACCTAGCCGTCTCCACTCGAGAGGAATCACGAGGGTCCCGCCCACATCCAGAGGAGCCCCGTTTCCGCCTCGTCGCTCGAGATGAGGGATCCTTTCACTGCTTCGTCGGGAAAGAGTTCCCGGCGTTCCCATCGCATCTCAAGAGGAGGCCCTCTGCACAGGTACGGCGAGAGGAACTCCAGGGTCGTGCCACCATTCCAAGAGTCTCCCAGATGTCTCAGTCCATTCCAGAGGAAGCTCTTTTCCCTTCACCGGCTCGTCTTTCACGCCGAGGATCGACTCACACCAAGGTGGCACGTGGCACAGCCCTGTGGGAAAGCCTCGTGGGAAAGCCTCGAGGGACAGCCTCGAGGGAAAGCCACAGATCCCTTGATCCACGTGACAGGAAGCGTGACACTACTGCTGAAGCTCGGGAGGAAAGCGCACCTGCTTGCCCCCACTCGAGACGAGGCCTGACTCCCCTGGGGAGACTCAGAAGCACCCCAAGATCCATGGCAACACTGGAGAGGAATCCTCAGGTTCCGGCCCCGACTCCACACAAGGACTGAGGCCCCGGCATGGATGGGAGAGGAAACCCGAGAGGTCCCCTAGCAACACGCATGGGGACTGGCCTTTCCTGAGGCCACCAGAGCGGGTCCCTGTGGTCCCAGTCGTAACTCGAGAAGACCTGCCGCAACTCGAGAAAATCCAGGAGGTTCTCCCCTCCAGGCGAGATGAGGCCCATTTCCGCTGAGGCGTCTCGAGGCTGATCACACCTCACCTCTGGAACTTCGAAACGGTCCTTCACACCCTTGGTGCAAATCAAGAAGTTCCCCGACCTAGCCGTCTCCACTCGAGAGGAATCACGAGGGTCCCGCCCAAATCCAGAGGAGCCCGGTTTCCGCCTCGTAGCTCGAGATGAGGGATCCTTTCCCTGCTTCGTCGGGAAAGAGTTCCCGGCGTTCCCGTCGCATCTCAAGAGGAGGCCCTCTCAACAGGAACGGCGAGAGGAACTCCAGGGTCGTGCCACCATTCCAAGAGTCCCCCAGATGTCTCAGTCCATTCCAGAGGAACCTCTTTTCCCTTCACTGGCTCGTCTTTCACGCCGAGGATCGACTCACACCAAGGTGGCACGTGGCACAGCCCTGTGGGAAAGCCTCGTGGGAAAGCCTCGAGGGACAGCCTCGAGGGAAAGCCACAGATCCCTTGATCCACGTGACAGGAAGCGTGACACTACTGCTGCAGCTCGGGAGGAAAGCGCACGTGCATGCCCCCACTCGAGACGAGGCCTGACTCCCCTGGGGAGACTCAGAAGCACCCCAAGATCCATGGCAACACTGGAGAGGAATCCTCAGGTTCCGGCCCCGACTCCACACAAGGACTGAGGCCCCGGCATGGACGGGAGAGGAATCCCGAGAGGTCCCCTAGCAACTCGCATGGGGACTGGCCTTTCCTGAGGCCACCAGAGCGGGTCCCTGAGGTCCCCGTCGTAACTCAAGAAGACCTGCCGCAACTCGAGAAAATCCAGGAGGTTCTCCCCTCCAGGCGAGATGAGGCCCATTTCCGCTGAGGCGTCTCGAGGCTGATCACACCTCACCTCTGGAACTTCGAAAGGGTCCTTCACACCCTTGGTGCAAATCAAGAAGTTCCCCGACCTAGCCGTCTCCACTCGAGAGGAATCACGAGGGTCCCGCCCACATCCAGAGGAGCCCCGTTTCCGCCTCGTAGCTCGAGATGAGGGATCCTTTCCCTGCTTCGTCGGGAAAGAGTTCCCGGCGTTCCCGTCGCATCTCAAGAGGAGGCCCTCTCAACAGGAACGGCGAGAGGAACTCCAGGGTCGTGCCACCATTCCAAGAGTCCCCCAGATGTCTCAGTCCATTCCAGAGGAACCTCTTTTCCCTTCACCGGCTGGTGTTTCACGCCGAGGATCGACTCACACCAAGGTGGCACGTGGCACAGCCCTGTGGGAAAGCCTCGTGGGAAAGCCTCGAGGGACAGCCTCGAGGGAAAGCCACAGATCCCTTGATCCACGTGACAGGAAGCGTGACACTACTGCTGCAGCTCGGGAGGAAAGCGCACGTGCATGCCCCCACTCGAGACGAGGCCTGACTCCCCTGGGGAGACTCAGAAGCACCCCAAGATCCATGGCAACACTGGAGAGGAATCCTCAGGTTCCGGCCCCGACTCCACACAAGGACTGAGGCCCCGGCATGGACGGGAGAGGAATCCCGAGAGGTCCCCTAGCAACTCGCATGGGGACTGGCCTTTCCTGAGGCCACCAGAGCGGGTCCCTGAGGTCCCCGTCGTAACTCGAGAAGACCTGCCGCAACTCGAGAAAATCCAGGAGGTTCTCCCCTCCAGGCGAGATGAGGCCCATTTCCGCTGAGGCGTCTCGAGGCTGATCACACCTCACCTCTGGAACTTCGAAAGGCTCCTTCACACCCTTGGTGCAAATCAAGAAGTTCCCCGACATACCCGTCTCCACTCGAGAGGAATCACGAGGGTCCCGCCCACATCCAGAGGAGCCCCGTTTCCGCCTCGTAGCTCGAGATGAGGGATCCTTTCCCTGCTTCGTCGGGAAAGAGTTCCCGGCATTCCCGTCGCATCTCAAGAGGAGGCCCTCTCAACAGGAACGGCGAGAGGAACTCCAGGGTCGTGCCACCATTCCAAGAGTCCCCCAGATGTCTCAGTCCATTCCAGAGGAACCTCTTTTCCCTTCACCGTCTCATCTGTCACGCCGAGGATCGACTCACACTAAGGTGGCACGTGGCACAGCCCTGTGGGAAAGCCTCGTGGGAAAGCCTCGAGGGACAGCCTCGAGGGAAAGCCACAGATCCCTTGATCCACGTGCCAGGAAGCGTGACACTACTGCTGCAGCTCGGGAGGAAAGCGCACGTGCATGCCCCCACTTGAGACGAGGCCTGACTCCCCTGGGGAGAATCAGAAGCACCCCAAGATCCATGGCAACACTGGAGAGGAATCCTCAGGTTCCGGCCCCGACTCCACACAAGGACTGAGGCCCCGGCATGGACGGGAGAGGAATCCCGAGAGGTCCCCTAGCAACTCGCATGGGGACTGGCCTTTCCTGAGGCCACCAGAGCGGGTCCCTGAGGTCCCCGTCGTAACTCGAGAAGACCTGCCGCAACTCGAGAAAATCCAGGAGGTTCTCCCCTCCAGGCGAGATGAGGCCCATTTCCGCTGAGGCGTCTCGAGGCTGATCACACCTCACCTCTGGAACTTCGAAAGGCTCCTTCACACCCTTGGTGCAAATCAAGAAGTTCCCCGACATACCCGTCTCCACTCGAGAGGAATCACGAGGGTCCCGCCCACATCCAGAGGAGCCCCGTTTCCGCCTCGTAGCTCGAGATGAGGGATCCTTTCCCTGCTTCGTCGGGAAAGAGTTCCCGGCATTCCCGTCGCATCTCAAGAGGAGGCCCTCTCAACAGGAACGGCGAGAGGAACTCCAGGGTCGTGCCACCATTCCAAGAGTCCCCCAGATATCTCAGTCCATTCCAGAGGAACCTCTTTTCCCTTCACCGGCTCGTCTTTCACGCCGAGGATCGACTCACACCAAGGTGGCACGTGGCACAGCCCTGTGGGAAAGCCTCGTGGGAAAGCCTCGAGGGACAGCCTCGAGGGAAAGCCACAGATCCCTTGATCCACGTGCCAGGAAGCGTGACACTACTGCTGCAGCTCGGGAGGAAAGCGCACGTGCATGCCCCCACTCGAGACGAGGCCTGACTCCCCTGGGGAGACTCAGAAGCACCCCAAGATCCATGGCAACACTGGAGAGGAATCCTCATGTTCCAGCCCCGACTCCACACAAGGACTGAGGCCCCGGCATGGACGGGAGAGGAATCCCGAGAGGTCCCCAGAACCTCGCATGGGGACTGGCCTTTCCTGAGGCCACCAGAGAGGGTCCCTGAGGTCCCCGTCGTAACTCAGAAGACCTGCCGCAACTCGAGAAAATCCGGGAGGTTCTCCCCTCCAGGCGAGATGAGGCCCATTTCTGTTGAGGCGTCTCGAGGCTGATCACACCTCCCCTCTGGAACTTCGATAGGGTCATTCACACCCTTGGTGCAAATCAAGAAGTTCCCCGACATACCCGTCTCCACTCGAGACAAATCACGAGGGTCCCGCCCACATCCAGAGGAGCCCCGTTTCCGCCTCATAGCTCGAGATGAGGGATCCTTTCCCTGCTTCGTCGGGAAAGAGTTCCCGGCGTTCCCGTCGCATCTCAAGAGGAGGCCCTCTTAACAGGAATGTCGAGAGGAACTCCAGGGTCGTGCCACCATTCCAAGAGTCCCCCAGATGTCTCAGTCCATTCCAGAGGAACCTCTTTTCCCTTCACCGTCTCATCTGTCACGCCGAGGATCGACTCACACTAAGGTGGCACGTGGCACAGCCCTGTGGGAAAGCCTCTTGGGAAAGCCTCGAGGGACAGCCTCGAGGGAAAGCCACAGATCCCTTGATCCACGTGCCAGGAAGCGTGACACTACTGCTGCAGCTCGGGAGGAAAGCGCACGTGCATGCCCCCACTTGAGACGAGGCCTGACTCCCCTGGGGAGAATCAGAAGCACCCCAAGATCCATGGCAACACTGGAGAGGAATCCTCAGGTTCCGGCCCCGACTCCACACAAGGACTGAGGCCCCGGCATGGACGGGAGAGGAATCCCGAGAGGTCCCCTAGCAACTCGCATGGGGACTGGCCTTTCCTGAGGCCACCAGAGCGGGTCCCTGAGGTCCCCGTCGTAACTCGAGAAGACCTGCCGCAACTCGAGAAAATCCAGGAGGTTCTCCCCTCCAGGCGAGATGAGGCCCATTTCCGCAGAGGTGTCTCGAGGCTGATCACACCTCACCTCTGGAACTTCGAAAGGGTCCTTCACACCCTTGGTGCAAATCAAGAAGTTCCCCGACCTAGCCGTCTCCACTCGAGAGGAATCACGAGGGTCCCGCCCACATCCAGAGGAGCCCCGTTTCCGCCTCGTAGCTCGAGATGAGGGAACGTTTCCCTGCTTCGTCGGGAAAGATTTCCCGGCGTTCCCGTCGCATCTCAAGAAGAGGCCCTCTCAACAGGAACGGCGAGAGGAACTCCAGGGTCGTGCCACCATTCCAAGAGTCCCCCAGATGTCTCAGTCCATTCCAGAGGAACCTCTTTTCCCTTCACCGGCTCGTCTTTCACGCCGAGGATCGACTCACACCAAGGTGGCACGTGGCACAGCCCTGTGGGAAAGCCTCGTGGGAAAGCCTCGAGGGACAGCCTCGAGGGAAAGCCACAGATCCCTTGATCCACGTGACAGGAAGCGTGACACTACTGCTGCAGCTCGGGAGGAAAGCGCACGTGCAAGCCCCCACTCGAGACGAGGCCTGACTCCCCTGGGGAGACTCAGAAGCACCCCAAGATCCATGGCAACACTGGAGAGGAATCCTCAGGTTCCGGCCCCGACTCCACACAAGGACTGAGGCCCCGGCATGGACGGGAGAGGAATCCCGAGCGGTCCCCTAGCAACTCGCATGGGGACTGGCCTTTCCTGAGGCCACCAGAGGGGGTCCCTGAGGTCCCCGTCGTAACTCGAGAAGACCTGCCGCAGCTCGAGAAAATCCAGGAGGTTCTCCCCTCCAGGCGAGATGAGGCCCATTTCCGCTGAGGCGTCTCGAGGCTGATCACACCTCACCTCTGGAACTTCGAAAGGGTCCTTCATACCCTTGGTGCAAATCAAGAAGTTCCCCGACCTAGCCGTCTCCACTCGAGAGGAATCACGAGGGTCCCGCCCACATCCAGAGGAGCCCCGTTTCCGCCTCGTCGCTCGAGATGAGGGATCCTTTCACTGCTTCGTCGGGAAAGAGTTCCCGGCGTTCCCATCGCATCTCAAGAGGAGGCCCTCTGCACAGGTACGGCGAGAGGAACTCCAGGGTCGTGCCACCATTCCAAGAGTCTCCCAGATGTCTCAGTCCATTCCAGAGGAAGCTCTTTTCCCTTCACCGGCTCGTCTTTCACGCCGAGGATCGACTCACACCAAGGTGGCACGTGGCACAGCCCTGTGGGAAAGCCTCGTGGGAAAGCCTCGAGGGACAGCCTCGAGGGAAAGCCACAGATCCCTTGATCCACGTGACAGGAAGCGTGACACTACTGCTGAAGCTCGGGAGGAAAGCGCACGTGCTTGCCCCCACTCGAGACGAGGCCTGACTCCCCTGGGGAGACTCAGAAGCACCCCAAGATCCATGGCAACACTGGAGAGGAATCCTCAGGTTCCGGCCCCGACTCCACACAAGGACTGAGGCCCCGGCATGGATGGGAGAGGAAACCCGAGAGGTCCCCTAGCAACACGCATGGGGACTGGCCTTTCCTGAGGCCACCAGAGCGGGTCCCTGTGGTCCCAGTCGTAACTCGAGAAGACCTGCCGCAACTCGAGAAAATCCAGGAGGTTCTCCCCTCCAGGCGAGATGAGGCCCATTTCCGCTGAGGCGTCTCGAGGCTGATCACACCTCACCTCTGGAACTTCGAAACGGTCCTTCACAACCTTGGTGCAAATCAAGAAGTTCCCCGACCTAGCCGTCTCCACTCGAGAGGAATCACGAGGGTCCCGCCCACATCCAGAGGAGCCCGGTTTCCGCCTCGTAGCTCGAGATGAGGGATCCTTTCCCTGCTTCGTCGGGAAAGAGTTCCCGGCGTTCCCGTCGCATCTCAAGAGGAGGCCCTCTCAACAGGAACGGCGAGAGGAACTCCAGGGTCGTGCCACCATTCCAAGAGTCCCCCAGATGTCTCAGTCCATTCCAGAGGAACCTCTTTTCCCTTCACTGGCTCGTCTTTCACGCCGAGGATCGACTCACACCAAGGTGGCACGTGGCACAGCCCTGTGGGAAAGCCTCGTGGGAAAGCCTCGAGGGACAGCCTCGAGGGAAAGCCACAGATCCCTTGATCCACGTGACAGGAAGCGTGACACTACTGCTGCAGCTCGGGAGGAAAGCGCACGTGCATGCCCCCACTCGAGACGAGGCCTGACTCCCCTGGGGAGACTCAGAAGCACCCCAAGATCCATGGCAACACTGGAGAGGAATCCTCAGGTTCCGGCCCCGACTCCACACAAGGACTGAGGCCCCGGCATGGAAGGGAGAGGAATCCCGAGAGGTCCCCTAGCAACTCGCATGGGGACTGGCCTTTCCTGAGGCCACCAGAGCGGGTCCCTGAGGTCCCCGTCGTAACTCAAGAAGACCTGCCGCAACTCGAGAAAATCCAGGAGGTTCTCCCCTCCAGGCGAGATGAGGCCCATTTCCGCTGAGGCGTCTCGAGGCTGATCACACCTCACCTCTGGAAGTTCGAAAGGGTCATTCACACCCTTGGTGCAAATCAAGAAGTTCCCCGACCTAGCCGTCTCCACTCGAGAGGAATCACGAGGGTCCCGCCCACATCCAGAGGAGCCCCGTTTCCGCCTCGTAGCTCGAGATGAGGGATCCTTTCCCTGCTTCGTCGGGAAAGAGTTCCCGGCATTCCCGTCGCATCTCAAGAGGAGGCCCTCTCAACAGGAACGGCGAGAGGAACTCCAGGGTCGTGCCACCATTCCAAGAGTCCCCCAGATGTCTCAGTCCATTCCAGAGGAACCTCTTTTCCCTTCACCGGCTCGTCTTTCACGCCGAGGATCGACTCACACCAAGGTGGCACGTGGCACAGCCCTGTGGGAAAGCCTCGTGGGAAAGCCTCGAGGGACAGCCTCGAGGGAAAGCCACAGATCCCTTGATCCACGTGACAGGAAGCGTGACACTACTGCTGCAGCTCGGGAGGAAAGCGCACGTGCATGCCCCCACTCGAGACGAGGCCTGACTCCCCTGGGGAGACTCAGAAGCACCCCAAGATCCATGGCAACACTGGAGAGGAATCCTCAGGTTCCGGCCCCGACTCCACACAAGGACTGAGGCCCCGGCATGGACGGGAGAGGAATCCCGAGAGGTCCCCTAGCAACTCGCATGGGGACTGGCCTTTCCTGAGGCCACCAGAGCGGCTCCCTGAGGTCCCCGTCGTAACTCGAGAAGACCTGCCGCAACTCGAGAAAATCCAGGAGGTTCTCCCCTCCAGGCGAGATGAGGCCCATTTCCGCTGAGGCGTCTCGAGGCTGATCACACCTCACCTCTGGAACTTCGAAAGGCTCCTTCACACCCTTGGTGCAAATCAAGAAGTTCCCCGACATACCCGTCTCCACTCGAGAGGAATCACGAGGGTCCCGCCCACATCCAGAGGAGCCCCGTTTCCGCCTCGTAGCTCGAGATGAGGGATCCTTTCCCTGCTTCGTCGGGAAAGAGTTCCCGGCATTCCCGTCGCATCTCAAGAGGAGGCCCTCTCAACAGGAACGGCGAGAGGAACTCCAGGGTCGTGCCACCATTCCAAGAGTCCCCCAGATGTCTCAGTCCATTCCAGAGGAACCTCTTTTCCCTTCACCGGCTCGTCTTTCACGCCGAGGATCGACTCACACCAAGGTGGCACGTGGCACAGCCCTGTGGGAAAGCCTCGTGGGAAAGCCTCGAGGGACAGCCTCGAGGGAAAGCCACAGATCCCTTGATCCACGTGCCAGGAAGCGTGACACTACTGCTGCAGCTCGGGAGGAAAGCGCACGTGCATGCCCCCACTCGAGACGAGGCCTGACTCCCCTGGGGAGACTCAGAAGCACCCCAAGATCCATGGCAACACTGGAGAGGAATCCTCATGTTCCAGCCCCGACTCCACACAAGGACTGAGGCCCCGGCATGGACGGGAGAGGAATCCCGAGAGGTCCCCAGAACCTCGCATGGGGACTGGCCTTTCCTGAGGCCACCAGAGCGGGTCCCTGAGGTCCCCGTCGTAACTCAGAAGACCTGCCGCAACTCGAGAAAATCCGGGAGGTTCTCCCCTCCAGGCGAGATGAGGCCCATTTCTGTTGAGGCGTCTCGAGGCTGATCACACCTCCCCTCTGGAACTTCGATAGGGTCATTCACACCCTTGGTGCAAATCAAGAAGTTCCCCGACATACCCGTCTCCACTCGAGACAAATCACGAGGGTCCCGCCCACATCCAGAGGAGCCCCGTTTCCGCCTCATAGCTCGAGATGAGGGATCCTTTCCCTGCTTCGTCGGGAAAGAGTTCCCGGCGTTCCCGTCGCATCTCAAGAGGAGGCCCTCTTAACAGGAATGTCGAGAGGAACTCCAGGGTCGTGCCACCATTCCAAGAGTCCCCCAGATGTCTCAGTCCATTCCAGAGGAACCTCTTTTCCCTTCACCGTCTCATCTGTCACGCCGAGGATCGACTCACAACAAGGTGGCACGTGGCACAGCCCTGTGGGAAAGCCTCTTGGGAAAGCCTCGAGGGACAGCCTCGAGGGAAAGCCACAGATCCCTTGATCCACGTGCCAGGAAGCGTGACACTACTGCTGCAGCTCGGGAGGAAAGCGCACGTGCATGCCCCCACTTGAGACGAGGCCTGACTCCCCTGGGGAGAATCAGAAGCACCCCAAGATCCATGGCAACACTGGAGAGGAATCCTCAGGTTCCGGCCCCGACTCCACACAAGGACTGAGGCCCCGGCATGGACGGGAGAGGAATCCCGAGAGGTCCCCTAGCAACTCGCATGGGGACTGGCCTTTCCTGAGGCCACCAGAGCGGGTCCCTGAGGTCCCCGTCGTAACTCGAGAAGACCTGCCGCAACTCGAGAAAATCCAGGAGGTTCTCCCCTCCAGGCGAGATGAGGCCCATTTCCGCAGAGGTGTCTCGAGGCTGATCACACCTCACCTCTGGAACTTCGAAAGGGTCCTTCACACCCTTGGTGCAAATCAAGAAGTTCCCCGACCTAGCCGTCTCCACTCGAGAGGAATCACGAGGGTCCCGCCCACATCCAGAGGAGCCCCGTTTCCGCCTCGTAGCTCGAGATGAGGGAACGTTTCCCTGCTTCGTCGGGAAAGAGTTCCCGGCGTTCCCGTCGCATCTCAAGAGGAGGCCCTCTCAACAGGAACGGCGAGAGGAACTCCAGGGTCGTGCCACCATTCCAAGAGTCCCCCAGATGTCTCAGTCCATTCCAGAGGAACCTCTTTTCCCTTCACCGGCTCGTCTTTCACGCCGAGGATCGACTCACACCAAGGTGGCACGTGGCACAGCCCTGTGGGAAAGCCTCGTGGGAAAGCCTCGAGGGACAGCCTCGAGGGAAAGCCACAGATCCCTTGATCCACGTGACAGGAAGCGTGACACTACTGCTGCAGCTCGGGAGGAAAGCGCACGTGCAAGCCCCCACTCGAGACGAGGCCTGACTCCCCTGGGGAGAGTCAGAAGCACCCCAAGATCCATGGCAACACTGGAGAGGAATCCTCAGGTTCCGGCCCCGACTCCACACAAGGACTGAGGCCCCGGCATGGACGGGAGAGGAATCCCGAGCGGTCCCCTAGCAACTCGCATGGGGACTGGCCTTTCCTGAGGCCACCAGAGGGGGTCCCTGAGGTCCCCGTCGTAACTCGAGAAGACCTGCCGCAGCTCGAGAAAATCCAGGAGGTTCTCCCCTCCAGGCGAGATGAGGCCCATTTCCGCTGAGGCGTCTCGAGGCTGATCACACCTCACCTCTGGAACTTCGAAAGGGTCCTTCATACCCTTGGTGCAAATCAAGAAGTTCCCCGACCTAGCCGTCTCCACTCGAGAGGAATCACGAGGGTCCCGCCCACATCCAGAGGAGCCCCGTTTCCGCCTCGTCGCTCGAGATGAGGGATCCTTTCACTGCTTCGTCGGGAAAGAGTTCCCGGCGTTCCCATCGCATCTCAAGAGGAGGCCCTCTGCACAGGTACGGCGAGAGGAACTCCAGGGTCGTGCCACCATTCCAAGAGTCTCCCAGATGTCTCAGTCCATTCCAGAGGAAGCTCTTTTCCCTTCACCGGCTCGTCTTTCACGCCGAGGATCGACTCACACCAAGGTGGCACGTGGCACAGCCCTGTGGGAAAGCCTCGTGGGAAAGCCTCGAGGGACAGCCTCGAGGGAAAGCCACAGATCCCTTGATCCACGTGACAGGAAGCGTGACACTACTGCTGAAGCTCGGGAGGAAAGCGCACGTGCTTGCCCCCACTCGAGACGAGGCCTGACTCCCCTGGGGAGACTCAGAAGCACCCCAAGATCCATGGCAACACTGGAGAGGAATCCTCAGGTTCCGGCCCCGACTCCACACAAGGACTGAGGCCCCGGCATGGATGGGAGAGGAAACCCGAGAGGTCCCCTAGCAACACGCATGGGGACTGGCCTTTCCTGAGGCCACCAGAGCGGGTCCCTGTGGTCCCAGTCGTAACTCGAGAAGACCTGCCGCAACTCGAGAAAATCCAGGAGGTTCTCCCCTCCAGGCGAGATGAGGCCCATTTCCGCTGAGGCGTCTCGAGGCTGATCACACCTCACCTCTGGAACTTCGAAACGGTCCTTCACACCCTTGGTGCAAATCAAGAAGTTCCCCGACCTAGCCGTCTCCACTCGAGAGGAATCACGAGGGTCCCGCCCACATCCAGAGGAGCCCGGTTTCCGCCTCGTAGCTCGAGATGAGGGATCCTTTCCCTGCTTCGTCGGGAAAGAGTTCCCGGCGTTCCCGTCGCATCTCAAGAGGAGGCCCTCTCAACAGGAACGGCGAGAGGAACTCCAGGGTCGTGCCACCATTCCAAGAGTCCCCCAGATGTCTCAGTCCATTCCAGAGGAACCTCTTTTCCCTTCACTGGCTCGTCTTTCACGCCGAGGATCGACTCACACCAAGGTGGCACGTGGCACAGCCCTGTGGGAAAGCCTCGTGGGAAAGCCTCGAGGGACAGCCTCGAGGGAAAGCCACAGATCCCTTGATCCACGTGACAGGAAGCGTGACACTACTGCTGCAGCTCGGGAGGAAAGCGCACGTGCATGCCCCCACTCGAGACGAGGCCTGACTCCCCTGGGGAGACTCAGAAGCACCCCAAGATCCATGGCAACACTGGAGAGGAATGCTCAGGTTCCGGCCCCGACTCCACACAAGGACTGAGGCCCCGGCATGGACGGGAGAGGAATCCCGAGAGGTCCCCTAGCAACTCGCATGGGGACTGGCCTTTCCTGAGGCCACCAGAGCGGGTCCCTGAGGTCCCCGTCGTAACTCAAGAAGACCTGCCGCAACTCGAGAAAATCCAGGAGGTTCTCCCCTCCAGGCGAGATGAGGCCCATTTCCGCTGAGGCGTCTCGAGGCTGATCACACCTCACCTCTGGAACTTCGAAAGGCTCCTTCACACCCTTGGTGCAAATCAAGAAGTTCCCCGACATACCCGTCTCCACTCGAGAGGAATCACGAGGGTCCCGCCCACATCCAGAGGAGCCCCGTTTCCGCCTCGTAGCTCGAGATGAGGGATCCTTTCCCTGCTTCGTCGGGAAAGAGTTCCCGGCGTTCCCGTCGCATCTCAAGAGGAGGCCCTCTCAACAGGAACGGCGAGAGGAACTCCAGGGTCGTGCCACCATTCCAAGAGTCCCCCAGATGTCTCAGTCCATTCCAGAGGAACCTCTTTTCCCTTCACCGGCTGGTGTTTCACGCCGAGGATCGACTCACACCAAGGTGGCACGTGGCACAGCCCTGTGGGAAAGCCTCGTGGGAAAGCCTCGAGGGACAGCCTCGAGGGAAAGCCACAGATCCCTTGATCCACGTGACAGGAAGCGTGACACTACTGCTGCAGCTCGGGAGGAAAGCGCACGTGCATGCCCCCACTCGAGACGAGGCCTGACTCCCCTGGGGAGACTCAGAAGCACCCCAAGATCCATGGCAACACTGGAGAGGAATCCTCAGGTTCCGGCCCCGACTCCACACAAGGACTGAGGCCCCGGCATGGACGGGAGAGGAATCCCGAGAGGTCCCCTAGCAACTCGCATGGGGACTGGCCTTTCCTGAGGCCACCAGAGCGGCTCCCTGAGTTCCCCGTCGTAACTCGAGAAGACCTGCCGCAACTCGAGAAAATCCAGGAGGTTCTCCCCTCCAGGCGAGATGAGGCCCATTTCCGCTGAGGCGTCTCGAGGCTGATCACACCTCACCTCTGGAACTTCGAAAGGCTCCTTCACACCCTTGGTGCAAATCAAGAAGTTCCCCGACATACCCGTCTCCACTCGAGAGGAATCACGAGGGTCCCGCCCACATCCAGAGGAGCCCCGTTTCCGCCTCGTAGCTCGAGATGAGGGATCCTTTCCCTGCTTCGTCGGGAAAGAGTTCCCGGCATTCCCGTCGCATCTCAAGAGGAGGCCCTCTCAACAGGAACGGCGAGAGGAACTCCAGGGTCGTGCCACCATTCCAAGAGTCCCCCAGATGTCTCAGTCCATTCCAGAGGAACCTCTTTTCCCTTCACCGGCTCGTCTTTCACGCCGAGGATCGACTCACACCAAGGTGGCACGTGGCACAGCCCTGTGGGAAAGCCTCGTGGGAAAGCCTCGAGGGACAGCCTCGAGGGAAAGCCACAGATCCCTTGATCCACGTGCCAGGAAGCGTGACACTACTGCTGCAGCTCGGGAGGAAAGCGCACGTGCATGCCCCCACTCGAGACGAGGCCTGACTCCCCTGGGGAGACTCAGAAGCACCCCAAGATCCATGGCAACACTGGAGAGGAATCCTCATGTTCCAGCCCCGACTCCACACAAGGACTGAGGCCCCGGCATGGACGGGAGAGGAATCCCGAGAGGTCCCCAGAACCTCGCATGGGGACTGGCCTTTCCTGAGGCCACCAGAGCGGGTCCCTGAGGTCCCCGTCGTAACTCAGAAGACCTGCTGCAACTCGAGAAAATCCGGGAGGTTCTCCCCTCCAGGCGAGATGAGGCCCATTTCTGTTGAGGCGTCTCGAGGCTGATCACACCTCCCCTCTGGAACTTCGATAGGGTCATTCACACCCTTGGTGCAAATCAAGAAGTTCCCCGACATACCCGTCTCCACTCGAGACAAATCACGAGGGTCCCGCCCACATCCAGAGGAGCCCCGTTTCCGCCTCATAGCTCGAGATGAGGGATCCTTTCCCTGCTTCGTCGGGAAAGAGTTCCCGGCGTTCCCGTCGCATCTCAAGAGGAGGCCCTCTTAACAGGAATGTCGAGAGGAACTCCAGGGTCGTGCCACCATTCCAAGAGTCCCCCAGATGTCTCAGTCCATTCCAGAGGAACCTCTTTTCCCTTCACCGTCTCATCTGTCACGCCGAGGATCGACTCACACCAAGGTGGCACGTGGCACAGCCCTGTGGGAAAGCCTCTTGGGAAAGCCTCGAGGGACAGCCTCGAGGGAAAGCCACAGATCCCTTGATCCACGTGCCAGGAAGCGTGACACTACTGCTGCAGCTCGGGAGGAAAGCGCACGTGCATGCCCCCACTTGAGACGAGGCCTGACTCCCCTGGGGAGAATCAGAAGCACCCCAAGATCCATGGCAACACTGGAGAGGAATCCTCAGGTTCCGGCCCCGACTCCACACAAGGACTGAGGCCCCGGCATGGACGGGAGAGGAATCCCGAGAGGTCCCCTAGCAACTCGCATGGGGACTGGCCTTTCCTGAGGCCACCAGAGCGGGTCCCTGAGGTCCCCGTCGTAACTCGAGAAGACCTGCCGCAACTCGAGAAAATCCAGGAGGTTCTCCCCTCCAGGCGAGATGAGGCCCATTTCCGCAGAGGTGTCTCGAGGCTGATCACACCTCACCTCTGGAACTTCGAAAGGGTCCTTCACACCCTTGGTGCAAATCAAGAAGTTCCCCGACCTAGCCGTCTCCACTCGAGAGGAATCACGAGGGTCCCGCCCACATCCAGAGGAGCCCCGTTTCCGCCTCGTAGCTCGAGATGAGGGAACGTTTCCCTGCTTCGTCGGGAAAGAGTTCCCGGCGTTCCCGTCGCATCTCAAGAGGAGGCCCTCTAAACAGGAACGGCGAGAGGAACTCCAGGGTCGTGCCACCATTCCAAGAGTCCCCCAGATGTCTCAGTCCATTCCAGAGGAACCTCTTTTCCCTTCACCGGCTCGTCTTTCACGCCGAGGATCGACTCACACCAAGGTGGCACGTGGCACAGCCCTGTGGGAAAGCCTCGTGGGAAAGCCTCGAGGGACAGCCTCGAGGGAAAGCCACAGATCCCTTGATCCACGTGACAGGAAGCGTGACACTACTGCTGCAGCTCGGGAGGAAAGCGCACGTGCAAGCCCCCACTCGAGACGAGGCCTGACTCCCCTGGGGAGACTCAGAAGCACCCCAAGATCCATGGCAACACTGGAGAGGAATCCTCAGGTTCCGGCCCCGACTCCACACAAGGACTGAGGCCCCGGCATGGACGGGAGAGGAATCCCGAGCGGTCCCCTAGCAACTCGCATGGGGACTGGCCTTTCCTGAGGCCACCAGAGGGGGTCCCTGAGGTCCCCGTCGTAACTCGAGAAGACCTGCCGCAGCTCGAGAAAATCCAGGAGGTTCTCCCCTCCAGGCGAGATGAGGCCCATTTCCGCTGAGGCGTCTCGAGGCTGATCACACCTCACCTCTGGAACTTCGAAAGGCTCCTTCACACCCTTGGTGCAAATCAAGAAGTTCCCCGACATACCCGTCTCCACTCGAGAGGAATCACGAGGGTCCCGCCCACATCCAGAGGAGCCCCGTTTCCGCCTCGTAGCTCGAGATGAGGGATCCTTTCCCTGCTTCGTCGGGAAAGAGTTCCCGGCGTTCCCGTCGCATCTCAAGAGGAGGCCCTCTCAACAGGAACGGCGAGAGGAACTCCAGGGTCGTGCCACCATTCCAAGAGTCCCCCAGATGTCTCAGTCCATTCCAGAGGAACCTCTTTTCCCTTCACCGGCTGGTGTTTCACGCCGAGGATCGACTCACACCAAGGTGGCACGTGGCACAGCCCTGTGGGAAAGCCTCGTGGGAAAGCCTCGAGGGACAGCCTCGAGGGAAAGCCACAGATCCCTTGATCCACGTGACAGGAAGCGTGACACTACTGCTGCAGCTCGGGAGGAAAGCGCACGTGCATGCCCCCACTCGAGACGAGGCCTGACTCCCCTGGGGAGACTCAGAAGCACCCCAAGATCCATGGCAACACTGGAGAGGAATCCTCAGGTTCCGGCCCCGACTCCACACAAGGACTGAGGCCCCGGCATGGACGGGAGAGGAATCCCGAGAGGTCCCCTAGCAACTCGCATGGGGACTGGCCTTTCCTGAGGCCACCAGAGCGGCTCCCTGAGGTCCCCGTCGTAACTCGAGAAGACCTGCCGCAACTCGAGAAAATCCAGGAGGTTCTCCCCTCCAGGCGAGATGAGGCCCATTTCCGCTGAGGCGTCTCGAGGCTGATCACACCTCACCTCTGGAACTTCGAAAGGCTCCTTCACACCCTTGGTGCAAATCAAGAAGTTCCCCGACATACCCGTCTCCACTCGAGAGGAATCACGAGGGTCCCGCCCACATCCAGAGGAGCCCCGTTTCCGCCTCGTAGCTCGAGATGAGGGATCCTTTCCCTGCTTCGTCGGGAAAGAGTTCCCGGCATTCCCGTCGCATCTCAAGAGGAGGCCCTCTCAACAGGAACGGCGAGAGGAACTCCAGGGTCGTGCCACCATTCCAAGAGTCCCCCAGATGTCTCAGTCCATTCCAGAGGAACCTCTTTTCCCTTCACCGGCTCGTCTTTCACGCCGAGGATCGACTCACACCAAGGTGGCACGTGGCACAGCCCTGTGGGAAAGCCTCGTGGGAAAGCCTCGAGGGACAGCCTCGAGGGAAAGCCACAGATCCCTTGATCCACGTGCCAGGAAGCGTGACACTACTGCTGCAGCTCGGGAGGAAAGCGCACGTGCATGCCCCCACTCGAGACGAGGCCTGACTCCCCTGGGGAGACTCAGAAGCACCCCAAGATCCATGGCAACACTGGAGAGGAATCCTCATGTTCCAGCCCCGACTCTACACAAGGACTGAGGCCCCGGCATGGACGGGAGAGGAATCCCGAGAGGTCCCCAGAACCTCGCATGGGGACTGGCCTTTCCTGAGGCCACCAGAGCGGGTCCCTGAGGTCCCCGTCGTAACTCAGAAGACCTGCTGCAACTCGAGAAAATCCGGGAGGTTCTCCCCTCCAGGCGAGATGAGGCCCATTTCTGTTGAGGCGTCTCGAGGCTGATCACACCTCCCCTCTGGAACTTCGATAGGGTCATTCACACCCTTGGTGCAAATCAAGAAGTTCCCCGACATACCCGTCTCCACTCGAGACAAATCACGAGGGTCCCGCCCACATCCAGAGGAGCCCCGTTTCCGCCTCATAGCTCGAGATGAGGGATCCTTTCCCTGCTTCGTCGGGAAAGAGTTCCCGGCGTTCCCGTCGCATCTCAAGAGGAGGCCCTCTTAACAGGAATGTCGAGAGGAACTCCAGGGTCGTGCCACCATTCCAAGAGTCCCCCAGATGTCTCAGTCCATTCCAGAGGAACCTCTTTTCCCTTCACCGTCTCATCTGTCACGCCGAGGATCGACTCACACCAAGGTGGCACGTGGCACAGCCCTGTGGGAAAGCCTCTTGGGAAAGCCTCGAGGGACAGCCTCGAGGGAAAGCCACAGATCCCTTGATCCACGTGCCAGGAAGCGTGACACTACTGCTGCAGCTCGGGAGGAAAGCGCACGTGCATGCCCCCACTTGAGACGAGGCCTGACTCCCCTGGGGAGAATCAGAAGCACCCCAAGATCCATGGCAACACTGGAGAGGAATCCTCAGGTTCCGGCCCCGACTCCACACAAGGACTGAGGCCCCGGCATGGACGGGAGAGGAATCCCGAGAGGTCCCCTAGCAACTCGCATGGGGACTGGCCTTTCCTGAGGCCACCAGAGCGGGTCCCTGAGGTCCCCGTCGTAACTCGAGAAGACCTGCCGCAACTCGAGAAAATCCAGGAGGTTCTCCCCTCCAGGCGAGATGAGGCCCATTTCCGCAGAGGTGTCTCGAGGCTGATCACACCTCACCTCTGGAACTTCGAAAGGGTCCTTCACACCCTTGGTGCAAATCAAGAAGTTCCCCGACCTAGCCGTCTCCACTCGAGAGGAATCACGAGGGTCCCGCCCACATCCAGAGGAGCCCCGTTTCCGCCTCGTAGCTCGAGATGAGGGAACGTTTCCCTGCTTCGTCGGGAAAGAGTTCCCGGCGTTCCCGTCGCATCTCAAGAGGAGGCCCTCTAAACAGGAACGGCGAGAGGAACTCCAGGGTCGTGCCACCATTCCAAGAGTCCCCCAGATGTCTCAGTCCATTCCAGAGGAACCTCTTTTCCCTTCACCGGCTCGTCTTTCACGCCGAGGATCGACTCACACCAAGGTGGCACGTGGCACAGCCCTGTGGGAAAGCCTCGTGGGAAAGCCTCGAGGGACAGCCTCGAGGGAAAGCCACAGATCCCTTGATCCACGTGACAGGAAGCGTGACACTACTGCTGCAGCTCGGGAGGAAAGCGCACGTGCAAGCCCCCACTCGAGACGAGGCCTGACTCCCCTGGGGAGACTCAGAAGCACCCCAAGATCCATGGCAACACTGGAGAGGAATCCTCAGGTTCCGGCCCCGACTCCACACAAGGACTGAGGCCCCGGCATGGACGGGAGAGGAATCCCGAGCGGTCCCCTAGCAACTCGCATGGGGACTGGCCTTTCCTGAGGCCACCAGAGGGGGTCCCTGAGGTCCCCGTCGTAACTCGAGAAGACCTGCCGCAGCTCGAGAAAATCCAGGAGGTTCTCCCCTCCAGGCGAGATGAGGCCCATTTCCGCTGAGGCGTCTCGAGGCTGATCACACCTCACCTCTGGAACTTCGAAAGGGTCCTTCATACCCTTGGTGCAAATCAAGAAGTTCCCCGACCTAGCCGTCTCCACTCGAGAGGAATCACGAGGGTCCCGCCCACATCCAGAGGAGCCCCGTTTCCGCCTCGTCGCTCGAGATGAGGGATCCTTTCACTGCTTCGTCGGGAAAGAGTTCCCGGCGTTCCCATCGCATCTCAAGAGGAGGCCCTCTGCACAGGTACGGCGAGAGGAACTCCAGGGTCGTGCCACCATTCCAAGAGTCTCCCAGATGTCTCAGTCCATTCCAGAGGAAGCTCTTTTCCCTTCACCGGCTCGTCTTTCACGCCGAGGATCGACTCACACCAAGGTGGCACGTGGCACAGCCCTGTGGGAAAGCCTCGTGGGAAAGACTCGAGGGACAGCCTCGAGGGAAAGCCACAGATCCCTTGATCCACGTGACAGGAAGCGTGACACTACTGCTGAAGCTCGGGAGGAAAGCGCACGTGCTTGCCCCCACTCGAGACGAGGCCTGACTCCCCTGGGGAGACTCAGAAGCACCCCAAGATCCATGGCAACACTGGAGAGGAATCCTCAGGTTCCGGCCCCGACTCCACACAAGGACTGAGGCCCCGGCATGGATGGGAGAGGAAACCCGAGAGGTCCCCTAGCAACACGCATGGGGACTGGCCTTTCCTGAGGCCACCAGAGCGGGTCCCTGTGGTCCCAGTCGTAACTCGAGAAGACCTGCCGCAACTCGAGAAAATCCAGGAGGTTCTCCCCTCCAGGCGAGATGAGGCCCATTTCCGCTGAGGCGTCTCGAGGCTGATCACACCTCACCTCTGGAACTTCGAAACGGTCCTTCACACCCTTGGTGCAAATCAAGAAGTTCCCCGACCTAGCCGTCTCCACTCGAGAGGAATCACGAGGGTCCCGCCCACATCCAGAGGAGCCCGGTTTCCGCCTCGTAGCTCGAGATGAGGGATCCTTTCCCTGCTTCGTCGGGAAAGAGTTCCCGGCGTTCCCGTCGCATCTCAAGAGGAGGCCCTTTCAACAGGAACGGCGAGAGGAACTCCAGGGTCGTGCCACCATTCCAAGAGTCCCCCAGATGTCTCAGTCCATTCCAGAGGAACCTCTTTTCCCTTCACCGGCTCGTCTTTCACGCCGAGGATCGACTCACACCAAGGTGGCACGTGGCACAGCCCTGTGGGAAAGCCTCGTGGGAAAGCCTCGAGGGACAGCCTCGAGGGAAAGCCACAGATCCCTTGATCCACGTGACAGGAAGCGTGACACTACTGCTGCAGCTCGGGAGGAAAGCGCACGTGCATGCCCCCACTCGAGACGAGGCCTGACTCCCCTGGGGAGACTCAGAAGCACCCCAAGATCCATGGCAACACTGGAGAGGAATCCTCAGGTTCCGGCCCCGACTCCACACAAGGACTGAGGCCCCGGCATGGACGGGAGAGGAATCCCGAGAGGTCCCCTAGCAACTCGCATGGGGACTGGCCTTTCCTGAGGCCACCAGAGCGGGTCCCTGAGGTCCCCGTCGTAACTCAAGAAGACCTGCCGCAACTCGAGAAAATCCAGGAGGTTCTCCCCTCCAGGCGAGATGAGGCCCATTTCCGCTGAGGCGTCTCGAGGCTGATCACACCTCACCTCTGGAACTTCGAAAGGCTCCTTCACACCCTTGGTGCAAATCAAGAAGTTCCCCGACATACCCGTCTCCACTCGAGAGGAATCACGAGGGTCCCGCCCACATCCAGAGGAGCCCCGTTTCCGCCTCGTAGCTCGAGATGAGGGATCCTTTCCCTGCTTCGTCGGGAAAGAGTTCCCGGCGTTCCCGTCGCATCTCAAGAGGAGGCCCTCTCAACAGGAACGGCGAGAGGAACTCCAGGGTCGTGCCACCATTCCAAGAGTCCCCCAGATGTCTCAGTCCATTCCAGAGGAACCTCTTTTCCCTTCACCGGCTGGTGTTTCACGCCGAGGATCGACTCACACCAAGGTGGCACGTGGCACAGCCCTGTGGGAAAGCCTCGTGGGAAAGCCTCGAGGGACAGCCTCGAGGGAAAGCCACAGATCCCTTGATCCACGTGACAGGAAGCGTGACACTACTGCTGCAGCTCGGGAGGAAAGCGCACGTGCATGCCCCCACTCGAGACGAGGCCTGACTCCCCTGGGGAGACTCAGAAGCACCCCAAGATCCATGGCAACACTGGAGAGGAATCCTCAGGTTCCGGCCCCGACTCCACACAAGGACTGAGGCCCCGGCATGGACGGGAGAGGAATCCCGAGAGGTCCCCTAGCAACTCGCATGGGGACTGGCCTTTCCTGAGGCCACCAGAGCGGCTCCCTGAGGTCCCCGTCGTAACTCGAGAAGACCTGCCGCAACTCGAGAAAATCCAGGAGGTTCTCCCCTCCAGGCGAGATGAGGCCCATTTCCGCTGAGGCGTCTCGAGGCTGATCACACCTCACCTCTGGAACTTCGAAAGGCTCCTTCACACCCTTGGTGCAAATCAAGAAGTTCCCCGACATACCCGTCTCCACTCGAGAGGAATCACGAGGGTCCCGCCCACATCCAGAGGAGCCCCGTTTCCGCCTCGTAGCTCGAGATGAGGGATCCTTTCCCTGCTTCGTCGGGAAAGAGTTCCCGGCATTCCCGTCGCATCTCAAGAGGAGGCCCTCTCAACAGGAACGGCGAGAGGAACTCCAGGGTCGTGCCACCATTCCAAGAGTCCCCCAGATGTCTCAGTCCATTCCAGAGGAACCTCTTTTCCCTTCACCGGCTCGTCTTTCACGCCGAGGATCGACTCACACCAAGGTGGCACGTGGCACAGCCCTGTGGGAAAGCCTCGTGGGAAAGCCTCGAGGGACAGCCTCGAGGGAAAGCCACAGATCCCTTGATCCACGTGCCAGGAAGCGTGACACTACTGCTGCAGCTCGGGAGGAAAGCGCACGTGCATGCCCCCACTCGAGACGAGGCCTGACTCCCCTGGGGAGACTCAGAAGCATCCCAAGATCCATGGCAACACTGGAGAGGAATCCTCATGTTCCAGCCCCGACTCCACACAAGGACTGAGGCCCCGGCATGGATGGGAGAGGAATCCCGAGAGGTCCCCAGAACCTCGCATGGGGACTGGCCTTTCCTGAGGCCACCAGAGCGGGTCCCTGAGGTCCCCGTCGTAACTCAGAAGACCTGCCGCAACTCGAGAAAATCCGGGAGGTTCTCCCCTCCAGGCGAGATGAGGCCCATTTCTGTTGAGGCGTCTCGAGGCTGATCACACCTCCCCTCTGGAACTTCGATAGGGTCATTCACACCCTTGGTGCAAATCAAGAAGTTCCCCGACATACCCGTCTCCACTCGAGACAAATCACGAGGGTCCCGCCCACATCCAGAGGAGCCCCGTTTCCGCCTCATAGCTCGAGATGAGGGATCCTTTCCCTGCTTCGTCGGGAAAGAGTTCCCGGCGTTCCCGTCGCATCTCAAGAGGAGGCCCTCTTAACAGGAATGTCGAGAGGAACTCCAGGGTCGTGCCACCATTCCAAGAGTCCCCCAGATGTCTCAGTCCATTCCAGAGGAACCTCTTTTCCCTTCACCGTCTCATCTGTCACGCCGAGGATCGACTCACACCAAGGTGGCACGTGGCACAGCCCTGTGGGAAAGCCTCTTGGGAAAGCCTCGAGGGACAGCCTCGAGGGAAAGCCACAGATCCCTTGATCCACGTGCCAGGAAGCGTGACACTACTGCTGCAGCTCGGGAGGAAAGCGCACGTGCATGCCCCCACTTGAGACGAGGCCTGACTCCCCTGGGGAGAATCAGAAGCACCCCAAGATCCATGGCAACACTGGAGAGGAATCCTCAGGTTCCGGCCCCGACTCCACACAAGGACTGAGGCCCCGGCATGGACGGGAGAGGAATCCCGAGAGGTCCCCTAGCAACTCGCATGGGGACTGGCCTTTCCTGAGGCCACCAGAGCGGGTCCCTGAGGTCCCCGTCGTAACTCGAGAAGACCTGCCGCAACTCGAGAAAATCCAGGAGGTTCTCCCCTCCAGGCGAGATGAGGCCCATTTCCGCAGAGGTGTCTCGAGGCTGATCACACCTCACCTCTGGAACTTCGAAAGGGTCCTTCACACCCTTGGTGCAAATCAAGAAGTTCCCCGACCTAGCCGTCTCCACTCGAGAGGAATCACGAGGGTCCCGCCCACATCCAGAGGAGCCCCGTTTCCGCCTCGTAGCTCGAGATGAGGGAACGTTTCCCTGCTTCGTCGGGAAAGAGTTCCCGGCGTTCCCGTCGCATCTCAAGAGGAGGCCCTCTTAACAGGAACGGCGAGAGGAACTCCAGGGTCGTGCCACCATTCCAAGAGTCCCCCAGATGTCTCAGTCCATTCCAGAGGAACCTCTTTTCCCTTCACCGGCTCGTCTTTCACGCCGAGGATCGACTCACACCAAGATGGCACGTGGCACAGCCCTGTGGGAAAGCCTCGTGGGAAAGCCTCGAGGGACAGCCTCGAGGGAAAGCCACAGATCCCTTGATCCACGTGACAGGAAGCGTGACACTACTGCTGCAGCTCGGGAGGAAAGCGCACGTGCATGCCCCCACTCGAGACGAGGCCTGACTCCCCTGGGGAGACTCAGAAGCACCCCAAGATCCATGGCAACACTGGAGAGGAATCCTCAGGTTCCGGCCCCGACTCCACACAAGGACTGAGGCCCCGGCATGGACGGGAGAGGAATCCCGAGCGGTCCCCTAGCAACTCGCATGGGGACTGGCCTTTCCTGAGGCCACCAGAGGGGGTCCCTGAGGTCCCCGTCGTAACTCGAGAAGACCTGCCGCAGCTCGAGAAAATCCAGGAGGTTCTCCCCTCCAGGCGAGATGAGGCCCATTTCCGCTGAGGCGTCTCGAGGCTGATCACACCTCACCTCTGGAACTTCGAAAGGGTCCTTCATACCCTTGGTGCAAATCAAGAAGTTCCCCGACCTAGCCGTCTCCACTCGAGAGGAATCACGAGGGTCCCGCCCACATCCAGAGGAGCCCCGTTTCCGCCTCGTCGCTCGAGATGAGGGATCCTTTCACTGCTTCGTCGGGAAAGAGTTCCCGGCGTTCCCATCGCATCTCAAGAGGAGGCCCTCTGCCCAGGTACGGCGAGAGGAACTCCAGGGTCGTGCCACCATTCCAAGAGTCTCCCAGATGTCTCAGTCCATTCCAGAGGAAGCTCTTTTCCCTTCACCGGCTCGTCTTTCACGCCGAGGATCGACTCACACCAAGGTGGCACGTGGCACAGCCCTGTGGGAAAGCCTCGTGGGAAAGCCTCGAGGGACAGCCTCGAGGGAAAGCCACAGATCCCTTGATCCACGTGACAGGAAGCGTGACACTACTGCTGAAGCTCGGGAGGAAAGCGCACGTGCTTGCCCCCACTCGAGACGAGGCCTGACTCCCCTGGGGAGACTCAGAAGCACCCCAAGATCCATGGCAACACTGGAGAGGAATCCTCAGGTTCCGGCCCCGACTCCACACAAGGACTGAGGCCCCGGCATGGATGGGAGAGGAAACCCGAGAGGTCCCCTAGCAACACGCATGGGGACTGGCCTTTCCTGAGGCCACCAGAGCGGGTCCCTGTGGTCCCAGTCGTAACTCGAGAAGACCTGCCGCAACTCGAGAAAATCCAGGAGGTTCTCCCCTCCAGGCGAGATGAGGCCCATTTCCGCTGAGGCGTCTCGAGGCTGATCACACCTCACCTCTGGAACTTCGAAACGGTCCTTCACACCCTTGGTGCAAATCAAGAAGTTCCCCGACCTAGCCGTCTCCACTCGAGAGGAATCACGAGGGTCCCGCCCACATCCAGAGGAGCCCGGTTTCCGCCTCGTAGCTCGAGATGAGGGATCCTTTCCCTGCTTCGTCGGGAAAGAGTTCCCGGCGTTCCCGTCACATCTCAAGAGGAGGCCCTCTCAACAGGAACGGCGAGAGGAACTCCAGGGTCGTGCCACCATTCCAAGAGTCCCCCAGATGTCTCAGTCCATTCCAGAGGAACCTCTTTTCCCTTCACTGGCTCGTCTTTCACGCCGAGGATCGACTCACACCAAGGTGGCACGTGGCACAGCCCTGTGGGAAAGCCTCGTGGGAAAGCCTCGAGGGACAGCCTCGAGGGAAAGCCACAGATCCCTTGATCCACGTGACAGGAAGCGTGAAACTACTGCTGCAGCTCGGGAGGAAAGCGCACGTGCATGCCCCCACTCGAGACGAGGCCTGACTCCCCTGGGGAGACTCAGAAGCACCCCAAGATCCATGGCAACACTGGAGAGGAATCCTCAGGTTCCGGCCCCGACTCCACACAAGGACTGAGGCCCCGGCATGGACGGGAGAGGAATCCCGAGAGGTCCCCTAGCAACTCGCATGGGGACTGGCCTTTCCTGAGGCCACCAGAGCGGGTCCCTGAGGTCCCCGTCGTAACTCAAGAAGACCTGCCGCAACTCGAGAAAATCCAGGAGGTTCTCCCCTCCAGGCGAGATGAGGCCCATTTCCGCTGAGGCGTCTCGAGGCTGATCACACCTCACCTCTGGAAGTTCGAAAGGGTCATTCACACCCTTGGTGCAAATCAAGAAGTTCCCCGACCTAGCCGTCTCCACTCGAGAGGAATCACGAGGGTCCCGCCCACATCCAGAGGAGCCCCGTTTCCGCCTCGTAGCTCGAGATGAGGGATCCTTTCCCTGCTTCGTCGGGAAAGAGTTCCCGGCGTTCCCGTCGCATCTCAAGAGGAGGCCCTCTCAACAGGAACGGCGAGAGGAACTCCAGGGTCGTGCCACCATTCCAAGAGTCCCCCAGATGTCTCAGTCCATTCCAGAGGAACCTCTTTTCCCTTCACCGGCTGGTGTTTCACGCCGAGGATCGACTCACACCAAGGTGGCACGTGGCACAGCCCTGTGGGAAAGCCTCGTGGGAAAGCCTCGAGGGACAGCCTCGAGGGAAAGCCACAGATCCCTTGATCCACGTGACAGGAAGCGTGACACTACTGCTGCAGCTCGGGAGGAAAGCGCACGTGCATGCCCCCACTCGAGACGAGGCCTGACTCCCCTGGGGAGACTCAGAAGCACCCCAAGATCCATGGCAACACTGGAGAGGAATCCTCAGGTTCCGGCCCCGACTCCACACAAGGACTGAGGCCCCGGCATGGACGGGAGAGGAATCCCGAGAGGTCCCCTAGCAACTCGCATGGGGACTGGCCTTTCCTGAGGCCACCAGAGCGGCTCCCTGAGGTCCCCGTCGTAACTCGAGAAGACCTGCCGCAACTCGAGAAAATCCAGGAGGTTCTCCCCTCCAGGCGAGATGAGGCCCATTTCCGCTGAGGCGTCTCGAGGCTGATCACACCTCACCTCTGGAACTTCGAAAGGCTCCTTCACACCCTTGGTGCAAATCAAGAAGTTCCCCGACATACCCGTCTCCACTCGAGAGGAATCACGAGGGTCCCGCCCACATCCAGAGGAGCCCCGTTTCCGCCTCGTAGCTCGAGATGAGGGATCCTTTCCCTGCTTCGTCGGGAAAGAGTTCCCGGCATTCCCGTCGCATCTCAAAAGGAGGCCCTCTCAACAGGAACGGCGAGAGGAACTCCAGGGTCGTGCCACCATTCCAAGAGTCCCCCAGATGTCTCAGTCCATTCCAGAGGAACCTCTTTTCCCTTCACCGGCTCGTCTTTCACGCCGAGGATCGACTCACACCAAGGTGGCACGTGGCACAGCCCTGTGGGAAAGCCTCGTGGGAAAGCCTCGAGGGACAGCCTCGAGGGAAAGCCACAGATCCCTTGATCCACGTGCCAGGAAGCGTGACACTACTGCTGCAGCTCGGGAGGAAAGCGCACGTGCATGCCCCCACTCGAGACGAGGCCTGACTCCCCTGGGGAGACTCAGAAGCACCCCAAGATCCATGGCAACACTGGAGAGGAATCCTCATGTTCCAGCCCCGACTCCACACAAGGACTGAGGCCCCGGCATGGATGGGAGAGGAATCCCGAGAGGTCCCCAGAACCTCGCATGGGGACTGGCCTTTCCTGAGGCCACCAGAGCGGGTCCCTGAGGTCCCCGTCGTAACTCAGAAGACCTGCCGCAACTCGAGAAAATCCGGGAGGTTCTCCCCTCCAGGCGAGATGAGGCCCATTTCTGTTGAGGCGTCTCGAGGCTGATCACACCTCCCCTCTGGAACTTGGATAGGGTCATTCACACCCTTGGTGCAAATCAAGAAGTTCCCCGACATACCCGTCTCCACTCGAGACAAATCACGAGGGTCCCGCCCACATCCAGAGGAGCCCCGTTTCCGCCTCATAGCTCGAGATGAGGGATCCTTTCCCTGCTTCGTCGGGAAAGAGTTCCCGGCGTTCCCGTCGCATCTCAAGAGGAGGCCCTCTTAACAGGAATGTCGAGAGGAACTCCAGGGTCGTGCCACCATTCCAAGAGTCCCCCAGATGTCTCAGTCCATTCCAGAGGAACCTCTTTTCCCTTCACCGTCTCATCTGTCACGCCGAGGATCGACTCACACCAAGGTGGCACGTGGCACAGCCCTGTGGGAAAGCCTCTTGGGAAAGCCTCGAGGGACAGCCTCGAGGGAAAGCCACAGATCCCTTGATCCACGTGCCAGGAAGCGTGACACTACTGCTGCAGCTCGGGAGGAAAGCGCACGTGCATGCCCCCACTTGAGACGAGGCCTGACTCCCCTGGGGAGAATCAGAAGCACCCCAAGATCCATGGCAACACTGGAGAGGAATCCTCAGGTTCCGGCCCCGACTCCACACAAGGACTGAGGCCCCGGCATGGACGGGAGAGGAATCCCGAGAGGTCCCCTAGCAACTCGCATGGGGACTGGCCTTTCCTGAGGCCACCAGAGCGGGTCCCTGAGGTCCCCGTCGTAACTCGAGAAGACCTGCCGCAACTCGAGAAAATCCAGGAGGTTCTCCCCTCCAGGCGAGATGAGGCCCATTTCCGCAGAGGTGTCTCGAGGCTGATCACACCTCACCTCTGGAACTTCGAAAGGGTCCTTCACACCCTTGGTGCAAATCAAGAAGTTCCCCGACCTAGCCGTCTCCACTCGAGAGGAATCACGAGGGTCCCGCCCACATCCAGAGGAGCCCCGTTTCCGCCTCGTAGCTCGAGATGAGGGAACGTTTCCCTGCTTCGTCGGGAAAGATTTCCCGGCGTTCCCCTCGCATCTCAAGAAGAGGCCCTCTCAACAGGAACGGCGAGAGGAACTCCAGGGTCGTGCCACCATTCCAAGAGTCCCCCAGATGCCTCAGTCCATTCCAGAGGAACCTCTTTTCCCTTCACCGGCTCGTCTTTCACGCCGAGGATCGACTCACACCAAGGTGGCACGTGGCACAGCCCTGTGGGAAAGCCTCGTGGGAAAGCCTCGAGGGACAGCCTCGAGGGAAAGCCACAGATCCCTTGATCCACGTGACAGGAAGCGTGACACTACTGCTGCAGCTCGGGAGGAAAGCGCACGTGCAAGCCCCCACTCGAGACGAGGCCTGACTCCCCTGGGGAGACTCAGAAGCACCCCAAGATCCATGGCAACACTGGAGAGGAATCCTCAGGTTCCGGCCCCGACTCCACACAAGGACTGAGGCCCCGGTATGGACGGGAGAGGAATTCCGAGAGGTCCCCTAGCAACTCGCATGGGGACTGGCCTTTCCTGAGGCCACCAGAGCGGGTCCGTGAGGTCCCCGTCGTAACTCGAGAAGACCTGCCGCAGCTCGAGAAAATCCAGGAGGTTCTCCCCTCCAGGCGAGATGAGGCCCATTTCCGCTGAGGCGTCTCGAGGCTGATCACACCTCACCTCTGGAACTTCGAAAGGGTCCTTCACACCCTTGGTGCAAATCAAGAAGTTCCCCGACCTAGCCGTCTCCACTCGAGAGGAATCACGAGGGTCCCGCCCACATCCAGAGGAGCCCCGTTTCCGCCTCGTAGCTCGAGATGAGGGATCCTTTCCCTGCTTCGTCGGGAAAGAGTTCCCGGCGTTCCCGTCGCATCTCAAGAGGAGGCCCTCTCAACAGGAACGGCGAGAGGAACTCCAGGGTCGTGCCACCATTCCAAGAGTCCCCCAGATGTCTCAGTCCATTCCAGAGGAACCTCTTTTCCCTTCACCGGCTCGTCTTTCACGCCGAGGATCGACTCACACCAAGGTGGCACGTGGCACAGCCCTGTGGGAAAGCCTCGTGGGAAAGCCTTGAGGGACAGCCTCGAGGGAAAGCCACAGATCCCTTGATCCACGTGACAGGAAGCGTGACACTACTGCTGCAGCTCGGGAGGAAAGCGCACGTGCAAGCCCCCACTCGAGACGAGGCCTGACTCCCCTGGGGAGTCTCAGAAGCACCCCAAGATCCATGGCAACACTGGAGAGGAATCCTCAGGTTCCGGCCCCGAATCCACACAAGGACTGAGGCCCCGGCATGGACGGGAGAGGAATCCCGAGAGGTCCCCTAGCAACTCGCATGGGGACTGGCCTTTCCTGAGGCCACCAGAGCGGGTCCCTGAGGTCCCCGTCGTAACTCGAGAAGACCTGCCGCAACTCGAGAAAATCCAGGAGGTTCTCCCCTCCAGGCGAGATGAGGCCCATTTCCGCAGAGGCTTCTCGAGGCTGATCACACCTCACCTCTGGAACTTCGAAAGGGTCCTTCACACCCTTGGTGCAAATCAAGAAGTTCCCCGACCTAGCCGTCTCCACTCGAGAGGAATCACGAGGGTCCCGCCCACATCCAGAGGAGCCCCGTTTCCGCCTCGTAGCTCGAGATGAGGGAACCTTTCCCTGCTTCGTCGGGAAAGAGTTCCCGGCGTTCCCGTCGCATCTCAAGAGGAGGCCCTCTCAACAGGAACGGCGAGAGGAACTCCAGGGTCGTGCCACCATTCCAAGAGTCCCCCAGATGTCTCAGTCCATTCCAGAGGAACCTCTTTTCCCTTCACCGGCTCGTCTTTCACGCCGAGGATCGACTCACACCAAGGTAGCACGTGGCACAGCCCTGTGGGAAAGCCTCGTGGGAAAGCCTCGAGGGACAGCCTCGAGGGAAAGCCACAGATCCCTTGATCCACGTGACAGGAAGCGTGACACTACTGCTGCAGCTCGGGAGGAAAGCGCACGTGCATGCCCCCACTCGAGACGAGGCCTGACTCCCCTGGGGAGACTCAGAAGCACCCCAAGATCCATGGCAACACTGGAGAGGAATCCTCAGGTTCCGGCCCCGACTCCACACAAGGACTGAGGCCCCGGCATGGACGGGAGAGGAATCCCGAGCGGTCCCTTAGCAACTCGCATGGGGACTGGCCTTTCCTGAGGCCACCAGAGCGGGTGCCTGAGGTCCCCGTCGTAACTCGAGAAGACCTGCCGCAACTCGAGAAAATCCAGGAGGTTCTCCCCTCCAGGCGAGATGAGGCCCATTTCCGCAGAGGTGTCTCGAGGCTGATCACACCTCACCTCTGGAACTTCGAAAGGATCCTTCACACCCTTGGTGCAAATCAAGAAGTTCCCCGACCTAGCCGTCTCCACTCGAGAGGAATCACGAGGGTCCCGTCCACATCCAGAGGAGCCCCGTTTCCGCCTCGTAGCTCGAGATGAGGGAACGTTTCCCTGCTTCGTCGGGAAAGATTTCCCGGCGTTCCCGTCGCATCTCAAGAGGAGGCCCTCTCAACAGGAACGGCGAGAGGAACTCCAGGGTCGTGCCACCATTCCAAGAGTCCCCCAGATGTCTCAGTCCATTCCAGAGGAACCTCTTTTCCCTTCACCGGCTCGTCTTTCACGCCGAGGATCGACTCACACCAAGGTGGCACGTGGCACAGCCCTGTGGGAAAGCCTCGTGGGAAAGCCTCTAGGGACAGCCTCGAGGGAAAGCCACAGATCCCTTGATCCACGTGACAGGAAGCGTGACACTACTGCTGCAGCTCGGGAGGAAAGCGCACGTGCAAGCCCCCACTCGAGACGAGGCCTGACTCCCCTGGGGAGACTCAGAAGCACCCCAAGATCCATGGCAACACTGGAGAGGAATCCTCAGGTTCCGGCCCCGACTCCACACAAGGACTGAGGCCCCGGCATGGACGGGAGAGGAATCCCGAGAGGTCCCCTAGCAACTCGCATGGGGACTGGCCTTTCCTGAGGCCACCAGAGCGGGTCCCTGAGGTCCCCGTCGTAACTCGAGAAGACCTGCCGCAACTCGAGAAAATCCAGGAGGTTCTCCCCTCCAGGCGAGATGAGGCCCATTTCCGCTGAGGCGTCTCGAGGCTGATCACACCTCCCCTATGGAACTTCGATAGGGTCATTCACACCCTTGGTGCAAATCAAGAAGTTCCCCGACATACCCGTTTCCACTCGAGAGAAATCACGAGGGTCCCGCCCACATCCAGAGGAGCCCCGTTTCCGCCTCATAGCTCGAGATGAGGGATCCTTTCCCTGCTTCGTCGGGAAAGAGTTCCCGGCGTTCCCGTCGCATCTCAAGAGGAGGCCCTTTCAACAGGAACGGCGAGAGGAACTCCAGGGTCGTGCCACCATTCCAAGAGTCCCCCAGATGTCTCAGTCCATTCCAGAGGAACCTCTTTTCCCTTCACCGGCTCATCTCTCACGCCGAGGATCGACTCACACCAAGGTGGCACGTGGCACAGCCCTGTGGGAAAGCCTCGTGGGAAAGCCTCGAGGGACAGCCTCGAGGGAAAGCCACAGATCCCTTGATCCACGTGCCAGGAAGCGTGACACTACTGCTGCAGCTCGGGAGGAAAGCGCACGTGCATGCCCCCACTCGAGACGAGGCCTGACTCCCCTGGGGAGACTCAGAAGCACCCCAAGATCCATGGCAACACTGGAGAGGAATCCTCAGGTTCCGGCCCCGACTCCACACAAGGACTGAGGCCCCGGCATGGACGGGAGAGGAATCCCGAGAGGTCCCCTAGCAACTCGCATGTGGACTAGCCTTTCCTGAGGCCACCAGAGCGGGTCCCTGAGGTCCCCTCGTAACTCGAGAAGACCTGCCGCAACTCGAGAATATCCAGGAGGTTCTCCCCTCCAGGCGAGATGAGGCCCATTTCCGCTGAGGCGTCTCGAGGCTGATCACAACTCACCTCTGGAACTTCGAAAGGCTCCTTCACACCCTTGGTGCAAATCAAGAAGTTCCCCGACATACCCGTCTCCACTCGAGAGGAATCACGAGGGTCCCGCCCACATCCAGAGGAGCCCCGTTTCAGCCTCGTAGCTCGAGATGAGGGATCCTTTCCCTGCTTCGTCGGGAAAGAGTTCTCGGCATTCCCGTCGCATCTCAAGAGGAGGCCCTCTCAACAGGAACGGCGAGAGGAACTCCAGGGTCGTGCCACCATTCCAAGAGTCCCCCAGATGTCTCAGTCCATTCCAGAGGAACCTCTTTTCCCTTCACCGGCTCGTCTTTCACGCCGAGGATCGACTCACACCAAGGTGGCACGTGGCACAGCCCTGTGGGAAAGCCTCGTGGGAAAGCCTCGAGGGACAGCCTCGAGGGAAAGCCACAGATCCCTTGATCCAGGTGCCAGGAAGCGTGACACTACTGCTGCAGCTCGGGAGGAAAGCGCACGTGCATGCCCCCACTCGAGACGAGGCCTGACTCCCCTGGGGAGACTCAGAAGCACCCCAAGATCCATGGCAACACTGGAGAGGAATCCTCAGGTTCCGGCCCCGACTCCACACAAGGACTGAGGCCCCGGCATGGACGGGAGAGGAATCCCGAGAGGTCCCCAGCACCTCGCATGGGGACTGGCCTTTCCTGAGGCCACCAGAGCGGGTCCCTGAGGTCCCCGTCGTAACTCGAGAAGACCTGCCGCAACTCGAGAATATCCAGGAGGTTCTCCCCTCCAGGCGAGATGAGGCCCATTTCCGCTGAGGCGTCTCGAGGCTGATCACACCTCACCTCTGGAACTTCGAAAGGCTCCTTCACACCCTTGGTGCAAATCAAGAAGTTCCCCGACATACCCGTCTCCACTCGAGAGGAATCACGAGGGTCCCGCCCACATCCAGAGGAGCCCCGTTTCAGCCTCGTAGCTCGAGATGAGGGATCCTTTCCCTGCTTCGTCGGGAAAGAGTTCCCGGCATTCCCGTCGCATCTCAAGAGGAGGCCCTCTCAACAGGAACGGCGAGAGGAACTCCAGGGTCGTGCCACCATTCCAAGAGTCCCCCAGATGTCTCAGTCCATTCCAGAGGAACCTCTTTTCCCTTCACCGGCTCGTCTTTCACGCCGAGGATCGACTCACACCAAGGTGGCACGTGGCACAGCCCTGTGGGAAAGCCTCGTGGGAAAGCCTCGAGGGACAGCCTCGAGGGAAAGCCACAGATCCCTTGATCCAGGTGCCAGGAAGCGTGACACTACTGCTGCAGCTCGGGAGGAAAGTGCACGTGCATGCCCCCACTCGAGACGAGGCCTGACTCCCCTGGGGAGACTCAGAAGCACCCCAAGATCCATGGCAACACTGGAGAGGAATCCTCAGGTTCCGGCCCCGACTCCACACAAGGACTGAGGCCCCGGCATGGACGGGAGAGGAATCCCGAGAGGTCCCCAGCACCTCGCATGGGGACTGGCCTTTCCTGAGGCCACCAGAGCGGGTCCCTGAGGTCCCCGTCGTAACTCGAGAAGACCTGCCGCAACTCGAGAAAATCCGGGAGGTTCTCCCCTCCAGGCGAGATGAGGCCCATTTCTGTTGAGGCGTCTCGAGGCTGATCACACCTCCCCTCTGGAACTTCGATAGGGTCATTCACACCCTTGGTGCAAATCAAGAAGATCCCCGACATACCCGTCTCCACTCGAGAGAAATCACGAGGGTCCCGCCCACATCCAGAGGAGCCCCGTTTCCGCCTCATAGCTCGAGATGAGGGATCCTTTCCCTGCTTCGTCGGGAAAGAGTTCCCGGCGTTCCCGTCGCATCTCAAGAGGAGGCCCTTTCAACAGGAACGGCGAGAGGAACTCCAGGGTCGTGCCACCATTCCAAGAGTCCCCCAGATGTCTCAGTCCATTCCAGAGGAACCTCTTTTCCCTTCACCGGCTCATCTCTCACGCCGAGGATCGACTCACACCAAGGTGCCACGTGGCACAGCCCTGTGGGAAAGCCTCGTGGGAAAGCCTCGAGGGACAGCCTCGAGGGAAAGCCACAGATCCCTTGATCCACGTGCCAGGAAGCGTGACACTACTGCTGCAGCTCGGGAGGAAAGCGCACGTGCATGCCCCCACACGAGACGAGGCCTGACTCCCCTGGGGAGACTCAGAAGCACCCCAAGATCCATGGCAACACTGGAGAGGAATCCTCAGGTTCCGGCCCCCATTCCACACAAGGACTGAGGCCCCGGCATGGACGGGAGAGGAATCCCGAGAGGTCCCCTAGCAACTCGCATGTGGACTAGCCTTTCCTGAGGCCACCAGAGCGGGTCCCTGAGGTCCCCTCGTAACTCGAGAAGACCTGCCGCAACTCGAGAATATCCAGGAGGTTCTCCCCTCCAGGCGAGATGAGGCCCATTTCCGCTGAGGCGTCTCGAGGCTGATCACACCTCACCTCTGGAACTTCGAAAGGCTCCTTCACACCCTTGGTGCAAATCAAGAAGTTCCCCGACCTAGCCGTCTCCACTCGAGAGGAATCACGAGGGTCCCGCCCACATCCAGAGGAGCCCCGTTTCAGCCTCGTAGCTCGAGATGAGGGATCCTTTCCCTGCTTCGTCGGGAAAGAGTTCCCGGCATTCCCGTCGCATCTCAAGAGGAGGCCCTCTCAACAGGAACGGCGAGAGGAACTCCAGGGTCGTGCCACCATTCCAAGAGTCCCCCAGATGTCTCAGTCCATTCCTGAGGAACCTCTTTTCCCTTCACCGGCTCGTCTTTCACGCCGAGGATCGACTCACACCAAGGTGGCACGTGGCACAGCCCTGTGGGAAAGCCTCGTGGGAAAGCCTCGAGGGACAGCCTCGAGGGAAATCCACAGATCCCTTGATCCACGTGACAGGAAGCGTGACACTACTGCTGCAGCTCGGGAGGAAAGCGCACGTGCAAGCCCCCACTCGAGACGAGGCCTGACTCCCATGGGGAGACTCACAAGCACCCCAAGATCCATGGCAACACTGGAGAGGACTCCTCAGGTTCCGGCCCCGACTCCACACAAGGACTGAGGCCCCGGTATGGACGGGAGAGGAATTCCGAGAGGTCCCCTAGCAACTCGCATGGGGACTGGCCTTTCCTGAGGCCACCAGAGCGGGTCCCTGAGGTCCCCGTCGTAACTCGAGAAGACCTGCCGCAGCTCGAGAAAATCCAGGAGGTTCTCCCCTCCAGGCGAGATGAGGCCCATTTCCGCTTAGGCGTCTCGAGGCTGATCACACCTCACCTCTGGAACTTCGAAAGGGTCCTTCACACCCTTGGTGCAAATCAAGAAGTTCCCCGACCTAGCCGTCTCCACTCGAGAGGAATCACGAGGGTCCCGCCCACATCCAGAGGAGCCCCGTTTCCGCCTCGTAGCTCGAGATGAGGGATCCTTTCCCTGCTTCGTCGGCAAAGAGTTCCCGGCGTTCCCGTCGCATCTCAAGAGGAGGCCCTCTCAACAGGAACGGCGAGAGGAACTCCAGGGTAGTGCCACCATTCCAAGAGTCCCCCAGATGTCTCAGTCCATTCCAGAGGAACCTCTTTTCCCTTCACCGGCTCGTCTTTCACGCCGAGGATCGACTCACACCAAGGTGGCACGTGGCACTGCCCTGTGGGAAAGCCTCGAGGGACAGCCTCGAGGGAAAGCCACAGATCCCTTGATCCACGTGACAGGAAGCGTGACACTACTGCTGCAGCTCGGGAGGAAAGCGCACGTGCATGCCCCCACTCGAGACGAGGCCTGACTCCCCTGGGGAGACTCAGAAGCACCCCAAGATCCATGGCAACACTGGAGAGGAATCCTCAGGTTCCGGCCCCGACTCCACACAAGGACTGAGGCCCCGGCATGGACGGGAGAGGAATCCCGAGAGGTCCCCTAGCAACTCGCATGGGGACTGGCCTTTCCTGAGGCCACCAGAGCGGGTCCCTGAGGTCCCCGTCGTAACTCGAGAAGACCTGCCGCAACTCGAGAAAATCCAGGAGGTTCTCCCCTCCAGGCGAGATGAGGCCCATTTCCGCAGAGGTGTCTCGAGGCTGATCACACCTCACCTCTGGAACTTCGAAAGGGTCCTTCACACCCTTGGTGCAAATCAAGAAGTTCCCCGACCTAGCCGTCTCCACTCGAGAGGAATCACGAGGGTCCCGCCCACATCCAGAGGAGCCCCGTTTCCGCCTCGTAGCTCGAGATGAGGGAACGTTTCCCTGCTTCGTCGGGAAAGATTTCCCGGCGTTCCCGTCGCATCTCAAGAAGAGGCCCTCTCAACAGGAACGGCGAGAGGAACTCCAGGGTCGTGCCACCATTCCAAGAGTCCCCCAGATGTCTCAGTCCATTCCAGAGGAACCTCTTTTCCCTTCACCGGCTCGTCTTTCACGCCGAGGATCGACTCACACCAAGGTGGCACGTGGCACAGCCCTGTGGGAAAGCCTCGTGGGAAAGCCTCGAAGGACAGCCTCGAGGGAAAGCCACAGATCCCTTGATCCACGTGACAGGAAGCGTGACACTACTGCTGCAGCTCGGGAGGAAAGCGCACGTGCAAGCCCCCACTCGAGACGAGGCCTGACTCCCCTGGGGAGACTCAGAAGCACCCCAATATCCATGGCAACACTGGAGAGGAATCCTCAGGTTCCGGCCCCGACTCCACACAAGGACTGAGGCCCCGGTATGGACGGGAGAGGAATCCCGAGAGGTCCCCTAGCAACTCGCATGGGGACTGGCCTTTCCTGAGGCCACCAGAGCGGGTCCGTGAGGTCCCCGTCGTAACTCGAGAAGACCTGCCGCAGGTCGAGAAAATCCAGGAGGTTCTCCCCTCCAGGCGAGATGAGGCCCATTTCCGCTGAGGCGTCTCGAGGCTGATCACACCTCACCTCTGGAACTTCGAAAGGGTCCTTCACACCCTTGGTGCAAATCAAGAAGTTCCCCGACCTAGCCGTCTCCACTCGAGAGGAATCACGAGGGTCCCGCCCACATCCAGAGGAGCCCCGTTTCCGCCTCGTAGCTCGAGATGAGGGATCCTTTCCCTGCTTCGTCGGGAAAGAGTTCCCGGCGTTCCCGTCTCATCTCAAGAGGAGGCCCTCTCAACAGGAATGGCGAGAGGAACTCCAGGGTCGTGCCACCATTCCAAGAGTCCCCCAGATGTCTCAGTCCATTCCAGAGGAACCTCTTTTCCCTTCACCGGCTCGTCTTTCACGCCGAGGATCGACTCACACCAAGGTGGCACGTGGCACAGCCCTGTGGGAAAGCCTCGTGGGAAAGCCTCGAGGGACAGCCTCGAGGGAAAGCCACAGATCCCTTGATCCACGTGACAGGAAGCGTGACACTACTGCTGCAGCTCGGGAGGAAAGCGCACATGCATGCCCCCACTCGAGACGAGGCCTGACTCCCCTGGGGAGACTCAGAAGCACCCCAAGATCCATGGCAACACTGGAGAGGAATCCTCAGGTTCCAGCCCCGACTCCACACAAGGACTGAGGCCCCGGCATGGACGGGAGAGGAATCCCGAGAGGTCCCCTAGCAACTCGCATGGGGACTGGCCTTTCCTGAGGCCACCAGAGCGGGTCCCTGAGGTCCCCGTCGTAACTCGAGAAGACCTGCCGCAACTCGAGAAAATCCAGGAGGTTCTCCCCTCCAGGCGAGATGAGGCCCATTTCCGCTGAGGCGTCTCGAGGCTGATCACACCTCACCTCTGGAACTTCGAAAGGGTCCTTCACACCCTTGGTGCAAATCAAGAAGTTCCCCGACCTAGCCGCCTCCACTCGAGAGGAATTACGAGGGTCCCGCCCACATCCAGAGGAGCCCCGTTTCCGCCTCGTAGCTCTAGATGAGGGATCCTTTCCCTGCTTCGTCGGGAAAGAGTTCCCGGCGTTCCCGTCGCATCTCAAGAGGAGGCCCTCTCAACAGGAACGGCGAGAGGAACTCCAGGGTCGTGCCACCATTCCAAGAGTCCCCCAGATGTCTCAGTCCATTCCAGAGGAACCTCTTTTCCCTTCACCGGCTCGTCTTTCACGCCGAGGATCGACTCACACCAAGGTGGCACGTGGCACAGCCCTGTGGGAAAGCCTCGTGGGAAAGCCTCGAGGGACAGCCTCGAGGGAAATCCACAGATCCCTTGATCCACGTGACAGGAAGCGTGACACTACTGCTGCAGCTCGGGAGGAAAGCGCACGTGCAAGCCCCCACTCGAGACGAGGCCTGACTCCCCTGGGGAGACTCAGAAGCACCCCAAGATCCATGGCAACACTGGAGAGGAATCCTCAGGTTCCGGCCCCGACTCCACACAAGGACTGAGGCCCCGGTATGGACGGGAGAGGAATTCCGAGAGGTCCCCTAGCAACTCGCATGGGGACTGGCCTTTCCTGAGGCCACCAGAGCGGGTCCCTGAGGTCCCCGTCGTAACTCGAGAAGACCTGCCGCAGCTCGAGAAAATCCAGGAGGTTCTCCCCTCCAGGCGAGATGAGGCCCATTTCCGCTGAGGCGTCTCGAGGCTGATCACACCTCACCTCTGGAACTTCGAAAGGGTCCTTCACACCCTTGGTGCAAATCAAGAAGTTCCCCGACCTAGCCGTCTCCACTCGAGAGGAATCACGAGGGTCCCGCCCACATCCAGAGGAGCCCCGTTTCCGCCTCGTAGCTCGAGATGAGGGATCCTTTCCCTGCTTCGTCGGCAAAGAGTTCCCGGCGTTCCCGTCGCATCTCAAGAGGAGGCCCTCTCAACAGGAACGGCGAGAGGAACTCCAGGGTCGTGCCACCATTCCAAGAGTCCCCCAGATGTCTCAGTCCATTCCAGAGGAACCTCTTTTCCCTTCACCGGCTCGTCTTTCACGCCGAGGATCGACTCACACCAAGGTGGCACGTGGCACTGCCCTGTGGGAAAGCCTCGTGGGAAAGCCTCGAGGGACAGCCTCGAGGGAAAGCCACAGATCCCTTGATCCACGTGACAGGAAGCGTGACACTACTGCTGCAGCTCGGGAGGAAAGCGCACGTGCATGCCCCCACTCGAGACGAGGCCTGACTCCCCTGGGGAGACTCAGAAGCACCCCAAGATCCATGGCAACACTGGAGAGGAATCCTCAGGTTCCGGCCCCGACTCCACACAAGGACTGAGGCCCCGGCATGGACGGGAGAGGAATCCCGAGAGGTCCCCTAGCAACTCGCATGGGGACTGGCCTTTCCTGAGGCCACCAGAGCGGGTCCCTGAGGTCCCCGTCGTAACTCGAGAAGACCTGCCGCAACTCGAGAAAATCCAGGAGGTTCTCCCCTCCAGGCGAGATGAGGCCCATTTCCGCTGAGGCGTCTCGAGGCTGATCACACCTCACCTCTGGAACTTCGAAAGGGTCCTTCACACCCTTGGTGCAAATCAAGAAGTTCCCCGACCTAGCCGTCTCCACTCGAGAGGAATCACGAGGGTCCCGCCCACATCCAGAGGAGCCCCGTTTCCGCCTCGTAGCTCGAGATGAGGGAACGTTTCCCTGCTTCGTCGGGAAAGAGTTCCCGGCGTTCCCGTCGCATCTCAAGAGGAGGCCCTCTCAACAGGAACGGCGAGAGGAACTCCAGGGTCGTGCCACCATTCCAAGAGTCCCCCAGATGTCTCAGTCCATTCCAGAGGAACCTCTTTTCCCTTCACCGGCTCGTCTTTCACGCCGAGGATCGACTCACACCAAGGTGGCACGTGGCACAGCCCTGTGGGAAAGCCTCGTGGGAAAGCCTCGAGGGACAGCCTCGAGGGAAAGCCACAGATCCCTTGATCCACGTGACAGGAAGCGTGACACTACTGCTGCAGCTCGGGAGGAAAGCGCACGTGCAAGCCCCCACTCGACACGAGGCCTGACTCCCCTGGGGAGACTCAGAAGCACCCCAAGATCCATGGCAACACTGGAGAGGAATCCTCAGGTTCCGGCCCCGACTCCACACAAGGACTGAGGCCCCGGCATGGACGGGAGAGGAATCCCGAGAGGTCCCCTAGCAACTCGCATGTGGACTAGCCTTTCCTGAGGCCACCAGAGCGGGTCCCTGAGGTCCCCTCGTAACTCGAGAAGACCTGCCGCAACTCGAGAATATCCAGGAGGTTCTCCCCTCCAGGCGAGATGAGGCCCATTTCCCCTGAGGCGTCTCGAGGCTGATCACACCTCACCTCTGGAACTTCGAAAGGCTCCTTCACACCCTTGGTGCAAATCAAGAAGTTCCCCGACATACCCGTCTCCACTCGAGAGGAATCACGAGGGTCCCGCCCACATCCAGAGGAGCCCCGTTTCAGCCTCGTAGCTCGAGATGAGGGATCCTTTCCCTGCTTCGTCGGGAAAGAGTTCCCGGCGTTCCCGTCGCATCTCAAGAGGAGGCCCTCTCAACAGGAACGGCGAGAGGAACTCCAGGGTCGTGCCACCATTCCAAGAGTCCCCCAGATGTCTCAGTCCATTCCAGAGGAACCTCTTTTCCCTTCACCGGCTCGTCTTTCACGCCGAGGATCGACTCACACCAAGGTGGCACGTGGCACAGCCCTGTGGGAAAGCCTCGTGGGAAAGCCTCGAGGGACAGCCTCGAGGGAAAGCCACAGATCCCTTGATCCACGTGCCAGGAAGCGTGACACTACTGCTGCAGCTTGGGAGGAAAGCGCACGTGCATGCCCCCACTCGAGACGAGCCCTGACATCCCTGGGGAGACTCAGAAGCACCCCAAGATCCATGGCAACACTGGAGAGGAATCCTCAGGTTCCGGCCCCGACTCCACACAAGGACTGAGGCCCCGGCATGGACGGGAGAGGAATCCCGAGAGGTCCCCAGCACCTCGCATGGGGACTGGCCTTTCCTGAGGCCACCAGAGCGGGTCCCTGAGGTCCCCGTCGTAACTCGAGAAGACCTGCCGCAACTCGAGAAAATCCGGGAGGTTCTCCCCTCCAGGCGAGATGAGGCCCATTTCCGCTGAGGCGTCTCGAGGCTGATCACACCTCCCCTCTGGAACTTCGATAGGGTCATTCACACCCTTGGTGCAAATCAAGAAGTTCCCCGACATACCCGTCTCCACTCGAGAGAAATCACGAGGGTCCCGCCCACATCCAGAGGAGCCCCGTTTCCGCCTCATAGCTCGAGATGAGGGATCCTTTCCCTGCTTCGTCGGGAAAGAGTTCCCGGCGTTCCCGTCGCATCTCAAGAGGAGGCCCTCTTAACAGGAATGTCGAGAGGAACTCCAGGGTCGTGCCACCATTCCAAGAGTCCCCCAGATGTCTCAGTCCATTCCAGAGGAACCTCTTTTCCCTTCACCGGCTCATCTGTCACGCCGAGGATCGACTCACACCAAGGTGGCACGTGGCACAGCCCTGTGGGAAAGCCTCGTGGGAAAGCCTCGAGGGACAGCCTCGAGGGAAAGCCACAGATCCCTTGATCCACGTGCCAGGAAGCGTGACACTACTGCTGCAGCTCGGGAGGAAAGCGCACGTGCATGCCCCCACTTGAGACGAGGCCTGACTCCCCTGGGGAGAATCAGAAGCACCCCAAGATCCATGGCAACACTGGAGAGGAATCCTCAGGTTCCGGCCCCGACTCCACACAAGGACTGAGGCCCCGGCATGGACGGGAGAGGAATCCCGAGAGGTCCCCTAGCAACTCGCATGGGGACTGGCCTTTCCTGAGGCCACCAGAGCGGGTCCCTGAGGTCCCCGTCGTAACTCGAGAAGACCTGCCGCAACTCGAGAAAATCCAGGAGGTTCTCCCCTCCAGGCGAGATGAGGCCCATTTCCGCAGAGGTGTCTCGAGGCTCATCACACCTCACCTCTGGAACTTCGAAAGGGTCCTTCACACCCTTGGTGCAAATCAAGAAGTTCCCCGACCTAGCCGTCTCCACTCGAGAGGAATCACGAGGGTCCCGCCCACATCCAGAGGAGCCCCGTTTCCGCCTCGTAGATCGAGATGAGGGAACGTTTCCCTGCTTCGTCGGGAAAGATTTCCCGGCGTTCCCGTCGCATCTCAAGAAGAGGCCCTCTCAACAGGAACGGCGAGAGGAACTCCAGGGTCGTGCCACCATTCCAAGAGTCCCCCAGATGTCTCAGTCCATTCCAGAGGAACCTCTTTTCCCTTCACCGGCTCGTCTTTCACGCCGAGGATCGACTCACACCAAGGTGGCACGTGGCACAGCCCTGTGGGAAAGCCTCGTGGGAAAGCCTCGAGGGACAGCCTCGAGGGAAAGCCACAGATCCCTTGATCCACGTGACAGGAAGCGTGACACTACTGCTGCAGCTCGGGAGGAAAGCGCACGTGCATGCCCCCACTCGAGACGAGGCCTGACTCCCCTGGGGAGACTCAGAAGCACCCCAAGATCCATGGCAACACTGGAGAGGAATCCTCAGGTTCCGGCCCCGACTCCACACAAGGACTGAGGCCCCGGTATGGACGGGAGAGGAATTCCGAGAGGTCCCCTAGCAACTCGCATGGGGACTGGCCTTTCCTGAGGCCACCAGAGCGGGTCCCTGAGGTCCCCGTCGTAACTCGAGAAGACCTGCCGCAACTCGAGAAAATCCAGGAGGTTCTCCCCTCCAGGCGAGATGAGGCCCATTTCCGCTGAGCCGTCTCGAGGCTGATCACACCTCACCTCTGGAACTTCGAAAGGGTCCTTCACACCCTTGGTGCAAATCAAGAAGTTCCCCGACCTAGCAGTCTCCACTCGAGAGGAATCACGAGGGTCCCGCCCACATCCAGAGGAGCCCCGTTTCCGCCTCGTAGCTCGAGATGAGGGATCCTTTCCCTGCTTCGTCGGGAAAGAGTTCCCGGCGTTCCCGTCGCATCTCAAGAGGAGGCCCTCTCAACAGGAATGGCGAGAGGAACTCCAGGGTCGTGCCACCATTCCAAGAGTCCCCCAGATGTCTCAGTCCATTCCAGAGGAACCTCTTTTCCCTTCACCGGCTCGTCTTTCACGCCGAGGATCGACTCACACCAAGGTGGCACGTGGCACAGCCCTGTGGGAAAGCCTCGTGGGAAAGCCTCGAGGGACAGCCTCGAGGGAAAGCCACAGATCCCTTGATCCACGTGACAGGAAGCGTGACACTACTGCTGCAGCTCGGGAGGAAAGCGCACATGCATGCCCCCACTCGAGACGAGGCCTGACTCCCCTGGGGAGACTCAGAAGCACCCCAAGATCCATGGCAACACTGGAGAGGAATCCTCAGGTTCCAGCCCCGACTCCACACAAGGACTGAGGCCCCGGCATGGACGGGAGAGGAATCCCGAGAGGTCCCCTAGCAACTCGCATGGGGACTGGCCTTTCCTGAGGCCACCAGAGCGGGTCCCTGAGGTCCCCGTCGTAACTCGAGAAGACCTGCCGCAACTCGAGAAAATCCAGGAGGTTCTCCCCTCCAGGCGAGATGAGGCCCATTTCCGCTGAGGCGTCTCGAGGCTGATCACACCTCACCTCTGGAACTTCGAAAGGGTCCTTCACACCCTTGGTGCAAATCAAGAAGTTCCCCGACCTAGCCGCCTCCACTCGAGAGGAATTACGAGGGTCCCGCCCACATCCAGAGGAGCCCCGTTTCCGCCTCGTAGCTCTAGATGAGGGATCCTTTCCCTGCTTCTTCGGGAAAGAGTTCCCGGCGTTCCCGTCGCATCTCAAGAGGAGGCCCTCTCAACAGGAACGGCGAGAGGAACTCCAGGGTCGTGCCACCATTCCAAGAGTCCCCCAGATGTCTCAATCCATTCCAGAGGAACCTCTTTTCTCTTCACCGGCTCGTCTTTCACGCCGAGGATCGACTCACACCAAGGTAGCACGTGGCACAGCCCTGTGGGAATGCCTCGTGGGAAAGCCTCGAGGGACAGCCTCGAGGGAAAGCCACAGATCCCTTGATCCACGTGACAGGAAGCGTGACACTACTGCTGCAGCTCGGGAGGAAAGCGCACGTGCATGCCCCCACTCGAGACGAGGCCTGACTCCCCTGGGGAGACTCAGAAGCACCCCAAGATCCATGGCAACACTGGAGAGGAATCCTCAGGTTCCAGCCCCGACTCCACACAAGGACTGAGGCCCCGGCATGGACGGGAGAGGAATCCCGAGAGGTCCCCTAGCAACTCGCATGGGGACTGGCCCTTCCTGAGGCCACCAGAGCGGGTCCCTGAGGTCCCCGTCGTAACTCGAGAAGACCTGCCGCAACTCGAGAAAATCCAGGAGGTTCTCCCCTCCAGGCGAGATGAGGCCCATTTCCGCAGAGGTGTCTCGAGGCTGATCACACCTCACCTCTGGAACTTTGAAAGGGTCCTTCACACCCTTGGTGCAAATCAAGAAGTTCCCCGACCTAGCCGTCTCCACTCGAGAGGAATCACGAGGGTCCCGCCCACATCCAGAGGAGCCCCGTTTCCGCCTCGTAGCTCGAGATGAGGGAACGTTTCCCTGCTTCGTCGGGAAAGATTTCCCGGCGTTCCCGTCGCATCTCAAGAGGAGGCCCTCTCAACAGGAACGGCGAGAGGAACTCCAGGGTCGTGCCACCATTCCAAGAGTCCCCCAGATGTCTCAGTCCATTCCAGAGGAACCTCTTTTCCCTTCACCGGCTCGTCTTTCACGCCGAGGATCGACTCACACCAAGGTGGCACGTGGCACAGCCCTGTGGGAAAGCCTCGTGGAAAGCCTCGAGGGACAGCCTCGAGGGAAAGCCACAGATCCCTTGATCCACGTGCCAGGAAGCGTGACACTACTGCTGCAGCTCGGGAGGAAAGCGCACGTGCATGCCCCCACTTGAGACGAGGCCTGACTCCCCTGGGGAGAATCAGAAGCACCCCAAGATCCATGGCAACACTGGAGAGGAATCCTCAGGTTCCGGCCCCGACTCCACACAAGGACTGAGGCCCCGGCATGGACGGGAGAGGAATCCCGAGAGGTCCCCTAGCAACTCGCATGGGGACTGGCCTTTCCTGAGGCCACCAGAGCGGGTCCCTGAGGTCCCCGTCGTAACTCGAGAAGACCTGCCGCAACTCGAGAAAATCCAGGAGGTTCTCCCCTCCAGGCGAGATGAGGCCCATTTCCGCAGAGGTGTCTCGAGGCTGATCACACCTCACCTCTGGAACTTCGAAAGGGTCCTTCACACCCTTGGTGCAAATCAAGAAGTTCCCCGACCTAGCCGTCTCCACTCGAGAGGAATCACGAGGGTCCCGCCCACATCCAGAGGAGCCCCGTTTCCGCCTCGTAGCTCGAGATGAGGGAACGTTTCCCTGCTTCGTCGGGAAAGATTTCCCGGCATTCCCGTCGCATCTCAAGAAGAGGCCCTCTCAACAGGAACGGCGAGAGGAACTCCAGGGTCGTGCCACCATTCCAAGAGTCCCCCAGATGTCTCAGTCCATTCCAGAGGAACCTCTTTTCCCTTCACCGGCTCGTCTTTCACGCCGAGGATCGACTCACACCAAGGTGGCACGTGGCACAGCCCTGTGGGAAAGCCTCGTGGGAAAGCCTCGAGGGACAGCCTCGAGGGAAAGCCACAGATCCCTTGATCCACGTGACAGGAAGCGTGACACTACTGCTGCAGCTCGGGAGGAAAGCGCACGTGCATGCCCCCACTCGAGACGAGGCCTGACTCCCCTGGGAGACTCAGAAGCACCCCAAGATCCATGGCAACACTGGAGAGGAATCCTCAGGTTCCGGCCCCGACTCCACACAAGGACTGAGGCCCCGGTATGGACGGGAGAGGAATTCCGAGAGGTCCCCTAGCAACTCGCATGGGGACTGGCCTTTCCTGAGGCCACCAGAGCGGGTCCCTGAGGTCCCCGTCGTAACTCGAGAAGACCTGCCGCAACTCGAGAAAATCCAGGAGGTTCTCCCCTCCAGGCGAGATGAGGCCCATTTCCGCTGAGGCGTCTCGAGGCTGATCACACCTCACCTCTGGAACTTCGAAAGGGTCCTTCACACCCTTGGTGCAAATCAAGAAGTTCCCCGACCTAGCAGTCTCCACTCGAGAGGAATCACGAGGGTCCCGCCCACATCCAGAGGAGCCCCGTTTCCGCCTCGTAGCTCGAGATGAGGGATCCTTTCCCTGCTTCGTCGGGAAAGAGTTCCCGGCGTTCCCGTCGCATCTCAAGAGGAGGCCCTCTCAACAGGAATGGCGAGAGGAACTCCAGGGTCGTGCCACCATTCCAAGAGTCCCCCAGATGTCTCAGTCCATTCCAGAGGAACCTCTTTTCCCTTCACCGGCTCGTCTTTCACGCCGAGGATCGACTCACACCAAGGTGGCACGTGGCACAGCCCTGTGGGAAAGCCTCGTGGGAAAGCCTCGAGGGACAGCCTCGAGGGAAAGCCACAGATCCCTTGATCCACGTGACAGGAAGCGTGACACTACTGCTGCAGCTCGGGAGGAAAGCGCACATGCATGCCCCCACTCGAGACGAGGCCTGACTCCCCTGGGGAGACTCAGAAGCACCCCAAGATCCATGGCAACACTGGAGAGGAATCCTCAGGTTCCAGCCCCGACTCCACACAAGGACTGAGGCCCCGGCATGGACGGGAGAGGAATCCCGAGAGGTCCCCTAGCAACTCGCATGGGGACTGGCCTTTCCTGAGGCCACCAGAGCGGGTCCCTGAGGTCCCCGTCGTAACTCGAGAAGACCTGCCGCAACTCGAGAAAATCCAGGAGGTTCTCCCCTCCAGGCGAGATGAGGCCCATTTCCGCAGAGGTGTCTCGAGGCTGATCACACCTCACCTCTGGAACTTTGAAAGGGTCCTTCACACCCTTGGTGCAAATCAAGAAGTTCCCCGACCTAGCCGTCTCCACTCGAGAGGAATCACGAGGGTCCTGCCCACATCCAGAGGAGCCCCGTTTCCGCCTCGTAGCTCGAGATGAGGGAACGTTTCCCTGCTTCGTCGGGAAAGATTTCCCGGCGTTCCCGTCGCATCTCAAGAGGAGGCCCTCTCAACAGGAACGGCGAGAGGAACTCCAGGGTCGTGCCACCATTCCAAGAGTCCCCCAGATGTCTCAGTCCATTCCAGAGGAACCTCTTTTCCCTTCACCGGCTCGTCTTTCACGCCGAGGATCGACTCACACCAAGGTGGCACGTGGCACAGCCCTGTGGGAAAGCCTCGTGGGAAAGCCTCGAGGGACAGCCTCGAGGGAAAGCCACAGATCCCTTGATCCACGTGACAGGAAGCGTGACACTACTGCTGCAGCTCGGGAGGAAAGCGCACGTGCAAGCCCCCACTCGAGACGAGGCCTGACTCCCCTGGGGAGACTCAGAAGCACCCCAAGATCCATGGCAACACTGGAGAGGAATCCTCAGGTCCCGGCCCCGACTCCACACAAGGACTGAGGCCCCGGCATGGACGGGAGAGGAATCCCGAGAGGTCCCCTAGCAACACACATGGGGACTGGCCTTTCCTGAGGCCACCAGAGCGGGTCCCTGAGGTCCCCGTCGTAACTCGAGAAGACCTGCCGCAGCTCGAGAAAATCCAGGAGGTTCTCCCCTCCAGGCGAGATGAGGCCCATTTCCGCTGAGGCGTCTCGAGGCTGATCACACCTCACCTCTGGAACTTCGAAAGGGTCCTTCACACCCTTGGTGCAAATCAAGAAGTTCCCCGACCTAGCCGTCTCCACTCGAGAGGAATCACGAGGGTCCCGCCCACATCCAGAGGAGCCCCGTTTCCGCCTCGTAGCTCGAGATGAGGGATCCTTTCCCTGCTTCGTCGGGAAAGAGTTCCCGGCGTTCCCGTCGCATCTCAAGAGGAGGCCCTCTCAACAGGAATGGCGAGAGGAACTCCAGGGTCGTGCCACCATTCCAAGAGTCCCCCAGATGTCTCAGTCCATTCCAGAGGAACCTCTTTTCCCTTCACTGGCTCGTCTTTCACGCCGAGGATCGACTCACACCAAGGTGGCACGTGGCACAGCCCTGTGGGAAAGCCTCGTGGGAAAGCCTCGAGGGACAGCCTCGAGGGAAAGCCACAGATCCCTTGATCCACGTGACAGGAAGCGTGACACTACTGCTGCAGCTCGGGAGGAAAGCGCACATGCATTCCCCCACTCGAGACGAGGCCTGACTCCCCTGGGGAGACTCAGAAGCACCCCAAGATCCATGGCAACACTGGAGAGGAATCCTCAGGTTCCAGCCCCGACTCCACACAAGGACTGAGGCCCCGGCATGGACCGGAGAGGAATCCCGAGAGGTCCCCTAGCAACTCGCATGGGGACTGGCCTTTCCTGAGGCCACCAGAGCGGGTCCCTGAGGTCCCCGTCGTAACTCGAGAAGACCTGCCGCAACTCGAGAAAATCCAGGAGGTTCTCCCCTCCAGGCGAGATGAGGCCCATTTCCGCTGAGGCGTCTCGAGGCTGATCACACCTCACCTCTGGAACTTCGAAAGGGTCCTTCACACCCTTGGTGCAAATCAAGAAGTTCCCCGACCTAGCCGCCTCCACTCGAGAGGAATTACGAGGGTCCCGCCCACATCCAGAGGAGCCCCGTTTCCGCCTCGTAGCTCTAGATGAGGGATCCTTTCCCTGCTTCTTCGGGAAAGAGTTCCCGGGGTTCCCGTCGCATCTCAAGAGGAGGCCCTCTCAACAGGAACGGCGAGAGGAACTCCAGGGTCGTGCCACCATTCCAAGAGTCCCCCAGATGTCTCAATCCATTCCAGAGGAACCTCTTTTCTCTTCACCGGCTCGTCTTTCACGCCGAGGATCGACTCACACCAAGGTAGCACGTGGCACAGCCCTGTGGGAATGACTCGTGGGAAAGCCTCGAGGGACAGCCTCGAGGGAAAGCCACAGATCCCTTGATCCACGTGACAGGAAGCGTGACACTACTGCTGCAGCTCGGGAGGAAAGCGCACGTGCATGCCCCCACTCGAGACGAGGCCTGACTCCCCTGGGGAGACTCAGAAGCACCCCAAGATCCATGGCAACACTGGAGAGGAATCCTCAGGTTCCAGCCCCGACTCCACACAAGGACTGAGGCCCCGGCATGGACGGGAGAGGAATCCCGAGAGGTCCCCTAGCAACTCGCATGGGGACTGGCCTTTCCTGAGGCCACCAGAGCGGGTCCCTGAGGTCCCCGTCGTAACTCGAGAAGACCTGCTGCAACTCGAGAAAATCCAGGAGGTTCTCCCCTCCAGGCGAGATGAGGCCCATTTTCACTGAGGCGTCACGAGGCTGATCACACCTCACCTCTGGAACTTCGAAAGGGTCCTTCACACCCTTGGTGCAAATCAAGAAGTTCCCCGACATACCCGTCTCCACTCGAGAGGAATCACGAGGGTCCCGCCCACATCCAGAGGAGCCCCGTTTCCGCTTCGTAGCTCGAGATGAGGGATTCTTTCCCTGCTTCGTCGGGAAAGAGTTCCCGGCGTTCCCGTCGCATCTCAAGAGGAGGCCCTCTCAACAGGAACGGCGAGAGGAACTCCAGGGTCGGGCCACCATTCCAAGAGTCCCCCAGATGTCTCAGTCCATTCCAGAGGAACCTCTTTTCCCTTCACCGGCTCGTCTTTCACGCCGAGGATCGACTCACACCAAGGTGGCACGTGGCACAGCCCTGTGGGAAAGCCTCGTGGGAAAGCCTCGAGGGACAGCCTCGAGGGAAAGCCACAGATCCCTTGATCCACGTGACAGGAAGCGTGACACTACTGCTGCAGCTCGGGAGGAAAGCGCACGTGCAAGCCCCCACTCGAGACGAGGCCTGACTCCCCTGGGGAGACTCAGAAGCACCCCAAGATCCATGGCAACACTGGAGAGGAATCCTCAGGTTCCGGCCCCGACTCCACACAAGGACTGAGGCCCCGGCATGGACGGGAGAGGAATCCCGAGAGGCCCCCTAGCAACTCGCATGGGGACTGGCCTTTCCTGAGGCCACCAGAGCGGGTCCTTGAGGTCCCCGTCGTAACTCGAGAAGACCTGCCGCAACTCGAGAAAATCCAGGAGGTTCTCCCCTCCAGGCGAGAGGAGGCCCATTTCCGCTGAGGCGTCTCGAGGCTGATCACACCTCACCTCTGGAACTTCGAAAGGGTCCTTCACACCCTTGGTGCAAATCAAGAAGTTCCCCGACATACCCGTCTCCACTCGAGAGGAATCACGAGGGTCCCGCACACATCCAGAGGAGCCCCGTTTCCGCCTCGTAGCTCGAGATGAGGGATGCTTTCCCTGCTTCGTCGGGAAAGAGTTCCCGGCGTTTCCGTCGCATCTCAAGAGGAGGCCGTCTCAACAGGAACGGCGAGAGGAACTCCAAGGTCGTGCCACCATTCCAAGAGTCCCCCAGATGTTTCAGTCCATTCCAGAGGAACCACTTTTCCCTTCACCGGCTCGTCTTTCACGCCGAGGATCGACTCACACCAGGGTGGCACGTGGCACAGCCCTGTGGGAAAGCCTCGTGGGAAAGCCTCGAGGGACAGCCTCGAGGGAAAGCCACAGATCCCTTGATCCACGTGACAGGAAGCGTGACACTACTGCTGCAGCTCGGGAGGAAAGCGCACGTGCATGCCCCCACTCGAGACGAGGCCTGACTCCCCTGGGGAGACTCAGAAGCACCCCAAGATCCATGGCAACACTGGAGAGGAATCCTCAGGTTCCGGCCCCGACTCCACACAAGGACTGAGGCCCCGGCATGGACGGGAGAGGAATCCCGAGAGGTCCCCTAGCAACTCGCATGGGGACTGGCCTTTCCTGAGGCCACCAGAGCGGGTCCCTGAGGTCCCCGTCGTAACTCGAGAAGACCTGCCCCAACTCGAGAAAATCCAGGAGGTTCTCCCCTCCAGGCGAGATGAGGCCCATTTCCGCAGAGGTGTCTCGAGGCTGATCACACCTCACCTCTGGAACTTCGAAAGGATCCTTCACACCCTTGGTGCAAATCAAGAAGTTCCCTGACCTAGCCGTCTCCACTCGAGAGGAATCACGAGGGTCCCGCCCACATCCAGAGGAGCCCCGTTTCCGCCTCGTAGCTCGAGATGAGGGAACGTTTCCCTGCTTCGTCGGGAAAGATTTCCCGGCGTTCCCGTCGCATCTCAAGAGGAGGCCCTCTCAACAGGAACGGCGAGAGGAACTCCAGGGTCGTGCCACCATTCCAAGAGTCCCCCAGATGTCTCAGTCCATTCCAGAGGAACCTCTTTTCCCTTCACCGGCTCGTCTTTCACGCCGAGGATCGACTCACACCAAGGTGGCACGTGGCACTGCCCTGTGGGAAAGCCTCGTGGGAAAGCCTCGAGGGACAGCCTCGAGGGAAAGCCACAGATCCCTTGATCCACGTGACAGGAAGCGTGACACTACTGCTGCAGCTCGGGAGGAAAGCGCACGTGCATGTCCCCACTCGAGACGAGGCCTGACTCCCCTGGGGAGACTCAGAAGCACCCCAAGATCCATGGCAACACTGGAGAGGAATCCTCAGGTTCCGGCCCCGACTCCACACAAGGACTGAGGCCCCGGCATGGACGGGAGAGGAATCCCGAGAGGTCCCCTAGCAACTCGCATGGGGACTGGCCTTTCCTGAGGCCACCAGAGCGGGTCCCTGAGGTCCCCGTCGTAACTCGAGAAGACCTGCCGCAACTCGAGAAAATCCAGGAGGTTCTCCCCTCCAGGCGAGATGAGGCCCATTTCCGCAGAGGCGTCTCGAGGCTGATCACACCTCACCTCTGGAACTTCGAAAGGGTCCTTCACACCCTTGGTGCAAATCAAGAAGTTCCCCGACCTAGCCGTCTCCACTCGAGAGGAATCACGAGGGTCCCGCCCACATCCAGAGGAGCCCCGTTTCCGCCTCGTAGCTCTAGATGAGGGATCCTTTCCCTGCTTCTTCGGGAAAGAGTTCCCGGCGTTCCCGTCGCATCTCAAGAGGAGGCCCTCTCAACAGGAACGGCGAGAGGAACTCCAGGGTCGTGCCACCATTCCAAGAGTCCCCCAGATGTCTCAATCCATTCCAGAGGAACCTCTTTTCTCTTCACCGGCTCGTCTTTCACGCCGAGGATCGACTCACACCAAGGTGGCACGTGGCACAGCCCTGTGGGAATGCCTCGTGGGAAAGCCTCGAGGGACAGCCTCGAGGGAAAGCCACAGATCCCTTGATCCACGTGACAGGAAGCGTGACACTACTGCTGCAGCTCGGGAGGAAAGCGCACGTGCATGCCCCCACTCGAGACGAGGCCTGACTCCCCTGTGGAGACTCAGAAGCACCCCAAGATCCATGGCAACACTGGAAAGGAATCCTCAGGTTCCGGCCCCGACTCCACACAAGGACTGAGGCCCCGGCATGGACGGGAGAGGAATCCCGAGAGGTCCCCTAGCAACTCGCATGGGGACTGGCCTTTCCTGAGGCCACCAGAGCGGGTCCCTGAGGTCCCCGTCGTAACTCGAGAAGACCTGCCGCAACTCGAGAAAATCCAGGAGGTTCTCCCCTCCAGGCGAGATGAGGCCCATTTCCGCAGAGGTGTCTCGAGGCTGATCACACCTCACCTCTGGAACTTTGAAAGGGTCCTTCACACCCTTGGTGCAAATCAAGAAGTTCCCCGACCTAGCCGTCTCCACTCGAGAGGAATCACGAGGGTCCCGCCCACATCCAGAGGAGCCCCGTTTCCGCCTCGTAGCTCGAGATGAGGGAACGTTTCCCTGCTTCGTCGGGAAAGATTTCCCGGCGTTCCCGTCGCATCTCAAGAGGAGGCCCTCTCAACAGGAACGGCGAGAGGAACTCCAGGGTCGTGCCACCATTCCAAGAGTCCCCCAGATGTCTCAGTCCATTCCAGAGGAACCTCTTTTCCCTTCACCGGCTCGTCTTTCACGCCGAGGATCGACTCACACCAAGGTGGCACGTGGCACAGCCCTGTGGGAAAGCCTCGTGGGAAAGCCTCGAGGGACAGCCTCGAGGGAAAGCCACAGATCCCTTGATCCACGTGACAGGAAGCGTGACACTACTGCTGCAGCTCGGGAGGAAAGCGCACGTGCATGCCCCCACTCGAGACGAGGCCTGACTCCCCTGGGGAGACTCAGAAGCACCCCAAGATCCATGGCAACACTGGAGAGGAATCCTCAGGTTCCGGCCCCGACTCCACACAAGGACTGAGGCCCCGGCATGGACGGGAGAGGAATCCCGAGAGGCCCCCTAGCAACTCGCATGGGGACTGGCCTTTCCTGAGGCCACCAGAGCGGGTCCTTGAGGTCCCCGTCGTAACTCGAGAAGACCTGCCGCAACTCGAGAAAATCCAGGAGGTTCTCCCCTCCAGGCGAGAGGAGGCCCATTTCCGCTGAGGCGTCTCGAGGCTGATCACACCTCACCTCTGGAACTTCGAAAGGGTCCTTCACACCCTTGGTGCAAATCAAGAAGTTCCCCGACATACCCGTCTCCACTCGAGAGGAGTCACGAGGGTCCCGCACACATCCAGAGGAGCCCCGTTTCCGCCTCGTAGCTCGAGATGAGGGATGCTTTCCCTGCTTCGTCGGGAAAGAGTTCCCGGCGTTTCCGTCGCATCTCAAGAGGAGGCCGTCTCAACAGGAACGGCGAGAGGAACTCCAAGGTCGTGCCACCATTCCAAGAGTCCCCCAGATGTTTCAGTCCATTCCAGAGGAACCTCTTTTCCCTTCACCGGCTCGTCTTTCACGCCGAGGATCGACTCACACCAGGGTGGCACGTGGCACAGCCCTGTGGGAAAGCCTCGTGGGAAAGCCTCGAGGGACAGCCTCGAGGGAAAGCCACAGATCCCTTGATCCACGTGACAGGAAGCGTGACACTACTGCTGCAGCTCGGGAGGAAAGCGCACGTGCATGCCCCCACTCGAGACGAGGCCTGACTCCCCTGGGGAGACTCAGAAGCACCCCAAGATCCATGGCAACACTGGAGAGGAATCCTCAGGTTCCGGCCCCGAATCCACACAAGGACTGAGGCCCCGGCATGGACGGGAGAGGAATCCCGAGAGGTCCCCTAGCAACTCGCATGGGGACTGGCCTTTCCTGAGGCCACCAGAGCGGGTCCCTGAGGTCCCCGTCGTAACTCGAGAAGACCTGCCCCAACTCGAGAAAATCCAGGAGGTTCTCCCCTCCAGGCGAGATGAGGCCCATTTCCGCAGAGGTGTCTCGAGGCTGATCACACCTCACCTCTGGAACTTCGAAAGGATCCTTCACACCCTTGGTGCAAATCAAGAAGTTCCCTGACCTAGCCGTCTCCACTCGAGAGGAATCACGAGGGTCCCGCCCACATCCAGAGGAGCCCCGTTTCCGCCTCGTAGCTCGAGATGAGGGAACGTTTCCCTGCTTCGTCGGGAAAGATTTCCCGGCGTTCCCGTCGCATCTCAAGAGGAGGCCCTCTCAACAGGAACGGCGAGAGGAACTCCAGGGTCGTGCCACCATTCCAAGAGTCCCCCAGATGTCTCAGTCCATTCCAGAGGAACCTCTTTTCCCTTCACCGGCTCGTCTTTCACGCCGAGGATCGACTCACACCAAGGTGGCACGTGGCACTGCCCTGTGGGAAAGCCTCGTGGGAAAGCCTCGAGGGACAGCCTCGAGGGAAAGCCACAGATCCCTTGATCCACGTGACAGGAAGCGTGACACTACTGCTGCAGCTCGGGAGGAAAGCGCACGTGCATGCCCCCACTCGAGACGAGGCCTGACTCCCCTGGGGAGACTCAGAAGCACCCCAAGATCCATGGCAACACTGGAGAGGAATCCTCAGGTTCCGGCCCCGACTCCACACAAGGACTGAGGCCCCGGCATGGACGGGAGAGGAATCCCGAGAGGTCCCCTAGCAACTCGCATGGGGACTGGCCTTTCCTGAGGCCACCAGAGCGGGTCCCTGAGGTCCCCGTCGTAACTCGAGAAGACCTGCCGCAACTCGAGAAAATCCAGGAGGTTCTCCCCTCCAGGCGAGATGAGGCCCATTTCCGCAGAGGCGTCTCGAGGCTGATCACACCTCACCTCTGGAACTTCGAAAGGGTCCTTCACACCCTTGGTGCAAATCAAGAAGTTCCCCGACCTAGCCGTCTCCACTCGAGAGGAATCACGAGGGTCCCGCCCACATCCAGAGGAGCCCCGTATCCGCCTCGTAGCTCGAGATGAGGGAACCTTTCCCTGCTTCGCCGGGAAAGAGTTCCCGGCGTTCCCGTCGCATCTCAAGAGGAGGCCCTCTCAACAGGAACGGCGAGAGGAACTCCAGGGTCGTGCCACCATTCCAAGAGTCCCCCAGATGTCTCAGTCCATTCCAGAGGAACCTCTTTTCCCTTCACCGGCTCGTCTTTCACGCCGAGGATCGACTCACACCAAGGTGGCACGTGGCACAGCCCTGTGGGAAAGCCTCGTGGGAAAGCCTCGAGGGACAGCCTCGAGGGAAAGCCACAGATCCCTTGATCCACGTGACAGGAAGCGTGACACTACTGCTGCAGCTCGGGAGGAAAGCGCACGTGCATGCCCCCACTCGAGACGAGGCCTGACTCCCCTGGGGAGACTCAGAAGCACCCCAAGATCCATGGCAACACTGGAGAGGAATCCTCAGGTTCCGGCCCCGACTCCACACAAGGACTGAGGCCCCGGTATGGACGGGAGAGGAATTCCGAGAGGTCCCCTAGCAACTCGCATGGGGACTGGCCTTTCCTGAGGCCACCAGAGCGGGTCCCTGAGGTCCCCGTCGTAACTCGAGAAGACCTGCCGCAGGTCGAGAAAATCCAGGAGGTTCTCCCCTCCAGGCGAGATGAGGCCCATTTCCGCTGAGGCGTCTCGAGGCTGATCACACCTCACCTCTGGAACTTCGAAAGGGTCCTTCACACCCTTGGTGCAAATCAAGAAGTTCCCCGACCTAGCAGTCTCCACTCGAGAGGAATCACGAGGGTCCCGCCCACATCCAGAGGAGCCCCGTTTCCGCCTCGTAGCTCGAGATGAGGGATCCTTTCCCTGCTTCGTCGGGAAAGAGTTCCCGGCGTTCCCGTCGCATCTCAAGAGGAGGCCCTCTCAACAGGAACGGCGAGAGGAACTCCAGGGTCGTGCCACCATTCCAAGAGTCCCCCAGATGTCTCAGTCCATTCCAGAGGAAACTCTTTTCCCTTCACCGGCTCGTCTTTCACGCCGAGGATCGACTCACACCAAGGTGGCACGTGGCACAGCCCTGTGGGAAAGCCTCGTGGGAAAGCCTCGAGGGACAGCCTTGAGGGAAAGCCACAGATCCCTTGATCCACGTGACAGGAAGCGTGACACTACTGCTGCAGCTCGGGAGGAAAGCGCACATGCATGCCCCCACTCGAGACGAGGCCTGACTCCCCTGGGGAGACTCAGAAGCACCCCAAGATCCATGGCAACACTGGAGAGGAATCCTCAGGTTCCAGCCCCGACTCCACACAAGGACTGAGGCCCCGGCATGGACGGGAGAGGAATCCCGAGAGGTCCCCTAGCAACTCGCATGGGGACTGGCCTTTCCTGAGGCCACCAGAGCGGGTCCCTGAGGTCCCCGTCGTAACTCGAGAAGACCTGCCGCAACTCGAGAAAATCCAGGAGGTTCTCCCCTCCAGGCGAGATGAGGCCCATTTCCGCTGAGGCGTCTCGAGGCTGATCACACCTCACCTCTGGAACTTCGAAAGGGTCCTTCACACCCTTGGTGCAAATCAAGAAGTTCCCCGACCTAGCCGCCTCCACTCGAGAGGAATTACGAGGGTCCCGCCCACATCCAGAGGAGCCCCGTTTCCGCCTCGTAGCTCTAGATGAGGGATCCTTTCCCTGCTTCTTCGGGAAAGAGTTCCCGGCGTTCCCGTCGCATCTGAAGAGGAGGCCCTCTCAACAGGAACGGCGAGAGGAACTCCAGGGTCGTGCCACCATTCCAAGAGTCCCCCAGATGTCTCAATCCATTCCAGAGGAACCTCTTTTCTCTTCACCGGCTCGTCTTTCACGCCGAGGATCGACTCACACAAAGGTAGCACGTGGCACAGCCCTGTGGGAATGCCTCGTGGGAAAGCCTCGAGGGACAGCCTCGAGGGAAAGCCACAGATCCCTTGATCCACGTGACAGGAAGCGTGACACTACTGCTGCAGCTCGGGAGGAAAGCGCACGTGCATGCCCCCACTCGAGACGAGGCCTGACTCCCCTGGGGAGACCCAGAAGCACCCCAAGATCCATGGCAACACTGGAGAGGAATCCTCAGGTTCCAGCCCCGACTCCACACAAGGACTGAGGCCCCGGCATGGACGGGAGAGGAATCCCGAGAGGTCCCCTAGCAACTCGCATGGGGACTGGCCTTTCCTGAGGCCACCAGAGCGGGTCCCTGAGGTCCCCGTCGTAACTCGAGAAGACCTGCCGCAACTCGAGAAAATCCAGGAGGTTCTCCCCTCCAGGCGAGATGAGGCCCATTTCCGCAGAGGTGTCTCGAGGCTGATCACACCTCACCTCTGGAACTTTGAAAGGGTCCTTCACACCCTTGGTGCAAATCAAGAAGTTCCCCGACCTAGCCGTCTCCACTCGAGAGGAATCACGAGGGTCCCGCCCACATCCAGAGGAGCCCCGTTTCCGCCTCGTAGCTCGAGATGAGGGAACGTTTCCCTGCTTCGTCGGGAAAGATTTCCCGGCGTTCCCGTCGCATCTCAAGAGGAGGCCCTCTCAACAGGAACGGCGAGAGTAACTCCAGGGTCGTGCCACCATTCCAAGAGTCCCCCAGATGTCTCAGTCCATTCCAGAGGAACCTCTTTTCCCTTCACCGGCTCGTCTTTCACGCCGAGGATCGACTCACACCAAGGTGGCACGTGGCACAGCCCTGTGGGAAAGCCTCGTGGGAAAGCCTCGAGGGACAGCCTCGAGGGAAAGCCACAGATCCCTTGATCCACGTGACAGGAAGCGTGACACTACTGCTGCAGCTCGGGAGGAAAGCGCACGTGCAAGCCCCCACTCGAGACGAGGCCTGACTCCCCTGGGGAGACTCAGAAGCACCCCAAGATCCATGGCAACACTGGAGAGGAATCCTCAGGTTCCGGCCCTGACTCCACACAAGGACTGAGGCCCCGGCATGGACGGGAGAGGAATCCCGAGAGGCCCCCTAGCAACTCGCATGGGGACTGGCCTTTCCTGAGGCCACCAGAGCGGGTCCTTGAGGTCCCCGTCGTAACTCGAGAAGACCTGCCGCAACTCGAGAAAATCCAGGAGGTTCTCCCCTCCAGGCGAGAGGAGGCCCATTTCCGCTGAGGCGTCTCGAGGCTGATCACACCTCACCTCTGGAACTTCGAAAGGGTCCTTCACACCCTTGGTGCAAATCAAGAAGTTCCCCGACATACCCGTCTCCACTCGAGAGGAATCACGAGGGTCCCGCACACATCCAGAGGAGCCCCGTTTCCGCCTCGTAGCTCGAGATGAGGGATGCTTTCCCTGCTTCGTCGGGAAAGAGTTCCCGGCGTTTCCGTCGCATCTCAAGAGGAGGCCGTCTCAACAGGAACGGCGAGAGGAACTCCAAGGTCGTGCCACCATTCCAAGAGTCCCCCAGATGTTTCAGTCCATTCCAGAGGAACCTCTTTTCCCTTCACCGGCTCGTCTTTCACGCCGAGGATCGACACACAACAGGGTGGCACGTGGCACAGCCCTGTGGGAAAGCCTCGTGGGAAAGCCTGGAGGGACAGCCTCGAGGGAAAGCCACAGATCCCTTGATCCACGTGACAGGAAGCGTGACACTACTGCTGCAGCTCGGGAGGAAAGCGCATGTGCATGCCCCCACTCGAGACGAGGCCTGACTCCCCTGGGGAGACTCAGAAGCACCCCAAGATCCATGGCAACACTGGAGAGGAATCCTCAGGTTCCGGCCCCGACTCCACACAAGGACTGAGGCCCCGGCATGGACGGGAGAGGAATCCCGAGAGGTCCCCTAGCAACTCACATGGGGACTGGCCTTTCCTGAGGCCACCAGAGCGGGTCCCTGAGGTCCCCGTCGTAACTCGAGAAGACCTGCCGCAGCTCGAGAAAATCCAGGAGGTTCTCCCCTCCAGGCGAGATGAGGCCCATTTCCGCTGAGGCGTCTCGAGGCTGATCACACCTCACCTCTGGAACTTCGAAAGGGTCCTTCACACCCTTGGTGCAAATCAAGAAGTTCCCCGACCTAGCCGTCTCCACTCGAGAGGAATCACGAGGGTCCCGCCCACATCCAGAGGAGCCCCGTTTCCGCCTCGTAGCTCGAGATGAGGGATCCTTTCCCTGCTTCGTCGGGAAAGAGTTCCCGGCGTTCCCGTCGCATCTCAAGAGGAGGCCCTCTCAACAGGAATGGCGAGAGGAACTCCAGGGTCGTGCCACCATTCCAAGAGTCCCCCAGATGTCTCAGTCCATTCCAGAGGAACCTCTTTTCCCTTCACCGGCTCGTCTTTCACGCCGAGGATCGACTCACACCAAGGTGGCACGTGGCACAGCCCTGTGGGAAAGCCTCGTGGGAAAGCCTCGAGGGACAGCCTCGAGGGAAAGCCACAGATCCCTTGATCCACGTGACAGGAAGCGTGACACTACTGCTGCAGCTCGGGAGGAAAGCGCACATGCATGCCCCCACTCGAGACGAGGCCTGACTCCCCTGGGGAGACTCAGAAGCACCCCAAGATCCATGGCAACACTGGAGAGGAATCCTCAGGTTCCAGCCCCGACTCCACACAAGGACTGAGGCCCCGGCATGGACGGGAGAGGAATCCCGAGAGGTCCCCTAGCAATTCGCATGGGGACTGGCCTTTCCTGAGGCCACCAGAGCGGGTCCCTGAGGTCCCCGTCGTAACTCGAGAAGACCTGCCGCAACTCGAGAAAATCCAGGAGGTTCTCCCCTCCAGGCGAGATGAGGCCCATTTCCGCTGAGGCGTCTCGAGGCTGATCACACCTCACCTCTGGAACTTCGAAACGGTCCTTCACACCCTTGGTGCAAATCAAGAAGTTCCCCGACCTAGCCGTCTCCACTCGAGAGGAATTACGAGGGTCCCGCCCACATCCAGAGGAGCCCCGTTTCTGCCTCGTAGCTCTAGATGTGGGATCCTTTCCCTGCTTCGTCGGGAAAGAGTTCCCGGCGTTCCCGTCGCATCTCAAGAGGAGGCCCTCTCAACAGGAACGGCGAGAGGAACTCCAGAGTCGTGCCACCATTCCAAGAGTCCCCCAGATGTCTCAGTCCATTCCAGAGGAACCTCTTTTCCCTTCACCGGCTCGTCTTTCACGCCGAGGATCGACTCACACCAAGGTGGCACGTGGCACAGCCCTGTGGGAAAGCCTCGTGGGAAAGCCTCGAGGGACAGCCTCGAGGGAAAGCCACAGATCCCTTGATCCACGTGACAGGAAGCGTGACACTACTGCTGCAGCTCGGGAGGAAAGCGCACGTGCATGCCCCCACTCGAGACGAGGCCTGACTCCCCTGGGGAGACTCAGAAGCACCCCAAGATCCATGGCAACACTGGAGAGGAATCCTCAGGTTCCGGCCCCGACTCCACACAAGGACTGAGGCCCCGGCATGGACGGGAGAGGAATCCCGAGAGGTCCCCTAGCAACTCGCATGGGGACTGGCCTTTCCTGAGGCCACAAGAGCGGGTCCCTGAGGTCCCCGTCGTAACTCGAGAAGACCTGCCGCAACTCGAGAAAATCCAGAAGGTTCTCCCCTCCAGGCGAGATGAGGCCCATTTCCGCTGAGGCCTCTCGAGGCTGATCACACCTCACCTCTGGAACTTCGAAAGGGTCCTTCACACCCTTGGTGCAAATCAAGAAGTTCCCCGACCTAGCCGCCTCCACTCGAGAGGAATTAGGAGGGTCCCGCCCACATCCAGAGGAGCCCCGTTTCCGCCTCGTAGCTCGAGATGAGGGATCCTTTCCCTGCTTCGTCGGGAAAGAGTTCCCGGCGTTCCCGTCGCATCTCAAGAGGAGGCCCTCTCAACAGGAACGGCGAGAGGAACTCCAGGGTCGTGCCACCATTCCAAGAGTCCCCCAGATGTCTCAGTCCATTCCAGAGGAACCTCTTTTCCCTTCACCGGCTCGTCTTTCACGCCGAGGATCGACTCACACCAAGGTGGCACGTGGCACAGCCCTGTGGGAAAGCCTCGTGGGAAAGCCTCGAGGGACAGCCTCGAGGGAAAGCCAAAGATCCCTTGATCCACGTGACAGGAAGCGTGACACTACTGCTGCAGCTCGGGAGGAAAGCGCACGTGCAAGCCCCCACTCGACACGAGGCCTGACTCCCCTGGGGAGACTCAGAAGCACCCCAAGATCCATGGCAACACTGGAGAGGAATCCACAGGTTCCGGCCCCGACTCCACACAAGGACTGAGGCCCCGGCATGGACGGGAGAGGAATCCCGAAAGGTCCCCTAGCAACTCGCATGGGGACTGGCCTTTCCTGAGGCCACCAGAGCGGGTCCCTGAGGTCCCCGTCGTAACTCGAGAAGACCTGCCGCAACTCGAGAAAATCCAGGAGGTTCTCCCCTCCAGGCGAGATGAGGCCCATTTCCGCTGAGGCGTCTCGAGGCTGATCACACCTCACCTCTGGAACTTCGAAAGGGTCCTACACACCCTTGGTGCAAATCAAGAAGTTCCCCGACCTAGCCGTCTCCACTCGAGAGGAATTACGAGGGTCCCTCCCACATCCAGAGGAGCCCCGTTTCCGCCTCGTAGCTCTAGATGAGGGATCCTTTCCCTGCTTCGTCGGGAAAGAGTTCCCGGCGTTCCCGTCGCATCTCAAGAGGAGGCCCTCTCAACAGGAACGGCGAGAGGAACTCCAGGGTCGTGCCACCATTCCAAGAGTCCCCCAGATGTCTCAGTCCATTCCAGAGGAACCTCTTTTCCCTTCACCGGCTCGTCTTTCACGCCGAGGATCGACTCACACCAAGGTGGCACGTGGCACAGCCCTGTGGGAAAGCCTCGTGGGAAAGCCTCGAGGGACAGCCTCGAGGGAAAGCCACAGATCCCTTGATCCACGTGACAGGAAGCGTGACACTACTGCTGCAGCTCGGGAGGAAAGCGCACGTGCATGCCCCCACTCGAGACGAGGCCTGACTCCCCTGGGGAGACTCAGAAGCACCCCAAGATCCATGGCAACACTGGAGAGGAATCCTCAGGTTCCGGCCCCGACTCCACACAAGGACTGAGGCCCCGGCATGGACGGGAGAGGAATCCCGAGAGGTCCCCTAGCAACTCGCATGGGGACTGGCCTTTCCTGAGGCCACCAGAGCGGGTCCCTGATGTCCCCGTCGTAACTCGAGAAGACCTGCCGCAACTCGAGAAAATCCAGGAGGTTCTCCCCTCCAGGCGAGATGAGGCCCATTTCCGCAGAGGTGTCTCGAGGCTGATCACACCTCACCTCTGGAACTTCGAAAGGGTCCTTCACACCCTTGGTGCAAATCAAGAAGTTCCCCGACCTAGCCGTCTCCACTCGAGAGGAATCACGAGGGTCCCGCCCAAATCCAGAGGAGCCCCGTTTCCGCCTCGTAGCTCGAGATGAGGGAACGTTTCCCTGCTTCGTCGGGAAAGATTTCCCGGCGTTCCCGTCACATCTCAAGAGGAGGCCCTCTCAACAGGAACGGCGAGAGGAACTCCAGGGTCGTGCCACCATTCCAAGAGTCCCCCAGATGTCTCAGTCCATTCCAGAGGAACCTCTTTTCCCTTCACCGGCTCGTCTTTCACGCCGAGGATCGACTCACACCAAGGTGGCACGTGGCACAGCCCTGTGGGAAAGCCTCGTGGGAAAGCCTCGAGGGACAGCCTCGAGGGAAAGCCACAGATCCCTTGATCCCCGTGACAGGAAGCGTGACACTACTGCTGCAGCTCGGGAGGAAAGCGCACGTGCAAGCCCCCACTCGAGACGAGGCCTGACTCCCCTGGGGAGACTCAGAAGCACCCCAAGATCCATGGCAACACTGGAGAGGAATCCTCAGGTTCCGGCCCCGACTCCACACAAGGACTGAGGCCCCGGCATGGACGGGAGAGGAATTCCGAGAGGTCCCCTAGCAACTCGCATGGGGATTGGCCTTTCCTGAGGCCACCAGAGCGGGTCCCTGAGGTCCCCGTCGTAACTCGAGAAGACCTGCCGCAGCTCGAGAAAATCCAGGAGGTTCTCCCCTCCAGGTGAGATGAGGCCCATTTCCTCTGAGGCGTCTCGAGGCTGATCACACCTCACCTCTGGAACTTCGAAAGGGTCCTTCACACCCTTGGTGCAAATCAAGAAGTTCCCCGACCTAGCCGTCTCCACTCGAGAGGAATCACGAGGGTCCCGCCCACATCCAGAGGAGCCCCGTTTCCGCCTCGTCGCTCGAGATGAGGGATCCTTTCACTGCTTCGTCGGGAAAGAGTTCCCGGCGTTCCCGTCGCATCTCAAGAGGAGGCCCTCTGCACAGGTACGGCGAGAGGAACTCCAGGGTCGTGCCACCATTCCAAGAGTCCCCCAGATGTCTCAGTCCATTCCAGAGGAACCTCTTTTCCCTTCACCGGCTCGTCTTTCACGCCGAGGATGGACTCACACCAAGGTGGCACGTGGCACAGCCCTGTGGGAAAGCCTCGTGGGAAAGCCTCGAGGGACAGCCTCGAGGGAAAGCCACAGATCCCTTGATCCACGTGACAGGAAGCGTGACACTACTGCTGCAGCTCGGGAGGAAAGCGCACGTGCAAGCCCAGACTCGAGACGAGGCCTGACTCCCCTGGGGAGACTCAGAAGCACCCCAAGATCCATGGCAACACTGGACAGGAATCCTCAGGTTCCGGCCCTGACTCCACACAAGGACTGAGTCCCCGGCATGGACGGGAGAGGAAACCCGAGAGGTCCCCTAGCAACACGCATGGGGACTGGCCTTTCCTGAGGCCACCAGAGCGGGTCCCTGTGGTTCCCGTCGTAACTCGAGAAGACCTGCCGCAACTCGAGAAAATCCAGGAGGTTCTCCCCTCCAGGCGAGATGAGGCCCATTTCCGCTGAGGCGTCTCGAGGCTGATCACACCTCACCTCTGGAACTTCGAAACGGTCCTTCACACCCTTGGTGCAAATCAAGAAGTTCCCCGACCTAGCCGTCTCCACTCGAGAGGAATCACGAGGGTCCCGCCCACATCCAGAGGAGCCCCGTTTCCGCCTCGTAGCTCGAGATGAGGGATCCTTTCCCTGCTTCGTCGGGAAAGAGTTCCCGGCGTTCCCGTCGCATCTCAAGAGGAGGACCTCTCAACAGGAACGGCGTGAGGAACTCCAGGGTCGTGCCACCATTCCAAGAGTCCCCCAGATGTCTCAGTCCATTCCAGAGGAACCTCTTTTCCCTTCACCGGCTCGTCTTTCACGCCGAGGATCGACTCACACCAAGGTGGCACGTGGCACAGCCCTGTGGGAAAGCCTCGTGGGAAAGCCTCGAGGGACAGCCTCGAGGGAAAGCCACAGATCCCTTGATCCACGTGACAGGAAGCGTGACACTACTGCTGCAGCTCGGGAGGAAAGCGCACGTGCATGCCCCCACTCGAGACGAGGCCTGACTCCCCTGGGGAGACTCAGAAGCACCCCAAGATCCATGGCAACACTGGAGAGGAATCCTCAGGTTCCGGCCCCGACTCCACACAAGGACTGAGGCCCCGGCATGGACGGGAGAGGAAACCCGAGAGGTCCCCTAGCAACACGCATGGGGACTGGCCTTTCCTGAGGCCACCAGAGCGGGTCCCTGAGGTCCCCGTCGTAACTCGAGAAGACCTGCCGCAACTCGAGAAAATCCAGGAGGTTCTCCCCTCCAGGCGAGATGAGGCCCATTTCCGCTGAGGCGTCTCGAGGCTGATCACACCTCACCTCTGGAACTTCGAAAGTGTCCTTCACACCCTTGGTGCAAATCAAGAAGTTCCCCGACCTAGCCGTCTCCACTCGAGAGGAATCACGAGGGTCCCGCCGACATCCAGAGGAGCCCCGTTTCCGCCTCGTAGCTCGAGATGAGGGATCCTTTCCCTGCTTCGTCGGGAAAGAGTTCCCGGCGTTCCCGTCGCATCTCAAGAGGAGGCCCTCTCAACAGGAACGGCGAGAGGAACTCCAGGGTCGTGCCACCATTCCAAGAGTCCCCCAGATGTCTCAGTCCATTCCAGAGGAACCTCTTTTCCCTTCACCGGCTCGTCTTTCACGCCGAGGATCGACTCACACCAAGGTGGCACGTGGCACAGCCCTGTGGGAAAGCCTCGTGGGAAAGCCTCGAGGGACAGCCTCGAGGGAAAGCCACAGATCCCTTGATCCACGTGACAGGAAGCGTGACACTACTGCTGCAGCTCGGGAGGAAAGCGCACGTGCATGCCCCCACTCGAAACGAGGACTGACTCCCCTGGGGAGACTCAGAAGCACCCCAAGATCCATGGCAACACTGGAGAGGAATCCTCAGGTTCCGGCCCCGACTCCACACAAGGACTGAGGCCCCGGCATGGACGGGAGAGGAATCCCGAGAGGTCCCCTAGCAACTCGCATGGGGACTGGCCTTTCCTGAGGCCACCAGAGCGGGTCCCTGTGGTCCCCGTCGTAACTCGAGAAGACCTGCCGCAACTCGAGAAAATCCAGGAGGTTCTCCCCTCCAGGAGAGATGAGGCCCATTTCCGCAGAGGCGTCTCGAGGCTGATCACACCTCACCTCTGGAAATTCGAAAGGGTCCTTCACACCCTTGGTGCAAATCAAGAAGTTCCCCGACCTAGCCGTCTCCACTCGAGAGGAATTACGAGGGTCCCGCCCACATCCAGAGGAGCCCCGTTTCCCCCTCGTAGCTCTAGATGAGGGATCCTTTCCCTGCTTCGTCGGGAAAGAGTTCCCGGCGTTCCCGTCGCATCTCAAGAGGAGGCCCTCTCAACAGGAACGGCGAGAGGAACTCCAGGGTCGTGCCACCATTCCAAGAGTCCCCCAGATGTCTCAGTCCATTCCAGAGGAACCTCTTTTCCCTTCACCGGCTCGTCTTTCACGCCGAGGATCGACTCACACCAAGGTGGCACGTGGCACAGCCCTGTGGGAAAGCCTCGTGGGAAAGCCTCGAGGGACAGCCTCGAGGGAAAGCCACAGATCCCTTGATCCACGTGACAGGAAGCGTGACACTACTGCTGCAGCTCGGGAGGAAAGCGCACGTGCATGCCCCCACTCGAGACGAGGCCTGACTCCCCTGGGGAGACTCAGAAGCACCCCAAGATCCATGGCAACACTGGAGAGGAATGCTCAGGTTCCGGCCCCGACTCCACACAAGGACTGAGGCCCCGGCATGGACGGGAGAGGAATCCCGAGAGGTCCCCTAGCAACTCTCATGGGGACTGGCCTTTACTGAGGCCACCAGAGCGGGTCCCTGAGGTCCCCATAGTAACTCGAGAAGACCTGCCGCAACTCGAGAAAATCCAGGAGGTTCTCCGCTCCAGGCGAGATGAGGCCCATTTCCGCTGAGGCGTCTCGAGGCTGATCACACCTCACCTCTGGAACTTCGAAACGGTCCTTCACACCCTTGGTGCAAATCAAGAAGTTCCCCGACCTAGCCGTCTCCACTCGAGAGGAATCACGAGGGTCCCGCCCACATCCAGAGGAGCCCCGTTTCCGCCTCGTAGCTCGAGATGAGGGATCCTTTCCCTGCTTCGTCGGGAAAGAGTTCCCGGCGTTCCCGTCGCATCTCAAGAGGAGGCCCTCTCAACAGGAACGGCGAGAGGAACTCCAGGGTCGTGCCACCATTCCAAGAGTCCCCCAGATGTCTCAGTCCATTCCAGAGGAACCTCTTTTCCCATCACCGGCTCGTCTTTCACGCCGAGGATCGACTCACACCAAGGTGGCACGTGGCACAGCCCTGTGGGAAAGCCTCGTGGGAAAGCCTCGAGGGACAGCCTCGAGGGAAAGCCACAGATCCCTTGATCCACGTGACAGGAAGCGTGACACTACTGCTGCAGCTCGGGAGGAAAGCGCACGTGCATGCCCCCACTCGAGACGAGGCCTGACTCCCCTGGGGAGACTCAGAAGCACCCCCAGATCCATGGCAACACTGGAGAGCAATCCTCAGGTTCCGGCCCCGACTCCACACAAGGACTGAGGCCCCAGCATGGACGGGAGAGGAATCCCGAGAGGTCCCCTAGCAACTCGCATGGGGACTGGCCTTTCCTGAGGCCACCAGAGCGGGTCCCTGAGGTCCCCGTCGTAACTGGAGAAGACCTGCCGCAACTCGAGAAAATCTAGGATGTTCTCCCCTCCAGGCGAGATGAGGCCCATTTCCGCTGAGGCATCTCGAGGCTGATCACACCTCACCTCTGGAACTTCGAAAGGGTCATTCACACCCTTGGTGCAAATCAAGAAGTTCCCCGACCTAGCCGTCTCCACTCGAGAGGAATCACGAGGGTTCCGCCCACATCCAGAGGAGCCCCGTTTCCGCCTCGTAGCTCGAGATGAGGGATCCTTTCCCTGCTTCATCGGGAAAGAGTTCCCGGCGTTCCCGTCGCATCTCAAGAGGAGGCCCTCTCAACAGGAACGGCGAGAGGAACTCCAGGGTCGTGCCACCATTCCAAGAGTCCCCCAGATGTCTCAGTCCATTCCAGAGGAACCTCCTTTCCCTTCATCGGCTCGTCTTTCACGCCGAGGATCGACTCACAACAAGGTGGCACGTGGCACAGCCCTGTGGGAAAGCCTCGTGGGAAAGCCTCGAGGGACAGCCTCGAGGGAAAGCCACAGATCCCTTGATCCACGTGACAGGAAGCGTGACACTACTGCTGCAGCTCGGGAGGAAAGCGCACGTGCATGCCCCCACTCGAGACGAGGCCTGACTCCCCTGGGGAGACTCAGAAGCACCCCAACATCCATGGCAACACTGGAGAGGAATCCTCAGGTTCCGGCCCCGACTCCACACAAGGACTGAGGCCCCATCATGGACGGGAGAGGAATCCCGAGAGGTCCCCTAGCAACTCGCATGGGGACTGGCCTTTCCTGAGGCCACCAGAGCGGCTCCCTGAGGTCCCCGTCGTAACTCGAGAAGACCTGCCGCAACTCGAGAAAATCCAGGAGGTTCTCCCCTCCAGGCGAGATGAGGCCCATTTCCGCTGAGGCGTCTCGAGGCTGATCACACCTCACCTCTGGAACTTCGAAAGGGTCCTTCACACCCTTGGTGCAAATCAAAAAGTTCCCCGACATACCCGTCTCCACTCGAGAGGAATCACGAGGGTCCCGCCCACATCCAGAGGATCCCCGTTTCCGCCTCGTAGCTCGAGATGAGGGATCCTTTCCCTGCTTCGTCGGGAAAGAGTTCCCGGCGTTCCCGTCGCATCTGAAGAGGAGGCCCTCTCAACAGGAACGGCGAGAGGAACTCCAGGGTCGTGCCACCATTCCAAGAGTCCCCCAGATGTCTCAGTCCATTCCAGAGGAACCTCTTTTCCCTTCACCGGCTCGTCTTTCACGCCGAGGATCGACTCACACCAAGGTGGCACGTGGCACAGCCCTGTGGGAAAGCCTCGTGGGAAAGCCTCGAGGGACAGCCTCGAGGGAAAGCCACAGATCCCTTGATCCACGTGACAGGAAGCGTGACACTACTGCTGCAGCTCGGGAGGAAAGCGCACGTGCATGCCCCCACTCGAGACGAGGCCTGACTCCCCTGGGGAGACTCAGAAGCACCCCAAGATCCATGGCAACACTGGAGAGGAATCCTCAGGTTCCGGCCCCGACTCCACACAAGGACTGAGGCCCCGGCATGGACGGGAGAGGAATCCCGAGAGGTCCCCTAGCAACTCGCATGGGGACTGGCCTTTCCTGAGGCCACCAGAGCGGGTCCCTGAGGTCCCCGTCGTAACTCGAGAAGACCTGCCGCAACTCGAGAAAATCCAGGAGGTTCTCCCCTCCAGGCGAGATGAGGCCCATTTCCGCTGAGGCGTCTCGAGGCTGATCACACCTCACCTCTGGAACTTCGAAAGTGTCCTTCACACCCTTGGTGCAAATCAAGAAGTTCCCCGACCTAGCCGTCTCCACTCGAGAGGAATCACGAGGGTCCCGCCGACATCCAGAGGAGCCCCGTATCCGCCTCGTAGCTCGAGATGAGGGATCCTTTCCCTGCTTCGTCGGGAAAGAGTTCCCGGCGTTCCCGTCGCATCTCAAGAGGAGGCCCTCTCAACAGGAACGGCGAGAGGAACTCCAGGGTCGTGCCACCATTCCAAGAGTCCCCCAGATGTCTCAGTCCATTCCAGAGGAACCTCTTTTCCCTTCACCGGCTCGTCTTTCACGCCGAGGATCGACTCACACCAAGGTGGCACGTGGCACAGCCCTGTGGGAAAGCCTCGTGGGAAAGCCTCGAGGGACAGCCTCGAGGGAAAGCCACAGATCCCTTGATCCACGTGACAGGAAGCGTGACACTACTGCTGCAGCTCGGGAGGAAAGCGCACGTGCAAGCCCCCACTCGAGACGAGGCCTGACTCCCCTGGGGAGACTCAGAAGCACACCAAGATCCATGGCAACACTGGAGAGGAATGCTCAGGTTCCGGCCCCGACTCCACACAAGGACTGAGGCCCCGGCATGGACGGGAGAGGAATCCCGAGTGGTCCCCTAGCAACTCGCATGGGGACTGGCCTTTCCTGAGGCCACCAGAGCGGGTCCCTGAGGTCCCCGTCGTAACTCGAGAAGACCTGCCGCAACTCGAGAAAATCCAGGAGGTTCTCCCCTCCAGGCGAGATGAGGCCCATTTCCGCTGAGGCGTCTCGAGGCTGATCACACCTCACCTCTGGAACTTCGAAAGGGTCCTTCACACCCTTGGTGCAAATCAAGAAGTTCCCCGACCTAGCCGTCTCCACTCGAGAGGAATCACGAGGGTCCCGCCCACATCCAGAGGAGCCCCGTTTCCGCCTCGTAGCTCGAGATGAGGGATCCTTTCCCTGCTTCGTCGGGAAAGAGTTCCCGGCGTTCCTGTCGCATCTCAAGAGGAGGCCCTCTCAACAGGAACGGCGAGAGGAACTCCAGGGTCGTGCCACCATTCCAAGAGTCCCCCAGATGTCTCAGTCCATTCCAGAGGAACCTCTTTTCCCTTCACCGGCTCGTCTTTCACGCCGAGGATCGACTCACACCAAGGTGGCACGTGGCACAGCCCTGTGGGAAAGCCTCGTGGGAAAGCCTCGAGGGACAGCCTCGAGGGAAAGCCACAGATCCCTTGATCCACGTGACAGGAAGCGTGACACTACTGCTGCAGCTCGGGAGGAAAGCGCACGTGCATGCCCCCACTCGAGACGAGGCCTGACTCCCCTGGGGAGACTCAGAAGCACCCCAAGATCCATGGCAACACTGGAGAGGAATCCTCAGGTTCCGGCCCCGACTCCACACAAGGACTGAGGCCCCGGCATGGACGGGAGAGGAAACCCGAGAGGTCCCCTAGCAACACGCATGGGGACTGGCCTTTCCTGAGGCCACCAGAGCGGGTCCCTGTGGTCCCCGTCGTAACTCGAGAAGACCTGCCGCAACTCGAGAAAATCCAGGAGGTTCTCCGCTCCAGGCGAGATGAGGCTCATTTCCGCTGAGGCGTCTCGAGGCTGATCACACCTCACCTCTGGAACTTCGAAACGGTCCTTCACACCCTTGGTGCAAATCAAGAAGTTCCCCGACCTAGCCGTCTCCACTCGAGAGGAATCACGAGGGTCCCGCCGACATCCAGAGGAGCCCCGTTTCCGCCTGGTAGCTCGAGATGAGGGATCCTTTCCCTGCTTCGTCGGGAAAGAGTTCCCGGCGTTCCCGTCGCATCTCAAGAGGAGGCCCTCTCAACAGGAACGGCGAGAGGAACTCCAGGGTCGTGCCACCATTCCAAGAGTCCCCCAGATGTCTCAGTCCATTCCAGAGGAACCTCTTTTCCCATCACCGGCTCGTCTTTCACGCCGAGGATCGACTCACACCAAGGTGGCACGTGGCACAGCCCTGTGGGAAAGCCTCGTGGGAAAGCCTCGAGGGACAGCCTCGAGGGAAAGCCACAGATCCCTTGATCCACGTGACAGGAAGCGTGACACTACTGCTGCAGCTCGGGAGGAAAGCGCACGTGCATGCCCCCACTCGAGACGAGGCCTGACTCCCCTGGGGAGACTCAGAAGCACCCCAAGATCCATGGCAACACTGGAGAGGAATCCTCAGGTTCCGGCCCCGACTCCACACAAGGACTGAGGCCCCGGCATGGACGGGAGAGGAATCCCGAGAGGTCCCCTAGCAACTCGCATGGGGACTGGCCTTTCCTGAGGCCACCAGAGCGGGTCCCTGAGGTCCCCGTCGTAACTCGAGAAGACCTGCCGCAACTCGAGAAAATCCAGGAGGTTCTCCCCTCCAGGCGAGATGAGGCCCATTTCCGCTGAGGCGTCTCGAGGCTGATCACACCTCACCTCTGGAACTTCGAAAGTGTCCTTCACACCCTTGGTGCAAATCAAGAAGTTCCCCGACCTAGCCGTCTCCACTCGAGAGGAATCACGAGGGTCCCGCCGACATCCAGAGGAGCCCCGTTTCCGCCTCGTAGCTCGAGATGAGGGATCCTTTCCCTGCTTCGTCGGGAAAGAGTTCCCGGCGTTCCCGTCGCATCTCAAGAGGAGGCCCTCTCAACAGGAATGGCGAGAGGAACTCCAGGGTCGTGCCACCATTCCAAGAGTCCCCCAGATGTCTCAGTCCATTCCAGAGGAACCTCTTTTCCCTTCACCGGCTCGTCTTTCACGCCGAGGATCGACTCACACCAAGGTGGCACGTGGCACAGCCCTGTGGGAAAGCCTCGTGGGAAAGCCTCGAGGGACAGCCTCGAGGGAAAGCCACAGATCCCTTGATCCACGTGACAGGAAGCGTGACACTACTGCTGCAGCTCGGGAGGAAAGCGCACGTGCAAGCCCCCACTCGAGACGAGGCCTGACTCCCCTGGGGAGACTCAGAAGCACACCAAGATCCATGGCAACACTGGAGAGGAATGCTCAGATTCCGGCCCCGACTCCACACAAGGACTGAGGCCCCGGCATGGACGGGAGAGGAATCCCGAGTGGTCCCCTAGCAACTCGCATGGGGACTGGCCTTTCCTGAGGCCACCAGAGCGGGTCCCTGAGGTCCCCGTCGTAACTCGAGAAGACCTGCCGCAACTCGAGAAAATCCAGGAGGTTCTCCCCTCCAGGCGAGATGAGGCCCATTTCCGCTGAGGCGTCTCGAGGCTGATCACACCTCACCTCTGGAACTTCGAAAGGGTCCTTCACACCCTTGGTGCAAATCCAGAAGTTCCCCGACCTAGCCGTCTCCACTCGAGAGGAATTACGAGGGTCCCGCCCACATCCAGAGGAGCCCCGTTTCCGCCTCGTAGCTCGAGATGAGGGATCCTTTCCCTGCTTCGTCGGGAAAGAGTTCCCGGCGTTCCCGTCGCATCTCAAGAGGAGGCCCTCTCAACAGGAACGGCGAGAGGAACTCCAGGGTCGTGCCACCATTCCAAGAGTCCCCCAGATGTCTCAGTCCATTCCAGAGGAACCTCTTTTCCCATCACCGGCTCGTCTTTCACGCCGAGGATCGACTCACACCAAGGTGGCACGTGGCACAGCCCTGTGGGAAAGCCTCGTGGGAAAGCCTCGAGGGACAGCCTCGAGGGAAAGCCACAGATCCCTTGATCCACGTGACAGGAAGCGTGACACTACTGCTGCAGCTCGGGAGGAAAGCGCACGTGCATGCCCCCACTCGAGACGAGGACTGACTCCCCTGGGGAGACTCAGAAGCACCCCAAGATCCATGGCAACACTGGAGAGGAATCCTCAGGTTCCGGCCCCGACTCCACACAAGGACTGAGGCCCCGGCATGGACGGGAGAGGAATCCCGAGAGGTCCCCTAGCAACTCTCATGGGGACTGGCCTTTCCTGAGGCCACCAGAGCGGGTCCCTGAGGTCCCCGTCGTAACTCGAGAAGACCTGCCGCAACTCGAGAAAATCCAGGAGGTTCTCCCCTCCAGGCGAGATGAGGCCCATTTCCGCTGAGGCGTCTCGAGGCTGATCACACCTCACCTCTGGAAATTCGAAAGGGTCCTTCACACCCTTGGTGCAAATCAAGAAGTTCCCCGACCTAGCCGTCTCCACTCGAGAGGAATCACGAGGGTCCCGCCCACATCCAGAGGAGCCCCGTTTCCGCCTCGTAGCTCGAGATGAGGGAACCTTTCCCTGCTTCGTCGGGAAAGAGTTCCCGGCGTTCCCGTCGCATCTCAAGAGGAGGCCCTCTCAACAGGAACGGCGAGAGGAACTCCAGGGTCGTGCCACCATTCCAAGAGTCCCCCAGATGTCTCAGTCCATTCCAGAGGAACCTCTTTTCCCTTCACCGGCTCGTCTTTCACGCCGAGGATCGACTCACACCAAGGTGGCACGTGGCACAGCCCTGTGGGAAAGCCTCGTGGGAAAGCCTCGAGGGACAGCCTCGAGGGAAAGCCACAGATCCCTTGATCCACGTGACAGGAAGCGTGACACTACTGCTGCAGCTCGGGAGGAAAGCGCACGTGCATGCCCCCACTCGAGACGAGGCCTGACTCCCCTGGGGAGACTCAGAAGCACCCCAAGATCCATGGCAACACTGGAGAGGAATCCTCAGGTTCCGGCCCCGACTCCACACAAGGACTGAGGCCCCGGCATGGACGGGAGAGGAAACCCGAGAGGTCCCCTAGCAACACGCATGGGGACTGGCCTTTCCTGAGGCCACCAGAGCGGGTCCCTGTGGTCCCCGTCGTAACTCGAGAAGACCTGCCGCAACTCGAGAAAATCCAGGAGGTTCTCCGCTCCAGGCGAGATGAGGCCCATTTCCGCTGAGGCGTCTCGAGGCTGATCACACCTCACCTCTGGAACTTCGAAAGGGTCCTTCACACCCTTGGTGCAAATCAAGAAGTTCCCCGACCTAGCCGTCTCCACTCGAGAGGAATCACGAGGGTCCCGCCCACATCCAGAGGAGCCCCGTTTCCGCCTCGTAGCTCGAGATGAGGGATCCTTTCCCTGCTTCGTCGGGAAAGAGTTCCCGGCGTTCCCGTCGCATCTCAAGAGGAGGCCCTCTCAACAGGAACGGCGAGAGGAACTCCAGGGTCGTGCCACCATTCCAAGAGTCCCCCAGATGTCTCAGTCCATTCCAGAGGAACCTCTTTTCCCATCACCGGCTCGTCTTTCACGCCGAGGATCGACTCACACCAAGGTGGCACGTGGCACAGCCCTGTGGGAAAGCCTCGTGGGAAAGCCTCGAGGGACAGCCTCGAGGGAAAGCCACAGATCCCTTGATCCACGTGACAGGAAGCGTGACACTACTGCTGCAGCTCGGGAGGAAAGCACACGTGCATGCCCCCACTCGAAACGAGGACTGACTCCCCTGGGGAGACTCAGAAGCACCCCAAGATCCATGGCAACACTGGAGAGGAATCCTCAGGTTCCGGCCCCGACTCCACACAAGGACTGAGGCCCCGGCATGGACGGGAGAGGAATCCCGAGAGGTCCCCTAGCAACTCGCATGGGGACTGGCCTTTCCTGAGGCCACCAGAGCGGGTCCCTGAGGTCCCCGTCGTAACTCGAGAAGACCTGCCGCAACTCGAGAAAATCCAGGAGGTTCTCCCCTCCAGGCGAGATGAGGCCCATTTCCGCTGAGGTGTCTCGAGGCTGATCACACCTCACCTCTGGAAATTCGAAAGGGTCCTTCACACCCTTGGTGCAAATCAAGAAGTTCCCCGACCTAGCCGTCTCCACTCGAGAGGAATCACGAGGGTCCCGCCCACATCCAGAGGAGCCCCGTTTCCGCCTCGTAGCTCGAGATGAGGGAACCTTTCCCTGCTTCGTCGGGAAAGAGTTCCCGGCGTTCCCGTCGCATCTCAAGAGGAGGCCCTCTCAACAGGAACGGCGAGAGGAACTCCAGGGTCGTGCCACCATTCCAAGAGTCCCCCAGATGTCTCAGTCCATTCCAGAGAAACTTCTTTTCCCTTCACCGGCTCGTCTTTCACGCCGAGGATCGACTCACACCAAGGTGGCACGTGGCACAGCCCTGTGGGAAAGCCTCGTGGGAAAGCCTCGAGGGACAGCCTCGAGGGAAAGCCACAGATCCCTTGATCCACGTGACAGGAAGCGTGACACTACTGCTGCAGCTCGGGAGGGAAAGCGCACGTGCAAGCCCCCACTCGAGACGAGGCCTGACTCCCCTGGGGAGACTCAGAAGCACCCCAAGATCCATGGCAACACTGGAGAGGAATCCTCAGGTTCCGGCCCCGACTCCACACAAGGACTGAGGCCCCGGCATGGACGGGAGAGGAATCCCGAGTGGTCCCCTAGCAACTCGCATGGGGACTGGCCTTTCCTGAGGCCACCAGAGCCGGTCCCTGAGGTCCCCGTCGTAACTCGAGAAGACCTGCCGCAACTCGAGAAAATCCAGGAGGTTCTCCCCTCCAGGCGAGATGAGGCCCATTTCCGCTGAGGCGTCTCGAGGCTGATCACACCTCACCTCTGGAACTTCGAAGGGTACTTCACACCCTTGGTGCAAATCAAGAAGTTCCCCGACCTAGCCGTCTCCACTCGAGAGGAATTACGAGGGTCCCGCCCACATCCAGAGGAGCCCCGTTTCCGCCTCGTAGCTCTAGATGAGGGATCCTTTCCCTGCTTCGTCGGGAAAGAGTTCCCGGCGTTCCCGTCGCATCTCAAGAGGAGGCCCTCTCAACAGGAACGGCGAGAGGAACTCCAGGGTCGTGCCACCATTCTAAGAGTCCCCCAGATGTCTCAGTCCATTCCAGAGGAACCTCTTTTCCCTTCACCGGCTCGTCTTTCACGCCGAGGATCGACTCACACCAAGGTGGCACGTGGCACAGCCCTGTGGGAAAGCCTCGTGGGAAAGCCTCGAGGGACAGCCTCGAGGGAAAGCCACAGATCCCTTGATCCACGTGACAGGAAGCGTGACACTACTGCTGCAGCTCGGGAGGAAAGCGCACGTGCATGCCCCCACTCGAGACGAGGCCTGACTCCCCTGGGGAGACTCAGAAGCACCCCAAGATCCATGGCAACACTGGAGAGGAATCCTCAGGTTCCGGCCCCGACTCCACACAAGGACTGAGGCCCCGGCATGGACGGGAGAGGAAACCCGAGAGGTCCCCTAGCAACACGCATGGGGACTGGCCTTTCCTGAGGCCACCAGAGCGGGTCCCTGTGGTCCCCGTCGTAACTCGAGAAGACCTGCCGCAACTCGAGAAAATCCAGGAGGTTCTCCGCTCCAGGCGAGATGAGGCCCATTTCCGCTGAGGCGTCTCGAGGCTGATCACACCTCACCTCTGGAACTTCGAAACGGTCCTTCACACCCTTGGTGCAAATCAAGAAGTTCCCCGACCTAGCCGTCTCCACTCGAGAGGAATCACGAGGGTCCCGCCGACATCCAGAGGAGCCCCGTTTCCGCCTGGTAGCTCGAGATGAGGGATCCTTTCCCTGCTTCGTCGGGAAAGAGTTCCCGGCGTTCCCGTCGCATCTCAAGAGGAGGCCCTCTCAACAGGAACGGCGAGAGGAACTCCAGGGTCGTGCCACCATTCCAAGAGTCCCCCAGATGTCTCAGTCCATTCCAGAGGAACCTCTTTTCCCATCACCGGCTCGTCTTTCACGCCGAGGATCGACTCACACCAAGGTGGCACGTGGCACAGCCCTGTGGGAAAGCCTCGTGGGAAAGCCTCGAGGGACAGCCTCGAGGGAAAGCCACAGATCCCTTGATCCACGTGACAGGAAGCGTGACACTACTGCTGCAGCTCGGGAGGAAAGTGCACGTGCAAGCCCCCACTCGAGACGAGGCCTGACTCCCCTGGGGAGACTCAGAAGCACACCAAGATCCATGGCAACACTGGAGAGGAATGCTCAGGTTCCGGCCCCGACTCCACACAAGGACTGAGGCCCCGGCATGGACGGGAGAGGAATCCCGAGTGGTCCCCTAGCAACTCGCATGGGGACTGGCCTTTCCTGAGGCCACCAGAGCGGGTCCCTGAAGTCCCCGTCGTAACTCGAGAAGACCTGCCGCAACTCGAGAAAATCCAGGAGGTTCTCCCCTCCAGGCGAGATGAGGCCCATTTCCGCTGAGGCGTCTCGAGGCTGATCACACCTCACCTCTGGAACTTCGAAAGGGTCCTTCACACCCTTGGTGCAAATCAAGAAGTTCCCCGACCTAGCCGTCTCCACTCGAGAGGAATTACGAGGGTCCCGCCCACATCCAGAGGAGCCCCGTTTCCGCCTCGTAGCTCGAGATGAGGGATCCTTTCCCTGCTTCGTCGGGAAAGAGTTCCCGGCGTTCCCGTCGCATCTCAAGAGGAGGCCCTCTCAACAGGAACGGCGAGAGGAACTCCAGGGTCGTGCCACCATTCCAAGAGTCCCCCAGATGTCTCAGTCCATTCCAGAGGAACCTCTTTTCCCATCACCGGCTCGTCTTTCACGCCGAGGATCGACTCACACCAAGGTGGCACGTGGCACAGCCCTGTGGGAAAGCCTCGTGGGAAAGCCTCGAGGGACAGCCTCGAGGGAAAGCCACAGATCCCTTGATCCACGTGACAGGAAGCGTGACACTACTGCTGCAGCTCGGGAGGAAAGCGCACGTGCATGCCCCCACTCGAGACGAGGACTGACTCCCCTGGGGAGACTCAGAAGCACCCCAAGATCCATGGCAACACTGGAGAGGAATCCTCAGGTTCCGGCCCCGACTCCACACAAGGACTGAGGCCCCGGCATGGACGGGAGAGGAATCCCGAGAGGTCCCCTAGCAACTCTCATGGGGACTGGCCTTTCCTGAGGCCACCAGAGCGGGTCCCTGAGGTCCCCGTCGTAACTCGAGAAGACCTGCCGCAACTCGAGAAAATCCAGGAGGTTCTCCCCTCCAGGCGAGATGAGGCCCATTTCCGCTGAGGCGTCTCGAGGCTGATCACACCTCACCTCTGGAAATTCGAAAGGGTCCTTCACACCCTTGGTGCAAATCAAGAAGTTCCCCGACCTAGCCGTCTCCACTCGAGAGGAATCACGAGGGTCCCGCCCACATCCAGAGGAGCCCCGTTTCCGCCTCGTAGCTCGAGATGAGGGAACCTTTCCCTGCTTCGTCGGGAAAGAGTTCCCGGCGTTCCCGTCGCATCTCAAGAGGAGGCCCTCTCAACAGGAACGGCGAGAGGAACTCCAGGGTCGTGCCACCATTCCAAGAGTCCCCCAGATGTCTCAGTCCATTCCAGAGGAACCTCTTTTCCCTTCACCGGCTCGTCTTTCACGCCGAGGATCGACTCACACCAAGGTGGCACGTGGCACAGCCCTGTGGGAAAGCCTCGTGGGAAAGCCTCGAGGGACAGCCTCGAGGGAAAGCCACAGATCCCTTGATCCACGTGACAGGAAGCGTGACACTACTGCTGCAGCTCGGGAGGAAAGCGCACGTGCATGCCCCCACTCGAGACGAGGCCTGACTCCCCTGGGGAGACTCAGAAGCACCCCAAGATCCATGGCAACACTGGAGAGGAATCCTCAGGTTCCGGCCCCGACTCCACACAAGGACTGAGGCCCCGGCATGGACGGGAGAGGAAACCCGAGAGGTCCCCTAGCAACACGCATGGGGACTGGCCTTTCCTGAGGCCACCAGAGCGGGTCCCTGTGGTCCCCGTCGTAACTCGAGAAGACCTGCCGCAACTCGAGAAAATCCAGGAGGTTCTCCGCTCCAGGCGAGATGAGGCCCATTTCCGCTGAGGCGTCTCGAGGCTGATCACACCTCACCTCTGGAACTTCGAAAGGGTCCTTCACACCCTTGGTGCAAATCAAGAAGTTCCCCGACCTAGCCGTCTCCACTCGAGAGGAATCACGAGGGTCCCGCCCACATCCAGAGGAGCCCCGTTTCCGCCTCGTAGCTCGAGATGAGGGATCCTTTCCCTGCTTCGTCGGGAAAGAGTTCCCGGCGTTCCCGTCGCATCTCAAGAGGAGGCCCTCTCAACAGGAACGGCGAGAGGAACTCCAGGGTCGTGCCACCATTCCAAGAGTCCCCCAGATGTCTCAGTCCATTCCAGAGGAACCTCTTTTCCCATCACCGGCTCGTCTTTCACGCCGAGGATCGACTCACACCAAGGTGGCACGTGGCACAGCCCTGTGGGAAAGCCTCGTGGGAAAGCCTCGAGGGACAGCCTCGAGGGAAAGCCACAGATCCCTTGATCCACGTGACAGGAAGCGTGACACTACTGCTGCAGCTCGGGAGGAAAGCACACGTGCATGCCCCCACTCGAAACGAGGACTGACTCCCCTGGGGAGACTCAGAAGCACCCCAAGATCCATGGCAACACTGGAGAGGAATCCTCAGGTTCCGGCCCCGACTCCACACAAGGACTGAGGCCCCGGCATGGACGGGAGAGGAATCCCGAGAGGTCCCCTAGCAACTCGCATGGGGACTGGCCTTTCCTGAGGCCACCAGAGCGGGTCCCTGAGGTCCCCGTCGTAACTCGAGAAGACCTGCCGCAACTCGAGAAAATCCAGGAGGTTCTCCCCTCCAGGCGAGATGAGGCCCATTTCCGCTGAGGCGTCTCGAGGCTGATCACACCTCACCTCTGGAAATTCGAAAGGGTCCTTCACACCCTTGGTGCAAATCAAGAAGTTCCCCGACCTAGCCGTCTCCACTCGAGAGGAATCACGAGGGTCCCGCCCACATCCAGAGGAGCCCCGTTTCCGCCTCGTAGCTCGAGATGAGGGAACCTTTCCCTGCTTCGTCGGGAAAGAGTTCCCGGCGTTCCCGTCGCATCTCAAGAGGAGGCCCTCTCAACAGGAACGGCGAGAGGAACTCCAGGGTCGTGCCACCATTCCAAGAGTCCCCCAGATGTCTCAGTCCATTCCAGAGAAACTTCTTTTCCCTTCACCGGCTCGTCTTTCACGCCGAGGATCGACTCACACCAAGGTGGCACGTGGCACAGCCCTGTGGGAAAGCCTCGTGGGAAAGCCTCGAGGGACAGCCTCGAGGGAAAGCCACAGATCCCTTGATCCACGTGACAGGAAGCGTGACACTACTGCTGCAGCTCGGGAGGAAAGCGCACGTGCAAGCCCCCACTCGAGACGAGGCCTGACTCCCCTGGGGAGACTCAGAAGCACCCCAAGATCCATGGCAACACTGGAGAGGAATCCTCAGGTTCCGGCCCCGACTCCACACAAGGACTGAGGCCCCGGCATGGACGGGAGAGGAATCCCGAGTGGTCCCCTAGCAACTCGCATGGGGACTGGCCTTTCCTGAGGCCACCAGAGCCGGTCCCTGAGGTCCCCGTCGTAACTCGAGAAGACCTGCCGCAACTCGAGAAAATCCAGGAGGTTCTCCCCTCCAGGCGAGATGAGGCCCATTTCCGCTGAGGCGTCTCGAGGCTGATCACACCTCACCTCTGGAACTTCGAAAGGGTACTTCACACCCTTGGTGCAAATCAAGAAGTTCCCCGACCTAGCCGTCTCCACTCGAGAGGAATTACGAGGGTCCCGCCCACATCCAGAGGAGCCCCGTTTCCGCCTCGTAGCTCTAGATGAGGGATCCTTTCCCTGCTTCGTCGGGAAAGAGTTCCCGGCGTTCCCGTCGCATCTCAAGAGGAGGCCCTCTCAACAGGAACGGCGAGAGGAACTCCAGGGTCGTGCCACCATTCTAAGAGTCCCCCAGATGTCTCAGTCCATTCCAGAGGAACCTCTTTTCCCTTCACCGGCTCGTCTTTCACGCCGAGGATCGACTCACACCAAGGTGGCACGTGGCACAGCCCTGTGGGAAAGCCTCGTGGGAAAGCCTCGAGGGACAGCCTCGAAGGAAAGCCACAGATCCCTTGATCCACGTGACAGGAAGCGTGACACTACTGCTGCAGCTCGGGAGGAAAGCGCACGTGCATGCCCCCACTCGAGACGAGGCCTGACTCCCCTGGGGAGACTCAGAAGCACCCCAAGATCCATGGCAACACTGGAGAGGAATGCTCAGGTTCCGGCCCCGACTCCACACAAGGACTGAGGCCCCGGCATGGACGGGAGAGGAATCCCGAGAGGTCCCCTAGCAACTCTCATGGGGACTGGCCTTTCCTGAGGCCACCAGAGCGGGTCCCTGAGGTCCCCATAGTAACTCGAGAAGACCTGCCGCAACTCGAGAAAATCCAGGAGGTTCTCCCCTCCAGGCGAGATGAGGCCCATTTCCGCAGAGGTGTCTCGAGGCTGATCACACCTCACCTCTGGAACTTCGAAAGGGTCCTTCACACCCTTGGTGCAAATCAAGAAGTTCCCCGACCTAGCCGTCTCCACTCGAGAGGAATCACGAGGGTCCCGCCCACATCCAGAGGCGCCCCGTTTCCGCCTCGTAGCTCGAGATGAGGGAACGTTTCCCTGCTTCGTCGGGAAAGAGTTCCCGGCGTTCCCGTCGCATCTCAAGAGGAGGCCCTCTCAACAGGAACGGCGAGAGGAACTCCAGGGTCGTGCCACCATTCCAAGAGTCCCCCAGATGTCTCAGTCCATTCCAGAGGAACCTCTTTTCCCTTCACCGGCTCGTCTTTCACGCCGAGGATCGACTCACACCAAGGTGGCACGTGGCACAGCCCTGTGGGAAAGCCTCGTGGGAAAGCCTCGAGGGACAGCCTCGAGGGAAAGCCACAGATCCCTTGATCCACGTGACAGGAAGCGTGACACTACTGCTGCAGCTCGGGAGGAAAGCGCACGTGCATGCCCCCACTCGAGACGAGGCCTGACTCCCCTGGGGAGACTCAGAAGCACCCCAAGATCCATGGCAACACTGGAGAGGAATCCTCAGGTTCCGGCCCCGACTCCACACAAGGACTGAGGCCCCGGCATGGACGGGAGAGGAAACCCGAGAGGTCCCCTAGCAACTCGCATGGGGACTGGCCTTTCCTGAGGCCACCAGAGCGGGTCCCTGTGGTCCCCGTCGTAACTCGAGAAGACCTGCCGCAACTCGAGAAAATCCAGGAGGTTCTCCGCTCCAGGCGAGATGAGGCCCATTTCCGCTGAGGCGTCTCGAGGCTGATCACACCTCACCTCTGGAACTTCGAAACGGTCCTTCACACCCTTGGTGCAAATCAAGAAGTTCCCCGACCGAGCCGTCTCCACTCGAGAGGAATCACGAGGGTCCCGCCCACATCCAGAGGAGCCCCGTTTCCGCCTCGTAGCTCGAGATGAGGGATCCTTTCCCTGCTTCGTCGGGAAAGAGTTCCCGGCGTTCCCGTCGCATCTCAAGAGGAGGCCCTCTCAACAGGAACGGCGAGAGGAACTCCAGGGTCGTGCCACCATTCCAAGAGTCCCCCAGATGTCTCAGTCCATTCCAGAGGAACCTCTTTTCCCTTCACCGGCTCGTCTTTCACGCCGAGGATCGACTCACACCAAGGTGGCACGTGGCACAGCCCTGTGGGAAAGCCTCGTGGGAAAGCCTCGAGGGACAGCCTCGAGGGAAAGCCACAGATCCCTTGATCCACGTGACAGGAAGCGTGACACTACTGCTGCAGCTCGGGAGGAAAGCGCACGTGCATGCCCCCACTCGAGACGAGGCCTGACTCCCCTGGGGAGACTCAGAAGCACCCCAAGATCCATGGCAACACTGGAGAGGAATCCTGAGGTTCCGGCCCCGACTCCACACAAGGACTGAGGCCCCGGCATGGACGGGAGAGGAAACCCGAGAGGTCCCCTAGCAACTCGCATGGGGACTGGCCTTTCCTGAGGCCACCAGAGCGGGTCCCTGTGGTCCCCGTCGTAACTCGAGAAGACCTGCCGCAACTCGAGAAAATCCAGGAGGTTCTCCGCTCCAGGCGAGATGAGGCCCATTTCCGCTGAGGCGTCTCGAGGCTGATCACACCTCACCTCTGGAACTTCGAAACGGTCCTTCACACCCTTGGTGCAAATCAAGAAGTTCCCCGACCTAGCCGTCTCCACTCGAGAGGAATCACGAGGGTCCCGCCCACATCCAGAGGAGCCCCGTTTCCGCCTCGTAGCTCGAGATGAGGGATCCTTTCCCTGCTTCGTCGGGAAAGAGTTCCCGGCGTTCCCGTCGCATCTCAAGAGGAGGCCCTCTCAACAGGAACGGCGAGAGGAACTCCAGGGTCGTGCCACCATTCCAAGAGTCCCCCAGATGTCTCAGTCCATTCCAGAGGAACCTCTTTTCCCATCACCGGCTCGTCTTTCACGCCGAGGATCGACTCACACCAAGGTGGCACGTGGCACAGCCCTGTGGGAAAGCCTCGTGGGAAAGCCTCGAGGGACAGCCTCGAGAGAAAGCCACAGATCCCTTGATCCACGTGACAGGAAGCGTGACACTACTGCTGCAGCTCGGGAGGAAAGCACACGTGCATGCCCCCACTCGAGACGAGGACTGCCTCCCCTGGGGAGACTCAGAAGCACCCCAAGATCCATGGCAACACTGGAGAGGAATCCTCAGGTTCCGGCCCCGACTCCACACAAGGACTGAGGCCCCGGCATGGACGGGAGAGGAATCCCGAGAGGTCCCCTAGCAACTCGCATGGGGACTGGCCTTTCCTGAGGCCACCAGAGCGGGTCCCTGAGGTCCCCGTCGTAACTCGAGAAGACCTGCCGCAACTCGAGAAAATCCAGGAGGTTCTCCCCTCCAGGCGAGATGCGGCCCATTTCCGCAGAGGCGTCTCGAGGCTGATCACACCTCACCTCTGGAAATTCGAAAGGGTCCTTCACACCCTTGGTGCAAATCAAGAAGTTCCCCGACCTAGCCGTCTCCACTCGAGAGGAATCACGAGGGTCCCGCCCACATCCAGAGGAGCCCCGTTTCCGCCTCGTAGCTCGAGATGAGGGAACCTTTCCCTGCTTCGTCGGGAAAGAGTTCCCGGCGTTCCCGTCGCATCTCAAGAGGAGGACCTCTCAACAGGAACGGCGAGAGGAACTCCAGGGTCGTGCCACCATTCCAAGAGTCCCCCAGATGTCTCAGTCCATTCCAGAGGAACCTCTTTTCCCTTCACCGGCTCGTCTTTCACGCCGAGGATCGACTCACACCAAGGTGGCACGTGGCACAGCCCTGTGGGAAAGCCTCGTGGGATAGCCTCGAGGGACAGCCTCGAGGGAAAGCCACAGATCCCTTGATCCACGTGACAGGAAGCGTGACACTACTGCTGCAGCTCGGGAGGAAAGCGCACGTGCAAGCCCCCACTCGAGACGAGGCCTGACTCCCCTGGGGAGACTCAGAAGCACCCCAAGATCCATGGCAACACTGGAGAGGAATCCTCAGGTTCCGGCCCCGACTCCACACAAGGACTGAGGCCCCGGCATGGACGGGAGAGGAATCCCGAGTGGTCCCCTAGCAACTCGCATGGGGACTGGCCTTTCCTGAGGCCACCAGAGCGGGTCCCAGAGGTCCCCGTCGTAACTCGAGAAGACCTGCCGCAACTCGAGAAAATCCAGGAGGTTCTCCCCTCCAGGCGAGATGAGGCCCATTTCCGCTGAGGCGTCTCGAGGCTGATCACACCTCACCTCTGGAACTTCGAAAGGGTCCTTCACACCCTTGGTGCAAATCAAGAAGTTCCCCGACCTAGCCGTCTCCACTCGAGAGGAATTACGAGGGTCCAGCCCACATCCAGAGGAGCCCCGTTTCCGCCTCGTAGCTCTAGATGAGGGATCCTTTCCCTGCTTCGTCGGGAAAGAGTTCCCGGCGTTCCCGTCGCATCTCAAGAGGAGGCCCTCTCAACAGGAACGGCGAGAGGAACTCCAGGGTCGTGCCACCATTCCAAGAGTCCCCCAGATGTCTCAGTCCATTCCAGAGGAACCTCTTTCCCCTTCACCGGCTCGTCTTTCACGCCGAGGATCGACTCACACCAAGGTGGCACGTGGCACAGCCCTGTGGGAAAGCCTCGTGGGAAAGCCTCGAGGGACAGCCTCGAGGGAAAGCCACAGATCCCTTGATCCACGTGACAGGAAGCGTGACACTACTGCTGCAGCTCGGGAGGAAAGTGCACGTGCATGCCCCCACTCGAGACGAGGCCTGACTCCCCTGGGGAGACTCAGAAGCACCCCAAGATCCATGGCAACACTGGAGAGGAATCCTCAGGTTCCGGCCCCGACTCCACACAAGGACTGAGGCCCCGGCATGGACGGGAGAGGAAACCAGAGAGGTCCCCTAGCAACACGCATGGGGACTGGCCTTTCCTGAGGACACCAGAGCGGGTCCCTGTGGTCCCCGTCGTAACTCGAGAAGACCTGCCGCAACTCGAGAAAATCCAGGAGGTTCTCCGCTCCAGGCGAGATGAGGCCCATTTCCGCTGAGGCGTCTCGAGGCTGATCACACCTCACCTCTGGAACTTCGAAACGGTCCTTCACACCCTTGGTGCAAATCAAGAAGTTCCCCGACCTAGCCGTCTCCACTCGAGAGGAATCACGAGGGTCCCGCCCACATCCAGAGGAGCCCCGTTTCCGCCTCGTAGCTCGAGATGAGGGATCCTTTCCCTGCTTCGTCGGGAAAGAGTTCCCGGCGTTCCCGTCGCATCTCAAGAGGAGGCCCTCTCAACAGGAACGGCGAGAGGAACTCCAGGGTCGTGCCACCATTCCAAGAGTCCCCCAGATGTCTCAGTCCATTCCAGAGGAACCTCTTTTCCCATCACCGGCTCGTCTTTCACGCCGAGGATCGACTCACACCAAGGTGGCACGTGGCACAGCCCTGTGGGAAAGCCTCGTGGGAAAGCCTCGAGGGACAGCCTCGAGGGAAAGCCACAGATCCCTTGATCCACGTGACAGGAAGCGTGACACTACTGCTGCAGCTCGGGAGGAAAGCACACGTGCATGCCCCCACTCGAGACGAGGACTGACTCCCCTGGGGAGACTCAGAAGCACCCCAAGATCCATGGCAACACTGGAGAGGAATCCTCAGGTTCCGGCCCCGACTCCACACAAGGACTGAGGCCCCGGCATGGACGGGAGAGGAATCCCGAGAGGTCCCCTAGCAACTCGCATGGGGACTGGCCTTTCCTGAGGCCACCAGAGCGGGTCCCTGAGGTCCCCGTCGTAACTCGAGAAGACCTGCCGCAACTCGAGAAAATCCAGGAGGTTCTCCCCTCCAGGCGAGATGAGGCCCATTTCCGCAGAGGCGTCTCGAGGCTGATCACACCTCACCTCTGGAAATTCGAAAGGGTCCTTCACACCCTTGGTGCAAATCAAGAAGTTCCCCGACCTAGCCGTCTCCACTCGAGAGGAATCACGAGGGTCCCGCCCACATCCAGAGGAGCCCCGTTTCCGCCTCGTAGCTCGAGATGAGGGAACCTTTCCCTGCTTCGTCGGGAAAGAGTTCCCGGCGTTCCCGTCGCATCTCAAGAGGAGGCCCTCTCAACAGGAACGGCGAGAGGAACTCCAGGGTCGTGCCACCATTCCAAGAGTCCCCCAGATGTCTCAGTCCCTTCCAGAGGAACCTCTTTTCCCTTCACCGGCTCGTCTTTCACGCCGAGGATCGACTCACACCAAGGTGGCACGTGGCACAGCCCTGTGGGAAAGCCTCGTGGGAAAGCCTCGAGGGACAGCCTCGAGGGAAAGCCACAGATCCCTTGATCCACGTGACAGGAAGCGTGACACTACTGCTGCAGCTCGGGAGGAAAGCACACGTGCAAGCCCCCACTCGAGACGAGGACTGACTCCCCTGGGGAGACTCAGAAGCACCCCAAGATCCATGGCAACACTGGAGAGGAATCCTCAGGTTCCGGCCCCGACTCCACACAAGGACTGAGGCCCCGGCATGGACGGGAGAGGAATCCCGAGAGGTCCCCTAGCAACTCGCATGGGGACTGGCCTTTCCTGAGGCCACCAGAGCGGGTCCCTGAGGTCCCCGTCGTAACTCGAGAAGACCTGCCGCAACTCGAGAAAATCCAGGAGGTTCTCCCCTCCAGGCGAGATGAGGCCCATTTCCGCAGAGGCGTCTCGAGGCGGATCACACCTCCCCTCTGGAACTTCGAAAGGGTCCTTCACACCCTTGGTGCAAATCAAGAAGTTCCCCGACCTAGCCGTCTCCACTCGAGAGGAATCACGAGGGTCCCGCCCACATCCAGAGGAGCCCCGTTTCCGCCTCGTAGCTCGAGATGAGGGAACCTTTCCCTGCTTCGTCGGGAAAGAGTTCCCGGCGTTCCCGTCGCATCTCAAGAGGAGGCCCTCTCAACAGGAACGGCGAGAGGAACTCCAGGGTCGTGCCACCATTCCAAGAGTCCCCCAGATGTCTCAGTCCATTCCAGAGGAACCTCTTTTCCCTTCACCGGCTCGTCTTTCACGCCGAGGATCGACTCACACCAAGGTGGCACGTGGCACAGCCCTGTGGGAAAGCCTCGTGGGAAAGCCTCGAGGGACAGCCTCGAGGGAAAGCCACAGATCCCTTGATCCACGTGACAGGAAGCGTGACACTACTGCTGCAGCTCGGGAGGAAAGCGCACGTGCATGCCCCCACTCGAGACGAGGCCTGACTCCCCTGGGGAGACTCAGAAGCACCCCAAGATCCATGGCAACACTGGAGAGGAATGCTCAGGTTCCGGCCCTGACTCCACACAAGGACTGAGGCCCCGGCATGGACGGGAGAGGAATCCCGAGAGGTCCCCTAGCAACTCGCATGGGGACTGGCCTTTCCTGAGGCCACCAGAGCGGGTCCCTGAGGTCCCCGTCGTAACTCGAGAAGACCTGCCGCAACTCGAGAAAATCCAGGAGGTTCTCCGCTCCAGGCGAGATGAGGCCCATTTCCGCTGAGGCGTCTCGAGGCTGATCACACCTCACCTCTGGAACTTCGAAACGGTCCTTCACACCCTTGGTGCAAATCAAGAAGTTCCCCGACCTAGCCGTCTCCACTCGAGAGGAATCACGAGGGTCCCGCCGACATCCAGAGGAGCCCCGTTTCCGCCTCGTAGCTCGAGATGAGGGATCCTTTCCCTGCTTCGTCGGGAAAGAGTTCCCGGCGTTCCCGTCGCATCTCAAGAGGAGGCCCTCTCAACAGGAACGGCGAGAGGAACTCCAGGGTCGTGCCACCATTCCAAGAGTCCCCCAGATGTCTCAGTCCATTCAAGAGGAACCTCTTTTCCCATCACCGGCTCGTCTTTCACGCCGAGGATCGACTCACACCAAGGTGGTACGTGGCACAGCCCTGTGAGAAAGCCTCGTGGGAAAGCCTCGAGGGACAGCCTCGTGGGAAAGCCACAGATCCCTTGATCCACGTGACAGGAAGCGTGACACTACTGCTGCAGCTCGGGAGGAAAGCACACGTGCATGCCCCCACTCGAGACGAGGACTGACTCCCCTGGGGAGACTCAGAAGCACCCCAAGATCCATGGCAACACTGGAGAGGAATCCTCAGGTTCCGGCCCCGACTCCACACAAGGACTGAGGCCCCGGCATGGACGGGAGAGGAATCCCGAGAGGTCCCCTAGCAACTCGCATGGGGACTGGCCTTTCCTGAGGCCACCAGAGCGGGTCCCTGAGGTCCCCGTCGTAACTCGAGAAGACCTGCCGCAACTCGAGAAAATCCAGGAGGTTCTCCCCTCCAGGCGAGATGAGGCCCATTTCCGCAGAGGCGTCTCGAGGCGGATCACACCTCCCCTCTGGAACTTCGAAAGGGTCCTTCACACCCTTGGTGCAAATCAAGAAGTTCCCCGACCTAGCCGTCTCCACTCGAGAGGAATCACGAGGGTCCCGCCCACATCCAGAGGAGCCCCGTTTCCGCCTCGTAGCTCGAGATGAGGGAACCTTTCCCTGCTTCGTCGGGAAAGAGTTCCCGGCGTTCCCGTCGCATCTCAAGAGGAGGCCCTCTCAACAGGAACGGCGAGAGGAACTCCAGGGTCGTGCCACCATTCCAAGAGTCCCCCAGATGTCTCAGTCCATTCCAGAGGAACCTCTTTTCCCTTCACCGGCTCGTCTTTCACGCCGAGGATCGACTCACACCAAGGTGGCACGTGGCACAGCCCTGTGGGAAAGCCTCGTGGGAAAGCCTCGAGGGACAGCCTCGAGGGAAAGCCACAGATCCCTTGATCCACGTGACAGGAAGCGTGACACTACTGCTGCAGCTCGGGAGGAAAGCGCACGTGCAAGCCCCCACTCGAGACGAGGCCTGACTCCCCTGGGGAGACTCAGAAGCACCCCAAGATCCATGGCAACACTGGAGAGGAATCCTCAGGTTCCGGCGCCGACTCCACACAAGGACTGAGGCCCCGGCATGGACGGGAGAGGAATCCCGAGTGGTCCCCTAGCAACTCGCATGGGGACTGGCCTTTCCTGAGGCCACCAGAGCGGGTCCCTGAGGTCCCCGTCGTAACTCGAGAAGACCTGCCGCAACTCGAGAAAATCCAGGAGGTTCTCCCCTCCAGGCGAGATGAGGCCCATTTCCGCTGAGGCGTCTCGAGGCTGATCACACCTCACCTCTGGAACTTCGAAAGGGTCCTTCACACCCTTGGTGCAAATCAAGAAGTTCCCCGACCTAGCCGTCTCCACTCGAGAGGAATTACGAGGGTCCCGCCCACATCCAGAGGAGCCCCGTTTCCGCCTCGTAGCTCTAGATGAGGGATCCTTTCCCTGCTTCGTCGGGAAAGAGTTCCCGGCGTTCCCGTCGCATCTCAAGAGGAGGCCCTCTCAACAGGAACGGCGAGAGGAACTCCAGGGTCGTGCCACCATTCCAAGAGTCCCCCAGATGTCTCAGTCCATTCCAGAGGAACCTCTTTTCCCTTCACCGGCTCGTCTTTCACGCCGAGGATCGACTCACACCAAGGTGGCACGTGGCACAGCCCTGTGGGAAAGCCTCGTGGGAAAGCCTCGAGGGACAGCCTCGAGGGAAAGCCACAGATCCCTTGATCCACGTGACAGGAAGCGTGACACTACTGCTGCAGCTCGGGAGGAAAGCGCACGTGCATGCCCCCACTCGAGACGAGGCCTGACTCCCCTGGGGAGACTCAGAAGCACCCCAAGATCCATGGCAACACTGGAGAGGAATGCTCAGGTTCCGGCCCCGACTCCACACAAGGACTGAGGCCCCGGCATGGACGGGAGAGGAATCCCGAGAGGTCCCCTAGCAACTCGCATAGGGACTGGCCTTTCCTGAGGCCACCAGAGCGGGTCCCTGAGGTCCCCATAGTAACTCGAGAAGACCTGCCGCAACTCGAGAAAATCCAGGAGGTTCTCCCCTCCAGGCGAGATGAGGCCCATTTCCGCAGAGGCGTCTCGAGGCTGATCACACCTCACCTCTGGAACTTCGAAAGGGTCCTTCACACCCTTGGTGCAAATCAAGAAGTTCCCCGACCTAGCCGTCTCCACTCGAGAGGAATCACGAGGGTCCCGCCCACATCCAGAGGAGCCCCGTTTCCGCCTCGTAGCTCGAGATGAGGGAACGTTTCCCTGCTTCGTCGGGAAAGAGTTCGCGGCGTTCCCGTCGCATCTCAAGAGGAGGCCCTCTCAACAGGAACGGCGAGAGGAACTCCAGGGTCGTGCCACCATTCCAAGAGTCCCCCAGATGTCTCAGTCCATTCCAGAGGAACCTCTTTTCCCTTCACCGGCTCGTCTTTCACGCCGAGGATCGACTCACACCAAGGTGGCACGTGGCACAGCCCTGTGGGAAAGCCTCGTGGGAAAGCCTCGAGGGACAGCCTCGAGGGAAAGCCACAGATCCCTTGATCCACGTGACAGGAAGCGTGACACTACTGCTGCAGCTCGGGAGGAAAGCGCACGTGCATGCCCCCACTCGAGACGAGGCCTGACTCCCCTGGGGAGACTCAGAAGCACCCCAAGATCCATGGCAACACTGGAGAGGAATCCTCAGGTTCCGGCCCCGACTCCACACAAGGACTGAGGCCCCGGCATGGACGGGAGAGGAAACCCGAGAGGTCCCCTAGCAACACGCATGGGGACTGGCCTTTCCTGAGGCCACCAGAGCGGGTCCCTGTGGTCCCCGTCGTAACTCGAGAAGACCTGCCGCAACTCGAGAAAATCCAGGAGGTTCTCCGCTCCAGGCGAGATGAGGCCCATTTCCGCTGAGGCGTCTCGAGGCTGATCACACCTCACCTCTGGAACTTCGAAAGGGTCCTTCACACCCTTGGTGCAAATCAAGAAGTTCCCCGACCTAGCCGTCTCCACTCGAGAGGAATCACGAGGGTCCCGCCGACATCCAGAGGAGCCCCGTTTCCGCCTCGTAGCTCGAGATGAGGGATCCTTTCCCTGCTTCGTCGGGAAAGAGTTCCCGGCTTTCCCGTCGCATCTCAAGAGGAGGCCCTCTCAACAGGAACGGCGAGAGGAACTCCAGGGTCGTGCCACCATTCCAAGAGTCCCCCAGATGTCTCAGTCCATTCCAGAGGAACCTCTTTTCCCATCACCGGCTCGTCTTTCACGCCGAGGATCGACTCACACCAAGGTGGCACGTGGCACAGCCCTGTGGGAAAGCCTCGTGGGAAAGCCTCGAGGGACAGCCTCGAGGGAAAGCCACAGATCCCTTGATCCACGTGACAGGAAGCGTGACACTACTGCTGCAGCTCGGGAGGAAAGCACACGTGCATGCCCCCACTCGAGACGAGGACTGACTCCCCTGGGGAGACTCAGAAGCACCCCAAGATCCATGGCAACACTGGAGAGGAATCCTCAGGTTCCGGCCCCGACTCCACACAAGGACTGAGGCCCCGGCATGGACGGGAGAGGAATCCCGAGAGGTCCCCTAGCAACTCGCATGGGGACTGGCCTTTCCTGAGGCCACCAGAGCGGGTCCCTGAGGTCCCCGTCGTAACTCGAGAAGACCTGCCGCAACTCGAGAAAATCCAGGAGGTTCTCCCCTCCAGGCGAGATGAGGCCCATTTCCGCTGAGGCGTCTCGAGGCTGATCACACCTCACCTCTGGAACTTCGAAAGGGTCCTTCACACCCTTGGTGCAAATCAAGAAGTTCCCCGACCTAGCCGTCTCCACTCGAGTGGAATTACGAGGGTCCCGCCCACATCCAGAGGGGCCCCGTTTCCGCCTCGTAGCTCTAGATGAGGGATCCTTTCCCTGCTTCGTCGGGAAAGAGTTCCCGGCGTTCCCGTCGCATCTCAAGAGGAGGCCCTCTCAACAGGAACGGCGAGAGGAACTCCAGGGTCGTGCCACCATTCCAAGAGTCCCCCAGATGTCTCAGTCCATTCCAGAGGAACCTCTTTTCCCTTCACCGGCTCGTCTTTCACGCCGAGGATCGACTCACACCAAGGTGGCACGTGGCACAGCCCTGTGGGAAAGCCTCGTGGGAAAGCCTCGAGGGACAGCCTCGAGGGAAAGCCACAGATCCCTTGATCCACGTGACAGGAAGCGTGACACTACTGCTGCAGCTCGGGAGGAAAGCGCACGTGCATGCCCCCACTCGAGACGAGGCCTGACTCCCCTGGGGAGACTCAGAAGCACCCCAAGATCCATGGCAACACTGGAGAGGAATCCTCAGGTTCCGGCCCCGACTCCACACAAGGACTGAGGCCCCGGCATGGACGGGAGAGGAATCCCGAGAGGTCCCCTAGCAACTCGCATGGGGACTGGCCTTTCCTGAGGCCACAAGAGCGGGTCCCTGAGGTCCCCGTCGTAACTCGAGAAGACCTGCCGCAACTCGAGAAAATCCAGGAGGTTCTCCCCTCCAGGCGAGATGAGGCCCATTTCCGCTGAGGCGTCTCGAGGCTGATCACACCTCACCTCTGGAACTTCGAAAGGGTCCTTCACACCCTTGGTGCAAATCAAGAAGTTCCCCGACCTAGCCGTCTCCACTCGAGAGGAATCACGAGGGTCCCGCCCACATCCAGAGGAGCCCCGTTTCCGCCTCGTAGCTCGAGATGAGGGAACGTTTCCCTGCTTCGTCGGGAAAGAGTTCCCGGCGTTCCCGTCGCATCTCAAGAGGAGGCCCTCTCAACAGGAACGGCGAGAGGAACTCCAGGGTCGTGCCACCATTCCAAGAGTCCCCCAGATGTCTCAGTCCATTCCAGAGGAACCTCTTTTCCCTTCACCGGCTCGTCTTTCACGCCGAGGATCGACTCACACCAAGGTGGCACGTGGCACAGCCCTGTGGGAAAGCCTCGTGGGAAAGCCTCGAGGGACAGCCTCGAGGGAAAGCCACAGATCCCTTGATCCACGTGACAGGAAGCGTGACACTACTGCTGCAGCTCGGGAGGAAAGCACACGTGCACGCCCCCACTCGAGACGAGGACTGACTCCCCTGGGGAGACTCAGAAGCACCCCAAGATCCATGGCAACACTGGAGAGGAATCCTCAGGTTCCGGCCCCGACTCCACACAAGGACTGAGGCCCCGGCATGGACGGGAGAGGAATCCCGAGAGGTCCCCTAGCAACTCGAATGGGGACTGGCCTTTCCTGAGGCCACCAGAGCGGGTCCCTGAGGTCCCCGTCGTAACTCGAGAAGACCTGCCGCAACTCGAGAAAATCCAGGAGGTTCTCCCCTCCAGGCGAGATGAGGCCCATTTCCGCTGAGGCGTCTCGAGGCTGATCACACCTCACCTCTGGAACTTCGAAAGGGTCCTTCACACCCTTGGTGCAAATCAAGAAGTTCCCCGACCTAGCCGTCTCCACTCGAGAGGAATTACGAGGGTCCCGCCCACATCCAGAGGAGCCCCGTTTCCGCCTCGTAGCTCTAGATGAGGGATCCTTTCCCTGCTTCGTCGGGAAAGAGTTCCCGGCGTTCCCGTCGCATCTCAAGAGGAGGCCCTCTCAACAGGAACGGCGAGAGGAACTCCAGGGTCGTGCCACCATTCCAAGAGTCCCCCAGATGTCTCAGTCCATTTCAGAGGAACCTCTTTTCCCTTCACCGGCTCGTCTTTCACGCCGAGGATCGACTCACACCAAGGTGGCACGTGGCACAGCCCTGTGGGAAAGCCTCGTGGGAAAGCCTCGAGGGACAGCCTCGAGGGAAAGCCACAGATCCCTTGATCCACGTGACAGGAAGCGTGACACTACTGCTGCAGCTCGGGAGGAAAGCGCACGTGCATGCCCCCACTCGAGACGAGGCCTGACTCCCCTGGGGAGACTCAGAAGCACCCCAAGATCCATGGCAACACTGGAGAGGAATCCTCAGGTTCCGGCCCCGACTCCACACAAGGACTGAGGCCCCGGCATGGACGGGAGAGGAATCCCGAGAGGTCCCCTAGCAACTCGCATGGGGACTGGCCTTTCCTGAGGCCACCAGAGCGGGTCCCTGAGGTCCCCGTCGTAACTCGAGAAGACCTGCCGCAACTCGAGAAAATCCAGGAGGTTCTCCCCTCCAGGCGAGATGAGGCCCATTTCCGCTGAGGCGTCTCGAGGCTGATCACACCTCACCTCTGGAACTTCGAAAGGGTCCTTCACACCCTTGGTGCAAATCAAGAAGTTCCCCGACCTAGCCGTCTCCACTCGAGAGGAATCACGAGGGTCCCGCCCACATCCAGAGGAGCCCCGTTTCCGCCTCGTAGCTCGAGATGAGGGAACCTTTCCCTGCTTCGTCGGGAAAGAGTTCCCGGCGTTCCCGTCGCATCTCAAGAGGAGGCCCTCTCAACAGGAACGGCGAGAGGAACTCCAGGGTCGTGCCACCATTCCAAGAGTCCCCCAGATGTCTCAGTCCATTCCAGAGGAACCTCTTTTCCCTTCACCGGCTCGTCTTTCACGCCGAGGATCGACTCACACCAAGGTGGCACGTGGCACAGCCCTGTGGGAAAGCCTCGTGGGAAAGCCTCGAGGGACAGCCTCGAGGGAAAGCCACAGATCCCTTGATCCACGTGACAGGAAGCGTGACACTACTGCTGCAGCTCGGGAGGAAAGCGCACGTGCAAGCCCCCACTCGAGACGAGGCCTGACTCCCCTGGGGAGACTCAGAAGCACCCCAAGATCCATGGCAACACTGGAGAGGAATCCTCAGGTTCCGGCCCCGACTCCACACAAGGACTGAGGCCCCGGCATGGACGGGAGAGGAATCCCGAGTGGTCCCCTAGCAACTCGCATGGGGACTGGCCTTTCCTGAGGCCACCAGAGCGGGTCCCTGAGGTCCCCGTGGTAACTCGAGAAGACCTGCCGCAACTCGAGAAAATCCAGGAGGTTCTCCCCTCCAGGCGAGATGAGGCCCATTTCCGCTGAGGCGTCTCGAGGCTGATCACACCTCACCTCTGGAACTTCGAAAGGGTCCTTCACACCCTTGGTGCAAATCAAGAAGTTCCCCGACCTAGCCGTCTCCACTCGAGAGGAATTACGAGGGTCCCGCCCACATCCAGAGGAGCCCCGTTTCCGCCTCGTAGCTCTAGATGAGGGATCCTTTCCCTGCTTCGTCGGGAAAGAGTTCCCGGCGTTCCCGTCGCATCTCAAGAGGAGGCCCTCTCAACAGGAACGGCGAGAGGAACTCCAGGGTCGTGCCACCATTCCAAGAGTCCCCCAGATGTCTCAGTCCATTCCAGAGGAACCTCTTTTCCCTTCACCGGCTCGTCTTTCACGCCGAGGATCGACTCACACCAAGGTGGCACGTGGCACAGCCCTGTGGGAAAGCCTCGTGGGAAAGCCTCGAGGGACAGCCTCGAGGGAAAGCCACAGATCCCTTGATCCACGTGACAGGAAGCGTGACACTACTGCTGCAGCTCGGGAGGAAAGCGCACGTGCATGCCCCCACTCGAGACGAGGCCTGACTCCCCTGGGGAGACTCAGAAGCACCCCAAGATCCATGGCAACACTGGAGAGGAATCCTCAGGTTCCGGCCCCGACTCTACACAAGGACTGAGGCCCCGGCATGGACGGGAGAGGAATCCCGAGAGGTCCCCTAGCAACTCGCATGGGGACTGGCCTTTCCTGAGGCCACCAGAGCGGGTCCCTGAGGTCCCCGTCGTAACTCGAGAAGACCTGCCGCAACTCGAGAAAATCCAGGAGGTTCTCCCCTCCAGGCGAGATGAGGCCCATTTCTGTTGAGGCGTCTCGAGGCTGATCACACATCACCTCTGGAACTTCGAAAGGGTCCTTCACACCCTTGGTGCAAATCAAGAAGTTCCCCGACCTAGCCGTCTCCACTCGAGAGGAATCACGAGGGTCCCGCCCACATCCAGAGGAGCCCCGTTTACGCCTCGTAGCTCGAGATGAGGGAACGTTTCCCTGCTTCATCGGGAAAGATTTCCCGGCGTTCCCGTCGCATCTCAAGAGGAGGCCCTCTCAACAGGAACGGCGAGAGGAACTCCAGGGTCGTGCCACCATTCCAAGAGTCCCCCAGATGTCTCAGTCCATTCCAGAGGAACCTCTTTTCCCTTCACCGGCTCGTCTTTCACGCCGAGGATCGACTCACACCAAGGTGGCACGTGGCACAGCCCTGTGGGAAAGCCTCGTGGGAAAGCCTCGAGGGACAGCCTCGAGGGAAAGCCACAGATCCCTTGATCCACGTGACAGGAAGCGTGACACTACTGCTGCAGCTCGGGAGGAAAGCGCACGTGCAAGCCCCCACTCGAGACGAGGCCTGACTCCCCTGGGGAGACTCAGAAGCACCCCAAGATCCATGGCAACACTGGAGAGGAATCCTCAGGTTCCGGCCCCGACTCCACACAAGGACTGAGGCCCCGGCATGGACGGGAGAGGAAACCCGAGAGGTCCCCTAGCAACACGCATGGGGACTGGCCTTTCCTGAGGCCACCAGAGCGGGTCCCTGTGGTCCCCGTCGTAACTCGAGAAGACCTGCCGCAACTCGAGAAAATCCAGGAGGTTCTCCGCTCCAGGCGAGATGAGGCCCATTTCCGCTGAGGCGTTCGAGGCTGATCACACCTCACCTCTGGAACTTCGAAACGGTCATTCACACCCTTGGTGCAAATCAAGAAGTTCCCCGACCTAGCCGTCTCCACTCGAGAGGAATCACGAGGGTCCCGCCCACATCCAGAGGAGCCCCGTTTCCGCCTCGTAGCTCGAGATGAGGGATCCTTTCCCTGCTTCGTCGGGAAAGAGTTCCGGGCGTTCCCGTCGCATCTCAAGAGGAGGCCCTCTCAACAGGAACGGCGAGAGGAACTCCAGGGTCGTGCCACCATTCCAAGAGTCCCCCAGATGTCTCAGTCCATTCCAGAGGAACCTCTTTTCCCATCACCGGCTCGTCTTTCACGCCGAGGATCGACTCACACCAAGGTGGCACGTGGCACAGCCCTGTGGGAAAGCCTCGTGGGAAAGCCTCGAGGGACAGCCTCGAGGGAAAGCCACAGATCCCTTGATCCACGTGACAGGAAGCGTGACACTACTGCTGCAGCTCGGGAGGAAAGCACACGTGCATGCCCCCACTCGAGACGAGGACTGACTCCCCTGGGGAGACTCAGAAGCACCCCAAGATCCATGGCAACACTGGAGAGGAATCCTCAGGTTCCGGCCCCGACTCCACACAAGGACTGAGGCCCCGGCATGGACGGGAGAGGAATCCCGAGTGGTCCCCTAGCAACTCGCATGGGGACTGGCCATTCCTGAGGCCACCAGAGCGGGTCCCTGAGGTCCCCGTCGTAACTCGAGAAGACCTGCCGCAACTCGAGAAAATCCAGGAGGTTCTCCCCTCCAGGCGAGATGAGGCCCATTTCCGCTGAGGCGTCTCGAGGCTGATCACACCTCACCTCTGGAACTTCGAAAGGGTCCTTCACACCCTTGGTGCAAATCAAGAAGTTCCCCGACCTAGCCGTCTCCACTCGAGAGGAATTACGAGGGTCCCGCCCACATCCAGAGGAGCCCCGTTTCCGCCTCGTAGCTCTAGATGAGGGATCCTTTCCCTGCTTCGTCGGGAAAGAGTTCCCGGCGTTCCCGTCGCATCTCAAGAGGAGGCCCTCTCAACAGGAACGGCGAGAGGAACTCCAGGGTCGTGCCACCATTCCAAGAGTCCCCCAGATGTCTCAGTCCATTCCAGAGGAACCTCTTTTCCCTTCACCGGCTCGTCTTTCACGCCGAGGATCGACTCACACCAAGGTGGCACGTGGCACAGCCCTGTGGGAAAGCCTCGTGGGAAAGCCTCGAGGGACAGCCTCGAGGGAAAGCCACAGATCCCTTGATCCACGTGACAGGAAGCGTGACACTACTGCTGCAGCTCGGGAGGAAAGCACACGTGCATGCCCCCACTCGAGACGAGGACTGACTCCCCTGGGGAGACTCAGAAGCACCCCAAGATCCATGGCAACACTGGAGAGGAATCCTCAGGTTCCGGCCCCGACTCCACACAAGGACTGAGGCCCCGGCATGGACGGGAGAGGAATCCCGAGAGGTCCCCTAGCAACTCGCATGGGGACTGGCCTTTCCTGAGGCCACCAGAGCGGGTCCCTGAGGTCCCCGTCGTAACTCGAGAAGACCTGCCGCAACTCGAGAAAATCCAGGAGGTTCTCCCCTCCAGGCGAGATGAGGCCCATTTCCGCAGAGGCGTCTCGAGGCGGATCACACCTCACCTCTGGAACTTCGAAAGGGTCCTTCACACCCTTGGTGCAAATCAAGAAGTTCCCCGACCTAGCCGTCTCCACTCGAGAGGAATCACGAGGGTCCCGCCCACATCCAGAGGAGCCCCGTTTCCGCCTCGTAGCTCGAGATGAGGGAACCTTTCCCTGCTTCGTCGGGAAAGAGTTCCCGGCGTTCCCGTCGCATCTCAAGAGGAGGCCCTCTCAACAGGAACGGCGAGAGGAACTCCAGGGTCGTGCCACCATTCCAAGAGTCCCCCAGATGTCTCAGTCCCTTCCAGAGGAACCTCTTTTCCCTTCACCGGCTCGTCTTTCACGCCGAGGATCGACTCACACCAAGGTGGCACGTGGCACAGCCCTGTGGGAAAGCCTCGTGGGAAAGCCTCGAGGGACAGCCTCGAGGGAAAGCCACAGATCCCTTGATCCACGTGACAGGAAGCGTGACACTACTGCTGCAGCTCGGGAGGAAAGCGCACGTGCAAGCCCCCACTCGAGACGAGGCCTGACTCCCCTGGGGAGACTCAGAAGCACCCCAAGATCCATGGCAACACTGGAGAGGAATCCTCAGGTTCCGGCCCCGACTCCACACAAGGACTGAGGCCCCGGCATGGACGGGAGAGGAATCCCGAGTGGTCCCCTAGCAACTCGCATGGGGACTGGCCTTTCCTGAGGCCACCAGAGCGGGTCCCTGTGGTCCCCGTCGTAACTCGAGAAGACCTGCCGCAACTCGAGAAAATCCAGGAGGTTCTCCGCTCCAGGCGAGATGAGGCCCATTTCCGCTGAGGCGTCTCGAGGCTGATCACACCTCACCTCTGGAACTTCGAAACGGTCCTTCACACCCTTGGTGCAAATCAAGAAGTTCCCCGACCTAGCCGTCTCCACTCGAGAGGAATCACGAGGGTCCCGCCGACATCCAGAGGAGCCCCGTTTCCGCCTCGTAGCTCGAGATGAGGGATCCTTTCCCTGCTTCGTCGGGAAAGAGTTCCCGGCGTTCCCGTCGCATCTCAAGAGGAGGCCCTCTCAACAGGAACGGCGAGAGGAACTCCAGGGTCGTGCCACCATTCCAAGAGTCCCCCAGATGTCTCAGTCCATTCAAGAGGAACCTCTTTTCCCATCACCGGCTCGTCTTTCACGCCGAGGATCGACTCACACCAAGGTGGCACGTGGCACAGCCCTGTGGGAAAGCCTCGTGGGAAAGCCTCGAGGGACAGCCTCGAGGGAAAGCCACAGATCCCTTGATCCACGTGACAGGAAGCGTGATACTACTGCTGCAGCTCGGGAGGAAAGCACACGTGCATGCCCCCACTCGAGACGAGGACTGACTCCCCTGGGGAGACTCAGAAGCACCCCAAGATCCATGGCAACACTGGAGAGGAATCCTCAGGTTCCGGCCCCGACTCCACACAAGGACTGAGGCCCCGGCATGGACGGGAGAGGAATCCCGAGAGGTCCCCTAGCAACTCGCATGGGGACTGGCCTTTCCTGAGGCCACCAGAGCGGGTCCCTGAGGTCCCCGTCGTAACTCGAGAAGACCTGCCGCAACTCGAGAAAATCCAGGAGGTTCTCCCCTCCAGGCGAGATGAGGCCCATTTCCGCAGAGGCGTCTCGAGGCGGATCACACCTCACCTCTGGAACTTCGAAAGGGTCCTTCACACCCTTGGTGCAAATCAAGAAGTTCCCCGACCTAGCCGTCTCCACTCGAGAGGAATCACGAGGGTCCCGCCCACATCCAGAGGAGCCCCGTTTCCGCCTCGTAGCTCGAGATTAGGGAACCTTTTCCTGCTTCGTCAGGAAAGAGTTCCCGGCGTTCCCGTCGCATCTCAAGAGGAGGCCCTCTCAACAGAAACGGCGAGAGGAACTCCAGGGTCGTGCCACCATTCCAAGAGTCCCCCAGATGTCTCAGTCCCTTCCAGAGGAACCTCTTTTCCCTTCACCGGCTCGTCTTTCACGCCGAGGATCGACTCACACCAAGGTGGCACGTGGCACAGCCCTGTGGGAAAGCCTCGTGGGAAAGCCTCGAGGGACAGCCTCGAGGGAAAGCCACAGATCCCTTGATCCACGTGACAGGAAGCGTGACACTACTGCTGCAGCTCGGGAGGAAAGCGCACGTGCAAGCCCCCACTCAAGACGAGGCCTGACTCCCCTGGGGAGACTCAGAAGCACCCCAAGATCCATGGCAACACTGGAGAGGAATCCTCAGGTTCCGGCCCCGACTCCACACAAGGACTGAGGCCCCGGCATGGACGGGAGAGGAATCCCGAGTGGTCCCCTAGCAACTCGCATGGGGACTGGCCTTTCCTGAGGCCACCAGAGCGGGTCCCTGAGGTCCCCGTCGTAACTCGAGAAGACCTGCCGCAACTCGAGAAAATCCAGGAGGTTCTCCCCTCCAGGCGAGATGAGGCCCATTTCCGCTGAGGCGTCTCGAGGCTGATCACACCTCACCTCTGGAACTTCGAAAGGGTCCTTCACACCCTTGGTGCAAATCAAGAAGTTCCCCGACCTAGCCGACTCCACTCGAGAGGAATTACGAGGGTCCCGCCCACATCCAGAGGAGCCCCGTTTCCGCCTCGTAGCTCTAGATGAGGGATCCTTTCCCTGCTTCGTCGGGAAAGAGTTCCCGGCGTTCCCGTCGCATCTCAAGAGGAGGCCCTCTCAACAGGAACGGCGAGAGGAACTCCAGGGTCGTGCCACCATTCCAAGAGTCCCCCAGATGTCTCAGTCCATTCCAGAGGAACCTCTTTTCCCTTCACCGGCTCGTCTTTCACGCCGAGGATCGACTCACACCAAGGTGGCACGTGGCACAGCCCTGTGGGAAAGCCTCGTGGGAAAGCCTCGAGGGACAGCCTCGAGGGAAAGCCACAGATCCCTTGATCCACGTGACAGGAAGCGTGACACTACTGCTGCAGCTCGGGAGGAAAGCGCACGTGCATGCCCCCACTCGAGACGAGGCCTGACTCCCCTGGGGAGACTCAGAAGCACCCCAAGATCCATGGCAACACTGGAGAGGAATCCTCAGGTTCCGGCCCCGACTCCACACAAGGACTGAGGCCCCGGCATGGACGGGAGAGGAATCCCGAGAGGTCCCCTAGCAACTCTCATGGGGGCTGGCCTTTCCTGAGGCCACCAGAGCGGGTCCCTGAGGTCCCCATAGTAACTCGAGAAGACCTGCCGCAACTCGAGAAAATCCAGGAGGTTCTCCCCTCCAGGCGAGATGAGGCCCATTTCCGCAGAGGTGTCTCGAGGCTGATCACACCTCACCTCTGGAACTTCGAAAGGGTCCTTCACACCCTTGGTGCAAATCAAGAAGTTCCCCGACCTAGCCGTCTCCACTCGAGAGGAATCACGAGGGTCCCGCCCACATCCAGAGGAGCCCCGTTTCCGCCTCGTAGCTCGAGATGAGGGAACGTTTCCCTGCTTCGTCGGGAAAGAGTTCCCGGCGTTCCCGTCGCATCTCAAGAGGAGGCCCTCTCAACAGGAACGGCGAGAGGAACTCCAGGGTCGTGCCACCATTCCAAGAGTCCCCCAGATGTCTCAGTCCATTCCAGAGGAACCTCTTTTCCCTTCACCGGCTCGTCTTTCACGCCGAGGATCGACTCACACCAAGGTGGCACGTGGCACAGCCCTGTGGGAAAGCCTCGTGGGAAAGCCTCGAGGGACAGCCTCGAGGGAAAGCCACAGATCCCTTGATCCACGTGACAGGAAGCGTGACACTACTGCTGCAGCTCGGGAGGAAAGCGCACGTGCATGCCCCCACTCGAGATGAGGCCTGACTCCCCTGGGGAGACTCAGAAGCACCCCAAGATCCATGGCAACACTGGAGAGGAATCCTCAGGTTCCGGCCCCGACTCCACACAAGGACTGAGGCCCCGGCATGGACGGGAGAGGAAACCCGAGAGGTCCCTTAGCAACACGCATGGGGACTGGCCTTTCCTGAGGCCACCAGAGCGGGTCCCTGTGGTCCCCGTCGTAACTCGAGAAGACCTGCCGCAACTCGAGAAAATCCAGGAGGTTCTCCGCTCCAGGCGAGATGAGGCCCATTTCCGCTGAGGCGTCTCGAGGCTGATCACACCTCACCTCTGGAACTTCGAAACGGTCCTTCACACCCTTGGTGCAAATCAAGAAGTTCCCCGACCTAGCCGTCTCCACTCGAGAGGAATCACGAGGGTCCCGCCCACATCCAGAGGAGCCCCGTTTCCGCCTCGTAGCTCGAGATGAGGGATCCTTTCCCTGCTTCGTCGGGAAAGAGTTCCCGGCGTTCCCGTCGCATCTCAAGAGGAGGCCCTCTCAACAGGAACGGCGAGAGGAACTCCAGGGTCGTGCCACCATTCCAAGAGTCCCCCAGATGTCTCAGTCCATTCCAGAGGAACCTCTTTTCCCTTCACCGGCTCGTCTTTCACGCCGAGGATCGACTCACACCAAGGTGGCACGTGGCACAGCCCTGTGGGAAAGCCTCGTGGGAAAGCCTCGAGGGACAGCCTCGAGGGAAAGCCACAGATCCATTGATCCACGTGACAGGAAGCGTGACACTACTGCTGCAGCTCGGGAGGAAAGCACACGTGCATGCCCCCACTCGAGACGAGGCCTGACTCCCCTGGGGAGACTCAGAAGCACCCCAAGATCCATGGCAACACTGGAGAGGAATCCTCAGGTTCCGGCCCCGACTCCACACAAGGACTGAGGCCCCGGCATGGACGGGAGAGGAAACCCGAGAGGTCCCCTAGCAACATGCATGGGGACTGGCCTTTCCTGAGGCCACCAGAGCGGGTCCCTGTGGTCCCCGTCGTAACTCGAGAAGACCTGCCGCAACTCGAGAAAATCCAGGAGGTTCTCCGCTCCAGGCGAGATGAGGCCCATTTCCGCTGAGGCGTCTCGAGGCTGATCACACCTCACCTCTGGAACTTCGAAACGGTCCTTCACACCCTTGGTGCAAATCAAGAAGTTCCCCGACCTAGCCGTCTCCACTCGAGAGGAATCACGAGGGTCCCGCCGACATCCAGAGGAGCCCCGTTTCCGCCTCGTAGCTCGAGATGAGGGATCCTTTCCCTGCTTCGTCGGGAAAGAGTTCCCGGCGTTCCCGTCGCATCTCAAGAGGAGGCCCTCTCAACAGGAACGGCGAGAGGAACTCCAGGGTCGTACCACCATTCCAAGAGTCCCCCAGATGTCTCAGTCCATTCAAGAGGAACCTCTTTTCCCATCACCGGCTCGTCTTTCACGCCGAGGATCGACTCACACCAAGGTGGCACGTGGCACAGCCCTGTGGGAAAGCCTCGTGGGAAAGCCTCGAGGGACAGCCTCGAGGGAAAGCCACAGATCCCTTGATCCACGTGACAGGAAGCGTGATACTACTGCTGCAGCTCGGGAGGAAAGCACACGTGCATGCCCCCACTCGAGACGAGGACTGACTCCCCTGGGGAGACTCAGAAGCACCCCAAGATCCATGGCAACACTGGAGAGGAATCCTCAGGTTCCGGCCTCGACTCCACACAAGGACTGAGGCCCCGGCATGGACGGGAGAGGAATCCCGAGAGGTCCCCTAGCAACTCGCATGGGGACTGGCCTTTCCTGAGGCCACCAGAGCGGGTCCCTGAGGTCCCCGTCGTAACTCGAGAAGACCTGCCGCAACTCGAGAAAATCCAGGAGGTTCTCCTCTCCAGGCGAGATGAGGCCCATTTCCGCAGAGGCGTCTCGAGGCGGATCACACCTCACCTCTGGAACTTCGAAAGGGTCCTTCACACCCTTGGTGCAAATCAAGAAGTTCCCCGACCTAGCCGTCTCCACTCGAGAGGAATCACGAGGGTCCCGCCCACATCCAGAGGAGCCCCGTTTCCGCCTCGTAGCTCGAGATTAGGGAACCTTTCCCTGCTTCGTCGGGAAAGAGTTCCCGGCGTTCCCGTCGCATCTCAAGAGGAGGCCCTCTCAACAGAAACGGCGAGAGGAACTCCAGGGTCGTGCCACCATTCCAAGAGTCCCCCAGATGTCTCAGTCCCTTCCAGAGGAACCTCTTTTCCCTTCACCGGCTCGTCTTTCACGCCGAGGATCGACTCACACCAAGGTGGCACGTGGCACAGCCCTGTGGGAAAGCCTCGTGGGAAAGCCTCGAGGGACAGCCTCGAGGGAAAGCCACAGATCCCTTGATCCACGTGACAGGAAGCGTGACACTACTGCTGCAGCTCGGGAGGAAAGCGCACGTGCAAGCCCCCACTCGAGACGAGGCCTGACTCCCCTGGGGAGACTCAGAAGCACCCCAAGATCCATGGCAACACTGGAGAGGAATCCTCAGGTTCCGGCCCCGACTCCACACAAGGACTGAGGCCCCGGCATGGACGGGAGAGGAATCCCGAGTGGTCCCCTAGCAACTCGCATGGGGACTGGCCTTTCCTGAGGCCACCAGAGCGGGTCCCTGAGGTCCCCGTCGTAACTCGAGAAGACCTGCCGCAACTCGAGAAAATCCAGGAGGTTCTCCCCTCCAGGCGAGATGAGGCCCATTTCCGCTGAGGCGTCTCGAGGCTGATCACACCTCACCTCTGGAACTTCGAAAGGGTCCTTCACACCCTTGGTGCAAATCAAGAAGTTCCCCGACCTAGCCGTCTCCACTCGAGAGGAATTACGAGGGTCCCGCCCACATCCAGAGGAGCCCCGTTTCCGCCTCGTAGCTCTAGATGAGGGATCCTTTCCCTGCTTCGTCGGGAAAGAGTTCCCGGCGTTCCCGTCGCATCTCAAGAGGAGGCCCTCTCAACAGGAACGGCGAGAGGAACTCCAGGGTCGTGCCACCATTCCAAGAGTCCCCCAGATGTCTCAGTCCATTCCAGAGGAACCTCTTTTCCCTTCACCGGCTCGTCTTTCACGCCGAGGATCGACTCACACCAAGGTGGCACGTGGCACAGCCCTGTGGGAAAGCCTCGTGGGAAAGCCTCGAGGGACAGCCTCGAGGGAAAGCCACAGATCCCTTGATCCACGTGACAGGAAGCGTGACACTACTGCTGCAGCTCGGGAGGAAAGCGCACGTGCATGCCCCCACTCGAGACGAGGCCTGACTCCCCTGGGGAGACTCAGAAGCACCCCAAGATCCATGGCAACACTGGAGAGGAATGCTCAGGTTCCGGCCCCGACTCCACACAAGGACTGAGGCCCCGGCATGGACGGGAGAGGAATCCCGAGAGGTCCCCTAGCAACTCTCATGGGGGCTGGCCTTTCCTGAGGCCACCAGAGCGGGTCCCTGAGGTCCCCATAGTAACTGGAGAAGACCTGCCGCAACTCGAGAAAATCCAGGAGGTTCTCCCCTCCAGGCGAGATGAGGCCCATTTCCGCAGATGTGTCTCGAGGCTGATCACACCTCACCTCTGGAACTTCGAAAGGGTCCTTCACACCCTTGGTGCAAATCAAGAAGTTCCCCGACCTAGCCGTCTCCACTCGAGAGGAATCACGAGGGTCCCGCCCACATCCAGAGGAGCCCCGTTTCCGCCTCGTAGCTCGAGATGAGGGAACGTTTCCCTGCTTCGTCGGGAAAGAGTTCCCGGCGTTCCCGTCGCATCTCAAGAGGAGGCCCTCTCAACAGGAACGGCGAGAGGAACTCCAGGGTCGTGCCACCATTCCAAGAGTCCCCCAGATGTCTCAGTCCATTCCAGAGGAACCTCTTTTCCCTTCACCGGCTCGTCTTTCACGCCGAGGATCGACTCACACCAAGGTGGCACGTGGCACAGCCCTGTGGGAAAGCCTCGTGGGAAAGCCTCGAGGGACAGCCTCGAGGGAAAGCCACAGATCCCTTGATCCACGTGACAGGAAGCGTGACACTACTGCTGCAGCTCGGGAGGAAAGCGCACGTGCATGCCCCCACTCGAGACGAGGCCTGACTCCCCTGGGGAGACTCAGAAGCACCCCAAGATCCATGGCAACACTGGAGAGGAATCCTCAGGTTCCGGCCCCGACTCCACACAAGGACTGAGGCCCCGGCATGGACGGGAGAGGAAACCCGAGAGGTCCCCTAGCAACACGCATGGGGACTGGCCTTTCCTGAGGCCACCAGAGCGGGTCCCTGTGGTCCCCGTCGTAACTCGAGAAGACCTGCCGCAACTCGAGAAAATCCAGGAGGTTCTCCGCTCCAGGCGAGATGAGGCCCATTTCCGCAGAGGTGTCTCGAGGCTGATCACACCTCACCTCTGGAACTTCGAAACGGTCCTTCACACCCTTGGTGCAAATCAAGAAGTTCCCCGACCTAGCCGTCTCCACTCGAGAGGAATCACGAGGGTCCCGCCCACATCCAGAGGAGCCCCGTTTCCGCCTCGTAGCTCGAGATGAGGGATCCTTTCCCTGCTTCGTCGGGAAAGAGTTCCCGGCGTTCCCGTCGCATCTCAAGAGGAGGCCCTCTCAACAGGAACGGCGAGAGGAACTCCAGGGTCGTGCCACCATTCCAAGAGTCCCCCAGATGTCTCAGTCCATTCCAGAGGAACCTCTTTTCCCATCACCGGCTCGTCTTTCACGCCGAGGATCGACTCACACCAAGGTGGCACGTGGCACAGCCCTGTGGGAAAGCCTCGTGGGAAAGCCTCGAGGGACAGCCTCGAGGGAAAGCCACAGATCCCTTGATCCACGTGACAGGAAGCGTGACACTACTGCTGCAGCTCGGGAGGAAAGCACACGTGCATGCCCCCACTCGAGACGAGGACTGACTCCCCTGGGGAGACTCAGAAGCACCCCAAGATCCATGGCAACACTGGAGAGGAATCCTCAGGTTCCGGCCCCGACTCCACACAAGGACTGAGGCCCCGGCATGGACGGGAGAGGAATCCCGAGAGGTCGCCTAGCAACTCGCATGGGGACTGGCCTTTCCTGAGGCCACCAGAGCGGGTCCCTGAGGTCCCCGTCGTAACTCGAGAAGACCTGCCGCAACTCGAGAAAATCCAGGAGGTTCTCCCCTCCAGGCGAGATGAGGCCCATTTCCGCAGAGGCGTCTCGAGGCTGATCACACCTCACCTCTGGAAATTCGAAAGGGTCCTTCACACCCTTGGTGCAAATCAAGAAGTTCCCCGACCTAGCCGTCTCCACTCGAGAGGAATCACGAGGGTCCCGCCCACATCCAGAGGAGCCCCGTTTCCGCCTCGTAGCTCGAGATGAGGGAACCTTTCCCTGCTTCGTCGGGAAAGAGTTCCCGGCGTTCCCGTCGCATCTCAAGAGGAGGCCCTCTCAACAGAAACGGCGAGAGGAACTCCAGGGTCGTGCCACCATTCCAAGAGTCCCCCAGATGTCTCAGTCCCTTCCAGAGGAACCTCTTTTCCCTTCACCGGCTCGTCATTCACGCCGAGGATCGACTCACACCAAGGTGGCACGTGGCACAGCCCTGTGGGAAAGCCTCGTGGGAAAGCCTCGAGGGACAGCCTCGAGGGAAAGCCACAGATCCCTTGATCCACGTGACAGGAAGCGTGACACTACTGCTGCAGCTCGGGAGGAAAGCGCACGTGCAAGCCCCCACTCGAGACGAGGCCTGACTCCCCTGGGGAGACTCAGAAGCACCCCAAGATCCATGGCAACACTGGAGAGGAATCCTCAGGTTCCGGCCCCGACTCCACACAAGGACTGAGGCCCCGGCATGGACGGGAGAGGAATCCCGAGTGGTCCCCTAGCAACTCGCATGGGGACTGGCCTTTCCTGAGGCCACCAGAGCGGGTCCCTGAGGTCCCCGTCGTAACTCGAGAAGACCTGCCGCAACTCGAGAAAATCCAGGAGGTTCTCCCCTCCAGGCGAGATGAGGCCCATTTCCGCTGAGGCGTCTCGAGGCTGATCACACCTCACCTCTGGAACTTCGAAAGGGTCCTTCACACCCTTGGTGCAAATCCAGAAGTTCCCCGACCTAGCCGTCTCCACTCGAGAGGAATTACGAGGGTCCCGCCCACATCCAGAGGAGCCCCGTTTCCGCCTCGTAGCTCTAGATGAGGGATCCTTTCCCTGCTTCGTCGGGAAAGAGTTCCCGGCGTTCCCGTCGCATCTCAAGAGGAGGCCCTCTCAACAGGAACGGCGAGAGGAACTCCAGGGTCGTGCCACCATTCCAAGAGTCCCCCAGATGTCTCAGTCCATTCCAGAGGAACCTCTTTTCCCTTCACCGGCTCGTCTTTCACGCCGAGGATCGACTCACACCAAGGTGGCACGTGGCACAGCCCTGTGGGAAAGCCTCGTGGGAAAGCCTCGAGGGACAGCCTCGAGGGAAAGCCACAGATCCCTTGATCCACGTGACAGGAAGCGTGACACTACTGCTGCAGCTCGGGAGGAAAGCGCACGTGCATGCCCCCACTCGAGACGAGGCCTGACTCCCCTGGGGAGACTCAGAAGCACCCCAAGATCCATGGCAACACTGGAGAGGAATCCTCAGGTTCCGGCCCCGACTCCACACAAGGACTGAGGCCCCGGCATGGACGGGAGAGGAATCCCGAGAGGTCCCCTAGCAACTCGCATGGGGACTGGCCTTTCCTGAGGCCACCAGAGCGGGTCCCTGAGGTCCCCGTCGTAACTCGAGAAGACCTGCCGCAACTCGAGAAAATCCAGGAGGTTCTCCCCTCCAGGCGAGATGAGGCCCATTTCCGCTGAGGCGTCTCGAGGCTGATCACACCTCACCTCTGGAACTTCGAAAGGGTCCTTCACACCCTTGGTGCAAATCAAGAAGTTCCCCGACCTAGCCGTCTCCACTCGAGAGGAATCACGAGGGTCCCGCCCACATCCAGAGGAGCCCCGTTTCCGCCTCGTAGCTCGAGATGAGGGAACGTTTCCCTGCTTCATCGGGAAAGATTTCCCGGCGTTCCCGTCGCATCTCAAGAGGAGGCCCTCTCAACAGGAACGGCGAGAGGAACTCCAGGGTCGTGCCACCATTCCAAGAGTCCCCCAGATGTCTCAGTCCATTCCAGAGGAACCTCTTTTCCCTTCACCGGCTCGTCTTTCACGCCGAGGATCGACTCACACCAAGGTGGCACGTGGCACAGCCCTGTGGGAAAGCCTCGTGGGAAAGCCTCGAGGGACAGCCTCGAGGGAAAGCCACAGATCCCTTGATCCACGTGACAGGAAGCGTGACACTACTGCTGCAGCTCGGGAGGAAAGCGCACGTGCAAGCCCCCACTCGAGACGAGGCCTGACTCCCCTGGGGAGACTCAGAAGCACCCCAAGATCCATGGCAACACTGGAGAGGAATCCTCAGGTTCCGGCCCCGACTCCACACAAGGACTGAGGCCCCGGCATGGACGGGAGAGGAAACCCGAGAGGTCCCCTAGCAACACGCATGGGGACTGGCCTTTCCTGAGGCCACCAGAGCGGGTCCCTGTGGTCCCCGTCGTAACTCGAGAAGACCTGCCGCAACTCGAGAAAATCCAGGAGGTTCTCCGCTCCAGGCGAGATGAGGCCCATTTCCGCTGAGGCGTCTCGAGGCTGATCACACCTCACCTCTGGAACTTCGAAACGGTCCTTCACACCCTTGGTGCAAATCAAGAAGTTCCCCGACCTAGCCGTCTCCACTCGAGAGGAATCACGAGGGTCCCGCCCACATCCAGAGGAGCCCCGTTTCCGCCTCGTAGCTCGAGATGAGGGATCCTTTCCCTGCTTCGTCGGGAAAGAGTTCCCGGCGTTCCCGTCGCATCTCAAGAGGAGGCCCTCTCAACAGGAACGGCGAGAGGAACTCCAGGGTCGTGCCACCATTCCAAGAGTCCCCCAGATGTCTCAGTCCATTCCAGAGGAACCTCTTTTCCCTTCACCGGCTCGTCTTTCACGCCGAGGATCGACTCACACCAAGGTGGCACGTGGCACAGCCCTGTGGGAAAGCCTCGTGGGAAAGCCTCGAGGGACAGCCTCGAGGGAAAGCCACAGATCCCTTGATCCACGTGACAGGAAGCGTGACACTACTGCTGCAGCTCGGGAGGAAAGCGCACGTGCATGCCCCCACTCGAGACGAGGCCTGACTCCCCTGGGGAGACTCAGAAGCACCCCAAGATCCATGGCAACACTGGAGAGGAATCCTGAGGTTCCGGCCCCGACTCCACACAAGGACTGAGGCCCCGGCATGGACGGGAGAGGAATCCCGAGAGGTCCCCTAGCAACTCGCATGGGGACTGGCCTTTCCTGAGGCCACCAGAGCGGGTCCCTGAGGTCCCCGTCGTAACTCGAGAAGACCTGCCGCAACTCGAGAAAATCCAGGAGGTTCTCCCCTCCAGGCGAGATGAGGCCCATTTCCGCTGAGGCGTCTCGAGGCTGATCACACCTCACCTCTGGAACTTCGAAAGGGTCCTTCACACCCTTGGTGCAAATCAAGAAGTTCCCCGACCTAGCCGTCTCCACTCGAGAGGAATCACGAGGGTCCCGCCCACATCCAGAGGAGCCCCGTTTCCGCCTCGTAGCTCGAGATGAGGGAACGTTTCCCTGCTTCATCGGGAAAGATTTCCCGGCGTTCCCGTCGCATCTCAAGAGGAGGCCCTCTCAACAGGAACGGCGAGAGGAACTCCAGGGTCGTGCCACCATTCCAAGAGTCCCCCAGATGTCTCAGTCCATTCCAGAGGAACCTCTTTTCCCTTCACCGGCTCGTCTTTCACGCCGAGGATCGACTCACACCAAGGTGGCACGTGGCACAGCCCTGTGGGAAAGCCTCGTGGGAAAGCCTCGAGGGACAGCCTCGAGGGAAAGCCACAGATCCCTTGATCCACGTGACAGGAAGCGTGACACTACTGCTGCAGCTCGGGAGGAAAGCGCACGTGCATGCCCCCACTCGAGACGAGGCCTGACTCCCCTGGGGAGACTCAGAAGCACCCCAAGATCCATGGCAACACTGGAGAGGAATCCTCAGGTTCCGGCCCCGACTCCACACAAGGACTGAGGCCCCGGCATGGACGGGAGAGGAATTCCGAGAGGTCCCCTAGCAACTCGCATGGGGACTGGCCTTTCCTGAGGCCACCAGAGCGGGTCCCTGAGGTCCCCGTCGTAACTCGAGAAGACCTGCCGCAACTCGAGAAAATCCAGGAGGTTCTCCCCTCCAGGCGAGATGAGGCCCATTTCCGCTGAGGCGTCTCGAGGCTGATCACACCTCACCTCTGGAACTTCGAAAGGGTCCTTCACACCCTTGGTGCAAATCAAGAAGTTCCCCGACCTAGCCGTCTCCACTCGAGAGGAATCACGAGGGTCCCGCCCACATCCAGAGGAGCCCCGTTTCCGCCTCGTAGCTCGAGATGAGGGAACGTTTCCCTGCTTCATCGGGAAAGATTTCCCGGCGTTCCCGTCGCATCTCAAGAGGAGGCCCTCTCAACAGGAACGGCGAGAGGAACTCCAGGGTCGTGCCACCATTCCAAGAGTCCCCCAGATGTCTCAGTCCATTCCAGAGGAACCTCTTTTCCCTTCACCGGCTCGTCTTTCACGCCGAGGATCGACTCACACCAAGGTGGCACGTGGCACAGCCCTGTGGGAAAGCCTCGTGGGAAAGCCTCGAGGGACAGCCTCGAGGGAAAGCCACAGATCCCTTGATCCACGTGACAGGAAGCGTGACACTACTGCTGCAGCTCGGGAGGAAAGCGCACGTGCAAGCCCCCACTCGAGACGAGGCCTGACTCCCCTGGGGAGACTCAGAAGCACCCCAAGATCCATGGCAACACTGGAGAGGAATCCTCAGGTTCCGGCCCCGACTCCACACAAGGACTGAGGCCCCGGCATGGACGGGAGAGGAATCCCGAGAGGTCCCCTAGCAACACGCATGGGGACTGGCCTTTCCTGAGGCCACCAGAGCGGGTCCCTGTGGTCCCCGTCGTAACTCGAGAAGACCTGCCGCAACTCGAGAAAATCCAGGAGGTTCTCCGCTCCAGGCGAGATGAGGCCCATTTCCGCTGAGGCGTCTCGAGGCTGATCACACCTCACCTCTGGAACTTCGAAACGGTCCTTCACACCCTTGGTGCAAATCAAGAAGTTCCCCGACCTAGCCGTCTCCACTCGAGAGGAATCACGAGGGTCCCGCCCACATCCAGAGGAGCCCCGTTTCCGCCTCGTAGCTCGAGATGAGGGATCCTTTCCCTGCTTCGTCGGGAAAGAGTTCCCGGCGTTCCCGTCGCATCTCAAGAGGAGGCCCTCTCAACAGGAACGGCGAGAGGAACTCCAGGGTCGTGCCACCATTCCAAGAGTCCCCCAGATGTCTCAGTCCATTCCAGAGGAACCTCTTTTCCCTTCACCGGCTCGTCTTTCACGCCGAGGATCGACTCACACCAAGGTGGCACGTGGCACAGCCCTGTGGGAAAGCCTCGTGGGAAAGCCTCGAGGGACAGCCTCGAGGGAAAGCCACAGATCCCTTGATCCACGTGACAGGAAGCGTGACACTACTGCTGCAGCTCGGGAGGAAAGCGCACGTGCATGCCCCCACTCGAGACGAGGCCTGACTCCCCTGGGGAGACTCAGAAGCACCCCAAGATCCATGGCAACACTGGAGAGGAATCCTCAGGTTCCGGCCCCGACTCCACACAAGGACTGAGGCCCCGGCATGGACGGGAGAGGAATCCCGAGAGGTCCCCTAGCAACTCGCATGGGGACTGGCCTTTCCTGAGGCCACCAGAGCGGGTCCCTGAGGTCCCCGTCGTAACTCGAGAAGACCTGCCGCAACTCGAGAAAATCCAGGAGGTTCTCCCCTCCAGGCGAGATGAGGCCCATTTCCGCTGAGGCGTCTCGAGGCTGATCACACCTCACCTCTGGAACTTCGAAAGGGTCCTTCACACCCTTGGTGCAAATCAAGAAGTTCCCCGACCTAGCCGTCTCCACTCGAGAGGAATCACGAGGGTCCCGCCCACATCCAGAGGAGCCCCGTTTCCACCTCGTAGCTCGAGATGAGGGAACGTTTCCCTGCTTCATCGGGAAAGATTTCCCGGCGTTCCCGTCGCATCTCAAGAGGAGGCCCTCTCAACAGGAACGGCGAGAGGAACTCCAGGGTCGTGCCACCATTCCAAGAGTCCCCCAGATGTCTCAGTCCATTCCAGAGGAACCTCTTTTCCCTTCACCGGCTCGTCTTTCACGCCGAGGATCGACTCACACCAAGGTGGCACGTGGCACAGCCCTGTGGGAAAGCCTCGTGGGAAAGCCTCGAGGGACAGCCTCGAGGGAAAGCCACAGATCCCTTGATCCACGTGACAGGAAGCGTGACACTACTGCTGCAGCTCGGGAGGAAAGCGCACGTGCAAGCCCCCACTCGAGACGAGGCCTGACTCCCCTGGGGAGACTCAGAAGCACCCCAAGATCCATGGCAACACTGGAGAGGAATCCTCAGGTTCCGGCCCCGACTCCACACAAGGACTGAGGCCCCGGCATGGACGGGAGAGGAAACCCGAGAGGTCCCCTAGCAACACGCATGGGGACTGGCCTTTCCTGAGGCCACCAGAGCGGGTCCCTGTGGTCCCCGTCGTAACTCGAGAAGACCTGCCGCAACTCGAGAAAATCCAGGAGGTTCTCCGCTCCAGGCGAGATGAGGCCCATTTCCGCTGAGGCGTCTCGAGGCTGATCACACCTCACCTCTGGAACTTCGAAACGGTCCTTCACACCCTTGGTGCAAATCAAGAAGTTCCCCGACCTAGCCGTCTCCACTCGAGAGGAATCACGAGGGTCCCGCCCACATCCAGAGGAGCCCCGTTTCCGCCTCGTAGCTCGAGATGAGGGATCCTTTCCCTGCTTCGTCGGGAAAGAGTTCCCGGCGTTCCCGTCGCATCTCAAGAGGAGGCCCTCTCAACAGGAACGGCGAGAGGAACTCCAGGGTCGTGCCACCATTCCAAGAGTCCCCCAGATGTCTCAGTCCATTCCAGAGGAACCTCTTTTCCCATCACCGGCTCGTCTTTCACGCCGAGGATCGACTCACACCAAGGTGGCACGTGGCACAGCACTGTGGGAAAGCCTCGTGGGAAAGCCTCGAGGGACAGCCTCGAGGGAAAGCCACAGATCCCTTGATCCACGTGACAGGAAGCGTGACACTACTGCTGCAGCTCGGGAGGAAAGCACACGTGCATGCCCCCACTCGAGACGAGGACTGACTCCCCTGGGGAGACTCAGAAGCACCCCAAGATCCATGGCAACACTGGAGAGGAATCCTCAGGTTCCGGCCCCGACTCCACACAAGGACTGAGGCCCCGGCATGGACGGGAGAGGAAACCCGAGAGGTCCCCTAGCAACACGCATGGGGACTGGCCTTTCCTGAGGCCACCAGAGCGGGTCCCTGTGGTCCCCGTCGTAACTCGAGAAGACCTGCCGCAACTCGAGAAAATCCAGGAGGTTCTCCCCTCCAGGCGAGATGAGGCCCATTTCCGCTGAGGCGTCTCGAGGCTGATCACACCTCACCTCTGGAACTTCGAAACGGTCCTTCACACCCTTGGTGCAAATCAAGAAGTTCCCCGACCTAGCCGTCTCCACTCGAGAGGAATCACGAGGGTCCCGCCCACATCCAGAGGAGCCCCGTTTCCGCCTCGTAGCTCGAGATGAGGGATCCTTTCCCTGCTTCGTCGGGAAAGAGTTCCCGGCGTTCCCGTCGCATCTCAAGAGGAGGCCCTCTCAACAGGAACGGCGAGAGGAACTCCAGGGTCGTGCCACCATTCCAAGAGTCCCCCAGATGTCTCAGTCCATTCCAGAGGAACCTCTTTTCCCTTCACCGGCTCGTCTTTCACGCCGAGGATCGACTCACACCAAGGTGGCACGTGGCACAGCCCTGTGGGAAAGCCTCGTGGGAAAGCCTCGAGGGACAGCCTCGAGGGAAAGCCACAGATCCCTTGATCCACGTGACAGGAAGCGTGACACTACTGCTGCAGCTCGGGAGGAAAGCACACGTGCATGCCCCCACTCGAGACGAGGACTGACTCCCCTGGGGAGACTCAGAAGCACCCCAAGATCCATGGCAACACTGGAGAGGAATCCTCAGGTTCCGGCCCCGACTCCACACAAGGACTGAGGCCCCGGCATGGACGGGAGAGGAATCCCGAGTGGTCCCCTAGCAACTCGCATGGGGACTGGCCTTTCCTGAGGCCACCAGAGCGGGTCACTGAGGTCCCCGTCGTAACTCGAGAAGACCTGCCGCAACTCGAGAAAATCCAGGAGGTTCTCCCCTCCAGGCGAGATGAGGCCCATTTCCGCTGAGGCGTCTCGAGGCTGATCACACCTCACCTCTGGAACTTCGAAAGGGTCCTTCACACCCTTGGTGCAAATCAAGAAGTTCCCCGACCTAGCCGTCTCCACTCGAGAGGAATTACGAGGGTCCCGCCCACATCCAGAGGAGCCCCGTTTCCGCCTCGTAGCTCTAGATGAGGGATCCTTTCCCTGCTTCGTCGGGAAAGATTTCCCGGCGTTCCCGTCGCATCTCAAGAGGAGGCCCTCTCAACAGGAACGGCGAGAGGAACTCCAGGGTCGTGCCACCATTCGAAGAGTCCCCCAGATGTCTCAGTCCATTCCAGAGGAACCTCTTTTCCCTTCACCGGCTCGTCTTTCACGCCGAGGATCGACTCACACCAAGGTGGCACGTGGCACAGCCCTGTGGGAAAGCCTCGTGGGAAAGCCTCGAGGGACAGCCTCGAGGGAAAGCCACAGATCCCTTGATCCACGTGACAGGAAGCGTGACACTACTGCTGCAGCTCGGGAGGAAAGCGCACGTGCATGCCCCCACTCGAGACGAGGCCTGACTCCCCTGGGGAGACTCAGAAGCACCCCAAGATCCATGGCAACACTGGAGAGGAATCCTCAGGTTCCGGCCCCGACTCCACACAAGGACTGAGGCCCCGGCATGGACGGGAGAGGAATCCCGAGAGGTCCCCTAGCAACTCGCATGGGGACTGGCCTTTCCTGAGGCCACCAGAGCGGCTCCCTGAGGTCCCCGTCGTAACTCGAGAAGACCTGCCGCAACTCGAGAAAATCCAGGAGGTTCTCCCCTCCAGGCGAGATGAGGCCCATTTCCGCTGAGGCGTCTCGAGGCTGATCACACCTCACCTCTGGAACTTCGAAACGGTCCTTCACACCCTTGGTGCAAATCAAGAAGTTCCCCGACCTAGCCGTCTCCACTCGAGAGGAATCACGAGGGTCCCGCCCACATCCAGAGGAGCCCCGTTTCCGCCTCGTAGCTCGAGATGAGGGAACGTTTCCCTGCTTCATCGGGAAAGATTTCCCGGCGTTCCCGTCGCATCTCAAGAGGAGGCCCTCTCAACAGGAACGGCGAGAGGAACTCCAGGGTCGTGCCACCATTCCAAGAGTCCCCCAGATGTCTCAGTCCATTCCAGAGGAACCTCTTTTCCCTTCACCGGCTCGTCTTTCACGCCGAGGATCGACTCACACCAAGGTGGCACGTGGCACAGCCCTGTGGGAAAGCCTCGTGGGAAAGCCTCGAGGGACAGCCTCGAGGGAAAGCCACAGATCCCTTGATCCACGTGACAGGAAGCGTGACACTACTGCTGCAGCTCGGGAGGAAAGCGCACGTGCAAGCCCCCACTCGAGACGAGGCCTGACTCCCCTGGGGAGACTCAGAAGCACCCCAAGATCCATGGCAACACTGGAGAGGAATCCTCAGGTTCCGGCCCCGACTCCACACAAGGAATGAGGCCCCGGCATGGACGGGAGAGGAATCCCGAGAGGTCCCCTAGCAACTCGCATGGGGACTGGCCTTTCCTGAGGCCACCAGAGCGGGTCCCTGAGGTCCCCGTCGTAACTCGAGAAGACCTGCCGCAACTCGAGAAAATCCAGGAGGTTCTCCCCTCCAGGCGAGATGAGGCCCATTTCCGCTGAGGCGTCTCGAGGCTGATCACACCTCACCTCTGGAACTTCGAAAGGGTCCTTCACACCCTTGGTGCAAATCAAGAAGTTCCCCGACCTAGCCGTCTCCACTCGAGAGGAATCACGAGGGTCCCGCCCACATCCAGAGGATCCCCGTTTCCGCCTCGTAGCTCGAGATGAGGGAACGTTTCCCTGCTTCATCGGGAAAGATTTCCCGGCGTTCCCGTCGCATCTCAAGAGGAGGCCCTCTCAACAGGAACGGCGAGAGGAACTCCAGGGTCGTGCCACCATTCCAAGAGTCCCCCAGATGTCTCAGTCCATTCCAGAGGAACCTCTTTTCCCTTCACCGGCTCGTCTTTCACGCCGAGGATCGACTCACACCAAGGTGGCACGTGGCACAGCCCTGTGGGAAAGCCTCGTGGGAAAGCCTCGAGGGACAGCCTCGAGGGAAAGCCACAGATCCCTTGATCCACGTGACAGGAAGCGTGACACTACTGCTGCAGCTCGGGAGGAAAGCGCACGTGCAAGCCCCCACTCGAGACGAGGCCTGACTCCCCTGGGGAGACTCAGAAGCACCCCAAGATCCATGGCAACACTGGAGAGGAATCCTCAGGTTCCGGCCCCGACTCCACACAAGGACTGAGGCCCCGGCATGGACGGGAGAGGAATCCCGAGAGGTCCCCTAGAAACTCGCATGAGGACTGGCCTTTCCTGAGGCCACCAGAGCGGGTCCCTGAGGTCCCCATAGTAACTCGAGAAGACCTGCCGCAACTCGAGAAAATCCAGGAGGTTCTCCCCTCCAGGCGAGATGAGGCCCATTTCCGCAGAGGCGTCTCGAGGCTGATCACACCTCACCTCTGGAACTTCGAAAGGGTCCTTCACACCCTTGGTGCAAATCAAGAAGTTCCCCGACCTAGCCGTCTCCACTCGAGAGGAATCACGAGGGTCCCGCCCACATCCAGAGGAGCCCCGTTTCCGCCTCGTAGCTCGAGATGAGGGAACGTTTCCCTGCTTCGTCGGGAAAGAGTTCCCGGCGTTCCCGTCGCATCTCAAGAGGAGGCCCTCTCAACAGGAACGGCGAGAGGAACTCCAGGGTCGTGCCACCATTCCAAGAGTCCCCCAGATGTCTCAGTCCATTCCAGAGGAACCTCTTTTCCCTTCACCGGCTCGTCTTTCACGCCGAGGATCGACTCACACCAAGGTGGCACGTGGCACAGCCCTGTGGGAAAGCCTCGTGGGAAAGCCTCGAGGGACAGCCTCGAGGGAAAGCCACAGATCCCTTGATCCACGTGACAGGAAGCGTGACACTACTGCTGCAGCTCGGGAGGAAAGCGCACGTGCATGCCCCCACTCGAGACGAGGCCTGACTCCCCTGGGGAGACTCAGAAGCACCCCAAGATCCATGGCAACACTGGAGAGGAATCCTCAGGTTCCGGCCCCGACTCCACACAAGGACTGAGGCCCCGGCATGGACGCGAGAGGAATCCCGAGAGGTCCCCTAGCAACTCGCATGAGGACTGGCCTTTCCTGAGGCCACCAGAGCGGGTCCCTGAGGTCCCCATAGTAACTCGAGAAGACCTGCCGCAACTCGAGAAAATCCAGGAGGTTCTCCCCTCCAGGCGAGATGAGGCCCATTTCCGCAGAGGCGTCTCGAGGCTGATCACACCTCACCTCTGGAACTTCGAAAGGGTCCTTCACACCCTTGGTGCAAATCAAGAAGTTCCCCGACCTAGCCGTCTCCACTCGAGAGGAATCACGAGGGTCCCGCCCACATCCAGAGGAGCCCCGTTTCCGCCTCGTAGCTCGAGATGAGGGAACGTTTCCCTGCTTCGTCGGGAAAGAGTTCCCGGCGTTCCCGTCGCATCTCAAGAGGAGGCCCTCTCAACAGGAACGGCGAGAGGAACTCCAGGGTCGTGCCACCATTCCAAGAGTCCCCCAGATGTCTCAGTCCATTCCAGAGGAACCTCTTTTCCCTTCACCGGCTCGTCTTTCACGCCGAGGATGGACTCACACCAAGGTGGCACGTGGCACAGCCCTGTGGGAAAGCCTCGTGGGAAAGCCTCGAGGGACAGCCTCGAGGGAAAGCCACAGATCCCTTGATCCACGTGACAGGAAGCGTGACACTACTGCTGCAGCTCGGGAGGAAAGCGCACGTGCATGCCCCCACTCGAGACGAGGCCTGACTCCCCTGGGGAGACTCAGAAGCACCCCAAGATCCATGGCAACACTGGAGAGGAATCCTCAGGTTCCGGCCCCGACTCCACACAAGGACTGAGGCCCCGGCATGGACGGGAGAGGAATCCCGAGAGGTCCCCTAGCAACTCGCATGGGGACTGGCCTTTCCTGAGGCCACCAGAGCGGCTCCCTGAGGTCCCCGTCGTAACTCGAGAAGACCTGCCGCAACTCGAGAAAATCCAGGAGGTTCTCCCCTCCAGGCGAGATGAGGCCCATTTCCGCTGAGGCGTCTCGAGGCTGATCACACCTCACCTCTGGAACTTCGAAAGGCTCCTTCACACCCTTGGTGCAAATCAAGAAGTTCCCCGACATACCCGTCTCCACTCGAGGGGAATCACGAGGGTCCCGCCCACATCCAGAGGAGCCCCGTTTCCGCCTCGTAGCTCGAGATGAGGGATCCTTTCCCTGCTTCGTCGGGAAAGAGTTCCCGGCGTTCCCGTCGCATCTCAAGAGGAGGCCCTCTCAACAGGAACGGCGAGAGGAACTCCAGGGTCGTGCCACCATTCCAAGAGTCCCCCAGATGTCTCAGTCCATTCCAGAGGAACCTCTTTTCCCTTCACCGGCTCGTCTTTCGCGCCGAGGATCGACTCACACCAAGGTGGCACGTGGCACAGCCCTGTGGGAAAGCCTCGTGGGAAAGCCTCGAGGGACAGCCTCGAGGGAAAGCCACAGATCCCTTGATCCACGTGACAGGAAGCGTGACACTACTGCTGCAGCTCGGGAGGAAAGCGCACGTGCATGCCCCCACTCGAGACGAGGCCTGACTCCCCTGGGGAGACTCAGAAGCACCCCAAGATCCATGGCAACACTGGAGAGGAATCCTCAGGTTCCGGCCCCGACTCCACACAAGGACTGAGGCCCCGGCATGGACGGGAGAGGTATCCCGAGAGGTCCCCTAGCAACTCGCATGGGGACTGGCCTTTCCTGAGGCCACCAGAGCGGCTCCCTGAGGTCCCCGTCGTAACTCGAGAAGACCTGCCGCAACTCGAGAAAATCCAGGAGGTTCTCCCCTCCAGGCGAGATGAGGCCCATTTCCGCTGAGGCGTCTCGAGGCTGATCACACCTCACCTCTGGAACTTCGAAAGGCTCCTTCACACCCTTGGTGCAAATCAAGAAGTTCCCCGACATACCCGTCTCCACTCGAGGGGAATCACGAGGGTCCCGCCCACATCCAGAGGAGCCCCGTTTCCGCCTCGTAGCTCGAGATGAGGGATCCTTTCCCTGCTTCGTCGGGAAAGAGTTCCCGGCGTTCCCGTCGCATCTCAAGAGGAGGCCCTCTCAACAGGAACGGCGAGAGGAACTCCAGGGTCGTGCCACCATTCCAAGAGTCCCCCAGATGTCTCAGTCCATTCCAGAGGAACCTCTTTTCCCTTCACCGTCTCGTCTTTCGCGCCGAGGATCGACTCACACCAAGGTGGCACGTGGCACAGCCCTGTGGGAAAGCCTCGTGGGAAAGCCTCTAGGGACAGCCTCGAGGGAAAGCCACAGATCCCTTGATCCACGTGACAGGAAGCGTGACACTACTGCTGCAGCTCGGGAGGAAAGCGCACGTGCATGCCCCCACTCGAGACGAGGCCTGACTCCCCTGGGGAGACTCAGAAGCACCCCAAGATCCATGGCAACACTGGAGAGGAATCCTCAGGTTCCGGCCCCGACTCCACACAAGGACTGAGGCCCCGGCATGGACGGGAGAGGAATCCCGAGAGGTCCCCTAGCAACTCGCATGGGGACTGGCCTTTCCTGAGGCCACCAGAGCGGGTCCCTGAGGTCCCCGTCGTAACTCGAGAAGACCTGCCGCAGCTCGAGAAAATCCAGGAGGTTCTCCCCTCCAGGCGAGATGAGGCCCATTTCCGCTGAGGCGTCTCGAGGCTGATCACACCTCACCTCTGGAACTTCGAAAGGGTCCTTCACACCCTTGGTGCAAATCCAGAAGTTCCCCGACCTAGCCGTCTCCACTCGAGAGGAATCACGAGGGTCCCGCCGACATCCAGAGGAGCCCCGTTTCCGCCTCGTAGCTCGAGATGAGGGATCCTTTCCCTGCTTCGTCGGGAAAGAGTTCCCGGCATTCCCGTCGCATCTCAAGAGGAGGCCCTCTCAACAGGAACGGCGAGAGGAACTCCAGGGTCGTGCCACCATTCCAAGAGTCCCCCAGATGTCTCAGTCCATTCCACAGGAACCTCTTTTCCCTTCACTGGCTCGTCTTTCACGCCGAGGATCGACTCACACCAAGGTGGCACGTGGCACAGCCCTGTGGGAAAGCCTCGTGGGAAAGCCTCGAGGGACAGCCTCGAGGGAAAGCCACAGATCCCTTGATCCACGTGACAGGAAGCGTGACACTACTGCTGCAGCTCGGGAGGAAAGCGCACGTGCATGCCCCCACTCGAGACGAGGCCTGACTCCCCTGGGGAGACTCAGAAGCACCCCAAGATCCATGGCAACACTGGAGAGGAATCCTCAGGTTCCGGCCCCGACTCCACACAAGGACTGAGGCCCCGGCATGGACGGGAGAGGAATCCCGAGAGGTCCCCTAGCAACTCGCATGGGGACTGGCCTTTCCTGAGGCCACCAGAGCGGGTCCCTGAGGTCCCCGTCGTAACTCGAGAAGACCTGCCGCAACTCGAGAAAATCCAGGAGGTTCTCCCCTCCAGGCGAGATGAGGCCCATTTCCGCTGAGGCGTCTCGAGGCTGATCACACCTCACCTCTGGAACTTCGAAAGGGTCCTTCACACCCTTGGTGCAAATCAAGAAGTTCCCCGACCTAGCCGTCTCCACTCGAGAGGAATCACGAGGGTCCCGCCCACATCCAGAGAAGCCCCGTTTCCGCCTCGTAGCTCTAGATGAGGGATCCTTTCCCTGCTTCGTCGGGAAAGAGTTCCCGGCGTTCCCGTCGCATCTCAAGAGGAGGCCCTCTCAACAGGAACGGCGAGAGGAACTCCAGGGTCGTGCCACCATTCCAAGAGTCCCCCAGATGTCTCAGTCCATTCCAGAGGAACCTCTTTTCCCTTCACCGGCTCGTCTTTCACGCCGAGGATCGACTCACACCAAGGTGGCACGTGGCACAGCCCTGTGGGAAAGCCTCGTGGGAAAGCCTCGAGGGACAGCCTCGAGGGAAAGCCACAGATCCCTTGATCCACGTGACAGGAAGCGTGACACTACTGCTGCAGCTCGGGAGGAAAGCGCACGTGCATGCCCCCACTCGAGACGAGGCCTGACTCCCCTGGGGAGACTCAGAAGCACCCCAAGATCCATGGCAACACTGGAGAGGAATCCTCAGGTTCCGGCCCCGACTCCACACAAGGACTGAGGCCCCGGCATGGACGGGAGAGGAATCCCGAGAGGTCCCCTAGCAACTCGCATGGGGACTGGCCTTTCCTGAGGCCACCAGAGCGGCTCCCTGAGGTCCCCGTCGTAACTCGAGAAGACCTGCCGCAACTCGAGAAAATCCAGGAGGTTCTCCCCTCCAGGCGAGATGAGGCCCATTTCCGCTGAGGCGTCTCGAGGCTGATCACACCTCACCTCTGGAACTTCGAAAGGCTCCTTCACACCCTTGGTGCAAATCAAGAAGTTCCCCGACATACCCGTCTCCACTCGAGGGGAATCACGAGGGTCCCGCCCACATCCAGAGGAGCCCCGTTTCCGCCTCGTAGCTCGAGATGAGGGATCCTTTCCCTGCTTCGTCGGGAAAGAGTTCCCGGCATTCCCGTCGCATCTCAAGAGGAGGCCCTCTCAACAGGAAAGGCGAGAGGAACTCCAGGGTCGTGCCACCATTCCAAGAGTCCCCCAGATGTCTCAGTCCATTCCAGAGGAACCTCTTTTCCCTTCACCGGCTCGTCTTTCGCGCCGAGGATTGACTCACACCAAGGTGGCACGTGGCACAGCCCTGTGGGAAAGCCTCGTGGGAAAGCCTCTAGGGACAGCCTCGAGGGAAAGCCACAGATCCCTTGATCCACGTGACAGAAAGCGTGACACTACTGCTGCAGCTCGGGAGGAAAGCGCACGTGCATGCCCCCACTCGAGACGAGGCCTGACTCCCCTGGGGAGACTCAGAAGCACCCCAAGATCCATGGCAACACTGGAGAGGAATCCTCAGGTTCCGGCCCCGACTCCACACAAGGACTGAGGCCCCGGCATGGACGGGAGAGGAATCCCGAGAGGTCCCCTAGCAACTCGCATGGGGACTGGCCTTTCCTGAGGCCACCAGAGCGGGTCCCTGAGGTCCCCGTCGTAACTCGAGAAGACCTGCCGCAGCTCGAGAAAATCCAGGAGGTTCTCCCCTCCAGGCGAGATGAGGCCCATTTCCGCTGAGGCGTCTCGAGGCTGATCACACCTCACCTCTGGAACTTCGAAAGGGTCCTTCACACCCTTGGTGCAAATCCAGAAGTTCCCCGACCTAGCCGTCTCCACTCGAGAGGAATCACGAGGGTCCCGCCGACATCCAGAGGAGCCCCGTTTCCGCCTCGTAGCTCGAGATGAGGGATCCTTTCCCTGCTTCGTCGGGAAAGAGTTCCCGGCGTTCCCGTCGCATCTCAAGAGGAGGCCCTCTCAACAGGAACGGCGAGAGGAACTCCAGGGTCGTGCCACCATTCCAAGAGTCCCCCAGATGTCTCAGTCCATTCCACAGGAACCTCTTTTCCCTTCACTGGCTCGTCTTTCACGCCGAGGATCGACTCACACCAAGGTGGCACGTGGCACAGCCCTGTGGCAAAGCCTCGTGGGAAAGCCTCGAGGGACAGCCTCGAGGGAAAGCCACAGATCCCTTGATCCACGTGACAGGAAGCGTGACACTACTGCTGCAGCTCGGGAGGAAAGCGCACGTGCATGCCCCCACTCGAGACGAGGCCTGACTCCCCTGGGGAGACTCAGAAGCACCCCAAGATCCATGGCAACACTGGAGAGGAATCCTCAGGTTCCGGCCCCGACTCCACACAAGGACTGAGGCCCCGGCATGGACGGGAGAGGAATCCCGAGAGGTCCCCTAGCAACTCGCATGGGGACTGGCCTTTCCTGAGGCCACCAGAGCGGGTCCCTGAGGTCCCCGTCGTAACTCGAGAAGACCTGCCGCAACTCGAGAAAATCCAGGAGGTTCTCCCCTCCAGGCGAGATGAGGCCCATTTCCGCAGAGGTGTCTCGAGGCTGATCACACCTCACCTCTGGAACTTCGAAAGGGTCCTTCACACCCTTGGTGCAAATCAAGAAGTTCCCCGACCTAGCCGTCTCCACTCGAGAGGAATCACGAGGGTCCCGCCCACATCCAGAGAAGCCCCGTTTCCGCCTCGTAGCTCTAGATGAGGGATCCTTTCCCTGCTTCGTCGGGAAAGAGTTCCCGGCGTTCCCGTCGCATCTCAAGAGGAGGCCCTCTCAACAGGAACGGCGAGAGGAACTCCAGGGTCGTGCCACCATTCCAAGAGTCCCCCAGATGTCTCAGTCCATTCCAGAGGAACCTCTTTTCCCTTCACCGGCTCGTCATTCACGCCGAGGATCGACTCACACCAAGGTGGCACGTGGCACAGCCCTGTGGGAAAGCCTCGTGGGAAAGCCTCGAGGGACAGCCTCGAGGGAAAGCCACAGATCCCTTGATCCACGTGACAGGAAGCGTGACACTACTGCTGCAGCTCGGGAGGAAAGCGCACGTGCATGCCCCCACTCGAGACGAGGCCTGACTCCCCTGGGGAGACTCAGAAGCACCCCAAGATCCATGGCAACACTGGAGAGGAATCCTCAGGTTCCGGCCCCGACTCCACACAAGGACTGAGGCCCCGGCATGGACGGGAGAGGTATCCCGAGAGGTCCCCTAGCAATTCGCATGGGGACTGGCCTTTCCTGAGGCCACCAGAGCGGCTCCCTGAGGTCCCCGTCGTAACTCGAGAAGACCTGCCGCAACTCGAGAAAATCCAGGAGGTTCTCCCCTCCAGGCGAGATGAGGCCCATTTCCGCTGAGGCGTCTCGAGGCTGATCACACCTCACCTCTGGAACTTCGAAAGGCTCCTTCACACCCTTGGTGCAAATCAAGAAGTTCCCCGACATACCCGTCTCCACTCGAGGGGAATCACGAGGGTCCCGCCCACATCCAGAGGAGCCCCGTTTCCGCCTCGTAGCTCGAGATGAGGGATCCTTTCCCTGCTTCGTCGGGAAAGAGTTCCCGGCGTTCCCGTCGCATCTCAAGAGGAGGCCCTCTCAACAGGAACGGCGAGAGGAACTCCAGGGTCGTGCCACCATTCCAAGAGTCCCCCAGATGTCTCAGTCCATTCCAGAGGAACCTCTTTTCCCTTCACCGGCTCGTCTTTCGCGCCGAGGATCGACTCACACCAAGGTGGCACGTGGCACAGCCCTGTGGGAAAGCCTCGTGGGAAAGCCTCTAGGGACAGCCTCGAGGGAAAGCCACAGATCCCTTGATCCACGTGACAGGAAGCGTGACACTACTGCTGCAGCTCGGGAGGAAAGCGCACGTGCATGCCCCCACTCGAGACGAGGCCTGACTCCCCTGGGGAGACTCAGAAGCACCCCAAGATCCATGGCAACACTGGAGAGGAATCCTCAGGTTCCGGCCCCGACTCCACACAAGGACTGAGGCCCCGGCATGGACGGGAGAGGAATCCCGAGAGGTCCCCTAGCAACTCGCATGGGGACTGGCCTTTCCTGAGGCCACCAGAGCGGGTCCCTGAGGTCCCCGTCGTAACTCGAGAAGACCTGCCGCAGCTCGAGAAAATCCAGGAGGTTCTCCCCTCCAGGCGAGATGAGGCCCATTTCCGCTGAGGCGTCTCGAGGCTGATCACACCTCACCTCTGGAACTTCGAAAGGGTCCTTCACACCCTTGGTGCAAATCCAGAAGTTCCCCGACCTAGCCGTCTCCACTCGAGAGGAATCACGAGGGTCCCGCCGACATCCAGAGGAGCCCCGTTTCCGCCTCGTAGCTCGAGATGAGGGATCCTTTCCCTGCTTCGTCGGGAAAGAGTTCCCGGCGTTCCCGTCGCATCTCAAGAGGAGGCCCTCTCAACAGGAACGGCGAGAGGAACTCCAGGGTCGTGCCACCATTCCAAGAGTCCCCCAGATGTCTCAGTCCATTCCACAGGAACCTCTTTTCCCTTCACTGGCTCGTCTTTCACGCCGAGGATCGACTCACACCAAGGTGGCACGTGGCACAGCCCTGTGGGAAAGCCTCGTGGGAAAGCCTCGAGGGACAGCCTCGAGGGAAAGCCACAGATCCCTTGATCCACGTGACAGGAAGCGTGACACTACTGCTGCAGCTCGGGAGGAAAGCGCACGTGCATGCCCCCACTCGAGACGAGGCCTGACTCCCCTGGGGAGACTCAGAAGCACCCCAAGATCCATGGCAACACTGGAGAGGAATCCTCAGGTTCCGGCCCCGACTCCACACAAGGACTGAGGCCCCGGCATGGACGGGAGAGGAATCCCGAGAGGTCCCCTAGCAACTCGCATGGGGACTGGCCTTTCCTGAGGCCACCAGAGCGGGTCCCTGAGGTCCCCGTCGTAACTCGAGAAGACCTGCCGCAACTCGAGAAAATCCAGGAGGTTCTCCCCTCCAGGCGAGATGAGGCCCATTTCCGCTGAGGCGTCTCGAGGCTGATCACACCTCACCTCTGGAACTTCGAAAGGGTCCTTCACACCCTTGGTGCAAATCAAGAAGTTCCCCGACCTAGCCGTCTCCACTCGAGAGGAATCACGAGGGTCCCGCCCACATCCAGAGAAGCCCCGTTTCCGCCTCGTAGCTCTAGATGAGGGATCCTTTCCCTGCTTCGTCGGGAAAGAGTTCCCGGCGTTCCCGTCGCATCTCAAGAGGAGGCCCTCTCAACAGGAACGGCGAGAGGAACTCCAGGGTCGTGCCACCATTCCAAGAGTCCCCCAGATGTCTCAGTCCATTCCAGAGGAACCTCTTTTCCCTTCACCGGCTCGTCTTTCACGCCGAGGATCGACTCACACCAAGGTGGCACGTGGCACAGCCCTGTGGGAAAGCCTCGTGGGAAAGCCTCGAGGGACAGCCTCGAGGGAAAGCCACAGATCCCTTGATCCACGTGACAGGAAGCGTGACACTACTGCTGCAGCTCGGGAGGAAAGCGCACGTGCATGCCCCCACTCGAGACGAGGCCTGACTCCCCTGGGGAGACTCAGAAGCACCCCAAGATCCATGGCAACACTGGAGAGGAATCCTCAGGTTCCGGCCCCGACTCCACACAAGGACTGAGGCCCCGGCATGGACGGGAGAGGAATCCCGAGAGGTCCCCTAGCAACTCGCATGGGGACTGGCCTTTCCTGAGGCCACCAGAGCGGCTCCCTGAGGTCCCCGTCGTAACTCGAGAAGACCTGCCGCAACTCGAGAAAATCCAGGAGGTTCTCCCCTCCAGGCGAGATGAGGCCCATTTCCGCTGAGGCGTCTCGAGGCTGATCACACCTCACCTCTGGAACTTCGAAAGGCTCCTTCACACCCTTGGTGCAAATCAAGAAGTTCCCCGACATACCCGTCTCCACTCGAGGGGAATCACGAGGGTCCCGCCCACATCCAGAGGAGCCCCGTTTCCGCCTCGTAGCTCGAGATGAGGGATCCTTTCCCTGCTTCGTCGGGAAAGAGTTCCCGGCATTCCCGTCGCATCTCAAGAGGAGGCCCTCTCAACAGGAAAGGCGAGAGGAACTCCAGGGTCGTGCCACCATTCCAAGAGTCCCCCAGATGTCTCAGTCCATTCCAGAGGAACCTCTTTTCCCTTCACCGGCTCGTCTTTCGCGCCGAGGATCGACTCACACCAAGGTGGCACGTGGCACAGCCCTGTGGGAAAGCCTCGTGGGAAAGCCTCTAGGGACAGCCTCGAGGGAAAGCCACAGATCCCTTGATCCACGTGACAGAAAGCGTGACACTACTGCTGCAGCTCGGGAGGAAAGCGCACGTGCATGCCCCCACTCGAGACGAGGCCTGACTCCCCTGGGGAGACTCAGAAGCACCCCAAGATCCATGGCAACACTGGAGAGGAATCCTCAGGTTCCGGCCCCGACTCCACACAAGGACTGAGGCCCCGGCATGGACGGGAGAGGAATCCCGAGAGGTCCCCTAGCAACTCGCATGGGGACTGGCCTTTCCTGAGGCCACCAGAGCGGGTCCCTGAGGTCCCCGTCGTAACTCGAGAAGACCTGCCGCAGCTCGAGAAAATCCAGGAGGTTCTCCCCTCCAGGCGAGATGAGGCCCATTTCCGCTGAGGCGTCTCGAGGCTGATCACACCTCACCTCTGGAACTTCGAAAGGGTCCTTCACACCCTTGGTGCAAATCCAGAAGTTCCCCGACCTAGCCGTCTCCACTCGAGAGGAATCACGAGGGTCCCGCCGACATCCAGAGGAGCCCCGTTTCCGCCTCGTAGCTCGAGATGAGGGATCCTTTCCCTGCTTCGTCGGGAAAGAGTTCCCGGCGTTCCCGTCGCATCTCAAGAGGAGGCCCTCTCAACAGGAACGGCGAGAGGAACTCCAGGGTCGTGCCACCATTCCAAGAGTCCCCCAGATGTCTCAGTCCATTCCACAGGAACCTCTTTTCCCTTCACTGGCTCGTCTTTCACGCCGAGGATCGACTCACACCAAGGTGGCACGTGGCACAGCCCTGTGGCAAAGCCTCGTGGGAAAGCCTCGAGGGACAGCCTCGAGGGAAAGCCACAGATCCCTTGATCCACGTGACAGGAAGCGTGACACTACTGCTGCAGCTCGGGAGGAAAGCGCACGTGCATGCCCCCACTCGAGACGAGGCCTGACTCCCCTGGGGAGACTCAGAAGCACCCCAAGATCCATGGCAACACTGGAGAGGAATCCTCAGGTTCCGGCCCCGACTCCACACAAGGACTGAGGCCCCGGCATGGACGGGAGAGGAATCCCGAGAGGTCCCCTAGCAACTCGCATGGGGACTGGCCTTTCCTGAGGCCACCAGAGCGGGTCCCTGAGGTCCCCGTCGTAACTCGAGAAGACCTGCCGCAACTCGAGAAAATCCAGGAGGTTCTCCCCTCCAGGCGAGATGAGGCCCATTTCCGCAGAGGTGTCTCGAGGCTGATCACACCTCACCTCTGGAACTTCGAAAGGGTCCTTCACACCCTTGGTGCAAATCAAGAAGTTCCCCGACCTAGCCGTCTCCACTCGAGAGGAATCACGAGGGTCCCGCCCACATCCAGAGAAGCCCCGTTTCCGCCTCGTAGCTCTAGATGAGGGATCCTTTCCCTGCTTCGTCGGGAAAGAGTTCCCGGCGTTCCCGTCGCATCTCAAGAGGAGGCCCTCTCAACAGGAACGGCGAGAGGAACTCCAGGGTCGTGCCACCATTCCAAGAGTCCCCCAGATGTCTCAGTCCATTCCAGAGGAACCTCTTTTCCCTTCACCGGCTCGTCATTCACGCCGAGGATCGACTCACACCAAGGTGGCACGTGGCACAGCCCTGTGGGAAAGCCTCGTGGGAAAGCCTCGAGGGACAGCCTCGAGGGAAAGCCACAGATCCCTTGATCCACGTGACAGGAAGCGTGACACTACTGCTGCAGCTCGGGAGGAAAGCGCACGTGCATGCCCCCACTCGAGACGAGGCCTGACTCCCGTGGGGAGACTCAGAAGCACCCCAAGATCCATGGCAACACTGGAGAGGAATCCTCAGGTTCCGGCCCCGACTCCACACAAGGACTGAGGCCCCGGCATGGACGGGAGAGGAATCCCGAGAGGTCCCCTAGCAACTCGCATGAGGACTGGCCTTTCCTGAGGCCACCAGAGCGGGTCCCTGAGGTCCCCATAGTAACTCGAGAAGACCTGCCGCAACTCGAGAAAATCCAGGAGGTTCTCCCCTCCAGGCGAGATGAGGCCCATTTCCGCAGAGGTGTCTCGAGGCTGATCACACCTCACCTCTGGAACTTCGAAAGGGTCCTTCACACCCTTGGTGCAAATCAAGAAGTTCCCCGACCTAGCCGTCTCCACTCGAGAGGAATCACGAGGGTCCCGCCCACATCCAGAGGAGCCCCGTTTCCGCCTCGTAGCTCGAGATGAGGGAACGTTTCCCTGCTTCGTCGGGAAAGAGTTCCCGGCGTTCCCGTCGCATCTCAAGAGGAGGCCCTCTCAACAGGAACGGCGAGAGGAACTCCAGGGTCGTGCCACCATTCCAAGAGTCCCCCAGATGTCTCAGTCCATTCCAGAGGAACCTCTTTTCCCTTCACCGGCTCGTCTTTCACGCCGAGGATCGACTCAACCAAGGTGGCACGTGGCACAGCCCTGTGGGAAAGCCTCGTGGGAAAGCCTCGAGGGACAGCCTCGAGGGAAAGCCACAGATCCCTTGATCCACGTGACAGGAAGCGTGACACTACTGCTGCAGCTCGGGAGGAAAGCGCACGTGCATGCCCCCACTCGAGACGAGGCCTGACTCCCCTGGGGAGACTCAGAAGCACCCCAAGATCCATGGCAACACTGGAGAGGAATCCTCAGGTTCCGGCCCCGACTCCACACAAGGACTGAGGCCCCGGCATGGACGGGAGAGGAATCGCGAGAGGTCCCCTAGCAACTCGCATGGGGACTGGCCTTTCCTGAGGCCACCAGAGCGGCTCCCTGAGGTCCCCGTCGTAACTCGAGAAGACCTGCCGCAACTCGAGAAAATTCAGGAGGTTCTCCCCTCCAGGCGAGATGAGGCCCATTTCCGCTGAGGCGTCTCGAGGCTGATCACACCTCACCTCTGGAACTTCGAAAGGCTCCTTCACACCCTTGGTGCAAATCAAGAAGTTCCCCGACATACCCGTCTCCACTCGAGGGGAATCACGAGCGTCCCGCCCACATCCAGAGGAGCCCCGTTTCCGCCTCGTAGCTCGAGATGAGGGATCCTTTCCCTGCTTCGTCGGGAAAGAGTTCCCGGCGTTCCCGTCGCATCTCAAGAGGAGGCCCTCTCAACAGGAACGGCGAGAGGAACTCCAGGGTCGTGCCACCATTCCAAGAGTCCCCCAGATGTCTCAGTCCATTCCAGAGGAACCTCTTTTCCCTTCACCGGCTCGTCTTTCGCGCCGAGGATCGACTCACACCAAGGTGGCACGTGGCACAGCCCTGTGGGAAAGCCTCGTGGGAAAGCCTCTAGGGACAGCCTCGAGGGAAAGCCACAGATCCCTTGATCCACGTGACAGGAAGCGTGACACTACTGCTGCAGCTCGGGAGGAAAGCGCACGTGCATGCCCCCACTCGAGACGAGGCCTGACTCCCCTGGGGAGACTCAGAAGCACCCCAAGATCCATGGCAACACTGGAGAGGAATCCTCAGGTTCCGGCCCCGACTCCACACAAGGACTGAGGCCCCGGCATGGACGGGAGAGGAATCCCGAGAGGTCCCCTAGCAACTCGCATGGGGACTGGCCTTTCCTGAGGCCACCAGAGCGGGTCCCTGAGGTCCCCGTCGTAACTCGAGAAGACCTGCCGCAGCTCGAGAAAATCCAGGAGGTTCTCCCCTCCAGGCGAGATGAGGCCCATTTCCGCTGAGGCGTCTCGAGGCTGATCACACCTCACCTCTGGAACTTCGAAAGGGTCCTTCACACCCTTGGTGCAAATCCAGAAGTTCCCCGACCTAGCCGTCTCCACTCGAGAGGAATCACGAGGGTCCCGCCCACATCCAGAGGAGCCCCGTTTCCGCCTCGTAGCTCGAGATGAGGGATCCTTTCCCTGCTTCGTCGGGAAAGAGTTCCCGGCGTTCCCGTCGCATCTCAAGAGGAGGCCCTCTCAACAGGAACGGCGAGAGGAACTCCAGGGTCGTGCCACCATTCCAAGAGTCCCCCAGATGTCTCAGTCCATTCCACAGGAACCTCTTTTCCCTTCACCGGCTCGTCTTTCACGCCGAGGATCGACTCACACCAAGGTGTCACGTGGCACAGCCCTGTGGCAAAGCCTCGTGGGAAAGCCTCGAGGGACAGCCTCGAGGGAAAGCCACAGATCCCTTGATCCACGTTACAGGAAGCGTGACACTACTGCTGCAGCTCGGGAGGAAAGCGCACGTGCATGCCCCCACTCGAGACGAGGCCTGACTCCCCTGGGGAGACTCAGAAGCACCCCAAGATCCATGGCAACACTGGAGAGGAATCCTCAGGTTCCGGCCCCGACTCCACACAAGGACTGAGGCCCCGGCATGGACGGGAGAGGAATCCCGAGAGGTCCCCTAGCAACACGCATGGGGACTGGCCTTTCCTGAGGCCACCAGAGCGGGTCCCTGAGGTCCCCGTCGTAACTCGAGAAGACCTGCCGCAACTCGAGAAAATCCAGGAGGTTCTCCCCTCCAGGCGAGATGAGGCCCATTTCCGCAGAGGCGTCTCGAGGCTGATCACACCTCACCTCTGGAAATTCGAAAGGGTCCTTCACACCCTTGGTGCAAATCAAGAAGTTCCCCGACCTAGCCGTCTCCACTCGAGAGGAATCACGAGGGTCCCGCCCACATCCAGAGGAGCCCCGTTTCCGCCTCGTAGCTCGAGATGAGGGAACCTTTCGCTGCTTCGTCGGGAAAGAGTTCCCGGCGTTCCCGTCGCATCTCAAGAGGAGGCCCTCTCAACAGGAACGGCGAGAGGAACTCCAGGGTCGTGCCACCATTCCAAGAGTCCCCCAGATGTCTCAGTCCATTCCAGAGGAACCTCTTTTCCCTTCACCGGCTCGTCTTTCACGCCGAGGATCGACTCACACCAAGGTGGCACGTGGCACAGCCCTGTGGGAAAGCCTCGTGGGAAAGCCTCGAGGGACAGCCTCGAGGGAAAGCCACAGATCCCTTGATCCACGTGACAGGAAGCGTGACACTACTGCTGCAGCTCGGGAGGAGAGCGCACGTGCAAGCCCCCACTCGAGACGAGGCCTGACTCCCCTGGGGAGACTCAGAAGCACCCCAAGATCCATGGCAACACTGGAGAGGAATCCTCAGGTTCCGGCCCCGACTCCACACAAGGACTGAGGCCCCGGCATGGACGGGAGAGGAATCCCGAGTGGTCCCCTAGCAACTCGCATGGGGACTGGCCTTTCCTGAGGCCACCAGAGCGGGTCCCTGAGGTCCCCGTCGTAACTCGAGAAGACCTGCCGCAACTCGAGAAAATCCAGGAGGTTCTCCCCTCCAGGCGAGATGAGGCCCATTTCGGGTGAGGCGTCTCGAGGCTGATCACACCTCACCTCTGGAACTTCGAACGGGTCCTTCACACCCTTGGTGCAAATCAAGAAGTTCCCCGACCTAGCCGTCTCCACTCGAGAGGAATCACGAGGGTCCCGGCGACATCCAGAGGAGCCCCGTTTCCGCCTCGTAGCTCGAGATGAGGGATCCTTTCCCTGCTTCGTCGGGAAAGAGTTCCCGGCGTTCCCGTCGCATCTCAAGAGGAGGCCCTCTCAACAGGAACGGCGAGAGGAACTCCAGGGTCGTGCCACCATTCCAAGAGTCCCCCAGATGTCTCAGTCCATTCCAGAGGAACCTCTTTTCCCTTCACCGGCTCGTCTTTCACGCCGAGGATCGACTCACACCAAGGTGGCACGTGGCACAGCCCTGTGGGAAAGCCTCGTGGGAAAGCCTCGAGGGACAGCCTCGAGGGAAAGCCACAGATCCCTTGATCCACGTGACAGGAAGCGTGACACTACTGCTGCAGCTCGGGAGGAAAGCACACGTGCATGCCCCCACTCGAGACGAGGACTGACTCCCTGGGGAGACTCAGAAGCACCCTAAGATCCATGGCAACACTGGAGAGGAATCCTCAGGTTCCGGCCCCGACTCCACACAAGGACTGAGGCCCCGGCATGGACGGGAGAGGAATCCCGAGAGGTCCCCTAGCAACTCGCATGGGGACTGGCCTTTCCTGAGGCCACCAGAGCGGGTCCCTGAGGTCCCCGTCGTAACTCGAGAAGACCTGCCGCAACTCGAGAGAATCCAGGAGGTTCTCCCCTCCAGGCGAGATGAGGCCCATTTCCGCAGAGGCATCTCGAGGCTGATCACACCTCACCTCTGGAAATTCGAAAGGGTCCTTCACACCCTTGGTGCAAATCAAGAAGTTCCCCGACCTAGCCGTCTCCACTCGAGAGGAATCACGAGGGTCCCGCCCACATCCAGAGGAGCCCCGTTTCCGCCTCGTAGCTCGAGATGAGGGAACCTTTCCCTGCTTCGTCGGGAAAGAGTTCCCGGCGTTCCCGTCGCATCTCAAGAGGAGGCCCTCTCAACAGGAACGGCGAGAGGAACTCCAGGGTCGTGCCACCATTCCAAGAGTCCCCCAGATGTCTCAGTCCATTCCAGAGGAACCTCTTTTCCCTTCACCGGCTCGTCTTTCACGCCGAGGATCGACTCACACCAAGGTGGCACGTGGCACAGCCCTGTGGGAAAGCCTCGTGGGAAAGCCTCGAGGGACAGCCTCGAGGGAAAGCCACAGATCCCTTGATCCACGTGACAGGAAGCGTGACACTACTGCTGCAGCTCGGGAGGAAAGCGCACGTGCAAGCCCCCACTCGAGACGAGGCCTGACTCCCCTGGGGAGACTCAGAAGCACCCCAAGATCCATGGCAACACTGGAGAGGAATCCTCAGGTTCCGGCCCCGACTCCACACAAGGACTGAGGCCCCGGCATGGACGGGAGAGGAATCCCGAGTGGTCCCCTAGCAACTCGCATGGGGACTGGCCTTTCCTGAGGCCACCAGATCGGGTCCCTGAGGTCCCCGTCGTAACTCGAGAAGACCTGCCGCAACTCGAGAAAATCCAGGAGGTTCTCCCCTCCAGGCGAGATGAGGCCCATTTCCGCTGAGGCGTCTCGAGGCTGATCACACCTCACCTCTGGAACTTCGAAAGGGTCCTTCACACCCTTGGTGCAAATCAAGAAGTTCCCCGACCTAGCCGTCTCCACTCGAGAGGAATTACGAGGGTCCCGCCCACATCCAGAGAAGCCCCGTTTCCGCCTCGTAGCTCTAGATGAGGGATCCTTTCCCTGCTTCGTCGGGAAAGAGTTCCCGGCGTTCCCGTCGCATCTCAAGAGGAGGCCCTCTCAACAGGAACGGCGAGAGGAACTCCAGGGTCGTGCCACCATTCCAAGAGTCCCCCAGATGTCTCAGTCCATTCCAGAGGAACCTCTTTTCCCTTCACCGGCTCGTCTTTCACGCCGAGGATCGACTCACACCAAGGTGGCACGTGGCACAGCCCTGTGGGAAAGCCTCGTGGGAAAGCCTCGAGGGACAGCCTCGAGGGAAAGCCACAGATCCCTTGATCCACGTGACAGGAAGCGTGACACTACTGCTGCAGCTCGGGAGGAAAGCGCACGTGCATGCCCCCACTCGAGACGAGGCCTGACTCCCCTGGGGAGACTCAGAAGCACCCCAACATCCATGGCAACACTGGAGAGGAATCCTCAGGTTCCGGCCCCGACTCCACACAAGGACTGAGGCCCCAGCATGGACGGGAGAGGAATCCCGAGAGGTCCCCTAGCAACTCGCATGGGGACTGGCCTTTCCTGAGGCCACCAGAGCGGGTCCCTGAGGTCCCCGTCGTAACTCGAGAAGACCTGCCGCAACTCGAGAAAATCCAGGAGGTTCTCCCCTCCAGGCGAGATGAGGCCCATTTCCGCAGAGGCGTCTCGAGGCTGATCACACCTCACCTCTGGAAATTCGAAAGGGTCCTTCACACCCTTGGTGCAAATCAAGAAGTTCCCCGACCTAGCCGTCTCCACTCGAGAGGAATCACGAGGGTCCCGCCCACATCCAGAGGAGCCCCGTTTCCGCCTCGTAGCTCGAGATGAGGGAACGTTTCCCTGCTTCGTCGGGAAAGAGTTCCCGGCGTTCCCGTCGCATCTCAAGAGGAGGCCCTCTCAACAGGAACGGCGAGAGGAACTCCAGGGTCGTGCCACCATTCCAAGAGTCCCCCAGATGTCTCAGTCCATTCCAGAGGAACCTCTTTTCCCTTCACCGGCTCGTCTTTCACGCCGAGGATCGACTCACACCAAGGTGGCACGTGGCACAGCCCTGTGGGAAAGCCTCGTGGGAAAGCCTCGAGGGACAGCCTCGAGGGAAAGCCACAGATCCCTTGATCCACGTGACAGGAAGCGTGACACTACTGCTGCAGCTCGGGAGGAAAGCGCACGTGCAAGCCCAGACTCGAGACGAGGCCTGACTCCCCTGGGGAGACTCAGAAGCACCCCAAGATCCATGGCAACACTGGAGAGGAATCCTCAGGTTCCGGCCCCGACTCCACACAAGGACTGAGGCCCCGGCATGGACGGGAGAGGAATCCCGAGTGGTCCCCTAGCAACTCGCATGGGGACTGGCCTTTCCTGAGGCCACCAGAGCGGCTCCCTGAGGTCCCCGTCGTAACTCGAGAAGACCTGCCGCAACTCGAGAAAATCCAGGAGGTTCTCCCCTCCAGGCGAGATGAGGCCCATTTCCGCTGAGGCGTCTCGAGGCTGATCACACCTCACCTCTGGAACTTCGAAAGGCTCCTTCACACCCTTGGTGCAAATCAAGAAGTTCCCCGACATACCCGTCTCCACTCGAGGGGAATCACGAGGGTCCCGCCCACATCCAGAGGAGCCCCGTTTCCGCCTCGTAGCTCGAGATGAGGGATCCTTTCCCTGCTTCGTCGGGAAAGAGTTCCCGGCGTTCCCGTCGCATCTCAAGAGGAGGCCCTCTCAACAGGAACGGCGAGAGGAACTCCAGGGTCGTGCCACCATTCCAAGAGTCCCCCAGATGTCTCAGTCCATTCCAGAGGAACCTCTTTTCCCTTCACCGGCTCGTCTTTCGCGCCGAGGATCGACTCACACCAAGGTGGCACGTGGCACAGCCCTGTGGGAAAGCCTCGTGGGAAAGCCTCGAGGGACAGCCTCGAGGGAAAGCCACAGATCCCTTGATCCACGTGACAGGAAGCGTGACACTACTGCTGCAGCTCGGGAGGAAAGCGCACGTGCATGCCCCCACTCGAGACGAGGCCTGACTCCCCTGGGGAGACTCAGAAGCACCCCAAGATCCATGGCAACACTGGAGAGGAATCCTCAGGTTCCGGCCCCGACTCCACACAAGGACTGAGTCCCCGGCATGGACGGGAGAGGAAACCCGAGAGGTCCCCTAGCAACACGCATGGGGACTGGCCTTTCCTGAGGCCACCAGAGCGGGTCCCTGTGGTCCCCGTCGTAACTCGAGAAGACCTGCCGCAACTCGAGAAAATCCAGGAGGTTCTCCCCTCCAGGCGAGATGAGGCCCATTTCCGCTGAGGCGTCTCGAGGCTGATCACACCTCACCTCTGGAACTTCGAAACGGTCCTTCACACCCTTGGTGCAAATCAAGAAGTTCCCCGACCTAGCCGTCTCCACTCGAGAGGAATCACGAGGGTCCCGCCCACATCCAGAGGAGCCCCGTTTCCGCCTCGTAGCTCGAGATGAGGGATCCTTTCCCTGCTTCGTCGGGAAAGAGTTCCCGGCGTTCCCGTCGCATCTCAAGAGGAGGCCCTCTCAACAGGAACGGCGAGAGGAACTCCAGGGTCGTGCCACCATTCCAAGAGTCCCCCAGATGTCTCAGTCCATTCCAGAGGAACCTCTTTTCCCTTCACCGGCTCGTCTTTCGCGCCGAGGATCGACTCACACCAAGGTGGCACGTGGCACAGCCCTGTGGGAAAGCCTCGTGGGAAAGCCTCGAGGGACAGCCTCGAGGGAAAGCCACAGATCCCTTGATCCACGTGACAGAAAGCGTGACACTATTGCTGCAGCTCGGGAGGAAAGCGCACGTGCATGCCCCCACTCGAGACGAGGCCTGACTCCCCTGGGGAGACTCAGAAGCACCCCAAGATCCATGGCAACACTGGAGAGGAATCCTCAGGTTCCGGCCCCGACTCCACACAAGGACTGAGGCCCCGGCATGGACGGGAGAGGAATCCCGAGAGGTCCCCTAGCAACTCGCATGGGGACTGGCCTTTCCTGAGGCCACCAGAGCGGGTCCCTGAGGTCCCCGTCGTAACTCGAGAAGACCTGCCGCAGCTCGAGAAAATCCAGGAGGTTCTCCCCTCCAGGCGAGATGAGGCCCATTTCCGCTGAGGCGTCTCGAGGCTGATCACACCTCACCTCTGGAACTTCGAAAGGGTCCTTCACACCCTTGGTGCAAATCCAGAAGTTCCCCGACCTAGCCGTCTCCACTCAAGAGGAATCACGAGGGTCCCGCCGACATCCAGAGGAGCCCCGTTTCCGCCTCGTAGCTCGAGATGAGGGATCCTTTCCCTGCTTCGTCGGGAAAGAGTTCCCGGCGTTCCCGTCGCATCTCAAGAGGAGGCCCTCTCAACAGGAACGGCGAGAGGAACTCCAGGGTCGTGCCACCATTCCAAGAGTCCCCCAGATGTCTCAGTCCATTCCACAGGAACCTCTTTTCCCTTCACTGGCTCGTCTTTCACGCCGAGGATCGACTCACACCAAGGTGGCACGTGGCACAGCCCTGTGGCAAAGCCTCGTGGGAAAGCCTCGAGGGACAGCCTCGAGGGAAAGCCACAGATCCCTTGATCCACGTGACAGGAAGCGTGACACTACTGCTGCAGCTCGGGAGGAAAGCGCACGTGCATGCCCCCACTCGAGACGAGGCCTGACTCCCCTGGGGAGACTCAGAAGCACCCCAAGATCCATGGCAACACTGGAGAGGAATCCTCAGGTTCCGGCCCCGACTCCACACAAGGACTGAGGCCCCGGCATGGACGGGAGAGGAATCCCGAGAGGTCCCCTAGCAACTCGCATGAGGACTGGCCTTTCCTGAGGCCACCAGAGCGGGTCCCTGAGGTCCCCATAGTAACTCGAGAAGACCTGCCGCAACTCGAGAAAATCCAGGAGGTTCTCCCCTCCAGGCGAGATGAGGCCCATTTCCGCAGAGGTGTCTCGAGGCTGATCACACCTCACCTCTGGAACTTCGAAAGGGTCCTTCACACCCTTGGTGCAAATCAAGAAGTTCCCCGACCTAGCCGTCTCCACTCGAGAGGAATCACGAGGGTCCCGCCCACATCCAGAGGAGCCCCGTTTCCGCCTCGTAGCTCGAGATGAGGGAACGTTTCCCTGCTTCGTCGGGAAAGAGTTCCCGGCGTTCCCGTCGCATCTCAAGAGGAGGCCCTCTCAACAGGAACGGCGAGAGGAACTCCAGGGTCGTGCCACCATTCCAAGAGTCCCCCAGATGTCTCAGTCCATTCCAGAGGAACCTCTTTTCCCTTCACCGGCTCGTCTTTCACGCCGAGGATCGACTCAACCAAGGTGGCACGTGGCACAGCCCTGTGGGAAAGCCTCGTGGGAAAGCCTCGAGGGACAGCCTCGAGGGAAAGCCACAGATCCCTTGATCCACGTGACAGGAAGCGTGACACTACTGCTGCAGCTCGGGAGGAAAGCGCACGTGCATGCCCCCACTCGAGACGAGGCCTGACTCCCCTGGGGAGACTCAGAAGCACCCCAAGATCCATGGCAACACTGGAGAGGAATCCTCAGGTTCCGGCCCCGACTCCACACAAGGACTGAGGCCCCGGCATGGACGGGAGAGGAATCCCGAGAGGTCCCCTATCAACTCGCATGGGGACTGGCCTTTCCTGAGGCCACCAGAGCGGCTCCCTGAGGTCCCCGTCGTAACTCGAGAAGACCTGCCGCAACTCGAGAAAATTCAGGAGGTTCTCCCCTCCAGGCGAGATGAGGCCCATTTCCGCTGAGGCGTCTCGAGGCTGATCACACCTCACCTCTGGAACTTCGAAAGGCTCCTTCACACCCTTGGTGCAAATCAAGAAGTTCCCCGACATACCCGTCTCCACTCGAGGGGAATCACGAGCGTCCCGCCCACATCCAGAGGAGCCCCGTTTCCGCCTCGTAGCTCGAGATGAGGGATCCTTTCCCTGCTTCGTCGGGAAAGAGTTCCCGGCGTTCCCGTCGCATCTCAAGAGGAGGCCCTCTCAACAGGAACGGCGAGAGGAACTCCAGGGTCGTGCCACCATTCCAAGAGTCCCCCAGATGCCTCAGTCCATTCCAGAGGAACCTCTTTTCCCTTCACCGGCTCGTCTTTCGCGCCGAGGATCGACTCACACCAAGGTGGCACGTGGCACAGCCCTGTGGGAAAGCCTCGTGGAAAGCCTCTAGGGACAGCCTCGAGGGAAAGCCACAGATCCCTTGATCCACGTGACAGGAAGCGTGACACTACTGCTGCAGCTCGGGAGGAAAGCGCACGTGCATGCCCCCACTCGAGACGAGGCCTGACTCCCCTGGGGAGACTCAGAAGCACCCCAAGATCCATGGCAACACTGGAGAGGAATCCTCAGGTTCCGGCCCCGACTCCACACAAGGACTGAGGCCCCGGCATGGACGGGAGAGGAATCCCGAGAGGTCCCCTAGCAACTCGCATGGGGACTGGCCTTTCCTGAGGCCACCAGAGCGGGTCCCTGAGGTCCCCGTCGTAACTCGAGAAGACCTGCCGCAGCTCGAGAAAATCCAGGAGGTTCTCCCCTCCAGGCGAGATGAGGCCCATTTCCGCTGAGGCGTCTCGAGGCTGATCACACCTCACCTCTGGAACTTCGAAAGGGTCCTTCACACCCTTGGTGCAAATCCAGAAGTTCCCCGACCTAGCCGTCTCCACTCGAGAGGAATCACGAGGGTCCCGCCCACATCCAGAGGAGCCCCGTTTCCGCCTCGTAGCTCGAGATGAGGGATCCTTTCCCTGCTTCGTCGGGAAAGAGTTCCCGGCGTTCCCGTCGCATCTCAAGAGGAGGCCCTCTCAACAGGAACGGCGAGAGGAACTCCAGGGTCGTGCCACCATTCCAAGAGTCCCCCAGATGTCTCAGTCCATTCCACAGGAACCTCTTTTCCCTTCACCGGCTCGTCTTTGACGCCGAGGATCGACTCACACCAAGGTGGCACGTGGCACAGCCCTGTGGCAAAGCCTCGTGGGAAAGCCTCGAGGGACAGCCTCGAGGGAAAGCCACAGATCCCTTGATCCACGTTACAGGAAGCGTGACACTACTGCTGCAGCTCGGGAGGAAAGCGCACGTGCATGCCCCCACTCGAGACGAGGCCTGACTCCCCTGGGGAGACTCAGAAGCACCCCAAGATCCATGGCAACACTGGAGAGGAATCCTCAGGTTCCGGCCCCGACTCCACACAAGGACTGAGGCCCCGGCATGGACGGGAGAGGAATCCCGAGAGGTCCCCTAGCAACTCGCATGGGGACTGGCCTTTCCTGAGGCCACCAGAGCGGGTCCCTGAGGTCCCCGTCGTAACTCGAGAAGACCTGCCGCAACTCGAGAAAATCCAGGAGGTTCTCCCCTCCAGGCGAGATGAGGCCCATTTCCGCAGAGGCGTCTCGAGGCTGATCACACCTCACCTCTGGAAATTCGAAAGGGTCCTTCACACCCTTGGTGCAAATCAAGAAGTTCCCCGACCTAGCCGTCTCCACTCGAGAGGAATCACGAGGGTCCCGCCCACATCCAGAGGAGCCCCGTTTCCGCCTCGTAGCTCGAGATGAGGGAACCTTTCCCTGCTTCGTCGGGAAAGAGTTCCCGGCGTTCCCGTCGCATCTCAAGAGGAGGCCCTCTCAACAGGAACGGCGAGAGGAACTCCAGGGTCGTGCCACCATTCCAAGAGTCCCCCAGATGTCTCAGTCCATTCCAGAGGAACCTCTTTTCCCTTCACCGGCTCGTCTTTCACGCCGAGGATCGACTCACACCAAGGTGGCACGTGGCACAGCCCTGTGGGAAAGCCTCGTGGGAAAGCCTCGAGGGACAGCCTCGAGGGGAAAGCCACAGATCCCTTGATCCACGTGACAGGAAGCGTGACACTACTGCTGCAGCTCGGGAGGAGAGCGCACGTGCAAGCCCCCACTCGAGACGAGGCCTGACTCCCCTGGGGAGACTCAGAAGCACCCCAAGATCCATGGCAACACTGGAGAGGAATCCTCAGGTTCCGGCCCCGACTCCACACAAGGACTGAGGCCCCGGCATGGACGGGAGAGGAATCCCGAGTGGTCCCCTAGCAACTCGCATGGGGACTGGCCTTTCCTGAGGCCACCAGAGCGGGTCCCTGAGGTCCCCGTCGTAACTCGAGAAGACCTGCCGCAACTCGAGAAAATCCAGGAGGTTCTCCCCTCCAGGCGAGATGAGGCCCATTTCGGGTGAGGCGTCTCGAGGCTGATCACACCTCACCTCTGGAACTTCGAACGGGTCCTTCACACCCTTGGTGCAAATCAAGAAGTTCCCCGACCTAGCCGTCTCCACTCGAGAGGAATCACGAGGGTCCCGCCGACATCCAGAGGAGCCCCGTTTCCGCCTCGTAGCTCGAGATGAGGGATCCTTTCCCTGCTTCGTCGGGAAAGAGTTCCCGGCGTTCCCGTCGCATCTCAAGAGGAGGCCCTCTCAACAGGAACGGCGAGAGGAACTCCAGGGTCGTGCCACCATTCCAAGAGTCCCCCAGATGTCTCAGTCCATTCCAGAGGAACCTCTTTTCCCTTCACCGGCTCGTCTTTCACGCCGAGGATCGACTCACACCAAGGTGGCACGTGGCACAGCCCTGTGGGAAAGCCTCGTGGGAAAGCCTCGAGGGACAGCCTCGAGGGAAAGCCACAGATCCCTTGATCCACGTGACAGGAAGCGTGACACTACTGCTGCAGCTCGGGAGGAAAGCACACGTGCATGCCCCCACTCGAGACGAGGACTGACTCCCCTGGGGAGACTCAGAAGCACCCTAAGATCCATGGCAACACTGGAGAGGAATCCTCAGGTTCCGGCCCCGACTCCACACAAGGACTGAGGCCCCGGCATGGACGGGAGAGGAATCCCGAGAGGTCCCTAGCAACTCGCATGGGGACTGGCCTTTCCTGAGGCCACCAGAGCGGGTCCCTGAGGTCCCCGTCGTAACTCGAGAAGACCTGCCGCAACTCGAGAGAATCCAGGAGGTTCTCCCCTCCAGGCGAGATGAGGCCCATTTCCGCAGAGGCGTCTCGAGGCTGATCACACCTCACCTCTGGAAATTCGAAAGGGTCCTTCACACCCTTGGTGCAAATCAAGAAGTTCCCCGACCTAGCCGTCTCCACTCGAGAGGAATCACGAGGGTCCCGCCCACATCCAGAGGAGCCCCGTTTCCGCCTCGTAGCTCGAGATGAGGGAACCTTTCCCTGCTTCGTCGGGAAAGAGTTCCCGGCGTTCCCGTCGCATCTCAAGAGGAGGCCCTCTCAACAGGAACGGCGAGAGGAACTCCAGGATCGTGCCACCATTCCAAGAGTCCCCCAGATGTCTCAGTCCATTCCAGAGGAACCTCTTTTCCCTTCACCGGCTCGTCTTTCACGCCGAGGATCGACTCACACCAAGGTGGCACGTGGCACAGCCCTGTGGGAAAGCCTCGTGGGAAAGCCTCGAGGGACAGCCTCGAGGGAAAGCCACAGATCCCTTGATCCACGTGACAGGAAGCGTGACACTACTGCTGCAGCTCGGGAGGAAAGCGCACGTGCAAGCCCCCACTCGAGACGAGGCCTGACTCCCCTGGGGAGACTCAGAAGCACCCCAAGATCCATGGCAACACTGGAGAGGAATCCTCAGGTTCCGGCCCCGACTCCACACAAGGACTGAGGCCCCGGCATGGACGGGAGAGGAATCCCGAGTGGTCCCCTAGCAACTCGCATGGGGACTGGCCTTTCCTGAGGCCACCAGATCGGGTCCCTGAGGTCCCCGTCGTAACTCGAGAAGACCTGCCGCAACTCGAGAAAATCCAGGAGGTTCTCCCCTCCAGGCGAGATGAGGCCCATTCCGCTGAGGCGTCTCGAGGCTGATCACACCTCACCTCTGGAAATTCGAAAGGGTCCTTCACACCCTTGGTGCAAATCAAGAAGTTCCCCGACCTAGCCGTCTCCACTCGAGAGGAATCACGAGGGTCCCGCCCACATCCAGAGGAGCCCCGTTTCCGCCTCGTAGCTCGAGATGAGGGAACGTTTCCCTGCTTCGTCGGGAAAGAGTTCCCGGCGTTCCCGTCGCATCTCAAGAGGAGGCCCTCTCAACAGGAACGGCGAGAGGAACTCCAGGGTCGTGCCACCATTCCAAGAGTCCCCCAGATGTCTCAGTCCATTCCAGAGGAACCTCTTTTCCCTTCACCGGCTCGTCTTTCACGCCGAGGATCGACTCACACCAAGGTGGCACGTGGCACAGCCCTGTGGGAAAGCCTCGTGGGAAAGCCTCGAGGGACAGCCTCGAGGGAAAGCCACAGATCCCTTGATCCACGTGACAGGAAGCGTGACACTACTGCTGCAGCTCGGGAGGAAAGCGCACGTGCAAGCCCAGACTCGAGACGAGGCCTGACTCCCCTGGGGAGACTCAGAAGCACCCCAAGATCCATGGCAACACTGGAGAGGAATCCTCAGGTTCCGGCCCCGACTCCACACAAGGACTGAGGCCCCGGCATGGACGGGAGAGGAATCCCGAGTGGTCCCCTAGCAACTCGCATGGGGACTGGCCTTTCCTGAGGCCACCAGAGCGGCTCCCTGAGGTCCCCGTCGTAACTCGAGAAGACCTGCCGCAACTCGAGAAAATCCAGGAGGTTCTCCCCTCCAGGCGAGATGAGGCCCATTTCCGCTGAGGCGTCTCGAGGCTGATCACACCTCACCTCTGGAACTTCGAAAGGCTCCTTCACACCCTTGGTGCAAATCAAGAAGTTCCCCGACATACCCGTCTCCACTCGAGGGGAATCACGAGGGTCCCGCCCACATCCAGAGGAGCCCCGTTTCCGCCTCGTAGCTCGAGATGAGGGATCCTTTCCCTGCTTCGTCGGGAAAGAGTTCCCGGCGTTCCCGTCGCATCTCAAGAGGAGGCCCTCTCAACAGGAACGGCGAGAGGAACTCCAGGGTCGTGGACCATTCCAAGAGTCCCCCAGATGTCTCAGTCCATTCCAGAGGAACCTCTTTTCCCTTCACCGGCTCGTCTTTCGCGCCGAGGATCGACTCACACCAAGGTGGCACGTGGCACAGCCCTGTGGGAAAGCCTCGTGGGAAAGCCTCTAGGGACAGCCTCGAGGGAAAGCCACAGATCCCTTGATCCACGTGACAGAAAGCGTGACACTACTGCTGCAGCTCGGGAGGAAAGCGCACGTGCATGCCCCCACTCGAGACGAGGCCTGACTCCCCTGGGGAGACTCAGAAGCACCCCAAGATCCATGGCAACACTGGAGAGGAATCCTCAGGTTCCGGCCCCTACTCCACACAAGGACTGAGGCCCCGGCATGGACGGGAGAGGATTCCCGAGAGGTCCCCTAGCAACTCGCATGGGGACTGGCCTTTCCTGAGGCCACCAGAGCGGGTCCCTGAGGTCCCCGTCGTAACTCGAGAAGACCTGCCGCAGCTCGAGAAAATCCAGGAGGTTCTCCCCTCCAGGCGAGATGAGGCCCATTTCCGCTGAGGCGTCTCGAGGCTGATCACACCTCACCTCTGGAACTTCGAAAGGGTCCTTCACACCCTTGGTGCAAATCCAGAAGTTCCCCGACCTAGCCGTCTCCACTCGAGAGGAATCACGAGGGTCCCGCCGACATCCAGAGGAGCCCCGTTTCCGCCTCGTAGCTCGAGATGAGGGATCCTTTCCCTGCTTCGTCGGGAAAGAGTTCCCGGCGTTCCCGTCGCATCTCAAGAGGAGGCCCTCTCAACAGGAACGGCGAGAGGAACTCCAGGGTCGTGCCACCATTCCAAGAGTCCCCCAGATGTCTCAGTCCATTCCACAGGAACCTCTTTTCCCTTCACTGGCTCGTCTTTCACGCCGAGGATCGACTCACACCAAGGTGGCACGTGGCACAGCCCTGTGGCAAAGCCTCGTGGGAAAGCCTCGAGGGACAGCCTCGAGGGAAAGCCACAGATCCCTTGATCCACGTGACAGGAAGCGTGACACTACTGCTGCAGCTCGGGAGGAAAGCGCACGTGCATGCCCCCACTCGAGACGAGGCCTGACTCCCCTGGGGAGACTCAGAAGCACCCCAAGATCCATGGCAACACTGGAGAGGAATCCTCAGGTTCCGGCCCCGACTCCACACAAGGACTGAGGCCCCGGCATGGACGGGAGAGGAATCCCGAGAGGTCCCCTAGCAACTCGCATGGGGACTGGCCTTTCCTGAGGCCACCAGAGCGGGTCCCTGAGGTCCCCGTCGTAACTCGAGAAGACCTGCCGCAACTCGAGAAAATCCAGGAGGTTCTCCCCTCCAGGCGAGATGAGGCCCATTTCCGCTGAGGCGTCTCGAGGCTGATCACACCTCACCTCTGGAACTTCGAAAGGGTCCTTCACACCCTTGGTGCAAATCAAGAAGTTCCCCGACCTAGCCGTCTCCACTCGAGAGGAATCACGAGGGTCCCGCCCACATCCAGAGAAGCCCCGTTTCCGCCTCGTAGCTCTAGATGAGGGATCCTTTCCCTGCTTCGTCGGGAAAGAGTTCCCGGCGTTCCCGTCACATCTCAAGAGGAGGCCCTCTCAACAGGAACGGCGAGAGGAACTCCAGGGTCGTGCCACCATTCCAAGAGTCCCCCAGATGTCTCAGTCCATTCCAGAGGAACCTCTTTTCCCTTCACCGGCTCGTCATTCACGCCGAGGATCGACTCACACCAAGGTGGCACGTGGCACAGCCCTGTGGGAAAGCCTCGTGGGAAAGCCTCGAGGGACAGCCTCGAGGGAAAGCCACAGATCCCTTGATCCACGTGACAGGAAGCGTGACACTACTGCTGCAGCTCGGGAGGAAAGCGCACGTGCATGCCCCCACTCGAGACGAGGCCTGACTCCCCTGGGGAGACTCAGAAGCACCCCAAGATCCATGGCAACACTGGAGAGGAATCCTCAGGTTCCGGCCCCGACTCCACACAAGGACTGAGGCCCCGGCATGGACGGGAGAGGAATCCCGAGAGGTCCCCTAGCAACTCGCATGAGGACTGGCCTTTCCTGAGGCCACCAGAGCGGGTCCCTGAGGTCCCCATAGTAACTCGAGAAGACCTGCCGCAACTCGAGAAAATCCAGGAGGTTCTCCCCTCCAGGCGAGATGAGGCCCATTTCCGCAGAGGTGTCTCGAGGCTGATCACACCTCACCTCTGGAACTTCGAAAGGGTCCTTCACACCCTTGGTGCAAATCAAGAAGTTCCCCGACATACCCGTCTCCACTCGAGGGGAATCACGAGCGTCCCGCCCACATCCAGAGGAGCCCCGTTTCCGCCTCGTAGCTCGAGATGAGGGAACCTTTCCCTGCTTCGTCGGGAAAGAGTTCCCGGCGTTCCCGTCGCATCTCAAGAGGAGGCCCTCTCAACAGGAACGGCGAGAGGAACTCCAGGGTCGTGCCACCATTCCAAGAGTCCCCCAGATGTCTCAGTCCATTCCAGAGGAACCTCTTTTCCCTTCACCGGCTCGTCTTCCACGCCGAGGATCGACTCACACCAAGGTGGCACGTGGCACAGCCCTGTGGGAAAGCCTCGTGGGAAAGCCTCGAGGGACAGCCTCGAGGGAAAGCCACAGATCCCTTGATCCACGTGACAGGAAGCGTGACACTACTGCTGCAGCTCGGGAGGAGAGCGCACGTGCAAGCCCCCACTCGAGACGAGGCCTGACTCCCCTGGGGAGACTCAGAAGCACCCCAAGATCCATGGCAACACTGGAGAGGAATGCTCAGGTTCCGGCCCCGACTCCACACAAGGACTGAGGCCCCGGCATGGACGGGAGAGGAATCCCGAGTGGTCCCCTAGCAACTCGCATGGGGACTGGCCTTTCCTGAGGCCACCAGAGCGGGTCCCTGAGGTCCCCGTCGTAACTCGAGAAGACCTGCCGCAACTCGAGAAAATCCAGGAGGTTCTCCCCTCCAGGCGAGATGAGGCCCATTTCGGGTGAGGCGTCTCGAGGCTGATCACACCTCACCTCTGGAACTTCGAACGGGTCCTTCACACCCTTGGTGCAAATCAAGAAGTTCCCCGACCTAGCCGTCTCCACTCGAGAGGAATCACGAGGGTCCCGCCGACATCCAGAGGAGCCCCGTTTCCGCCTCGTAGCTCGAGATGAGGGATCCTTTCCCTGCTTCGTCGGGAAAGAGTTCCCGGCGTTCCCGTCGCATCTCAAGAGGAGGCCCTCTCAACAGGAACGGCGAGAGGAACTCCAGGGTCGTGCCACCATTCCAAGAGTCCCCCAGATGTCTCAGTCCATTCCAGAGGAACCTCTTTTCCCTTCACCGGCTCGTCTTTCACGCCGAGAATCGACTCACACCAAGGTGGCACGTGGCACAGCCCTGTGGGAAAGCCTCGTGGGAAAGCCTCGAGGGACAGCCTCGAGGGAAAGCCACAGATCCCTTGATCCACGTGACAGGAAGCGTGACACTACTGCTGCAGCTCGGGAGGAAAGCACACGTGCATGCCCCCACTCGAGACGAGGACTGACTCCCCTGGGGAGACTCAGAAGCACCCTAAGATCCATGGCAACACTGGAGAGGAATCCTCAGGTTCCGGCCCCGACTCCACACAAGGACTGAGGCCCCGGCATGGACGGGAGAGGAATCCCGAGAGGTCCCCTAGCAACTCGCATGGGGACTGGCCTTTCCTGAGGCCACCAGAGCGGGTCCCTGAGGTCCCCGTCGTAACTCGAGAAGACCTGCCGCAACTCGAGAGAATCCAGGAGGTTCTCCCCTCCAGGCGAGATGAGGCCCATTTCCGCAGAGGCGTCTCGAGGCTGATCACACCTCACCTCTGGAAATTCGAAAGGGTCCTTCACACCCTTGGTGCAAATCAAGAAGTTCCCCGACCTAGCCGTCTCCACTCGAGAGGAATCACGAGGGTCCCGCCCACATCCAGAGGAGCCCCGTTTCCGCCTCGTAGCTCGAGATGAGGGATCCTTTCCCTGCTTCGTCGGGAAAGAGTTCCCGGCGTTCCCGTCGCATCTCAAGAGGAGGCCCTCTCAACAGGAACGGCGAGAGGAACTCCAGGGTCGTGCCACCATTCCAAGAGTCCCCCAGATGTCTCAGTCCATTCCAGAGGAACCTCTTTTCCCTTCACCGGCTCGTCTTTCACGCCGAGGATCGACTCACACCAAGGTGGCACGTGGCACAGCCCTGTGGGAAAGCCTCGTGGGAAAGCCTCGAGGGACAGCCTCGAGGGAAAGCCACAGATCCCTTGATCCACGTGACAGGAAGCGTGACACTACTGCTGCAGCTCGGGAGGAAAGCGCACGTGCAAGCCCCCACTCGAGACGAGGCCTGACTCCCCTGGGGAGACTCAGAAGCACCCCAAGATCCATGGCAACACTGGAGAGGAATCCTCAGGTTCCGGCCCCGACTCCACACAAGGACTGAGGCCCCGGCATGGACGGGAGAGGAATCCCGAGTGGTCCCCTAGCAACTCGCATGGGGACTGGCCTTTCCTGAGGCCACCAGATCGGGTCCCTGAGGTCCCCGTCGTAACTCGAGAAGACCTGCCGCAACTCGAGAAAATCCAGGAGGTTCTCCCCTCCAGGCGAGATGAGGCCCATTTCCGCTGAGGCGTCTCGAGGCTGATCACACCTCACCTCTGGAACTTCGAAAGGGTCCTTCACACCCTTGGTGCAAATCAAGAAGTTCCCCGACCTAGCCGTCTCCACTCGAGAGGAATTACGAGGGTCCCGCCCACATCCAGAGAAGCCCCGTTTCCGCCTCGTAGCTCTAGATGAGGGATCCTTTCCCTGCTTCGTCGGGAAAGAGTTCCCGGCGTTCCCGTCGCATCTCAAGAGGAGGCCCTCTCAACAGGAACGGCGAGAGGAACTCCAGGGTCGTGCCACCATTCCAAGAGTCCCCCAGATGTCTCAGTCCATTCCAGAGGAACCTCTTTTCCCTTCACCGGCTCGTCTTTCACGCCGAGGATCGACTCACACCAAGGTGGCACGTGGCACAGCCCTGTGGGAAAGCCTCGTGGGAAAGCCTCGAGGGACAGCCTCGAGGGAAAGCCACAGATCCCTTGATCCACGTGACAGGAAGCGTGACACTACTGCTGCAGCTCGGGAGGAAAGCGCACGTGCATGCCCCCACTCGAGACGAGGCCTGACTCCCCTGGGGAGACTCAGAAGCACCCCAACATCCATGGCAACACTGGAGAGGAATCCTCAGGTTCCGGCCCCGACTCCACACAAGGACTGAGGCCCCAGCATGGACGGGAGAGGAATCCCGAGAGGTCCCCTAGCAACTCGCATGGGGACTGGCCTTTCCTGAGGCCACCAGAGCGGGTCCCTGAGGTCCCCGTCGTAACTCGAGAAGACCTGCCGCAACTCGAGAAAATCCAGGAGGTTCTCCCCTCCAGGCGAGATGAGGCCCATTTCCGCAGAGGCGTCTCGAGGCTGATCACACCTCACCTCTGGAAATTCGAAAGGGTCCTTCACACCCTTGGTGCAAATCAAGAAGTTCCCCGACCTAGCCGTCTCCACTCGAGAGGAATCACGAGGGTCCCGCCCACATCCAGAGGAGCCCCGTTTCCGCCTCGTAGCTCGAGATGAGGGAACGTTTCCCTGCTTCGTCGGGAAAGAGTTCCCGGCGTTCCCGTCGCATCTCAAGAGGAGGCCCTCTCAACAGGAACGGCGAGAGGAACTCCAGGGTCGTGCCACCATTCCAAGAGTCCCCCAGATGTCTCAGTCCATTCCAGAGGAACCTCTTTTCCCTTCACCGGCTCGTCTTTCACGCCGAGGATCGACTCACACCAAGGTGGCACGTGGCACAGCCCTGTGGGAAAGCCTCGTGGGAAAGCCTCGAGGGACAGCCTCGAGGGAAAGCCACAGATCCCTTGATCCACGTGACAGGAAGCGTGACACTACTGCTGCAGCTCGGGAGGAAAGCGCACGTGCAAGCCCAGACTCGAGACGAGGCCTGACTCCCCTGGGGAGACTCAGAAGCACCCCAAGATCCATGGCAACACTGGAGAGGAATCCTCAGGTTCCGGCCCCGACTCCACACAAGGACTGAGGCCCCGGCATGGACGGGAGAGGAATCCCGAGTGGTCCCCTAGCAACTCGCATGGGGACTGGCCTTTCCTGAGGCCACCAGAGCGGGTCCCTGAGGTCCCCGTCGTAACTCGAGAAGACCTGCCGCAACTCGAGAAAATCCAGGAGGTTCTCCCCTCCAGGCGAGATGAGGCCCATTTCCGCTGAGGCGTCTCGAGGCTGATCACACCTCACCTCTGGAACTTCGAAAGGGTCCTTCACACCCTTGGTGCAAATCAAGAAGTTCCCCGACCTAGCCGTCTCCACTCGAGAGGAATTACGAGGGTCCCGCCCACATCCAGAGGAGCCCCGTTTCCGCCTCGTAGCTCGAGATGAGGGATCCTTTCCCTGCTTCGTCGGGAAAGAGTTCCCGGCGTTCCCGTCGCATCTCAAGAGGAGGCCCTCTCAACAGGAACGGCGAGAGGAACTCCAGGGTCGTGCCACCATTCCAAGAGTCCCCCAGATGTCTCAGTCCATTCCAGAGGAACCTCTTTTCCCTTCACCGGCTCGTCTTTCACGCCGAGGATCGACTCACACCAAGGTGGCACGTGGCACAGCCCTGTGGGAAAGCCTCGTGGGAAAGCCTCGAGGGACAGCCTCGAGGGAAAGCCACAGATCCCTTGATCCACGTGACAGGAAGCGTGACACTACTGCTGCAGCTCGGGAGGAAAGCGCACGTGCAAGCCCAGACTCGAGACGAGGCCTGACTCCCCTGGGGAGACTCAGAAGCACCCCAAGATCCATGGCAACACTGGAGAGGAATCCTCAGGTTCCGGCCCCGACTCCACACAAGGACTGAGGCCCCGGCATGGACGGGAGAGGAATCCCGAGTGGTCCCCTAGCAACTCGCATGGGGACTGGCCTTTCCTGAGGCCACCAGAGTGGGTCCCTGAGGTCCCCGTCGTAACTCGAGAAGACCTGCCGCAACTCGAGAAAATCCAGGAGGTTCTCCCCTCCAGGCGAGATGAGGCCCATTTCCGCTGAGGCGTCTCGAGGCTGATCACACCTCACCTCTGGAACTTCGAAAGGGTCCTTCACACCCTTGGTGCAAATCAAGAAGTTCCCCGACCTAGCCGTCTCCACTCGAGAGGAATTACGAGGGTCCCGCCCACATCCAGAGGAGCCCCGTTTCCGCCTCGTAGCTCGAGATGAGGGATCCTTTCCCTGCTTCGTCGGGAAAGAGTTCCCGGCGTTCCCGTCGCATCTCAAGAGGAGGCCCTCTCAACAGGAACGGCGAGAGGAACTCCAGGGTCGTGCCACCATTCCAAGAGTCCCCCAGATGTCTCAGTCCATTCCAGAGGAACCTCTTTTCCCTTCACCGGCTCGTCTTTCACGCCGAGGATCGACTCACACCAAGGTGGCACGTGGCACAGCCCTGTGGGAAAGCCTCGTGGGAAAGCCTCGAGGGACAGCCTCGAGGGAAAGCCACAGATCCCTTGATCCACGTGACAGGAAGCGTGACACTACTGCTGCAGCTCGGGAGGAAAGCGCACGTGCATGCCCCCACTCGAGACGAGGCCTGACTCCCCTGGGGAGACTCAGAAGCACCCCAAGATCCATGGCAACACTGGAGAGGAATGCTCAGGTTCCGGCCCCGACTCCACACAAGGACTGAGGCCCCGGCATGGACGGGAGAGGAATCCCGAGAGGTCCCCTAGCAACTCTCATGGGGACTGGCCTTTCCTGAGGCCACCAGAGCGGGTCCCTGAGGTCCCCATAGTAACTCGAGAAGACCTGCCGCAACTCGAGAAAATCCAGGAGGTTCTCCCCTCCAGGCGAGATGAGGCCCATTTCCGCAGAGGTGTCTCGAGGCTGATCACACCTCACCTCTGGAACTTCGAAAGGGTCCTTCACACCCTTGGTGCAAATCAAGAAGTTCCCCGACCTAGCCGTCTCCACTCGAGAGGAATCACGAGGGTCCCGCCCACATCCAGAGGAGCCCCGTTTCCGCCTCGTAGCTCGAGATGAGGGAACGTTTCCCTGCTTCGTCGGGAAAGAGTTCCCGGCGTTCCCGTCGCATCTCAAGAGGAGGCCCTCTCAACAGGAACGGCGAGAGGAACTCCAGGGTCGTGCCACCATTCCAAGAGTCCCCCAGATGTCTCAGTCCATTCCAGAGGAACCTCTTTTCCCTTCACCGGCTCGTCTTTCACGCCGAGGATCGACTCACACCAAGGTGGCACGTGGCACAGCCCTGTGGGAAAGCCTCGTGGGAAAGCCTCGAGGGACAGCCTCGAGGGAAAGCCACAGATCCCTTGATCCACGTGACAGGAAGCGTGACACTACTGCTGCACCTCGGGAGGAAAGCGCACGTGCAAGCCCAGACTCGAGACGAGGCCTGACTCCCCTGGGGAGACTCAGAAGCACCCCAAGATCCATGGCAACACTGGAGAGGAATCCTCAGGTTCCGGCCCCGACTCCACACAAGGACTGAGGCCCCGGCATGGACGGGAGAGGAATCCCGAGTGGTCCCCTAGCAACTCGCATGGGGACTGGCCTTTCCTGAGGCCACCAGAGCGGGTCCCTGAGGTCCCCGTCGTAACTCGAGAAGACCTGCCGCAACTCGAGAAAATCCAGGAGGTTCTCCCCTCCAGGCGAGATGAGGCCCATTTCCGCTGAGGCGTCTCGAGGCTGATCACACCTCACCTCTGGAACTTCGAAAGGGTCCTTCACACCCTTGGTGCAAATCAAGAAGTTCCCCGACCTAGCCGTCTCCACTCGAGAGGAATTACGAGGGTCCCGCCCACATCCAGAGGAGCCCCGTTTCCGCCTCGTAGCTCGAGATGAGGGATCCTTTCCCTGCTTCGTCGGGAAAGAGTTCCCGGCGTTCCCGTCGCATCTCAAGAGGAGGCCCTCTCAACAGGAACGGCGAGAGGAACTCCAGGGTCGTGCCACCATTCCAAGAGTCCCCCAGATGTCTCAGTCCATTCCAGAGGAACCTCTTTTCCCTTCACCGGCTCGTCTTTCACGCCGAGGATCGACTCACACCAAGGTGGCACGTGGCACAGCCCTGTGGGAAAGCCTCGTGGGAAAGCCTCGAGGGACAGCCTCGAGGGAAAGCCACAGATCCCTTGATCCACGTGACAGGAAGCGTGACACTACTGCTGCAGCTCGGGAGGAAAGCGCACGTGCATGCCCCCACTCGAGACGAGGCCTGACTCCCCTGGGGAGACTCAGAAGCACCCCAACATCCATGGCAACACTGGAGAGGAATCCTCAGGTTCCGGCCCCGACTCCACACAAGGACTGAGGCCCCAGCATGGACGGGAGAGGAATCCCGAGAGGTCCCCTAGCAACTCGCATGGGGACTGGCCTTTCCTGAGGCCACCAGAGCGGGTCCCTGAGGTCCCCGTCGTAACTCGAGAAGACCTGCCGCAACTCGAGAAAATCCAGGAGGTTCTCCCCTCCAGGCGAGATGAGGCCCATTTCCGCAGAGGCGTCTCGAGGCTGATCACACCTCACCTCTGGAAATTCGAAAGGGTCCTTCACACCCTTGGTGCAAATCAAGAAGTTCCCCGACCTAGCCGTCTCCACTCGAGAGGAATCACGAGGGTCCCGCCCACATCCAGAGGAGCCCCGTTTCCGCCTCGTAGCTCGAGATGAGGGAACGTTTCCCTGCTTCGTCGGGAAAGAGTTCCCGGCGTTCCCGTCGCATCTCAAGAGGAGGCCCTCTCAACAGGAACGGCGAGAGGAACTCCAGGGTCGTGCCACCATTCCAAGAGTCCCCCAGATGTCTCAGTCCATTCCAGAGGAACCTCTTTTCCCTTCACCGGCTCGTCTTTCACGCCGAGGATCGACTCACACCAAGGTGGCACGTGGCACAGCCCTGTGGGAAAGCCTCGTGGGAAAGCCTCGAGGGACAGCCTCGAAGGAAAGCCACAGATCCCTTGATCCACGTGACAGGAAGCGTGACACTACTGCTGCAGCTCGGGAGGAAAGCGCACGTGCATGCCCCCACTCGAGACGAGGCCTGACTCCCCTGGGGAGACTCAGAAGCACTCCAAGATCCACGGCAACACTGGAGAGGAATGCTCAGGTTCCGGCCCCGACTCCACACAAGGACTGAGGCCCCGGCATGGACGGGAGAGGAATCCCGAGAGGTCCCCTAGCAACTCGCATGGGGACTGGCCTTTCCTGAGGCCACCAGAGCGGGTCCCTGAGGTCCCCGTCGTAACTCGAGAAGACCTGCCGCAACTCGAGAAAATCCAGGAGGTTCTCCCCTCCAGGCGAGATGAGGCCCATTTCCGCTGAGGCGTCTCGAGGCTGATCACACCTCACCTCTGGAACTTCGAAAGGGTCCTTCACACCCTTGGTGCAAATCAAGAAGTTCCCCGACCTAGCCGTCTCCACTCGAGAGGAATCACGAGGGTCCCGCCCACATCCAGAGGAGCCCCGTTTCCGCCTCGTAGCTCGAGATGAGGGAACGTTTCCCTGCTTCATCGGGAAAGATTTCCCGGCGTTCCCGTCGCATCTCAAGAGGAGGCCCTCTCAACAGGAACGGCGAGAGGAACTCCAGGGTCGTGCCACCATTCCAAGAGTCCCCCAGATGTCTCAGTCCATTCCAGAGGAACCTCTTTTCCCTTCACCGGCTCGTCTTTCACGCCGAGGATCGACTCACACCAAGGTGGCACGTGGCACAGCCCTGTGGGAAAGCCTCGTGGGAAAGCCTCGAGGGACAGCCTCGAGGGAAAGACACAGATCCCTTGATCCACGTGACAGGAAGCATGACACTACTGCTGCAGCTCGGGAGGAAAGCGCACGTGCAAGCCCCCACTCGAGACGAGGCCTGACTCCCCTGGGGAGACTCAGAAGCACCCCAAGATCCATGGCAACACTGGAGAGGAATCCTCATGTTCCGGCCCCGACTCCACACAAGGACTGAGGCCCCGGCATGGACGGGAGAGGAATTCCGAGAGGTCCCCTAGCAACTCGCATGGGGACTGGCCTTTCCTGAGGCCACCAGAGCGGGTCCCTGTGGTCCCCGTCGTAACTCGAGAAGACCTGCCGCAACTCGAGAAAATCCAGGAGGTTCTCCCCTCCAGGCGAGATGAGGCCCATTTCCGCTGAGGCGTCTCGAGGCTGATCACACCTCACCTCTGGAACTTCGAAAGGGTCCTTCACACCCTTGGTGCAAATCAAGAAGTTCCCCGACCTAGCCGTCTCCACTCGAGAGGAATCACGAGGGTCCCGCCGACATCCAGAGGAGCCCCGTTTCCGCCTCGTAGCTCGAGATGAGGGATCCTTTCCCTGCTTCGTCGGGAAAGAGTTCCCGGCGTTCCCGTCGCATCTCAAGAGGAGGCCCTCTCAACAGGAACGGCGAGAGGAACTCCAGGGTCGTGCCACCATTCCAAGAGTCCCCCAGATGTCTCAGTCCATTCCAGAGGAACCTCTTTTCCCTTCACCGGCTCGTCTTTCACGCCGAGGATCGACTCACACCAAGGTGGCACGTGGCACAGCCCTGTGGGAAAGCCTCGTGGGAAAGCCTCGAGGGACAGCCTCGAGGGAAAGCCACAGATCCCTTGATCCACGTGACAGGAAGCGTGACACTACTGCTGCAGCTCGGGAGGAAAGCGCACGTGCATGCCCCCACTCGAGACGAGGACTGACTCCCCTGGGGAGACTCAGAAGCACCCCAAGATCCATGGAAACACTGGAGAGGAATCCTCAGGTTCCGGCCCCGACTCCACACAAGGACTGAGGCCCCGGCATGGACGGGAGAGGAATCCCGAGAGGTCCCCTAGCAACTCGCATGGGGACTGGCCTTTCCTGAGGCCACCAGAGCTGGTCCCTGAGGTCCCCGTCGTAACTCGAGAAGACCTGCCGCAACTCGAGAAAATCCAGGAGGTTCTCCCCTCCAGGCGAGATGAGGCCCATTTCCGCAGAGGCGTCTCGAGGCTGATCACACCTCACCTCTGGAAATTCGAAAGGGTCCTTCACACCCTTGGTGCAAATCAAGAAGTTCCCAGACCTAGCCGTCTCCACTCGAGAGGAATCACGAGGGTCCCGCCCACATCCAGAGGAGCCCCGTTTCCGCCTCGTAGCTCGAGATGAGGGAACCTTTCCCTGCTTCGTCGGGAAAGAGTTCCCGGCGTTCCCGTCGCATCTCAAGAGGAGGCCCTCTCAACAGGAACGGCGAGAGGAACTCCAGGGTCGTGTCACCATTCCAAGAGTCCCCCAGATGTCTCAGTCCATTCCAGAGGAACCTCTTTTCCCTTCACCGGCTCGTCTTTCACGCCGAGGATCGACTCACACCAAGGTGGCACGTGGCACAGCCCTGTGGGAAAGCCTCGTGGGAAAGCCTCGAGGGACAGCCTCGAGGGAAAGCCACAGATCCCTTGATCCACGTGACAGGAAGCGTGACACTACTGCTGCAGCTCGGGAGGAAAGCGCACGTGCATGCCCCCACTCGAGACGAGGCCTGACTCCCCTGGGGAGACTCAGAAGCACCCCAAGATCCATGGCAACACTGGAGAGGAATCCTCAGGTTCCGGCCCCGACTCCACACAAGGACTGAGGCCCCGGCATGGACGGGAGAGGAATCCCGAGAGGTCCCCTAGCAACTCGCATGGGGACTGGCCTTTCCTGAGGCCACCAGAGCGGCTCCCTGAGGTCCCCGTCGTAACTCGAGAAGACCTGCCGCAACTCGAGAAAATCCAGGAGGTTCTCCCCTCCAGGCGAGATGAGGCCCATTTCCGCTGAGGCGTCTCGAGGCTGATCACACCTCACCTCTGGAACTTCGAAAGGCTCCTTCACACCCTTGGTGCAAATCAAGAAGTTCCCCGACATACCCGTCTCCACTCGAGGGGAATCACGAGGGTCCCGCCGACATCCAGAGGAGCCCCGTTTCCGCCTCGTAGCTCGAGATGAGGGATCCTTTCCCTGCTTCGTCGGGAAAGAGTTCCCGGCGTTCCCGTCGCATCTCAAGAGGAGGCCCTCTCAACAGGAACGGCGAGAGGAACTCCAGGGTCGTGCCACCATTCCAAGAGTCCCCCAGATGTCTCAGTTCATTCCAGAGGAACCTCTTTTCCCTTCACCGGCTCGTCTTTCGCGCCGAGGATCGACTCACACCAAGGTGGCACGTGGCACAGCCCTGTGGGAAAGCCTCGTGGGAAAGCCTCTAGGGACAGCCTCGAGGGAAAGCCACAGATCCCTTGATCCACGTGACAGGAAGCGTGACACTACTGCTGCAGCTCGGGAGGAAAGCGCACGTGCATGCCCCCACTCGAGACGAGGCCTGACTCCCCTGGGGAGACTCAGAAGCACCCCAAGATCCATGGCAACACTGGAGAGGAATCCTCAGGTTCCGGCCCCGACTCCACACAAGGACTGAGGCCCCGGCATGGACGGGAGAGGAATCCCGAGAGGTCCCCTAGCAACTCGCATGGGGACTGGCCTTTCCTGAGGCCACCAGAGCGGGTCCCTGAGGTCCCCGTCGTAACTCGAGAAGACCTGCCGCAGCTCGAGAAAATCCAGGAGGTTCTCCCCTCCAGGCGAGATGAGGCCCATTTCCGCTGAGGCGTCTCGAGGCTGATCACACCTCACCTCTGGAACTTCGAAAGGGTCCTTCACACCCTTGGTGCAAATCCAGAAGTTCCCCGACCTAGCCGTCTCCACTCGAGAGGAATCACGAGGGTCCCGCCCACATCCAGAGGAGCCCCGTTTCCGCCTCGTAGCTCGAGATGAGGGATCCTTTCCCTGCTTCGTCGGGAAAGAGTTCCCGGCGTTCCCGTCGCATCTCAAGAGGAGGCCCTCTCAACAGGAACGGCGAGAGGAACTCCAGGGTCGTGCCACCATTCCAAGAGTCCCCCAGATGTCTCAGTCCATTCCAGAGGAACCTCTTTTCCCTTCACCGGCTCGTCTTTCGCGCCGAGGATCGACTCACACCAAGGTGGCACGTGGCACAGCCCTGTGGGAAAGCCTCGTGGGAAAGCCTCTAGGGACAGCCTCGAGGGAAAGCCACAGATCCCTTGATCCACGTGACAGGAAGCGTGACACTACTGCTGCAGCTCGGGAGGAAAGCGCACGTGCATGCCCCCACTCGAGACGAGGCCTGACTCCCCTGGGGAGACTCAGAAGCACCCCAAGATCCATGGCAACACTGGAGAGGAATCCTCAGGTTCCGGCCCCGACTCCACACAAGGACTGAGGCCCCGGCATGGACGGGAGAGGAATCCCGAGAGGTCCCCTAGCAACTCGCATGGGGACTGGCCTTTCCTGAGGCCACCAGAGCGGGTCCCTGAGGTCCCCGTCGTAACTCGAGAAGACCTGCCGCAGCTCGAGAAAATCCAGGAGGTTCTCCCCTCCAGGCGAGATGAGGCCCATTTCCGCTGAGGCGTCTCGAGGCTGATCACACCTCACCTCTGGAACTTCGAAAGGGTCCTTCACACCCTTGGTGCAAATCCAGAAGTTCCCCGACCTAGCCGTCTCCACTCGAGAGGAATCACGAGGGTCCCGCCCACATCCAGAGGAGCCCCGTTTCCGCCTCGTAGCTCGAGATGAGGGATCCTTTCCCTGCTTCGTCGGGAAAGAGTTCCCGGCGTTCCCGTCGCATCTCAAGAGGAGGCCCTCTCAACAGGAACGGCGAGAGGAACTCCAGGGTCGTGCCACCATTCCAAGAGTCCCCCAGATGTCTCAGTCCATTCCACAGGAACCTCTTTTCCCTTCACCGGCTCGTCTTTCACGCCGAGGATCGACTCACACCAAGGTGGCACGTGGCACAGCCCTGTGGCAAAGCCTCGTGGGAAAGCCTCGAGGGACAGCCTCGAGGGAAAGCCACAGATCCCTTGATCCACGTGACAGGAAGCGTGACACTACTGCTGCAGCTCGGGAGGAAAGCGCACGTGCATGCCCCCACTCGAGACGAGGCCTGACTCCCCTGGGGAGACTCAGAAGCACCCCAAGATCCATGGCAACACTGGAGAGGAATCCTCAGGTTCCGGCCCCGACTCCACACAAGGACTGAGGCCCCGGCATGGACGGGAGAGGAATCCCGAGAGGTCCCCTAGCAACTCGCATGGGGACTGGCCTTTCCTGAGGCCATCAGAGCGAGTCCCTGAGGTCCCCATAGTAACTCGAGAAGACCTGCCGCAACTCGAGAAAATCCAGGAGGTTCTCCCCTCCAGGCGAGATGAGGCCCATTTCCGCAGAGGTGTCTCGAGGCTGATCACACCTCACCTCTGGAACTTCGAAAGGGTCCTTCACACCCTTGGTGCAAATCAAGAAGTTCCCCGACCTAGCCGTCTCCACTCGAGAGGAATCACGAGGGTCCCGCCCACATCCAGAGGAGCCCCGTTTCCGCCTCGTAGCTCGAGATGAGGGAACGTTTCCCTGCTTCGTCGGGAAAGAGTTCCCGGCGTTCCCGTCGCATCTCAAGAGGAGGCCCTCTCAACAGGAACGGCGAGAGGAACTCCAGGGTCGTGCCACCATTCCAAGAGTCCCCCAGATGTCTCAGTCCATTCCAGAGGAACCTCTTTTCCCTTCACCGGCTCGTCTTTCACGCCGAGGATCGACTCACACCAAGGTGGCACGTGGCACAGCCCTGTGGGAAAGCCTCGTGGGAAAGCCTCGAGGGACAGCCTCGAGGGAAAGCCACAGATCCCTTGATCCACGTGACAGGAAGCGTGACACTACTGCTGCAGCTCGGGAGGAAAGCGCACGTGCATGCCCCCACTCGAGACGAGGCCTGACTCCCCTGGGGAGACTCAGAAGCACCCCAAGATCCATGGCAACACTGGAGAGGAATCCTCAGGTTCCGGCCCCGACTCCACACAAGGACTGAGTCCCCGGCATGGACGGGAGAGGAAACCCGAGAGGTCCCCTAGCAACACGCATGGGGACTGGCCTTTCCTGAGGCCACCAGAGCGGGTCCCTGTGGTCCCCGTCGTAACTCGAGAAGACCTGCCGCAACTCGAGAAAATCCAGGAGGTTCTCCCCTCCAGGCGAGATGAGGCCCATTTCCGCTGAGGCGTCTCGAGGCTGATCACACCTCACCTCTGGAACTTCGAAACGGTCCTTCACACCCTTGGTGCAAATCAAGAAGTTCCCCGACCTAGCCGTCTCCACTCGAGAGGAATCACGAGGGTCCCGCCCACATCCAGAGGAGCCCCGTTTCCGCCTCGTAGCTCGAGATGAGGGATCCTTTCCCTGCTTCGTCGGGAAAGAGTTCCCGGCGTTCCCGTCGCATCTCAAGAGGAGGCCCTCTCAACAGGAACGGCGAGAGGAACTCCAGGGTCGTGCCACCATTCCAAGAGTCCCCCAGATGTCTCAGTCCATTCCAGAGGAACCTCTTTTCCCTTCACCGGCTCGTCTTTCACGCCGAGGATCGACTTACACCAAGGTGGCACGTGGCACAGCCCTGTGGGAAAGCCTCGTGGGAAAGCCTCGAGGGACAGCCTCGAGGGAAAGCCACAGATCCCTTGATCCACGTGACAGGAAGCGTGACACTACTGCTGCAGCTCGGGAGGAAAGCGCACGTGCATGCCCCCACTCGAGACGAGGCCTGACTCCCCTGGGGAGACTCAGAAGCACCCCAAGATCCATGGCAACACTGGAGAGGAATCCTCAGGTTCCGGCCCCGACTCCACACAAGGACTGAGGCCCCAGCATGGACGGGAGAGGAATCCCGAGAGGTCCCCTAGCAACTCGCATGGGGACTGGCCTTTCCTGAGGCCACCAGAGCGTGTTCCTGAGGTCCCCGTCGTAACTGGAGAAGACCTGCCGCAACTCGAGAAAATCTAGGATGTTCTCCCCTCCAGGCGAGATGAGGCCCATTTCCGCTGAGGCGTCTCGAGGCTGATCACACCTCACCTCTGGAACTTCGAAAGGGTCATTCACACCCTTGGTGCAAATCAAGAAGTTCCCCGACCTAGCCGTCTCCACTCGAGAGGAATCACGAGGGTTCCGCCCACATCCAGAGGAGCCCCGTTTCCGCCTCGTAGCTCGAGATGAGGGATCCTTTCCCTGCTTCATCGGGAAAGAGTTCCCGGCGTTCCCGTCGCATCTCAAGAGGAGGCCCTCTCAACAGGAACGGCGAGAGGAACTCCAGGGTCGTGCCACCATTCCAAGAGTCCCCCAGATGTCTCAGTCCATTCCAGAGGAACCTCTTTTCCCTTCACCGGCTCGTCTTTCACGCCGAGGATCGACTCACAACAAGGTGGCACGTGGCACAGCCCTGTGGGAAAGCCTCGTGGGAAAGCCTCGAGGGACAGCCTCGAGGGAAAGCCACAGATCCCTTGATCCACGTGACAGGAAGCGTGACACTACTGGTGCAGCTCGGGAGGAAAGCGCACGTGCATGCCCCCACTCGAGACGAGGCCTGACTCCCCTGGGGAGACTCAGAAGCACCCCAACATCCATGGCAGCACTGGAGAGGAATCCTCAGGTTCCGGCCCCGACTCCACACAAGGACTGAGGCCCCAGCATGGACGGGAGAGGAATCCCGAGAGGTCCCCTAGCAACTCGCATGGGGACTGGCCTTTCCTGAGGCCACCAGAGCGGGTCCCTGAGGTCCCCGTCGTAACTCGAGAAGACCTGCCGCAACTCGAGAAAATCCAGGAGGTTCTCCCCTCCAGGCGAGATGAGGCCCATTTCCGCTGAGGCGTCTCGAGGCTGATCACACCTCACCTCTGGAACTTCGAAAGGGTCCTTCACACCCTTGGTGCAAATCAAGAAGTTCCCCGACATACCCGTCTCCACTCGAGGGGAATCACGAGGGTCCCGCCCACATCCAGAGGAGCCCCGTTTCCGCCTCGTAGCTCGAGATGAGGGATCCTTTCCCTGCTTCGTCGGGAAAGAGTTCCCGGCGTTCCCGTCGCATCTCAAGAGGAGGCCCTCTCAACAGGAACGGCGAGAGGAACTCCAGGGTCGTGCCACCATTCCAAGAGTCCCCCAGATGTCTCAGTCCATTCCAGAGGAACCTCTTTTCCCTTCACCGGCTCGTCTTTCGCGCCGAGGATCGACTCACACCAAGGTGGCACGTGGCACAGCCCTGTGGGAAAGCCTCGTGGGAAAGCCTCGAGGGACAGCCTCGAGGGAAAGCCACAGATCCCTTGATCCACGTGACAGGAAGCGTGACACTACTGCTGCAGCTCGGGAGGAAAGCGCACGTGCATGCCCCCACTCGAGACGAGGCCTGACTCCCCTGGGGAGACTCAGAAGCACCCCAAGATCCATGGCAACACTGGAGAGGAATCCTCAGGTTCCGGCCCCGACTCCACACAAGGACTGAGGCCCCGGCATGGACGGGAGAGGAATCCCGAGAGGTCCCCTAGCAACTCGCATGGGGACTGGCCTTTCCTGAGGCCACCAGAGCGGGTCCCTGAGGTCCCCGTCGTAACTCGAGAAGACCTGCCGCAGCTCGAGAAAATCCAGGAGGTTCTCCCCTCCAGGCGAGATGAGGCCCATTTCCGCTGAGGCGTCTCGAGGCTGATCACACCTCACCTCTGGAACTTCGAAAGGGTCCTTCACACCCTTGGTGCAAATCCAGAAGTTCCCCGACCTAGCCGTCTCCACTCGAGAGGAATCACGAGGGTCCCGCCGACATCCAGAGGAGCCCCGTTTCCGCCTCATAGCTCGAGATGAGGGATCCTTTCCCTGCTTCGTCGGGAAAGAGTTCCCGGCGTTCCCGTCGCATCTCAAGAGGAGGCCCTCTCAACAGGAACGGCGAGAGGAACTCCAGGGTCGTGCCACCATTCCAAGAGTCCCCCAGATGTCTCAGTCCATTCCACAGGAACCTCTTTTCCCTTCACCGGCTCGTCTTTCACGCCGAGGATCGACTCACACCAAGGTGGCACGTGGCACAGCCCTGTGGCAAAGCCTCGTGGGAAAGCCTCGAGGGACAGCCTCGAGGGAAAGCCACAGATCCCTTGATCCACGTGACAGGAAGCGTGACACTACTGCTGCAGCTCGGGAGGAAAGCGCACGTGCATGCCCCCACTCGAGACGAGGCCTGACTCCCCTGGGGAGACTCAGAAGCACCCCAAGATCCATGGCAACACTGGAGAGGAATCCTCAGGTTCCGGCCCCGACTCCACACAAGGACTGAGGCCCCGGCATGGACGGGAGAGGAATCCCGAGAGGTCCCCTAGCAACTCGCATGGGGACTGGCCTTTCCTGAGGCCACCAGAGCGGGTCCCTGAGGTCCCCGTCGTAATTCGAGAAGACCTGCCGCAACTGGAGAAAATCCAGGAGGTACTCCCCTCCAGGTGAGATGAGGCCCATTTCCGCTGAGGCGTCTCGAGGCTGATCACACCTCACCTCTGGAACTTCGAAACGGTCCTTCACACCCTTGGTGCAAATCAAGAAGTTCCCCGACCTAGCCGTCTCCACTCGAGAGGAATCACGAGGGTCCCGCCCACATCCAGAGGAGCCCCGTTTCCGCCTCGTAGCTCGAGATGAGGGATCCTTTCCCTGCTTCGTCGGGAAAGAGTTCCCGGCGTTCCCGTCGCATCTCAAGAGGAGGCCCTCTCAACAGGAACGGCGAGAGAAACTCCAGGGTCGTGCCACCTTTCCAAGAGTCCCCCAGATGTCTCAGTCCATTCCAGAGGAACCTCTTTTCCCTTCACCGGCTCGTCTTTCACGCCGAGGATCGACTCACACCAAGGTGGCACGTGGCACAGCCCTGTGGGAAAGCCTCGTGGGAAAGCCTCGAGGGACAGCCTCGAGGGAAAGCCACAGATCCCTTGATCCACGTGACAGGAAGCGTGACACTACTGCTGCAGCTCGGGAGGAAAGCGCACGTGCATGCCCCCACTCGAGACGAGGCCTGACTCCCCTGGGGAGACTCAGAAGCACCCCAAGATCCATGGCAACACTGGAGAGGAATCCTCAGGTTCTGGCCCCGACTCCACACAAGGACTGAGGCCCCGGCATGGACGGGAGAGGAATCCCGAGGGGTCCCCTAGCAACTCGCATGGGGACTGGCCTTTCCTGAGGCCACCAGAGTGGCTCCCTGAGGTCCCCGTCGTAACTCGAGAAGACCTGCCGCAACTCGAGAAAATCCAGGAGGTTCTCCCCTCCAGGCGAGATGAGGCCCATTTCCGCTGAGGCGTCTCGAGGCTGATCACACCTCACCTCTGGAACTTCGAAAGGCTCCTTCACACCCTTGGTGCAAATCAAGAAGTTCCCCGACATACCCGTCTCCACTCGAGGGGAATCACGAGGGTCCCGCCCACATCCAGAGGAGCCCCGTTTCCGCCTCGTAGCTCGAGATGAGGGATCCTTTCCCTGCTTCGTCGGGAAAGAGTTCCCGGCGTTCCCGTCGCATCTCAAGAGGAGGCCCTCTCAACAGGAACGGCGAGAGGAACTCCAGGGTCGTGCCACCATTCCAAGAGTCCCCCAGATGTCTCAGTCCATTCCAGAGGAACCTCTTTTCCCTTCACCGGCTCGTCTTTCGCGCCGAGGATCGACTCACACCAAGGTGGCACGTGGCACAGCCCTGTGGGAAAGCCTCGTGGGAAAGCCTCGAGGGACAGCCTCGAGGGAAAGCCACAGATCCCTTGATCCACGTGACAGGAAGCGTGACACTACTGCTGCAGCTCGGGGGGAAAGCGCACGTGCATGCCCCCACTCGAGACGAGGCCTGACTCCCCTGGGGAGACTCAGAAGCACCCCAAGATCCATGGCAACACTGGAGAGCAATCCTCAGGATCCAGCCCCGACTCCACACAAGGACTGAGGCCCCGGCATGGACGGGAGAGGAATCCCGAGAGGTCCCCTAGCAACTCGCATGGGGACTGGCCTTTCCTGAGGCCACCAGAGCGGGTCCCTGAGGTCCCCGTCGTAACTCGAGAAGACCTGCCGCAACTCGAGAAAATCCAGGAGGTTCTCATCTCCAGGCGAGATGAGGCCCATTTCCGCAGAGGTGTCTCGAGGCTGATCACACCTCACCTCTGGAACTTCGAAAGGGTCCTTCACACCCTTGGTGCAAATCAAGAAGTTCCCCGACCTAGCCGTCTCCACTCGAGAGGAATCACGAGGGTCCCGCCCACATCCAGAGGAGCCCCGTTTCCGCCTCGTAGCTCGAGATGAGGGAACGTTTCCCTGCTTCGTCGGGAAAGATTTCCCGGCGTTCCCGTCGCATCTCAAGAAGAGGCCCTCTCAACAGGAACGGCGAGAGGAACTCCAGGGTCGTGCCACCATTCCAAGAGTCCCCCAGATGTCTCAGTCCATTCCAGAGGAACCTCTTTTCCCTTCACCGGCTCGTCTTTCACGCCGAGGATCGACTCACACCAAGGTGGCACGTGGCACAGCCCTGTGGGAAAGCCTCGTGGGAAAGCCTCGAGGGACAGCCTCGAGGGAAAGCCACAGATCCCTTGATCCACGTGACAGGAAGCGTGACACTACTGCTGCAGCTCGGGAGGAAAGCGCACGTGCAAGCCCCCACTCGAGACGAGGCCTGACTCCCCTGGGGAGACTCAGAAGCACCCCAAGATCCATGGCAACACTGGAGAGGAATCCTCAGGTTCCGGCCCCGACTCAACACAAGGACTGAGGCCCCGGCATGGACGGGAGAGGAATCCCGAGAGGTCCCCTAGCAACTCGCATGGGGACTGGCCTTTCCTGAGGCCACCAGAGCGGGTCCCTGAGGTCCCCGTCGTAACTCGAGAAGACCTGCCGCAACTCGAGAAAATCCAGGAGGTTCTCCCCTCCAGGCGAGATGAGGCCCATTTCCGCTGAGGCGTCTCGAGGCTGATCACACCTCACCTCTGGAACTTCGAAAGGGTCCTTCACACCCTTGGTGCAAATCAAGAAGTTCCCCGACCTAGCCTTCTCCACTCGAGAGGAATCACGAGGGTCCCGCCCACATCCAGAGGAGCCCCGTTTCCGCCTCGTAGCGCGAGATGAGGGATCCTTTCCCTGCTTCGTCGGGAAAGAGTTCCCGGCGTTCCCGTCGCATCTCAAGAGGAGGCCCTCTCAACAGGAACGGCGAGAGGAACTCCAGGGTCGTGCCACCATTCCAAGAGTCCCCCAGATGTCTCAGTCCATTCCAGAGGAACCTCTTTTCCCTTCACTGGCTCGTCTTTCACGCCGAGGATCGACTCACACCAAGGTGGCACGTGGCACAGCCCTGTGGGAAAGCCTCGTGGGAAAGCCTCGAGGGACAGCCTCGAGGGAAAGCCACAGATCCCTTGATCCACGTGACAGGAAGCGTGACACTACTGCTGCAGCTCGGGAGGAAAGCGCACGTGCATACCCCCACTCGAGACGAGGCCTGACTCCCCTGGGGAGACTCAGAAGCACCCCAAGATCCATGGCAACACTGGAGAGGAATCCTCAGGTTCCGGCCCCGACTCCACACAAGGACTGAGGCCCCGGCATGGACGGGAGAGGAATCCCGAGAGGTCCCCTAGCAACTCGCATGGGGACTGGCCTTTCCTGAGGCCACCAGAGCGGCTCCCTGAGGTCCCCGTCGTAACTCAAGAAGACCTGCCGCAACTCGAGAAAATCCAGGAGGTTCTCCCCTCCAGGCGAGATGAGGCCCATTTCCGCTGAGGAGTCTCGAGGCTGATCACACCTCACCTGTGGAACTTCGAAAGGGTCCTTCACACCCTTGGAGCAAATCAAGAAGTTCCCCGACCTAGCCGTCTCCACTCGAGAGGAATCACGAGGGTCCCGCCCACATCCAGAGGAGCCCCGATTCCGCCTCGTAGCTCGAGATGAGGGATCCTTTCCCTGCTTCGTCGGGAAAGAGTTCCCGGCGTTCCCGTCGCATCTCAAGAGGAGGCCCTCTCAACAGGAACGGCGAGAGGAACTCCAGGGTCGTGCCACCATTCCAAGAGTCCCCCAGATGTCTCAGTCCATTCCAGAGGAACCTCTTTTCCCTTCACCGGCTGGTGTTTCACGCCGAGGATCGACTCACACCAAGGTGGCACGTGGCACAGCCCTGTGGGAAAGCCTCGTGGGAAAGCCTCGAGGGACAGCCTCGAGGGAAAGCCACAGATCCCTTGATCCACGTGACAGGAAGCGTGACACTACTGCTGCAGCTCGGGAGGAAAGCGCACGTGCATGCCCCCACTCGAGACGAGGCCTGACTCCCCTGGGGAGACTCAGAAGCACCCCAAGATCCATGGCAACACTGGAGAGGAATCCTCAGGTTCCGGCCCCGACTCCACACAAGGACTGAGGCCCCGGCATGGACGGGAGAGGAATCCCGAGAGGTCCCCTAGCAACTCGCATGGGGACTGGCCTTTCCTGAGGCCACCAGAGCGGGTCCCTGAGGTCCCCGTCGTAACTCGAGAAGACCTGCCGCAACTCGAGAAAATCCAGGAGGTTCTCCCCTCCAGGCGAGATGAGGCCCATTTCCGCTGAGGCGTCTCGAGGCTGATCACACCTCACCTCTGGAACTTCGAAAGGCTCCTTCACACCCTTGGTGCAAATCAAGAAGTTCCCCGACATACCCGTCTCCACTCGAGGGGAATCACGAGGGTCCCGCCCACATCCAGAGGAGCCCCGTTTCCGCCTCGTAGCTCGAGATGAGGGATCCTTTCCCTGCTTCATCGGGAAAGAGTTCCCGGCGTTCCCGTCGCATCTCAAGAGGAGGCCCTCTCAACAGGAACGGCGAGAGGAACTCCAGGGTCGTGCCACCATTCCAAGAGTCCCCCAGATGTCTCAGTCCATTCCACAGGAACCTCTTTTCCCTTCACCGGCTCGTCTTTCACGCCGAGGATCGACTCACACCAAGGTGGCACGTGGCACAGCCCTGTGGGAAAGCCTCGTGGGAAAGCCTCGAGGGACAGCCTCGAGGGAAAGCCACAGATCCCTTGATCCACGTGACAGGAAGCGTGACACTACTGCTGCAGCTCGGGAGGAAAGCGCACGTGCATGCCCCCACTCGAGACGAGGCCTGACTCCCCTGGGGAGACTCAGAAGCACCCCAAGATCCATGGCAACACTGGAGAGGAATCCTCAGGTTCCGGCCCCGTCTCCACACAAGGACTGAGGCCCCGGCATGGACGGGAGAGGAATCCCGAGAGGTCCCCTAGCAACTCGCATGGGGACTGGCCTTTCCTGAGGCCACCAGAGCGGCTCCCTGAGGTCCCCGTCGTAACTCGAGAAGACCTGCCGCAACTCGAGAAAATCCAGGAGGTTCTCCCCTCCAGTCGAGATGAGGCCCATTTCCGCTGAGGCGTCTCGAGGCTGATCACACCTCACCTCTGGAACTTCGAAAGGGTCCTTCACACCCTTGGTGCAAATCAAGAAGTTCCCCGACCTAGCCGTCTCCACTCGAGAGGAATCACGAGGGTCCCGCCCACATCCAGAGGAGCCCCGTTTCCGCCTCGTAGCTCGAGATGAGGGATCCTTTCCCTGCTTCGTCGGGAAAGAGTTCCCGGCGTTCCCGGCGCATCTCAAGAGGAGGCCCTCTCAAAAGGAACGGTGAGAGGAACTCCAGGGTCGTGCCACCATTCCAAGAGTCCCCCAGATGTCTCAGTCCATTCCAGAGGAACCTCTTTTCCCTTCACCGGCTCGTCTTTCACGCCGAGGATCGACTCACACCAAGGTGGCACGTGGCACAGCCCTGTGGGAAAGCCTCGTGGGAAAGCCTCGAGGGACAGCCTCGAGGGAAAGCCACAGATCCCTTGATCCACGTGACAGGAAGCGTGACACAACTGCTGCAGCTCGGGAGGAAAGCGCACGTGCATGCCCTTACTCGAGACGAGGCCTGACTCCCCTGGGGAGACTCAGAAGCACCCCAAGGTCCATGGCAACACTGGAGAGGAATCCTCAGGTTCCGGCCCCGACTCCACACAAGGACTGAGGCCCCGGCATGGACGGGAGAGGAATCCCGAGAGGTCCCCTAGCAACTCGCATGGGGACTGGCCTTTCCTGAGGCCACCAGAGCGGGTCCCTGAGGTCCCCGTCGTAACTCGAGAAGACCTGCCGCAACTCGAGAAAATCCAGGAGGTTCTCCCCTCCAGGCGAGATGAGGCCCATTTCCGCAGAGGCGTCTCGAGGCTGATCACACCTCACCTCTGGAACTTCGAAAGGGTCCTTCACACCCTTGGTGCAAATCAAGAAGTTCCCCGACCTAGACGTCTCCCCTCGAGAGGAATCACGAGGGTCCCGCCCACATCCAGAGGAGCCCCGTTTCCGCCTCGTAGCTCGAGATGAGGGAACCTTTCCCTGCTTCGTCGGGAAAGAGTTCCCGGCGTTCCCGTCGCATCTCAAGAGGAGGCCCTCTCAACAGGAACGGCGAGAGGAACTCCAGGGTCGTGCCACCATTCCAAGAGTCCCCCAGATGTCTCAGTCCATTCCAGAGGAACCTCTTTTCCCTTCACCGGCTCGTCTTTCGCGCCGAGGATCGACTCACACCAAGGTGGCACGTGGCACAGCCCTGTGGGAAAGCCTCGTGGGAAAGCCTCGAGGGACAGCCTCGAGGGAAAGCCACAGATCCCTTGATCCACGTGACAGGAAGCGTGACACTACTGCTGCAGCTCGGGGGGAAAGCGCACGTGCATGCCCCCACTCGAGACGAGGCCTGACTCCCCTGGGGAGACTCAGAAGCACCCCAAGATCCATAGCAACACTGGAGAGCAATCCTCAGGATCCAGCCCCGACTCCACACAAGGACTGAGGCCCCGGCATGGACGGGAGAGGAATCCCGAGAGGTCCCCTAGCAACTCGCATGGGGACTGGCCTTTCCTGAGGCCACCAGAGCGGGTCCCTGAGGTCCCCGTCGTAACTCGAGAAGACCTGCCGCAACTCGAGAAAATCCAGGAGGTTCTCCCCTCCAGTCGAGATGAGGCCCATTTCCGCTGAGGCGTCTCGAGGCTGATCACACCTCACCTCTGGAACTTCGAAAGGGTCCTTCACACCCTTGGTGCAAATCAAGAAGTTCCCCGACCTAGCCGTCTCCACTCGAGAGGAATCACGAGGGTCCCGCCCACATCCAGAGGAGCCCCGTTTCCGCCTCGTAGCTCGAGATGAGGGATCCTTTCCCTGCTTCGTCGGGAAAGAGTTCCCGGCGTTCCCGGCGCATCTCAAGAGGAGGCCCTCTCAAAAGGAACGGCGAGAGGAACTCCAGGGTCGTGCCACCATTCCAAGAGTCCCCCAGATGTCTCAGTCCATTCCAGAGGAACCTCTTTTCCCTTCACCGGCTCGTCTTTCACGCCGAGGATCGACTCACACCAAGGTGGCACGTGGCACAGCCCTGTGGGAAAGCCTCGTGGGAAAGCCTCGAGGGACAGCCTCGAGGGAAAGCCACAGATCCCTTGATCCACGTGACAGGAAGCGTGACACAACTGCTGCAGCTCGGGAGGAAAGCGCACGTGCATGCCCTTACTCGAGACGAGGCCTGACTCCCCTGGGGAGACTCAGAAGCACCCCAAGATCCATGGCAACACTGGAGAGGAATCCTCAGGTTCCGGCCCCGACTCCACACAAGGACTGAGGCCCCGGCATGGACGGGAGAGGAATCCCGAGAGGTCCCCTAGCAACTCGCATGGGGACTGGCCTTTCCTGAGGCCACCAGAGCGGGTCCCTGAGGTCCCCGTCGTAACTCGAGAAGACCTGCCGCAACTCGAGAAAATCCAGGAGGTTCTCCCCTCCAGGCGAGATGAGGCCCATTTCCACAGAGGCGTCTCGAGGCTGATCACACCTCACCTCTGGAACTTCGAAAGGGTCCTTCACACCCTTGGTGCAAATCAAGAAGTTCCCCGACCTAGACGTCTCCCCTCGAGAGGAATCACGAGGGTCCCGCCCACATCCAGAGGAGCCCCGTTTCCGCCTCGTAGCTCGAGATGAGGGAACATTTCCCTGCTTCGTCGGGAAAGAGTTCCCGGCGTTCCCGTCGCATCTCAAGAGGAGGCCCTCTCAACAGGAACGGCGAGAGGAACTCCAGGGTCGTGCCACCATTCCAAGAGTCCCCCAGATGTCTCAGTCCATTCCAGAGGAACCTCTTTTCCCTTCACCGGCTCATCTTTCACGCCGAGGATCGACTCACACCAAGGTGGCACGTGGCACAGCCCTGTGGGAAAGCCTCGTGGGAAAGCCTCGAGGGACAGCCTCGAGGGAAAGCCACAGATCCCTTGATCCACGTGACAGGAAGCGTGACACTACTGCTGCAGCTCGGGAGGAAAGCGCACGTGCATGCCCCCACTCGAGACGAGGCCTGACTCCCCTGGGGAGACTCAGAAGCACCCCAAGATCCATGGCAACACTGGAGAGGAATCCTCAGGTTCGGGCCCCGACTCCACACAAGGACTGAGGCCCCGGCATGGACGGGAGAGGAATCCCGAGAGGTCCCCTAGCAACTCGCATGGGGACTGGCCTTTCCTGAGGCCACCAGAGCGGGTCCCTGAGGTCCCCGTCGTAACTCGAGAAGACCTGCCGCAACTCGAGAAAATCCAGGAGGTTCTCCCCTCCAGGCGAGATGAGGCCCATTTCCGCTGAGGCGTCTCGAGGCTGATCACACCTCACCTCTGGAACTTCGAAAGGCTCCTTCACACCCTTGGTGCAAATCAAGAAGTTCCCCGACCTAGCCGTCTCCACTCGAGAGGAATCACGAGGGTCCCGCCCACATCCAGAGGAGCCCCGTTTCGGCCGCGTACCTCGAGATGAGGGATCCTTTCCCTGCTTCGTCGGGAAAGAGTTCCCGGCGTTCCCGTCGCATCTCAAGAGGAGGCCCTCTCAACAGGAACGGCGAGAGGAACTCCAGGGTCGTGCCACCATTCCAAGAGTCCCCCAGATGTCTCAGTCCATTCCACAGGAACCTCTTTTCCCTTCACCGGCTCGTCTTTCACGCCGAGGATCGACTCACACCAAGGTGGCACGTGGCACAGCCCTGTGGGAAAGCCTCGTGGGAAAGCCTCGAGGGACAGCCTCGAGGGAAAGCCACAGATCCCTTGATCCACGTGACAGGAAGCGTGACACTACTGCTGCAGCTCGGGAGGAAAGCGCACGTGCATGTCCCCACTCGAGACGAGGCCTGACTCCCCTGGGGAGACTCAGAAGCACCCCAAGATCCATGGCAACACTGGAGAGGAATCCTCAGGTTCCGGCCCCGACTCCACACAAGGACTGAGGCCCCGGCATGGACGGGAGAGGAATCCCGAGAGGTCCCCTAGCAACACGCATGGGGACTGGCCTTTCCTGAGGCCACCAGAGCGGGTCCCTGAGGTCCCCGTCGTAACTCGAGAAGACCTGCCGCAGCTCGAGAAAATCCAGGAGGTTCTCCCCTCCAGGCGAGATGAGGCCCATTTCCGCAGAGGCGTCTCGAGGCTGATCACACCTCACCTCTGGAACTTCGAAAGGGTCCTTCACACCCTTGGGCAAATCAAGAAGTTCCCCGACCTAGCCGTCTCCACTCGAGAGGAATCACGAGGGTCCCGCCCACATCCAGAGGAGCCCCGTTTCCGCCTCGTAGCTCGAGATGAGGGAACGTTTCCCTGCTTCGTCGGGAAAGAGTTCCCGGCGTTCCCGTCGCGTCTCAAGAGGAGGCCCTCTCAACAGGAACGGCGAGAGGAACTCCAGGGTCGTGCCACCATTCCAAGAGTCCCCCAGATGTCTCAGTCCATTCCAGAGGAACCTCTTTTCCCTTCACCGGCTCGTCTTTCACGCCGAGGATCGACTCACACCAAGGTGGCACGTGGCACAGCCCTGTGGGAAAGCCTCGTGGGAAAGCCTCGAGGGACAGCCTCGAGGGAAAGCCACAGATCCCTTGATCCACGTGACAGGAAGCGTGACACTACTGCTGCAGCTCGGGAGGAAAGCGCACGTGCAAGCCCCCACTCGAGACGAGGCCTGACTCCCCTGGGGAGACTCAGAAGCACCCCAAGATCCATGGCAACACTGGAGAGGAATCCTCAGGTTCCGGCCCCAACTCCACACAAGGACTGAGGCCCCGGCATGGACGGGAGAGGAATCCCAAGAGGTCCCCTAGCAACTCGCATGGGGACTGGCCTTTCCTGAGGCCACCAGAGCGGGTCCCTGAGGTCCCCGTCGTAACTCGAGAAGACCTGCCGCAACTCGAGAAAATCCAGGAGGTTCTCCCCTCCAGGCGAGATGAGGCCCATTTCCGCAGAGGCGTCTCGAGGCTGATCACACCTCACCTCTGGAACTTCGAAAGGGTCCTTCACACCCTTGGTGCAAATCAAGAAGTTCCCCGACCTAGCCGTCTCCACTCGAGAGGAATCACGAGGGTCCCGCCCACATCCAGAGGAGCCCCGTTTCCGCCTCGTAGCTCGAGATGAGGGAACCTTTCCCTGCTTCGTCGGGAAAGAGTTCCCGGCGTTCCCGTCGCATCTCAAGAGGAGGCCCTCTCAACAGGAACAGCGAGAGGAACTCCAGGGTCGTGCCACCATTCCAAGAGTCCCCCAGATGTCTCAGTCCATTCCAGAGGAACCTCTTTTCCCTTCACCGGCTCGTCTTTCACGCCGAGGATCGACTCACACCAAGGTGGCACGTGGCACAGCCCTGTGGGAAAGCCTCGTGGGAAAGCCTCGAGGGACAGCCTCGAGGGAAAGCCACAGATCCCTTGATCCACGTGACAGGAAGCGTGACACTACTGCTGCAGCTCGGGAGGAAAGCGCACGTGCAAGCCCCCACTCGAGACGAGGCCTGACTCCCCTGGGGAGACTCAGAAGCACCCCAAGATCCATGGCAACACTGGAGAGGAATCCTCAGGTTCCGGCCCCGACTCCACACAAGGACTGAGGACCCGGCATGGACGGGAGAGGAATCCCGAGAGGTCCCCTAGCAACTCGCATGGGGACTGGCCTTTCCTGAGGCCACCAGAGCGGGTCCCTGAGGTCCCCGTCGTAACTCGAGAAGACCTGCCGCAACTCGAGAAAATCCAGGAGGTTCTCCCCTCCAGGCGAGATGAGGCCCATTTCCGCAGAGGCGTCTCGAGGCTGATCACACCTCACCTCTGGAACTTCGAAAGGGTCCTTCACACCCTTGGTGCAAATCAAGAAGTTCCCCGACCTAGCCGTCTCCACTCGAGAGGAATCACGAGGGTCCCGCCCACATCCAGAGGAGCCCCGATTCCGCCTCGTAGCTCGAGATGAGGGAACCTTTCCCTGCTTCGTCGGGAAAGAGTTCCCGGCGTTCCCGTCGCATCTCAAGAGGAGGCCCTCTCAACAGGAACGGCGAGAGGAACTCCAGGGTCGTGCCACCATTCCAAGAGTCCCCCAGATGTCTCAGTCCATTCCAGAGGAACCTCTTTTCCCTTCACCGGCTCGTCTTTCACGCCGAGGATCGACTCACACCAAGGTGGCACGTGGCACAGCCCTGTGGGAAAGCCTCGTGGGAAAGCCTCGAGGGACAGCCTCGAGGGAAAGCCACAGATCCCTTGATCCACGTGACAGGAAGCGTGACACTACTGCTGCAGCTCGGGAGGAAAGCGCACGTGCATGCCCCCACTCGAGACGAGGCCTGACTCCCCTGGGGAGACTCAGAAGCACCCCAAGATCCATGGCAACACTGGAGAGGAATCCTCAGGTTCCGGCCCCGACTCCACACAAGGACTGAGGCCCCGGCATGGACGGGAGAGGAATCCCGAGAGGTCCCCTAGCAACTCGCATGGGGACTGGCCTTTCCTGAGGCCAACAGAGCGGCTCCCTGAGGTCCCCGTCGTAACTCGAGAAGACCTGCCGCAACTCGAGAAAATCCAGGAGGTTCTCCCCTCCAGGCGAGATGAGGCCCATTTCCGCTGAGGCGTCTCGAGGCTGATCACACCTCACCTCTGGAACTTCGAAAGGCTCCTTCACACCCTTGGTGCAAATCAAGAAGTTCCCCGACCTAGCCGTCTCCACTCGAGAGGAATCACGAGGGTCCCGCCCACATCCAGAGGAGCCCCGTTTCCGCCTCGTAGCTCGAGATGAGGGATCCTTTCCCTGCTTCGTCGGGAAAGAGTTCCCGGCGTTCCCGTCGCATCTCAAGAGGAGGCCCTCTCAACAGGCACGGCGAGAGGAACTCCAGGGTCGTGCCACCATTCCAAGAGTCCCCCAGATGTCTCAGTCCATTCCAGAGGAACCTCTTTTCCCTTCACCGGCTCATCTGTCACGCCGAGGATCGACTCACACCAAGGTGGCACGTGGCACAGCCCTGTGGGAAAGCCTCGTGGGAAAGCCTCGAGGGACAGCCTCGAGGGAAAGCCACAGATCCCTTGATCCACGTGCCAGGAAGCGTGACACTACTGCTGCAGCTCGGGAGGAAAGCGCACGTGCATGCCCCCACTTGAGACGAGGCCTGACTCCCCTGGGGAGAATCAGAAGCACCCCAAGATCCATGGCAACACTGGAGAGGAATCCTCAGGTTCCGGCCCCGACTCCACACAAGGACTGAGGCCCCGGCATGGACGGGAGAGGAATCCCGAGAGGTCCCCTAGCAACTCGCATGGGGACTGGCCTTTCCTGAGGCCACCAGAGCGGGTCCCTGAGGTCCCCGTCGTAACTCGAGAAGACCTGCCGCAACTCGAGAAAATCCAGGAGGTTCTCCCCTCCAGGCGAGATGAGGCCCATTTCCGCAGAGGTGTCTCGAGGCTGATCACACCTCACCTCTGGAACTTCGAAAGGGTCCTTCACACCCTTGGTGCAAATCAAGAAGTTCCCCGACCTAGCCGTCTCCACTCGAGAGGAATCACGAGGGTCCCGCCCACATCCAGAGGAGCCCCGTTTCCGCCTCGTAGCTCGAGATGAGGGAACGTTTCCCTGCTTCGTCGGGAAAGATTTCCCGGCGTTCCCGTCGCATCTCAAGAAGAGGCCCTCTCAACAGGAATGGCGAGAGGAACTCCAGGGTCGTGCCACCATTCCAAGAGTCCCCCAGATGTCTCAGTCCATTCCAGAGGAACCTCTTTTCCCTTCACCGGCTCGTCTTTCACGCCGAGGATCGACTCACACCAAGGTGGCACGTGGCACAGCCCTGTGGGAAAGCCTCGTGGGAAAGCCTCGAGGGACAGCCTCGAGGGAAAGCCACAGATCCCTTGATCCACGTGACAGGAAGCGTGACACTACTGCTGCAGCTCGGGAGGAAAGCGCACGTGCAAGCCCCCACTCGAGACGAGGCCTGACTCCCCTGGGGAGACTCAGAAGCACCCCAAGATCCATGGCAACACTGGAGAGGAATCCTCAGGTTCCGGCCCCGACTCCACACAAGGACTGAGGCCCCGGCATGGACGGGAGAGGAATTCCGAGAGGTCCCCTAGCAACTCGCATGGGGACTGGCCTTTCCTGAGGCCACCAGAGCGGGTCCCTGAGGTCCCCGTCGTAACTCGAGAAGACCTGCCGCAGCTCGAGAAAATCCAGGAGGTTCTCCCCTCCAGGCGAGATGAGGCCCATTTCCGCTGAGGCGTCTCGAGGCTGATCACACCTCACCTCTGGAACTTCGAAAGGCTCCTTCACACCCTTGGTGCAAATCAAGAAGTTCCCCGACCTAGCCGTCTCCACTCGAGAGGAATCACGAGGGTCCCGCCCACATCCAGAGGAGCCCCGTTTCCGCCTCGTAGCTCGAGATGAGGGATCCTTTCCCTGCTTCGTCGGCAAAGAGTTCCCGGCGTTCCCGTCGCATCTCAAGAGGAGGCCCTCTCAACAGGAACGGCGAGAGGAACTCCAGGGTCGTGCCACCATTCCAAGAGTCCCCCAGATGTCTCAGTCCATTCCAGAGGAACCTCTTTTCCCTTCACCGGCTCGTCTTTCACGCCGAGGATCGACTCACACCAAGGTGGCACGTGGCACTGCCCTGTGGGAAAGCCTCGTGGGAAAGCCTCGAGGGACAGCCTCGAGGGAAAGCCACAGATCCCTTGATCCACGTGACAGGAAGCGTGACACTACTGCTGCAGCTCGGGAGGAAAGCGCACGTGCATGCCCCCACTCGAGACGAGGCCTGACTCCCCTGGGGAGACTCAGAAGCACCCCAAGATCCATGGCAACACTGGAGAGGAATCCTCAGGTTCCGGCCCCGACTCCACACAAGGACTGAGGCCCCGGCATGGACGGGAGAGGAATCCCGAGAGGTCCCCTAGCAACTCGCATGGGGACTGGCCTTTCCTGAGGCCACCAGAGCGGGTCCCTGAGGTCCCCGTCGTAACTCGAGAAGACCTGCCGCAACTCGAGAAAATCCAGGAGGTTCTCCCCTCCAGGCGAGATGAGGCCCATTTCCGCTGAGGCGTCTCGAGGCTGATCACACCTCACCTCTGGAACTTCGAAACGGTCCTTCACACCCTTGGTGCAAATCAAGAAGTTCCCCGACCTAGCCGTCTCCACTCGAGAGGAATCACGAGGGTCCCGCCCACATCCAGAGGAGCCCCGTATCCGCCTCGTAGCTCGAGATGAGGGAACCTTTCCCTGCTTCGTCGGGAAAGAGTTCCCGGCGTTCCCGTCGCATCTCAAGAGGAGGCCCTCTCAACAGGAATGGTGAGAGGAACTCCAGGGTCGTGCCACCATTCCAAGAGTCCCCCAGAAGTCTCAGTCCATTCCAGAGGAACCTCTTTTCCCTTCACCGGCTCGTCTTTCACGCCGAGGATCGACTCACACCAAGGTGGCACGTGGCACAGCCCTGTGGGAAAGCCTCGTGGGAAAGCCTCGAGGGACAGCCTCGAGGGAAAGCCACAGATCCCTTGATCCACGTGACAGGAAGCGTGACACTACTGCTGCAGCTCGGGAGGAAAGCGCACGTGCAAGCCCCCACTCGACACGAGGCCTGACTCCCCTGGGGAGACTCAGAAGCACCCCAAGATCCATGGCAACACTGGAGAGGAATCCTCAGGTTCCGGCCCCGACTCCACACAAGGACTGAGGCCCCGGCATGGACGGGAGAGGAATCCCGAGAGGTCCCCTAGCAACTCGCATGGGGACTGGCCTTTCCTGAGGCCACCAGAGCGGGTCCCTGAGGTCCCCGTCGTAACTCGAGAAGACCTGCCGCAACTCGAGAAAATCCAGGAGGTTCTCCCCTCCAGGCGAGATGAGGCCCATTTCCGCTGAGGCGTCTCGAGGCTGATCACACCTCACCTCTGGAACTTCGAAAGGGTCCTTCACACCCTTGGTGCAAATCAAGAAGTTCCCCGACCTAGCCGCCTCCACTCGAGAGGAATTACGAGGGTCCCGCCCACATCCAGAGGAGCCCCGTTTCCGCCTCGTAGCTCTAGATGAGGGATCCTTTCCCTGCTTCGTCGGGAAAGAGTTCCCGGCGTTCCCGTCGCATCTCAAGAGGAGGCCCTCTCAACAGGAACGGCGAGAGGAACTCCAGGGTCGTGCCACCATTCCAAGAGTCCCCCAGATGTCTCAGTCCATTCCAGAGGAACCTATTTTCCCTTCACCGGCTCGTCTTTCACGCCGAGGATCGACTCACACCAAGGTGGCACGTGGCACTGCCCAGTGGGAAAGCCTCGTGGGAAAGCCTCGAGGGACAGCCTCGAGGGAAAGCCACAGATCCCTTGATCCACGTGACAGGAAGCGTGACACGACTGCTGCAGCTCGGGAGGAAAGCGCACGTGCATGCCCCCACTCGAGACGAGGCCTGACTCCCCTGGGGAGACTCACAAGCACCCCAAGATCCATGGCAACACTGGAGAGGAATCCTCAGGTTCCGGCCCCGACTCCACACAAGGACTGAGGCCCCGGCATGGACGGGAGAGGAATCCCGAGAGGTCCCCTAGCAACTCGCATGGGGACTGGCCTTTCCTGAGGCCACCAGAGCGGGTCCCTGAGGTCCCCGTCGTAACTCGAGAAGACCTGCCGCAACTCGAGAAAATCCAGGAGGTTCTCCCCTCCAGGCGAGATGAGGCCCATTTCCGCTGAGGCGTCTTGAGGCTGATCACACCTCACCTCTGGAACTTCGAAACGGTCCTTCACACCCTTGGTGCAAATCAAGAAGTTCCCCGACCTAGCCGTCTCCACTCGAGAGGAATCACGAGGGTCCCGCCCACATCCAGAGGAGCCCCGTATCCGCCTCGTAGCTCGAGATGAGGGAACCTTTCCCTGCTTCTTCGGGAAAGAGTTCCCGGCGTTCCCGTCGCATCTCAAGAGGAGGCCCTCTCAACAGGAATGGCGAGAGGAACTCCAGGGTCGTGCCACCATTCCAAGAGTCCCCCAGAAGTCTCAGTCCATTCCAGAGGAACCTCTTTTCCCTTCACCGGCTCGTCTTTCACGCCGAGGATCGACTCACACCAAGGTGGCACGTGGCACAGCCCTGTGGGAAAGCCTCGTGGGAAAGCCTCGAGGGACAGCCTCGAGGGAAAGCCACAGATCCCTTGATCCACGTGACAGGAAGCGTGACACTACTGCTGCAGCTCGGGAGGAAAGCGCACGTGCAAGCCCCCACTCGACACGAGGCCTGACTCCCCTGGGGAGACTCAGAAGCACCCCAAGATCCATGGCAACACTGGAGAGGAATCCTCAGGTTCCGGCCCCGACTCCACACAAGGACTGAGGCCCCGGCATGGACGGGAGAGGAATACCGAGAGGTCCCCTAGCAACTCGCATGGGGACTGGCCTTTCCTGAGGCCACCAGAGCGGGTCCCTGACGTCCCCGTCGTAACTCGAGAAGACCTGCCGCAACTCGAGAAAATCCAGGAGGTTCTCCCCTCCAGGCGAGATGAGGCCCATTTCCGCTGAGGCGTCTCGAGGCTGATCACACCTCACCTCTGGAACTTCGAAAGGGTCCTTCACACCCTTGGTGCAAATCAAGAAGTTCCCCGACCTAGCCGCCTCCACTCGAGAGGAATTACGAGGGTCCCGCCCAAATCCAGAGGAGCCCCGTTTCCGCCTCGTAGCTCTAGATGAGGGATCCTTTCCCTGCTTCGTCGGGAAAGAGTTCCCGGCGTTCCCGTCGCATCTCAAGAGGAGGGCCTCTCAACAGGAACGGCGAGAGGAACTCCAGGGTCGTGCCACCATTCCAAGAGTCCCCCAGATGTCTCAGTCCATTCCAGAGGAACCTCTTTTCCCTTCACCGGCTCGTCTTTCACGCCGAGGATCGACTCACACCAAGGTGGCACGTGGCACTGCCCTGTGGGAAAGCCTCGTGGGAAAGCCTCGAGGGACAGCCTCGAGGGAAAGCCACAGATCCCTTGATCCACGTGACAGGAAGCGTGACACTACTGCTGCAGCTCGGGAGGAAAGCGCACGTGCATGCCCCCACTCGAGACGAGGCCTGACTCCCCTGGGGAGACTCAGAAGCACCCCAAGATCCATGGCAACACTGGAGAGGAATCCTCAGGTTCCGGCCCCGACTCCACACAAGGACTGAGGCCCCGGCATGGACGGGAGAGGAATCCCGAGAGGTCCCCTAGCAACTCGCATGGGGACTGGCCTTTCCTGAGGCCACCAGAGCGGGTCCCTGAGGTCCCCGTCGTAACTCGAGAAGACCTGCCGCAACTCGAGAAAATCCAGGAGGTTCTCCCCTCCAGGCGAGATGAGGCCCATTTCCGCAGAGGTGTCTCGAGGCTGATCACACCTCACCTCTGGAACTTCGAAAGGATCCTTCACACCTTTGGTGCAAATCAAGAAGTTCCCCGACCTAGCCGCCTCCACTCGAGAGGAATTACGAGGGTCCCGCCCAAATCCAGAGGAGCCCCGTTTCCGCCTCGTAGCTCTAGATGAGGGATCCTTTCCCTGCTTCGTCGGGAAAGAGTTCCCGGCGTTCCCGTCGCATCTCAAGAGGAGGCCCTCTCAACAGGAATGGCGAGAGGAACTCCAGGGTCGTGCCACCATTCCAAGAGTCCCCCAGAAGTCTCAGTCCATTCCAGAGGAACCTCTTTTCCCTTCACCGGCTCGTCTTTCACGCCGAGGATCGACTCACACCAAGGTGGCACGTGGCACAGCCCTGTGGGAAAGCCTCGTGGGAAAGCCTCGAGGGACAGCCTCGAGGGAAAGCCACAGATCCCTTGATCCACGTGACAGGAAGCGTGACACTACTGCTGCAGCTCGGGAGGAAAGCGCACGTGCAAGCCCCCACTCGACACGAGGCCTGACTCCCCTGGGGAGACTCAGAAGCACCCCAAGATCCATGGCAACACTGGAGAGGAATCCTCAGGTTCCGGCCCCGACTCCACACAAGGACTGAGGCCCCGGCATGGACGGGAGAGGAATACCGAGAGGTCCCCTAGCAACTCGCATGGGGACTGGCCTTTCCTGAGGCCACCAGAGCGGGTCCCTGACGTCCCCGTCGTAACTCGAGAAGACCTGCCGCAACTCGAGAAAATCCAGGAGGTTCTCCCCTCCAGGCGAGATGAGGCCCATTTCCGCTGAGGCGTCTCGAGGCTGATCACACCTCACCTCTGGAACTTCGAAAGGGTCCTTCACACCCTTGGTGCAAATCAAGAAGTTCCCCGACCTAGCCGCCTCCACTCGAGAGGAATTACGAGGGTCCCGCCCAAATCCAGAGGAGCCCCGTTTCCGCCTCGTAGCTCTAGATGAGGGATCCTTTCCCTGCTTCGTCGGGAAAGAGTTCCCGGCGTTCCCGTCGCATCTCAAGAGGAGGCCCTCTCAACAGGAACGGCGAGAGGAACTCCAGGGTCGTGCCACCATTCCAAGAGTCCCCCAGATGTCTCAGTCCATTCCAGAGGAACCTCTTTTCCCTTCACCGGCTCGTCTTTCACGCCGAGGATCGACTCACACCAAGGTGGCACGTGGCACTGCCCTGTGGGAAAGCCTCGTGGGAAAGCCTCGAGGGACAGCCTCGAGGGAAAGCCACAGATCCCTTGATCCACGTGACAGGAAGCGTGACACTACTGCTGCAGCTCGGGAGGAAAGCGCACGTGCATGCCCCCACTCGAGACGAGGCCTGACTCCCCTGGGGAGACTCAGAAGCACCCCAAGATCCATGGCAACACTGGAGAGGAATCCTCAGGTTCCGGCCCCGACTCCACACAAGGACTGAGGCCCCGGCATGGACGGGAGAGGAATCCCGAGAGGTCCCCTAGCAACTCGCATGGGGACTGGCCTTTCCTGAGGCCACCAGAGCGGGTCCCTGAGGTCCCCGTCGTAACTCGAGAAGACCTGCCGCAACTCGAGAAAATCCAGGAGGTTCTCCCCTCCAGGCGAGATGAGGCCCATTTCCGCAGAGGTGTCTCGAGGCTGATCACACCTCACCTCTGGAACTTCGAAAGGATCCTTCACACCTTTGGTGCAAATCAAGAAGTTCCCCGACCTAGCCGTCTCCACTCGAGAGGAATCACGAGGGTCCCGCCCACATCCAGAGGAGCCCCGTTTCCGCCTCGTAGCTCGAGATGAGGGAACGTTTCCCTGCTTCGTCGGGAAAGAGTTCCCGGCGTTCCCGTCGCATCTCAAGAGGAGGCCCTCTCAACAGGAACGGCGAGAGGAACTCCAGGGTCGTGCCACCATTCCAAGAGTCCCCCAGATGTCTCAGTCCATTCCAGAGGAACCTCTTTTCCCTTCACCGGCCCGTCTTTCACGCCGAGGATCGACTCACACCAAGGTGGCACGTGGCACTGCCCTGTGGGAAAGCCTCGTGGGAAAGCCTCGAGGGACAGCCTCGAGGGAAACCCACAGATCCCTTGATCCACGTGACAGGAAGCGTGACACTACTGCTGCAGCTCGGGAGGAAAGCGCACGTGCATGCCCCCACTCGAGACAAGGCCTGACTCCCCTGGGGAGACTCAGAAGCACCCCAAGATCCATGGCAACACTGGAGAGGAATCCTCAGGTTCCGGCCCCGACTCCACACAAGGACTGAGGCCCCGGCATGGACGGGAGAGGAATCCCGAGAGGTCCCCTAGCAACTCGCATGGGGACTGGCCTTTCCTGAGGCCACCAGAGCGGGTCCCTGAGGTCCCCGTCGTAACTCGAGAAGACCTGCCGCAACTCGAGAAAATCCAGGAGGTTCTCCCCTCCAGGCGAGATGAGGCCCATTTCCGCTGAGGCGTCTCGAGGCTGATCACACCTCACCTCTGGAACTTCGAAAGGGTCCTTCACACCCTTGGTGCAAATCAAGAAGTTCCCCGACCTAGCCGTCTCCACTCGAGAGGAATCACGAGGGTCCCGCCCACATCCAGAGGAGCCCCGTTTCCGCCTCGTAGCTCGAGATGAGGGAACCTTTCCCTGCTTCGTCGGGAAAGAGTTCCCGGCGTTCCCGTCGCATCTCAAGAGGAGGCCCTCTCAACAGGAACGGCGAGAGGAACTCCAGGGTCGTGCCACCATTCCAAGAGTCCCCCAGATGTCTCAGTCCATTCCAGAGGAACCTCTTTTCCCTTCACCGGCTCGTCTTTCACGCCGAGGATCGACTCACACCAAGGTGGCACGTGGCACAGCCCTGTGGGAAAGCCTCGTGGGAAAGCCTCGAGGGACAGCCTCGAGGGAAAGCCACAGATCCCTTGATCCACGTGACAGGAAGCGTGACACTACTGCTGCAGCTCGGGAGGAAAGCGCACGTGCAAGCCCCCACTCGAGACGAGGCCTGACTCCCCTGGGGAGACTCAGAAGCACCCCAAGATCCATGGCAACACTGGAGAGGAATCCTCAGGTTCCGGCCCCGACTCCACACAAGGACTGAGGCCCAGGCATGGACGGGAGAGGAATCCCGAGAGGTCCCCTAGCAACTCGCATGGGAACTGGCCTTTCCTGAGGCCACCAGAGCGGGTCCCTGAGGTCCCCGTCGTAACTCGAGAAGACCTGCCGCAACTCGAGAAAATCAAGGAGGTTCTCCCCTCCAGGCGAGATGAGGCCCATTTCCGCAGAGGCGTCTCGAGGCTGATCACACCTCACCTCTGGAACTTCGAAGGGGTCCTTCACACCCTTGGTGCAAATCAAGAAGTTCCCCGACCTAGCCGCCTCCACTCGAGAGGAATTACGAGGGTCCCGCCCAAATCCAGAGGAGCCCCGTTTCCGCCTCGTAGCTCTAGATGAGGGATCCTTTCCCTGCTTCGTCGGGAAAGAGTTCCCGGCGTTCCCATCGCATCTCAAGAGGAGGCCCTCTCAACAGGAACGGCGAGAGGAACTCCAGGGTCGTGCCACCATTCCAAGAGTCCCCCAGATGTCTCAATCCATTCCAGAGGAACCTCTTTTCCCTTCACCGGCTCGTCTTTCACGCCGAGGATCGACTCACACCAAGGTGGCACGTGGCACAGCCCTGTGGGAAAGCCTCGTGGGAAAGCCTCGAGGGACAGCCTCGAGGGAAAGCCACAGATCCCTTGATCCACGTGACAGGAAGCGTGACACTACTGCTGCAGCTCGGGAGGAAAGCGCACGTGCATGCCCCCACTCGAGACGAGGCCTGACTCCCCTGGGGAGACTCAGAAGCACCCCAAGATCCATGGCAACACTGGAGAGGAATCCTCAGGTTCCGGCCCCGACTCCACACAAGGACTGAGGCCCCGGCATGGACGGGAGAGGAATCCCGAGAGGTCCCCTAGCAACTCGCATGGGGACTGGCCTTTCCTGAGGCCACCAGAGCGGGTCCCTGAGGTCCCCGTCGTAACTCGAGAAGACCTGCCGCAACTCGAGAAAATCCAGGAGGTTCTCCCCTCCAGGCGAGATGAGGCCCATTTCCGCAGAGGTGTCTCGAGGCTGATCACACCTCACCTCTGGAACTTCGAAAGGATCCTTCACACCTTTGGTGCAAATCAAGAAGTTCCCCGACCTAGCCGTCTCCACTCGAGAGGAATCACGAGGGTCCCGCCCACATCCAGAGGAGCCCCGTTTCCGCCTCGTAGCTCGAGATGAGGGAACGTTTCCCTGCTTCGTCGGGAAAGATTTCCCGGCGTTCCCGTCGCATCTCAAGAGGAGGCCCTCTCAACAGGAACGGCGAGAGGAACTCCAGGGTCGTGCCACCATTCCAAGAGTCCCCCAGATGTCTCAGTCCATTCCAGAGGAACCTCTTTTCCCTTCACCGGCTCGTCTTTCACGCCGAGGATCGACTCACACCAAGGTGGCACGTGGCACTGCCCTGTGGGAAAGCCTCGTGGGAAAGCCTCGAGGGACAGCCTCGAGGGAAACCCACAGATCCCTTGATCCACGTGACAGGAAGCGTGACACTACTGCTGCAGCTCGGGAGGAAAGCGCACGTGCATGCCCCCACTCGAGACGAGGCCTGACTCCCCTGGGGAGACTCAGAAGCACCCCAAGATCCATGGCAACACTGGAGAGGAATCCTCAGGTTCCGGCCCCGACTCCACACAAGGACTGAGGCCCCGGCATGGACGGGAGAGGAATCCCGAGAGGTCCCCTAGCAACTCGCATGGGGACTGGCCTTTCCTGAGGCCACCAGAGCGGGTCCCTGAGGTCCCCGTCGTAACTCGAGAAGACCTGCCGCAACTCGAGAAAATCCAGGAGGTTCTCCCCTCCAGGCGAGATGAGGCCCATTTCCGCTGAGGCGTCTCGAGGCCGATCACACCTCACCTCTGGAACTTCGAAAGGGTCCTTCACACCCTTGGTGCAAATCAAGAAGTTCCCCGACATACCCGTCTCCACTCGAGAGGAATCACGAGGGTCCCGCCCACATCCAGAGGAGCCCCGTTTCCGCCTCGTAGCTCGAGATGAGGGATCCTTTCCCTGCTTCGTCGGGAAAGAGTTCCCGGCCTTCCCGTCGCATCTCAAGAGGAGGCCCTCTCAACAGGAACGGCGAGAGGAACTCCAGGGTCGTGCCACCATTCCAAGAGTCCCCCAGATGTCTCAATCCATTCCAGAGGAACCTCTTTTCCCTTCACCGGCTCGTCTTTCACGCCGAGGATCGACTCACACCAAGGTAGCACGTGGCACAGCCCTGTGGGAAAGCCTCGTGGGAAAGCCTCGAGGGACAGCCTCGAGGGAAAGCCACAGATCCCTTGATCCACGTGACAGGAAGCGTGACACTACTGCTGCAGCTCGGGAGGAAAGCGCACGTGCATGCCCCCACTCGAGACGAGGCCTGACTCCCCTGGGGAGACTCAGAAGCACCCCAAGATCCATGGCAACACTGGAGAGGAATCCTCAGGTTCCGGCCCCGACTCCACACAAGGACTGAGGCCCCGGCATGGACGGGAGAGGAATCCCGAGAGGTCCCCTAGCAACTCGCATGGGGACTGGCCTTTCCTGAGGCCACCAGAGCGGGTCCCTGAGGTCCCCGTCGTAACTCGAGAAGACCTGCCGCAACTCGAGAAAATCCAGGAGGTTCTCCCCTCCAGGCGAGATGAGGCCCATTTCCGCAGAGGTGTCTCGAGGCTGATCACACCTCACCTCTGGAACTTCGAAAGGATCCTTCACACCTTTGGTGCAAATCAAGAAGTTCCCCGACCTAGCCGTCTCCACTCGAGAGGAATCACGAGGGTCCCGCCCACATCCAGAGGAGCCCCGTTTCCGCCTCGTAGCTCGAGATGAGGGAACGTTTCCCTGCTTCGTCGGGAAAGATTTCCCGGCGTTCCCGTCGCATCTCAAGAGGAGGCCCTCTCAACAGGAACGGCGAGAGGAACTCCAGGGTCGTGCCACCATTCCAAGAGTCCCCCAGATGTCTCAGTCCATTCCAGAGGAACCTCTTTTCCCTTCACCGGCTCGTCTTTCACGCCGAGGATCGACTCACACCAAGGTGGCACGTGGCACTGCCCTGTGGGAAAGCCTCGTGGGAAAGCCTCGAGGGACAGCCTCGAGGGAAACCCACAGATCCCTTGATCCACGTGACAGGAAGCGTGACACTACTGCTGTAGCTCGGGAGGAAATCGCACGTGCATGCCCCCACTCGAGACGAGGCCTGACTCCCCTGGGGAGACTCAGAAGCACCCCAAGATCCATGGCAACACTGGAGAGGAATCCTCAGGTTCCGGCCCCGACTCCATACAAGGACTGAGGCCCCGGCATGGACGGGAGAGGAATCCCGAGAGGTCCCCTAGCAACTCGCATGGGGACTGGCCTTTCCTGAGGCCACCAGAGCGGGTCCCTGAGGTCCCCGTCGTAACTCGAGAAGACCTGCCGCAACTCGAGAAAATCCAGGAGGTTCTCCCCTCCAGGCGAGATGAGGCCCATTTCCGCTGAGGCGTCTCGAGGCTGATCACACCTCACCTCTGGAACTTCGAAAGGGTCCTTCACACCCTTGGTGCAAATCAAGAAGTTCCCCGACCTAGCCGTCTCCACTCGAGAGGAATCACGAGGGTCCCGCCCACATCCAGAGGAGCCCCGTTTCCGCCTCGTAGCTCGAGATGAGGGAACCTTTCCCTGCTTCGTCGGGAAAGAGTTCCCGGCGTTCCCGTCGCATCTCAAGAGGAGGCCCTCTCAACAGGAACGGCGAGAGGAACTCCAGGGTCGTGCCACCATTCCAAGAGTCCCCCAGATGTCTCAGTCCATTCCAGAGGAACCTCTTTTCCCTTCACCGGCTCGTCTTTCACGCCGAGGATCGACTCACACCAAGGTGGCACGTGGCACAGCCCTGTGGGAAAGCCTCGTGGGAAAGCCTCGAGGGACAGCCTCGAGGGAAAGCCACAGATCCCTTGATCCACGTGACAGGAAGCGTGACACTACTGCTGCAGCTCGGGAGGAAAGCGCACGTGCATGCCCCCACTCGAGACGAGGCCTGACTCCCCTGGGGAGACTCAGAAGCACCCCAAGATCCATGGCAACACTGGAGAGGAATCCTCAGGTTCCGGCCCCGACTCCACACAAGGACTGAGGCCCCGGCATGGACGGGAGAGGAATCCCGAGAGGTCCCCTAGCAACTCGCATGGGGACTGGCCTTTCCTGAGGCCACCAGAGCGGCTCCCTGAGGTCCCCGTCGTAACTCGAGAAGACCTGCCGCAACTCGAGAAAATCCAGGAGGTTCTCCCCTCCAGGCGAGATGAGGCCCATTTCCGCTGAGGCGTCTCGAGGCTGATCACACCTCACCTCTGGAACTTCGAAAGGCTCCTTCACACCCTTGGTGCAAATCAAGAAGTTCCCCGACCTAGCCGTCTCCACTCGAGAGGAATCACGAGGGTCCCGCCCACATCCAGAGGAGCCCCGTTTCCGCCTCGTAGCTCGAGATGAGGGATCCTTTCCCTGCTTCGTCGGGAAAGAGTTCCCGGCGTTCCCGTCGCATCTCAAGAGGAGGCCCTCTCAACAGGAACGGCGAGAGGAACTCCAGGGTCGTGCCACCATTCCAAGAGTCCCCCAGATGTCTCAATCCATTCCAGAGGAACCTCTTTTCCCTTCACCGGCTCGTCTTTCACGCCGAGGATCGACTCACACCAAGGTAGCACGTGGCACAGCCCTGTGGGAAAGCCTCGTGGGAAAGCCTCGAGGGACAGCCTCGAGGGAAAGCCACAGATCCCTTGATCCACGTGACAGGAAGCGTGACACTACTGCTGCAGCTCGGGAGGAAAGCGCACGTGCATGCCCCCACTCGAGACGAGGCCTGACTCCCCTGGGGAGACTCAGAAGCACCCCAAGATCCATGGCAACACTGGAGAGGAATCCTCAGGTTCCGGCCCCGACTCCACACAAGGACTGAGGCCCCGGCATGGACGGGAGAGGAATCCCGAGAGGTCCCCTAGCAACTCGCATGGGGACTGGCCTTTCCTGAGGCCACCAGAGCGGGTCCCTGAGGTCCCCGTCGTAACTCGAGAAGACCTGCCGCAACTCGAGAAAATCCAGGAGGTTCTCCCCTCCAGGCGAGATGAGGCCCATTTCCGCAGATGTGTCTCGAGGCTGATCACACCTCACCTCTGGAACTTCGAAAGGATCCTTCACACCTTTGGTGCAAATCAAGAAGTTCCCCGACCTAGCCGTCTCCACTCGAGAGGAATCACGAGGGTCCCGCCCACATCCAGAGGAGCCCCGTTTCCGCCTCGTAGCTCGAGATGAGGGAACGTTTCCCTGCTTCGTCGGGAAAGATTTCCCGGCGTTCCCGTCGCATCTCAAGAGGAGGCCCTCTCAACAGGAACGGCGAGAGGAACTCCAGGGTCGTGCCACCATTCCAAGAGTCCCCCAGATGTCTCAGTCCATTCCAGAGGAACCTCTTTTCCCTTCACCGGCTCGTCTTTCACGCCGAGGATCGACTCACACCAAGGTGGCACGTGGCACTGCCCTGTGGGAAAGCCTCGTGGGAAAGCCTCGAGGGACAGCCTCGAGGGAAAGCCACAGATCCCTTGATCCACGTGACAGGAAGCGTGACACTACTGCTGCAGCTCGGGAGGAAAGCGCACGTGCATGCCCCCACTCGAGACGAGGCCTGACTCCCCTGGGGAGACTCAGCAGCACCCCAAGATCCATGGCAACACTGGAGAGGAATCCTCAGGTTCCGGCCCCGACTCCACACAAGGACTGAGGCCCCGGCATGGACGGGAGAGGAATCCCGAGAGGTCCCCTAGCAACTCGCATGGGGACTGGCCTTTCCTGAGGCCACCAGAGCGGGTCCCTGAGGTCCCCGTCGTAACTCGAGAAGACCTGCCGCAACTCGAGAAAATCCAGGAGGTTCTCCCCTCCAGGCGAGATGAGGCCCATTTCCGCAGAGGTGTCTCGAGGCTGATCACACCTCACCTCTGGAACTTCGAAAGGATCCTTCACACCTTTGGTGCAAATCAAGAAGTTCCCCGACCTAGCCGTCTCCACTCGAGAGGAATCACGAGGGTCCCGCCCACATCCAGAGGAGCCCCGTTTCCGCCTCGTAGCTCGAGATGAGGGAACGTTTCCCTGCTTCGTCGGGAAAGATTTCCCGGCGTTCCCGTCGCATCTCAAGAGGAGGCCCTCTCAACAGGAACGGCGAGAGGAACTCCAGGGTCGTGCCACCATTCCAAGAGTCCCCCAGATGTCTCAGTCCATTCCAGAGGAACCTCTTTTCCCTTCACCGGCTCGTCTTTCACGCCGAGGATCGACTCACACCAAGGTGGCACGTGGCACTGCCCTGTGGGAAAGCCTCGTGGGAAAGCCTCGAGGGACAGCCTCGAGGGAAAGCCACAGATCCCTTGATCCACGTGACAGGAAGCGTGACACTACTGCTGCAGCTCGGGAGGAAAGCGCACGTGCATGCCCCCACTCGAGACGAGGCCTGACTCCCCTGGGGAGACTCAGAAGCACCCCAAGATCCATGGCAACACTGGAGAGGAATCCTCAGGTTCCGGCCCCGACTCCACACAAGGACTGAGGCCCCGGCATGGACGGGAGAGGAATCCCGAGAGGTCCCCTAGCAACTCGCATGGGGACTGGCCTTTCCTGAGGCCACCAGAGCGGGTCCCTGAGGTCCCCGTCGTAACTCGAGAAGACCTGCCGCAACTCGAGAAAATCCAGGAGGTTCTCCCCTCCAGGCGAGATGAGGCCCATTTCCGCTGAGGCGTCTCGAGGCTGATCACACCTCACCTCTGGAACTTCGAAAGGGTCCTTCACACCCTTGGTGCAAATCAAGAAGTTCCCCGACCTAGCCGTCTCCACTCGAGAGGAATCACGAGGGTCCCGCCCACATCCAGAGGAGCCCCGTTTCCGTCTCGTAGCTCTAGATGAGGGATCCTTTCCCTGCTTCTTCGGGAAAGAGTTCCCGGCGTTCCCGTCGCATCTCAAGAGTAGGCCCTCTCAACAGGATCGGCGAGAGGAACTCCAGGGTCGTGCCACCATTCCAAGAGTCCCCCAGATGTCTCAGTCCATTCCAGAGGAACCTCTTTTCCCTTCACCGGCTCGTCTTTCACGCCGAGGATCGACTCACACCAAGGTGGCACGTGGCACAGCCCTGTGGGAAAGCTTCGTGGGAAAGCCTCGAGGGACAGCCTCGAGGGAAAGCCACAGATCCCTTGATCCACGTGACAGGAAGCGTGACACTACTGCTGCAGCTCGGGAGGAAAGCGCACGTGCATGCCCCCACTCGAGACGAGGCCTGACTCCCCTGGGGAGACTCAGAAGCACCCCAAGATCCATGGCAACACTGGAGAGGAATCCTCAGGTTCCGGCCCCGACTCCACACAAGGACTGAGGCCCCGGCATGGACGGGAGAGGAATCCCGAGAGGTCCCCTAGCAACTCGCATGGGGACTGGCCTTTCCTGAGGCCACCAGAGCGGGTCCCTGAGGTCCCCGTCGTAACTCGAGAAGACCTGCCGCAACTCGAGAAAATCCAGGAGGTTCTCCCCTCCAGGCGAGATGAGGCCCATTTCCGCAGAGGCGTCTCGAGGCTGATCACACCTCACCTCTGGAACTTCGAAAGGGTCCTTCACACCCTTGGTGCAAATCAAGAAGTTCCCCGACCTAGCCGTCTCCACTCGAGAGGAATCACGAGGGTCCCGCCCACATCCAGAGGAGCCCCGTTTCCGCCTCGTAGCTCGAGATGAGGGAACCTTTCCCTGCTTCGTCGGGAAAGAGTTCCCGGCGTTCCCGTCGCATCTCAAGAGGAGGCCCTCTCAACAGGAACGGCGAGAGGAACTCCAGGGTCGTGCCACCATTCCAAGAGTCCCCCAGATGTCTCAGTCCATTCCAGAGGAACCTCTTTTCCCTTCACCGGCTCGTCTTTCACGCCGAGGATCGACTCACACCAAGGTGGCACGTGGCACAGCCCTGTGGGAAAGCCTCGTGGGAAAGCCTCGAGGGACAGCCTCGAGGGAAAGCCACAGATCCCTTGATCCACGTGACAGGAAGCGTGACACTACTGCTGCAGCTCGGGAGGAAAGCGCACGTGCATGCCCCCACTCGAGACGAGGCCTGACTCCCCTGGGGAGACTCAGAAGCACCCCAAGATCCATGGCAACACTGGAGAGGAATCCTCAGGTTCCGGCCCCGACTCCACACAAGGACTGAGGCCCCGGCATGGACGGGAGAGGAATCCCGAGAGGTCCCCTAGCAACTCGCATGGGGACTGGCCTTTCCTGAGGCCACCAGAGCGGGTCCCTGAGGTCCCCGTCGTAACTCGAGAAGACCTGCCGCAACTCGAGAAAATCCAGGAGGTTCTCCCCTCCAGGCGAGATGAGGCCCATTTCCGCTGAGGCGTCTCGAGGCTGATCACACCTCACCTCTGGAACTTCGAAAGGGTCCTTCACACCCTTGGTGCAAATCAAGAAGTTCCCCGACCTAGCCGTCTCCACTCGAGAGGAATCACGAGGGTCCCGCCCACATCCAGAGGAGCCCCGTTTCCGCCTCGTAGCTCGAGATGAGGGAACCTTTCCCTGCTTCGTCGGGAAAGAGTTCCCGGCGTTCCCGTCGCATCTCAAGAGGAGGCCCTCTCAACAGGAACGGCGAGAGGAACTCCAGGGTCGTGCCACCATTCCAAGAGTCCCCCAGATGTCTCAGTCCATTCCAGAGGAACCTCTTTTCCCTTCACCGGCTCGTCTTTCACGCCGAGGATCGACTCACACCAAGGTGGCACGTGGCACAGCCCTGTGGGAAAGCTTCGTGGGAAAGCCTCGAGGGACAGCCTCGAGGGAAAGCCACAGATCCCTTGATCCACGTGACAGGAAGCGTGACACTACTGCTGCAGCTCGGGAGGAAAGCGCACGTGCATGCCCCCACTCGAGACGAGGCCTGACTCCCCTGGGGAGACTCAGAAGCACCCCAAGATCCATGGCAACACTGGAGAGGAATCCTCAGGTTCCGGCCCCGACTACACACAAGGACTGAGGCCCCGGCATGGACGGGAGAGGAATCCCGAGAGGTCCCCTAGCAACTCGCATGGGGACTGGCCTTTCCTGAGGCCACCAGAGCGGGTCCCTGAGGTCCCCGTCGTAACTCGAGAAGACCTGCCGCAACTCGAGAAAATCCAGGAGGTTCTCCCCTCCAGGCGAGATGAGGCCCATTTCCGCAGAGGCGTCTCGAGGCTGATCACACCTCACCTCTGGAACTTCGAAAGGGTCCTTCACACCCTTGGTGCAAATCAAGAAGTTCCCCGACCTAGCCGCCTCCACTCGAGAGGAATTACGAGGGTCCCGCCCAAATCCAGAGGAGCCCCGTTTCCGCCTCGTAGCTCTAGATGAGGGATCCTTTCCCTGCTTCGTCGGGAAAGAGTTCCCGGCGTTCCCGTCGCATCTCAAGAGGAGGCCCTCTCAACAGGAACGGCGAGAGGAACTCCAGGGTCGTGCCACCATTCCAAGAGTCCCCCAGATGTCTCAATCCATTCCAGAGGAACCTCTTTTCCCTTCACCGGCTCGTCTTTCACGCCGAGGATCGACTCACACCAAGGTAGCACGTGGCACAGCCCTGTGGGAAAGCCTCGTGGGAAAGCCTCGAGGGACAGCCTCGAGGGAAAGCCACCGATCCCTTGATCCACGTGACAGGAAGCGTGACACTACTGCTGCAGCTCGGGAGGAAAGCGCACGTGCATGCCCCCACTCGAGACGAGGCCTGACTCCCCTGGGGAGACTCAGAAGCACCCCAAGATCCATGGCAACACTGGAGAGGAATCCTCAGGTTGGGGCCCCGACTCCACACAAGGACTGAGGCCCCGGCATGGACGGGAGAGGAATCCCGAGAGGTCCCCTAGCAACTCGCATGGGGACTGGCCTTTCCTGAGGCCACCAGAGCGGGTCCCTGAGGTCCCCGTCGTAACTCGAGAAGACCTGCCGCAACTCGAGAAAATCCAGGAGGTTCTCCCCTCCAGGCGAGATGAGGCCCATTTCCGCAGAGGCGTCTCAAGGCTGATCCCACCTCACCTCTGGAACTTCGAAAGGGTCCTTCACACCCTTGGGCAAATCAAGAAGTTCCCCGACCTAGCCGTCTCCACTCGAGAGGAATCACGAGGGTCCCGCCCACATCCAGAGGAGCCCCGTTTCCGCCTCGTAGCTCTAGATGAGGGAACGTTTCCCTGCTTCGTCGGGAAAGAGTTCCCGGCGTTCCCGTCGCATCTCAAGAGGAGGCCCTCTCAACAGGAACGGCGAGAGGAACTCCAGGGTCGTGCCACCATTCCAAGAGTCCCCCAGATGTCTCAGTCCATTCCAGAGGAACCTCTTTTCCCTTCACCGGCTCGTCTTTCACGCCGAGGATCGACTCACACCAAGGTGGCACGTGGCACAGCCCTGTGGGAAAGCCTCGTGGGAAAGCCTCGAGGGACAGCCTCGAGGGAAAGCCACAGATCCCTTGATCCACGTGACAGGAAGCGTGACACTACTGCTGCAGCTCGGGAGGAAAGCGCACGTGCAAGCCCCCACTCGAGACGAGGCCTGACTCCCCTGGGGAGACTCAGAAGCACCCCAAGATCCATGGCAACACTGGAGAGGAATCCTCAGGTTCCGGCCCCGACTCCACACAAGGACTGAGGCCCCGGCATGGACGGGAGAGGAATCCCGAGCGGTCCCCTAGCAACTCGCATGGGGACTGGCCTTTCCTGAGGCCACCAGAGGGGGTCCCTGAGGTCCCCGTCGTAACTCGAGAAGACCTGCCGCAGCTCGAGAAAATCCAGGAGGTTCTCCCCTCCAGGCGAGATGAGGCCCATTTCCGCTGAGGCGTCTCGAGGCTGATCACACCTCACCTCTGGAACTTCGAAAGGGTCCTTCATACCCTTGGTGCAAATCAAGAAGTTCCCCGACCTAGCCGTCTCCACTCGAGAGGAATCACGAGGGTCCCGCCCACATCCAGAGGAGCCCCGTTTCCGCCTCGTCGCTCGAGATGAGGGATCCTTTCACTGCTTCGTCGGGAAAGAGTTCCCGGCGTTCCCATCGCATCTCAAGAGGAGGCCCTCTGCACAGGTACGGCGAGAGGAACTCCAGGGTCGTGCCACCATTCCAAGAGTCTCCCAGATGTCTCAGTCCATTCCAGAGGAACCTCTTTTCCCTTCACCGGCTCGTCTTTCACGCCGAGGATCGACTCACACCAAGGTGGCACGTGGCACAGCCCTGTGGGAAAGCCTCGTGGGAAAGCCTCGAGGGACAGCCTCGAGGGAAAGCCACAGATCCCTTGATCCACGTGACAGGAAGCGTGACACTACTGCTGAAGCTCGGGAGGAAAGCGCACGTGCTTGCCCCCACTCGAGACGAGGCCTGACTCCCCTGGGGAGACTCAGAAGCACCCCAAGATCCATGGCAACACTGGAGAGGAATCCTCAGGTTCCGGCCCCGACTCCACACAAGGACTGAGGCCCCGGCATGGATGGGAGAGGAAACCCGAGAGGTCCCCTAGCAACACGCATGGGGACTGGCCTTTCCTGAGGTCACCAGAGCGGGTCCCTGTGGTCCCAGTCGTAACTCGAGAAGACCTGCCGCAACTCGAGAAAATCCAGGAGGTTCTCCCCTCCAGGCGAGATGAGGCCCATTTCCGCTGAGGCGTCTCGAGGCTGATCACACCTCACCTCTGGAACTTCGAAACGGTCCTTCACACCCTTGGTGCAAATCAAGAAGTTCCCCGACCTAGCCGTCTCCACTCGAGAGGAATCACGAGGGTCCCGCCCACATCCAGAGGAGCCCGGTTTCCGCCTCGTAGCTCGAGATGAGGGATCCTTTCCCTGCTTCGTCGGGAAAGAGTTCCCGGCGTTCCCGTCGCATCTCAAGAGGAGGCCCTCTCAACAGGAACGGCGAGAGGAACTCCAGGGTCGTGCCACCATTCCAAGAGTCCCCCAGATGTCTCAGTCCATTCCAGAGGAACCTCTTTTCCCTTCACTGGCTCGTCTTTCACGCCGAGGATCGACTCACACCAAGGTGGCACATGGCACAGCCCTGTGGGAAAGCCTCGTGGGAAAGCCTCGAGGGACAGCCTCGAGGGAAAGCCACAGATCCCTTGATCCACGTGACAGGAAGCGTGACACTACTGCTGCAGCTCGGGAGGAAAGCGCACGTGCATGCCCCCACTCGAGACGAGGCCTGACTCCCCTGGGGAGACTCAGAAGCACCCCAAGATCCATGGCAACACTGGAGAGGAATCCTCAGGTTCCGGCCCCGACTCCACACAAGGACTGAGGCCCCGGCATGGACGGGAGAGGAATCCCGAGAGGTCCCCTAGCAACTCGCATGGGGACTGGCCTTTCCTGAGGCCACCAGAGCGGGTCCCTGAGGTCCCCGTCGTAACTCAAGAAGACCTGCCGCAACTCGAGAAAATCCAGGAGGTTCTCCCCTCCAGGCGAGATGAGGCCCATTTCCGCTGAGGCGTCTCGAGGCTGATCACACCTCACCTCTGGAAGTTCGAAAGGGTCATTCACACCCTTGGTGCAAATCAAGAAGTTCCCCGACCTAGCCGTCTCCACTCGAGAGGAATCACGATGGTCCCGCCCACATCCAGAGGAGCCCCGTTTCCGCCTCGTAGCTCGAGATGAGGGATCCTTTCCCTGCTTCGTCGGGAAAGAGTTCCCGGCGTTCCCGTCGCATCTCAAGAGGAGGCCCTCTCAACAGGAACGGCGAGAGGAACTCCAGGGTCGTGCCACCATTCCAAGAGTCCCCCAGATGTCTCAGTCCATTCCAGAGGAACCTCTTTTCCCTTCACCGGCTGGTGTTTCACGCCGAGGATCGACTCACACCAAGGTGGCACGTGGCACAGCCCTGTGGGAAAGCCTCGTGGGAAAGCCTCGAGGGACAGCCTCGAGGGAAAGCCACAGATCCCTTGATCCACGTGACAGGAAGCGTGACACTACTGCTGCAGCTCGGGAGGAAAGCGCACGTGCATGCCCCCACTCGAGACGAGGCCTGACTCCCCTGGGGAGACTCAGAAGCACCCCAAGATCCATGGCAACACTGGAGAGGAATCCTCAGGTTCCGGCCCCGACTCCACACAAGGACTGAGGCCCCGGCATGGACGGGAGAGGAATCCCGAGAGGTCCCCTAGCAACTCGCATGGGGACTGGCCTTTCCTGAGGCCACCAGAGCGGCTCCCTGAGGTCCCCGTCGTAACTCGAGAAGACCTGCCGCAACTCGAGAAAATCCAGGAGGTTCTCCCCTCCAGGCGAGATGAGGCCCATTTCCGCTGAGGCGTCTCGAGGCTGATCACACCTCACCTCTGGAACTTCGAAAGGCTCCTTCACACCCTTGGTGCAAATCAAGAAGTTCCCCGACATACCCGTCTCCACTCGAGAGGAATCACGAGGGTCCCGCCCACATCCAGAGGAGCCCCGTTTCCGCCTCGTAGCTCGAGATGAGGGATCCTTTCCCTGCTTCGTCGGGAAAGAGTTCCCGGCATTCCCGTCGCAACTCAAGAGGAGGCCCTCTCAACAGGAACGGCGAGAGGAACTCCAGGGTCGTGCCACCATTCCAAGAGTCCCCCAGATGTCTCAGTCCATTCCAGAGGAACCTCTTTTCCCTTCACCGGCTCGTCTTTCACGCCGAGGATCGACTCACACCAAGGTGGCACGTGGCACAGCCCTGTGGGAAAGCCTCGTGGGAAAGCCTCGAGGGACAGCCTCGAGGGAAAGCCACAGATCCCTTGATCCACGTGCCAGGAAGCGTGACACTACTGCTGCAGCTCGGGAGGAAAGCGCACGTGCATGCCCCCACTCGAGACGAGGCCTGACTCCCCTGGGGAGACTCAGAAGCACCCCAAGATCCATGGCAACACTGGAGAGGAATCCTCATGTTCCAGCCCCGACTCCACACAAGGACTGAGGCCCCGGCATGGACGGGAGAGGAATCCCGAGAGGTCCCCAGAACCTCGCATGGGGACTGGCCTTTCCTGAGGCCACCAGAGCGGGTCCCTGAGGTCCCCGTCGTAACTCAGAAGACCTGCCGCAACTCGAGAAAATCCGGGAGGTTCTCCCCTCCAGGCGAGATGAGGCCCATTTCTGTTGAGGCGTCTCGAGGCTGATCACACCTCCCCTCTGGAACTTCGATAGGGTCATTCACACCCTTGGTGCAAATCAAGAAGTTCCCCGACATACCCGTCTCCACTCGAGACAAATCACGAGGGTCCCGCCCACATCCAGAGGAGCCCCGTTTCCGCCTCATAGCTCGAGATGAGGGATCCTTTCCCTGCTTCGTCGGGAAAGAGTTCCCGGCGTTCCCGTCGCATCTCAAGAGGAGGCCCTCTTAACAGGAATGTCGAGAGGAACTCCAGGGTCGTGCCACCATTCCAAGAGTCCCCCAGATGTCTCAGTCCATTCCAGAGGAACCTCTTTTCCCTTCACCGTCTCATCTGTCACGCCGAGGATCGACTCACACCAAGGTGGCACGTGGCACAGCCCTGTGGGAAAGCCTCTTGGGAAAGCCTCGAGGGACAGCCTCGAGGGAAAGCCACAGATCCCTTGATCCACGTGCCAGGAAGCGTGACACTACTGCTGCAGCTCGGGAGGAAAGCGCACGTGCATGCCCCCACTTGAGACGAGGCCTGACTCCCCTGGGGAGAATCAGAAGCACCCCAAGATCCATGGCAACACTGGAGAGGAATCCTCAGGTTCCGGCCCCGACTCCACACAAGGACTGAGGCCCCGGCATGGACGGGAGAGGAATCCCGAGAGGTCCCCTAGCAACTCGCATGGGGACTGGCCTTTCCTGAGGCCACCAGAGCGGGTCCCTGAGGTCCCCGTCGTAACTCGAGAAGACCTGCCGCAACTCGAGAAAATCCAGGAGGTTCTCCCCTCCAGGCGAGATGAGGCCCATTTCCGCAGAGGTGTCTCGAGGCTGATCACACCTCACCTCTGGAACTTCGAAAGGGTCCTTCACACCCTTGGTGCAAATCAAGAAGTTCCCCGACCTAGCCGTCTCCACTCGAGAGGAATCACGAGGGTCCCGCCCACATCCAGAGGAGCCCCGTTTCCGCCTCGTAGCTCGAGATGAGGGAACGTTTCCCTGCTTCGTCGGGAAAGAGTTCCCGGCGTTCCCGTCGCATCTCAAGAGGAGGCCCTCTAAACAGGAACGGCGAGAGGAACTCCAGGGTCGTGCCACCATTCCAAGAGTCCCCCAGATGTCTCAGTCCATTCCAGAGGAACCTCTTTTCCCTTCACCGGCTCGTCTTTCACGCCGAGGATCGACTCACACCAAGGTGGCACGTGGCACAGCCCTGTGGGAAAGCCTCGTGGGAAAGCCTCGAGGGACAGCCTCGAGGGAAAGCCACAGATCCCTTGATCCACGTGACAGGAAGCGTGACACTACTGCTGCAGCTCGGGAGGAAAGCGCACGTGCAAGCCCCCACTCGAGACGAGGCCTGACTCCCCTGGGGAGACTCAGAAGCACCCCAAGATCCATGGCAACACTGGAGAGGAATCCTCAGGTTCCGGCCCCGACTCCACACAAGGACTGAGGCCCCGGCATGGACGGGAGAGGAATCCCGAGCGGTCCCCTAGCAACTCGCATGGGGACTGGCCTTTCCTGAGGCCACCAGAGGGGGTCCCTGAGGTCCCCGTCGTAACTCGAGAAGACCTGCCGCAGCTCGAGAAAATCCAGGAGGTTCTCCCCTCCAGGCGAGATGAGGCCCATTTCCGCTGAGGCGTCTCGAGGCTGATCACACCTCACCTCTGGAACTTCGAAAGGGTCCTTCATACCCTTGGTGCAAATCAAGAAGTTCCCCGACCTAGCCGTCTCCACTCGAGAGGAATCACGAGGGTCCCGCCCACATCCAGAGGAGCCCCGTTTCCGCCTCGTCGCTCGAGATGAGGGATCCTTTCACTGCTTCGTCGGGAAAGAGTTCCCGGCGTTCCCATCGCATCTCAAGAGGAGGCCCTCTGCACAGGTACGGCGAGAGGAACTCCAGGGTCGTGCCACCATTCCAAGAGTCTCCCAGATGTCTCAGTCCATTCCAGAGGAAGCTCTTTTCCCTTCACCGGCTCGTCTTTCACGCCGAGGATCGACTCACACCAAGGTGGCACGTGGCACAGCCCTGTGGGAAAGCCTCGTGGGAAAGCCTCGAGGGACAGCCTCGAGGGAAAGCCACAGATCCCTTGATCCACGTGACAGGAAGCGTGACACTACTGCTGAAGCTCGGGAGGAAAGCGCACGTGCTTGCCCCCACTCGAGACGAGGCCTGACTCCCCTGGGGAGACTCAGAAGCACCCCAAGATCCATGGCAACACTGGAGAGGAATCCTCAGGTTCCGGCCCCGACTCCACACAAGGACTGAGGCCCCGGCATGGATGGGAGAGGAAACCCGAGAGGTCCCCTAGCAACACGCATGGGGACTGGCCTTTCCTGAGGCCACCAGAGCGGGTCCCTGTGGTCCCAGTCGTAACTCGAGAAGACCTGCCGCAACTCGAGAAAATCCAGGAGGTTCTCCCCTCCAGGCGAGATGAGGCCCATTTCCGCTGAGGCGTCTCGAGGCTGATCACACCTCACCTCTGGAACTTCGAAACGGTCCTTCACACCCTTGGTGCAAATCAAGAAGTTCCCCGACCTAGCCGTCTCCACTCGAGAGGAATCACGAGGGTCCCGCCCACATCCAGAGGAGCCCCGATTCCGCCTCGTAGCTCGAGATGAGGGATCCTTTCCCTGCTTCGTCGGGAAAGAGTTCCCGGCGTTCCCGTCGCATCTCAAGAGGAGGCCCTCTCAACAGGAACGGCGAGAGGAACTCCAGGGTCGTGCCACCATTCCAAGAGTCCCCCAGATGTCTCAGTCCATTCCAGAGGAACCTCTTTTCCCTTCACTGGCTCGTCTTTCACGCCGAGGATCGACTCACACCAAGGTGGCACGTGGCACAGCCCTGTGGGAAAGCCTCGTGGGAAAGCCTCGAGGGACAGCCTCGAGGGAAAGCCACAGATCCCTTGATCCACGTGACAGGAAGCGTGACACTACTGCTGCAGCTCGGGAGGAAAGCGCACGTGCATGCCCCCACTCGAGACGAGGCCTGACTCCCCTGGGGAGACTCAGAAGCACCCCAAGATCCATGGCAACACTGGAGAGGAATCCTCAGGTTCCGGCCCCGACTCCACACAAGGACTGAGGCCCCGGCATGGACGGGAGAGGAATCCCGAGAGGTCCCCTAGCAACTCGCATGGGGACTGGCCTTTCCTGAGGCCACCAGAGCGGGTCCCTGAGGTCCCCGTCGTAACTCAAGAAGACCTGCCGCAACTCGAGAAAATCCAGGAGGTTCTCCCCTCCAGGCGAGATGAGGCCCATTTCCGCTGAGGCGTCTCGAGGCTGATCACACCTCACCTCTGGAAGTTCGAAAGGGTCATTCACACCCTTGGTGCAAATCAAGAAGTTCCCCGACCTAGCCGTCTCCACTCGAGAGGAATCACGAGGGTCCCGCCCACATCCAGAGGAGCCCCGTTTCCGCCTCGTAGCTCGAGATGAGGGATCCTTTCCCTGCTTCGTCGGGAAAGAGTTCCCGGCGTTCCCGTCGCATCTCAAGAGGAGGCCCTCTCAACAGGAACGGCGAGAGGAACTCCAGGGTCGTGCCACCATTCCAAGAGTCCCCCAGATGTCTCAGTCCATTCCAGAGGAACCTCTTTTCCCTTCACCGGCTGGTGTTTCACGCCGAGGATCGACTCACACCAAGGTGGCACGTGGCACAGCCCTGTGGGAAAGCCTCGTGGGAAAGCCTCGAGGGACAGCCTCGAGGGAAAGCCACAGATCCCTTGATCCACGTGACAGGAAGCGTGACACTACTGCTGCAGCTCGGGAGGAAAGCGCACGTGCATGCCCCCACTCGAGACGAGGCCTGACTCCCCTGGGGAGACTCAGAAGCACCCCAAGATCCATGGCAACACTGGAGAGGAATCCTCAGGTTCCGGCCCCGACTCCACACAAGGACTGAGGCCCCGGCATGGACGGGAGAGGAATCCCGAGAGGTCCCCTAGCAACTCGCATGGGGACTGGCCTTTCCTGAGGCCACCAGAGCGGGTCCCTGAGGTCCCCGTCGTAACTCGAGAAGACCTGCCGCAACTCGAGAAAATCCAGGAGGTTCTCCCCTCCAGGCGAGATGAGGCCCATTTCCGCTGAGGCGTCTCGAGGCTGATCACACCTCACCTCTGGAACTTCGAAAGGCTCCTTCACACCCTTGGTGCAAATCAAGAAGTTCCCCGACCTAGCCGTCTCCACTCGAGAGGAATCACGAGGGTCCCGCCCACATCCAGAGGAGCCCCGTTTCCGCCTCGTAGCTCGAGATGAGGGATCCTTTCCCTGCTTCGTCGGGAAAGAGTTCCCGGCGTTCCCGTCGCATCTCAAGAGGAGGCCCTCTCAACAGGAACGGCGAGAGGAACTCCAGGGTCGTGCCACCATTCCAAGAGTCCCCCAGATGTCTCAGTCCATTCCAGAGGAACCTCTTTTCCCTTCACCGGCTCGTCTTTCACGCCGAGGATCGACTCACACCAAGGTGGCACGTGGCACAGCCCTGTGGGAAAGCCTCGTGGGAAAGCCTCGAGGGACAGCCTCGAGGGAAAGCCACAGATCCCTTGATCCACGTGACAGGAAGCGTGACACTACTGCTGCAGCTCGGGAGGAAAGCGCACGTGCATGCCCCCACTCGAGACGAGGCCTGACTCCCCTGGGGAGACTCAGAAGCACCCCAAGATCCATGGCAACACTGGAGAGGAATCCTCAGGTTCCGGCCCCGACTCCACACAAGGACTGAGGCCCCGGCATGGACGGGAGAGGAATCCCGAGAGGTCCCCTAGCAACTCGCATGGGGACTGGCCTTTCCTGAGGCCACCAGAGCGGCTCCCTGAGGTCCCCGTCGTAACTCGAGAAGACCTGCCGCAACTCGAGAAAATCCAGGAGGTTCTCCCCTCCAGGCGAGATGAGGCCCATTTCCGCTGAGGCGTCTCGAGGCTGATCACACCTCACCTCTGGAACTTCGAAAGGCTCCTTCACACCCTTGGTGCAAATCAAGAAGTTCCCCGACATACCCGTCTCCACTCGAGAGGAATCACGAGGGTCCCGCCCACATCCAGAGGAGCCCCGTTTCCGCCTCGTAGCTCGAGATGAGGGATCCTTTCCCTGCTTCGTCGGGAAAGAGTTCCCGGCATTCCCGTCGCATCTCAAGAGGAGGCCCTCTCAACAGGAACGGCGAGAGGAACTCCAGGGTCGTGCCACCATTCCAAGAGTCCCCCAGATGTCTCAGTCCATTCCAGAGGAACCTCTTTTCCCTTCACCGGCTCGTCTTTCACGCCGAGGATCGACTCACACCAAGGTGGCACGTGGCACAGCCCTGTGGGAAAGCCTCGTGGGAAAGCCTCGAGGGACAGCCTCGAGGGAAAGCCATAGATCCCTTGATTCACGTGCCAGGAAGCGTGACACTACTGCTGCAGCTCGGGAGGAAAGCGCACGTGCATGCCCCCACTCGAGACGAGGCCTGACTCCCCTGGGGAGACTCAGAAGCACCCCAAGATCCATGGCAACACTGGAGAGGAATCCTCATGTTCCAGCCCCGACTCCACACAAGGACTGAGGCCCCGGCATGGACGGGAGAGGAATCCCGAGAGGTCCCCAGAACCTCGCATGGGGACTGGCCTTTCCTGAGGCCACCAGAGCGGGTCCCTGAGGTCCCCGTCGTAACTCAGAAGACCTGCCGCAACTCGAGAAAATCCGGGAGGTTCTCCCCTCCAGGCGAGATGAGGCCCATTTCTGTTGAGGCGTCTCGAGGCTGATCACACCTCCCCTCTGGAACTTCGATAGGGTCATTCACACCCTTGGTGCAAATCAAGAAGTTCCCCGACATACCCGTCTCCACTCGAGACAAATCACGAGGGTCCCGCCCACACCCAGAGGAGCCCCGTTTCCGCCTCATAGCTCGAGATGAGGGATCCTTTCCCTGCTTCGTCGGGAAAGAGTTCCCGGCGTTCCCGTCGCATCTCAAGAGGAGGCCCTCTTAACAGGAATGTCGAGAGGAACTCCAGGGTCGTGCCACCATTCCAAGAGTCCCCCAGATGTCTCAGTCCATTCCAGAGGAACCTCTTTTCCCTTCACCGTCTCATCTGTCACGCCGAGGATCGACTCACACCAAGGTGGCACGTGGCACAGCCCTGTGGGAAAGCCTCTTGGGAAAGCCTCGAGGGACAGCCTCGAGGGAAAGCCACAGATCCCTTGATCCACGTGCCAGGAAGCGTGACACTACTGCTGCAGCTCGGGAGGAAAGCGCACGTGCATGCCCCCACTTGAGACGAGGCCTGACTCCCCTGGGGAGAATCAGAAGCACCCCAAGATCCATGGCAACACTGGAGAGGAATCCTCAGGTTCCGGCCCCGACTCCACACAAGGACTGAGGCCCCGGCATGGACGGGAGAGGAATCCCGAGAGGTCCCCTAGCAACTCGCATGGGGACTGGCCTTTCCTGAGGCCACCAGAGCGGGTCCCTGAGGTCCCCGTCGTAACTCGAGAAGACCTGCCGCAACTCGAGAAAATCCAGGAGGTTCTCACCTCCAGGCGAGATGAGGCCCATTTCCGCAGAGGTGTCTCGAGGCTGATCACACCTCACCTCTGGAACTTCGAAAGGGTCCTTCACACCCTTGGTGCAAATCAAGAAGTTCCCCGACCTAGCCGTCTCCACTCGAGAGGAATCACGAGGGTCCCGCCCACATCCAGAGGAGCCCCGTTTCCGCCTCGTAGCTCGAGATGAGGGAACGTTTCCCTGCTTCGTCGGGAAAGAGTTCCCGGCGTTCCCGTCGCATCTCAAGAGGAGGCCCTCTAAACAGGAACGGCGAGAGGAACTCCAGGGTCGTGCCACCATTCCAAGAGTCCCCCAGATGTCTCAGTCCATTCCAGAGGAACCTCTTTTCCCTTCACCGGCTCGTCTTTCACGCCGAGGATCGACTCACACCAAGGTGGCACGTGGCACAGCCCTGTGGGAAAGCCTCGTGGGAAAGCCTCGAGGGACAGCCTCGAGGGAAAGCCACAGATCCCTTGATCCACGTGACAGGAAGCGTGACACTACTGCTGCAGCTCGGGAGGAAAGCGCACGTGCAAGCCCCCACTCGAGACGAGGCCTGACTCCCCTGGGGAGACTCAGAAGCACCCCAAGATCCATGGCAACACTGGAGAGGAATCCTCAGGTTCCGGCCCCGACTCCACACAAGGACTGAGGCCCCGGCATGGACGGGAGAGGAATCCCGAGCGGTCCCCTAGCAACTCGCATGGGGACTGGCCTTTCCTGAGGCCACCAGAGGGGGTCCCTGAGGTCCCCGTCGTAACTCGAGAAGACCTGCCGCAGCTCGAGAAAATCCAGGAGGTTCTCCCCTCCAGGCGAGATGAGGCCCATTTCCGCTGAGGCGTCTCGAGGCTGATCACACCTCACCTCTGGAACTTCGAAAGGGTCCTTCATACCCTTGGTGCAAATCAAGAAGTTCCCCGACCTAGCCGTCTCCACTCGAGAGGAATCACGAGGGTCCCGCCCACATCCAGAGGAGCCCCGTTTCCGCCTCGTCGCTCGAGATGAGGGATCCTTTCACTGCTTCGTCGGGAAAGAGTTCCCGGCGTTCCCATCGCATCTCAAGAGGAGGCCCTCTGCACAGGTACGGCGAGAGGAACTCCAGGGTCGTGCCACCATTCCAAGAGTCTCCCAGATGTCTCAGTCCATTCCAGAGGAAGCTCTTTTCCCTTCACCGGCTCGTCTTTCACGCCGAGGATCGACTCACACCAAGGTGGCACGTGGCACAGCCCTGTGGGAAAGCCTCGTGGGAAAGCCTCGAGGGACAGCCTCGAGGGAAAGCCACAGATCCCTTGATCCACGTGACAGGAAGCGTGACACTACTGCTGAAGCTCGGGAGGAAAGCGCACGTGCTTGCCCCCACTCGAGACGAGGCCTGACTCCCCTGGGGAGACTCAGAAGCACCCCAAGATCCATGGCAACACTGGAGAGGAATCCTCAGGTTCCGGCCCCGACTCCACACAAGGACTGAGGCCCCGGCATGGATGGGAGAGGAAACCCGAGAGGTCCCCTAGCAACACGCATGGGGACTGGCCTTTCCTGAGGCCACCAGAGCGGGTCCCTGTGGTCCCAGTCGTAACTCGAGAAGACCTGCCGCAACTCGAGAAAATCCAGGAGGTTCTCCCCTCCAGGCGAGATGAGGCCCATTTCCGCTGAGGCGTCTCGAGGCTGATCACACCTCACCTCTGGAACTTCGAAACGGTCCTTCACACCCTTGGTGCAAATCAAGAAGTTCCCCGACCTAGCCGTCTCCACTCGAGAGGAATCACGAGGGTCCCGCCCACATCCAGAGGAGCCCGGTTTCCGCCTCGTAGCTCGAGATGAGGGATCCTTTCCCTGCTTCGTCGGGAAAGAGTTCCCGGCGTTCCCGTCGCATCTCAAGAGGAGGCCCTCTCAACAGGAACGGCGAGAGGAACTCCAGGGTCGTGCCACCATTCCAAGAGTCCCCCAGATGTCTCAGTCCATTCCAGAGGAACCTCTTTTCCCTTCACTGGCTCGTCTTTCACGCCGAGGATCGACTCACACCAAGGTGGCACGTGGCACAGCCCTGTGGGAAAGCCTCGTGGGAAAGCCTCGAGGGACAGCCTCGAGGGAAAGCCACAGATCCCTTGATCCACGTGACAGGAAGCGTGACACTACTGCTGCAGCTCGGGAGGAAAGCGCACGTGCATGCCCCCACTCGAGACGAGGCCTGACTCCCCTGGGGAGACTCAGAAGCACCCCAAGATCCATGGCAACACTGGAGAGGAATCCTCAGGTTCCGGCCCCGACTCCACACAAGGACTGAGGCCCCGGCATGGACGGGAGAGGAATCCCGAGAGGTCAACTAGCAACTCGCATGGGGACTGGCCTTTCCTGAGGCCACCAGAGCGGGTCCCTGAGGTCCCCGTCGTAACTCAAGAAGACCTGCCGCAACTCGAGAAAATCCAGGAGGTTCTCCCCTCCAGGCGAGATGAGGCCCATTTCCGCTGAGGCGTCTCGAGGCTGATCACACCTCACCTCTGGAAGTTCGAAAGGGTCATTCACACCCTTGGTGCAAATCAAGAAGTTCCCCGACCTAGCCATCTCCACTCGAGAGGAATCACGAGGGTCCCGCCCACATCCAGAGGAGCCCCGTTTCCGCCTCGTAGCTCGAGATGAGGGATCCTTTCCCTGCTTCGTCGGGAAAGAGTTCCCGGCGTTCCCGTCGCATCTCAAGAGGAGGCCCTCTCAACAGGAACGGCGAGAGGAACTCCAGGGTCGTGCCACCATTCCAAGAGTCCCCCAGATGTCTCAGTCCATTCCAGAGGAACCTCTTTTCCCTTCACCGGCTCGTCTTTCACGCCGAGGATCGACTCACACCAAGGTGGCACGTGGCACAGCCCTGTGGGAAAGCCTCGTGGGAAAGCCTCGAGGGACAGCCTCGAGGGAAAGCCACAGATCCCTTGATCCACGTGACAGGAAGCGTGACACTACTGCTGCAGCTCGGGAGGAAAGCGCACGTGCATGCCCCCACTCGAGACGAGGCCTGACTCCCCTGGGGAGACTCAGAAGCACCCCAAGATCCATGGCAACACTGGAGAGGAATCCTCAGGTTCCGGCCCCGACTCCACACAAGGACTGAGGCCCCGGCATGGACGGGAGAGGAATCCCGAGAGGTCCCCTAGCAACTCGCATGGGGACTGGCCTTTCCTGAGGCCACCAGAGCGGCTCCCTGAGGTCCCCGTCGTAACTCGAGAAGACCTGCCGCAACTCGAGAAAATCCAGGAGGTTCTCCCCTCCAGGCGAGATGAGGCCCATTTCCGCTGAGGCGTCTCGAGGCTGATCACACCTCACCTCTGGAACTTCGAAAGGCTCCTTCACACCCTTGGTGCAAATCAAGAAGTTCCCCGACATACCCGTCTCCACTCGAGAGGAATCACGAGGGTCCCGCCCACATCCAGAGGAGCCCCGTTTCCGCCTCGTAGCTCGAGATGAGGGATCCTTTCCCTGCTTCGTCGGGAAAGAGTTCCCGGCATTCCCGTCGCATCTCAAGAGGAGGCCCTCTCAACAGGAACGGCGAGAGGAACTCCAGGGTCGTGCCACCATTCCAAGAGTCCCCCAGATGTCTCAGTCCATTCCAGAGGAACCTCTTTTCCCTTCACCGGCTCGTCTTTCACGCCGAGGATCGACTCACACCAAGGTGGCACGTGGCACAGCCCTGTGGGAAAGCCTCGTGGGAAAGCCTCGAGGGACAGCCTCGAGGGAAAGCCACAGATCCCTTGATCCACGTGCCAGGAAGCGTGACACTACTGCTGCAGCTCGGGAGGAAAGCGCACGTGCATGCCCCCACTCGAGACGAGGCCTGACTCCCCTGGGGAGACTCAGAAGCACCCCAAGATCCATGGCAACACTGGAGAGGAATCCTCATGTTCCAGCCCCGACTCCACACAAGGACTGAGGCCCCGGCATGGACGGGAGAGGAATCCCGAGAGGTCCCCAGAACCTCGCATGGGGACTGGCCTTTCCTGAGGCCACCAGAGCGGGTCCCTGAGGTCCCCGTCGTAACTCAGAAGACCTGCCGCAACTCGAGAAAATCCGGGAGGTTCTCCCCTCCAGGCGAGATGAGGCCCATTTCTGTTGAGGCGTCTCGAGGCTGATCACACCTCCCCTCTGGAACTTCGATAGGGTCATTCACACCCTTGGTGCAAATCAAGAAGTTCCCCGACATACCCGTCTCCACTCGAGACAAATCACGAGGGTCCCGCCCACATCCAGAGGAGCCCCGTTTCCGCCTCATAGCTCGAGATGAGGGATCCTTTCCCTGCTTCGTCGGGAAAGAGTTCCCGGCGTTCCCGTCGCATCTCAAGAGGAGGCCCTCTTAACAGGAATGTCGAGAGGAACTCCAGGGTCGTGCCACCATTCCAAGAGTCCCCCAGATGTCTCAGTCCATTCCAGAGGAACCTCTTTTCCCTTCACCGTCTCATCTGTCACGCCGAGGATCGACTCACACCAAGGTGGCACGTGGCACAGCCCTGTGGGAAAGCCTCTTGGGAAAGCCTCGAGGGACAGCCTCGAGGGAAAGCCACAGATCCCTTGATCCACGTGCCAGGAAGCGTGACACTACTGCTGCAGCTCGGGAGGAAAGCGCACGTGCATGCCCCCACTTGAGACGAGGCCTGACTCCCCTGGGGAGAATCAGAAGCACCCCAAGATCCATGGCAACACTGGAGAGGAATCCTCAGGTTCCGGCCCCGACTCCACACAAGGACTGAGGCCCCGGCATGGACGGGAGAGGAATCCCGAGAGGTCCCCTAGCAACTCGCATGGGGACTGGCCTTTCCTGAGGCCACCAGAGCGGGTCCCTGAGGTCCCCGTCGTAACTCGAGAAGACCTGCCGCAACTCGAGAAAATCCAGGAGGTTCTCCCCTCCAGGCGAGATGAGGCCCATTTCCGCAGAGGTGTCTCGAGGCTGATCACACCTCACCTCTGGAACTTCGAAAGGGTCCTTCACACCCTTGGTGCAAATCAAGAAGTTCCCCGACCTAGCCGTCTCCACTCGAGAGGAATCACGAGGGTCCCGCCCACATCCAGAGGAGCCCCGTTTCCGCCTCGTAGCTCGAGATGAGGGAACGTTTCCCTGCTTCGTCGGGAAAGATTTCCCGGCGTTCCCGTCGCATCTCAAGAAGAGGCCCTCTCAACAGGAACGGCGAGAGGAACTCCAGGGTCGTGCCACCATTCCAAGAGTCCCCCAGATGTCTCAGTCCATTCCAGAGGAACCTCTTTTCCCTTCACCGGCTCGTCTTTCACGCCGAGGATCGACTCACACCAAGGTGGCACGTGGCACAGCCCTGTGGGAAAGCCTCGTGGGAAAGCCTCGAGGGACAGCCTCGAGGGAAAGCCACAGATCCCTTGATCCACGTGACAGGAAGCGTGACACTACTGCTGCAGCTCGGGAGGAAAGCGCACGTGCAAGCCCCCACTCGAGACGAGGCCTGACTCCCCTGGGGAGACTCAGAAGCACCCCAAGATCCATGGCAACACTGGAGAGGAATCCTCAGGTTCCGGCCCCGACTCCACACAAGGACTGAGGCCCCGGTATGGACGGGAGAGGAATTCCGAGAGGTCCCCTAGCAACTCGCATGGGGACTGGCCTTTCCTGAGGCCACCAGAGCGGGTCCGTGAGGTCCCCGTCGTAACTCGAGAAGACCTGCCGCAGCTCGAGAAAATCCAGGAGGTTCTCCCCTCCAGGCGAGATGAGGCCCATTTCCGCTGAGGCGTCTCGAGGCTGATCACACCTCACCTCTGGAACTTCGAAAGGGTCCTTCACACCCTTGGTGCAAATCAAGAAGTTCCCCGACCTAGCCGTCTCCACTCGAGAGGAATCACGAGGGTCCCGCCCACATCCAGAGGAGCCCCGTTTCCGCCTCGTAGCTCGAGATGAGGGATCCTTTCCCTGCTTCGTCGGGAAAGAGTTCCCGGCGTTCCCGTCGCATCTCAAGAGGAGGCCCTCTCAACAGGAACGGCGAGAGGAACTCCAGGGTCGTGCCACCATTCCAAGAGTCCCCCAGATGTCTCAGTCCATTCCAGAGGAACCTCTTTTCCCTTCACCGGCTCGTCTTTCACGCCGAGGATCGACTCACACCAAGGTGGCACGTGGCACAGCACTGTGGGAAAGCCTCGTGGGAAAGCCTCGAGGGACAGCCTCGAGGGAAAGCCACAGATCCCTTGATCCACGTGACAGGAAGCGTGACACTACTGCTGCAGCTCGGGAGGAAAGCGCACGTGCAAGCCCCCACTCGAGACGAGGCCTGACTCCCCTGGGGAGACTCAGAAGCACCCCAAGATCCATGGCAACACTGGAGAGGAATCCTCAGGTTCCGGCCCCGAATCCACACAAGGACTGAGGCCCCGGCATGGACGGGAGAGGAATCCCGAGAGGTCCCCTAGCAACTCGCATGGGGACTGGCCTTTCCTGAGGCCACCAGAGCGGGTCCCTGAGGTCCCCGTCGTAACTCGAGAAGACCTGCCGCAACTCGAGAAAATCCAGGAGGTTCTCCCCTCCAGGCGAGATGAGGCCCATTTCCGCAGAGGCGTCTCGAGGCTGATCACACCTCACCTCTGGAACTTCGAAAGGGTCCTTCACACCCTTGGTGCAAATCAAGAAGTTCCCCGACCTAGCCGTCTCCACTCGAGAGGAATCACGAGGGTCCCGCCCACATCCAGAGGAGCCCCGTTTCCGCCTCGTAGCTCGAGATGAGGGAACCTTTCCCTGCTTCGTCGGGAAAGAGTTCCCGGCGTTCCCGTCGCATCTCAAGAGGAGGCCCTCTCAACAGGAACGGCGAGAGGAACTCCAGGGTCGTGCCACCATTCCAAGAGTCCCCCAGATGTCTCAGTCCATTCCAGAGGAACCTCTTTTCCCTTCACCGGCTCGTCTTTCACGCCGAGGATCGACTCACACCAAGGTAGCACGTGGCACAGCCCTGTGGGAAAGCCTCGTGGGAAAGCCTCGAGGGACAGCCTCGAGGGAAAGCCACAGATCCCTTGATCCACGTGACAGGAAGCGTGACACTACTGCTGCAGCTCGGGAGGAAAGCGCACGTGCATGCCCCCACTCGAGACGAGGCCTGACTCCCCTGGGGAGACTCAGAAGCACCCCAAGATCCATGGCAACACTGGAGAGGAATCCTCAGGTTCTGGTCCCGACTCCACACAAGGACTGAGGCCCCGGCATGGACGGGAGAGGAATCCCGAGAGGTCCCTTAGCAACTCGCATGGGGACTGGCCTTTCCTGAGGCCACCAGAGCGGGTCCCTGAGGTCCCCGTCGTAACTCGAGAAGACCTGCCGCAACTCGAGAAAATCCAGGAGGTTCTCCCCTCCAGGCGAGATGAGGCCCATTTCCGCAGAGGTGTCTCGAGGCTGATCACACCTCACCTCTGGAACTTCGAAAGGATCCTTCACACCCTTGGTGCAAATCAACAAGTTCCCCGACCTAGCCGTCTCCACTCGAGAGGAATCACGAGGGTCCCGTCCACATCCAGAGGAGCCCCGTTTCCGCCTCGTAGCTCGAGATGAGGGAACGTTTCCCTGCTTCGTCGGGAAAGATTTCCCGGCGTTCCCGTCGCATCTCAAGAGGAGGCCCTCTCAACAGGAACGGCGAGAGGAACTCCAGGGTCGTGCCACCATTCCAAGAGTCCCCCAGATGTCTCAGTCCATTCCAGAGGAACCTCTTTTCCCTTCACCGGCTCGTCTTTCACGCCGAGGATCGACTCACACCAAGGTGGCACGTGGCACAGCCCTGTGGGAAAGCCTCGTGGGAAAGCCTCGAGGGACAGCCTCGAGGGAAAGCCACAGATCCCTTGATCCACGTGACAGGAAGCGTGACACTACTGCTGCAGCTCGGGAGGAAAGCGCACGTGCAAGCCCCCACTCGAGACGAGGCCTGACTCCCCTGGGGAGACTCAGAAGCACCCCAAGATCCATGGCAACACTGGAGAGGAATCCTCAGGTTCCGGCCCCGACTCCACACAAGGACTGAGGCCCCGGCATGGACGGGAGAGGAATCCCGAGAGGTCCCCTAGCAACTCGCATGGGGACTGGCCTTTCCTGAGGCCACCAGAGCGGGTCCCTGAGGTCCCCGTCGTAACTCGAGAAGACCTGCCGCAACTCGAGAAAATCCAGGAGGTTCTCCCCTCCAGGCGAGATGAGGCCCATTTCCGCTGAGGCGTCTCGAGGCTGATCACACCTCCCCTATGGAACTTCGATAGGGTCATTCACACCCTTGGTGCAAATCAAGAAGTTCCCCGACATACCCGTTTCCACTCGAGAGAAATCACGAGGGTCCCGCCCACATCCAGAGGAGCCCCGTTTCCGCCTCATAGCTCGAGATGAGGGATCCTTTCCCTGCTTCGTCGGGAAAGAGTTCCCGGCGTTCCCGTCGCATCTCAAGAGGAGGCCCTTTCAACAGGAACGGCGAGAGGAACTCCAGGGTCGTGCCACCATTCCAAGAGTCCCCCAGATGTCTCAGTCCATTCCAGAGGAACCTCTTTTCCCTTCACCGGCTCGTCTTTCACGCCGAGGATCGACTCACACCAAGGTGGCACGTGGCACAGCCCTGTGGGAAAGCCTCGTGGGAAAGCCTCGAGGGACAGCCTCGAGGGAAAGCCACAGATCCCTTGATCCACGTGACAGGAAGCGTGACACTACTGCTGCAGCTCGGGAGGAAAGCGCACGTGCATGCCCCCACTCGAGACGAGGCCTGACTCCCCTGGGGAGACTCAGAAGCACCCCAAGATCCATGGCAACACTGGAGAGGAATCCTCAGGTTCCGGCCCCGACTCCACACAAGGACTGAGGCCCCGGCATGGACGGGAGAGGAATCCCGAGAGGTCCCCAGCACCTCGCATGGGGACTGGCCTTTCCTGAGGCCACCAGAGCGGGTCCCTGAGGTCCCCGTCGTAACTCGAGAAGACCTGCCGCAACTCGAGAAAATCCGGGAGGTTCTCCCCTCCAGGCGAGATGAGGCCCATTTCTGTTGAGGCGTCTCGAGGCTGATCACACCTCCCCTCTGGAACTTCGATAGGGTCATTCACACCCTTGGTGCAAATCAAGAAGTTCCCCGACATACCCGTCTCCACTCGAGAGAAATCACGAGGGTCCCGCCCACATCCAGAGGAGCCCCGTTTCCGCCTCATAGCTCGAGATGAGGGATCCTTTCCCTGCTTCGTCGGGAAAGAGTTCCCGGCGTTCCCGTCGCATCTCAAGAGGAGGCCCTTTCAACAGGAACGGCGAGAGGAACTCCAGGGTCGTGCCACCATTCCAAGAGTCCCCCAGATGTCTCAGTCCATTCCAGAGGAACCTCTTTTCCCTTCACCGGCTCATCTCTCACGCCGAGGATCGACTCACACCAAGGTGGCACGTGGCACAGCCCTGTGGGAAAGCCTCGTGGGAAAGCCTCGAGGGACAGCCTCGAGGGAAAGCCACAGATCCCTTGATCCACGTGCCAGGAAGCGTGACACTACTGCTGCAGCTCGGGAGGAAAGCGCACGTGCATGCCCCCACTCGAGACGAGGCCTGACTCCCCTGGGGAGACTCAGAAGCACCCCAAGATCCATGGCAACACTGGAGAGGAATCCTCAGGTTCCGGCCCCGACTCCACACAAGGACTGAGGCCCCGGCATGGACGGGAGAGGAATCCCGAGTGGTCCCCTAGCAACTCGCATGTGGACTAGCCTTTCCTGAGGCCACCAGAGCGGGTCCCTGAGGTCCCCTCGTAACTCGAGAAGACCTGCCGCAACTCGAGAATATCCAGGAGGTTCTCCCCTCCAGGCGAGATGAGGCCCATTTCCGCTGAGGCGTCTCGAGGCTGATCACACCTCACCTCTGGAACTTCGAAAGGCTCCTTCACACCCTTGGTGCAAATCAAGAAGTTCCCCGACATACCCGTCTCCACTCGAGAGGAATCACGACGGTCCCGCCACATCCAGAGGAGCCCCGTTTCAGCCTCGTAGCTCGAGATGAGGGATCCTTTCCCTGCTTCGTCGGGAAAGAGTTCCCGGCATTCCCGTCGCATCTCAAGAGGAGGCCCTCTCAACAGGAACGGCGAGAGGAACTCCAGGGTCGTGCCACCATTCCAAGAGTCCCCCAGATGTCTCAGTCCATTCCAGAGGAACCTCTTTTCCCTTCACCGGCTCGTCTTTCACGCCGAGGATCGACTCACACCAAGGTGGCACGTGGCACAGCCCTGTGGGAAAGCCTCGTGGGAAAGCCTCGAGGGACAGCCTCGAGGGAAAGCCACAGATCCCTTGATCCAGGTGCCAGGAAGCGTGACACTACTGCTGCAGCTCGGGAGGAAAGCGCACGTGCATGCCCCCACTCGAGACGAGGCCTGACTCCCCTGGGGAGACTCAGAAGCACCCCAAGATCCATGGCAACACTGGAGAGGAATCCTCAGGTTCCGGCCCCGACTCCACACAAGGACTGAGGCCCCGGCATGGACGGGAGAGGAATCCCGAGAGGTCCCCAGCACCTCGCATGGGGACTGGCCTTTCCTGAGGCCACCAGAGCGGGTCCCTGAGGTCCCCGTCGTAACTCGAGAAGACCTGCCGCAACTCGAGAAAATCCGGGAGGTTCTCCCCTCCAGGCGAGATGAGGCCCATTTCTGTTGAGGCGTCTCGAGGCTGATCACACCTCCCCTCTGGAACTTCGATAGGGTCATTCACACCCTTGGTGCAAATCAAGAAGATCCCCGACATACCCGTCTCCACTCGAGAGGAATCACGAGGGTCCCGCCCACATCCAGAGGAGCCCCGTTTCCGCCTCGTAGCTCGAGATGAGGGATCCTTTCCCTGCTTCGTCGGGAAAGAGTTCCCGGCGTTCCCGTCGCATCTCAAGAGGAGGCCCTCTCAACAGGAACGGCGAGAGGAACTCCAGGGTCGTGCCACCATTCCAAGAGTCCCCCAGATGTCTCAGTCCATTCCAGAGGAACCTCTTTTCCCTTCACCGGCTCGTCTTTCACGCCGAGGATCGACTCACACCAAGGTGGCACGTGGCACAGCCCTGTGGGAAAGCCTCGTGGGAAAGCCTCGAGGGACAGCCTCGAGGGAAAGCCACAGATCCCTTGATCCACGTGACAGGAAGCGTGACACTACTGCTGCAGCTCGGGAGGAAAGCGCACATGCATGCCCCCACTCGAGACGAGGCCTGACTCCCCTGGGGAGACTCAGAAGCACCCCAAGATCCATGGCAACACTGGAGAGGAATCCTCAGGTTCCAGCCCCGACTCCACACAAGGACTGAGGCCCCGGCATGGACGGGAGAGGAATCCCGAGAGGTCCCCTAGCAACTCGCATGGGGACTGGCCTTTCCTGAGGCCACCAGAGCGGGTCCCTGAGGTCCCCGTCGTAACTCGAGAAGACCTGCCGCAACTCGAGAAAATCCAGGAGGTTCTCCCCTCCAGGCGAGATGAGGCCCATTTCCGCTGAGGCGTCTCGAGGCTGATCACACCTCACCTCTGGAACTTCGAAAGGGTCCTTCACACCCTTGGTGCAAATCAAGAAGTTCCCCGACCTAGCCGCCTCCACTCGAGAGGAATTACGAGGGTCCCGCCCACATCCAGAGGAGCCCCGTTTCCGCCTCGTAGCTCTAGATGAGGGATCCTTTCCCTGCTTCGTCGGGAAAGAGTTCCCGGCGTTCCCGTCGCATCTCAAGAGGAGGCCCTCTCAACAGGAACGGCGAGAGGAACTCCAGGGTCGTGCCACCATTCCAAGAGTCCCCCAGATGTCTCAGTCCATTCCAGAGGAACCTCTTTTCCCTTCACCGGCTCGTCTTTCACGCCGAGGATCGACTCACACCAAGGTGGCACGTGGCACAGCCCTGTGGGAAAGCCTCGTGGGAAAGCCTCGAGGGACAGCCTCGAGGGAAATCCACAGATCCCTTGATCCACGTGACAGGAAGCGTGACACTACTGCTGCAGCTCGGGAGGAAAGCGCACGTGCAAGCCCCCACTCGAGACGAGGCCTGACTCCCCTGGGGAGACTCAGAAGCACCCCAAGATCCATGGCAACACTGGAGAGGAATCCTCAGGTTCCGGCCCCGACTCCACACAAGGACTGAGGCCCCGGTATGGACGGGAGAGGAATTCCGAGAGGTCCCCTAGCAACTCGCATGGGGACTGGCCTTTCCTGAGGCCACCAGAGCGGGTCCCTGAGGTCCCCGTCGTAACTCGAGAAGACCTGCCGCAGCTCGAGAAAATCCAGGAGGTTCTCCCCTCCAGGCGAGATGAGGCCCATTTCCGCTGAGGTGTCTCGAGGCTGATCACACCTCACCTCTGGAACTTCGAAAGGGTCCTTCACACCCTTGGTGCAAATCAAGAAGTTCCCCGACCTAGCCGTCTCCACTCGAGAGGAATCACGAGGGTCCCGCCCACATCCAGAGGAGCCCCGTTTCCGCCTCGTAGCTCGAGATGAGGGATCCTTTCCCTGCTTCGTCGGCAAAGAGTTCCCGGCGTTCCCGTCGCATCTCAAGAGGAGGCCCTCTCAACAGGAACGGCGAGAGGAACTCCAGGGTCGTGCCACCATTCCAAGAGTCCCCCAGATGTCTCAGTCCATTCCAGAGGAACCTCTTTTCCCTTCACCGGCTCGTCTTTCACGCCGAGGATCGACTCACACCAAGGTGGCACGTGGCACTGCCCTGTGGGAAAGCCTCGTGGGAAAGCCTCGAGGGACAGCCTCGAGGGAAAGCCACAGATCCCTTGATCCACGTGACAGGAAGCGTGACACTACTGCTGCAGCTCGGGAGGAAAGCGCACGTGCATGCCCCCACTCGAGACGAGGCCTGACTCCCCTGGGGAGACTCAGAAGCACCCCAAGATCCATGGCAACACTGGAGAGGAATCCTCAGGTTCCGGCCCCGACTCCACACAAGGACTGAGGCCCCGGCATGGACGGGAGAGGAATCCCGAGAGGTCCCCTAGCAACTCGCATGGGGACTGGCCTTTCCTGAGGCCACCAGAGCGGGTCCCTGAGGTCCCCGTCGTAACTCGAGAAGACCTGCCGCAACTCGAGAAAATCCAGGAGGTTCTCCCCTCCAGGCGAGATGAGGCCCATTTCCGCTGAGGCGTCTCGAGGCTGATCACACCTCACCTCTGGAACTTCGAAAGGGTCCTTCACACCCTTGGTGCAAATCAAGAAGTTCCCCGACCTAGCCGTCTCCACTCGAGAGGAATCACGAGGGTCCCGCCCACATCCAGAGGAGCCCCGTTTCCGCCTCGTAGCTCGAGATGAGGGAACGTTTCCCTGCTTCGTCGGGAAAGAGTTCCCGGCGTTCCCGTCGCATCTCAAGAGGAGGCCCTCTCAACAGGAACGGCGAGAGGAACTCCAGGGTCGTGCCACCATTCCAAGAGTCCCCCAGATGTCTCAGTCCATTCCAGAGGAACCTCTTTTCCCTTCACCGGCTCGTCTTTCACGCCGAGGATCGACTCACACCAAGGTGGCACGTGGCACAGCCCTGTGGGAAAGCCTCGTGGGAAAGCCTCGAGGGACAGCCTCGAGGGAAAGCCACAGATCCCTTGATCCACGTGACAGGAAGCGTGACACTACTGCTGCAGCTCGGGAGGAAAGCGCACGTGCAAGCCCCCACTCGACACGAGGCCTGACTCCCCTGGGGAGACTCAGAAGCACCCCAAGATCCATGGCAACACTGGAGAGGAATCCTCAGGTTCCGGCCCCGACTCCACACAAGGACTGAGGCCCCGGCATGGACGGGAGAGGAATCCCGAGAGGTCCCCTAGCAACTCGCATGTGGACTAGCCTTTCCTGAGGCCACCAGAGCGGGTCCCTGAGGTCCCCTCGTAACTCGAGAAGACCTGCCGCAACTCGAGAATATCCAGGAGGTTCTCCCCTCCAGGCGAGATGAGGCCCATTTCCCCTGAGGCGTCTCGAGGCTGATCACACCTCACCTCTGGAACTTCGAAAGGCTCCTTCACACCCTTGGTGCAAATCAAGAAGTTCCCCGACATACCCGTCTCCACTCGAGAGGAATCACGAGGGTCCCGCCCACATCCAGAGGAGCCCCGTTTCAGCCTCGTAGCTCGAGATGAGGGATCCTTTCCCTGCTTCGTCGAGAAAGAGTTCCCGGCGTTCCCGTCGCATCTCAAGAGGAGGCCCTCTCAACAGGAACGGCGAGAGGAACTCCAGGGTCGTGCCACCATTCCAAGAGTCCCCCAGATGTCTCAGTCCATTCCAGAGGAACCTCTTTTCCCTTCACCGGCTCGTCTTTCACGCCGAGGATCGACTCACACCAAGGTGGCACGTGGCACAGCCCTGTGGGAAAGCCTCGTGGGAAAGCCTCGAGGGACAGCCTCGAGGGAAAGCCACAGATCCCTTGATCCACGTGCCAGGAAGCGTGACACTACTGCTGCAGCTCGGGAGGAAAGCGCACGTGCATGCCCCCACTTGAGACGAGGCCTGACTCCCCTGGGGAGAATCAGAAGCACCCCAAGATCCATGGCAACACTGGAGAGGAATCCTCAGGTTCCGGCCCCGACTCCACACAAGGACTGAGGCCCCGGCATGGACGGGAGAGGAATCCCGAGAGGTCCCCTAGCAACTCGCATGGGGACTGGCCTTTCCTGAGGCCACCAGAGCGGGTCCCTGAGGTCCCCGTCGTAACTCGAGAAGACCTGCCGCAACTCGAGAAAATCCAGGAGGTTCTCCCCTCCAGGCGAGATGAGGCCCATTTCCGCAGAGGTGTCTCGAGGCTGATCACACCTCACCTCTGGAACTTCGAAAGGGTCCTTCACACCCTTGGTGCAAATCAAGAAGTTCCCCGACCTAGCCGTCTCCACTCGAGAGGAATCACGAGGGTCCCGCCCACATCCAGAGGAGCCCCGTTTCCGCCTCGTAGCTCGAGATGAGGGAACGTTTCCCTGCTTCGTCGGGAAAGATTTCCCGGCGTTCCCGTCGCATCTCAAGAAGAGGCCCTCTCAACAGGAACGGCGAGAGGAACTCCAGGGTCGTGCCACCATTCCAAGAGTCCCCCAGATGTCTCAGTCCATTCCACAGGAACCTCTTTTCCCTTCACCGGCTCGTCTTTCACGCCGAGGATCGACTCACACCAAGGTGGCACGTGGCACAGCCCTGTGGGAAAGCCTCGTGGGAAAGCCTCGAGGGACAGCCTCGAGGGAAAGCCACAGATCCCTTGATCCACGTGACAGGAAGCGTGACACTACTGCTGCAGCTCGGGAGGAAAGCGCACGTGCATGCCCCCACTCGAGACGAGGCCTGACTCCCCTGGGGAGACTCAGAAGCACCCCAAGATCCATGGCAACACTGGAGAGGAATCCTCAGGTTCCGGCCCCGACTCCACACAAGGACTGAGGCCCCGGTATGGACGGGAGAGGAATTCCGAGAGGTCCCCTAGCAACTCGCATGGGGACTGGCCTTTCCTGAGGCCACCAGAGCGGGTCCCTGAGGTCCCCGTCGTAACTCGAGAAGACCTGCCGCAACTCGAGAAAATCCAGGAGGTTCTCCCCTCCAGGCGAGATGAGGCCCATTTCCGCTGAGGCGTCTCGAGGCTGATCACACCTCACCTCTGGAACTTCGAAAGGGTCCTTCACACCCTTGGTGCAAATCAAGAAGTTCCCCGACCTAGCCGCCTCCACTCGAGAGGAATTACGAGGGTCCCGCCCACATCCAGAGGAGCCCCGTTTCCGCCTCGTAGCTCTAGATGAGGGATCCTTTCCCTGCTTCTTCGGGAAAGAGTTCCCGGCGTTCCCGTCGCATCTCAAGAGGAGGCCCTCTCAACAGGAACGGCGAGAGGAACTCCAGGGTCGTGCCACCATTCCAAGAGTCCCCCAGATGTCTCAATCCATTCCAGAGGAACCTCTTTTCTCTTCACCGGCTCGTCTTTCACGCCGAGGATCGACTCACACCAAGGTAGCACGTGGCACAGCCCTGTGGGAATGCCTCGTGGGAAAGCCTCGAGGGACAGCCTCGAGGGAAAGCCACAGATCCCTTGATCCACGTGACAGGAAGCGTGACACTACTGCTGCAGCTCGGGAGGAAAGCGCACGTGCATGCCCCCACTCGAGACGAGGCCTGACTCCCCTGGGGAGACTCAGAAGCACCCCAAGATCCATGGCAACACTGGAGAGGAATCCTCAGGTTCCAGCCCCGACTCCACACAAGGACTGAGGCCCCGGCATGGACGGGAGAGGAATCCCGAGAGGTCCCCTAGCAACTCGCATGGGGACTGGCCTTTCCTGAGGCCACCAGAGCGGGTCCCTGAGGTCCCCGTCGTAACTCGAGAAGACCTGCCGCAACTCGAGAAAATCCAGGAGGTTCTCCCCTCCAGGCGAGATGAGGCCCATTTCCGCAGAGGTGTCTCGAGGCTGATCACACCTCACCTCTGGAACTTTGAAAGGGTCCTTCACACCCTTGGTGCAAATCAAGAAGTTCCCCGACCTAGCCGTCTCCACTCGAGAGGAATCACGAGGGTCCCGCCCACATCCAGAGGAGCCCCGTTTCCGCCTCGTAGCTCGAGATGAGGGAACGTTTCCCTGCTTCGTCGGGAAAGATTTCCCGGCGTTCCCGTCGCATCTCAAGAGGAGGCCCTCTCAACAGGAACGGCGAGAGGAACTCCAGGGTCGTGCCACCATTCCAAGAGTCCCCCAGATGTCTCAGTCCATTCCAGAGGAACCTCTTTTCCCTTCACCGGCTCGTCTTTCACGCCGAGGATCGACTCACACCAAGGTGGCACGTGGCACAGCCCTGTGGGAAAGCCTCGTGGGAAAGCCTCGAGGGACAGCCTCGAGGGAAAGCCACAGATCCCTTGATCCACGTGCCAGGAAGCGTGACACTACTGCTGCAGCTCGGGAGGAAAGCGCACGTGCATGCCCCCACTTGAGACGAGGCCTGACTCCCCTGGGGAGAATCAGAAGCACCCCAAGATCCATGGCAACACTGGAGAGGAATCCTCAGGTTCCGGCCCCGACTCCACACAAGGACTGAGGCCCCGGCATGGACGGGAGAGGAATCCCGAGAGGTCCCCTAGCAACTCGCATGGGGACTGGCCTTTCCTGAGGCCACCAGAGCGGGTCCCTGAGGTCCCCGTCGTAACTCGAGAAGACCTGCCGCAACTCGAGAAAATCCAGGAGGTTCTCCCCTCCAGGCGAGATGAGGCCCATTTCCGCAGAGGTGTCTCGAGGCTGATCACACCTCACCTCTGGAACTTCGAAAGGGTCCTTCACACCCTTGGTGCAAATCAAGAAGTTCCCCGACCTAGCCGTCTCCACTCGAGAGGAATCACGAGGGTCCCGCCCACATCCAGAGGAGCCCCGTTTCCGCCTCGTAGCTCGAGATGAGGGAACGTTTCCCTGCTTCGTCGGGAAAGATTTCCCGGCGTTCCCGTCGCATCTCAAGAAGAGGCCCTCTCAACAGGAACGGCGAGAGGAACTCCAGGGTCGTGCCACCATTCCAAGAGTCCCCCAGATGTCTCAGTCCATTCCAGAGGAACCTCTTTTCCCTTCACCGGATCGTCTTTCACGCCGAGGATCGACTCACACCAAGGTGGCACGTGGCACAGCCCTGTGGGAAAGCCTCGTGGGAAAGCCTCGAGGGACAGCCTCGAGGGAAAGCCACAGATCCCTTGATCCACGTGACAGGAAGCGTGACACTACTGCTGCAGCTCGGGAGGAAAGCGCACGTGCATGCCCCCACTCGAGACGAGGCCTGACTCCCCTGGGGAGACTCAGAAGCACCCCAAGATCCATGGCAACACTGGAGAGGAATCCTCAGGTTCCGGCCCCGACTCCACACAAGGACTGAGGCCCCGGTATGGACGGGAGAGGAATTCCGAGAGGTCCCCTAGCAACTCGCATGGGGACTGGCCTTTCCTGAGGCCACCAGAGCGAGTCCCTGAGGTCCCCGTCGTAACTCGAGAAGACCTGCCGCAACTCGAGAAAATCCAGGAGGTTCTCCCCTCCAGGCGAGATGAGGCCCATTTCCGCTGAGGCGTCTCGAGGCTGATCACACCTCACCTCTGGAACTTCGAAAGGGTCCTTCACACCCTTGGTGCAAATCAAGAAGTTCCCCGACCTAGCAGTCTCCACTCGAGAGGAATCACGAGGGTCCCGCCCACATCCAGAGGAGCCCCGTTTCCGCCTCGTAGCTCGAGATGAGGGATCCTTTCCCTGCTTCGTCGGGAAAGAGTTCCCGGCGTTCCCGTCGCATCTCAAGAGGAGGCCCTCTCAACAGGAATGGCGAGAGGAACTCCAGGGTCGTGCCACCATTCCAAGAGTCCCCCAGATGTCTCAGTCCATTCCAGAGGAACCTCTTTTCCCTTCACCGGCTCGTCTTTCACGCCGAGGATCGACTCACACCAAGGTGGCACGTGGCACAGCCCTGTGGGAAAGCCTCGTGGGAAAGCCTCGAGGGACAGCCTCGAGGGAAAGCCACAGATCCCTTGATCCACGTGACAGGAAGCGTGACACTACTGCTGCAGCTCGGGAGGAAAGCGCACATGCATGCCCCCACTCGAGACGAGGCCCGACTCCCCTGGGGAGACTCAGAAGCACCCCAAGATCCATGGCAACACTGGAGAGGAATCCTCAGGTTCCAGCCCCGACTCCACACAAGGACTGAGGCCCCGGCATGGACGGGAGAGGAATCCCGAGAGGTCCCCTAGCAACTCGCATGGGGACTGGCCTTTCCTGAGGCCACCAGAGCGGGTCCCTGAGGTCCCCGTCGTAACTCGAGAAGACCTGCCGCAACTCGAGAAAATCCAGGAGGTTCTCCCCTCCAGGCGAGATGAGGCCCATTTCCGCTGAGGCGTCTCGAGGCTGATCACACCTCACCTCTGGAACTTCGAAAGGGTCCTTCACACCCTTGGTGCAAATCAAGAAGTTCCCCGACCTAGCCGCCTCCACTCGAGAGGAATTACGAGGGTCCCGCCCACATCCAGAGGAGCCCCGTTTCCGCCTCGTAGCTCTAGATGAGGGATCCTTTCCCTGCTTCTTCGGGAAAGAGTTCCCGGCGTTCCCGTCGCATCTCAAGAGGAGGCCCTCTCAACAGGAACGGCGAGAGGAACTCCAGGGTCGTGCCACCATTCCAAGAGTCCCCCAGATGTCTCAATCCATTCCAGAGGAACCTCTTTTCTCTTCACCGGCTCGTCTTTCACGCCGAGGATCGACTCACACCAAGGTAGCACGTGGCACAGCCCTGTGGGAATGCCTCGTGGGAAAGCCTCGAGGGACAGCCTCGAGGGAAAGCCACAGATCCCTTGATCCACGTGACAGGAAGCGTGACACTACTGCTGCAGCTCGGGAGGAAAGCGCACGTGCATGCCCCCACTCGAGACGAGGCCTGACTCCCCTGGGGAGACTCAGAAGCACCCCAAGATCCATGGCAACACTGGAGAGGAATCCTCAGGTTCCAGCCCCGACTCCACACAAGGACTGAGGCCCCGGCATGGACGGGAGAGGAATCCCGAGAGGTCCCCTAGCAACTCGCATGGGGACTGGCCTTTCCTGAGGCCACCAGAGCGGGTCCCTGAGGTCCCCGTCGTAACTCGAGAAGACCTGCCGCAACTCGAGAAAATCCAGGAGGTTCTCCCCTCCAGGCGAGATGAGGCCCATTTCCGCAGAGGTGTCTCGAGGCTGATCACACCTCACCTCTGGAACTTTGAAAGGGTCCTTCACACCCTTGGTGCAAATCAAGAAGTTCCCCGACCTAGCCGTCTCCACTCGAGAGGAATCACGAGGGTCCCGCCCACATCCAGAGGAGCCCCGTTTCCGCCTCGTAGCTCGAGATGAGGGAACGTTTCCCTGCTTCGTCGGGAAAGATTTCCCGGCGTTCCCGTCGCATCTCAAGAGGAGGCCCTCTCAACAGGAACGGCGAGAGGAACTCCAGGGTCGTGCCACCATTCCAAGAGTCCCCCAGATGTCTCAGTCCATTCCAGAGGAACCTCTTTTCCCTTCACCGGCTCGTCTTTCACGCCGAGGATCGACTCACACCAAGGTGGCACGTGGCACAGCCCTGTGGGAAAGCCTCGTGGGAAAGCCTCGAGGGACAGCCTCGAGGGAAAGCCACAGATCCCTTGATCCACGTGACAGGAAGCGTGACACTACTGCTGCAGCTCGGGAGGAAAGCGCACGTGCAAGCCCCCACTCGAGACGAGGCCTGACTCCCCTGGGGAGACTCAGAAGCACCCCAAGATCCATGGCAACACTGGAGAGGAATCCTCAGGTTCCGGCCCCGACTCCACACAAGGACTGAGGCCCCGGCATGGACGGGAGAGGAATCCCGAGAGGTCCCCTAGCAACTCGCATGGGGACTGGCCTTTCCTGAGGCCACCAGAGCGGGTCCCTGAGGTCCCCGTCGTAACTCGAGAAGACCTGCCGCAGCTCGAGAAAATCCAGGAGGTTCTCCCCTCCAGGCGAGATGAGGCCCATTTCCGCTGAGGCGTCTCGAGGCTGATCACACCTCACCTCTGGAACTTCGAAAGGGTCCTTCACACCCTTGGTGCAAATCAAGAAGTTCCCCGACCTAGCCGTCTCCACTCGAGAGGAATCACGAGGGTCCCGCCCACATCCAGAGGAGCCCCGTTTCCGCCTCGTAGCTCGAGATGAGGGATCCTTTCCCTGCTTCGTCGGGAAAGAGTTCCCGGCGTTCCCGTCGCATCTCAAGAGGAGGCCCTCTCAACAGGAATGGCGAGAGGAACTCCAGGGTCGTGCCACCATTCCAAGAGTCCCCCAGATGTCTCAGTCCATTCCAGAGGAACCTCTTTTCCCTTCACTGGCTCGTCTTTCACGCCGAGGATCGACTCACACCAAGGTGGCACGTGGCACAGCCCTGTGGGAAAGCCTCGTGGGAAAGCCTCGAGGGACAGCCTCGAGGGAAAGCCACAGATCCCTTGATCCACGTGACAGGAAGCGTGACACTACTGCTGCAGCTCGGGAGGAAAGCGCACATGCATTCCCCCACTCGAGACGAGGCCTGACTCCCCTGGGGAGACTCAGAAGCACCCCAAGATCCATGGCAACACTGGAGAGGAATCCTCAGGTTCCAGCCCCGACTCCACACAAGGACTGAGGCCCCGGCATGGACGGGAGAGGAATCCCGAGAGGTCCCCTAGCAACTCGCATGGGGACTGGCCTTTCCTGAGGCCACCAGAGCGGGTCCCTGAGGTCCCCGTCGTAACTCGAGAAGACCTGCCGCAACTCGAGAAAATCCAGGAGGTTCTCCCCTCCAGGCGAGATGAGGCCCATTTCCGCTGAGGCGTCTCGAGGCTGATCACACCTCACCTCTGGAACTTCGAAAGGGTCCTTCACACCCTTGGTGCAAATCAAGAAGTTCCCCGACCTAGCCGCCTCCACTCGAGAGGAATTACGAGGGTCCCGCCCACATCCAGAGGAGCCCCGTTTCCGCCTCGTAGCTCTAGATGAGGGATCCTTTCCCTGCTTCTTCGGGAAAGAGTTCCCGGCGTTCCCGTCGCATCTCAAGAGGAGGCCCTCTCAACAGGAACGGCGAGAGGAACTCCAGGGTCGTGCCACCATTCCAAGAGTCCCCCAGATGTCTCAGTCCATTCCAGAGGAACCTCTTTTCCCTTCACCGGCTCGTCTTTCACGCCGAGGATCGACTCACACCAAGGTGGCACGTGGCACAGCCCTGTGGGAAAGCCTCGTGGGAAAGCCTCGAGGGACAGCCTCGAGGGAAAGCCACAGATCCCTTGATCCACGTGACAGGAAGCGTGACACTACTGCTGCAGCTCGGGAGGAAAGCGCACATGCATGCCCCCACTCGAGACGAGGCCTGACTCCCCTGGGGAGACTCAGAAGCACCCCAAGATCCATGGCAACACTGGAGAGGAATCCTCAGGTTCCAGCCCCGACTCCACACAAGGACTGAGGCCCCGGCATGGACGGGAGAGGAATCCCGAGAGGTCCCCTAGCAACTCGCATGGGGACTGGCCTTTCCTGAGGCCACCAGAGCGGGTCCCTGAGGTCCCCGTCGTAACTCGAGAAGACCTGCCGCAACTCGAGAAAATCCAGGAGGTTCTCCCCTCCAGGCGAGATGAGGCCCATTTCTGCTGAGGCGTCTCGAGGCTGATCACACCTCACCTCTGGAACTTCGAAAGGGTCCTTCACACCCTTGGTGCAAATCAAGAAGTTCCCCGACCTAGCCGCCTCCACTCGAGAGGAATTACGAGGGTCCCGCCCACATCCAGAGGAGCCCCGTTTCCGCCTCGTAGCTCTAGATGAGGGATCCTTTCCCTGCTTCTTCGGGAAAGAGTTCCCGGCGTTCCCGTCGCATCTCAAGAGGAGGCCCTCTCAACAGGAACGGCGAGAGGAACTCCAGGGTCGTGCCACCATTCCAAGAGTCCCCCAGATGTCTCAATCCATTCCAGAGGAACCTCTTTTCTCTTCACCGGCTCGTCTTTCACGCCGAGGATCGACTCACACCAAGGTAGCACGTGGCACAGCCCTGTGGGAATGCCTCGTGGGAAAGCCTCGAGGGACAGCCTCGAGGGAAAGCCACAGATCCCTTGATCCACGTGACAGGAAGCGTGACACTACTGCTGCAGCTCGGGAGGAAAGCGCACGTGCATGCCCCCACTCGAGACGAGGCCTGACTCCCCTGGGGAGACTCAGAAGCACCCCAAGATCCATGGCAACACTGGAGAGGAATCCTCAGGTTCCAGCCCCGACTCCACACAAGGACTGAGGCCCCGGCATGGACGGGAGAGGAATCCCGAGAGGTCCCCTAGCAACTCGCATGGGGACTGGCCTTTCCTGAGGCCACCAGAGCGGGTCCCTGAGGTCCCCGTCGTAACTCGAGAAGACCTGCTGCAACTCGAGAAAATCCAGGAGGTTCTCCCCTCCAGGCGAGATGAGGCCCATTTTCACTGAGGCGTCACGAGGCTGATCACACCTCACCTCTGGAACTTCGAAAGGGTCCTTCAAACCCTTGGTGCAAATCAAGAAGTTCCCCGACATACCCGTCTCCACTCGAGAGGAATCACGAGGGTCCCGCCCACATCCAGAGGAGCCCCGTTTCCGCTTCGTAGCTCGAGATGAGGGATCCTTTCCCTGCTTCGTCGGGAAAGAGTTCCCGGCGTTCCCGTCGCATCTCAAGAGGAGGCCCTCTCAACAGGAACGGCGAGAGGAACTCCAGGGTCGGGCCACCATTCCAAGAGTCCCCCAGATGTCTCAGTCCATTCCAGAGGAACCTCTTTTCCCTTCACCGGCTCGTCTTTCACGCCGAGGATCGACTCACACCAAGGTGGCACGTGGCACAGCCCTGTGGGAAAGCCTCGTGGGAAAGCCTCGAGGGACAGCCTCGAGGGAAAGCCACAGATCCCTTGATCCACGTGACAGGAAGCGTGACACTACTGCTGCAGCTCGGGAGGAAAGCGCACGTGCATGCCCCCACTCGAGACGAGGCCTGACTCCCCTGGGGAGACTCAGAAGCACCCCAAGATCCATGGCAACACTGGAGAGGAATCCTCAGGTTCCGGCCCCGACTCCACACAAGGACTGAGGCCCCGGCATGGACGGGAGAGGAATCCCGAGAGGCCCCCTAGCAACTCGCATGGGGACTGGCCTTTCCTGAGGCCACCAGAGCGGGTCCTTGAGGTCCCCGTCGTAACTCGAGAAGACCTGCCGCAACTCGAGAAAATCCAGGAGGTTCTCCCCTCCAGGCGAGAGGAGGCCCATTTCCGCTGAGGCGTCTCGAGGCTGATCACACCTCACCTCTGGAACTTCGAAAGGGTCCTTCACACCCTTGGTGCAAATCAAGAAGTTCCCCGACATACCCGTCTCCACTCGAGAGGAATCACGAGGGTCCCGCACACATCCAGAGGAGCCCCGTTTCCGCCTCGTAGCTCGAGATGAGGGATGCTTTCCCTGCTTCGTCGGGAAAGAGTTCCCGGCGTTTCCGTCGCATCTCAAGAGGAGGCCGTCTCAACAGGAACGGCGAGAGGAACTCCAAGGTCGTGCCACCATTCCAAGAGTCCCCCAGATGTTTCAGTCCATTCCAGAGGAACCTCTTTTCCCTTCACCGGCTCGTCTTTCACGCCGAGGATCGACTCACACCAGGGTGGCACGTGGCACAGCCCTGTGGGAAAGCCTCGTGGGAAAGCCTCGAGGGACAGCCTCGAGGGAAAGCCACAGATCCCTTGATCCACGTGACAGGAAGCGTGACACTACTGCTGCAGCTCGGGAGGAAAGCGCACGTGCATGCCCCCACTCGAGACGAGGCCTGACTCCCCTGGGGAGACTCAGAAGCACCCCAAGATCCATGGCAACACTGGAGAGGAATCCTCAGGTTCCGGCCCCGACTCCACACAAGGACTGAGGCCCCGGCATGGACGGGAGAGGAATCCCGAGAGGTCCCCTAGCAACTCGCATGGGGACTGGCCTTTCCTGAGGCCACCAGAGCGGGTCCCTGAGGTCCCCGTCGTAACTCGAGAAGACCTGCCCCAACTCGAGAAAATCCAGGAGGTTCTCCCCTCCAGGCGAGATGAGGCCCATTTCCGCAGAGGTGTCTCGAGGCTGATCACACCTCACCTCTGGAACTTCGAAAGGATCCTTCACACCCTTGGTGCAAATCAAGAAGTTCCCTGACCTAGCCGTCTCCACTCGAGAGGAATCACGAGGGTCCCGCCCACATCCAGAGGAGCCCCGTTTCCGCCTCGTAGCTCGAGATGAGGGAACGTTTCCCTGCTTCGTCGGGAAAGATTTCCCGGCGTTCCCGTCGCATCTCAAGAGGAGGCCCTCTCAACAGGAACGGCGAGAGGAACTCCAGGGTCGTGCCACCATTCCAAGAGTCCCCCAGATGTCTCAGTCCATTCCAGAGGAACCTCTTTTCCCTTCACCGGCTCGTCTTTCACGCCGAGGATCGACTCACACCAAGGTGGCACGTGGCACTGCCCTGTGGGAAAGCCTCGTGGGAAAGCCTCGAGGGACAGCCTCGAGGGAAAGCCACAGATCCCTTGATCCACGTGACAGGAAGCGTGACACTACTGCTGCAGCTCGGGAGGAAAGCGCACGTGCATGCCCCCACTCGAGACGAGGCCTGACTCCCCTGGGGAGACTCAGAAGCACCCCAAGATCCATGGCAACACTGGAGAGGAATCCTCAGGTTCCGGCCCCGACTCCACACAAGGACTGAGGCCCCGGCATGGACGGGAGAGGAATCCCGAGAGGTCCCCTAGCAACTCGCATGGGGACTGGCCTTTCCTGAGGCCACCAGAGCGGGTCCCTGAGGTCCCCGTCGTAACTCGAGAAGACCTGCCGCAACTCGAGAAAATCCAGGAGGTTCTCCCCTCCAGGCGAGATGAGGCCCATTTCCGCAGAGGCGTCTCGAGGCTGATCACACCTCACCTCTGGAACTTCGAAAGGGTCCTTCACACCCTTGGTGCAAATCAAGAAGTTCCCCGACCTAGCCGTCTCCACTCGAGAGGAATCACGAGGGTCCCGCCCACATCCAGAGGAGCCCCGTTTCCGCCTCGTAGCTCTAGATGAGGGATCCTTTCCCTGCTTCTTCGGGAAAGAGTTCCCGGCGTTCCCGTCGCATCTCAAGAGGAGGCCCTCTCAACAGGAACGGCGAGAGGAACTCCAGGGTCGTGCCACCATTCCAAGAGTCCCCCAGATGTCTCAATCCATTCCAGAGGAACCTCTTTTCTCTTCACCGGCTCGTCTTTCACGCCGAGGATCGACTCACACCAAGGTGGCACGTGGCACAGCCCTGTGGGAATGCCTCGTGGGAAAGCCTCGAGGGACAGCCTCGAGGGAAAGCCACAGATCCCTTGATCCACGTGACAGGAAGCGTGACACTACTGCTGCAGCTCGGGAGGAAAGCGCACGTGCATGCCCCCACTCGAGACGAGGCCTGACTCCCCTGGGGAGACTCAGAAGCACCCCAAGATCCATGGCAACACTGGAGAGGAATCCTCAGGTTCCGGCCCCGACTCCACACAAGGACTGAGGCCCCGGCATGGACGGGAGAGGAATCCCGAGAGGTCCCCTAGCAACTCGCATGGGGACTGGCCTTTCCTGAGGCCACCAGAGCGGGTCCCTGAGGTCCCCGTCGTAACTCGAGAAGACCTGCCGCAACTCGAGAAAATCCAGGAGGTTCTCCCCTCCAGGCGAGATGAGGCCCATTTCCGCAGAGGTGTCTCGAGGCTGATCACACCTCACCTCTGGAACTTTGAAAGGGTCCTTCACACCCTTGGTGCAAATCAAGAAGTTCCCCGACCTAGCCGTCTCCACTCGAGAGGAATCACGAGGGTCCCGCCCACATCCAGAGGAGCCCCGTTTCCGCCTCGTAGCTCGAGATGAGGGAACGTTTCCCTGCTTCTTCGGGAAAGATTTCCCGGCGTTCCCGTCGCATCTCAAGAGGAGGCCCTCTCAACAGGAACGGCGAGAGGAACTCCAGGGTCGTGCCACCATTCCAAGAGTCCCCCAGATGTCTCAGTCCATTCCAGAGGAACCTCTTTTCCCTTCACCGGCTCGTCTTTCACGCCGAGGATCGACTCACACCAAGGTGGCACGTGGCACAGCCCTGTGGGAAAGCCTCGTGGGAAAGCCTCGAGGGACAGCCTCGAGGGAAAGCCACAGATCCCTTGATCCACGTGACAGGAAGCGTGACAGCTGCAGCTCGGGAGGAAAGCGCACGTGCAAGCCCCCACTCGAGACGAGGCCTGACTCCCCTGGGGAGACTCAGAAGCACCCCAAGATCCATGGCAACACTGGAGAGGAATCCTCAGGTTCCGGCCCCGACTCCACACAAGGACTGAGGCCCCGGCATGGACGGGAGAGGAATCCCGAGAGGTCCCCTAGCAACTCGCATGGGGACTGGCCTTTCCTGAGGCCACCAGAGCGGGTCCCTGAGGTCCCCGTCGTAACTCGAGAAGACCTGCCGCAGCTCGAGAAAATCCAGGAGGTTCTCCCCTCCAGGCGAGATGAGGCCCATTTCCGCTGAGGCGTCTCGAGGCTGATCACACCTCACCTCTGGAACTTCGAAAGGGTCCTTCACACCCTTGGTGCAAATCAAGAAGTTCCCCGACCTAGCCGCCTCCACTCGAGAGGAATTACGAGGGTCCCGCCCACATCCAGAGGAGCCCCGTTTCCGCCTCCTAGCTCTAGATGAGGGATCCTTTCCCTGCTTCTTCCGGAAAGAGTTCCCGGCGTTCCCGTCGCATCTCAAGAGGAGGCCCTCTCAACAGGAACGGCGAGAGGAACTCCAGGGTCGTGCCACCATTCCAAGAGTCCCCCAGATGTCTCAATCTATTCCAGAGGAACCTCTTTTCTCTTCACCGGCTCGTCTTTCACGCCGAGGATCGACTCACACCAAGGTAGCACGTGGCACAGCCCTGTGGGAATGCCTCGTGGGAAAGCCTCGAGGGACAGCCTCGAGGGAAAGCCACAGATCCCTTGATCCACGTGACAGGAAGCGTGACACTACTGCTGCAGCTCGGGAGGAAAGCGCACGTGCATGCCCCCACTCGAGACGAGGCCTGACTCCCCTGGGGAGACTCAGAAGCACCCCAAGATCCATGGCAACACTGGAGAGGAATCCTCAGGTTCCAGCCCCGACTCCACACAAGGACTGAGGCCCCGGCATGGACGGGAGAGGAATCCCGAGAGGTCCCCTAGCAACTCGCATGGGGACTGGCCTTTCCTGAGGCCACCAGAGCGGGTCCCTGAGGTCCCCGTCGTAACTCGAGAAGACCTGCTGCAACTCGAGAAAATCCAGGAGGTTCTCCCCTCCAGGCGAGATGAGGCCCATTTTCACTGAGGCGTCACGAGGCTGATCACACCTCACCTCTGGAACTTCGAAAGGGTCCTTCACACCCTTGGTGCAAATCAAGAAGTTCCCCGACATACCCGTCTCCACTCGAGAGGAATCACGAGGGTCCCGCCCACATCCAGAGGAGCCCCGTTTCCGCTTCGTAGCTCGAGATGAGGGATCCTTTCCCTGCTTCGTCGGGAAAGAGTTCCCGGCGTTCCCGTCGCATCTCAAGAGGAGGCCCTCTCAACAGGAACGGCGAGAGGAACTCCAGGGTCGGGCCACCATTCCAAGAGTCCCCCAGATGTCTCAGTCCATTCCAGAGGAACCTCTTTTCCCTTCACCGGCTCGTCTTTCACGCCGAGGATCGACTCACACCAAGGTGGCACGTGGCACATCCCTGTGGGAAAGCCTCGTGGGAAAGCCTCGAGGGACAGCCTCGAGGGAAAGCCACAGATCCCTTGATCCACGTGACAGGAAGCGTGACACTACTGCTGCAGCTCGGGAGGAAAGCGCACGTGCATGCCCCCACTCGAGACGAGGCCTGACTCCCCTGGGGAGACTCAGAAGCACCCCAAGATCCATGGCAACACTTGAGAGGAATCCTCAGGTTCCGGCCCCGACTCCACACAAGGACTGAGGCCCCGGCATGGACGGGAGAGGAATCCCGAGAGGCCCCCTAGCAACTCGCATGGGGACTGGCCTTTCCTGAGGCCACCAGAGCGGGTCCTTGAGGTCCCCGTCGTAACTCGAGAAGACCTGCCGCAACTCGAGAAAATCCAGGAGGTTCTCCCCTCCAGGCGAGAGGAGGCCCATTTCCGCTGAGGCGTCTCGAGGCTGATCACACCTCACCTCTGGAACTTCGAAAGGGTCCTTCACACCCTTGGTGCAAATCAAGAAGTTCCCCGACATACCCGTCTCCACTCGAGAGGAATCACGAGGGTCCCGCACACATCCAGAGGAGCCCCGTTTCCGCCTCGTAGCTCGAGATGAGGGATGCTTTCCCTGCTTCGTCGGGAAAGAGTTCCCGGCGTTTCCGTCGCATCTCAAGAGGAGGCCGTCTCAACAGGAACGGCGAGAGGAACTCCAAGGTCGTGCCACCATTCCAAGAGTCCCCCAGATGTTTCAGTCCATTCCAGAGGAACCTCTTTTCCCTTCACCGGCTCGTCTTTCACGCCGAGGATCGACTCACACCAGGGTGGCACGTGGCACAGCCCTGTGGGAAAGCCTCGTGGGAAAGCCTCGAGGGACAGCCTCGAGGGAAAGCCACAGATCCCTTGATCCACGTGACAGGAAGCGTGACACTACTGCTGCAGCTCGGGAGGAAAGCGCACGTGCATGCCCCCACTCGAGACGAGGCCTGACTCCCCTGGGGAGACTCAGAAGCACCCCAAGATCCATGGCAACACTGGAGAGGAATCCTCAGGTTCCGGCCCCGACTCCACACAAGGACTGAGGCCCCGGCATGGACGGGAGAGGAATCCCGAGAGGTCCCCTAGCAACTCGCATGGGGACTGGCCTTTCCTGAGGCCACCAGAGCGGGTCCCTGAGGTCCCCGTCGTAACTCGAGAAGACCTGCCGCAACTCGAGAAAATCCAGGAGGTTCTCCCCTCCAGGCGAGATGAGGCCCATTTCCGCAGAGGTGTCTCGAGGCTGATCACACCTCACCTCTGGAACTTCGAAAGGATCCTTCACACCCTTGGTGCAAATCAAGAAGTTCCCTGACCTAGCCGTCTCCACTCGAGAGGAATCACGAGGGTCCCGCCCACATCCAGAGGAGCCCCGTTTCCGCCTCGTAGCTCGAGATGAGGGAACGTTTCCCTGCTTCGTCGGGAAAGATTTCCCGGCGTTCCCGTCGCATCTCAAGAGGAGGCCCTCTCAACAGGAACGGCGAGAGGAACTCCAGGGTCGTGCCACCATTCCAAGAGTCCCCCAGATGTCTCAGTCCATTCCAGAGGAACCTCTTTTCCCTTCACCGGCTCGTCTTTCACGCCGAGGATCGACTCACACCAAGGTGGCACGTGGCACAGCCCTGTGGGAAAGCCTCGTGGGAAAGCCTCGAGGGACAGCCTCGAGGGAAAGCCACAGATCCCTTGATCCACGTGACAGGAAGCGTGACACTACTGCTGCAGCTCGGGAGGAAAGCGCACGTGCATGCCCCCACTCGAGACGAGGCCTGACTCCCCTGGGGAGACTCAGAAGCACCCCAAGATCCATGGCAACACTGGAGAGGAATCCTCAGGTTCCGGCCCCGACTCCACACAAGGACTGAGGCCCCGGCATGGACGGGAGAGGAATCCCGAGAGGTCCCCTAGCAACTCGCATGGGGACTGGCCTTTCCTGAGGCCACCAGAGCGGGTCCCTGAGGTCCCCGTCGTAACTCGAGAAGACCTGCCGCAACTCGAGAAAATCCAGGAGGTTCTCCCCTCCAGGCGAGATGAGGCCCATTTCCGCAGAGGCGTCTCGAGGCTGATCACACCTCACCTCTGGAACTTCGAAAGGGTCCTTCACACCCTTGGTGCAAATCAAGAAGTTCCCCGACCTAGCCGTCTCCACTCGAGAGGAATCACGAGGGTCCCGCCCACATCCAGAGGAGCCCCGTATCCGCCTCGTAGCTCGAGATGAGGGAACCTTTCCCTGCTTCGTCGGGAAAGAGTTCCCGGCGTTCCCGTCGCATCTCAAGAGGAGGCCCTCTCAACAGGAACGGCGAGAGGAACTCCAGGGTCGTGCCACCATTCCAAGAGTCCCCCAGATGTCTCAGTCCATTCCAGAGGAACCTCTTTTCCCTTCACCGGCTCGTCTTTCACGCCGAGGATCGACTCACACCAAGGTGGCACGTGGCACAGCCCTGTGGGAAAGCCTCGTGGGAAAGCCTCGAGGGACAGCCTCGAGGGAAAGCCACAGATCCCTTGATCCACGTGACAGGAAGCGTGACACTACTGCTGCAGCTCAGGAGGAAAGCGCACGTGCATGCCCCCACTCGAGACGAGGCCTGACTCCCCTGGGGAGACTCAGAAGCACCCCAAGATCCATGGCAACACTGGAGAGGAATCCTCAGGTTCCGGCCCCGACTCCACACAAGGACTGAGGCCCCGGTATGGACGGGAGAGGAATTCCGAGAGGTCCCCTAGCAACTCGCATGGGGACTGGCCTTTCCTGAGGCCACCAGAGCGGCTCCCTGAGGTCCCCGTCGTAACTCGAGAAGACCTGCCGCAGGTCGAGAAAATCCAGGAGGTTCTCCCCTCCAGGCGAGATGAGGCCCATTTCCGCTGAGGCGTCTCGAGGCTGATCACACCTCACCTCTGGAACTTCGAAAGGGTCCTTCACACCCTTGGTGCAAATCAAGAAGTTCCCCGACCTAGCAGTCTCCACTCGAGAGGAATCACGAGGGTCCCGCCCACATCCAGAGGAGCCCCGTTTCCGCCTCGTAGCTCGAGATGAGGGATCCTTTCCCTGCTTCGTCGGGAAAGAGTTCCCGGCGTTCCCGTCGCATCTCAAGAGGAGGCCCTCTCAACAGGAACGGCGAGAGGAACTCCAGGGTCGTGCCACCATTCCAAGAGTCCCCCAGATGTCTCAGTCCATTCCAGAGGAACCTCTTTTCCCTTCACCGGCTCGTCTTTCACGCCGAGGATCGACTCACACCAAGGTGGCACGTGGCACAGCCCTGTGGGAAAGCCTCGTGGGAAAGCCTCGAGGGACAGCCTCGAGGGAAAGCCACAGATCCCTTGATCCACGTGACAGGAAGCGTGACACTACTGCTGCAGCTCGGGAGGAAAGCGCACGTGCATGCCCCCACTCGAGACGAGGCCTGACTCCCCTGGGGAGACTCAGAAGCACCCCAAGATCCATGGCAACACTGGAGAGGAATCCTCAGGTTCCAGCCCCGACTCCACACAAGGACTGAGGCCCCGGCATGGATGGGAGAGGAATCCCGAGAGGTCCCCTAGCAACTCGCATGGGGACTGGCCTTTCCTGAGGCCACCAGAGCGGGTCCCTGAGGTCCCCGTCGTAACTCGAGAAGACCTGCCGCAACTCGAGAAAATCCAGGAGGTTCTCCCCTCCAGGCGAGATGAGGCCCATTTCCGCTGAGGCGTCTCGAGGCTGATCACACCTCACCTCTGGAACTTCGAAAGGGTCCTTCACACCCTTGGTGCAAATCAAGAAGTTCCCCGACCTAGCCGCCTCCACTCGAGAGGAATTACGAGGGTCCCGCCCACATCCAGAGGAGCCCCGTTTCCGCCTCGTAGCTCTAGATGAGGGATCCTTTCCCTGCTTCTTCGGGAAAGAGTTCCCGGCGTTCCCGTCGCATCTCAAGAGGAGGCCCTCTCAACAGGAACGGCGAGAGGAACTCCAGGGTCGTGCCACCATTCCAAGAGTCCCCCAGATGTCTCAATCCATTCCAGAGGAACCTCTTTTCTCTTCACCGGCTCGTCTTTCACGCCGAGGATCGACTCACACCAAGGTAGCACGTGGCACAGCCCTGTGGGAATGCCTCGTGGGAAAGCCTCGAGGGACAGCCTCGAGGGAAAGCCACAGATCCCTTGATCCACGTGACAGGAAGCGTGACACTACTGCTGCAGCTCGGGAGGAAAGCGCACGTGCATGCCCCCACTCGAGACGAGGCCTGACTCCCCTGGGGAGACTCAGAAGCACCCCAAGATCCATGGCAACACTGGAGAGGAATCCTCAGGTTCCAGCCCCGACTCCACACAAGGACTGAGGCCCCGGCATGGACGGGAGAGGAATCCCGAGAGGACCCCTAGCAACTCGCATGGGGACTGGCCTTTCCTGAGGCCACCAGAGCGGGTCCCTGAGGTCCCCGTCGTAACTCGAGAAGACCTGCCGCAACTCGAGAAAATCCAGGAGGTTCTCCCCTCCAGGCGAGATGAGGCCCATTTCCGCAGAGGTGTCTCGAGGCTGATCACACCTCACCTCTGGAACTTTGAAAGGGTCCTTCACACCCTTGGTGCAAATCAAGAAGTTCCCCGACCTAGCCGTCTCCACTCGAGAGGAATCACGAGGGTCCCGCCCACATCCAGAGGAGCCCCGTTTCCGCCTCGTAGCTCGAGATGAGGGAACGTTTCCCTGCTTCGTCGGGAAAGATTTCCCGGCGTTCCCGTCGCATCTCAAGAGGAGGCCCTCTCAACAGGAACGGCGAGAGGAACTCCAGGGTCGTGCCACCATTCCAAGAGTCCCCCAGATGTCTCAGTCCATTCCAGAGGAACCTCTTTTCCCTTCACCGGCTCGTCTTTCACGCCGAGGATCGACTCACACCAAGGTGGCACGTGGCACAGCCCTGTGGGAAAGCCTCGTGGGAAAGCCTCGAGGGACAGCCTCGAGGGAAAGCCACAGATCCCTTGATCCACGTGACAGGAAGCGTGACACTACTGCTGCAGCTCGGGAGGAAAGCGCACGTGCAAGCCCCCACTCGAGACGAGGCCTGACTCCCCTGGGGAGACTCAGAAGCACCCCAAGATCCATGGCAACACTGGAGAGGAATCCTCAGGTTCCGGCCCCGACTCCACACAAGGACTGAGGCCCCGGCATGGACGGGAGAGGAATCCCGAGAGGCCCCCTAGCAACTCGCATGGGGACTGGCCTTTCCTGAGGCCACCAGAGCGGGTCCTTGAGGTCCCCGTCGTAACTCGAGAAGACCTGCCGCAACTCGAGAAAATCCAGGAGGTTCTCCCCTCCAGGCGAGAGGAGGCCCATTTCCGCTGAGGCGTCTCGAGGCTGATCACACCTCACCTCTGGAACTTCGAAAGGGTCCTTCACACCCTTGGTGCAAATCAAGAAGTTCCCCGACATACCCGTCTCCACTCGAGAGGAATCACGAGGGTCCCGCACACATCCAGAGGAGCCCCGTTTCCGCCTCGTAGCTCGAGATGAGGGATGCTTTCCCTGCTTCGTCGGGAAAGAGTTCCCGGCGTTTCCGTCGCATCTCAAGAGGAGGCCGTCTCAACAGGAACGGCGAGAGGAACTCCAAGGTCGTGCCACCATTCCAAGAGTCCCCCAGATGTTTCAGTCCATTCCAGAGGAACCTCTTTTCCCTTCACCGGCTCGTCTTTCACGCCGAGGATCGACTCACACCAGGGTGGCACGTGGCACAGCCCTGTGGGAAAGCCTCGTGGGAAAGCCTCGAGGGACAGCCTCGAGGGAAAGCCACAGATCCCTTGATCCACGTGACAGGAAGCGTGACACTACTGCTGCAGCTCGGGAGGAAAGCGCACGTGGATGCCCCCACTCGAGACGAGGCCTGACTCCCCTGGGGAGACTCAGAAGCACCCCAAGATCCATGGCAACACTGGAGAGGAATCCTCAGGTTCCGGCCCCGACTCCACACAAGGACTGAGGCCCCGGCATGGACGGGAGAGGAATCCCGAGAGGTCCCCTAGCAACTCACATGGGGACTGGCCTTTCCTGAGGCCACCAGAGCGGGTCCCTGAGGTCCCCGTCGTAACTCGAGAAGACCTGCCGCAGCTCGAGAAAATCCAGGAGGTTCTCCCCTCCAGGCGAGATGAGGCCCATTTCCGCTGAGGCGTCTCGAGGCTGATCACACCTCACCTCTGGAACTTCGAAAGGGTCCTTCACACCCTTGGTGCAAATCAAGAAGTTCCCCGACCTAGCCGTCTCCACTCGAGAGGAATCACGAGGGTCCCGCCCACATCCAGAGGAGCCCCGTTTCCGCCTCGTAGCTCGAGATGAGGGATCCTTTCCCTGCTTCGTCGGGAAAGAGTTCCCGGCGTTCCCGTCGCATCTCAAGAGGAGGCCCTCTCAACAGGAATGGCGAGAGGAACTCCAGGGTCGTGCCACCATTCCAAGAGTCCCCCAGATGTCTCAGTCCATTCCAGAGGAACCTCTTTTCCCTTCACCGGCTCGTCTTTCACGCCGAGGATCGACTCACACCAAGGTGGCACGTGGCACAGCCCTGTGGGAAAGCCTCGTGGGAAAGCCTCGAGGGACAGCCTCGAGGGAAAGCCACAGATCCCTTGATCCACGTGACAGGAAGCGTGACACTACTGCTGCAGCTCGGGAGGAAAGCGCACATGCATGCCCCCACTCGAGACGAGGCCTGACTCCCCTGGGGAGACTCAGAAGCACCCCAAGATCCATGGCAACACTGGAGAGGAATCCTCAGGTTCCAGCCCCGACTCCACACAAGGACTGAGGCCCCGGCATGGACGGGAGAGGAATCCCGAGAGGTCCCCTAGCAACTCGCATGGGGACTGGCCTTTCCTGAGGCCACCAGAGCGGGTCCCTGAGGTCCCCGTCGTAACTCGAGAAGACCTGCCGCAACTCGAGAAAATCCAGGAGGTTCTCCCCTCCAGGCGAGATGAGGCCCATTTCCGCTGAGGCGTCTCGAGGCTGATCACACCTCACCTCTGGAACTTCGAAAGGGTCCTTCACACCCTTGGTGCAAATCAAGAAGTTCCCCGACCTAGCCGTCTCCACTCGAGAGGAATCACGAGGGTCCCGCCCACATCCAGAGGAGCCCCGTTTCCGCCTCGTAGCTCGAGATGAGGGAACCTTTCCCTGCTTCGTCGGGAAAGAGTTCCCGGCGTTCCCGTCGCATCTCAAGAGGAGGCCCTCTCAACAGGAACGGCGAGAGGAACTCCAGGGTCGTGCCACCATTCCAAGAGTCCCCCAGATGTCTCAGTCCATTCCAGAGGAACCTCTTTTCCCTTCACCGGCTCGTCTTTCACGCCGAGGATCGACTCACACCAAGGTGGCACGTGGCACAGCCCTGTGGGAAAGCCTCGTGGGAAAGCCTCGAGGGACAGCCTCGAGGGAAAGCCACAGATCCCTTGATCCACGTGACAGGAAGCGTGACACTACTGCTGCAGCTCGGGAGGAAAGCGCACGTGCAAGCCCCCACTCGACACGAGGCCTGACTCCCCTGGGGAGACTCAGAAGCACCCCAAGATCCATGGCAACACTGGAGAGGAATCCTCAGGTTCCGGCCCCGACTCCACACAAGGACTGAGGCCCCGGCATGGACGGGAGAGGAATCCCGAGAGGTCCCCTAGCAACTCGCATGGGGACTGGCCTTTCCTGAGGCCACCAGAGCGGGTCCCTGAGGTCCCCGTCGTAACTCGAGAAGACCTGCCGCAACTCGAGAAAATCCAGGAGGTTCTCCCCTCCAGGCGAGATGAGGCCCATTTCCGCTGAGGCGTCTCGAGGCTGATCACACCTCACCTCTGGAACTTCGAAAGGGTCCTTCACACCCTTGGTGCAAATCAAGAAGTTCCCCGACCTAGCCGTCTCCACTCGAGAGGAATCACGAGGGTCCCGCCCACATCCAGAGGAGCCCCGTTTCCGCCTCGTAGCTCGAGATGAGGGATCCTTTCCCTGCTTCGTCGGGAAAGAGTTCCCGGCGTTCCCGTCGCATCTCAAGAGGAGGCCCTCTCAACAGGAACGGCGAGAGGAACTCCAGGGTCGTGCCACCATTCCAAGAGTCCCCCAGATGTCTCAGTCCATTCCAGAGGAACCTCTTTTCCCATCACCGGCTCGTCTTTCACGCCGAGGATCGACTCACACCAAGGTGGCACGTGGCACAGCCCTGTGGGAAAGTCTCGTGGGAAAGCCTCGAGGGACAGCCTCGAGGGAAAGCCACAGATCCCTTGATCCACGTGACAGGAAGCGTGACACTACTGCTGCAGCTCGGGAGGAAAGCGCACGTGCATGCCCCCACTCGAGACGAGGCCTGACTCCCCTGGGGAGACTCAGAAGCACCCCCAGATCCATGGCAACACTGGAGAGCAATCCTCAGGTTCCGGCCCCGACTCCACACAAGGACTGAGGCCCCAGCATGGACGGGAGAGGAATCCCGAGAGGTCCCCTAGCAACTCGCATGGGGACTGGCCTTTCCTGAGGCCACCAGAGCGGGTCCCTGAGGTCCCCGTCGTAACTGGAGAAGACCTGCCGCAACTCGAGAAAATCTAGGATGTTCTCCCCTCCAGGCGAGATGAGGCCCATTTCCGCTGAGGCGTCTCGAGGCTGATCACACCTCACCTCTGGAACTTCGAAAGGGTCATTCACACCCTTGGTGCAAATCAAGAAGTTCCCCGACCTAGCCGTCTCCACTCGAGAGGAATCACGAGGGTTCCGCCCACATCCAGAGTAGCCCCGTTTCCGCCTCGTAGCTCGAGATGAGGGATCCTTTCCCTTCTTCATCGGGAAAGAGTTCCCGGCGTTCCCGTCGCATCTCAAGAGGAGGCCCTCTCAACAGGAATGGCGAGAGGAACTCCAGGGTCGTGCCACCATTCCAAGAGTCCCCCAGATGTCTCAGTCCATTCCAGAGGAACCTCCTTTCCCTTCACCGGCTCGTCTTTCACGCCGAGGATCGACTCACAACAAGGTGGCACGTGGCACAGCCCTGTGGGAAAGCCTCGTGGGAAAGCCTCGAGGGACAGCCTCGAGGGAAAGCCACAGATCCCTTGATCCACGTGACAGGAAGCGTGACACTACTGCTGCAGCTCGGGAGGAAAGCGCACGTGCATGCCCCCACTCGAGACGAGGCCTGACTCCCCTGGGGAGACTCAGAAGCACCCCAACATCCATGGCAACACTGGAGAGGAATCCTCAGGTTCCGGCCCCGACTCCACACAAGGACTGAGGCCCCATCATGGACGGGAGAGGAATCCCGAGAGGTCCCCTAGCAACTCGCATGGGGACTGGCCTTTCCTGAGGCCACCAGAGCGGCTCCCTGAGGTCCCCGTCGTAACTCGAGAAGACCTGCCGCAACTCGAGAAAATCCAGGAGGTTCTCCCCTCCAGGCGAGATGAGGCCCATTTCCGCTGAGGCGTCTCGAGGCTGATCACACCTCACCTCTGGAACTTCGAAAGGGTCCTTCACACCCTTGGTGCAAATCGAAAAGTTCCCCGACATACCCGTCTCCACTCGAGAGGAATCACGAGGGTCCCGCCCACATCCAGAGGATCCGCGTTTCCGCCTCGTAGCTCGAGATGAGGGATCCTTTCCCTGCTTCGTCGGGAAAGAGTTCCCGGCGTTCCCGTCGCATCTGAAGAGGAGGCCCTCTCAACAGGAACGGCGAGAGGAACTCCAGGGTCGTGCCACCATTCCAAGAGTCCCCCAGATGTCTCAGTCCATTCCAGAGGAACCTCTTTTCCCTTCACCGGCTCGTCTTTCACGCCGAGGATCGACTCACACCAAGGTGGCACGTGGCACAGCCCTGTGGGAAAGCCTCGTGGGAAAGCCTCGAGGGACAGCCTCGAGGGAAAGCCACAGATCCCTTGATCCACGTGACAGGAAGCGTGACACTACTGCTGCAGCTCGGGAGGAAAGCGCACGTGCATGCCCCCACTCGAGACGAGGCCTGACTCCCCTGGGGAGACTCAGAAGCACCCCAAGATCCATGGCAACACTGGAGAGGAATCCTCAGGTTCCGGCCCCGACTCCACACAAGGACTGAGGCCCCGGCATGGACGGGAGAGGAATCCCGAGAGGTCCCCTAGCAACTCGCATGGGGACTGGCCTTTCCTGAGGCCACCAGAGCGGGTCCCTGAGGTCCCCGTCGTAACTCGAGAAGACCTGCCGCAACTCGAGAAAATCCAGGAGGTTCTCCCCTCCAGGCGAGATGAGGCCCATTTCCGCTGAGGTGTCTCGAGGCTGATCACACCTCACCTCTGGAACTTCGAAAGTGTCCTTCACACCCTTGGTGCAAATCAAGAAGTTCCCCGACCTAGCCGTCTCCACTCGAGAGGAATCACGAGGGTCCCGCCGACATCCAGAGGAGCCCCGTTTCCGCCTCGTAGCTCGAGATGAGGGATCCTTTCCCTGCTTCGTCGGGAAAGAGTTCCCGGCGTTCCCGTCGCATCTCAAGAGGAGGCCCTCTCAACAGGAACGGCGAGAGGAACTCCAGGGTCGTGCCACCATTCCAAGAGTCCCCCAGATGTCTCAGTCCATTCCAGAGGAACCTCTTTTCCCTTCACCGGCTCGTCTTTCACGCCGAGGATCGACTCACACCAAGGTGGCACGTGGCACAGCCCTGTGGGAAAGCCTCGTGGGAAAGCCTCGAGGGACAGCCTCGAGGGAAAGCCACAGATCCCTTGATCCACGTGACAGGAAGCGTGACACTACTGCTGCAGCTCGGGAGGAAAGCGCACGTGCAAGCCCCCACTCGAGACGAGGCCTGACTCCCCTGGGGAGACTCAGAAGCACACCAAGATCCATGGCAACACTGGAGAGGAATGCTCAGGTTCCGGCCCCGACTCCACACAAGGACTGAGGCCCCGGCATGGACGGGAGAGGAATCCCGAGTGGTCCCCTAGCAACTCGCATGGGGACTGGCCTTTCCTGAGGCCACCAGAGCGGGTCCCTGAGGTCCCCGTCGTAACTCGAGAAGACCTGCCGCAACTCGAGAAAATCCAGGAGGTTCTCCCCTCCAGGCGAGATGAGGCCCATTTCCGCTGAGGCGTCTCGAGGCTGATCACACCTCACCTCTGGAACTTCGAAAGGGTCCTTCACACCCTTGGTGCAAATCAAGAAGTTCCCCGACCTAGCCGTCTCCACTCGAGAGGAATTACGAGGGTCCCGCCCACATCCAGAGGAGCCCCGTTTCCGCCTCGTAGCTCTAGATGAGGGATCCTTTCCCTGCTTCGTCGGGAAAGAGTTCCCGGCGTTCCCGTCGCATCTCAAGAGGAGGCCCTCTCAACAGGAACGGCGAGAGGAACTCCAGGGTCGTGCCACCATTCCAAGAGTCCCCCAGATGTCTCAGTCCATTCCAGAGGAACCTCTTTTCCCTTCACCGGCTCGTCTTTCACGCCGAGGATCGACTCACACCAAGGTGGCACGTGGCACAGCCCTGTGGGAAAGCCTCGTGGGAAAGCCTCGAGGGACAGCCTCGAGGGAAAGCCACAGATCCCTTGATCCACGTGACAGGAAGCGTGACACTACTGCTGCAGCTCGGGAGGAAAGCGCACGTGCATGCCCCCACTCGAGACGAGGCCTGACTCCCCTGGGGAGACTCAGAAGCACCCCAAGATCCATGGCAACACTGGAGAGGAATCCTCAGGTTCCGGCCCCGACTCCACACAAGGACTGAGGCCCCGGCATGGACGGGAGAGGAAACCCGAGAGGTCCCCTAGCAACACGCATGGGGACTGGCCTTTCCTGAGGCCACCAGAGCGGGTCCCTGTGGTCCCCGTCGTAACTCGAGAAGACCTGCCGCAACTCGAGAAAATCCAGGAGGTTCTCCGCTCCAGGCAAGATGAGGCCCATTTCCGCTGAGGCGTCTCGAGGCTGATCACACCTCACCTCTGGAACTTCGAAACGGTCCTTCACACCCTTGGTGCAAATCAAGAAGTTCCCCGACCTAGCCGTCTCCACTCGAGAGGAATCACGAGGGTCCCGCCGACATCCAGAGGAGCCCCGTTTCCGCCTGGTAGCTCGAGATGAGGGATCCTTTCCCTGCTTCGTCGGGAAAGAGTTCCCGGCGTTCCCGTCGCATCTCAAGAGGAGGCCCTCTCAACAGGAACGGCGAGAGGAACTCCAGGGTCGTGCCACCATTCCAAGAGTCCCCCAGATGTCTCAGTCCATTCCAGAGAAACCTCTTTTCCCATCACCGGCTCGTCTTTCACGCCGAGGATCGACTCACACCAAGGTGGCACGTGGCACAGCCCTGTGGGAAAGCCTCGTGGGAAAGCCTCGAGGGACAGCCTCGAGGGAAAGCCACAGATCCCTTGATCCACGTGACAGGAAGCGTGACACTACTGCTGCAGCTCGGGAGGAAAGCACACGTGCATGCCCCCACTCGAGACGAGGACTGACTCCCCTGGGGAGACTCAGAAGCACCCCAAGATCCATGGCAACACTGGAGAGGAATCCTCAGGTTCCGGCCCCGACTCCACACAAGGACTGAGGCCCCGGCATGGACGGGAGAGGAATCCCGAGAGGTCCCCTAGCAACTCGCATGGGGACTGGCCTTTCCTGAGGCCACCAGAGCGGGTCCCTGAGGTCCCCGTCGTAACTCGAGAAGACCTGCCGCAACTCGAGAAAATCCAGGAGGTTCTCCCCTCCAGGCGAGATGAGGCCCATTTCCGCTGAGGCGTCTCGAGGCTGATCACACCTCACCTCTGGAAATTCGAAAGGGTCCTTCACACCCTTGGTGCAAATCAAGAAGTTCCCCGACCTAGCCGTCTCCACTCGAGAGGAATCACGAGGGTCCCGCCCACATCCAGAGGAGCCCCGTTTCCGCCTCGTAGCTCGAGATGAGGGAACCTTTCCCTGCTTCGTCGGGAAAGAGTTCCCGGCGTTCCCGTCGCATCTCAAGAGGAGGCCCTCTCAACAGGAACTGCGAGAGGAACTCCAGGGTCGTGCCACCATTCCAAGAGTCCCCCAGATGTCTCAGTCCATTCCAGAGAAACCTCTTTTCCCTTCACCGGCTCGTCTTTCACGCCGAGGATCGACTCACACCAAGGTGGCACGTGGCACAGCCCTGTGGGAAAGCCTCGTGGGAAAGCCTCGAGGGACAGCCTCGAGGGAAAGCCACAGATCCCTTGATCCACGTGACAGGAAGCGTGACACTACTGCTGCAGCTCGGGAGGAAAGCGCACGTGCAAGCCCCCACTCGAGACGAGGCCTGACTCCCCTGGGGAGACTCAGAAGCACCCCAAGATCCATGGCAACACTGGAGAGGAATCCTCAGGTTGCGGCCCCGACTCCACACAAGGACTGAGGCCCCGGCATGGACGGGAGAGGAAACCCGAGAGGTCCCCTAGCAACACGCATGGGGACTGGCCTTTCCTGAGGCCACCAGAGCGGGTCCCTGTGGTCCCCGTCGTAACTCGAGAAGACCTGCCGCAACTCGAGAAAATCCAGGACGTTCTCCGCTCCAGGCGAGATGAGGCCCATTTCCGCTGAGGCGTCTCGAGGCTGATCACTTCTCACCTCTGGAACTTCGAAACGGTCCTTCACACCCTTGGTGCAAATCAAGAAGTTCCCCGACCTAGCCGTCTCCACTCGAGAGGAATCACGAGGGTCCCGCCGACATCCAGAGGAGCCCCGTTTCCGCCTCGTAGCTCGAGATGAGGGATCCTATCCCTGCTTCGTCGGGAAAGAGTTCCCGGCGTTCCCGTCGCATCTCAAGAGGAGGCCCTCTCAACAGGAACGGCGAGAGGAACTCCAGGGTCGTGCCACCATTCCAAGAGTCCCCCAGATGTCTCAGTCCATTCCAGAGGAACCTCTTTTCCCTTCACCGGCTCGTCTTTCACGCCGAGGATGGACTCACACCAAGGTGGCACGTGGCACAGCCCTGTGGGAAAGCCTCGTGGGAAAGCCTCGAGGGACAGCCTCGAGGGAAAGCCACAGATCCCTTGATCCACGTGACAGGAAGCGTGACACTACTGCTGCAGCTCGGGAGGAAAGCGCACGTGCATGCTCCCACTCGAGACGAGGCCTGACTCCCCTGGGGAGACTCAGAAGCACCCCAAGATCCATGGCAACACTGGAGAGGAATGCTCAGGTTCCGGCCCCGACTCCACACAAGGACTGAGGCCCCGGCATGGACGGGAGAGGAATCCCGAGAGGTCCCCTAGCAACTCTCATGGGGACTGGCCTTTCCTGAGGCTACCAGAGCGGGTCCCTGAGGTCCCCATAGTAACTCGAGAAGACCTGCCGCAACTCGAGAAAATCCAGGAGGTTCTCCCCTCCAGGCGAGATGAGGCCCATTTCCGCAGAGGTGTCTCGAGGCTATCACACCTCACCTCTGGAACTTCGAAAGGGTCCTTCACACCCTTGGTGCAAATCAAGAAGTTCCCCGACCTAGCCGTCTCCACTCGAGAGGAATCACGAGGGTCCCGCCCACATCCAGAGGAGCCCCGTTTCCGCCTCGTAGCTCGAGATGAGGGAACGTTTCCCTGCTTCGTCGGGAAAGAGTTCCCGGCGTTCCCGTCGCATCTCAAGAGGAGGCCCTCTCAACAGGAACGGCGAGAGGAACTCCAGGGTCGTGCCACCATTCCAAGAGTCCCCCAGATGTCTCAGTCCATTCCAGAGGAACCTCTTTTCCCTTCACCGGCTCGTCTTTCACGCCGAGGATCGACTCACACCAAGGTGGCACGTGGCACAGCCCTGTGGGAAAGCCTCGTGGGAAAGCCTCGAGGGACAGCCTCGAGGGAAAGCCACAGATCCCTTGATCCACGTGACAGGAAGCGTGACACTACTGCTGCAGCTCGGGAGGAAAGCGCACGTGCATGCCCCCACTCGAGACGAGGCCTGACTCCCCTGGGGAGACTCAGAAGCACCCCAAGATCCATGGCAACACTGGAGAGGAATCCTCAGGTTCCGGCCCCGACTCCACACAAGGACTGAGGCCCCGGCATGGACGGGAGAGGAAACCCGAGAGGTCCCCTAGCAACACGCATGGGGACTGGCCTTTCCTGAGGCCACCAGAGCGGGTCCCTGTGGTCCCCGTCGTAACTCGAGAAGACCTGCCGCAACTCGAGAAAATCCAGGAGGTTCTCCGCTCCAGGCGAGATGAGGCCCATTTCCGCTGAGGCGTCTCGAGGCTGATCACACCTCACCTCTGGAACTTCGAAACGGTCCTTCACACCCTTGGTGCAAATCAAGAAGTTCCCCGACCTAGCCGTCTCCACTCGAGAGGAATCACGAGGGTCCCGCCCACATCCAGAGGAGCCCCGTTTCCGCCTCGTAGCTCGAGATGAGGGATCCTTTCCCTGCTTCGTCGGGAAAGAGTTCCCGGCGTTCCCGTCGCATCTCAAGAGGAGGCCCTCTCAACAGGAACGGCGAGAGGAACTCCAGGGTCGTGCCACCATTCCAAGAGTCCCCCAGATGTCTCAGTCCATTCCAGAGGAACCTCTTTTCCCATCACCGGCTCGACTTTCACGCCGAGGATCGACTCACACCAAGGTGGCACGTGGCACAGCCCTGTGGGAAAGCCTCGTGGGAAAGCCTCGAGGGACAGCCTCGAGGGAAAGCCACAGATCCCTTGATCCACGTGACAGGAAGCGTGACACTACTGCTGCAGCTCGGGAGGAAAGCGCATGTGCATGCCCCCACTCGAGACGAGGCCTGACTCCCCTGGGGAGACTCAGAAGCACCCCAAGATCCATGGCAACACTGGAGAGGAATCCTCAGGTTCCGGCCCCGACTCCACACAAGGACTGAGGCCCCGGCATGGACGGGAGAGGAAACCCGAGAGGTCCCCTAGCAACACGCATGGGGACTGGCCTTTCCTGAGGCCACCAGAGCGGGTCCCTGTGGTCCCCGTCGTAACTCGAGAAGACCTGCCGCAACTCGAGAAAATCCAGGAGGTTCTCCGCTCCAGGCGAGATGAGGCCCATTTCCGCTGAGGCGTCTCGAGGCTGATCACACCTCACCTCTGGAACTTCGAAACGGTCCTTCACACCCTTGGTGCAAATCAAGAAGTTCCCCGACCTAGCCGTCTCCACTCGAGAGGAATCACGAGGGTCCCGCCGACATCCAGAGGAGCCCCGTTTCCGCCTGGTAGCTCGAGATGAGGGATCCTTTCCCTGCTTCGTCGGGAAAGAGTTCCCGGCGTTCCCGTCGCATCTCAAGAGGAGGCCCTCTCAACAGGAACGGCGAGAGGAACTCCAGGGTCGTGCCACCATTCCAAGAGTCCCCCAGATGTCTCAGTCCATTCCAGAGGAACCTCTTTTCCCATCACCGGCTCGTCTTTCACGCCGAGGATCGACTCACACCAAAGTGGCACGTGGCACAGCCCTGTGGGAAAGCCTCGTGGGAAAGCCTCGAGGGACAGCCTCGAGGGAAAGCCACAGATCCCTTGATCCACGTGACAGGAAGCGTGACACTACTGCTGCAGCTCGGGAGGAAAGCACACGTGCATGCCCCCACTCGAGACGAGGACTGACTCCCCTGGGGAGACTCAGAAGCACCCCAAGATCCATGGCAACACTGGAGAGGAATCCTCAGGTTCCGGCCCCGACTCCACACAAGGACTGAGGCCCCGGCATGGACGGGAGAGGAATCCCGAGAGGTCCCCTAGCAACTCGCATGGGGACTGGCCTTTCCTGAGGCCACCAGAGCGGGTCCCTGAGGTCCCCGTCGTAACTCGAGAAGACCTGCCGCAACTCGAGAAAATCCAGGAGGTTCTCCCCTCCAGGCGAGATGAGGCCCATTTCCGCTGAGGCGTCTCGAGGCTGATCACACCTCACCTCTGGAAATTCGAAAGGGTCCTTCACACCCTTGGTGCAAATCAAGAAGTTCCCCGACCTAGCCGTCTCCACTCGAGAGGAATCACGAGGGTCCCGCCCACATCCAGAGGAGCCCCGTTTCCGCCTCGTAGCTCGAGATGAGGGAACCTTTCCCTGCTTCGTCGGGAAAGAGTTCCCGGCGTTCCCGTCGCATCTCAAGAGGAGGCCCTCTCAACAGGAACTGCGAGAGGAACTCCAGGGTCGTGCCACCATTCCAAGAGTCCCCCAGATGTCTCAGTCCATTCCAGAGAAACCTCTTTTCCCTTCACCGGCTCGTCTTTCACGCCGAGGATCGACTCACACCAAGGTGGCACGTGGCACAGCCCTGTGGGAAAGCCTCGTGGGAAAGCCTCGAGGGACAGCCTCGAGGGAAAGCCACAGATCCCTTGATCCACGTGACAGGAAGCGTGACACTACTGCTGCAGCTCGGGAGGAAAGCGCACGTGCAAGCCCCCACTCGAGACGAGGCCTGACTCCCCTGGGGAGACTCAGAAGCACCCCAAGATCCATGGCAACACTGGAGAGGAATCCTCAGGTTGCGGCCCCGACTCCACACAAGGACTGAGGCCCCGGCATGGACGGGAGAGGAAACCCGAGAGGTCCCCTAGCAACACGCATGGGGACTGGCCTTTCCTGAGGCCACCAGAGCGGGTCCCTGTGGTCCCCGTCGTAACTCGAGAAGACCTGCCGCAACTCGAGAAAATCCAGGACGTTCTCCGCTCCAGGCGAGATGAGGCCCATTTCCGCTGAGGCGTCTCGAGGCTGATCACTTCTCACCTCTGGAACTTCGAAACGGTCCTTCACACCCTTGGTGCAAATCAAGAAGTTCCCCGACCTAGCCGTCTCCACTCGAGAGGAATCACGAGGGTCCCGCCGACATCCAGAGGAGCCCCGTTTCCGCCTCGTAGCTCGAGATGAGGGATCCTATCCCTGCTTCGTCGGGAAAGAGTTCCCGGCGTTCCCGTCGCATCTCAAGAGGAGGCCCTCTCAACAGGAACGGCGAGAGGAACTCCAGGGTCGTGCCACCATTCCAAGAGTCCCCCAGATGTCTCAGTCCATTCCAGAGGAACCTCTTTTCCCTTCACCGGCTCGTCTTTCACGCCGAGGATCGACTCACACCAAGGTGGCACGTGGCACAGCCCTGTGGGAAAGCCTCGTGGGAAAGCCTCGAGGGACAGCCTCGAGGGAAAGCCACAGATCCCTTGATCCACGTGACAGGAAGCGTGACACTACTGCTGCAGCTCGGGAGGAAAGCGCACGTGCATGCCCCCACTCGAGACGAGGCCTGACTCCCCTGGGGAGACTCAGAAGCACCCCAAGATCCATGGCAACACTGGAGAGGAATCCTCAGGTTCCGGCCCCGACTCCACACAAGGACTGAGGCCCCGGCATGGACGGGAGAGGAATCCCGAGAGGTCCCCTAGCAACTCTCATGGGGACTGGCCTTTCCTGAGGCCACCAGAGCGGGTCCCTGAGGTCCCCATAGTAACTCGAGAAGACCTGCCGCAACTCGAGAAAATCCAGGAGGTTCTCCCCTCCAGGCGAGATGAGGCCCATTTCCGCAGAGGTGTCTCGAGGCTGATCACACCTCACCTCTGGAACTTCGAAAGGGTCCTTCACACCCTTGGTGCAAATCAAGAAGTTCCCCGACCTAGCCGTCTCCACTCGAGAGGAATCACGAGGGTCCCGCCCACATCCAGAGGAGCCCCGTTTCCGCCTCGTAGCTCGAGATGAGGGAACGTTTCCCTGCTTCGTCGGGAAAGAGTTCCCGGCGTTCCCGTCGCATCTCAAGAGGAGGCCCTCTCAACAGGAACGGCGAGAGGAACTCCAGGGTCGTGCCACCATTCCAAGAGTCCCCCAGATGTCTCAGTCCATTCCAGAGGAACCTCTTTTCCCTTCACCGGCTCGTCTTTCACGCCGAGGATCGACTCACACCAAGGTGGCACGTGGCACAGCCCTGTGGGAAAGCCTCGTGGGAAAGCCTCGAGGGACAGCCTCGAGGGAAAGCCACAGATCCCTTGATCCACGTGACAGGAAGCGTGACACTACTGCTGCAGCTCGGGAGGAAAGCGCACGTGCATGCCCCCACTCGAGACGAGGCCTGACTCCCCTGGGGAGACTCAGAAGCACCCCAAGATCCATGGCAACACTGGAGAGGAATCCTCAGGTTCCGGCCCCGACTCCACACAAGGACTGAGGCCCCGGCATGGACGGGAGAGGAAACCCGAGAGGTCCCCTAGCAACACGCATGGGGACTGGCCTTTCCTGAGGCCACCAGAGCGGGTCCCTGTGGTCCCCGTCGTAACTCGAGAAGACCTGCCGCAACTCGAGAAAATCCAGGAGGTTCTCCGCTCCAGGCGAGATGAGGCCCATTTCCGCTGAGGCGTCTCGAGGCTGATCACACCTCACCTCTGGAACTTCGAAACGGTCCTTCACACCCTTGGTGCAAATCAAGAAGTTCCCCGACCTAGCCGTCTCCACTCGAGAGGAATCACGAGGGTCCCGCCCACATCCAGAGGAGCCCCGTTTCCGCCTCGTAGCTCGAGATGAGGGATCCTTTCCCTGCTTCGTCGGGAAAGAGTTCCCGGCGTTCCCGTCGCATCTCAAGAGGAGGCCCTCTCAACAGGAACGGCGAGAGGAACTCCAGGGTCGTGCCACCATTCCAAGAGTCCCCCAGATGTCTCAGTCCATTCCAGAGGAACCTCTTTTCCCATCACCGGCTCGTCTTTCACGCCGAGGATCGACTCACACCAAGGTGGCACGTGGCACAGCCCTGTGGGAAAGCCTCGTGGGAAAGCCTCGAGGGACAGCCTCGAGGGAAAGCCACAGATCCCTTGATCCACGTGACAGGAAGCGTGACACTACTGCTGCAGCTCGGGAGGAAACCACACGTGCATGCCCCCACTCGAAATGAGGACTGACTCCCCTGGGGAGACTCAGAAGCACCCCAAGATCCATGGCAACACTGGAGAGGAATCCTCAGGTTCCAGCCCCGACTCCACACAAGGACTGAGGCCCCGGCATGGACGGGAGAGGAATCCCGAGAGGTCCCCTAGCAACTCGCATGGGGACTGGCCTTTCCTGAGGCCACCAGAGCGGGTCCCTGAGGTCCCCGTCGTAACTCGAGAAGACCTGCCGCAACTCGAGAAAATCCAGGAGGTTCTCCCCTCCAGGCGAGATGAGGCCCATTTCCGCTGAGGCGTCTCGAGGCTGATCACACCTCACCTCTGGAAATTCGAAAGGGTCCTTCACACCCTTGGTGCAAATCAAGAAGTTCCCCGACCTAGCCGTCTCCACTCGAGAGGAATCACGAGGGTCCCGCCCACATCCAGAGGAGCCCCGTTTCCGCCTCGTAGCTCGAGATGAGGGAACCTTTCCCTGCTTCGTCGGGAAAGAGTTCCCGGCGTTCCCGTCGCATCTCAAGAGGAGGCCCTCTCAACAGGAACGGCGAGAGGAACTCCAGGGTCGTGCCACCATTCCAAGAGTCCCCCAGATGTCTCAGTCCATTCCAGAGGAACCTCTTTTCCCTTCACCGGCTCGTCTTTCACGCCGAGGATCGACTCACACCAAGGTGGCACGTGGCACAGCCCTGTGGGAAAGCCTCGTGGGAAAGCCTCGAGGGACAGCCTCGAGGGAAAGCCACAGATCCCTTGATCCACGTGACAGGAAGCGTGACACTACTGCTGCAGCTCGGGAGGAAAGCGCACGTGCATGCCCCCACTCGAGACGAGGCCTGACTCCCCTGGGGAGACTCAGAAGCACCCCAAGATCCATGGCAACACTGGAGAGGAATCCTCAGGTTCCGGCCCCGACTCCACACAAGGACTGAGGCCCCGGCATGGACGGGAGAGGAAACCCGAGAGGTCCCCTAGCAACACGCATGGGGACTGGCCTTTCCTGAGGCCACCAGAGCGGGTCCCTGTGGTCCCCGTCGTAACTCGAGAAGACCTGCCGCAACTCGAGAAAATCCAGGAGGTTCTCCGCTCCAGGCGAGATGAGGCCCATTTCCGCTGAGGCGTCTCGAGGCTGATCACACCTCACCTCTGGAACTTCGAAACGGTCCTTCACACCCTTGGTGCAAATCAAGAAGTTCCCCGACCTAGCCGTCTCCACTCGAGAGGAATCACGAGGGTCCCGCCCACATCCAGAGGAGCCCCGTTTCCGCCTCGTAGCTCGAGATGAGGGATCCTTTCCCTGCTTCGTCGGGAAAGAGTTCCCGGCGTTCCCGTCGCATCTCAAGAGGAGGCCCTCTCAACAGGAACGGCGAGAGGAACTCCAGGGTCGTGCCACCATTCCAAGAGTCCCCCAGATGTCTCAGTCCATTCCAGAGGAACCTCTTTTCCCATCACCGGCTCGTCTTTCACGCCGAGGATCGACTCACACCAAGGTGGCACGTGGCACAGCCCTGTGGGAAAGCCTCGTGGGAAAGCCTCGAGGGACAGCCTCGAGGGAAAGCCACAGATCCCTTGATCCACGTGACAGGAAGCGTGACACTACTGCTGCAGCTCGGGAGGAAAGCACACGTGCATGCCCCCACTCGAAACGAGGACTGACTCCCCTGGGGAGACTCAGAAGCACCCCAAGATCCATGGCAACACTGGAGAGGAATCCTCAGGTTCCGGCCCCGACTCCACACAAGGACTGAGGCCCCGGCATGGACGGGAGAGGAATCCCGAGAGGTCCCCTAGCAACTCGCATGGGGACTGGCCTTTCCTGAGGCCACCAGAGCGGGTCCCTGAGGTCCCCGTCGTAACTCGAGAAGACCTGCCGCAACTCGAGAAAATCCAGGAGGTTCTCCCCTCCAGGCGAGATGAGGCCCATTTCCGCTGAGGCGTCTCGAGGCTGATCACACCTCACCTCTGGAAATTCGAAAGGGTCCTTCACACCCTTGGTGCAAATCAAGAAGTTCCCCGACCTAGCCGTCTCCACTCGAGAGGAATCACGAGGGTCCCGCCCACATCCAGAGGAGCCCCGTTTCCGCCTCGTAGCTCGAGATGAGGGAACCTTTCCCTGCTTCGTCGGGAAAGAGTTCCCGGCGTTCCCGTCGCATCTCAAGAGGAGGCCCTCTCAACAGGAACGGCGAGAGGAACTCCAGGGTCGTGCCACCATTCCAAGAGTCCCCCAGATGTCTCAGTCCATTCCAGAGAAACCTCTTTTCCCTTCACCGGCTCGTCTTTCACGCCGAGGATCGACTCACACCAAGGTGGCACGTGGCACAGCCCTGTGGGAAAGCCTCGTGGGAAAGCCTCGAGGGACAGCCTCGAGGGAAAGCCACAGATCCCTTGATCCACGTGACAGGAAGCGTGACACTACTGCTGCAGCTCGGGAGGAAAGCGCACGTGCAAGCCCCCACTCGAGACGAGGCCTGACTCCCCTGGGGAGACTCAGAAGCACCCCAAGATCCATGGCAACACTGGAGAGGAATCCTCAGGTTCCGGCCCCGACTCCACACAAGGACTGAGGCCCCGGCATGGACGGGAGAGGAATCCCGAGTGGTCCCCTAGCAACTCGCATGGGGACTGGCCTTTCCTGAGGCCACCAGAGCCGGTCCCTGAGGTCCCCGTCGTAACTCGAGAAGACCTGCCGCAACTCGAGAAAATCCAGGAGGTTCTCCCCTCCAGGCGAGATGAGGCCCATTTCCGCTGAGGCGTCTCGAGGCTGATCACACCTCACCTCTGGAACTTCGAAAGGGTACTTCACACCCTTGGTGCAAATCAAGAAGTTCCCCGACCTAGCCGTCTCCACTCGAGAGGAATTACGAGGGTCCCGCCCACATCCAGAGGAGCCCCGTTTCCGCCTCGTAGCTCTAGATGAGGGATCCTTTCCCTGCTTCGTCGGGAAAGAGTTCCCGGCGTTCCCGTCGCATCTCAAGAGGAGGCCCTCTCAACAGGAACGGCGAGAGGAACTCCAGGGTCGTGCCACCATTCCAAGAGTCCCCCAGATGTCTCAGTCCATTCCAGAGGAACCTCTTTTCCCTTCACCGGCTCGTCTTTCACGCCGAGGATCGACTCACACCAAGGTGGCACGTGGCACAGCCCTGTGGGAAAGCCTCGTGGGAAAGCCTCGAGGGACAGCCTCGAGGGAAAGCCACAGATCCCTTGATCCACGTGACAGGAAGCGTGACACTACTGCTGCAGCTCGGGAGGAAAGCGCACGTGCATGCCCCCACTCGAGACGAGGCCTGACTCCCCTGGGGAGACTCAGAAGCACCCCAAGATCCATGGCAACACTGGAGAGGAATCCTCAGGTTCCGGCCCCGACTCCACACAAGGACTGAGGCCCCGGCATGGACGGGAGAGGAAACCCGAGAGGTCCCCTAGCAACACGCATGGGGACTGGCCTTTCCTGAGGCCACCAGAGCGGGTCCCTGTGGTCCCCGTCGTAACTCGAGAAGACCTGCCGCAACTCGAGAAAATCCAGGAGGTTCTCCGCTCCAGGCGAGATGAGGCCCATTTCCGCTGAGGCGTCTCGAGGCTGATCACACCTCACCTCTGGAACTTCGAAACGGTCCTTCACACCCTTGGTGCAAATCAAGAAGTTCCCCGACCTAGCCGTCTCCACTCGAGAGGAATCACGAGGGTCCCGCCGACATCCAGAGGAGCCCCGTTTCCGCCTCGTAGCTCGAGATGAGGGATCCTTTCCCTGCTTCGTCGGGAAAGAGTTCCCGGCGTTCCCGTCGCATCTCAAGAGGAGGCCCTCTCAACAGGAACGGCGAGAGGAACTCCAGGGTCGTGCCACCATTCCAAGAGTCCCCCAGATGTCTCAGTCCATTCCAGAGGAACCTCTTTTCCCTTCACCGGCTCGTCTTTCACGCCGAGGATCGACTCACACCAAGGTGGCACGTGGCACAGCCCTGTGGGAAAGCCTCGTGGGAAAGCCTCGAGGGACAGCCTCGAGGGAAAGCCACAGATCCCTTGATCCACGTGACAGGAAGCGTGACACTACTGCTGCAGCTCGGGAGGAAAGCGCACGTGCATGCCCCCACTCGAGACGAGGCCTGACTCCCCTGGGGAGACTCAGAAGCACCCCAAGATCCATGGCAACACTGGAGAGGAATGCTCAGGTTCCGGCCCCGACTCCACACAAGGACTGAGGCCCCGGCATGGACGGGAGAGGAATCCCGAGAGGTCCCCTAGGAACTCTCATGGGGACTGGCCTTTCCTGAGGCCACCAGAGCGGGTCCCTGAGGTCCCCATAGTAACTCGAGAAGACCTTCCGCAACTCGAGAAAATCCAGGAGGTTCTCCCCTCCAGGCGAGATGAGGCCCATTTCCGCAGAGGTGTCTCGAGGCTGATCACACCTCACCTCTGGAACTTCGAAAGGGTCCTTCACACCCTTGGTGCAAATCAAGAAGTTCCCCGACCTAGCCGTCTCCACTCGAGAGGAATCACGAGGGTCCCGCCCACATCCAGAGGAGCCCCGTTTCCGCCTCGTAGCTCGAGATGAGGGAACGTTTCCCTGCTTCGTCGGGAAAGAGTTCCCGGCGTTCCCGTCGCATCTCAAGAGGAGGCCCTCTCAACAGGAACGGCGAGAGGAACTCCAGGGTCGTGCCACCATTCCAAGAGTCCCCCAGATGTCTCAGTCCATTCCAGAGGAACCTCTTTTCCCTTCACCGGCTCGTCTTTCACGCCGAGGATCGACTCACACCAAGGTGGCACGTGGCACAGCCCTGTGGGAAAGCCTCGTGGGAAAGCCTCGAGGGACAGCCTCGAGGGAAAGCCACAGATCCCTTGATCCACGTGACAGGAAGCGTGACACTACTGCTGCAGCTCGGGAGGAAAGCGCACGTGCATGCCCCCACTCGAGACGAGGCCTGACTCCCCTGGGGAGACTCAGAAGCACCCTAAGATCCATGGCAACACTGGAGAGGAATCCTCAGGTTCCGGCCCCGACTCCACACAAGGACTGAGGCCCCGGCATGGACGGGAGAGGAAACCCGAGAGGTCCCCTAGCAACTCGCATGGGGACTGGCCTTTCCTGAGGCCACCAGAGCGGGTCCCTGTGGTCCCCGTCGTAACTCGAGAAGACCTGCCGCAACTCGAGAAAATCCAGGAGGTTCTCCGCTCCAGGCGAGATGAGGCCCATTTCCGCTGAGGCGTCTCGAGGCTGATCACACCTCACCTCTGGAACTTCGAAACGGTCCTTCACACCCTTGGTGCAAATCAAGAAGTTCCCCGACCTAGCCGTCTCCACTCGAGAGGAATCACGAGGGTCCCGCCCACATCCAGAGGAGCCCCGTTTCCGCCTCGTAGCTCGAGATGAGGGATCCTTTCCCTGCTTCGTCGGGAAAGAGTTCCCGGCGTTCCCGTCGCATCTCAAGAGGAGGCCCTCTCAACAGGAACGGCGAGAGGAACTCCAGGGTCGTGCCACCATTCCAAGAGTCCCCCAGATGTCTCAGTCCATTCCAGAGGAACCTCTTTTCCCTTCACCGGCTCGTCTTTCACGCCGAGGATCGACTCACACCAAGGTGGCACGTGGCACAGCCCTGTGGGAAAGCCTCGTGGGAAAGCCTCGAGGGACAGCCTCGAGGGAAAGCCACAGATCCCTTGATCCACGTGACAGGAAGCGTGACACTACTGCTGCAGCTCGGGAGGAAAGCACACGTGCATGCCCCCACTCGAAACGAGGACTGACTCCCCTGGGGAGACTCAGAAGCACCCCAAGATCCATGGCAACACTGGAGAGGAATCCTCAGGTTCCGGCCCCGACTCCACACAAGGACTGAGGCCCCGGCATGGACGGGAGAGGAATCCCGAGAGGTCCCCTAGCAACTCGCATGGGGACTGGCCTTTCCTGAGGCCACCAGAGCGGGTCCCTGAGGTCCCCGTCGTAACTCGAGAAGACCTGCCGCAACTCGAGAAAATCCAGGAGGTTCTCCCCTCCAGGCGAGATGAGGCCCATTTCCGCTGAGGCGTCTCGAGGCTGATCACACCTCACCTCTGGAAATTCGAAAGGGTCCTTCACACCCTTGGTGCAAATCAAGAAGTTCCCCGACCTAGCCGTCTCCACTCGAGAGGAATCACGAGGGTCCCGCCCACATCCAGAGGAGCCCCGTTTCCGCCTCGTAGCTCGCGATGAGGGAACCTTTCCCTGCTTCGTCGGGAAAGAGTTCCCGGCGTTCCCGTCGCATCTCAAGAGGAGGCCCTCTCAACAGGAACGGCGAGAGGAACTCCAGGGTCGTGCCACCATTCCAAGAGTCCCCCAGATGTCTCAGTCCATTCCAGAGAAACCTCTTTTCCCTTCACCGGCTCGTCTTTCACGCCGAGGATCGACTCACACCAAGGTGGCACGTGGCACAGCCCTGTGGGAAAGCCTCGTGGGAAAGCCTCGAGGGACAGCCTCGAGGGAAAGCCACAGATCCCTTGATCCACGTGACAGGAAGCGTGACACTACTGCTGCAGCTCGGGAGGAAAGCGCACGTGCAAGCCCCCACTCGAGACGAGGCCTGACTCCCCTGGGGAGACTCAGAAGCACCCCAAGATCCATGGCAACACTGGAGAGGAATCCTCAGGTTCCGGCCCCGACTCCACACAAGGACTGAGGCCCCGGCATGGACGGGAGAGGAATCCCGAGTGGTCCCCTAGCAACTCGCATGGGGACTGGCCTTTCCTGAGGCCACCAGAGCCGGTCCCTGAGGTCCCCGTCGTAACTCGAGAAGACCTGCCGCAACTCGAGAAAATCCAGGAGGTTCTCCCCTCCAGGCGAGATGAGGCCCATTTCCGCTGAGGCGTCTCGAGGCTGATCACACCTCACCTCTGGAACTTCGAAAGGGTACTTCACACCCTTGGTGCAAATCAAGAAGTTCCCCGACCTAGCCGTCTCCACTCGAGAGGAATTACGAGGGTCCCGCCCACATCCAGAGGAGCCCCGTTTCCGCCTCGTAGCTCTAGATGAGGGATCCTTTCCCTGCTTCGTCGGGAAAGAGTTCCCGGCGTTCCCGTCGCATCTCAAGAGGAGGCCCTCTCAACAGGAACGGCGAGAGGAACTCCAGGGTCGTGCCACCATTCCAAGAGTCCCCCAGATGTCTCAGTCCATTCCAGAGGAACCTCTTTTCCCTTCACCGGCTCGTCTTTCACGCCGAGGATCGACTCACACCAAGGTGGCACGTGGCACAGCCCTGTGGGAAAGCCTCGTGGGAAAGCCTCGAGGGACAGCCTCGAGGGAAAGCCACAGATCCCTTGATCCACGTGACAGGAAGCGTGACACTACTGCTGCAGCTCGGGAGGAAAGCGCACGTGCATGCCCCCACTCGAGACGAGGCCTGACTCCCCTGGGGAGACTCAGAAGCACCCCAAGATCCATGGCAACACTGGAGAGGAATCCTCAGGTTCCGGCCCCGACTCCACACAAGGACTGAGGCCCCGGCATGGACGGGAGAGGAAACCCGAGAGGTCCCCTAGCAACACGCATGGGGACTGGCCTTTCCTGAGGCCACCAGAGCGGGTCCCTGTGGTCCCCGTCGTAACTCGAGAAGACCTGCCGCAACTCGAGAAAATCCAGGAGGTTCTCCGCTCCAGGCGAGATGAGGCCCATTTCCGCTGAGGCGTCTCGAGGCTGATCACACCTCACCTCTGGAACTTCGAAACGGTCCTTCACACCCTTGGTGCAAATCAAGAAGTTCCCCGACCTAGCCGTCTCCACTCGAGAGGAATCACGAGGGTCCCGCCGACATCCAGAGGAGCCCCGTTTCCGCCTCGTAGCTCGAGATGAGGGATCCTTTCCCTGCTTCGTCGGGAAAGAGTTCCCGGCGTTCCCGTCGCATCTCAAGAGGAGGCCCTCTCAACAGGAACGGCGAGAGGAACTCCAGGGTCGTGCCACCATTCCAAGAGTCCCCCAGATGTCTCAGTCCATTCCAGAGGAACCTCTTTTCCCTTCACCGGCTCGTCTTTCACGCCGAGGATCGACTCACACCAAGGTGGCACGTGGCACAGCCCTGTGGGAAAGCCTCGTGGGAAAGCCTCGAGGGACAGCCTCGAGGGAAAGCCACAGATCCCTTGATCCACGTGACAGGAAGCGTGACACTACTGCTGCAGCTCGGGAGGAAAGCGCACGTGCATGCCCCCACTCGAGACGAGGCCTGACTCCCCTGGGGAGACTCAGAAGCACCCCAAGATCCATGGCAACACTGGAGAGGAATGCTCAGGTTCCGGCCCCGACTCCACACAAGGACTGAGGCCCCGGCATGGACGGGAGAGGAATCCCGAGAGGTCCCCTAGCAACTCTCATGGGGACTGGCCTTTCCTGAGGCCACCAGAGCGGGTCCCTGAGGTCCCCATAGTAACTCGAGAAGACCTGCCGCAACTCGAGAAAATCCAGGAGGTTCTCCCCTCCAGGCGAGATGAGGCCCATTTCCGCAGAGGTGTCTCGAGGCTGATCACACCTCACCTCTGGAACTTCGAAAGGGTCCTTCACACCCTTGGTGCAAATCAAGAAGTTCCCCGACCTAGCCGTCTCCACTCGAGAGGAATCACGAGGGTCCCGCCCACATCCAGAGGAGCCCCGTTTCCGCCTCGTAGCTCGAGATGAGGGAACGTTTCCCTGCTTCGTCGGGAAAGAGTTCCCGGCGTTCCCGTCGCATCTCAAGAGGAGGCCCTCTCAACAGGAACGGCGAGAGGAACTCCAGGGTCGTGCCACCATTCCAAGAGTCCCCCAGATGTCTCAGTCCATTCCAGAGGAACCTCTTTTCCCTTCACCGGCTCGTCTTTCACGCCGAGGATCGACTCACACCAAGGTGGCACGTGGCACAGCCCTGTGGGAAAGCCTCGTGGGAAAGCCTCGAGGGACAGCCTCGAGGGAAAGCCACAGATCCCTTGATCCACGTGACAGGAAGCGTGACACTACTGCTGCAGCTCGGGAGGAAAGCGCACGTGCATGCCCCCACTCGAGACGAGGCCTGACTCCCCTGGGGAGACTCAGAAGCACCCCAAGATCCATGGCAACACTGGAGAGGAATCCTCAGGTTCCGGCCCCGACTCCACACAAGGACTGAGGCCCCGGCATGGACGGGAGAGGAAACCCGAGAGGTCCCCTAGCAACTCGCATGGGGACTGGCCTTTCCTGAGGCCACCAGAGCGGGTCCCTGTGGTCCCCGTCGTAACTCGAGAAGACCTGCCGCAACTCGAGAAAATCCAGGAGGTTCTCCGCTCCAGGCGAGATGAGGCCCATTTCCGCTGAGGCGTCTCGAGGCTGATCACACCTCACCTCTGGAACTTCGAAACGGTCCTTCACACCCTTGGTGCAAATCAAGAAGTTCCCCGACCTAGCCGTCTCCACTCGAGAGGAATCACGAGGGTCCCGCCCACATCCAGAGGAGCCCCGTTTCCGCCTCGTAGCTCGAGATGAGGGATCCTTTCCCTGCTTCGTCGGGAAAGAGTTCCCGGCGTTCCCGTCGCATCTCAAGAGGAGGCCCTCTCAACAGGAACGGCGAGAGGAACTCCAGGGTCGTGCCACCATTCCAAGAGTCCCCCAGATGTCTCAGTCCATTCCAGAGGAACCTCTTTTCCCATCACCGGCTCGTCTTTCACGCCGAGGATCGACTCACACCAAGGTGGCACGTGGCACAGCCCTGTGGGAAAGCCTCGTGGGAAAGCCTCGAGGGACAGCCTCGAGGGAAAGCCACAGATCCCTTGATCCACGTGACAGGAAGCGTGACACTACTGCTGCAGCTCGGGAGGAAAGCACACGTGCATGCCCCCACTCGAGACGAGGACTGACTCCCCTGGGGAGACTCAGAAGCACCCCAAGATCCATGGCAACACTGGAGAGGAATCCTCAGGTTCCGGCCCCGACTCCACACAAGGACTGAGGCCCCGGCATGGACGGGAGAGGAATCCCGAGAGGTCCCCTAGCAACTCGCATGGGGACTGGCCTTTCCTGAGGCCACCAGAGCGGGTCCCTGAGGTCCCCGTCGTAACTCGAGAAGACCTGCCGCAACTCGAGAAAATCCAGGAGGTTCTCCCCTCCAGGCGAGATGCGGCCCATTTCCGCAGAGGCGTCTCGAGGCTGATCACACCTCACCTCTGGAAATTCGAAAGGGTCCTTCACACCCTTGGTGCAAATCAAGAAGTTCCCCGACCTAGCCGTCTCCACTCGAGAGGAATCACGAGGGTCCCGCCCACATCCAGAGGAGCCCCGTTTCCGCCTCGTAGCTCGAGATGTGGGAACCTTTCCCTGCTTCGTCGGGAAAGAGTTCCCGGCGTTCCCGTCGCATCTCAAGAGGAGGACCTCTCAACAGGAACGGCGAGAGGAACTCCAGGGTCGTGCCACCATTCCAAGAGTCCCCCAGATGTCTCAGTCCATTCCAGAGGAACCTCTTTTCCCTTCACCGGCTCGTCTTTCACGCCGAGGATCGACTCACACCAAGGTGGCACGTGGCACAGCCCTGTGGGAAAGCCTCGTGGGAAAGCCTCGAGGGACAGCCTCGAGGGAAAGCCACAGATCCCTTGATCCACGTGACAGGAAGCGTGACACTACTGCTGCAGCTCGGGAGGAAAGCGCACGTGCAAGCCCCCACTCGAGACGAGGCCTGACTCCCCTGGGGAGACTCAGAAGCACCCCAAGATCCATGGCAACACTGGAGAGGAATCCTCAGGTTCCGGCCCCGACTCCACACAAGGACTGAGGCCCCGGCATGGACGGGAGAGGAATCCCGAGTGGTCCCCTAGCAACTCGCATGGGGACTGGCCTTTCCTGAGGCCACCAGAGCGGGTCCCAGAGGTCCCCGTCGTAACTCGAGAAGACCTGCCGCAACTCGAGAAAATCCAGGAGGTTCTCCCCTCCAGGCGAGATGAGGCCCATTTCCGTTGAGGCGTCTCGAGGCTGATCACACCTCACCTCTGGAACTTCGAAAGGGTCCTTCACACCCTTGGTGCAAATCAAGAAGTTCCCCGACCTAGCCGTCTCCACTCGAGAGGAATTACGAGGGTCCAGCCCACATCCAGAGGAGCCCCGTTTCCGCCTCGTAGCTCTAGATGAGGGATCCTTTCCCTGCTTCGTCGGGAAAGAGTTCCCGGCGTTCCCGTCGCATCTCAAGAGGAGGCCCTCTCAACAGGAACGGCGAGAGGAACTCCAGGGTCGTGCCACCATTCCAAGAGTCCCCCAGATGTCTCAGTGCATTCCAGAGGAACCTCTTTCCCCTTCACCGGCTCGTCTTTCACGCCGAGGATCGACTCACACCAAGGTGGCACGTGGCACAGCCCTGTGGGAAAGCCTCGTGGGAAAGCCTCGAGGGACAGCCTCGAGGGAAAGCCACAGATCCCTTGATCCACGTGACAGGAAGCGTGACACTACTGCTGCAGCTCGGGAGGAAAGCGCACGTGCATGCCCCCACTCGAGACGAGGCCTGACTCCCCTGGGGAGACTCAGAAGCACCCCAAGATCCATGGCAACACTGGAGAGGAATCCTCAGGTTCCGGCCCCGACTCCACACAAGGACTGAGGCCCCGGCATGGACGGGAGAGGAAACCCGAGAGGTCCCCTAGCAACACGCATGGGGACTGGCCTTTCCTGAGGACACCAGAGCGGGTCCCTGTGGTCCCCGTCGTAACTCGAGAAGACCTGCCGCAACTCGAGAAAATCCAGGAGGTTCTCCGCTCCAGGCGAGATGAGGCCCATTTCCGCTGAGGCGTCTCGAGGCTGATCACACCTCACCTCTGGAACTTCGAAACGGTCCTTCACACCCTTGGTGCAAATCAAGAAGTTCCCCGACCTAGCCGTCTCCACTCGAGAGGAATCACGAGGGTCCCGCCCACATCCAGAGGAGCCCCGTTTCCGCCTCGTAGCTCGAGATGAGGGATCCTTTCCCTGCTTCGTCGGGAAAGAGTTCCCGGCGTTCCCGTCGCATCTCAAGAGGAGGCCCTCTCAACAGGAACGGCGAGAGGAACTCCAGGGTCGTGCCACCATTCCAAGAGTCCCCCAGATGTCTCAGTCCATTCCAGAGGAACCTCTTTTCCCATCACCGGCTCGTCTTTCACGCCGAGGATCGACTCACACCAAGGTGGCACGTGGCACAGCCCTGTGGGAAAGCCTCGTGGGAAAGCCTCGAGGGACAGCCTCGAGGGAAAGCCACAGATCCCTTGATCCACGTGACAGGAAGCGTGACACTACTGCTGCAGCTCGGGAGGAAAGCACACGTGCATGCCCCCACTCGAGACGAGGACTGACTCCCCTGGGGAGACTCAGAAGCACCCCAAGATCCATGGCAACACTGGAGAGGAATCCTCAGGTTCCGGCCCCGACTCCACACAAGGACTGAGGCCCCGGCATGGACGGGAGAGGAATCCCGAGAGGTCCCCTAGCAACTCGCATGGGGACTGGCCTTTCCTGAGGCCACCAGAGCGGGTCCCTGAGGTCCCCGTCGTAACTCGAGAAGACCTGCCGCAACTCGAGAAAATCCAGGAGGTTCTCCCCTCCAGGCGAGATGAGGCCCATTTCCGCAGAGGCGTCTCGAGGCTGATCACACCTCACCTCTGGAAATTCGAAAGGGTCCTTCACACCCTTGGTGCAAATCAAGAAGTTCCCCGACCTAGCCGTCTCCACTCGAGAGGAATCACGAGGGTCCCGCCCACATCCAGAGGAGCCCCGTTTCCGCCTCGTAGCTCGAGATGAGGGAACCTTTCCCTGCTTCGTCGGGAAAGAGTTCCCGGCGTTCCCGTCGCATCTCAAGAGGAGGCCCTCTCAACAGGAACGGCGAGAGGAACTCCAGGGTCGTGCCACCATTCCAAGAGTCCCCCAGATGTCTCAGTCCCTTCCAGAGGAACCTCTTTTCCCTTCACCGGCTCGTCTTTCACGCCGAGGATCGACTCACACCAAGGTGGCACGTGGCACAGCCCTGTGGGAAAGCCTCGTGGGAAAGCCTCGAGGGACAGCCTCGAGGGAAAGCCACAGATCCCTTGATCCACGTGACAGGAAGCGTGACACTACTGCTGCAGCTCGGGAGGAAAGCACACGTGCATGCCCCCACTCGAGACGAGGACTGACTCCCCTGGGGAGACTCAGAAGCACCCCAAGATCCATGGCAACACTGGAGAGGAATCCTCAGGTTCCGGCCCCGACTCCACACAAGGACTGAGGCCCCGGCATGGACGGGAGAGGAATCCCGAGAGGTCCCCTAGCAACTCGCATGGGGACTGGCCTTTCCTGAGGCCACCAGAGCGGGTCCCTGAGGTCCCCGTCGTAACTCGAGAAGACCTGCCGCAACTCGAGAAAATCCAGGAGGTTCTCCCCTCCAGGCGAGATGAGGCCCATTTCCGCAGAGGCGTCTCGAGGCGGATCACACCTCCCCTCTGGAACTTCGAAAGGGTCCTTCACACCCTTGGTGCAAATCAAGAAGTTCCCCGACCTAGCCGTCTCCACTCGAGAGGAATCACGAGGGTCCCGCCCACATCCAGAGGAGCCCCGTTTCCGCCTCGTAGCTCGAGATGAGGGAACCTTTCCCTGCTTCGTCGGGAAAGAGTTCCCGGCGTTCCCGTCGCATCTCAAGAGGAGGCCCTCTCAACAGGAACGGCGAGAGGAACTCCAGGGTCGTGCCACCATTCCAAGAGTCCCCCAGATGTCTCAGTCCATTCCAGAGGAACCTCTTTTCCCTTCACCGGCTCGTCTTTCACGCCGAGGATCGACTCACACCAAGGTGGCACGTGGCACAGCCCTGTGGGAAAGCCTCGTGGGAAATCCTCGAGGGACAGCCTCGAGGGAAAGCCACAGATCCCTTGATCCACGTGACAGGAAGCGTGACACTACTGCTGCAGCTCGGGAGGAAAGCGCACGTGCATGCCCCCACTCGAGACGAGGCCTGACTCCCCTGGGGAGACTCAGAAGCACCCCAAGATCCATGGCAACACTGGAGAGGAATGCTCAGGTTCCGGCCCCGACTCCACACAAGGACTGAGGCCCCGGCATGGACGGGAGAGGAATCCCGAGAGGTCCCCTAGCAACTCGCATGGGGACTGGCCTTTCCTGAGGCCACCAGAGCGGGTCCCTGAGGTCCCCGTCGTAACTCGAGAAGACCTGCCGCAACTCGAGAAAATCCAGGAGGTTCTCCGCTCCAGGCGAGATGAGGCCCATTTCCGCTGAGGCGTCTCGAGGCTGATCACACCTCACCTCTGGAACTTCGAAACGGTCCTTCACACCCTTGGTGCAAATCAAGAAGTTCCCCGACCTAGCCGTCTCCACTCGAGAGGAATCACGAGGGTCCCGCCGACATCCAGAGGAGCCCCGTTTCCGCCTCGTAGCTCGAGATGAGGGATCCTTTCCCTGCTTCGTCGGGAAAGAGTTCCCGGCGTTCCCGTTGCATCTCAAGAGGAGGCCCTCTCAACAGGAACGGCGAGAGGAACTCCAGGGTCGTGCCACCATTCCAAGAGTCCCCCAGATGTCTCAGTCCATTCAAGAGGAACCTCTTTTCCCATCACCGGCTCGTCTTTCACGCCGAGGATCGACTCACACCAAGGTGGCACGTGGCACAGCCCTGTGGGAAAGCCTCGTGGGAAAGCCTCGAGGGACAGCCTCGAGGGAAAGCCACAGATCCCTTGATCCACGTGACAGGAAGCGTGACACTACTGCTGCAGCTCGGGAGGAAAGCACACGTGCATGCCCCCACTCGAGACGAGGCCTGACTCCCCTGGGGAGACTCAGAAGCACCCCAAGATCCATGGCAACACTGGAGAGGAATCCTCAGGTTCCGGCCCCGACTCCACACAAGGACTGAGGCCCCGGCATGGACGGGAGAGGAATCCCGAGAGGTCCCCTAGCAACTCGCATGGGGACTGGCCTTTCCTGAGGCCACCAGAGCGGGTCCCTGAGGTCCCCGTCGTAACTCGAGAAGACCTGCCGCAACTCGAGAAAATCCAGGAGGTTCTCCCCTCCAGGCGAGATGAGGCCCATTTCCGCAGAGGCGTCTCGAGGCGGATCACACCTCCCCTCTGGAACTTCGAAAGGGTCCTTCACACCCTTGGTGCAAATCAAGAAGTTCCCCGACCTAGCCGTCTCCACTCGAGAGGAATCACGAGGGTCCCGCCCACATCCAGAGGAGCCCCGTTTCCGCCTCGTAGCTCGAGATGAGGGAACCTTTCCCTGCTTCGTCGGGAAAGAGTTCCCGGCGTTCCCGTCGCATCTCAAGAGGAGGCCCTCTCAACAGGAATGGCGAGAGGAACTCCAGGGTCGTGCCACCATTCCAAGAGTCCCCCAGATGTCTCAGTCCATTCCAGAGGAACCTCTTTTCCCTTCACCGGCTCGTCTTTCACGCCGAGGATCGACTCACACCAAGGTGGCACGTGGCACAGCCCTGTGGGAAAGCCTCGTGGGAAAGCCTCGAGGGACAGCCTCGAGGGAAAGCCACAGATCCCTTGATCCACGTGACAGGAAGCGTGACACTACTGCTGCAGCTCGGGAGGAAAGCGCACGTGCAAGCCCCCACTCGAGACGAGGCCTGACTCCCCTGGGGAGACTCAGAAGCACCCCAAGATCCATGGCAACACTGGAGAGGAATCCTCAGGTTCCGGCCCCGACTCCACACAAGGACTGAGGCCCCGGCATGGACGGGAGAGGAATCCCGAGTGGTCCCCTAGCAACTCGCATGGGGACTGGCCTTTCCTGAGGCCACCAGAGCGGGTCCCTGAGGTCCCCGTCGTAACTCGAGAAGACCTGCCGCAACTCGAGAAAATCCAGGAGGTTCTCCCCTCCAGGCGAGATGAGGCCCATTTCCGCTGAGGCGTCTCGAGGCTGATCACACCTCACCTCTGGAACTTCGAAAGGGTCCTTCACACCCTTGGTGCAAATCAAGAAGTTCCCCGACCTAGCCGTCTCCACTCGAGAGGAATTACGAGGGTCCCGCCCACATCCAGAGGAGCCCCGTTTCCGCCTCGTAGCTCTAGATGAGGGATCCTTTCCCTGCTTCGTCGGGAAAGAGTTCCCGGCGTTCCCGTCGCATCTCAAGAGGAGGCCCTCTCAACAGGAACGGCGAGAGGAACTCCAGGGTCGTGCCACCATTCCAAGAGTCCCCCAGATGTCTCAGTCCATTCCAGAGGAACCTCTTTTCCCTTCACCGGCTCGTCTTTCACGCCGAGGATCGACTCACACCAAGGTGGCACGTGGCACAGCCTTGTGGGAAAGCCTCGTGGGAAAGCCTCGAGGGACAGCCTCGAGGGAAAGCCACAGATCCCTTGATCCACGTGACAGGAAGCGTGACACTACTGCTGCAGCTCGGGAGGAAAGCGCACGTGCATGCCCCCACTCGAGACGAGGCCTGACTCCCCTGGGGAGACTCAGAAGCACCCCAAGATCCATGGCAACACTGGAGAGGAATGCTCAGGTTCCGGCCCCGACTCCACACAAGGACTGAGGCCCCGGCATGGACGGGAGAGGAATCCCGAGAGGTCCCCTAGCAACTCGCATGGGGACTGGCCTTTCCTGAGGCCACCAGAGCGGGTCCCTGAGGTCCCCATAGTAACTCGAGAAGACCTGCCGCAACTCGAGAAAATCCAGGAGGTTCTCCCCTCCAGGCGAGATGAGGCCCATTTCCGCAGAGGCGTCTCGAGGCTGATCACACCTCACCTCTGGAACTTCGAAAGGGTCCTTCACACCCTTGGTGCAAATCAAGAAGTTCCCCGACCTAGCCGTCTCCACTCGAGAGGAATCACGAGGGTCCCGCCCACATCCAGAGGAGCCCCGTTTCCGCCTCGTAGCTCGAGATGAGGGAACGTTTCCCTGCTTCGTCGGGAAAGAGTTCGCGGCCTTCCCGTCGCATCTCAAGAGGAGGCCCTCTCAACAGGAACGGCGAGAGGAACTCCAGGGTCGTGCCACCATTCCAAGAGTCCCCCAGATGTCTCAGTCCATTCCAGAGGAACCTCTTTTCCCTTCACCGGCTCGTCTTTCACGCCGAGGATCGACTCACACCAAGGTGGCACGTGGCACAGCCCTGTGGGAAAGCCTCGTGGGAAAGCCTCGAGGGACAGCCTCGAGGGAAAGCCACAGATCCCTTGATCCACGTGACAGGAAGCGTGACACTACTGCTGCAGCTCGGGAGGAAAGCGCACGTGCATGCCCCCACTCGAGACGAGGCCTGACTCCCCTGGGGAGACTCAGAAGCACCCCAAGATCCATGGCAACACTGGAGAGGAATCCTCAGGTTCCGGCCCCGACTCCACACAAGGACTGAGGCCCCGGCATGGACGGGAGAGGAAACCCGAGAGGTCCCCTAGCAACACGCATGGGGACTGGCCTTTCCTGAGGCCACCAGAGCGGGTCCCTGTGGTCCCCGTCGTAACTCGAGAAGACCTGCCGCAACTCGAGAAAATCCAGGAGGTTCTCCGCTCCAGGCGAGATGAGGCCCATTTCCGCTGAGGCGTCTCGAGGCTGATCACACCTCACCTCTGGAACTTCGAAACGGTCCTTCACACCCTTGGTGCAAATCAAGAAGTTCCCCGACCTAGCCGTCTCCACTCGAGAGGAATCACGAGGGTCCCGCCCACATCCAGAGGAGCACCGTTTCCGCCTCGTAGCTCGAGATGAGGGATCCTTTCCCTGCTTCGTCGGGAAAGAGTTCCCGGCGTTCCCGTCGCATCTCAAGAGGAGGCCCTCTCAACAGGAACGGCGAGAGGAACTCCAGGGTCGTGCCACCATTCCAAGAGTCCCCCAGATGTCTCAGTCCATTCCAGAGGAACCTCTTTTCCCATCACCGGCTCGTCTTTCACGCCGAGGATCGACTCACACCAAGGTGGCACGTGGCACAGCCCTGTGGGAAAGCCTCGTGGGAAAGCCTCGAGGGACAGCCTCGAGGGAAAGCCACAGATCCCTTGATCCACGTGACAGGAAGCGTGACACTACTGCTGCAGCTCGGGAGGAAAGCACACGTGCATGCCCCCACTCGAGACGAGGACTGACTCCCCTGGGGAGACTCAGAAGCACCCCAAGATCCATGGCAACACTGGAGAGGAATCCTCAGGTTCCGGCCCCGACTCCACACAAGGACTGAGGCCCCGGCATGGACGGGAGAGGAATCCCGAGAGGTCCCCTAGCAACTCGCATGGGGACTGGCCTTTCCTGAGGCCACCAGAGCGGGTCCCTGAGGTCCCCGTCGTAACTCGAGAAGACCTGCCGCAACTCGAGAAAATCCAGGAGGTTCTCCCCTCCAGGCGAGATGAGGCCCATTTCCGCTGAGGCGTCTCGAGGCTGATCACACCTCACCTCTGGAACTTCGAAAGGGTCCTTCACACCCTTGGTGCAAATCAAGAAGTTCCCCGACCTAGCCGTCTCCACTCGAGAGGAATTACGAGGGTCCCGCCCACATCCAGAGGAGCCCCGTTTCCGCCTCGTAGCTCTAGATGAGGGATCCTTTCCCTGCTTCGTCGGGAAAGAGTTCCCGGCGTTCCCGTCGCATCTCAAGAGGAGGCCCTCTCAACAGGAACGGCGAGAGGAACTCCAGGGTCGTGCCACCATTCCAAGAGTCCCCCAGATGTCTCAGTCCATTCCAGAGGAACCTCTTTTCCCTTCACCGGCTCGTCTTTCACGCCGAGGATCGACTCACACCAAGGTGGCACGTGGCACAGCCCTGTGGGAAAGCCTCGTGGGAAAGCCTCGAGGGACAGCCTCGAGGGAAAGCCACAGATCCCTTGATCCACGTGACAGGAAGCGTGACACTACTGCTGCAGCTCGGGAGGAAAGCGCACGTGCATGCCCCCACTCGAGACGAGGCCTGACTCCCCTGGGGAGACTCAGAAGCACCCCAAGATCCATGGCAACACTGGAGAGGAATCCTCAGGTTCCGGCCCCGACTCCACACAAGGACTGAGGCCCCGGCATGGACGGGAGAGGAATCCCGAGAGGTCCCCTAGCAACTCGCATGGGGACTGGCCTTTCCTGAGGCCACCAGAGCGGGTCCCTGAGGTCCCCGTCGTAACTCGAGAAGACCTGCCGCAACTCGAGAAAATCCAGGAGGTTCTCCCCTCCAGGCGAGATGAGGCCCATTTCCGCTGAGGCGTCTCGAGGCTGATCACACCTCACCTCTGGAACTTCGAAAGGGTCCTTCACACCCTTGGTGCAAATCAAGAAGTTCCCCGACCTAGCCGTCTCCACTCGAGAGGAATCACGAGGGTCCCGCCCACATCCAGAGGAGCCCCGTTTCCGCCTCGTAGCTCGAGATGAGGGAACGTTTCCCTGCTTCGTCGGGAAAGAGTTCCCGGCGTTCCCGTCGCATCTCAAGAGGAGGCCCTCTCAACAGGAACGGCGAGAGGAACTCCAGGGTCGTGCCACCATTCCAAGAGTCCCCCAGATGTCTCAGTCCATTCCAGAGGAACCTCTTTTCCCTTCACCGGCTCGTCTTTCACGCCGAGGATCGACTCACACCAAGGTGGCACGTGGCACAGCCCTGTGGGAAAGCCTCGTGGGAAAGCCTCGAGGGACAGCCTCGAGGGAAAGCCACAGATCCCTTGATCCACGTGACAGGAAGCGTGACACTACTGCTGCAGCTCGGGAGGAAAGCACACGTGCATGCCCCCACTCGAGACGAGGACTGACTCCCCTGGGGAGACTCAGAAGCACCCCAAGATCCATGGCAACACTGGAGAGGAATCCTCAGGTTCCGGCCCCGACTCCACACAAGGACTGAGGCCCCGGCATGGACGGGAGAGGAATCCCGAGAGGTCCCCTAGCAACTCGCATGGGGACTGGCCTTTCCTGAGGCCACCAGAGCGGGTCCCTGAGGTCCCCGTCGTAACTCGAGAAGACCTGCCGCAACTCGAGAAAATCCAGGAGGTTCTCCCCTCCAGGCGAGATGAGGCCCATTTCCGCTGAGGCGTCTCGAGGCTGATCACACCTCACCTCTGGAACTTCGAAAGGGTTCTTCACACCCTTGGTGCAAATCAAGAAGTTCCCCGACCTAGCCGTCTCCACTCGAGAGGAATTACGAGGGTCCCGCCCACATCCAGAGGAGCCCCGTTTCCGCCTCGTAGCTCTAGATGAGGGATCCTTTCCCTGCTTCGTCGGGAAAGAGTTCCCGGCGTTCCCGTCGCATCTCAAGAGGAGGCCCTCTCAACAGGAACGGCGAGAGGAACTCCAGGGTCGTGCCACCATTCCAAGAGTCCCCCAGATGTCTCAGTCCATTCCAGAGGAACCTCTTTTCCCTTCACCGGCTCGTCTTTCACGCCGAGGATCGACTCACACCAAGGTGGCACGTGGCACAGCCCTGTGGGAAAGCCTCGTGGGAAAGCCTCGAGGGACAGCCTCGAGGGAAAGCCACAGATCCCTTGATCCACGTGACAGGAAGCGTGACACTACTGCTGCAGCTCGGGAGGAAAGCGCACGTGCATGCCCCCACTCGAGACGAGGCCTGACTCCCCTGGGGAGACTCAGAAGCACCCCAAGATCCATGGCAACATTGGAGAGGAATCCTCAGGTTCCGGCCCCGACTCCACACAAGGACTGAGGCCCCGGCATGGACGGGAGAGGAATCCCGAGAGGTCCCCTAGCAACTCGCATGGGGACTGGCCTTTCCTGAGGCCACCAGAGCGGGTCCCTGAGGTCCCCGTCGTAACTCGAGAAGACCTGCCGCAACTCGAGAAAATCCAGGAGGTTCTCCCCTCCAGGCGAGATGAGGCCCATTTCCGCTGAGGCGTCTCGAGGCTGATCACACCTCACCTCTGGAACTTCGAAAGGGTCCTTCACACCCTTGGTGCAAATCAAGAAGTTCCCCGACCTAGCCGTCTCCACTCGAGAGGAATCACGAGGGTCCCGCCCACATCCAGAGGAGCCCCGTTTCCGCCTCGTAGCTCGAGATGAGGGAACGTTTCCCTGCTTCGTCGGGAAAGAGTTCCCGGCGTTCCCGTCGCATCTCAAGAGGAGGCCCTCTCAACAGGAACGGCGAGAGGAACTCCAGGGTCGTGCCACCATTCCAAGAGTCCCCCAGATGTCTCAGTCCATTCCAGAGGAACCTCTTTTCCCTTCACCGGCTCGTCTTTCACGCCGAGGATCGACTCACACCAAGGTGGCACGTGGCACAGCCCTGTGGGAAAGCCTCGTGGGAAAGCCTCGAGGGACAGCCTCGAGGGAAAGCCACAGATCCCTTGATCCACGTGACAGGAAGCGTGACACTACTGCTGCAGCTCGGGAGGAAAGCGCACGTGCAAGCCCCCACTCGAGACGAGGCCTGACTCCCCTGGGGAGACTCAGAAGCACCCCAAGATCCATGGCAACACTGGAGAGGAATCCTCAGGTTCCGGCCCCGACTCCACACAAGGACTGAGGCCCCGGCATGGACGGGAGAGGAATCCCGAGTGGTCCCCTAGCAACTCGCATGGGGACTGGCCTTTCCTGAGGCCACCAGAGCGGGTCCCTGAGGTCCCCGTCGTAACTCGAGAAGACCTGCCGCAACTCGAGAAAATCCAGGAGGTTCTCCCCTCCAGGCGAGATGAGGCCCATTTCCGCTGAGGCGTCTCGAGGCTGATCACACCTCACCTCTGGAACTTCGAAAGGGTCCTTCACACCCTTGGTGCAAATCAAGAAGTTCCCCGACCTAGCCGTCTCCACTCGAGAGGAATTACGAGGGTCCCGCCCACATCCAGAGGAGCCCCGTTTCCGCCTCGTAGCTCTAGATGAGGGATCCTTTCCCTGCTTCGTCGGGAAAGAGTTCCCGGCGTTCCCGTCGCATCTCAAGAGGAGGCCCTCTCAACAGGAACGGCGAGAGGAACTCCAGGGTCGTGCCACCATTCCAAGAGTCCCCCAGATGTCTCAGTCCATTCCAGAGGAACCTCTTTTCCCTTCACCGGCTCGTCTTTCACGCCGAGGATCGACTCACACCAAGGTGGCACGTGGCACAGCCCTGTGGGAAAGCCTCGTGGGAAAGCCTCGAGGGACAGCCTCGAGGGAAAGCCACAGATCCCTTGATCCACGTGACAGGAAGCGTGACACTACTGCTGCAGCTCGGGAGGAAAGCGCACGTGCATGCCCCCACTCGAGACGAGGCCTGACTCCCCTGGGGAGACTCAGAAGCACCCCAAGATCCATGGCAACACTGGAGAGGAATCCTCAGGTTCCGGCCCCGACTCCACACAAGGACTGAGGCCCCGGCATGGACGGGAGAGGAATCCCGAGAGGTCCCCTAGCAACTCGCATGGGGACTGGCCTTTCCTGAGGCCACCAGAGCGGGTCCCTGAGGTCCCCGTCGTAACTCGAGAAGACCTGCCGCAACTCGAGAAAATCCAGGAGGTTCTCCCCTCCAGGCGAGATGAGGACCATTTCTGTTGAGGCGTCTCGAGGCTGATCACACCTCACCTCTGGAACTTCGAAAGGGTCCTTCACACCCTTGGTGCAAATCAAGAAGTTCCCCGACCTAGCCGTCTCCACTCGAGAGGAATCACGAGGGTCCCGCCCACATCCAGAGGAGCCCCGTTTCCGCCTCGTAGCTCGAGATGAGGGAACGTTTCCCTGCTTCATCGGGAAAGATTTCCCGGCGTTCCCGTCGCATCTCAAGAGGAGGCCCTCTCAACAGGAACGGCGAGAGGAACTCCAGGGTCGTGCCACCATTCCAAGAGTCCCCCAGATGTCTCAGTCCATTCCAGAGGAACCTCTTTTCCCTTCACCGGCTCGTCTTTCACGCCGAGGATCGACTCACACCAAGGTGGCACGTGGCACAGCCCTGTGGGAAAGCCTCGTGGGAAAGCCTCGAGGGACAGCCTCGAGGGAAAGCCACAGATCCCTTGATCCACGTGACAGGAAGCGTGACACTACTGCTGCAGCTCGGGAGGAAAGCGCACGTGCAAGCCCCCACTCGAGACGAGGCCTGACTCCCCTGGGGAGACTCAGAAGCACCCCAAGATCCATGGCAACACTGGAGAGGAATCCTCAGGTTCCGGCCCCGACTCCACACAAGGACTGAGGCCCCGGCATGGACGGGAGAGGAAACCCGAGAGGTCCCCTAGCAACACGCATGGGGACTGGCCTTTCCTGAGGCCACCAGAGCGGGTCCCTGTGGTCCCCGTCGTAACTCGAGAAGACCTGCCGCAACTCGAGAAAATCCAGGAGGTTCTCCGCTCCAGGCGAGATGAGGCCCATTTCCGCTGAGGCGTTCGAGGCTGATCACACCTCACCTCTGGAACTTCGAAACGGTCCTTCACACCCTTGGTGCAAATCAAGAAGTTCCCCGACCTAGCCGTCTCCACTCGAGAGGAATCACGAGGGTCCCGCCCACATCCAGAGGAGCCCCGTTTCCGCCTCGTAGCTCGAGATGAGGGATCCTTTCCCTGCTTCGTCGGGAAAGAGTTCCCGGCGTTCCCGTCGCATCTCAAGAGGAGGCCCTCTCAACAGGAACGGCGAGAGGAACTCCAGGGTCGTGCCACCATTCCAAGAGTCCCCCAGATGTCTCAGTCCATTCCAGAGGAACCTCTTTTCCCATCACCGGCTCGTCTTTCACGCCGAGGATCGACTCACACCAAGGTGGCACGTGGCACAGCCCTGTGGGAAAGCCTCGTGGGAAAGCCTCGAGGGACAGCCTCGAGGGAAAGCCACAGATCCCTTGATCCACGTGACAGGAAGCGTGACACTACTGCTGCAGCTCGGGAGGAAAGCACACGTGCATGCCCCCACTCGAGACGAGGACTGACTCCCCTGGGGAGACTCAGAAGCACCCCAAGATCCATGGCAACACTGGAGAGGAATCCTCAGGTTCCGGCCCCGACTCCACACAAGGACTGAGGCCCCGGCATGGACGGGAGAGGAATCCCGAGTGGTCCCCTAGCAACTCGCATGGGGACTGGCCTTTCCTGAGGCCACCAGAGCGGGTCCCTGAGGTCCCCGTCGTAACTCGAGAAGACCTGCCGCAACTCGAGAAAATCCAGGAGGTTATCCCCTCCAGGCGAGATGAGGCCCATTTCCGCTGAGGCATCTCGAGGCTGATCACACCTCACCTCTGGAACTTCGAAAGGGTCCTTCACACCCTTGGTGCAAATCAAGAAGTTCCCCGACCTAGCCGTCTCCACTCGAGAGGAATTACGAGGGTCCCGCCCACATCCAGAGGAGCCCCGTTTCCGCCTCGTAGCTCTAGATGAGGGATCCTTTCCCTGCTTCGTCGGGAAAGAGTTCCCGGCGTTCCCGTCGCATCTCAAGAGGAGGCCCTCTCAACAGGAACGGCGAGAGGAACTCCAGGGTCGTGCCACCATTCCAAGAGTCCCCCAGATGTCTCAGTCCATTCCAGAGGAACCTCTTTTCCCTTCACCGGCTCGTCTTTCACGCCGAGGATCGACTCACACCAAGGTGGCACGTGGCACAGCCCTGTGGGAAAGCCTCGTGGGAAAGCCTCGAGGGACAGCCTCGAGGGAAAGCCACAGATCCCTTGATCCACGTGACAGGAAGCGTGACACTACTGCTGCAGCTCGGGAGGAAAGCACACGTGCATGCCCCCACTCGAGACGAGGACTGACTCCCCTGGGGAGACTCAGAAGCACCCCAAGATCCATGGCAACACTGGAGAGGAATCCTCAGGTTCCGGCCCCGACTCCACACAAGGACTGAGGCCCCGGCATGGACGGGAGAGGAATCCCGAGAGGTCCCCTAGCAACTCGCATGGGGACTGGCCTTTCCTGAGGCCACCAGAGCGGGTCCCTGAGGTCCCCGTCGTAACTCGAGAAGACCTGCCGCAACTCGAGAAAATCCAGGAGGTTCTCCCCTCCAGGCGAGATGAGGCCCATTTCCGCAGAGGCGTCTCGAGGCAGATCACACCTCACCTCTGGAAATTCGAAAGGGTCCTTCACACCCTTGGTGCAAATCAAGAAGTTCCCCGACCTAGCCGTCTCCACTCGAGAGGAATCACGAGGGTCCCGCCCACATCCAGAGGAGCCCCGTTTCCGCCTCGTAGCTCGAGATGAGGGAACCTTTCCCTGCTTCGTCGGGAAAGAGTTCCCGGCGTTCCCGTCGCATCTCAAGAGGAGGCCCTCTCAACAGGAACGGCGAGAGGAACTCCAGGGTCGTGCCACCATTCCAAGAGTCCCCCAGATGTCTCAGTCCCTTCCAGAGGAACCTCTTTTCCCTTCACCGGCTCGTCTTTCACGCCGAGGATCGACTCACACCAAGGTGGCACGTGGCACAGCCCTGTGGGAAAGCCTCGTGGGAAAGCCTCGAGGGACAGCCTCGAGGGAAAGCCACAGATCCCTTGATCCACGTGACAGGAAGCGTGACACTACTGCTGCAGCTCGGGAGGAAAGCGCACGTGCAAGCCCCCACTCGAGACGAGGCCTGACTCCCCTGGGGAGACTCAGAAGCACCCCAAGATCCATGGCAACACTGGAGAGGAATCCTCAGGTTCCGGCCCCGACTCCACACAAGGACTGAGGCCCCGGCATGGACGGGAGAGGAATCCCGAGAGGTCCCCTAGCAACTCGCATGGGGACTGGCCTTTCCTGAGGCCACCAGAGCGGGTCCCTGAGGTCCCCGTCGTAACTCGAGAAGACCTGCCGCAACTCGAGAAAATCCAGGAGGTTCTCCCCTCCAGGCGAGATGAGGCCCATTTCCGCAGAGGCGTCTCGAGGCGGATCACACCTCACCTCTGGAACTTCGAAAGGGTCCTTCACACCCTTGGTGCAAATCAAGAAGTTCCCCGACCTAGCCGTCTCCACTCGAGAGGAATCACGAGGGTCCCGCCCACATCCAGAGGAGCCCCGTTTCCGCCTCGTAGCTCGAGATTAGGGAACCTTTTCCTGCTTCGTCGGGAAAGAGTTCCCGGCGTTCCCGTCGCATCTCAAGAAGAGGCCCTCTCAACAGAAACGGCGAGAGGAACTCCAGGGTCGTGCCACCATTCCAAGAGTCCCCCAGATGTCTCAGTCCATTCCAGAGGAACCTCTTTTCCCTTCACCGGCTCGTCTTTCACGCCGAGGATCGACTCACACCAAGGTGGCACGTGGCACAGCCCTGTGGGAAAGCCTCGTGGGAAAGCCTCGAGGGACAGCCTCGAGGGAAAGCCACAGATCCCTTGATCCACGTGACAGGAAGCGTGACACTACTGCTGCAGCTCGGGAGGAAAGCGCACGTGCAAGCCCCCACTCGAGACGAGGCCTGACTCCCCTGGGGAGACTCAGAAGCACCCCAAGATCCATGGCAACACTGGAGAGGAATCCTCAGGTTCCGGCCCCGACTCCACACAAGGACTGAGGCCCCGGCATGGACGGGAGAGGAATCCCGAGTGGTCCCCTAGCAACTCGCATGGGGACTGGCCTTTCCTGAGGCCACCAGAGCGGGTCCCTGAGGTCCCCGTCGTAACTCGAGAAGACCTGCCGCAACTCGAGAAAATCCAGGAGGTTCTCCCCTCCAGGCGAGATGAGGCCCATTTCCGCTGAGGCGTCTCGAGGCTGATCACACCTCACCTCTGGAACTTCGAAAGGGTCCTTCACACCCTTGGTGCAAATCAAGAAGTTCCCCGACCTAGCCGTCTCCACTCGAGAGGAATCACGAGGGTCCCGCCCACATCCAGAGGAGCCCCGTTTCCGCCTCGTAGCTCGAGATGAGGGAACGTTTCCCTGCTTCGTCGGGAAAGATTTCCCGGCGTTCCCGTCGCATCTCAAGAGGAGGCCCTCTCAACAGGAACGGCGAGAGGAACTCCAGGGTCGTGCCACCATTCCAAGAGTCCCCCAGATGTCTCAGTCCATTCCAGAGGAACCTCTTTTCCCTTCACCGGCTCGTCTTTCACGCCGAGGATCGACTCACACCAAGGTGGCACGTGGCACAGCCCTGTGGGAAAGCCTCGTGGGAAAGCCTCGAGGGACAGCCTCGAGGGAAAGCCACAGATCCCTTGATCCACGTGACAGGAAGCGTGACACTACTGCTGCAGCTCGGGAGGAAAGCGCACGTGCAAGCCCCCACTCGAGACGAGGCCTGACTCCCCTGGGGAGACTCAGAAGCACCCCAAGATCCATGGCAACACTGGAGAGGAATCCTCAGGTTCCGGCCCCGACTCCACACAAGGACTGAGGCCCCGGCATGGACGGGAGAGGAAACCCGAGAGGTCCCCTAGCAACACGCACGGGGACTGGCCTTTCCTGAGGCCACCAGAGCGGGTCCCTGTGGTCCCCGTCGTAACTCGAGAAGACCTGCCGCAACTCGAGAAAATCCAGGAGGTTCTCCGCTCCAGGCGAGATGAGGCCCATTTCCGCTGAGGCGTCTCGAGGCTGATCACACCTCACCTCTGGAACTTCGAAACGGTCCTTCACACCCTTGGTGCAAATCAAGAAGTTCCCCGACCTAACCGTCTCCACTCGAGAGGAATCACGAGGGTCCCGCCCACATCCAGAGGAGCCCCGTTTCCGCCTCGTAGCTCGAGATGAGGGATCCTTTCCCTGCTTCGTCGGGAAAGAGTTCCCGGCGTTCCCGTCGCATCTCAAGAGGAGGCCCTCTCAACAGGAACGGCGAGAGGAACTCCAGGGTCGTGCCACCATTCCAAGAGTCCCCCAGATGTCTCAGTCCATTCCAGAGGAACCTCTTTTCCCTTCACCGGCTCGTCTTTCACGCCGAGGATCGACTCACACCAAGGTGGCACGTGGCACAGCCCTGTGGGAAAGCCTCGTGGGAAAGCCTCGAGGGACAGCCTCGAGGGAAAGCCACAGATCCCTTGATCCACGTGACAGGAAGCGTGACACTACTGCTGCAGCTCGGGAGGAAAGCGCACGTGCAAGCCCCCACTCGAGACGAGGCCTGACTCCCCTGGGGAGACTCAGAAGCACCCCAAGATCCATGGCAACACTGGAGAGGAATCCTCAGGTTCCGGCCCCGACTCCACACAAGGACTGAGGCCCCGGCATGGACGGGAGAGGAAACCCGAGAGGTCCCCTAGCAACACGCATGGGGACTGGCCTTTCCTGAGGCCACCAGAGCGGGTCCCTGTGGTCCCCGTCGTAACTCGAGAAGACCTGCCGCAACTCGAGAAAATCCAGGAGGTTCTCCGCTCCAGGCGAGATGAGGCCCATTTCCGCTGAGGCGTCTCGAGGCTGATCACACCTCACCTCTGGAACTTCGAAACGGTCCTTCACACCCTTGGTGCAAATCAAGAAGTTCCCCGACCTAGCCGTCTCCACTCGAGAGGAATCACGAGGGTCCCGCCCACATCCAGAGGAGCCCCGTTTCCGCCTCGTAGCTCGAGATGAGGGATCCTTTCCCTGCTTCGTCGGGAAAGAGTTCCCGGCGTTCCCGTCGCATCTCAAGAGGAGGCCCTCTCAACAGGAACGGCGAGAGGAACTCCAGGGTCGTGCCACCATTCCAAGAGTCCCCCAGATGTCTCAGTCCATTCCAGAGGAACCTCTTTTCCCATCACCGGCTCGTCTTTCACTCCGAGGATCGACTCACACCAAGGTGGCACGTGGCACAGCCCTGTGGGAAAGCCTCGTGGGAAAGCCTCGAGGGACAGCCTCGAGGGAAAGCCACAGATCCCTTGATCCACGTGACAGGAAGCGTGACACTACTGCTGCAGCTCGGGAGGAAAGCGCACGTGCATGCCCCCACTCGAGACGAGGCCTGACTCCCCTGGGGAGACTCAGAAGCACCCCAAGATCCATGGCAACACTGGAGAGGAATCCTCAGGTTCCGGCCCCGACTCCACACAAGGACTGAGGCCCCGGCATGGACGGGAGAGGAATCCCGAGAGGTCCCCTAGCAACTCGCATGGGGACTGGCCTTTCCTGAGGCCACCAGAGCGGGTCCCTGAGGTCCCCGTCGTAACTCGAGAAGACCTGCCGCAACTCGAGAAAATCCAGGAGGTTCTCCCCTCCAGGCGAGATGAGGCCCATTTCCGCTGAGGCGTCTCGAGGCTGATCACACCTCACCTCTGGAACTTCGAAAGGGTCCTTCACACCCTTGGTGCAAATCAAGAAGTTCCCCGACCTAGCCGTCTCCACTCGAGAGGAATCACGAGGGTCCCGCCCACATCCAGAGGAGCCCCGTTTCCGCCTCGTAGCTCGAGATGAGGGAACGTTTCCCTGCTTCGTCGGGAAAGATTTCCCGGCGTTCCCGTCGCATCTCAAGAGGAGGCCCTCTCAACAGGAACGGCGAGAGGAACTCCAGGGTCGTGCCACCATTCCAAGAGTCCCCCAGATGTCTCAGTCCATTCCAGAGGAACCTCTTTTCCCTTCACCGGCTCGTCTTTCACGCCGAGGATCGACTCACACCAAGGTGGCACGTGGCACAGCCCTGTGGGAAAGCCTCGTGGGAAAGCCTCGAGGGACAGCCTCGAGGGAAAGCCACAGATCCCTTGATCCACGTGACAGGAAGCGTGACACTACTGCTGCAGCTCGGGAGGAAAGCGCACGTGCAAGCCCCCACTCGAGACGAGGCCTGACTCCCCTGGGGAGACTCAGAAGCACCCCAAGATCCATGGCAACACTGGAGAGGAATCCTCAGGTTCCGGCCCCGACTCCACACAAGGACTGAGGCCCCGGCATGGACGGGAGAGGAAACCCGAGAGGTCCCCTAGCAACACGCACGGGGACTGGCCTTTCCTGAGGCCACCAGAGCGGGTCCCTGTGGTCCCCGTCGTAACTCGAGAAGACCTGCCGCAACTCGAGAAAATCCAGGAGGTTCTCCGCTCCAGGCGAGATGAGGCCCATTTCCGCTGAGGCGTCTCGAGGCTGATCACACCTCACCTCTGGAACTTCGAAACGGTCCTTCACACCCTTGGTGCAAATCAAGAAGTTCCCCGACCTAACCGTCTCCACTCGAGAGGAATCACGAGGGTCCCGCCCACATCCAGAGGAGCCCCGTTTCCGCCTCGTAGCTCGAAATGAGGGATCCTTTCCCTGCTTCGTCGGGAAAGAGTTCCCGGCGTTCCCGTCGCATCTCAAGAGGAGGCCCTCTCAACAGGAACGGCGAGAGGAACTCCAGGGTCGTGCCACCATTCCAAGAGTCCCCCAGATGTCTCAGTCCATTCCAGAGGAACCTCTTTTCCCTTCACCGGCTCGTCTTTCACGCCGAGGATCGACTCACACCAAGGTGGCACGTGGCACAGCCCTGTGGGAAAGCCTCGTGGGAAAGCCTCGAGGGACAGCCTCGAGGGAAAGCCACAGATCCCTTGATCCACGTGACAGGAAGCGTGACACTACTGCTGCAGCTCGGGAGGAAAGCGCACGTGCAAGCCCCCACTCGAGACGAGGCCTGACTCCCCTGGGGAGACTCAGAAGCACCCCAAGATCCATGGCAACACTGGAGAGGAATCCTCAGGTTCCGGCCCCGACTCCACACAAGGACTGAGGCCCCGGCATGGACGGGAGAGGAAACCCGAGAGGTCCCCTAGCAACACGCATGGGGACTGGCCTTTCCTGAGGCCACCAGAGCGGGTCCCTGTGGTCCCCGTCGTAACTCGAGAAGACCTGCCGCAACTCGAGAAAATCCAGGAGGTTCTCCGCTCCAGGCGAGATGAGGCCCATTTCCGCTGAGGCGTCTCGAGGCTGATCACACCTCACCTCTGGAACTTCGAAACGGTCCTTCACACCCTTGGTGCAAATCAAGAAGTTCCCCGACCTAGCCGTCTCCACTCGAGAGGAATCACGAGGGTCCCGCCCACATCCAGAGGAGCCCCGTTTCCGCCTCGTAGCTCGAGATGAGGGATCCTTTCCCTGCTTCGTCGGGAAAGAGTTCCCGGCGTTCCCGTCGCATCTCAAGAGGAGGCCCTCTCAACAGGAACGGCGAGAGGAACTCCAGGGTCGTGCCACCATTCCAAGAGTCCCCCAGATGTCTCAGTCCATTCCAGAGGAACCTCTTTTCCCATCACCGGCTCGTCTTTCACGCCGAGGATCGACTCACACCAAGGTGGCACGTGGCACAGCCCTGTGGGAAAGCCTCGTGGGAAAGCCTCGAGGGACAGCCTCGAGGGAAAGCCACAGATCCCTTGATCCACGTGACAGGAAGCGTGACACTACTGCTGCAGCTCGGGAGGAAAGCACACGTGCATGCCCCCACTCGAGACGAGGACTGACTCCCCTGGGGAGACTCAGAAGCACCCCAAGATCCATGGCAACACTGGAGAGGAATCCTCAGGTTCCGGCCCCGACTCCACACAAGGACTGAGGCCCCGGCATGGACGGGAGAGGAATCCCGAGAGGTCCCCTAGCAACTCGCATGGGGACTGGCCTTTCCTGAGGCCACCAGAGCGGGTCCCTGAGGTCCCCGTCGTAACTCGAGAAGACCTGCCGCAACTCGAGAAAATCCAGGAGGTTCTCCCCTCCAGGCGAGATGAGGCCCATTTCCGCAGAGGCGTCTCGAGGCTGATCACACCTCACCTCTGGAAATTCGAAAGGGTCCTTCACACCCTTGGTGCAAATCAAGAAGTTCCCCGACCTAGCCGTCTCCACTCGAGAGGAATCACGAGGGTCCCGCCCACATCCAGAGGAGCCCCGTTTCCGCCTCGTAGCTCGAGATGAGGGAACCTTTCCCTGCTTCGTCGGGAAAGAGTTCCCGGCGTTCCCGTCGCATCTCAAGAGGAGGCCCTCTCAACAGAAACGGCGAGAGGAACTCCAGGGTCGTGCCACCATTCCAAGAGTCCCCCAGATGTCTCAGTCCCTTCCAGAGGAACCTCTTTTCCCTTCACCGGCTCGTCTTTCACGCCGAGGATCGACTCACACCAAGGTGGCACGTGGCACAGCCCTGTGGGAAAGACTCGTGGGAAAGCCTCGAGGGACAGCCTCGAGGGAAAGCCACAGATCCCTTGATCCACGTGACAGGAAGCGTGACACTACTGCTGCAGCTCGGGAGGAAATCGCACGTGCAAGCCCCCACTCGAGACGAGGCCTGACTCCCCTGGGGAGACTCAGAAGCACCCCAAGATCCATGGCAACACTGGAGAGGAATCCTCAGGTTCCGGCCCCGACTCCACACAAGGACTGAGGCCCCGGCATGGACGGGAGAGGAATCCCGAGTGGTCCCCTAGCAACTCGCATGGGGACTGGCCTTTCCTGAGGCCACCAGAGCGGGTCCCTGAGGTCCCCGTCGTAACTCGAGAAGACCTGCCGCAACTCGAGAAAATCCAGGAGGTTCTCCCCTCCAGGCGAGATGAGGCCCATTTCCGCTGAGGCGTCTCGAGGCTGATCACACCTCACCTCTGGAACTTCGAAAGGGTCCTTCACACCCTTGGTGCAAATCCAGAAGTTCCCCGACCTAGCCGTCTCCACTCGAGAGGAATTACGAGGGTCCCGCCCACATCCAGAGGAGCCCCGTTTCCGCCTCGTAGCTCTAGATGAGGGATCCTTTCCCTGCTTCGTCGGGAAAGAGTTCCCGGCGTTCCCGTCGCATCTCAAGAGGAGGCCCTCTCAACAGGAACGGCGAGAGGAACTCCAGGGTCGTGCCACCATTCCAAGAGTCCCCCAGATGTCTCAGTCCATTCCAGAGGAACCTCTTTTCCCTTCACCGGCTCGTCTTTCACGCCGAGGATCGACTCACACCAAGGTGGCACGTGGCACAGCCCTGTGGGAAAGCCTCGTGGGAAAGCCTCGAGGGACAGCCTCGAGGGAAAGCCACAGATCCCTTGATCCACGTGACAGGAAGCGTGACACTACTGCTGCAGCTCGGGAGGAAAGCGCACGTGCAAGCCCCCACTCGAGACGAGGCCTGACTCCCCTGGGGAGACTCAGAAGCACCCCAAGATCCATGGCAACACTGGAGAGGAATCCTCAGGTTCCGGCCCCGACTCCACACAAGGACTGAGGCCCCGGCATGGACGGGAGAGGAAACCCGAGAGGTCCCCTAGCAACACGCATGGGGACTGGCCTTTCCTGAGGCCACCAGAGCGGGTCCCTGTGGTCCCCGTCGTAACTCGAGAAGACCTGCCGCAACTCGAGAAAATCCAGGAGGTTCTCCGCTCCAGGCGAGATGAGGCCCATTTCCGCTGAGGCGTCTCGAGGCTGATCACACCTCACCTCTGGAACTTCGAAACGGTCCTTCACACCCTTGGTGCAAATCAAGAAGTTCCCCGACCTAGCCGTCTCCACTCGAGAGGAATCACGAGGGTCCCGCCCACATCCAGAGGAGCCCCGTTTCCGCCTCGTAGCTCGAGATGAGGGATCCTTTCCCTGCTTCGTCGGGAAAGAGTTCCCGGCGTTCCCGTCGCATCTCAAGAGGAGGCCCTCTCAACAGGAACGGCGAGAGGAACTCCAGGGTCGTGCCACCATTCCAAGAGTCCCCCAGATGTCTCAGTCCATTCCAGAGGAACCTCTTTTCCCTTCACCGGCTCGTCTTTCACGCCGAGGATCGACTCACACCAAGGTGGCACGTGGCACAGCCCTGTGGGAAAGCCTCGTGGGAAAGCCTCGAGGGACAGCCTCGAGGGAAAGCCACAGATCCCTTGATCCACGTGACAGGAAGCGTGACACTACTGCTGCAGCTCGGGAGGAAAGCGCACGTGCATGCCCCCACTCGAGACGAGGCCTGACTCCCCTGGGGAGACTCAGAAGCACCCCAAGATCCATGGCAACACTGGAGAGGAATCCTCAGGTTCCGGCCCCGACTCCACACAAGGACTGAGGCCCCGGCATGGACGGGAGAGGAATCCCGAGAGGTCCCCTAGCAACTCGCATGGGGACTGGCCTTTCCTGAGGCCACCAGAGCGGGTCCCTGAGGTCCCCGTCGTAACTCGAGAAGACCTGCCGCAACTCGAGAAAATCCAGGAGGTTCTCCCCTCCAGGCGAGATGAGGCCCATTTCCGCTGAGGCGTCTCGAGGCTGATCACACCTCACCTCTGGAACTTCGAAAGGGTCCTTCACACCCTTGGTGCAAATCAAGAAGTTCCCCGACCTAGCCGTCTCCACTCGAGAGGAATCACGAGGGTCCCGCCCACATCCAGAGGAGCCCCGTTTCCGCCTCGTAGCTCGAGATGAGGGAACGTTTCCCTGCTTCGTCGGGAAAGATTTCCCGGCGTTCCCGTCGCATCTCAAGAGGAGGCCCTCTCAACAGGAACGGCGAGAGGAACTCCAGGGTCGTGCCACCATTCCAAGAGTCCCCCAGATGTCTCAGTCCATTCCAGAGGAACCTCTTTTCCCTTCACCGGCTCGTCTTTCACGCCGAGGATCGACTCACACCAAGGTGGCACGTGGCACAGCCCTGTGGGAAAGCCTCGTGGGAAAGCCTCGAGGGACAGCCTCGAGGGAAAGCCACAGATCCCTTGATCCACGTGACAGGAAGCGTGACACTACTGCTGCAGCTCGGGAGGAAAGCGCACGTGCAAGCCCCCACTCGAGACGAGGCCTGACTCCCCTGGGGAGACTCAGAAGCACCCCAAGATCCATGGCAACACTGGAGAGGAATCCTCAGGTTCCGGCCCCGACTCCACACAAGGACTGAGGCCCCGGCATGGACGGGAGAGGAAACCCGAGAGGTCCCCTAGCAACACGCACGGGGACTGGCCTTTCCTGAGGCCACCAGAGCGGGTCCCTGTGGTCCCCGTCGTAACTCGAGAAGACCTGCCGCAACTCGAGAAAATCCAGGAGGTTCTCCGCTCCAGGCGAGATGAGGCCCATTTCCGCTGAGGCGTCTCGAGGCTGATCACACCTCACCTCTGGAACTTCGAAACGGTCCTTCACACCCTTGGTGCAAATCAAGAAGTTCCCCGACCTAACCGTCTCCACTCGAGAGGAATCACGAGGGTCCCGCCCACATCCAGAGGAGCCCCGTTTCCGCCTCGTAGCTCGAGATGAGGGATCCTTTCCCTGCTTCGTCGGGAAAGAGTTCCCGGCGTTCCCGTCGCATCTCAAGAGGAGGCCCTCTCAACAGGAACGGCGAGAGGAACTCCAGGGTCGTGCCACCATTCCAAGAGTCCCCCAGATGTCTCAGTCCATTCCAGAGGAACCTCTTTTCCCTTCACCGGCTCGTCTTTCACGCCGAGGATCGACTCACACCAAGGTGGCACGTGGCACAGCCCTGTGGGAAAGCCTCGTGGGAAAGCCTCGAGGGACAGCCTCGAGGGAAAGCCACAGATCCCTTGATCCACGTGACAGGAAGCGTGACACTACTGCTGCAGCTCGGGAGGAAAGCGCACGTGCATGCCCCCACTCGAGACGAGGCCTGACTCCCCTGGGGAGACTCAGAAGCACCCCAAGATCCATGGCAACACTGGAGAGGAATCCTCAGGTTCCGGCCCCGACTCCACACAAGGACTGAGGCCCCGGCATGGACGGGAGAGGAATCCCGAGAGGTCCCCTAGCAACTCGCATGGGGACTGGCCTTTCCTGAGGCCACCAGAGCGGGTCCCTGAGGTCCCCGTCGTAACTCGAGAAGACCTGCCGCAACTCGAGAAAATCCAGGAGGTTCTCCCCTCCAGGCGAGATGAGGCCCATTTCCGCTGAGGCGTCTCGAGGCTGATCACACCTCACCTCTGGAACTTCGAAAGGGTCCTTCACACCCTTGGTGCAAATCAAGAAGTTCCCCGACCTAGCCGTCTCCACTCGAGAGGAATCACGAGGGTCCCGCCCACATCCAGAGGAGCCCCGTTTCCGCCTCGTAGCTCGAGATGAGGGAACGTTTCCCTGCTTCATCGGGAAAGATTTCCCGGCGTTCCCGTCGCATCTCAAGAGGAGGCCCTCTCAACAGGAACGGCGAGAGGAACTCCAGGGTCGTGCCACCATTCCAAGAGTCCCCCAGATGTCTCAGTCCATTCCAGAGGAACCTCTTTTCCCTTCACCGGCTCGTCTTTCACGCCGAGGATCGACTCACACCAAGGTGGCACGTGGCACAGCCCTGTGGGAAAGCCTCGTGGGAAAGCCTCGAGGGACAGCCTCGAGGGAAAGCCACAGATCCCTTGATCCACGTGACAGGAAGCGTGACACTACTGCTGCAGCTCGGGAGGAAAGCGCACGTGCAAGCCCCCACTCGAGACGAGGCCTGACTCCCCTGGGGAGACTCAGAAGCACCCCAAGATCCATGGCAACACTGGAGAGGAATCCTCAGGTTCCGGCCCCGACTCCACACAAGGACTGAGGCCCCGGCATGGACGGGAGAGGAAACCCGAGAGGTCCCCTAGCAACACGCATGGGGACTGGCCTTTCCTGAGGCCACCAGAGCGGGTCCCTGTGGTCCCCGTCGTAACTCGAGAAGACCTGCCGCAACTCGAGAAAATCCAGGAGTTTCTCCGCTCCAGGCGAGATGAGGCCCATTTCCGCTGAGGCGTCTCGAGGCTGATCACACCTCACCTCTGGAACTTCGAAAGGGTCCTTCACACCCTTGGTGCAAATCAAGAAGTTCCCCGACCTAGCCGTCTCCACTCGAGAGGAATCACGAGGGTCCCGCCCACATCCAGAGGAGCCCCGTTTCCGCCTCGTAGCTCGAGATGAGGGATCCTTTCCCTGCTTCGTCGGGAAAGAGTTCCCGGCGTTCCCGTCGCATCTCAAGAGGAGGCCCTCTCAACAGGAACGGCGAGAGGAACTCCAGGGTCGTGCCACCATTCCAAGAGTCCCCCAGATGTCTCAGTCCATTCCAGAGGAACCTCTTTTCCCATCACCGGCTCGTCTTTCACGCCGAGGATCGACTCACACCAAGGTGGCACGTGGCACAGCCCTGTGGGAAAGCCTCGTGGGAAAGCCTCGAGGGACAGCCTCGAGGGAAAGCCACAGATCCCTTGATCCACGTGACAGGAAGCGTGACACTACTGCTGCAGCTCGGGAGGAAAGCACACGTGCATGCCCCCACTCGAGACGAGGACTGACTCCCCTGGGGAGACTCAGAAGCACCCCAAGATCCATGGCAACACTGGAGAGGAATCCTCAGGTTCCGGCCCCGACTCCACACAAGGACTGAGGCCCCGGCATGGACGGGAGAGGAAACCCGAGAGGTCCCCTAGCAACACGCATGGGGACTGGCCTTTCCTGAGGCCACCAGAGCGGGTCCCTGTGGTCCCCGTCGTAACTCGAGAAGACCTGCCGCAACTCGAGAAAATCCAGGAGGTTCTCCCCTCCAGGCGAGATGAGGCCCATTTCCGCTGAGGCGTCTCGAGGCTGATCACACCTCACCTCTGGAACTTCGAAACGGTCCTTCACACCCTTGGTGCAAATCAAGAAGTTCCCCGACCTAGCCGTCTCCACTCGAGAGGAATCACGAGGGTCCCGCCCACATCCAGAGGAGCCCCGTTTCCGCCTCGTAGCTCGAGATGAGGGATCCTTTCCCTGCTTCGTCGGGAAAGAGTTCCCGGCGTTCCCGTCGCATCTCAAGAGGAGGCCCTCTCAACAGGAACGGCGAGAGGAACTCCAGGGTCGTGCCACCATTCCAAGAGTCCCCCAGATGTCTCAGTCCATTCCAGAGGAACCTCTTTTCCCATCACCGGCTCGTCTTTCACGCCGAGGATCGACTCACACCAAGGTGGCACGTGGCACAGCCCTGTGGGAAAGCCTCGTGGGAAAGCCTCGAGGGACAGCCTCGAGGGAAAGCCACAGATCCCTTGATCCACGTGACAGGAAGCGTGACACTACTGCTGCAGCTCGGGAGGAAAGCACACGTGCATGCCCCCACTCGAGACGAGGACTGACTCCCCTGGGGAGACTCAGAAGCACCCCAAGATCCATGGCAACACTGGAGAGGAATCCTCAGGTTCCGGCCCCGACTCCACACAAGGACTGAGGCCCCGGCATGGACGGGAGAGGAATCCCGAGTGGTCCCCTAGCAACTCGCATGGGGACTGGCCTTTCCTGAGGCCACCAGAGCGGGTCCCTGAGGTCCCCGTCGTAACTCGAGAAGACCTGCCGCAACTCGAGAAAATCCAGGAGGTTCTCCCCTCCAGGCGAGATGAGGCCCATTTCCGCTGAGGCGTCTCGAGGCTGATCACACCTCACCTCTGGAACTTCGAAAGGGTCCTTCACACCCTTGGTGCAAATCAAGAAGTTCCCCGACCTAGCCGTCTCCACTCGAGAGGAATTACGAGGGTCCCGCCCACATCCAGAGGAGCCCCGTTTCCGCCTCGTAGCTCTAGATGAGGGATCCTTTCCCTGCTTCGTCGGGAAAGAGTTCCCGGCGTTCCCGTCGCATCTCAAGAGGAGGCCCTCTCAACAGGAACGGCGAGAGGAACTCCAGGGTCGTGCCACCATTCGAAGAGTCCCCCAGATGTCTCAGTCCATTCCAGAGGAACCTCTTTTCCCTTCACCGGCTCGTCTTTCACGCCGAGGATCGACTCACACCAAGGTGGCACGTGGCACAGCCCTGTGGGAAAGCCTCGTGGGAAAGCCTCGAGGGACAGCCTCGAGGGAAAGCCACAGATCCCTTGATCCACGTGACAGGAAGCGTGACACTACTGCTGCAGCTCGGGAGGAAAGCGCACGTGCATGCCCCCACTCGAGACGAGGCCTGACTCCCCTGGGGAGACTCAGAAGCACCCCAAGATCCATGGCAACACTGGAGAGGAATCCTCAGGTTCCGGCCCCGACTCCACACAAGGACTGAGGCCCCGGCATGGACGGGAGAGGAATCCCGAGAGGTCCCCTAGCAACTCGCATGGGGACTGGCCTTTCCTGAGGCCACCAGAGCGGGTCCCTGAGGTCCCCGTCGTAACTCGAGAAGACCTGCCGCAACTCGAGAAAATCCAGGAGGTTCTCCCCTCCAGGCGAGATGAGGCCCATTTCCGCTGAGGCGTCTCGAGGCTGATCACACCTCACCTCTGGAACTTCGAAAGGGTCCTTCACACCCTTGGTGCAAATCAAGAAGTTCCCCGACCTAGCCGTCTCCACTCGAGAGGAATCACGAGGGTCCCGCCCACATCCAGAGGAGCCCCGTTTCCGCCTCGTAGCTCGAGATGAGGGAACGTTTCCCTGCTTCATCGGGAAAGATTTCCCGGCGTTCCCGTCGCATCTCAAGAGGAGGCCCTCTCAACAGGAACGGCGAGAGGAACTCCAGGGTCGTGCCACCATTCCAAGAGTCCCCCAGATGTCTCAGTCCATTCCAGAGGAACCTCTTTTCCCTTCACCGGCTCGTCTTTCACGCCGAGGATCGACTCACACCAAGGTGGCACGTGGCACAGCCCTGTGGGAAAGCCTCGTGGGAAAGCCTCGAGGGACAGCCTCGAGGGAAAGCCACAGATCCCTTGATCCACGTGACAGGAAGCGTGACACTACTGCTGCAGCTCGGGAGGAAAGCGCACGTGCAAGCCCCCACTCGAGACGAGGCCTGACTCCCCTGGGGAGACTCAGAAGCACCCCAAGATCCATGGCAACACTGGAGAGGAATCCTCAGGTTCCGGCCCCGACTCCACACAAGGACTGAGGCCCCGGCATGGACGGGAGAGGAATCCCGAGAGGTCCCCTAGCAACTCGCATGGGGACTGGCCTTTCCTGAGGCCACCAGAGCGGGTCCCTGAGGTCCCCGTCGTAACTCGAGAAGACCTGCCGCAACTCGAGAAAATCCAGGAGGTTCTCCCCTCCAGGCGAGATGAGGCCCATTTCCGCTGAGGCGTCTCGAGGCTGATCACACCTCACCTCTGGAACTTCGAAAGGGTCCTTCACACCCTTGGTGCAAATCAAGAAGTTCCCCGACCTAGCCGTCTCCACTCGAGAGGAATCACGAGGGTCCCGCCCACATCCAGAGGAGCCCCGTTTCCGCCTCGTAGCTCGAGATGAGGGAACGTTTCCCTGCTTCATCGGGAAAGATTTCCCGGCGTTCCCGTCGCATCTCAAGAGGAGGCCCTCTCAACAGGAACGGCGAGAGGAACTCCAGGGTCGTGCCACCATTCCAAGAGTCCCCCAGATGTCTCAGTCCATTCCAGAGGAACCTCTTTTCCCTTCACCGGCTCGTCTTTCACGCCGAGGATCGACTCACACCAAGGTGGCACGTGGCACAGCCCTGTGGGAAAGCCTCGTGGGAAAGCCTCGAGGGACAGCCTCGAGGGAAAGCCACAGATCCCTTGATCCACGTGACAGGAAGCGTGACACTACTGCTGCAGCTCGGGAGGAAAGCGCACGTGCAAGCCCCCACTCGAGACGAGGCCTGACTCCCCTGGGGAGACTCAGAAGCACCCCAAGATCCATGGCAACACTGGAGAGGAATCCTCAGGTTCCGGCCCCGACTCCACACAAGGACTGAGGCCCCGGCATGGACGGGAGAGGAATCCCGAGAGGTCCCCTAGCAACTCGCATGGGGACTGGCCTTTCCTGAGGCCACCAGAGCGGGTCCCTGAGGTCCCCGTCGTAACTCGAGAAGACCTGCCGCAACTCGAGAAAATCCAGGAGGTTCTCCCCTCCAGGCGAGATGAGGCCCATTTCCGCTGAGGCGTCTCGAGGCTGATCACACCTCACCTCTGGAACTTCGAAAGGGTCCTTCACACCCTTGGTGCAAATCAAGAAGTTCCCCGACCTAGCCGTCTCCACTCGAGAGGAATCACGAGGGTCCCGCCCACATCCAGAGGATCCCCGTTTCCGCCTCGTAGCTCGAGATGAGGGAACGTTTCCCTGCTTCATCGGGAAAGATTTCCCGGCGTTCCCGTCGCATCTCAAGAGGAGGCCCTCTCAACAGGAACGGCGAGAGGAACTCCAGGGTCGTGCCACCATTCCAAGAGTCCCCCAGATGTCTCAGTCCATTCCAGAGGAACCTCTTTTCCCTTCACCGGCTCGTCTTTCACGCCGAGGATCGACTCACACCAAGGTGGCACGTGGCACAGCCCTGTGGGAAAGCCTCGTGGGAAAGCCTCGAGGGACAGCCTCGAGGGAAAGCCACAGATCCCTTGATCCACGTGACAGGAAGCGTGACACTACTGCTGCAGCTCGGGAGGAAAGCGCACGTGCATGCCCCCACTCGAGACGAGGCCTGACTCCCCTGGGGAGACTCAGAAGCACCCCAAGATCCATGGCAACACTGGAGAGGAATCCTCAGGTTCCGGCCCCGACTCCACACAAGGACTGAGGCCCCGGCATGGACGGGAGAGGAATCCCGAGAGGTCCCCTAGCAACTCGCATGGGGACTGGCCTTTCCTGAGGCCACCAGAGCGGCTCCCTGAGGTCCCCGTCGTAACTCGAGAAGACCTGCCGCAACTCGAGAAAATCCAGGAGGTTCTCCCCTCCAGGCGAGATGAGGCCCATTTCCGCTGAGGCGTCTCGAGGCTGATCACACCTCACCTCTGGAACTTCGAAAGGCTCCTTCACACCCTTGGTGCAAATCAAGAAGTTCCCCGACATACCCGTCTCCACTCGAGGGGAATCACGAGGGTCCCGCCCACATCCAGAGGAGCCCCGTTTCCGCCTCGTATCTCGAGATGAGGGATCCTTTCCCTGCTTCGTCGGGAAAGAGTTCCCGGCGTTCCCGTCGCATCTCAAGAGGAGGCCCTCTCAACAGGAACGGCGAGAGGAACTCCAGGGTCGTGCCACCATTCCAAGAGTCCCCCAGATGTCTCAGTCCATTCCAGAGGAACCTCTTTTCCCTTCACCGGCTCGTCTTTCGCGCCGAGGATCGACTCACACCAAGGTGGCACGTGGCACAGCCCTGTGGGAAAGCCTCGTGGGAAAGCCTCGAGGGACAGCCTCGAGGGAAAGCCACAGATCCCTTGATCCACGTGACAGGAAGCGTGACACTACTGCTGCAGCTCGGGAGGAAAGCGCACGTGCATGCCCCCACTCGAGACGAGGCCTGACTCCCCTGGGGAGACTCAGAAGCACCCCAAGATCCATGGCAACACTGGAGAGGAATCCTCAGGTTCCGGCCCCGACTCCACACAAGGACTGAGGCCCCGGCATGGACGGGAGAGGAATCCCGAGAGGTCCCCTAGCAACTCGCATGGGGACTGGCCTTTCCTGAGGCCACCAGAGCGGGTCCCTGAGGTCCCCGTCGTAACTCGAGAAGACCTGCCGCAGCTCGAGAAAATCCAGGAGGTTCTCCCCTCCAGGCGAGATGAGGCCCATTTCCGCTGAGGCGTCTCGAGGCTGATCACACCTCACCTCTGGAACTTCGAAAGGGTCCTTCACACCCTTGGTGCAAATCAAGAAGTTCCCCGACCTAGCCGTCTCCACTCGAGAGGAATCACGAGGGTCCCGCCCACATCCAGAGGATCCCCGTTTCCGCCTCGTAGCTCGAGATGAGGGAACGTTTCCCTGCTTCATCGGGAAAGATTTCCCGGCGTTCCCGTCGCATCTCAAGAGGAGGCCCTCTCAACAGGAACGGCGAGAGGAACTCCAGGGTCGTGCCACCATTCCAAGAGTCCCCCAGATGTCTCAGTCCATTCCAGAGGAACCTCTTTTCCCTTCACCGGCTCGTCTTTCACGCCGAGGATCGACTCACACCAAGGTGGCACGTGGCACAGCCCTGTGGGAAAGCCTCGTGGGAAAGCCTCGAGGGACAGCCTCGAGGGAAAGCCACAGATCCCTTGATCCACGTGACAGGAAGCGTGACACTACTGCTGCAGCTCGGGAGGAAAGCGCACGTGCAAGCCCCCACTCGAGACGAGGCCTGACTCCCCTGGGGAGACTCAGAAGCACCCCAAGATCCATGGCAACACTGGAGAGGAATCCTCAGGTTCCGGCCCCGACTCCACATAAGGACTGAGGCCCCGGCATGGACGGGAGAGGAATCCCGAGAGGTCCCCTAGCAACTCGCATGAGGACTGGCCTTTCCTGAGGCCACCAGAGCGGGTCCCTGAGGTCCCCATAGTAACTCGAGAAGACCTGCCGCAACTCGAGAAAATCCAGGAGGTTCTCCCCTCCAGGCGAGATGAGGCCCATTTCCGCAGAGGCGTCTCGAGGCTGATCACACCTCACCTCTGGAACTTCGAAAGGGTCCTTCACACCCTTGGTGCAAATCAAGAAGTTCCCCGACCTAGCCGTCTCCACTCGAGAGGAATCACGAGGGTCCCGCCCACATCCAGAGGAGCCCCGTTTCCGCCTCGTAGCTCGAGATGAGGGAACGTTTCCCTGCTTCGTCGGGAAAGAGTTCCCGGCGTTCCCGTCGCATCTCAAGAGGAGGCCCTCTCAACAGGAACGGCGAGAGGAACTCCAGGGTCGTGCCACCATTCCAAGAGTCCCCCAGATGTCTCAGTCCATTCCAGAGGAACCTCTTTTCCCTTCACCGGCTCGTCTTTCACGCCGAGGATCGACTCACACCAAGGTGGCACGTGGCACAGCCCTGTGGGAAAGCCTCGTGGGAAAGCCTCGAGGGACAGCCTCGAGGGAAAGCCACAGATCCCTTGATCCACGTGACAGGAAGCGTGACACTACTGCTGCAGCTCGGGAGGAAAGCGCACGTGCATGCCCCCACTCGAGACGAGGCCTGACTCCCCTGGGGAGACTCAGAAGCACCCCAAGATCCATGGCAACACTGGAGAGGAATCCTCAGGTTCCGGCCCCGACTCCACACAAGGACTGAGGCCCCGGCATGGACGGGAGAGGAATCCCGAGAGGTCCCCTAGCAACTCGCATGGGGACTGGCCTTTCCTGAGACCACCAGAGCGGCTCCCTGAGGTCCCCGTCGTAACTCGAGAAGACCTGCCGCAACTCGAGAAAATCCAGGAGGTTCTCCCCTCCAGGCGAGATGAGGCCCATTTCCGCTGAGGCGTCTCGAGGCTGATCACACCTCACCTCTGGAACTTCGAAAGGGTCCTTCACACCCTTGGTGCAAATCAAGAAGTTCCCCGACCTAGCCGTCTCCACTCGAGAGGAATCACGAGGGTCCCGCCCACATCCAGAGGATCCCCGTTTCCGCCTCGTAGCTCGAGATGAGGGAACGTTTCCCTGCTTCATCGGGAAAGATTTCCCGGCGTTCCCGTCGCAACTCAAGAGGAGGCCCTCTCAACAGGAACGGCGAGAGGAACTCCAGGGTCGTGCCACCATTCCAAGAGTCCCCCAGATGTCTCAGTCCATTCCAGAGGAACCTCTTTTCCCTTCACCGGCTCGTCTTTCACGCCGAGGATCGACTCACACCAAGGTGGCACGTGGCACAGCCCTGTGGGAAAGCCTCGTGGGAAAGCCTCGAGGGACAGCCTCGAGGGAAAGCCACAGATCCCTTGATCCACGTGACAGGAAGCGTGACACTACTGCTGCAGCTCGGGAGGAAAGCGCACGTGCAAGCCCCCACTCGAGACGAGGCCTGACTCCCCTGGGGAGACTCAGAAGCACCCCAAGATCCATGGCAACACTGGAGAGGAATCCTCAGGTTCCGGCCCCGACTCCACACAAGGACTGAGGCCCCGGCATGGACGGGAGAGGAATCCCGAGAGGTCCCCTAGCAACTCGCATGAGGACTGGCCTTTCCTGAGGCCACCAGAGCGGGTCCCTGAGGTCCCCATAGTAACTCGAGAAGACCTGCCGCAACTCGAGAAAATCCAGGAGGTTCTCCCCTCCAGGCGAGATGAGGCCCATTTCCGCAGAGGCGTCTCGAGGCTGATCACACCTCACCTCTGGAACTTCGAAAGGGTCCTTCACACCCTTGGTGCAAATCAAGAAGTTCCCCGACCTAGCCGTCTCCACTCGAGAGGAATCACGAGGGTCCCGCCCACATCCAGAGGAGCCCCGTTTCCGCCTCGTAGCTCGAGATGAGGGAACGTTTCCCTGCTTCGTCGGGAAAGAGTTCCCGGCGTTCCCGTCGCATCTCAAGAGGAGGCCCTCTCAACAGGAACGGCGAGAGGAACTCCAGGGTCGTGCCACCATTCCAAGAGTCCCCCAGATGTCTCAGTCCATTCCAGAGGAACCTCTTTTCCCTTCACCGGCTCGTCTTTCACGCCGAGGATCGACTCACACCAAGGTGGCACGTGGCACAGCCCTGTGGGAAAGCCTCGTGGGAAAGCCTCGAGGGACAGCCTCGAGGGAAAGCCACAGATCCCTTGATCCACGTGACAGGAAGCGTGACACTACTGCTGCAGCTCGGGAGGAAAGCGCACGTGCATGCCCCCACTCGAGACGAGGCCTGACTCCCCTGGGGAGACTCAGAAGCACCCCAAGATCCATGGCAACACTGGAGAGGAATCCTCAGGTTCCGGCCCCGACTCCACACAAGGACTGAGGCCCCGGCATGGACGGGAGAGGAATCCCGAGAGGTCCCCTAGCAACTCGAATGGGGACTGGCCTTTCCTGAGGCCACCAGAGCGGCTCCCTGAGGTCCCCGTCGTAACTCGAGAAGACCTGCCGCAACTCGAGAAAATCCAGGAGGTTCTCCCCTCCAGGCGAGATGAGGCCCATTTCCGCTGAGGCGTCTCGAGGCTGATCACACCTCACCTCTGGAACTTCGAAAGGCTCCTTCACACCCTTGGTGCAAATCAAGAAGTTCCCCGACATACCCGTCTCCACTCGAGGGGAATCACGAGGGTCCCGCCCACATCCAGAGGAGCCCCGTTTCCGCCTCGTAGCTCGAGATGAGGGATCCTTTCCCTGCTTCGTCGGGAAAGAGTTCCCGGCGTTCCCGTCGCATCTCAAGAGGAGGCCCTCTCAACAGGAACGGCGAGAGGAACTCCAGGGTCGTGCCACCATTCCAAGAGTCCCCCAGATGTCTCAGTCCATTCCAGAGGAACCTCTTTTCCCTTCACCGGCTCGTCTTTCGCGCCGAGGATCGACTCACACCAAGGTGGCACGTGGCACAGCCCTGTGGGAAAGCCTCGTGGGAAAGCCTCGAGGGACAGCCTCGAGGGAAAGCCACAGATCCCTTGATCCACGTGACAGGAAGCGTGACACTACTGCTGCAGCTCGGGAGGAAAGCGCACGTGCATGCCCCCACTCGAGACGAGGCCTGACTCCCCTGGGGAGACTCAGAAGCACCCCAAGATCCATGGCAACACTGGAGAGGAATCCTCAGGTTCCGGCCCCGACTCCACACAAGGACTGAGGCCCCGGCATGGACGGGAGAGGAATCCCGAGAGGTCCCCTAGCAACTCGCATGGGGACTGGCCTTTCCTGAGGCCACCAGAGCGGGTCCCTGAGGTCCCCGTCGTAACTCGAGAAGACCTGCCGCAGCTCGAGAAAATCCAGGAGGTTCTCCCCTCCAGGCGAGATGAGGCCCATTTCCGCTGAGGCGTCTCGAGGCTGATCACACCTCACCTCTGGAACTTCAAAAGGGTCCTTCACACCCTTGGTGCAAATCCAGAAGTTCCCCGACCTAGCCGTCTCCACTCGAGAGGAATCACGAGGGTCCCGCCGACATCCAGAGGAGCCCCGTTTCCGCCTCGTAGCTCGAGATGAGGGATCCTTTCCCTGCTTCGTCGTGAAAGAGTTCCCGGCGTTCCCGTCGCATCTCAAGAGGAGGCCCTCTCAACAGGAACGGCGAGAGGAACTCCAGGGTCGTGCCACCATTCCAAGAGTCCCCCAGATGTCTCAGTCCATTCCACAGGAACCTCTTTTCCCTTCACCGGCTCGTCTTTCACGCCGAGGATCGACTCACACCAAGGTGGCACGTGGCACAGCCCTGTGGCAAAGCCTCGTGGGAAAGCCTCGAGGGACAGCCTCGAGGGAAAGCCACAGATCCCTTGATCCACGTGACAGGAAGCGTGACACTACTGCTGCAGCTCGGGAGGAAAGCGCACGTGCATGCCCCCACTCGAGACGAGGCCTGACTCCCCTGGGGAGACTCAGAAGCACCCCAAGATCCATGGCAACACTGGAGAGGAATCCTCAGGTTCCGGCCCCGACTCCACACAAGGACTGAGGCCCCGGCATGGACGGGAGAGGAATCCCGAGAGGTCCCCTAGCAACTCGCATGGGGACTGGCCTTTCCTGAGGCCACCAGAGCGGGTCCCTGAGGTCCCCGTCGTAACTCGAGAAGACCTGCCGCAACTCGAGAAAATCCAGGAGGTTCTCCCCTCCAGGCGAGATGAGGCCCATTTCCGCTGAGGCGTCTCGAGGCTGATCACACCTCACCTCTGGAACTTCGAAAGGGTCCTTCACACCCTTGGTGCAAATCAAGAAGTTCCCCGACCTAGCCGTCTCCACTCGAGAGGAATCACGAGGGTCCCGCCCACATCCAGAGGATCCCCGTTTCCGCCTCGTAGCTCGAGATGAGGGAACGTTTCCCTGCTTCATCGGGAAAGATTTCCCGGCGTTCCCGTCGCATCTCAAGAGGAGGCCCTCTCAACAGGAACGGCGAGAGGAACTCCAGGGTCGTGCCACCATTCCAAGAGTCCCCCAGATGTCTCAGTCCATTCCAGAGGAACCTCTTTTCCCTTCACCGGCTCGTCTTTCACGCCGAGGATCGACTCACACCAAGGTGGCACGTGGCACAGCCCTGTGGGAAAGCCTCGTGGGAAAGCCTCGAGGGACAGCCTCGAGGGAAAGCCACAGATCCCTTGATCCACGTGACAGGAAGCGTGACACTACTGCTGCAGCTCGGGAGGAAAGCGCACGTGCAAGCCCCCACTCGAGACGAGGCCTGACTCCCCTGGGGAGACTCAGAAGCACCCCAAGATCCATGGCAACACTGGAGAGGAATCCTCAGGTTCCGGCCCCGACACCACACAAGGACTGAGGCCCCGGCATGGACGGGAGAGGAATTCCGAGAGGTCCCCTAGCAACTCGCATGGGGACTGGCCTTTCCTGAGGCCACCAGAGCGGGTCCCTGTGGTCCCCGTCGTAACTCGAGAAGACCTGCCGCAACTCGAGAAAATCCAGGAGGTTCTCCCCTCCAGGCGAGATGAGGCCCATTTCCGCTGAGGCGTCTCGAGGCTGATCACACCTCACCTCTGGAACTTCGAAAGGGTCCTTCACACCCTTGGTGCAAATCAAGAAGTTCCCCGACCTAGCCGTCTCCACTCGAGAGGAATCACGAGGGTCCCGCCGACATCCAGAGGAGCCCCGTTTCCGCCTCGTAGCTCGAGATGAGGGATCCTTTCCCTGCTTCGTCGGGAAAGAGTTCCCGGCGTTCCCGTCGCATCTCAAGAGGAGGCCCTCTCAACAGGAACGGCGAGAGGAACTCCAGGGTCGTGCCACCATTCCAAGAGTCCCCCAGATGTCTCAGTCCATTCCAGAGGAACCTCTTTTCCCTTCACCGGCTCGTCTTTCACGCCGAGGATCGACTCACACCAAGGTGGCACGTGGCACAGCCCTGTGGGAAAGCCTCGTGGGAAAGCCTCGAGGGACAGCCTCGAGGGAAAGCCACAGATCCCTTGATCCACGTGACAGGAAGCGTGACACTACTGCTGCAGCTCGGGAGGAAAGCGCACGTGCATGCCCCCACTCGAGACGAGGCCTGACTCCCCTGGGGAGACTCAGAAGCACCCCAAGATCCATGGCAACACTGGAGAGGAATCCTCAGGTTCCGGCCCCGACTCCACACAAGGACTGAGGCCCCGGCATGGACGGGAGAGGAATCCCGAGAGGTCCCCTAGCAACTCGCATGAGGACTGGCCTTTCCTGAGGCCACCAGAGCGGGTCCCTGAGGTCCCCATAGTAACTCGAGAAGACCTGCCGCAACTCGAGAAAATCCAGGAGGTTCTCCCCTCCAGGCGAGATGAGGCCCATTTCCGCAGAGGCGTCTCGAGGCTGATCACACCTCACCTCTGGAACTTCGAAAGGGTCCTTCACACCCTTGGTGCAAATCAAGAAGTTCCCCGACCTAGCCGTCTCCACTCGAGAGGAATCACGAGGGTCCCGCCCACATCCAGAGGAGCCCCGTTTCCGCCTCGTAGCTCGAGATGAGGGAACGTTTCCCTGCTTCGTCGGGAAAGAGTTCCCGGCGTTCCCGTCGCATCTCAAGAGGAGGCCCTCTCAACAGGAACGGCGAGAGGAACTCCAGGGTCGTGCCACCATTCCAAGAGTCCCCCAGATGTCTCAGTCCATTCCAGAGGAACCTCTTTTCCCTTCACCGGCTCGTCTTTCGCGCCGAGGATCGACTCACACCAAGGTGGCACGTGGCACAGCCCTGTGGGAAAGCCTCGTGGGAAAGCCTCGAGGGACAGCCTCGAGGGAAAGCCACAGATCCCTTGATCCACGTGACAGGAAGCGTGACACTACTGCTGCAGCTCGGGAGGAAAGCGCACGTGCATGCCCCCACTCGAGACGAGGCCTGACTCCCCTGGGGAGACTCAGAAGCACCCCAAGATCCATGGCAACACTGGAGAGGAATCCTCAGGTTCCGGCCCCGACTCCACACAAGGACTGAGGCCCCGGCATGGACGGGAGAGGAATCCCGAGAGGTCCCCTAGCAACTCGCATGGGGACTGGCCTTTCCTGAGGCCACCAGAGCGGGTCCCTGAGGTCCCCGTCGTAACTCGAGAAGACCTGCCGCAGCTCGAGAAAATCCAGGAGGTTCTCCCCTCCAGGCGAGATGAGGCCCATTTCCGCTGAGGCGTCTCGAGGCTGATCACACCTCACCTCTGGAACTTCGAAAGGGTCCTTCACACCCTTGGTGCAAATCAAGAAGTTCCCCGACCTAGCCGTCTCCACTCGAGAGGAATCACGAGGGTCCCGCCCACATCCAGAGGAGCCCCGTTTCCGCCTCGTAGCTCGAGATGAGGGAACGTTTCCCTGCTTCGTCGGGAAAGAGTTCCCGGCGTTCCCGTCGCATCTCAAGAGGAGGCCCTCTCAACAGGAACGGCGAGAGGAACTCCAGGGTCGTGCCACCATTCCAAGAGTCCCCCAGATGTCTCAGTCCATTCCAGAGGAACCTCTTTTCCCTTCACCGGCTCGTCTTTCACGCCGAGGATCGACTCACACCAAGGTGGCACGTGGCACAGCCCTGTGGGAAAGCCTCGTGGGAAAGCCTCGAGGGACAGCCTCGAGGGAAAGCCACAGATCCCTTGATCCACGTGACAGGAAGCGTGACACTACTGCTGCAGCTCGGGAGGAAAGCGCACGTGCATGCCCCCACTCGAGACGAGGCCTGACTCCCCTGGGGAGACTCAGAAGCACCCCAAGATCCATGGCAACACTGGAGAGGAATCCTCAGGTTCCGGCCCCGACTCCACACAAGGACTGAGGCCCCGGCATGGACGGGAGAGGAATCCCGAGAGGTCCCCTAGCAACTCGCATGGGGACTGGCCTTTCCTGAGACCACCAGAGCGGCTCCCTGAGGTCCCCGTCGTAACTCGAGAAGACCTGCCGCAACTCGAGAAAATCCAGGAGGTTCTCCCCTCCAGGCGAGATGAGGCCCATTTCCGCTGAGGCGTCTCGAGGCTGATCACACCTCACCTCTGGAACTTCGAAAGGGTCCTTCACACCCTTGGTGCAAATCAAGAAGTTCCCCGACCTAGCCGTCTCCACTCGAGAGGAATCACGAGGGTCCCGCCCACATCCAGAGGATCCCCGTTTCCGCCTCGTAGCTCGAGATGAGGGAACGTTTCCCTGCTTCATCGGGAAAGATTTCCCGGCGTTCCCGTCGCAACTCAAGAGGAGGCCCTCTCAACAGGAACGGCGAGAGGAACTCCAGGGTCGTGCCACCATTCCAAGAGTCCCCCAGATGTCTCAGTCCATTCCAGAGGAACCTCTTTTCCCTTCACCGGCTCGTCTTTCACGCCGAGGATCGACTCACACCAAGGTGGCACGTGGCACAGCCCTGTGGGAAAGCCTCGTGGGAAAGCCTCGAGGGACAGCCTCGAGGGAAAGCCACAGATCCCTTGATCCACGTGACAGGAAGCGTGACACTACTGCTGCAGCTCGGGAGGAAAGCGCACGTGCATGCCCCCACTCGAGACGAGGCCTGACTCCCCTGGGGAGACTCAGAAGCACCCCAAGATCCATGGCAACACTGGAGAGGAATCCTCAGGTTCCGGCCCCGACTCCACACAAGGACTGAGGCCCCGGCATGGACGGGAGAGGAATCCCGAGAGGTCCCCTAGCAACTCGCATGGGGACTGGCCTTTCCTGAGGCCACCAGAGCGGGTCCCTGAGGTCCCCGTCGTAACTCGAGAAGACCTGCCGCAACTCGAGAAAATCCAGGAGGTTCTCCCCTCCAGGCGAGATGAGGCCCATTTCCGCTGAGGCGTCTCGAGGCTGATCACACCTCACCTCTGGAACTTCGAAAGGCTCCTTCACACCCTTGGTGCAAATCAAGAAGTTCCCCGACATACCCGTCTCCACTCGAGGGGAATCACGAGGGTCCCGCCCACATCCAGAGGAGCCCCGTTTCCGCCTCGTAGCTCGAGATGAGGGATCCTTTCCCTGCTTCGTCGGGAAAGAGTTCCCGGCGTTCCCGTCGCATCTCAAGAGGAGGCCCTCTCAACAGGAACGGCGAGAGGAACTCCAGGGTCGTGCCACCATTCCAAGAGTCCCCCAGATGTCTCAGTCCATTCCAGAGGAACCTCTTTTCCCTTCACCGGCTCGTCTTTCGCGCCGAGGATCGACTCACACCAAGGTGGCACGTGGCACAGCCCTGTGGGAAAGCCTCGTGGGAAAGCCTCTAGGGACAGCCTCGAGGGAAAGCCACAGATCCCTTGATCCACGTGACAGGAAGCGTGACACTACTGCTGCAGCTCGGGAGGAAAGCGCACGTGCATGCCCCCACTCGAGACGAGGCCTGACTCCCCTGGGGAGACTCAGAAGCACCCCAAGATCCATGGCAACACTGGAGAGGAATCCTCAGGTTCCGGCCCCGACTCCACACAAGGACTGAGGCCCCGGCATGGACGGGAGAGGAATCCCGAGAGGTCCCCTAGCAACTCGCATGGGGACTGGCCTTTCCTGAGGCCACCAGAGCGGGTCCCTGAGGTCCCCGTCGTAACTCGAGAAGACCTGCCGCAGCTCGAGAAAATCCAGGAGGTTCTCCCCTCCAGGCGAGATGAGGCCCATTTCCGCTGAGGCGTCTCGAGGCTGATCACACCTCACCTCTGGAACTTCGAAAGGGTCCTTCACACCCTTGGTGCAAATCCAGAAGTTCCCCGACCTAGCCGTCTCCACTCGAGAGGAATCACGAGGGTCCCGCCGACATCCAGAGGAGCCCCGTTTCCGCCTCGTAGCTCGAGATGAGGGATCCTTTCCCTGCTTCGTCGGGAAAGAGTTCCCGGCGTTCCCGTCGCATCTCAAGAGGAGGCCCTCTCAACAGGAACGGCGAGAGGAACTCCAGGGTCGTGCCACCATTCCAAGAGTCCCCCAGATGTCTCAGTCCATTCCACAGGAACCTCTTTTCCCTTCACTGGCTCGTCTTTCACGCCGAGGATCGACTCACACCAAGGTGGCACGTGGCACAGCCCTGTGGCAAAGTCTCGTGGGAAAGCCTCGAGGGACAGCCTCGAGGGAAAGCCACAGATCCCTTGATCCACGTGACAGGAAGCGTGACACTACTGCTGCAGCTCGGGAGGAAAGCGCACGTGCATGCCCCCACTCGAGACGAGGCCTGACTCCCCTGGGGAGACTCAGAAGCACCCCAAGATCCATGGCAACACTGGAGAGGAATCCTCAGGTTCCGGCCCCGACTCCACACAAGGACTGAGGCCCCGGCATGGACGGGAGAGGAATCCCGAGAGGTCCCCTAGCAACTCGCATGGGGACTGGCCTTTCCTGAGGCCACCAGAGCGGGTCCCTGAGGTCCCCGTCGTAACTCGAGAAGACCTGCCGCAACTCGAGAAAATCCAGGAGGTTCTCCCCTCCAGGCGAGATGAGGCCCATTTCCGCTGAGGCGTCTCGAGGCTGATCACACCTCACCTCTGGAACTTCGAAAGGGTCCTTCACACCCTTGGTGCAAATCAAGAAGTTCCCCGACCTAGCCGTCTCCACTCGAGAGGAATCACGAGGGTCCCGCCCACATCCAGAGAAGCCCCGTTTCCGCCTCGTAGCTCTAGATGAGGGATCCTTTCCCTGCTTCGTCGGGAAAGAGTTCCCGGCGTTCCCGTCGCATCTCAAGAGGAGGCCCTCTCAACAGGAACGGCGAGAGGAACTCCAGGGTCGTGCCACCATTCCAAGAGTCCCCCAGATGTCTCAGTCCATTCCAGAGGAACCTCTTTTCCCTTCACCGGCTCGTCTTTCACGCCGAGGATCGACTCACACCAAGGTGGCACGTGGCACAGCCCTGTGGGAAAGCCTCGTGGGAAAGCCTCGAGGGACAGCCTCGAGGGAAAGCCACAGATCCCTTGATCCACGTGACAGGAAGCGTGACACTACTGCTGCAGCTCGGGAGGAAAGCGCACGTGCAAGCCCCCACTCGAGACGTGGCCTGACTCCCCTGGGGAGACTCAGAAGCACCCCAAGATCCATGGCAACACTGGAGAGGAATCCTCAGGTTCCGGCCCCGACTCAACACAAGGACTGAGGCCCCGGCATGGACGGGAGAGGAATCCCGAGAGGTCCCCTAGCAACTCGCATGGGGACTGGCCTTTCCTGAGGCCACCAGAGCGGGTCCCTGAGGTCCCCGTCGTAACTCGAGAAGACCTGCCGCAACTCGAGAAAATCCAGGAGGTTCTCCCCTCCAGGCGAGATGAGGCCCATTTCCGCTGAGGCGTCTCGAGGCTGATCACACCTCACCTCTGGAACTTCGAAAGGGTCCTTCACACCCTTGGTGCAAATCAAGAAGTTCCCCGACCTAGCCTTCTCCACTCGAGAGGAATCACGAGGGTCCCGCCCACATCCAGAGGAGCCCCGTTTCCGCCTCGTAGCGCGAGATGAGGGATCCTTTCCCTGCTTCGTCGGGAAAGAGTTCCCGGCGTTCCCGTCGCATCTCAAGAGGAGGCCCTCTCAACAGGAACGGTGAGAGGAACTCCAGGGTCGTGCCACCATTCCAAGAGTCCCCCAGATGTCTCAGTCCATTCCAGAGGAACCTCTTTTCCCTTCACTGGCTCGTCTTTCACGCCGAGGATCGACTCACACCAAGGTGGCACGTGGCACAGCCCTGTGGGAAAGCCTCGTGGGAAAGCCTCGAGGGACAGCCTCGAGGGAAAGCCACAGATCCCTTGATCCACGTGACAGGAAGCGTGACACTACTGCTGCAGCTCGGGAGGAAAGCGCACGTGCATACCCCCACTCGAGACGAGGCCTGACTCCCCTGGGGAGACTCAGAAGCACCCCAAGATCCATGGCAACACTGGAGAGGAATCCTCAGGTTCCGGCCCCGACTCCACACAAGGACTGAGGCCCCGGCATGGACGGGAGAGGAATCCCGAGCGGTCCCCTAGCAACTCGCATGGGGACTGGCCTTTCCTGAGGCCACCAGAGCGGCTCCCTGAGGTCCCCGTCGTAACTCAAGAAGACCTGCCGCAACTCGAGAAAATCCAGGAGGTTCTCCCCTCCAGGCGAGATGAGGCCCATTTCCGCTGAGGAGTCTCGAGGCTGATCACACCTCACCTGTGGAACTTCGAAAGGGTCCTTCACACCCTTGGTGCAAATCAAGAAGTTCCCCGACCTAGCCGTCTCCACTCGAGAGGAATCACGAGGGTCCCGCCCACATCCAGAGGAGCCCCGATTCCGCCTCGTAGCTCGAGATGAGGGATCCTTTCCCTGCTTCGTCGGGAAAGAGTTCCCGGCGTTCCCGTCGCATCTCAAGAGGAGGCCCTCTCAACAGGAACGGCGAGAGGAACTCCAGGGTCGTGCCACCATTCCAAGAGTCCCCCAGATGTCTCAGTCCATTCCAGAGGAACCTCTTTTCCCTTCACCGGCTGGTGTTTCACGCCGAGGATCGACTCACACCAAGGTGGCACGTGGCACAGCCCTGTGGGAAAGCCTCGTGGGAAAGCCTCGAGGGACAGCCTCGAGGGAAAGCCACAGATCCCTTGATCCACGTGACAGGAAGCGTGACACTACTGCTGCAGCTCGGGAGGAAAGCGCACGTGCATGCCCCCACTCGAGACGAGGCCTGACTCCCCTGGGGAGACTCAGAAGCACCCCAAGATCCATGGCAACACTGGAGAGGAATCCTCAGGTTCCGGCCCCGACTCCACACAAGGACTGAGGCCCCGGCATGGACGGGAGAGGAATCCCGAGAGGTCCCCTAGCAACTCGCATGGGGACTGGCCTTTCCTGAGGCCACCAGAGCGGGTCCCTGAGGTCCCCGTCGTAACTCGAGAAGACCTGCCGCAACTCGAGAAAATCCAGGAGGTTCTCCCCTCCAGGCGAGATGAGGCCCATTTCCGCTGAGGCGTCTCGAGGCTGATCACACCTCACCTCTGGAACTTCGAAAGGCTCCTTCACACCCTTGGTGCAAATCAAGAAGTTCCCCGACATACCCGTCTCCACTCGAGGGGAATCACGAGGGTCCCGCCCACATCCAGAGGAGCCCCGTTTCCGCCTCGTAGCTCGAGATGAGGGATCCTTTCCCTGCTTCATCGGGAAAGAGTTCCCGGCGTTCCCGTCGCATCTCAAGAGGAGGCCCTCTCAACAGGAACGGCGAGAGGAACTCCAGGGTCGTGCCACCATTCCAAGAGTCCCCCAGATGTCTCAGTCCATTCCACAGGAACCTCTTTTCCCTTCACCGGCTCGTCTTTCACGCCGAGGATCGACTCACACCAAGGTGGCACGTGGCACAGCCCTGTGGGAAAGCCTCGTGGGAAAGCCTCGAGGGACAGCCTCGAGGGAAAGCCACAGATCCCTTGATCCACGTGACAGGAAGCGTGACACTACTGCTGCAGCTCGGGAGGAAAGCGCACGTGCATGCCCCCACTCGAGACGAGGCCTGACTCCCCTGGGGAGACTCAGAAGCACCCCAAGATCCATGGCAACACTGGAGAGGAATCCTCAGGTTCCGGCCCCGTCTCCACACAAGGACTGAGGCCCCGGCATGGACGGGAGAGGAATCCCGAGAGGTCCCCTAGCAACTCGCATGGGGACTGGCCTTTCCTGAGGCCACCAGAGCGGCTCCCTGAGGTCCCCGTCGTAACTCGAGAAGACCTGCCGCAACTCGAGAAAATCCAGGAGGTTCTCCCCTCCAGTCGAGATGAGGCCCATTTCCGCTGAGGCGTCTCGAGGCTGATCACACCTCACCTCTGGAACTTCGAAAGGGTCCTTCACACCCTTGGTGCAAATCAAGAAGTTCCCCGACCTAGCCGTCTCCACTCGAGAGGAATCACGAGGGTCCCGCCCACATCCAGAGGAGCCCCGTTTCCGCCTCGTAGCTCGAGATGAGGGATCCTTTCCCTGCTTCGTCGGGAAAGAGTTCCCGGCGTTCCCGGCGCATCTCAAGAGGAGGCCCTCTCAAAAGGAACGGTGAGAGGAACTCCAGGGTCGTGCCACCATTCCAAGAGTCCCCCAGATGTCTCAGTCCATTCCAGAGGAACCTCTTTTCCCTTCACCGGCTCGTCTTTCACGCCGAGGATCGACTCACACCAAGGTGGCACGTGGCACAGCCCTGTGGGAAAGCCTCGTGGGAAAGCCTCGAGGGACAGCCTCGAGGGAAAGCCACAGATCCCTTGATCCACGTGACAGGAAGCGTGACACAACTGCTGCAGCTCGGGAGGAAAGCGCACGTGCATGCCCTTACTCGAGACGAGGCCTGACTCCCCTGGGGAGACTCAGAAGCACCCCAAGGTCCATGGCAACACTGGAGAGGAATCCTCAGGTTCCGGCCCCGACTCCACACAAGGACTGAGGCCCCGGCATGGACGGGAGAGGAATCCCGAGAGGTCCCCTAGCAACTCGCATGGGGACTGGCCTTTCCTGAGGCCACCAGAGCGGGTCCCTGAGGTCCCCGTCGTAACTCGAGAAGACCTGCCGCAACTCGAGAAAATCCAGGAGGTTCTCCCCTCCAGGCGAGATGAGGCCCATTTCCGCAGAGGCGTCTCGAGGCTGATCACACCTCACCTCTGGAACTTCGAAAGGGTCCTTCACACCCTTGGTGCAAATCAAGAAGTTCCCCGACCTAGACGTCTCCCCTCGAGAGGAATCACGAGGGTCCCGCCCACATCCAGAGGAGCCCCGTTTCCGCCTCGTAGCTCGAGATGAGGGAACCTTTCCCTGCTTCGTCGGGAAAGAGTTCCCGGCGTTCCCGTCGCATCTCAAGAGGAGGCCCTCTCAACAGGAACGGCGAGAGGAACTCCAGGGTCGTGCCACCATTCCAAGAGTCCCCCAGATGTCTCAGTCCATTCCAGAGGAACCTCTTTTCCCTTCACCGGCTCATCTTTCACGCCGAGGATCGACTCACACCAAGGTGGCACGTGGCACAGCCCTGTGGGAAAGCCTCGTGGGAAAGCCTCGAGGGACAGCCTCGAGGGAAAGCCACAGATCCCTTGATCCACGTGACAGGAAGCGTGACACTACTGCTGCAGCTCGGGAGGAAAGCGCACGTGCATGCCCCCACTCGAGACGAGGCCTGACTCCCCTGGGGAGACTCAGAAGCACCCCAAGATCCATGGCAACACTGGAGAGGAATCCTCAGGTTCCGGCCCCGTCTCCACACAAGGACTGAGGCCCCGGCATGGACGGGAGAGGAATCCCGAGAGGTCCCCTAGCAACTCGCATGGGGACTGGCCTTTCCTGAGGCCACCAGAGCGGGTCCCTGAGGTCCCCGTCGTAACTCGAGAAGACCTGCCGCAACTCGAGAAAATCCAGGAGGTTCTCCCCTCCAGTCGAGATGAGGCCCATTTCCGCTGAGGCGTCTCGAGGCTGATCACACCTCACCTCTGGAACTTCGAAAGGGTCCTTCACACCCTTGGTGCAAATCAAGAAGTTCCCCGACCTAGCCGTCTCCACTCGAGAGGAATCACGAGGGTCCCGCCCACATCCAGAGGAGCCCCGTTTCCGCCTCGTAGCTCGAGATGAGGGATCCTTTCCCTGCTTCGTCGGGAAAGAGTTCCCGGCGTTCCCGGCGCATCTCAAGAGGAGGCCCTCTCAAAAGGAACGGCGAGAGGAACTCCAGGGTCGTGCCACCATTCCAAGAGTCCCCCAGATGTCTCAGTCCATTCCAGAGGAACCTCTTTTCCCTTCACCGGCTCGTCTTTCACGCCGAGGATCGACTCACACCAAGGTGGCACGTGGCACAGCCCTGTGGGAAAGCCTCGTGGGAAAGCCTCGAGGGACAGCCTCGAGGGAAAGCCACAGATCCCTTGATCCACGTGACAGGAAGCGTGACACAACTGCTGCAGCTCGGGAGGAAAGCGCACGTGCATGCCCTTACTCGAGACGAGGCCTGACTCCCCTGGGGAGACTCAGAAGCACCCCAAGATCCATGGCAACACTGGAGAGGAATCCTCAGGTTCCGGCCCCGACTCCACACAAGGACTGAGGCCCCGGCATGGACGGGAGAGGAATCCCGAGAGGTCCCCTAGCAACTCGCATGGGGACTGGCCTTTCCTGAGGCCACCAGAGCGGGTCCCTGAGGTCCCCGTCGTAACTCGAGAAGACCTGCCGCAACTCGAGAAAATCCAGGAGGTTCTCCCCTCCAGGCGAGATGAGGCCCATTTCCGCAGAGGCGTCTCGAGGCTGATCACACCTCACCTCTGGAAATTCGAAAGGGTCCTTCACACCCTTGGTGCAAATCAAGAAGTTCCCCGACCTAGACGTCTCCCCTCGAGAGGAATCACGAGGGTCCCGCCCACATCCAGAGGAGCCCCGTTTCCGCCTCGTAGCTCGAGATGAGGGAACATTTCCCTGCTTCGTCGGGAAAGAGTTCCCGGCGTTCCCGTCGCATCTCAAGAGGAGGCCCTCTCAACAGGAACGGCGAGAGGAACTCCAGGGTCGTGCCACCATTCCAAGAGTCCCCCAGATGTCTCAGTCCATTCCAGAGGAACCTCTTTTCCCTTCACCGGCTCATCTTTCACGCCGAGGATCGACTCACACCAAGGTGGCACGTGGCACAGCCCTGTGGGAAAGCCTCGTGGGAAAGCCTCGAGGGACAGCCTCGAGGGAAAGCCACAGATCCCTTGATCCACGTGACAGGAAGCGTGACACTACTGCTGCAGCTCGGGAGGAAAGCGCACGTGCATGCCCCCACTCGAGACGAGGCCTGACTCCCCTGGGGAGACTCAGAAGCACCCCAAGATCCATGGCAACACTGGAGAGGAATCCTCAGGTTCGGGCCCCGACTCCACACAAGGACTGAGGCCCCGGCATGGACGGGAGAGGAATCCCGAGAGGTCCCCTAGCAACTCGCATGGGGACTGGCCTTTCCTGAGGCCACCAGAGCGGCTCCCTGAGGTCCCCGTCGTAACTCGAGAAGACCTGCCGCAACTCGAGAAAATCCAGGAGGTTCTCCCCTCCAGGCGAGATGAGGCCCATTTCCGCTGAGGCGTCTCGAGGCTGATCACACCTCACCTCTGGAACTTCGAAAGGCTCCTTCACACCCTTGGTGCAAATCAAGAAGTTCCCCGACCTAGCCGTCTCCACTCGAGAGGAATCACGAGGGTCCCGCCCACATCCAGAGGAGCCCCGTTTCGGCCGCGTACCTCGAGATGAGGGATCCTTTCCCTGCTTCGTCGGGAAAGAGTTCCCGGCGTTCCCGTCGCATCTCAAGAGGAGGCCCTCTCAACAGGAACGGCGAGAGGAACTCCAGGGTCGTGCCACCATTCCAAGAGTCCCCCAGATGTCTCAGTCCATTCCACAGGAACCTCTTTTCCCTTCACCGGCTCGTCTTTCACGCCGAGGATCGACTCACACCAAGGTGGCACGTGGCACAGCCCTGTGGGAAAGCCTCGTGGGAAAGCCTCGAGGGACAGCCTCGAGGGAAAGCCACAGATCCCTTGATCCACGTGACAGGAAGCGTGACACTACTGCTGCAGCTCGGGAGGAAAGCGCACGTGCATGTCCCCACTCGAGACGAGGCCTGACTCCCCTGGGGAGACTCAGAAGCACCCCAAGATCCATGGCAACACTGGAGAGGAATCCTCAGGTTCCGGCCCCGACTCCACACAAGGACTGAGGCCCCGGCATGGACGGGAGAGGAATCCCGAGAGGTCCCCTAGCAACACGCATGGGGACTGGCCTTTCCTGAGGCCACCAGAGCGGGTCCCTGAGGTCCCCGTCGTAACTCGAGAAGACCTGCCGCAGCTCGAGAAAATCCAGGAGGTTCTCCCCTCCAGGCGAGATGAGGCCCATTTCCGCAGAGGCGTCTCGAGGCTGATCCCACCTCACCTCTGGAACTTCGAAAGGGTCCTTCACACCCTTGGGCAAATCAAGAAGTTCCCCGACCTAGCCGTCTCCACTCGAGAGGAATCACGAGGGTCCCGCCCACATCCAGAGGAGCCCCGTTTCCGCCTCGTAGCTCGAGATGAGGGAACGTTTCCCTGCTTCGTCGGGAAAGAGTTCCCGGCGTTCCCGTCGCGTCTCAAGAGGAGGCCCTCTCAACAGGAACGGCGAGAGGAACTCCAGGGTCGTGCCACCATTCCAAGAGTCCCCCAGATGTCTCAGTCCATTCCAGAGGAACCTCTTTTCCCTTCACCGGCTCGTCTTTCACGCCGAGGATCGACTCACACCAAGGTGGCACGTGGCACAGCCCTGTGGGAAAGCCTCGTGGGAAAGCCTCGAGGGACAGCCTCGAGGGAAAGCCACAGATCCCTTGATCCACGTGACAGGAAGCGTGACACTACTGCTGCAGCTCGGGAGGAAAGCGCACGTGCAAGCCCCCACTCGAGACGAGGCCTGACTCCCCTGGGGAGACTCAGAAGCACCCCAAGATCCATGGCAACACTGGAGAGGAATCCTCAGGTTCCGGCCCCAACTCCACACAAGGACTGAGGCCCCGGCATGGACGGGAGAGGAATCCCAAGAGGTCCCCTAGCAACTCGCATGGGGACTGGCCTTTCCTGAGGCCACCAGAGCGGGTCCCTGAGGTCCCCGTCGTAACTCGAGAAGACCTGCCGCAACTCGAGAAAATCCAGGAGGTTCTCCCCTCCAGGCGAGATGAGGCCCATTTCCGCAGAGGCGTCTCGAGGCTGATCACACCTCACCTCTGGAACTTCGAAAGGGTCCTTCACACCCTTGGTGCAAATCAAGAAGTTCCCCGACCTAGCCGTCTCCACTCGAGAGGAATCACGAGGGTCCCGCCCACATCCAGAGGAGCCCCGTTTCCGCCTCGTAGCTCGAGATGAGGGAACCTTTCCCTGCTTCGTCGGGAAAGAGTTCCCGGCGTTCCCGTCGCATCTCAAGAGGAGGCCCTCTCAACAGGAACAGCGAGAGGAACTCCAGGGTCGTGCCACCATTCCAAGAGTCCCCCAGATGTCTCAGTCCATTCCAGAGGAACCTCTTTTCCCTTCACCGGCTCGTCTTTCACGCCGAGGATCGACTCACACCAAGGTGGCACGTGGCACAGCCCTGTGGGAAAGCCTCGTGGGAAAGCCTCGAGGGACAGCCTCGAGGGAAAGCCACAGATCCCTTGATCCACGTGACAGGAAGCGTGACACTACTGCTGCAGCTCGGGAGGAAAGCGCACGTGCAAGCCCCCACTCGAGACGAGGCCTGACTCCCCTGGGGAGACTCAGAAGCACCCCAAGATCCATGGCAACACTGGAGAGGAATCCTCAGGTTCCGGCCCCGACTCCACACAAGGACTGAGGACCCGGCATGGACGGGAGAGGAATCCCGAGAGGTCCCCTAGCAACTCGCATGGGGACTGGCCTTTCCTGAGGCCACCAGAGCGGGTCCCTGAGGTCCCCATCGTAACTCGAGAAGACCTGCCGCAACTCGAGAAAATCCAGGAGGTTCTCCCCTCCAGGCGAGATGAGGCCCATTTCCGCAGAGGCGTCTCGAGGCTGATCACACCTCACCTCTGGAACTTCGAAAGGGTCCTTCACACCCTTGGTGCAAATCAAGAAGTTCCCCGACCTAGCCGTCTCCACTCGAGAGGAATCACGAGGGTCCCGCCCACATCCAGAGGAGCCCCGTTTCCGCCTCGTAGCTCGAGATGAGGGAACCTTTCCCTGCTTCGTCGGGAAAGAGTTCCCGGCGTTCCCGTCGCATCTCAAGAGGAGGCCCTCTCAACAGGAACGGCGAGAGGAACTCCAGGGTCGTGCCACCATTCCAAGAGTCCCCCAGATGTCTCAGTCCATTCCAGAGGAACCTCTTTTCCCTTCACCGGCTCGTCTTTCACGCCGAGGATCGACTCACACCAAGGTGGCACGTGGCACAGCCCTGTGGGAAAGCCTCGTGGGAAAGCCTCGAGGGACAGCCTCGAGGGAAAGCCACAGATCCCTTGATCCACGTGACAGGAAGCGTGACACTACTGCTGCAGCTCGGGAGGAAAGCGCACGTGCAAGCCCCCACTCGAGACGAGGCCTGACTCCCCTGGGGAGACTCAGAAGCACCCCAAGAACCATGGCAACACTGGAGAGGAATCCTCAGGTTCCGGCCCCGACTCCACACAAGGACTGAGGCCCCGGCATGGACGGGAGAGTAATCCCGAGAGGTCCCCTAGCAACTCGCATGGGGACTGGCCTTTCCTGAGGCCACCAGAGCGGGTCCCTGAGGTCCCCGTCGTAACTCGAGAAGACCTGCCGCAACTCGAGAAAATCCAGGAGGTTCTCCCCTCCAGGCGAGATGAGGCCCATTTCCGCTGAGGCGTCTCGAGGCTGATCACACCTCACCTCTGGAACTTCGAAAGGGTCCTTCACACCCTTGGTGCAAATCAAGAAGTTCCCCGACCTAGCCGCCTCCACTCGAGAGGAATTACGAGGGTCCCGCCCACATCCAGAGGAGCCCCGTTTCCGCCTCGTAGCTCTAGATGAGGGATCCTTTCCCTGCTTCGTCGGGAAAGAGTTCCCGGCGTTCCCGTCGCATCTCAAGAGGAGGCCCTCTCAACAGGAACGGCGAGAGGAACTCCAGGGTCGTGCCACCATTCCAAGAGTCACCCAGATGTCTCAATCCATTCCAGAGGAACCTCTTTTCCCTTCACCGGCTCGTCTTTCACGCCGAGGATCGACTCACACCAAGGTAGCACGTGGCACAGCCCTGTGGGAAAGCCTAGTGGGAAAGCCTCGAGGGACAGCCTCGAGGGAAAGCCACAGATCCCTTGATCCACGTGACAGGAAGCGTGACACTACTGCTGCAGCTCGGGAGGAAAGCGCACGTGCATGCCCCCACTCGAGACGAGGCCTGACTCCCCTGGGGAGACTCAGAAGCACCCCAAGATCCATGGCAACACAGGAGAGGAATCCTCAGGTTCCGGCCCCGACTTCACACAAGGACTGAGGCCCCGGCATGGACGGGAGAGGAATCCCGAGAGGTCCCCTAGCAACTCGCATGGGGACTGGCCTTTCCTGAGGCCACCAGAGCGGGTCCCTGAGGTCCCCGTCGTAACTCGAGAAGACCTGCCGCAACTCGAGAAAATCCGGGAGGTTCTCCCCTCCAGGCGAGATGAGGCCCATTTCTGTTGAGGCGTCTCGAGGCTGATCACACCTCCCCTCTGGAACTTCGATAGGGTCATTCACACCCTTGGTGCAAATCAAGAAGTTCCCCGACATACCCGTCTCCACTCGAGAGAAATCACGAGGGTCCCGCCCACATCCAGAGGAGCCCCGTTTCCGCCTCATAGCTCGAGATGAGGGATCCTTTCCCTGCTTCGTCGGGAAAGAGTTCCCGGCGTTCCCGTCGCATCTCAAGAGGAGGCCCTCTTAACAGGAATGTCGAGAGGAACTCCAGGGTCGTGCCACCATTCCAAGAGTCCCCCAGATGTCTCAGTCCATTCCAGAGGAACCTCTTTTCCCTTCACCGGCTCGTCTGTCACGCCGAGGATCGACTCACACCAAGGTGGCACGTGGCACAGCCCTGTGGGAAAGCCTCGTGGGAAAGCCTCGAGGGACAGCCTCGAGGGAAAGCCACAGATCCCTTGATCCACGTGCCAGGAAGCGTGACACTACTGCTGCAGCTCGGGAGGAAAGCGCACGTGCAAGCCCCCACTCGAGACGAGGCCTGACTCCCCTGGGGAGACTCAGAAGCACCCCAAGATCCATGGCAACACTGGAGAGGAATCCTCAGGTTCCGGCCCCGACTCCACACAAGGACTGAGGCCCCGGCATGGACGGGAGAGGAATCCCGAGAGGTCCCCTAGCAACTCGCATGGGGACTGGCCTTTCCTGAGGCCACCAGAGCGGGTCCCTGAGGTCCCCGTCGTAACTCGAGAAGACCTGCCGCAACTCGAGAAAATCCAGGAGGTTCTCCCCTCCAGGCGAGATGAGGCCCATTTCCGCTGAGGAGTCTCGAGGCTGATCACACCTCACCTGTGGAACTTCGAAAGGGTCATTCACACCCTTGGTGCAAATCAAGAAGTTCCCCGACCTAGCCGTCTCCACTCGAGAGGAATCACGAGGGTCCCGCCCACATCCAGAGGAGCCCCGATTCCGCCTCGTAGCTCGAGATGAGGGATCCTTTCCCTGCTTCGTCGGGAAAGAGTTCCCGGCGTTCCCGTCGCATCTCAAGAGGAGGCCCTCTCAACAGGAACGGCGAGAGGAACTCCAGGGTCGTGCCACCATTCCAAGAGTCCCCCAGATGTCTCAGTCCATTCCAGAGGAACCTCTTTTCCCTTCACCGGCTGGAGTTTCACGCCGAGGATCGACTCACACCAAGGTGGCACGTGGCACAGCCCTGTGGGAAAGCCTCGTGGGAAAGCCTCGAGGGACAGCCTCGAGGGAAAGCCACAGATCCCTTGATCCACGTGACAGGAAGCGTGACACTACTGCTGCAGCTCGGGAGGAAAGCGCACGTGCATGCCCCCACTCGAGACGAGGCCTGACTCCCCTGGGGAGACTCAGAAGCACCCCAAGATCCATGGCAACACTGGAGAGGAATCCTCAGGTTCCGGCCCCGACTCCACACAAGGACTGAGGCCCCGGCATGGACGGGAGAGGAATCCCGAGAGGTCCCCTAGCAACTCGCATGGGGACTGGCCTTTCCTGAGGCCACCAGAGCGGCTCCCTGAGGTCCCCGTCGTAACTCGAGAAGACCTGCCGCAACTCGAGAAAATCCAGGAGGTTCTCCCCTCCAGGCGAGATGAGGCCCATTTCCGCTGAGGCGTCTCGAGGCTGATCACACCTCACCTCTGGAACTTCGAAAGGCTCCTTCACACCCTTGGTGCAAATCAAGAAGTTCCCCGACCTAGCCGTCTCCACTCGAGAGGAATCACGAGGGTCCCGCCCACATCCAGAGGAGCCCCGTTTCCGCCTCGTAGCTCGAGATGAGGGATCCTTTCCCTGCTTCGTCGGGAAAGAGTTCCCGGCGTTCCCGTCGCATCTCAAGAGGAGGCCCTCTCAACAGGCACGGCGAGAGGAACTCCAGGGTCGTGCCACCATTCCAAGAGTCCCCCAGATGTCTCAGTCCATTCCAGAGGAACCTCTTTTCCCTTCACCGGCTCATCTGTCACGCCGAGGATCGACTCACACCAAGGTGGCACGTGGCACAGCCCTGTGGGAAAGCCTCGTGGGAAAGCCTCGAGGGACAGCCTCGAGGGAAAGCCACAGATCCCTTGATCCACGTGCCAGGAAGCGGGACACTACTGCTGCAGCTCGGGAGGAAAGCGCACGTGCAAGCCCCCACTCGAGACGAGGCCTGACTCCCCTGGGGAGACTCAGAAGCACCCCAAGATCCATGGCAACACTGGAGAGGAATCCTCAGGTTCCGGCCCCGACTCCACACAAGGACTGAGGCCCCGGCATGGACGGGAGAGGAATCCCGAGAGGTCCCCTAGCAACTCGCATGGGGACTGGCCTTTCCTGAGGCCACCAGAGCGGGTCCCTGAGGTCCCCGTCGTAACTCGAGAAGACCTGCCGCAACTCGAGAAAATCCAGGAGGTTCTCCCCTCCAGGCGAGATGAGGCCCATTTCCGCTGAGGAGTCTCGAGGCTGATCACACCTCACCTGTGGAACTTCGAAAGGGTCATTCACACCCTTGGTGCAAATCAAGAAGTTCCCCGACCTAGCCGTCTCCACTCGAGAGGAATCACGAGGGTCCCGCCCACATCCAGAGGAGCCCCGATTCCGCCTCGTAGCTCGAGATGAGGGATCCTTTCCCTGCTTCGTCGGGAAAGAGTTCCCGGCGTTCCCGTCGCATCTCAAGAGGAGGCCCTCTCAACAGGAACGGCGAGAGGAACTCCAGGGTCGTGCCACCATTCCAAGAGTCCCCCAGATGTCTCAGTCCATTCCAGAGGAACCTCTTTTCCCTTCACCGGCTGGTGTTTCACGCCGAGGATCGACTCACACCAAGGTGGCACGTGGCACAGCCCTGTGGGAAAGCCTCGTGGGAAAGCCTCGAGGGACAGCCTCGAGGGAAAGCCACAGATCTCTTGATCCACGTGACAGGAAGCGTGACACTACTGCTGCAGCTCGGGAGGAAAGCGCACGTGCATGCCCCCACTCGAGACGAGGCCTGACTCCCCTGGGGAGACTCAGAAGCACCCCAAGATCCATGGCAACACTGGAGAGGAATCCTCAGGTTCCGGCCCCGACTCCACACAAGGACTGAGGCCCCGGCATGGACGGGAGAGGAATCCCGAGAGGTCCCCTAGCAACTCGCATGGGGACTGGCCTTTCCTGAGGCCACCAGAGCGGCTCCCTGAGGTCCCCGTCGTAACTCGAGAAGACCTGCCGCAACTCGAGAAAATCCAGGAGGTTCTCCCCTCCAGGCGAGATGAGGCCCATTTCCGCTGAGGCGTCTCGAGGCTGATCACACCTCACCTCTGGAACTTCGAAAGGCTCCTTCACACCCTTGGTGCAAATCAAGAAGTTCCCCGACCTAGCCGTCTCCACTCGAGAGGAATCACGAGGGTCCCGCCCACATCCAGAGGAGCCCCGTTTCCGCCTCGTAGCTCGAGATGAGGGATCCTTTCCCTGCTTCGTCGGGAAAGAGTTCCCGGCGTTCCCGTCGCATCTCAAGAGGAGGCCCTCTCAACAGGCACGGCGAGAGGAACTCCAGGGTCGTGCCACCATTCCAAGAGTCCCCCAGATGTCTCAGTCCATTCCAGAGGAACCTCTTTTCCCTTCACCGGCTCATCTGTCACGCCGAGGATCGACTCACACCAAGGTGGCACGTGGCACAGCCCTGTGGGAAAGCCTCGTGGGAAAGCCTCGAGGGACAGCCTCGAGGGAAAGCCACAGATCCCTTGATCCACGTGCCAGGAAGCGTGACACTACTGCTGCAGCTCGGGAGGAAAGCGCACGTGCATGCCCCCACTTGAGACGAGGCCTGACTCCCCTGGGGAGAATCAGAAGCACCCCAAGATCCATGGCAACACTGGAGAGGAATCCTCAGGTTCCGGCCCCGACTCCACACAAGGACTGAGGCCCCGGCATGGACGGGAGAGGAATCCCGAGAGGTCCCCTAGCAACTCGCATGGGGACTGGCCTTTCCTGAGGCCACCAGAGCGGGTCCCTGAGGTCCCCGTCGTAACTCGAGAAGACCTGCCGCAACTCGAGAAAATCCAGGAGGTTCTCCCCTCCAGGCGAGATGAGGCCCATTTCCGCAGAGGTGTCTCGAGGCTGATCACACCTCACCTCTGGAACTTCGAAAGGGTCCTTCACACCCTTGGTGCAAATCAAGAAGTTCCCCGACCTAGCCGTCTCCACTCGAGAGGAATCACGAGGGTCCCGCCCACATCCAGAGGAGCCCCGTTTCCGCCTCGTAGCTCGAGATGAGGGAACGTTTCCCTGCTTCGTCGGGAAAGATTTCCTGGCGTTCCCGTCGCATCTCAAGAAGAGGCCCTCTCAACAGGAATGGCGAGAGGAACTCCAGGGTCGTGCCACCATTCCAAGAGTCCCCCAGATGTCTCAGTCCATTCCAGAGGAACCTCTTTTCCCTTCACCGGCTCGTCTTTCACGCCGAGGATCGACTCACACCAAGGTGGCACGTGGCACAGCCCTGTGGGAAAGCCTCGTGGGAAAGCCTCGAGGGACAGCCTCGAGGGAAAGCCACAGATCCCTTGATCCACGTGACAGGAAGCGTGACACTACTGCTGCAGCTCGGGAGGAAAGCGCACGTGCAAGCCCCCACTCGAGACGAGGCCTGACTCCCCTGGGGAGACTCAGAAGCACCCCAAGATCCATGGCAACACTGGAGAGGAATCCTCAGGTTCCGGCCCCGACTCCACACAAGGACTGAGGCCCCGGCATGGACGGGAGAGGAATTCCGAGAGGTCCCCTAGCAACTCGCATGGGGACTGGCCTTTCCTGAGGCCACCAGAGCGGGTCCCTGAGGTCCCCGTCGTAACTCGAGAAGACCTGCCGCAGCTCGAGAAAATCCAGGAGGTTCTCCCCTCCAGGCGAGATGAGGCCCATTTCCGCTGAGGCGTCTCGAGGCTGATCACACCTCACCTCTGGAACTTCGAAAGGGTCCTTCACACCCTTGGTGCAAATCAAGAAGTTCCCCGACCTAGCCGTCTCCACTCGAGAGGAATCACGAGGGTCCCGCCCACATCCAGAGGAGCCCCGTTTCCGCCTCGTAGCTCGAGATGAGGGATCCTTTCCCTGCTTCGTCGGCAAAGAGTTCCCGGCGTTCCCGTCGCATCTCAAGAGGAGGCCCTCTCAACAGGAACGGCGAGAGGAACTCCAGGGTCGTGCCACCATTCCAAGAGTCCCCCAGATGTCTCAGTCCATTCCAGAGGAACCTCTTTTCCCTTCACCGGCTCGTCTTTCACGCCGAGGATCGACTCACACCAAGGTGGCACGTGGCACTGCCCTGTGGGAAAGCCTCGTGGGAAAGCCTCGAGGGACAGCCTCGAGGGAAAGCCACAGATCCCTTGATCCACGTGACAGGAAGCGTGACACTACTGCTGCAGCTCGGGAGGAAAGCGCACGTGCATGCCCCCACTCGAGACGAGGCCTGACTCCCCTGGGGAGACTCAGAAGCACCCCAAGATCCATGGCAACACTGGAGAGGAATCCTCAGGTTCCGGCCCCGACTCCACACAAGGACTGAGGCCCCGGCATGGACGGGAGAGGAATCCCGAGAGGTCCCCTAGCAACTCGCATGGGGACTGGCCTTTCCTGAGGCCACCAGAGCGGGTCCCTGAGGTCCCCGTCGTAACTCGAGAAGACCTGCCGCAACTCGAGAAAATCCAGGAGGTTCTCCCCTCCAGGCGAGATGAGGCCCATTTCCGCTGAGGCGTCTCGAGGCTGATCACACCTCACCTCTGGAACTTCGAAACGGTCCTTCACACCCTTGGTGCAAATCAAGAAGTTCCCCGACCTAGCCGTCTCCACTCGAGAGGAATCACGAGGGTCCCGCCCACATCCAGAGGAGCCCCGTATCCGCCTCGTAGCTCGAGATGAGGGAACCTTTCCCTGCTTCGTCGGGAAAGAGTTCCCGGCGTTCCCGTCGCATCTCAAGAGGAGGCCCTCTCAACAGGAATGGTGAGAGGAACTCCAGGGTCGTGCCACCATTCCAAGAGTCCCCCAGAAGTCTCAGTCCATTCCAGAGGAACCTCTTTTCCCTTCACCGGCTCGTCTTTCACGCCGAGGATCGACTCACACCAAGGTGGCACGTGGCACAGCCCTGTGGGAAAGCCTCGTGGGAAAGCCTCGAGGGACAGCCTCGAGGGAAAGCCACAGATCCCTTGATCCACGTGACAGGAAGCGTGACACTACTGCTGCAGCTCGGGAGGAAAGCGCACGTGCAAGCCCCCACTCGACACGAGGCCTGACTCCCCTGGGGAGACTCAGAAGCACCCCAAGATCCATGGCAACACTGGAGAGGAATCCTCAGGTTCCGGCCCCGACTCCACACAAGGACTGAGGCCCCGGCATGGACGGGAGAGGAATCCCGAGAGGTCCCCTAGCAACTCGCATGGGGACTGGCCTTTCCTGAGGCCACCAGAGCGGGTCCCTGAGGTCCCCGTCGTAACTCGAGAAGACCTGCCGCAACTCGAGAAAATCCAGGAGGTTCTCCCCTCCAGGCGAGATGAGGCCCATTTCCGCTGAGGCGTCTCGAGGCTGATCACACCTCACCTCTGGAACTTCGAAAGGGTCCTTCACACCCTTGGTGCAAATCAAGAAGTTCCCCGACCTAGCCGCCTCCACTCGAGAGGAATTACGAGGGTCCCGCCCAAATCCAGAGGAGCCCCGTTTCCGCCTCGTAGCTCTAGATGAGGGATCCTTTCCCTGCTTCGTCGGGAAAGAGTTCCCGGCATTCCCGTCGCATCTCAAGAGGAGGCCCTCTCAACAGGAACGGCGAGAGGAACTCCAGGGTCGTGCCACCATTCCAAGAGTCCCCCAGATGTCTCAGTCCATTCCAGAGGAACCTCTTTTCCCTTCACCGGCTCGTCTTTCACGCCGAGGATCGACTCACACCAAGGTGGCACGTGGCACTGCCCAGTGGGAAAGCCTCGTGGGAAAGCCTCGAGGGACAGCCTCGAGGGAAAGCCACAGATCCCTTGATCCACGTGACAGGAAGCGTGACACTACTGCTGCAGCTCGGGAGGAAAGCGCACGTGCATGCCCCCACTCGAGACGAGGCCTGACTCCCCTGGGGAGACTCACAAGCACCCCAAGATCCATGGCAACACTGGAGAGGAATCCTCAGGTTCCGGCCCCGACTCCACACAAGGACTGAGGCCCCGGCATGGATGGGAGAGGAATCCCGAGAGGTCCCCTAGCAACTCGCATGGGGACTGGCCTTTCCTGAGGCCACCAGAGCGGGTCCCTGAGGTCCCCGTCGTAACTCGAGAAGACCTGCCGCAACTCGAGAAAATCCAGGAGGTTCTCCCCTCCAGGCGAGATGAGGCCCATTTCCGCTGAGGCGTCTTGAGGCTGATCACACCTCACCTCTGGAACTTCGAAACGGTCCTTCACACCCTTGGTGCAAATCAAGAAGTTCCCCGACCTAGCCGTCTCCACTCGAGAGGAATCACGAGGGTCCCGCCCACATCCAGAGGAGCCCCGTATCCGCCTCGTAGCTCGAGATGAGGGAACCTTTCCCTGCTTCGTCGGGAAAGAGTTCCCGGCGTTCCCGTCGCATCTCAAGAGGAGGCCCTCTCAACAGGAACGGCGAGAGGAACTCCAGGGTCGTGCCACCATTCCAAGAGTCCCCCAGAAGTCTCAGTCCATTCCAGAGGAACCTCTTTTCCCTTCACCGGCTCGTCTTTCACGCCGAGGATCGACTCACACCAAGGTGGCACGTGGCACAGCCCTGTGGGAAAGCCTCGTGGGAAAGCCTCGAGGGACAGCCTCGAGGGAAAGCCACAGATCCCTTGATCCACGTGACAGGAAGCGTGACACTACTGCTGCAGCTCGGGAGGAAAGCGCACGTGCAAGCCCCCACTCGACACGAGGCCTGACTCCCCTGGGGAGACTCAGAAGCACCCCAAGATCCATGGCAACACTGGAGAGGAATCCTCAGGTTCCGGCCCCGACTCCACACAAGGACTGAGGCCCCGGCATGGACGGGAGAGGAATCCCGAGAGGTCCCCTAGCAACTCGCATGGGGACTGGCCTTTCCTGAGGCCACCAGAGCGGGTCCCTGACGTCCCCGTCGTAACTCGAGAAGACCTGCCGCAACTCGAGAAAATCCAGGAGGTTCTCCCCTCCAGGCGAGATGAGGCCCATTTCCGCTGAGGCGTCTCGAGGCTGATCACACCTCACCTCTGGAACTTCGAAAGGGTCCTTCACACCCTTGGTGCAAATCAAGAAGTTCCCCGACCTAGCCGCCTCCACTCGAGAGGAATTACGAGGGTCCCGCCCAAATCCAGAGGAGCCCCGTTTCCGCCTCGTAGCTCTAGATGAGGGATCCTTTCCCTGCTTCGTCGGGAAAGAGTTCCCGGCGTTCCCGTCGCATCTCAAGAGGAGGCCCTCTCAACAGGAACGGCGAGAGGAACTCCAGGGTCGTGCCACCATTCCAAGAGTCCCCCAGATGTCTCAGTCCATTCCAGAGGAACCTCTTTTCCCTTCACCGGCTCGTCTTTCACGCCGAGGATCGACTCACACCAAGGTGGCACGTGGCACTGCCCTGTGGGAAAGCCTCGTGGGAAAGCCTCGAGGGACAGCCTCGAGGGAAAGCCACAGATCCCTTGATCCACGTGACAGGAAGCGTGACACTACTGCTGCAGCTCGGGAGGAAAGCGCACGTGCATGCCCCCACTCGAGACGAGGCCTGACTCCCCTGGGGAGACTCAGAAGCACCCCAAGATCCATGGCAACACTGGAGAGGAATCCTCAGGTTCCGGCCCCGACTCCACACAAGGACTGAGGCCCCGGCATGGACGGGAGAGGAATCCCGAGAGGTCCCCTAGCAACTCGCATGGGGACTGGCCTTTCCTGAGGCCACCAGAGCGGGTCCCTGAGGTCCCCGTCGTAACTCGAGAAGACCTGCCGCAACTCGAGAAAATCCAGGAGGTTCTCCCCTCCAGGCGAGATGAGGCCCATTTCCGCAGAGGTGTCTCAAGGCTGATCACACCTCACCTCTGGAACTTCGAAAGGATCCTTCACACCTTTGGTGCAAATCAAGAAGTTCCCCGACCTAGCCGTCTCCACTCGAGAGGAATCACGAGGGTCCCGCCCACATCCAGAGGAGCCCCGTTTCCGCCTCGTAGCTCGAGATGAGGGAACGTTTCCCTGCTTCGTCGGGAAAGAGTTCCCGGCGTTCCCGTCGCATCTCAAGAGGAGGCCCTCTCAACAGGAACGGCGAGAGGAACTCCAGGGTCGTGCCACCATTCCAAGAGTCCCCCAGATGTCTCAGTCCATTCCAGAGGAACCTCTTTTCCCTTCACCGGCCCGTCTTTCACGCCGAGGATCGACTCACACCAAGGTGGCACGTGGCACTGCCAAGTGGGAAAGCCTCGTGGGAAAGCCTCGAGGGACAGCCTCGAGGGAAACCCACAGATCCCTTGATCCACGTGACAGGAAGCGTGACACTACTGCTGCAGCTCGGGAGGAAAGCGCACGTGCATGCCCCCACTCGAGACAAGGCCTGACTCCCCTGGGGAGACTCAGAAGCACCCCAAGATCCATGGCAACACTGGAGAGGAATCCTCAGGTTCCGGCCCCGACTCCACACAAGGACTGAGGCCCCGGCATGGACGGGAGAGGAATCCCGAGAGGTCCCCTAGCAACTCGCATGGGGACTGGCCTTTCCTGAGGCCACCAGAGCGGGTCCCTGAGGTCCCCGTCGTAACTCGAGAAGACCTGCCGCAACTCGAGAAAATCCAGGAGGTTCTCCCCTCCAGGCGAGATGAGGCCCATTTCCGCTGAGGCGTCTCGAGGCTGATCACACCTCACCTCTGGAACTTCGAAAGGGTCCTTCACACCCTTGGTGCAAATCAAGAAGTTCCCCGACCTAGCCGTCTCCACTCGAGAGGAATCACGAGGGTCCCGCCCACATCCAGAGGAGCCCCGTTTCCGCCTCGTAGCTCGAGATGAGGGAACCTTTCCCTGCTTCGTCGGGAAAGAGTTCCCGGCGTTCCCGTCGCATCTCAAGAGGAGGCCCTCTCAACAGGAACGGCGAGAGGAACTCCAGGGTCGTGCCACCATTCCAAGAGTCCCCCAGATGTCTCAGTCCATTCCAGAGGAACCTCTTTTCCCTTCACCGGCTCGTCTTTCACGCCGAGGATCGACTCACACCAAGGTGGCACGTGGCACAGCCCTGTGGGAAAGCCTCGTGGGAAAGCCTCGAGGGACAGCCTCGAGGGAAAGCCACAGATCCCTTGATCCACGTGACAGGAAGCGTGACACTACTGCTGCAGCTCGGGAGGAAAGCGCACGTGCAAGCCCCCACTCGAGACGAGGCCTGACTCCCCTGGGGAGACTCAGAAGCACCCCAAGATCCATGGCAACACTGGAGAGGAATCCTCAGGTTCCGGCCCCGACTCCACACAAGGACTGAGGCCCCGGCATGGACGGGAGAGGAATCCCGAGAGGTCCCCTAGCAACTCGCATGGGGACTGGCCTTTCCTGAGGCCACCAGAGCGGGTCCCTGAGGTCCCCGTCGTAACTCGAGAAGACCTGCCGCAACTGGAGAAAATCAAGGAGGTTCTCCCCTCCAGGCGAGATGAGGCCCATTTCCGCAGAGGCGTCTCGAGGCTGATCACACCTCACCTCTGGAACTTCGAAGGGGTCCTTCACACCCTTGGTGCAAATCAAGAAGTTCCCCGACCTAGCCGCCTCCACTCGAGAGGAATTACGAGTGTCCCGCCCAAATCCAGAGGAGCCCCGTTTCCGCCTCGTAGCTCTAGATGAGGGATCCTTTCCCTGCTTCGTCGGGAAAGAGTTCCCGGCGTTCCCATCGCATCTCAAGAGGAGGCCCTCTCAACAGGAACGGCGAGAGGAACTCCAGGGTCGTGCCACCATTCCAAGAGTCCCCCAGATGTCTCAATCCATTCCAGAGGAACCTCTTTTCCCTTCACCGGCTCGTCTTTCACGCCGAGGATCGACTCACACCAAGGTGGCACGTGGCACAGCCCTGTGGGAAAGCCTCGTGGGAAAGCCTCGAGGGACATCCTCGAGGGAAAGCCACAGATCCCTTGATCCACGTGCCAGGAAGCGTGACACTACTGCTGCAGCTCGGGAGGAAAGCGCACGTGCATGCCCCCACTCGAGACGAGGCCTGACTCCCCTGGGGAGACTCAGAAGCACCCCAAGATCCATGGCAACACTGGAGAGGAATCCTCAGGTTCCGGCCCCGACTCCACACAAGGACTGAGGCCCCGGCATGGACGGGAGAGGAATCCCGAGAGGTCCCCTAGCAACTCGCATGGGGACTGGCCTTTCCTGAGGCCACCAGAGCGGGTCCCTGAGGTCCCCGTCGTAACTCGAGAAGACCTGCCGCAACTCGAGAAAATCCAGGAGGTTCTCCCCTCCAGGCGAGATGAGGCCCATTTCCGCAGAGGTGTCTCGAGGCTGATCACACCTCACCTCTGGAACTTCGAAAGGATCCTTCACACCTTTGGTGCAAATCAAGAAGTTCCCCGACCTAGCCGTCTCCACTCGAGAGGAATCACGAGGGTCCCGCCCACATCCAGAGGAGCCCCGTTTCCGCCTCGTAGCTCGAGATGAGGGAACGTTTCCCTGCTTCGTCGGGAAAGATATCCCGGCGTTCCCGTCGCATCTCAAGAGGAGGCCCTCTCAACAGGAACGGCGAGAGGAACTCCAGGGTCGTGCCACCATTCCAAGAGTCCCCCAGATGTCTCAGTCCATTCCAGAGGAACCTCTTTTCCCTTCACCGGCTCGTCTTTCACGCCGAGGATCGACTCACACCAAGGTGGCACGTGGCACTGCCCTGTGGGAAAGCCTCGTGGGAAAGCCTCGAGGGACAGCCTCGAGGGAAACCCACAGATCCCTTGATCCACGTGACAGGAAGCGTGACACTACTGCTGTAGCTCGGGAGGAAATCGCACGTGCATGCCCCCACTCGAGACGAGGCCTGACTCCCCTGGGGAGACTCAGAAGCACCCCAAGATCCATGGCAACACTGGAGAGGAATCCTCAGGTTCCGGCCCCGACTCCACACAAGGACTGAGGCCCCGGCATGGACGGGAGAGGAATCCCGAGAGGTCCCCTAGCAACTCGCATGGGGACTGGCCTTTCCTGAGGCCACCAGAGCGGGTCCCTGAGGTCCCCGTCGTAACTCGAGAAGACCTGCCGCAACTCGAGAAAATCCAGGAGGTTCTCCCCTCCAGGCGAGATGAGGCCCATTTCCGCTGAGGCGTCTCGAGGCTGATCACACCTCACCTCTGGAACTTCGAAAGGGTCCTTCACACCCTTGGTGCAAATCAAGAAGTTCCCCGACCTAGCCGTCTCCACTCGAGAGGAATCACGAGGGTCCCGCCCACATCCAGAGGAGCCCCGTTTCCGCCTCGTAGCTCGAGATGAGGGAACCTTTCCCTGCTTCGTCGGGAAAGAGTTCCCGGCGTTCCCGTCGCATCTCAAGAGGAGGCCCTCTCAACAGGAACGGCGAGAGGAACTCCAGGGTCGTGCCACCATTCCAAGAGTCCCCCAGATGTCTCAGTCCATTCCAGAGGAACCTCTTTTCCCTTCACCGGCTCGTCTTTCACGCCGAGGATCGACTCACACCAAGGTGGCACGTGGCACAGCCCTGTGGGAAAGCCTCGTGGGAAAGCCTCGAGGGACAGCCTCGAGGGAAAGCCACAGATCCCTTGATCCACGTGACAGGAAGCGTGACACTACTGCTGCAGCTCGGGAGGAAAGCGCACGTGCATGCCCCCACTCGAGACGAGGCCTGACTCCCCTGGGGAGACTCAGAAGCACCCCAAGATCCATGGCAACACTGGAGAGGAATCCTCAGGTTCCGGCCCCGACTCCACACAAGGACTGAGGCCCCGGCATGGACGGGAGAGGAATCCCGAGAGGTCCCCTAGCAACTCGCATGGGGACTGGCCTTTCCTGAGGCCACCAGAGCGGCTCCCTGAGGTCCCCGTCGTAACTCGAGAAGACCTGCCGCAACTCGAGAAAATCCAGGAGGTTCTCCCCTCCAGGCGAGATGAGGCCCATTTCCGCTGAGGCGTCTCGAGGCTGATCACACCTCACCTCTGGAACTTCGAAAGGCTCCTTCACACCCTTGGTGCAAATCAAGAAGTTCCCCGACCTAGCCGTCTCCACTCGAGAGGAATCACGAGGGTCCCGCCCACATCCAGAGGAGCCCCGTTTCCGCCTCGTAGCTCGAGATGAGGGATCCTTTCCCTGCTTCGTCGGGAAAGAGTTCCCGGCGTTCCCGTCGCATCTCAAGAGGAGGCCCTCTCAACAGGAACGGCGAGAGGAACTCCAGGGTCGTGCCACCATTCCAAGAGTCCCCCAGATGTCTCAATCCATTCCAGAGGAACCTCTTTTCCCTTCACCGGCTCGTCTTTCACGCCGAGGATCGACTCACACCAAGGTAGAACGTGGCACAGCCCTGTGGGAAAGCCTCGTGGGAAAGCCTCGAGGGACAGCCTCGAGGGAAAGCCACAGATCCCTTGATCCACGTGACAGGAAGCGTGACACTACTGCTGCAGCTCGGGAGGAAAGCGCACGTGCATGCCCCCACTCGAGACGAGGCCTGACTCCCCTGGGGAGACTCAGCAGCACCCCAAGATCCATGGCAACACTGGAGAGGAATCCTCAGGTTCCGGCCCCGACTCCACACAAGGACTGAGGCCCCGGCATGGACGGGAGAGGAATCCCGAGAGGTCCCCTAGCAACTCGCATGGGGACTGGCCTTTCCTGAGGCCACCAGAGCGGGTCCCTGAGGTCCCCGTCGTAACTCGAGAAGACCTGCCGCAACTCGAGAAAATCCAGGAGGTTCTCCCCTCCAGGCGAGATGAGGCCCATTTCCGCAGAGGTGTCTCGAGGCTGATCACACCTCACCTCTGGAACTTCGAAAGGATCCTTCACACCTTTGGTGCAAATCAAGAAGTTCCCCGACCTAGCCGTCTCCACTCGAGAGGAATCACGAGGGTCCCGCCCACATCCAGAGGAGCCCCGTTTCCGCCTCGTAGCTCGAGATGAGGGAACGTTTCCCTGCTTCGTCGGGAAAGATTTCCCGGCGTTCCCGTCGCATCTCAAGAGGAGGCCCTCTCAACAGGAACGGCGAGAGGAACTCCAGGGTCGTGCCACCATTCCAAGAGTCCCCCAGATGTCTCAGTCCATTCCAGAGGAACCTCTTTTCCCTTCACCGGCTCGTCTTTCACGCCGAGGATCGACTCACACCAAGGTGGCACGTGGCACTGCCCTGTGGGAAAGCCTCGTGGGAAAGCCTCGAGGGACAGCTTCGAGGGAAAGCCACAGATCCCTTGATCCACGTGACAGGAAGCGTGACACTACTGCTGCAGCTCGGGAGGAAAGCGCACGTGCATGCCCCCACTCGAGACGAGGCCTGACTCCCCTGGGGAGACTCAGAAGCACCCCAAGATCCATGGCAACACTGGAGAGGAATCCTCAGGTTCCGGCCCCGACTCCACACAAGGACTGAGGCCCCGGCATGGACGGGAGAGGAATCCCGAGAGGTCCCCTAGCAACTCGCATGGGGACTGGCCTTTCCTGAGGCCACCAGAGCGGGTCCCTGAGGTCCCCGTCGTAACTCGAGAAGACCTGCCGCAACTCGAGAAAATCCAGGAGGTTCTCCCCTCCAGGCGAGATGAGGCCCATTTCCGCTGAGGCGTCTCGAGGCTGATCACACCTCACCTCTGGAACTTCGAAAGGGTCCTTCACACCCTTGGTGCAAATCAAGAAGTTCCCCGACCTAGCCGTCTCCACTCGAGAGGAATCACGAGGGTCCCGCCCACATCCAGAGGAGCCCCGTTTCCGTCTCGTAGCTCTAGATGAGGGATCCTTTCCCTGCTTCGTCGGGAAAGAGTTCCCGGCGTTCCCGTCGCATCTCAAGAGTAGGCCCTCTCAACAGGATCGGCGAGAGGAACTCCAGGGTCGTGCCACCATTCCAAGAGTCCCCCAGATGTCTCAGTCCATTCCAGAGGAACCTCTTTTCCCTTCACCGGCTCGTCTTTCACGCCGAGGATCGACTCACACCAAGGTGGCACGTGGCACTGCCCTGTGGGAAAGCCTCGTGGGAAAGCCTCGAGGGACAGCTTCGAGGGAAAGCCACAGATCCCTTGATCCACGTGACAGGAAGCGTGACACTACTGCTGCAGCTCGGGAGGAAAGCGCACGTGCATGCCCCCACTCGAGACGAGGCCTGACTCCCCTGGGGAGACTCAGAAGCACCCCAAGATCCATGGCAACACTGGAGAGGAATCCTCAGGTTCCGGCCCCGACTCCACACAAGGACTGAGGCCCCGGCATGGACGGGAGAGGAATCCCGAGAGGTCCCCTAGCAACTCGCATGGGGACTGGCCTTTCCTGAGGCCACCAGAGCGGGTCCCTGAGGTCCCCGTCGTAACTCGAGAAGACCTGCCGCAACTCGAGAAAATCCAGGAGGTTCTCCCCTCCAGGCGAGATGAGGCCCATTTCCGCTGAGGCGTCTCGAGGCTGATCACACCTCACCTCTGGAACTTCGAAAGGGTCCTTCACACCCTTGGTGCAAATCAAGAAGTTCCCCGACCTAGCCGTCTCCACTCGAGAGGAATCACGAGGGTCCCGCCCACATCCAGAGGAGCCCCGTTTCCGCCTCGTAGCTCGAGATGAGGGAACCTTTCCCTGCTTCGTCGGGAAAGAGTTCCCGGCGTTCCCGTCGCATCTCAAGAGGAGGCCCTCTCAACAGGAACGGCGAGAGGAACTCCAGGGTCGTGCCACCATTCCAAGAGTCCCCCAGATGTCTCAGTCCATTCCAGAGGAACCTCTTTTCCCTTCACCGGCTCGTCTTTCACGCCGAGGATCGACTCACACCAAGGTGGCACGTGGCACAGCCCTGTGGGAAAGCCTCGTGGGAAAGCCTCGAGGGACAGCCTCGAGGGAAAGCCACAGATCCCTTGATCCACGTGACAGGAAGCGTGACACTACTGCTGCAGCTCGGGAGGAAAGCGCACGTGCAAGCCCCCACTCGAGACGAGGCCTGACTCCCCTGGGGAGACTCAGAAGCACCCCAAGATCCATGGCAACACTGGAGAGGAATCCTCAGGTTCCGGCCCCGACTCCACACAAGGACTGAGGCCCCGGCATGGACGGGAGAGGAATCCCGAGAGGTCCCCTAGCAACTCGCATGGGGACTGGCCTTTCCTGAGGCCACCAGAGCGGGTCCCTGAGGTCCCCGTCGTAACTCGAGAAGACCTGCCGCAACTCGAGAAAATCCAGGAGGTTCTCCCCTCCAGGCGAGATGAGGCCCATTTCCGCTGAGGCGTCTCGAGGCTGATCACACCTCACCTCTGGAACTTCGAAAGGGTCCTTCACACCCTTGGTGCAAATCAAGAAGTTCCCCGACCTAGCCGTCTCCACTCGAGAGGAATCACGAGGGTCCCGCCCACATCCAGAGGAGCCCCGTTTCCGCCTCGTAGCTCGAGATGAGGGAACCTTTCCCTGCTTCGTCGGGAAAGAGTTCCCGGCGTTCCCGTCGCATCTCAAGAGGAGGCCCTCTCAACAGGAACGGCGAGAGGAACTCCAGGGTCGTGCCACCATTCCAAGAGTCCCCCAGATGTCTCAGTCCATTCCAGAGGAACCTCTTTTCCCTTCACCGGCTCGTCTTTCACGCCGAGGATCGACTCACACCAAGGTGGCACGTGGCACAGCCCTGTGGGAAAGCTTCGTGGGAAAGCCTCGAGGGACAGCCTCGAGGGAAAGCCACAGATCCCTTGATCCACGTGACAGGAAGCGTGACACTACTGCTGCAGCTCGGGAGGAAAGCGCACGTGCATGCCCCCACTCGAGACGAGGCCTGACTCCCCTGGGGAGACTCAGAAGCACCCCAAGATCCATGGCAACACTGGAGAGGAATCCTCAGGTTCCGGCCCCGACTACACACAAGGACTGAGGCCCCGGCATGGACGGGAGAGGAATCCCGAGAGGTCCCCTAGCAACTCGCATGGGGACTGGCCTTTCCTGAGGCCACCAGAGCGGGTCCCTGAGGTCCCCGTCGTAACTCGAGAAGACCTGCCGCAACTCGAGAAAATCCAGGAGGTTCTCCCCTCCAGGCGAGATGAGGCCCATTTCCGCAGAGGCGTCTCGAGGCTGATCACACCTCACCTCTGGAACTTCGAAAGGGTCCTTCACACCCTTGGTGCAAATCAAGAAGTTCCCCGACCTAGCCGCCTCCACTCGAGAGGAATTACGAGGGTCCCGCCCAAATCCAGAGGAGCCCCGTTTCCGCCTCGTAGCTCTAGATGAGGGATCCTTTCCCTGCTTCGTCGGGAAAGAGTTCCCGGCGTTCCCGTCGCATCTCAAGAGGAGGCCCTCTCAACAGGAACGGCGAGAGGAACTCCAGGGTCGTGCCACCATTCCAAGAGTCCCCCAGATGTCTCAATCCATTCCAGAGGAACCTCTTTTCCCTTCACCGGCTCGTCTTTCACGCCGAGGATCGACTCACACCAAGGTAGCACGTGGCACAGCCCTGTGGGAAAGCCTCGTGGGAAAGCCTCGAGGGACAGCCTCGAGGGAAAGCCACCGATCCCTTGATCCACGTGACAGGAAGCGTGACACTACTGCTGCAGCTCGGGAGGAAAGCGCACGTGCATGCCCCCACTCGAGACGAGGCCTGACTCCCCTGGGGAGACTCAGAAGCACCCCAAGATCCATGGCAACACTGGAGAGGAATCCTCAGGTTGGGGCCCCGACTCCACACAAGGACTGAGGCCCCAGCATGGACGGGAGAGGAATCCCGAGAGGTCCCCTAGCAACTCGCATGGGGACTGGCCTTTCCTGAGGCCACCAGAGCGGGTCCCTGAGGTCCCCGTCGTAACTCGAGAAGACCTGCCGCAACTCGAGAAAATCCAGGAGGTTCTCCCCTCCAGGCGAGATGAGGCCCATTTCCGCAGAGGCGTCTCGAGGCTGATCCCACCTCACCTCTGGAACTTCGAAAGGGTCCTTCACACCCTTGGGCAAATCAAGAAGTTCCCCGACCTAGCCGTCTCCACTCGAGAGGAATCACGAGGGTCCCGCCCACATCCAGAGGAGCCCCGTTTCCGCCTCGTAGCTCGAGATGAGGGATCCTTTCCCTGCTTCGTCGGGAAAGAGTTCCCGGCGTTCCCGTCGCATCTCAAGAGGAGGCCCTCTCAACAGGAACGGCGAGAGGAACTCCAGGGTCGTGCCACCATTCCAAGAGTCCCCCAGATGTCTCAGTCCATTCCAGAGGAAACTCTTTTCCCTTCACCGGCTCGTCTTTCACGCCGAGGATCGACTCACACCAAGGTGGCACGTGGCACAGCCCTGTGGGAAAGCCTCGTGGGAAAGCCTCGAGGGACAGCCTCGAGGGAAAGCCACAGATCCCTTGATCCACGTGACAGGAAGCGTGACACTACTGCTGCAGCTCGGGAGGAAAGCGCACGTGCAAGCCCCCACTCGAGACGAGGCCTGACTCCCCTGGGGAGACTCAGAAGCACCCCAAGATCCATGGCAACACTGGAGAGGAATCCTCAGGTTCCGGCCCCGACTCCACACAAGGACTGAGGCCCCGGCATGGACGGGAGAGGAATCCCGAGCGGTCCCCTAGCAACTCGCATGGGGACTGGCCTTTCCTGAGGCCACCAGAGGGGGTCCCTGAGGTCCCCGTCGTAACTCGAGAAGACCTGCCGCAGCTCGAGAAAATCCAGGAGGTTCTCCCCTCCAGGCGAGATGAGGCCCATTTCCGCTGAGGCGTCTCGAGGCTGATCACACCTCACCTCTGGAACTTCGAAAGGGTCCTTCATACCCTTGGTGCAAATCAAGAAGTTCCCCGACCTAGCCGTCTCCACTCGAGAGGAATCACGAGGGTCCCGCCCACATCCAGAGGAGCCCCGTTTCCGCCTCGTCGCTCGAGATGAGGGATCCTTTCACTGCTTCGTCGGGAAAGAGTTCCCGGCGTTCCCATCGCATCTCAAGAGGAGGCCCTCTGCACAGGTACGGCGAGAGGAACTCCAGGGTCGTGCCACCATTCCAAGAGTCTCCCAGATGTCTCAGTCCATTCCAGAGGAAGCTCTTTTCCCTTCACCGGCTCGTCTTTCACGCCGAGGATCGACTCACACCAAGGTGGCACGTGGCACAGCCCTGTGGGAAAGCCTCGTGGGAAAGCCTCGAGGGACAGCCTCGAGGGAAAGCCACAGATCCCTTGATCCACGTGACAGGAAGCGTGACACTACTGCTGAAGCTCGGGAGGAAAGCGCACGTGCTTGCCCCCACTCGAGACGAGGCCTGACTCCCCTGGGGAGACTCAGAAGCACCCCAAGATCCATGGCAACACTGGAGAGGAATCCTCAGGTTCCGGCCCCGACTCCACACAAGGACTGAGGCCCCGGCATGGATGGGAGAGGAAACCCGAGAGGTCCCCTAGCAACACGCATGGGGACTGGCCTTTCCTGAGGCCACCAGAGCGGGTCCCTGTGGTCCCAGTCGTAACTCGAGAAGACCTGCCGCAACTCGAGAAAATCCAGGAGGTTCTCCCCTCCAGGCGAGATGAGGCCCATTTCCGCTGAGGCGTCTCGAGGCTGATCACACCTCACCTCTGGAACTTCGAAACGGTCCTTCACACCCTTGGTGCAAATCAAGAAGTTCCCCGACCTAGCCGTCTCCACTCGAGAGGAATCACGAGGGTCCCGCCCACATCCAGAGGAGCCCGGTTTCCGCCTCGTAGCTCGAGATGAGGGATCCTTTCCCTGCTTCGTCGGGAAAGAGTTCCCGGCGTTCCCGTCGCATCTCAAGAGGAGGCCCTCTCAACAGGAACGGCGAGAGGAACTCCAGGGTCGTGCCAGCATTCCAAGAGTCCCCCAGATGTCTCAGTCCATTCCAGAGGAACCTCTTTTCCCTTCACTGGCTCGTCTTTCACGCCGAGGATCGACTCACACCAAGGTGGCACGTGGCACAGCCCTGTGGGAAAGCCTCGTGGGAAAGCCTCGAGGGACAGCCTCGAGGGAAAGCCACAGATCCCTTGATCCACGTGACAGGAAGCGTGACACTACTGCTGCAGCTCGGGAGGAAAGCGCACGTGCATGCCCCCACTCGAGACGAGGCCTGACTCCCCTGGGGAGACTCAGAAGCACCCCAAGATCCATGGCAACACTGGAGAGGAATCCTCAGGTTCCGGCCCCGACTCCACACAAGGACTGAGGCCCCGGCATGGACGGGAGAGGAATCCCGAGAGGTCCCCTAGCAACTCGCATGGGGACTGGCCTTTCCTGAGGCCACCAGAGCGGGTCCCTGAGGTCCCCGTCGTAACTCAAGAAGACCTGCCGCAACTCGAGAAAATCCAGGAGGTTCTCCCCTCCAGGCGAGATGAGGCCCATTTCCGCTGAGGCGTCTCGAGGCTGATCACACCTCACCTCTGGAAGTTCGAAAGGGTCATTCACACCCTTGGTGCAAATCAAGAAGTTCCCCGACCTAGCCGTCTCCACTCGAGAGGAATCACGAGGGTCCCGCCCACATCCAGAGGAGCCCCGTTTCCGCCTCGTAGCTCGAGATGAGGGATCCTTTCCCTGCTTCGTCGGGAAAGAGTTCCCGGCGTTCCCGTCGCATCTCAAGAGGAGGCCCTCTCAACAGGAACGGCGAGAGGAACTCCAGGGTCGTGCCACCATTCCAAGAGTCCCCCAGATGTCTCAGTCCATTCCAGAGGAACCTCTTTTCCCTTCACCGGCTGGTGTTTCACGCCGAGGATCGACTCACACCAAGGTGGCACGTGGCACAGCCCTGTGGGAAAGCCTCGTGGGAAAGCCTCGAGGGACAGCCTCGAGGGAAAGCCACAGATCCCTTGATCCACGTGACAGGAAGCGTGACACTACTGCTGCAGCTCGGGAGGAAAGCGCACGTGCATGCCCCCACTCGAGACGAGGCCTGACTCCCCTGGGGAGACTCAGAAGCACCCCAAGATCCATGGCAACACTGGAGAGGAATCCTCAGGTTCCGGCCCCGACTCCACACAAGGACTGAGGCCCCGGCATGGACGGGAGAGGAATCCCGAGAGGTCCCCTAGCAACTCGCATGGGGACTGGCCTTTCCTGAGGCCACCAGAGCGGCTCCCTGAGGTCCCCGTCGTAACTCGAGAAGACCTGCCGCAACTCGAGAAAATCCAGGAGGTTCTCCCCTCCAGGCGAGATGAGGCCCATTTCCGCTGAGGCGTCTCGAGGCTGATCACACCTCACCTCTGGAACTTCGAAAGGCTCCTTCACACCCTTGGTGCAAATCAAGAAGTTCCCCGACATACCCGTCTCCACTCGAGAGGAATCACGAGGGTCCCGCCCACATCCAGAGGAGCCCCGTTTCCGCCTCGTAGCTCGAGATGAGGGATCCTTTCCCTGCTTCGTCGGGAAAGAGTTCCCGGCATTCCCGTCGCATCTCAAGAGGAGGCCCTCTCAACAGGAACGGCGAGAGGAACTCCAGGGTCGTGCCACCATTCCAAGAGTCCCCCAGATGTCTCAGTCCATTCCAGAGGAACCTCTTTTCCCTTCACCGGCTCGTCTTTCACGCCGAGGATCGACTCACACCAAGGTGGCACGTGGCACAGCCCTGTGGGAAAGCCTCGTGGGAAAGCCTCGAGGGACAGCCTCGAGGGAAAGCCACAGATCCCTTGATCCACGTGCCAGGAAGCGTGACACTACTGCTGCAGCTCGGGAGGAAAGCGCACGTGCATGCCCCCACTCGAGACGAGGCCTGACTCCCCTGGGGAGACTCAGAAGCACCCCAAGATCCATGGCAACACTGGAGAGGAATCCTCATGTTCCAGCCCCGACTCCACACAAGGACTGAGGCCCCGGCATGGACGGGAGAGGAATCCCGAGAGGTCCCCAGAACCTCGCATGGGGACTGGCCTTTCCTGAGGCCACCAGAGCGGGTCCCTGAGGTCCCCGTCGTAACTCAGAAGACCTGCCGCAACTCGAGAAAATCCGGGAGGTTCTCCCCTCCAGGCGAGATGAGGCCCATTTCTGTTGAGGCGTCTCGAGGCTGATCACACCTCCCCTCTGGAACTTCGATAGGGTCATTCACACCCTTGGTGCAAATCAAGAAGTTCCCCGACATACCCGTCTCCACTCGAGACAAATCACGAGGGTCCCGCCCACATCCAGAGGAGCCCCGTTTCCGCCTCATAGCTCGAGATGAGGGATCCTTTCCCTGCTTCGTCGGGAAAGAGTTCCCGGCGTTCCCGTCGCATCTCAAGAGGAGGCCCTCTTAACAGGAATGTCGAGAGGAACTCCAGGGTCGTGCCACCATTCCAAGAGTCCCCCAGATGTCTCAGTCCATTCCAGAGGAACCTCTTTTCCCTTCACCGTCTCATCTGTCACGCCGAGGATCGACTCACACCAAGGTGGCACGTGGCACAGCCCTGTGGGAAAGCCTCTTGGGAAAGCCTCGAGGGACAGCCTCGAGGGAAAGCCACAGATCCCTTGATCCACGTGCCAGGAAGCGTGACACTACTGCTGCAGCTCGGGAGGAAAGCGCACGTGCATGCCCCCACTTGAGACGAGGCCTGACTCCCCTGGGGAGAATCAGAAGCACCCCAAGATCCATGGCAACACTGGAGAGGAATCCTCAGGTTCCGGCCCCGACTCCACACAAGGACTGAGGCCCCGGCATGGACGGGAGAGGAATCCCGAGAGGTCCCCTAGCAACTCGCATGGGGACTGGCCTTTCCTGAGGCCACCAGAGCGGGTCCCTGAGGTCCCCGTCGTAACTCGAGAAGACCTGCCGCAACTCGAGAAAATCCAGGAGGTTCTCCCCTCCAGGCGAGATGAGGCCCATTTCCGCAGAGGTGTCTCGAGGCTGATCACACCTCACCTCTGGAACTTCGAAAGGGTCCTTCACACCCTTGGTGCAAATCAAGAAGTTCCCCGACCTAGCCGTCTCCACTCGAGAGGAATCACGAGGGTCCCGCCCACATCCAGAGGAGCCCCGTTTCCGCCTCGTAGCTCGAGATGAGGGAACGTTTCCCTGCTTCGTCGGGAAAGAGTTCCCGGCGTTCCCGTCGCATCTCAAGAGGAGGCCCTCTAAACAGGAACGGCGAGAGGAACTCCAGGGTCGTGCCACCATTCCAAGAGTCCCCCAGATGTCTCAGTCCATTCCAGAGGAACCTCTTTTCCCTTCACCGGCTCGTCTTTCACGCCGAGGATCGACTCACACCAAGGTGGCACGTGGCACAGCCCTGTGGGAAAGCCTCGTGGGAAAGCCTCGAGGGACAGCCTCGAGGGAAAGCCACAGATCCCTTGATCCACGTGACAGGAAGCGTGACACTACTGCTGCAGCTCGGGAGGAAAGCGCACGTGCAAGCCCCCACTCGAGACGAGGCCTGACTCCCCTGGGGAGACTCAGAAGCACCCCAAGATCCATGGCAACACTGGAGAGGAATCCTCAGGTTCCGGCCCCGACTCCACACAAGGACTGAGGCCCCGGCATGGACGGGAGAGGAATCCCGAGCGGTCCCCTAGCAACTCGCATGGGGACTGGCCTTTCCTGAGGCCACCAGAGGGGGTCCCTGAGGTCCCCGTCGTAACTCGAGAAGACCTGCCGCAGCTCGAGAAAATCCAGGAGGTTCTCCCCTCCAGGCGAGATGAGGCCCATTTCCGCTGAGGCGTCTCGAGGCTGATCACACCTCACCTCTGGAACTTCGAAAGGGTCCTTCATACCCTTGGTGCAAATCAAGAAGTTCCCCGACCTAGCCGTCTCCACTCGAGAGGAATCACGAGGGTCCCGCCCACATCCAGAGGAGCCCCGTTTCCGCCTCGTCGCTCGAGATGAGGGATCCTTTCACTGCTTCGTCGGGAAAGAGTTCCCGGCGTTCCCATCGCATCTCAAGAGGAGGCCCTCTGCACAGGTACGGCGAGAGGAACTCCAGGGTCGTGCCACCATTCCAAGAGTCTCCCAGATGTCTCAGTCCATTCCAGAGGAAGCTCTTTTCCCTTCACCGGCTCGTCTTTCACGCCGAGGATCGACTCACACCAAGGTGGCACGTGGCACAGCCCTGTGGGAAAGCCTCGTGGGAAAGCCTCGAGGGACAGCCTCGAGGGAAAGCCACAGATCCCTTGATCCACGTGACAGGAAGCGTGACACTACTGCTGAAGCTCGGGAGGAAAGCGCACGTGCTTGCCCCCACTCGAGACGAGGCCTGACTCCCCTGGGGAGACTCAGAAGCACCCCAAGATCCATGGCAACACTGCAGAGGAATCCTCAGGTTCCGGCCCCGACTCCACACAAGGACTGAGGCCCCGGCATGGATGGGAGAGGAAACCCGAGAGGTCCCCTAGCAACACGCATGGGGACTGGCCTTTCCTGAGGCCACCAGAGCGGGTCCCTGTGGTCCCAGTCGTAACTCGAGAAGACCTGCCGCAACTCGAGAAAATCCAGGAGGTTCTCCCCTCCAGGCGAGATGAGGCCCATTTCCGCTGAGGCGTCTCGAGGCTGATCACACCTCACCTCTGGAACTTCGAAACGGTCCTTCACACCCTTGGTGCAAATCAAGAAGTTCCCCGACCTAGCCGTCTCCACTCGAGAGGAATCACGAGGGTCCCGCCCACATCCAGAGGAGCCCCGTTTCCGCCTCGTAGCTCGAGATGAGGGATCCTTTCCCTGCTTCGTCGGGAAAGAGTTCCCGGCGTTCCCGTCGCATCTCAAGAGGAGGCCCTCTCAACAGGAACGGCGAGAGGAACTCCAGGGTCGTGCCACCATTCCAAGAGTCCCCCAGATGTCTCAGTCCATTCCAGAGGAACCTCTTTTCCCTTCACTGGCTCGTCTTTCACGCCGAGGATCGACTCACACCAAGGTGGCACGTGGCACAGCCCTGTGGGAAAGCCTCGTGGGAAAGCCTCGAGGGACAGCCTCGAGGGAAAGCCACAGATCCCTTGATCCACGTGACAGGAAGCGTGACACTACTGCTGCAGCTCGGGAGGAAAGCGCACGTGCATGCCCCCACTCGAGACGAGGCCTGACTCCCCTGGGGAGACTCAGAAGCACCCCAAGATCCATGGCAACACTGGAGAGGAATCCTCAGGTTCCGGCCCCGACTCCACACAAGGACTGAGGCCCCGGCATGGACGGGAGAGGAATCCCGAGAGGTCCCCTAGCAACTCGCATGGGGACTGGCCTTTCCTGAGGCCACCAGAGCGGGTCCCTGAGGTCCCCGTCGTAACTCAAGAAGACCTGCCGCAACTCGAGAAAATCCAGGAGGTTCTCCCCTCCAGGCGAGATGAGGCCCATTTCCGCTGAGGCGTCTCGAGGCTGATCACACCTCACCTCTGGAAGTTCGAAAGGGTCATTCACACCCTTGGTGCAAATCAAGAAGTTCCCCGACCTAGCCGTCTCCACTCGAGAGGAATCACGAGGGTCCCGCCCACATCCAGAGGAGCCCCGTTTCCGCCTCGTAGCTCGAGATGAGGGATCCTTTCCCTGCTTCGTCGGGAAAGAGTTCCCGGCGTTCCCGTCGCATCTCAAGAGGAGGCCCTCTCAACAGGAACGGCGAGAGGAACTCCAGGGTCGTGCCACCATTCCAAGAGTCCCCCAGATGTCTCAGTCCATTCCAGAGGAACCTCTTTTCCCTTCACCGGCTGGTGTTTCACGCCGAGGATCGACTCACACCAAGGTGGCACGTGGCACAGCCCTGTGGGAAAGCCTCGTGGGAAAGCCTCGAGGGACAGCCTCGAGGGAAAGCCACAGATCCCTTGATCCACGTGACAGGAAGCGTGACACTACTGCTGCAGCTCGGGAGGAAAGCGCACGTGCATGCCCCCACTCGAGACGAGGCCTGACTCCCCTGGGGAGACTCAGAAGCACCCCAAGATCCATGGCAACACTGGAGAGGAATCCTCAGGTTCCGGCCCCGACTCCACACAAGGACTGAGGCCCCGGCATGGACGGGAGAGGAATCCCGAGAGGTCCCCTAGCAACTCGCATGGGGACTGGCCTTTCCTGAGGCCACCAGAGGGGGTCCCTGAGGTCCCCGTCGTAACTCGAGAAGACCTGCCGCAACTCGAGAAAATCCAGGAGGTTCTCCCCTCCAGGCGAGATGAGGCCCATTTCCGCTGAGGCGTCTCGAGGCTGATCACACCTCACCTCTGGAACTTCGAAAGGCTCCTTCACACCCTTGGTGCAAATCAAGAAGTTCCCCGACATACCCGTCTCCACTCGAGAGGAATCACGAGGGTCCCGCCCACATCCAGAGGAGCCCCGTTTCCGCCTCGTAGCTCGAGATGAGGGATCCTTTCCCTGCTTCGTCGGGAAAGAGTTCCCGGCATTCCCGTCGCATCTCAAGAGGAGGCCCTCTCAACAGGAACGGCGAGAGGAACTCCAGGGTCGTGCCACCATTCCAAGAGTCCCCCAGATGTCTCAGTCCATTCCAGAGGAACCTCTTTTCCCTTCACCGGCTCGTCTTTCACGCCGAGGATCGACTCACACCAAGGTGGCACGTGGCACAGCCCTGTGGGAAAGCCTCGTGGGAAAGCCTCGAGGGACAGCCTCGAGGGAAAGCCACAGATCCCTTGATCCACGTGCCAGGAAGCGTGACACTACTGCTGCAGCTCGGGAGGAAAGCGCACGTGCATGCCCCCACTCGAGACGAGGCCTGACTCCCCTGGGGAGACTCAGAAGCACCCCAAGATCCATGGCAACACTGGAGAGGAATCCTCATGTTCCAGCCCCGACTCCACACAAGGACTGAGGCCCCGGCATGGACGGGAGAGGAATCCCGAGAGGTCCCCAGAACCTCGCATGGGGACTGGCCTTTCCTGAGGCCACCAGAGCGGGTCCCTGAGGTCCCCGTCGTAACTCAGAAGACCTGCCGCAACTCGAGAAAATCCGGGAGGTTCTCCCCTCCAGGCGAGATGAGGCCCATTTCTGTTGAGGCGTCTCGAGGCTGATCACACCTCCCCTCTGGAACTTCGATAGGGTCATTCACACCCTTGGTGCAAATCAAGAAGTTCCCCGACATACCCGTCTCCACTCGAGACAAATCACGAGGGTCCCGCCCACATCCAGAGGAGCCCCGTTTCCGCCTCATAGCTCGAGATGAGGGATCCTTTCCCTGCTTCGTCGGGAAAGAGTTCCCGGCGTTCCCGTCGCATCTCAAGAGGAGGCCCTCTTAACAGGAATGTCGAGAGGAACTCCAGGGTCGTGCCACCATTCCAAGAGTCCCCCAGATGTCTCAGTCCATTCCAGAGGAACCTCTTTTCCCTTCACCGTCTCATCTGTCACGCCGAGGATCGACTCACACCAAGGTGGCACGTGGCACAGCCCTGTGGGAAAGCCTCTTGGGAAAGCCTCGAGGGACAGCCTCGAGGGAAAGCCACAGATCCCTTGATCCACGTGCCAGGAAGCGTGACACTACTGCTGCAGCTCGGGAGGAAAGCGCACGTGCATGCCCCCACTTGAGACGAGGCCTGACTCCCCTGGGGAGAATCAGAAGCACCCCAAGATCCATGGCAACACTGGAGAGGAATCCTCAGGTTCCGGCCCCGACTCCACACAAGGACTGAGGCCCCGGCATGGACGGGAGAGGAATCCCGAGAGGTCCCCTAGCAACTCGCATGGGGACTGGCCTTTCCTGAGGCCACCAGAGCGGGTCCCTGAGGTCCCCGTCGTAACTCGAGAAGACCTGCCGCAACTCGAGAAAATCCAGGAGGTTCTCCCCTCCAGGCGAGATGAGGCCCATTTCCGCAGAGGTGTCTCGAGGCTGATCACACCTCACCTCTGGAACTTCGAAAGGGTCCTTCACACCCTTGGTGCAAATCAAGAAGTTCCCCGACCTAGCCGTCTCCACTCGAGAGGAATCACGAGGGTCCCGCCCACATCCAGAGGAGCCCCGTTTCCGCCTCGTAGCTCGAGATGAGGGAACGTTTCCCTGCTTCGTCGGGAAAGAGTTCCCGGCGTTCCCGTCGCAACTCAAGAGGAGGCCCTCTAAACAGGAACGGCGAGAGGAACTCCAGGGTCGTGCCACCATTCCAAGAGTCCCCCAGATGTCTCAGTCCATTCCAGAGGAACCTCTTTTCCCTTCACCGGCTCGTCTTTCACGCCGAGGATCGACTCACACCAAGGTGGCACGTGGCACAGCCCTGTGGGAAAGCCTCGTGGGAAAGCCTCGAGGGACAGCCTCGAGGGAAAGCCACAGATCCCTTGATCCACGTGACAGGAAGCGTGACACTACTGCTGCAGCTCGGGAGGAAAGCGCACGTGCAAGCCCCCACTCGAGACGAGGCCTGACTCCCCTGGGGAGACTCAGAAGCACCCCAAGATCCATGGCAACACTGGAGAGGAATCCTCAGGTTCCGGCCCCGACTCCACACAAGGACTGAGGCCCCGGCATGGACGGGAGAGGAATCCCGAGCGGTCCCCTAGCAACTCGCATGGGGACTGGCCTTTCCTGAGGCCACCAGAGGGGGTCCCTGAGGTCCCCGTCGTAACTCGAGAAGACCTGCCGCAGCTCGAGAAAATCCAGGAGGTTCTCCCCTCCAGGCGAGATGAGGCCCATTTCCGCTGAGGCGTCTCGAGGCTGATCACACCTCACCTCTGGAACTTCGAAAGGGTCCTTCATACCCTTGGTGCAAATCAAGAAGTTCCCCGACCTAGCCGTCTCCACTCGAGAGGAATCACGAGGGTCCCGCCCACATCCAGAGGAGCCCCGTTTCCGCCTCGTCGCTCGAGATGAGGGATCCTTTCACTGCTTCGTCGGGAAAGAGTTCCCGGCGTTCCCATCGCATCTCAAGAGGAGGCCCTCTGCACAGGTACGGCGAGAGGAACTCCAGGGTCGTGCCACCATTCCAAGAGTCTCCCAGATGTCTCAGTCCATTCCAGAGGAAGCTCTTTTCCCTTCACTGGCTCGTCTTTCACGCCGAGGATCGACTCACACCAAGGTGGCACGTGGCACAGCCCTGTGGGAAAGCCTCGTGGGAAAGCCACAGATCCCTTGATCCACGTGACAGGAAGCGTGACACTACTGCTGAAGCTCGGGAGGAAAGCGCACGTGCTTGCCCCCACTCGAGACGAGGCCTGACTCCCCTGGGGAGACTCAGAAGCACCCCAAGATCCATGGCAACCCTGGAGAGGAATCCTCAGGTTCCGGCCCCGACTCCACACAAGGACTGAGGCCCCGGCATGGACGGGAGAGGAATCCCGAGAGGTCCCCTAGCAACTCGCATGGGGACTGGCCTTTCCTGAGGCCACCAGAGCGGGTCCCTGAGGTCCCCGTCGTAACTCAAGAAGACCTGCCGCAACTCGAGAAAATCCAGGAGGTTCTCCCCTCCAGGCGAGATGAGGCCCATTTCCGCTGAGGCGTCTCGAGGCTGATCACACCTCACCTCTGGAAGTTCGAAAGGGTCATTCACACCCTTGGTGCAAATCAAGAAGTTCCCCGACCTAGCCGTCTCCACTCGAGAGGAATCACGAGGGTCCCGCCCACATCCAGAGGAGCCCCGTTTCCGCCTCGTAGCTCGAGATGAGGGATCCTTTCCCTGCTTCGTCGGGAAAGAGTTCCCGGCGTTCCCGTCGCATCTCAAGAGGAGGCCCTCTCAACAGGAACGGCGAGAGGAACTCCAGGGTCGTGCCACCATTCCAAGAGTCCCCCAGATGTCTCAGTCCATTCCAGAGGAACCTCTTTTCCCTTCACCGGCTGGTGTTTCACGCCGAGGATCGACTCACACCAAGGTGGCACGTGGCACAGCCCTGTGGGAAAGCCTCGTGGGAAAGCCTCGAGGGACAGCCTCGAGGGAAAGCCACAGATCCCTTGATCCACGTGACAGGAAGCGTGACACTACTGCTGCAGCTCGGGAGGAAAGCGCACGTGCATGCCCCCACTCGAGACGAGGCCTGACTCCCCTGGGGAGACTCAGAAGCACCCCAAGATCCATGGCAACACTGGAGAGGAATCCTCAGGTTCCGGCCCCGACTCCACACAAGGACTGAGGCCCCGGCATGGACGGGAGAGGAATCCCGAGAGGTCCCCTAGCAACTCGCATGGGGACTGGCCTTTCCTGAGGCCACCAGAGCGGCTCCCTGAGGTCCCCGTCGTAACTCGAGAAGACCTGCCGCAACTCGAGAAAATCCAGGAGGTTCTCCCCTCCAGGCGAGATGAGGCCCATTTCCGCTGAGGCGTCTCGAGGCTGATCACACCTCACCTCTGGAACTTCGAAAGGCTCCTTCACACCCTTGGTGCAAATCAAGAAGTTCCCCGACATACCCGTCTCCACTCGAGAGGAATCACGAGGGTCCCGCCCACATCCAGAGGAGCCCCGTTTCCGCCTCGTAGCTCGAGATGAGGGATCCTTTCCCTGCTTCGTCGGGAAAGAGTTCCCGGCGTTCCCGTCGCATCTCAAGAGGAGGCCCTCTCAACAGGAACGGCGAGAGGAACTCCAGGGTCGTGCCACCATTCCAAGAGTCCCCCAGATGTCTCAGTCCATTCCAGAGGAACCTCTTTTCCCTTCACCGGCTGGTGTTTCACGCCGAGGATCGACTCACACCAAGGTGGCACGTGGCACAGCCCTGTGGGAAAGCCTCGTGGGAAAGCCTCGAGGGACAGCCTCGAGGGAAAGCCACAGATCCCTTGATCCACGTGACAGGAAGCGTGACACTACTGCTGCAGCTCGGGAGGAAAGCGCACGTGCATGCCCCCACTCGAGACGAGGCCTGACTCCCCTGGGGAGACTCAGAAGCACCCCAAGATCCATGGCAACACTGGAGAGGAATCCTCAGGTTCCGGCCCCGACTCCACACAAGGACTGAGGCCCCGGCATGGACGGGAGAGGAATCCCGAGAGGTCCCCTAGCAACTCGCATGGGGACTGGCCTTTCCTGAGGCCACCAGAGCGGCTCCCTGAGGTCCCCGTCGTAACTCGAGAAGACCTGCCGCAACTCGAGAAAATCCAGGAGGTTCTCCCCTCCAGGCGAGATGAGGCCCATTTCCGCTGAGGCGTCTCGAGGCTGATCACACCTCACCTCTCGAACTTCGAAAGGCTCCTTCACACCCTTGGTGCAAATCAAGAAGTTCCCCGACATACCCGTCTCCACTCGAGAGGAATCACGAGGGTCCCGCCCACATCCAGAGGAGCCCCGTTTCCGCCTCGTAGCTCGAGATGAGGGATCCTTTCCCTGCTTCGTCGGGAAAGAGTTCCCGGCATTCCCGTCGCATCTCAAGAGGAGGCCCTCTCAACAGGAACGGCGAGAGGAACTCCAGGGTCGTGCCACCATTCCAAGAGTCCCCCAGATGTCTCAGTCCATTCCAGAGGAACCTCTTTTCCCTTCACCGGCTCGTCTTTCACGCCGAGGATCGACTCACACCAAGGTGGCACGTGGCACAGCCCTGTGGGAAAGCCTCGTGGGAAAGCCTCGAGGGACAGCCTCGAGGGAAAGCCACAGATCCCTTGATCCACGTGCCAGGAAGCGTGACACTACTGCTGCAGCTCGGGAGGAAAGCGCACGTGCATGCCCCCACTCGAGACGAGGCCTGACTCCCCTGGGGAGACTCAGAAGCACCCCAAGATCCATGGCAACACTGGAGAGGAATCCTCATGTTCCAGCCCCGACTCCACACAAGGACTGAGGCCCCGGCATGGACGGGAGAGGAATCCCGAGAGGTCCCCAGAACCTCGCATGGGGACTGGCCTTTCCTGAGGCCACCAGAGCGGGTCCCTGAGGTCCCCGTCGTAACTCAGAAGACCTGCCGCAACTCGAGAAAATCCGGGAGGTTCTCCCCTCCAGGCGAGATGAGGCCCATTTCTGTTGAGGCGTCTCGAGGCTGATCACACCTCCCCTCTGGAACTTCGATAGGGTCATTCACACCCTTGGTGCAAATCAAGAAGTTCCCCGACATACCCGTCTCCACTCGAGAGGAATCACGAGGGTCCCGCCCACATCCAGAGGAGCCCCGTTTCCGCCTCGTCGCTCGAGATGAGGGATCCTTTCACTGCTTCGTCGGGAAAGAGTTCCCGGCGTTCCCATCGCATCTCAAGAGGAGGCCCTCTGCACAGGTACGGCGAGAGGAACTCCAGGGTCGTGCCACCATTCCAAGAGTCTCCCAGATGTCTCAGTCCATTCCAGAGGAAGCTCTTTTCCCTTCACCGGCTCGTCTTTCACGCCGAGGATCGACTCACACCAAGGTGGCACGTGGCACAGCCCTGTGGGAAAGCCTCGTGGGAAAGCCTCGAGGGACAGCCTCGAGGGAAAGCCACAGATCCCTTGATCCACGTGACAGGAAGCGTGACACTACTGCTGAAGCTCGGGAGGAAAGCGCACGTGCTTGCCCCCACTCGAGACGAGGCCTGACTCCCCTGGGGAGACTCAGAAGCACCCCAAGATCCATGGCAACACTGGAGAGGAATCCTCAGGTTCCGGCCCCGACTCCACACAAGGACTGAGGCCCCGGCATGGATGGGAGAGGAAACCCGAGAGGTCCCCTAGCAACACGCATGGGGACTGGCCTTTCCTGAGGCCACCAGAGCGGGTCCCTGTGGTCCCAGTCGTAACTCGAGAAGACCTGCCGCAACTCGAGAAAATCCAGGAGGTTCTCCCCTCCAGGCGAGATGAGGCCCATTTCCGCTGAGGCGTCTCGAGGCTGATCACACCTCACCTCTGGAACTTCGAAACGGTCCTTCACACCCTTGGTGCAAATCAAGAAGTTCCCCGACCTAGCCGTCTCCACTCGAGAGGAATCACGAGGGTCCCGCCCACATCCAGAGGAGCCCGGTTTCCGCCTCGTAGCTCGAGATGAGGGATCCTTTCCCTGCTTCGTCGGGAAAGAGTTCCCGGCGTTCCCGTCGCATCTCAAGAGGAGGCCCTCTCAACAGGAACGGCGAGAGGAACTCCAGGGTCGTGCCACCATTCCAAGAGTCCCCCAGATGTCTCAGTCCATTCCAGAGGAACCTCTTTTCCCTTCACTGGCTCGTCTTTCACGCCGAGGATCGACTCACACCAAGGTGGCACGTGGCACAGCCCTGTGGGAAAGCCTCGTGGGAAAGCCTCGAGGGACAGCCTCGAGGGAAAGCCACAGATCCCTTGATCCACGTGACAGGAAGCGTGACACTACTGCTGCAGCTCGGGAGGAAAGCGCACGTGCATGCCCCCACTCGAGACGAGGCCTGACTCCCCTGGGGAGACTCAGAAGCACCCCAAGATCCATGGCAACACTGGAGAGGAATCCTCAGGTTCCGGCCCCGACTCCACACAAGGACTGAGGCCCCGGCATGGACGGGAGAGGAATCCCGAGAGGTCCCCTAGCAACTCGCATGGGGACTGGCCTTTCCTGAGGCCACCAGAGCGGGTCCCTGAGGTCCCCGTCGTAACTCAAGAAGACCTGCCGCAACTCGAGAAAATCCAGGAGGTTCTCCCCTCCAGGCGAGATGAGGCCCATTTCCGCTGAGGCGTCTCGAGGCTGATCACACCTCACCTCTGGAAGTTCGAAAGGGTCATTCACACCCTTGGTGCAAATCAAGAAGTTCCCCGACCTAGCCGTCTCCACTCGAGAGGAATCACGAGGGTCCCGCCCACATCCAGAGGAGCCCCGTTTCCGCCTCGTAGCTCGAGATGAGGGATCCTTTCCCTGCTTCGTCGGGAAAGAGTTCCCGGCGTTCCCGTCGCATCTCAAGAGGAGGCCCTCTCAACAGGAACGGCGAGAGGAACTCCAGGGTCGTGCCACCATTCCAAGAGTCCCCCAGATGTCTCAGTCCATTCCAGAGGAACCTCTTTTCCCTTCACCGGCTGGTGTTTCACGCCGAGGATCGACTCACACCAAGGTGGCACGTGGCACAGCCCTGTGGGAAAGCCTCGTGGGAAAGCCTCGAGGGACAGCCTCGAGGGAAAGCCACAGATCCCTTGATCCACGTGACAGGAAGCGTGACACTACTGCTGCAGCTCGGGAGGAAAGCGCACGTGCATGCCCCCACTCGAGACGAGGCCTGACTCCCCTGGGGAGACTCAGAAGCACCCCAAGATCCATGGCAACACTGGAGAGGAATCCTCAGGTTCCGGCCCCGACTCCACACAAGGACTGAGGCCCCGGCATGGACGGGAGAGGAATCCCGAGAGGTCCCCTAGCAACTCGCATGGGGACTGGCCTTTCCTGAGGCCACCAGAGCGGCTCCCTGAGGTCCCCGTCGTAACTCGAGAAGACCTGCCGCAACTCGAGAAAATCCAGGAGGTTCTCCCCTCCAGGCGAGATGAGGCCCATTTCCGCTGAGGCGTCTCGAGGCTGATCACACCTCACCTCTGGAACTTCGAAAGGCTCCTTCACACCCTTGGTGCAAATCAAGAAGTTCCCCGACATACCCGTCTCCACTCGAGAGGAATCACGAGGGTCCCGCCCACATCCAGAGGAGCCCCGTTTCCGCCTCGTAGCTCGAGATGAGGGATCCTTTCCCTGCTTCGTCGGGAAAGAGTTCCCGGCATTCCCGTCGCATCTCAAGAGGAGGCCCTCTCAACAGGAACGGCGAGAGGAACTCCAGGGTCGTGCCACCATTCCAAGAGTCCCCCAGATGTCTCAGTCCATTCCAGAGGAACCTCTTTTCCCTTCACCGGCTCGTCTTTCACGCCGAGGATCGACTCACACCAAGGTGGCACGTGGCACAGCCCTGTGGGAAAGCCTCGTGGGAAAGCCTCGAGGGACAGCCTCGAGGGAAAGCCACAGATCCCTTGATCCACGTGCCAGGAAGCGTGACACTACTGCTGCAGCTCGGGAGGAAAGCGCACGTGCATGCCCCCACTCGAGACGAGGCCTGACTCCCCTGGGGAGACTCAGAAGCACCCCAAGATCCATGGCAACACTGGAGAGGAATCCTCATGTTCCAGCCCCGACTCCACACAAGGACTGAGGCCCCGGCATGGACGGGAGAGGAATCCCGAGAGGTCCCCAGAACCTCGCATGGGGACTGGCCTTTCCTGAGGCCACCAGAGCGGGTCCCTGAGGTCCCCGTCGTAACTCAGAAGACCTGCCGCAACTCGAGAAAATCCGGGAGGTTCTCCCCTCCAGGCGAGATGAGGCCCATTTCTGTTGAGGCGTCTCGAGGCTGATCACACCTCCCCTCTGGAACTTCGATAGGGTCATTCACACCCTTGGTGCAAATCAAGAAGTTCCCCGACATACCCGTCTCCACTCGAGACAAATCACGAGGGTCCCGCCCACATCCAGAGGAGCCCCGTTTCCGCCTCATAGCTCGAGATGAGGGATCCTTTCCCTGCTTCGTCGGGAAAGAGTTCCCGGCGTTCCCGTCGCATCTCAAGAGGAGGCCCTCTTAACAGGAATGTCGAGAGGAACTCCAGGGTCGTGCCACCATTCCAAGAGTCCCCCAGATGTCTCAGTCCATTCCAGAGGAACCTCTTTTCCCTTCACCGTCTCATCTGTCACGCCGAGGATCGACTCACACCAAGGTGGCACGTGGCACAGCCCTGTGGGAAAGCCTCTTGGGAAAGCCTCGAGGGACAGCCTCGAGGGAAAGCCACAGATCCCTTGATCCACGTGCCAGGAAGCGTGACACTACTGCTGCAGCTCGGGAGGAAAGCGCACGTGCATGCCCCCACTAGAGACGAGGCCTGACTCCCCTGGGGAGAATCAGAAGCACCCCAAGATCCATGGCAACACTGGAGAGGAATCCTCAGGTTCCGGCCCCGACTCCACACAAGGACTGAGGCCCCGGCATGGACGGGAGAGGAATCCCGAGAGGTCCCCTAGCAACTCGCATGGGGACTGGCCTTTCCTGAGGCCACCAGAGCGGGTCCCTGAGGTCCCCGTCGTAACTCGAGAAGACCTGCCGCAACTCGAGAAAATCCAGGAGGTTCTCCCCTCCAGGCGAGATGAGGCCCATTTCCGCAGAGGTGTCTCGAGGCTGATCACACCTCACCTCTGGAACTTCGAAAGGGTCCTTCACACCCTTGGTGCAAATCAAGAAGTTCCCCGACCTAGCCGTCTCCACTCGAGAGGAATCACGAGGGTCCCGCCCACATCCAGAGGAGCCCCGTTTCCGCCTCGTAGCTCGAGATGAGGGAACGTTTCCCTGCTTCGTCGGGAAAGATTTCCCGGCGTTCCCGTCGCATCTCAAGAAGAGGCCCTCTCAACAGGAACGGCGAGAGGAACTCCAGGGTCGTGCCACCATTCCAAGAGTCCCCCAGATGTCTCAGTCCATTCCAGAGGAACCTCTTTTCCCTTCACCGGCTCGTCTTTCACGCCGAGGATCGACTCACACCAAGGTGGCACGTGGCACAGCCCTGTGGGAAAGCCTCGTGGGAAAGCCTCGAGGGACAGCCTCGAGGGAAAGCCACAGATCCCTTGATCCACGTGACAGGAAGCGTGACACTACTGCTGCAGCTCGGGAGGAAAGCGCACGTGCAAGCCCCCACTCGAGACGAGGCCTGACTCCCCTGGGGAGACTCAGAAGCACCCCAAGATCCATGGCAACACTGGAGAGGAATCCTCAGGTTCCGGCCCCGACTCCACACAAGGACTGAGGCCCCGGTATGGACGGGAGAGGAATTCCGAGAGGTCCCCTAGCAACTCGCATGGGGACTGGCCTTTCCTGAGGCCACCAGAGCGGGTCCGTGAGGTCCCCGTCGTAACTCGAGAAGACCTGCCGCAGCTCGAGAAAATCCAGGAGGTTCTCCCCTCCAGGCGAGATGAGGCCCATTTCCGCTGAGGCGTCTCGAGGCTGATCACACCTCACCTCTGGAACTTCGAAAGGGTCCTTCACACCCTTGGTGCAAATCAAGAAGTTCCCCGACCTAGCCGTCTCCACTCGAGAGGAATCACGAGGGTCCCGCCCACATCCAGAGGAGCCCCGTTTCCGCCTCGTAGCTCGAGATGAGGGATCCTTTCCCTGCTTCGTCGGGAAAGAGTTCCCGGCGTTCCCGTCGCATCTCAAGAGGAGGCCCTCTCAACAGGAACGGCGAGAGGAACTCCAGGGTCGTGCCACCATTCCAAGAGTCCCCCAGATGTCTCAGTCCATTCCAGAGGAACCTCTTTTCCCTTCACCGGCTCGTCTTTCACGCCGAGGATCGACTCACACCAAGGTGGCACGTGGCACAGCACTGTGGGAAAGCCTCGTGGGAAAGCCTCGAGGGACAGCCTCGAGGGAAAGCCACAGATCCCTTGATCCACGTGACAGGAAGCGTGACACTACTGCTGCAGCTCGGGAGGAAAGCGCACGTGCAAGCCCCCACTCGAGACGAGGCCTGACTCCCCTGGGGAGACTCAGAAGCACCCCAAGATCCATGGCAACACTGGAGAGGAATCCTCAGGTTCCGGCCCCGAATCCACACAAGGACTGAGGCCCCGGCATGGACGGGAGAGGAATCCCGAGAGGTCCCCTAGCAACTCGCATGGGGACTGGCCTTTCCTGAGGCCACCAGAGCGGGTCCCTGAGGTCCCCGTCGTAACTCGAGAAGACCTGCCGCAACTCGAGAAAATCCAGGAGGTTCTCCCCTCCAGGCGAGATGAGGCCCATTTCCGCAGAGGCGTCTCGAGGCTGATCACACCTCACCTCTGGAACTTCGAAAGGGTCCTTCACACCCTTGGTGCAAATCAAGAAGTTCCCCGACCTAGCCGTCTCCACTCGAGAGGAATCACGAGGGTCCCGCCCACATCCAGAGGAGCCCCGTTTCCGCCTCGTAGCTCGAGATGAGGGAACCTTTCCCTGCTTCGTCGGGAAAGAGTTCCCGGCGTTCCCGTCGCATCTCAAGAGGAGGCCCTCTCAACAGGAATGGCGAGAGGAACTCCAGGGTCGTGCCACCATTCCAAGAGTCCCCCAGATGTCTCAGTCCATTCCAGAGGAACCTCTTTTCCCTTCACCGGCTCGTCTTTCACGCCGAGGATCGACTCACACCAAGGTAGCACGTGGCACAGCCCTGTGGGAAAGCCTCGTGGGAAAGCCTCGAGGGACAGCCTCGAGGGAAAGCCACAGATCCCTTGATCCACGTGACAGGAAGCGTGACACTACTGCTGCAGCTCGGGAGGAAAGCGCACGTGCATGCCCCCACTCGAGACGAGGCCTGACTCCCCTGGGGAGACTCAGAAGCACCCCAAGATCCATGGCAACACTGGAGAGGAATCCTCAGGTTCCGGCCCCGACTGCACACAAGGACTGAGGCCCCGGCATGGACGGGAGAGGAATCCCGAGAGGTCCCTTAGCAACTCGCATGGGGACTGGCCTTTCCTGAGGCCACCAGAGCGGGTCCCTGAGGTCCCCGTCGTAACTCGAGAAGACCTGCCGCAACTCGAGAAAATCCAGGAGGTTCTCCCCTCCAGGCGAGATGAGGCCCATTTCCGCAGAGGTGTCTCGAGGCTGATCACACCTCACCTCTGGAACTTCGAAAGGATCCTTCACACCCTTGGTGCAAATCAAGAAGTTCCCCGACCTAGCCGTCTCCACTCGAGAGGAATCACGAGGGTCCCGTCCACATCCAGAGGAGCCCCGTTTCCGCCTCGTAGCTCGAGATGAGGGAACGTTTCCCTGCTTCGTCGGGAAAGATTTCCCGGCGTTCCCGTCGCATCTCAAGAGGAGGCCCTCTCAACAGGAACGGCGAGAGGAACTCCAGGGTCGTGCCACCATTCCAAGAGTCCCCCAGATGTCTCAGTCCATTCCAGAGGAACCTCTTTTCCCTTCACCGGCTCGTCTTTCACGCCGAGGATCGACTCACACCAAGGTGGCACGTGGCACAGCCCTGTGGGAAAGCCTCGTGGGAAAGCCTCGAGGGACAGCCTCGAGGGAAAGCCACAGATCCCTTGATCCACGTGACAGGAAGCGTGACACTACTGCTGCAGCTCGGGAGGAAAGCGCACGTGCAAGCCCCCACTCGAGACGAGGCCTGACTCCCCTGGGGAGACTCAGAAGCAACCCAAGATCCATGGCAACACTGGAGAGGAATCCTCAGGTTCCGGCCCCGACTCCACACAAGGACTGAGGCCCCGGCATGGACGGGAGAGGAATCCCGAGAGGTCCCCTAGCAACTCGCATGGGGACTGGCCTTTCCTGAGGCCACCAGAGCGGGTCCCTGAGGTCCCCGTCGTAACTCGAGAAGACCTGCCGCAACTCGAGAAAATCCAGGAGGTTCTCCCCTCCAGGCGAGATGAGGCCCATTTCCGCTGAGGCGTCTCGAGGCTGATCACACCTCCCCTATGGAACTTCGATAGGGTCATTCACACCCTTGGTGCAAATCAAGAAGTTCCCCGACATACCCGTTTCCACTCGAGAGAAATCACGAGGGTCCCGCCCACATCCAGAGGAGCCCCGTTTCCGCCTCATAGCTCGAGATGAGGGATCCTTTCCCTGCTTCGTCGGGAAAGAGTTCCCGGCGTTCCCGTCGCATCTCAAGAGGAGGCCCTTTCAACAGGAACGGCGAGAGGAACTCCAGGGTCGTGCCACCATTCCAAGAGTCCCCCAGATGTCTCAGTCCATTCCAGAGGAACCTCTTTTCCCTTCACCGGCTCGTCTTTCACGCCGAGGATCGACTCACACCAAGGTGGCACGTGGCACAGCCCTGTGGGAAAGCCTCGTGGGAAAGCCTCGAGGGACAGCCTCGAGGGAAAGCCACAGATCCCTTGATCCACGTGCCAGGAAGCGTGACACTACTGCTGCAGCTCGGGAGGAAAGCGCACGTGCATGCCCCCACTCGAGACGAGGCCTGACTCCCCTGGGGAGACTCAGAAGCACCCCAAGATCCATGGCAACACTGGAGAGGAATCCTCAGGTTCCGGCCCCGACTCCACACAAGGACTGAGGCCCCGGCATGGACGGGAGAGGAATCCCGAGAGGTCCCCAGCACCTCGCATGGGGACTGGCCTTTCCTGAGGCCACCAGAGCGGGTCCCTGAGGTCCCCGTCGTAACTCGAGAAGACCTGCCGCAACTCGAGAAAATCCGGGAGGTTCTCCCCTCCAGGCGAGATGAGGCCCATTTCTGTTGAGGCGTCTCGAGGCTGATCACACCTCCCCTCTGGAACTTCGATAGGGTCATTCACACCCTTGGTGCAAATCAAGAAGTTCCCCGACATACCCGTCTCCACTCGAGAGAAATCACGAGGGTCCCGCCCACATCCAGAGGAGCCCCGTTTCCGCCTCATAGCTCGAGATGAGGGATCCTTTCCCTGCTTCGTCGGGAAAGAGTTCCCGGCGTTCCCGTCGCATCTCAAGAGGAGGCCCTTTCAACAGGAACGGCGAGAGGAACTCCAGGGTCGTGCCACCATTCCAAGAGTCCCCCAGATGTCTCAGTCCATTCCAGAGGAACCTCTTTTCCCTTCACCGGCTCATCTCTCACGCCGAGGATCGACTCACACCAAGGTGGCACGTGGCACAGCCCTGTGGGAAAGCCTCGTGGGAAAGCCTCGAGGGACAGCCTCGAGGGAAAGCCACAGATCCCTTGATCCACGTGCCAGGAAGCGTGACACTACTGCTGCAGCTCGGGAGGAAAGCGCACGTGCATGCCCCCACTCGAGACGAGGCCTGACTCCCCTGGGGAGACTCAGAAGCACCCCAAGATCCATGGCAACACTGGAGAGGAATCCTCAGGTTCCGGCCCCGACTCCACACAAGGACTGAGGCCCCGGCATGGACGGGAGAGGAATCCCGAGAGGTCCCCTAGCAACTCGCATGTGGACTAGCCTTTCCTGAGGCCACCAGAGCGGGTCCCTGAGGTCCCCTCGTAACTCGAGAAGACCTGCCGCAACTCGAGAATATCCAGGAGGTTCTCCCCTCCAGGCGAGATGAGGCCCATTTCCGCTGAGGCGTCTCGAGGCTGATCACACCTCACCTCTGGAACTTCGAAAGGCTCCTTCACACCCTTGGTGCAAATCAAGAAGTTCCCCGACATACCCGTCTCCACTCGAGAGGAATCACGAGGGTCCCGCCCACATCCAGAGGAGCCCCGTTTCAGCCTCGTAGCTCGAGATGAGGGATCCTTTCCCTGCTTCGTCGGGAAAGAGTTCCCGGCATTCCCGTCGCATCTCAAGAGGAGGCCCTCTCAACAGGAACGGCGAGAGGAACTCCAGGGTCGTGCCACCATTCCAAGAGTCCCCCAGATGTCTCAGTCCATTCCAGAGGAACCTCTTTTCCCTTCACCGGCTCGTCTTTCACGCCGAGGATCGACTCACACCAAGGTGGCACGTGGCACAGCCCTGTGGGAAAGCCTCGTGGGAAAGCCTCGAGGGACAGCCTCGAGGGAAAGCCACAGATCCCTTGATCCAGGTGCCAGGAAGCGTGACACTACTGCTGCAGCTCGGGAGGAAAGCGCACGTGCATGCCCCCACTCGAGACGAGGCCTGACTCCCCTGGGGAGACTCAGAAGCACCCCAAGATCCATGGCAACACTGGAGAGGAATCCTCAGGTTCCGGCCCCGACTCCACACAAGGACTGAGGCCCCGGCATGGACGGGAGAGGAATCCCGAGAGGTCCCCAGCACCTCGCATGGGGACTGGCCTTTCCTGAGGCCACCAGAGCGGGTCCCTGAGGTCCCCGTCGTAACTCGAGAAGACCTGCCGCAACTCGAGAAAATCCGGGAGGTTCTCCCCTCCAGGCGAGATGAGGCCCATTTCTGTTGAGGCCTCTCGAGGCTGATCACACCTCCCCTCTGGAACTTCGATAGGGTCATTCACACCCTTGGTGCAAATCAAGAAGATCCCCGACATACCCGTCTCCACTCGAGAGGAATCACGAGGGTCCCGCCCACATCCTGAGGAGCCCCGTTTCCGCCTCGTAGCTCGAGATGAGGGATCCTTTCCCTGCTTCGTCGGGAAAGAGTTCCCGGCGTTCCCGTCGCATCTCAAGAGGAGGCCCTCTCAACAGGAATGGCGAGAGGAACTCCAGGGTCGTGCCACCATTCCAAGAGTCCCCCAGATGTCTCAGTCCATTCCAGAGGAACCTCTTTTCCCTTCACCGGCTCGTCTTTCACGCCGAGGATCGACTCACACCAAGGTGGCACGTGGCACAGCCCTGTGGGAAAGCCTCGTGGGAAAGCCTCGAGGGACAGCCTCGAGGGAAAGCCACAGATCCCTTGATCCACGTGACAGTAAGCGTGACACTACTGCTGCAGCTCGGGAGGAAAGCGAACATGCATGCCCCCACTCGAGACGAGGCCTGACTCCCCTGGGGAGACTCAGAAGCACCCCAAGATCCATGGCAACACTGGAGAGGAATCCTCAGGTTCCAGCCCTGACTCCACACAAGGACTGAGGCCCCGGCATGGACGGGAGAGGAATCCCGAGAGGTCCCCTAGCAACTCGCATGGGGACTGGCCTTTCCTGAGGCCACCAGAGCGGGTCCCTGAGGTCCCCGTCGTAACTCGAGAAGACCTGCCGCAACTCGAGAAAATCCAGGAGGTTCTCCCCTCCAGGCGAGATGAGGCCCATTTCCGCTGAGGCGTCTCGAGGCTGATCACACCTCACCTCTGGAACTTCGAAAGGGTCCTTCACACCCTTGGTGCAAATCAAGAAGTTCCCCGACCTAGCCGCCTCCACTCGAGAGGAATTAAGAGGGTCCCGCCCACATCCAGAGGAGCCCCGTTTCCGCCTCGTAGCTCGAGATGAGGGATCCTTTCCCTGCTTCGTCGGGAAAGAGTTCCCGGCGTTCCCGTCGCATCTCAAGAGGAGGCCCTCTCAACAGGAACGGCGAGAGGAACTCCAGGGTCGTGCGACCATTCCAAGAGTCCCCCAGATGTCTCAATCCATTCCAGAGGAACCTCTTTTCTCTTCACCGGCTCGTCTTTCACGCCGAGGATCGACTCACACCAAGGTAGCACGTGGCACAGCCCTGTGGGAAAGCCTCGTGGGAAAGCCTCGAGGGTCAGCCTCGAGGGAAAGCCACAGATCCCTTGATCCACGTGACAGGAAGCGTGACACTACTGCTGCAGCTCGGGAGGAAAGCGCAGGTGCATGCCCACACTCGAGACGAGGCCTGACTCCCCTGGGGAGACTCAGAAGCACCCCAAGATCCATGGCAACACTGGAGAGGAATCCTCAGGTTCCAGCCCCGACTCCACACAAGGACTGAGGCCCCGGCATGGACGGGAGAGGAATCCCGAGAGGTCCCCTAGCAACTCGCATGGGGACTGGCCTTTCCTGAGGCCACCAGAGCGGGTCCCTGAGGTCCCCGTCGTAACTCGAGAAGACCTGCCGCAACTCGAGAAAATCCAGGAGGTTCTCCCCTCCAGGCGAGATGAGGCCCATTTCCGCAGAGGTGTCTCGAGGCTGATCACACCTCACCTCTGGAACTTCGAAACGGTCCTTCACACCCTTGGTGCAAATCAAGAAGTTCCCCGACCTAGCCGTCTCCACTCGAGAGGAATCACGAGGGTCCCGCCCACATCCAGAGGAGCCCCGTTTCCGCCTCGTAGCTCGAGATGAGATAACGTTTCCCTGCTTCATCGGGAAAGATTTCCCGGCGTTCCCGTCGCATCTCAAGAGGAGGCCCTCTCAACAGGAACGGCGAGAGGAACTCCAGGGTCGTGCCACCATTCCAAGAGTCCCCCAGATGTCTCAGTCCATTCCAGAGGAACCTCTTTTCCCTTCACCGGCTCGTCTTTCACGCCGAGGATCGACTCACACCAAGGTGGCACGTGGCACAGCCCTGTGGGAAAGCCTCGTGGGAAAGCCTCGAGGGACAGCCTCGAGGGAAATCCACAGATCCCTTGATCCACGTGACAGGAAGCGTGACACTACTGCTGCAGCTCGGGAGGAAAGCGCACGTGCAAGCCCCCACTCGAGACGAGGCCTGACTCCCCTGGGGAGACTCACAAGCACCCCAAGATCCATGGCAACACTGGAGAGGAATCCTCAGGTTCCGGCCCCGACTCCACACAAGGACTGAGGCCCCGGTATGGACGGGAGAGGAATTCCGAGAGGTCCCCTAGCAACTCGCATGGGGACTGGCCTTTCCTGAGGCCACCAGAGCGGGTCCCTGAGGTCCCCGTCGTAACTCGAGAAGACCTGCCGCAGCTCGAGAAAATCCAGGAGGTTCTCCCCTCCAGGCGAGATGAGGCCCATTTCCGCTTAGGCGTCTCGAGGCTGATCACACCTCACCTCTGGAACTTCGAAAGGGTCCTTCACACCCTTGGTGCAAATCAAGAAGTTCCCCGACCTAGCCGTCTCCACTCGAGAGGAATCACGAGGGTCCCGCCCACATCCAGAGGAGCCCCGTTTCCGCCTCGTAGCTCGAGATGAGGGATCCTTTCCCTGCTTCGTCGGCAAAGAGTTCCCGGCGTTCCCGTCGCATCTCAAGAGGAGGCCCTCTCAACAGGAACGGCGAGAGGAACTCCAGGGTCGTGCCACCATTCCAAGAGTCCCCCAGATGTCTCAGTCCATTCCAGAGGAACCTCTTTTCTCTTCACCGGCTCGTCTTTCACGCCGAGGATCGACTCACACCAAGGTGGCACGTGGCACTGCCCTGTGGGAAAGCCTCGTGGGAAAGCCTCGAGGGACAGCCTCGAGGGAAAGCCACAGATCCCTTGATCCACGTGACAGGAAGCGTGACACTACTGCTGCAGCTCGGGAGGAAAGCGCACGTGCATGCCCCCACTCGAGACGAGGCCTGACTCCCCTGGGGAGACTCAGAAGCACCCCAAGATCCATGGCAACACTGGAGAGGAATCCTCAGGTTCCGGCCCCGACTCCACACAAGGACTGAGGCCCCGGCATGGACGGGAGAGGAATCCCGAGAGGTCCCCTAGCAACTCGCATGGGGACTGGCCTTTCCTGAGGCCACCAGAGCGGGTCCCTGAGGTCCCCGTCGTAACTCGAGAAGACCTGCCGCAACTCGAGAAAATCCAGGAGGTTCTCCCCTCCAGGCGAGATGAGGCCCATTTCCGCAGAGGTGTCTCGAGGCTGATCACACCTCACCTCTGGAACTTCGAAAGGGTCCTTCACACCCTTGGTGCAAATCAAGAAGTTCCCCGACCTAGCCGTCTCCACTCGAGAGGAATCACGAGGGTCCCGCCCACATCCAGAGGAGCCCCGTTTCCGCCTCGTAGCTCGAGATGAGGGAACGTTTCCCTGCTTCGTCGGGAAAGATTTCCCGGCGTTCCCGTCGCATCTCAAGAAGAGGCCCTCTCAACAGGAACGGCGAGAGGAACTCCAGGGTCGTGCCACCATTCCAAGAGTCCCCCAGATGTCTCAGTCCATTCCAGAGGAACCTCTTTTCCCTTCACCGGCTCGTCTTTCACGCCGAGGATCGACTCACACCAAGGTGGCACGTGGCACAGCCCTGTGGGAAAGCCTCGTGGGAAAGCCTCGAGGGACAGCCTCGAGGGAAAGCCACAGATCCCTTGATCCACGTGACAGGAAGCGTGACACTACTGCTGCAGCTCGGGAGGAAAGCGCACATGCATGCCCCCACTCGAGACGAGGCCTGACTCCCCTGGGGAGACTCAGAAGCACCCCAAGATCCATGGCAACACTGGAGAGGAATCCTCAGGTTCCAGCCCCGACTCCACACAAGGACTGAGGCCCCGGCATGGACGGGAGAGGAATCCCGAGAGGTCCCCTAGCAACTCGCATGGGGACTGGCCTTTCCTGAGGCCACCAGAGCGGGTCCCTGAGGTCCCCGTCGTAACTCGAGAAGACCTGCCGCAGCTCGAGAAAATCCAGGAGGTTCTCCCCTCCAGGCGAGATGAGGCCCATTTCCGCTGAGGCGTCTCGAGGCTGATCACACCTCACCTCTGGAACTTCGAAAGGGTCCTTCACACCCTTGGTGCAAATCAAGAAGTTCCCCGACCTAGCCGTCTCCACTCGAGAGGAATCACGAGGGTCCCGCCCACATCCAGAGGAGCCCCGTTTCCGCCTCGTAGCTCGAGATGAGGGATCCTTTCCCTGCTTCGTCGGCAAAGAGTTCCCGGCGTTCCCGTCGCATCTCAAGAGGAGGCCCTCTCAACAGGAACGGCGAGAGGAACTCCAGGGTCGTGCCACCATTCCAAGAGTCCCCCAGATGTCTCAGTCCATTCCAGAGGAACCTCTTTTCCCTTCACCAGCTCGTCTTTCACGCCGAGGATCGACTCACACCAAGGTGGCACGTGGCACTGCCCTGTGGGAAAGCCTCGTGGGAAAGCCTCGAGGGACAGCCTCGAGGGAAAGCCACAGATCCCTTGATCCACGTGACAGGAAGCGTGACACTACTGCTGCAGCTCGGGAGGAAAGCGCACGTGCATGCCCCCACTCGAGACGAGGCCTGACTCCCCTGGGGAGACTCAGAAGCACCCCAAGATCCATGGCAACACTGGAGAGGAATCCTCAGGTTCCGGCCCCGACTCCACACAAGGACTGAGGCCCCGGCATGGACGGGAGAGGAATCCCGAGAGGTCCCCTAGCAACTCGCATGGGGACTGGCCTTTCCTGAGGCCACCAGAGCGGGTCCCTGAGGTCCCCGTCGTAACTCGAGAAGACCTGCCGCAACTCGAGAAAATCCAGGAGGTTCTCCCCTCCAGGCGAGATGAGGCCCATTTCCGCTGAGGCGTCTCGAGGCTGATCACACCTCACCTCTGGAACTTCGAAAGGGTCCTTCACACCCTTGGTGCAAATCAAGAAGTTCCCCGACCTAGCCGTCTCCACTCGAGAGGAATCACGAGGGTCCCGCCCACATCCAGAGGAGCCCCGTTTCCGCCTCGTAGCTCGAGATGAGGGAACGTTTCCCTGCTTCGTCGGGAAAGAGTTCCCGGCGTTCCCGTCGCATCTCAAGAGGAGGCCCTCTCAACAGGAACGGCGAGAGGAACTCCAGGGTCGTGCCACCATTCCAAGAGTCCCCCAGATGTCTCAGTCCATTCCAGAGGAACCTCTTTTCCCTTCACCGGCTCGTCTTTCACGCCGAGGATCGACTCACACCAAGGTGGCACGTGGCACAGCCCTGTGGGAAAGCCTCGTGGGAAAGCCTCGAGGGACAGCCTCGAGGGAAAGCCACAGATCCCTTGATCCACGTGACAGGAAGCGTGACACTACTGCTGCAGCTCGGGAGGAAAGCGCACGTGCAAGCCCCCACTCGACACGAGGCCTGACTCCCCTGGGGAGACTCAGAAGCACCCCAAGATCCATGGCAACACTGGAGAGGAATCCTCAGGTTCCGGCCCCGACTCCACACAAGGACTGAGGCCCCGGCATGGACGGGAGAGGAATCCCGAGAGGTCCCCTAGCAACTCGCATGTGGACTAGCCTTTCCTGAGGCCACCAGAGCGGGTCCCTGAGGTCCCCTCGTAACTCGAGAAGACCTGCCGCAACTCGAGAATATCCAGGAGGTTCTCCCCTCCAGGCGAGATGAGGCCCATTTCCCCTGAGGCGTCTCGAGGCTGATCACACCTCACCTCTGGAACTTCGAAAGGCTCCTTCACACCCTTGGTGCAAATCAAGAAGTTCCCCGACATACCCGTCTCCACTCCAGAGGAATCACGAGGGTCCCGCCCACATCCAGAGGAGCCCCGTTTCAGCCTCGTAGCTCGAGATGAGGGATCCTTTCCCTGCTTCGTCGTGAAAGAGTTCCCGGCGTTCCCGTCGCATCTCAAGAGGAGGCCCTCTCAACAGGAACGGCGAGAGGAACTCCAGGGTCGTGCCACCATTCCAAGAGTCCCCCAGATGTCTCAGTCCATTCCAGAGGAACCTCTTTTCCCTTCACCGGCTCGTCTTTCACGCCGAGGATCGACTCACACCAAGGTGGCACGTGGCACAGCCCTGTGGGAAAGCCTCGTGGGAAAGCCTCGAGGGACAGCCTCGAGGGAAAGCCACAGATCCCTTGATCCACGTGCCAGGAAGCGTGACACTACTGCTGCAGCTTGGGAGGAAAGCGCACGTGCATGCCCCCACTCGAGACGAGGCCTGACATCCCTGGGGAGACTCAGAAGCACCCCAAGATCCATGGCAACACTGGAGAGGAATCCTCAGGTTCCGGCCCCGACTCCACACAAGGACTGAGGCCCCGGCATGGACGGGAGAGGAATCCCGAGAGGTCCCCAGCACCTCGCATGGGGACTGGCCTTTCCTGAGGCCACCAGAGCGGGTCCCTGAGGTCCCCGTCGTAACTCGAGAAGACCTGCCGCAACTCGAGAAAATCCGGGAGGTTCTCCCCTCCAGGCGAGATGAGGCCCATTTCCGCTGAGGCGTCTCGAGGCTGATCACACCTCACCTCTGGAACTTCGAAAGGGTCCTTCACACCCTTGGTGCAAATCAAGAAGTTCCCCGACCTAGCAGTCTCCACTCGAGAGGAATCACGAGGGTCCCGCCCACATCCAGAGGAGCCCCGTTTCCGCCTCGTAGCTCGAGATGAGGGATCCTTTCCCTGCTTCGTCGGGAAAGAGTTCCCGGCGTTCCCGTCGCATCTCAAGAGGAGGCCCTCTCAACAGGAATGGCGAGAGGAACTCCAGGGTCGTGCCACCATTCCAAGAGTCCCCCAGATGTCTCAGTCCATTCCAGAGGAACCTCTTTTCCCTTCACCGGCTCGTCTTTCACGCCGAGGATCGACTCACACCAAGGTGGCACGTGGCACAGCCCTGTGGGAAAGCCTCGTGGGAAAGCCTCGAGGGACAGCCTCGAGGGAAAGCCACAGATCCCTTGATCCACGTGACAGGAAGCGTGACACTACTGCTGCAGCTCGGGAGGAAAGCGCACATGCATGCCCCCACTCGAGACGAGGCCTGACTCCCCTGGGGAGACTCAGAAGCACCCCAAGATCCATGGCAACACTGGAGAGGAATCCTCAGGTTCCAGCCCCGACTCCACACAAGGACTGAGGCCCCGGCATGGACGGGAGAGGAATCCCGAGAGGTCCCCTAGCAACTCGCATGGGGACTGGCCTTTCCTGAGGCCACCAGAGCGGGTCCCTGAGGTCCCCGTCGTAACTCGAGAAGACCTGCCGCAACTCGAGAAAATCCAGGAGGTTCTCCCCTCCAGGCGAGATGAGGCCCATTTCCGCTGAGGCGTCTCGAGGCTGATCACACCTCACCTCTGGAACTTCGAAAGGGTCCTTCACACCCTTGGTGCAAATCAAGAAGTTCCCCGACCTAGCCGCCTCCACTCGAGAGGAATTACGAGGGTCCCGCCCACATCCAGAGGAGCCCCGTTTCCGCCTCGTAGCTCTAGATGAGGGATCCTTTCCCTGCTTCTTCGGGAAAGAGTTCCCGGCGTTCCCGTCGCATCTCAAGAGGAGGCCCTCTCAACAGGAACGGCGAGAGGAACTCCAGGGTCGTGCCACCATTCCAAGAGTCCCCCAGATGTCTCAATCCATTCCAGAGGAACCTCTTTTCTCTTCACCGGCTCGTCTTTCACGCCGAGGATCGACTCACACCAAGGTAGCACGTGGCACAGCCCTGTGGGAATGCCTCGTGGGAAAGCCTCGAGGGACAGCCTCGAGGGAAAGCCACAGATCCCTTGATCCACGTGACAGGAAGCGTGACACTACTGCTGCAGCTCGGGAGGAAAGCGCACGTGCATGCCCCCACTCGAGACGAGGCCTGACTCCCCTGGGGAGACTCAGAAGCACCCCAAGATCCATGGCAACACTGGAGAGGAATCCTCAGGTTCCAGCCCCGACTCCACACAAGGACTGAGGCCCCGGCATGGACGGGAGAGGAATCCCGAGAGGTCCACTAGCAACTCGCATGGGGACTGGCCTTTCCTGAGGCCACCAGAGCGGGTCCCTGAGGTCCCCGTCGTAACTCGAGAAGACCTGCCGCAACTCGAGAAAATCCAGGAGGTTCTCCCCTCCAGGCGAGATGAGGCCCATTTCCGCAGAGGTGTCTCGAGGCTGATCACACCTCACCTCTGGAACTTTGAAAGGGTCCTTCACACCCTTGGTGCAAATCAAGAAGTTCCCCGACCTAGCCGTCTCCACTCGAGAGGAATCACGAGGGTCCCGCCCACATCCAGAGGAGCCCCGTTTCCGCCTCGTAGCTCGAGATGAGGGAACGTTTCCCTGCTTCGTCGGGAAAGATTTCCCGGCGTTCCCGTCGCATCTCAAGAGGAGGCCCTCTCAACAGGAACGGCGAGAGGAACTCCAGGGTCGTGCCACCATTCCAAGAGTCCCCCAGATGTCTCAGTCCATTCCAGAGGAACCTCTTTTCCCTTCACCGGCTCGTCTTTCACGCCGAGGATCGACTCACACCAAGGTGGCACGTGGCACAGCCCTGTGGGAAAGCCTCGTGGGAAAGCCTCGAGGGACAGCCTCGAGGGAAAGCCACAGATCCCTTGATCCACGTGCCAGGAAGCGTGACACTACTGCTGCAGCTCGGGAGGAAAGCGCACGTGCATGCCCCCACTTGAGACGAGGCCTGACTCCCCTGGGGAGAATCAGAAGCACCCCAAGATCCATGGCAACACTGGAGAGGAATCCTCAGGTTCCGGCCCCGACTCCACACAAGGACTGAGGCCCCGGCATGGACGGGAGAGGAATCCCGAGAGGTCCCCTAGCAACTCGCATGGGGACTGGCCTTTCCTGAGGCCACCAGAGCGGGTCCCTGAGGTCCCCGTCGTAACTCGAGAAGACCTGCCGCAACTCGAGAAAATCCAGGAGGTTCTCCCCTCCAGGCGAGATGAGGCCCATTTCCGCAGAGGTGTCTCGAGGCTGATCACACCTCACCTCTGGAACTTCGAAAGGGTCCTTCACACCCTTGGTGCAAATCAAGAAGTTCCCCGACCTAGCCGTCTCCACTCGAGAGGAATCACGAGGGTCCCGCCCACATCCAGAGGAGCCCCGTTTCCGCCTCGTAGCTCGAGATGAGGGAACCTTTCCCTGCTTCGTCGGGAAAGATTTCCCGGCGTTCCCGTCGCATCTCAAGAAGAGGCCCTCTCAACAGGAACGGCGAGAGGAACTCCAGGGTCGTGCCACCATTCCAAGAGTCCCCCAGATGTCTCAGTCCATTCCAGAGGAACCTCTTTTCCCTTCACCGGATCGTCTTTCACGCCGAGGATCGACTCACACCAAGGTGGCACGTGGCACAGCCCTGTGGGAAAGCCTCGTGGGAAAGCCTCGAGGGACAGCCTCGAGGGAAAGCCACAGATCCCTTGATCCACGTGACAGGAAGCGTGACACTACTGCTGCAGCTCGGGAGGAAAGCGCACGTGCATGCCCCCACTCGAGACGAGGCCTGACTCCCCTGGGGAGACTCAGAAGCACCCCAAGATCCATGGCAACACTGGAGAGGAATCCTCAGGTTCCGGCCCCGACTCCACACAAGGACTGAGGCCCCGGTATGGACGGGAGAGGAATTCCGAGAGGTCCCCTAGCAACTCGCATGGGGACTGGCCTTTCCTGAGGCCACCAGAGCGGGTCCCTGAGGTCCCCGTCGTAACTCGAGAAGACCTGCCGCAACTCGAGAAAATCCAGGAGGTTCTCCCCTCCAGGCGAGATGAGGCCCATTTCCGCTGAGGCGTCTCGAGGCTGATCACACCTCACCTCTGGAACTTCGAAAGGGTCCTTCACACCCTTGGTGCAAATCAAGAAGTTCCCCGACCTAGCAGTCTCCACTCGAGAGGAATCACGAGGGTCCCGCCCACATCCAGAGGAGCCCCGTTTCCGCCTCGTAGCTCGAGATGAGGGATCCTTTCCCTGCTTCGTCGGGAAAGAGTTCCCGGCGTTCCCGTCGCATCTCAAGAGGAGGCCCTCTCAACAGGAATGGCGAGAGGAACTCCAGGGTCGTGCCACCATTCCAAGAGTCCCCCAGATGTCTCAGTCCATTCCAGAGGAACCTCTTTTCCCTTCACCGGCTCGTCTTTCACGCCGAGGATCGACTCACACCAAGGTGGCACGTGGCACAGCCCTGTGGGAAAGCCTCGTGGGAAAGCCTCGAGGGACAGCCTCGAGGGAAAGCCACAGATCCCTTGATCCACGTGACAGGAAGCGTGACACTACTGCTGCAGCTCGGGAGGAAAGCGCACATGCATGCCCCCACTCGAGACGAGGCCTGACTCCCCTGGGGAGACTCAGAAGCACCCCAAGATCCATGGCAACACTGGAGAGGAATCCTCAGGTTCCAGCCCCGACTCCACACAAGGACTGAGGCCCCGGCATGGACGGGAGAGGAATCCCGAGAGGTCCCCTAGCAACTCGCATGGGGACTGGCCTTTCCTGAGGCCACCAGAGCGGGTCCCTGAGGTCCCCGTCGTAACTCGAGAAGACCTGCCGCAACTCGAGAAAATCCAGGAGGTTCTCCCCTCCAGGCGAGATGAGGCCCATTTCCGCTGAGGCGTCTCGAGGCTGATCACACCTCACCTCTGGAACTTCGAAAGGGTCCTTCACACCCTTGGTGCAAATCAAGAAGTTCCCCGACCTAGCCGCCTCCACTCGAGAGGAATTACGAGGGTCCCGCCCACATCCAGAGGAGCCCCGTTTCCGCCTCGTAGCTCTAGATGAGGGATCCTTTCCCTGCTTCTTCGGGAAAGAGTTCCCGGCGTTCCCGTCGCATCTCAAGAGGAGGCCCTCTCAACAGGAACGGCGAGAGGAACTCCAGGGTCGTGCCACCATTCCAAGAGTCCCCCAGATGTCTCAATCCATTCCAGAGGAACCTCTTTTCTCTTCACCGGCTCGTCTTTCACGCCGAGGATCGACTCACACCAAGGTAGCACGTGGCACAGCCCTGTGGGAATGCCTCGTGGGAAAGCCTCGAGGGACAGCCTCGAGGGAAAGCCACAGATCCCTTGATCCACGTGACAGGAAGCGTGACACTACTGCTGCAGCTCGGGAGGAAAGCGCACGTGCATGCCCCCACTCGAGACGAGGCCTGACTCCCCTGGGGAGACTCAGAAGCACCCCAAGATCCATGGCAACACTGGAGAGGAATCCTCAGGTTCCAGCCCCGACTCCACACAAGGACTGAGGCCCCGGCATGGACGGGAGAGGAATCCCGAGAGGTCCCCTAGCAACTCGCATGGGGACTGGCCTTTCCTGAGGCCACCAGAGCGGGTCCCTGAGGTCCCCGTCGTAACTCGAGAAGACCTGCCGCAACTCGAGAAAATCCAGGAGGTTCTCCCCTCCAGGCGAGATGAGGCCCATTTCCGCAGAGGTGTCTCGAGGCTGATCACACCTCACCTCTGGAACTTTGAAAGGGTCCTTCACACCCTTGGTGCAAATCAAGAAGTTCCCCGACCTAGCCGTCTCCACTCGAGAGGAATCACGAGGGTCCCGCCCACATCCAGAGGAGCCCCGTTTCCGTCTCGTAGCTCGAGATGAGGGATCCTTTCCCTGCTTCTTCGGGAAAGAGTTCCCGGCGTTCCCGTCGCATCTCAAGAGGAGGCCCTCTCAACAGGAACGGGGAGAGGAACTCCAGGGTCGTGCCACCATTCCAAGAGTCCCCCAGATGTCTCAGTCCATTCCAGAGGAACCTCTTTTCCCTTCACCGGCTCGTCTTTCACGCCGAGGATCGACTCACACCAAGGTGGCACGTGGCACAGCCCTGTGGGAAAGCCTCGTGGGAAAGCCTCGAGGGACAGCCTCGAGGGAAAGCCACAGATCCCTTGATCCACGTGACAGGAAGCGTGACACTACTGCTGCAGCTCGGGAGGAAAGCGCACGTGCAAGCCCCCACTCGAGACGAGGCCTGACTCCCCTGGGGAGACTCAGAAGCACCCCAAGATCCATGGCAACACTGGAGAGGAATCCTCAGGTTCCGGCCCCGACTCCACACAAGGACTGAGGCCCCGGCATGGACGGGAGAGGAATCCCGAGAGGTCCCCTAGCAACTCGCATGGGGACTGGCCTTTCCTGAGGCCACCAGAGCGGGTCCCTGAGGTCCCCGTCGTAACTCGAGAAGACCTGCCGCAGCTCGAGAAAATCCAGGAGGTTCTCCCCTCCAGGCGAGATGAGGCCCATTTCCGCTGAGGCGTCTCGAGGCTGATCACACCTCACCTCTGGAACTTCGAAAGGGTCCTTCACACCCTTGGTGCAAATCAAGAAGTTCCCCGACCTAGCCGCCTCCACTCGAGAGGAATTACGAGGGTCCCGCCCACATCCAGAGGAGCCCCGTTTCCGCCTCCTAGCTCTAGATGAGGGATCCTTTCCCTGCTTCTTCGGGAAAGAGTTCCCGGCGTTCCCGTCGCATCTCAAGAGGAGGCCCTCTCAACAGGAACGGCGAGAGGAACTCCAGGGTCGTGCCACCATTCCAAGAGTCCCCCAGATGTCTCAATCTATTCCAGAGGAACCTCTTTTCTCTTCACCGGCTCGTCTTTCACGCCGAGGATCGACTCACACCAAGGTAGCACGTGGCACAGCCCTGTGGGAATGCCTCGTGGGAAAGCCTCGAGGGACAGCCTCGAGGGAAAGCCACAGATCCCTTGATCCACGTGACAGGAAGCGTGACACTACTGCTGCAGCTCGGGAGGAAAGCGCACGTGCATGCCCCCACTCGAGACGAGGCCTGACTCCCCTGGGGAGACTCAGAAGCACCCCAAGATCCATGGCAACACTGGAGAGGAATCCTCAGGTTCCAGCCCCGACTCCACACAAGGACTGAGGCCCCGGCATGGACGGGAGAGGAATCCCGAGAGGTCCCCTAGCAACTCGCATGGGGACTGGCCTTTCCTGAGGCCACCAGAGCGGGTCCCTGAGGTCCCCGTCGTAACTCGAGAAGACCTGCTGCAACTCGAGAAAATCCAGGAGGTTCTCCCCTCCAGGCGAGATGAGGCCCATTTTCACTGAGGCGTCACGAGGCTGATCACACCTCACCTCTGGAACTTCGAAAGGGTCCTTCACACCCTTGGTGCAAATCAAGAAGTTCCCCGACATACCCGTCTCCACTCGAGAGGAATCACGAGGGTCCCGCCCACATCCAGAGGAGCCCCGTTTCCGCTTCGTAGCTCGAGATGAGGGATCCTTTCCCTGCTTCGTCGGGAAAGAGTTCCCGGCGTTCCCGTCGCATCTCAAGAGGAGGCCCTCTCAACAGGAACGGCGAGAGGAACTCCAGGGTCGGGCCACCATTCCAAGAGTCCCCCAGATGTCTCAGTCCATTCCAGAGGAACCTCTTTTCCCTTCACCGGCTCGTCTTTCACGCCGAGGATCGACTCACACCAAGGTGGCACGTGGCACAGCCCTGTGGGAAAGCCTCGTGGGAAAGCCTCGAGGGACAGCCTCGAGGGAAAGCCACAGATCCCTTGATCCACGTGACAGGAAGCGTGACACTACTGCTGCAGCTCGGGAGGAAAGCGCACGTGCATGCCCCCACTCGAGACGAGGCCTGACTCCCCTGGGGAGACTCAGAAGCACCCCAAGATCCATGGCAACACTGGAGAGGAATCCTCAGGTTCCGGCCCCGACTCCACACAAGGACTGAGGCCCCGGCATGGACGGGAGAGGAATCCCGAGAGGCCCCCTAGCAACTCGCATGGGGACTGGCCTTTCCTGAGGCCACCAGAGCGGGTCCTTGAGGTCCCCGTCGTAACTCGAGAAGACCTGCCGCAACTCGAGAAAATCCAGGAGGTTCTCCCCTCCAGGCGAGAGGAGGCCCATTTCCGCTGAGGCGTCTCGAGGCTGATCACACCTCACCTCTGGAACTTCGAAAGGGTCCTTCACACCCTTGGTGCAAATCAAGAAGTTCCCCGACATACCCGTCTCCACTCGAGAGGAATCACGAGGGTCCCGCACACATCCAGAGGAGCCCCGTTTCCGCCTCGTAGCTCGAGATGAGCGATGCTTTCCCTGCTTCGTCGGGAAAGAGTTCCCGGCGTTTCCGTCGCATCTCAAGAGGAGGCCGTCTCAACAGGAACGGCGAGAGGAACTCCAAGGTCGTGCCACCATTCCAAGAGTCCCCCAGATGTTTCAGTCCATTCCAGAGGAACCTCTTTTCCCTTCACCGGCTCGTCTTTCACGCCGAGGATCGACTCACACCAGGGTGGCACGTGGCACAGCCCTGTGGGAAAGCCTCGTGGGAAAGCCTCGAGGGACAGCCTCGAGGGAAAGCCACAGATCCCTTGATCCACGTGACAGGAAGCGTGACACTACTGCTGCAGCTCGGGAGGAAAGCGCACGTGCATGCCCCCACTCGAGACGAGGCCTGACTCCCCTGGGGAGACTCAGAAGCACCCCAAGATCCATGGCAACACTGGAGAGGAATCCTCAGGTTCCGGCCCCGACTCCACACAAGGACTGAGGCCCCGGCATGGACGGGAGAGGAATCCCGAGAGGTCCCCTAGCAACTCGCATGGGGACTGGCCTTTCCTGAGGCCACCAGAGCGGGTCCCTGAGGTCCCCGTCGTAACTCGAGAAGACCTGCCCCAACTCGAGAAAATCCAGGAGGTTCTCCCCTCCAGGCGAGATGAGGCCCATTTCCGCAGAGGTGTCTCGAGGCTGATCACACCTCACCTCTGGAACTTCGAAAGGATCCTTCACACCCTTGGTGCAAATCAAGAAGTTCCCTGACCTAGCCGTCTCCACTCGAGAGGAATCACGAGGGTCCCGCCCACATCCAGAGGAGCCCCGTTTCCGCCTCGTAGCTCGAGATGAGGGAACGTTTCCCTGCTTCGTCGGGAAAGATTTCCCGGCGTTCCCGTCGCATCTCAAGAGGAGGCCCTCTCAACAGGAACGGCGAGAGGAACTCCAGGGTCGTGCCACCATTCCAAGAGTCCCCCAGATGTCTCAGTCCATTCCAGAGGAACCTCTTTTCCCTTCACCGGCTCGTCTTTCACGCCGAGGATCGACTCACACCAAGGTGGCACGTGGCACTGCCCTGTGGGAAAGCCTCGTGGGAAAGCCTCGAGGGACAGCCTCGAGGGAAAGCCACAGATCCCTTGATCCACGTGACAGGAAGCGTGACACTACTGCTGCAGCTCGGGAGGAAAGCGCACGTGCATGCCCCCACTCGAGACGAGGCCTGACTCCCCTGGGGAGACTCAGAAGCACCCCAAGATCCATGGCAACACTGGAGAGGAATCCTCAGGTTCCGGCCCCGACTCCACACAAGGACTGAGGCCCCGGCATGGACGGGAGAGGAATCCCGAGAGGTCCCCTAGCAACTCGCATGGGGACTGGCCTTTCCTGAGGCCACCAGAGCGGGTCCCTGAGGTCCCCGTCGTAACTCGAGAAGACCTGCCGCAACTCGAGAAAATCCAGGAGGTTCTCCCCTCCAGGCGAGATGAGGCCCATTTCCGCAGAGGCGTCTCGAGGCTGATCACACCTCACCTCTGGAACTTCGAAAGGGTCCTTCACACCCTTGGTGCAAATCAAGAAGTTCCCCGACCTAGCCGTCTCCACTCGAGAGGAATCACGAGGGTCCCGCCCACATCCAGAGGAGCCCCGTATCCGCCTCGTAGCTCGAGATGAGGGAACCTTTCCCTGCTTCGTCGGGAAAGAGTTCCCGGCGTTCCCGTCGCATCTCAAGAGGAGGCCCTCTCAACAGGAACGGCGAGAGGAACTCCAGGGTCGTGCCACCATTCCAAGAGTCCCCCAGATGTCTCAGTCCATTCCAGAGGAACCTCTTTTCCCTTCACCGGCTCGTCTTTCACGCCGAGGATCGACTCACACCAAGGTGGCACGTGGCACAGCCCTGTGGGAAAGCCTCGTGGGAAAGCCTCGAGGGACAGCCTCGAGGGAAAGCCACAGATCCCTTGATCCACGTGACAGGAAGCGTGACACTACTGCTGCAGCTCGGGAGGAAAGCGCACGTGCATGCCCCCACTCGAGACGAGGCCTGACTCCCCTGGGGAGACTCAGAAGCACCCCAAGATCCATGGCAACACTGGAGAGGAATCCTCAGGTTCCGGCCCCGACTCCACACAAGGACTGAGGCCCCGGTATGGACGGGAGAGGAATTCCGAGAGGTCCCCTAGCAACTCGCATGGGGACTGGCCTTTCCTGAGGCCACCAGAGCGGCTCCCTGAGGTCCCCGTCGTAACTCGAGAAGACCTGCCGCAGGTCGAGAAAATCCAGGAGGTTCTCCCCTCCAGGCGAGATGAGGCCCATTTCCGCTGAGGCGTCTCGAGGCTGATCACACCTCACCTCTGGAACTTCGAAAGGGTCCTTCACACCCTTGGTGCAAATCAAGAAGTTCCCCGACCTAGCAGTCTCCACTCGAGAGGAATCACGAGGGTCCCGCCCACATCCAGAGGAGCCCCGTTTCCGCCTCGTAGCTCGAGATGAGGGATCCTTTCCCTGCTTCGTCGGGAAAGAGTTCCCGGCGTTCCCGTCGCATCTCAAGAGGAGGCCCTCTCAACAGGAACGGCGAGAGGAACTCCAGGGTCGTGCCACCATTCCAAGAGTCCCCCAGATGTCTCAGTCCATTCCAGAGGAACCTCTTTTCCCTTCACCGGCTCGTCTTTCACGCCGAGGATCGACTCACACCAAGGTGGCACGTGGCACAGCCCTGTGGGAAAGCCTCGTGGGAAAGCCTCGAGGGACAGCCTCGAGGGAAAGCCACAGATCCCTTGATCCACGTGACAGGAAGCGTGACACTACTGCTGCAGCTCGGGAGGAAAGCGCACATGCATGCCCCCACTCGAGACGAGGCCTGACTCCCCTGGGGAGACTCAGAAGCACCCCAAGATCCATGGCAACACTGGAGAGGAATCCTCAGGTTCCAGCCCCGACTCCACACAAGGACTGAGGCCCCGGCATGGACGGGAGAGGAATCCCGAGAGGTCCCCTAGCAACTCGCATGGGGACTGGCCTTTCCTGAGGCCACCAGAGCGGGTCCCTGAGGTCCCCGTCGTAACTCGAGAAGACCTGCCGCAACTCGAGAAAATCCAGGAGGTTCTCCCCTCCAGGCGAGATGAGGCCCATTTCCGCTGAGGCGTCTCGAGGCTGATCACACCTCACCTCTGGAACTTCGAAAGGGTCCTTCACACCCTTGGTGCAAATCAAGAAGTTCCCCGACCTAGCAGTCTCCACTCGAGAGGAATCACGAGGGTCCCGCCCACATCCAGAGGAGCCCCGTTTCCGCCTCGTAGCTCGAGATGAGGGATCCTTTCCCTGCTTCGTCGGGAAAGAGTTCCCGGCGTTCCCGTCGCATCTCAAGAGGAGGCCCTCTCAACAGGAACGGCGAGAGGAACTCCAGGGTCGTGCCACCATTCCAAGAGTCCCCCAGATGTCTCAGTCCATTCCAGAGGAACCTCTTTTCCCTTCACCGGCTCGTCTTTCACGCCGAGGATCGACTCACACCAAGGTGGCACGTGGCACAGCCCTGTGGGAAAGCCTCGTGGGAAAGCCTCGAGGGACAGCCTCGAGGGAAAGCCACAGATCCCTTGATCCACGTGACAGGAAGCGTGACACTACTGCTGCAGCTCGGGAGGAAAGCGCACATGCATGCCCCCACTCGAGACGAGGCCTGACTCCCCTGGGGAGACTCAGAAGCACCCCAAGATCCATGGCAACACTGGAGAGGAATCCTCAGGTTCCAGCCCCGACTCCACACAAGGACTGAGGCCCCGGCATGGACGGGAGAGGAATCCCGAGAGGTCCCCTAGCAACTCGCATGGGGACTGGCCTTTCCTGAGGCCACCAGAGCGGGTCCCTGAGGTCCCCGTCGTAACTCGAGAAGACCTGCCGCAACTCGAGAAAATCCAGGAGGTTCTCCCCTCCAGGCGAGATGAGGCCCATTTCCGCTGAGGCGTCTCGAGGCTGATCACACCTCACCTCTGGAACTTCGAAAGGGTCCTTCACACCCTTGGTGCAAATCAAGAAGTTCCCCGACCTAGCCGCCTCCACTCGAGAGGAATTACGAGGGTCCCGCCCACATCCAGAGGAGCCCCGTTTCCGCCTCGTAGCTCTAGATGAGGGATCCTTTCCCTGCTTCTTCGGGAAAGAGTTCCCGGCGTTCCCGTCGCATCTCAAGAGGAGGCCCTCTCAACAGGAACGGCGAGAGGAACTCCAGGGTCGTGCCACCATTCCAAGAGTCCCCCAGATGTCTCAATCCATTCCAGAGGAACCTCTTTTCTCTTCACCGGCTCGTCTTTCACGCCGAGGATCGACTCACACCAAGGTAGCACGTGGCACAGCCCTGTGGGAATGCCTCGTGGGAAAGCCTCGAGGGACAGCCTCGAGGGAAAGCCACAGATCCCTTGATCCACGTGACAGGAAGCGTGACACTACTGCTGCAGCTCGGGAGGAAAGCGCACGTGCATGCCCCCACTCGAGACGAGGCCTGACTCCCCTGGGGAGACTCAGAAGCACCCCAAGATCCATGGCAACACTGGAGAGGAATCCTCAGGTTCCAGCCCCGACTCCACACAAGGACTGAGGCCCCGGCATGGACGGGAGAGGAATCCCGAGAGGTCCCCTAGCAACTCGCATGGGGACTGGCCTTTCCTGAGGCCACCAGAGCGGGTCCCTGAGGTCCCCGTCGTAACTCGAGAAGACCTGCCGCAACTCGAGAAAATCCAGGAGGTTCTCCCCTCCAGGCGAGATGAGGCCCATTTCCGCAGAGGTGTCTCGAGGCTGATCACACCTCACCTCTGGAACTTTGAAAGGGTCCTTCACACCCTTGGTGCAAATCAAGAAGTTCCCCGACCTAGCCGTCTCCACTCGAGAGGAATCACGAGGGTCCCGCCCACATCCAGAGGAGCCCCGTTTCCGCCTCGTAGCTCGAGATGAGGGAACGTTTCCCTGCTTCGTCGGGAAAGATTTCCCGGCGTTTCCGTCGCATCTCAAGAGGAGGCCGTCTCAACAGGAACGGCGAGAGGAACTCCAGAGTCGTGCCACCATTCCAAGAGTCCCCCAGATGTCTCAGTCCATTCCAGAGGAACCTCTTTTCCCTTCACCGGCTCGTCTTTCACGCCGAGGATCGACTCACACCAAGGTGGCACGTGGCACAGCCCTGTGGGAAAGCCTCGTGGGAAAGCCTCGAGGGACAGCCTCGAGGGAAAGCCACAGATCCCTTGATCCACGTGACAGGAAGCGTGACACTACTGCTGCAGCTCGGGAGGAAAGCGCACGTGCATGCCCCCACTCGAGACGAGGCCTGACTCCCCTGGGGAGACTCAGAAGCACCCCAAGATCCATGGCAACACTGGAGAGGAATCCTCAGGTTCCGGCCCCGACTCCACACAAGGACTGAGGCCCCGGCATGGACGGGAGAGGAATCCCGAGAGGTCCCCTAGCAACTCGCATGGGGACTGGCCTTTCCTGAGGCCACCAGAGCGGGTCCCTGAGGTCCCCGTCGTAACTCGAGAAGACCTGCCGCAACTCGAGAAAATCCAGAAGGTTCTCCCCTCCAGGCGAGATGAGGCCCATTTCCGCTGAGGCCTCTCGAGGCTGATCACACCTCACCTCTGGAACTTCGAAAGGGTCCTTCACACCCTTGGTGCAAATCAAGAAGTTCCCCGACCTAGCCGCCTCCACTCGAGAGGAATTACGAGGGTCCCGCCCACATCCAGAGGAGCCCCGTTTCCGCCTCGTAGCTCGAGATGAGGGATCCTTTCCCTGCTTCGTCGGGAAAGAGTTCCCGGCGTTCCCGTCGCATCTCAAGAGGAGGCCCTCTCAACAGGAACGGCGAGAGGAACTCCAGGGTCGTGCCACCATTCCAAGAGTCCCCCAGATGTCTCAGTCCATTCCAGAGGAACCTCTTTTCCCTTCACCGGCTCGTCTTTCACGCCGAGGATCGACTCACACCAAGGTGGCACGTGGCACAGCCCTGTGGGAAAGCCTCGTGGGAAAGCCTCGAGGGACAGCCTCGAGGGAAAGCCAAAGATCCCTTGATCCACGTGACAGGAAGCGTGACACTACTGCTGCAGCTCGGGAGGAAAGCGCACGTGCAAGCTCCCACTCGACACGAGGCCTGACTCCCCTGGGGAGACTCAGAAGCACCCCAAGATCCATGGCAACACTGGAGAGGAATCCACAGGTTCCGGCCCCGACTCCACACAAGGACTGAGGCCCCGGCATGGACGGGAAAGGAATCCCGAAAGGTCCCCTAGCAACTCGCATGGGGACTGGCCTTTCCTGAGGCCACCAGAGCGGGTCCCTGAGGTCCCCGTCGTAACTCGAGAAGACCTGCCGCAACTCGAGAAAATCCAGGAGGTTCTCCCCTCCAGGCGAGATGAGGCCCATTTCCGCTGAGGCGTCTCGAGGCTGATCACACCTCACCTCTGGAACTTCGAAAGGGTCCTACACACCCTTGGTGCAAATCAAGAAGTTCCCCGACCTAGCCGTCTCCACTCGAGAGGAATTACGAGGGTCCCTCCCACATCCAGAGGAGCCCCGTTTCCGCCTCGTAGCTCTAGATGAGGGATCCTTTCCCTGCTTCGTCGGGAAAGAGTTCCCGGCGTTCCCGTCGCATCTCAAGAGGAGGCCCTCTCAACAGGAACGGCGAGAGGAACTCCAGGGTCGTGCCACCATTCCAAGAGTCCCCCAGATGTCTCAGTCCATTCCAGAGGAACCTCTTTTCCCTTCACCGGCTCGTCTTTCATGCCGAGGATCGACTCACACCAAGGTGGCACGTGGCACAGCCCTGTGGGAAAGCCTCGTGGGAAAGCCTCGAGGGACAGCCTCGAGGGAAAGCCACAGATCCCTTGATCCACGTGACAGGAAGCGTGACACTACTGCTGCAGCTCGGGAGGAAAGCGCACGTGCATGCCCCCACTCGAGACGAGGCCTGACTCCCCTGGGGAGACTCAGAAGCACCCCAAGATCCATGGCAACACTGGAGAGGAATCCTCAGGTTCCGGCCCCGACTCCACACAAGGACTGAGGCCCCGGCATGGACGGGAGAGGAATCCCGAGAGGTCCCCTAGCAACTCGCATGGGGACTGGCCTTTCCTGAGGCCACCAGAGCGGGTCCCTGAGGTCCCCGTCGTAACTCGAGAAGACCTGCCGCAACTCGAGAAAATCCAGGAGGTTCTCCCCTCCAGGCGAGATGAGGCCCATTTCCGCAGAGGTGTCTCGAGGCTGATCACACCTCACCTCTGGAACTTCGAAAGGGTCCTTCACACCCTTGGTGCAAATCAAGAAGTTCCCCGACCTAGCCGTCTCCACTCGAGAGGAATCACGAGGGTCCCGCCCAAATCCAGAGGAGCCCCGTTTCCGCCTCGTAGCTCGAGATGAGGGAACGTTTCCCTGCTTCGTCGGGAAAGATTTCCCGGCGTTCCCGTCACATCTCAAGAGGAGGCCCTCTCAACAGGAACGGCGAGAGGAACTCCAGGGTCGTGCCACCATTCCAAGAGTCCCCCAGATGTCTCAGTCCATTCCAGAGGAACCTCTTTTCCCTTCACCGGCTCGTCTTTCACGCCGAGGATCGACTCACACCAAGGTGGCACGTGGCACAGCCCTGTGGGAAAGCCTCGTGGGAAAGCCTCGAGGGACAGCCTCGAGGGAAAGCCACAGATCCCTTGATCCCCGTGACAGGAAGCGTGACACTACTGCTGCAGCTCGGGAGGAAAGCGCACGTGCATGCCCCCACTCGAAACGAGGACTGACTCCCCTGGGGAGACTCAGAAGCACCCCAAGATCCATGGCAACACTGGAGAGGAATCCTCAGGTTCCGGCCCCGACTCCACACAAGGACTGAGGCCCCGGCATGGACGGGAGAGGAATCCCGAGAGGTCCCCTAGCAACTCGCATGGGGACTGGCCTTTCCTGAGGCCACCAGAGCGGGTCCCTGTGGTCCCCGTCGTAACTCGAGAAGACCTGCCGCAACTCGAGAAAATCCAGGAGGTTCTCCCCTCCAGGAGAGATGAGGCCCATTTCCGCAGAGGCGTCTCGAGGCTGATCACACCTCACCTCTGGAAATTCGAAAGGGTCCTTCACACCCTTGGTGCAAATCAAGAAGTTCCCCGACCTAGCCGTCTCCACTCGAGAGGAATTACGAGGGTCCCGCCCACATCCAGAGGAGCCCCGTTTCCGCCTCGTAGCTCTAGATGAGGGATCCTTTCCCTGCTTCGTCGGGAAAGAGTTCCCGGCGTTCCCGTCGCAACTCAAGAGGAGGCCCTCTCAACAGGAATGGCGAGAGGAACTCCAGGGTCGTGCCACCATTCCAAGAGTCCCCCAGATGTCTCAGTCCATTTCAGAGGAACCTCTTTTCCCTTCACCGGCTCGTCTTTCACGCCGAGGATCGACTCACACCAAGGTGGCACGTGGCACAGCCCTGTGGGAAAGCCTCGTGGGAAAGCCTCGAGGGACAGCCTCGAGGGAAAGCCACAGATCCCTTGATCCACGTGACAGGAAGCGTGACACTACTGCTGCAGCTCGGGAGGAAAGCGCACGTGCATGCCCCCACTCGAGACGAGGCCTGACTCCCCTGGGGAGACTCAGAAGCACCCCAAGATCCATGGCAACACTGGAGAGGAATGCTCAGGTTCCGGCCCCGACTCCACACAAGGACTGAGGCCCCGGCATGGACGGGAGAGGAATCCCGAGAGGTCCCCTAGCAACTCTCATGGGGACTGGCCTTTACTGAGGCCACCAGAGCGGGTCCCTGAGGTCCCCATAGTAACTCGAGAAGACCTGCCGCAACTCGAGAAAATCTAGGATGTTCTCCCCTCCAGGCGAAATGAGGCCCATTTCCGCTGAGGCGTCTCGAGGCTGATCACACCTCACCTCTGGAACTTCGAAAGGGTCATTCACACCCTTGGTGCAAATCAAGAAGTTCCCCGACCTAGCCGTCTCCACTCGAGAGGAATCACGAGGGTTCCGCCCACATCCAGAGGAGCCCCGTTTCCGCCTCGTAGCTCGAGATGAGGGATCCTTTCCCTGCTTCATCGGGAAAGAGTTCCCGGCGTTCCCGTCGCATCTCAAGAGGAGGCCCTCTCAACAGGAACGGCGAGAGGAACTCCAGGGTCGTGCCACCATTCCAAGAGTCCCCCAGATGTCTCAGTCCATTCCAGAGGAACCTCCTTTCCCTTCACCGGCTCGTCTTTCACGCCGAGGATCGACTCACACCAAGGTGGCACGTGGCACAGCCCTGTGGGAAAGCCTCGTGGGAAAGCCTCGAGGGACAGCCTCGAGGGAAAGCCACAGATCCCTTGATCCACGTGACAGGAAGCGTGACACTACTGCTGCAGCTCGGGAGGAAAGCGCACGTGCATGCCCCCACTCGAGACGAGGCCTGACTCCCCTGGGGAGACTCAGAAGCACCCCAAGATCCATGGCAACACTGGAGAGGAATCCTCAGGTTCCGGCCCCGACTCCACACAAGGACTGAGGCCCCGGCATGGACGGGAGAGGAATCCCGAGAGGTCCCCTAGCAACTCGCATGGGGACTGGCCTTTCCTGAGGCCACCAGAGCGGCTCCCTGAGGTCCCCGTCGTAACTCGAGAAGACCTGCCGCAACTCGAGAAAATCCAGGAGGTTCTCCCCTCCAGGCGAGATGAGGCCCATTTCCGCTGAGGCGTCTCGAGGCTGATCACACCTCACCTCTGGAACTTCGAAAGTGTCCTTCACACCCTTGGTGCAAATCAAGAAGTTCCCCGACCTAGCCGTCTCCACTCGAGAGGAATCACGAGGGTCCCGCCGACATCCAGAGGAGCCCCGTTTCCGCCTCGTAGCTCGAGATGAGGGATCCTTTCCCTGCTTCGTCGGGAAAGAGTTCCCGGCGTTCCCGTCGCATCTCAAGAGGAGGCCCTCTCAACAGGAACGGCGAGAGGAACTCCAGGGTCGTGCCACCATTCCAAGAGTCCCCCAGATGTCTCAGTCCATTCCAGAGGAACCTCTTTTCCCTTCACCGGCTCGTCTTTCACGCCGAGGATCGACTCACACCAAGGTGGCACGTGGCACAGCCCTGTGGGAAAGCCTCGTGGGAAAGCCTCGAGGGACAGCCTCGAGGGAAAGCCACAGATCCCTTGATCCACGTGACAGGAAGCGTGACACTACTGCTGCAGCTCGGGAGGAAAGCGCACGTGCAAGCCCCCACTCGAGACGAGGCCTGACTCCCCTGGGGAGACTCAGAAGCACACCAAGATCCATGGCAACACTGGAGAGGAATGCTCAGGTTCCGGCCCCGACTCCACACAAGGACTGAGGCCCCGGCATGGACGGGAGAGGAATCCCGAGTGGTCCCCTAGCAACTCGCATGGGGACTGGCCTTTCCTGAGGCCACCAGAGCGGGTCCCTGAGGTCCCCGTCGTAACTCGAGAAGACCTGCCGCAACTCGAGAAAATCCAGGAGGTTCTCCCCTCCAGGCGAGATGAGGCCCATTTCCGCTGAGGCGTCTCGAGGCTGATCACACCTCACCTCTGGAAATTCGAAAGGGTCCTTCACACCCTTGGTGCAAATCAAGAAGTTCCCCGACCTAGCCGTCTCCACTCGAGAGGAATTACGAGGGTCCCGCCCACATCCAGAGGAGCCCCGTTTCCGCCTCGTAGCTCTAGATGAGGGATCCTTTCCCTGCTTCGTCGGGAAAGAGTTCCCGGCGTTCCCGTCGCATCTCAAGAGGAGGCCCTCTCAACAGGAACGGCGAGAGGAACTCCAGGGTCGTGCCACCATTCCAAGAGTCCCCCAGATGTCTCAGTCCATTCCAGAGGAACCTCTTTTCCCTTCACCGGCTCGTCTTTCACGCCGAGGATCGACTCACACCAAGGTGGCACGTGGCACAGCCCTGTGGGAAAGCCTCGTGGGAAAGCCTCGAGGGACAGCCTCGAGGGAAAGCCACAGATCCCTTGATCCACGTGACAGGAAGCGTGACACTACTGCTGCAGCTCGGGAGGAAAGCGCACGTGCATGCCCCCACTCGAGACGAGGCCTGACTCCCCTGGGGAGACTCAGAAGCACCCCAAGATCCATGGCAACACTGGAGAGGAATGCTCAGGTTCCGGCCCCGACTCCACACAAGGACTGAGGCCCCGGCATGGACGGGAGAGGAATCCCGAGAGGTCCCCTAGCAACTCTCATGGGGACTGGCCTTTACTGAGGCCACCAGAGCGGGTCCCTGAGGTCCCCATAGTAACTCGAGAAGACCTGCCGCAACTCGAGAAAATCCAGGAGGTTCTCCGCTCCAGGCGAGATGAGGCCCATTTCCGCTGAGGCGTCTCGAGGCTGATCACACCTCACCTCTGGAACTTCGAAACGGTCCTTCACACCCTTGGTGCAAATCAAGAAGTTCCCCGACCTAGCCGTCTCCACTCGAGAGGAATCACGAGGGTCCCGCCCACATCCAGAGGAGCCCCGTTTCCGCCTGGTAGCTCGAGATGAGGGATCCTTTCCCTGCTTCGTCGGGAAAGAGTTCCCGGCGTTCCCGTCGCATCTCAAGAGGAGGCCCTCTCAACAGGAACGGCGAGAGGAACTCCAGGGTCGTGCCACCATTCCAAGAGTCCCCCAGATGTCTCAGTCCATTCCAGAGGAACCTCTTTTCCCATCACCGGCTCGTCTTTCACGCCGAGGATCGACTCACACCAAGGTGGCACGTGGCACAGCCCTGTGGGAAAGTCTCGTGGGAAAGCCTCGAGGGACAGCCTCGAGGGAAAGCCACAGATCCCTTGATCCACGTGACAGGAAGCGTGACACTACTGCTGCAGCTCGGGAGGAAAGCGCACGTGCATGCCCCCACTCGAGACGAGGCCTGACTCCCCTGGGGAGACTCAGAAGCACCCCCAGATCCATGGCAACACTGGAGAGCAATCCTCAGGTTCCGGCCCCGACTCCACACAAGGACTGAGGCCCCAGCATGGACGGGAGAGGAATCCCGAGAGGTCCCCTAGCAACTCGCATGGGGACTGGCCTTTCCTGAGGCCACCAGAGCGGGTCCCTGAGGTCCCCGTCGTAACTGGAGAAGACCTGCCGCAACTCGAGAAAATCTAGGATGTTCTCCCCTCCAGGCGAGATGAGGCCCATTTCCGCTGAGGCGTCTCGAGGCTGATCACACCTCACCTCTGGAACTTCGAAAGGGTCATTCACACCCTTGGTGCAAATCAAGAAGTTCCCCGACCTAGCCGTCTCCACTCGAGAGGAATCACGAGGGTTCCGCCCACATCCAGAGGAGCCCCGTTTCCGCCTCGTAGCTCGAGATGAGGGATCCTTTCCCTGCTTCATCGGGAAAGAGTTCCCGGCGTTCCCGTCGCATCTCAAGAGGAGGCCCTCTCAACAGGAATGGCGAGAGGAACTCCAGGGTCGTGCCACCATTCCAAGAGTCCCCCAGATATCTCAGTCCATTCCAGAGGAACCTCCTTTCCCTTCACCGGCTCGTCTTTCACGCCGAGGATCGACTCACAACAAGGTGGCACGTGGCACAGCCCTGTGGGAAAGCCTCGTGGGAAAGCCTCGAGGGACAGCCTCGAGGGAAAGCCACAGATCCCTTGATCCACGTGACAGGAAGCGTGACACTACTGCTACAGCTCGGGAGGAAAGCGCACGTGCATGCCCCCACTCGAGACGAGGCCTGACTCCCCTGGGGAGACTCAGAAGCACCCCAACATCCATGGCAACACTGGAGAGGAATCCTCAGGTTCCGGCCCCGACTCCACACAAGGACTGAGGCCCCATCATGGACGGGAGAGGAATCCCGAGAGGTCCCCTAGCAACTCGCATGGGGACTGGCCTTTCCTGAGGCCACCAGAGCGGCTCCCTGAGGTCCCCGTCGTAACTCGAGAAGACCTGCCGCAACTCGAGAAAATCCAGGAGGTTCTCCCCTCCAGGCGAGATGAGGCCCATTTCCGCTGAGGCGTCTCGAGGCTGATCACACCTCACCTCTGGAACTTCGAAAGGGTCCTTCACACCCTTGGTGCAAATCGAAAAGTTCCCCGACATACCCGTCTCCACTCGAGAGGAATCACGAGGGTCCCGCCCACATCCAGAGGATCCCCGTTTCCGCCTCGTAGCTCGAGATGAGGGATCCTTTCCCTGCTTCGTCGGGAAAGAGTTCCCGGCGTTCCCGTCGCATCTGAAGAGGAGGCCCTCTCAACAGGAACGGCGAGAGGAACTCCAGGGTCGTGCCACCATTCCAAGAGTCCCCCAGATGTCTCAGTCCATTCCAGAGGAACCTCTTTTCCCTTCACCGGCTCGTCTTTCACGCCGAGGATCGACTCACACCAAGGTGGCACGTGGCACAGCCCTGTGGGAAAGCCTCGTGGGAAAGCCTCGAGGGACAGCCTCGAGGGAAAGCCACAGATCCCTTGATCCACGTGACAGGAAGCGTGACACTACTGCTGCAGCTCGGGAGGAAAGCGCACGTGCATGCCCCCACTCGAGACGAGGCCTGACTCCCCTGGGGAGACTCAGAAGCACCCCAAGATCCATGGCAACACTGGAGAGGAATCCTCAGGTTCCGGCCCCGACTCCACACAAGGACTGAGGCCCCGGCATGGACGGGAGAGGAATCCCGAGAGGTCCCCTAGCAACTCGCATGGGGACTGGCCTTTCCTGAGGCCACCAGAGCGGGTCCCTGAGGTCCCCGTCGTAACTCGAGAAGACCTGCCGCAACTCGAGAAAATCCAGGAGGTTCTCCCCTCCAGGCGAGATGAGGCCCATTTCCGCTGAGGTGTCTCGAGGCTGATCACACCTCACCTCTGGAACTTCGAAAGTGTCCTTCACACCCTTGGTGCAAATCAAGAAGTTCCCCGACCTAGCCGTCTCCACTCGAGAGGAATCACGAGGGTCCCGCCGACATCCAGAGGAGCCCCGTTTCCGCCTCGTAGCTCGAGATGAGGGATCCTTTCCCTGCTTCGTCGGGAAAGAGTTCCCGGCGTTCCCGTCGCATCTCAAGAGGAGGCCCTCTCAACAGGAACGGCGAGAGGAACTCCAGGGTCGTGCCACCATTCCAAGAGTCCCCCAGATGTCTCAGTCCATTCCAGAGGAACCTCTTTTCCCTTCACCGGCTCGTCTTTCACGCCGAGGATCGACTCACACCAAGGTGGCACGTGGCACAGCCCTGTGGGAAAGCCTCGTGGGAAAGCCTCGAGGGACAGCCTCGAGGGAAAGCCACAGATCCCTTGATCCACGTGACAGGAAGCGTGACACTACTGCTGCAGCTCGGGAGGAAAGCGCACGTGCAAGCCCCCACTCGAGACGAGGCCTGACTCCCCTGGGGAGACTCAGAAGCACACCAAGATCCATGGCAACACTGGAGAGGAATGCTCAGGTTCCGGCCCCGACTCCACACAAGGACTGAGGCCCCGGCATGGACGGGAGAGGAATCCCGAGTGGTCCCCTAGCAACTCGCATGGGGACTGGCCTTTCCTGAGGCCACCAGAGCGGGTCCCTGAGGTCCCCGTCGTAACTCGAGAAGACCTGCCGCAACTCGAGAAAATCCAGGAGGTTCTCCCCTCCAGGCGAGATGAGGCCCATTTCCGCTGAGGCGTCTCGAGGCTGATCACACCTCACCTCTGGAACTTCGAAAGGGTCCTTCACACCCTTGGTGCAAATCAAGAAGTTCCCCGACCTAGCCGTCTCCACTCGAGAGGAATTACGAGGGTCCCGCCCACATCCAGAGGAGCCCCGTTTCCGCCTCGTAGCTCTAGATGAGGGATCCTTTCCCTGCTTCGTCGGGAAAGAGTTCCCGGCGTTCCCGTCGCATCTCAAGAGGAGGCCCTCTCAACAGGAACGGCGAGAGGAACTCCAGGGTCGTGCCACCATTCCAAGAGTCCCCCAGATGTCTCAGTCCATTCCAGAGGAACCTCTTTTCCCTTCACCGGCTCGTCTTTCACGCCGAGGATCGACTCACACCAAGGTGGCACGTGGCACAGCCCTGTGGGAAAGCCTCGTGGGAAAGCCTCGAGGGACAGCCTCGAGGGAAAGCCACAGATCCCTTGATCCACGTGACAGGAAGCGTGACACTACTGCTGCAGCTCGGGAGGAAAGCGCACGTGCATGCCCCCACTCGAGACGAGGCCTGACTCCCCTGGGGAGACTCAGAAGCACCCCAAGATCCATGGCAACACTGGAGAGGAATCCTCAGGTTCCGGCCCCGACTCCACACAAGGACTGAGGCCCCGGCATGGACGGGAGAGGAAACCCGAGAGGTCCCCTAGCAACACGCATGGGGACTGGCCTTTCCTGAGGCCACCAGAGCGGGTCCCTGTGGTCCCCGTCGTAACTCGAGAAGACCTGCCGCAACTCGAGAAAATCCAGGAGGTTCTCCGCTCCAGGCAAGATGAGGCCCATTTCCGCTGAGGCGTCTCGAGGCTGATCACACCTCACCTCTGGAACTTCGAAACGGTCCTTCACACCCTTGGTGCAAATCAAGAAGTTCCCCGACCTAGCCGTCTCCACTCGAGAGGAATCACGAGGGTCCCGCCGACATCCAGAGGAGCCCCGTTTCCGCCTGGTAGCTCGAGATGAGGGATCCTTTCCCTGCTTCGTCGGGAAAGAGTTCCCGGCGTTCCCGTCGCATCTCAAGAGGAGGCCCTCTCAACAGGAACGGCGAGAGGAACTCCAGGGTCGTGCCACCATTCCAAGAGTCCCCCAGATGTCTCAGTCCATTCCAGAGGAACCTCTTTTCCCATCACCGGCTCGTCTTTCACGCCGAGGATCGACTCACACCAAGGTGGCACGTGGCACAGCCCTGTGGGAAAGCCTCGTGGGAAAGCCTCGAGGGACAGCCTCGAGGGAAACCCACAGATCCCTTGATCCACGTGACAGGAAGCGTGACACTACTGCTGCAGCTCGGGAGGAAAGCGCACGTGCATGCCCCCACTCGAGACGAGGACTGACTCCCCTGGGGAGACTCAGAAGCACCCCAAGATCCATGGCAACACTGGAGAGGAATCCTCAGGTTCCGGCCCCGACTCCACACAAGGACTGAGGCCCCGGCATGGACGGGAGAGGAATCCCGAGAGGTCCCCTAGCAACTCGCATGGGGACTGGCCTTTCCTGAGGCCACCAGAGCGGGTCCCTGAGGTCCCCGTCGTAACTCGAGAAGACCTGCCGCAACTCGAGAAAATCCAGGAGGTTCTCCCCTCCAGGCGAGATGAGGCCCATTTCCGCTGAGGCGTCTCGAGGCTGATCACACCTCACCTCTGGAAATTCGAAAGGGTCCTTCACACCCTTGGTGCAAATCAAGAAGTTCCCCGACCTAGCCGTCTCCACTCGAGAGGAATCACGAGGGTCCCGCCCACATCCAGAGGAGCCCCGTTTCCGCCTCGTAGCTCGAGATGAGGGAACCTTTCCCTGCTTCGTCGGGAAAGAGTTCCCGGCGTTCCCGTCGCATCTCAAGAGGAGGCCCTCTCAACAGGAACTGCGAGAGGAACTCCAGGGTCGTGCCACCATTCCAAGAGTCCCCCAGATGTCTCAGTCCATTCCAGAGAAACCTCTTTTCCCTTCACCGGCTCGTCTTTCACGCCGAGGATCGACTCACACCAAGGTGGCACGTGGCACAGCCCTGTGGGAAAGCCTCGTGGGAAAGCCTCGAGGGACAGCCTCGAGGGAAAGCCACAGATCCCTTGATCCACGTGACAGGAAGCGTGACACTACTGCTGCAGCTCGGGAGGAAAGCGCACGTGCAAGCCCCCACTCGAGACGAGGCCTGACTCCCCTGGGGAGACTCAGAAGCACCCCAAGATCCATGGCAACACTGGAGAGGAATCCTCAGGTTGCGGCCCCGACTCCACACAAGGACTGAGGCCCCGGCATGGACGGGAGAGGAAACCCGAGAGGTCCCCTAGCAACACGCATGGGGACTGGCCTTTCCTGAGGCCACCAGAGCGGGTCCCTGTGGTCCCCGTCGTAACTCGAGAAGACCTGCCGCAACTCGAGAAAATCCAGGACGTTCTCCGCTCCAGGCGAGATGAGGCCCATTTCCGCTGAGGCGTCTCGAGGATGATCACTTCTCACCTCTGGAACTTCGAAACGGTCCTTCACACCCTTGGTGCAAATCAAGAAGTTCCCCGACCTAGCCGTCTCCACTCGAGAGGAATCACGAGGGTCCCGCCGACATCCAGAGGAGCCCCGTTTCCGCCTCGTAGCTCGAGATGAGGGATCCTATCCCTGCTTCGTCGGGAAAGAGTTCCCGGCGTTCCCGTCGCATCTCAAGAGGAGGCCCTCTCAACAGGAACGGCGAGAGGAACTCCAGGGTCGTGCCACCATTCCAAGAGTCCCCCAGATGTCTCAGTCCATTCCAGAGGAACCTCTTTTCCCTTCACCGGCTCGTCTTTCACGCCGAGGATGGACTCACACCAAGGTGGCACGTGGCACAGCCCTGTGGGAAAGCCTCGTGGGAAAGCCTCGAGGGACAGCCTCGAGGGAAAGCCACAGATCCCTTGATCCACGTGACAGGAAGTGTGACACTACTGCTGCAGCTCGGGAGGAAAGCGCACGTGCATGCCCCCACTCGAGACGAGGCCTGACTCCCCTGGGGAGACTCAGAAGCACCCCAAGATCCATGGCAACACTGGAGAGGAATGCTCAGGTTCCGGCCCCGACTCCACACAAGGACTGAGGCCCCGGCATGGACGGGAGAGGAATCCCGAGAGGTCCCCTAGCAACTCTCATGGGGACTGGCCTTTCCTGAGGCCACCAGAGCGGGTCCCTGAGGTCCCCATAGTAACTCGAGAAGACCTGCCGCAACTCGAGAAAATCCAGGAGGTTCTCCCCTCCAGGCGAGATGAGGCCCATTTCCGCAGAGGTGTCTCGAGGCTGATCACACCTCACCTCTGGAACTTCGAAAGGGTCCTTCACACCCTTGGTGCAAATCAAGAAGTTCCCCGACCTAGCCGTCTCCACTCGAGAGGAATCACGAGGGTCCCGCCCACATCCAGAGGAGCCCCGTTTCCGCCTCGTAGCTCGAGATGAGGGAACGTTTCCCTGCTTCGTCGGGAAAGAGTTCCCGGCGTTCCCGTCGCATCTCAAGAGGAGGCCCTCTCAACAGGAACGGCGAGAGGAACTCCAGGGTCGTGCCACCATTCCAAGAGTCCCCCAGATGTCTCAGTCCATTCCAGAGGAACCTCTTTTCCCTTCACCGGCTCGTCTTTCACGCCGAGGATCGACTCACACCAAGGTGGCACGTGGCACAGCCCTGTGGGAAAGCCTCGTGGGAAAGCCTCGAGGGACAGCCTCGAGGGAAAGCCACAGATCCCTTGATCCACGTGACAGGAAGCGTGACACTACTGCTGCAGCTCGGGAGGAAAGCGCACGTGCATGCCCCCACTCGAGACGAGGCCTGACTCCCCTGAGGAGACTCAGAAGCACCCCAAGATCCATGGCAACACTGGAGAGGAATCCTCAGGTTCCGGCCCCGACTCCACACAAGGACTGAGGCCCCGGCATGGACGGGAGAGGAAACCCGAGAGGTCCCCTAGCAACACGCATGGGGACTGGCCTTTCCTGAGGCCACCAGAGCGGGTCCCTGTGGTCCCCGTCGTAACTCGAGAAGACCTGCCGCAACTCGAGAAAATCCAGGAGGTTCTCCGCTCCAGGCGAGATGAGGCCCATTTCCGCTGAGGCGTCTCGAGGCTGATCACACCTCACCTCTGGAACTTCGAAACGGTCCTTCACACCCTTGGTGCAAATCAAGAAGTTCCCCGACCTAGCCGTCTCCACTCGAGAGGAATCACGAGGGTCCCGCCCACATCCAGAGGAGCCCCGTTTCCGCCTCGTAGCTCGAGATGAGGGATCCTTTCCCTGCTTCGTCGGGAAAGAGTTCCCGGCGTTCCCGTCGCATCTCAAGAGGAGGCCCTCTCAACAGGAACGGCGAGAGGAACTCCAGGGTCGTGCCACCATTCCAAGAGTCCCCCAGATGTCTCAGTCCATTCCAGAGGAACCTCTTTTCCCATCACCGGCTCGTCTTTCACGCCGAGGATCGACTCACACCAAGGTGGCACGTGGCACAGCCCTGTGGGAAAGCCTCGTGGGAAAGCCTCGAGGGACAGCCTCGAGGGAAAGCCACAGATCCCTTGATCCACGTGACAGGAAGCGTGACACTACTGCTGCAGCTCGGGAGGAAAGCGCACGTGCATGCCCCCACTCGAGACGAGGCCTGACTCCCCTGGGGAGACTCAGAAGCACCCCAAGATCCATGGCAACACTGGAGAGGAATCCTCAGGTTCCGGCCCCGACTCCACACAAGGACTGAGGCCCCGGCATGGACGGGAGAGGAAACCCGAGAGGTCCCCTAGCAACACGCATGGGGACTGGCCTTTCCTGAGGCCACCAGAGCGGGTCCCTGTGGTCCCCGTCGTAACTCGAGAAGACCTGCCGCAACTCGAGAAAATCCAGGAGGTTCTCCGCTCCAGGCGAGATGAGGCCCATTTCCGCTGAGGCGTCTCGAGGCTGATCACACCTCACCTCTGGAACTTCGAAACGGTCCTTCACACCCTTGGTGCAAATCAAGAAGTTCCCCGACCTAGCCGTCTCCACTCGAGAGGAATCACGAGGGTCCCGCCGACATCCAGAGGAGCCCCGTTTCCGCCTGGTAGCTCGAGATGAGGGATCCTTTCCCTGCTTCGTCGGGAAAGAGTTCCCGGCGATCCCGTCGCATCTCAAGAGGAGGCCCTCTCAACAGGAACGGCGAGAGGAACTCCAGGGTCGTGCCACCATTCCAAGAGTCCCCCAGATGTCTCAGTCCATTCCAGAGGAACCTCTTTTCCCATCACCGGCTCGTCTTTCACGCCGAGGATCGACTCACACCAAGGTGGCACGTGGCACAGCCCTGTGGGAAAGCCTCGTGGGAAAGCCTCGAGGGACAGCCTCGAGGGAAAGCCACAGATCCCTTGATCCACGTGACAGGAAGCGTGACACTTCTGCTGCAGCTCGGGAGGAAAGCACACGTGCATGCCCCCACTCGAGACGAGGACTGACTCCCCTGGGGAGACTCAGAAGCACCCCAAGATCCATGGCAACACTGGAGAGGAATCCTCAGGTTCCGGCCCCGACTCCACACAAGGACTGAGGCCCCGGCATGGACGGGAGAGGAATCCCGAGAGGTCCCCTAGCAACTCGCATGGGGACTGGCCTTTCCTGAGGCCACCAGAGCGGGTCCCTGAGGTCCCCGTCGTAACTCGAGAAGACCTGCCGCAACTCGAGAAAATCCAGGAGGTTCTCCCCTCCAGGCGAGATGAGGCCCATTTCCGCTGAGGCGTCTCGAGGCTGATCACACCTCACCTCTGGAAATTCGAAAGGGTCCTTCACACCCTTGGTGCAAATCAAGAAGTTCCCCGACCTAGCCGTCTCCACTCGAGAGGAATCACGAGGGTCCCGCCCACATCCAGAGGAGCCCCGTTTCCGCCTCGTAGCTCGATTTGAGGGAACCTTTCCCTGCTTCGTCGGGAAAGAGTTCCCGGCGTTCCCGTCGCATCTCAAGAGGAGGCCCTCTCAACAGGAACTGCGAGAGGAACTCCAGGGTCGTGCCACCATTCCAAGAGTCCCCCAGATGTCTCAGTCCATTCCAGAGAAACCTCTTTTCCCTTCACCGGCTCGTCTTTCACGCCGAGGATCGACTCACACCAAGGTGGCACGTGGCACAGCCCTGTGGGAAAGCCTCGTGGGAAAGCCTCGAGGGACAGCCTCGAGGGAAAGCCACAGATCCCTTGATCCACGTGACAGGAAGCGTGACACTACTGCTGCAGCTCGGGAGGAAAGCGCACGTGCAAGCCCCCACTCGAGACGAGGCCTGACTCCCCTGGGGAGACTCAGAAGCACCCCAAGATCCATGGCAACACTGGAGAGGAATCCTCAGGTTGCGGCCCCGACTCCACACAAGGACTGAGGCCCCGGCATGGACGGGAGAGGAAACCCGAGAGGTCCCCTAGCAACACGCATGGGGACTGGCCTTTCCTGAGGCCACCAGAGCGGGTCCCTGTGGTCCCCGTCGTAACTCGAGAAGACCTGCCGCAACTCGAGAAAATCCAGGACGTTCTCCGCTCCAGGCGAGATGAGGCCCATTTCCGCTGAGGCGTCTCGAGGCTGATCACTTCTCACCTCTGGAACTTCGAAACGGTCCTTCACACCCTTGGTGCAAATCAAGAAGTTCCCCGACCTAGCCGTCTCCACTCGAGAGGAATCACGAGGGTCCCGCCCACATCCAGAGGAGCCCCGTTTCCGCCTCGTAGCTCGAGATGAGGGAACGTTTCCCTGCTTCGTCGGGAAAGAGTTCCCGGCGTTCCCGTCGCATCTCAAGAGGAGGCCCTCTCAACAGGAACGGCGAGAGGAACTCCAGGGTCGTGCCACCATTCCAAGAGTCCCCCAGATGTCTCAGTCCATTCCAGAGGAACCTCTTTTCCCTTCACCGGCTCGTCTTTCACGCCGAGGATCGACTCACACCAAGGTGGCACGTGGCACAGCCCTGTGGGAAAGCCTCGTGGGAAAGCCTCGAGGGACAGCCTCGAGGGAAAGCCACAGATCCCTTGATCCACGTGACAGGAAGCGTGACACTACTGCTGCAGCTCGGGAGGAAAGCGCACGTGCATGCCCCCACTCGAGACGAGGCCTGACTCCCCTGGGGAGACTCAGAAGCACCCCAAGATCCATGGCAACACTGGAGAGGAATCCTCAGGTTCCGGCCCCGACTCCACACAAGGACTGAGGCCCCGGCATGGACGGGAGAGGAAACCCGAGAGGTCCCCTAGCAACACGCATGGGGACTGGCCTTTCCTGAGGCCACCAGAGCGGGTCCCTGTGGTCCCCGTCGTAACTCGAGAAGACCTGCCGCAACTCGAGAAAATCCAGGAGGTTCTCCGCTCCAGGCGAGATGAGGCCCATTTCCGCTGAGGCGTCTCGAGGCTGATCACACCTCACCTCTGGAACTTCGAAACGGTCCTTCACACCCTTGGTGCAAATCAAGAAGTTCCCCGACCTAGCCGTCTCCACTCGAGAGGAATCACGAGGGTCCCGCCCACATCCAGAGGAGCCCCGTTTCCGCCTCGTAGCTCGAGATGAGGGATCCTTTCCCTGCTTCGTCGGGAAAGAGTTCCCGGCGTTCCCGTCGCATCTCAAGAGGAGGCCCTCTCAACAGGAACGGCGAGAGGAACTCCAGGGTCGTGCCACCATTCCAAGAGTCCCCCAGATGTCTCAGTCCATTCCAGAGGAACCTCTTTTCCCATCACCGGCTCGTCTTTCACGCCGAGGATCGACTCACACCAAGGTGGCACGTGGCACAGCCCTGTGGGAAAGCCTCGTGGGAAAGCCTCGAGGGACAGCCTCGAGGGAAAGCCACAGATCCCTTGATCCACGTGACAGGAAGCGTGACACTACTGCTGCAGCTCGGGAGGAAAGCACACGTGCATGCCCCCACTCGAAATGAGGACTGACTCCCCTGGGGAGACTCAGAAGCACCCCAAGATCCATGGCAACACTGGAGAGGAATCCTCAGGTTCCGGCCCCGACTCCACACAAGGACTGAGGCCCCGGCATGGACGGGAGAGGAATCCCGAGAGGTCCCCTAGCAACTCGCATGGGGACTGGCCTTTCCTGAGGCCACCAGAGCGGGTCCCTGAGGTCCCCGTCGTAACTCGAGAAGACCTGCCGCAACTCGAGAAAATCCAGGAGGTTCTCCCCTCCAGGCGAGATGAGGCCCATTTCCGCTGAGGCGTCTCGAGGCTGATCACACCTCACCTCTGGAAATTCGAAAGGGTCCTTCACACCCTTGGTGCAAATCAAGAAGTTCCCCGACCTAGCCGTCTCCACTCGAGAGGAATCACGAGGGTCCCGCCCACATCCAGAGGAGCCCCGTTTCCGCCTCGTAGCTCGAGATGAGGGAACCTTTCCCTGCTTCGTCGGGAAAGAGTTCCCGGCGTTCCCGTCGCATCTCAAGAGGAGGCCCTCTCAACAGGAACGGCGAGAGGAACTCCAGGGTCGTGCCACCATTCCAAGAGTCCCCCAGATGTCTCAGTCCATTCCAGAGGAACCTCTTTTCCCTTCACCGGCTCGTCTTTCACGCCGAGGATCGACTCACACCAAGGTGGCACGTGGCACAGCCCTGTGGGAAAGCCTCGTGGGAAAGCCTCGAGGGACAGCCTCGAGGGAAAGCCACAGATCCCTTGATCCACGTGACAGGAAGCGTGACACTACTGCTGCAGCTCGGGAGGAAAGCGCACGTGCATGCCCCCACTCGAGACGAGGCCTGACTCCCCTGGGGAGACTCAGAAGCACCCCAAGATCCATGGCAACACTGGAGAGGAATGCTCAGGTTCCGGCCCCGACTCCACACAAGGACTGAGGCCCCGGCATGGACGGGAGAGGAAACCCGAGAGGTCCCCTAGCAACACGCATGGGGACTGGCCTTTCCTGAGGCCACCAGAGCGGGTCCCTGTGGTCCCCGTCGTAACTCGAGAAGACCTGCCGCAACTCGAGAAAATCCAGGAGGTTCTCCGCTCCAGGCGAGATGAGGCCCATTTCCGCTGAGGCGTCTCGAGGCTGATCACACCTCACCTCTGGAACTTCGAAACGGTCGTTCACACCCTTGGTGCAAATCAAGAAGTTCCCCGACCTAGCCGTCTCCACTCGAGAGGAATCACGAGGGTCCCGCCCACATCCAGAGGAGCCCCGTTTCCGCCTCGTAGCTCGAGATGAGGGATCCTTTCCCTGCTTCGTCGGGAAAGAGTTCCCGGCGTTCCCGTCGCATCTCAAGAGGAGGCCCTCTCAACAGGAACGGCGAGAGGAACTCCAAGGTCGTGCCACCATTCCAAGAGTCCCCCAGATGTCTCAGTCCATTCCAGAGGAACCTCTTTTCCCATCACCGGCTCGTCTTTCACGCCGAGGATCGACTCACACCAAGGTGGCACGTGGCACAGCCCTGTGGGAAAGCCTCGTGGGAAAGCCTCGAGGGACAGCCTCGAGGGAAAGCCACAGATCCCTTGATCCACGTGACAGGAAGCGTGACACTACTGCTGCAGCTCGGGAGGAAAGCACACGTGCATGCCCCCACTCGAAACGAGGACTGACTCCCCTGGGGAGACTCAGAAGCACCCCAAGATCCATGGCAACACTGGAGAGGAATCCTCAGGTTCCGGCCCCGACTCCACACAAGGACTGAGGCCCCGGCATGGACGGGAGAGGAATCCCGAGAGGTCCCCTAGCAACTCGCATGGGGACTGGCCTTTCCTGAGGCCACCAGAGCGGGTCCCTGAGGTCCCCGTCGTAACTCGAGAAGACCTGCCGCAACTCGAGAAAATCCAGGAGGTTCTCCCCTCCAGGCGAGATGAGGCCCATTTCCGCTGAGGCGTCTCGAGGCTGATCACACCTCACCTCTGGAAATTCGAAAGGGTCCTTCACACCCTTGGTGCAAATCAAGAAGTTCCCCGACCTAGCCGTCTCCACTCGAGAGGAATCACGAGGGTCCCGCCCACATCCAGAGGAGCCCCGTTTCCGCCTCGTAGCTCGAGATGAGGGAACCTTTCCCTGCTTCGTCGGGAAAGAGTTCCCGGCGTTCCCGTCGCATCTCAAGAGGAGGCCCTCTCAACAGGAACGGCGAGAGGAACTCCAGGGTCGTGCCACCATTCCAAGAGTCCCCCAGATGTCTCAGTCCATTCCAGAGAAACCTCTTTTCCCTTCACCGGCTCGTCTTTCACGCCGAGGATCGACTCACACCAAGGTGGCACGTGGCACAGCCCTGTGGGAAAGCCTCGTGGGAAAGCCTCGAGGGACAGCCTCGAGGGAAAGCCACAGATCCCTTGATCCACGTGACAGGAAGCGTGACACTACTGCTGCAGCTCGGGAGGAAAGCGCACGTGCAAGCCCCCACTCGAGACGAGGCCTGACTCCCCTGGGGAGACTCAGAAGCACCCCAAGATCCATGGCAACACTGGAGAGGAATCCTCAGGTTCCGGCCCCGACTCCACACAAGGACTGAGGCCCCGGCATGGACGGGAGAGGAATCCCGAGTGGTCCCCTAGCAACTCGCATGGGGACTGGCCTTTCCTGAGGCCACCAGAGCCGGTCCCTGAGGTCCCCGTCGTAACTCGAGAAGACCTGCCGCAACTCGAGAAAATCCAGGAGGTTCTCCCCTCCAGGCGAGATGAGGCCCATTTCCGCTGAGGCGTCTCGAGGCTGATCACACCTCACCTCTGGAACTTCGAAAGGGTACTTCACACCCTTGGTGCAAATCAAGAAGTTCCCCGACCTAGCCGTCTCCACTCGAGAGGAATTACGAGGGTCCCGCCCACATCCAGAGGAGCCCCGTTTCCGCCTCGTAGCTCTAGATGAGGGATCCTTTCCCTGCTTCGTCGGGAAAGAGTTCCCGGCGTTCCCGTCGCATCTCAAGAGGAGGCCCTCTCAACAGGAACGGCGAGAGGAACTCCAGGGTCGTGCCACCATTCCAAGAGTCCCCCAGATGTCTCAGTCCATTCCAGAGGAACCTCTTTTCCCTTCACCGGCTCGTCTTTCACGCCGAGGATCGACTCACACCAAGGTGGCACGTGGCACAGCCCTGTGGGAAAGCCTCGTGGGAAAGCCTCGAGGGACAGCCTCGAGGGAAAGCCACAGATCCCTTGATCCACGTGACAGGAAGCGTGACACTACTGCTGCAGCTCGGGAGGAAAGCGCACGTGCATGCCCCCACTCGAGACGAGGCCTGACTCCCCTGGGGAGACTCAGAAGCACCCCAAGATCCATGGCAACACTGGAGAGGAATCCTCAGGTTCCGGCCCCGACTCCACACAAGGACTGAGGCCCCGGCATGGACGGGAGAGGAAACCCGAGAGGTCCCCTAGCAACACGCATGGGGACTGGCCTTTCCTGAGGCCACCAGAGCGGGTCCCTGTGGTCCCCGTCGTAACTCGAGAAGACCTGCCGCAACTCGAGAAAATCCAGGAGGTTCTCCGCTCCAGGCGAGATGAGGCCCATTTCCGCTGAGGCGTCTCGAGGCTGATCACACCTCACCTCTGGAACTTCGAAACGGTCCTTCACACCCTTGGTGCAAATCAAGAAGTTCCCCGACCTAGCCGTCTCCACTCGAGAGGAATCACGAGGGTCCCGCCCACATCCAGAGGAGCCCCGTTTCCGCCTCGTAGCTCGAGATGAGGGATCCTTTCCCTGCTTCGTCGGGAAAGAGTTCCCGGCGTTCCCGTCGCATCTCAAGAGGAGGCCCTCTCAACAGGAACGGCGAGAGGAACTCCAGGGTCGTGCCACCATTCCAAGAGTCCCCCAGATGTCTCAGTCCATTCCAGAGGAACCTCTTTTCCCTTCACCGGCTCGTCTTTCACGCCGAGGATCGACTCACACCAAGGTGGCACGTGGCACAGCCCTGTGGGAAAGCCTCGTGGGAAAGCCTCGAGGGACAGCCTCGAGGGAAAGCCACAGATCCCTTGATCCACGTGACAGGAAGCGTGACACTACTGCTGCAGCTCGGGAGGAAAGCGCACGTGCATGCCCCCACTCGAGACGAGGCCTGACTCCCCTGGGGAGACTCAGAAGCACCCCAAGATCCATGGCAACACTGGAGAGGAATGCTCAGGTTCCGGCCCCGACTCCACACAAGGACTGAGGCCCCGGCATGGACGGGAGAGGAATCCCGAGAGGTCCCCTAGCAACTCTCATGGGGACTGGCCTTTCCTGAGGCCACCAGAGCGAGTCCCTGAGGTCCCCATAGTAACTCGAGAAGACCTGCCGCAACTCGAGAAAATCCAGGAGGTTCTCCCCTCCAGGCGAGATGAGGCCCATTTCCGCAGAGGTGTCTCGAGGCTGATCACACCTCACCTCTGGAACTTCGAAAGGGTCCTTCACACCCTTGGTGCAAATCAAGAAGTTCCCCGACCTAGCCGTCTCCACTCGAGAGGAATCACGAGGGTCCCGCCCACATCCAGAGGAGCCCCGTTTCCGCCTCGTAGCTCGAGATGAGGGAACGTTTCCCTGCTTCGTCGGGAAAGAGTTCCCGGCGTTCCCGTCGCATCTCAAGAGGAGGCCCTCTCAACAGGAACGGCGAGAGGAACTCCAGGGTCGTGCCACCATTCCAAGAGTCCCCCAGATGTCTCAGTCCATTCCAGAGGAACCTCTTTTCCCTTCACCGGCTCGTCTTTCACGCCGAGGATCGACTCACACCAAGGTGGCACGTGGCACAGCCCTGTGGGAAAGCCTCGTGGGAAAGCCTCGAGGGACAGCCTCGAGGGAAAGCCACAGATCCCTTGATCCACGTGACAGGAAGCGTGACACTACTGCTGCAGCTCGGGAGGAAAGCGCACGTGCATGCCCCCACTCGAGACGAGGCCTGACTCCCCTGGGGAGACTCAGAAGCACCCTAAGATCCATGGCAACACTGGAGAGGAATCCTCAGGTTCCGGCCCCGACTCCACACAAGGACTGAGGCCCCGGCATGGACGGGAGAGGAAACCCGAGAGGTCCCCTAGCAACTCGCATGGGGACTGGCCTTTCCTGAGGCCACCAGAGCGGGTCCCTGTGGTCCCCGTCGTAACTCGAGAAGACCTGCCGCAACTCGAGAAAATCCAGGAGGTTCTCCGCTCCAGGCGAGATGAGGCCCATTTCCGCTGAGGCGTCTCGAGGCTGATCACACCTCACCTCTGGAACTTCGAAACGGTCCTTCACACCCTTGGTGCAAATCAAGAAGTTCCCCGACCTAGCCGTCTCCACTCGAGAGGAATCACGAGGGTCCCGCCCACATCCAGAGGAGCCCCGTTTCCGCCTCGTAGCTCGAGATGAGGGATCCTTTCCCTGCTTCGTCGGGAAAGAGTTCCCGGCGTTCCCGTCGCATCTCAAGAGGAGGCCCTCTCAACAGGAACGGCGAGAGGAACTCCAGGGTCGTGCCACCATTCCAAGAGTCCCCCAGATGTCTCAGTCCATTCCAGAGGAACCTCTTTTCCCATCACCGGCTCGTCTTTCACGCCGAGGATCGACTCACACCAAGGTGGCACGTGGCACAGCCCTGTGGGAAAGCCTCGTGGGAAAGCCTCGAGGGACAGCCTCGAGGGAAAGCCACAGATCCCTTGATCCACGTGACAGGAAGCGTGACACTACTGCTGCAGCTCGGGAGGAAAGCACACGTGCATGCCCCCACTCGAGACGAGGACTGACTCCCCTGGGGAGACTCAGAAGCACCCCAAGATCCATGGCAACACTGGAGAGGAATCCTCAGGTTCCGGCCCCGACTCCACACAAGGACTGAGGCCCCGGCATGGACGGGAGAGGAATCCCGAGAGGTCCCCTAGCAACTCGCATGGGGACTGGCCTTTCCTGAGGCCACCAGAGCGGGTCCCTGAGGTCCCCGTCGTAACTCGAGAAGACCTGCCGCAACTCGAGAAAATCCAGGAGGTTCTCCCCTCCAGGCGAGATGAGGCCCATTTCCGCTGAGGCGTCTCGAGGCTGATCACACCTCACCTCTGGAAATTCGAAAGGGTCCTTCACACCCTTGGTGCAAATCAAGAAGTTCCCCGACCTAGCCGTCTCCACTCGAGAGGAATCACGAGGGTCCCGCCCACATCCAGAGGAGCCCCGTTTCCGCCTCGTAGCTCGAGATGAGTGAACCTTTCCCTGCTTCGTCGGGAAAGAGTTCCCGGCGTTCCCGTCGCATCTCAAGAGGAGGCCCTCTCAACAGGAACGGCGAGAGGAACTCCAGGGTCGTGCCACCATTCCAAGAGTCCCCCAGATGTCTCAGTCCATTCCAGAGAAACCTCTTTTCCCTTCACCGGCTCGTCTTTCACGCCGAGGATCGACTCACACCAAGGTGGCACGTGGCACAGCCCTGTGGGAAAGCCTCGTGGGAAAGCCTCGAGGGACAGCCTCGAGGGAAAGCCACAGATCCCTTGATCCACGTGACAGGAAGCGTGACACTACTGCTGCAGCTCGGGAGGAAAGCGCACGTGCAAGCCCCCACTCGAGACGAGGCCTGACTCCCCTGGGGAGACTCAGAAGCACCCCAAGATCCATGGCAACACTGGAGAGGAATCCTCAGGTTCCGGCCCCGACTCCACACAAGGACTGAGGCCCCGGCATGGACGGGAGAGGAATCCCGAGTGGTCCCCTAGCAACTCGCATGGGGACTGGCCTTTCCTGAGGCCACCAGAGCCGGTCCCTGAGGTCCCCGTCGTAACTCGAGAAGACCTGCCGCAACTCGAGAAAATCCAGGAGGTTCTCCCCTCCAGGCGAGATGAGGCCCATTTCCGCTGAGGCGTCTCGAGGCTGATCACACCTCACCTCTGGAACTTCGAAAGGGTACTTCACACCCTTGGTGCAAATCAAGAAGTTCCCCGACCTAGCCGTCTCCACTCGAGAGGAATTACGAGGGTCCCGCCCACATCCAGAGGAGCCCCGTTTCCGCCTCGTAGCTCTAGATGAGGGATCCTTTCCCTGCTTCGTCGGGAAAGAGTTCCCGGCGTTCCCGTCGCATCTCAAGAGGAGGCCCTCTCAACAGGAACGGCGAGAGGAACTCCAGGGTCGTGCCACCATTCCAAGAGTCCCCCAGATGTCTCAGTCCATTCCAGAGGAACCTCTTTTCCCTTCACCGGCTCGTCTTTCACGCCGAGGATCGACTCACACCAAGGTGGCACGTGGCACAGCCCTGTGGGAAAGCCTCGTGGGAAAGCCTCGAGGGACAGCCTCGAGGGAAAGCCACAGATCCCTTGATCCACGTGACAGGAAGCGTGACACTACTGCTGCAGCTCGGGAGGAAAGCGCACGTGCATGCCCCCACTCGAGACGAGGCCTGACTCCCCTGGGGAGACTCAGAAGCACCCCAAGATCCATGGCAACACTGGAGAGGAATCCTCAGGTTCCGGCCCCGACTCCACACAAGGACTGAGGCCCCGGCATGGACGGGAGAGGAAACCCGAGAGGTCCCCTAGCAACACGCATGGGGACTGGCCTTTCCTGAGGCCACCAGAGCGGGTCCCTGTGGTCCCCGTCGTAACTCGAGAAGACCTGCCGCAACTCGAGAAAATCCAGGAGGTTCTCCGCTCCAGGCGAGATGAGGCCCATTTCCGCTGAGGCGTCTCGAGGCTGATCACACCTCACCTCTGGAACTTCGAAACGGTCCTTCACACCCTTGGTGCAAATCAAGAAGTTCCCCGACCTAGCCGTCTCCACTCGAGAGGAATCACGAGGGTCCCGCCGACATCCAGAGGAGCCCCGTTTCCGCCTCGTAGCTCGAGATGAGGGATCCTTTCCCTGCTTCGTCGGGAAAGAGTTCCCGGCGTTCCCGTCGCATCTCAAGAGGAGGCCCTCTCAACAGGAACGGCGAGAGGAACTCCAGGGTCGTGCCACCATTCCAAGAGTCCCCCAGATGTCTCAGTCCATTCCAGAGGAACCTCTTTTCCCTTCACCGGCTCGTCTTTCACGCCGAGGATCGACTCACACCAAGGTGGCACGTGGCACAGCCCTGTGGGAAAGCCTCGTGGGAAAGCCTCGAGGGACAGCCTCGAGGGAAAGCCACAGATCCCTTGATCCACGTGACAGGAAGCGTGACACTACTGCTGCAGCTCGGGAGGAAAGCGCACGTGCATGCCCCCACTCGAGACGAGGCCTGACTCCCCTGGGGAGACTCAGAAGCACCCCAAGATCCATGGCAACACTGGAGAGGAATGCTCAGGTTCCGGCCCCGACTCCACACAAGGACTGAGGCCCCGGCATGGACGGGAGAGGAATCCCGAGAGGTCCCCTAGCAACTCTCATGGGGACTGGCCTTTCCTGAGGCCACCAGAGCGGGTCCCTGAGGTCCCCATAGTAACTCGAGAAGACCTGCCGCAACTCGAGAAAATCCAGGAGGTTCTCCCCTCCAGGCGAGATGAGGCCCATTTCCGCAGAGGTGTCTCGAGGCTGATCACACCTCACCTCTGGAACTTCGAAAGGGTCCTTCACACCCTTGGTGCAAATCAAGAAGTTCCCCGACCTAGCCGTCTCCACTCGAGAGGAATCACGAGGGTCCCGCCCACATCCAGAGGAGCCCCGTTTCCGCCTCGTAGCTCGAGATGAGGGAACGTTTCCCTGCTTCGTCGGGAAAGAGTTCCCGGCGTTCCCGTCGCATCTCAAGAGGAGGCCCTCTCAACAGGAACGGCGAGAGGAACTCCAGGGTCGTGCCACCATTCCAAGAGTCCCCCAGATGTCTCAGTCCATTCCAGAGGAACCTCTTTTCCCTTCACCGGCTCGTCTTTCACGCCGAGGATCGACTCACACCAAGGTGGCACGTGGCACAGCCCTGTGGGAAAGCCTCGTGGGAAAGCCTCGAGGGACAGCCTCGAGGGAAAGCCACAGATCCCTTGATCCACGTGACAGGAAGCGTGACACTACTGCTGCAGCTCGGGAGGAAAGCGCACGTGCATGCCCCCACTCGAGACGAGGCCTGACTCCCCTGGGGAGACTCAGAAGCACCCCAAGATCCATGGCAACACTGGAGAGGAATCCTCAGGTTCCGGCCCCGACTCCACACAAGGACTGAGGCCCCGGCATGGACGGGAGAGGAAACCCGAGAGGTCCCCTAGCAACTCGCATGGGGACTGGCCTTTCCTGAGGCCACCAGAGCGGGTCCCTGTGGTCCCCGTCGTAACTCGAGAAGACCTGCCGCAACTCGAGAAAATCCAGGAGGTTCTCCGCTCCAGGCGAGATGAGGCCCATTTCCGCTGAGGCGTCTCGAGGCTGATCACACCTCACCTCTGGAACTTCGAAACGGTCCTTCACACCCTTGGTGCAAATCAAGAAGTTCCCCGACCTAGCCGTCTCCACTCGAGAGGAATCACGAGGGTCCCGCCCACATCCAGAGGAGCCCCGTTTCCGCCTCGTAGCTCGAGATGAGGGATCCTTTCCCTGCTTCGTCGGGAAAGAGTTCCCGGCGTTCCCGTCGCATCTCAAGAGGAGGCCCTCTCAACAGGAACGGCGAGAGGAACTCCAGGGTCGTGCCACCATTCCAAGAGTCCCCCAGATGTCTCAGTCCATTCCAGAGGAACCTCTTTTCCCATCACCGGCTCGTCTTTCACGCCGAGGATCGACTCACACCAAGGTGGCACGTGGCACAGCCCTGTGGGAAAGCCTCGTGGGAAAGCCTCGAGGGACAGCCTCGAGGGAAAGCCACAGATCCCTTGATCCACGTGACAGGAAGCGTGACACTACTGCTGCAGCTCGGGAGGAAAGCACACGTGCATGCCCCCACTCGAGACGAGGACTGACTCCCCTGGGGAGACTCAGAAGCACCCCAAGATCCATGGCAACACTGGAGAGGAATCCTCAGGTTCCGGCCCCGACTCCACACAAGGACTGAGGCCCCGGCATGGACGGGAGAGGAATCCCGAGAGGTCCCCTAGCAACTCGCATGGGGACTGGCCTTTCCTGAGGCCACCAGAGCGGGTCCCTGAGGTCCCCGTCGTAACTCGAGAAGACCTGCCGCAACTCGAGAAAATCCAGGAGGTTCTCCCCTCCAGGCGAGATGCGGCCCATTTCCGCAGAGGCGTCTCGAGGCTGATCACACCTCACCTCTGGAAATTCGAAAGGGTCCTTCACACCCTTGGTGCAAATCAAGAAGTTCCCCGACCTAGCCGTCTCCACTCGAGAGGAATCACGAGGGTCCCGCCCACATCCAGAGGAGCCCCGTTTCCGCCTCGTAGCTCGAGATGAGGGAACCTTTCCCTGCTTCGTCGGGAAAGAGTTCCCGGCGTTCCCGTCGCATCTCAAGAGGAGGACCTCTCAACAGGAACGGCGAGAGGAACTCCAGGGTCGTGCCACCATTCCAAGAGTCCCCCAGATGTCTCAGTCCATTCCAGAGGAACCTCTTTTCCCTTCACCGGCTCGTCTTTCACGCCGAGGATCGACTCACACCAAGGTGGCACGTGGCACAGCCCTGTGGGAAAGCCTCGTGGGAAATCCTCGAGGGACAGCCTCGAGGGAAAGCCACAGATCCCTTGATCCACGTGACAGGAAGTGTGACACTACTGCTGCAGCTCGGGAGGAAAGCGCACGTGCATGCCCCCACTCGAGACGAGGCCTGACTCCCCTGGGGAGACTCAGAAGCACCCCAAGATCCATGGCAACACTGGAGAGGAATGCTCAGGTTCCGGCCCCGACTCCACACAAGGACTGAGGCCCCGGCATGGACGGGAGAGGAATCCCGAGAGGTCCCCTAGCAACTCGCATGGGGACTGGCCTTTCCTGAGGCCACCAGAGCGGGTCCCTGAGGTCCCCGTCGTAACTCGAGAAGACCTGCCGCAACTCGAGAAAATCCAGGAGGTTCTCCGCTCCAGGCGAGATGAGGCCCATTTCCGCTGAGGCGTCTCGAGGCTGATCACACCTCACCTCTGGAACTTCGAAACGGTCCTTCACACCCTTGGTGCAAATCAAGAAGTTCCCCGACCTAGCCGTCTCCACTCGAGAGGAATCACGAGGGTCCCGCCGACATCCAGAGGAGCCCCGTTTCCGCCTCGTAGCTCGAGATGAGGGATCCTTTCCCTGCTTCGTCGGGAAAGAGTTCCCGGCGTTCCCGTTGCATCTCAAGAGGAGGCCCTCTCAACAGGAACGGCGAGAGGAACTCCAGGGTCGTGCCACCATTCCAAGAGTCCCCCAGATGTCTCAGTCCATTCAAGAGGAACCTCTTTTCCCATCACCGGCTCGTCTTTCACGCCGAGGATCGACTCACACCAAGGTGGCACGTGGCACAGCCCTGTGGGAAAGCCTCGTGGGAAAGCCTCGAGGGACAGCCTCGAGGGAAAGCCACAGATCCCTTGATCCACGTGACAGGAAGCGTGACACTACTGCTGCAGCTCGGGAGGAAAGCACACGTGCATGCCCCCACTCGAGACGAGGACTGACTCCCCTGGGGAGACTCAGAAGCACCCCAAGATCCATGGCAACACTGGAGGGGAATCCTCAGGTTCCGGCCCCGACTCCACACAAGGACTGAGGCCCCGGCATGGACGGGAGAGGAATCCCGAGAGGTCCCCTAGCAACTCGCATGGGGACTGGCCTTTCCTGAGGCCACCAGAGCGGGTCCCTGAGGTCCCCGTCGTAACTCGAGAAGACCTGCCGCAACTCGAGAAAATCCAGGAGGTTCTCCCCTCCAGGCGAGATGAGGCCCATTTCCGCAGAGGCGTCTCGAGGCGGATCACACCTCCCCTCTGGAACTTCGAAAGGGTCCTTCACACCCTTGGTGCAAATCAAGAAGTTCCCCGACCTAGCCGTCTCCACTCGAGAGGAATCACGAGGGTCCCGCCCACATCCAGAGGAGCCCCGTTTCCGCCTCGTAGCTCGAGATGAGGGAACCTTTCCCTGCTTCGTCGGGAAAGAGTTCCCGGCGTTCCCGTCGCATCTCAAGAGGAGGCCCTCTCAACAGGAACGGCGAGAGGAACTCCAGGGTCGTGCCACCATTCCAAGAGTCCCCCAGATGTCTCAGTCCATTCCAGAGGAAACTCTTTTCCCTTCACCGGCTCGTCTTTCACGCCGAGGATCGACTCACACCAAGGTGGCACGTGGCACAGCCCTGTGGGAAAGCCTCGTGGGAAAGCCTCGAGGGACAGCCTCGAGGGAAAGCCACAGATCCCTTGATCCACGTGACAGGAAGCGTGACACTACTGCTGCAGCTCGGGAGGAAAGCGCACGTGCAAGCCCCCACTCGAGACGAGGCCTGACTCCCCTGGGGAGACTCAGAAGCACCCCAAGATCCATGGCAACATTGGAGAGGAATCCTCAGGTTCCGGCCCCGACTCCACACAAGGACTGAGGCCCCGGCATGGACGGGAGAGGAATCCCGAGTGGTCCCCTAGCAACTCGCATGGGGACTGGCCTTTCCTGAGGCCACCAGAGCGGGTCCCTGAGGTCCCCGTCGTAACTCGAGAAGACCTGCCGCAACTCGAGAAAATCCAGGAGGTTCTCCCCTCCAGGCGAGATGAGGCCCATTTCCGCTGAGGCGTCTCGAGGCTGATCACACCTCACCTCTGGAACTTCGAAAGGGTCCTTCACACCCTTGGTGCAAATCAAGAAGTTCCCCGACCTAGCCGTCTCCACTCGAGAGGAATCACGAGGGTCCCGCCCACATCCAGAGGAGCCCCGTTTCCGCCTCGTAGCTCGAGATGAGGGAACGTTTCCCTGCTTCGTCGGGAAAGAGTTCCCGGCGTTCCCGTCGCATCTCAAGAGGAGGCCCTCTCAACAGGAACGGCGAGAGGAACTCCAGGGTCGTGCCACCATTCCAAGAGTCCCCCAGATGTCTCAGTCCATTCCAGAGGAACCTCTTTTCCCTTCACCGGCTCGTCTTTCACGCCGAGGATCGACTCACACCAAGGTGGCACGTGGCACAGCCCTGTGGGAAAGCCTCGTGGGAAAGCCTCGAGGGACAGCCTCGAGGGAAACCCACAGATCCCTTGATCCACGTGACAGGAAGCGTGACACTACTGCTGCAGCTCGGGAGGAAAGCACACGTGCATGCCCCCACTCGAGACGAGGACTGACTCCCCTGGGGAGACTCAGAAGCACCCCAAGATCCATGGCAACACTGGAGAGGAATCCTCAGGTTCCGGCCCCGACTCCACACAAGGACTGAGGCCCCGGCATGGACGGGAGAGGAATCCCGAGAGGTCCCCTAGCAACTCGCATGGGGACTGGCCTTTCCTGAGGCCACCAGAGCGGGTCCCTGAGGTCCCCGTCGTAACTCGAGAAGACCTGCCGCAACTCGAGAAAATCCAGGAGGTTCTCCCCTCCAGGCGAGATGAGGCCCATTTCCGCTGAGGCGTCTCGAGGCTGATCACACCTCACCTCTGGAACTTCGAAAGGGTTCTTCACACCCTTGGTGCAAATCAAGAAGTTCCCCGACCTAGCCGTCTCCACTCGAGAGGAATTACGAGGGTCCCGCCCACATCCAGAGGAGCCCCGTTTCCGCCTCGTAGCTCTAGATGAGGGATCCTTTCCCTGCTTCGTCGGGAAAGAGTTCCCGGCGTTCCCGTCGCATCTCAAGAGGAGGCCCTCTCAACAGGAACGGCGAGAGGAACTCCAGGGTCGTGCCACCATTCCAAGAGTCCCCCAGATGTCTCAGTCCATTCCAGAGGAACCTCTTTTCCCTTCACCGGCTCGTCTTTCACGCCGAGGATCGACTCACACCAAGGTGGCACGTGGCACAGCCCTGTGGGAAAGCCTCGTGGGAAAGCCTCGAGGGACAGCCTCGAGGGAAAGCCACAGATCCCTTGATCCACGTGACAGGAAGCGTGACACTACTGCTGCAGCTCGGGAGGAAAGCGCACGTGCATGCCCCCACTCGAGACGAGGCCTGACTCCCCTGGGGAGACTCAGAAGCACCCCAAGATCCATGGCAACACTGGAGAGGAATCCTCAGGTTCCGGCCCCGACTCCACACAAGGACTGAGGCCCCGGCATGGACGGGAGAGGAATCCCGAGAGGTCCCCTAGCAACTCGCATGGGGACTGGCCTTTCCTGAGGCCACCAGAGCGGGTCCCTGAGGTCCCCGTCGTAACTCGAGAAGACCTGCCGCAACTCGAGAAAATCCAGGAGGTTCTCCCCTCCAGGCGAGATGAGGCCCATTTCCGCTGAGGCGTCTCGAGGCTGATCACACCTCACCTCTGGAACTTCGAAAGGGTCCTTCACACCCTTGGTGCAAATCAAGAAGTTCCCCGACCTAGCCGTCTCCACTCGAGAGGAATCACGAGGGTCCCGCCCACATCCAGAGGAGCCCCGTTTCCGCCTCGTAGCTCGAGATGAGGGAACGTTTCCCTGCTTCGTCGGGAAAGAGTTCCCGGCGTTCCCGTCGCATCTCAAGAGGAGGCCCTCTCAACAGGAACGGCGAGAGGAACTCCAGGGTCGTGCCACCATTCCAAGAGTCCCCCAGATGTCTCAGTCCATTCCAGAGGAACCTCTTTTCCCTTCACCGGCTCGTCTTTCACGCCGAGGATCGACTCACACCAAGGTGGCACGTGGCACAGCCCTGTGGGAAAGCCTCGTGGGAAAGCCTCGAGGGACAGCCTCGAGGGAAAGCCACAGATCCCTTGATCCACGTGACAGGAAGCGTGACACTACTGCTGCAGCTCGGGAGGAAAGCGCACGTGCAAGCCCCCACTCGACACGAGGCCTGACTCCCCTGGGGAGACTCAGAAGCACCCCAAGATCCATGGCAACACTGGAGAGGAATCCTCAGGTTCCGGCCCCGACTCCACACAAGGACTGAGGCCCCGGCATGGACGGGAGAGGAATCCCGAGTGGTCCCCTAGCAACTCGCATGGGGACTGGCCTTTCCTGAGGCCACCAGAGCGGGTCCCTGAGGTCCCCGTCGTAACTCGAGAAGACCTGCCGCAACTCGAGAAAATCCAGGAGGTTCTCCCCTCCAGGCGAGATGAGGCCCATTTCCGCTGAGGCGTCTCGAGGCTGATCACACCTCACCTCTGGAACTTCGAAAGGGTCCTTCACACCCTTGGTGCAAATCAAGAAGTTCCCCGACCTAGCCGTCTCCACTCGAGAGGAATTACGAGGGTCCCGCCCACATCCAGAGGAGCCCCGTTTCCGCCTCGTAGCTCTAGATGAGGGATCCTTTCCCTGCTTCGTCGGGAAAGAGTTCCCGGCGTTCCCGTCGCATCTCAAGAGGAGGCCCTCTCAACAGGAACGGCGAGAGGAACTCCAGGGTCGTGCCACCATTCCAAGAGTCCCCCAGATGTCTCAGTCCATTCCAGAGGAACCTCTTTTCCCTTCACCGGCTCGTCTTTCACGCCGAGGATCGACTCACACCAAGGTGGCACGTGGCACAGCCCTGTGGGAAAGCCTCGTGGGAAAGCCTCGAGGGACAGCCTCGAGGGAAAGCCACAGATCCCTTGATCCACGTGACAGGAAGCGTGACACTACTGCTGCAGCTCGGGAGGAAAGCGCACGTGCATGCCCCCACTCGAGACGAGGCCTGACTCCCCTGGGGAGACTCAGAAGCACCCCAAGATCCATGGCAACACTGGAGAGGAATCCTCAGGTTCCGGCCCCGACTCCACACAAGGACTGAGGCCCCGGCATGGACGGGAGAGGAATCCCGAGAGGTCCCCTAGCAACTCGCATGGGGACTGGCCTTTCCTGAGGCCACCAGAGCGGGTCCCTGAGGTCCCCGTCGTAACTCGAGAAGACCTGCCGCAACTCGAGAAAATCCAGGAGGTTCTCCCCTCCAGGCGAGATGAGGACCATTTCTGTTGAGGCGTCTCGAGGCTGATCACACCTCACCTCTGGAACTTCGAAAGGGTCCTTCACACCCTTGGTGCAAATCAAGAAGTTCCCCGACCTAGCCGTCTCCACTCGAGAGGAATCACGAGGGTCCCGCCCACATCCAGAGGAGCCCCGTTTCCGCCTCGTAGCTCGAGATGAGGGAACGTTTCCCTGCTTCATCGGGAAAGATTTCCCGGCGTTCCCGTCGCATCTCAAGAGGAGGCCCTCTCAACAGGAACGGCGAGAGGAACTCCAGGGTCGTGCCACCATTCCAAGAGTCCCCCAGATGTCTCAGTCCATTCCAGAGGAACCTCTTTTCCCTTCACCGGCTCGTCTTTCACGCCGAGGATCGACTCACACCAAGGTGGCACGTGGCACAGCCCTGTGGGAAAGCCTCGTGGGAAAGCCTCGAGGGACAGCCTCGAGGGAAAGCCACAGATCCCTTGATCCACGTGACAGGAAGCGTGACACTACTGCTGCAGCTCGGGAGGAAAGCGCACGTGCAAGCCCCCACTCGAGACGAGGCCTGACTCCCCTGGGGAGACTCAGAAGCACCCCAAGATCCATGGCAACACTGGAGAGGAATCCTCAGGTTCCGGCCCCGAATCCACACAAGGACTGAGTCCCCGGCATGGACGGGAGAGGAAACCCGAGAGGTCCCCTAGCAACACGCATGGGGACTGGCCTTTCCTGAGGCCACCAGAGCGGGTCCCTGTGGTCCCCGTCGTAACTCGAGAAGACCTGCCGCAACTCGAGAAAATCCAGGAGGTTCTCCGCTCCAGGCGAGATGAGGCCCATTTCCGCTGAGGCGTTCGAGGCTGATCACACCTCACCTCTGGAACTTCGAAACGGTCCTTCACACCCTTGGTGCAAATCAAGAAGTTCCCCGACCTAGCCGTCTCCACTCGAGAGGAATCACGAGGGTCCCGCCCACATCCAGAGGAGCCCCGTTTCCGCCTCGTAGCTCGAGATGAGGGATCCTTTCCCTGCTTCGTCGGGAAAGAGTTCCCGGCGTTCCCGTCGCATCTCAAGAGGAGGCCCTCTCAACAGGAACGGCGAGAGGAACTCCAGGGTCGTGCCACCATTCCAAGAGTCCCCCAGATGTCTCAGTCCATTCCAGAGGAACCTCTTTTCCCATCACCGGCTCGTCTTTCACGCCGAGGATCGACTCACACCAAGGTGGCACGTGGCACAGCCCTGTGGGAAAGCCTCGTGGGAAAGCCTCGAGGGACAGCCTCGAGGGAAAGCCACAGATCCCTTGATCCACGTGACAGGAAGCGTGACACTACTGCTGCAGCTCGGGAGGAAAGCACACGTGCATGCCCCCACTCGAGACGAGGACTGACTCCCCTGGGGAGACTCAGAAGCACCCCAAGATCCATGGCAACACTGGAGAGGAATCCTCAGGTTCCGGCCCCGACTCCACACAACGACTGAGGCCCCGGCATGGACGGGAGAGGAATCCCGAGTGGTCCCCTAGCAACTCGCATGGGGACTGGCCTTTCCTGAGGCCACCAGAGCGGGTCCCTGAGGTCCCCGTCGTAACTCGAGAAGACCTGCCGCAACTCGAGAAAATCCAGGAGGTTCTCCCCTCCAGGCGAGATGAGGCCCATTTCCGCTGAGGCGTCTCGAGGCTGATCACACCTCACCTCTGGAACTTCGAAAGGGTCCTTCACACCCTTGGTGCAAATCAAGAAGTTCCCCGACCTAGCCGTCTCCACTCGAGAGGAATTACGAGGGTCCCGCCCACATCCAGAGGAGCCCCGTTTCCGCCTCGTAGCTCTAGATGAGGGATCCTTTCCCTGCTTCGTCGGGAAAGAGTTCCCGGCGTTCCCGTCGCATCTCAAGAGGAGGCCCTCTCAACAGGAACGGCGAGAGGAACTCCAGGGTCGTGCCACCATTCCAAGAGTCCCCCAGATGTCTCAGTCCATTCCAGAGGAACCTCTTTTCCCTTCACCGGCTCGTCTTTCACGCCGAGGATCGACTCACACCAAGGTGGCACGTGGCACAGCCCTGTGGGAAAGCCTCGTGGGAAAGCCTCGAGGGACAGCCTCGAGGGAAAGCCACAGATCCCTTGATCCACGTGACAGGAAGCGTGACACTACTGCTGCAGCTCGGGAGGAAAGCACACGTGCATGCCCCCACTCGAGACGAGGACTGACTCCCCTGGGGAGACTCAGAAGCACCCCAAGATCCATGGCAACACTGGAGAGGAATCCTCAGGTTCCGGCCCCGACTCCACACAAGGACTGAGGCCCCGGCATGGACGGGAGAGGAATCCCGAGAGGTCCCCTAGCAACTCGCATGGGGACTGGCCTTTCCTGAGGCCACCAGAGCGGGTCCCTGAGGTCCCCGTCGTAACTCGAGAAGACCTGCCGCAACTCGAGAAAATCCAGGAGGTTCTCCCCTCCAGGCGAGATGAGGCCCATTTCCGCAGAGGCGTCTCGAGGCGGATCACACCTCACCTCTGGAAATTCGAAAGGGTCCTTCACACCCTTGGTGCAAATCAAGAAGTTCCCCGACCTAGCCGTCTCCACTCGAGAGGAATCACGAGGGTCCCGCCCACATCCAGAGGAGCCCCGTTTCCGCCTCGTAGCTCGAGATGAGGGAACCTTTCCCTGCTTCGTCGGGAAAGAGTTCCCGGCGTTCCCGTCGCATCTCAAGAGGAGGCCCTCTCAACAGGAACGGCGAGAGGAACTCCAGGGTCGTGCCACCATTCCAAGAGTCCCCCAGATGTCTCAGTCCCTTCCAGAGGAACCTCTTTTCCCTTCACCGGCTCGTCTTTCACGCCGAGGATCGACTCACACCAAGGTGGCACGTGGCACAGCCCTGTGGGAAAGCCTCGTGGGAAAGCCTCGAGGGACAGCCTCGAGGGAAAGCCACAGATCCCTTGATCCACGTGACAGGAAGCGTGACACTACTGCTGCAGCTCGGGAGGAAAGCGCACGTGCAAGCCCCCACTCGAGACGAGGCCTGACTCCCCTGGGGAGACTCAGAAGCACCCCAAGATCCATGGCAACACTGGAGAGGAATCCTCAGGTTCCGGCCCCGACTCCACACAAGGACTGAGGCCCCGGCATGGACGGGAGAGGAATCCCGAGAGGTCCCCTAGCAACTCGCATGGGGACTGGCCTTTCCTGAGGCCACCAGAGCGGGTCCCTGAGGTCCCCGTCGTAACTCGAGAAGACCTGCCGCAACTCGAGAAAATCCAGGAGGTTCTCCCCTCCAGGCGAGATGAGGCCCATTTCCGCAGAGGCGTCTCGAGGCGGATCACACCTCACCTCTGGAACTTCGAAAGGGTCCTTCACACCCTTGGTGCAAATCAAGAAGTTCCCCGACCTAGCCGTCTCCACTCGAGAGGAATCACGAGGGTCCCGCCCACATCCAGAGGAGCCCCGTTTCCGCCTCGTAGCTCGAGATTAGGGAACCTTTTCCTGCTTCGTCGGGAAAGAGTTCCCGGCGTTCCCGTCGCATCTCAAGAGGAGGCCCTCTCAACAGAAACGGCGAGAGGAACTCCAGGGTCGTGCCACCATTCCAAGAGTCCCCCAGATGTCTCAGTCCATTCCAGAGGAACCTCTTTTCCCTTCACCGGCTCGTCTTTCACGCCGAGGATCGACTCACACCAAGGTGGCACGTGGCACAGCCCTGTGGGAAAGCCTCGTGGGAAAGCCTCGAGGGACAGCCTCGAGGGAAAGCCACAGATCCCTTGATCCACGTGACAGGAAGCGTGACACTACTGCTGCAGCTCGGGAGGAAAGCGCACGTGCAAGCCCCCACTCGAGACGAGGCCTGACTCCCCTGGGGAGACTCAGAAGCACCCCAAGATCCATGGCAACACTGGAGAGGAATCCTCAGGTTCCGGCCCCGACTCCACACAAGGACTGAGGCCCCGGCATGGACGGGAGAGGAATCCCGAGTGGTCCCCTAGCAACTCGCATGGGGACTGGCCTTTCCTGAGGCCACCAGAGCGGGTCCCTGAGGTCCCCGTCGTAACTCGAGAAGACCTGCCGCAACTCGAGAAAATCCAGGAGGTTCTCCCCTCCAGGCGAGATGAGGCCCATTTCCGCTGAGGCGTCTCGAGGCTGATCACACCTCACCTCTGGAACTTCGAAAGGGTCCTTCACACCCTTGGTGCAAATCAAGAAGTTCCCCGACCTAGCCGTCTCCACTCGAGAGGAATTACGAGGGTCCCGCCCACATCCAGAGGAGCCCCGTTTCCGCCTCGTAGCTCTAGATGAGGGATCCTTTCCCTGCTTCGTCGGGAAAGAGTTCCCGGCGTTCCCGTCGCATCTCAAGAGGAGGCCCTCTCAACAGGAACGGCGAGAGGAACTCCAGGGTCGTGCCACCATTCCAAGAGTCCCCCAGATGTCTCAGTCCATTCCAGAGGAACCTCTTTTCCCTTCACCGGCTCGTCTTTCACGCCGAGGATCGACTCACACCAAGGTGGCACGTGGCACAGCCCTGTGGGAAAGCCTCGTGGGAAAGCCTCGAGGGACAGCCTCGAGGGAAAGCCACAGATCCCTTGATCCACGTGACAGGAAGCGTGACACTACTGCTGCAGCTCGGGAGGAAAGCGCACGTGCATGCCCCCACTCGAGACGAGGCCTGACTCCCCTGGGGAGACTCAGAAGCACCCCAAGATCCATGGCAACACTGGAGAGGAATGCTCAGGTTCTGGCCCCGACTCCACACAAGGACTGAGGCCCCGGCATGGACGGGAGAGGAATCCCGAGAGGTCCCCTAGCAACTCTCATGGGGGCTGGCCTTTCCTGAGGCCACCAGAGCGGGTCCCTGAGGTCCCCATAGTAACTCGAGAAGACCTGCCGCAACTCGAGAAAATCCAGGAGGTTCTCCCCTCCAGGCGAGATGAGGCCCATTTCCGCAGAGGTGTCTCGAGGCTGATCACACCTCACCTCTGGAACTTCGAAAGGGTCCTTCACACCCTTGGTGCAAATCAAGAAGTTCCCCGACCTAGCCGTCTCCACTCGAGAGGAATCACGAGGGTCCCGCCCACATCCAGAGGAGCCCCGTTTCCGCCTCGTAGCTCGAGATGAGGGAACGTTTCCCTGCTTCGTCGGGAAAGAGTTCCCGGCGTTCCCGTCGCATCTCAAGAGGAGGCCCTCTCAACAGGAACGGCGAGAGGAACTCCAGGGTCGTGCCACCATTCCAAGAGTCCCCCAGATGTCTCAGTCCATTCCAGAGGAACCTCTTTTCCCTTCACCGGCTCGTCTTTCACGCCGAGGATCGACTCACACCAAGGTGGCACGTGGCACAGCCCTGTGGGAAAGCCTCGTGGGAAAGCCTCGAGGGACAGCCTCGAGGGAAAGCCACAGATCCCTTGATCCACGTGACAGGAAGCGTGACACTACTGCTGCAGCTCGGGAGGAAAGCGCACGTGCATGCCCCCACTCGAGACGAGGCCTGACTCCCCTGGGGAGACTCAGAAGCACCCCAAGATCCATGGCAACACTGGAGAGGAATCCTCAGGTTCCGGCCCCGACTCCACACAAGGACTGAGGCCCCGGCATGGACGGGAGAGGAAACCCGAGAGGTCCCGTAGCAACACGCATGGGGACTGGCCTTTCCTGAGGCCACCAGAGCGGGTCCCTTTGGTCCCCGTCGTAACTCGAGAAGACCTGCCGCAACTCGAGAAAATCCAGGAGGTTCTCCGCTCCAGGCGAGATGAGGCCCATTTCCGCTGAGGCGTCTCGAGGCTGATCACACCTCACCTCTGGAACTTCGAAACGGTCCTTCACACCCTTGGTGCAAATCAAGAAGTTCCCCGACCTAGCCGTCTCCACTCGAGAGGAATCACGAGGGTCCCGCCCACATCCAGAGGAGCCCCGTTTCCGCCTCGTAGCTCGAGATGAGGGAACCTTTCCCTGCTTCGTCGGGAAAGAGTTCCCGGCGTTCCCGTCGCATCTCAAGAGGAGGCCCTCTCAACAGGAACGGCGAGAGGAACTCCAGGGTCGTGCCACCATTCCAAGAGTCCCCCAGATGTCTCAGTCCCTTCCAGAGGAACCTCTTTTCCCTTCACCGGCTCGTCTTTCACGCCGAGGATCGACTCACACCAAGGTGGCACGTGGCACAGCCCTGTGGGAAAGCCTCGTGGGAAAGCCTCGAGGGACAGCCTCGAGGGAAAGCCACAGATCCCTTGATCCACGTGACAGGAAGCGTGACACTACTGCTGCAGCTCGGGAGGAAAGCGCACGTGCAAGCCCCCACTCGAGACGAGGCCTGACTCCCCTGGGGAGACTCAGAAGCACCCCAAGATCCATGGCAACACTGGAGAGGAATCCTCAGGTTCCGGCCCCGACTCCACACAAGGACTGAGGCCCCGGCATGGACGGGAGAGGAATCCCGAGAGGTCCCCTAGCAACTCGCATGGGGACTGGCCTTTCCTGAGGCCACCAGAGCGGGTCCCTGAGGTCCCCGTCGTAACTCGAGAAGACCTGCCGCAACTCGAGAAAATCCAGGAGGTTCTCCCCTCCAGGCGAGATGAGGCCCATTTCCGCAGAGGCGTCTCGAGGCGGATCACACCTCACCTCTGGAACTTCGAAAGGGTCCTTCACACCCTTGGTGCAAATCAAGAAGTTCCCCGACCTAGCCGTCTCCACTCGAGAGGAATCACGAGGGTCCCGCCCACATCCAGAGGAGCCCCGTTTCCGCCTCGTAGCTCGAGATTAGGGAACCTTTTCCTGCTTCGTCGGGAAAGAGTTCCCGGCGTTCCCGTCGCATCTCAAGAGGAGGCCCTCTCAACAGAAACGGCGAGAGGAACTCCAGGGTCGTGCCACCATTCCAAGAGTCCCCCAGATGTCTCAGTCCATTCCAGAGGAACCTCTTTTCCCTTCACCGGCTCGTCTTTCACGCCGAGGATCGACTCACACCAAGGTGGCACGTGGCACAGCCCTGTGGGAAAGCCTCGTGGGAAAGCCTCGAGGGACAGCCTCGAGGGAAAGCCACAGATCCCTTGATCCACGTGACAGGAAGCGTGACACTACTGCTGCAGCTCGGGAGGAAAGCGCACGTGCAAGCCCCCACTCGAGACGAGGCCTGACTCCCCTGGGGAGACTCAGAAGCACCCCAAGATCCATGGCAACACTGGAGAGGAATCCTCAGGTTCCGGCCCCGACTCCACACAAGGACTGAGGCCCCGGCATGGACGGGAGAGGAATCCCGAGTGGTCCCCTAGCAACTCGCATGGGGACTGGCCTTTCCTGAGGCCACCAGAGCGGGTCCCTGAGGTCCCCGTCGTAACTCGAGAAGACCTGCCGCAACTCGAGAAAATCCAGGAGGTTCTCCCCTCCAGGCGAGATGATGCCCATTTCCGCTGAGGCGTCTCGAGGCTGATCACACCTCACCTCTGGAACTTCGAAAGGGTCCTTCACACCCTTGGTGCAAATCAAGAAGTTCCCCGACCTAGCCGTCTCCACTCGAGAGGAATTACGAGGGTCCCGCCCACATCCAGAGGAGCCCCGTTTCCGCCTCGTAGCTCTAGATGAGGGATCCTTTCCCTGCTTCGTCGGGAAAGAGTTCCCGGCGTTCCCGTCGCATCTCAAGAGGAGGCCCTCTCAACAGGAACGGCGAGAGGAACTCCAGGGTCGTGCCACCATTCCAAGAGTCCCCCAGATGTCTCAGTCCATTCCAGAGGAACCTCTTTTCCCTTCACCGGCTCGTCTTTCACGCCGAGGATCGACTCACACCAAGGTGGCACGTGGCACAGCCCTGTGGGAAAGCCTCGTGGGAAAGCCTCGAGGGACAGCCTCGAGGGAAAGCCACAGATCCCTTGATCCACGTGACAGGAAGCGTGACACTACTGCTGCAGCTCGGGAGGAAAGCGCACGTGCATGCCCCCACTCGAGACGAGGCCTGACTCCCCTGGGGAGACTCAGAAGCACCCCAAGATCCATGGCAACACTGGAGAGGAATGCTCAGGTTCTGGCCCCGACTCCACACAAGGACTGAGGCCCCGGCATGGACGGGAGAGGAATCCCGAGAGGTCCCCTAGCAACTCTCATGGGGGCTGGCCTTTCCTGAGGCCACCAGAGCGGGTCCCTGAGGTCCCCATAGTAACTCGAGAAGACCTGCCGCAACTCGAGAAAATCCAGGAGGTTCTCCCCTCCAGGCGAGATGAGGCCCATTTCCGCAGAGGTGTCTCGAGGCTGATCACACCTCACCTCTGGAACTTCGAAAGGGTCCTTCACACCCTTGGTGCAAATCAAGAAGTTCCCCGACCTAGCCGTCTCCACTCGAGAGGAATCACGAGGGTCCCGCCCACATCCAGAGGAGCCCCGTTTCCGCCTCGTAGCTCGAGATGAGGGAACGTTTCCCTGCTTCGTCGGGAAAGAGTTCCCGGCGTTCCCGTCGCATCTCAAGAGGAGGCCCTCTCAACAGGAACGGCGAGAGGAACTCCAGGGTCGTGCCACCATTCCAAGAGTCCCCCAGATGTCTCAGTCCATTCCAGAGGAACCTCTTTTCCCTTCACCGGCTCGTCTTTCACGCCGAGGATCGACTCACACCAAGGTGGCACGTGGCACAGCCCTGTGGGAAAGCCTCGTGGGAAAGCCTCGAGGGACAGCCTCGAGGGAAAGCCACAGATCCCTTGATCCACGTGACAGGAAGCGTGACACTACTGCTGCAGCTCGGGAGGAAAGCGCACGTGCATGCCCCCACTCGAGACGAGGCCTGACTCCCCTGGGGAGACTCAGAAGCACCCCAAGATCCATGGCAACACTGGAGAGGAATCCTCAGGTTCCGGCCCCGACTCCACACAAGGACTGAGGCCCCGGCATGGACGGGAGAGGAAACCCGAGAGGTCCCCTAGCAACACGCATGGGGACTGGCCTTTCCTGAGGCCACCAGAGCGGGTCCCTTTGGTCCCCGTCGTAACTCGAGAAGACCTGCCGCAACTCGAGAAAATCCAGGAGGTTCTCCGCTCCAGGCGAGATGAGGCCCATTTCCGCTGAGGCGTCTCGAGGCTGATCACACCTCACCTCTGGAACTTCGAAACGGTCCTTCACACCCTTGGTGCAAATCAAGAAGTTCCCCGACCTAGCCGTCTCCACTCGAGAGGAATCACGAGGGTCCCGCCCACATCCAGAGGAGCCCCGTTTCCGCCTCGTAGCTCGAGATGAGGGATCCTTTCCCTGCTTCGTCGGGAAAGAGTTCCCGGCGTTCCCGTCGCATCTCAAGAGGAGGCCCTCTCAACAGGAACGGCGAGAGGAACTCCAGGGTCGTGCCACCATTCCAAGAGTCCCCCAGATGTCTCAGTCCATTCCAGAGGAACCTCTTTTCCCTTCACCGGCTCGTCTTTCACGCCGAGGATCGACTCACACCAAGGTGGCACGTGGCACAGCCCTGTGGGAAAGCCTCGTGGGAAAGCCTCGAGGGACAGCCTCGAGGGAAAGCCACAGATCCCTTGATCCACGTGACAGGAAGCGTGACACTACTGCTGCAGCTCGGGAGGAAAGCACACGTGCATGCCCCCACTCGAGACGAGGCCTGACTCCCCTGGGGAGACTCAGAAGCACCCCAAGATCCATGGCAACACTGGAGAGGAATCCTCAGGTTCCGGCCCCGACTCCACACAAGGACTGAGGCCCCGGCATGGACGGGAGAGGAAACCCGAGAGGTCCCCTAGCAACATGCATGGGGACTGGCCTTTCCTGAGGCCACCAGAGCGGGTCCCTGTGGTCCCCGTCGTAACTCGAGAAGACCTGCCGCAACTCGAGAAAATCCAGGAGGTTCTCCGCTCCAGGCGAGATGAGGCCCATTTCCGCTGAGGCGTCTCGAGGCTGATCACACCTCACCTCTGGAACTTCGAAACGGTCCTTCACACCCTTGGTGCAAATCAAGAAGTTCCCCGACCTAGCCGTCTCCACTCGAGAGGAATCACGAGGGTCCCGCCGACATCCAGAGGAGCCCCGTTTCCGCCTCGTAGCTCGAGATGAGGGATCCTTTCCCTGCTTCGTCGGGAAAGAGTTCCCGGCGTTCCCGTCGCATCTCAAGAGGAGGCCCTCTCAACAGGAACGGCGAGAGGAACTCCAGGGTCGTGCCACCATTCCAAGAGTCCCCCAGATGTCTCAGTCCATTCAAGAGGAACCTCTTTTCCCATCACCGGCTCGTCTTTCACGCCGAGGATCGACTCACACCAAGGTGGCACGTGGCACAGCCCTGTGGGAAAGCCTCGTGGGAAAGCCTCGAGGGACAGCCTCGAGGGAAAGCCACAGATCCCTTGATCCACGTGACAGGAAGCGTGATACTACTGCTGCAGCTCGGGAGGAAAGCACACGTGCATGCCCCCACTCGAGACGAGGACTGACTCCCCTGGGGAGACTCAGAAGCACCCCAAGATCCATGGCAACACTGGAGAGGAATCCTCAGGTTCCGGCCCCGACTCCACACAAGGACTGAGGCCCCGGCATGGACGGGAGAGGAATCCCGAGAGGTCCCCTAGTAACTCGCATGGGGACTGGCCTTTCCTGAGGCCACCAGAGCGGGTCCCTGAGGTCCCCGTCGTAACTCGAGAAGACCTGCCGCAACTCGAGAAAATCCAGGAGGTTCTCCCCTCCAGGCGAGATGAGGCCCATTTCCGCAGAGGCGTCTCGAGGCGGATCACACCTCACCTCTGGAACTTCGAAAGGGTCCTTCACACCCTTGGTGCAAATCAAGAAGTTCCCCGACCTAGCCGTCTCCACTCGAGAGGAATCACGAGGGTCCCGCCCACATCCAGAGGAGCCCCGTTTCCGCCTCGTAGCTCGAGATTAGGGAACCTTTCCCTGCTTCGTCGGGAAAGAGTTCCCGGCGTTCCCGTCGCATCTCAAGAGGAGGCCCTCTCAACAGAAACGGCGAGAGGAACTCCAGGGTCGTGCCACCATTCCAAGAGTCCCCCAGATGTCTCAGTCCCTTCCAGAGGAACCTCTTTTCCCTTAACCGGCTCGTCTTTCACGCCGAGGATCGACTCACACCAAGGTGGCACGTGGCACAGCCCTGTGGGAAAGCCTCGTGGGAAAGCCTCGAGGGACAGCCTCGAGGGAAAGCCACAGATCCCTTGATCCACGTGACAGGAAGCGTGACACTACTGCTGCAGCTCGGGAGGAAAGCGCACGTGCAAGCCCCCACTCGAGACGAGGCCTGACTCCCCTGGGGAGACTCAGAAGCACCCCAAGATCCATGGCAACACTGGAGAGGAATCCTCAGGTTCCGGCCCCGACTCCACACAAGGACTGAGGCCCCGGCATGGACGGGAGAGGAATCCCGAGTGGTCCCCTAGCAACTCGCATGGGGACTGGCCTTTCCTGAGGCCACCAGAGCGGGTCCCTGAGGTCCCCGTCGTAACTCGAGAAGACCTGCCGCAACTCGAGAAAATCCAGGAGGTTCTCCCCTCCAGGCGAGATGAGGCCCATTTCCGCTGAGGCGTCTCGAGGCTGATCACACCTCACCTCTGGAACTTCGAAAGGGTCCTTCACACCCTTGGTGCAAATCAAGAAGTTCCCCGACCTAGCCGTCTCCACTCGAGAGGAATTACGAGGGTCCCGCCCACATCCAGAGGAGCCCCGTTTCCGCCTCGTAGCTCTAGATGAGGGATCCTTTCCCTGCTTCGTCGGGAAAGAGTTCCCGGCGTTCCCGTCGCATCTCAAGAGGAGGCCCTCTCAACAGGAACGGCGAGAGGAACTCCAGGGTCGTGCCACCATTCCAAGAGTCCCCCAGATGTCTCAGTCCATTCCAGAGGAACCTCTTTTCCCTTCACCGGCTCGTCTTTCACGCCGAGGATCGACTCACACCAAGGTGGCACGTGGCACAGCCCTGTGGGAAAGCCTCGTGGGAAAGCCTCGAGGGACAGCCTCGAGGGAAAGCCACAGATCCCTTGATCCACGTGACAGGAAGCGTGACACTACTGCTGCAGCTCGGGAGGAAAGCGCACGTGCATGCCCCCACTCGAGACGAGGCCTGACTCCCCTGGGGAGACTCAGAAGCACCCCAAGATCCATGGCAACACTGGAGAGGAATGCTCAGGTTCCGGCCCCGACTCCACACAAGGACTGAGGCCCCGGCATGGACGGGAGAGGAATCCCGAGAGGTCCCCTAGCAACTCTCATGGGGGCTGGCCTTTCCTGAGGCCACCAGAGCGGGTCCCTGAGGTCCCCATAGTAACTCGAGAAGACCTGCCGCAACTCGAGAAAATCCAGGAGGTTCTCCCCTCCAGGCGAGATGAGGCCCATTTCCGCAGAGGTGTCTCGAGGCTGATCACACCTCACCTCTGGAACTTCGAAAGGGTCCTTCACACCCTTGGTGCAAATCAAGAAGTTCCCCGACCTAGCCGTCTCCACTCGAGAGGAATCACGAGGGTCCCGCCCACATCCAGAGGAGCCCCGTTTCCGCCTCGTAGCTCGAGATGAGGGAACGTTTCCCTGCTTCGTCGGGAAAGAGTTCCCGGCGTTCCCGTCGCATCTCAAGAGGAGGCCCTCTCAACAGGAACGGCGAGAGGAACTCCAGGGTCGTGCCACCATTCCAAGAGTCCCCCAGATGCCTCAGTCCATTCCAGAGGAACCTCTTTTCCCTTCACCGGCTCGTCTTTCACGCCGAGGATCGACTCACACCAAGGTGGCACGTGGCACAGCCCTGTGGGAAAGCCTCGTGGGAAAGCCTCGAGGGACAGCCTCGTGGGAAAGCCACAGATCCCTTGATCCACGTGACAGGAAGCGTGACACTACTGCTGCAGCTCGGGAGGAAAGCGCACGTGCATGCCCCCACTCGAGACGAGGCCTGACTCCCCTGGGGAGACTCAGAAGCACCCCAAGATCCATGGCAACACTGGAGAGGAATCCTCAGGTTCCGGCCCCGACTCCACACAAGGACTGAGGCCCCGGCATGGACGGGAGAGGAAACCCGAGAGGTCCCCTAGCAACACGCATGGGGACTGGCCTTTCCTGAGGCCACCAGAGCGGGTCCCTGTGGTCCCCGTCGTAACTCGAGAAGACCTGCCGCAACTCGAGAAAATCCAGGAGGTTCTCCGCTCCAGGCGAGATGAGGCCCATTTCCGCTGAGGCGTCTCGAGGCTGATCACACCTCACCTCTGGAACTTCGAAACGGTCCTTCACACCCTTGGTGCAAATCAAGAAGTTCCCCGACCTAGCCGTCTCCACTCGAGAGGAATCACGAGGGTCCCGCCCACATCCAGAGGAGCCCCGTTTCCGCCTCGTAGCTCGAGATGAGGGATCCTTTCCCTGCTTCGTCGGGAAAGAGTTCCCGGCGTTCCCGTCGCATCTCAAGAGGAGGCCCTCTCAACAGGAACGGCGAGAGGAACTCCAGGGTCGTGCCACCATTCCAAGAGTCCCCCAGATGTCTCAGTCCATTCCAGAGGAACCTCTTTTCCCATCACCGGCTCGTCTTTCACGCCGAGGATCGACTCACACCAAGGTGGCACGTGGCACAGCCCTGTGGGAAAGCCTCGTGGGAAAGCCTCGAGGGACAGCCTCGAGGGAAAGCCACAGATCCCTTGATCCACGTGACAGGAAGCGTGACACTACTGCTGCAGCTCGGGAGGAAAGCACACGTGCATGCCCCCACTCGAGACGAGGACTGACTCCCCTGGGGAGACTCAGAAGCACCCCAAGATCCATGGCAACACTGGAGAGGAATCCTCAGGTTCCGGCCCCGACTCCACACAAGGACTGAGGCCCCGGCATGGACGGGAGAGGAATCCCGAGTGGTCCCCTAGCAACTCGCATGGGGACTGGCCTTTCCTGAGGCCACCAGAGCGGGTCCCTGAGGTCCCCGTCGTAACTCGAGAAGACCTGCCGCAACTCGAGAAAATCCAGGAGGTTCTCCCCTCCAGGCGAGATGAGGCCCATTTCCGCTGAGGCGTCTCGAGGCTGATCACACCTCACCTCTGGAACTTCGAAAGGGTCCTTCACACCCTTGGTGCAAATCAAGAAGTTCCCCGACCTAGCCGTCTCCACTCGAGAGGAATTACGAGGGTCCCGCCCACATCCAGAGGAGCCCCGTTTCCGCCTCGTAGCTCTAGATGAGGGATCCTTTCCCTGCTTCGTCGGGAAAGAGTTCCCGGCGTTCCCGTCGCATCTCAAGAGGAGGCCCTCTCAACAGGAACGGCGAGAGGAACTCCAGGGTCGTGCCACCATTCCAAGAGTCCCCCAGATGTCTCAGTCCATTCCAGAGGAACCTCTTTTCCCTTCACCGGCTCGTCTTTCACGCCGAGGATCGACTCACACCAAGGTGGCACGTGGCACAGCCCTGTGGGAAAGCCTCGTGGGAAAGCCTCGAGGGACAGCCTCGAGGGAAAGCCACAGATCCCTTGATCCACGTGACAGGAAGCGTGACACTACTGCTGCAGCTCGGGAGGAAAGCGCACGTGCAAGCCCCCACTCGAGACGAGGCCTGACTCCCCTGGGGAGACTCAGAAGCACCCCAAGATCCATGGCAACACTGGAGAGGAATCCTCAGGTTCCGGCCCCGACTCCACACAAGGACTGAGGCCCCGGCATGGACGGGAGAGGAATCCCGAGAGGTCCCCTAGCAACTCGCATGGGGACTGGCCTTTCCTGAGGCCACCAGAGCGGGTCCCTGAGGTCCCCGTCGTAACTCGAGAAGACCTGCCGCAACTCGAGAAAATCCAGGAGGTTCTCCCCTCCAGGCGAGATGAGGCCCATTTCCGCTGAGGCGTCTCGAGGCTGATCACACCTCACCTCTGGAACTTCGAAAGGGTCCTTCACACCCTTGGTGCAAATCAAGAAGTTCCCCGACCTAGCCGTCTCCACTCGAGAGGAATCACGAGGGTCCCGCCCACATCCAGAGGAGCCCCGTTTCCGCCTCGTAGCTCGAGATGAGGGAACGTTTCCCTGCTTCATCGGGAAAGATTTCCCGGCGTTCCCGTCGCATCTCAAGAGGAGGCCCTCTCAACAGGAACGGCGAGAGGAACTCCAGGGTCGTGCCACCATTCCAAGAGTCCCCCAGATGTCTCAGTCCATTCCAGAGGAACCTCTTTTCCCTTCACCGGCTCGTCTTTCACGCCGAGGATCGACTCACACCAAGGTGGCACGTGGCACAGCCCTGTGGGAAAGCCTCGTGGGAAAGCCTCGAGGGACAGCCTCGAGGGAAAGCCACAGATCCCTTGATCCACGTGACAGGAAGCGTGACACTACTGCTGCAGCTCGGGAGGAAAGCGCACGTGCAAGCCCCCACTCGAGACGAGGCCTGACTCCCCTGGGGAGACTCAGAAGCACCCCAAGATCCATGGCAACACTGGAGAGGAATCCTCAGGTTCCGGCCCCGACTCCACACAAGGACTGAGGCCCCGGCATGGACGGGAGAGGAATCCCGAGAGGTCCCCTAGCAACTCGCATGGGGACTGGCCTTTCCTGAGGCCACCAGAGCGGGTCCCTGATGTCCCCGTCGTAACTCGAGAAGACCTGCCGCAACTCGAGAAAATCCAGGAGGTTCTCCCCTCCAGGCGAGATGAGGCCCATTTCCGCTGAGGCGTCTCGAGGCTGATCACACCTCACCTCTGGAACTTCGAAAGGGTCCTTCACACCCTTGGTGCAAATCAAGAAGTTCCCCGACCTAGCCGTCTCCACTCGAGAGGAATCACGAGGGTCCCGCCCACATCCAGAGGATCCCCGTTTCCGCCTCGTAGCTCGAGATGAGGGAACGTTTCCCTGCTTCATCGGGAAAGATTTCCCGGCGTTCCCGTCGCATCTCAAGAGGAGGCCCTCTCAACAGGAACGGCGAGAGGAACTCCAGGGTCGTGCCACCATTCCAAGAGTCCCCCAGATGTCTCAGTCCATTCCAGAGGAACCTCTTTTCCCTTCACTGGCTCGTCTTTCACGCCGAGGATCGACTCACACCAAGGTGGCACGTGGCACAGCCCTGTGGGAAAGCCTCGTGGGAAAGCCTCGAGGGACAGCCTCGAGGGAAAGCCACAGATCCCTTGATCCACGTGACAGGAAGCGTGACACTACTGCTGCAGCTCGGGAGGAAAGCGCACGTGCAAGCCCCCACTCGAGACGAGGCCTGACTCCCCTGGGGAGACTCAGAAGCACCCCAAGATCCATGGCAACACTGGAGAGGAATCCTCAGGTTCCGGCCCCGACTCCACACAAGGACTGAGGCCCCGGCATGGACGGGAGAGGAATCCCGAGAGGTCCCCTAGCAACTCGCATGAGGACTGGCCTTTCCTGAGGCCACCAGAGCGGGTCCCTGAGGTCCCCATAGTAACTCGAGAAGACCTGCCGCAACTCGAGAAAATCCAGGAGGTTCTCCCCTCCAGGCGAGATGAGGCCCATTTCCGCAGAGGCGTCTCGAGGCTGATCACACCTCACCTCTGGAACTTCGAAAGGGTCCTTCACACCCTTGGTGCAAATCAAGAAGTTCCCCGACCTAGCCGTCTCCACTCGAGAGGAATCACGAGGGTCCCGCCCACATCCAGAGGAGCCCCGTTTCCGCCTCGTAGCTCGAGATGAGGGAACGTTTCCCTGCTTCGTCGGGAAAGAGTTCCCGGCGTTCCCGTCGCATCTCAAGAGGAGGCCCTCTCAACAGGAACGGCGAGAGGAACTCCAGGGTCGTGCCACCATTCCAAGAGTCCCCCAGATGTCTCAGTCCATTCCAGAGGAACCTCTTTTCCCTTCACCGGCTCGTCTTTCACGCCGAGGATCGACTCACACCAAGGTGGCACGTGGCACAGCCCTGTGGGAAAGCCTCGTGGGAAAGCCTCGAGGGACAGCCTCGAGGGAAAGCCACAGATCCCTTGATCCACGTGACAGGAAGCGTGACACTACTGCTGCAGCTCGGGAGGAAAGCGCACGTGCATGCCCCCACTCGAGACGAGGCCTGACTCCCCTGGGGAGACTCAGAAGCACCCCAAGATCCATGGCAACACTGGAGAGGAATCCTCAGGTTCCGGCCCCGACTCCACACAAGGACTGAGGCCCCGGCATGGACGGGAGAGGAATCCCGAGAGGTCCCCTAGCAACTCGCATGGGGACTGGCCTTTCCTGAGGCCACCAGAGCGGGTCCCTGAGGTCCCCGTCGTAACTCGAGAAGACCTGCCGCAGCTCGAGAAAATCCAGGAGGTTCTCCCCTCCAGGCGAGATGAGGCCCATTTCCGCTGAGGCGTCTCGAGGCTGATCACACCTCACCTCTGGAACTTCGAAAGGGTCCTTCACACCCTTGGTGCAAATCAAGAAGTTCCCCGACCTAGCCGTCTCCACTCGAGAGGAATCACGAGGGTCCCGCCCACATCCAGAGGATCCCCGTTTCCGCCTCGTAGCTCGAGATGAGGGAACGTTTCCCTGCTTCATCGGGAAAGATTTCCCGGCGTTCCCGTCGCATCTCAAGAGGAGGCCCTCTCAACAGGAACGGCGAGAGGAACTCCAGGGTCGTGCCACCATTCCAAGAGTCCCCCAGATGTCTCAGTCCATTCCAGAGGAACCTCTTTTCCCTTCACCGGCTCGTCTTTCACGCCGAGGATCGACTCACACCAAGGTGGCACGTGGCACAGCCCTGTGGGAAAGCCTCGTGGGAAAGCCTCGAGGGACAGCCTCGAGGGAAAGCCACAGATCCCTTGATCCACGTGACAGGAAGCGTGACACTACTGCTGCAGCTCGGGAGGAAAGCGCACGTGCAAGCCCCCACTCGAGACGAGGCCTGACTCCCCTGGGGAGACTCAGAAGCACCCCAAGATCCATGGCAACACTGGAGAGGAATCCTCAGGTTCCGGCCCCGACTCCACACAAGGACTGAGGCCCCGGCATGGACGGGAGAGGAATCCCGAGAGGTCCCCTAGCAACTCGCATGAGGACTGGCCTTTCCTGAGGCCACCAGAGCGGGTCCCTGAGGTCCCCATAGTAACTCGAGAAGACCTGCCGCAACTCGAGAAAATCCAGGAGGTTCTCCCCTCCAGGCGAGATGAGGCCCATTTCCGCAGAGGCGTCTCGAGGCTGATCACACCTCACCTCTGGAACTTCGAAAGGGTCCTTCACACCCTTGGTGCAAATCAAGAAGTTCCCCGACCTAGCCGTCTCCACTCGAGAGGAATCACGAGGGTCCCGCCCACATCCAGAGGAGCCCCGTTTCCGCCTCGTAGCTCGAGATGAGGGAACGTTTCCCTGCTTCGTCGGGAAAGAGTTCCCGGCGTTCCCGTCGCATCTCAAGAGGAGGCCCTCTCAACAGGAACGGCGAGAGGAACTCCAGGGTCGTGCCACCATTCCAAGAGTCCCCCAGATGTCTCAGTCCATTCCAGAGGAACCTCTTTTCCCTTCACCGGCTCGTCTTTCACGCCGAGGATCGACTCACACCAAGGTGGCACGTGGCACAGCCCTGTGGGAAAGCCTCGTGGGAAAGCCTCGAGGGACAGCCTCGAGGGAAAGCCACAGATCCCTTGATCCACGTGACAGGAAGCGTGACACTACTGCTGCAGCTCGGGAGGAAAGCGCACGTGCATGCCCCCACTCGAGACGAGGCCTGACTCCCCTGGGGAGACTCAGAAGCACCCCAAGATCCATGGCAACACTGGAGAGGAATCCTCAGGTTCCGGCCCCGACTCCACACAAGGACTGAGGCCCCGGCATGGACGGGAGAGGAATCCCGAGAGGTCCCCTAGCAACTCGCATGGGGACTGGCCTTTCCTGAGGCCACCAGAGCGGCTCCCTGAGGTCCCCGTCGTAACTCGAGAAGACCTGCCGCAACTCGAGAAAATCCAGGAGGTTCTCCCCTCCAGGCGAGATGAGGCCCATTTCCGCTGAGGCGTCTCGAGGCTGATCACACCTCACCTCTGGAACTTCGAAAGGCTCCTTCACACCCTTGGTGCAAATCAAGAAGTTCCCCGACATACCCGTCTCCACTCGAGGGGAATCACGAGGGTCCCGCCCACATCCAGAGGAGCCCCGTTTCCGCCTCGTAGCTCGAGATGAGGGATCCTTTCCCTGCTTCGTCGGGAAAGAGTTCCCGGCGTTCCCGTCGCATCTCAAGAGGAGGCCCTCTCAACAGGAACGGCGAGAGGAACTCCAGGGTCGTGCCACCATTCCAAGAGTCCCCCAGATGTCTCAGTCCATTCCAGAGGAACCTCTTTTCCCTTCACCGGCTCGTCTTTCGCGCCGAGGATCGACTCACACCAAGGTGGCACGTGGCACAGCCCTGTGGGAAAGCCTCGTGGGAAAGCCTCGAGGGACAGCCTCGAGGGAAAGCCACAGATCCCTTGATCCACGTGACAGGAAGCGTGACACTACTGCTGCAGCTCGGGAGGAAAGCGCACGTGCATGCCCCCACTCGAGACGAGGCCTGACTCCCCTGGGGAGACTCAGAAGCACCCCAAGATCCATGGCAACACTGGAGAGGAATCCTCAGGTTCCGGCCCCGACTCCACACAAGGACTGAGGCCCCGGCATGGACGGGAGAGGAATCCCGAGAGGTCCCCTAGCAACTCGCATGGGGACTGGCCTTTCCTGAGGCCACCAGAGCGGGTCCCTGAGGTCCCCGTCGTAACTCGAGAAGACCTGCCGCAGCTCGAGAAAATCCAGGAGGTTCTCCCCTCCAGGCGAGATGAGGCCCATTTCCGCTGAGGCGTCTCGAGGCTGATCACACCTCACCTCTGGAACTTCGAAAGGGTCCTTCACACCCTTGGTGCAAATCCAGAAGTTCCCCGACCTAGCCGTCTCCACTCGAGAGGAATCACGAGGGTCCCGCCGACATCCAGAGGAGCCCCGTTTCCGCCTCGTAGCTCGAGATGAGGGATCCTTTCCCTGCTTCGTCGGGAAAGAGTTCCCGGCGTTCCCGTCGCATCTCAAGAGGAGGCCCTCTCAACAGGAACGGCGAGAGGAACTCCAGGGTCGTGCCACCATTCCAAGAGTACCCCAGATGTCTCAGTCCATTCCACAGGAACCTCTTTTCCCTTCACCGGCTCGTCTTTCACGCCGAGGATCGACTCACACCAAGGTGGCACGTGGCACAGCCCTGTGGCAAAGCCTCGTGGGAAAGCCTCGAGGGACAGCCTCGAGGGAAAGCCACAGATCCCTTGATCCACGTGACAGGAAGCGTGACACTACTGCTGCAGCTCGGGAGGAAAGCGCACGTGCATGCCCCCACTCGAGACGAGGCCTGACTCCCCTGGGGAGACTCAGAAGCACCCCAAGATCCATGGCAACACTGGAGAGGAAACCTCAGGTTCCGGCCCCGACTCCACACAAGGACTGAGGCCCCGGCATGGACGGGAGAGGAATCCCGAGAGGTCCCCTAGCAACTCGCATGGGGACTGGCCTTTCCTGAGGCCACCAGAGCGGGTCCCTGAGGTCCCCGTCGTAACTCGAGAAGACCTGCCGCAACTCGAGAAAATCCAGGAGGTTCTCCCCTCCAGGCGAGATGAGGCCCATTTCCGCTGAGGCGTCTCGAGGCTGATCACACCTCACCTCTGGAACTTCGAAAGGGTCCTTCACACCCTTGGTGCAAATCAAGAAGTTCCCCGACCTAGCCGTCTCCACTCGAGAGGAATCACGAGGGTCCCGCCCACATCCAGAGGATCCCCGTTTCCGCCTCGTAGCTCGAGATGAGGGAACGTTTCCCTGCTTCATCGGGAAAGATTTCCCGGCGTTCCCGTCGCATCTCAAGAGGAGGCCCTCTCAACAGGAACGGCGAGAGGAACTCCAGGGTCGTGCCACCATTCCAAGAGTCCCCCAGATGTCTCAGTCCATTCCAGAGGAACCTCTTTTCCCTTCACCGGCTCGTCTTTCACGCCGAGGATCGACTCACACCAAGGTGGCACGTGGCACAGCCCTGTGGGAAAGCCTCGTGGGAAAGCCTCGAGGGACAGCCTCGAGGGAAAGCCACAGATCCCTTGATCCACGTGACAGGAAGCGTGACACTACTGCTGCAGCTCGGGAGGAAAGCGCACGTGCAAGCCCCCACTCGAGACGAGGCCTGACTCCCCTGGGGAGACTCAGAAGCACCCCAAGATCCATGGCAACACTGGAGAGGAATCCTCAGGTTCCGGCCCCGACACCACACAAGGACTGAGGCCCCGGCATGGACGGGAGAGGAATTCCGAGAGGTCCCCTAGCAACTCGCATGGGGACTGGCCTTTCCTGAGGCCACCAGAGCGGGTCCCTGTGGTCCCCGTCGTAACTCGAGAAGACCTGCCGCAACTCGAGAAAATCCAGGAGGTTCTCCCCTCCAGGCGAGATGAGGCCCATTTCCGCTGAGGCGTCTCGAGGCTGATCACACCTCACCTCTGGAACTTCGAAAGGGTCCTTCACACCCTTGGTGCAAATCAAGAAGTTCCCCGACCTAGCCGTCTCCACTCGAGAGGAATCACGAGGGTCCCGCCGACATCCAGAGGAGCCCCGTTTCCGCCTCGTAGCTCGAGATGAGGGATCCTTTCCCTGCTTCGTCGGGAAAGAGTTCCCGGCGTTCCCGTCGCATCTCAAGAGGAGGCCCTCTCAACAGGAACGGCGAGAGGAACTCCAGGGTCGTGCCACCATTCCAAGAGTCCCCCAGATGTCTCAGTCCATTCCAGAGGAACCTCTTTTCCCTTCACCGGCTCGTCTTTCACGCCGAGGATCGACTCACACCAAGGTGGCACGTGGCACAGCCCTGTGGGAAAGCCTCGTGGGAAAGCCTCGAGGGACAGCCTCGAGGGAAAGCCACAGATCCCTTGATCCACGTGACAGGAAGCGTGACACTACTGCTGCAGCTCGGGAGGAAAGCGCACGTGCATGCCCCCACTCGAGACGAGGCCTGACTCCCCTGGGGAGACTCAGAAGCACCCCAAGATCCATGGCAACACTGGAGAGGAATCCTCAGGTTCCGGCCCCGACTCCACACAATGACTGAGGCCCCGGCATGGACGGGAGAGGAATCCCGAGAGGTCCCCTAGCAACTCGCATGAGGACTGGCCTTTCCTGAGGCCACCAGAGCGGGTCCCTGAGGTCCCCATAGTAACTCGAGAAGACCTGCCGCAACTCGAGAAAATCCAGGAGGTTCTCCCCTCCAGGCGAGATGAGGCCCATTTCCGCAGAGGCGTCTCGAGGCTGATCACACCTCACCTCTGGAACTTCGAAAGGGTCCTTCACACCCTTGGTGCAAATCAAGAAGTTCCCCGACCTAGCCGTCTCCACTCGAGAGGAATCACGAGGGTCCCGCCCACATCCAGAGGAGCCCCGTTTCCGCCTCGTAGCTCGAGATGAGGGAACGTTTCCCTGCTTCGTCGGGAAAGAGTTCCCGGCGTTCCCGTCGCATCTCAAGAGGAGGCCCTCTCAACAGGAACGGCGAGAGGAACTCCAGGGTCGTGCCACCATTCCAAGAGTCCCCCAGATGTCTCAGTCCATTCCAGAGGAACCTCTTTTCCCTTCACCGGCTCGTCTTTCACGCCGAGGATCGACTCACACCAAGGTGGCACGTGGCACAGCCCTGTGGGAAAGCCTCGTGGGAAAGCCTCGAGGGACAGCCTCGAGGGAAAGCCACAGATCCCTTGATCCACGTGACAGGAAGCGTGACACTACTGCTGCAGCTCGGGAGGAAAGCGCACGTGCATGCCCCCACTCGAGACGAGGCCTGACTCCCCTGGGGAGACTCAGAAGCACCCCAAGATCCATGGCAACACTGGAGAGGAATCCTCAGGTTCCGGCCCCGACTCCACACAAGGACTGAGGCCCCGGCATGGACGGGAGAGGAATCCCGAGAGGTCCCCTAGCAACTCGCATGGGGACTGGCCTTTCCTGAGGCCACCAGAGCGGCTCCCTGAGGTCCCCGTCGTAACTCGAGAAGACCTGCCGCAACTCGAGAAAATCCAGGAGGTTCTCCCCTCCAGGCGAGATGAGGCCCATTTCCGCTGAGGCGTCTCGAGGCTGATCACACCTCACCTCTGGAACTTCGAAAGGCTCCTTCACACCCTTGGTGCAAATCAAGAAGTTCCCCGACATACCCGTCTCCACTCGAGGGGAATCACGAGGGTCCCGCCCACATCCAGAGGAGCCCCGTTTCCGCCTCGTAGCTCGAGATGAGGGATCCTTTCCCTGCTTCGTCGGGAAAGAGTTCCCGGCGTTCCCGTCGCATCTCAAGAGGAGGCCCTCTCAACAGGAACGGCGAGAGGAACTCCAGGGTCGTGCCACCATTCCAAGAGTCCCCCAGATGTCTCAGTCCATTCCAGAGGAACCTCTTTTCCCTTCACCGGCTCGTCTTTCGCGCCGAGGATCGACTCACACCAAGGTGGCACGTGGCACAGCCCTGTGGGAAAGCCTCGTGGGAAAGCCTCTAGGGACAGCCTCGAGGGAAAGCCACAGATCCCTTGATCCACGTGACAGGAAGCGTGACACTACTGCTGCAGCTCGGGAGGAAAGCGCACGTGCATGCCCCCACTCGAGACGAGGCCTGACTCCCCTGGGGAGACTCAGAAGCACCCCAAGATCCATGGCAACACTGGAGAGGAATCCTCAGGTTCCGGCCCCGACTCCACACAAGGACTGAGGCCCCGGCATGGACGGGAGAGGAATCCCGAGAGGTCCCCTAGCAACTCGCATGGGGACTGGCCTTTCCTGAGGCCACCAGAGCGGGTCCCTGAGGTCCCCGTCGTAACTCGAGAAGACCTGCCGCAACTCGAGAAAATCCAGGAGGTTCTCCCCTCCAGGCGAGATGAGGCCCATTTCCGCAGAGGTGTCTCGAGGCTGATCACACCTCACCTCTGGAACTTCGAAAGGGTCCTTCACACCCTTGGTGCAAATCAAGAAGTTCCCCGACCTAGCCGTCTCCACTCGAGAGGAATCACGAGGGTCCCGCCCACATCCAGAGGAGCCCCGTTTCCGCCTCGTAGCTCGAGATGAGGGTACGTTTCCCTGCTTCGTCGGGAAAGAGTTCCCGGCGTTCCCGTCGCATCTCAAGAGGAGGCCCTCTCAACAGGAACGGCGAGAGGAACTCCAGGGTCGTGCCACCATTCCAAGAGTCCCCCAGATGTCTCAGTCCATTCCAGAGGAACCTCTTTTCCCTTCACCGGCTCGTCTTTCACGCCGAGGATCGACTCAACCAAGGTGGCACGTGGCACAGCCCTGTGGGAAAGCCTCGTGGGAAAGCCTCGAGGGACAGCCTCGAGGGAAAGCCACAGATCCCTTGATCCACGTGACAGGAAGCGTGACACTACTGCTGCAGCTCGGGAGGAAAGCGCACGTGCATGCCCCCACTCGAGACGAGGCCTGACTCCCCTGGGGAGACTCAGAAGCACCCCAAGATCCATGGCAACACTGGAGAGGAATCCTCAGGTTCCGGCCCCGACTCCACACAAGGACTGAGGCCCCGGCATGGACGGGAGAGGAATCCCGAGAGGTCCCCTAGCAACTCGCATGGGGACTGGCCTTTCCTGAGGCCACCAGAGCGGGTCCCTGAGGTCCCCGTCGTAACTCGAGAAGACCTGCCGCAACTCGAAAAAATTCAGGAGGTTCTCCCCTCCAGGCGAGATGAGGCCCATTTCCGCTGAGGCGTCTCGAGGCTGATCACACCTCACCTCTGGAACTTCGAAAGGCTCCTTCACACCCTTGGTGCAAATCAAGAAGTTCCCCGACATACCCGTCTCCACTCGAGGGGAATCACGAGGGTCCCGCCCACATCCAGAGGAGCCCCGTTTCCGCCTCGTAGCTCGAGATGAGGGATCCTTTCCCTGCTTCGTCGGGAAAGAGTTCCCGGCGTTCCCGTCGCATCTCAAGAGGAGGCCCTCTCAACAGGAACGGCGAGAGGAACTCCAGGGTCGTGCCACCATTCCAAGAGTCCCCCAGATGTCTCAGTCCATTCCAGAGGAACCTCTTTTCCCTTCACCGGCTCGTCTTTCGCGCCGAGGATCGACTCACACCAAGGTGGCACGTGGCACAGCCCTGTGGGAAAGCCTCGTGGGAAAGCCTCTAGGGACAGCCTCGAGGGAAAGCCACAGATCCCTTGATCCACGTGACAGGAAGCGTGACACTACTGCTGCAGCTCGGGAGGAAAGCGCACGTGCATGCCCCCACTCGAGACGAGGCCTGACTCCCCTGGGGAGACTCAGAAGCACCCCAAGATCCATGGCAACACTGGAGAGGAATCCTCAGGTTCCGGCCCCGACTCCACACAAGGACTGAGGCCCCGGCATGGACGGGAGAGGAATCCCGAGAGGTCCCCTAGCAACTCGCATGGGGACTGGCCTTTCCTGAGGCCACCAGAGCGGGTCCCTGAGGTCCCCGTCGTAACTCGAGAAGACCTGCCGCAGCTCGAGAAAATCCAGGAGGTTCTCCCCTCCAGGCGAGATGAGGCCCATTTCCGCTGAGGCGTCTCGAGGCTGATCACACCTCACCTCTGGAACTTCGAAAGGGTCCTTCACACCCTTGGTGCAAATCCAGAAGTTCCCCGACCTAGCCGTCTCCACTCGAGAGGAATCACGAGGGTCCCGCCCACATCCAGAGGAGCCCCGTTTCCGCCTCGTAGCTCGAGATGAGGGATCCTTTCCCTGCTTCGTCGGGAAAGAGTTCCCGGCGTTCCCGTCGCATCTCAAGAGGAGGCCCTCTCAACAGGAACGGCGAGAGGAACTCCAGGGTCGTGCCACCATTCCAAGAGTCCCCCAGATGTCTCAGTCCATTCCACAGGAACCTCTTTTCCCTTCACCGGCTCGTCTTTCACGCCGAGGATCGACTCACACCAAGGTGGCACGTGGCACAGCCCTGTGGCAAAGCCTCGTGGGAAAGCCTCGAGGGACAGCCTCGAGGGAAAGCCACAGATCCCTTGATCCACGTGACAGGAAGCGTGACACTACTGCTGCAGCTCGGGAGGAAAGCGCACGTGCATGCCCCCACTCGAGACGAGGCCTGACTCCCCTGGGGAGACTCAGAAGCACCCCAAGATCCATGGCAACACTGGAGAGGAATCCTCAGGTTCCGGCCCCGACTCCACACAAGGACTGAGGCCCCGGCATGGACGGGAGAGGAATCCCGAGAGGTCCCCTAGCAACTCGCATGGGGACTGGCCTTTCCTGAGGCCACCAGAGCGGGTCCCTGAGGTCCCCGTCGTAACTCGAGAAGACCTGCCGCAACTCGAGAAAATCCAGGAGGTTCTCCCCTCCAGGCGAGATGAGGCCCATTTCCGCAGAGGCGTCTCGAGGCTGATCACACCTCACCTCTGGAAATTCTAAAGGGTCCTTCACACCCTTGGTGCAAATCAAGAAGTTCCCCGACCTAGCCGTCTCCACTCGAGAGGAATCACGAGGGTCCCGCCCACATCCAGAGGAGCCCCGTTTCCGCCTCGTAGCTCGAGATGAGGGAACCTTTCCCTGCTTCGTCGGGAAAGAGTTCCCGGCGTTCCCGTCGCATCTCAAGAGGAGGCCCTCTCAACAGGAACGGCGAGAGGAACTCCAGGGTCGTGCCACCATTCCAAGAGTCCCCCAGATGTCTCAGTCCATTCCAGAGGAACCTCTTTTCCCTTCACCGGCTCGTCTTTCACGCCGAGGATCGACTCACACCAAGGTGGCACGTGGCACAGCCCTGTGGGAAAGCCTCGTGGGAAAGCCTCGAGGGACAGCCTCGAGGGAAAGCCACAGATCCCTTGATCCACGTGACAGGAAGCGTGACACTACTGCTGCAGCTCGGGAGGAGAGCGCACGTGCAAGCCCCCACTCGAGACGAGGCCTGACTCCCCTGGGGAGACTCAGAAGCACCCCAAGATCCATGGCAACACTGGAGAGGAATCCTCAGGTTCCGGCCCCGACTCCACACAAGGACTGAGGCCCCGGCATGGACGGGAGAGGAATCCCGAGTGGTCCCCTAGCAACTCGCATGGGGACTGGCCTTTCCTGAGGCCACCAGAGCGGGTCCCTGAGGTCCCCGTCGTAACTCGAGAAGACCTGCCGCAACTCGAGAAAATCCAGGAGGTTCTCCCCTCCAGGCGAGATGAGGCCCATTTCGGGTGAGGCGTCTCGAGGCTGATCACACCTCACCTCTGGAACTTCGAAAGGGTCCTTCACACCCTTGGTGCAAATCAAGAAGTTCCCCGACCTAGCCGTCTCCACTCGAGAGGAATCACGAGGGTCCCGCCGACATCCAGAGGAGCCCCGTTTCCGCCTCGTAGCTCGAGATGAGGGATCCTTTCCCTGCTTCGTCGGGAAAGAGTTCCCGGCGTTCCCGTCGCATCTCAAGAGGAGGCCCTCTCAACAGGAACGGCGAGAGGAACTCCAGGGTCGTGCCACCATTCCAAGAGTCCCCCAGATGTCTCAGTCCATTCCAGAGGAACCTCTTTTCCCTTCACCGGCTCGTCTTTCGCGCCGAGGATCGACTCACACCAAGGTGGCACGTGGCACAGCCCTGTGGGAAAGCCTCGTGGGAAAGCCTCTAGGGACAGCCTCGAGGGAAAGCCACAGATCCCTTGATCCACGTGACAGGAAGCGTGACACTACTGCTGCAGCTCGGGAGGAAAGCGCACGTGCATGCCCCCACTCGAGACGAGGCCTGACTCCCCTGGGGAGACTCAGAAGCACCCCAAGATCCATGGCAACACTGGAGAGGAATCCTCAGGTTCCGGCCCCGACTCCACACAAGGACTGAGGCCCCGGCATGGACGGGAGAGGAATCCCGAGAGGTCCCCTAGCAACTCGCATGGGGACTGGCCTTTCCTGAGGCCACCAGAGCGGGTCCCTGAGGTCCCCGTCGTAACTCGAGAAGACCTGCCGCAGCTCGAGAAAATCCAGGAGGTTCTCCCCTCCAGGCGAGATGAGGCCCATTTCCGCTGAGGCGTCTCGAGGCTGATCACACCTCACCTCTGGAACTTCGAAAGGGTCCTTCACACCCTTGGTGCAAATCCAGAAGTTCCCCGACCTAGCCGTCTCCACTCGAGAGGAATCACGAGGGTCCCGCCGACATCCAGAGGAGCCCCGTTTCCGCCTCGTAGCTCGAGATGAGGGATCCTTTCCCTGCTTCGTCGGGAAAGAGTTCCCGGCGTTCCCGTCGCATCTCAAGAGGAGGCCCTCTCAACAGGAACGGCGAGAGGAACTCCAGGGTCGTGCCACCATTCCAAGAGTCCCCCAGATGTCTCAGTCCATTCCACAGGAACCTCTTTTCCCTTCACTGGCTCGTCTTTCACGCCGAGGATCGACTCACACCAAGGTGGCACGTGGCACAGCCCTGTGGCAAAGTCTCGTGGGAAAGCCTCGAGGGACAGCCTCGAGGGAAAGCCACAGATCCCTTGATCCACGTGACAGGAAGCGTGACACTACTGCTGCAGCTCGGGAGGAAAGCGCACGTGCATGCCCCCACTCGAGACGAGGCCTGACTCCCCTGGGGAGACTCAGAAGCACCCCAAGATCCATGGCAACACTGGAGAGGAATCCTCAGGTTCCGGCCCCGACTCCACACAAGGACTGAGGCCCCGGCATGGACGGGAGAGGAATCCCGAGAGGTCCCCTAGCAACTCGCATGGGGACTGGCCTTTCCTGAGGCCACCAGAGCGGGTCCCTGAGGTCCCCGTCGTAACTCGAGAAGACCTGCCGCAACTCGAGAAAATCCAGGAGGTTCTCCCCTCCAGGCGAGATGAGGCCCATTTCCGCTGAGGCGTCTCGAGGCTGATCACACCTCACCTCTGGAACTTCGAAAGGGTCCTTCACACCCTTGGTGCAAATCAAGAAGTTCCCCGACCTAGCCGTCTCCACTCGAGAGGAATCACGAGGGTCCCGCCCACATCCAGAGAAGCCCCGTTTCCGCCTCGTAGCTCTAGATGAGGGATCCTTTCCCTGCTTCGTCGGGAAAGAGTTCCCGGCGTTCCCGTCGCATCTCAAGAGGAGGCCCTCTCAACAGGAACGGCGAGAGGAACTCCAGGGTCGTGCCACCATTCCAAGAGTCCCCCAGATGTCTCAGTCCATTCCAGAGGAACCTCTTTTCCCTTCACCGGCTCGTCATTCACGCCGAGGATCGACTCACACCAAGGTGGCACGTGGCACAGCCCTGTGGGAAAGCCTCGTGGGAAAGCCTCGAGGGACAGCCTCGAGGGAAAGCCACAGATCCCTTGATCCACGTGACAGGAAGCGTGACACTACTGCTGCAGCTCGGGAGGAAAGCGCACGTGCATGCCCCCACTCGAGACGAGGCCTGACTCCCCTGGGGAGACTCAGAAGCACCCCAAGATCCATGGCAACACTGGAGAGGAATCCTCAGGTTCCGGCCCCGACTCCACACAAGGACTGAGGCCCCGGCATGGACGGGAGAGGAATCCCGAGAGGTCCCCTAGCAACTCGCATGAGGACTGGCCTTTCCTGAGGCCACCAGAGCGGGTCCCTGAGGTCCCCATAGTAACTCGAGAAGACCTGCCGCAACTCGAGAAAATCCAGGAGGTTCTCCCCTCCAGGCGAGATGAGGCCCATTTCCGCAGAGGTGTCTCGAGGCTGATCACACCTCACCTCTGGAACTTCGAAAGGGTCCTTCACACCCTTGGTGCAAATCAAGAAGTTCCCCGACCTAGCCGTCTCCACTCGAGAGGAATCACGAGGGTCCCGCCCACATCCAGAGGAGCCCCGTTTCCGCCTCGTAGCTCGAGATGAGGGTACGTTTCCCTGCTTCGTCGGGAAAGAGTTCCCGGCGTTCCCGTCGCATCTCAAGAGGAGGCCCTCTCAACAGGAACGGCGAGAGGAACTCCAGGGTCGTGCCACCATTCCAAGAGTCCCCCAGATGTCTCAGTCCATTCCAGAGGAACCTCTTTTCCCTTCACCGGCTCGTCTTTCACGCCGAGGATCGACTCAACCAAGGTGGCACGTGGCACAGCCCTGTGGGAAAGCCTCGTGGGAAAGCCTCGAGGGACAGCCTCGAGGGAAAGCCACAGATCCCTTGATCCACGTGACAGGAAGCGTGACACTACTGCTGCAGCTCGGGAGGAAAGCGCACGTGCATGCCCCCACTCGAGACGAGGCCTGACTCCCCTGGGGAGACTCAGAAGCACCCCAAGATCCATGGCAACACTGGAGAGGAATCCTCAGGTTCCGGCCCCGACTCCACACAAGGACTGAGGCCCCGGCATGGACGGGAGAGGAATCCCGAGAGGTCCCCTAGCAACTCGCATGGGGACTGGCCTTTCCTGAGGCCACCAGAGCGGGTCCCTGAGGTCCCCGTCGTAACTCGAGAAGACCTGCCGCAACTCGAGAAAATTCAGGAGGTTCTCCCCTCCAGGCGAGATGAGGCCCATTTCCGCTGAGGCGTCTCGAGGCTGATCACACCTCACCTCTGGAACTTCGAAAGGCTCCTTCACACCCTTGGTGCAAATCAAGAAGTTCCCCGACATACCCGTCTCCACTCGAGGGGAATCACGAGGGTCCCGCCCACATCCAGAGGAGCCCCGTTTCCGCCTCGTAGCTCGAGATGAGGGATCCTTTCCCTGCTTCGTCGGGAAAGAGTTCCCGGCGTTCCCGTCGCATCTCAAGAGGAGGCCCTCTCAACAGGAACGGCGAGAGGAACTCCAGGGTCGTGCCACCATTCCAAGAGTCCCCCAGATGTCTCAGTCCATTCCAGAGGAACCTCTTTTCCCTTCACCGGCTCGTCTTTCGCGCCGAGGATCGACTCACACCAAGGTGGCACGTGGCACAGCCCTGTGGGAAAGCCTCGTGGGAAAGCCTCTAGGGACAGCCTCGAGGGAAAGCCACAGATCCCTTGATCCACGTGACAGGAAGCGTGACACTACTGCTGCAGCTCGGGAGGAAAGCGCACGTGCATGCCCCCACTCGAGACGAGGCCTGACTCCCCTGGGGAGACTCAGAAGCACCCCAAGATCCATGGCAACACTGGAGAGGAATCCTCAGGTTCCGGCCCCGACTCCACACAAGGACTGAGGCCCCGGCATGGACGGGAGAGGAATCCCGAGAGGTCCCCTAGCAACTCGCATGGGGACTGGCCTTTCCTGAGGCCACCAGAGCGGGTCCCTGAGGTCCCCGTCGTAACTCGAGAAGACCTGCCGCAGCTCGAGAAAATCCAGGAGGTTCTCCCCTCCAGGCGAGATGAGGCCCATTTCCGCTGAGGCGTCTCGAGGCTGATCACACCTCACCTCTGGAACTTCGAAAGGGTCCTTCAAACCCTTGGTGCAAATCCAGAAGTTCCCCGACCTAGCCGTCTCCACTCGAGAGGAATCACGAGGGTCCCGCCCACATCCAGAGGAGCCCCGTTTCCGCCTCGTAGCTCGAGATGAGGGATCCTTTCCCTGCTTCGTCGGGAAAGAGTTCCCGGCGTTCCCGTCGCATCTCAAGAGGAGGCCCTCTCAACAGGAACGGCGAGAGGAACTCCAGGGTCGTGCCACCATTCCAAGAGTCCCCCAGATGTCTCAGTCCATTCCACAGGAACCTCTTTTCCCTTCACCGGCTCGTCTTTCACGCCGAGGATCGACTCACACCAAGGTGGCACGTGGCACAGCCCTGTGGCAAAGCCTCGTGGGAAAGCCTCGAGGGACAGCCTCGAGGGAAAGCCACAGATCCCTTGATCCACGTGACAGGAAGCGTGACACTACTGCTGCAGCTCGGGAGGAAAGCGCACGTGCATGCCCCCACTCGAGACGAGGCCTGACTCCCCTGGGGAGACTCAGAAGCACCCCAAGATCCATGGCAACACTGGAGAGGAATCCTCAGGTTCCGGCCCCAACTCCACACAAGGACTGAGGCCCCGGCATGGACGGGAGAGGAATCCCGAGAGGTCCCCTAGCAACTCGCATGGGGACTGGCCTTTCCTGAGGCCACCAGAGCGGGTCCCTGAGGTCCCCGTCGTAACTCGAGAAGACCTGCCGCAACTCGAGAAAATCCAGGAGGTTCTCCCCTCCAGGCGAGATGAGGCCCATTTCCGCAGAGGCGTCTCGAGGCTGATCACACCTCACCTCTGGAAATTCTAAAGGGTCCTTCACACCCTTGGTGCAAATCAAGAAGTTCCCCGACCTAGCCGTCTCCACTCGAGAGGAATCACGAGGGTCCCGCCCACATCCAGAGGAGCCCCGTTTCCGCCTCGTAGCTCGAGATGAGGGAACCTTTCCCTGCTTCGTCGGGAAAGAGTTCCCGGCGTTCCCGTCGCATCTCAAGAGGAGGCCCTCTCAACAGGAACGGCGAGAGGAACTCCAGGGTCGTGCCACCATTCCAAGAGTCCCCCAGATGTCTCAGTCCATTCCAGAGGAACCTCTTTTCCCTTCACCGGCTCGTCTTTCACGCCGAGGATCGACTCACACCAAGGTGGCACGTGGCACAGCCCTGTGGGAAAGCCTCGTGGGAAAGCCTCGAGGGACAGCCTCGAGGGAAAGCCACAGATCCCTTGATCCACGTGACAGGAAGCGTGACACTACTGCTGCAGCTCGGGAGGAGAGCGCACGTGCAAGCCCCCACTCGAGACGAGGCCTGACTCCCCTGGGGAGACTCAGAAGCACCCCAAGATCCATGGCAACACTGGAGAGGAATCCTCAGGTTCCGGCCCCGACTCCACACAAGGACTGAGGCCCCGGCATGGACGGGAGAGGAATCCCGAGTGGTCCCCTAGCAACTCGCATGGGGACTGGCCTTTCCTGAGGCCACCAGAGCGGGTCCCTGAGGTCCCCGTCGTAACTCGAGAAGACCTGCCGCAACTCGAGAAAATCCAGGAGGTTCTCCCCTCCAGGCGAGATGAGGCCCATTTCGGGTGAGGCGTCTCGAGGCTGATCACACCTCACCTCTGGAACTTCGAACGGGTCCTTCACACCCTTGGTGCAAATCAAGAAGTTCCCCGACCTAGCCGTCTCCACTCGAGAGGAATCACGAGGGTCCCGCCCACATCCAGAGGAGCCCCGTTTCCGCCTCGTAGCTCGAGATGAGGGATCCTTTCCCTGCTTCGTCGGGAAAGAGTTCCCGGCGTTCCCGTCGCATCTCAAGAGGAGGCCCTCTCAACAGGAACGGCGAGAGGAACTCCAGGGTCGTGCCACCATTCCAAGAGTCCCCCAGATGTCTCAGTCCATTCCAGAGGAACCTCTTTTCCCTTCACCGGCTCGTCTTTCACGCCGAGGATCGACTCACACCAAGGTGGCACGTGGCACAGCCCTGTGGGAAAGCCTCGTGGGAAAGCCTCGAGGGACAGCCTCGAGGGAAAGCCACAGATCCCTTGATCCACGTGACAGGAAGCGTGACACTACTGCTGCAGCTCGGGAGGAAAGCACACGTGCATGCCCCCACTCGAGACGAGGACTGACTCCCCTGGGGAGACTCAGAAGCACCCTAAGATCCATGGCAACACTGGAGAGGAATCCTCAGGTTCCGGCCCCGACTCCACACAAGGACTGAGGCCCCGGCATGGACGGGAGAGGAATCCCGAGAGGTCCCCTAGCAACACGCATGGGGACTGGCCTTTCCTGAGGCCACCAGAGCGGGTCCCTGAGGTCCCCGTCGTAACTCGAGAAGACCTGCCGCAACTCGAGAGAATCCAGGAGGTTCTCCCCTCCAGGCGAGATGAGGCCCATTTCCGCAGAGGCGTCTCGAGGCTGATCACACCTCACCTCTGGAAATTCGAAAGGGTCCTTCACACCCTTGGTGCAAATCAAGAAGTTCCCCGACCTAGCCGTCTCCACTCGAGAGGAATCACGAGGGTCCCGCCCACATCCAGAGGAGCCCCGTTTCCGCCTCGTAGCTCGAGATGAGGGAACCTTTCCCTGCTTCGTCGGGAAAGAGTTCCCGGCGTTCCCGTCGCATCTCAAGAGGAGGCCCTCTCAACAGGAACGGCGAGAGGAACTCCAGGGTCGTGCCACCATTCCAAGAGTCCCCCAGATGTCTCAGTCCATTCCAGAGGAACCTCTTTTCCCTTCACCGGCTCGTCTTTCGCGCCGAGGATCGACTCACACCAAGGTGGCACGTGGCACAGCCCTGTGGGAAAGCCTCGTGGGAAAGCCTCTAGGGACAGCCTCGAGGGAAAGCCACAGATCCCTTGATCCACGTGACAGGAAGCGTGACACTACTGCTGCAGCTCGGGAGGAAAGCGCACGTGCATGCCCCCACTCGAGACGAGGCCTGACTCCCCTGGGGAGACTCAGAAGCACCCCAAGATCCATGGCAACACTGGAGAGGAATCCTCAGGTTCCGGCCCCGACTCCACACAAGGACTGAGGCCCCGGCATGGACGGGAGAGGAATCCCGAGAGGTCCCCTAGCAACTCGCATGGGGACTGGCCTTTCCTGAGGCCACCAGAGCGGGTCCCTGAGGTCCCCGTCGTAACTCGAGAAGACCTGCCGCAGCTCGAGAAAATCCAGGAGGTTCTCCCCTCCAGGCGAGATGAGGCCCATTTCCGCTGAGGCGTCTCGAGGCTGATCACACCTCACCTCTGGAACTTCGAAAGGGTCCTTCACACCCTTGGTGCAAATCCAGAAGTTCCCCGACCTAGCCGTCTCCACTCGAGAGGAATCACGAGGGTCCCGCCCACATCCAGAGGAGCCCCGTTTCCGCCTCGTAGCTCGAGATGAGGGATCCTTTCCCTGCTTCGTCGGGAAAGAGTTCCCGGCGTTCCCGTCGCATCTCAAGAGGAGGCCCTCTCAACAGGAACGGCGAGAGGAACTCCAGGGTCGTGCCACCATTCCAAGAGTCCCCCAGATGTCTCAGTCCATTCCACAGGAACCTCTTTTCCCTTCACCGGCTCGTCTTTCACGCCGAGGATCGACTCACACCAAGGTGGCACGTCCACAGCCCTGTGGCAAAGCCTCGTGGGAAAGCCTCGAGGGACAGCCTCGAGGGAAAGCCACAGATCCCTTGATCCACGTGACAGGAAGCGTGACACTACTGCTGCAGCTCGGGAGGAAAGCGCACGTGCATGCCCCCACTCGAGACGAGGCCTGACTCCCCTGGGGAGACTCAGAAGCACCCCAAGATCCATGGCAACACTGGAGAGGAATCCTCAGGTTCCGGCCCCGACTCCACACAAGGACTGAGGCCCCGGCATGGACGGGAGAGGAATCCCGAGAGGTCCCCTAGCAACTCGCATGGGGACTGGCCTTTCCTGAGGCCACCAGAGCGGGTCCCTGAGGTCCCCGTCGTAACTCGAGAAGACCTGCCGCAACTCGAGAAAATCCAGGAGGTTCTCCCCTCCAGGCGAGATGAGGCCCATTTCCGCAGAGGCGTCTCGAGGCTGATCACACCTCACCTCTGGAAATTCGAAAGGGTCCTTCACACCCTTGGTGCAAATCAAGAAGTTCCCCGACCTAGCCGTCTCCACTCGAGAGGAATCACGAGGGTCCCGCCCACATCCAGAGGAGCCCCGTTTCCGCCTCGTAGCTCGAGATGAGGGAACCTTTCCCTGCTTCGTCGGGAAAGAGTTCCCGGCGTTCCCGTCGCATCTCAAGAGGAGGCCCTCTCAACAGGAACGGCGAGAGGAACTCCAGGGTCGTGCCACCATTCCAAGAGTCCCCCAGATGTCTCAGTCCATTCCAGAGGAACCTCTTTTCCCTTCACCGGCTCGTCTTTCACGCCGAGGATCGACTCACACCAAGGTGGCACGTGGCACAGCCCTGTGGGAAAGCCTCGTGGGAAAGCCTCGAGGGACAGCCTCGAGGGAAAGCCACAGATCCCTTGATCCACGTGACAGGAAGCGTGACACTACTGCTGCAGCTCGGGAGGAGAGCGCACGTGCAAGCCCCCACTCGAGACGAGGCCTGACTCCCCTGGGGAGACTCAGAAGCACCCCAAGATCCATGGCAACACTGGAGAGGAATCCTCAGGTTCCGGCCCCGACTCCACACAAGGACTGAGGCCCCGGCATGGACGGGAGAGGAATCCCGAGTGGTCCCCTAGCAACTCGCATGGGGACTGGCCTTTCCTGAGGCCACCAGAGCGGGTCCCTGAGGTCCCCGTCGTAACTCGAGAAGACCTGCCGCAACTCGAGAAAATCCAGGAGGTTCTCCCCTCCAGGCGAGATGAGGCCCATTTCGGGTGAGGCGTCTCGAGGCTGATCACACCTCACCTCTGGAACTTCGAACGGGTCCTTCACACCCTTGGTGCAAATCAAGAAGTTCCCCGACCTAGCCGTCTCCACTCGAGAGGAATCACGAGGGTCCCGCCGACATCCAGAGGAGCCCCGTTTCCGCCTCGTAGCTCGAGATGAGGGATCCTTTCCCTGCTTCGTCGGGAAAGAGTTCCCGGCGTTCCCGTCGCATCTCAAGAGGAGGCCCTCTCAACAGGAACGGCGAGAGGAACTCCAGGGTCGTGCCACCATTCCAAGAGTCCCCCAGATGTCTCAGTCCATTCCAGAGGAACCTCTTTTCCCTTCACCGGCTCGTCTTTCACGCCGAGGATCGACTCACACCAAGGTGGCACGTGGCACAGCCCTGTGGGAAAGCCTCGTGGGAAAGCCTCGAGGGACAGCCTCGAGGGAAAGCCACAGATCCCTTGATCCACGTGACAGGAAGCGTGACACTACTGCTGCAGCTCGGGAGGAAAGCACACGTGCATGCCCCCACTCGAGACGAGGACTGACTCCCCTGGGGAGACTCAGAAGCACCCTAAGATCCATGGCAACACTGGAGAGGAATCCTCAGGTTCCGGCCCCGACTCCACACAAGGACTGAGGCCCCGGCATGGACGGGAGAGGAATCCCGAGAGGTCCCCTAGCAACTCGCATGGGGACTGGCCTTTCCTGAGGCCACCAGAGCGGGTCCCTGAGGTCCCCGTCGTAACTCGAGAAGACCTGCCGCAACTCGAGAGAATCCAGGAGGTTCTCCCCTCCAGGCGAGATGAGGCCCATTTCCGCAGAGGCGTCTCGAGGCTGATCACACCTCACCTCTGGAAATTCGAAAGGGTCCTTCACACCCTTGGTGCAAATCAAGAAGTTCCCCGACCTAGCCGTCTCCACTCGAGAGGAATCACGAGGGTCCCGCCCACATCCAGAGGAGCCCCGTTTCCGCCTCGTAGCTCGAGATGAGGGAACCTTTCCCTGCTTCGTCGGGAAAGAGTTCCCGGCGTTCCCGTCGCATCTCAAGAGGAGGCCCTCTCAACAGGAACGGCGAGAGGAACTCCAGGGTCGTGCCACCATTCCAAGAGTCCCCCAGATGTCTCAGTCCATTCCAGAGGAACCTCTTTTCCCTTCACCGGCTCGTCTTTCACGCCGAGGATCGACTCACACCAAGGTGGCACGTGGCACAGCCCTGTGGGAAAGCCTCGTGGGAAAGCCTCGAGGGACAGCCTCGAGGGAAAGCCACAGATCCCTTGATCCACGTGACAGGAAGCGTGACACTACTGCTGCAGCTCGGGAGGAAAGCGCACGTGCAAGCCCCCACTCGAGACGAGGCCTGACTCCCCTGGGGAGACTCAGAAGCACCCCAAGATCCATGGCAACACTGGAGAGGAATCCTCAGGTTCCGGCCCCGACTCCACACAAGGACTGAGGCCCCGGCATGGACGGGAGAGGAATCCCGAGTGGTCCCCTAGCAACTCGCATGGGGACTGGCCTTTCCTGAGGCCACCAGATCGGGTCCCTGAGGTCCCCGTCGTAACTCGAGAAGACCTGCCGCAACTCGAGAAAATCCAGGAGGTTCTCCCCTCCAGGCGAGATGAGGCCCATTTCCGCTGAGGCGTCTCGAGGCTGATCACACCTCACCTCTGGAACTTCGAAAGGGTCCTTCACACCCTTGGTGCAAATCAAGAAGTTCCCCGATCTAGCCGTCTCCACTCGAGAGGAATTACGAGGGTCCCGCCCACATCCAGAGAAGCCCCGTTTCCGCCTCGTAGCTCTAGATGAGGGATCCTTTCCCTGCTTCGTCGGGAAAGAGTTCCCGGCGTTCCCGTCGCATCTCAAGAGGAGGCCCTCTCAACAGGAACGGCGAGAGGAACTCCAGGGTCGTGCCACCATTCCAAGAGTCCCCCAGATGTCTCAGTCCATTCCAGAGGAACCTCTTTTCCCTTCACCGGCTCGTCTTTCACGCCGAGGATCGACTCACACCAAGGTGGCACGTGGCACAGCCCTGTGGGAAAGCCTCGTGGGAAAGCCTCGAGGGACAGCCTCGAGGGAAAGCCACAGATCCCTTGATCCACGTGACAGGAAGCGTGACACTACTGCTGCAGCTCGGGAGGAAAGCGCACGTGCATGCCCCCACTCGAGACGAGGCCTGACTCCCCTGGGGAGACTCAGAAGCACCCCAACATCCATGGCAACACTGGAGAGGAATCCTCAGGTTCCGGCCCCGACTCCACACAAGGACTGAGGCCCCAGCATGGACGGGAGAGGAATCCCGAGAGGTCCCCTAGCAACTCGCATGGGGACTGGCCTTTCCTGAGGCCACCAGAGCGGGTCCCTGAGGTCCCCGTCGTAACTCGAGAAGACCTGCCGCAACTCGAGAAAATCCAGGAGGTTCTCCCCTCCAGGCGAGATGAGGCCCATTTCCGCAGAGGCGTCTCGAGGCTGATCACACCTCACCTCTGGAAATTCGAAAGGGTCCTTCACACCCTTGGTGCAAATCAAGAAGTTCCCCGACCTAGCCGTCTCCACTCGAGAGGAATCACGAGGGTCCCGCCCACATCCAGAGGAGCCCCGTTTCCGCCTCGTAGCTCGAGATGAGGGAACGTTTCCCTGCTTCGTCGGGAAAGAGTTCCCGGCGTTCCCGTCGCATCTCAAGAGGAGGCCCTCTCAACAGGAACGGCGAGAGGAACTCCAGGGTCGTGCCACCATTCCAAGAGTCCCCCAGATGTCTCAGTCCATTCCAGAGGAACCTCTTTTCCCTTCACCGGCTCGTCTTTCACGCCGAGGATCGACTCACACCAAGGTGGCACGTGGCACAGCCCTGTGGGAAAGCCTCGTGGGAAAGCCTCGAGGGACAGCCTCGAGGGAAAGCCACAGATCCCTTGATCCACGTGACAGGAAGCGTGACACTACTGCTGCAGCTCGGGAGGAAAGCGCACGTGCAAGCCCAGACTCGAGACGAGGCCTGACTCCCCTGGGGAGACTCAGAAGCACCCCAAGATCCATGGCAACACTGGAGAGGAATCCTCAGGTTCCGGCCCCGACTCCACACAAGGACTGAGGCCCCGGCATGGACGGGAGAGGAATCCCGAGTGGTCCCCTAGCAACTCGCATGGGGACTGGCCTTTCCTGAGGCCACCAGAGCGGGTCCCTGAGGTCCCCGTCGTAACTCGAGAAGACCTGCCGCAACTCGAGAAAATCCAGGAGGTTCTCCCCTCCAGGCGAGATGAGGCCCATTTCCGCTGAGGCGTCTCGAGGCTGATCACACCTCACCTCTGGAACTTCGAAAGGGTCCTTCACACCCTTGGTGCAAATCAAGAAGTTCCCCGACCTAGCCGTCTCCACTCGAGAGGAATTACGAGGGTCCCGCCCACATCCAGAGGAGCCCCGTTTCCGCCTCGTAGCTCGAGATGAGGGATCCTTTCCCTGCTTCGTCGGGAAAGAGTTCCCGGCGTTCCCGTCGCATCTCAAGAGGAGGCCCTCTCAACAGGAACGGCGAGAGGAACTCCAGGGTCGTGCCACCATTCCAAGAGTCCCCCAGATGTCTCAGTCCATTCCAGAGGAACCTCTTTTCCCTTCACCGGCTCGTCTTTCACGCCGAGGATCGACTCACACCAAGGTGGCACGTGGCACAGCCCTGTGGGAAAGCCTCGTGGGAAAGCCTCGAGGGACAGCCTCGAGGGAAAGCCACAGATCCCTTGATCCACGTGACAGGAAGCGTGACACTACTGCTGCAGCTCGGGAGGAAAGCGCACGTGCATGCCCCCACTCGAGACGAGGCCTGACTCCCCTGGGGAGACTCAGAAGCACCCCAAGATCCATGGCAACACTGGAGAGGAATGCTCAGGTTCCGGCCCCGACTCCACACAAGGACTGAGGCCCCGGCATGGACGGGAGAGGAATCCCGAGAGGTCCCCTAGCAACTCTCATGGGGACTGGCCTTTCCTGAGGCCACCAGAGCGGGTCCCTGAGGTCCCCATAGTAACTCGAGAAGACCTGCCGCAACTCGAGAAAATCCAGGAGGTTCTCCCCTCCAGGCGAGATGAGGCCCATTTCCGCAGAGGTGTCTCGAGGCTGATCACACCTCACCTCTGGAACTTCGAAAGGGTCCTTCACACCCTTGGTGCAAATCAAGAAGTTCCCCGACCTAGCCGTCTCCACTCGAGAGGAATCACGAGGGTCCCGCCCACATCCAGAGGAGCCCCGTTTCCGCCTCGTAGCTCGAGATGAGGGAACGTTTCCCTGCTTCGTCGGGAAAGAGTTCCCGGCGTTCCCGTCGCATCTCAAGAGGAGGCCCTCTCAACAGGAACGGCGAGAGGAACTCCAGGGTCGTGCCACCATTCCAAGAGTCCCCCAGATGTCTCAGTCCATTCCAGAGGAACCTCTTTTCCCTTCACCGGCTCGTCTTTCACGCCGAGGATCGACTCACACCAAGGTGGCACGTGGCACAGCCCTGTGGGAAAGCCTCGTGGGAAAGCCTCGAGGGACAGCCTCGAGGGAAAGCCACAGATCCCTTGATCCACGTGACAGGAAGCGTGACACTAATGCTGCAGCTCGGGAGGAAAGCGCACGTGCATGCCCCCACTCGAGACGAGGCCTGACTCCCCTGGGGAGACTCAGAAGCACCCCAAGATCCATGGCAACACTGGAGAGCAATCCTCAGGTTCCGGCCCCGACTCCACACAAGGACTGAGTCCCCGGCATGGACGGGAGAGGAAACCCGAGAGGTCCCCTAGCAACACGCATGGGGACTGGCCTTTCCTGAGGCCACCAGAGCGGGTCCCTGTGGTCCCCGTCGTAACTCGAGAAGACCTGCCGCAACTCGAGAAAATCCAGGAGGTTCTCCCCTCCAGGCGAGATGAGGCCCATTTCCGCTGAGGCGTCTCGAGGCTGATCACACCTCACCTCTGGAACTTCGAAACGGTCCTTCACACCCTTGGTGCAAATCAAGAAGTTCCCCGACCTAGCCGTCTCCACTCGAGAGGAATCACGAGGGTCCCGCCCACATCCAGAGGAGCCCCGTTTCCGCCTCGTAGCTCGAGATGAGGGATCCTTTCCCTGCTTCGTCGGGAAAGAGTTCCCGGCGTTCCCGTCGCATCTCAAGAGGAGGCCCTCTCAACAGGAACGGCGAGAGGAACTCCAGGGTCGTGCCACCATTCCAAGAGTCCCCCAGATGTCTCAGTCCATTCCAGAGGAACCTCTTTTCCCTTCACCGGCTCGTCTTTCACGCCGAGGATCGACTCACACCAAGGTGGCACGTGGCACAGCCCTGTGGGAAAGCCTCGTGGGAAAGCCTCGAGGGACAGCCTCGAGGGAAAGCCACAGATCCCTTGATCCACGTGACAGGAAGCGTGACACTACTGCTGCAGCTCGGGAGGAAAGCGCACGTGCATGCCCCCACTCGAGACGAGGCCTGACTCCCCTGGGGAGACTCAGAAGCACCCCAACATCCATGGCAACACTGGAGAGGAATCCTCAGGTTCCGGCCCCGACTCCACACAAGGACTGAGGCCCCAGCATGGACGGGAGAGGAATCCCGAGAGGTCCCCTAGCAACTCGCATGGGGACTGGCCTTTCCTGAGGCCACCAGAGCGGGTCCCTGAGGTCCCCGTCGTAACTCGAGAAGACCTGCCGCAACTCGAGAAAATCCAGGAGGTTCTCCCCTCCAGGCGAGATGAGGCCCATTTCCGCAGAGGCGTCTCGAGGCTGATCACACCTCACCTCTGGAAATTCGAAAGGGTCCTTCACACCCTTGGTGCAAATCAAGAAGTTCCCCGACCTAGCCGTCTCCACTCGAGAGGAATCACGAGGGTCCCGCCCACATCCAGAGGAGCCCCGTTTCCGCCTCGTAGCTCGAGATGAGGGAACGTTTCCCTGCTTCGTCGGGAAAGAGTTCCCGGCGTTCCCGTCGCATCTCAAGAGGAGGCCCTCTCAACAGGAACGGCGAGAGGAACTCCAGGGTCGTGCCACCATTCCAAGAGTCCCCCAGATGTCTCAGTCCATTCCAGAGGAACCTCTTTTCCCTTCACCGGCTCGTCTTTCACGCCGAGGATCGACTCACACCAAGGTGGCACGTGGCACAGCCCTGTGGGAAAGCCTCGTGGGAAAGCCTCGAGGGACAGCCTCGAGGGAAAGCCACAGATCCCTTGATCCACGTGACAGGAAGCGTGACACTACTGCTGCAGCTCGGGAGGAAAGCGCACGTGCATGCCCCCACTCGAGACGAGGCCTGACTCCCCTGGGGAGACTCAGAAGCACCCCAAGATCCATGGCAACACTGGAGAGGAATCCTCAGGTTCCGGCCCCGACTCCACACAAGGACTGAGGCCCCGGCATGGACGGGAGAGGAATCCCGAGAGGTCCCCTAGCAACTCGCATGGGGACTGGCCTTTCCTGAGGCCACCAGAGCGGGTCCCTGAGGTCCCCGTCGTAACTCGAGAAGACCTGCCGCAACTCGAGAGAATCCAGGAGGTTCTCCCCTCCAGGCGAGATGAGGCCCATTTCCGCAGAGGCGTCTCGAGGCTGATCACACCTCACCTCTGGAAATTCGAAAGGGTCCTTCACACCCTTGGTGCAAATCAAGAAGTTCCCCGACCTAGCCGTCTCCACTCGAGAGGAATCACGAGGGTCCCGCCCACATCCAGAGGAGCCCCGTTTCCGCCTCGTAGCTCGAGATGAGGGAACCTTTCCCTGCTTCGTCGGGAAAGAGTTCCCGGCGTTCCCGTCGCATCTCAAGAGGAGGCCCTCTCAACAGGAACGGCGAGAGGAACTCCAGGGTCGTGCCACCATTCCAAGAGTCCCCCAGATGTCTCAGTCCATTCCAGAGGAACCTCTTTTCCCTTCACCGGCTCGTCTTTCACGCCGAGGATCGACTCACACCAAGGTGGCACGTGGCACAGCCCTGTGGGAAAGCCTCGTGGGAAAGCCTCGAGGGACAGCCTCGAGGGAAAGCCACAGATCCCTTGATCCACGTGACAGGAAGCGTGACACTACTGCTGCAGCTCGGGAGGAAAGCGCACGTGCAAGCCCCCACTCGAGACGAGGCCTGACTCCCCTGGGGAGACTAAGAAGCACCCCAAGATCCATGGCAACACTGGAGAGGAATCCTCAGGTTCCGGCCCCGACTCCACACAAGGACTGAGGCCCCGGCATGGACGGGAGAGGAATCCCGAGTGGTCCCCTAGCAACTCGCATGGGGACTGGCCTTTCCTGAGGCCACCAGAGCGGGTCCCTGAGGTCCCCGTCGTAACTCGAGAAGACCTGCCGCAACTCGAGAAAATCCAGGAGGTTCTCCCCTCCAGGCGAGATGAGGCCCATTTCCGCTGAGGCGTCTCGAGGCTGATCACACCTCACCTCTGGAACTTCGAAAGGGTCCTTCACACCCTTGGTGCAAATCAAGAAGTTCCCCGATCTAGCCGTCTCCACTCGAGAGGAATTACGAGGGTCCCGCCCACATCCAGAGAAGCCCCGTTTCCGCCTCGTAGCTCTAGATGAGGGATCCTTTCCCTGCTTCGTCGGGAAAGAGTTCCCGGCGTTCCCGTCGCATCTCAAGAGGAGGCCCTCTCAACAGGAACGGCGAGAGGAACTCCAGGGTCGTGCCACCATTCCAAGAGTCCCCCAGATGTCTCAGTCCATTCCAGAGGAACCTCTTTTCCCTTCACCGGCTCGTCTTTCACGCCGAGGATCGACTCACACCAAGGTGGCACGTGGCACAGCCCTGTGGGAAAGCCTCGTGGGAAAGCCTCGAGGGACAGCCTCGAGGGAAAGCCACAGATCCCTTGATCCACGTGACAGGAAGCGTGACACTACTGCTGCAGCTCGGGAGGAAAGCGCACGTGCATGCCCCCACTCGAGACGAGGCCTGACTCCCCTGGGGAGACTCAGAAGCACCCCAACATCCATGGCAACACTGGAGAGGAATCCTCAGGTTCCGGCCCCGACTCCACACAAGGACTGAGGCCCCAGCATGGACGGGAGAGGAATCCCGAGAGGTCCCCTAGCAACTCGCATGGGGACTGGCCTTTCCTGAGGCCACCAGAGCGGGTCCCTGAGGTCCCCGTCGTAACTCGAGAAGACCTGCCGCAACTCGAGAAAATCCAGGAGGTTCTCCCCTCCAGGCGAGATGAGGCCCATTTCCGCAGAGGCGTCTCGAGGCTGATCACACCTCACCTCTGGAAATTCGAAAGGGTCCTTCACACCCTTGGTGCAAATCAAGAAGTTCCCCGACCTAGCCGTCTCCACTCGAGAGGAATCACGAGGGTCCCGCCCACATCCAGAGGAGCCCCGTTTCCGCCTCGTAGCTCGAGATGAGGGAACCTTTCCCTGCTTCGTCGGGAAAGAGTTCCCGGCGTTCCCGTCGCATCTCAAGAGGAGGCCCTCTCAACAGGAACGGCGAGAGGAACTCCAGGGTCGTGCCACCATTCCAAGAGTCCCCCAGATGTCTCAGTCCATTCCAGAGGAACCTCTTTTCCCTTCACCGGCTCGTCTTTCACGCCGAGGATCGACTCACACCAAGGTGGCACGTGGCACAGCCCTGTGGGAAAGCCTCGTGGGAAAGCCTCGAGGGACAGCCTCGAGGGAAAGCCACAGATCCCTTGATCCACGTGACAGGAAGCGTGACACTACTGCTGCAGCTCGGGAGGAAAGCGCACGTGCAAGCCCCCACTCGAGACGAGGCCTGACTCCCCTGGGGAGACTCAGAAGCACCCCAAGATCCATGGCAACACTGGAGAGGAATCCTCAGGTTCCGGCCCCGACTCCACACAAGGACTGAGGCCCCGGCATGGACGGGAGAGGAATCCCGAGTGGTCCCCTAGCAACTCGCATGGGGACTGGCCTTTCCTGAGGCCACCAGATCGGGTCCCTGAGGTCCCCGTCGTAACTCGAGAAGACCTGCCGCAACTCGAGAAAATCCAGGAGGTTCTCCCCTCCAGGCGAGATGAGGCCCATTTCCGCTGAGGCGTCTCGAGGCTGATCACACCTCACCTCTGGAACTTCGAAAGGGTCCTTCACACCCTTGGTGCAAATCAAGAAGTTCCCCGATCTAGCCGTCTCCACTCGAGAGGAATTACGAGGGTCCCGCCCACATCCAGAGAAGCCCCGTTTCCGCCTCGTAGCTCTAGATGAGGGATCCTTTCCCTGCTTCGTCGGGAAAGAGTTCCCGGCGTTCCCGTCGCATCTCAAGAGGAGGCCCTCTCAACAGGAACGGCGAGAGGAACTCCAGGGTCGTGCCACCATTCCAAGAGTCCCCCAGATGTCTCAGTCCATTCCAGAGGAACCTCTTTTCCCTTCACCGGCTCGTCTTTCACGCCGAGGATCGACTCACACCAAGGTGGCACGTGGCACAGCCCTGTGGGAAAGCCTCGTGGGAAAGCCTCGAGGGACAGCCTCGAAGGAAAGCCACAGATCCCTTGATCCACGTGACAGGAAGCGTGACACTACTGCTGCAGCTCGGGAGGAAAGCGCACGTGCATGCCCCCACTCGAGACGAGGCCTGACTCCCCTGGGGAGACTCAGAAGCACCCCAACATCCATGGCAACACTGGAGAGGAATCCTCAGGTTCCGGCCCCGACTCCACACAAGGACTGAGGCCCCAGCATGGACGGGAGAGGAATCCCGAGAGGTCCCCTAGCAACTCGCATGGGGACTGGCCTTTCCTGAGGCCACCAGAGCGGGTCCCTGAGGTCCCCGTCGTAACTCGAGAAGACCTGCCGCAACTCGAGAAAATCCAGGAGGTTCTCCCCTCCAGGCGAGATGAGGCCCATTTCCGCAGAGGCGTCTCGAGGCTGATCACACCTCACCTCTGGAAATTCGAAAGGGTCCTTCACACCCTTGGTGCAAATCAAGAAGTTCCCCGACCTAGCCGTCTCCACTCGAGAGGAATCACGAGGGTCCCGCCCACATCCAGAGGAGCCCCGTTTCCGCCTCGTAGCTCGAGATGAGGGAACGTTTCCCTGCTTCGTCGGGAAAGAGTTCCCGGCGTTCCCGTCGCATCTCAAGAGGAGGCCCTCTCAACAGGAACGGCGAGAGGAACTCCAGGGTCGTGCCACCATTCCAAGAGTCCCCCAGATGTCTCAGTCCATTCCAGAGGAACCTCTTTTCCCTTCACCGGCTCGTCTTTCACGCCGAGGATCGACTCACACCAAGGTGGCACGTGGCACAGCCCTGTGGGAAAGCCTCGTGGGAAAGCCTCGAGGGACAGCCTCGAGGGAAAGCCACAGATCCCTTGATCCACGTGACAGGAAGCGTGACACTACTGCTGCAGCTCGGGAGGAAAGCGCACGTGCAAGCCCAGACTCGAGACGAGGCCTGACTCCCCTGGGGAGACTCAGAAGCACCCCAAGATCCATGGCAACACTGGAGAGGAATCCTCAGGTTCCGGCCCCGACTCCACACAAGGACTGAGGCCCCGGCATGGACGGGAGAGGAATCCCGAGTGGTCCCCTAGCAACTCGCATGGGGACTGGCCTTTCCTGAGGCCACCAGAGCGGGTCCCTGAGGTCCCCGTCGTAACTCGAGAAGACCTGCCGCAACTCGAGAAAATCCAGGAGGTTCTCCCCTCCAGGCGAGATGAGGCCCATTTCCGCTGAGGCGTCTCGAGGCTGATCACACCTCACCTCTGGAACTTCGAAAGGGTCCTTCACACCCTTGGTGCAAATCAAGAAGTTCCCCGACCTAGCCGTCTCCACTCGAGAGGAATTACGAGGGTCCCGCCCACATCCAGAGGAGCCCCGTTTCCGCCTCGTAGCTCGAGATGAGGGATCCTTTCCCTGCTTCGTCGGGAAAGAGTTCCCGGCGTTCCCGTCGCATCTCTAGAGGAGGCCCTCTCAACAGGAACGGCGAGAGGAACTCCAGGGACGTGCCACCATTCCAAGAGTCCCCCAGATGTCTCAGTCCATTCCAGAGGAACCTCTTTTCCCTTCACCGGCTCGTCTTTCACGCCGAGGATCGACTCACACCAAGGTGGCACGTGGCACAGCCCTGTGGGAAAGCCTCGTGGGAAAGCCTCGAGGGACAGCCTCGAGGGAAAGCCACAGATCCCTTGATCCACGTGACAGGAAGCGTGACACTACTGCTGCAGCTCGGGAGGAAAGCGCACGTGCATGCCCCCACTCGAGACGAGGCCTGACTCCCCTGGGGAGACTCAGAAGCACCCCAAGATCCATGGCAACACTGGAGAGGAATGCTCAGGTTCCGGCCCCGACTCCACACAAGGACTGAGGCCCCGGCATGGACGGGAGAGGAATCCCGAGAGGTCCCCTAGCAACTCGCATGGGGACTGGCCTTTCCTGAGGCCACCAGAGCGGGTCCCTGAGGTCCCCATAGTAACTCGAGAAGACCTGCCGCAACTCGAGAAAATCCAGGAGGTTCTCCCCTCCAGGCGAGATGAGGCCCATTTCCGCAGAGGTGTCTCGAGGCTGATCACACCTCACCTCTGGAACTTCGAAAGGGTCCTTCACACCCTTGGTGCAAATCAAGAAGTTCCCCGACCTAGCCGTCTCCACTCGAGAGGAATCACGAGGGTCCCGCCCACATCCAGAGGAGCCCCGTTTCCGCCTCGTAGCTCGAGATGAGGGAACGTTTCCCTGCTTCGTCGGGAAAGAGTTCCCGGCGTTCCCGTCGCATCTCAAGAGGAGGCCCTCTCAACAGGAACGGCGAGAGGAACTCCAGGGTCGTGCCACCATTCCAAGAGTCCCCCAGATGTCTCAGTCCATTCCAGAGGAACCTCTTTTCCCTTCACCGGCTCGTCTTTCACGCCGAGGATCGACTCACACCAAGGTGGCACGTGGCACAGCCCTGTGGGAAAGCCTCGTGGGAAAGCCTCGAGGGACAGCCTCGAGGGAAAGCCACAGATCCCTTGATCCACGTGACAGGAAGCGTGACACTAATGCTGCAGCTCGGGAGGAAAGCGCACGTGCATGCCCCCACTCGAGACGAGGCCTGACTCCCCTGGGGAGACTCAGAAGCACCCCAAGATCCATGGCAACACTGGAGAGCAATCCTCAGGTTCCGGCCCCGACTCCACACAAGGACTGAGTCCCCGGCATGGACGGGAGAGGAAACCCGAGAGGTCCCCTAGCAACACGCATGGGGACTGGCCTTTCCTGAGGCCACCAGAGCGGGTCCCTGTGGTCCCCGTCGTAACTCAAGAAGACCTGCCGCAACTCGAGAAAATCCAGGAGGTTCTCCCCTCCAGGCGAGATGAGGCCCATTTCCGCTGAGGCGTCTCGAGGCTGATCACACCTCACCTCTGGAACTTCGAAACGGTCCTTCACACCCTTGGTGCAAATCAAGAAGTTCCCCGACCTAGCCGTCTCCACTCGAGAGGAATCACGAGGGTCCCGCCCACATCCAGAGGAGCCCCGTTTCCGCCTCGTAGCTCGAGATGAGGGATCCTTTCCCTGCTTCGTCGGGAAAGAGTTCCCGGCGTTCCCGTCGCATCTCAAGAGGAGGCCCTCTCAACAGGAACGGCGAGAGGAACTCCAGGGTCGTGCCACCATTCCAAGAGTCCCCCAGATGTCTCAGTCCATTCCAGAGGAACCTCTTTTCCCTTCACCGGCTCGTCTTTCACGCCGAGGATCGACTCACACCAAGGTGGCACGTGGCACAGCCCTGTGGGAAAGCCTCGTGGGAAAGCCTCGAGGGACAGCCTCGAGGGAAAGCCACAGATCCCTTGATCCACGTGACAGGAAGCGTGACACTACTGCTGCAGCTCGGGAGGAAAGCGCACGTGCATGCCCCCACTCGAGACGAGGCCTGACTCCCCTGGGGAGACTCAGAAGCACCCCAACATCCATGGCAACACTGGAGAGGAATCCTCAGGTTCCGGCCCCGACTCCACACAAGGACTGAGGCCCCAGCATGGACGGGAGAGGAATCCCGAGAGGTCCCCTAGCAACTCGCATGGGGACTGGCCTTTCCTGAGGCCACCAGAGCGGGTCCCTGAGGTCCCCGTCGTAACTCGAGAAGACCTGCCGCAACTCGAGAAAATCCAGGAGGTTCTCCCCTCCAGGCGAGATGAGGCCCATTTCCGCAGAGGCGTCTCGAGGCTGATCACACCTCACCTCTGGAAATTCGAAAGGGTCCTTCACACCCTTGGTGCAAATCAAGAAGTTCCCCGACCTAGCCGTCTCCACTCGAGAGGAATCACGAGGGTCCCGCCCACATCCAGAGGAGCCCCGTTTCCGCCTCGTAGCTCGAGATGAGGGAACGTTTCCCTGCTTCGTCGGGAAAGAGTTCCCGGCGTTCCCGTCGCATCTCAAGAGGAGGCCCTCTCAACAGGAACGGCGAGAGGAACTCCAGGGTCGTGCCACCATTCCAAGAGTCCCCCAGATGTCTCAGTCCATTCCAGAGGAACCTCTTTTCCCTTCACCGGCTCGTCTTTCACGCCGAGGATCGACTCACACCAAGGTGGCACGTGGCACAGCCCTGTGGGAAAGCCTCGTGGGAAAGCCTCGAGGGACAGCCTCGAGGGAAAGCCACAGATCCCTTGATCCACGTGACAGGAAGCGTGACACTACTGCTGCAGCTCGGGAGGAAAGCGCACGTGCATGCCCCCACTCGAGACGAGGCCTGACTCCCCTGGGGAGACTCAGAAGCACCCCAAGATCCATGGCAACACTGGAGAGGAATCCTCAGGTTCCGGCCCCGACTCCACACAAGGACTGAGGCCCCGGCATGGACGGGAGAGGAATCCCGAGAGGTCCCCTAGCAACTCGCATGGGGACTGGCCTTTCCTGAGGCCACCAGAGCGGGTCCCTGAGGTCCCCGTCGTAACTCGAGAAGACCTGCCGCAACTCGAGAAAATCCAGGAGGTTCTCCCCTCCAGGCGAGATGAGGCCCATTTCCGCTGAGGCGTCTCGAGGCTGATCACACCTCACCTCTGGAACTTCGAAAGGGTCCTTCACACCCTTGGTGCAAATCAAGAAGTTCCCCGACCTAGCCGTCTCCACTCGAGAGGAATCACGAGGGTCCCGCCCACATCCAGAGGAGCCCCGTTTCCGCCTCGTAGCTCGAGATGAGGGAACGTTTCCCTGCTTCATCGGGAAAGATTTCCCGGCGTTCCCGTCGCATCTCAAGAGGAGGCCCTCTCAACAGGAACGGCGAGAGGAACTCCAGGGTCGTGCCACCATTCCAAGAGTCCCCCAGATGTCTCAGTCCATTCCAGAGGAACCTCTTTTCCCTTCACCGGCTCGTCTTTCACGCCGAGGATCGACTCACACCAAGGTGGCACGTGGCACAGCCCTGTGGGAAAGCCTCGTGGGAAAGCCTCGAGGGACAGCCTCGAGGGAAAGACACAGATCCCTTGATCCACGTGACAGGAAGCATGACACTACTGCTGCAGCTCGGGAGGAAAGCGCACGTGCAAGCCCCCACTCGAGACGAGGCCTGACTCCCCTGGGGAGACTCAGAAGCACCCCAAGATCCATGGCAACACTGGAGAGGAATCCTCATGTTCCGGCCCCGACTCCACACAAGGACTGAGGCCCCGGCATGGACGGGAGAGGAATTCCGAGAGGTCCCCTAGCAACTCGCATGGGGACTGGCCTTTCCTGAGGCCACCAGAGCGGGTCCCTGTGGTCCCCGTCGTAACTCGAGAAGACCTGCCGCAACTCGAGAAAATCCAGGAGGTTCTCCCCTCCAGGCGAGATGAGGCCCATTTCCGCTGAGGCGTCTCGAGGCTGATCACACCTCACCTCTGGAACTTCGAAAGGGTCCTTCACACCCTTGGTGCAAATCAAGAAGTTCCCCGACATACCCGTCTCCACTCGAGAGGAATCACGAGGGTCCCGCCGACATCCAGAGGAGCCCCGTTTCCGCCTCGTAGCTCGAGATGAGGGATCCTTTCCCTGCTTCGTCGGGAAAGAGTTCCCGGCGTTCCCGTCGCATCTCAAGAGGAGGCCCTCTCAACAGGAACGGCGAGAGGAACTCCAGGGTCGTGCCACCATTCCAAGAGTCCCCCAGATGTCTCAGTCCATTCCAGAGGAACCTCTTTTCCCTTCACCGGCTCGTCTTTCACGCCGAGGATCGACTCACACCAAGGTGGCACGTGGCACAGCCCTGTGGGAAAGCCTCGTGGGAAAGCCTCGAGGGACAGCCTCGAGGGAAAGCCACAGATCCCTTGATCCACGTGACAGGAAGCGTGACACTACTGCTGCAGCTCGGGAGGAAAGCGCACGTGCATGCCCCCACTCGAGACGAGGACTGACTCCCCTGGGGAGACTCAGAAGCACCCCAAGATCCATGGAAACACTGGAGAGGAATCCTCAGGTTCCGGCCCCGACTCCACACAAGGACTGAGGCCCCGGCATGGACGGGAGAGGAATCCCGAGAGGTCCCCTAGCAACTCGCATGGGGACTGGCCTTTCCTGAGGCCACCAGAGCTGGTCCCTGAGGTCCCCGTCGTAACTCGAGAAGACCTGCCGCAACTCGAGAAAATCCAGGAGGTTCTCCCCTCCAGGCGAGATGAGGCCCATTTCCGCAGAGGCGTCTCGAGGCTGATCACACCTCACCTCTGGAAATTCGAAAGGGTCCTTCACACCCTTGGTGCAAATCAAGAAGTTCCCCGACCTAGCCGTCTCCACTCGAGAGGAATCACGAGGGTCCCGCCCACATCCAGAGGAGCCCCGTTTCCGCCTCGTAGCTCGAGATGAGGGAACCTTTCCCTGCTTCGTCGGGAAAGAGTTCCCGGCGTTCCCGTCGCATCTCAAGAGGAGGCCCTCTCAACAGGAACGGCGAGAGGAACTCCAGGGTCGTGCCACCATTCCAAGAGTCCCCCAGATGTCTCAGTCCATTCCAGAGGAACCTCTTTTCCCTTCACCGGCTCGTCTTTCACGCCGAGGATCGACTCACACCAAGGTGGCACGTGGCACAGCCCTGTGGGAAAGCCTCGTGGGAAAGCCTCGAGGGACAGCCTCGAGGGAAAGCCACAGATCCCTTGATCCACGTGACAGGAAGCGTGACACTACTGCTGCAGCTCGGGAGGAAAGCGCACGTGCATGCCCCCACTCGAGACGAGGCCTGACTCCCCTGGGGAGACTCAGAAGCACCCCAAGATCCATGGCAACACTGGAGAGGAATCCTCAGGTTCCGGCCCCGACTCCACACAAGGACTGAGGCCCCGGCATGGACGGGAGAGGAATCCCGAGAGGTCCCCTAGCAACTCGCATGGGGACTGGCCTTTCCTGAGGCCACCAGAGCGGCTCCCTGAGGTCCCCGTCGTAACTCGAGAAGACCTGCCGCAACTCGAGAAAATCCAGGAGGTTCTCCCCTCCAGGCGAGATGAGGCCCATTTCCGCTGAGGCGTCTCGAGGCTGATCACACCTCACCTCTGGAACTTCGAAAGGCTCCTTCACACCCTTGGTGCAAATCAAGAAGTTCCCCGACATACCCGTCTCCACTCGAGGGGAATCACGAGGGTCCCGCCCACATCCAGAGGAGCCCCGTTTCCGCCTCGTAGCTCGAGATGAGGGATCCTTTCCCTGCTTCGTCGGGAAAGAGTTCCCGGCGTTCCCGTCGCATCTCAAGAGGAGGCCCTCTCAACAGGAACGGCGAGAGGAACTCCAGGGTCGTGCCACCATTCCAAGAGTCCCCCAGATGTCTCAGTCCATTCCAGAGGAACCTCTTTTCCCTTCACCGGCTCGTCTTTCGCGCCGAGGATCGACTCACACCAAGGTGGCACGTGGCACAGCCCTGTGGGAAAGCCTCGTGGGAAAGCCTCTAGGGACAGCCTCGAGGGAAAGCCACAGATCCCTTGATCCACGTGACAGGAAGCGTGACACTACTGCTGCAGCTCGGGAGGAAAGCGCACGTGCATGCCCCCACTCGAGACGAGGCCTGACTCCCCTGGGGAGACTCAGAAGCACCCCAAGATCCATGGCAACACTGGAGAGGAATCCTCAGGTTCCGGCCCCGACTCCACACAAGGACTGAGGCCCCGGCATGGACGGGAGAGGAATCCCGAGAGGTCCCCTGGCAACTCGCATGGGGACTGGCCTTTCCTGAGGCCACCAGAGCGGGTCCCTGAGGTCCCCGTCGTAACTCGAGAAGACCTGCCGCAGCTCGAGAAAATCCAGGAGGTTCTCCCCTCCAGGCGAGATGAGGCCCATTTCCGCAGAGGCGTCTCGAGGCTGATCACACCTCACCTCTGGAACTTCGAAAGGGTCCTTCACACCCTTGGTGCAAATCCAGAAGTTCCCCGACCTAGCCGTCTCCACTCGAGAGGAATCACGAGGGTCCCGCCCACATCCAGAGGAGCCCCGTTTCCGCCTCGTAGCTCGAGATGAGGGAACGTTTCCCTGCTTCGTCGGGAAAGAGTTCCCGGCGTTCCCGTCGCATCTCAAGAGGAGGCCCTCTCAACAGGAACGGCGAGAGGAACTCCAGGGTCGTGCCACCATTCCAAGAGTCCCCCTGATGTCTCAGTCCATTCCAGAGGAACCTCTTTTCCCTTCACCGGCTCGTCTTTCACGCCGAGGATCGACTCACACCAAGGTGGCACGTGGCACAGCCCTGTGGCAAAGCCTCGTGGGAAAGCCTCGAGGGACAGCCTCGAGGGAAAGCCACAGATCCCTTGATCCACGTGACAGGAAGCGTGACACTACTGCTGCAGCTCAGGAGGAAAGCGCACGTGCATGCCCCCACTCGAGACGAGGCCTGACTCCCCTGGGGAGACTCAGAAGCACCCCAAGATCCATGGCAACACTGGAGAGGAATCCTCAGGTTCCGGCCCCGACTCCACACAAGGACTGAGTCCCCGGCATGGACGGGAGAGGAAACCCGAGAGGTCCCCTAGCAACACGCATGGGGACTGGCCTTTCCTGAGGCCACCAGAGCGGGTCCCTGTGGTCCCCGTCGTAACTCGAGAAGACCTGCCGCAACTCGAGAAAATCCAGGAGGTTCTCCCCTCCAGGCGAGATGAGGCCCATTTCCGCTGAGGCGTCTCGAGGCTGATCACACCTCACCTCTGGAACTTCGAAACGGTCCTTCACACCCTTGGTGCAAATCAAGAAGTTCCCCGACCTAGCCGTCTCCACTCGAGAGGAATCACGAGGGTCCCGCCCACATCCAGAGGAGCCCCGTTTCCGCCTCGTAGCTCGAGATGAGGGATCCTTTCCCTGCTTCGTCGGGAAAGAGTTCCCGGCGTTCCCGTCGCATCTCAAGAGGAGGCCCTCTCAACAGGAACGGCGAGAGGAACTCCAGGGTCGTGCCACCATTCCAAGAGTCCCCCAGATGTCTCAGTCCATTCCAGAGGAACCTCTTTTCCCTTCACCGGCTCGTCTTTCACGCCGAGGATCGACTTACACCAAGGTGGCACGTGGCACAACCCTGTGGGAAAGCCTCGTGGGAAAGCCTCGAGGGACAGCCTCGAGGGAAAGCCACAGATCCCTTGATCCACGTGACAGGAAGCGTGACACTACTGCTGCAGCTCGGGAGGAAAGCGCACGTGCATGCCCCCACTCGAGACGAGGCCTGACTCCCCTGGGGAGACTCAGAAGCACCCCAAGATCCATGGCAACACTGGAGAGGAATCCTCAGGTTCCGGCCCCGACTCCACACAAGGACTGAGGCCCCAGCATGGACGGGAGAGGAATCCCGAGAGGTCCCCTAGCAACTCGCATGGGGACTGGCCTTTCCTGAGGCCACCAGAGCGTGTTCCTGAGGTCCCCGTCGTAACTGGAGAAGACCTGCCGCAACTCGAGAAAATCTAGGATGTTCTCCCCTCCAGGCGAGATGAGGCCCATTTCCGCTGAGGCGTCTCGAGGCTGATCACACCTCACCTCTGGAACTTCGAAAGGGTCATTCACACCCTTGGTGCAAATCAAGAAGTTCCCCGACCTAGCCGTCTCCACTCGAGAGGAATCACGAGGGTTCCGCCCACATCCAGAGGAGCCCCGTTTCCGCCTCGTAGCTCGAGATGAGGGATCCTTTCCCTGCTTCATCGGGAAAGAGTTCCCGGCGTTCCCGTCGCATCTCAAGAGGAGGCCCTCTCAACAGGAACGGCGAGAGGAACTCCAGGGTCGTGCCACCATTCCAAGAGTCCCCCAGATGTCTCAGTCCATTCCAGAGGAACCTCTTTTCCCTTCACCGGCTCGTCTTTCACGCCGAGGATCGACTCACAACAAGGTGGCACGTGGCACAGCCCTGTGGGAAAGCCTCGTGGGAAAGCCTCGAGGGACAGCCTCGAGGGAAAGCCACAGATCCCTTGATCCACGTGACAGGAAGCGTGACACTACTGCTGCAGCTCGGGAGGAAAGCGCACGTGCATGCCCCCACTCGAGACGAGGCCTGACTCCCCTGGGGAGACTCAGAAGCACCCCAACATCCATGGCAACACTGGAGAGGAATCCTCAGGTTCCGGCCCCGACTCCACACAAGGACTGAGGCCCCAGCATGGACGGGAGAGGAATCCCGAGAGGTCCCCTAGCAACTCGCATGGGGACTGGCCTTTCCTGAGGCCACCAGAGCGGCTCCCTGAGGTCCCCGTCGTAACTCGAGAAGACCTGCCGCAACTCGAGAAAATCCAGGAGGTTCTCCCCTCCAGGCGAGATGAGGCCCATTTCCGCTGAGGCGTCTCGAGGCTGATCACACCTCACCTCTGGAACTTCGAAAGGGTCCTTCACACCCTTGGTGCAAATCAAGAAGTTCCCCGACATACCCGTCTCCACTCGAGGGGAATCACGAGGGTCCCGCCCACATCCAGAGGAGCCCCGTTTCCGCCTCGTAGCTCGAGATGAGGGATCCTTTCCCTGCTTCGTCGGGAAAGAGTTCCCGGCGTTCCCGTCGCATCTCAAGAGGAGGCCCTCTCAACAGGAACGGCGAGAGGAACTCCAGGGTCGTGCCACCATTCCAAGAGTCCCCCAGATGTCTCAGTCCATTCCAGAGGAACCTCTTTTCCCTTCACCGGCTCGTCTTTCGCGCCGAGGATCGACTCACACCAAGGTGGCACGTGGCACAGCCCTGTGGGAAAGCCTCGTGGGAAAGCCTCGAGGGACAGCCTCGAGGGAAAGCCACAGATCCCTTGATCCACGTGACAGGAAGCGTGACACTACTGCTGCAGCTCGGGAGGAAAGCGCACGTGCATGCCCCCACTCGAGACGAGGCCTGACTCCCCTGGGGAGACTCAGAAGCACCCCAAGATCCATGGCAACACTGGAGAGGAATCCTCAGGTTCCGGCCCCGACTCCACACAAGGACTGAGGCCCCGGCATGGACGGGAGAGGAATCCCGAGAGGTCCCCTAGCAACTCGCATGGGGACTGGCCTTTCCTGAGGCCACCAGAGCGGGTCCCTGAGGTCCCCGTCGTAACTCGAGAAGACCTGCCGCAGCTCGAGAAAATCCAGGAGGTTCTCCCCTCCAGGCGAGATGAGGCCCATTTCCGCTGAGGCGTCTCGAGGCTGATCACACCTCACCTCTGGAACTTCGAAAGGGTCCTTCACACCCTTGGTGCAAATCCAGAAGTTCCCCGACCTAGCCGTCTCCACTCGAGAGGAATCACGAGGGTCCCGCCGACATCCAGAGGAGCCCCGTTTCCGCCTCGTAGCTCGAGATGAGGGATCCTTTCCCTGCTTCGTCGGGAAAGAGTTCCCGGCGTTCCCGTCGCATCTCAAGAGGAGGCCCTCTCAACAGGAACGGCGAGAGGAACTCCAGGGTCGTGCCACCATTCCAAGAGTCCCCCAGATGTCTCAGTCCATTCCACAGGAACCTCTTTTCCCTTCACCGGCTCGTCTTTCACGCCGAGGATCGACTCACACCAAGGTGGCACGTGGCACAGCCCTGTGGCAAAGCCTCGTGGGAAAGCCTCGAGGGACAGCCTCGAGGGAAAGCCACAGATCCCTTGATCCACGTGACAGGAAGCGTGACACTACTGCTGCAGCTCGGGAGGAAAGCGCACGTGCATGCCCCCACTCGAGACGAGGCCTGACTCCCCTGGGGAGACTCAGAAGCACCCCAAGATCCATGGCAACACTGGAGAGGAATCCTCAGGTTCCGGCCCCGACTCCACACAAGGACTGAGGCCCCGGCATGGACGGGAGAGGAATCCCGAGAGGACCCCTAGCAACTCGCATGGGGACTGGCCTTTCCTGAGGCCACCAGAGCGGGTCCCTGAGGTCCCCGTCGTAATTCGAGAAGACCTGCCGCAACTGGAGAAAATCCAGGAGGTACTCCCCTCCAGGTGAGATGAGGCCCATTTCCGCTGAGGCGTCTCGAGGCTGATCACACCTCACCTCTGGAACTTCGAAAGGGTCCTTCACACCCTTGGTGCAAATCAAGAAGTTCCCCGACTTAGCCGTCTCGACTCGAGAGGAATCACGATGGTCCCGCCCACATCCAGAGGAGCCCCGTTTCCGCCTCGTAGCTCGAGATGAGGGATCCTTTCCCTGCTTCGTCGGGAAAGAGTTCCCGGCGTTCCCGTCGCATCTCAAGAGGAGGCCCTCTCAACAGGAACGGCGAGAGGAACTCCAGGGTCGTGCCACCTTTCCAAGAGTCCCCCAGATGTCTCAGTCCATTCCAGAGGAACCTCTTTTCCCTTCACCGGCTCGTCTTTCACGCCGAGGATCGACTCACACCAAGGTGGCACGTGGCACAGCCCTGTGGGAAAGCCTCGTGGGAAAGCCTCGAGGGACAGCCTCGAGGGAAAGCCACAGATCCCTTGATCCACGTGACAGGAAGCGTGACACTACTGCTGCAGCTCGGGAGGAAAGCGCACGTGCATGCCCCCACTCGAGACGAGGCCTGACTCCCCTGGGGAGACTCAGAAGCACCCCAAGATCCATGGCAACACTGGAGAGGAATCCTCAGGTTCTGGCCCCGACTCCACACAAGGACTGAGGCCCCGGCATGGACGGGAGAGGAATCCCGAGGGGTCCCCTAGCAACTCGCATGGGGACTGGCCTTTCCTGAGGCCACCAGAGTGGCTCCCTGAGGTCCCCGTCGTAACTCGAGAAGACCTGCCGCAACTCGAGAAAATCCAGGAGGTTCTCCCCTCCAGGCGAGATGAGGCCCATTTCCGCTGAGGCGTCTCGAGGCTGATCACACCTCACCTCTGGAACTTCGAAAGGCTCCTTCACACCCTTGGTGCAAATCAAGAAGTTCCCCGACATACCCGTCTCCACTCGTGGGGAATCACGAGGGTCCCGCCCACATCCAGAGGAGCCCCGTTTCCGCCTCGTAGCTCGAGATGAGGGATCCTTTCCCTGCTTCGTCGGGAAAGAGTTCCCGGCGTTCCGGCGCATCTCAAGAGGAGGCCCTCTCAACAGGAACGGCGAGAGGAACTCCAGGGTCGTGCCACCATTCCAAGAGTCCCCCAGATGTCTCAGTCCATTCCAGAGGAACCTCTTTTCCCTTCACCGGCTCGTCTTTCGCGCCGAGGATCGACTCACACCAAGGTGGCACGTGGCACAGCCCTGTGGGAAAGCCTCGTGGGAAAGCCTCGAGGGACAGCCTCGAGGGAAAGCCACAGATCCCTTGATCCACGTGACAGGAAGCGTGACACTACTGCTGCAGCTCGGGAGGAAAGTGCACGTGCATGCCCCCACTCGAGACGAGGCCTGACTCCCCTGGGGAGACTCAGAAGCACCCCAAGATCCATGGCAACACTGGAGAGGAATCCTCAGGATCCAGCCCCGACTCCACACAAGGACTGAGGCCCCGGCATGGACGGGAGAGGAATCCCGAGAGGTCCCCTAGCAACTCGCATGGGGACTGGCCTTTCCTGAGGCCACCAGAGCGGGTCCCTGAGGTCCCCGTCGTAACTCGAGAAGACCTGCCGCAACTCGAGAAAATCCAGGAGGTTCTCCCCTCCAGGCGAGATGAGGCCCATTTCCGCTGAGGCGTCTCGAGGCTGATCACACCTCACCTCTGGAACGTCGGGAGACTCCTTCACACCCTTGGTGCAAATCAAGAAGTTCCCCGACCTAGCCGTCTCCACTCGAGAGGAATCACGAGGGTCCCGCCCACATCCAGAGGAGCCCCGTTTCCGCCTCGTAGCTCGAGATGAGGGATCCTTTCCCTGCTTCGTCGGGAAAGAGTTCCCGGCGTTCCCGTCGCATCTCAAGAGGAGGCCCTCTCAACAGGAACGGCGAGAGGAACTCCAGGGTCGTGCCACCATTCCAAGAGTCCCCCAGATGTCTCAGTCCATTCCAGAGGAACCTCTTTTCCCTTCACCGGCTCGTCTTTCATGCGGAGGATCGACTCACACCAAGGTGGCACGTGGCACAGCCCTGTGGGAAAGCCTCGTGGGAAAGCCTCGAGGGACAGCCTCGAGGGAAAGCCACAGATCCCTTGATCCACGTGACAGGAAGCGTGACACTACTGCTGCAGCTCGGGAGGAAAGCGCACGTGCATGCCCCCACTCGAGACGAGGCCTGACTGCCCTGGGTAGACTCAGAAGCACCCCAAGATCCATGGCAACACTGGAGAGGAATCCTCAGGTTCCGGCCCCGACTCCACACAAGGACTGAGGCCCCGGCATGGACGGGAGAGGAATCCTGAGAGGTCCCCTAGCAACTCGCATGGGGACTGGCCTTTCCTGAGGCCACCAGAGCGGGTCCCTGAGATCCCCGTCGTAACTCGAGAAGACCTGCCGCAACTCGAGAAAATCCAGGAGGTTCTCCCCTCCAGGCGAGATGAGGCCCATTTCCGCTGAGGCGTCTCGAGGCTGATCACACCTCACCTCTGGAACTTCGAAAGGGTCCTTCACACCCTTGGTGCAAATCAAGAAGTTCCCCGACCTAGCCGTCTCCACTCGAGAGGAATCACGAGGGTCCCTTCCACATCCAGAGGAGCCCCGTTTCCGCCTCGTAGCTCGAGATGAGGGATCCTTTCCCTGCTTCGTCGGGAAAGAGTTCCCGGCGTTCCCGTCGCATCTCAAGAGGAGGCCCTCTCAACAGGAACGGCGAGAGGAACTCCAGGGTCGTGCCACCATTCCAAGAGTCCCTCAGATGTCTCAGTCCATTCCAGAGGAACCTCTTTTCCCTTCACCGGCTCGTCTTTCACGCCGAGGATCGACTCACAACAAGGTGGCACGTGGCACAGCCCTGTGGGAAAGACTCGTGGGAAAGCCTCGAGGGACAGCCTCGAGGGAAAGCCACAGATCCCTTGATCCACGTGACAGGAAGCGTGACACTACTGCTGCAGCTCGGGAGGAATGCGCACGTGCATGCCCCCACTCGAGACGAGGCCTGACTCCCCTGGGGAGACTCAGAAGCACCCCAAGATCCATGGCAACACTGGAGAGGAATCCTCAGGTTCCGGCCCCGACTCCACACAAGGACTGAGGCCCCGGCATGGACGGGAGAGGAATCCCGAGAGGTCCCCTAGCAACTCGCATGGGGACTGGCCTTTCCTGAGGCCACCAGAGCGGGTCCCTGAGGTCCCCGTCGTAACTCGAGAAGACCTGCCGCAACTCGAGAAAATCCAGGAGGTTCTCCCCTCCAGGCGAGATGAGGCCCATTTCCGCTGAGGCGTCTCGAGGCTGATCACACCTCACCTCTGGAACTTCGAAAGGCTCCTTCACACCCTTGGTGCAAATCAAGAAGTTCCCCGACCTAGCCGTCTCCACTCGAGAGGAATCACGAGGGTCCCGCCCACATCCAGAGGAGCCCCGTTTCCGCCTCGTAGCTCGAGATGAGGGATCCTTTCCCTGCCTCATCGGGAAAGAGTTCCCGGCGTTCCCGTCGCATCTCAAGAGGAGGCCCTCTCAACAGGAACGGCGAGAGGAACTCCAGGGTCGTGCCACCATTCCAAGAGTCCCCCAGATGTCTCAGTCCATTCCAGAGGAACCTCTTTTCCCTTCACCGGCTCGTCTTTCACGCCGAGGATCGACTCACACCAAGGTGGCACGTGGCACAGCCCTGTGGCAAAGCCTCGTGGGAAAGCCTCGAGGGACAGCCTCGAGGGAAAGCCACAGATCCCTTGATCCACGTGACAGGAAGCGTGACACTACTGCTGCAGCTCGGGAGGAAAGCGCACGTGCATGCCCCCACTCGAGACGAGGCCTGACTCCCCTGGGGAGACTCAGAAGCACCCCAAGATCCATGGCAACACTGGAGAGGAATCCTCAGGTTCCGGCCCCGACTCCACACAAGGACTGAGGCCCCGGCATGGACGGGAGAGGAATCCCGAGAGGTCCCCTAGCAACTCGCATGGGGACTGGCCTTTCCTGAGGCCACCAGAGCGGGTCCCTGAGGTCCCCGTCGTAACTCGAGAAGACCTGCCGCAACTCGAGAAAATCCAGGAGGTTCTCCCCTCCAGGCGAGATGAGGCCCATTTCCGCTGAGGCGTCTCGAGGCTGATCACACCTCACCTCTGGAACTTCGAAAGGCTCCTTCACACCCTTGGTGCAAATCAAGAAGTTCCCCGACCTAGCCGTCTCCACTCGAGAGGAATCACGAGGGTCCCGCCCACATCCAGAGGAGCCCCGTTTCGGCAGCGTAGCTCGAGATGAGGGATCCTTTCCCTGCTTCTTCGGGAAAGAGTTCCCGGCGTTCCCGTCGCATCTCAAGAGGAGGCCCTCTCAACAGGAATGGCGAGAGGAACTCCAGGGTCGTGCCACCATTCCAAGAGTCCCCCAGATGTCTCAGTCCATTCCAGAGGAACCTCTTTTCCCTTCACCGGCTCGTCTTTCACGCCGAGGATCGACTCACACCAAGGTGGCACGTGGCACAGCCCTGTGGGAAAGCCTCGTGGGAAAGCCTCGAGGGACAGCCTCGAGGGAAAGCCACAGATCCCTTGATCCACGTGACAGGAAGCGTGACACTACTGCTGCAGCTCGGGAGGAAAGCGCACGTGCATGCCCCCACTCGAGACGAGGCCTGACTCCCCTGGGGAGACTCAGAAGCACCCCAAGATCCATGGCAACACTGGAGAGGAATCCTCAGGTTGCGGCCCCGACTCCACACAAGGACTGAGGCCCTGGCATGGACGGGAGAGGAATCCCGAGAGGTCCCCTAGCACCTCGCATGGGGACTGGCCTTTCCTGAGGCCACCAGAGCGGGTCCCTGAGGTCCCCGTCGTAACTCGAGAAGACCTGCCGCAACTCGAGAAAATCCAGGAGGTTCTCCCCTCCAGGCGAGATGAGGCCCATTTCCGCAGAGGTGTCTCGAGGCTGATCACACCTCACCTCTGGAACTTCGAAAGGGTCCTTCACACCCTTGGTGCAAATCAAGAAGTTCCCCGACCTAGCCGTCTCCACTCGAGAGGAATCACGAGGGTCCCGCCCACATCCAGAGGAGCCCCGTTTCCGCCTCGTAGCTCGAGATGAGGGATCCTTTCCCTGCTTCGTCGGGAAAGAGTTCCCGGCGTTCCCGTCGCATCTCAAGAGGAGGCCCTCTCAACAGGAACGGCGAGAGGAACTCCAGGGTCGTGCCACCATTCCAAGAGTCCCCCAGATGTCTCAGTCCATTCCAGAGGAACCTCTTTTCCCTTCACCGGCTCGTCTTTCACGCCGAGGATCGACTCACACCAAGGTGGCACGTGGCACAGCCCTGTGGGAAAGCCTCGTGGGAAAGCCTCGAGGGACAGCCTCGAGGGAAAGCCACAAATCCCTTGATCCACGTGACAGGAAGCGTGACACTACTGCTACAGCTCGGGAGGAAAGCGCTCGTGCATGCCCCAACTCGAGATGAGGCCTGACTCCCCTGGGGAGACTCAGAAGCACCCCAAGATCCATGGCAACACTGGAGAGGAATCCTCAGGTTCCGGCCCCGACTCAACACAAGGACTGAGGCCCCGGCATGGACGGGAGAGGAATCCCGAGAGGTCCACTAGCAACTCGCATGTGGACTGGCCTTTCCTGAGGCCACCAGAGCGGGTCCCTGAGGTCCCCGTCGTAACTCGAGAAGACCTGCCGCAACTCGAGAAAATCCAGGAGGTTCTCCCCTCCAGGCGAGATGAGGCCCATTTCCGCAGAGGCGTCTCGAGGCTAATCACACCTCACCTCTGGAACTTCGAAAGGGTCCTTCACACCCTTGGTGCAAATCAAGAAGTTCCCCGACCTAGCCTTCTCCACTCGAGAGGAATCACGAGGGTCCCGCCCACATCCAGAGGAGCCCCGTTTCCACCTCGTAGCTCGAGATGAGGGATCCTTTCCCTGCTTCGTCGGGAAAGAGTTCCCGGCGTTCCCGTCGCATCTCAAGAGGAGGCCCTCTCAACAGGAACGGCGAGAGGAACTCCAGGGTCGTGCCACCATTCCAAGAGTCCCCCAGATGTCTCAGTCCATTCCAGAGGAACCTCTTTTCCCTTCACCGGCTCGTCTTTCACGCCGAGGATCGACTCACACCAAGGTGGCACGTGGCACAGCCCTGTGGGAAACCTCGTGGGAAAGCCTCGAGGGACAGCCTCGAGGGAAAGCCACAGATCCCTTGATCCACGTGACAGGAAGCGTGACACTACTGCTGCAGCTCGGGAGGAAAGCGCACGTGCATGCCCCCACTCGAGACGAGGCCTGACTCCCCTGGGGAGACTCAGAAGCACCCCAAGATCCATGGCAACACTGGAGAGGAATCCTGAGGTTCCGACCCCGACTCCACACAAGGACTGAGGCCCCGGCATGGACGGGAGAGGAATCCCGAGAGGTCCCCTAGCAACTCGCATGGGGACTGGCCTTTCCTGAGGCCACCATAGCGGGTCCCTGAGGTCCCCGTCGTAACTCGAGAAGACCTGCCGCAACTCGAGAAAATCCAGGAGGTTCTCCCCTCCAGGCGAGATGAGGCCCATTTCCGCTGAGGCGTCTCGAGGCTGATCACACCTCACCTCTGGAACTTCGAAAGGCTCCTTCACACCCTTGGTGCAAATCAAGAAGTTCCCCGACATACCCGTCTCCACTCGAGAGGAATCACGAGGGTCCCGCCCACATCCAGAGGAGCCCCGTTTCCGCCTCGTAGCTCGAGATGAGGGATCCTTTCCCTGCTTCGTCGGGAAAGAGTTCCCGGCGTTCCCGTCGCATCTCAAGAGGAGGCCCTCTCAACAGGAACGGCGAGAGGAACTCCAGGGTCGTGCCACCATTCCAAGAGTCCCCCAGATGTCTCAGTCCATTCCAGAGGAACCTCTTTTCCCTTCACCGGCTCATCTTTCACGCCGAGGATCGACTGACAACAAGGTGGCACGTGGCACAGCCCTGTGGGAAAGCCTCGTGGGAAAGCCTCGAGGGACAGCCTCGAGGGAAAGCCACAGATCCCTTGATCCACGTGACAGGAAGCGTGACACTACTGCTGCAGCTCGGGAGGAATGCGCACGTGCATGCCCCCACTCGAGACGAGGCCTGACTCCCCTGGGGAGACTCAGAAGCACCCCAAGATCCATGGCAACACTGGAGAGGAATCCTCAGGTTCCGGCCCCGACTCCACACAAGGACTGAGGCCCCGGCATGGACGGGAGAGGAATCCCGAGAGGTCCCCTAGCAACTCGCATGGGGACTGGCCTTTCCTGAGGCCACCAGAGCGGGTCCCTGAGGTCCCCGTCGTAACTCGAGAAGACAAGCCGCAACTAGAGAAAATCCAGGAGGTTCTCCCCTCCAGGCGAGATGAGGCCCATTTCCGCTGAGGCGTCTCGAGGCTGATCACACCTCACCTCTGGAACTTCGAACGGGTCCTTCACACCCTTGGTGCAAATCAAGAAGTTCCCCGACCTAGCCTTCTCCACTCGAGAGGAATCACGAGGGTCCCGCCCACATCCAGAGGAGCCCCGTTTCCGCCTCGTAGCTCGAGATGAGGGATCCTTTCCCTGCTTCGTCGGGAAAGAGTTCCCGGCGTTCCCCTCGCATTTCAAGAGGAGGCCCTCTCAACAGGAACGGCGAGAGGAACTCCAGGGTCGTGCCACCATTCCAAGAGTCCCCCAGATGTCTCAGTCCATTCCAGAGGAACCTCTTTTCCCTTCACCGGCTCGTCTTTCACGCCGAGGATCGACTCACACCAAGGTGGCACGTGGCACAGCCCTGTGGGAAAGCCTCGTGGGAAAGCCTCGAGGGACAGCCTCGAGGGAAAGCCACAGATCCCTTGATCCACGTGACAGGAAGCGTGACACTACTGCTGCAGCTCGGGAGGAAAGCGCACGTGCATGCCCCCACTCGAGACGAGGCCTGACTCCCCTGGGGAGACTCAGAAGCACCCCAAGATCCATGGCAACACTGGAGAGCAATCCTCAGGTTCCGGCCCCGACTCCACACAAGGACTGAGGCCCCGGCATGGACGGGAGAGGAATCCCGAGAGGTCCCCTAGCAACTCGCATGGGGACTGGCCTTTCCTGAGGCCACCAGAGCGGGTCCCTGAGGTCCCCGTCGTAACTCGAGAAGACCTGCCGCAACTCGAGAAAATCCAGGAGGTTCTCCCCTCCAGGCGAGATGAGGCCCATTTCCGCTGAGGCATCTCGAGGCTGATCACACCTCACCTCTGGAACTTCGAAAGGCTCCTTCACACCCTTGGTGCAAATCAAGAAGTTCCCCGACATACCCGTCTCCACTCGAGGGGAATCACGAGGGTCCCGCCCACATCCAGAGGAGCCCCGTTTCCGCCTCGTAGCTCGAGATGAGGGATCCTTTCCCTGCTTCATCGGGAAAGAGTTCCCGGCGTTCCCGTCGCATCTCAAGAGGAGGCCCTCTCAACAGGAATGGCGAGAGGAACTCCAGGGTCGTGCCACCATTCCAAGAGTCCCCCAGATGTCTCAGTCCATTCCAGAGGAACCTCTTTTCCCTTCACCGGCTCGTCTTTCACGCCGAGGATCGACTCACAACAAGGTGGCACGTGGCACAGCCCTGTGGGAAAGCCTCGTGGGAAAGCCTCGAGGGACAGCCTCGAGGGAAAGCCACAGATCCCTTGATCCACGTGACAGGAAGCGTGACACTACTGCTGCAGCTCGGGAGGAAAGCGCACGTGCATGCCCCCACTCGAGACGAGGCCTGACTCCCCTGGGGAGACTCAGAAGCACCCCAAGATCCATGGCAACACTGGAGAGCAATCCTCAGGTTCCGGCCCTGACTCCACACAAGGACTGAGGCCCCGGCATGGACGGGAGAGGAATCCCGAGAGGTCCCCTAGCAACTCGCATGGGGACTGGCCTTTCCTGAGGCCACCAGAGCGGGTCCCTGAGGTCCCCGTCGTAACTCGAGAAGACCTGCCGCAACTCGAGAAAATCCAGGAGGTTCTCCCCTCCAGGCGAGATGAGGCCCATTTCCGCTGAGGCGTCTCGAGGCTGATCACACCTCCCCTCTGGAACTTCGAAAGGGTCTTTCACACCCTTGGTGCAAATCAAGAAGTTCCCCGACCTAGCCGTCTCCACTCGAGAGGAATCACGAGGGTCCCGCCCACATCCAGAGGAGCCCCGTTTCCGCCTCGTAGCTCGAGATGAGGGATCCTTTCCCTGCTTCGTCGGGAAAGAGTTCCCGGCGTTCCCGTCGCATCTCAAGAGGAGGCCCTCTCAACAGGAACGGCGAGAGGAACTCCAGGGTCGTGCCACCATTCCAAGAGTCCCCCAGATGTCTCAGTCCATTCCAGAGGAACCTCTTTTCCCTTCACCGGCTCGTCTTTCACGCTGAGGATCGACTCACACCAAGGTGGCACGTGGCACAGCCCTGTGGGAAAGCCTCGTGGGAAAGCCTCGAGGGACAGCCTCGAGGGAAAGCCACAGATCCCTTGATCCACGTGACAGGAAGCGTGACACTACTGCTGCAGCTCGGGAGGAAAGCGCACGTGCATGCGCCCACTCGAGACGAGGCCTGACTCCCCTGGGGAGACTCAGAAGCACCCCAAGATCCATGGCAACACTGGAGAGGAATCCTCAGGTTCCGGCCCCGACTCCACACAAGGAATGAGGCCCCGGCATGGACGGGAGAGGAATCCTGAGAGGTCCCCTAGCAACTCGCATGGGGACTGGCCTTTCCTGAGGCCACCAGAGCGGGTCCCTGAGGTCCCCGTCGTAACTCGAGAAGACCTGCCGCAACTCGAGAAAATCCAGGAAGTTCTCCCCTCCAGGCGAGATGAGGCCCATTTCCGCTGAGGCGTCTCGAGGCTGATCACACCTCACCTCTGGAACTTCGAAAGGCTCCTTCACACCCTTGGTGCAAATCAAGAAGTTCCCCGACCTAGCCGTCTCCACTCGAGAGGAATCACGAGGGTCCCGCCCACATCCAGAGGAGCCCCGTTTCCGCCGCGTAGCTCGAGATGAGGGATCCTTTCCCTGCTTCGTCGGGAAAGAGTTCCCGGCGTTCCCGTCGCATCTCAAGAGGAGGCCCTCTAAACAGGAACGGCGAGAGGAACTCCAGGGTCGTGCCACCATTCCAAGAGTCCCCCAGATGTCTCAGTCCATTCCAGAGGAACCTCTTTTCCCTTCACCGGCTCGTCTTTCACGCCGAGGATCGACTCACACCAAGGTGGCACGTGGCACAGCCCTGTGGGAAAGCCTCGTGGGAAAGCCTCGAGGGACAGCCTCGAGGGAAAGCCACAGATCCCTTGATCCACGTGACAGGAAGCGTGACACTACTGCTGCAGCTCGGGAGGAAAGCGCACGTGCATGCCCCCACTCGAGACGAGGCCTGACTCCCCTGGGGAGACTCAGAAGCACCCCAAGATCCATGGCAACACTGGAGAGGAATCCTCAGGTTCCGGCCCCGACACCACACAAGGACTGAGGCCCCGGCATGGACGGGAGAGGAATCCCGAGAGGTCCCCTAGCAACTCGCATGGGGACTGGCCTTTCCTGAGGCCACCAGAGCGGGTCCCTGAGGTCCCCGTCGTAACTCGAGAAGACCTGCCGCAACTCGAGAAAATCCAGGAGGTTCTCCCCTTCAGGCGAGATGAGGCCCATTTCCGCTGAGGCGTCTCGAGGCTGATCACACCTCACCTCTGGAACTTCGAAAGGGTCCTTCACACCCTTGGTGCAAATCAAGAAGTTCCCCGACATACCCGTCTCCACTCGAGGGGAATCACGAGGGTCCCGCCCACATCCAGAGGAGCCCCGTTTCCGCCTCGTAGCTCGAGATGAGGGATCCTTTCCCTGCTTCATCGGGAAAGAGTTCCCGGCGTTCCCGTCGCATCTCAAGAGGAGGCCCTCTCAACAGGAACGGCGAGAGGAACTCCAGGGTCGTGCCACCATTCCAAGAGTCCCCCAGATGTCTCAGTCCATTCCAGAGGAACCTCTTTTCCCTTCACCGGCTCGTCTTTCACGCCGAGGATCGACTCACACCAAGGTGGCACGTGGCACAGCCCTGTGGGAAAGCCTCGTGGGAAAGCCTCGAGGGACAGCCTCGAGGGAAAGCCACAGATCCCTTGATCCACGTGACAGGAAGCGTGACACTACTGCTGCAGCTCGGGAGGAAAGCGCACGTGCATGCCCCCACTCGAGACGAGGCCTGACTCCCCTGGGGAGACTCAGAAGCACCCCAAGATCCATGGCAACACTGGAGAGGAATCCTCAGGTTCCGGCCCCGACTCCACACAAGGACTGAGGCCCCGGCATGGACGGGAGAGGAATCCCGAGAGGTCCCCTAGCAACTCGCATGGGGACTGGCCTTTCCTGAGGCCACCAGAGCGGGTCCCTGAGGTCCCCGTCGTAACTCGAGAAGACCTGCCGCAACTCGAGAAAATCCAGGAGGTTCTCCCCTCCAGGCGAGATGAGGCCCAATTCCGCTGAGGCGTCTCGAGGCTGATCACACCTCACCTCTGGAACTTCGAACGGGTCCTTCACACCCTTGGTGCAAATCAAGAAGTTCCCCGACCTAGCCGTCTCCACTCGAGAGGAATCACGAGGGTCCCGCCCACATCCAGAGGAGCCCCGTTTCCGCCTCGTAGCTCGAGATGAGGGATCCTTTCCCTGCTTTGTCGGGAAAGAGTTCCCGGCGTTCCCGTCGCATCTCAAGAGGAGGCCCTCTCAACAGGAACGGCGAGAGGAACTCCAGGGTCGTGCCACCATTCCAAGAGTCCCCCAGATGTCTCAGTCCATTCCAGAGGAACCTCTTTTCCCTTCACCGGCTCGTCTTTCACGCCGAGGATCGACTCACACCAAGGTGGCACGTGGCACAGCCCTGTGGGAAAGCCTCGTGGGAAAGCCTCGAGGGACAGCCTCGAGGGAAAGCCACAGATCCCTTGATCCACGTGACAGGAAGCGTGACACTACTGCTGCAGCTCGGGAGGAAAGCGCACGTGCATGCCCCCACTCGAGACGAGGCCTGACTCCCCTGGGGAGACTCAGAAGCACCCCAAGATCCATGGCAACACTGGAGAGGAATCCTCAGGTTCCGGCCCCGACTCCACACAAGGACTGAGGCCCCGGCATGGACGGGAGAGGAATCCCGAGAGGTCCCCTAGCAACTCGCATGGGGACTGGCCTTTCCTGAGGCCACCAGAGCGGGTCCCTGAGGTCCCCGTCGTAACTCGAGAAGACCTGCCGCAACTCGAGAAAATCCAGGAGGTTCTCCCCTCCAGGCGAGATGAGGCCCATTTCCGCTGAGGCGTCTCGAGGCTGATCACACCTCACCTCTGGAACTTCGAAAGGCTCCTTCACACCCTTGGTGCAAATCAAGAAGTTCCCCGACCTAGCCGTCTCCACTCGAGAGGAATCACGAGGGTCCCTTCCACATCCAGAGGAGCCCCGTTTCCGCCGCGTAGCTCGAGATGAGGGATCCTTTCCCTGCTTCGTCGGGAAAGAGTTCCCGGCGTTCCCGTCGCATCTCAAGAGGAGGCCCTCTCAACAGGAACGGCGAGAGGAACTCCAGGGTCGTGCCACCATTCCAAGAGTCCCCCAGATGTCTCAGTCCATTCCAGAGGAACCTCTTTTCCCTTCACCGGCTCGTCTTTCACGCCGAGGATCGACTCACACCAAGGTGGCACGTGGCACAGCCCTGTGGGAAAGCCTCGTGGGAAAGCCTCGAGGGACAGCCTCGAGGGAAAGCCACAGATCCCTTGATCCACGTGACAGGAAGCGTGACACTACTGCTGCAGCTCGGGAGGAAAGCGCACGTGCATGCCCCCACTCGAGACGAGGCCTGACTCCCCTGGGGAGACTCAGAAGCACCCCAAGATCCATGGCAACACTGGAGAGGAATCCTCAGGTTCCGGCCCCGACACCACACAAGGACTGAGGCCCCGGCATGGACGGGAGAGGAATCCCGAGAGGTCCCCTAGCAACTCGCATGGGGACTGGCCTTTCCTGAGGCCACCAGAGCGGGTCCCTGAGGTCCCCGTCGTAACTCGAGAAGACCTGCCGCAACTCGAGAAAATCCAGGAGGTTCTCCCCTCCAGGCGAGATGAGGCTCATTTCCGCTGAGGCGTCTCGAGGCTGATCACACCTCACCTCTGGAACTTCGAAAGGCTCCTTCACACCCTTGGTGCAAATCAAGAAGTTCCCCGACATACCCGTCTCCACTCGAGGGGAATCACGAGGGTCCCGCCCACATCCAGAGGAGCCCCGTTTCCGCCTCGTAGCTCGAGATGAGGGATCCTTTCCCTGCTTCATCGGGAAAGAGTTCCCGGCGTTCCCGTCGCATCTCAAGAGGAGGCCCTCTCAACAGGAACAGCGAGAGGAACTCCAGGGTCGTGCCACCATTCCAAGAGTAACCCAGATGTCTCAGTCCATTCCAGAGGAACCTCTTTTCCCTTCACCGGCTCGTCTTTCACGCCGAGGATCGACTCACACCAAGGTGGCACGTGGCACAGCCCTGTGGGAAAGCCTCGTGGGAAAGCCTCGAGGGACAGCCTCGAGGGAAAGCCACAGATCCCTTGATCCACGTGACAGGAAGCGTGACACTACTGCTGCAGCTCGGGAGGAAAGCGCACGTGCATGCCCCCACTCGAGACGAGGCCTGACTCCCCTGGGGAGACTCAGAAGCACCCCAAGATCCATGGCAACACTGGAGAGGAATCCTCAGGTTCCGGCCCCAACTCCACACAAGGACTGAGGCCCCGGCATGGACGGGAGAGGAATCCCGAGAGGTCCCCTAGCAACTCGCATGGGGACTGGCCTTTCCTGAGGCCACCAGAGCGGGTCCCTGAGGTCCCCGTCGTAACTCGAGAAGACCTGCCGCAACTCGAGAAAATCCAGGAGGTTCTCCCCTCCAGGCGAGATGAGGCCCAATTCCGCTGAGGCGTCTCGAGGCTGATCACACCTCACCTCTGGAACTTCGAAAGGCTCCTTCACACCCTTGGTGCAAATCAAGAAGTTCCCCGACATACCCGTCTCCACTCGAGAGGAATCACGAGGGTCCCTTCCACATCCAGAGGAGCCCCGTTTCCGCCTCGTAGCTCGAGATGAGGGATCCTTTCCCTGCTTCGTCGGGAAAGAGTTCCCGGCGTTCCCGTCGCATCTCAAGAGGAGGCCCTCTCAACAGGAACGGCGAGAGGAACTCCAGGGTCGTGCCACCATTCCAAGAGTCCCCCAGATGTCTCAGTCCATTCCAGAGGAACCTCTTTTCCCTTCACCGGCTCGTCTTTCACGCCGAGGATCGACTCACACCAAGGTGGCACGTGGCACAGCCCTGTGGGAAAGCCTCGTGGGAAAGCCTCGAGGGACAGCCTCGAGGGAAAGCCACAGATCCCTTGATCCACGTGACAGGAAGCGTGACACTACTGCTGCAGCTCGGGAGGAAAGCGCACGTGCATGCCCCCACTCGAGAAGAGGCCTGACTCCCCTGGGGAGACTCAGAAGCACCCCAAGATCCATGGCAACACTGGAGAGGAATCCTCAGGTTCGGGCCCCGACTCCACACAAGGACTGAGGCCCCGGCATGGACGGGAGAGGAATCCCGAGAGGTCCCCTAGCAACTCGCATGGGGACTGGCCTTTCCTGAGGCCACCAGAGCGGGTCCCTGAGGTCCCCGTCGTAACTCGAGAAGACCTGCCGCAACTCGAGAAAATCCAGGAGGTTCTCCCCTCCAGGCGAGATGAGGCCCATTTCCACAGAGGTGTCTCGAGGCTGATCACACCTCACCTCTGGAACTTCGAAAGGGTCCTTCACACCCTTGGTGCAAATCAAGAAGTTCCCCGACCTAGCCGTCTCCACTCGAGAGGAATCACGAGGGTCCCGCCCACATCCAGAGGAGCCCCGTTTCGGCCGCGTAGCTCGAGATGAGGGATCCTTTCCCTGCTTCGTCGGGAAAGAGTTCCCGGCGTTCCCGTCGCATCTCAAGAGGAGGCCCTCTCAACAGGAACGGCGAGAGGAACTCCAGGGTCGTGCCACCATTCCAAGAGTCCCCCAGATGTCTCAGTCCATTCCAGAGGAACCTCTTTTCCCTTCACCGGCTCGTCTTTCACGCCGAGGATCGACTCACACCAAGGTGGCACGTGGCACAGCCCTGTGGGAAAGCCTCGTGGGAAAGCCTCGAGGGACAGCCTCGAGGGAAAGCCACAGATCCCTTGATCCACGTGACAGGAAGCGTGACACTACTGCTGCAGCTCGGGAGGAAAGCGCACCTGCATGCCCCCACTCGAAACGAGGCCTGACTCCCCTGGGGAGACTCAGAAGCACCCCAAGATCCATGGCAACACTGGAGAGGAATCCTCAGGTTCCGGCCCCGACTCCACACAAGGACTGAGGCCCCGGCATGGACGGGAGAGAAATCCCGAAAGGTCCCCTAGCAACTCGCATGGGGACTGGCCTTTCCTGAGGCCACCAGAACGGGTCCCTGAGGTCCCCGTCGTAACTCGAGAAGACCTGCCGCAACTCGAGAAAATCCAGGAGGTTCTCCCCTCCAGGCGAAATGAGGCCCATTTCCGCTGAGGCGTCTCAAGGCTGATCACACCTCACCTCTGGAACTTCGAAAGGGTCCTTCACACCCTTGGTGCAAATCAAGAAGTTCCCCGACATACCCGTCTCCACTCGAGAGGAAACAGGTGGGTCCCGCCCACATCCAGAGGAGCCCCGTTTCCGCCTCGTAGCTCGAGATGAGGGATCCTTTCCCTGCATCGTCGGGAAAGAGTTCCCGGCGATCCCGTCGCATCTCAAGAGGAGGCCCTCTCAACAGGAACGGCGAGAGGAACTCCAGGGTCGTGCCACCATTCCAAGAGTCCCCCAGATGTCTCAGTCCATTCCAGAGGAACCTCTATTCCGTTCACCGGCTCGTCTTTCATGCCGAGGATCGACTCCCACCAAGGTGGCACGTGGCAAAGCCCGGTGGGAAAGCCTCGTGGGAAAGCCTCGAGGGACAGCCTCGAGGGAAAGCCACAGATCCCTTGATCCACGTGACAGGAAGCGTGACACTATTGCCGCAACTCGGGAGGAAAGCGCACGTGCATGCCCCCACTCGAGACGAGGCCTGACTCCCCTGGGGAGACTCAGAAGCACCCCAAGATCCATGGCAACACTGGAGAGGTATCCGCAGGTTCCGGTCCCGACTCCACACAAGGACTGAGGCCGCTGCAGGGACGGGAGAGGAATCCCGAGATGACCCTAGCAACTCGCATGGGGACTGGCCTTTCCTGAGGCCACCAGAGCGGGTCCCTGAGGTCCCATTCGTAAGTCGAGAAGACCTGCCGCAACTCGAGAAAATCCAGGAGGTTCTCCCCTCCAGGCGAGATGAGGCCATTTCCGCTGAGGCGTCTCGAGGCTGATCACACCTCACCTCTGGAACTTCGAAAGGCTCCTTCACACCCTTGGTGCAAATCAAGAAGTTCCCCGACAACCCGTCTCCACTCGAGAGGAATCACGAGGGTCCCGCCCACATCCAGAGGAGCCCCGTTTCCGCCTCGTAGCTCGAGATGAGGGATCCTTTCCCTGCTTCGTCGGGAAAGAGTTCCCGGCGATCCCGTCGCATCTCAAGAGGAGGCCCTCTCAACAGGAACGGCGAGAGGAACTCCAGGGTCGTGCCACCATTCCAAGAGTCCCCCAGATGTCTCAGTCCATTCCAGAGGAACCTCTTTTCCCTACACCCCCTCGTCTTTCACGCCGAGGTACGACTCACACCAAGGTGGCACGTGGCACAGCCCTGTGGGAAAGCCTCGTGGGAAAGCCTCGAGGGACAGCCTCGAGGGAAAGCCACAGATCCCTTGATCCACGTGACAGGAAGCTTGACACTACTGCTGCAGCTCGGGAGGGAAGCGCACGTGCATGCCCCCACACGAGATGAGGCCTGACTCCCCTCGGGAGACTCAGAAGCACCCCAAGATCCATGGCAACACTGCAGAGGAATCCTCAGGTTCGGCCCCGACTCCACACAAGGTCTTAGGTCCCGGCATGGAAGGGAGAGGAATCCCGAGAGGTCCCCTAGCAACTCTCATGTGGACTGGCCTTTCCTGATGCCACCAGAGCGCGTCCCTGAGGTCCCCGTCGTAACTCGAGAAGACCTGCCGCAACTCGAGAAAATCCAGGAGGTTCTCCCCTCCAGGAGAGGTGAGGCCCATTTCCGCTGAGGCATCTCGAGGCTGATCACACCTCCCCTCTGGAACTTCGAAAGGGTCCTTCACACCCTTGGTGCAAATCAAGAAGTTCCCCGACATACCCGTCTCCACTCGAGAGGAATCACGAGGGTCCCGCCCACATCCAGAGGAGCCCCGTTCCCGCCTCGTAGCTCGAGATGAGGGATCCTTTCCCTGCTTCTTCGGGAAAGAGTTCCCGGCGTTCCCGTCGCATCTCAAGAGGAGGCCCTCTCAACAGAAACGGCGAGAGGATCTCCAGGGTCGTGCCACCATTCCAAGAGTTCCCCAGATGTCTCAGTCCCTTCCAGAGGAACCTCTTTTCCCTTCATCGGCTCGTCTTTCACGCCGAGGATTGACTCACACCAAGGTGGCACGTGGCACAGCCCTGTGGGAAAGCCTCGTGAGAAAGCCTCGAGGGACAGCCTCGTGGGAAAGCCACAGATCCCTTGATCCACGTGACAGAAAGCGTGACACTACTGCTTCAGTTCAGGAGGAAAGCCCACTTGCATGCCTCCACTCGAGACGATGCCTGACTCCCCTGGGGAGACTCAGAAGCACCCCAAGTTCCATGGCAACACTGGAGAGGAATCCTCAGGTTCCGGCCCCGACTCCACACCTGGTCTTAACCACGGCATGGACTGGAGAGGAATCCCGAGATGGCCCCTAGCAACTCGCATGGGGATTGGCCTTTCCTGAGGCCACCAGAGCGGGTCCCTGAGGTCCCCATCGTAACTCGAGAATACCTGCCGCAACTCGAGAAAATCCAGGAGGTTCTCCCCTCCAGGCGAGATGAGGCCCATTTCCGCTGAGGCGTCTCGAGGCTGATCACACCTCACCTCTGGAACTTCGAAAGGGTCCTTCACACCCTTGGTGCAAATCAAGAAGTTCCCCGACATACCCGTCTCCACTCGAGAGGAATCACGAGGGTCCCGCCCACATCCAGAGGAGCCCCGTTTCCGCCTCGTAGCTCGAGATGAGGGATCCTTTCCCTGCTTCGTCGGGAGAGAGTTCCCGGCGTTCCTGTCGCATCTCAAGAGGAGGTCCTCTCAACAGGAACAGCGAGAGGAACTCCAGGGTCGTGCCACCATTCCAAGAGTCCCCCAGATGTCTCAGTCCATTCCAGAGGAACCTCTTTTCCCTTCACCGGCTCGTCTTTCAGGCCGAGGATCAACTCCCACCAAGGTGGCACGTGGCACAGTCCTGTGGGAAAGCCTCGTGGGAAAGCCTCGAGGGACAGCCTCGAGGGAAAGCCACAGATCCCTTGATCCAGGTGACAGGAAGCGTGACACTAATGCTTCAGCTCGGGAGGAAAGCACACGTGCATGACCCCACTCGAGACGATGCCCGACTCCACTCGGGAGACTCAGAAGCACTGCAAGATCAATGGCAACACTGGAGAGGAATCCTCAGGTTCCGGCCCCGACTCCACACAAGGACTGAGGCCCCGGCATGGACGGGAGAGAAATCCCGAGAGGTCCCCTAGCAACTCGCATGGGGACTGGCGTTTTCTGAGGCCACCAGAGCGGGTCCCTGAGGTCCCATTCGTAACTCGGGAAGACCTGTCGCAACTCGAGAAAATCCAGGAGGTTCTCCCCTCCAGGCGAGATGAGGCCCATTTCCGCTGAGGCGTCTCGAGGCTGATCACACCTCACCTCTGGAACTTCGAAAGGGTCCTTCACACCCTTGGTGCAAATCAAGAAGTTCCACGACATACCTGTCTCCACTCGAGAGGAATCACGAGGGTCCCGCCCACATCCAGAGGAGCCCCGTTTCCGCCTCGTAGCTCGAGATGAGGGATCCTTTCCCTGCTTCGTCGGGAAAGAGTTCCCGGCGTTCCCGTCGCATCTCAAGAGGAGGCCCTCTCAACAGGAACGGCGAGAGGAACTCCAGGGTCGTGCCACCATTCCAAGAGTCCCCCAGATGTCTCAGTCCATTACAGAGGAACCTCTTTTCCCTTCATCGGCTCATCTTTCACGCCGAGGATCGACTCCCACCAAGGTGGCACGTGGTACAGCCCTGTGGGAAAGCCTCGTGGGAAAGCCTCGAGGGACAGCCTCGAGGGAAAGCCACAGATCCCTTGATCCACGTGACAGGAAGCGTGACACTACTGCTTCAGTTCGGGAGGAAAGCCCACTTGCATGCCTCCACTCGAGACGATGCCTGACTCCCCTGGGGAGACTCAGAAGCACCCCAAGATCCATGGAAACACTGGAGAGGAATCCTCAGGTTCCGGCCCCGACTCCACACCAGGTCTTAACCCAGGCATGGACGGGAGAGAAATCCCGAGAGGTCCCCTAGCAACTCGCATGGGGACTGGCCTTTCCTGAGGCCACCAGAGCGGGTCTCTGAGGTCGCATTCGTAACTCGGGAAGACCTGCCGCAACTCGAGAAAACCCAGGAGGTTCTCCCCTCCACGCGAGATGAGGCCCATTTCCGCTGAGGCGTCTCGAGGCTGACCACACCTCACCTCTGGAACTTCGAAAGGGTCCTTCACACCCTTGGTGCAAATCAAGAAGTTCCCCGACATACCCGTCTCCACTTGAGAGGAATCACGAGGGTCCCGCCCACATCCAGAGGAGCCCCGTTTCCGCCTCGTAGCTCAACATGAGGGATCCATTCCCTGCTTCGTCGGGAAAGAGTTCCTGGCGTTCCCGTCGCATCTCAAGAGGAGGCCCTCTCAACAGGAACGGCGAGAGGAACTCCAGGGTCGTGCCACCATTCCCAGAATCCCCCAGATGTCTCAGTCCATTTCAGAGGAACCACTTTTCCCTTCACCGGCTCGTCTTTCAGCCCGAGGATCGACTCACACAAAGGTGGCACGTGGCACAGCCCTGTGGGAAAGCCCCGTGGGAAAGCCCCCATCGGAAGCCTCGAGGGAATCCCCAGATCCCTTGATCCACGTGACAGGAAGCGTGACACTATTGCCGCAACTCGGGAGGAAAGCGCACGTGCAGGCCCCCACTCGAGACGAGGCCTGACTCCCCTGGGGAGACTCAGAAGCACCCCAAGATCCATGGCAACACTGGAGAGGAATCCGCAGGTTCCGGCCCCGACTCCACACAAGGACTGAGGCGGCTGCATGGACGGGAGACGAATCCCGAGAGATCCCAGAGCACCTCGCATGGGGACTGGCCTTTCCTGAGGCCACCAGAGCGGGTCCCTGAGGTCCCCGTCGTAAGTCGAGAAGACCTGCCGCAACTCGAGAAAATCCAGGAGGTTCTCCCCTCCAGGCGAGATGAGGCCCATTTCCGCTGAGGTGTCTCGAGGCTGATCACACCTCACTTCTGGAACTTCGAAAGGGTCCTTCACACCCTTGGTGCAAATCAAGAAGTTCCCCGACATACCCGTCTCCACTCGAGAGGAAACACGAGGGTCCCGCCCACATCCAGAGGAGCCCCGTTTCCGCCTCGTAGCTCGAGATGAGGGATCCTTTCCCTGCTTCGTCGGGAAAGAGTTCCCGGCGTTCCCGTCGCATCTCAAGAGGAGGCCCTCTCAACAGGAATGGCGAGAGGAACTCCAGGGTCGTGCCACCATTCCAAGAGTCCCCCAGATGTCTCAGTCCATTCCAGAGGAACCTCTTTTCCCTTCACCGGCTCGTCTTTCACGCCGAGGATCGACTCCCACCAAGGTTGCTCGTGGCATAGCCCCGTGGGAAAGCCTCGTGGGAAAGCCTCGAGGGACAGCTCGAGGGAAAGCCACAGATCCCTTGATCCACGTGACAGGAAGCGTGACACTACTGCTGCAGCTCGGGAGGAAAGCGCACGTGCATGCCCCCACTCGAGACGATGCCCGACTCCACTGGGAAGACTCAGAAGAACCCCAAGATCCTTGGCAACAGTGGAGAGGAATCCTCAGGTTCCGGCACCGACTCCACACAAGGACTGAGGCCCCGGCATGGACGGGAGAGAAATCCCGAGAGGTCCCCTAGCAACTCGCATGGGGACTGGCCTTTCCTGAGGCCACCAGAGCGGGTCCCTGAGGTCCCATTCGTAACTCGGGAAGACCTGCCGCAACTCGAGAAAATCCAGGAGGTTCTCCCCTCCAGGCGAAATGAGGCCCATTTCCGCTGAGGCGTCTCAAGGCTGATCACACCTCACCTCTGGAACTTCGAAAGGGTCCTTCAAACCCTTGGTGCAAATCAAGAAGTTCCCCGACATACCCGTCTCCACTCGAGAGGAAACACGTGGGTCCCGCCCACATCCAGAGGAGCCCCGTTTCCACCTCTTAGCTCGAGATGAGGGATCCTTTCCCTGCTTCGTCGGGAAAGAGTTCCCGGCGATCCCGTCGCATCTCAAGAGGAGGCCCTCTCAACAGGAACGGCGAGAGGAACTCCAGGGTCGTGCCACCATTCCAAGAGTCCCCCAGATGTCTCAGTCCATTCCAGAGGAACCTCTATTCCGTTCACCGGCTCGTCTTTCATGCCGAGGATCGACTCACACCAAGGTGGCACGTGGCAAAGCCCGGTGGGAAAGCCTCGTGGGAAAGCCTCGAGGGACAGCCTCGAGGGAAAGCCACAGATCCCTTGATCCACGTGACAGGAAGCGTGACACTACTGCTTCAGTTCGGGAGGAAAGCCCACTTGCATGCCTCCACTCAAGACGATGCCTGACTCCCCTGGGGAGACTCAGAAGCACCCCAAGATCCATGGCAACACTGGAGAGGAATCCTCAGGTTCCGGCCCCGACTCCACACCAGGTCTTAACGCCGGTATGGACGGGAGAGGAATCCCGAGATGGCACCTAGCAACTCGCATGGGGACTGGCCTTTCCTGAGGCCACCAGAGCGGGTCCCTGAGGTCCCCGTCGTAACTCGAGAATACCTGCCGCAACTCGAGAAAATCCAGGAGGTTCTCCCCTCCAGGCGAGATGAGGCCCATTTCCGCTGAGGCGTCTCGAGGCTGATCACACCTCACCACTGGAACTTCGAAAGGGTCCTTCACACCCTTGGTGCAAATCAAGAAGTTCCCCGACATACCCGTCTCCACTCGAGAGGAATCACGAGGGTCCCGCCCACATCCAGAGGAGCCCCGTTTCCGCCTCGTAGCTCGAGATGAGGGATCCTTTCCCTGCTTCGTCGGGAAAGAGTTCCCGGCGTTCCCGTCGCATCTCAAGAGGAGGCCCTCTCAACAGGAACGGCGAGAGGAACTCCAGGGTCGTGCCACCATTCCAAGAGTCCCCCAGATGTCTCAGTCCATTCCAGAGGAACCTCTTTTCCCTTCACCGGCTCGTCTTTCAGGCCGAGGATCGACTCCCACCAAGGTGGCACGTGGCACAGCCCTGTGGGAAAGCCTCGTGGGAAAGCCTCGAGGGAAAGCCACAGATCCCTTGATCCACGTGACAGGAAGCGTGACACTACTGCTGCAGCTCAGGAGGAAAGCGCACGTGCATGCCCCCTCTCGAGACCATGCCGGACTCCCCTGGGGAGACTCAGAATCACCCCAAGATCCATGGTAACACTGGAGAGGAATCCTCAGGTTCCGGCCCCGACTCCACACAAGGTCTTAGGCCCCGGCATGAACGGGAGAGGAATCCCGAGATGGCCCCTAGCACCTCGCATTGGGACTGGCCTTTCCTGAGGCCACCAGAACGGGTCCCTGAGGTCCCCATCGTAAGTCGAGAAGACCTGCCGCAACTCGAGAAAATCCAGGAGGTTCTCCCCTCCAGGCGAGATGAGGCCAATTCCGCTGAGGCGTCTCGAGGCTGATCACACCTCACCTCTGGAACTTCGAAAGGCTCCTTCACACCCTTGGTGCAAATCAAGAAGTTCCCCGACATACCCGTCTCCACTCGAGAGGAATCACGAGGGTCCCGCCCACATCCAGAGGAGCCCCGTTTCCGCCTCGTAGCTCGAGATGAGGGATCCTTTCCCTGCTTCGTCGGGAAAGAGTTCCCGGCGATCCCGTCGCATCTCAAGAGGAGGCCCTCTCAACAGGAATGGCGAGAGGAACTCCAGGGTCGTGCCACCATTCCAAGAGTCCCCCAGATGTCTCAGTCCATTCCAGAGGAACCTCTATTCCTTTCACCGGCTCGTCTTTCATGCCGAGGATCGACTCCCACCAAGGTGGCACGTGGCAAAGCCCGGTGGGAAAGCCTCGTGGGAAAGCCTCGAGGGACAGCCTCGAGGGAAAGCCACAGATCCCTTGATCCACGTGACAGGAAGCGTGACACTATTGCCGCAACTCGGGAGGAAAGCGCACGTGCATGCCCCCACTCGAGACGAGGCCTGACTCCCCTGGGGAGACTGAGAAGCACCCCAAGATCCATGGCAACACTGGAGAGGGATCCTCAGGTTCCGGCCCCGACTCCACACAAGGACTGAGGCCGTGGCATGGACGGGAGAGGAATCCCTAGAGGTCCCCTAGCACCTCGCATGGGGACTGGCCTTTCCTGAGGCCACCAGAGCGGGTCCCTGAGGTCCCATTCGTAACTCGGTAAGACCTGTCGCAACTCGAGAATATCCAGGAGGTTCTCCCCTCCAGGCGAGATGAGGCCCATTTCCGCTGAGGCGTCTCGAGGCTGATCACACCTCACCTCTGGAACTTCGAAAGGGTCCTTCACACCCTTGGTGCAAATCAAGAAGTTTCCCGACATACCCGTCTCCACTCGAGAGGAATCACGAGGGTCCCGCCCACATCCAGAGGAGCCCCGTTTCCGCCTCGTAGCTCGAGATGAGGGATCCTTTCCCTGCTTCGTCGGGAAAGAGTTCCCGGCGTTCCCGTCGCATCTCAAGAGGAGGCCCTCTCAACAGGAATGGCGAGAGGAACTCCAGGGTCGTGCCACCACTCCAAGAGTCCCCCTGATGTCTCAGTCCATTCCAGAAGAACCTCTTTTCCCTTCACCGGCTCGTCTTTCACGCCGAGGATAGACTCCCACCAAGGTGGCACGTGGCACAGCCCTGTGGGAAAGCCTCGTGGGAAAGCCTCGTGGGAATGCCTCGAGGGAAAGCCACAGATCCCTTGATCCACGTGATATGAAGCGTGACACTACTCCTGCAGCTTGGGAGGAAAGCGCACGTGCATGCCCCCACTCGAGACGAGGCCTGACTCCCCTGGGGAGACTCAGAAGCACCCCAAGATCCATGGCAACACTGGAGAGGAATCCTCAGGTTCCGGCCCCGACTCCACACAAGGTCTTAGGCCACGGCATAGACGGGAGAGGTATCCCGAGATGGCCCCTAGCAACTCACATGGGGACTGGCCTTTCCTGAGGCCACCAGAGCGGGTCCCTGAGGTCCCCGTCGTAAATCGAGAAGACCTGCCGCAACTCGAGAAAATCCAGGAGGTTCTCCCCTCGAGGCCAGATGAGGCGATTTCCGCTGAGGCGTCTCGAAGCTGATCACACCTCACCTCTGGAACTTCGAAAGTGTCCTTCACACCCTTGGTGCAAATCAAGAAGTTCCCCGACATACCCGTCTCCACTCGAGAGGAAACACGAGGGTCCCGCCGACATCCAGAGGAGCCCCGTTTCCGCCTCGTAGCTCGAGATGAGGGATCCTTTCCCTGCTTCGTCGGGAAAGAGTTCCCGGCGTTCCCGTCGCATCTCAAGAGGAGGCCCTCTCAACAGGAACGGCGAGAGGAACTCCAGGGTCGTGCCACCATTCCAAGAGTCCCCCAGATGTCTCAGTCCATTCCAGAGGAACCTCTTTTCCCTTCACCGGCTCGTCTTTCACGCCGAGGATCGACTCACACCAAGGTGGCACGTGGCACAGCCCTGTGGGAAAGCCTCGTGGGAAAGCCTCGAGGGACAGCCTCGAGGGAAAGCCACAGATCCCTTGATCCACGTGACAGGAAGCGTGACACTACTGCTGCAGCTCGGGAGGAAAGCGCACGTGCATGCCCCCACTCGAGAAGAGGCCTGACTCCCCTGGGGAGACTCAGAAGCACCCCAAGATCCATGGCAACACTGGAGAGGAATCCTCAGGTTCGGGCCCCGACTCCACACAAGGACTGAGGCCCCGGCATGGACGGGAGAGGAATCCCGAGAGGTCCCCTAGCAACTCGCATGGGGACTGGCCTTTCCTGAGGCCACCAGAGCGGGTTCCTGAGGTCCCCGTCGTAACTCGAGAAGACCTGCCGCAACTCGAGAAAATCCAGGAGGTTCTCCCCTCCAGGCGAGATGAGGCCCATTTCCACAGAGGTGTCTCGAGGCTGATCACACCTCACCTCTGGAACTTCGAAAGGGTCCTTCACACCCTTGGTGCAAATCAAGAAGTTCCCCGACCTAGCCGTCTCCACTCGAGAGGAATCACGAGGGTCCCGCCCACATCCAGAGGAGCCCCGTTTCGGCCGCGTAGCTCGAGATGAGGGATCCTTTCCCTGCTTCGTCGGGAAAGAGTTCCCGGCGTTCCCGTCGCATCTCAAGAGGAGGCCCTCTCAACAGGAACGGCGAGAGGAACTCCAGGGTCGTGCCACCATTCCAAGAGTCCCCCAGATGTCTCAGTCCATTCCAGAGGAACCTCTTTTCCCTTCACCGGCTCGTCTTTCACGCCGAGGATCGACTCACACCAAGGTGGCACGTGGCACAGCCCTGTGGGAAAGCCTCGTGGGAAAGCCTCGAGGGACAGCCTCGAGGGAAAGCCACAGATCCCTTGATCCACGTGACAGGAAGCGTGACACTACTGCTGCAGCACGGGAGGAAAGCGCACGTGCATGCCCCCACTCGAGACGAGTCCTGACTCCCCTGGGGAGACTCAGAAGCACCCCAAGATCCATGGCAACACTGGAGAGGAATCCTCAGGTTCCGGCCCCGACTCCACACAAGGACTGAGGCCCCGGCATGGACGGGAGAGGAATCCCGAGAGGTCCCCTAGCAACTCGCATGGGGACTGGCCTTTCCTGAGGCCACCAGAGAGGGTCCCTGAGGTCCCCGTCGTAACTCGAGAAGACCTGCCGCAACTCGAGAAAATCCAGGAGGTTCTCCCCTCCAGGCGAGATGAGGCCCATTTCCGCTGAGGCGTCTCGAGGCTGATCACACCTCACCTCTGGAACTTCGAAAGGGTCCTTCACACCCTTGGTGCAAATCAAGAAGTTCCCCGACATACCCGTCTCCACTCGAGAGGAATCACGAGGGTCCCGCCCACATCCAGAGGAGCCCCGTTTCGGCCGCGTAGCTCGAGATGAGGGATCCTTTCCCTGCTTCGTCGGGAAAGAGTTCCCGGCGTTCCCGTCGCATCTCAAGAGGAGGCCCTCTCAACAGGAACGGCGAGAGGAACTCCAGGGTCGTGCCACCATTCCAAGAGTCCCCCAGATGTCTCAGTCCATTCCAGAGGAACCTCTTTTCCCTTCACCGGCTCGTCTTTCACGCCGAGGATCGACTCACACCAAGGTGGCACGTGGCACAGCCCTGTGGGAAAGCCTCGTGGGAAAGCCTCGAGGGACAGCCTCGAGGGAACGCCACAGATCCCTTGATCCACGTGACAGGAAGCGTGACACTACTGCTGCAGCTCGGGAGGAAAGCGCACGTGCATGCCCCCACTCGAGACGAGGCCTGACTCCCCTGGGGAGACTCAGAAGCACCCCAAGATCCATGGCAACACTGGAGAGGAATCCTCAGGTTCCGGCCCCGACTCCACACAAGGACTGAGGCCCCGGCATGGACGGGAGAGGAATCCCGAGAGGTCCCCTAGCAACTCGCATGGGGACTGGCCTTTCCTGAGGCCACCAGAGCGGGTCCCTGAGGTCCCCGTCGTAACTCGAGAAGACCTGCCGCAACTCGAGAAAATCCAGGAGGTTCTCCCCTCCAGGCGAGATGAGGCCCATTTCCGCAGAGGTGTCTCGAGGCTGATCACACCTCACCTCTGGAACTTCGAAAGGGTCCTTCACACCCTTGGTGCAAATCAAGAAGTTCCCCGACCTAGCCGTCTCCACTCGAGAGGAATCACGAGGGTCCCTTCCACATCCAGAGGAGCCCCGTTTCCGCCTCGTAGCTCGAGATGAGGGATCCTTTCCCTGCTTCGTCGGGAAAGAGATCCCGGCGTTCTCGTCGCATCTCAAGAGGAGGCCCTCTCAACAGGAACGGCGAGAGGAACTCCAGGGTCGTGCCACCATTCCAAGAGTCCCCCAGATGTCTCAGTCCATTCCAGAGGAACCTCTTTTCCCTTCACCGGCTCGTCTTTCACGCCGAGGATCGACTCACACCAAGGTGGCACGTGGCACAGCCCTGTGGGAAAGCCTCGTGGGAAAGCCTCGAGGGACAGCCTCGAGGGAAAGCCACAGATCCCTTGATCCACGTGCCAGGAAGCGTGACACTACTGCTGCAGCACGGGAGGAAAGCGCACGTGCATGCCCCCACTCGAGACGAGGCCTGACTCCCCTGGGGAGACTCAGAAGCACCCCAAGATTCATGGCAACACTGGAGAGGAATCCTCAGGTTCGGGCCCCGACTCCACACAAGGACTGAGGCCCCGGCATGGACGGGAGAGGAATCCTGAGAGGTCCCCTAGCAACTCGCATGGGGACTGGCCTTTCCTGAGGCCACCAGAGCGGGTCCCTGAGGTCCCCGTCATAACTCGAGAAGACCTGCCGCAACTCGAGAAAATCCAGGAGGTTCTCCCCTCCAGGCGAGATGAGGCCCATTTCTGCAGAGGTGTCTCGAGGCTGATCACACCTCACCTCTGGAACTTCGAAAGGGTCCTTCACACCCTTGGTGCAAATCAAGAAGTTCCCCGACCTAGCCGTCTCCACTCGAGAGGAATCACGAGGGTCCCGCCCACATCCAGAGGAGCCCCGTTTCGGCCGCGTAGCTCGAGATGAGGGATCCTTTCCCTGCTTCGTCGGGAAAGAGTTCCCGGCGTTCCCGTCGCATCTCAAGAGGAGGCCCTCTCAACAGGAACGGCGAGAGGAACTCCAGGGTCGTGCCACCATTCCAAGAGTCCCCCAGATGTCTCAGTCCATTCCAGAGGAACCTCTTTTCCCTTCACCGGCTCGTCTTTCACGCCGAGGATCGACTCACACCAAGGTGGCACGTGGCACAGCCCTGTGGGAAAGCCTCGTGGGAAAGCCTCGAGGGACAGCCTCGAGGGAAAGCCACAGATCCCTTGATCCACGTGACAGGAAGCTTGACACTACTGCTGCAGCTCGGGAGGGAAGCGCACGTGCATGCCCCCACACGAGACGAGGCCTGACTCCCCTGGGGAGACTCAGAAGCACCCCAAGATCCATGGCAACACTGGAGAGGAATCCGCAGGTTCCGGCCCCGACTCCACACAAGGACTGAGGCCGCTGCATGGACGGGAGAGGAATCCCGAGAGATCCCCGAGCACCTCGCATGGGGACTGGACTTTCCTGAGGCCACCAGAGCGGGTCCCTGAGGTCCCCGTCGTAAGTCGAGAAGACCTGCCGCAACTCGAGAAAATCCAGGAGGTTCTCCCCTCCAGGCGAGATGAGGCCCATTTCCGCTGAGGCGTCTCGACGCTGATCACACCTCACTTCTGGAACTTCGAAAGGGTCCTTCACACCCTTGGTGCAAATCAAGAAGTTCCCCGACATACCCGTCTCCACTCGAGAGGAAACACGAGAGTCCCGCCCACATCCAGAGGAGCCCCGTTTCCGCCTCGTAGCTCGAGATGAGGGATCCTTTCCCTGCTTCGTCGGGAAAGAGTTCCCGGCGTTCCCGTCGCATCTCAAGAGGAGGCCCTCTCAACAGGAATGGCGAGAGGAACTCCAGGGTCGTGCCACCATTCCAAGAGTCCCCCAGATGTCTCAGTCCATTCCAGAGGAACCTCTTTTCCCTTCACCGGCTCGTCTTTCACGCCGAGGATCGACTCCCACCAAGGTTGCACGTGGCATAGCCCCGTGGGAAAGCCTCGTGGGAAAGCCTCGAGGGACAGCCTCGAGGGAAAGCCACAGATCCCTTGATCCACGTGACAGGAAGCGTGACACTACTGCTTCAGTTCGGGAGGAAAGCGCACGTGCATGCCCCCACTCGAGACGATGCCCGACTCCACTGGGAAGACTCAGAAGAACCCCAAGATCCTTGGCAACAGTGGAGAGGAATCCTCAGGTTCCGGCACCGACTCCACACAAGGACTGAGGCCCCGGCATGGACGGGAGAGAAATCCCGAGAGGTCCCCTAGCAACTCGCATGGGGACTGGCCTTTCCTGAGGCCACCAGAGCGGGTCCCTGAGGTCCCATTCGTAACTCGGGAAGACCTGCCGCAACTCGAGAAAATCCAGGAGGTTCTCCCCTCCAGGCGAGATGAGGCCCATTTCCGCTGAGGCGTCTCGAGGCTGATCACACCTCACCTCTGGAACTTAGAAAGGGTCCTTCACACCCTTGGTGTAAATCAAGAAGTTCCCCGACATACCCGTCTTCACTCGAGAGGAATCACGAGGGTCCCGCCCACATCCAGAGGAGCCCCGTTTCCGCCTCGTAGCTCGAGATGAGGGATCCTTTCCCTGCTTCTTCGGGAAAGAGTTCCCGGCGTTCCCGTCGCATCTCAAGAGGAGGCCCTCTCAACAGGAATGGCGAGAGGAACTCCAGGGTCGTGCCACCATTCCAAGAGTCCCCCAGATGTCTCAGTCCATTCCAGAGGAACCTCTTTTCCCTAAACCGGCACGTCTTTCACGCCGAGGATCGACTCCCACCAATGTGGCACGTGGCACAGCCCTGTGGAAAAGCCTCGTGGGAAAGCCACAGATCCCTTGATCCACGTGACAGGAAGCGTGACACTACTGCTGCAGCTCGGGAGGAAAGCGCACCTGCATGCCCCCACTCGAGACGAGGCCTGACTCCCCTGGGGAGACTCAGAAGCACCCCAAGATCCATGGCAACACTGGAGAGGAATCCTCAGGTTCCGGCCCCGACTCCACACAAGGACTGAGGCCCCGGCATGGACGGGAGAGAAATCCCGAAAGGTCCCCTAGCAACTCGCATGGGGACTGGCCTTTCCTGAGGCCACCAGAACGGGTCCCTGAGGTCCCCGTCGTAACTCGAGAAGACCTGCCGCAACTCGAGAAAATCCAGGAGGTTCTCCCCTCCAGGCGAAATGAGGCCCATTTCCGCTGAGGCGTCTCAAGGCTGATCACACCTCACCTCTGGAACTTCGAAAGGGTCCTTCACACCCTTGGTGCAAATCAAGAAGTTCCCCGACATACCCGTCTCCACTCGAGAGGAAACAGGTGGGTCCCGCCCACATCCAGAGGAGCCCCGTTTCCGCCTCGTAGCTCGAGATGAGGGATCCTTTCCCTGCATCGTCGGGAAAGAGTTCCCGGCGATCCCGTCGCATCTCAAGAGGAGGCCCTCTCAACAGGAACGGCGAGAGGAACTCCAGGGTCGTGCCACCATTCCAAGAGTCCCCCAGATGTCTCAGTCCATTCCAGAGGAACCTCTATTCCGTTCACCGGCTCGTCTTTCATGCCGAGGATCGACTCCCACCAAGGTGGCACGTGGCAAAGCCCGGTGGGAAAGCCTCGTGGGAAAGCCTCGAGGGACAGCCTCGAGGGAAAGCCACAGATCCCTTGATCCACGTGACAGGAAGCGTGACACTATTGCCGCAACTCGGGAGGAAAGCGCACGTGCATGCCCCCACTCGAGACGAGGCCTGACTCCCCTGGGGAGACTCAGAAGCACCCCAAGATCCATGGCAACACTGGAGAGGAATCCGCAGGTTCCGGTCCCGACTCCACACAAGGACTGAGGCCGCTGCAGGGACGGGAGAGGAATCCCGAGATGACCCTAGCAACTCGCATGGGGACTGGCCTTTCCTGAGGCCACCAGAGCGGGTCCCTGAGGTCCCATTCGTAAGTCGAGAAGACCTGCCGCAACTCGAGAAAATCCAGGAGGTTCTCCCCTCCAGGCGAGATGAGGCCATTTCCGCTGAGGCGTCTCGAGGCTGATCACACCTCACCTCTGGAACTTCGAAAGGCTCCTTCACACCCTTGGTGCAAATCAAGAAGTTCCCCGACAACCCGTCTCCACTCGAGAGGAATCACGAGGGTCCCGCCCACATCCAGAGGAGCCCCGTTTCCGCCTCGTAGCTCGAGATGAGGGATCCTTTCCCTGCTTCGTCGGGAAAGAGTTCCCGGCGATCCCGTCGCATCTCAAGAGGAGGCCCTCTCAACAGGAACGGCGAGAGGAACTCCAGGGTCGTGCCACCATTCCAAGAGTCCCCCAGATGTCTCAGTCCATTCCAGAGGAACCTCTTTTCCCTACACCCCCTCGTCTTTCACGCCGAGGTACGACTCACACCAAGGTGGCACGTGGCACAGCCCTGTGGGAAAGCCTCGTGGGAAAGCCTCGAGGGACAGCCTCGAGGGAAAGCCACAGATCCCTTGATCCACGTGACAGGAAGCTTGACACTACTGCTGCAGCTCGGGAGGGAAGCGCACGTGCATGCCCCCACACGAGATGAGGCCTGACTCCCCTCGGGAGACTCAGAAGCACCCCAAGATCCATGGCAACACTGCAGAGGAATCCTCAGGTTCGGCCCCGACTCCACACAAGGTCTTAGGTCCCGGCATGGAAGGGAGAGGAATCCCGAGAGGTCCCCTAGCAACTCTCATGTGGACTGGCCTTTCCTGATGCCACCAGAGCGCGTCCCTGAGGTCCCCGTCGTAACTCGAGAAGACCTGCCGCAACTCGAGAAAATCCAGGAGGTTCTCCCCTCCAGGAGAGGTGAGGCCCATTTCCGCTGAGGCATCTCGAGGCTGATCACACCTCCCCTCTGGAACTTCGAAAGGGTCCTTCACACCCTTGGTGCAAATCAAGAAGTTCCCCGACATACCCGTCTCCACTCGAGAGGAATCACGAGGGTCCCGCCCACATCCAGAGGAGCCCCGTTCCCGCCTCGTAGCTCGAGATGAGGGATCCTTTCCCTGCTTCTTCGGGAAAGAGTTCCCGGCGTTCCCGTCGCATCTCAAGAGGAGGCCCTCTCAACAGAAACGGCGAGAGGATCTCCAGGGTCGTGCCACCATTCCAAGAGTTCCCCAGATGTCTCAGTCCCTTCCAGAGGAACCTCTTTTCCCTTCATCGGCTCGTCTTTCACGCCGAGGATTGACTCACACCAAGGTGGCACGTGGCACAGCCCTGTGGGAAAGCCTCGTGAGAAAGCCTCGAGGGACAGCCTCGTGGGAAAGCCACAGATCCCTTGATCCACGTGACAGAAAGCGTGACACTACTGCTTCAGTTCAGGAGGAAAGCCCACTTGCATGCCTCCACTCGAGACGATGCCTGACTCCCCTGGGGAGACTCAGAAGCACCCCAAGTTCCATGGCAACACTGGAGAGGAATCCTCAGGTTCCGGCCCCGACTCCACACCTGGTCTTAACCACGGCATGGACTGGAGAGGAATCCCGAGATGGCCCCTAGCAACTCGCATGGGGATTGGCCTTTCCTGAGGCCACCAGAGCGGGTCCCTGAGGTCCCCATCGTAACTCGAGAATACCTGCCGCAACTCGAGAAAATCCAGGAGGTTCTCCCCTCCAGGCGAGATGAGGCCCATTTCCGCTGAGGCGTCTCGAGGCTGATCACACCTCACCTCTGGAACTTCGAAAGGGTCCTTCACACCCTTGGTGCAAATCAAGAAGTTCCCCGACATACCCGTCTCCACTCGAGAGGAATCACGAGGGTCCCGCCCACATCCAGAGGAGCCCCGTTTCCGCCTCGTAGCTCGAGATGAGGGATCCTTTCCCTGCTTCGTCGGGAGAGAGTTCCCGGCGTTCCTGTCGCATCTCAAGAGGAGGTCCTCTCAACAGGAACAGCGAGAGGAACTCCAGGGTCGTGCCACCATTCCAAGAGTCCCCCAGATGTCTCAGTCCATTCCAGAGGAACCTCTTTTCCCTTCACCGGCTCGTCTTTCAGGCCGAGGATCAACTCCCACCAAGGTGGCACGTGGCACAGTCCTGTGGGAAAGCCTCGTGGGAAAGCCTCGAGGGACAGCCTCGAGGGAAAGCCACAGATCCCTTGATCCAGGTGACAGGAAGCGTGACACTAATGCTTCAGCTCGGGAGGAAAGCACACGTGCATGACCCCACTCGAGACGATGCCCGACTCCACTCGGGAGACTCAGAAGCACTGCAAGATCAATGGCAACACTGGAGAGGAATCCTCAGGTTCCGGCCCCGACTCCACACAAGGACTGAGGCCCCGGCATGGACGGGAGAGAAATCCCGAGAGGTCCCCTAGCAACTCGCATGGGGACTGGCGTTTTCTGAGGCCACCAGAGCGGGTCCCTGAGGTCCCATTCGTAACTCGGGAAGACCTGTCGCAACTCGAGAAAATCCAGGAGGTTCTCCCCTCCAGGCGAGATGAGGCCCATTTCCGCTGAGGCGTCTCGAGGCTGATCACACCTCACCTCTGGAACTTCGAAAGGGTCCTTCACACCCTTGGTGCAAATCAAGAAGTTCCACGACATACCTGTCTCCACTCGAGAGGAATCACGAGGGTCCCGCCCACATCCAGAGGAGCCCCGTTTCCGCCTCGTAGCTCGAGATGAGGGATCCTTTCCCTGCTTCGTCGGGAAAGAGTTCCCGGCGTTCCCGTCGCATCTCAAGAGGAGGCCCTCTCAACAGGAACGGCGAGAGGAACTCCAGGGTCGTGCCACCATTCCAAGAGTCCCCCAGATGTCTCAGTCCATTACAGAGGAACCTCTTTTCCCTTCATCGGCTCATCTTTCACGCCGAGGATCGACTCCCACCAAGGTGGCACGTGGTACAGCCCTGTGGGAAAGCCTCGTGGGAAAGCCTCGAGGGACAGCCTCGAGGGAAAGCCACAGATCCCTTGATCCACGTGACAGGAAGCGTGACACTACTGCTTCAGTTCGGGAGGAAAGCCCACTTGCATGCCTCCACTCGAGACGATGCCTGACTCCCCTGGGGAGACTCAGAAGCACCCCAAGATCCATGGAAACACTGGAGAGGAATCCTCAGGTTCTGGCCCCGACTCCACACCAGGTCTTAACCCAGGCATGGACGGGAGAGAAATCCCGAGAGGTCCCCTAGCAACTCGCATGGGGACTGGCCTTTCCTGAGGCCACCAGAGCGGGTCTCTGAGGTCGCATTCGTAACTCGGGAAGACCTGCCGCAACTCGAGAAAACCCAGGAGGTTCTCCCCTCCACGCGAGATGAGGCCCATTTCCGCTGAGGCGTCTCGAGGCTGACCACACCTCACCTCTGGAACTTCGAAAGGGTCCTTCACACCCTTGGTGCAAATCAAGAAGTTCCCCGACATACCCGTCTCCACTTGAGAGGAATCACGAGGGTCCCGCCCACATCCAGAGGAGCCCCGTTTCCGCCTCGTAGCTCAACATGAGGGATCCATTCCCTGCTTCGTCGGGAAAGAGTTCCTGGCGTTCCCGTCGCATCTCAAGAGGAGGCCCTCTCAACAGGAACGGCGAGAGGAACTCCAGGGTCGTGCCACCATTCCCAGAATCCCCCAGATGTCTCAGTCCATTTCAGAGGAACCACTTTTCCCTTCACCGGCTCGTCTTTCAGCCCGAGGATCGACTCACACAAAGGTGGCACGTGGCACAGCCCTGTGGGAAAGCCCCGTGGGAAAGCCCCCATCGGAAGCCTCGAGGGAATCCCCAGATCCCTTGATCCACGTGACAGGAAGCGTGACACTATTGCCGCAACTCGGGAGGAAAGCGCACGTGCAGGCCCCCACTCGAGACGAGGCCTGACTCCCCTGGGGAGACTCAGAAGCACCCCAAGATCCATGGCAACACTGGAGAGGAATCCGCAGGTTCCGGCCCCGACTCCACACAAGGACTGAGGCCGCTGCATGGACGGGAGACGAATCCCGAGAGATCCCAGAGCACCTCGCATGGGGACTGGCCTTTCCTGAGGCCACCAGAGCGGGTCCCTGAGGTCCCCGTCGTAAGTCGAGAAGACCTGCCGCAACTCGAGAAAATCCAGGAGGTTCTCCCCTCCAGGCGAGATGAGGCCCATTTCCGCTGAGGTGTCTCGAGGCTGATCACACCTCACTTCTGGAACTTCGAAAGGGTCCTTCACACCCTTGGTGCAAATCAAGAAGTTCCCCGACATACCCGTCTCCACTCGAGAGGAAACACGAGGGTCCCGCCCACATCCAGAGGAGCCCCGTTTCCGCCTCGTAGCTCGAGATGAGGGATCCTTTCCCTGCTTCGTCGGGAAAGAGTTCCCGGCGTTCCCGTCGCATCTCAAGAGGAGGCCCTCTCAACAGGAATGGCGAGAGGAACTCCAGGGTCGTGCCACCATTCCAAGAGTCCCCCAGATGTCTCAGTCCATTCCAGAGGAACCTCTTTTCCCTTCACCGGCTCGTCTTTCACGCCGAGGATCGACTCCCACCAAGGTTGCTCGTGGCATAGCCCCGTGGGAAAGCCTCGTGGGAAAGCCTCGAGGGACAGCTCGAGGGAAAGCCACAGATCCCTTGATCCACGTGACAGGAAGCGTGACACTACTGCTGCAGCTCGGGAGGAAAGCGCACGTGCATGCCCCCACTCGAGACGATGCCCGACTCCACTGGGAAGACTCAGAAGAACCCCAAGATCCTTGGCAACAGTGGAGAGGAATCCTCAGGTTCCGGCACCGACTCCACACAAGGACTGAGGCCCCGGCATGGACGGGAGAGAAATCCCGAGAGGTCCCCTAGCAACTCGCATGGGGACTGGCCTTTCCTGAGGCCACCAGAGCGGGTCCCTGAGGTCCCATTCGTAACTCGGGAAGACCTGCCGCAACTCGAGAAAATCCAGGAGGTTCTCCCCTCCAGGCGAAATGAGGCCCATTTCCGCTGAGGCGTCTCAAGGCTGATCACACCTCACCTCTGGAACTTCGAAAGGGTCCTTCAAACCCTTGGTGCAAATCAAGAAGTTCCCCGACATACCCGTCTCCACTCGAGAGGAAACACGTGGGTCCCGCCCACATCCAGAGGAGCCCCGTTTCCACCTCTTAGCTCGAGATGAGGGATCCTTTCCCTGCTTCGTCGGGAAAGAGTTCCCGGCGATCCCGTCGCATCTCAAGAGGAGGCCCTCTCAACAGGAACGGCGAGAGGAACTCCAGGGTCGTGCCACCATTCCAAGAGTCCCCCAGATGTCTCAGTCCATTCCAGAGGAACCTCTATTCCGTTCACCGGCTCGTCTTTCATGCCGAGGATCGACTCACACCAAGGTGGCACGTGGCAAAGCCCGGTGGGAAAGCCTCGTGGGAAAGCCTCGAGGGACAGCCTCGAGGGAAAGCCACAGATCCCTTGATCCACGTGACAGGAAGCGTGACACTACTGCTTCAGTTCGGGAGGAAAGCCCACTTGCATGCCTCCACTCAAGACGATGCCTGACTCCCCTGGGGAGACTCAGAAGCACCCCAAGATCCATGGCAACACTGGAGAGGAATCCTCAGGTTCCGGCCCCGACTCCACACCAGGTCTTAACGCCGGTATGGACGGGAGAGGAATCCCGAGATGGCCCCTAGCAACTCGCATGGGGACTGGCCTTTCCTGAGGCCACCAGAGCGGGTCCCTGAGGTCCCCGTCGTAACTCGAGAATACCTGCCGCAACTCGAGAAAATCCAGGAGGTTCTCCCCTCCAGGCGAGATGAGGCCCATTTCCGCTGAGGCGTCTCGAGGCTGATCACACCTCACCACTGGAACTTCGAAAGGGTCCTTCACACCCTTGGTGCAAATCAAGAAGTTCCCCGACATACCCGTCTCCACTCGAGAGGAATCACGAGGGTCCCGCCCACATCCAGAGGAGCCCCGTTTCCGCCTCGTAGCTCGAGATGAGGGATCCTTTCCCTGCTTCGTCGGGAAAGAGTTCCCGGCGTTCCCGTCGCATCTCAAGAGGAGGCCCTCTCAACAGGAACGGCGAGAGGAACTCCAGGGTCGTGCCACCATTCCAAGAGTCCCCCAGATGTCTCAGTCCATTCCAGAGGAACCTCTTTTCCCTTCACCGGCTCGTCTTTCAGGCCGAGGATCGACTCCCACCAAGGTGGCACGTGGCACAGCCCTGTGGGAAAGCCTCGTGGGAAAGCCTCGAGGGAAAGCCACAGATCCCTTGATCCACGTGACAGGAAGCGTGACACTACTGCTGCAGCTCAGGAGGAAAGCGCACGTGCATGCCCCCTCTCGAGACCATGCCTGACTCCCCTGGGGAGACTCAGAATCACCCCAAGATCCATGGTAACACTGGAGAGGAATCCTCAGGTTCCGGCCCCGACTCCACACAAGGTCTTAGGCCCCGGCATGAACGGGAGAGGAATCCCGAGATGGCCCCTAGCACCTCGCATTGGGACTGGCCTTTCCTGAGGCCACCAGAACGGGTCCCTGAGGTCCCCATCGTAAGTCGAGAAGACCTGCCGCAACTCGAGAAAATCCAGGAGGTTCTCCCCTCCAGGCGAGATGAGGCCAATTCCGCTGAGGCGTCTCGAGGCTGATCACACCTCACCTCTGGAACTTCGAAAGGCTCCTTCACACCCTTGGTGCAAATCAAGAAGTTCCCCGACATACCCGTCTCCACTCGAGAGGAATCACGAGGGTCCCGCCCACATCCAGAGGAGCCCCGTTTCCGCCTCGTAGCTCGAGATGAGGGATCCTTTCCCTGCTTCGTCGGGAAAGAGTTCCCGGCGATCCCGTCGCATCTCAAGAGGAGGCCCTCTCAACAGGAATGGCGAGAGGAACTCCAGGGTCGTGCCACCATTCCAAGAGTCCCCCAGATGTCTCAGTCCATTCCAGAGGAACCTCTATTCCTTTCACCGGCTCGTCTTTCATGCCGAGGATCGACTCCCACCAAGGTGGCACGTGGCAAAGCCCGGTGGGAAAGCCTCGTGGGAAAGCCTCGAGGGACAGCCTCGAGGGAAAGCCACAGATCCCTTGATCCACGTGACAGGAAGCGTGACACTATTGCCGCAACTCGGGAGGAAAGCGCACGTGCATGCCCCCACTCGAGACGAGGCCTGACTCCCCTGGGGAGACTGAGAAGCACCCCAAGATCCATGGCAACACTGGAGAGGGATCCTCAGGTTCCGGCCCCGACTCCACACAAGGACTGAGGCCGTGGCATGGACGGGAGAGGAATCCCTAGAGGTCCCCTAGCACCTCGCATGGGGACTGGCCTTTCCTGAGGCCACCAGAGCGGGTCCCTGAGGTCCCATTCGTAACTCGGTAAGACCTGTCGCAACTCGAGAATATCCAGGAGGTTCTCCCCTCCAGGCGAGATGAGGCCCATTTCCGCTGAGGCGTCTCGAGGCTGATCACACCTCACCTCTGGAACTTCGAAAGGGTCCTTCACACCCTTGGTGCAAATCAAGAAGTTTCCCGACATACCCGTCTCCACTCGAGAGGAATCACGAGGGTCCCGCCCACATCCAGAGGAGCCCCGTTTCCGCCTCGTAGCTCGAGATGAGGGATCCTTTCCCTGCTTCGTCGGGAAAGAGTTCCCGGCGTTCCCGTCGCATCTCAAGAGGAGGCCCTCTCAACAGGAATGGCGAGAGGAACTCCAGGGTCGTGCCACCACTCCAAGAGTCCCCCTGATGTCTCAGTCCATTCCAGAGGAACCTCTTTTCCCTTCACCGGCTCGTCTTTCACGCCGAGGATAGACTCCCACCAAGGTGGCACGTGGCACAGCCCTGTGGGAAAGCCTCGTGGGAAAGCCTCGTGGGAATGCCTCGAGGGAAAGCCACAGATCCCTTGATCCACGTGATATGAAGCGTGACACTACTCCTGCAGCTTGGGAGGAAAGCGCACGTGCATGCCCCCACTCGAGACGAGGCCTGACTCCCCTGGGGAGACTCAGAAGCACCCCAAGATCCATGGCAACACTGGAGAGGAATCCTCAGGTTCCGGCCCCGACTCCACACAAGGTCTTAGGCCACGGCATAGACGGGAGAGGTATCCCGAGATGGCCCCTAGCAACTCACATGGGGACTGGCCTTTCCTGAGGCCACCAGAGCGGGTCCCTGAGGTCCCCGTCGTAAATCGAGAAGACCTGCCGCAACTCGAGAAAATCCAGGAGGTTCTCCCCTCGAGGCCAGATGAGGCGATTTCCGCTGAGGCGTCTCGAAGCTGATCACACCTCACCTCTGGAACTTCGAAAGTGTCCTTCACACCCTTGGTGCAAATCAAGAAGTTCCCCGACATACCCGTCTCCACTCGAGAGGAAACACGAGGGTCCCGCCGACATCCAGAGGAGCCCCGTTTCCGCCTCGTAACTCAAGTTGAGGTATCCTTTCCCTGCTTCATCGGGATAGCGTTCCCGGCGTTCCCGTCGCATCTCAAGAGGAGGCCCTCTCAACAGGAACGGCTAGAGGAATTCCAGGGTCGTGCCAGCATTCCAAGAGTCCCCCTGATGTCTCAGTCCATACCAGGGGAACCTCTTTTCCCTATACCGGCTCGTTTTTCACGCCGAGGATCGACTCACACCAAGGTGGCACTTGGCACAGCCCTGTGGGAAAACCTCTTGGGAAAGCCTCGAGGGACAGCCTCGAGGGAAAGCCACAGATCCCTTGATCCACGGGACAGGAAGCGTGACACTACTGCTGCAGCTCGGGAGGAAAGCGCACGTGCATGCCCCTACTCGAGACGAGGCGTGACTCCCCTGGGGAGACTCAGAAGCACCCCAAGATCCATGGCAACACTGGAGAGAAATCCTCAGGTTCCGGCCCCGACTCCACACAAGGTCTTAGGCCCCTGCATGGACGGAGAGGTATCCCGAGATGGCCCCTAGAAACTCACATGGGGACTGGCCTTTCCTGAGGCCACCAGAGCGGGTCCCTGAGGTCCCCGTCGTAACTCGAGAAGACCTGCCGCAACTCGAGAAAATCCAGGAGGTTCTCCCTTCGAGGCGAGATGAGGCCCATTTCCGCTGAGGCGTCTCGAGGCTGATCACACCTCACCTCTGGAACTTCGAAAGGGTCCTTCACACCCTTGGTGCAAATCAAGAAGTTCTCCACATACCCGTCTCCACTCGAGAGGAAACACGAGGGTCCCGCCCACATCCAGAGGAGCCGCGTTTCCGCCTCGTAGCTCGAGATGAGGGATCCTTTCCCTGCTTCGTCGGGAGAGAGTTCCCGGCGTTCCCGTCGCACCTCAAGAGGAGTCCCTCTCAACAGGAACGGCGAGAGGAACTCCAGGGTCGTGCCACCATTCCAAGAGTCCCCCAGATGTCTCAGTCCATACCAGAGGAACCTCTTTTCCCTACACCGGCTCGTCTTTCACGCCGAGGATCGACTCACACCAAGGTGGCACGTGGCACAGCCCTGTGGGAAAGCCTCGTGGGAAAGCCTCGAGGGAGAGCCTCGAGGGAAAGCCACAGATCCCTTGATCTACGTGACAGTAAGCGTGACACTACTGCTTCAGTTCGGGAGGAAAGCCCACTTGCATGCCTCCACTCGAGACGAGGCCTGACTCCCCTGGGGAGACTCAGAAGCACCCCAAGTTCCATGGCAACACTGGAGAGGAATCCTCAGGTTCCAGCCCCGACTCCACACCTGGTCTTAACCACGGCATGGACTGGAGAGGAATCCCGAGATGGCCCCTAGCAACTCGCATGGGGATTGGCCTTTCCTGAGGCCACCAGAGCGGGTCCCTGAGGTCCCCATCGTAACTCGAGAATACCTGCCGCAACTCGAGAAAATCCAGGAGGTTCTCCCCTCCAGGCGAGATGAGGCCCATTTCCGCTGAGGCGTCTCGAGGCTGATCACACCTCACCTCTGGAACTTCGAAAGGGTCCTTCACACCCTTGGTGCAAATCAAGAAGTTCCCCGACATACCCGTCTCCACTCGAGAGGAATGACGAGGGTCCCGCCCACATCCAGAGGAGCCCCGTTTTCGCCTCGTAGCTCGAGATGAGGGATCCTTTCCCTGCTTCGTCGGGAAAGAGTTCCCGGCGTTCCTGTCGCATCTCAAGAGGAGGCCCTCTCAACAGGAACAGCGAGAGGAACTCCAGGGTCGTGCCACCATTCCAAGAGTCCCCCAGATGTCTCAGTCCATTCCAGAGGAACCTCTTTTCCCTTCACCGGCTCGTCTTTCAGGCCGAGGATCAACTCCCACCAAGGTGGCACGTGGCACAGTCCTGTGGGAAAGCCTCGTGGGAAACCTCGAGGGACAGCCTCGAGGGAAAGCCACAGATCCCTTGATCCAGGTGACAGGAAGCGTGACACTACTGCTTCAGCTCGGGAGGAAAGCGCACGTGCATGACCCCACTCGAGACGATGCCCGACTCCACTCGGGAGACTCAGAAGCACTGCAAGATCAATGGTAACACTGGAGAGGAATCCTCAGGTTCCGGCCCCGACTCCACACAAGGACTGAGGCCCCGGCATGGACGGGAGAGGAATCCCTAGAGGTCCCCTAGCACCTCGCATTGGGACTGGCCTTTCCTGAGGCCACCAGAGCGGGTCCCTGAGGTCCCCATCGTAAGTCGAGAAGTCCTGCCGCAACTCGAGAAAATCCAGGAGGTTCTCCCCTCCAGGCGAGATGAGGCCATTTCCGCTGAGGCGTCTCGAGGCTGATCACACCTCACCTCTGGAACTTCGAAAGGCTCCTTCACACCCTTGGTGCAAATCAAGAAGTTCCCTGACATACCCGTCTCCACTCGAGAGGAAACACGAGGGTCCCGCCCACATCCAGAGGAGCCCCGTTTCCGCCTCGTAGCTCGAGATGAGGGATCCTATCCCTGCTTCGTCGGGCAAGAGTTCCCGGCATTCCCGTCGCATCTCAAGAGGAGGCCCTCTCAACAGGAATGGCGAGAGGAACTCCAGGGTCGTGCCACCATTCCAAGAGTCCCCCAGATGTCTCAGTCCATTCCAGAGGAACCTCTTTTCCCTTCACCGGCTCGTCTTTCACGCCGAGGATCGACTCACACCAAGGTTGCACGTGGCATAGCCCCGTGGGAAAGCCTCGTGGGAAAGCCTCGAGGGACAGCCTCGAGGGAAAGCCACAGATCCCTTGATCCACGTGACAGGAAGCGTGACACTACTGCTGCAGATCGGGAGGAAAGCGCACGTGCATGCCCCCAATCGAGACGAGGCCTGACTCCCCTGGGGAGACTGAGAAGCACCCCAAGATCCATGGCAACACTGGAGAGGAATCCTCAGGTTCCGGCCCCGACTCCACACAAGGTCTTAAGCCCCGGCATGGACGGAGAGGAATCCCGGGATGGCCCCTAGCAACTCGCATGGGGACTGGCCTTTCCTGAGGCCACCAGAGCGGGTCCCTGAGGTCCCATTCGTAACTCGGGATGACCTGCCGCAACTCGAGAAAATCCAGGAGGTTCTCCCCTCCAGGCGAGATGAGGCCCATTTCCGCTGAGGCGTCTCGAGGCTGATCACACCTCACCTCTGGAACTTCGAAAGGGTCCTTCACACCCTTGGTGCAAATCAAGAAGTTCCCCGACATACCCGTCTGCACTCGAGAGGAATCACGAGGGTTCCGCCCACATCCAGAGGAGCCCCGTTTCCGCCTCGTAGCTCGAGATGAGGGATCCTTTCCCTGCTTCGTCGGGAAAGAGTTCCCGGCGTTTCCGTCGCATCTCAAGAGGAGGCCCTCTCAACAGGAACGGCGAGAGGAACTCCAGGGTCGTGCCACCATTCCAAGAGTCCCCCAGATGTCTCAGTCCATTCCAGAGGAACCTCTTTTCTCTTCATCGGCTCGCTTTCACGCCGAGGATCGACTCCCACCAAGGTGGCACGTGGCACAGCCCTGTGGGAAAGCCTCGTGGGAAAGCCTCGAGGGACAGCCTCGAGGGAAAGACACAGATCCCTTGATCTACGTGACAGGAAGCATGACACTACTGCTTCAGTTCGGGAGGAAAGCCCACTTGCATGCCTCCACTCGAGACGATGCCTGACTCCCCTGGGGAGACTCAGAATCACCCCAAGATCCATGGCAACACTGGAGAGGAATCCTCAGGTTCCGGCCCCGACTCCACACAAGGTCTTAGGCCCCGGCATGAACGGGAGAGGAATCCCGAGATGGCCCCTAGCACCTCGCATTGGGACTGGCCTTACCTGAGGCCACCAGAACGGGTCCCTGAGGTCCCCATCGTAAGTCGAGTAGACCTGCCGCAACTCGAGAAAATCCAGGAGGTTCTCCCCTCCAGGCGAGATGAGGCCATTTCCGCTGAGGCGTCTCGAGGCTGATCACACCTCACCTCTGGAACTTCGAAAGGCTCCTTCACACCCTTGGTGCAAATCAAGAAGTTCCCCGACATACCCGTCTCCACTCGAGAGGAATCACGAGGGTCCCGCCCACATCCAGAGGAGCCCCGTTTCCGCCTCGTATCTCGAGATGAGGGATCCTTTCCCTGCTTCGTCGGGAAAGAGTTCCCGGCGATCCCGTCGCATCTCAAGAGGAGGCCCTCTCAACAGGAACGGCGAGAGGAACTCCAGGGTCGTGCCACCATTCCAAGAGTCCCCCAGATGTCTCAGTCCATTCCAGAGGAACCTCTATTCCTTTCACCGGCTCGTCTTTCATGCCGAGGATCGACTCCCACCAAGGTGGCACGTGGCAAAGCCCGGTGGGAAAGCCTCGTGGGAAAGCCTCGAGGGACAGCCTCGAGGGAAAGCCACAGATCCCTTGATCCACGTGACAGGAAGCGTGACACTATTACCACAACTCGGGAGGAAAGCGCACGTGCATGCCCCCACTCGAGACGAGGCCTGACTCCCCTGGGGAGACTCAGAAGCACCCCAAGATCCATGGCAACACTGGAGAGGAATCCGCAGGTTCCGGCCCCGACTCCACACAAGGACTGAGGCCGCTGCATGGACGGGAGAGGAATCCCGAGAGATCCCCGAGCACCTCGCATGGGGACTGGCCTTTCCTGAGGCCACCAGAGCGGGTCCCTGAGGTCCCCGTCGTAAGTCGAGAAGACCTGCCGCAACTCGAGAAAATCCAGGAGGTTCTCCCCTCCAGGCGAGATGAGGCCCATTTCCGCTGAGGCGTCTCGAGGCTGATCACACCTCACTTCTGGAACTTCGAAAGGGTCCTTCACACCCTTGGTGCAAATCAAGAAGTTCCCCGACATACCCATCTCCACTCGAGAGGAAAGACGAGGGTCCCGCCCACATCCAGAGGAGCCCCGTTTCCGCCTCGTAGCTCGAGATGTGGGATCCTTTCCCTGCTTCCTCGGGAAAGAGTTCCCGGCGTTCCCGTCGCATCTCAAGAGGAGGCCCTCTCAACAGGAACGGCGAGAGGAACTCCAGCGTCGTGCCACCATTCCAAGAGTCCCCCAGATGTCTCAGTCCATTCCAGAGGAACCTCTTTTCCCTTCACCGGCTCATCTTTCACACCGATGATCGACTCCCAACAAGGTGGCACGTGGCATAGCCCCGTGGGAAAGCCTCGTGGGAAAGCCTCGAGGGACAGCCTCGAGGGAAAGCCACAGATCCCTTGATCCACGTGACAGGAAGCGTGACACTATTGCTGCAGCTCAGGAGGAAAGTCCACGTGCATGCCCCCACTCGAGACGAGGCCTGACTCCCCTGGGGAGACTGAGAAGCACCCCAAGATCCATGGCAACACTGGAGAGGAATCCTCAGGTTCCGGCCCCGACTCCACACAAGGACTGAGGCCCCGGCATGGACGGGAGAGAAATCCCGAGAGGTCCCCTAGCAACTCGCATGGGGACTGGCCTTTCCTGAGGCCACCAGAGCGGGTCCCTGAGGTCCCCATCGTAAGTCGAGAAGTCCTGCCGCAACTCGAGAAAATCCAGGAGGTTCTCCCCTCCAGGCGAGATGAGGCCATTTCCGCTGAGGCGTCTCGAGGCTGATCACACCTCACCTCTGGAACTTCGAAAGGCTCCTTCACACCCTTGGTGCAAATCAAGAAGTTCCCTGACATACCCGTCTCCACTCGAGAGGAAACACGAGGGTCCCGCCCACATCCAGAGGAGCCCCGTTTCCGCCTCGTAGCTCGAGATGAGGGATCCTTTCCCTGCTTCGTCGGGAAAGAGTTCCCGGCGTTCCCGTCGCATCTCAAGAGGAGGCCCTCTCAACAGGAATGGCGAGAGGAACTCCAGAGTCGTGCCACCATTCCAAGAGTCCCCCAGATGTCTCAGTCCATTCCAGAGGAACCTCTTTTCCCTTCACCGGCTCGTCTTTCACGACGAGGATCGACTCCCACCAAGGTTGCACTTGGCATAGCCCCGTGGGAAAGCCTCGTGGGAAAGCCTCGAGGGACAGCCTCGAGGGAAAGCCACAGATCCCTTGATCCACGTGACAGGAAGCGTGACACTACTGCTGCAGTTCGGGAGGAAAGCGCACGTGCATGCCCCCAATCGAGACGGGGCCTGACTCCCCTGGGGAGACTGAGAAGCACCCCAAGATCCATGGCAACACTGGAGAGGAATCCTCAGGTTCCGGCCCCGACTCCACACAAGGTCTTAAGCCCCGGCATGGACGGGAGAGGAATCCCGGGATGGCCCCTAGCAACTCGCATGGGGACTGGCCTTTCCTGAGGCCACCAGAGCGGGTCCCTGAGGTCCCATTCGTAACTCGGGATGACCTGCCGCAACTCGAAAAAATCCAGGAGGTTCTCCCCTCCAGGCGAGATGAGGCCCATTTCCGCTGAGGCGTCTCGAGGCTGATCACACCTCACCTCTGGAACTTAGAAAGGGTCCTTCACACCCTTGGTGCAAATCAAGAAGTTCCCCGACATACCCGTCTGCACTCGAGAGGAATCACGAGGGTTCCGCCCACATCCAGAGGAGCCCCGTTTCCGCCTCGTAGCTCGAGATGAGGGATCCTTTCCCTGCTTCGTCGGGAAAGAGTTCCCGGCGTTTCCGTCGCATCTCAAGAGGAGGCCCTCTCAACAGGAACGGCGAGAGGAACTCCAGGGTCGTGCCACCATTCCAAGAGTCCCCCGGATGTCTCAGTCCATTCCAGAGGAACCTCTTTTCTCTTCATCGGCTCGTCTTTCACGCCGAGGATCGACTCCCACCAAGGTGGCACGTGGCACAGCCCTGTGGGAAAGCCTCGTGGGAAAGCCTTGAGGGACAGCCTCGAGGGAAAGACACAGATCCCTTGATCTACGTGACAGGAAGCGTGACACTACTGCTTCAGTTCCGGAGGAAAGCCCACTTGCATGCCTCCACTCGAGACGATGCCTGACTCCCCTGGGGAGACTCAGAATCACCCCAAGATCCATGGCAACACTGGAGAGGAATCCTCAGGTTCCGGCCCCGACTCCACACAAGGTCTTAGGCCCCGGCATGAACGGGAGAGGAATCCCGAGATGGCCCCTAGCACCTCGCATTGGGACTGGCCTTTCCTGAGGCCACCAGAACGGGTCCCTGAAGTCCCCATCGTAAGTCGAGTAGACCTGCCGCAACTCGAGAAAATCCAGGAGGTTCTCCCCTCCAGGCGAGATGAGGCCATTTCCGCTGAGGCGTCTCGAGGCTGATCACACCTCACCTCTGGAACTTCGAAAGGCTCCTTCACACCCTTGGTGCAAATCAAGAAGTTCCCCGACATACCCGTCTCCACTCGAGAGGAATCACGAGGGTCCCGCCCACATCCAGAGGAGCCCCGTTTCCGCCTCGTATCTCGAGATGAGGGATCCTTTCCCTGCTTCATCGGGAAAGAGTTCCCGGCGATCCCGTCGCATCTCAAGAGGAGGCCCTCTCAACAGGAACGGCGAGAGGAACTCCAGGGTCGTGCCACAATTCCAAGAGTCCTCCAGATGTCTCAGTCCATTCCAGAGGAACCTCTTTTCCTTTCACCGGCTCGTCGTTCACGCCGAGGATCGACTCCCACCAAGGAGGCACGTGGCATAGCCCCGTGGGAAAGCCTCGTGGGAAAGCCTCGAGGGACAGCCTCGAGGGAAAGCCACAGATCCCTTGTTCCACGTGACAGGAAGCGTGACATTATTGCTGCAGCTCGGGAGGAAAGCCCACGTGCATGCCCCCACTCGAGACGAGGACTGACTCCCCTGGGGAGACTGAGAAGCACCCCAAGATCCATGGCAACACTGGAGAGGAATCCTCAGGTTCCGGCCCCGACTCCACACAAGGACTGAGGCCGCGGCATGGACGGGAGAGGAATCCCTAGAGGTCCCCTAGCACCTCGCATGGGGACTGGCCTTTCCTGAGGCCACCAGAGCGGGTCCCTGAGGTCCCATTCGTAACTCGGGAAGACCTGTCGCAACTCGAGAAAATCCAGGAGGTTCTCCCCTCCAGGCGAGTTGAGGCCCATTTCCGCTGAGGCGTCTCGAGGCTGATCACATCTCACCTCTGGAACTTCGAAAGGGTCCTTCACACCCTTGGTGCAAATCAAGAAGTTCCCCGACATACCCGTCTCCACTCGAGAGGAATCACGACGGTCCCGCCCACATCCAGAGGAGCCCCGTTTCCGCCTCGTAGCTCGAGATGTGGGATCCTTTCCCTGCTTCCTCGGGAAAGAGTTCCCGGCGTTCCCGTCGCATCTCAAGAGGAGGCCCTCTCAACAGGAACGGCGAGAGGAACTCCAGCGTCGTGCCACCATTCCAAGAGTCCCCCAGATGTGTCAGTCCATTCCAGAGGAACCTCTTTTCCCTTCACCGGCTCATCTTTCACGCCGAGGATCGACTCCCACCAAGGTGGAACGTGGCATAGCCCCGTGGGAAAGCCTCGTGGGAAAGCCTCGAGGGACAGCCTCGAGGGAAAGCCACAGATCCCTTGATCCACGTGACAGGAAGCGTGACACTATTGCTGCAGCTCGGGAGGAAAGTCCACGTGCATGCCCCCACTCGAGACGAGGCCTGACTCCCCTGGGGAGACTGAGAAGCACCCCAAGATCCATGGCAACACTGGAGAGGAATCCTCAGGTTCCGACACCGACTCCACACAAGGACTGAGGCCGCGGCATGGACGGGAGAGGAATCCCGAGAGGTCCCCTAGCACCTCGCATGGGGACTGGCCTTTCCTGAGGCCACCAGAGCGGGTCCCTGAGGTCCCATTCGTAACTCGGGAAGACCTGCCGCAACTCGAGAAAATCCAGGAGGTTCTCCCCTCCAGGCGAGAAGAGGCCCATTTCTGCTGAGGCGTCTCGAGGCTGATCACACCTCACCTCTGGAACCTAGAAAGGGTCCTTCACACCCTTGGTGCAAATCAAGAAGTTCCCCGATATACCCGTCTCCACTCGAGAGGAATCACGCGGGTCCAGCGCACATCCAGAGGAGCCCCGTTTCCGCCTCGTAGCTCGAGATGAGGGATCCTTTCCCTGCTTCGTCGGGAAAGAGTTCCCGGCGTTCCCGTCACATCTCAAGAGGAGGCCCTCTCAACAGGAATGGCGAGAGGAACTCCAGGGTCGTGCCACCACTCCAAGAGTCCCCCTGATGTCTCAGTCCATTCCAGAGGAACCTCTTTTCCCTTCACCGGCTCGTCTTTCACGCCAAGGATATACTCCCACCAAGGTGGCACGTGGCACAGCCCTGTGGGAAAGCTTCGTGGGAAAGCCACGAGGGAAAGCCTCGAGGGAAAGCCACAGATCCCTTGATCCACGTGACAGGAAGCGTGACACTACCGCTGCAGCTCTGGAGGAAAGCGCACGTGCATGCCCCCTCTCGAGATGATGCCCGACTCCCCTGGGGAGACTTAGAAGCACCCCAAGATCCATGGCAACACTGGAGAGGAATCCTCAGGTTCCGACACCGACTCCACACAAGGACTGAGGCCCCGGCATGGACGGGAGAGAAATCCCGAGAGGTCCCCTAGCAACTTGCATGGGGACTGGCCTTTGCTGAGGCCACCAGAGCGGGTCCCTGAGGTCCCCGTCGTAAGTCGAGAAGACCTGCCGCAACTCGAGAAAATCCAGGAGGTTCTCCCCTCCAGGCGAGATGAGGCCCATTTCCGCTGAGGCTTCTCGAGGCTGATCACACCTCACCTCTGGAACTTCCAAAGGGTCCTTCACACCCTTGGTGCAAATCAAGAAGTTCCCCGACATACCCGTCTCCACTCGAGAGGAATCACGAGGGTCCCGCCCACATCCAGAGGAGCCCCGTTTCCGCCTCGTAGCTCGAGATGAGGGATCCTTTCCCTGCTTCGTCGGGAAAGAGTTCCCGGCGTTCCCGTCGCATCTCAAGAGGAGGCCCTCTCAACAGGAATGGCGAGAGGAACTTCAGGGTCGTACCACCACTCCAAGAGTCCCCCTGATGTCTCAGTCCATTCCAGAGGAACCTCTTTTCCCTTCACCGGCTCGTCATTCACGCCGAGGATAGACTCCCACCAAGGTGGCACGTGGCACAGCCCTGTGGGAAAGCCTCGTGGGAAAGCCTCGAGGGAAAGCCTCGAGGGAAAGCCACAGATCCCTTGATCCACGTGACAGGAAGCGTGACACTACTGCTGCAGCTCGGGAGGAAAGCGCACGTGCATACCCCCTCTCGAGACGATGCCTGACTCCCCTGGGGAGACTCAGAAGCACCCCAAGATCCATGGCAACACTGGAGAGGAATCCTCAGGTTCCGGCCCCGACTCCACACAAGGTCTTAAGCCCAGGCATGGACGGGAGAGGAATCCCGAGATGGCCCCTAGCAACTCGCATGGGGACTGGCCTTTCCTGAGGCCACCAGAGCGGGTCCCTGAGGTCCCATTCGTAACTCGGGAAGACCTGCCGCAACTCGAGAAAATCCAGGAGGTTCTCCCCTCCAGGCGAGATGAGGCCCATTTCTGCTGAGGCGTCTCGAGGCTGATCACACCTCACCTCTGGAACCTAGAAAGGGTCCTTCACACCCTTGGTGCAAATCAAGAAGTTCCCCGATATACCCGTCTCCACTCGAGAGGAATCACGCGGGTCCAGCGCACATCCAGAGGAGCCCCGTTTCCGCCTCGTAGCTCGAGATGAGGGATCCTTTCCCTGCTTCGTCGGGAAAGAGTTCCCGGCGTTCCCGTCGCATCTCAAGAGGAGGCCCTCTCAACAGGAATGGCGAGAGGAACTCCAGGGTCGTGCCACCACTCCAAGAGTCCCCCTGATGTCTCAGTCCATTCCAGAGGAACCTCTTTTCCCTTCACCGGCTCGTCTTTCACGCCAAGGATAGACTCCCACCAAGGTGGCACGTGGCACAGCCCTGTGGGAAAGCTTCGTGGGAAAGCCACGAGGGAAAGCCTCGAGGGAAAGCCACAGATCCCTTGATCCACGTGACAGGAAGCGTGACACTACCGCTGCAGCTCTGGAGGAAAGCGCACGTGCATGCCCCCTCTCGAGATGATGCCCGACTCCCCTGGGGAGACTTAGAAGCACCCCAAGATCCATGGCAACACTGGAGAGGAATCCTCAGGTTCCGACACCGACTCCACACAAGGACTGAGGCCCCGGCATGGACGGGAGAGAAATCCCGAGAGGTCCCCTAGCAACTTGCATGGGGACTGGCCTTTGCTGAGGCCACCAGAGCGGGTCCCTGAGGTCCCCGTCGTAACTCGAGAAGACCTGCCGCAACTCGAGAAAATCCAGGAGGTTCTCCCCTCCAGGCGAGATGAGGCCCAATTCCGCTGAGGCTTCTCGAGGCTGATCACACCTCACATCTGGAACTTCCAAAGGGTCCTTCACACCCTTGGTGCAAATCAAGAAGTTCCCCGACATACCCGTCTCCACTCGAGAGGAATCACGAGGGTCCCGCCCACATCCAGAGGAGCCCCGTTTCCGCCTCGTAGCTCGAGATGAGGGATCCTTTCCCTGCTTCGTCGGGAAAGAGTTCCCGGCGTTCCCGTCGCATCTCAAGAGGAGGCCCTCTCAACAGGAATGGCGAGAGGAACTTCAGGGTCGTACCACCACTCCAAGAGTCCCCCTGATGTCTCAGTCCATTCCAGAGGAACCTCTTTTCCCTTCACCGGCTCGTCATTCACGCCGAGGATCGACTCCCACCAAGGTGGCACGTGGCACAGCCCTGTGGGATAGCCTCGTGGGAAAGCCCCCATCGGAAGCCTCGAGGGAATCCACAGATCCCTTGATCCACGTGACAGGAAGCGTGACACTACTGCTGCAGCTCGGGAGGAAAGCGCACGTGCATGCCCCCACTCGAGACGAGGCCTGACTCCCCTTGGGAGACTCAGAAGCACCCCAAGATCCATGGCAACACTGGAGAGGAATCCTCAGGTTCCGGCCCCGACTCCACACAAGGTCTTAAGCCCCGGCATGGACGGGAGAGGAATCCCGAGATGGCCCCTAGCAACTCGCATGGGGACTGGCCTTTCCTGAGGCCACCAGAGCGGGTCCCTGAGGTCCCCGTCGTAACTCGAGAAGACCTGCTGCAACTCGAGAAAATCCAGGAGGTTCTCCCCTCCAGGCGAGATGAGGGCCATTTCCGCTGAGGCGTCTCGAGGCTGATCACACCTCACCTCTGGAACTTCGAAAGGGTACTTCACACCCTTGGTGCAAATCAAGAAGTTCCCCGACATACCCGTCTCCACTCGAGAGGAATCACGAGGGTCCCGCCCACATCCAGAGGAGCCCCTTTTCGCCTCGTAGCTCGAGATGAGGGATCCTTTCCCTGCTTCGTCGTGAAAGAGTTCCCGGCGTTCCCGTCGCATCTCAAGAGGAGGCCCTCTCAACAGGAACGGCGAGAGGAACTCCAGGGTCGTGCCACCATTCCAAGAGTCCCCCAGATATCTCAGTCCATTCCAGAGGAAACTCTTTTCCCTACACCGGCTCGTCTTTCACGCCGAGGATCGACTCCCACCAAGGTGGCACGTGGCACAGCCCTGTGGGAAAGCCTCGTGGGAAAGCCTCGAGGGACAGCCTCGATGGAAAGCCACAGATCCCATGATCCACGTGACAGGTAGCGTGACACAACTGCTGCAGCTCGGGAGGAAAGCGCACGTGCATGCCCCCACTCGAGACGATGCCCGACTCCCCTGGGGAGACTCAGAAGCACCCCAAGATCCATGGCAACACTGGAGAGGAATCCTCAGGTTCCGACACCGACTCCACACAAGGACTGAGGCCCCGGTATGGACGGGAGAGAAATCCCGAGAGGTCCCCTAGCAACTTGCATGGGGACTGGCCTTTGCTGAGGCCACCAGAGCGGGTCCCTGAGGTCCCCGTCGTAACTCGAGAAGACCTGCCGCAACTCGAGAAAATCCAGGAGGTTCTCCCCTCCAGGCGAGATGAGGCCCATTTCCGCTGAGGCTTCTCGAGGCTGATCACACCTCACATCTGGAACTTCCAAAGGGTCCTTCACACCCTTGGTGCAAATCAAGAAGTTCCCCGACATACCCGTCTCCACTCGAGAGGAATCACGACGGTCCCGCCCACATCCAGAGGAGCCCCGTTTCCGCCTCGTAGCTCGAGATGTGGGATCCTTTCCCTGCTTCCTCGGGAAAGAGTTCCCGGCGTTCCCGTCGCATCTCAAGAGGAGGCCCTCTCAACAGGAACGGCGAGAGGAACTCCAGCGTCGTGCCACCATTCCAAGAGTCCCCCAGATGTGTCAGTCCATTCCAGAGGAACCTCTTTTCCCTTCACCGGCTCATCTTTCACGCCGAGGATCGACTCCCACCAAGGTGGAACGTGGCATAGCCCCGTGGGAAAGCCTCGTGGGAAAGCTTCGAGGGACAGCCTCGAGGGAAAGCCACAGATCCCTTGATCCACGTGACAGGAAGCGTGACACTATTGCTGCAGCTCGGGAGGAAAGTCCACGTGCATGCCCCCACTCGAGACGAGGCCTGACTCCCCTGGGGAGACTGAGAAGCACCCCAAGATCCATGGCAACACTGGAGAGGAATCCTCAGGTTCCGACACCGACTCCACACAAGGACTGAGGCCGCGGCATGGACGGGAGAGGAATCCCGAGAGGTCCCCTAGCACCTCGCATGGGGACTGGCCTTTCCTGAGGCCACCAGAGCGGGTCCCTGAGGTCCCATTCGTAACTCGGGAAGACCTGCCGCAACTCGAGAAAATCCAGGAGGTTCTCCCCTCCAGGCGAGAAGAGGCCCATTTCTGCTGAGGCGTCTCGAGGCTGATCACACCTCACCTCTGGAACCTAGAAAGGGTCCTTCACACCCTTGGTGCAAATCAAGAAGTTCCCCGATATACCCGTCTCCACTCGAGAGGAATCACGCGGGTCCAGCGCACATCCAGAGGAGCCCCGTTTCCGCCTCGTAGCTCGAGATGAGGGATCCTTTCCCTGCTTCGTCGGGAAAGAGTTCCCGGCGTTCCCGTCACATCTCAAGAGGAGGCCCTCTCAACAGGAATGGCGAGAGGAACTCCAGGGTCGTGCCACCACTCCAAGAGTCCCCCTGATGTCTCAGTCCATTCCAGAGGAACCTCTTTTCCCTTCACCGGCTCGTCTTTCACGCCAAGGATATACTCCCACCAAGGTGGCACGTGGCACAGCCCTGTGGGAAAGCTTCGTGGGAAAGCCACGAGGGAAAGCCTCGAGGGAAAGCCACAGATCCCTTGATCCACGTGACAGGAAGCGTGACACTACCGCTGCAGCTCTGGAGGAAAGCGCACGTGCATGCCCCCTCTCGAGATGATGCCCGACTCCCCTGGGGAGACTTAGAAGCACCCCAAGATCCATGGCAACACTGGAGAGGAATCCTCAGGTTCCGACACCGACTCCACACAAGGACTGAGGCCCCGGCATGGACGGGAGAGAAATCCCGAGAGGTCCCCTAGCAACTTGCATGGGGACTGGCCTTTGCTGAGGCCACCAGAGCGGGTCCCTGAGGTCCCCGTCGTAAGTCGAGAAGACCTGCCGCAACTCGAGAAAATCCAGGAGGTTCTCCCCTCCAGGCGAGATGAGGCCCATTTCCGCTGAGGCTTCTCGAGGCTGATCACACCTCACATCTGGAACTTCCAAAGGGTCCTTCACACCCTTGGTGCAAATCAAGAAGTTCCCCGACATACCCGTCTCCACTCGAGAGGAATCACGAGGGTCCCGCCCACATCCAGAGGAGCCCCGTTTCCGCCTCGTAGCTCGAGATGAGGGATCCTTTCCCTGCTTCGTCGGGAAAGAGTTCCCGGCGTTCCCGTCGCATCTCAAGAGGAGGCCCTCTCAACAGGAATGGCGAGAGGAACTTCAGGGTCGTACCACCACTCCAAGAGTCCCCCTGATGTCTCAGTCCATTCCAGAGGAACCTCTTTTCCCTTCACCGGCTCGTCATTCACGCCGAGGATAGACTCCCACCAAGGTGGCACGTGGCACAGCCCTGTGGGAAAGCCTCGTGGGAAAGCCTCGAGGGAAAGCCTCGAGGGAAAGCCACAGATCCCTTGATCCACGTGACAGGAAGCGTGACACTACTGCTGCAGCTCGGGAGGAAAGCGCACGTGCATACCCCCTCTCGAGACGATGCCTGACTCCCCTGGGGAGACTCAGAAGCACCCCAAGATCCATGGCAACACTGGAGAGGAATCCTCAGGTTCCGGCCCCGACTCCACACAAGGTCTTAAGCCCAGGCATGGACGGGAGAGGAATCCCGAGTTGGCCCCTAGCAACTCGCATGGGGACTGGCCTTTCCTGAGGCCACCAGAGCGGGTCCCTGAGGTCCCATTCGTAACTCGGGAAGACCTGCCGCAACTCGAGAAAATCCAGGAGGTTCTCCCCTCCAGGCGAGATGAGGCCCATTTCTGCTGAGGCGTCTCGAGGCTGATCACACCTCACCTCTGGAACCTAGAAAGGGTCCTTCACACCCTTGGTGCAAATCAAGAAGTTCCCCGATATACCCGTCTCCACTCGAGAGGAATCACGCGGGTCCAGCGCACATCCAGAGGAGCCCCGTTTCCGCCTCGTAGCTCGAGATGAGGGATCCTTTCCCTGCTTCGTCGGGAAAGAGTTCCCGGCGTTCCCGTCGCATCTCAAGAGGAGGCCCTCTCAACAGGAATGGCGAGAGGAACTCCAGGGTCGTGCCACCACTCCAAGAGTCCCCCTGATGTCTCAGTCCATTCCAGAGGAACCTCTTTTCCCTTCACCGGCTCGTCTTTCACGCCAAGGATAGACTCCCACCAAGGTGGCACGTGGCACAGCCCTGTGGGAAAGCTTCGTGGGAAAGCCACGAGGGAAAGCCTCGAGGGAAAGCCACAGATCCCTTGATCCACGTGACAGGAAGCGTGACACTACCGCTGCAGCTCTGGAGGAAAGCGCACGTGCATGCCCCCTCTCGAGATGATGCCCGACTCCCCTGGGGAGACTTAGAAGCACCCCAAGATCCATGGCAACACTGGAGAGGAATCCTCAGGTTCCGACACCGACTCCACACAAGGACTGAGGCCCCGGCATGGACGGGAGAGAAATCCCGAGAGGTCCCCTAGCAACTTGCATGGGGACTGGCCTTTGCTGAGGCCACCAGAGCGGGTCCCTGAGGTCCCCGTCGTAACTCGAGAAGACCTGCCGCAACTCGAGAAAATCCAGGAGGTTCTCCCCTCCAGGCGAGATGAGGCCCAATTCCGCTGAGGCTTCTCGAGGCTGATCACACCTCACATCTGGAACTTCCAAAGGGTCCTTCACACCCTTGGTGCAAATCAAGAAGTTCCCCGACATACCCGTCTCCACTCGAGAGGAATCACGAGGGTCCCGCCCACATCCAGAGGAGCCCCGTTTCCGCCTCGTAGCTCGAGATGAGGGATCCTTTCCCTGCTTCGTCGGGAAAGAGTTCCCGGCGTTCCCGTCGCATCTCAAGAGGAGGCCCTCTCAACAGGAATGGCGAGAGGAACTTCAGGGTCGTACCACCACTCCAAGAGTCCCCCTGATGTCTCAGTCCATTCCAGAGGAACCTCTTTTCCCTTCACCGGCTCGTCATTCACGCCGAGGATCGACTCCCACCAAGGTGGCACGTGGCACAGCCCTGTGGGATAGCCTCGTGGGAAAGCCCCCATCGGAAGCCTCGAGGGAATCCACAGATCCCTTGATCCACGTGACAGGAAGCGTGACACTACTGCTGCAGCTCGGGAGGAAAGCGCACGTGCATGCCCCCACTCGAGACGAGGCCTGACTCCCCTTGGGAGACTCAGAAGCACCCCAAGATCCATGGCAACACTGGAGAGGAATCCTCAGGTTCCGGCCCCGACTCCACACAAGGTCTTAAGCCCCGGCATGGACGGGAGAGGAATCCCGAGATGGCCCCTAGCAACTCGCATGGGGACTGGCCTTTCCTGAGGCCACCAGAGCGGGTCCCTGAGGTCCCCGTCGTAACTCGAGAAGACCTGCTGCAACTCGAGAAAATCCAGGAGGTTCTCCCCTCCAGGCGAGATGAGGGCCATTTCCGCTGAGGCGTCTCGAGGCTGATCACACCTCACCTCTGGAACTTCGAAAGGGTACTTCACACCCTTGGTGCAAATCAAGAAGTTCCCCGACATACCCGTCTCCACTCGAGAGGAATCACGAGGGTCCCGCCCACATCCAGAGGAGCCCCTTTTCGCCTCGTAGCTCGAGATGAGGGATCCTTTCCCTGCTTCGTCGTGAAAGAGTTCCCGGCGTTCCCGTCGCATCTCAAGAGGAGGCCCTCTCAACAGGAACGGCGAGAGGAACTCCAGGGTCGTGCCACCATTCCAAGAGTCCCCCAGATATCTCAGTCCATTCCAGAGGAAACTCTTTTCCCTACACCGGCTCGTCTTTCACGCCGAGGATCGACTCCCACCAAGGTGGCACGTGGCACAGCCCTGTGGGAAAGCCTCGTGGGAAAGCCTCGAGGGACAGCCTCGATGGAAAGCCACAGATCCCATGATCCACGTGACAGGTAGCGTGACACAACTGCTGCAGCTCGGGAGGAAAGCGCACGTGCATGCCCCCACTCGAGACGATGCCCGACTCCCCTGGGGAGACTCAGAAGCACCCCAAGATCCATGGCAACACTGGAGAGGAATCCTCAGGTTCCGACACCGACTCCACACAAGGACTGAGGCCCCGGTATGGACGGGAGAGAAATCCCGAGAGGTCCCCTAGCAACTTGCATGGGGACTGGCCTTTGCTGAGGCCACCAGAGCGGGTCCCTGAGGTCCCCGTCGTAACTCGAGAAGACCTGCCGCAACTCGAGAAAATCCAGGAGGTTCTCCCCTCCAGGCGAGATGAGGCCCATTTCCGCTGAGGCTTCTCGAGGCTGATCACACCTCACATCTGGAACTTCCAAAGGGTCCTTCACACCCTTGGTGCAAATCAAGAAGTTCCCCGACATACCCGTCTCCACTCGAGAGGAATCACGAGGGTCCCGCCCACATCCAGAGGAACCCCGTTTCCGCCTCGTAGCTCAAGATGAGGGATCCTTTCCCTGCTTCGTCGGGAAAGAGTTCCCGGCGTTCCCGTCGCATCTCAAGAGGAGGCCCTCTCAACAGGAATGGCGAGAGGAACTCCAGGGTCGTACCACCACTCCAAGAGTCCCCCTGATGTCTCAGTCCATTCCAGAGGAACCTCTTTTCCCTTCACCGGCTCGTCATTCACGCCGAGGATAGACTCCCACCAAGGTGGCACGTGGCACAGCCCTGTGGGAAAGCCTCGTGGGAAAGCCTCGAGGGAAAGCCTCGAGGGAAAGCCACAGATCCCTTGATCCACGTGACAGGAAGCGTGACACTACTGCTGCAACTCGGGAGGAAAGCGCACGTGCATACCCCCTCTCGAGACGATGCCTGACTCCCCTGGGGAGACTCAGAAGCACCCCAAGATCCATGGCAACACTGGAGAGGAATCCTCAGGTTCCGGGCCCGACTCCACACAAGGTCTTAAGCCCAGGCATGGACGGGAGAGGAATCCCGAGATGGCCCCTAGCAACTCGCATGGGGACTGGCCTTTGCTGAGGCCACCAGAGCGGGTCCCTGAGGTCCCCGTCGTACCTCGAGAAGACCTGCTGCAAATCGAGAAAATCCAGGAGGTTCTCCCATTCAGGCGAGTTGAGGCCCATTTCCGCTGAGGCGTCTCGAGGCTGATCACACCTCACCTCTGGAACTTCGAAAGGGTCCTTCACACCCTTGGTGCAAATCAAGAAGTTCCCCGACATACCCGTCTCCACTCGAGAGGAATCACGAGGGTCCCGCCCACATCCAGAGGAGCCCCGTTTCCGCCTCGTAGCTCGAGATGAGGGATCCTTTCCCTGCTTCGTCGGGAAAGAGTTCCCGGCGTTCCCGTCACATCTCAAGAGGAGGCCCTCTCAACAGGAACGGCGAGAGGAACTCCAGGGTCGTGCCACCATTCCAAGAGTCCCCCAGATGTCTCAGTCCATTCCAGAGGAACCTCTTTTCCCTACACCGGCTCGTCTTTCACGCCGAGGATCGACTCCCACCAAGGTGGCACGTGGCACAGCCCTGTGGGAAAGCCTCGTGGGTAAACCTCGAGGGACAGCCTCGAGGGAAAGCCACAGATCCCTTGTTCCACGTGACAGGAAGCGTGACACTACTGCTGCAGCTCGGGAGGAAAGCGCACGTGCATACACCCTCTCGAGACGATGCCTGACTCCCCTGGGGAGACTCAGAAGCACCCCAAGATCCATGGCAACACTGGAGAGGAATCCTCAGGTTCCGGCCCCGACTCCACACAAGGACTGAGGCCGCGGCATGGACGGGAGAGGAATCCCGAGAAGTCCCCTAGCACCTCGCATGGGGACTGGCCTTTCCTGAGGCCACCAGAGCGGGTATCTGAGGTCCCCGTCGTAAGTCGAGAAGACCTGCCGCAACTCGAGAAAATCCAGGAGGTTCTCCCCTCCAGGCGAGATGAGGTCATTTCCGCTGAGGCGTCTCGAGGCTGATCACACCTCACCTCTGGAACTTCGAAAGGGTCCTTCACACCCTAGGTGCAAATCAAGAAGTTCCCCGACATACCCGTCTCCACTCGAGAGGAATCACGAGGGTCCCGCCCACATCCAGAGGAGCCCCGTTTCCGCCTCGTAGCTCGAGATGAGGGATCCTTTCCCTGCTTCGTCGGGAAAGAGTTCCCGGCGTTCCCGTCGCATCTCAAGAGGAGGCCCTCTCAACAGGAACGGCGAGAGGAACTCCAGGGTCGTGCCACCATTCCAAGAGTCCCCCAGATGTCTCATTCCATTCCAGAGGAACCTCTTTTCCCTTCACCGGCTCGTCTTTCACGCCGAGGATCGACTCCCACCAAGGTGGCACGGGGCATAGCCCCGTGGGAAAGCCTCGTGGGAAAGCCTCGAGGGACAGCCTCGAGGGAAAGCCACAGATCCCTTGATCCACGTGACAGGAAGCGTGACACTATTGCTGCAGCTCGGGAGGAAAGCGCACGTGCATGCCCCCACTCGAGACGAGGCCTGACTCCCCTGGGGAGACTCAGAAGCACCCCAGATCCATGGCAACACTGGAGAGGAATCCTCAGGTTCCGGCCCCGACTCCACACAAAGTCTTAGGCCCCGGCATGGACGGGAGAGGAATCCCGAGATGGCCCCTAGCAACTCGCATGGGGACTGGCCTTTCCTGAGGCCACCAGAGCAGGTCCGTGAGGTCCCCGTCGTAACTCGAGAAGACCTGCCGCAACTCGAGAAAATCCAGGAGGTTCTCCCCTCCAGTCGAGATGAGGCCCATTTCCGCTGAGGCGTCTGGAGGCTGATCACACCTCACCTCTGGAACTTCGAAAGGGTCCTTCACACCCTTGGTGCAAATCAAGAAGTTCCCCGACATACCCGTCTCCACTCGAGAGGAATCACGAGTGTCCCGCCCACATCCAGAGGAGCCCCTTTTCCGCCTCGTAGCTCGAGATGAGGGATCCTTTCCCTGCTTCGTCGGGAAAGAGTTCCCGGCGTTCCCATCGCATCTCAAGAGGAGGCCCTCTCAACAGGAACGGCGAGAGGAACTCCAGGGTCGTGCCACCATTCCAAGAGTCCCCCAGATGTCTCAGTCCATTCCAGAGGAACCTCTTTTCCCTTCACCGGCTCTTCGTTCAGGACGAGGATCGACTCACACCAAGGTGGCACGTGGCACAGCCCTGTGGGAAAGCCTCGTGGGAAATCCCCCATCGGAAGCCTCGAGGGAATCCACAGATCCCTTGATCCACGTGACAGGAAGCGTGACACTACTGCTGCAGCTCGGGAGGAAAGCGCACGTGCATGCCCCCACTCGAGACGAGGCCTGACTCCCCTGGGAGTCTCAGAAGCACCCCAAGATCCATGGCAACACTGGAGAGGAATCCTCAGGTTCCGGCCCCGACTCCACACAAGGACTGAGGCCGCGGCATGGACGGGAGAGGAATCCCGAGAGGTCCCCTAGCACCTCGCATGGGGACTGGCCTTTCCTGAGGCCACCAGAGCGGGTCCCTGAGGTCCCCGTCGTAAGTCGAGAAGACCTGCCGCAACTCGAGAAAATCCAGGAGGTTCTCCCCTCCAGGCGAGATGAGGCCCATTTCCACTGAGGCGTCTCGAGGCTGATCACACCTCACCTCTGGAACTTCGAAAGGGTCCTTCACACCCTTGGTGCAAATCAAGAAGTTCCCCGACATACCCGTCTCCACTCGAGAGGAATCACGAGGGTCCCGCCCACATCCAGAGGAGCCCCGTTTCCGCCTCGTAGCTCGAGATGAGGGATCCTTTCCCTGCTTCGTCGGGAAAGAGTTCCCGGCGTTCCCGTCGCATCTCAAGAGGAGGCCCTCTCAACAGGAATGGCGAGAGGAACCCCAGGGTCGTACCACCACTCCAATAGTCCCCCTGATGTCTCAGTCCATTCCAGAGGAACCTCTTTTCCCTTCACCGGCTCGTCTTTCACGCCGAGGATAGACTCCCACCAAGGTGGCACGTGGCACAGCCCTGAGGGAAAGCCTCGTGGGAAAGCCTCGAGGGAAAGCCTCGAGGGAAAGCCACAGATCCCTTGATCCACGTGACAGGAAGCGTGACACTACTGCTGCAGCTCGGGAGGAAAGCGCACGTGAATACCCCCTCTCGAGACGATGCCTGACTCCCCTGGGGAGACTCAGAAGCACCCCAAGATCCATGGCAACACTGGAGAGGAATCCTCAGGTTCCGGCCCCGACTCCACACAAGGTCTTAAGCCCCGGCATGGACGGGAGAGGAATTCCGAGATGGCCCCTAGCAACTCGCATGGGGACTGGCCTTTGCTGAGGCCACCAGAGCGGGTCCATGAGGTCCCCGTCGTAACTCGAGAAGACCTGCTGCAAATCGAGGAAATCCAGGAGGTTCTGCCATTCAGGCGAGTTGAGGCCCATTTCCGCTGAGGCGTCTCGAGGCTGATCACACCTCACCTCTGGAACTTCTAAAGTGTCCTTCACACCCTTGGTGCAAATCAAGAAGGTCCCCGACATACCCGTCTCCACTCGAGAGGAATCACGAGGGTCCCGCCCACATCCAGAGGAGCCCTGTTTCCGCCTCGTAGCTCGAGATGAGGGATCCTTTCCCTGCTTCGTCGGGAAAGAGTTCCCGGCGTTCCCGTCGCATCTCAAGAGGAGGCCCTCTCAACAGGAACGGCGAGAGGAACTCCAGGGTCGTGCCACCATTCCAAGAGTCCCCCAGATGTCTCAGTCCATTCCAGAGGAACCTCTTTTCCCTTCACCGGCACTTCGTTCAGGCCGAGGATCGAATCACACCAAGGTGGCACGTGGCACAGCCCTGTGGGAAAGCCTCGTGGGAAAACCCCCATCGGAAGCCTCGAGGGAATCCACAGATCCCTTGATCCACGTGACAGGAAGCGTGACACTACTGCTGCAGCTCGGGAGGAAAGCGCACGTGCATGCCCCCACACGAGACGAGGCCTGACTCCCCTGGGGAGACTCAGAAGCACCCCAAGATCCATGGCAACACTGGAGAGGAATCCTCAGGTTCCGGCCCCGACTCCACACAAGGACTGAGGCCGCGGCATGGACGGGAGAGGAATCCCGAGAGGTCCCCTAGCACCTCGCATGGGGACTGGCCTTTCCTGAGGCCACCAGATCGGGTCCCTGAGGTCCCCGTCGTAAGTCGAGAAGACCTGCCGCAACTCGAGAAAATCCAGGAGGTTCTCCCCTCCAGGCGAGATGAGGCCCATTTCCGCTGAGGCGTCTCGAGGCTGATCACACCTCACCTCTGGAACTTCGAAAGGGTCCTTCACACCCTTGCTGCAAATCAAGAAGTTCCCCGACATACCCGTCTCCACTCGAGAGGAATCACGAGGGTCCCGCCCACATCCAGAGGAGCCCCGTTTCCGCCTCGTAGCTCGAGATGAGGGATCCTTTCCCTGCTTCGTCGGGAAAGAGTTCCCGGCGTTCCCGTCGCATCTCAAGAGGAGGCCCTCTCAACAGGAACGGCGAGAGGAACTCCAGGGTCGTGCCACCACTCCAAGAGTCCCCCTGATGTCTCAGTCCATTCCAGAGGAACCTCTTTTCCCTTCACCGGCTCGTCTTTCACGCCGAGGATAGACTCCCACAAAGGTGGCACGTGGCACAGCCCTGTGGGAAAGCCTCGTGGGAAAGCCTCGAGGGAATGCCTCGAGGGAAAGCCACAGATCCCTTGATCCACGTGACAGGAAGCGTGACACTTCTGCCGCAGCTCGGGAGGAAAGCGCAGGTGCATACCCCCTCTCGAGATGATGCCTGACTCCCCTGGGGAGACTCAGAGGCACCCCAAGATCCATGGCAACACTGGAGAGGAATCCTCAGGTTCCGGCCCCGACTCCACACAAGGTCTTAAGCCCCGGCATGGACGGGAGAGGAATCCCGAGATGGCCCCTAGCAACTCGCATGGGGACTGGCCTTTCCTGAGGCCACCAGAGCGGGTCCCTGAGGTCCCCGTCGTAACTCGAGAAGACCTGCTGCAAATCGAGAAAATCCAGGAGGTTCTCCCATCCAGGCGAGTTGAGGCCCATTTCCGCTGAGACGTCTCGAGGCTGATCACACCTCACCTCTGGAACTTCGAAAGGGTCCTTCACACCCTTGCTGCAAATCAAGAAGTTCCCCGACATACCCGTCTCCACTCGAGAGGAATCACGAGGGTCCCGCCGACATCCAGAGGAGCCCCGTTTCAGCCTCGTAGCTCGAGATGAGGGATCCTTTCCCTGCTTCGTCGGGAAAGAGTTCCCGGCGTTCCCGTCGCATCTCAAGAGGAGGCCCTCTCAACAGGAACGGCGAGAGGAACTCCAGGGTCGTGCCACCATTCCAAGAGTCCCCCAGATATCTCAGTCCATTCCAGAGGAACCTCTTTTCCCTACACCGGCTCGTTTTTCATGCCGAGGATCGACTCCCACCAAGGTGGCACGTGGCACAGCCTTGTGGGAAAGCCTCGTGGGAAAGCCTCGAGGGACAGCCTCGATGGAAAGCTACAGATCCCTTGATCCACGTGACAGGTAGCGTGACACTACTGCTGCAGCTCGGGAGGAAAGCGCACGTGCATGCCCCCACTCGAGACGATGCCCGACTCCCCTGGGGAGACCCAGAAGCACACGAAGATCCATGCCAACACTGGAGAGGAATCCTCAGGTTCCGTCACCGACTCCACACAAGGACTGAGGCCCCGGCATGGACGGGAGAGAAATCCCGAGAGGTCCCCAAGCAACTTGCATGGGTACTGGCCTTTCCTGAGGCCACCAGAGCGGGTCCCTGAGGTCCCATTCGTAACTCGGGAAGACCTGCCGCAACTCGAGAAAATCCGGGAGGTTCTCCCCTCCAGGCGAGATGAGGCCCATTTCCGCTGAGGCGTCTCGAGCCTGATCACGCCTCACCTCTTGAACTTCGAAAGGGTCCTTCACACCCTTGGTGCAAATCAAGAAGTTCCCCGACATACCCGTCTCCACTCGAGAGGAATCACGAGGGTCCCGCCCACATCCAGAGGAGCCCCGTTTCCGCCTCGTAGCTCGAGATGAGGGATCCTTTCCCTGCTTCGTCGGGAAAGAGTTCCCGGCGTTCCCGTCGCATCTCAAGAGGAGGCCCTCTCAACAGGAATGGCGAGAGGGAATCCAGGGTCGTGCCACCACGACAAGAGTCCCCCTGATGTCTCAGTCCATTCCAGAGGAACCTCTTTTCCTTTCACCGGCTCGTCTTTCACGCAGAGGATCGACTCCCACCAAGGTGGCACGTGGCACAGCCCTGTGGGAAAGCCTCGTGGGAAAGCTTCGAGGGAAAGCCTCGAGGGAAAGCCACAGATCCATTGATCCACGTGACAGGAATCGTGACACTACTGCTGCAGCTCGGGAGGAAAGCGCACGTGCATACCCCCTCTCGAGACGATGCCTGACTCCCCTGGGGAGACTCAGAAGCACCCCAAGATCCATGGCAACACTGGAGAGGAATCCTCAGGTTCCGGCCCCGACTCCACACAAGGTCTTAAGCCCCGGCATGGACGGGAGAGGAATCCCGAGATGGCCCCTATCAACTCGCATGGGAACTGGCCTTTACTGAGGCCACCAGAGCGGGTCCCTGAGGTCCCCGTCGTAACTCGAGAAGACCTGCTGCAAATCGAGAAAATCCAGGAGGTTCTCCCATTCAGGCGAGTTGAGGCCCATTTCCGCTGAGGCGTCTCGAGGCTGATCACACCTCACCTCTGGAACTTCGAAAGGGTCCTTCACACCCTTGGTGCAAATCAAGAAGTTCCCCGACATACCCGTCTCCACTCGAGAGGAATCACGAGGGTCCCGCCCACATCCAGAGGAACCCCCGTTTCCGCCTCGTAGCTCGAGATGAGGGATCCTTTCCCTGCTTCGTCGGGAAAGAGTTCCCGGCGTTCCCGTCGCATCTCAAGAGGAGGCCCTCTCAACAGGAACGGCGAGAGGAACTCCAGGGTCGTGCCACCATTCCAAGAGTCCCCCAAATGTCTCAGTCCATTCCAGAGGAACCTCTTTTCCCTTCACCGGCTCTTCGTTCAGGCCGAGGATCGACTCACACCAAGGTGGCACGTGGCACAGCCCTGTGGGAAAGCCTCTTGGGAAAGCCCCCATCGGAAGCCTCGAGGGAATCCACAGATCCCTTGATCCACGTGACAGGAAGCGTGACACTACTGCTGCAGCTCGGGAGGAAAGCGCACGTGCATGCCCCCAATCGAGATGAGGCCTGACTCCCCTGGGGAGACTCAGAAGCAGCCCAAGATCAATGGCAACACTGGACAGGAATCCTCAGGTTCCGGCCCCGACTCCACACAAGGACTGAGGCCGCGGCATGGACGGGAGAGGAATCCCGAGAGGTCCCCTAGCACCTCGCATGGGGACTGGCCTTTCCTGAGGCCACCAGAGCGGGTCCCTGAGGTCCCATTCGTAACTCGGGAAGACCTGCCGCAACTCGAGAAAATCCGGGAGGTTCTCCCCTCCAGGCGAGATGAGGCCCATTTCCGCTGAGGCGTCTCGAGCCTGATCACACCTCACCTCTTGAACTTCGAAAGGGTCCTTCACACCCTTGGTGCAAATCAAGAAGTTCCCCGACATACCCGTCTCCACTCGAGAGGAATCACGAGGGTCCCGCCCACATCCAGAGGAGCCCCGTTTCCGCCTCGTAGCTCGAGATGAGGGATCCTTTCCCTGCTTCGTCGGGAAAGAGTTCCCGGCATTCCCGTCGGATCTCAAGAGGAGGCCCTCTCAACAGGAATGGCGAGAGGAAATCCAGGGTCGTGCCACCACGCCAAGAGTCCCCCTGATGTCTCAGTCCATTCCAGAGGAACCTCTTTTCCTTTCACCGGCTCGTCTTTCACGCCGAGGATCGACTCCCACCAAGGTGGCACGTGGCACAGCCCTGTGGGAAAGCCTCGTGGGAAAGCCTCGAGGGAAAGCCTCGAGGGAAAGCCACAGATCCCTTGATCCACGTGACAGGAATCGTGACACTACTGCTGCAGCTCGGGAGGAAAGCGCACGTGCATACCCCCTCTCGAGACGATGCCTGACTCCCCTGGGGAGACTCAGAAGCACCCCAAGATCCATGGCAACACTGGAGAGGAATCCTCAGGTTCCGGCCCCGACTCCACACAAGGTCTTAAGCCCCGGCATGGACGGGAGAGGAATCCCGAGATGGCCCCTATCAACTCGCATGGGAACTGGCCTTTACTGAGGCCACCAGAGCGGGTCCCTGAGGTCCCCGTCGTAACTCGAGAAGACCTGCTGTAAATCGAGAAAATCCAGGAGGTTCTCCCATTCAGGCGAGTTGAGGCCCATTTCCGCTGAGGCGTCTCGAGGCTGATCACACCTCACCTCTGGAACTTCGAAAGGGTCCTTCACACCCTTGGCACAAATCAAGAAGTTCCCCGACATACCCGTCTCCACTCGAGAGGAATCACGAGGGTCCCGCCCACATCCAGAGGAACCCCCGTTTCCGCCTCGTAGCTCGAGATGAGGGATCCTTTCCCTGCTTCGTCGGGAAAGAGTTCCCGGCGTTCCCGTCGCATCTCAAGAGGAGGCCCTCTCAACAGGAACGGCGAGAGGAACTCCAGGGTCGTGCCACCATTCCAAGAGTCCCCCAAATGTCTCAGTCCATTCCAGAGGAACCTCTTTTCCCTTCACCGGCTCTTCGTTCAGGCCGAGGATCGACTCACACCAAGGTGGCACGTGGCACAGCCCTGTGGGAAAGCCTCTTGGGAAAGCCCCCATCGGAAGCCTCGAGGGAATCCACAGATCCCTTGATCCACGTGACAGGAAGCGTGACAATACTGCTGCAGCTCGGGAGGAAAGCGCACGTGCATGCCCCCAATCGAGACGAGGCCTGACTCCCCTGGGGAGACTCAGAAGCACCCCAAGATCCATGGCAACACTGGACAGGAATCCTCAGGTTCCGGCCCCGACTCCACACAAGGACTGAGGCCGCGGCATGGACGGGAGAGGAATCCCGAGAGGTCCCCTAGCACCTCGCATGGGGACTGGCCTTTCCTGAGGCCACCAGAGCGGGTCCCTGAGGTCCCCGTCGTAACTCGAGAAGACCTGCCGCAACTCGAGAAAATCCAGGAGGTTCTCCCCTCCAGGCGAGATGAGGCCCATTTCCGCTGAGGCGTCTCGAGTCTGATCACACCTCACCTCTGGAACTTCGAAAGGGTCCTTCACACCCTTGGTGCAAATCAAGAAGTTCCCCGACATACCTGTCTCCACTCGAGAGGAAACACGAGGGTCCCGCCCACATCCAGAGGAGCCCCGTTTCCGCCTCGTAGCTCGAGATGAGGGATCCTTTCCCTGCTTCGTCGGGAAAGAGTTCCCGGCGTTCCCGTCGCATCTCAAGAGGAGGCCCTCTCAACAGGAACGGCGAGAGGAACTCCAGGGTCGTGCCACCATTCCAAGAGTCCCCCAGATGTCTCAGTCCATTCCAGAGGAACCTCTTTTCCTTTCACCGGCTCGTCTTTCACGCCGAGGATCGACTCCCACCAAGGTGGCACGTGGCATAGCCCCGTGGGAAAGCCTCGTGGGAAAGCCTCGAGGGACAGCCTCGAGGGAAAGCCACAGATCCCTTGATCCACGTGACAGGAAGCGTGACACTGTTGCTGCAACTCGGGAGGAAAGCGCACGTGCATGCCCCCCTCGAGATGAGTCCTGACTCCCCTGGAGAGACTCAGAAGCACCACAAGATCCATGGCAACACTGGAGAGGAATCCTCAGGTTCCGGCCCCGACTCCACACAAGGACTGAGGACCCGGCATGGACGAGAGAAAAATCCCCATATGTCCCCTAGCAACTCGCATGGGGACTGGCCTTTCCTGAGGCCACCAGAGCGGGTCCCTGAGGTCCCATTCGTAACTCGGGAAGACCTGCGGCAACTCGAGAAAATCCAGGAGGTTCTCCCCTCCAGGCGAGATGAGGCCCATTTCCGCTGAGGCGTCTCGAGGCTGATCACACCTCACCTCTGGAACTTCGAAAGGGTCCTTCACACCCTTGCTGCAAATCAAGAAGTTCCCCGACATACCCGTCTCCACTCGAGAGGAATCACGAGGGTCCCGCCCACATCCAGAGGAGCCCCGTTTCCGCCTCGTAGCTCGAGATGAGGGATCCTTTCCCTGCTTCGTCGGGAAAGAGTTCCCGGCGTTCCCGTCGCATCTCAAGAGGAGGCCCTCTCAACAGGAACGGCGAGAGGAACTCCAGGGTCGTGCCACCACTCCAAGAGTCCCCCTGATGTCTCAGTCCATTCCAGAGGAACCTCTTTTCCCTTCACCGGCTCGTCTTTCACGCCGAGGATAGACTCCCACAAAGGTGGCACGTGGCACAGCCCTGTGGGAAAGCCTCGTGGGAAAGCCTCGAGGGAATGCCTCGAGGGAAAGCCACAGATCCCTTGATCCACGTGACAGGAAGCGTGACACTTCTGCCGCAGCTCGGGAGGAAAGCGCACGTGCATACCCCCTCTCGAGACGATGCCTGACTCCCCTGGGGAGACTCAGAGGCACCCCAAGATCCATGGCAACACTGGAGAGGAATCCTCAGGTTCCGGCCCCGACTCCACACAAGGTCTTAAGCCCCGGCATGGACGGGAGAGGAATCCCGAGATGGCCCCTAGCAACTCGCATGGGGCCTGGCCTTTACTGAGGCCACCAGAGCGGGTCCCTGAGGTCCCCGTCGTAACTCGAGAAGACCTGCTGCAAATCGAGAAAATCCAGGAGGTTCTCCCATCCAGGCGAGTTGAGGCCCATTTCCGCTGAGACGTCTCGAGGCTGATCACACCTCACCTCTGGAACTTCGAAAGGGTCCTTCACACCCTTGGTGCAAATCAAGAAGTTCCCCGACATTCCCGTCTTCACTCGAGAGGAATCACGAGGGTCCCGCCCACATCCAGAGGAGCCCCGTTTCCGCCTCGTAGCTCGAGATGAGGGATCCTTTCCCTGCTTCGTCGGGAAAGAGTTCCCGGCGTTACCGTCGCAGCTCAAGAGGAGGCCCTCTCAACAGGAACGGCGAGAGGAACTCCAGGGTCGTGCCACCATTCCAAGAGTCCCCCAGATGTCTCAGTCCATTCCAGAGGAAACTCTTTTCCCTTCACCGGCTCTTCGTTCAGGCCGAGGATCAACCCACACCAAGGGGGCACGTGGCACAGCCCTGTGGGAAAGCCTCGTGGGAAAGCCCCCATCAGAAGCCTCGAGGGAATCCACAGATCCCTTGATCCACGTGACAGGAAGCGTGACACTACTGCTGCAGCTCGGGAGGAAAGCGCACGTGCATGCCCCCACTCGGGACGATGCCCGACTCCACTGGGGAGACTCAGAAGCACCCCAAGATCCATGGCAACACTGGAGAGGAATCCTCAGGTTCCGGCCCCGACTCCACACAAGGACTGAGGCCCCGGCATGGACGGGAGAGGAATCCCGAGATGGCCCCTAGCAACTCGCATGGGGACTGGCCTTTCCTGAGGCCACCAGAGCGGGTCCCTGAGGTCCCCGTCGTAAATCGAGAAGACATGCCGCAACTCGAGAAAATCCAGGAGGTTCTCCCTTCCAGGCGAGATGAGGCCCATTTCCGGTGAGGCGTCTCGAGGCTGATCACACCTCACCTCTGGAACTTCGAAAGGGTCCTTCACACCCTTGGTGCAAATCAAGAAGTTCCCCGACATACCCGTCTCCACTCGAGAGGAATCACGAGGGTCCCGCCCACATCCAGAGGAGCCCCGTTTCCGCCTCGTAGCTCGAGATGAGGGATCCTTTCCCTGCTTCGTCGGGAAAGAGTTCCCGGCGTTCCCGTCGAAACTCAACAGGAGGCCCTCTCAACAGGAACGGCGAGAGGAACTCCAGGGTCATGCCACGATTCCAAGAGTCCCCCAGATGTCTCAGTCCATTCCAGAGGAACCTCTTTTCCCTTCACCGGCTCTTCGTTCAGGCAGAGGATCGACTCACACCAAGGTGGCACGTGGCACAGCCCTGTGGGAAAGCCTCGTGGGGAAGCCCCCATCGGAAGCCTCGAGGGAATCCACAGATCCCTTGATCCACGTGACAGGAAGCGTGACACTACTGCTGCAGCTCGGGAGGAAAGCGCACGTGCATGCCCCCACTCGAGTCGAGGCCTGACTCCCCTGGGGAGACTCAGAAGCACCCCAAGATCCATGGCAACACTGGAGAGGAATCTTCAGGTTCCAGCCCCGAATCCACACAAGGACTGAGGCCGCGGCATGGACGGCAGAGGAATCCCGAGAGGTCCCCTAGCACCTCGCATGGGGACTGGCCTTTCCTGAGGCCACCAGAGCGGGTCCCTGAGGTCCCCATCGTAAGTTGAGAAGACCTGCCGCAACTCGAGAAAATCCAGGAGGTTCTCCCCTCCAGGCGAGATGAGGCCCATTTCCGCTGAGGCGTCTCGAGGCTGATCACACCTCACCTCTGGAACTTCGAAAGGGTCCTTCACACCCTTGCTGCAAATCAAGAAGTTCCCCGACATACCCGTCTCCACTCGAGAGGAATCACGAGGGTCCCGCCCACATCCAGAGGAGCCCCGTTTCCGCCTCGTAGCTCGAGATGAGGGATCCTTTCCCTGCTTCGTCGGGAAAGAGTTCCCGGCGTTCCCGTCGCATCTCAAGAGGAGGCCCTCTCAACAGGAACGGCGAGAGGAACTCCAGGGTCGTGCCACCACTCCAAGAGTCCCCCTGATGTCTCAGTCCATTCCAGAGGAACCTCTTTTCCCTTCACCGGCTCGTCTTTCACCCCGAGGATAGACTCCCACCAAGGTGGCACGTGGCACAGCCCTGTGGGAAAGCCTCGTGGGAAAGCCTCGAGGGAAAGCCTCGAGGGAAAGCCACAGATCCCTTGATCCACGTGACAGGAAGCGTGACACTACTGCCGCAGCTCGGGAGGAAAGCGCACGTGCATACCCCCTCTCGAGACGATGCCTGACTCCCCTGGGGAGACTCAGAAGCACCCCAAGATCCATGGCAACACTGGAGAGGAATCCTCAGGTTCCGGCCCCGACTCCACACAAGGTCTTAAGCCCCGGCATGGACGGGAGAGGAATCCCGAGATGGCCCCTATCAACTCGCATGGGAACTGGCCTTTACTGAGGCCACCAGAGCGGGTCCCTGAGGTCCCCGTCGTAACTCGAGAAGACCTGCTGCAAATCGAGAAAATCCAGGAGGTTCTCCCATTCAGGCGAGTTGAGGCCCATTTCCGCTGAGGCGTCTCGAGTCTGATCACACCTCACCTCTGGAACTTCGAAAGCGTCCTTCACACCCTTGGTGCAAATCAAGAAGTTCCCCGACATACCCGTCTCCACTCGAGAGGAATCACGAGGGTCCCGCCCACATCCAGAGGAACCCCCGTTTCCGCCTCGTAGCTCGAGATGAGGGATCCTTTCCCTGCTTCGTCGGGAAAGAGTTCCCGGCGTTCCCGTCGCATCTCAAGAGGAGGCCCTCTCAACAGGAACGGCGAGAGGAACTCCAGGGTCGTGCCACCATTCCAAGAGTCCCCCAAATGTCTCAGTCCATTCCAGAGGAAGCTCTTTTCCCTTCACCGGCTCTTCGTTCAGGCCGAGGATCGACTCACACCAAGGTGGCACGTGGCACAGCCCTGTGGGAAAGCCTCGTGGGAAAGCCCCCATCGGAAGCCTCGAGGGAATCCACAGATCCCTTGATCCACGTGACAGGAAGCGTGACACTACTGCTGCAGCTCGGGAGGAAAGCGCACGTGCATGCCCCCAATCGAGATGAGGCCTGACTCCCCTGGGGAGACTCAGAAGCAGCCCAAGATCCATGGCAACACTGGACAGGAATCCTCAGGTTCCGGCCCCGACTCCACACAAGGACTGATGCCCCGGCATGGACGGGAGAGGAATCCCGAGATGGCCCCTAGCAACTCGCATGGGGACTGGCCTTTCCTGAGGCCACCAGAGCGGGTCCCTGAGGTCCCCGTCGTAAATCGAGAAGACATGCCGCAACTCGAGAAAATCCAGGAGGTTCTCCCTTCCAGGCGAGATGAGGCCCATTTCCGGTGAGGCGTCTCGAGGCTGATCACACCTCACCTCTGGAACTTCGAAAGGGTCCTTCACACCCTTGGTGCAAATCAAGAAGTTCCCCGACATACCCGTCTCCACTCGAGAGGAATCACGAGGGTCCCGCCCACATCCAGAGGAGCCCCGTTTCCGCCTCGTAGCTCGAGATGAGGGATCCTTTCCCTGCTTCGTCGGGAAAGAGTTCCCGGCGTTACCGTCCCAGCTCAAGAGGAGGCCCTCTCAACAGGAACGGCGAGAGGAACTCCAGGGTCGTGCCACCATTCCAAGAGTCCCCCAGATGTCTCAGTCCATTCCAGAGGAAACTCTTTTCCCTTCACCGGCTCTTCGTTCAGGCCGAGGATCAACCCACACCAAGGTGGCACGTGGCACAGCCCTGTGGGAAAGCCTCGGGGGAAAGCCCCCATCGGAAGCCTCGAGGGAATCCACAGATCCCTTGATCCACGTGACAGGAAGCGTGACACTACTGCTGCAGCTCGGGAGGAAAGCGCACGTGCATGCCCCCACTCGAGACGAGGCCTGACTCCCCTGGGGAGACTCAGAAGCACCCCAAGATCCATGGCAACACTGGACAGGAATCCTCAGGTTCCGGCCCCGTCTCCACACAAGGACTGAGGCCGCGGCATGGACGGGAGAGGAATCCCGAGAGGTCCCCTAGCACCTCGCATGGGGACTGGCCTTTCCTGAGGCCACCAGAGCGGGTCCCTGAGGTCCCCATCGTAAGTCGAGAAGACCTGCCGCAACTCGAGAAAATCCAGGAGGTTCTCCCCTCCAGGCGAGATGAGGCCCATTTCCGCTGAGGCGTCTCGAGGCTGATCACACCTCACCTCTGGAACTTCGACAGGGTCCTTCACACCCTTGGTGCAAATCAAGAAGTTCCCCGACATACCCGTCTCCACTCGAGAGGAATCACGAGGGTCCCGCCCACATCCAGAGGAGCCCCGTTTCCGCCTCGTAGCTCGAGATGAGGGATCCTTTCCCTGCTTCGTCGGGAAAGAGTTCCCGGCGTTCCCGTCGCATCTCAAGAGGAGGCCCTCTCAACAGGAACGGCGAGAGGAACTCCAGGGTCGTGCCACCACTCCAAGAGTCCCCCTGATGTCTCAGTCCATTCCAGAGGAACCTCTTTTCCCTTCACCGGCTCGTCTTTCACGCCGAGGATAGACTCACACAAAGGTGGCACGTGGCACAGCCCTGTGGGAAAGCCTCGTGGGAAAGCCTCGAGGGAATGCCTCGAGGGAAAGCCACAGATCCCTTGATCCACGTGACAGGAAGCGTGACACTTCTGCCGCAGCTCGGGAGGAAAGCGCACGTGCATACCCCCTCTCGAGACGATGCCTGACTCCCCTGGGGAGACTCAGAGGCACCCCAAGATCCATGGCAACACTGGAGAGGAATCCTCAGGTTCCGGCCCCGACTCCACACAAGGTCTTAAGCCCCGGCATGGACGGGAGAGGAATCCCGAGATGGCCCCTAGCAACTCGCATGGGGCCTGGCCTTTGCTGAGGCCACCAGAGCGGGTCCCTGAGGTCCCCGTCGTAACTCGAGAAGACCTGCTGCAAATCGAGAAAATCCAGGAGGTTCTCCCATCCAGGCGAGTTGAGGCCCATTTCCGCTGAGACGTCTCGAGGCTGATCACACCTCACCTCTGGAACTTCGAAAGGGTCCTTCACACCCTTGGTGCAAATCAAGAAGTTCCCCGACATTCCCGTCTTCACTCGAGAGGAATCACGAGGGTCCCGCCCACATCCAGAGGAGCCCCGTTTCCGCCTCGTAGCTCGAGATGAGGGATCCTTTCCCTGCTTCGTCGGGAAAGAGTTCCCGGCGTTACCGTCGCAGCTCAAGAGGAGGCCCTCTCAACAGGAACGGCGAGAGGAACTCCAGGGTCGTGCCACCATTCCAAGAGTCCCCCAGATGTCTCAGTCCATTCCAGAGGAAACTCTTTTCCCTTCACCGGCTCTTCGTTCAGGCCGAGGATCAACCCACACCAAGGGGGCACGTGGCACAGCCCTGTGGGAAAGCCTCGTGGGAAAGCCCCCATCAGAAGCCTCGAGGGAATCCACAGATCCCTTGATCCACGTGACAGGAAGCGTGACACTACTGCTGCAGCTCGGGAGGAAAGCGCACGTGCATGCCCCCACTCGGGACGATGCCCGACTCCACTGGGGAGACTCAGAAGCACCCCAAGATCCATGGCAACACTGGAGAGGAATCCTCAGGTTCCGGCCCCGACTCCACACAAGGACTGAGGCCCCGGCATGGACGGGAGAGGAATCCCGAGATGGCCCCTAGCAACTCGCATGGGGACTGGCCTTTCCTGAGGCCACCAGAGCGGGTCCCTGAGGTCCCCGTCGTAAATCGAGAAGACATGCCGCAACTCGAGAAAATCCAGGAGGTTCTCCCTTCCAGGCGAGATGAGGCCCATTTCCGGTGAGGCGTCTCGAGGCTGATCACACCTCACCTCTGGAACTTCGAAAGGGTCCTTCACACCCTTGGTGCAAATCAAGAAGTTCCCCGACATACCCGTCTCCACTCGAGAGGAATCACGAGGGTCCCGCCCACATCCAGAGGAGCCCCGTTTCCGCCTCGTAGCTCGAGATGAGGGATCCTTTCCCTGCTTCGTCGGGAAAGAGTTCCCGGCGTTCCCGTCGCAACTCAACAGGAGGCCCTCTCAACAGGAACGGCGAGAGGAACTCCAGGGTCATGCCACGATTCCAAGAGTCCCCCAGATGTCTCAGTCCATTCCAGAGGAACCTCTTTTCCCTTCACCGGCTCTTCGTTCAGGCAGAGGATCGACTCACACCAAGGTGGCACGTGGCACAGCCCTGTGGGAAAGCCTCGTGGGGAAGCCCCCATCGGAAGCCTCGAGGGAATCCTCAGATCCCTTGATCCACGTGACAGGAAGCGTGACACTACTGCTGCAGCTCGGGAGGAAAGCGCACGTGCATGCCCCCACTCGAGTCGAGGCCTGACTCCCCTGGGGAGACTCAGAAGCACCCCAAGATCCATGGCAACACTGGAGAGGAATCTTCAGGTTCCAGCCCCGAATCCACACAAGGACTGAGGCCGCGGCATGGACGGCAGAGGAATCCCGAGAGGTCCCCTAGCACCTCGCATGGGGACTGGCCTTTCCTGAGGCCACCAGAGCGGGTCCCTGAGGTCCCCGTCGTAAGTTGAGAAGACCTGCCGCAACTCGAGAAAATCCAGGAGGTTCTCCCCTCCAGGCGAGATGAGGCCCATTTCCGCTGAGGCGTCTCGAGGCTGATCACACCTCACCTCTGGAACTTCGAAAGGGTCCTTCACACCCTTGCTGCAAATCAAGAAGTTCCCCGACATACCCGTCTCCACTCGAGAGGAATCACGAGGGTCCCGCCCACATCCAGAGGAGCCCCGTTTCCGCCTCGTAGCTCGAGATGAGGGATCCTTTCCCTGCTTCGTCGGGAAAGAGTTCCCGGCGTTCCCGTCGCATCTCAAGAGGAGGCCCTCTCAACAGGAACGGCGAGAGGAACTCCAGGGTCGTGCCACGACTCCAAGAGTCCCCCTGATGTCTCAGTCCATTCCAGAGGAACCTCTTTTCCCTTCACCGGCTCGTCTTTCACCCCGAGGATAGACTCCCACCAAGGTGGCACGTGGCACAGCCCTGTGGGAAAGCCTCGTGGGAAAGCCTCGAGGGAAAGCCTCGAGGGAAAGCCACAGATCCCTTGATCCACGTGACAGGAAGCGTGACACTACTGCCGCAGCTCGGGAGGAAAGCGCACGTGCATACCCCCTCTCGAGACGATGCCTGACTCCCCTGGGGAGACTCAGAAGCACCCCAAGATCCATGGCAACACTGGAGAGGAATCCTCAGGTTCCGGCCCCGACTCCACACAAGGTCTTAAGCCCCGGCATGGACGGGAGAGGAATCCCGAGATGGCCCCTATCAACTCGCATGGGAACTGGCCTTTACTGAGGCCACCAGAGCGGGTCCCTGAGGTCCCCGTCGTAACTCGAGAAGACCTGCTGCAAATCGAGAAAATCCAGGAGGTTCTCCCATTCAGGCGAGTTGAGGCCCATTTCCGCTGAGGCGTCTCGAGTCTGATCACACCTCACCTCTGGAACTTCGAAAGGGTCCTTCACACCCTTGGTGCAAATCAAGAAGTTCCCCGACATACCCGTCTCCACTCGAGAGGAATCACGAGGGTCCCGCCCACATCCAGAGGAACCCCCGTTTCCGCCTCGTAGCTCGAGATGAGGGATCCTTTCCCTGCTTCGTCGGGAAAGAGTTCCCGGCGTTCCCGTCGCATCTCAAGAGGAGGCCCTCTCAACAGGAACGGCAAGAGGAACTCCAGGGTCGTGCCACCATTCCAAGAGTCCCCCAAATGTCTCAGTCCATTCCAGAGGAACCTCTTTTCCCTTCACCGGCTCTTCGTTCAGGCCGAGGATCGACTCACACCAAGGTGGCACGTGGCACAGCCCTGTGGGAAAGCCTCGTGGGAAAGCCCCCATCGGAAGCCTCGAGGGAATCCACAGATCCCTTGATCCACGTGACAGGAAGCGTGACAGTACTGCTGCAGCTCGGGAGGAAAGCGCACGTGCATGCCCCCAATCGAGATGAGGCCTGACTCCCCTGGGGAGACTCAGAAGCAGCCCAAGATCCATGGCAACACTGGACAGGAATCCTCAGGTTCCGGCCCCGACTCCACACAAGGACTGATGCCCCGGCATGGACGGGAGAGGAATCCCGAGATGGCCCCTAGCAACTCGCATGGGGACTGGCCTTTCCTGAGGCCACCAGAGCGGGTCCCTGAGGTCCCCGTCGTAAATCGAGAAGACATGCCGCAACTCGAGAAAATCCAGGAGGTTCTCCCTTCCAGGCGAGATGAGGCCCATTTCCGGTGAGGCGTCTCGAGGCTGATCACACCTCACCTCTGGAACTTCGAAAGGGTCCTTCACACCCTTGGTGCAAATCAAGAAGTTCCCCGACATACCCGTCTCCACTCGAGAGGAATCACGAGGGTCCCGCCCACATCCAGAGGAGCCCCGTTTCCGCCTCGTAGCTCGAGATGAGGGATCCTTTCCCTGCTTCGTCGGGAAAGAGTTCCCGGCGTTACCGTCCCAGCTCAAGAGGAGGCCCTCTCAACAGGAACGGCGAGAGGAACTCCAGGGTCGTGCCACCATTCCAAGAGTCCCCCAGATGTCTCAGTCCATTCCAGAGGAAACTCTTTTCCCTTCACCGGCTCTTCGTTCAGGCCGAGGATCAACCCACACCAAGGTGGCACGTGGCACAGCCCTGTGGGAAAGCCTCGTGGGAAAGCCTCGAGGGAAAGCCTCGAGAGAAAGCCACAGATCCCTTGATCCACGTGACAGGAAGCGTGACACTACTGCTGCAGCTCGGGAGGAAAGCGCACGTGCATACCCCCTCTCGAGACGATGCCTGACTCCCCTGGGGAGACTCAGAATCACCCCAAGATCCATGGCAACACTGGAGAGGAATCCTCAGGTTCCGGCCCCGACTCCACACAAGGTCTTAAGCCCCGGCATGGATGGGAGAGGAATCCCGAGAGGTCCCCTAGCAACTCGCATGGGGACTGGCCTTTCCTGAGGCCACCAGAGCGGGTCCCTGAGGTCCCCGTCGTAACTCGAGGAGACCTGCTGCAACTCGAGAAAATCCAGGAGGTTCTCCCATCCAGGCGAGTTGAGGCCCATTTCCGCTGAGGCGTCTCGAGGCTGATCACACCTCACCTCTGGAACTTCGAAAGGGTCCTTCACACCCTTGGTGCAAATCAAGAAGTTCCCCGACCTAGCCGTCTCCACTCGAGAGGAATCACGAGGGTCCCGCCCACATCCAGAGGAGCCCCGTTTCCGCCTCGTAGCTCGAGATGAGGGATCCTTTCCCTGCTTCGTCGGGAAAGAGTTCCCGGCGTTCCCGTAGCATCTCAAGAGGAGGCCCTCTCAACAGGAACGGCGAGAGGAACTCCAGGGTCGTGCCACCATTCCAAGAGTCCCCCAGATGTCTCAGTCCATTCCAGAGGAACCTCTTTTCCCTTCACCGGCTCGTCTTTCACGCCGAGGATCGACTCACACCAAGGTGGCACGTGGCACAGCCCTGTGGGAAAGCCTCGTGGGAAAGCCTCGAGGGACAGCCTCGAGGGAAAGCCACAGATCCCTTGATCCACGTGACAGGAAGCGTGACACTACTGCTGCAGCTCGGGAGGAAAGCGCACGTGCATGCCCCCACTCAAGACGAGGCCTGACTCCCCTGGTGAGACTCAGAAGCACCTCAAGATCCATGGCAACACTGGAGAGGAATCCTCAGGTTCCGGCCCCGACTCCACACAAGGACTGAGGCCCCGGCATGGACGGGAGAGGAATCCCGAGATGGCCCCTAGCAACTCGCATGGGGACTGGCCTTTCCTGAGGCCACCAGAGCGGGTCCCTGAGGTACCCGTCGTAAATCGAGAAGACATGCCGCAACTCGAGAAAATCCAGGAGGTTCTCCCCTCCAGGCGAGATGAGGCCCATTTCCGGTGAGGCGTCTCGAGGCTGATCACACCTCACCTCTGGAACTTCGAAAGGGTCCTTCACACCCTTGGTGCAAATCAAGAAGTTCCCCGACATACCCGTCTCCACTCGAGAGGAATCACGAGGGTCCCGCCCACATCCAGAGGAGCCCCGTTTCCGCCTCGTAGCTCGAGATGAGGGATCCTTTCCCTGCTTCGTCGGGAAAGAGTTCCCGGCGTTACCGTCCCAGCTCAAGAGGAGGCCCTCTCAACAGGAACGGCGAGAGGAACTCCAGGGTCGTGCCACCATTCCAAGAGTCCCCCAGATGTCTCAGTCCATTCCAGAGGAAACTCTTTTCCCTTCACCGGCTCTTCGTTCAGGCCGAGGATCAACCCACACCAAGGTGGCACGTGGCACAGCCCTGTGGGAAAGCCTCGGGGGAAAGCCCCCATCGGAAGCCTCGAGGGAATCCACAGATCCCTTGATCCACGTGACAGGAAGCGTGACACTACTGCTGCAGCTCGGGAGGAAAGCGCACGTGCATGCCCCCACTCGAGACGAGGCCTGACTCCCCTGGGGAGACTCAGAAGCACCCCAAGATCCATGGCAACACTGGACAGGAATCCTCAGGTTCCGGCCCCGACTCCACACAAGGACTGAGGCCGCGGCATGGACGGGAGAGGAATCCCGAGAGGTCCCCGAGCAACTCGCATGGGGACTGGCCTTTCCTGAGGCCACCAGAGCGGGTCCCTGAGGTCCCCATCGTAAGTCGAGAAGACCTGCCGCAACTCGAGAAAATCCAGGAGGTTCTCCCCTCCAGGCGAGATGAGGCCCATTTCCGCTGAGGCGTCTCGAGGCTGATCACACCTCACCTCTGGAACTTCGACAGGGTCCTTCACACCCTTGGTGCAAATCAAGAAGTTCCCCGACATACCCGTCTCCACTCGAGAGGAATCACGAGGGTCCCGCCCACATCCAGAGGAGCCCCGTTTCCGCCTCGTAGCTCGAGATGAGGGATCCTTTCCCTGCTTCGTCGGGAAAGAGTTCCCGGCGTTCCCGTCGCATCTCAAGAGGAGGCCCTCTCAACAGGAACGGCGAGAGGAACTCCAGGGTCGTGCCACCACTCCAAGAGTCCCCCTGATGTCTCAGTCCATTCCAGAGGAACCTCTTTTCCCTTCACCGGCTCGTCTTTCACGCCGAGGATAGACTCCCACCAAGGTGGCACGTGGCACAGCCCTGTGGGAAAGCGTCGTGGGAAAGCCTCGAGGGAAAGCCTCGAGAGAAAGCCACAGATCCCTTGATCCACGTGACAGGAAGCGTGACACTACTGCTGCAGCTCGGGAGGAAAGCGCACGTGCATACCCCCTCTCGAGACGATGCCTGACTCCCCTGGGGAGACTCAGAATCACCCCAAGATCCATGGCAACACTGGAGAGGAATCCTCAGGTTCCGGCCCCGACTCCACACAAGGTCTTAAGCCCCGGCATGGACGGGAGAGGAATCCCGAGAGGTCCCCTAGCAACTCGCATGGGGACTGGCCTTTCCTGAGGCCACCAGAGCGGGTCCCTGAGGTCCCCGTCGTAACTCGAGGAGACCTGCTGCAACTCGAGAAAATCCAGGAGGTTCTCCCATCCAGGCGAGTTGAGGCCCATTTCCGCTGAGGCGTCTCGAGGCTGATCACACGTCACCTCTGGAACTTCAAAAGGGTCCCTCACACCCTTGGTGCAAATCAAGAAGTTCCCCGACATAGCCGTCTCCACTCGAGAGGAATCACGAGGGTCCCGCCCACATCCAGAGGAGCCCCGTTTCCGCCTCGTAGCTCGAGATGAGGGATCCTTTCCCTGCTTCGTCGGGAACGAGTTCCCGGCGTTCCCGTCGCATCTCAAGAGGAGGCCCTCTCAACAGGAACGGCGAGAGGAACTCCAGGGTCGTGCCACCATTCCACGAGTCCCCCAGATATCTCAGTCCATTCCAGAGGAACCTCTTTTCCCTTCACCGGCTCGTCTTTCACGCCGAGGATCGACTCACACTAAGGTGGCACTTGGCACAGCCCAGTGGGTAAGCCTCGTGGGAAAGCCTCGAGGGACATCCTCGAGGGAAAGCCACAGATCCCTTGATCCACGTGACAGGCAGCGTGACACTACTGCTGCAGCTCGGAGGAAAGCGCACGTGCATGCCCCCACTCGAGGCGAGGCCTGACTCCCCTGGAGAGACTCAGAAGCACCCCAAGATCCATGGCAACACTGGAGAGGAATCCTCAGGTTCCGGCCCCGACTCCACACAAGGACTGAGGCCCCGGCATGGACGGGAGAGGGATCCCGAGAGGTCCCCTAGCAACTCGCATGGGGACTGGCCTTTCCTGAGGCCACCAGAGCGGGTCCCTGAGGTCCCCGTCGTAACTCGATAAGACCTGCCGCAACTCGAGAAAATCCAGGAGGTTCTCCCCTCCAGGCGAGATGAGGCCCATTTCCGATGAGGCGTCTCGCGGCTGATCACACCTCACCTCTGGAACTTCGAAAGGGTCCTTCACACCCTTGGTGCAAATCAAGAAGTTCCCCGACATACCCGTCTCCACTCGAGAGGATTCACGAGGGTCCCGCCCACATCCAGAGGAGCCCCGTTTCCGCCTCGTAGCTCGATATGAGGGATCCTTTCCCTGCTTCGTCGGGAAAGAGTTCCCGGCGTTCCCGTCGCATCTCAAGTGGAGGCCCTCTCAACAGGAACGGCGAGAGGAACTCCAGGGTCGTGCCACCATGCCAAGAGTCCCCCAGATGTCTCAGTCCATTCCAGAGGAACCTCTTTTCCCTTCACCGGCTCGTCTTTCACGCCGAGGATCGACTCACACCAAGGTGGCACGTGGCACAGCCCTGTGGGAAAGCCTCGTGGGAAAGCCTCGAGGGACAGCCACGAGGGAAAGCCACAGATCCCTTGATCCACGTGACAGGAAGCGTGACACTACTGCTGCAGCTCGGGAGGGAAGCGCACGTGCATGCCCCCACTCGAGACGAGGCCTGACTCCCCTGGGGAGACTCAGAAGCACCCCAAGATCCATGGTAACACTGGAGAGGAATCCTCAGTTTCCGGCCCCGACTCCACACAAGGACTGAGGCCCCGGCATGGACGGGAGAGGAATCCCGAGAGGTCCCCTAGCAACTCGCATGGGGACTGGCCTTTCCTGAGGACACCAGAGCGGGTCCCTGAGGTCCCCGTCGTAACTCGAGAAGACCTGCCGCAACTCGAGAAAATCCAGGAGGCTCTCCCCTCCAGGCGAGATGAGGCCCATTTCCGATGAGGCGTCTCGAGGCTGATCACACCTCACCTCTGGAACTTCGAAAGGGTCCTTCACACCCTTGGAGCAAATCAAGAAGTTCCACGACCTAGCCGTCTCCACTCGAGAGGAATCACGAGGGTCCCGCCCACATCCAGAGGAGCCCCGTTTCCGCCTCGTAGCTCGAGATGAGGGATCCTTTCCCTGCTTCGTCGGGAAAGAGTTCCCGGCGTTCCCGTCGCATCTCAAGAGGAGGCCCTCTCAACAGGAACGGCGAGAGGAACTCCAGGGTCGTGCCACCATTCCAAGAGTCCCCCAGATGTCTCAGTCCATTCCAGAGGAACCTCTTTTCCCTTTAGCGGCTCGTCTTTCACGCCGAGGATCGACTCACACCAAGGTGGCTCGTGGCACAGCCCTGTGGGAAAGCCTCGTGGGAAAGCCTCGAGGGACAGCCTCGAGGGAAAGCCACAGATCCCTTGATCCACGTGACAGGAAGCGTGACACTACTGCTGCAGCTCGGGAGGAAAGCGCACGTGCATGCCCCCACTCGAGACGAGGCCTGACTCCCCTGGGGAGACTCAGAAGCACCCCAAGATCCATGGCAACACTGGAGAGGAATCCTCAGGTTCCGGCCCCGACACCACACAAGGACTGAGGCCCCGGCATCGACGGGAGAGGAATCCCGAGAGGTCCCCTAGCAATTCGCATGGGGACTGGCCTTTCCTGAGGCCACCAGAGCGGGTCCCTGAGGTCCCCGTCGTAACTCGAGAAGACCTGCCGCAACTCGAGAAAATCCAGGAGGTTCTCCCCTCCAGGCGAGATGAGGCCCATTTCCGCTGAGGCGTCTCGAGGCTGATCACACCTCACCTCTGGAACTTCGAAAGGGTCCTTCACACCCTTGGTGCAAATCAAGAAGTTCCCCGACATACCCGTCTCCACTCGAGAGGAATCACGAGGGTCCCGCCCACATCCAGAGGAGCCCCGTTTCCGCCTCGTAGCTCGAGATGAGGGATCCTTTCCCTGCTTCGTCGGGAAAGAGTTCCCGGCGTTCCCGTCGCATCTCAAGAGGAGGCCCTCTCAACAGGAACGGCGAGAGGAACTCCAGGGTCGTGCCACCATTCCAAGAGTCCCCCAGATGTCTCAGTCCATTCCAGAGGAACCTATTTTCCCTTCACCGGATCGTCTTTCACGCCGAGGTTCGACTCACACCAAGGTGGCACGTGGCCAGCCCTGTGGGAAAGCCTCGTGGGAAAGCCTCGAGGGACAGCCTCGAGGGAAAGCCACAGATCCCTTGATCCACGTGACAGGAAGCGTGACACTACTGCTGCAGCTCGGAAGGAAAGCGCACGTGCATGCCCCCACTCGAGACGAGGCCTGACTCCCCAGGGGAGACTCAGAAGCACCCCAAGATCCATGGCAACTCTGGAGAGGAATCCTCAGGTTCCGGCCCCGACTCCACACAAGGACTGAGGCCCCGGCATGGACGGGAGAGGAATCCCGAGAGGTCCCCTAGCAACTCGCATGGGGACTGGCCTTTCCTGAGGACACCAGAGCGGGTCCCTGAGGTCCCCGTCGTAACTCGAGAAGACCTGCCGCAACTCGAGAAAATCCAGGAGGTTCTCCCCTCCAGGCGAGATGAGGCCCATTTCCGCTGAGGCGTCTCGAGGCTGATCACACCTCACCTCTGGAACTTCGAAAGGGTCCTTCACACCCTTGGTGCAAATCAAGAAGTTCCCCGACATACCCGTCTCCACTCGAGAGGATTCACGAGGGTCCCGCCCACATCCAGAGGAGCCCCGTTTCCGCCTCGTAGCTCGAGATGAGGGATCCTTTCCCTGCTTCGTCGGGAAAGAGTTCCCAGCGTTCCCGTCGCATCTCAAGAGGAGGCCCTCTCAACAGGAACGGCGAGAGGAACTCCAGGGTCGTGCCACCATGCCAAGAGTCCCCCAGATGTCTCAGTCCATTCCAGAGGAACCTCTTTTCCCTTCACCGGCTCGTCTTTCACGCCGAGGATCGACTCACACCAAGGTGGCACGTGGCACAGCCCTGTGGGAAAGCCTCGTGGGAAAGCCTCGAGGGACAGCCACGAGGGAAAGCCACAGATCCCTTGATCCACGTGACAGGAAGCGTGACACTACTGCTGCAGCTCGGGAGGAAAGCGCACGTGCATGCCCCCACTCGAGACGAGGCCTGACTCCCCTGGGGAGACTGAGAAGCACCCCAAGATCCATGGTAACACTGGAGAGGAATCCTCAGTTTCCGGCCCCGACTCCACACAAGGACTGAGGCCCCGGCATGGACGGGAGAGGAATCCCGAGAGGTCCCCTAGCAACTCGCATGGGGACTGGCCTTTCCTGAGGACACCAGAGCGGGTCCCTGAGGTCCCCGTCGTAACTCGAGAAGACCTGCCGCAACTCGAGAAAATCCAGGAGGCTCTCCCCTCCAGGCGAGATGAGGCCCATTTCCGCTGAGGCGTCTCGAGGCTGATCACACCTCACCTCTGGAACTTCGAAAGGGTCCTTCACACCCTTGGAGCAAATCAAGAAGTTCCCCGACCTAGCCGTCTCCACTCGAGAGGAATCACGAGGGTCCCGCCCACATCCAGAGGAGCCCCGTTTCCGCCTCGTAGCTCGAGATGAGGGATCATTTCCCTGCTTCGTCGGGAAAGAGTTCCCGGCGTTCCCGTCGCATCTCAAGAGGAGGCCCTCTCAACAGGAACGGCGAGAGGAACTCCAGGGTCGTGCCACCATTCCAAGAGTCCCCCAGATGTCTCAGTCCATTCCAGAGGAACCTCTTTTCCCTTCAGCGGCTCGTCTTTCACGACGAGGATCGACTCACACCAAGGTGGCACGTGGCACAGCCCTGTGGGAAAGCCTCGTGGGAAAGCCTCGAGGGACAGCCTCGAGGGAAAGCCACAGATCCCTTGATCCACGTGACAGGAAGCGTGACACTACTGCTGCAGCTCGGGAGGAAAGCGCACGTGCATGCCCCCACTCGAGACGAGGCCTGACTCCCCTGGGGAGACTCAGAAGCACCCCAAGATCCATGGCAACACTGGAGAGAAATCCTCAGGTTCCGGCCCCGACACCACACAAGGACTGAGGCCCCGGCATGGACGGGAGAGGAATCCCGAGAGGTCCCCTAGCAACTCGCATGGGGACTGGCCTTTCCTGAGGCCACCAGAGCGGGTCCCTGAGGTCCCCGTCGTAACTCGAGAAGACCTGCCGCAACTCGAGAAAATCCAGGAGGTTCTCCCCTCCAGGCGAGATGAGGCCCATTTCCGCTGAGGCGTCTCGAGGCTGATCACACCTCACCTCTGGAACTTCGAAAGGGTCCTTCACACCCTTGGTGCAAATCAAGAAGTTCCCCGACATACCCGTCTCCACTCGAGAGGAATCACGAGGGTCCCGCCCACATCCAGAGGAGCCCCGTTTCCGCCTCGTAGCTCGAGATGAGGGATCCTTTCCCTGCTTCGTCGGGAAAGAGTTCCCGGCGTTCCCGTCGCATCTCAAGAGGAGGCCCTCTCAACAGGAACGGCGAGAGGAACTCCAGGGTCGTGCCACCATTCCAAGAGTCCCCCAGATGTCTCAGTCCATTCCAGAGGAACCTCTTTTCCCTTCACCGGCTCGTCTTTCACGCCGAGGATCGACTCACACCAAGGTGGCACGTGGCACAGCCCTGTGGGAAAGCCTCGTGGGAAAGCCTCGAGGGACAGCCTCGAGGGAAAGCCACAGATCCCTTGATCCACGTGACAGAAAGCATGACGCTACTGCTGCAGCTCGGGAGGAAAGCGCACGTGCATGCCCCCACTCGAGACGAGGCCTGACTCCCCAGGGGAGACTCAGAAGCACCCCAAGATCCATGGCAACACTGGAGAGGAATCCTCAGGTTCCGGCCCCGACTCCACACAAGGACTGAGGCCCCGGCATGGACGGGAGAGGAATCCCGAGAGGTCCCCTAGCAACTCGCATGGGGACTGGCCTTTCCTGAGGCCACCAGAGCGGGTCCCTGAGGTCCCCGTCGTAACTCGAGAAGACCTGCCGCAACTCGAGAAAATCCAGGAGGTTCTCCCCTCCAGGCGAGATGAGGCCCATTTCCGCTGAGGCGTCTCGAGGCTGATCACACCTCACCTCTGGAACTTCGAAAGGGTCCTTCACACCCTTGGTGCAAATCAAGAAGTTCCCCGACATACCCGTCTCCACTCGAGAGGAATCACGAGGGTCCCGCCCACATCCAGAGGAGCCCCGTTTCCGCCTCGTAGCTCGAGATGAGGGATCCTTTCCCTGCTTCGTCGGGAAAGAGTTTCCGGCGTTCCCGTCGCATCTCAAGAGGAGGCCCTCTCAACAGGAACGGCGAGAGGAACTCCAGGGTCGTGCCACCATTCCAAGAGTCCCCCAGATGTCTCAGTCCATTCCAGAGGAACCTCTTTTCCCTTCACCGGCTCGTCTTTCACGCCGAGGATCGACTCACACCAAGGTGGCACGTGGCCAGCCCTGTGGGAAAGCCTCGTGGGAAAGCCTCGAGGGACAGCCTCGAGGGAAAGCCACAGATCCCTTGATCCACGTGACAGGAAGCGTGACACTACTGCTGCAGCTCGGGAGGAAAGCGCACGTGCATGCCCCCACTCGAGACGAGGCCTGACTCCCCTGGGGAGACTCAGAAGCACCCCAAGTTCCATTGCAACACAGGAGAGGAATCCTCAGGTTCCGGCCCCGACTCCACACAAGGACTGAGGCCCCGGCATGGACGGGAGAGGTATCCCGAGAGGTCCCCTAGCAACTCGCATGGGGACTGGCCTTTCCTGAGGACACCAGAGCGGGTCCCTGAGGTCCCCGTCGTAACTCGAGAAGACCTGCCGCAACTCGAGAAAATCCAGGAGGTTCTCCCCTCCAGGCGAGATGAGGCCCATTTCCGATGAGGCGTCTCGAGGCTGATCACACCTCACCTCTGGAACTTCGAAAGGGTCCTTCACACCCTTGGAGCAAATCAAGAAGTTCCCCGACCTAGCCGTCTCCACTCGAGAGGAATCACGAGGGTCCCGCCCACATCCAGAGGAGCCCCGTTTCCGCCTCGTAGCTCGAGATGAGGGATCCTTTCCCTGCTTCGTCGCGAAAGAGTTCCCGGCGTTCCCGTCGCATCTCAAGAGGAGGCCCTCTCAACAGGAACGGCGAGAGGAACTCCAGGGTCGTGCCACCATTCCAAGAGTCCCCCAGATGTCTCAGTCCATTCCAGAGGAACCTCTTTTCCCTTCACCGGCTCGTCTTTCACGCCGAGGATCGACTCACACCAAGGTGGCACGTGGCACAGCCCTGTGGGAAAGCCTCGTGGGAAAGCCTCGAGGGACAGCCTCGAGGGAAAGCCACAGATCCCTTGATCCACGTGACAGGAAGCGTGACACTACTGCTGCAGCTCGGGAGGAAAGCGCACGTGCATGCCCCTACTCGAGACGAGGCCTGACTCCCCTGGGGAGACTCAGAAGCACCCCAAGATCCATGGCAACACTGGAGAGGAATCCTCAGGTTCCCGCCCCGACTCCACACAAGGACTGAGGCCCCGGCATGGACGGGAGAGGAATCCCGAGAGGTCCCCTAGCAACTCGCATGGGGACTGGCCTTTCCTGAGGCCACCAGAGCGGGTCCCTGATGTCCCCGCCGTAACTCGAGAAGACCTGCCGCAACTCGAGAAAATCCAGGAGGTTCTCCCCTCCAGGCGAGATGAGGCCCATTTCCGCTGAGGCGTCTCGAGGCTGATCACACCTCACCTCTGGAACTTCGAAAGGCTCCTTCACACCCTTGGTGCAAATCAAGAAGTTCCCCGACCTAGCCGTCTCCACTCGAGAGGAATCACGAGGGTCCCGCCCACATCCAGAGGAGCCCCGTTTCCGCCTCATAGCTCGAGATGAGGGATCCTTTCCCTGCTTCGTCGGGAAAGAGTTCCCGGCGTTCCCGTAGCATCTCAAGAGGAGGCCCTCTCAACAGGAACGGCGAGAGGAACTCCAGGGTCGTGCCACCATTCCAAGAGTCCCCCAGATGTCTCAGTCCATTCCAGAGGAACCTCTTTTCCCTTCACCGGCTCGTCTTTCACGCCGAGGATCGACTCACACCAAGGTGGCACGTGGCACAGCCCTGTGGGAAAGCCTCGTGGGAAAGCCTCGAGGGACAGCCTCGAGGGAAAGCCACAGATCCCTTGATCCACGTGACAGAAAGCATGACGCTACTGCTGCAGCTCGGGAGGAAAGCGCACGTGCATGCCCCCACTCGAGACGAGGCCTGACTCCCCAGGGGAGACTCAGAAGCACCCCAAGATCCATGGCAACACTGGAGAGGAATCCTCAGGTTCCGGCCCCGACTCCACACAAGGACTGAGGCCCCGGCATGGACGGGAGAGGAATCCCGAGAGGTCCCCTAGCAACTCGCATGGGGACTGGCCTTTCCTGAGGCCACCAGAGCGGGTCCCTGAGGTCCCCGTCGTAACTCGAGAAGACCTGCCGCAACTCGAGAAAATCCAGGAGGTTCTCCCCTCCAGGCGAGATGAGGCCCATTTCCGCTGAGGCGTCTCGAGGCTGATCACACCTCACCTCTGGAACTTCGAAAGGGTCCTTCACACCCTTGGTGCAAATCAAGAAGTTCCCCGACCTAGCCGTCTCCACTCGAGAGGAATCACGAGGGTCCCGCCCACATCCAGAGGAGCCCCGTTTCCGCCTCGTAGCTCGAGATGAGGGATCCTTTCCCTGCTTCGTCGGGAAAGAGTTCCCGGCGTTCCCGTCGCATCTCAAGAGGAGGCCCTCTCAACAGGAACGGCGAGAGGAACTCCAGGGTCGTGCCACCATTCCAAGAGTCCCCCAGATGTCTCAGTCCATTCCAGAGGAACCTCTTTTCCCTTCAGCGGCTCATCTTTCACGCCGAGGATCGACTCACACCAAGGTGGCACGTGGCCAGCCCTGTGGGAAAGCCTCGTGGGAAAGCTTCGAGGGACAGCCTCGAGGGAAAGCCACAGATCCCTTGATCCACGTGACAGGAAGCGTGACACTACTGCTGCAGCTCGGGAGGAAAGCGCACGTGCATGCCCCCACTCGAAACGAGGCCTGACTCCCCTGGGGAGACTCAGAAGCACCCCAAGTTCCATGGCAACACTGGAGAGGAATCCTCAGGTTCCGGCCCCGACTCCACACAAGGACTGAGGCCCCGGCATGGATGGGAGAGGAATCCCGAGAGGTCCCCTAGCAACTCGCATGGGGACTGGCCTTTCCTGAGGACACCAGAGCGGGTCCCTGAGGTCCCCGTCGTAACTCGAGAAGACCTGCCGCAACTCGAGAAAATCCAGGAGGTTCTCCCCTCCAGGCGAGATGAGGCCCATTTCCGATGAGGCGTCTCGAGGCTGATCACACCTCACCTCTGGAACTTCGAAAGGGTCCTTCACACCCTTGGAGCAAATCAAGAAGTTCCCCGACCTAGCCGTCTCCACTCGAGAGGAATCACGAGGGTCCCGCCCATATCCAGAGGAGCCCCGTTTCCGCCTCGTAGCTCGAGATGAGGGATCCTTTCCCTGCTTCGTCGGGAAAGAGTTCCCGGCGTTCCCGTCGCATCTCAAGAGGAGGCCCTCTCAACAGGAACGGCGAGAGGAACTCCAGGGTCGTGCCACCATTCCAAGAGTCCCCCAGATGTCTCAGTCCATTCCAGAGGAACCTTTTTTCCCTTCACCGGCTCGTCTTTCACGCCGAGGATCGACTCACACCAAGGTGGCACGTGGCACAGCCCTGTGGGAAAGCCTCGTGGGAAAGCCTCGAGGGACAGCCTCGAGGGAAAGCCACAGATCCCTTGATCCACGTGACAGGAAGCGTGACACTACTGCTGCAGCTCGGGAGGAAAGCGCACGTGCATGCCCCCACTCGAGACGAGGCCTGACTCCCCTGGGGAGACTCAGAAGCACCCCAAGATCCATGGCAACACTGGAGAGGAATCCTCAGGTTCCCGCCCCGACTCCACACAAGGACTGAGGCCCCGGCATGGACGGGAGAGGAATCCCGAGAGGTCCCCTAGCAACTCGCATGGGGACTCGCCTTTCCTGAGGCCACCAGAGCGGGTCCCTGATGTCCCCGCCGTAACTCGAGAAGACCTGCCGCAACTCGAGAAAATCCAGGAGGTTCTCCCCTCCAGGCGAGATGAGGCCCATTTCCGCTGAGGCGTCTCGAGGCTGATCACACCTCACCTCTGGAACTTCGAAAGGCTCCTTCACACCCTTGGTGCAAATCAAGAAGTTCCCCGACCTAGCCGTCTCCACTCGAGAGGAATCACGAGGGTCCCGCCCACATCCAGAGGAGCCCCGTTTCCACCTCGTAGCTCGAGATGAGGGATCCTTTCCCTGCTTCGTCGGGAAAGAGTTCCCGGCGTTCCCGTCGCATCTCAAGAGGAGGCCCTCTCAACAGGAACGGCGAGAGGAACTCCAGGGTCGTGCCACCATTCCAAGAGTCCCCCAGATGTCTCAGTCCATTCCAGAGGAACCTCTTTTCCCTTCACCGGCTCGTCTTTCACGCCGAGGATCGACTCACACCAAGGTGGCACGTGGCCAGCCCTGTGGGAAAGCCTCGTGGGAAAGCCTCGAGGGACAGCCTCGAGGGAAAGCCACAGATCCCTTGATCCACGTGACAGGAAGCGTGACACTACTGCTGCAGCTCGGGAGGAAAGCGCACGTGCATGCCCCCACTCGAGACAAGGCCTGACTCCCCTGGGGAGACTCAGAAGCACCCCAAGATCCATGGCAACACTGGAGAGGAATCCTCAGGTTCCGACCCCGACTCCACACAAGGACTGAGGCCCCGGCATGGACGGGAGAGGAATCCCGAGAGGGCCCCTCGCAACTCGCATGGGGACTGGCCTTTCCTGAGGCCACCAGAGCGGGTCCCTGAGGTCCCCGTCGTAACTCGAGAAGACCTGCCGCAACTCGAGAAAATCCGGGAGGTTCTCCCCTCCAGGCGAGATGAGGCCCATTTCCGCTGAGGCGTCTCGAGGCTGATCACACCTCACCTCTGGAACTTTGAAAGGCTCCTTCACACCCTTGCTGCAAATCAAGAAGTTCCCCGACATACCCGTCTCCACTCAAGAGGAATCACGAGGGTCCCGCCCACATCCAGAGGAGCCCCGTTTCCGCCTCGTACCTCGAGATGAGGGATCCTTACCCTGCTTCGTCAGGAAAGATTTCCCGGCGTTCCCGTCGCATCTCAAGAGGAGGCCCTCTCAACAGGAAAGGCGAGAGGAACTCCAGGGTCGAGCCAGAGTTCCAAGAGTCCCCCAGATGTCTCAGTCCATTCCAGAGGAACCTCTTTTCCCTTCACCGGCTCGTCTTTCACGCCGAGGATCGACTCACACCAAGGTGGCACGTGGCACAGCCCTGTGGGAAAGCCTCGTGGGAAAGCCTCGAGGGACAGCCTCGAGGGAAAGCCACAGATCCCTTGATCCACGTGACAGGAAGCGTGACACTACTGCTGCAGCTCGGGAGGAAAGCGCACGTGCATGCCCCCACTCGAGACGAGGCCTGACTCCCCTGGGGAGACTCAGAAGCACCCCAAGATCCATGGCAACACTGGAGAGGAATCCTCAGGTTCCGGCCCCGACTCCACACAAGGACTGAGGCCCCGGCATGGACGGGAGAGGAATCCCGAGAGGTCCCCGAGCAACTCGCATGGGGACTGGCCTTTCCTGAGGCCACCAGAGCGGGTCCCTGAGGTCCCCGTCGTAACTCGAGAAGACCTGCCGCAACTCGAGAAAATCCGGGAGGTTCTCCCCTCCAGGCGAGATGAGGCCCATTTCCGCTGAGGCGTCTCGAGGCTGATCACACCTCACCTCTGGAACTTCGAAAGGGTCCTTCACACCCTTGGTGCAAATCAAGACGTTCCCTGACATACCCGTCTCCACTCGAGAGGAATCACGAGGGTCCCGCCCACATCCAGAGGAGCCCCGTTTCCGCCTCGTAGCTCGAGATGAGGGATCCTTTCCCTGCTTCGTCGGGAAAGAGTTCCCGGCGTTCCCGTCGCATCTCAAGAGGAGGCCCTCTCAACAGGAACGGCGAGAGGAACTCCAGGGTCGTGCCACCATTCCAAGAGTCCCCCAGATGTCTCAGTCCATTCCAGAGGAACCTATTTTCCCTTCACCGGCTCGTCTTTCACGCCGAGGATCGACTCACACCAAGGTGGCACGTGGCCAGCCCTGTGGGAAAGCCTCGTGGGAAAGCCTCGAGGGACAGCCTCGAGGGAAAGCCACAGATCCCTTGATCCACGTGACAGGAAGCGTGACACTACTGCTGCAGCTCGGGAGGAAAGCGCACGTGCATGCCCCCACTCGAGACGAGGCCTGACTCCCCTGGGGAAACTCAGAAGCACCCCAAGTTCCATGGCAACACTGGAGAGGAATCCTCAGGTTCCGGCCCCGACTCCACACAAGGACTGAGGCCCCGGCATGGACGGGAGAGGAATCCCGAGAGGTCCCCTAGCAACTCGCATGGGGACTGGCCTTTCCTGAGGCCACCAGAGCGGGTCCCTGAGGTCCCCGTCGTAACTCGAGAAGACCTGCCGCAACTCGAGAAAATCCAGGAGGTTCTCCCCTCCAGGCGAGATGAGGCCCATTTCCGATGAGGCGTCTCGAGGCTGATCACACCTCACCTCTGGAACTTCGAAAGGGTCCTCACACCCTTGGAGCAAATCAAGAAGTTCCCCGAACTAGCCGTCTCCACTCGAGAGGAATCACGAGGGTCCCGCCCACATCCAGAGGAGCCCCGTTTCCGCCTCGTAGCTCGAGATGAGGGATCCTTTCCCTGCTTCGTCGGGAAAGAGTTCCCGGCGTTCCCGTCGCATCTCAAGAGGAGGCCCTCTCAACAGGAACGGCGAGAGGAACTCCAGGGTCGTGCCACCATTCCAAGAGTCCCCCAGATGTCTCAGTCCATTCCAGAGGAACCTCTTTTCCCTTCACCGGCTCGTCTTTCACGCCGAGGATCGACTCACACCAAGGTGGCACGTGGCACAGCCCTGTGGGAAAGCCTCGTGGGAAAGCCTCGAGGGACAGCCTCGAGGGAAAGCCAGAGATCCCTTGATCCACGTGACAGGAAGCGTGACACTACTGCTGCAGCTCGGGAGGAAAGCGCACGTGCATGCCCCCACTCGAGACGAGGCCTGACTCCCCTGGGGAGACAAAGAAGCACCCCAAGATCCATGGCAACACTGGAGAGGAATCCTCAGGTTCCCGCCCCGACTCCACACAAGGACTGAGGCCCCGGCATGGACGGGAGAGGAATCCCGAGAGGTCCCCTAGCAACTCGCATGGGGACTGGCCTTTCCTGAGGCCACCAGAGCGGGTCCCTGATGTCCCCGCCGTAACTCGAGAAGACCTGCCGCAACTCGAGAAAATCCAGGAGGTTCTCCCCTCCAGGCGAGATGAGGCCCATTTCCGCTGAGGCGTCTCGAGGCTGATCACACCTCACCTCTGGAACTTCGAAAGGGTCCTTCACACCCTTGGTGCAAATCAAGAAGTTCCCCGACCTAGCCGTCTCCACTCGAGGGGAATCACGAGGGTCCCGCCCACATCCAGAGGAGCCCCGTTTCCGCCTCGTAGCTCGAGATGAGGGATCCTTTCCCTGCTTCGTCGGGAAAGAGTTCCCGGCGTTCCCGTAGCATCTCAAGAGGAGGCCCTCTCAACAGGAACGGCGAGAGGAACTCCAGGGTCGTGCCACCATTCCAAGAGTCCCCCAGATGTCTCAGTCCATTCCAGAGGAACCTCTTTTCCCTTCACCGTCTCGTCTTTCACGCCGAGGATCGACTCACACCAAGGTGGCACGTGGCACAGCCCTGTGGGAAAGCCTCGTGGGAAAGCCTCGAGGGACAGCCTCGAGGGAAAGCCACAGATCCCTTGATCCACGTGACAGAAAGCATGACGCTACTGCTGCAGCTCGGGAGGAAAGCGCACGTGCATGCCCCCACTCGAGACGAGGCCTGACTCCCCAGGGGAGACTCAGAAGCACCCCAAGATCCATGGCAACACTGGAGAGGAATCCTCAGGTTCCGGCCCCGACTCCACACAAGGACTGAGGCCCCGGCATGGACGGGAGAGGAATCCCGAGAGGTCCCCTAGCAACTCGCATGGGGACTGGCCTTTCCTGAGGCCACCAGAGCGGGTCCCTGAGGTCCCCGTCGTAACTCGAGAAGACCTGCCGCAACTCGAGAAAATCCAGGAGGTTCTCCCCTCCAGGCGAGATGAGGCCCATTTCCGCTGAGGCGTCTCGAGGCTGATCACACCTCACCTCTGGAACTTCGAAAGGGTCCTTCACACCCTTGGTGCAAATCAAGAAGTTCCCCGACCTAGCCGTCTCCACTCGAGAGGAATCACGAGGGTCCCGCCCACATCCAGAGGAGCCCCGTTTCCGCCTCGTAGCTCGAGATGAGGGATCCTTTCCCTGCTTCGTCGGGAAAGAGTTCCCGGCGTTCCCGTCGCATCTCAAGAGGAGGCCCTCTCAACAGGAACGGCGAGAGGAACTCCAGGGTCGTGCCACCATTCCAAGAGTCCCCCAGATGTCTCAGTCCATTCCAGAGGAACCTCTTTTCCCTTCAGCGGCTCATCTTTCACGCCGAGGATCGACTCACACCAAGGTGGCACGTGGCCAGCCCTGTGGGAAAGCCTCGTGGGAAAGCTTCGAGGGACAGCCTCGAGGGAAAGCCACAGATCCCTTGATCCACGTGACAGGAAGCGTGACACTACTGCTGCAGCTCGGGAGGAAAGCGCACGTGCATGCCCCCACTCGAAACGAGGCCTGACTCCCCTGGGGAGACTCAGAAGCACCCCAAGTTCCATGGCAACACTGGAGAGGAATCCTCAGGTTCCGGCCCCGACTCCACACAAGGACTGAGGCCCCGGCATGGATGGGAGAGGAATCCCGAGAGGTCCCCTAGCAACTCGCATGGGGACTGGCCTTTCCTGAGGACACCAGAGCGGGTCCCTGAGGTCCCCGTCGTAACTCGAGAAGACCTGCCGCAACTCGAGAAAATCCAGGAGGTTCTCCCCTCCAGGCGAGATGAGGCCCATTTCCGATGAGGCGTCTCGAGGCTGATCACACCTCACCTCTGGAACTTCGAAAGGGTCCTTCACACCCTTGGAGCAAATCAAGAAGTTCCCCGACCTAGCCGTCTCCACTCGAGAGGAATCACGAGGGTCCCGCCCATATCCAGAGGAGCCCCGTTTCCGCCTCGTAGCTCGAGATGAGGGATCCTTTCCCTGCTTCGTCGGGAAAGAGTTCCCGGCGTTCCCGTCGCATCTCAAGAGGAGGCCCTCTCAACAGGAACGGCGAGAGGAACTCCAGGGTCGTGCCACCATTCCAAGAGTCCCCCAGATGTCTCAGTCCATTCCAGAGGAACCTCTTTTCCCTTCACCGGCTCGTCTTTCACGCCGAGGATCGACTCACACCAAGGTGGCACGTGGCACAGCCCTGTGGGAAAGCCTCGTGGGAAAGCCTCGAGGGACAGCCTCGAGGGAAAGCCACAGATCCCTTGATCCACGTGACAGGAAGCGTGACACTACTGCTGCAGCTCGGGAGGAAAGCGCACGTGCATGCCCCCACTCGAGACGAGGCCTGACTCCCCTGGGGAGACTCAGAAGCACCCCAAGATCCATGGCAACACTGGAGAGGAATCCTCAGGTTCCCGCCCCGACTCCACACAAGGACTGAGGCCCCGGCATGGACGGGAGAGGAATCCCGAGAGGTCCCCTAGCAACTCGCATGGGGACTCGCCTTTCCTGAGGCCACCAGAGCGGGTCCCTGATGTCCCCGCCGTAACTCGAGAAGACCTGCCGCAACTCGAGAAAATCCAGGAGGTTCTCCCCTCCAGGCGAGATGAGGCCCATTTCCGCTGAGGCGTCTCGAGGCTGATCACACCTCACCTCTGGAACTTCGAAAGGCTCCTTCACACCCTTGGTGCAAATCAAGAAGTTCCCCGACCTAGCCGTCTCCACTCGAGAGGAATCACGAGGGTCCCGCCCACATCCAGAGGAGCCCCGTTTCCGCCTCGTACCTCGAGATGAGGGATCCTTACCCTGCTTCGTCAGGAAAGATTTCCCGGCGTTCCCGTCGCATCTCAAGAGGAGGCCCTCTCAACAGGAAAGGCGAGAGGAACTCCAGGGTCGAGCCAGAGTTCCAAGAGTCCCCCAGATGTCTCAGTCCATTCCAGAGGAACCTCTTTTCCCTTCACCGGCTCGTCTTTCACGCCGAGGATCGACTCACACCAAGGTGGCACGTGGCACAGCCCTGTGGGAAAGCCTCGTGGGAAAGCCTCGAGGGACAGCCTCGAGGGAAAGCCACAGATCCCTTGATCCACGTGACAGGAAGCGTGACACTACTGCTGCAGCTCGGGAGGAAAGCGCACGTGCATGCCCCCACTCGAGACGAGGCCTGACTCCCCTGGGGAGACTCAGAAGCACCCCAAGATCCATGGCAACACTGGAGAGGAATCCTCAGGTTCCGGCCCCGACTCCACACAAGGACTGAGGCCCCGGCATGGACGGGAGAGGAATCCCGAGAGGTCCCCGAGCAACTCGCATGGGGACTGGCCTTTCCTGAGGCCACCAGAGCGGGTCCCTGAGGTCCCCGTCGTAACTCGAGAAGACCTGCCGCAACTCGAGAAAATCCGGGAGGTTCTCCCCTCCAGGCGAGATGAGGCCCATTTCCGCTGAGGCGTCTCGAGGCTGATCACACCTCACCTCTGGAACTTCGAAAGGGTCCTTCACACCCTTGGTGCAAATCAAGACGTTCCCTGACATACCCGTCTCCACTCGAGAGGAATCACGAGGGTCCCGCCCACATCCAGAGGAGCCCCGTTTCCGCCTCGTAGCTCGAGATGAGGGATCCTTTCCCTGCTTCGTCGGGAAAGAGTTCCCGGCGTTCCCGTCGCATCTCAAGAGGAGGCCCTCTCAACAGGAACGGCGAGAGGAACTCCAGGGTCGTGCCACCATTCCAAGAGTCCCCCAGATGTCTCAGTCCATTCCAGAGGAACCTATTTTCCCTTCACCGGCTCGTCTTTCACGCCGAGGATCGACTCACACCAAGGTGGCACGTGGCCAGCCCTGTGGGAAAGCCTCGTGGGAAAGCCTCGAGGGACAGCCTCGAGGGAAAGCCACAGATCCCTTGATCCACGTGACAGGAAGCGTGACACTACTGCTGCAGCTTGGGAGGAAAGCGCACGTGCATGCCCCCACTCGAGACGAGGCCTGACTCCCCTGGGGAAACTCAGAAGCACCCCAAGTTCCATGGCAACACTGGAGAGGAATCCTCAGGTTCCGGCCCCGACTCCACACAAGGACTGAGGCCCCGGCATGGACGGGAGAGGAATCCCGAGAGGTCCCCTAGCAACTCGCATGGGGACTGGCCTTTCCTGAGGACAACAGAGCGGGTCCCTGAGGTCCCCGTCGTAACTCGAGAAGACCTGCCGCAACTCGAGAAAATCCAGGAGGTTCTCCCCTCCAGGCGAGATGAGGCCCATTTCCGATGAGGCGTCTCGAGGCTGATCACACCTCACCTCTGGAACTTCGAAAGGGTCCTCACACCCTTGGAGCAAATCAAGAAGTTCCCCGACCTAGCCGTCTCCACTCGAGAGGAATCACGAGGGTCCCGCCCACATCCAGAGGAGCCCCGTTTCCACCTCGTAGCTCGAGATGAGGGATCCTTTCCCTGCTTCGTCGGGAAAGAGTTCCCGGCGTTCCCGTCGCATCTCAAGAGGAGGCCCTCTCAACAGGAACGGCGAGAGGAACTCCAGGGTCGTGCCACCATTCCAAGAGTCCCCCAGATGTCTCAGTCCATTCCAGAGGAACCTCTTTTCCCTTCACCGGCTCGTCTTTCACGCCGAGGATCGACTCACACCAAGGTGGCACGTGGCACAGCCCTGTGGGAAAGCCTCGTGGGAAAGCCTCGAGGGACAGCCTCGAGGGAAAGCCACAGATCCCTTGATCCACGTGACAGGAAGCGTGACACTACTGCTGCAGCTCGGGAGGAAAGCGCACGTGCATGCCCCCACTCGAGACGAGGCCTGACTCCCCTGGGGAGACTCAGAAGCACCCCAAGATCCATGGCAACACTGGAGAGGAATCCTCAGGTTCCCGCCCCGACTCCACACAAGGACTGAGGCCCCGGCATGGACGGGAGAGGAATCCCGAGAGGTCCCCTAGCAACTCGCATGGGGACTCGCCTTTCCTGAGGCCACCAGAGCGGGTCCCTGATGTCCCCGCCGTAACTCGAGAAGACCTGCCGCAACTCGAGAAAATCCAGGAGGTTCTCCCCTCCAGGCGAGATGAGGCCCATTTCCGCTGAGGCGTCTCGAGGCTGATCACACCTCACCTCTGGAACTTCGAAAGGCTCCTTCACACCCTTGGTGCAAATCAAGAAGTTCCCCGACCTAGCCGTCTCCACTCGAGAGGAATCACGAGGGTCCCGCCCACATCCAGAGGAGCCCCGTTTCCGCCTCGTACCTCGAGATGAGGGATCCTTACCCTGCTTCGTCAGGAAAGATTTCCCGGCGTTCCCGTCGCATCTCAAGAGGAGGCCCTCTCAACAGGAAAGGCGAGAGGAACTCCAGGGTCGAGCCAGAGTTCCAAGAGTCCCCCAGATGTCTCAGTCCATTCCAGAGGAACCTCTTTTCCCTTCACCGGCTCGTCTTTCACGCCGAGGATCGACTCACACCAAGGTGGCACGTGGCACAGCCCTGTGGGAAAGCCTCGTGGGAAAGCCTCGAGGGACAGCCTCGAGGGAAAGCCACAGATCCCTTGATCCACGTGACAGGAAGCGTGACACTACTGCTGCAGCTCGGGAGGAAAGCGCACGTGCATGCCCCCACTCGAGACGAGGCCTGACTCCCCTGGGGAGACTCAGAAGCACCCCAAGATCCATGGCAACACTGGAGAGGAATCCTCAGGTTCCGGCCCCGACTCCACACAAGGACTGAGGCCCCGGCATGGACGGGAGAGGAATCCCGAGAGGTCCCCGAGCAACTCGCATGGGGACTGGCCTTTCCTGAGGCCACCAGAGCGGGTCCCTGAGGTCCCCGTCGTAACTCGAGAAGACCTGCCGCAACTCGAGAAAATCCGGGAGGTTCTCCCCTCCAGGCGAGATGAGGCCCATTTCCGCTGAGGCGTCTCGAGGCTGATCACACCTCACCTCTGGAACTTCGAAAGGGTCCTTCACACCCTTGGTGCAAATCAAGACGTTCCCTGACATACCCGTCTCCACTCGAGAGGAATCACGAGGGTCCCGCCCACATCCAGAGGAGCCCCGTTTCCGCCTCGTAGCTCGAGATGAGGGATCCTTTCCCTGCTTCGTCGGGAAAGAGTTCCCGGCGTTCCCGTCGCATCTCAAGAGGAGGCCCTCTCAACAGGAACGGCGAGAGGAACTCCAGGGTCGTGCCACCATTCCAAGAGTCCCCCAGATGTCTCAGTCCATTCCAGAGGAACCTATTTTCCCTTCACCGGCTCGTCTTTCACGCCGAGGATCGACTCACACCAAGGTGGCACGTGGCCAGCCCTGTGGGAAAGCCTCGTGGGAAAGCCTCGAGGGACAGCCTCGAGGGAAAGCCACAGATCCCTTGATCCACGTGACAGGAAGCGTGACACTACTGCTGCAGCTTGGGAGGAAAGCGCACGTGCATGCCCCCACTCGAGACGAGGCCTGACTCCCCTGGGGAAACTCAGAAGCACCCCAAGTTCCATGGCAACACTGGAGAGGAATCCTCAGGTTCCGGCCCCGACTCCACACAAGGACTGAGGCCCCGGCATGGACGGGAGAGGAATCCCGAGAGGTCCCCTAGCAACTCGCATGGGGACTGGCCTTTCCTGAGGACACCAGAGCGGGTCCCTGAGGTCCCCGTCGTAACTCGAGAAGACCTGCCGCAACTCGAGAAAATCCAGGAGGTTCTCCCCTCCAGGCGAGATGAGGCCCATTTCCGATGAGGCGTCTCGAGGCTGATCACACCTCACCTCTGGAACTTCGAAAGGGTCCTCACACCCTTGGAGCAAATCAAGAAGTTCCCCGACCTAGCCGTCTCCACTCGAGAGGAATCACGAGGGTCCCGCCCACATCCAGAGGAGCCCCGTTTCCACCTCGTAGCTCGAGATGAGGGATCCTTTCCCTGCTTCGTCGGGAAAGAGTTCCCGGCGTTCCCGTCGCATCTCAAGAGGAGGCCCTCTCAACAGGAACGGCGAGAGGAACTCCAGGGTCGTGCCACCATTCCAAGAGTCCCCCAGATGTCTCAGTCCATTCCAGAGGAACCTCTTTTCCCTTCACCGGCTCGTCTTTCACGCCGAGGATCGACTCACACCAAGGTGGCACGTGGCACAGCCCTGTGGGAAAGCCTCGTGGGAAAGCCTCGAGGGACAGCCTCGAGGGAAAGCCACAGATCCCTTGATCCACGTGACAGGAAGCGTGACACTACTGCTGCAGCTCGGGAGGAAAGCGCACGTGCATGCCCCCACTCGAGACGAGGCCTGACTCCCCTGGGGAGACAAAGAAGCACCCCAAGATCCATGGCAACACTGGAGAGGAATCCTCAGGTTCCCGCCCCGACTCCACACAAGGACTGAGGCCCCGGCATGGACGGGAGAGGAATCCCGAGAGGTCCCCTAGCAACTCGCATGGGGACTGGCCTTTCCTGAGGCCACCAGAGCGGGTCCCTGATGTCCCCGCCGTAACTCGAGAAGACCTGCCGCAACTCGAGAAAATCCAGGAGGTTCTCCCCTCCAGGCGAGATGAGGCCCATTTCCGCTGAGGCGTCTCGAGGCTGATCACACCTCACCTCTGGAACTTCGAAAGGGTCCTTCACACCCTTGGTGCAAATCAAGAAGTTCCCCGACCTAGCCGTCTCCACTCGAGGGGAATCACGAGGGTCCCGCCCACATCCAGAGGAGCCCCGTTTCCGCCTCGTAGCTCGAGATGAGGGATCCTTTCCCTGCTTCGTCGGGAAAGAGTTCCCGGCGTTCCCGTAGCATCTCAAGAGGAGGCCCTCTCAACAGGAACGGCGAGAGGAACTCCAGGGTCGTGCCACCATTCCAAGAGTCCCCCAGATGTCTCAGTCCATTCCAGAGGAACCTCTTTTCCCTTCACCGTCTCGTCTTTCACGCCGAGGATCGACTCACACCAAGGTGGCACGTGGCACAGCCCTGTGTGAAAGCCTCGTGGGAAAGCCTCGAGGGACAGCCTCGAGGGAAAGCCACAGATCCCTTGATCCACGTGACAGAAAGCATGACGCTACTGCTGCAGCTCGGGAGGAAAGCGCACGTGCATGCCCCCACTCGAGACGAGGCCTGACTCCCCAGGGGAGACTCAGAAGCACCCCAAGATCCATGGCAACACTGGAGAGGAATCCTCAGGTTCCGGCCCCGACTCCACACAAGGACTGAGGCCCCGGCATGGACGGGAGAGGAATCCCGAGAGGTCCCCTAGCAACTCGCATGGGGACTGGCCTTTCCTGAGGCCACCAGAGCGGGTCCCTGAGGTCCCCGTCGTAACTCGAGAAGACCTGCCGCAACTCGAGAAAATCCAGGAGGTTCTCCCCTCCAGGCGAGATGAGGCCCATTTCCGCTGAGGCGTCTCGAGGCTGATCACACCTCACCTCTGGAACTTCGAAAGGCTCCTTCACACCCTTGGTGCAAATCAAGAAGTTCCCCGACATACCCGTCTCCACTCGAGAGGAATCACGAGGGTCCCGCCCACATCCAGAAGAGCCCCGTTTCCGCCTCGTAGCTCGAGATGAGGGATCCTTTCCCTGCTTCGTCAGGAAAGAGTTCCCGGCGTTCCCGTCGCATCTCAAGAGGAGGCCCTCTCAACAGGAACGGCGAGAGGAACTCCAGGGTCGTGCCACCATTCCAAGAGTCCCCCAGATGTCTCAGTCCATTCCAGAGGAACCTATTTTCCCTTCACCGGCTCGTCTTTCACGCCGAGGATCGACTCACACCAAGGTGGCACGTGGCCAGCCCTGTGGGAAAGCCTCATGGGAAAGCCTCGAGGGACAGCCTCGAGGGAAAGCCACAGATCCCTTGATCCACGTGACAGGAAGCGTGACACTACTGCTGCAGCTCGGGAGGAAAGCGCACGTGCATGCCCCCACTCGAGACGAGGCCTGACTCCCCTGGGGAGACTCAGAAGCACCCCAAGTTCCATGGCAACACTGGAGAGGAATCCTCAGGTTCCGGCCCCGACTCCACACAAGGACTGAGGCCCCGGCATGGACGGGAGAGGAATCCCGAGAGGTCCCCTAGCAACTCGCATGGGGACTGGCCTTTCCTGAGGACACCAGAGCGGGTCCCTGAGGTCCCCGTCGTAACTCGAGAAGACCTGCCGCAACTCGAGAAAATCCAGGAGGTTCTCCCCTCCAGGCGAGATGAGGCCCATTTCCGATGAGGCGTCTCGAGGCTGATCACACCTCACCTCTGGAACTTCGAAAGGGTCCTTCACACCCTTGGAGCAAATCAAGAAGTTCCCCGACCTAGCCGTCTCCACTCGAGAGGAATCACGAGGGTCCCGCCCACATCCAGAGGAGCCCCGTTTCCGCCTCGTAGCTCGAGATGAGGGATCCTTTCCCTGCTTCGTCGGGAAAGAGTTCCCGGCGTTCCCGTCGCATCTCAAGAGGAGGCCCTCTCAACAGGAACGGCGAGAGGAACTCCAGGGTCGTGCCACCATTCCAAGAGTCCCCCAGATGTCTCAGTCCATTCCAGAGGAACCTATTTTCCCTTCACCGGCTCGTCTTTCACGCCGAGGATCGACTCACCCCAAGGTGGCACGTGGCCAGCCCTGTGGGAAAGCCTCGTGGGAAAGCCTCGAGGGACAGCCTCGAGGGAAAGCCACAGATCCCTTGATCCACGTGACAGGAAGCGTGACACTACTGCTGCAGCTCGGGAGGAAAGCGCACGTGCATGCCCCCACTCGAGACGAGGCCTGATTCCCCTGGGGAGACTCAGAAGCACCCCAAGATCCATGGCAACACTGGAGAGGAATCCTCAGGTTCCGGCCCCGACTCCACACAAGGACTGAGGCCCCGGCATGGACGGGAGAGGAATCCCGAGAGGTCCCCTAGCAACTCGCATGGGGACTGGCCTTTCCTGAGGCCACCAGAGCGGGTCCCTGAGGTCCCCGTCGTAACTCGAGAAGACCTGCCGCAACTCGAGAAAATCCAGGAGGTTCTCCCCTCCAGGCGAGATGAGGCCCATTTCCGCTGAGGCGTCTCGAGGCTGATAACACCTCACCTCTGGAACTTCGAAAGGGTCCTTCACACCCTTGGTGCAAATCAAGAAGTTCCCCGACATACCCGTCTCCACTCGAGAGGAATCACGAGGGTCCCGCCCACATCCAGAGGAGCCCCGTTTCCGCCTCGTAGCTCGAGATGAGGGATCCTTTCCCTGCTTCGTCGGGAAAGAGTTCCCGGCGTTCCCGTCGCATCTCAAGAGGAGGCCCTCTCAACAGGAACGGCGAGAGGAACTCCAGGGTCGTGCCACCATTCCAAGAGTCCCCCAGATGTCTCAGTCCATTCCAGAGGAACCTCTTTTCCCTTCACCGGCTCGTCTTTCACGCCGAGGATCGACTCACACCAAGGTGGCACGTGGCCAGCCCTGTGGGAAAGCCTCGTGGGAAAGCCTCGAGGGACAGCCTCGAGGGAAAGCCACAGATCCCTTGATCCACGTGACAGGAAGCGTGACACTACTGCTGCAGCTCGGGAGGAAAGCGCACGTGCATGCCCCCACTCGAGACGAGGCCTGACTCCCCAGGGGAGACTCAGAAGCACCCCAAGATCCATGGCAACACTGGAGAGGAATCCTCAGGTTCCGGCCCCGACTCCACACAAGGACTGAGGCCCCGGCATGGACGGGAGAGGAATCCCGAGAGGTCCCCTAGCAACTCGCATGGGGAATGGCCTTTCCTGAGGCCACCAGAGCGGGTCCCTGAGGTCCCCGTCGTAACTCGAGAAGACCTGCCGCAACTCGAGAAAATCCAGGAGTTTCTCCCCTCCAGGCGAGATGAGGCCCATTTCCGATGAGGCGTCTCGAGGCTGATCACACCTCACCTCTGGAACTTCGAAAGGGTCCTTCACACCCTTGGTGCAAATCAAGAAGTTCCCCGACCTAGCCGTCTCCACTCGAGAGGAATCACGAGGGTCCCGCCCACATCCAGAGGAGCCCCGTTTCCGCCTCGTAGCTCGAGATGAGGGATCCTTTCCCTGCTTCGTCGGGAAAGAGTTCCCGGCGTTCCCGTCGCATCTCAAGAGGAGGCCCTCTCAACAGGAACGGCGAGAGGAACTCCAGGGTCGTGCCACCATTCCAAGAGTCCCCCAGATGTCTCAGTCCATTCCAGAGGAACCTCTTTTCCCTTCACCGGCTCGTCTTTCACGCCGAGGATCGACTCACACCAAGGTGGCACGTGGCACAGCCCTGTGGGAAAGCCTCGTGGGAAAGCCTCGAGGGACAGCCTCGAGGGAAAGCCACAGATCCCTTGATCCACGTGACAGGAAGCGTGACACTACTGCTGCAGCTCGGGAGGAAAGCGCACGTGCATGCCCCCACTCGAGACGAGGCCTGACTCCCCTGGGGAGACTCAGAAGCACCCCAAGATCCATGGCAACACTGGAGAGGAATCCTCAGGTTCCCGCCCCGACTCCACACAAGGACTGAGGCCCCGGCATGGACGGGAGAGGAATCCCGAGAGGTCCCCTAGCAACTCGCATGGGGACTGGCCTTTCCTGAGGCCACCAGAGCGGGTCCCTGATGTCCCCGCCGTAACTCGAGAAGACCTGCCGCAACTCGAGAAAATCCAGGAGGTGCTCCCCTCCAGGCGAGATGAGGCCCATTTCCGCTGAGGCGTCTCGAGGCTGATCACACCTCACCTCTGGAACTTCGAAAGGCTCCTTCACACCCTTGGTGCAAATCAAGAAGTTCCCCGACCTAGCCGTCTCCACTCGAGGGGAATCACGAGGGTCCCGCCCACATCCAGAGGAGCCCCGTTTCCGCCTCGTAGCTCGAGATGAGGAATCCTTTCCCTGCTTCGTCGGGAAAGAGTTCCCGGCGTTCCCGTAGCATCTCAAGAGGAGGCCCTCTCAACAGGAACGGCGAGAGGAACTCCAGGGTCGTGCCACCATTCCAAGAGTCCCCCAGATGTCTCAGTCCATTCCAGAGGAACCTCTTTTCCCTTCACCGTCTCGTCTTTCACGCCGAGGATCGACTCACACCAAGGTGGCACGTGGCACAGCCCTGTGGGAAAGCCTCGTGGGAAAGCCTCGAGGGACAGCCTCGAGGGAAAGCCACAGATCCCTTGATCCACGTGACAGAAAGCATGACGCTACTGCTGCAGCTCGGGAGGAAAGCGCACGTGCATGCCCCCACTCGAGACGAGGCCTGACTCCCCAGGGGAGACTCAGAAGCACCCCAAGATCCATGGCAACACTGGAGAGGAATCCTCAGGTTCCGGCCCCGACTCCACACAAGGACTGAGGCCCCGGCATGGACGGGAGAGGAATCCCGAGAGGTAACCTAGCAACTCGCATGGGGACTGGCCTTTCCTGAGGCCACCAGAGCGGGTCCCTGAGGTCCCCGTCGTAACTCGAGAAGACCTGCCGCAACTCGAGAAAATCCAGGAGGTTCTCCCCTCCAGGCGAGATGAGGCCCATTTCCGCTGAGGCGTCTCGAGGCTGATCACACCTCACCTCTGGAACTTCGAAAGGGTCCTTCACACCCTTGGTGCAAATCAAGAAGTTCCCCGACATACCCGTCTCCACTCGAGAGGAATCACGAGGGTCCCGCCCACATCCAGAGGAGCCCCGTTTCCGCCTCGTAGCTCGAGATGAGGGATCCTTTCCCTGCTTCGTCGGGAAAGAGTTCCCGGCGTTCCCGTCGCATCTCAAGAGGAGGCCCTCTCAACAGGAACGGCGAGAGGAACTTCAGGGTCGTGCCACCATTCCAAGAGTCCCCCAGATGTCTCAGTCCATTCCAGAGGAACCTATTTTCCCTTCACCGGCTCGTCTTTCACGCCGAGGATCGACTCACACCAAGGTGGCACGTGGCCAGCCCTGTGGGAAAGCCTCGTGGGAAAGCCTCGAGGGACAGCCTCGAGGGAAAGCCACAGATCCCTTGATCCACGTGACAGGAAGCATGACACTACTGCTGCAGCTCGGGAGGAAAGCGCACGTGCATGCCCCCACTCGAGACGAGGCCTGACTCCCCTGGGGAGACTCAGAAGCACCCCAAGTTCCATGGCAACACTGGAGAGGAATACTCAGGTTCCGGCCCCGACTCCACACAAGGACTGAGGCCCCGTCATGGACGGGAGAGGAATCCCGAGAGGTCCCCTAGCAACTCGCATGGGGACTGGCCTTTCCTGAGGAAACCAGAGCGGGTCCCTGAGTTCCCCGTCGTAACTCGAGAAGACCTCCGCAACTCGAGAAAATCCAGGAGGTTCTCCCCTCCAGGCGAGATAAGGCCCATTTCCGATGAGGCGTCTCGAGGCTGATCACACCTCACCTCTGGAACTTCGAAAGGGTCCTTCACACCCTTGGAGCAAATCAAGAAGTTCCCCGACCTAGCCGTCTCCACTCGAGAGGAATCACGAGGGTCCCGCCCACATCCAGAGGAGCCCCGTTTCCGCCTCGTAGCTCGAGATGAGGGATCCTTTCCCTGCTTCGTCGGGAAAGAGTTCCCGGCGTTCCCGTCGCATCTCAAGAGGAGGCCCTCTCAACAGGAACGGCGAGAGGAACTCCAGGGTCGTGCCACCATTCCAAGAGTCCCCCAGATGTCTCAGTCCATTCCAGAGGAACCTATTTTCCCTTCACCGGCTCGTCTTTCACGCCGAGGATCGACTCACACCAAGGTGGCACGTGGCACAGCCCTGTGGGAAAGCCTCGTGGGAAAGCCTCGAGGGACAGCCTCGAGGGAAAGCCACAGATCCCTTGATCCACGTGACAGGAAGCGTGACACTACTGCTGCAGCTCGGGAGGAAAGCGCACGTGCATGCCCCCACTCGAGACGAGGCCTGACTCCCCTGGGGAGACTCAGAAGCACCCCAAGATCCATGGCAACACTGGAGAGGAATCCTCAGGTTCCGGCCCCGACTCCACACAAGGACTGAGGCCCCGGCATGGACGGGAGAGGAATCCCGAGAGGTCCCCTAGCAACTCGCATGGGGACTGGCCTTTCCTGAGGCCACCAGAGCGGGTCCCTGAGGTCCCCGTCGTAACTCGAGAAGACGTGCCGCAACTCGAGAAAATCCAGGAGGTGCTCCCCTCCAGGCGAGATGAGGCCCATTTCCGCTGAGGCGTCTCGAGGCTGATCACACCTCACCTCTGGAACTTCGAAAGGGTCCTTCACACCCTTGGTGCAAATCAAGAAGTTCCCCGACATACCCGTCTCCACTCGAGAGGAATCACGAGGGTCCCGCCCACATCCAGAGGAGCCCCGTTTCCGCCTCGTAGCTCGAGATGAGGGATCCTTTCCCTGCTTCGTCGGGAAAGAGTTCCCGGCGTTCCCGTCGCATCTCAAGAGGAGGCCCTCTCAACAGGAACGGCGAGAGGAACTCCAGGGTCGTGCCACCATTCCAAGAGTCCCCCAGATGTCTCAGTCCATTCCAGAGGAACCTCCTTTCCCTTCACCGGCTCGTCTTTCACGCCGAGGATCGACTCACACCAAGGTGGCACGTGGCACAGCCCTGTGGGAAAGCCTCGTGGGAAAGCCTCGAGGGACAGCCTCGAGGGAAAGCCACAGATCCCTTGATCCACGTGACAGGAAGCGTGACACTACTGCTGCAGCTCGGGAGGAAAGCGCACGTGCATGCCCCCACTCGAGACGAGGCCTGACTCCCCTGGGGAGACTCAGAAGCACCCCAAGTTCCATGGCAACACTGGAGAGCAATCCTCAGGTTCCGGCCCCGACTCCACACAAGGACTGAGGCCCCGGCATGGACGGGAGAGGAATCCCGAGAGGTCCCCTAGCAACTCGCATGGGGACTGGCCTTTCCTGAGGACACCAGAGCGGGTCCCTGAGGTCCCCGTCGTAACTCGAGAAGACCTGCCGCAACTCGAGAAAATCCAGGAGGTTCTCCCCTCCAGGCGAGATGAGGCCCATTTCCGATGAGGCGTCTCGAGGCTGATCACACCTCACCTCTGGAACTTCGAAAGGGTCCTTCACACCCTTGGAGCAAATCAAGAAGTTCCCCGACCTAGCCGTCTCCACTCGAGAGGAATCACGAGGGTCCCGCCCACATCCAGAGGAGCCCCGTTTCCGCCTCGTAGCTCGAGATGAGGGATCCTTTCCCTGCTTCGTCGGGAAAGAGTTCCCGGCGTTCCCGTCGCATCTCAAGAGGAGGCCCTCTCAACAGGAACGGCGAGAGGAACTCCAGGGTCGTGCCACCATTCCAAGAGTCCCCCAGATGTCTCAGTCCATTCCAGAGGAACCTCTTTTCCCTTCACCGGCTCGTCTTTCACGCCGAGGATCGACTCACACCAAGGTGGCACGTGGCACAGCCCTGTGGGAAAGCCTCGTGGGAAAGCCTCGAGGGACAGCCTCGAAGGAAAGCCACAGATCCCTTGATCCACGTGACAGGAAGCGTGACACTACTGCTGCAGCTCGGGAGGAAAGCGCACGTGCATGCCCCCACTCGAGACGAGGCCTGACTCCCCTGGGGAGACTCAGAAGCACCCCAAGATCCATGGCAACACTGGAGAGGAATCCTCAGGTTCCCGCCCCGACTCCACACAAGGACTGAGGCCCCGGCATGGACGGGAGAGGAATCCCGAGAGGTCCCCTAGCAACTCGCATGGGGACTGGCCTTTCCTGAGGCCACCAGAGCGGGTCCCTGATGTCCCCGCCGTAACTCGAGAAGACCTGCCGCAACTCGAGAAAATCCAGGAGGTTCTCCCCTCCAGGCGAGATGAGGCCCATTTCCGCTGAGGCGTCTCGAGGCTGATCACACCTCACCTCTGGAACTTCGAAAGGCTCCTTCACACCCTTGGTGCAAATCAAGAAGTTCCCCGACCTAGCCGTCTCCACTCGAGAGGAATCACGAGGGTCCCGCCCACATCCAGAGGAGCCCCGTTTCCGCCTCGTAGCTCGAGATGAGGGATCCTTTCCCTGCTTCGTCGGGAAAGAGTTCCCGGCGTTCCCGTAGCATCTCAAGAGGAGGCCCTCTCAACAGGAACGGCGAGAGGAACTCCAGGGTCGTGCCACCATTCCAAGAGTCCCCCAGATGTCTCAGTCCATTCCAGAGGAACCTCTTTTCCCTTCACTGGCTCGTCTTTCACGCCGAGGATCGACTCACACCAAGGTGGCACGTGGCACAGCCCTGTGGGAAAGCCTCGTGGGAAAGCCTCGAGGGACAGCCTCGAGGGAAAGCCACAGATCCCTTGATCCACGTGACAGAAAGCATGACGCTACTGCTGCAGCTCGGGAGGAAAGCGCACGTGCATGCCCCCACTCGAGACGAGGCCTGACTCCCCAGGGGAGACTCAGAAGCACCCCAAGATCCATGGCAACACTGGAGAGGAATCCTCAGGTTCCGGCCCCGACTCCACACAAGGACTGAGGCCCCGGCATGGACGGGAGAGGAATCCCGAGAGGTCCCCTAGCAACTCGCATGGGGACTGGCCTTTCCTGAGGCCACCAGAGCGGGTCCCTGAGGTCCCCGTCGTAACTCGAGAAGACCTGCCGCAACTCGAGAAAATCCAGGAGGTTCTCCCCTCCAGGCGAGATGAGGCCCATTTCCGCTGAGGCGTCTCGAGGCTGATCACACCTCACCTCTGGAACTTCGAAAGGGTCCTTCACACCCTTGGTGCAAATCAAGAAGTTCCCCGACATACCCGTCTCCACTCGAGAGGAATCACGAGGGTCCCGCCCACATCCAGAGGAGCCCCGTTTCCGCCTCGTAGCTCGAGATGAGGGATCCTTTCCCTGCTTCGTCGGGAAAGAGTTCCCGGCGTTCCCGTCGCATCTCAAGAGGAGGCCCTCTCAACAGGAACGGCGAGAGGAACTTCAGGGTCGTGCCACCATTCCAAGAGTCCCCCAGATGTCTCAGCCCATTCCAGAGGAACCTATTTTCCCTTCACCGGCTCGTCTTTCACGCCGAGGATCGACTCACACCAAGGTGGCACGTGGCCAGCCCTGTGGGAAAGCCTCGTGGGAAAGCCTCGAGGGACAGCCTCGAGGGAAAGCCACAGATCCCTTGATCCACGTGACAGGAAGCGTGACACTACTGCTGCAGCTCGGGAGGAAAGCGCACGTGCATGCCCCCACTCGAGACGAGGCCTGACTCCCCTGGGGAGACTCAGAAGCACCCCAAGTTCCATGGCAACACTGGAGAGGAATACTCAGGTTCCGGCCCCGACTCCACACAAGGACTGAGGCCCCGGCATGGACGGGAGAGGAATCCCGAGAGGTCCCCTAGCAACTCGCATGGGGACTGGCCTTTCCTGAGGACACCAGAGCGGGTCCCTGAGGTCCCCGTCGTAACTCGAGAAGACCTGCCGCAACTCGAGAAAATCCAGGAGGTTCTCCCCTCCAGGCGAGATAAGGCCCATTTCCGATGAGGCGTCTCGAGGCTGATCACACCTCACCTCTGGAACTTCGAAAGGGTCCTTCACACCCTTGGAGCAAATCAAGAAGTTCCCCGACCTAGCCGTCTCCACTCGAGAGGAATCACGAGGGTCCCGCCCACATCCAGAGGAGCCCCGTTTCCGCCTCGTAGCTCGAGATGAGGGATCCTTTCCCTGCTTCGTCGGGAAAGAGTTCCCGGCGTTCCCGTCGCATCTCAAGAGGAGGCCCTCTCAACAGGAACGGCGAGAGGAACTCCAGGGTCGTGCCACCATTCCAAGAGTCCCCCAGATGTCTCAGTCCATTCCAGAGGAACCTCCTTTCCCTTCACCGGCTCGTCTTTCACGCCGAGGATCGACTCACACCAAGGTGGCACGTGGCACAGCCCTGTGGGAAAGCCTCGTGGGAAAGCCTCGAGGGACAGCCTCGAGGGAAAGCCACAGATCCCTTGATCCACGTGACAGGAAGCGTGACACTACTGCTGCATCTCGGGAGGAAAGCGCACGTGCATGCCCCCACTCGAGACGAGGCCTGACTCCCCTGGGGAGACTCAGACGCACCCCAAGATCCATGGCAACACTGGAGAGCAATCCTCAGGTTCCGGCCCCGACTCCACACAAGGACTGAGGCCCCGGCATGGACGGGAGAGGAATCCCGAGAGGTCCCGTAGCAACTCACATGGGGACTGGCCTTTCCTGAGGCCACCAGAGCGGGTCCCTGAGGTCCCCGTCGTAACTCGAGAAGACCTGCCGCAACTCGAGAAAATCCAGGAGGTTCTCCCCTCCAGGCGAGATGAGGCCCATTTCCGCTGAGGCGTCTCGAGGCTGATCACACCTCACCTCTGGAACTTCGAAAGGCTCCTTCACACCCTTGGTGCAAATCATGAAGTTCCCCGACCTAGCCGTCTCCACTCGAGAGGAATCACGAGGGTCCCGCTCACATCCAGAGGAGACCCGTTTCCGCCTCGTAGCTCGAGATGAGGGATCCTTTCCCTGCTTCGTCGGGAAAGAGTTCCCGGCGTTCCCGTCGCATCTCAAGAGGAGGCCCTCTCAACAGGAACGGCGAGAGGAACTCCAGGGTCGTGCCACCATTCCAAGAGTCCCCCAGATGTCTCAGTCCATTCCAGAGGAACCTCTTTTCCCTTCACCGGCTCGTCTTTCACGCCGAGGATCGACTCACGCCAAGGTGGCACGTGGCACAGCCCTGTGGGAAAGCCTCGTGGGAAAGCCTCGAGGGACAGCCTCGAGTGAAAGCCACAGATCCCTTGATCCACGTGACAGGAAGTGTGACACTACCTCTGCAGCTCGGGAGGAAAGCGCACGTGCATGCCCCCACTCGAGACGAGGCCTGACTCCCCTGGGGAGACTCAGAAGCACCCCAAGATCCATGGCAACACTGGAGAGGAATCCTCAGGTTCCCGCCCCGACTCCACACAAGGACTGAGGCCCCGGCATGGACGGGAGAGGAATCCCGAGAGGTCCCCTAGCAACTCGCATGGGGACTGGCCTTTCCTGAGGCCACCAGAGCGGGTCCCTGATGTCCCCGCCGTAACTCGAGAAGACCTGCCGCAACTCGAGAAAATCCAGGAGGTTCTCCCCTCCAGGCGAGATGAGGCCCATTTCCGCTGAGGCGTCTCGAGGCTGATCACACCTCACCTCTGGAACTTCGAAAGGCTCCTTCACACCCTTGGTGCAAATCAAGAAGTTCCCCGACCTAGCCGTCTCCACTCGAGAGGAATCACGAGGTTCCCGCCCACATCCAGAGGAGCCCCGTTTCCGCCTCGTAGCTCGAGATGAGGGATCCTTTCCCTGCTTCGTCGGGAAAGAGTTCCCGGCGTTCCCGTAGCATCTCAAGAGGAGGCCCTCTCAACAGGAACGGCGAGAGGAACTCCAGGGTCGTGCCACCATTCCAAGAGTCCCCCAGATGTCTCAGTCCATTCCAGAGGAACCTCTTTTCCCTTCACCGGCTCGTCTTTCACGCCGAGGATCGACTCACACCAAGGTGGCACGTGGCACAGCCCTGTGGGAAAGCCTCGTGGGAAAGCCTCGAGGGACAGCCTCGAGGGAAAGCCACAGATCCCTTGATCCACGTGACAGAAAGCATGACGCTACTGCTGCAGCTCGGGAGGAAAGCGCACGTGCATGCCCCCACTCGAGACGAGGCCTGACTCCCCAGGGGAGACTCAGAAGCACCCCAAGATCCATGGCAACACTGGAGAGGAATCCTCAGGTTCCGGCCCCGACTCCACACAAGGACTGAGGCCCCGGCATGGACGGGAGAGGAATCCCGAGAGGTCCCCTAGCAACTCGCATGGGGACTGGCCTTTCCTGAGGCCACCAGAGCGGGTCCCTGAGGTCCCCGTCGTAACTCGAGAAGACCTGCCGCAACTCGAGAAAATCCAGGAGGTTCTCCCCTCCAGGCGAGATGAGGCCCATTTCCGCTGAGGCGTCTCGAGGCTGATCACACCTCACCTCTGGAACTTCGAAAGGGTCCTTCACACCCTTGGTGCAAATCAAGAAGTTCCCCGACATACCCGTCTCCACTCGAGAGGAATCACGAGGGTCCCGCCCACATCCAGAGGAGCCCCGTTTCCGCCTCGTAGCTCGAGATGAGGGATCCTTTCCCTGCTTCGTCGGGAAAGAGTTCCCGGCGTTCCCGTCGCATCTCAAGAGGAGGCCCTCTCAACAGGAACGGCGAGAGGAACTTCAGGGTCGTGCCACCATTCCAAGAGTCCCCCAGATGTCTCAGCCCATTCCAGAGGAACCTATTTTCCCTTCACCGGCTCGTCTTTCACGCCGAGGATCGACTCACACCAAGGTGGCACGTGGCCAGCCCTGTGGGAAAGCCTCGTGGGAAAGCCTCGAGGGACAGCCTCGAGGGAAAGCCACAGATCCCTTGATCCACGTGACAGGAAGCGAGACACTACTGCTGCAGCTCGGGAGGAAAGCGCACGTGCATGCCCCCACTCGAGACGAGGCCTGACTCCCCTGGGGAGACTCAGAAGCACCCCAAGATCCATGGCAACACTGGAGAGGAATCCTCAGGTTCCGGCCCCGACTCCACACAAGGACTGAGGCCCCGGCATGGACGGGAGAGGAATCCCGAGAGGTCCCCTAGCAACTCGCATGGGGACTGGCCTTTCCTGAGGACACCAGAGCGGGTCCCTGAGGTCCCCGTCGTAACTCGAGAAGACCTGCCGCAACTCGAGAAAATCCAGGAGGTTCTCCCCTCCAGGCGAGATAAGGCCCATTTCCGATGAGGCGTCTCGAGGCTGATCACACCTCACCTCTGGAACTTCGAAAGGGTCCTTCACACCCTTGGAGCAAATCAAGAAGTTCCCCGACCTAGCCGTCTCCACTCGAGAGGAATCACGAGGGTCCCGCCCACATCCAGAGGAGCCCCGTTTCCGCCTCGTAGCTCGAGATGAGGGATCCTTTCCCTGCTTCGTCGGGAAAGAGTTCCCGGCGTTCCCGTCGCATCTCAAGAGGAGGCCCTCTCAACAGGAATGGCGAGAGGAACTCCAGGGTCGTGCCACCATTCCAAGAGTCCCCCAGATGTCTCAGTCCATTCCAGAGGAACCTCCTTTCCCTTCACCGGCTCGTCTTTCACGCCGAGGATCGACTCACACCAAGGTGGCACGTGGCACAGCCCTGTGGGAAAGCCTCGTGGGAAAGCCTCGAGGGACAGCCTCGAGGGAAAGCCACAGATCCCTTGATCCACGTGACAGGAAGCGTGACACTACTGCTGCATCTCGGGAGGAAAGCGCACGTGCATGCCCCCACTCGAGACGAGGCCTGACTCCCCTGGGGAGACTCAGAAGCACCCCAAGATCCATGGCAACACTGGAGAGGAATCCTCAGGTTCCGGCCCCGACTCCACACAAGGACTGAGGCCCCGGCATGGACGGGAGAGGAATCCCGAGAGGTCCCCTAGCAACTCGCATGGGGACTGGCCTTTCCTGAGGCCACCAGAGCGGGTCCCTGAGGTCCCCGTCGTAACTCGAGAAGACCTGCCGCAACTCGAGAAAATCCAGGAGGTTCTCCCCTCCAGGCGAGATGAGGCCCATTTCCGCTGAGGCGTCTCGAGGCTGATCACACCTCACCTCTGGAACTTCGAAAGGGTCCTTCACACCCTTGGTGCAAATCAAGAAGTTCCCCGACATACCCGTCTCCACTCGAGAGGAATCACGAGGGTCCCGCCCACATCCAGAGGAGCCCCGTTTCCGCCTCGTAGCTCGAGATGAGGGATCCTTTCCCTGCTTCGTCGGGAAAGAGTTCCCGGCGTTCCCGTCGCATCTCAAGAGGAGGCCCTCTCAACAGGAACGGCGAGAGGAACTCCAGGGTCGTGCCACCATTCCAAGAGTCCCCCAGATGTCTCAGTCCATTCCAGAGGAACCTCTTTTCCCTTCACCGGCTCGTCTTTCACGCCGAGGATCGACTCACACCAAGGTGGCACGTGGCACAGCCCTGTGGGAAAGCCTCGTAGGAAAGCCTCGAGGGACAGCCTCGAGGGAAAGCCACAGATCCCTTGATCCACGTGACAGGAAGCATGACACTACTGCTGCAGCTCGGGAGGAAAGCGCACGTGCATGCCCCCACTCGAGACGAGGCCTGACTCCCCTGGGGAGACTCAGAAGCACCCCAAGATCCATGGCAACACTGGAGAGGAATCCTCAGGTTCCGGCCCCGACTCCACACAAGGACTGAGGCCCCGGCATGGACGGGAGAGGAATCCCGAGAGGTCCCCTAAAACTCGCATGGGGACTGGCATTTCCTGAGGCCATCAGAGCGGGTCCCTGAGGTCCCCGTCATAACACGAGATGACCTGCCGCAACTCGAGAATATCCGGGAGGTTCTCCCCTCCAGGCGAGATGAGGCCCATTTCCGCTGAGGCGTCTCGAGGCTGATCACAGCTCCCCTCTGGAACTTCGAAAGGCTCCTTCACACCCTTGGTGCAAATCAAGAAGTTCCCCGACCTAGCCGTCTCCACTCGAGAGGAATCACGAGGGTCCCGCCCACATCCAGAGGAGCCCCGTTTCCGCCTCGTAGCTCGAGATGAGGGATCCTTTCCCTGCTTCGTCGGGAAAGAGTTCCCGGCTTTCCCGTCGCATCTCAAGAGGAGGCCCTCTCAACAGGAACGGCGAGAGGAACTCCAGGGTCGTGCCACCATTCCAAGAGTCCCCCAGATGTCTCAGTCCATTCCAGAGGAACCTCTTTTCCCTTCACCGGCTCGTCTTTCACGCCGAGGATCGACTCACACCAAGGTGGCACTTGGCACAGCCTTGTGGGTAAGCCTCGTGGGAAAGCCTCGAGGGACAGCCTCGAGGGAAAGCCACAGATCCCTTGATCCACGTGACAGGAAGCGTGACACTACTGCTGCAGCTCGGGAGGAAAGCGCACGTGCATGCCCCCACTCGAGACGAGGCCTGACTCCCCTGGGGAGACTCAGAAGCACCCCAAGATCCATGGCAACACTGGAGAGGAATCCTCAGGTTCCGGCTCCGACTCCACACAAGGACAGAGGCCCCGGCATGGACGGGAGAGGAATCCCGAGAGGTCCCCGAGCAACTCGCATGGGGACTGGCCTTTCCTGAGGCCACCAGAGCGGGTCCCTGAGGTCCCCGTCGTAACTCGAGAAGACCTGCCGCAACTCGAGAAAATCCGGGAGGTTCTCCCCTCCAGGCGAGATGAGGCCCATTTCCGCTGAGGCGTCTCGAGGCTGATCACAGCTCCCCTCTGGAACTTCGAAAAGGTCCTTCACACCCTTGGTGCAAATCAAGAAGTTCCCCGACCTAGCCGTCTCCACTCGAGAGGAATCACGAGGGTCCCGCCCACATCCAGAGGAGCCCCGTTTCCGCCTCGTAGCTCGAGATGAGGGATCCTTTCCCTGCTTCGTCGGGAAAGAGTCCCCGGCGTTCCCGTCGCATCTCAAGAGGAGGCCCTCTCAACAGGAACGGCGAGAGGAACTCCAGGGTCGTGCCACCATTCCAAGAGTCCCCCAGATGTCTCAGTCCATTCCAGAGGAACCTCCTTTCCCTTCACCGGCTCGTCTTTCACGCCGAGGATCGACTCACACCAAGGTGGCACGTGGCACAGCCCTGTGGGAAAGCCTCGTGGGAAAGCCTCGAGGGACAGCCTCGAGGGAAAGCCACAGATCCCTTGATCCACGTGACAGGAAGCGTGACACTACTGCTGCATCTCGGGAGGAAAGCGCACGTGCATGCCCCCACTCGAGACGAGGCCTGACTCCCCTGGGGAGACTCAGACGCACCCCAAGATCCATGGCAACACTGGAGAGCAATCCTCAGGTTCCGGCCCCGACTCCACACAAGGACTGAGGCCCCGGCATGGACGGGAGAGGAATCCCGAGAGGTCCCGTAGCAACTCACATGGGGACTGGCCTTTCCTGAGGCCACCAGAGCGGGTCCCTGAGGTCCCCGTCGTAACTCGAGAAGACCTGCCGCAACTCGAGAAAATCCAGGAGGTTCTCCCCTCCAGGCGAGATGAGGCCCATTTCCGCTGAGGCGTCTCGAGGCTGATCACACCTCACCTCTGGAACTTCGAAAGGCTCCTTCACACCCTTGGTGCAAATCATGAAGTTCCCCGACCTAGCCGTCTCCACTCGAGAGGAATCACGAGGGTCCCGCTCACATCCAGAGGAGACCCGTTTCCGCCTCGTAGCTCGAGATGAGGGATCCTTTCCCTGCTTCGTCGGGAAAGAGTTCCCGGCGTTCCCGTCGCATCTCAAGAGGAGGCCCTCTCAACAGGAACGGCGAGAGGAACTCCAGGGTCGTGCCACCATTCCAAGAGTCCCCCAGATGTCTCAGTCCATTCCAGAGGAACCTCTTTTCCCTTCACCGGCTCGTCTTTCACGCCGAGGATCGACTCACGCCAAGGTGGCACGTGGCACAGCCCTGTGGGAAAGCCTCGTGGGAAAGCCTCGAGGGACAGCCTCGAGTGAAAGCCACAGATCCCTTGATCCACGTGACAGGAAGTGTGACACTACCTCTGCAGCTCGGGAGGAAAGCGCACGTGCATGCCCCCACTCGAGACGAGGCCTGACTCCCCTGGGGAGACTCAGAAGCACCCCAAGATCCATGGCAACACTGGAGAGCAATCCTCAGGTTCCGGCCCCGACTCCACACAAGGACTGAGGCCCCGGCATGGATGGTAGAGGAATCCCGAGCGGTCCCCTAGCAACTCGCATGGGGACTGGCCTTTCCTGAGGCCACCAGAGCGGGTCCCTGAGGTCCGCGTCGTAACTCGAGAAGACCTGCCGCAACTCGAGAAAATCCAGGAGGTTCTCCCCTCCAGGCGAGATGAGGCCCATTTCCGCTGAGGCGTCTCGAGGCTGATCACACCTCCCCTCTGGAACTTCGAAAGGGTCCTTCACACCCTTGGTGCAAATCAAGAAGTTCCCCTACCTAGCCGTCTCCACTCGAGAGGAATCACGAGGGTCCCGCCCACATCCAGAGGAGCCCCGTTTCCGCCTCGTAGCTCGAGATGAGGGATCCTTTCCCTGCTTCGTCGGGAAAGAGTTCCCGGCGTTCCCGTCGCATCTCAAGAGGAGGCCCTCTCAACAGGAACGGCGAGAGGAACTCCAGGGTCGTGCCACCATTCCAAGAGTCCCCCAGATGTCTCAGTCCATTCCAGAGGAACCTCCTTTCCCTTCACCGGCTCGTCTTTCACGCCGAGGATCGACTCACACCAAGGTGGCACGTGGCACAGCCCTGTGGGAAAGCCTCGTGGGAAAGCCTCGAGGGACAGCCTCGAGGGAAAGCCACAGATCCCTTGATCCACGTGACAGGAAGCGTGACACTACTGCTGCAGCTCGGGAGGAAAGCGCACGTGCATGCCCCCACTCGAGACGAGGCCTGACTCCCCTGGGGAGACTCAGAAGCACCCCAAGATCCATGGCAACACTGGAGAGCAATCCTCAGGTTCCGGCCCCGACTCCACACAAGGACTGAGGCCCCGGCATGGACGGGAGAGGAATCCCGAGAGGTCCCCTAGCAACTCGCATGGGGACTGGCCTTTCCTGAGGACACCAGAGCGGGTCCCTGAGGTCCCCGTCGTAACTCGAGAAGACCTGCCGCAACTCGAGAAAATCCAGGAGGTTCTCCCCTCCAGGCGAGATGAGGCCCATTTCCGATGAGGCGTCTCGAGGCTGATCACACCTCACCTCTGGAACTTCGAAAGGGTCCTTCACACCCTTGGAGCAAATCAAGAAGTTCCCCGACCTAGCCGTCTCCACTCGAGAGGAATCACGAGGGTCCCGCCCACATCCAGAGGAGCCCCGTTTCCGCCTCGTAGCTCGAGATGAGGGATCCTTTCCCTGCTTCGTCGGGAAAGAGTTCCCGGCGTTCCCGTCGCATCTCAAGAGGAGGCCCTCTCAACAGGAACGGCGAGAGGAACTCCAGGGTCGTGCCACCATTCCAAGAGTCCCCCAGATGTCTCAGTCCATTCCAGAGGAACCTCTTTTCCCTTCACCGGCTCGTCTTTCACGCCGAGGATCGACTCACACCAAGGTGGCACGTGGCACAGCCCTGTGGGAAAGCCTCGTGGGAAAGCCTCGAGGGACAGCCTCGAGGGAAAGCCACAGATCCCTTGATCCACGTGACAGGAAGCGTGACACTACTGCTGCAGCTCGGGAGGAAAGCGCACGTGCATGCCCCCACTCGAGACGAGGCCTGACTCCCCTGGGGAGACTCAGAAGCACCCCAAGATCCATGGCAACACTGGAGAGGAATCCTCAGGTTCCCGCCCCGACTCCACACAAGGACTGAGGCCCCGGCATGGACGGGAGAGGAATCCCGAGAGGTCCCCTAGCAACTCGCATGGGGACTGGCCTTTCCTGAGGCCACCAGAGCGGGTCCCTGATGTCCCCGCCATAACTCGAGAAGACCTGCCGCAACTCGAGAAAATCCAGGAGGTTCTCCCCTCCAGGCGAGATGAGGCCCATTTCCGCTGAGGCGTCTCGAGGCTGATCACACCTCACCTCTGGAACTTCGAAAGGCTCCTTCACACCCTTGGTGCAAATCAAGAAGTTCCCCGACCTAGCCGTCTCCACTCGAGAGGAATCACGAGGTTCCCGCCCACATCCAGAGGAGCCCCGTTTCCGCCTCGTAGCTCGAGATGAGGGATCCTTTCCCTGCTTCGTCGGGAAAGAGTTCCCGGCGTTCCCGTAGCATCTCAAGAGGAGGCCCTCTCAACAGGAACGGCGAGAGGAACTCCAGGGTCGTGCCACCATTCCAAGAGTCCCCCAGATGTCTCAGTCCATTCCAGAGGAACCTCTTTTCCCTTCACCGGCTCGTCTTTCACGCCGAGGATCGACTCACACCAAGGTGGCACGTGGCACAGCCCTGTGGGAAAGCCTCGTGGGAAAGCCTCGAGGGACAGCCTCGAGGGAAAGCCACAGATCCCTTGATCCACGTGACAGAAAGCATGACGCTACTGCTGCAGCTCGGGAGGAAAGCGCACGTGCATGCCCCCACTCGAGACGAGGCCTGACTCCCCAGGGGAGACTCAGAAGCACCCCAAGATCCATGGCAACACTGGAGAGGAATCCTCAGGTTCCGGCCCCGACTCCACACAAGGACTGAGGCCCCGGCATGGACGGGAGAGGAATCCCGAGAGGTCCCCTAGCAACTCGCATGGGGACTGGCCTTTCCTGAGGCCACCAGAGCGGGTCCCTGAGGTCCCCGTCGTAACTCGAGAAGACCTGCCGCAACTCGAGAAAATCCAGGAGGTTCTCCCCTCCAGGCGAGATGAGGCCCATTTCCGCTGAGGCGTCTCGAGGCTGATCACACCTCACCTCTGGAACTTCGAAAGGGTCCTTCACACCCTTGGTGCAAATCAAGAAGTTCCCCGACATACCCGTCTCCACTCGAGAGGAATCACGAGGGTCCCGCCCACATCCAGAGGAGCCCCGTTTCCGCCTCGTAGCTCGAGATGAGGGATCCTTTCCCTGCTTCGTCGGGAAAGAGTTCCCGGCGTTCCCGTCGCATCTCAAGAGGAGGCCCTCTCAACAGGAACGGCGAGAGGTACTTCAGGGTCGTGCCACCATTCCAAGAGTCCCCCAGATGTCTCAGCCCATTCCAGAGGAACCTATTTTCCCTTCACCGGCTCGTCTTTCACGCCGAGGATCGACTCACACCAAGGTGGCACGTGGCCAGCCCTGTGGGAAAGCCTCGTGGGAAAGCCTCGAGGGACAGCCTCGAGGGAAAGCCACAGATCCCTTGATCCACGTGACAGGAAGCGAGACACTACTGCTGCAGCTCGGGAGGAAAGCGCACGTGCATGCCCCCACTCGAGACGAGGCCTGACTCCCCTGGGGAGACTCAGAAGCACCCCAAGATCCATGGCAACACTGGAGAGGAATCCTCAGGTTCCGGCCCCGACTCCACACAAGGACTGAGGCCCCGGCATGGACGGGAGAGGAATCCCGAGAGGTCCCCTAGCAACTCGCATGGGGACTGGCCTTTCCTGAGGACACCAGAGCGGGTCCCTGAGGTCCGCGTCGTAACTCGAGAAGACCTGCCGCAACTCGAGAAAATCCAGGAGGTTCTCCCCTCCAGGCGAGATAAGGCCCATTTCCGATGAGGCGTCTCGAGGCTGATCACACCTCACCTCTGGAACTTCGAAAGGGTCCTTCACACCCTTGGAGCAAATCAAGAAGTTCCCCGACCTAGCCGTCTCCACTCGAGAGGAATCACGAGGGTCCCGCCCACATCCAGAGGAGCCCCGTTTCCGCCTCGTAGCTCGAGATGAGGGATCCTTTCCCTGCTTCGTCGGGAAAGAGTTCCCGGCGTTCCCGTCGCATCTCAAGAGGAGGCCCTCTCAACAGGAATGGCGAGAGGAACTCCAGGGTCGTGCCACCATTCCAAGAGTCCCCCAGATGTCTCAGTCCATTCCAGAGGAACCTCCTTTCCCTTCACCGGCTCGTCTTTCACGCCGAGGATCGACTCACACCAAGGTGGCACGTGGCACAGCCCTGTGGGAAAGCCTCGTGGGAAAGCCTCGAGGGACAGCCTCGAGGGAAAGCCACAGATCCCTTGATCCACGTGACAGGAAGCGTGACACTACTGCTGCATCTCGGGAGGAAAGCGCACGTGCATGCCCCCACTCGAGACGAGGCCTGACTCCCCTGGGGAGACTCAGAAGCACCCCAAGATCCATGGCAACACTGGAGAGGAATCCTCAGGTTCCGGCCCCGACTCCACACAAGGACTGAGGCCCCGGCATGGACGGGAGAGGAATCCCGAGAGGTCCCCTAGCAACTCGCATGGGGACTGGCCTTTCCTGAGGCCACCAGAGCGGGTCCCTGAGGTCCCCGTCGTAACTCGAGAAGACCTGCCGCAACTCGAGAAAATCCAGGAGGTTCTCCCCTCCAGGCGAGATGAGGCCCATTTCCGCTGAGGCGTCTCGAGGCTGATCACACCTCCCCTCTGGAACTTCGAAAGGGTCCTTCACACCCTTGGTGCAAATCAAGAAGTTCCCCGACATACCCGTCTCCACTCGAGAGGAATCACGAGGGTCCCGCCCACATCCAGAGGAGCCCCGTTTCCGCCTCGTAGCTCGAGATGAGGGATCCTTTCCCTGCTTCGTCGGGAAAGAGTTCCCGGCGTTCCCGTCGCATCTCAAGAGGAGGCCCTCTCAACAGGAACGGCGAGAGGAACTCCAGGGTCGTGCCACCATTCCAAGAGTCCCCCAGATGTCTCAGTCCATTCCAGAGGAACCTCTTTTCCCTTCACCGGCTCGTCTTTCACGCCGAGGATCGACTCACACCAAGGTGGCACGTGGCACAGCCCTGTGGGAAAGCCTCGTAGGAAAGCCTCGAGGGACAGCCTCGAGGGAAAGCCACAGATCCCTTGATCCACGTGACAGGAAGCATGACACTACTGCTGCAGCTCGGGAGGAAAGCGCACGTGCATGCCCCCACTCGAGACGAGGCCTGACTCCCCTGGGGAGACTCAGAAGCACCCCAAGATCCATGGCAACACTGGAGAGGAATCCTCAGGTTCCGGCCCCGACTCCACACAAGGACTGAGGCCCCGGCATGGACGGGAGAGGAATCCCGAGAGGTCCCCTAAAACTCGCATGGGGACTGGCATTTCCTGAGGCCATCAGAGCGGGTCCCTGAGGTCCCCGTCATAACACGAGATGACCTGCCGCAACTCGAGAATATCCGGGAGGTTCTCCCCTCCAGGCGAGATGAGGCCCATTTCCGCTGAGGCGTCTCGAGGCTGATCACAGCTCCCCTCTGGAACTTCGAAAGGCTCCTTCACACCCTTGGTGCAAATCAAGAAGTTCCCCGACCTAGCCGTCTCCACTCGAGAGGAATCACGAGGGTCCCGCCCACATCCAGAGGAGCCCCGTTTCCGCCTCGTAGCTCGAGATGAGGGATCCTTTCCCTGCTTCGTCGGGAAAGAGTTCCCGGCTTTCCCGTCGCATCTCAAGAGGAGGCCCTCTCAACAGGAACGGCGAGAGGAACTCCAGGGTCGTGCCACCATTCCAAGAGTCCCCCAGATGTCTCAGTCCATTCCAGAGGAACCTCTTTTCCCTTCACCGGCTCGTCTTTCACGCCGAGGATCGACTCACACCAAGGTGGCACTTGGCACAGCCTTGTGGGTAAGCCTCGTGGGAAAGCCTCGAGGGACAGCCTCGAGGGAAAGCCACAGATCCCTTGATCCACGTGACAGGAAGCGTGACACTACTGCTGCAGCTCGGGAGGAAAGCGCACGTGCATGCCCCCACTCGAGACGAGGCCTGACTCCCCTGGGGAGACTCAGAAGCACCCCAAGATCCATGGCAACACTGGAGAGGAATCCTCAGGTTCCGGCTCCGACTCCACACAAGGACAGAGGCCCCGGCATGGACGGGAGAGGAATCCCGAGAGGTCCCCGAGCAACTCGCATGGGGACTGGCCTTTCCTGAGGCCACCAGAGCGGGTCCCTGAGGTCCCCGTCGTAACTCGAGAAGACCTGCCGCAACTCGAGAAAATCCGGGAGGTTCTCCCCTCCAGGCGAGATGAGGCCCATTTCCGCTGAGGCGTCTCGAGGCTGATCACAGCTCCCCTCTGGAACTTCGAAAAGGTCCTTCACACCCTTGGTGCAAATCAAGAAGTTCCCCGACCTAGCCGTCTCCACTCGAGAGAAATCACGAGGGTCCCGCCCACATCCAGAGGAGCCCCGTTTCCGCCTCGTAGCTCGAGATGAGGGATCCTTTCCCTGCTTCGTCGGGAAAGAGTCCCCGGCGTTCCCGTCGCATCTCAAGAGGAGGCCCTCTCAACAGGAACGGCGAGAGGAACTCCAGGGTCGTGCCACCATTCCAAGAGTCCCCCAGATGTCTCAGTCCATTCCAGAGGAACCTCTTTTCCCTTCACCGGCTCGTCTTTCACGCCGAGGATCGACTCACAACAAGGTGGCACGTGGCACAGCCCTGTGGGAAAGCCTCGTGGGAAAACCTCGAGGGACAGCCTCGAGGGAAAGCCACAGATCCCTTGATCCACGTGACAGGAAGCGTGACACTACTGCTGCAGCTCGGGAGGAAAGCGCACGTGCATGCCCCCACTCGAGACGAGGCCTGATTCCCCTGGGGAGACTCAGAAGCACCCCAAGATCCATGGCAACACTGGAGAGCAATCCTCAGGTTCCGGCCCCGACTACACACAAGGACTGAGGCCCCGGCATGGACGGGAGAGGAATCCCGAGAGGTCCCGTATCAACTCGCATGGGGACTGGCCTTTCCTGAGGCCACCAGAGCTGGTCCCTGAGGTCCCCGTCGTAACTCGAGAAGACCTGCCGCAACTCGAGAAAATCCAGCAGGTTCTCCCCTCCAGGCGAGATGAGGCCCATTTCCGCTGAGGCGTCTCGAGGCTGATCACATCTCACCTCTGGAACTTCGAAAGGCTCCTTCACACCCTTGGTGCAAATCAAGAAGTTCCCCGACCTAGCCGTCTCCAATCGAGAGGAATCACGAGGGTCCCGCCCACATCCAGAGGAGACCCGTTTCCGCCTCGTAGCTCGAGATGAGGGATCCTTTCCCTGCTTCGGCGGGAAAGAGTTCCCGGCATTCCCGTCGCATCTCAAGAGGAGGCCCTCTCAACAGGAACGGCGAGAGGAACTCCAGGGTCGTGCCACCATTCCAAGAGTCCCCCAGATGTCTCAGTCCATTCCAGAGGAACCTCTTTTCCCTTCACCGGCTCGTCTTTCACGCCGAGGATCGACTCACGCCAAGGTGGCACGTGGCACAGCCCTGTGGGAAAGCCTCGTGGGAAAGCCTCGAGGGACAGCCTCGAGTGAAAGCCACAGATCCCTTGATCCACGTGACAGGAAGCGTGACACTACTGCTGCAGCTCGGGAGGAAAGCGCACGTGCATGCCCCCACTCGAGACGAAGCCTGACTCCCCTGGGGAGACTCAGAAGCACCCCAAGATCCATGGCAACACTGGAGAGCAATCCTCAGGTTCCGGCCCCGACTCCACACAAGGACTGAGGCCCCGGCATGGACGGGAGAGGAATCCCGAGCGGTCCCCTAGCAACTCGCATGGGGACTGGCCTTTCCTGAGGCCACCAGAGCGGGTCCCTGAGGTCCCCGTCGTAACTCGAGAAGACCTGCCGCAACTCGAGAAAATCCAGGAGGTTCTCCCCTCCAGGCGAGATGAGGCCCATTTCCGCTGAGGCGTCTCGAGGCTGATCACACCTCACCTCTGGAACTTCGAAAGGGTCCTTCACACCCTTGGTGCAAATCAAGTAGTTCCCCGACCTAGCCGTCTCCACTCGAGAGGAATCACGAGGGTCCCGCCCACATCCAGAGGAGCCCCGTTTCCGCCTCGTAGCTCGAGATGAGGGATCCTTTCCCTGCTTCGTCGGGAAAGAGTCCCCGGCGTTCCCGTCGCATCTCAAGAGGAGGCCCTCTCAACAGGAACGGCGAGAGGAACTCCAGGGTCGTGCCACCATTCCAAAAGTCCCCCAGATGACTCAGTCCATTCCAGAGGAACCTCTTTTCCCTTCACCGGCTCGTCTTTCACGCTGAGGATCGACTCACGCCAAGGTGGCACGTGGCACAGCCCTGTGGGAAAGCCTCGTGGGAAAGCCTCGAGGGACAGCCTCGAGGGAAAGCCACAGATCCCTTGATCCACGTGACAGGAAGCGTGACACTACTGCTGCAGCTTGGGAGGAAAGCGCACGTGCATGCCCCCACTCGAGACGAGGCCTGACTCCCCTGGGGAGACTCAGACGCACCCCAAGATCCATGGCAACACTGGAGAGCAATCCTCAGGTTCCGGCCCCGACTCCACACAAGGACTGAGGCCCCGGCATGGAAGGGAGAGGAATCCCGAGAGGTCCCGTAGCAACTCGCATGGGGACTGGCCTTTCCTGAGGCCACCAGAGCGGGTCCCTGAGGTCCCCGTCGTAACTCGAGAAGACCTGCCGCAACTCGAGAAAATCCAGGAGGTTCTCCCCTCCAGGCGAGATGAGGCCCATTTCCGCTGAGGCGTCTCGAGGCTGATCACACCTCACCTCTGGAACTTCGAAAGGCTCCTTCACACCCTTGGTGCAAATCATGAAGTTCCCCGACCTAGCCGTCTCCACTCGAGAGGAATCACGAGGGTCCCGCTCACATCCAGAGGAGCCCCGTTTCCGCCTCGTAGCTCGAGATGAGGGATCCTTTCCCTGCTTCGTCGGGAAAGAGTTCCCGGCGTTCCCGTCGCATCTCAAGAGGAGGCCCTCTCAACAGGAACGGCGAGAGGAACTCCAGGGTCGTGCCACCATTCCAAGAGTCCCCCAGATGTCTCAGTCCATTCCAGAGGAACCTCTTTTCCCTTCACCGGCTCGTCTTTCACGCCGAGGATCGACTCACGCCAAGGTGGCACGTGGCACAGCCCTGTGGGAAAGCCTCGTGGGAAAGCCTCGAGGGACAGCCTCGAGTGAAAGCCACAGATCCCTTGATCCACGTGACAGGAAGCGTGACACTACTGCTGCAGCTCGGGAGGAAAGCGCACGTGCATGCCCCCACTCGAGACGAGGCCTGACTCCCCTGGGGAGACTCAGAAGCACCCCAAGATCCATGGCAACACTGGAGAGCAATCCTCAGGTTCCGGCCCCGACTCCACACAAGGACTGAGGCCCCGGCATGGACGGGAGAGGAATCCCGAGAGGTCCCCTAGCAACTCGCATGGGGACTGGCCTTTCCTGAGGACACCAGAGCGGGTCCCTGAGGTCCCCGTCGTAACTCGAGAAGACCTGCCGCAACTCGAGAAAATCCAGGAGGTTCTCCCCTCCAGGCGAGATGAGGCCCATTTCCGATGAGGCGTCTCGAGGCTGATCACACCTCACCTCTGGAACTTCGAAAGGGTCCTTCACACCCTTGGAGCAAATCAAGAAGTTCCCCGACCTAGCCGTCTCCACTCGAGAGGAATCACGAGGGTCCCGCCCACATCCAGAGGAGCCCCGTTTCCGCCTCGTAGCTCGAGATGAGGGATCCTTTCCCTGCTTCGTCGGGAAAGAGTTCCCGGCGTTCCCGTCGCATCTCAAGAGGAGGCCCTCTCAACAGGAACGGCGAGAGGAACTCCAGGGTCGTGCCACCATTCCAAGAGTCCCCCAGATGTCTCAGTCCATTCCAGAGGAACCTCTTTTCCCTTCACCGGCTCGTCTTTCACGCCGAGGATCGACTCACACCAAGGTGGCACGTGGCACAGCCCTGTGGGAAAGCCTCGTGGGAAAGCCTCGAGGGACAGCCTTGAGGGAAAGCCACAGATCCCTTGATCCACGTGACAGGAAGCGTGACACTACTGCTGCAGCTCGGGAGGAAAGCGCACGTGCATGCCCCCACTCGAGACGAGGCCTGACTCCCCTGGGGAGACTCAGAAGCACCCCAAGATCCATGGCAACACTGGAGAGGAATCCTCAGGTTCCCGCCCCGACTCCACACAAGGACTGAGGCCCCGGCATGGACGGGAGAGGAATCCCGAGAGGTCCCCTAGCAACTCGCATGGGGACTGGCCTTTCCTGAGGCCACCAGAGCGGGTCCCTGATGTCCCCGCCATAACTCGAGAAGACCTGCCGCAACTCGAGAAAATCCAGGAGGTTCTCCCCTCCAGGCGAGATGAGGCCCATTTCCGCTGAGGCGTCTCGAGGCTGATCACACCTCACCTCTGGAACTTCGAAAGGCTCCTTCACACCCTTGGTGCAAATCAAGAAGTTCCCCGACCTAGCCGTCTCCACTCGAGAGGAATCACGAGGGTCCCGCCCACATCCAGAGGAGCCCCGTTTCCGCCTCGTAGCTCGAGATGAGGGATCCTTTCCCTGCTTCGTCGGGAAAGAGTTCCCGGCGTTCCCGTAGCATCTCAAGAGGAGGCCCTCTCAACAGGAACGGCGAGAGGAACTCCAGGGTCGTGCCACCATTCCAAGAGTCCCCCAGATGTCTCAGTCCATTCCAGAGGAACCTCTTTTCCCTTCACCGGCTCGTCTTTCACGCCGAGGATCGACTCACACCAAGGTGGCACGTGGCACAGCCCTGTGGGAAAGCCTCGTGGGAAAGCCTCGAGGGACAGCCTCGAGGGAAAGCCACAGATCCCTTGATCCACGTGACAGAAAGCATGACGCTACTGCTGCAGCTCGGGAGGAAAGCGCACGTGCATGCCCCCACTCGAGACGAGGCCTGACTCCCCAGGGGAGACTCAGAAGCACCCCAAGATCCATGGCAACACTGGAGAGGAATCCTCAGGTTCCGGCCCCGACTCCACACAAGGACTGAGGCCCCGGCATGGACGGGAGAGGAATCCCGAGAGGTCCCCTAGCAACTCGCATGGGGACTGGCCTTTCCTGAGGCCACCAGAGCGGGTCCCTGAGGTCCCCGTCGTAACTCGAGAAGACCTGCCGCAACTCGAGAAAATCCAGGAGGTTCTCCCCTCCAGGCGAGATGAGGCCCATTTCCGCTGAGGCGTCTCGAGGCTGATCACACCTCACCTCTGGAACTTCGAAAGGGTCCTTCACACCCTTGGTGCAAATCAAGAAGTTCCCCGACATACCCGTCTCCACTCGAGAGGAATCACGAGGGTCCCGCCCACATCCAGAGGAGCCCCGTTTCCGCCTCGTAGCTCGAGATGAGGGATCCTTTCCCTGCTTCGTCGGGAAAGAGTTCCCGGCGTTCCCGTCGCATCTCAAGAGGAGGCCCTCTCAACAGGAACGGCGAGAGGAACTTCAGGGTCGTGCCACCATTCCAAGAGTCCCCCAGATGTCTCAGCCCATTCCAGAGGAACCTATTTTCCCTTCACCGGCTCGTCTTTCACGCCGAGGATCGACTCACACCAAGGTGGCACGTGGCCAGCCCTGTGGGAAAGCCTCGTGGGAAAGCCTCGAGGGACAGCCTCGAGGGAAAGCCACAGATCCCTTGATCCACGTGACAGGAAGCGTGACACTACTGCTGCAGCTCGGGAGGAAAGCGCACGTGCATGCCCCCACTCGAGACGAGGCCTGACTCCCCTGGGGAGACTCAGAAGCACCCCAAGTTCCATGGCAACACTGGAGAGGAATACTCAGGTTCCGGCCCCGACTCCACACAAGGACTGAGGCCCCGGCATGGACGGGAGAGGAATCCCGAGAGGTCCCCTAGCAACTCGCATGGGGACTGGCCTTTCCTGAGGACACCAGAGCGGGTCCCTGAGGTCCCCGTCGTAACTCGAGAAGACCTGCCGCAACTCGAGAAAATCCAGGAGGTTCTCCCCTCCAGGCGAGATAAGGCCCATTTCCGATGAGGCGTCTCGAGGCTGATCACACCTCACCTCTGGAACTTCGAAAGGGTCCTTCACACCCTTGGAGCAAATCAAGAAGTTCCCCGACCTAGCCGTCTCCACTCGAGAGGAATCACGAGGGTCCCGCCCACATCCAGAGGAGCCCCGTTTCCGCCTCGTAGCTCGAGATGAGGGATCCTTTCCCTGCTTCGTCGGGAAAGAGTTCCCGGCGTTCCCGTCGCATCTCAAGAGGAGGCCCTCTCAACAGGAACGGCGAGAGGAACTCCAGGGTCGTGCCACCATTCCAAGAGTCCCCCAGATGTCTCAGTCCATTCCAGAGGAACCTCCTTTCCCTTCACCGGCTCGTCTTTCACGCCGAGGATCGACTCACACCAAGGTGGCACGTGGCACAGCCCTGTGGGAAAGCCTCGTGGGAAAGCCTCGAGGGACAGCCTCGAGGGAAAGCCACAGATCCCTTGATCCACGTGACAGGAAGCGTGACACTACTGCTGCATCTCGGGAGGAAAGCGCACGTGCATGCCCCCACTCGAGACGAGGCCTGACTCCCCTGGGGAGACTCAGACGCACCCCAAGATCCATGGCAACACTGGAGAGCAATCCTCAGGTTCCGGCCCCGACTCCACACAAGGACTGAGGCCCCGGCATGGACGGGAGAGGAATCCCGAGAGGTCCCGTAGCAACTCGCATGGGGACTGGCCTTTCCTGAGGCCACCAGAGCGGGTCCCTGAGGTCCCCGTCGTAACTCGAGAAGACCTGCCGCAACTCGAGAAAATCCAGGAGGTTCTCCCCTCCAGGCGAGATGAGGCCCATTTCCGCTGAGGCGTCTCGAGGCTGATCACACCTCACCTCTGGAACTTCGAAAGGCTCCTTCACACCCTTGGTGCAAATCATGAAGTTCCCCGACCTAGCCGTCTCCACTCGAGAGGAATCACGAGGGTCCCGCTCACATCCAGAGGAGACCCGTTTCCGCCTCGTAGCTCGAGATGAGGGATCCTTTCCCTGCTTCGTCGGGAAAGAGTTCCCGGCGTTCCCGTCGCATCTCAAGAGGAGGCCCTCTCAACAGGAACGGCGAGAGGAACTCCAGGGTCGTGCCACCATTCCAAGAGTCCCCCAGATGTCTCAGTCCATTCCAGAGGAACCTCTTTTCCCTTCACCGGCTCGTCTTTCACGCCGAGGATCGACTCACGCCAAGGTGGCACGTGGCACAGCCCTGTGGGAAAGCCTCGTGGGAAAGCCTCGAGGGACAGCCTCGAGGGAAAGCCACAGATCCCTTGATCCACGTGACAGGAAGCGTGACACTACTGCTGCAGCTCGGGAGGAAAGCGCACGTGCATGCCCCCACTCGAGACGAGGCCTGACTCCCCAGGGGAGACTCAGAAGCACCCCAAGATCCATGGCAACACTGGAGAGGAATCCTCAGGTTCCGGCCCCGACTCCACACAAGGACTGAGGCCCCGGCATGGACGGGAGAGGAATCCCGAGAGGTCCCCTAGCAACTCGCATGGGGACTGGCCTTTCCTGAGGCCACCAGAGCGGGTCCCTGAGGTCCCCGTCGTAACTCGAGAAGACCTGCCGCAACTCGAGAAAATCCAGGAGGTTCTCCCCTCCAGGCGAGATGAGGCCCATTTCCGCTGAGGCGTCTCGAGGCTGATCACACCTCACCTCTGGAACTTCGAAAGGGTCCTTCACACCCTTGGTGCAAATCAAGAAGTTCCCCGACATACCCGTCTCCACTCGAGAGGAATCACGAGGGTCCCGCCCACATCCAGAGGAGCCCCGTTTCCGCCTCGTAGCTCGAGATGAGGGATCCTTTCCCTGCTTCGTCGGGAAAGAGTTCCCGGCGTTCCCGTCGCATCTCAAGAGGAGGCCCTCTCAACAGGAACGGCGAGAGGAACTTCAGGGTCGTGCCACCATTCCAAGAGTCCCCCAGATGTCTCAGCCCATTCCAGAGGAACCTATTTTCCCTTCACCGGCTCGTCTTTCACGCCGAGGATCGACTCACACCAAGGTGGCACGTGGCCAGCCCTGTGGGAAAGCCTCGTGGGAAAGCCTCGAGGGACAGCCTCGAGGGAAAGCCACAGATCCCTTGATCCACGTGACAGGAAGCGTGACACTACTGCTGCAGCTCGGGAGGAAAGCGCACGTGCATGCCCCCACTCGAGACGAGGCCTGACTCCCCTGGGGAGACTCAGAAGCACCCCAAGTTCCATGGCAACACTGGAGAGGAATACTCAGGTTCCGGCCCCGACTCCACACAAGGACTGAGGCCCCGGCATGGACGGGAGAGGAATCCCGAGAGGTCCCCTAGCAACTCGCATGGGGACTGGCCTTTCCTGAGGACACCAGAGCGGGTCCCTGAGGTCCCCGTCGTAACTCGAGAAGACCTGCCGCAACTCGAGAAAATCCAGGAGGTTCTCCCCTCCAGGCGAGATAAGGCCCATTTCCGATGAGGCGTCTCGAGGCTGATCACACCTCACCTCTGGAACTTCGAAAGGGTCCTTCACACCCTTGGAGCAAATCAAGAAGTTCCCCGACCTAGCCGTCTCCACTCGAGAGGAATCACGAGGGTCCCGCCCACATCCAGAGGAGCCCCGTTTCCGCCTCGTAGCTCGAGATGAGGGATCCTTTCCCTGCTTCGTCGGGAAAGAGTTCCCGGCGTTCCCGTCGCATCTCAAGAGGAGGCCCTCTCAACAGGAACGGCGAGAGGAACTCCAGGGTCGTGCCACCATTCCAAGAGTCCCCCAGATGTCTCAGTCCATTCCAGAGGAACCTCCTTTCCCTTCACCGGCTCGTCTTTCACGCCGAGGATCGACTCACACCAAGGTGGCACGTGGCACAGCCCTGTGGGAAAGCCTCGTGGGAAAGCCTCGAGGGACAGCCTCGAGGGAAAGCCACAGATCCCTTGATCCACGTGACAGGAAGCGTGACACTACTGCTGCATCTCGGGAGGAAAGCGCACGTGCATGCCCCCACTCGAGACGAGGCCTGACTCCCCTGGGGAGACTCAGACGCACCCCAAGATCCATGGCAACACTGGAGAGCAATCCTCAGGTTCCGGCCCCGACTCCACACAAGGACTGAGGCCCCGGCATGGACGGGAGAGGAATCCCGAGAGGTCCCGTAGCAACTCGCATGGGGACTGGCCTTTCCTGAGGCCACCAGAGCGGGTCCCTGAGGTCCCCGTCGTAACTCGAGAAGACCTGCCGCAACTCGAGAAAATCCAGGAGGTTCTCCCCTCCAGGCGAGATGAGGCCCATTTCCGCTGAGGCGTCTCGAGGCTGATCACACCTCACCTCTGGAACTTCGAAAGGCTCCTTCACACCCTTGGTGCAAATCATGAAGTTCCCCGACCTAGCCGTCTCCACTCGAGAGGAATCACGAGGGTCCCGCTCACATCCAGAGGAGACCCGTTTCCGCCTCGTAGCTCGAGATGAGGGATCCTTTCCCTGCTTCGTCGGGAAAGAGTTCCCGGCGTTCCCGTCGCATCTCAAGAGGAGGCCCTCTCAACAGGAACGGCGAGAGGAACTCCAGGGTCGTGCCACCATTCCAAGAGTCCCCCAGATGTCTCAGTCCATTCCAGAGGAACCTCTTTTCCCTTCACCGGCTCGTCTTTCACGCCGAGGATCGACTCACGCCAAGGTGGCACGTGGCACAGCCCTGTGGGAAAGCCTCGTGGGAAAGCCTCGAGGGACAGCCTCGAGTGAAAGCCACAGATCCCTTGATCCACGTGACAGGAAGTGTGACACTACCTCTGCAGCTCGGGAGGAAAGCGCACGTGCATGCCCCCACTCGAGACGAGGCCTGACTCCCCTGGGGAGACTCAGACGCACCCCAAGATCCATGGCAACACTGGAGAGCAATCCTCAGGTTCCGGCCCCGACTCCACACAAGGACTGAGGCCCCGGCATGGATGGTAGAGGAATCCCGAGCGGTCCCCTAGCAACTCGCATGGGGACTGGCCTTTCCTGAGGCCACCAGAGCGGGTCCCTGAGGTCCCCGTCGTAACTCGAGAAGACCTTCCGCAACTCGAGAAAATCCAGGAGGTTCTCCCCTCCAGGCGAGATGAGGCCCATTTCCGCTGAGGCGTCTCGAGGCTGATCACACCTCCCCTCTGGAACTTCGAAAGGGTCCTTCACACCCTTGGTGCAAATCAAGAAGTTCCCCGACTTAGCCGTCTCCACTCGAGAGGAATCACGAGGGTCCCGCCCACATCCAGAGGAGCCCCGTGTCCGCCTCGTAGCTCGAGATGAGGGATCCTTTCCCTGCTTCGTCGGGAAAGAGTTCCCGGCGTTCCCGTCGCATCTCAAGAGGAGGCCCTCTCAACAGGAACAGCGAGAGGAACTCCAGGGTCGTGCCACCATTCCAAGAGTCCCCCAGATGTCTCAGTCCATTCCAGAGGAACCTCTTTTCCCTTCACCGGCTCGTCTTTCACGCCGAGGATCGACTCACGCCAAGGTGGCACGTGGCACAGCCCTGTGGGAAAGCCTCGTGGGAAAGCCTCGAGGGACAGCCTCGAGGGAAAGCCACAGATCCCTTGATCCACGTGACAGGAAGCGTGACACTACTGCTGCAGCTCGGGAGGAAAGCGCACGTGCATGCCCCCACTCGAGACGAGGCCTGACTCCCCTGGGGAGACTCAGAAGCACCCCAAGATCCATGGCAACACTGGAGAGCAATCCTCAGGTTCCGGCCCCGACTCCACACAAGGACTGAGGCCCCGGCATGGACGGGAGAGGAATCCCGAGAGGTCCCCTAGCAACTCGCATGGGGACTGGCCTTTCCTGAGGACACCAGAGCGGGTCCCTGAGGTCCCCGTCGTAACTCGAGAAGACCTGCCGCAACTCGAGAAAATCCAGGAGGTTCTCCCCTCCAGGCGAGATGAGGCCCATTTCCGATGAGGCGTCTCGAGGCTGATCACACCTCACCTCTGGAACTTCGAAAGGGTCCTTCACACCCTTGGAGCAAATCTAGAAGTTCCCCGACCTAGCCGTCTCCACTCGAGAGGAATCACGAGGGTCCCGCCCACATCCAGAGGAGCCCCGTTTCCGCCTCGTAGCTCGAGATGAGGGATCCTTTCCCTGCTTCGTCGGGAAAGAGTTCCCGGCGTTCCCGTCGCATCTCAAGAGGAGGCCCTCTCAACAGGAACGGCGAGAGGAACTCCAGGGTCGTGCCACCATTCCAAGAGTCCCCCAGATGTCTCAGTCCATTCCAGAGGAACCTCTTTTCCCTTCACCGGCTCGTCTTTCACGCCGAGGATCGACTCACACCAAGGTGGCACGTGGCACAGCCCTGTGGGAAAGCCTCGTGGGAAAGCCTCGAGGGACAGCCTCGAGGGAAAGCCACAGATCCCTTGATCCACGTGACAGGAAGCGTGACACTACTGCTGCAGCTCGGGAGGAAAGCGCACGTGCATGCCCCCACTCGAGACGAGGCCTGACTCCCCTGGGGAGACTCAGAAGCACCCCAAGATCCATGGCAACACTGGAGAGGAATCCTCAGGTTCCCGCCCCGACTCCACACAAGGACTGAGGCCCCGGCATGGACGGGAGAGGAATCCCGAGAGGTCCCCTAGCAACTCGCATGGGGACTGGCCTTTCCTGAGGCCACCAGAGCGGGTCCCTGATGTCCCCGCCGTAACTCGAGAAGACCTGCCGCAACTCGAGAAAATCCAGGAGGTTCTCCCCTCCAGGCGAGATGAGGCCCATTTCCGCTGAGGCGTCTCGAGGCTGATCACACCTCACCTCTGGAACTTCGAAAGGCTCCTTCACACCCTTGGTGCAAATCAAGAAGTTCCCCGACCTAGCCGTCTCCACTCGAGAGGAATCACGAGGGTCCCGCCCACATCCAGAGGAGCCCCGTTTCCGCCTCGTAGCTCGAGATGAGGGATCCTTTCCCTGCTTCGTCGGGAAAGAGTTCCCGGCGTTCCCGTAGCATCTCAAGAGGAGGCCCTCTCAACAGGAACGGCGAGAGGAACTCCAGGGTCGTGCCACCATTCCAAGAGTCCCCCAGATGTCTCAGTCCATTCCAGAGGAACCTCTTTTCCCTTCACCGGCTCGTCTTTCACGCCGAGGATCGACTCACACCAAGGTGGCACGTGGCACAGCCCTGTGGGAAAGCCTCGTGGGAAAGCCTCGAGGGACAGCCTCGAGGGAAAGCCACAGATCCCTTGATCCACGTGACAGAAAGCATGACGCTACTGCTGCAGCTCGGGAGGAAAGCGCACGTGCATGCCCCCACTCGAGACGAGGCCTGACTCCCCAGGGGAGACTCAGAAGCACCCCAAGATCCATGGCAACACTGGAGAGGAATCCTCAGGTTCCGGCCCCGACTCCACACAAGGACTGAGGCCCCGGCATGGACGGGAGAGGAATCCCGAGAGGTCCCCTAGCAACTCGCATGGGGACTGGCCTTTCCTGAGGCCACCAGAGCGGGTCCCTGAGGTCCCCGTCGTAACTCGAGAAGACCTGCCGCAACTCGAGAAAATCCAGGAGGTTCTCCCCTCCAGGCGAGATGAGGCCCATTTCCGCTGAGGCGTCTCGAGGCTGATCACACCTCACCTCTGGAACTTCGAAAGGGTCCTTCACACCCTTGGTGCAAATCAAGAAGTTCCCCGACATACCCGTCTCCACTCGAGAGGAATCACGAGGGTCCCGCCCACATCCAGAGGAGCCCCGTTTCCGCCTCGTAGCTCGAGATGAGGGATCCTTTCCCTGCTTCGTCGGGAAAGAGTTCCCGGCGTTCCCGTCGCATCTCAAGAGGAGGCCCTCTCAACAGGAACGGCGAGAGGAACTTCAGGGTCGTGCCACCATTCCAAGAGTCCCCCAGATGTCTCAGCCCATTCCAGAGGAACCTATTTTCCCTTCACCGGCTCGTCTTTCACGCCGAGGATCGACTCACACCAAGGTGGCACGTGGCCAGCCCTGTGGGAAAGCCTCGTGGGAAAGCCTCGAGGGACAGCCTCGAGGGAAAGCCACAGATCCCTTGATCCACGTGACAGGAAGCGTGACACTACTGCTGCAGCTCGGGAGGAAAGCGCACGTGCATGCCCCCACTCGAGACGAGGCCTGACTCCCCTGGGGAGACTCAGAAGCACCCCAAGTTCCATGGCAACACTGGAGAGGAAGACTCAGGTTCCGGCCCCGACTCCACACAAGGACTGAGGCCCCGGCATGGACGGGAGAGGAATCCCGAGAGGTCCCCTAGCAACTCGCATGGGGACTGGCCTTTCCTGAGGACACCAGAGCGGGTCCCTGAGGTCCCCGTCGTAACTCGAGAAGACCTGCCGCAACTCGAGAAAATCCAGGAGGTTCTCCCCTCCAGGCGAGATAAGGCCCATTTCCGATGAGGCGTCTCGAGGCTGATCACACCTCACCTCTGGAACTTCGAAAGGGTCCTTCACACCCTTGGAGCAAATCAAGAAGTTCCCCGACCTAGCCGTCTCCACTCGAGAGGAATCACGAGGGTCCCGCCCACATCCAGAGGAGCCCCGTTTCCGCCTCGTAGCTCGAGATGAGGGATCCTTTCCCTGCTTCGTCGGGAAAGAGTTCCCGGCGTTCCCGTCGCATCTCAAGAGGAGGCCCTCTCAACAGGAACGGCGAGAGGAACTCCAGGGTCGTGCCACCATTCCAAGAGTCCCCCAGATGTCTCAGTCCATTCCAGAGGAACCTCCTTTCCCTTCACCGGCTCGTCTTTCACGCCGAGGATCGACTCACACCAAGGTGGCACGTGGCACAGCCCTGTGGGAAAGCCTCGTGGGAAAGCCTCGAGGGACAGCCTCGAGGGAAAGCCACAGATCCCTTGATCCACGTGACAGGAAGCGTGACACTACTGCTGCATCTCGGGAGGAAAGCGCACGTGCATGCCCCCACTCGAGACGAGGCCTGACTCCCCTGGGGAGACTCAGAAGCACCCCAAGATCCATGGCAACACTGGAGAGGAATCCTCAGGTTCCGGCCCCGACTCCACACAAGGACTGAGGCCCCGGCATGGACGGGAGAGGAATCCCGAGAGGTCCCCTAGCAACTCGCATGGGGACTGGCCTTTCCTGAGGCCACCAGAGCGGGTCCCTGAGGTCCCCGTCGTAACTCGAGAAGACCTGCCGCAACTCGAGAAAATCCAGGAGGTGCTCCCCTCCAGGCGAGATGAGGCCCATTTCCGCTGAGGCGTCTCGAGGCTGATCACACCTCACCTCTGGAACTTCGAAAGGGTCCTTCACACCCTTGGTGCAAATCAAGAAGTTCCCCGACATACCCGTGACCACTCGAGAGGAATCACGAGGGTCCCGCCCACATCCAGAGGAGCCCCGTTTCCGCCTCGTAGCTCGAGATGAGGGATCCTTTCCCTGCTTCGTCGGGAAAGAGTTCCCGGCGTTCCCGTCGCATCTCAAGAGGAGGCCCTCTCAACAGGAACGGCGAGAGGAACTCCAGGGTCGTGCCACCATTCCAAGAGTCCCCCAGATGTCTCAGTCCATTCCAGAGGAACCTCTTTTCCCTTCACCGGCTCGTCTTTCACGCCGAGGATCGACTCACACCAAGGTGGCACGTGGCACAGCCCTGTGGGAAAGCCTCGTAGGAAAGCCTCGAGGGACAGCCTCGAGGGAAAGCCACAGATCCCTTGATCCACGTGACAGGAAGCATGACACTACTGCTGCAGCTCGGGAGGAAAGCGCACGTGCATGCCCCCACTCGAGACGAGGCCTGACTCCCCTGGGGAGACTCAGAAGCACCCCAAGATCCATGGCAACACTGGAGAGGAATCCTCAGGTTCCGGCCCCGACTCCACACAAGGACTGAGGCCCCGGCATGGACGGGAGAGGAATCCCGAGAGGTCCCCTAAAACTCGCATGGGGACTGGCATTTCCTGAGGCCACCAGAGCGGGTCCCTGAGGTCCCCGTCATAACTCGAGAAGACCTGCCGCAACTCGAGAATATCCGGGAGGTTCTCCCCTCCAGGCGAGATGAGGCCCATTTCCGCTGAGGCGTCTCGAGGCTGATCACAGCTCCCCTCTGGAACTTCGAAAGGCTCCTTCACACCCTTGGTGCAAATCAAGAAGTTCCCCGACCTAGCCGTCTCCACTCCAGAGGAATCACGAGGGTCCCGCCCACATCCAGAGGAGCCCCGTTTCCGCCTCGTAGCTCGAGATGAGGGATCCTTTCCCTGCTTCGTCGGGAAAGAGTTCCCGGCTTTCCCGTCGCATCTCAAGAGGAGGCCCTCTCAACAGGAACGGCGAGAGGAACTCCAGGGTCGTGCCACCATTCCAAGAGTCCCCCAGATGTCTCAGTCCATTCCAGAGGAACCTCTTTTCCCTTCACCGGCTCGTCTTTCACGCCGAGGATCGACTCACACCAAGGTGGCACTTGGCACAGCCTTGTGGGTAAGCCTCGTGGGAAAGCCTCGAGGGACAGCCTCGAGGGAAAGCCACAGATCCCTTGATCCACGTGACAGGAAGCGTGACACTACTGCTGCAGCTCGGGAGGAAAGCGCACGTGCATGCCCCCACTCGAGACGAGGCCTAACTCCCCTGGGGAGACTCAGAAGCACCCCAAGATCCATGGCAACACTGGAGAGGAATCCTCAGGTTCCGGCTCCGACTCCACACAAGGACAGAGGCCCCGGCATGGACGGGAGAGGAATCCCGAGAGGTCCCCGAGCAACTCGCATGGGGACTGGCCTTTCCTGAGGCCACCAGAGCGGGTCCCTGAGGTCCCCGTCGTAACTCGAGAAGACCTGCCGCAACTCGAGAAAATCCGGGAGGTTCTCCCCTCCAGGCGAGATGAGGCCCATTTCCGCTGAGGCGTCTCGAGGCTGATCACACCTCACCTCTGGAACTTCGAAAAGGTCCTTCACACCCTTGGTGCAAATCAAGAAGTTCCCCGACATACCCGTCTCCACTCGAGAGGAATCACGAGGGTCCCGCCCACATCCAGAGGAGCCCCGTTTCCGCCTCGTAGCTCGAGATGAGGGATCCTTTCCCTGCTTCGTCAGGAAAGAGTTCCCGGCATTCCCGTCGCATCTCAAGTGGAGGCCCTCTCAACAGGAACGGCGAGAGGAACTCCAGGGTCGTGCCACCATTCCACGAGTCCCCCAGATGTCTCAGTCCATTCCAGAGGAACCTCTTTTCCCTTCACCGGCTCGTCTTTCACGCAAAGGATCGACTCACACCAAGGTGGCACGTGGCACAGCCCTGTGGGAAAGCCTCGTGGGAAAGCCTCGAGGGACAGCCTCGAGGGAAAGCCACAGATCCCTTGATCCACGTGACAGGAAGCGTGACACTACTGCTGCAGCTCGGGAGGAAAGCGCACGTTCATGCCCCCACTCGAGACGAGGCCTGACTCCCCTGGGGAGACTCAGAAGCACCCCAAGATCCATGGCAACACTGGAGAGGAATCCTCAGGTTCCGGCCCCGACTCCACACAAGGACTGAGGCCCCGGCATGGACGGGAGAGGAATCCCGAGAGGTCCCCTAGCAACTCGCATGGGGACTGGCCTTTCCTGAGGCCACCAGAGCGGGTCCCTGAGGTCCCCGTCGTAACTCGAGAAGACCTGCCGCAACTCGAGAAAATCCAGGAGGTTCTCCCCTCCAGGCGAGATGAGGCCCATTTCCGCTGAGGCGTCTCGAGGCTGATCACACCTCACCTCTGGAACTTCGAAAGGCTCCATCACACCCGTGGTGCAAATCAAGAAGTTCCCCGACATACCCGTCTCCCCTCGAGAGGAATCACGAGGGTCCCGCCCACATCCAGAGGAGCCCCGTTTCCGCCTCGTAGCTCGAGATGAGGGATCCTTTCCCTGCTTCGTCGGGAAAGAGTGCCCGGCGTTCCCGTCGCATCTCAAGAGGAGGCCCTCTCAACAGGAATGGCGAGAGGATCTCCAGGGTCGTGCCACCATTCCAAGAGTCCCCCAGATGTCTCAGTCCATTCCAGAGGAACCTCTTTTCCCTTCACCGGCTCGTCTTTCACGCCGAGGATCGACTCACACCAAGGTGGCACGTGGCACAGCCCTGTGGGAAAGCCTCGTGGGAAAGCCTCGAGGGACAGCCTCGAGGGAAAGCCACAGATCCCTTGATCCACGTGACAGGAAGCGTGACACTACTGCTGCAGCTCGGGAGGAAAGCGCACGTGCATGCCCCCACTCGAGACGAGGCCTGACTCCCCTGGGGAGACTCAGAAGCACCCCAAGATCCATGGCAACACTGGAGAGGAATCCTCAGGTTCCGGCCCCGACTCCACACAAGGACTGAGGCCCCGGCATGGACGGGAGAGGAATCCCGAGAAGTCCCCTAGCAACTCGCATGGGGACTGGCCTTTCCTGAGGCCACCAGAGCGGGTCCCTGAGGCCCCCGTCGTAACTCGTGAAGACCTGCCGCAACTCGAGAAAATCCAGGAGGTTCTCCCCTCCAGGCGAGATGAGGCCCATTTCCGCTGAGGCGTCTCGAGGCTGATCACACCTCACCTCTGGAACTTCGAAAGGGTCCTTCACACCCTTGGTGCAAATCAAGAAGTTCCCCGACCTAGCCGTCTCCACTCGAGAGGAATCACGAGAGTCCCGACCACATCCAGAGGAGCCCCGTTTCCGCCTCGTAGCTCGAGATGAGGGATCCTTTCCCTGCTTCGTCGGGAAAGAGTTCCCGGCGTTCCCGTCGCATCTCAAGAGGAGGCCCTCTCAACAGGAACGGCGAGAGGAACTCCAGGGTCGTGCCACCATTCCAAGAGTCCCCCAGATGTCTCAGTCCATTCCAGAGGAACCTCTATTCCCTTCACTGGCTCGTCTTTCACGCCGAGGATCGACTCACACCAAGGTGGCACGTGGCACAGCCCTGTGGGAAAGCCTCGTGGAAAAGCCTCGAGGGACAGCCTCGAGGGAAAGCCACAGATCCCTTGATCCACGTGACAGGAAGCGTGACACTACTGCTGCAGCTCGGGAGGAAAGCGCACGTGCATGCCCCCACTCGAGACGAGGCCTGACTCCCCTGGGGAGACTCAGAAGCACCCCAAGATCCATGGCAACACTGGAGAGGAATCCTCAGGTTCCGGCCCCGACTCCACACAAGGACTGAGGCCCCGGCATGGACGGGAGAGGAATCCCGAGAGGTCCCCTAGCAACTCGCATGGGGACTGGCCTTTCCTGAGGCCACCAGAGCGGGTCCCTGAGGTACCCGTCGTAACTCGAGAAGACCTGCCGCAACTCGAGAAAATCCAGGAGGTTCTCCCCTCCAGGCGAGATGAGGCCCATTTCCGCTGAGGCGTCTCGAGGCTGATCACACCTCACCTCTGGAACTTCGAAAGGCTCCTTCACACCCTTGGTGCAAATCAAGAAGTTCCCCCGACCTAGCCGTCTCCACTCGAGAGGAATCACGAGAGTCTCGCCAACATCCAGAGGAGCCCCGTTTCCGCCTCGTAGCTCGAGATGAGGGATCCTTTCCCTGCTTCGTCGGGAAAGAGTTCCCGGCGTTCCCGTCGCATCTCAAGAGGAGGCCCTCTCAACAGGAACGGCGAGAGGAACTCCAGGGTCGTGCCACCATTCCAAGAGTCCCCCAGATGTCTCAGTCCATTCCAGAGGAACCTCTTTTCCCTTCACCGGCTCGTCTTTCACGCCGAGGATCGACTCACACCAAGGTTGCACGTTGCACAGTCCTGTGGGAAAGCCTCGTGAGAAAGCCTCGAGGGACAGCCTCGAGGGAAAGCCACAGATCCCTTGATCCACGTGACAGGAAGCGTGACACTACTGCTGCAGCTCGGGAGGAAAGCGCACGTGCATGCCCCCACTCGAGACGAGGCCTGACTCCCCTGGGGAGACTCAGAAGCACCCCAAGATCCATGGCAACACTGGAGAGGTATCCTCAGGTTCCAGCCCCGACTCCACACAAGGACTGAGGCCCCGGCATGGCCGGGAGAGGAATCCCGAGAGGTCCCCTAGCAACTCGCATGGGGACTGGCCTTTCCTGAGGCCACCAGAGCGGGTCCCTGAGGTCCCCGTCGTAACTCGAGAAGACCTGCCGCAACTCGAGAAAATCCAGGAGGTTCCCCCTCCAGGCGAGATGAGGCCCATTTCCGCTGAGGCGTCTCGAGGCTGATCACACCTCACCTCTGGAACTTCGAAAGGCTCCTTCACACCCTTGGTGCAAATCAAGAAGTTCCCCGACCTAGCCGTCTCCACTCGAGAGGAATCACGAGAGTCCCGCCCACATCCACAGGAGCCCCGTTTCCGCCTCGTAGCTCGAGTTGAGGGATCCTTTCCCTGCTTCGTCGGGAAAGAGTTCCCGGCGTTCCCGTCGCATCTCAAGAAGAGGCCCTCTCAACAGGAACGGCGAGAGGAACTCCAGGGTCGTGCCACCATTCCAAGAGTCCCCCAGATGTCTCAGTCCATTCCAGAGGAACCTCTTTTCCCTTCACCGGCTCGTCTTTCACGCCGAGGATCGACTCACACCAAGGTGGCACGTGGCACAGCCCTGTGGGAAAGCCTCGTGGGAAAGCCTCGAGGGACAGCCTCGAGGGAAAGCCACAGATCCCTTGATCCACGTGACAGGAAGCGTGACACTACTGCTGCAGCTCGGGAGGAAAGCGCACGTGCATGCCCCCACTCGAGACGAGGCCTGACTCCCCTGGGGAGACTCAGAATCACCCCAAGATCCATAACAACACTGGAGAGGAATCCTCAGGTTCCGGCCCCGACTCCACACAAGGACTGAGGCCCCGGCATGGACGGGAGAGGAATCCCGAGAGGTCCCCTAGCAACTCGCATGGGGACTGGCCTTTCCTGAGGCCACCAGAGCGGGTCCCTGAGGTCCCCGTCGTAACTCGAGAAGACCTGCCGCAACTCGAGAAAATCCAGGAGGTTCTTCCCTCCAGGCGAGATGAGGCCCATTTCCGCTGAGGCGTCTCGAGGCTGATCACACCTCACCTCTGGAACTTCGAAAGGGTGCTTCACACCCTTGGTGCAAATCAAGAAGTTCCCCGACCTAGCCGTCTCCACTCGAGAGGAATCACGAGGGTCCCGCCCACATCCAGAGGAGCCCCGTTTCCGCCTCGTAGCTCGAGATGAGGGATCCTTTCCCTGCTTCGTCGGGAAAGAGTGCCCGGCGTTCCCGTCGCATCTCAAGAGGAGGCCCTCTCAACAGGAATGGCGAGAGGAACTCCAGGGTCGTGCCACCATTCCAAGAGTCCCCCAGATGTCTCAGTCCATTCCAGAGGAACCTCTTTTCCCTTCACCGGCTCGTCTTTCACGCCGAGGATCGACTCACACCAAGGTGGCACGTGGCACAGCCCTGTGGGAAAGCCTCGTGGGAAAGCCTCGAGGGACAGCCTCGAGGGAAAGCCACAGATCCCTTGATCCACGTGACAGGAAGCGTGACACTACTGCTGCAGCTCGGGAGGAAAGCGCACGTGCATGCCCCCACTCGAGACGAGGCCTGACTCCCCTGGGGAGACTCAGAAGCACCCCAAGATCCATGGCAACACTGGAGAGGAATCCTCAGGTTCCGGCCCCGACTCCACACAAGGACTGAGGCCCCGGCATGGACGGGAGAGGAATCCCGAGAAGTCCCCTAGCAACTCGCATGGGGACTGGCCTTTCCTGAGGCCACCAGAGCGGGTCCCTGAGGCCCCCGTCGTAACTCGTGAAGACCTGCCGCAACTCGAGAAAATCCAGGAGGTTCTCCCCTCCAGGCGAGATGAGGCCCATTTCCGCTGAGGCGTCTCGAGGCTGATCACACCTCACCTCTGGAACTTCGAAAGGGTCCTTCACACCCTTGGTGCAAATCAAGAAGTTCCCCGACCTAGCCGTCTCCACTCGAGAGGAATCACGAGAGTCCCGACCACATCCAGAGGAGCCCCGTTTCCGCCTCGTAGCTCGAGATGAGGGATCCTTTCCCTGCTTCGTCGGGAAAGAGTTCCCGGCATTCCCGTCGCATCTCAAGAGGAGGCCCTCTCAACAGGAACGGCGAGAGGAACTCCAGGGTCGTGCCACCATTCCAAGAGTCCCCCAGATGTCTCAGTCCATTCCAGAGGAACCTCTATTCCCTTCACTGGCTCGTCTTTCACGCCGAGGATCGACTCACACCAAGGTGGCACGTGGCACAGCCCTGTGGGAAAGCCTCGTGGAAAAGCCTCGAGGGACAGCCTCGAGGGAAAGCCACAGATCCCTTGATCCACGTGACAGGAAGCGTGACACTACTGCTGCAGCTCGGGAGGAAAGCGCACGTGCATGCCCCCACTCGAGACGAGGCCTGACTCCCCTGGGGAGACTCAGAAGCACCCCAAGATCCATGGCAACACTGGAGAGGAATCCTCAGGTTCCGGCCCCGACTCCACACAAGGACTGAGGCCCCGGCATGGACGGGAGAGGAATCCCGAGAGGTCCCCTAGCAACTCGCATGGGGACTGGCCTTTCCTGAGGCCACCAGAGCGGGTCCCTGAGGTACCCGTCGTAACTCGAGAAGACCTGCCGCAACTCGAGAAAATCCAGGAGGTTCTCCCCTCCAGGCGAGATGAGGCCCATTTCCGCTGAGGCGTCTCGAGGCTGATCACACCTCACCTCTGGAACTTCGAAAGGCTCCTTCACACCCTTGGTGCAAATCAAGAAGTTCCCCCGACCTAGCCGTCTCCACTCGAGAGGAATCACGAGAGTCTCGCCAACATCCAGAGGAGCCCCGTTTCCGCCTCGTAGCTCGAGATGAGGGATCCTTTCCCTGCTTCGTCGGGAAAGAGTTCCCGGCGTTCCCGTCGCATCTCAAGAGGAGGCCCTCTCAACAGGAACGGCGAGAGGAACTCCAGGGTCGTGCCACCATTCCAAGAGTCCCCCAGATGTCTCAGTCCATTCCAGAGGAACCTCTTTTCCCTTCACCGGCTCGTCTTTCACGCCGAGGATCGACTCACACCAAGGTGGCATGTGGCACAGTCCTGTGGGAAAGCCTCGTGAGAAAGCCTCGAGGGACAGCCTCGAGGGAAAGCCACAGATCCCTTGATCCACGTGACAGGAAGCGTGACACTACTGCTGCAGCTCGGGAGGAAAGCGCACGTGCATGCCCCCACTCGAGACGAGGCCTGACTCCCCTGGGGAGACTCAGAAGCACCCCAAGATCCATGGCAACACTGGAGAGGTATCCTCAGGTTCCAGCCCCGACTCCACACAAGGACTGAGGCCCCGGCATGGCCGGGAGAGGAATCCCGAGAGGTCCCCTAGCAACTCGCATGGGGACTGGCCTTTCCTGAGGCCACCAGAGCGGGTCCCTGAGGTCCCCGTCGTAACTCGAGAAGACCTGCCGCAACTCGAGAAAATCCAGGAGGTTCCCCCTCCAGGCGAGATGAGGCCCATTTCCGCTGAGGCGTCTCGAGGCTGATCACACCTCACCTCTGGAACTTCGAAAGGCTCCTTCACACCCTTGGTGCAAATCAAGAAGTTCCCCGACCTAGCCGTCTCCACTCGAGAGGAATCACGAGAGTCCCGCCCACATCCACAGGAGCCCCGTTTCCGCCTCGTAGCTCGAGTTGAGGGATCCTTTCCCTGCTTCGTCGGGAAAGAGTTCCCGGCGTTCCCGTCGCATCTCAAGAAGAGGCCCTCTCAACAGGAACGGCGAGAGGAACTCCAGGGTCGTGCCACCATTCCAAGAGTCCCCCAGATGTCTCAGTCCATTCCAGAGGAACCTCTTTTCCCTTCACCGGCTCGTCTTTCACGCCGAGGATCGACTCACACCAAGGTGGCACGTGGCACAGCCCTGTGGGAAAGCCTCGTGGGAAAGCCTCGAGGGACAGCCTCGAGGGAAAGCCACAGATCCCTTGATCCACGTGACAGGAAGCGTGACACTACTGCTGCAGCTCGGGAGGAAAGCGCACGTGCATGCCCCCACTCGAGACGAGGCCTGACTCCCCTGGGGAGACTCAGAATCACCCCAAGATCCATAACAACACTGGAGAGGAATCCTCAGGTTCCGGCCCCGACTCCACACAAGGACTGAGGCCCCGGCATGGACGGGAGAGGAATCCCGAGAGGTCCCCTAGCAACTCGCATGGGGACTGGCCTTTCCTGAGGCCACCAGAGCGGGTCCCTGAGGTCCCCGTCGTAACTCGAGAAGACCTGCCGCAACTCGAGAAAATCCAGGAGGTTCTTCCCTCCAGGCGAGATGAGGCCCATTTCCGCTGAGGCGTCTCGAGGCTGATCACACCTCACCTCTGGAACTTCGAAAGGGTGCTTCACACCCTTGGTGCAAATCAAGAAGTTCCCCGACCTAGCCGTCTCCACTCGAGAGGAATCACGAGGGTCCCGCCCACATCCAGAGGAGCCCCGTTTCCGCCTCGTAGCTCGAGATGAGGGATCCTTTCCCTGCTTCGTCGGGAATGAGTTCCCGGCGTTCCCGTCGCATCTCAAGAGGAGGCCCTCTCAACAGGAACGGCGAGAGGAACTCCAGGGTCGTGCCACCATTGAAAGAGTCCCCCAGATGTCTCAGTCCATTCCAGAGGAACCTCTTTTCCCTTCACTGGCTCGTCTTTCACGCCGAGGATCGACTCACACCAAGGTGGCACGTGGCACAGCCCTGTGGGAAAGCCTCGTGGAAAAGCCTCGAGGGACAGCCTCGAGGGAAAGCCACAGATCCCTTGATCCACGTGACAGGAAGCGTGACACTACTGCTGCAGCTCGGGAGGAAAGCGCACGTGCATGCCCCCACTCGAGACGAGGCCTGACTCCCCTGGGGAGACTCAGAAGCACCCCAAGATCCATGGCAACACTGGAGAGGAATCCTCAGGTTCCGGCCCCGACTCCACACAAGGACTGAGGCCCCGGCATGGACGGGAGAGGAATCCCGAGAGGTCCCCTAGCAACTCGCATGGGGACTGGCCTTTCCTGAGGCCACCAGAGCGGGTCCCTGAGGTCCCCGTCGTAACTCGAGAAGACCTGCCGCAACTCGAGAAAATCCAGGAGGTTCTCCCCTCCAGGCGAGATGAGGCCCATTTCCGCTGAGTCGTCTCGAGGCTGATCACACCTCACCTCTGGAACTTCGAAAGGCTCCTTCACACCCTTGGTGCAAATCAAGAAGTTCCCCCGACCTAGCCGTCTCCACTCGAGAGGAATCACGAGAGTCTCGCCAACATCCAGAGGAGCCCCGTTTCCGCCTCGTAGCTCGAGATGAGGGATCCTTTCCCTGCTTCGTCGGGGAAGAGTTCCCGGCGTTCCCGTCGCATCTCAAGAGGAGGCCCTCTCAACAGGAACGGCGAGAGGAACTCCAGGGTCGTGCCACCATTCCAAGAGTCCCCCAGATGTCTCAGTCCATTCCCGACGAACCTCTTTTCCCTTCACCGGCTCGTCTTTCACGCCGAGGATCGACTCACACCAAGGTGGCACGTGGCACAGCCCTGTGGGAAAGCCTCGTGGGAAAGCCTCGAGGGACAGCCTCGAGGGAAAGCCACAGATCCCTTGATCCACGTGACAGGAAGCGTGACACTACTGCTGCAGCTCGGGAGGAAAGCGCACGTGCATGCCCCCACTCGAGACGAGGCCTGACTCCCCTGGGGAGACTCAGAAGCACCCCAAGATCCATGGCAACACTGGAGAGGAATCCTCAGGTTCCGGCCCCGACTCCACACAAGGACTGAGGCCCCGGCATGGACGGGAGAGGAATCCCGAGAAGTCCCCTAGCAACTCGCATGGGGACTGGCCTTTCCTGAGGCCACCAGAGCGGGTCCCTGAGGCCCCCGTCGTAACTCGTGAAGACCTGCCGCAACTCGAGAAAATCCAGGAGGTTCTCCCCTCCAGGCGAGATGAGGCCCATTTCCGCTGAGGCGTCTCGAGGCTGATCACACCTCACCTCTGGAACTTCGAAAGGGTCCTTCACACCCTTGGTGCAAATCAAGAAGTTCCCCGACCTAGCCGTCTCCACTCGAGAGGAATCACGAGAGTCCCGACCACATCCAGAGAATCCCCGTTTCCGCCTCGTAGCTCGAGATGAGGGATCCTTTCCCTGCTTCGTCGGGAAAGAGTTCCCGGCGTTCCCGTCGCATCTCAAGAGGAGGCCCTCTCAACAGGAACGGCGAGAGGAACTCCAGGGTCGTGCCACCATTCCAAGAGTCCCCCAGATGTCTCAGTCCATTCCAGAGGAACCTCTTTTCCCTTCACTGGCTCGTCTTTCACGCCGAGGATCGACTCACACCAAGGTGGCACGTGGCACAGCCCTGTGGGAAAGCCTCGTGGAAAAGCCTCGAGGGACAGCCTCGAAGGAAAGCCACAGATCCCTTGATCCACGTGACAGGAAGGTTGACACTAATGCTGCAGCTCGGGAGGAAAGCGCACGTGCATGCCCCCACTCGAGACGAGGCCTGACTCCCCTGGGGAGACTCAGAAGCACCCCAAGATCCATGGCAACACTGGAGAGGAATCCTCAGGTTCCGGCCCCGACTCCACACAAGGACTGAGGCCCCGGCATGGACGGGAGAGGAATCCCGAGAGGTCCCCTAGCAACTCGCATGGGGACTGGCCTTTCCTGAGGCCACCAGAGCGGGTCCCTGAGGTACCCGTCGTAACTCGAGAAGACCTGCCGCAACTCGAGAAAATCCAGGAGGTTCTCCCCTCCAGGCGAGATGAGGCCCATTTCCGCTGAGGCGTCTCGAGGCTGATCACACCTCACCTCTGGAACTTCGAAAGGCTCCTTCACACCCTTGGTGCAAATCAAGAAGTTCCCCCGACCTAGCCGTCTCCACTCGAGAGGAATCACGAGAGTCTCGCCAACATCCAGAGGAGCCCCGTTTCCGCCTCGTAGCTCGAGATGAGGGATCCTTTCCCTGCTTCGTCGGGAAAGAGTTCCCGGCGTTCCCGTCGCATCTCAAGAGGAGGCCCTCTCAACAGGAACGGCGAGAGGAACTCCAGGGTCGTGCCACCATTCCAAGAGTCCCCCAGATGTCTCAGTCCATTCCAGAGGAACCTCTTTTCCCTTCACCGGCTCGTCTTTCACGCCGAGGATCGACTCACACCAAGGTGGCACGTGGCACAGTCCTGTGGGAAAGCCTCGTGAGAAAGCCTCGAGGGACAGCCTCGAGGGAAAGCCACAGATCCCTTGATCCACGTGACAGGAAGAATGACACTACTGCTGCAGCTCGGGAGGAAAGCGCACGTGCATGCCCCCACTCGAGACGAGGCCTGACTCCCCTGGGGAGACTCAGAAGCACCCCAAGATCCATGGCAACACTGGAGAGGTATCCTCAGGTTCCAGCCCCGACTCCACACAAGGACTGAGGCCCCGGCATGGCCGGGAGAGGAATCCCGAGAGGTCCCCTAGCAACTCGCATGGGGACTGGCCTTTCCTGAGGCCACCAGAGAGGGTCCCTGAGGTCCCCGTCGTAACTCGAGAAGACCTGCCGCAACTCGAGAAAATCCAGGAGGTTCCCCCTCCAGGCGAGATGAGGCCCATTTCCGCTGAGGCGTCTCGAGGCTGATCACACCTCACCTCTGGAACTTCGAAAGGCTCCTTCACACCCTTGGTGCAAATCAAGAAGTTCCCCGACCTAGCCGTCTCCACTCGAGAGGAATCACGAGAGTCCCGCCCACATCCACAGGAGCCCCGTTTCCGCCTCGTAGCTCGAGTTGAGGGATCCTTTCCCTGCTTCGTCGGGAAAGAGTTCCCGGCGTTCCCGTCGCATCTCAAGAAGAGGCCCTCTCAACAGGAACGGCGAGAGGAACTCCAGGGTCGTGCCACCATTCCAAGAGTCCCCCAGATGTCTCAGTCCATTCCAGAGGAACCTCTTTTCCCTTCACCGGCTCGTCTTTCACGACGAGGATCGACTCACACCAAGGTGGCACGTGGCACAGCCCTGTGGGAAAGCCTCGTGGGAAAGCCTCGAGGGACAGCCTCGAGGGAAAGCCACAGATCCCTTGATCCACGTGACAGGAAGCGTGACACTACTGCTGCAGCTCGGGAGGAAAGCGCACGTGCATGCCCCCACTCGAGACGAGGCCTGACTCCCCTGGGGAGACTCAGAATCACCCCAAGATCCATAACAACACTGGAGAGGAATCCTCAGGTTCCGGCCCCGACTCCACACAAGGACTGAGGCCCCGGCATGGACGGGAGAGGAATCCCGAGAGGTCCCCTAGCAACTCGCATGGGGACTGGCCTTTCCTGAGGCCACCAGAGCGGGTCCCTGAGGTCCCCGTCGTAACTCGAGAAGACCTGCCGCAACTCGAGAAAATCCAGGAGGTTCTTCCCTCCAGGCGAGATGAGGCCCATTTCCGCTGAGGCGTCTCGAGGCTGATCACACCTCACCTCTGGAACTTCGAAAGGGTGCTTCACACCCTTGGTGCAAATCAAGAAGTTCCCCGACCTAGCCGTCTCCACTCGAGAGGAATCACGAGGGTCCCGCCCACATCCAGAGGAGCCCCGTTTCCGCCTCGTAGCTCGACATGAGGGATCCTTTCCCTGCTTCGTCGGGAAAGAGTTCCCGGCCTTCCCGTCGCATCTCAAGAGGAGGCCCTCTCAACAGGAACGGCGAGAGGAACTCCAGGGTCGTGCCACCATTCCAAGAGTCCCCCAGATGTCTCAGTCCATTCCAGAGGAACCTCTTTTCCCTTCACCGGCTCATCTTTCACGCCGAGGATCGACACACACCAAGGTGGCACGTGGCACAGCCCTGTGGGAAAGCCTCGTGGGAAAGCCTCGAGGGACAGCCTCGAGGGAAAGCCACAGATCCCTTGATCCACGTGACAGGAAGCGTGACACTACTGCTGCAGCTCGGGAGGAAAGCGCACGTGCATGCCCACACTCGAGACGAGGCCTGACTCCCCTGGGGAGACTCAGAAGCACCCCAAGATCCATGGCAACACTGGAGAGGAATCCTCAGGTTCCGGCCCCGAATCCACACAAGCACTGAGGCCCCGGCATGGACGGGAGAGGAATCCCGAGAGGTCACCAAGCAACTCGCATGGGGACTGGCCTTTCCTGAGGCCACCAGAGCGGGTCCCTGAGGTCCCCGTCGTAACTCGAGAAGACCTGCCGCAACTCGAGAAAATCCAGGAGGTTCTCCCCTCCAGGCGAGATGAGGCCCATTTCCGCTGAGGCGTCTCGAGGCTGATCACACCTCACCTCTGGAACTTCGAAAGGCTCCTTCACACCCTTGGTGCAAATCAAGAAGTTCCCCGACATACCCGTCTCAACTCGAGAGTAATCACGAGGGTCCCGCCCACATCCAGAGGAGCCCCGTTTCCGCCTCGTAGCTCGAGATGAGGGATCCTTTCCCTGCTCCGTCGGGAAAGAGTTTGCGGCGTTCCCGTCGCATCTCAAGAGGAGGCCCTCTCAACAGGAATGGCGAGAGGAACTCCAGGGTCGTGCCACCATTCAAAGAGTCCCCCAGATGTCTCAGTCCATTCCCGACGAACCTCTTTTCCCTTCACCGGCTCGTCTTTCACGCCGAGGATCGACTCACACCAAGGTGGCACGTGGCACAGCCCTGTGGGAAAGCCTCGTGAGAAAGCCTCGAGGGACAGCCTCGAGGGAAAGCCACAGATCCCATGATCCACGTGACAGGAAGCGTGACACTACTGCTGCAGCTCGGGAGGAAAGTGCACGTGCATGCCCCCACTCGAGACGAGGCCTGACTCCCCTGGGGAGACTCAGAAGCACCCCAAGATCCATGGCAACACTGGAGAGGAATCCTCAGGTTCCGGCCCCGACTCCACACAAGGACTGAGGCCCCGGCATGGACGGGAGAGGAATCCCGAGAGGTCCCCTAGCAACTCGCATGGGGACTGGCCTTTCCTGAGGCCACCAGAGCGGGTCCCTGAGGCCCCCGTCGTAACTCGTGAAGACCTGCCGCAAATCGAGAAAATTCAGGAGGTTCTCCCCTCCAGGCGAGATGAGGCCCATTTCCGCTGAGGCGTCTCGAGGCTGATCACACCTCACCTCTGGAACTTCGAAAGGGTCCTTCACACCCTTGGTGCAAATCAAGAAGTTCCCCGACCTAGCCGTCTCCACTCGAGAGGAATCACGAGAGTCCCGACCACATCCAGAGGAGCCCCGTTTCCGCCTCGTAGCTCGAGATGAGGGGTCCTTTCCCTGCTTCGTCGGGAAAGAGTTCCCGGCGTTCCCGTCGCATCTCAAGAGGAGGCCCTCTCAACAGGAACGGCGAGAGGAACTCCAGGGTCGTGCCACCATTCCAAGAGTCCCCCAGATGTCTCAGTCCATTCCAGAGGAACCTCTTTTCCCTTCACCGGCTCGTCTTTCACGCCGAGGATCGACTCACACCAAGGTGGAACGTGGCACAGCCCTGTTGGAAAGCCTCGTGGAAAAGCCTCGAGGGACAGCCTCGAGGAAAAGCCACAGATCCCATGATCCACGGGACAGGAAGCGTGACACTACTGCTGCAGCTCGGGAGGAAAGTGCACGTGCATGCCCCCACTCGAGACGAGGCCTGACTCCCCTGGGGAGACTCAGAAGCACCCCAAGATCCATGGCAACACTGGAGAGGAATCCTCAGGTTCCGGCCCCGACTCCACACAAGGACTGAGGCCCCGGCATGGACGGGAGAGGAATCCCGAGAGGTCCCCTAGCAAATCGCATGGGGACTGGCCTTTCCTGAGGCCACCAGAGCGGGTCCCTGAGGCCCCCGTCGTAACTCGTGAAGACCTGCCGCAACTCGACAAAATCCAGGAGGTTCTCCCCTCCAGGCGAGATGAGGCTCATTTCCGCTGAGGCGTCACGACGCTGATCACACCTCCCCTCTGGAACTTCGAAAGGGTCCTTCACACCCTTGGTGCAAATCAAGAAGTTCCCCGACATACCCGTCTCCACTCGAGAGAAATCACGAGGGTCCCGCCCACATCCAGAGGAGCCCCGTTTCCGCCTCGTAGCTCGAGATGAGGGATCCTTTCCCTGCTTCGTCGGGAAAGAGTTCCCGGCCTTCCCGTCGCATCTCAAGAGGAGGCCCTCTCTACAGGAACGGCGAGAGGAACTCCAGGGTCGTGCCCCCATTCCAAGAGTCCCCCAGATGTCTCAGTCCATTCCAGAGGAACCTCTTTTCCCCTCACCGGCTCGTCTTTCACGCCGAGGATCGACTCACACCAAGGTGGCACGTGGCACAGCCCTGTGGGAAAGCCTCGTGGGAAAGCCTCGAGGGACAGCCTCGAGGGAAAGCCACAGATCCCTTGATCCACGTGACAGGAAGCGTGACACTACTGCTGCAGCTCGGGAGGAAAGCGCACGTGCATGCCCCCACTCGAGACGAGGCCTGACTCCCCTGGGGAGACTCAGAAGCACCCCAAGATCCATGGCAACACTGGAGAGGAATCCTCAGGTTCCGGCCCCGACTCCACACAAGGACTGAGGCCCCGGCATGGACGGGAGAGGAATCCCGAGAGGTCCCCTAGCAACTCGCATGGGGACTGGCCTTTCCTGAGGCCACCAGAGCGGGTCCCTGAGGTCCCCGTCGTAACTCGAGAAGACCTGCCGCAACTCGAGAAAATCCAGGAGGTTCTTCCCTCCAGGCGAGATGAGGCCCATTTCCGCTGAGGCGTCTCGAGGCTGATCACACCTCACCTCTGGAACTTCGAAAGGGTGCTTCACACCCTTGGTGCAAATCAAGAAGTTCCCCGACCTAGCCGTCTCCACTCGAGAGGAATCACGAGGGTCCCGCCCACATCCAGAGGAGCCCCGTTTCCGCCTCGTAGCTCGACATGAGGGATCCTTTCCCTGCTTCGTCGGGAAAGAGTTCCCGGCCTTCCCGTCGCATCTCAAGAGGAGGCCCTCTCAACAGGAACGGCGAGAGGAACTCCAGGGTCGTGCCACCATTCCAAGAGTCCCCCAGATGTCTCAGTCCATTCCAGAGGAACCTCTTTTCCCTTCACCGGCTCGTCTTTCACGCCGAGGATCGACACACACCAAGGTGGCACGTGGCACAGCCCTGTGGGAAAGCCTCGTGGGAAAGCCTCGAGGGACAGCCTCGAGGGAAAGCCACAGATCCCTTGATCCACGTGACAGGAAGCGTGACACTACTGCTGCAGCTCGGGAGGAAAGCGCACGTGCATGCCCACACTCGAGACGAGGCCTGACTCCCCTGGGGAGACTCAGAAGCACCCCAAGATCCATGGCAACACTGGAGAGGAATCCTCAGGTTCCGGCCCCGAATCCACACAAGCACTGAGGCCCCGGCATGGACGGGAGAGGAATCCCGAGAGGTCACCAAGCAACTCGCATGGGGACTGGCCTTTCCTGAGGCCACCAGAGCGGGTCCCTGAGGTCCCCGTCGTAACTCGAGAAGACCTGCCGCAACTCGAGAAAATCCAGGAGGTTCTCCCCTCCAGGCGAGATGAGGCCCATTTCCGCTGAGGCGTCTCGAGGCTGATCACACCTCACCTCTGGAACTTCGAAAGGCTCCTTCACACCCTTGGTGCAAATCAAGAAGTTCCCCGACATACCCGTCTCAACTCGAGAGGAATCACGAGGGTCCCGCCCACATCCAGAGGAGCCCCGTTTCCGCCTCGTAGCTCGAGATGAGGGATCCTTTCCCTGCTTCGTCGGGAAAGAGTTTGCGGCGTTCCCGTCGCATCTCAAGAGGAGGCCCTCTCAACAGGAACGGCGAGAGGAACTCCAGGGTCGTGCCACCATTCAAAGAGTCCCCCAGATGTCTCAGTCCATTCCCGACGAACCTCTTTTCCCTTCACCGGCTCGTCTTTCACGCCGAGGATCGACTCACACCAAGGTGGCACGTGGCACAGCCCTGTGGGAAAGCCTCGTGAGAAAGCCTCGAGGGACAGCCTCGAGGGAAAGCCACAGATCCCATGATCCACGTGACAGGAAGCGTGACACTACTGCTGCAGCTCGGGAGGAAAGTGCACGTGCATGCCCCCACTCGAGACGAGGCCTGACTCCCCTGGGGAGACTCAGAAGCACCCCAAGATCCATGGCAACACTGGAGAGGAATCCTCAGGTTCCGGCCCCGACTCCACACAAGGACTGAGGCCCCGGCATGGACGGGAGAGGAATCCCGAGAGGTCCCCTAGCAACTCGCATGGGGACTGGCCTTTCCTGAGGCCACCAGAGCGGGTCCCTGAGGCCCCCGTCGTAACTCGTTAAGACCTGCCGCAACTCGAGAAAATTCAGGAGGTTCTCCCCTCCAGGCGAGATGAGGCCCATTTCCGCTGAGGCGTCTCGAGGCTGATCACACCTCACCTCTGGAACTTCGAAAGGGTCCTTCACACCCTTGGTGCAAATCAAGAAGTTCCCCGACCTAGCCGTCTCCACTCGAGAGGAATCACGAGAGTCCCGACCACATCCAGAGGAGCCCCGTTTCCGCCTCGTAGCTCGAGATGAGGGGTCCTTTCCCTGCTTCGTCGGGAAAGAGTTCCCGGCGTTCCCGTCGCATCTCAAGAGGAGGCCCTCTCAACAGGAACGGCGAGAGGAACTCCAGGGTCGTGCCACCATTCCAAGAGTCCCCCAGATGTCTCAGTCCATTCCAGAGGAACCTCTTTTCCCTTCACCGGCTCGTCTTTCACGCCGAGGATCGACTCACACCAAGGTGGAACGTGGCACAGCCCTGTTGGAAAGCCTCGTGGAAAAGCCTCGAGGGACAGCCTCGAGGAAAAGCCACAGATCCCATGATCCACGGGACAGGAAGCGTGACACTACTGCTGCAGCTCGGGAGGAAAGTGCACGTGCATGCCCCCACTCGAGACGAGGCCTGACTCCCCTGGGGAGACTCAGAAGCACCCCAAGATCCATGGCAACACTGGAGAGGAATCCTCAGGTTCCGGCCCCGACTCCACACAAGGACTGAGGCCCCGGCATGGACGGGAGAGGAATCCCGAGAGGTCCCCTAGCAACTCGCATGGGGACTGGCCTTTCCTGAGGCCACCAGAGCGGGTCCCTGAGGCCCCCGTCGTAACTCGTGAAGACCTGCCGCAACTCGACAAAATCCAGGAGGTTCTCCCCTCCAGGCGAGATGAGGCTCATTTCCGCTGAGGCGTCACGACGCTGATCACACCTCCCCTCTGGAACTTCGAAAGGGTCCTTCACACCCTTGGTGCAAATCAAGAAGTTCCCCGACATACCCGTCTCCACTCGAGAGAAATCACGAGGGTCCCGCCCACATCCAGAGGAGCCCCGTTTCCGCCTCGTAGCTCGAGATGAGGGATCCTTTCCCTGCTTCGTCGGGAAAGAGTTCCCGGCCTTCCCGTCGCATCTCAAGAGGAGGCCCTCTCAACAGGAACGGCGAGAGGAACTCCAGGGTCGTGCCCCCATTCCAAGAGTCCCCCAGATGTCTCAGTCCATTCCAGAGGAACCTCTTTTCCCCTCACCGGCTCGTCTTTCACGCCGAGGATCGACTCACACCAAGGTGGCACGTGGCACAGCCCTGTGGGAAAGCCTCGTGGGAAAGCCTCGAGGGACAGCCTCGAGGGAAAGCCACAGATCCCTTGATCCACGTGACAGGAAGCGTGACACTACTGCTGCAGCTCGGGAGGAAAGCGCACGTGCATGCCCCCACTCGAGACGAGGCCTGACTCCCCTGGGGAGACTCAGAAGCACCCCAAGATCCATGGCAACACTGGAGAGGAATCCTCAGGTTCCGGCCCCGACTCCACACAAGGACTGAGGCCCCGGCATTGCCGGGAGAGGAATCCCGAGAGGTCCCCTAGCAACTCGCATGGGGACTGGCCTTTCCTGAGGCCACCAGAGCGGGTCCCTGAGGTCCCCGTCGTAACTCGAGAAGACCTGCCGCAACTCGAGAAAATCCAGGAGGTTCTCCCCTCCAGGCGAGATGAGGCCCATTTCCGCTGAGGCGTCTCGAGGCTGATCACACCTCACCTCTGGAACTTCGAAAGGCTCCTTCACACCCTTGGTGCAAATCAAGAAGTTCCCCGACCTAGCCGTCTCCACTCGAGAGGAATCACGAGGGTCCCGCCCACATCCAGAGGAGCCCCGTTTCCGCCTCGTAGCTCGAGATGAGGGATCCTTTCCCTGCTTCGTCGGGAAAGAGTTCCCGGCCTTCCCGTCGCATCTCAAGAGGAGGCCCTCTCAACAGGAACGGCGAGAGGAACTCCAGGGTCGTGCCACCATTCCAAGAGTCCCCTAGATGTCTCAGTCCATTCCAGAGGAACCTCTTTTCCCTTCACCGGCTCGTCTTTCACGCCGAGGATCGACTCACACCAAGGTGGCACGTGGCACAGCCCTGTGGGAAAGCCTCGTGGGAAAGCCTCGAGGGACAGCCTCGAGGGAAAGCCACAGATCCCTTGATCCACGTGACAGGAAGCGTGACACTACTGCTGCAGCTCGGGAGGAAAGCGCACGTGCATGCCCCCACTCGAGACGAGGCCTGACTCCCCTGGGGAGACACAGAAGCACCCCAAGATCCATGGCAACACTGGAGAGGAATCCTCAGGTTCCGGCTCCGACTCCACACAAGGACTGAGTCCCCGGCATGGACGGGAGAGGAATCCCGAGAGGTCCCCTAGCAACTCGCATGGGGACTGGCCTTTCCTGAGGCCACCAGAGCGGGTCCCTGAGGTCCCCGTCGTAACTCGAGAAGACCTGCCGCAACTCGAGAAAATCCAGGAGGATCTCCCCTCCATGCGAGATGAGGCCCATTTCCGCTGAGGCGTCTCGAGGCTGATCACACCTCACCTCTGGAACTTCGAAAGGGTCCTTCACACCCTTGGTGCAAATCAAGAAGTTCCCCGACCTAGCCGTCTCCACTCGAGAGGAATCACGAGGGTCCCGCCCACATCCAGAGGAGCCCCGTTTCTGCTTCGTAGCTCGAGATGAGGGATCCTTTCCCTGCTTCGTCGGGAAAGAGTTCCCGGCGTTCCCGTCGCATCTCAAGAGGAGGCCCTCTCAACAGGAACGGCGAGAGGAACTCCAGGGTCGTGCCACCATTCCAAGAGTCCCCCAGATGTCTCAGTCCATTCCAGAGGAACCCCTTTTCCCTTCACCGGCTCGTCTTTCACGCCGAGGATCGACTCACACCAAGGTGGCACGTGGCACAGCCCTGTGGGAAAGCCTCGTGGGAAAGCCTCGAGGGACAGCCTCGAGGGAAAGCCACAGATCCCTTGATCCACGGGACAGGAAGCGTGACACTACTGCTGCAGCTCGGGAGGAAAGCGCACGTGCATGCCCCCACTCGAGACGAGGCCTGACTCCCCTGGGGAGACTCAGAAGCACCCCAAGATCCATGGCAACACTGGAGAGGAATCCTCAGGTTCCGGCCCCGACTCCACACAAAGACTGAGGCCCCGGCATGGACGGGAGAGGAATCCCGAGAGGTCCCCTAGCAACTCGCATGGGGACTGGCCTTTCCTGAGGCCACCAGAGCGGGTCCCTGAGGTCCCCGTCGTAACTCGAGAAGACCTGCCGCAACTCGAGAAAATCCAGGAGGTTCTCCCCTCCAGGCGAGATGAGGCCCATTTCCGCTGAGGCGTCTCGAGGCTGATCACACCTCACCTCTGGAACTTCGAAAGGGTCCTTCACACCCTTGGTGCAAATCAAGAAGTTCCCCGACCTAGCCGTCTCCACTCGAGAGGAATCACGAGAGTCCCGCCCACATCCAGAGGAGCCCCGTTTCCGCCTCGTAGCTCGAGATGAGGGATCCTTTCCCTGCTTCGTCGGGAAAGAGTTCCCGGCGTTCCCGTCGCATCTCAAGAGGAGGCCCTCTCAACAGGAACGGCGAGAGGAACTCCAGGGTCGTGCAACATTCCAAGAGTCCCCCAGATGTCTCAGTCCATTCCAGAGGAACCTCTTTTCCCTTCAACGGCTCGTCTTTCACGCCGAGGATCGACTCACACCAAGGTGGTACGTGGCACAGCCCTGTGGGAAAGCCTCGTGGAAAAGCCTCGAGGGACAGCCTCGAGGGAAAGCCACAGATCCCTTGATCCACGTGACAGGAAGCGTGACACTACTGCTGCAGCTCGGGAGGAAAGCGCACGTGCATGCCCCCACTCGAGACGAGGCCTGACTCCCCTGGGGAGACTCAGAAGCACCCCAAGATCCATGGCAACACTGGAGAGGAATCCTCAGGTTCCGGCCCCGACTCCACACAAGGACTGAGGCCCCGGCATGGACGGGAGAGGAATCCCGAGAGGTCCCCTAGCAACTCGCATGGGGACTGGCCTTTCCTGAGGCCACCAGAGCGGGTCCCTGAGGTCCCCGTCGTAACTCGAGAAGACCTGCCGCAACTCGAGAAAATCCAGGAGGTTCTCCCCTCCAGGCGAGATGAGGCCCATTTCCGCTGAGACGCCTCGAGGCTGATCACACCTCACCTCTGGAACTTCGAAAGGGTCCTTCACACCCTTGGTGCAAATCAAGAAGTTCCCTGACCTAGCCGTCTCCACTCGAGAGGAATCACGAGGGTCCCGCCCACATCCAGAGGAGCCCCGTTTCCGCCTCGTAGCTCGAGATGAGGGATCCTTTCCCTGCTTCGTCGGGAAAGAGTTCCCGGCGTTCCCGTCGCATCTCAAGAGGAGGCCCTCTCAACAGGAACGGCGAGAGGAACTCCAGGGTCGTGCAACATTCCAAGAGTCCCCCAGATGTCTCAGTCCATTCCAGAGGAACCTCTTTTCCCTTCAGCGGCTCGTCTTTCACGCCGAGGATCGACTCACACCAAGGTGGCACGTGGCTCAGCCCTGTGGGAAAGCCTCATGGGAAAGCCTCGAGGGACAGCCTCGAGGGAAAGCCACAGATCCCTTGATCCACGTGACAGGAAGCGTGACACTACTGCTGCAGCTCGGGAGGAAAGCGCACGTGCATGCCCCCACTCGAGACGAGGCCTGACTCCCCTGGGGAGACTCAGAAGCACCCCAAGATCCATGGCAACACTGGAGAGGAATCCTCAGGTTCCGGCCCCGACTCCACACAAGGACTGAGGCCCCGGCATGGACGGGAGAGGAATCCCGAGAGGTCCCCTAGCAACTCGCATGGGGACTGGCCTTTCCTGAGGCCACCAGAGCGGGTCCCTGAGGTCCCCGTCGTAACTCGAGAAGACCTGCCGCAACTCGAGAAAATCCAGGAGGTTCTCCCCTCCAGGCGAGATGAGGCCCATTTCCGCTGAGACGCCTCGAGGCTGATCACACCTCACCTCTGGAACTTCGAAAGGCTCCTTCACACCCTTGGTGCAAATCAAGAAGTTCCCTGACCTAGCCGTCTCCACTCGAGAGGAATCACGAGGGTCCCGCCCACATCCAGAGGAGCCCCGTTTCCGCCTCGTAGCTCGAGATGAGGGATCCTTTCCCTGCTTCGTCGGGAAAGAGTTCCCGGCGTTCCCGTCGCATCTCAAGAGGAGGCCCTCTCAACAGGAACGGCGAGAGGAACTCCAGGGTCGTGCAACATTCCAAGAGTCCCCCAGATGTCTCAGTCCATTCCAGAGGAACCTCTTTTCCCTTCAGCGGCTCGTCTTTCACGCCGAGGATCGACTCACACCAAGGTGGCACGTGGCTCAGCCCTGTGGGAAAGCCTCATGGGAAAGCCTCGAGGGACAGCCTCGAGGGAAAGCCACAGATCCCTTGATCCACGTGACAGGAAGCGTGACACTACTGCTGCAGCTCGAGAGGAAAGCGCACGTGCATGTCCCCACTCGAGACGAGGCCTGACTCCCCTGGGGAGACTCAGAAGCACCCCAAGATCCATGGCAACACTGGAGAGGAATCCTCAGGTTCCGGCCCCGACTCCACACAAGGACTGAGGCCCCGGCATGGACGGGAGAGGAATCCCGAGAGGTCCCCTAGCAACTCGCATGGGGACTGGCCTTTCCTGAGGCCACCAGAGCGGGTCCCTGAGGTCCCCGTCGTAACTCGAGAAGACCTGCCGCAACTCGAGAAAATCCAGGAGGTTCTCCCCTCCAGGCGAGATGAGGCCCATTTCCGCTGAGACGCCTCGAGGCTGATCACACCTCACCTCTGGAACTTCGAAAGGCTCCTTCACACCCTTGGTGCAAATCAAGAAGTTCCCCGACATACCCGTCTCCACTCGAGAGGAATCACGAGGGTCCCGCCCACATCCAGAGGAGCCCCGTTTCCGCCTCGTAGCTCGAGATGAGGGATCCTTTCCCTGCTTCGTCGGGAAAGACTTCCCGGCCTTCCCGTCGCATCTCAAGAGGAGGCCCTCTCTACAGGAACGGCGAGAGGAACTCCAGGGTCGTGCCACCATTCCAAGAGTCCCCCTGATGTCTCAGTCCATTCCAGAGGAACCTCTTTTCCCTTCACCGGCTCGTCTTTCACGCCGAGGATCGACTCACACCAAGGTGGCACGTGGCACAGCCCTGTGGGAAAGCCTCGTGGGAAAGCCTCGAGGGACAGCCTCGAGGGAAAGCCACAGATCCCTTGATCCACGGGACAGGAAGCGTGACACTACTGCTGCAGCTCGGGAGGAAAGCGCACGTGCATGCCCCCACTCGAGACGAGGCCTGACTCCCCTGGGGAGACTCAGAAGCACCCCAAGATCCATGGCAACACTGGAGAGGAATCCTCAGGTTCCGGCCCCGACTCCACACAAGGACTGAGGCCCCGGCATAGACGGGAGAGGAATACCGAGAGGTCCCTAGCAACTCGCATGGGGACTGGCCTTTCCTGAGGCCACCAGAGCGGGTCCCTGAGGTCCCCGTCGTAACTCGAGAAGACCTGCCGCAACTCGAGAAAATCCAGGAGGTTCTCCCCTCCAGGCGATATGAGGCCCATTTCCGCTGAGGCGTCTCGAGGCTGATCACACCTCACCTCTGGAACTTCGAAAGGGTCCTTCACACCCTTGGTGCAAATCAAGAAGTTCCCCGACCTAGCCGTCTCCACTCGATAGGAATCACGAGGGTCCCGCCCACATCCAGAGGAGCCCCGTTTCCGCCTCGTAGCTCGAGATGAGGGATCCTTTCCCTGCTTCGTCGGGAAAGAGTTCCCGGCGTTCCCGTCGCATCTCAAGAGGAGGCCCTCTCAACAGGAACGGCGAGAGGAACTCCAGGGTCGTGCCACCATTCCAAGAGTCCCCCAGATGTCTCAGTCCATTCCAGAGGAACCTCTTTTCCCTTCACCGGCTCGGCTTTCACGCCGAGGATCGACTCACACCAAGGTGGCACGTGGCACAGCCCTGTGGGAAAGCCTCGTGGGAAAGCCTCGAGGGACAGCCTCGAGGGAAAGCCACAGATCGCTTGATCCACGTGACAGGAAGCGTGACACTACTGCTGCAGCTCGGGAGGAAAGCGCACGTGCATGCCCCCACTCGAGACGAGGCCTGACTCCCCTGAGGAGACTCAGAAGCACCCCAAGATCCATGGCAACACTGGAGAGGAATCCTCAGGTTCCGGCCCCGACTCCACACAAGGACTGAGGCCCCGGCATGGACGGGAGAGGAATCCCGAGAGGGCCCCTAGCAACTCGCATGGGGACTGTCCTTTCCTGAGGCCAGCAGAGCGGGTCCCTGAGGTCCCCGTCGTAACTCGAGAAGACCTGCCGCAACTCGAGAAAATCCAGGAGGTTCTCCCCTCCAGGCGAGATGAGGCCCATTTCCGCTGAGGCGTCTCGAGGCTGATCACACCTCACCTCTGGAACTTCGAAAGGGTCCTTCACACCCTTGGTGCAAATCAAGAAGTTCCCCGACCTAGCCGTCTCCACTCGAGAGGAATCACGAGGGTCCCGCCCACATCCAGAGGAGCCCCGTTTCCGCCTCGTAGCTCGAGATGAGGGATCCTTTCCCTGCTTCGTCGGGAAAGAGTTCCCGGCCTTCCCGTCGCATCTCAAGAGGAGGCCCTCTCAACAGGAACGGCGAGAGGAACTCCAGGGTCGTGCCACCATTCCAAGAGTCCCCCAGATGTCTCAGTCCATTCCAGAGGAACCTCTTTTCCCTTCACCGGCTCGTCTTTCACGCCGAGGATCGACTCACCCCAAGGTGGCACGTGGCACAGCCCTGTGGGAAAGCCTCGTGGGAAAGCCTCGAGGGACAGCCTCGAGGGAAAGCCACAGATCCCTTGATCCACGTGACAGGAAGCGTGACACTACTGCTGCAGCTCGGGAGGAAATCGTACGTGCCTGCCCCCGTTCGAGACGAGGCCTGACTCCCCTGAGGAGACTCAGAAGCACCCCAAGATCCATGGCAACACAGGAGAGGAATCCTCAGTTTCCGGCCCCGACTCCACACAAGGACTGAGGCCCCGGCATGGACGGGAGAGGAATCCCGAGCGGTCCCCTAGCAACTCGCATGGGGACTGGCCTTTCCTGAGGCCACCAGAGCGGGTCCCTGAGGTCCCCGTCGTAACTCGAGAAGACCTGCCGCAACTCGAGAAAATCCAGGAGGTTCTCCCCTCCAGGCGAGATGAGGCCCATTTTCGCTGAGGCGTCTCGAGGCTGATCACACCTCACCTCTGGAACTTGGAAAGGCTCCTTCACACCCTTGGTGCAAATCAAGAAGTTCCCCGACATAGCCGTCTCCACTCGAGAGGAATCACGAGGGTCCCGCCCACATCCAGAGGAGCCCCGTTTCCGCCTCGTAGCTCGAGATGAGGGATCCTTTCCCTGCTTCGTCGGGAAAGAGTTCCCGGCCTTCCCGTCGCATCTCAAGAGGCGGCCCTCTCAACAGGAACGGCGAGAGGAACTCCAGGGTCGTGCCACCATTCCAAGAGTCCCCCAGATGTCTCAGTCCATTCCAGAGGAACCTCTTTTCCCTTCACCGGCTCATCTTTCACGCCGAGGATCGACTCACACCAAGGTGGCACGTGGCACAGCCCTGTGGGAAAGCCTCGTGGGAAAGCCTCGAGGGACAGCCTCGAGGGAAAGCCACAGATCGCTTGATCCACGTGACAGGAAGCGTGACACTACTGCTGCAGCTCGGGAGGAAAGCGCACGTGCATGCCCCCACTCGAGACGAGGCCTGACTCCCCTGAGGAGACTCAGAAGCACCCCAAGATCCATGGCAACACTGGAGAGGAATCCTCAGGTTCCGGCCCCGACTCCACACAAGGACTGAGGCCCCGGCATGGACGGGAGAGGAATCCCGAGAGGGCCCCTAGCAACTCGCATGGGGACTGTCCTTTCCTGAGGCCAGCAGAGCGGGTCCCTGAGGTCCCCGTCGTAACTCGAGAAGACCTGCCGCAACTCGAGAAAATCCAGGAGGTTCTCCCCTCCAGGCGAGATGAGGCCCATTTCCGCTGAGGCGTCTCGAGGCTGATCACACCTCACCTCTGGAACTTCGAAAGGGTCCTTCACACCCTTGGTGCAAATCAAGAAGTTCCCCGACCTAGCCGTCTCCACTCGAGAGGAATCACGAGGGTCCCGCCCACATCCAGAGGAGCCCCGTTTCCGCCTCGTAGCTCGAGATGAGGGATCCTTTCCCTGCTTCGTCGGGAAAGAGTTCCCGGCCTTCCCGTCGCATCTCAAGAGGAGGCCCTCTCAACAGGAACGGCGAGAGGAACTCCAGGGTCGTGCCACCATTCCAAGAGTCCCCCAGATGTCTCAGTCCATTCCAGAGGAACCTCTTTTCCCTTCACCGGCTCGTCTTTCACGCCGAGGATCGACTCACACCAAGGTGGCACGTGGCACAGCCCTGTGGGAAAGCCTCGTGGGAAAGCCTCGAGGGACAGCCTCGAGGGAAAGCCACAGATCCCTTGATCCACGTGACAGGAAGCGTGACACTACTGCTGCAGCTCGGGAGGAAAGCGCACGTGCATGCCCCCACTCGAGACGAGGCCTGACTCCCCTGGGGAGACACAGAAGCACCCCAAGATCCATGGCAACACTGGAGAGGAATCCTCAGGTTCCGGCTCCGACTCCACACAAGGACTGAGTCCCCGGCATGGACGGGAGAGGAATCCCGAGAGGTCCCCTAGCAACTCGCATGGGGACTGGCCTTTCCTGAGGCCACCAGAGCGGGTCCCTGAGGTCCCCGTCGTAACTCGAGAAGACCTGCCGCAACTCGAGAAAATCCAGGAGGATCTCCCCTCCATGCGAGATGAGGCCCATTTCCGCTGAGGCGTCTCGAGGCTGATCACACCTCACCTCTGGAACTTCGAAAGGGTCCTTCACACCCTTGGTGCAAATCAAGAAGTTCCCCGACCTAGCCGTCTCCACTCGAGAGGAATCACGAGGGTCCCGCCCACATCCAGAGGAGCCCCGTTTCTGCTTCGTCGCTCGAGATGAGGGATCCTTTCCCTGCTTCGTCGGGAAAGAGTTCCCGGCGTTCCCGTCGCATCTCAAGAGGAGGCCCTCTCAACAGGAACGGCGAGAGGAACTCCAGGGTCGTGCCACCATTCCAAGAGTCCCCCAGATGTCTCAGTCCATTCCAGAGGAACCCCTTTTCCCTTCACCGGCTCGTCTTTCACGCCGAGGATCGACTCACACCAAGGTGGCACGTGGCACAGCCCTGTGGGAAAGCCTCGTGGGAAAGCCTCGAGGGACAGCCTCGAGGGAAAGCCACAGATCCCTTGATCCACGGGACAGGAAGCGTGACACTACTGCTGCAGCTCGGGAGGAAAGCGCACGTGCATGCCCCCACTCGAGACGAGGCCTGACTCCCCTGGGGAGACTCAGAAGCACCCCAAGATCCATGGCAACACTGGAGAGGAATCCTCAGGTTCCGGCCCCGACTCCACACAAGGACTGAGGCCCCGGCATGGACGGGAGAGGAATCCCGAGAGGTCCCCTAGCAACTCGCAAGGGGACTGGCCTTTCCTGAGGCCACCAGAGCGGGTCCCTGAGGTCCCCGTCGTAACTCGAGAAGACCTGCCGCAACTCGAGAAAATCCAGGAGGTTCTCCCCTCCAGGCGAGATGAGGCCCATTTCCGCTGAGGCGTCTCGAGGCTGATCACACCTCACCTCTGGAACTTCGAAAGGGTCCTTCACACCCTTGGTGCAAATCAAGAAGTTCCCCGACCTAGCCGTCTCCACTCGAGAGGAATCACGAGAGTCCCGCCCACATCCAGAGGAGCCCCGTTTCCGCCTCGTAGCTCGAGATGAGGGATCCTTTCCCTGCTTCGTCGGGAAAGAGTTCCCGGCGTTCCCGTCGCATCTCAAGAGGAGGCCCTCTCAACAGGAACGGCGAGAGGAACTCCAGGGTCGTGCAACATTCCAAGAGTCCCCCAGATGTCTCAGTCCATTCCAGAGGAACCTCTTTTCCCTTCAGCGGCTCGTCTTTCACGTCGAGGATCGACTCACACCAAGGTGGCACGTGACACAGCCCTGTGGGAAAGCCTCATGGGAAAGCCTCGAGGGACAGCCTCGAGGGAAAGCCACAGATCCCTTGATCCACGTGACAGGAAGCGTGACACTACTGCTGCAGCTTGGGAGGAAAGCGCACGTGCATGCCCCCACCCGAGACGAGGCCTGACTCCCCTGGGGAGACTCAGAATCACCCCAAGATCCATGGCAACACTGGAGAGGAATCCTCAGGTTCCGGCCCCGACTCCACACAAGGACTGAGGCCCCGGCATGGACGGGAGAGGAATCCCGAGAGGTCTGCTAGCAACTCGCATGGGGACTGGCCTTTCCTGAGGCCACCAGAGCGGGTCCCTGAGGTCCCCGTCGTAACTCGAGAAGACCTGCCGCAACTCGAGAAAATCCAGGAGGTTCTCCCCTCCAGGCGAGATGAGGCCCATTTCCGCTGAGGCGTCTCGAGGCTGATCACACCTCACCTCTGGAACTTCGAAAGGGTCCTTCACACCCTTGGTGCAAATCAAGAAGTTCCCCGACCTAGCCGTCTCCACTCGAGAGGAATCACGAGAGTCCCGCCCACATCCAGAGGAGCCCCGTTTCCGCCTCGTAGCTCGAGATGAGGGATCCTTTCCCTGCTTCATCGGGAAAGAGTTCCCGGCGTTCCCGTCGCATCTCAAGAGGAGGCCCTCTCAACAGGAACGGCGAGAGGAACTCCAGGGTCGTGCCACCATTCCAAGAGTCCCCCAGATGTCTCAGTCCATTCCAGAGGAACCTCTTTTCCCTTCACCGGCTCGTCTTTCACGCCGAGGATCGACTCACACCAAGGTGGTACGTGGCACAGCCCTGTGGGAAAGCCTCGTGGAAAAGCCTCGAGGGACAGCCTCGAGGGAAAGCCACAGATCCCTTGATCCACGTGACAGGAAGCGTGACACTACTGCTGCAGCTCGGGAGGAAAGCGCACGTGCATGCCCCCACTCGAGACGAGGCCTGACTCCCCTGGGGAGACTCAGAAGCACCCCAAGATCCATGGCAACACTGGAGAGGAATCCTCAGGTTCCGGCCCCGACTCCACACAAGGACTGAGGCCCCGGCATAGACGGGAGAGGAATACCGAGAGGTCCCTAGCAACTCGCATGGGGACTGGCCTTTCCTGAGGCCACCAGAGCGGGTCCCTGAGGTCCCCGTCGTAACTCGAGAAGACCTGCCGCAACTCGAGAAAATCCAGGAGGTTCTCCCCTCCAGGCGATATGAGGCCCATTTCCGCTGAGGCGTCTCGAGGCTGATCACACCTCACCTCTGGAACTTCGAAAGGGTCCTTCACACCCTTGGTGCAAATCAAGAAGTTCCCCGACCTAGCCGTCTCCACTCGATAGGAATCACGAGGGTCCCGCCCACATCCAGAGGAGCCCCGTTTCCGCCTCGTAGCTCGAGATGAGGGATCCTTTCCCTGCTTCGTCGGGAAAGAGTTCCCGGCGTTCCCGTCGCATCTCAAGAGGAGGCCCTCTCAACAGGAACGGCGAGAGGAACTCCAGGGTCGTGCCACCATTCCAAGAGTCCCCCAGATGTCTCAGTCCATTCCAGAGGAACCTCTTTTCCCTTCACCGGCTCGTCTTTCACGCCGAGGATCGACTCACACCAAGGTGGCACGTGGCACAGCCCTGTGGGAAAGCCTCGTGGGAAAGCCTCGAGGGACAGCCTCGAGGGAAAGCCACAGATCCCTTGATCCACGTGACAGGAAGCGTGACACTACTGCTGCAGCTCGGGAGGAAATCGCACGTGCATGCCCCCGTTCAAGACGAGGCCTGACTCCCCTGACGAGACTCAGAAGCACCCCAAGATCCATGGCAACACTGGAGAGGAATCCTCAGGTTCCGGCCCCGACTCCACACAAGGACTGAGGCCCCGGCATGGACGGGAGAGGAATCCCGAGAGGTCCCCTAGCAACTCGCATGGGGACTGGCCTTTCCTGAGGCCACCAGAGCGGGTCCCTGAGGTCCCCGTCGTAACTCGAGAAGACCTGCCGCAACTCGAGAAAATCCAGGAGATTCTCCCCTCCAGGCGAGATGAGGCCCATTTCCGCTGAGGCGTCTCGAGGCTGATCACACCTCACCTCTGGAACTTGGAAAGGCTCCTTCACACCCTTGGTGCAAATCAAGAAGTTCCCCGACATAGCCGTCTCCACTCGAGAGGAATCACGAGGGTCCCGCCCACATCCAGAGGAGCCCCGTTTCCGCCTCGTAGCTCGAGATGAGGGATCCTTTCCCTGCTTCGTCGGGAAAGAGTTCCCGGCCTTCCCGTCGCATCTCAAGAGGCGGCCCTCTCAACAGGAACGGCGAGAGGAACTCCAGGGTCGTGCCACCATTCCAAGAGTCCCCCAGATGTCTCAGTCCATTCCAGAGGAACCTCTTTTCCCTTCACCGGCTCGGCTTTCACGCCGAGGATCGACTCACACCAAGGTGGCACGTGGCACAGCCCTGTGGGAAAGCCTCGTGGGAAAGCCTCGAGGGACAGCCTCGAGGGAAAGCCACAGATCGCTTGATCCACGTGACAGGAAGCGTGACACTACTGCTGCAGCTCGGGAGGAAAGCGCACGTGCATGCCCCCACTCGAGACGAGGCCTGACTCCCCTGAGGAGACTCAGAAGCACCCCAAGATCCATGGCAACACTGGAGAGGAATCCTCAGGTTCCGGCCCCGACTCCACACAAGGACTGAGGCCCCGGCATGGACGGGAGAGGAATCCCGAGAGGGCCCCTAGCAACTCGCATGGGGACTGTCCTTTCCTGAGGCCAGCAGAGCGGGTCCCTGAGGTCCCCGTCGTAACTCGAGAAGACCTGCCGCAACTCGAGAAAATCCAGGAGGTTCTCCCCTCCAGGCGAGATGAGGCCCATTTCCGCTGAGGCGTCTCGAGGCTGATCACACCTCACCTCTGGAACTTCGAAAGGGTCCTTCACACCCTTGGTGCAAATCAAGAAGTTCCCCGACCTAGCCGTCTCCACTCGAGAGGAATCACGAGGGTCCCGCCCACATCCAGAGGAGCCCCGTTTCCGCCTCGTAGCTCGAGATGAGGGATCCTTTCCCTGCTTCGTCGGGAAAGAGTTCCCGGCCTTCCCGTCGCATCTCAAGAGGAGGCCCTCTCAACAGGAACGGCGAGAGGAACTCCAGGGTCGTGCCACCATTCCAAGAGTCCCCCAGATGTCTCAGTCCATTCCAGAGGAACCTCTTTTCCCTTCACCGGCTCGTCTTTCACGCCGAGGATCGACTCACCCCAAGGTGGCACGTGGCACAGCCCTGTGGGAAAGCCTCGTGGGAAAGCCTCGAGGGACAGCCTCGAGGGAAAGCCACAGATCCCTTGATCCACGTGACAGGAAGCGTGACACTACTGCTGCAGCTCGGGAGGAAATCGTACGTGCCTGCCCCTGTTCGAGACGAGGCCTGACTCCCCTGAGGAGACTCAGAAGCACCCCAAGATCCATGGCAACACAGGAGAGGAATCCTCAGTTTCCGGCCCCGACTCCACACAAGGACTGAGGCCCCGGCATGGACGGGAGAGGAATCCCGAGAGGTCCCCTAGCAACTCGCATGGGGACTGGCCTTTCCTGAGGCCACCAGAGCGGGTCCCTGAGGTCCCCGTCGTAACTCGAGAAGACCTGCCGCAACTCGAGAAAATCCAGGAGGTTCTCCCCTCCAGGCGAGATGAGGCCCATTTTCGCTGAGGCGTCTCGAGGCTGATCACACCTCACCTCTGGAACTTGGAAAGGCTCCTTCACACCCTTGGTGCAAATCAAGAAGTTCCCCGACATAGCCGTCTCCACTCGAGAGGAATCACGAGGGTCCCGCCCACATCCAGAGGAGCCCCGTTTCCGCCTCGTAGCTCGAGATGAGGGATCCTTTCCCTGCTTCGTCGGGAAAGAGTTCCCGGCCTTCCCGTCGCATCTCAAGAGGCGGCCCTCTCAACAGGAACGGCGAGAGGAACTCCAGGGTCGTGCCACCATTCCAAGAGTCCCCCAGATGTCTCAGTCCATTCCAGAGGAACCTCTTTTCCCTTCACCGGCTCATCTTTCACGCCGAGGATCGACTCACACCAAGGTGGCACGTGGCACAGCCCTGTGGGAAAGCCTCGTGGGAAAGCCTCGAGGGACAGCCTCGAGGGAAAGCCACAGATCGCTTGATCCACGTGACAGGAAGCGTGACACTACTGCTGCAGCTCGGGAGGAAAGCGCACGTGCATGCCCCCACTCGAGACGAGGCCTGACTCCCCTGAGGAGACTCAGAAGCACCCCAAGATCCATGGCAACACTGGAGAGGAATCCTCAGGTTCCGGCCCCGACTCCACACAAGGACTGAGGCCCCGGCATGGACGGGAGAGGAATCCCGAGAGGGCCCCTAGCAACTCGCATGGGGACTGTCCTTTCCTGAGGCCAGCAGAGCGGGTCCCTGAGGTCCCCGTCGTAACTCGAGAAGACCTGCCGCAACTCGAGAAAATCCAGGAGGTTCTCCCCTCCAGGCGAGATGAGGCCCATTTCCGCTGAGGCGTCTCGAGGCTGATCACACCTCACCTCTGGAACTTCGAAAGGGTCCTTCACACCCTTGGTGCAAATCAAGAAGTTCCCCGACCTAGCCGTCTCCACTCGAGAGGAATCACGAGGGTCCCGCCCACATCCAGAGGAGCCCCGTTTCCGCCTCGTAGCTCGAGATGAGGGATCCTTTCCCTGCTTCGTCGGGAAAGAGTTCCCGGCCTTCCCGTCGCATCTCAAGAGGAGGCCCTCTCAACAGGAACGGCGAGAGGAACTCCAGGGTCGTGCCACCATTCCAAGAGTCCCCCAGATGTCTCAGTCCATTCCAGAGGAACCTCTTTTCCCTTCACCGGCTCGTCTTTCACGCCGAGGATCGACTCACCCCAAGGTGGCACGTGGCACAGCCCTGTGGGAAAGCCTCGTGGGAAAGCCTCGAGGGACAGCCTCGAGGGAAAGCCACAGATCCCTTGATCCACGTGACAGGAAGCGTGACACTACTGCTGCAGCTCGGGAGGAAAGCGCACGTGCATGCCCCCACTCGAGACGAGGCCTGACTCCCCTGGGGAGACACAGAAGCACCCCAAGATCCATGGCAACACTGGAGAGGAATCCTCAGGTTCCGGCTCCGACTGCACACAAGGACTGAGTCCCCGGCATGGACGGGAGAGGAATCCCGAGAGGTCCCCTAGCAACTCGCATGGGGACTGGCCTTTCCTGAGGCCACCAGAGCGGGTCCCTGAGGTCCCCGTCGTAACTCGAGAAGACCTGCCGCAACTCGAGAAAATCCAGGAGGATCTCCCCTCCATGCGAGATGAGGCCCATTTCCGCTGAGGCGTCTCGAGGCTGATCACACCTCACCTCTGGAACTTCGAAAGGGTCCTTCACACCCTTGGTGCAAATCAAGAAGTTCCCCGACCTAGCCGTCTCCACTCGAGAGGAATCACGAGGGTCCCGCCCACATCCAGAGGAGCCCCGTTTCTGCTTCGTCGCTCGAGATGAGGGATCCTTTCCCTGCTTCGTCGGGAAAGAGTTCCCGGCGTTCCCGTCGCATCTCAAGAGGAGGCCCTCTCAACAGGAACGGCGAGAGGAACTCCAGGGTCGTGCCACCATTCCAAGAGTCCCCCAGATGTCTCAGTCCATTCCAGAGGAACCCCTTTTCCCTTCACCGGCTCGTCTTTCACGCCGAGGATCGACTCACACCAAGGTGGCACGTGGCACAGCCCTGTGGGAAAGCCTCGTGGGAAAGCCTCGAGGGACAGCCTCGAGGGAAAGCCACAGATCCCTTGATCCACGGGACAGGAAGCGTGACACTACTGCTGCAGCTCGGGAGGAAAGCGCACGTGCATGCCCCCACTCGAGAGGAGGCCTGACTCCCCTGGGGAGACTCAGAAGCACCCCAAGATCCATGGCAACACTGGAGAGGAATCCTCAGGTTCCGGCCCCGACTCCACACAAGGACTGAGGCCCCGGCATGGACGGGAGAGGAATCCCGAGAGGTCCCCTAGCAACTCGCATGGGGACTGGCCTTTCCTGAGGCCACCAGAGCGGGTCCCTGAGGTCCCCGTCTTAACTCGAGAAGACCTGCCGCAACTCGAGAAAATCCAGGAGGTTCTCCCCTCCAGGCGAGATGAGGCCCATTTCCGCTGAGGCGTCTCGAGGCTGATCACACCTCACCTCTGGAACTTCGAAAGGCTCCTTCACACCCTTGGTGCAAATCAAGAAGTTCCCCGACCTAGCCGTCTCCACTCGAGAGGAATCACGAGAGTCCCGCCCACATCCAGAGGAGCCCCGTTTCCGCCTCGTAGCTCGAGATGAGGGATCCTTTCCCTGCTTCGTCGGGAAAGAGTTCCCGGCGTTCCCGTCGCATCTCAAGAGGAGGCCCTCTCAACAGGAACGGCGAGAGGAACTCCAGGGTCGTGCAACATTCCAAGAGTCCCCCAGATGTCTCAGTCCATTCCAGAGGAACCTCTTTTCCCTTCAGCGGCTCGTCTTTCACGTCGAGGATCGACTCACACCAAGGTGGCACGTGACACAGCCCTGTGGGAAAGCCTCATGGGAAAGCCTCGAGGGACAGCCTCGAGGGAAAGCCACAGATCCCTTGATCCACGTGACAGGAAGCGTGACACTACTGCTGCAGCTTGGGAGGAAAGCGCACGTGCATGCCCCCACTCGAGACGAGGCCTGACTCCCCTGGGGAGACTCAGAATCACCCCAAGATCCATGGCAACACTGGAGAGGAATCCTCAGGTTCCGGCCCCGACTCCACACAAGGACTGAGGCCCCGGCATGGACGGGAGAGGAATCCCGAGAGGTCTGCTAGCAACTCGCATGGGGACTGGCCTTTCCTGAGGCCACCAGAGCGGGTCCCTGAGGTCCCCGTCGTAACTCGAGAAGACCTGCCACAACTCGAGAAAATCCAGGAGGTTCTCCCCTCCAGGCGAGATGAGGCCCATTTCCGCTGAGGCGTCTCGAGGCTGATCACACCTCATCTCTGGAACTTCGAAAGGGTCCTTCACACCCTTGGTGCAAATCAAGAAGTTCCCCGACCTAGCCGTCTCCACTCGAGAGGAATCACGAGAGTCCCGCCCACATCCAGAGGAGCCCCGTTTCCGCCTCGTAGCTCGAGATGAGGGATCCTTTCCCTGCTTCATCGGGAAAGAGTTCCCGGCGTTCCCGTCGCATCTCAAGAGGAGGCCCTCTCAACAGGAACGGCGAGAGGAACTCCAGGGTCGTGCCACCATTCCAAGAGTCCCCCAGATGTCTCAGTCCATTCCAGAGGAACCTCTTTTCCCTTCACCGGCTCGTCTTTCACGCCGAGGATCGACTCACACCAAGGTGGTACGTGGCACAGCCCTGTGGGAAAGCCTCGTGGAAAAGCCTCGAGGGACAGCCTCGAGGGAAAGCCACAGATCCCTTGATCCACGTGACAGGAAGCGTGACACTACTGCTGCAGCTCGGGAGGAAAGCGCACGTGCATGCCCCCACTCGAGACGAGGCCTGACTCCCCTGGGGAGACTCAGAAGCACCCCAAGATCCATGGCAACACTGGAGAGGAATCCTCAGGTTCCGGCCCCGACTCCACACAAGGACTGAGGCCCCGGCATGGACGGGAGAGGAATCCCGAGAGGTCCCCTAGCAACTCGCATGGGGACTGGCCTTTCCTGAGGCCACCAGAGCGGGTCCCTGAGGTCCCCGTCGTAACTCGAGAAGACCTGCCGCAACTCGAGAAAATCCAGGAGGTTCTCCCCTCCAGGCGAGATGAGGCCCATTTCCGCTGAGACGCCTCGAGGCTGATCACACCTCACCTCTGGAACTTCGAAAGGCTCCTTCACACCCTTGGTGCAAATCAAGAAGTTCCCTGACCTAGCCGTCTCCACTCGAGAGGAATCACGAGGGTCCCGCCCACATCCAGAGGAGCCCCGTTTCCGCCTCGTAGCTCGAGATGAGGGATCCTTTCCCTGCTTCGTCGGGAAAGAGTTCCCGGCGTTCCCGTCGCATCTCAAGAGGAGGCCCTCTCTACAGGAACGGCGAGAGGAACTCCAGGGTCGTGCCACCATTCCAAGAGTCCCCCTGATGTCTCAGTCCATTCCAGAGGAACCTCTTTTCCCTTCACCGGCTCGTCTTTCACGCCGAGGATCGACTCACACCAAGGTGGCACGTGGCACAGCCCTGTGGGAAAGCCTCGTGGGAAAGCCTCGAGGGACAGCCTCGAGGGAAAGCCACAGATCCCTTGATCCACGGGACAGGAAGCGTGACACTACTGCTGCAGCTCGGGAGGAAAGCGCACGTGCATGCCCCCACTCGAGACGAGGCCTGACTCCCCTGGGGAGACTCAGAAGCACCCCAAGATCCATGGCAACACTGGAGAGGAATCCTCAGGTTCCGGCCCCGACTCCACACAAGGACTGAGGCCCCGGCATAGACGGGAGAGGAATACCGAGAGGTCCCTCGCAACTCGCATGGGGACTGGCCTTTCCTGAGGCCACCAGAGCGGGTCCCTGAGGTCCCCGTCGTAACTCGAGAAGACCTGCCGCAACTCGAGAAAATCCAGGAGGTTCTCCCCTCCAGGCGAGATGAGGCCCATTTCCGCTGAGGCGTCTCGAGGCTGATCACACCTCACCTCTGGAACTTCGAAAGGGTCCTTCACACCCTTGGTGCAAATCAAGAAGTTCCCCGACCTAGCCGTCTCCACTCGATAGGAATCACGAGGGTCCCGCCCACATCCAGAGGAGTCCCGTTTCCGCCTCGGAGCTCGAGATGAGGGATCCTTTCCCTGCTTCGTCGGGAAAGAGTTCCCGGCGTTCCCGTCGCATCTCAAGAGGAGGCCCTCTCAACAGGAACGGCGAGAGGAACTCCAGGGTCGTGCCACCATTCCAAGAGTCCCCCAGATGTCTCAGTCCATTCCAGAGGAACCTCTTTTCCCTTCACCGGCTCGTCTTTCACGCCGAGGATCGACTCACACCAAGGTGGCACGTGGCACAGCCCTGTGGGAAAGCCTCGTGGGAAAGCCTCGAGGGACAGCCTCGAGGGAAAGCCACAGATCCCTTGATCCAAGTGACAGGAAGCGTGACACTACTGCTGCAGCTCGGGAGGAAATCGCACGTGCATGCCCCCGTTCAAGACGAGGCCTGACTCCCCTGAGGAGACTAAGAAGCACCCCAAGATCCATGGCAACACTGGAGAGGAATCCTCAGGTTCCGGCCCCGACTCCACACAAGGACTGAGGCCCCGGCATGGACGGGAGAGGAATCCCGAGAGGTCCCCTAGCAACTCGCATGGGGACTGGCCTTTCCTGAGGCCACCAGAGCGGTTCCCTGAGGTCCCCGTCGTAACTCGAGAAGACCTGCCGCAACTCGAGAAAATCCAGGAGGTTCTCCCCTCCAGGCGAGATGAGGCCCATTTCCGCTGAGGCGTCTCGAGGCTGATCACACCTCACCTCTGGAACTTGGAAAGGCTCCTTCACACCCTTGGTGCAAATCAAGAAGTTCCCCGACATAGCCGTCTCCACTCGAGAGGAATCACGAGGGTCCCGCCCACATCCAGAGGAGCCCCGTTTCCGCCTCGTAGCTCGAGATGAGGGATCCTTTCCCTGCTTCGTCGGGAAAGAGTTCCCGGCCTTCCCGTCGCATCTCAAGAGGCGGCCCTCTCAACAGGAACGGCGAGAGGAACTCCAGGGTCGTGCCACCATTCCAAGAGTCCCCCAGATGTCTCAGTCCATTCCAGAGGAACCTCTTTTCCCTTCACCGGCTCGTCTTTCACGCCGAGGATCGACTCACACCAAGGTGGCACGTGGCACAACCCTGTGGGAAAGCCTCGTGGGAAAGCCTCGAGGGACAGCCTCGAGGGAAAGCCACAGATCCCTTGATCCACGGGACAGGAAGCGTGACACTACTGCTGCAGCTCGGGAGGAAAGCGTACCTGCATGCCCACACTCGAGACGAGGCCTGACTCCCCTGGGGAGACTCAGAAGCACCCCAAGATCCATGGCAACACTGGAGAGGAATCCTCAGGTTCCGGCCTCGACTCCACACAAGGACTGAGGCCCCGTCATAGACGGGAGAGGAATACCGAGAGGTCCCCTAGCAACTCGCATGGGGACTGGCCTTTCCTGAGGCCACCAGAGCGGGTCCCTGAGGTCCCCGTCGTAACTCGAGAAGACCTGCCGCAACTCGAGAAAATCCAGGAGGTTCTCCCCTCCAGGCGAGATGAGGCCCATTTCCGCTGAGGCGTCTCGAGGCTGATCACACCTCACCTCTGGAACTTCGAAAGGGTCCTTCACACCCTTGGTGCAAATCAAGAAGTTCCCCGACCTAGCCGTCTCCACTCGATAGGAATCACGAGGGTCCCGCCCACATCCAGAGGAGCCCCGTTTCTGCCTCGTAGCTCGAGATGAGGGATCCTTTCCCTGCTTCGTCGGGAAAGAGTTCCCGGCGTTCCCGTCGCATCTCAAGAGGAGGCCCTCTCAACAGGAACGGCGAGAGGAACTCCAGGGTCGTGCCACCATTCCAAGAGTCCCCCAGATGTCTCAGTCCATTCCAGAGGAACCTCTTTTCCCTTCACCGGCTCGTCTTTCACGCCGAGGATCGACTCACACCAAGGTGGCACGTGGCACAGCCCTGTGGGAAAGCCTCGTGGGAAAGCCTCGAGGGACAGCCTCGAGGGAAAGCCACAGATCCCTTGATCCACGTGACAGGAAGCGTGACACTACTGCTGCAGCTCGGGAAGAAATCGTACGTGCCTGCCCCCGTTCGAGACGAGGCCTGACTCCCCTGAGGAGACTCAGAAGCACCCCAAGATCCATGGCAACACTGGAGAGGAATCCTCAGGTTCCGGCCCCGACTCCACACAAGGACTGAGGCCCCGGCATGGACGGGAGAGGAATCCCGAGAGGTCCCCTAGCAACTCGCATGGGGACTGTCCTTTCCTGAGGCCACCAGAGCGGGTCCCTGAGGTCCCCGTCGTAACTCGAGAAGACCTGCCGCAACTCGAGAAAATCCAGGAGGTTCTCCCCTCCAGGCGAGATGAGGCCCATTTCCGCTGAGGCGTCTCGAGGCTGATCACACCTCACCTCTGGAACTTCGAAAGGGTCCTTCACACCCTTGGTGCAAATCAAGAAGTTCCCCGACCTAGCCGTCTCCACTCGATAGGAATCACGAGGGTCCCGCCCACATCCAGAGGAGCCCCGTTTCCACCTCGTAGCTCGAGATGAGGGATCCTTTCCCTGCTTCGTCGGGAAAGAGTTCCCGGCGTTCCCGTCGCATCTCAAGAGGAGGCCCTCTCAACAGGAACGGCGAGAGGAACTCCAGGGTCGTGCCACCATTCCAAGAGTCCCCCAGATGTCTCAGTCCATTCCAGAGGAACCTCTTTTCCCTTCACCGGCTCGTCTTTCACGCCGAGGATCGACTCACACCAAGGTGGCACGTGGCACAGCCCTGTGGGAAAGCCTCGTGGGAAAGCCTCGAGGGACAGCCTCGAGGGAAAGCCACAGATCCCTTGATCCACGTGACAGGAAGCGTGACACTACTGCAGCAGCTCGGGAGGAAAGCGCACGTGCATGCCCCCACTCGAGACGAGGCCTGACTCCCCTGGGGAGACTCAGAATCACCCCAAGATCCATGGCAACACTGGAGAGGAATCCTCAGGTTCTGGCCCCGACTCCACACAAGGACTGAGGCCCCGGCATGGACGGGAGAGGAATCCCGAGAGGTCTGCTAGCAACTCGCATGGGGACTGGCCTTTCCTGAGGCCACCAGAGCGGGTCCCTGAGGTCCCCGTCGTAACTCGAGAAGACCTGCCGCAACTCGAGAAAATCCAGGAGGTTCTCCCCTCCAGGCGAGATGAGGCCCATTTCCGCTGAGGCGTCTCGAGGCTGATCACACCTCACCTCTGGAACTTCGAAAGGGTCCTTCACACCCTTGGTGCAAATCAAGAAGTTCCCCGACCTAGCCGTCTCCACTCGAGAGGAATCACGAGGGTCCCGCCCACATCCAGAGGATCCACGTTTCCGCCTCGTAGCTCGAGATGAGGGATCCTTTCCCTGCTTCGTCGGGAAAGAGTTCCCGGCGTTCCCGTCGCATCTCAAGAGGAGGCCCTCTCAACAGGAACGGCGAGAGGAACTCCAGGGTCGTGCCACCATTCCAAGAGTCCCCCAGATGTCTCAGTCCATTCCAGAGGAACCTCTTTTCCCTTCACCGGCTCGTCTTTCACGCCGAGGATCGACTCACACCAAGGTGGTACGTGGCACAGCCCTGTGGGAAAGCCTCGTGGAAAAGCCTCGAGGGACAGCCTCGAGGGAAAGCCACAGATCCCTTGATCCACGTGACAGGAAGCGTGACACTACTGCTGCAGCTCGAGAGGAAAGCGCACGTGCATGTCCCCACTCGAGACGAGGCCTGACTCCCCTGGGGAGACTCAGAAGCACCCCAAGATCCATGGCAACACTGGAGAGGAATCCTCAGGTTCCGGCCCCGACTCCACACAAGGACTGAGGCCCCGGCATGGACGGGAGAGGAATCCCGAGAGGTCCCCTAGCAACTCGCATGGGGACTGGCCTTTCCTGAGGCCACCAGAGCGGGTCCCTGAGGTCCCCGTCGTAACTCGAGAAGACCTGCCGCAACTCGAGAAAATCCAGGAGGTTCTCCCCTCCAGGCGAGATGAGGCCCATTTCCGCTGAGACGCCTCGAGGCTGATCACACCTCACCTCTGGAACTTCGAAAGGCTCCTTCACACCCTTGGTGCAAATCAAGAAGTTCCCCGACATACCCGTCTCCACTCGAGAGGAATCACGAGGGTCCCGCCCACATCCAGAGGAGCCCCGTTTCCGCCTCGTAGCTCGAGATGAGGGATCCTTTCCCTGCTTCGTCGGGAAAGAGTTCCCGGCGTTCCCGTCGCATCTCAAGAGGAGGCCCTCTCTACAGGAACGGCGAGAGGAACTCCAGGGTCGTGCCACCATTCCAAGAGTCCCCCTGATGTCTCAGTCCATTCCAGAGGAACCTCTTTTCCCTTCACCGGCTCGTCTTTCACGCCGAGGATCGACTCACACCAAGGTGGCACGTGGCACAGCCCTGTGGGAAAGCCTCGTGGGAAAGCCTCGAGGGACAGCCTCGAGGGAACGCCACAGATCCCTTGATCCACGGGACAGGAAGCGTGACACTACTGCTGCAGCTCGGGAGGAAAGCGCACGTGCATGCCCCCACTCGAGACGAGGCCTGACTCCCCTGGGGAGACTCAGAAGCACCCCAAGATCCATGGCAACACTGGAGAGGAATCCTCAGGTTCCGGCCCCGACTCCACACAAGGACTGAGGCCCCGGCATAGACGGGAGAGGAATACCGAGAGGTCCCTAGCAACTCGCATGGGGACTGGCCTTTCCTGAGGCCACCAGAGCGGGTCCCTGAGGTCCCCGTCATAACTCGAGAAGACCTGCCGCAACTCGAGAAAATCCAGGAGGTTCTCCCCTCCAGGCGATATGAGGCCCATTTCCGCTGAGGCGTCTCGAGGCTGATCACACCTCACCTCTGGAACTTCGAAAGGGTCCTTCACACCCTTGGTGCAAATCAAGAAGTTCCCCGACCTAGCCGTCTCCACTCGATAGGAATCACGAGGGTCCCGCCCACATCCAGAGGAGCCCCGTTTCCGCCTCGTAGCTCGAGATGAGGGATCCTTTCCCTGCTTCGTCGGGAAAGAGTTCCCGGCGTTCCCGTCGCATCTCAAGAGGAGGCCCTCTCAACAGGAACGGCGAGAGGAACTCCAGGGTCGTGCCACCATTCCAAGAGTCCCCCAGATGTCTCAGTCCATTCCAGAGGAACCTCTTTTCCCTTCACCGGCTCGTCTTTCACGCCGAGGATCGACTCACACCAAGGTGGCACGTGGCACAGCCCTGTGGGAAAGCCTCGTGGGAAAGCCTCGAGGGACAGCCTCGAGGGAAAGCCACAGATCCCTTGATCCACGTGACAGGAAGCGTGACACTACTGCTGCAGCTCGGGAGGAAATCGCACGTGCATGCCCCCGTTCAAGACGAGGCCTGACTCCCCTGACGAGACTCAGAAGCACCCCAAGATCCATGGCAACACTGGAGAGGAATCCTCAGGTTCCGGCCCCGACTCCACACAAGGACTGAGGCCCCGGCATGGACGGGAGAGGAATCCCGAGAGGTCCCCTAGCAACTCGCATGGGGACTGGCCTTTCCTGAGGCCACCAGAGCGGGTCCCTGAGGTCCCCGTCGTAACTCGAGAAGACCTGCCGCAACTCGAGAAAATCCAGGAGATTCTCCCCTCCAGGCGAGATGAGGCCCATTTCCGCTGAGGCGTCTCGAGGCTGATCACACCTCACCTCTGGAACTTGGAAAGGCTCCTTCACACCCTTGGTGCAAATCAAGAAGTTCCCCGACATAGCCGTCTCCACTCGAGAGGAATCACGAGGGTCCCGCCCACATCCAGAGGAGCCCCGTTTCCGCCTCGTAGCTCGAGATGAGGGATCCTTTCCCTGCTTCGTCGGGAAAGAGTTCCCGGCCTTCCCGTCGCATCTCAAGAGGCGGCCCTCTCAACAGGAACGGCGAGAGGAACTCCAGGGTCGTGCCACCATTCCAAGAGTCCCCCAGATGTCTCAGTCCATTCCAGAGGAACCTCTTTTCCCTTCACCGGCTCGGCTTTCACGCCGAGGATCGACTCACACCAAGGTGGCACGTGGCACAGCCCTGTGGGAAAGCCTCGTGGGAAAGCCTCGAGGGACAGCCTCGAGGGAAAGCCACAGATCGCTTGATCCACGTGACAGGAAGCGTGACACTACTGCTGCAGCTCGGGAGGAAAGCGCACGTGCATGCCCCCACTCGAGACGAGGCCTGACTCCCCTGAGGAGACTCAGAAGCACCCCAAGATCCATGGCAACACTGGAGAGGAATCCTCAGGTTCCGGCCCCGACTCCACACAAGGACTGAGGCCCCGGCATGGACGGGAGAGGAATCCCGAGAGGGCCCCTAGCAACTCGCATGGGGACTGTCCTTTCCTGAGGCCAGCAGAGCGGGTCCCTGAGGTCCCCGTCGTAACTCGAGAAGACCTGCCGCAACTCGAGAAAATCCAGGAGGTTCTCCCCTCCAGGCGAGATGAGGCCCATTTCCGCTGAGGCGTCTCGAGGCTGATCACACCTCACCTCTGGAACTTCGAAAGGGTCCTTCACACCCTTGGTGCAAATCAAGAAGTTCCCCGACCTAGCCGTCTCCACTCGAGAGGAATCACGAGGGTCCCGCCCACATCCAGAGGAGCCCCGTTTCCGCCTCGTAGCTCGAGATGAGGGATCCTTTCCCTGCTTCCTCGGGAAAGAGTTCCCGGCCTTCCCGTCGCATCTCAAGAGGAGGCCCTCTCAACAGGAACGGCGAGAGGAACTCCAGGGTCGTGCCACCATTCCAAGAGTCCCCCAGATGTCTCAGTCCATTCCAGAGGAACCTCTTTTCCCTTCACCGGCTCGTCTTTCACGCCGAGGATCGACTCACCCCAAGGTGGCACGTGGCACAGCCCTGTGGGAAAGCCTCGTGGGAAAGCCTCGAGGGACAGCCTCGAGGGAAAGCCACAGATCCCTTGATCCACGTGACAGGAAGCGTGACACTACTGCTGCAGCTCGGGAGGAAATCGTACGTGCCTGCCCCCGTTCGAGACGAGGCCTGACTCCCCTGAGGAGACTCAGAAGCACCCCAAGATCCATGGCAACACAGGAGAGGAATCCTCAGTTTCCGGCCCCGACTCCACACAAGGACTGAGGCCCCGGCATGGACGGGAGAGGAATCCCGAGCGGTCCCCTAGCAACTCGCATGGGGACTGGCCTTTCCTGAGGCCACCAGAGCGGGTCCCTGAGGTCCCCGTCGTAACTCGAGAAGACCTGCCGCAACTCGAGAAAATCCAGGAGGTTCTCCCCTCCAGGCGAGATGAGGCCCATTTTCGCTGAGGCGTCTCGAGGCTGATCACACCTCACCTCTGGAACTTGGAAAGGCTCCTTCACACCCTTGGTGCAAATCAAGAAGTTCCCCGACATAGCCGTCTCCACTCGAGAGGAATCACGAGGGTCCCGCCCACATCCAGAGGAGCCCCGTTTCCGCCTCGTAGCTCGAGATGAGGGATCCTTTCCCTGCTTCGTCGGGAAAGAGTTCCCGGCCTTCCCGTCGCATCTCAAGAGGCGGCCCTCTCAACAGGAACGGCGAGAGGAACTCCAGGGTCGTGCCACCATTCCAAGAGTCCCCCAGATGTCTCAGTCCATTCCAGAGGAACCTCTTTTCCCTTCACCGGCTCATCTTTCACGCCGAGGATCGACTCACACCAAGGTGGCACGTGGCACAGCCCTGTGGGAAAGCCTCGTGGGAAAGCCTCGAGGGACAGCCTCGAGGGAAAGCCACAGATCGCTTGATCCACGTGACAGGAAGCGTGACACTACTGCTGCAGCTCGGGAGGAAAGCGCACGTGCATGCCCCCACTCGAGACGAGGCCTGACTCCCCTGAGGAGACTCAGAAGCACCCCAAGATCCATGGCAACACTGGAGAGGAATCCTCAGGTTCCGGCCCCGACTCCACACAAGGACTGAGGCCCCGGCATGGACGGGAGAGGAATCCCGAGAGGGCCCCTAGCAACTCGCATGGGGACTGTCCTTTCCTGAGGCCAGCAGAGCGGGTCCCTGAGGTCCCCGTCGTAACTCGAGAAGACCTGCCGCAACTCGAGAAAATCCAGGAGGTTCTCCCCTCCAGGCGAGATGAGGCCCATTTCCGCTGAGGCGTCTCGAGGCTGATCACACCTCACCTCTGGAACTTCGAAAGGGTCCTTCACACCCTTGGTGCAAATCAAGAAGTTCCCCGACCTAGCCGTCTCCACTCGAGAGGAATCACGAGGGTCCCGCCCACATCCAGAGGAGCCCCGTTTCCGCCTCGTAGCTCGAGATGAGGGATCCTTTCCCTGCTTCGTCGGGAAAGAGTTCCCGGCCTTCCCGTCGCATCTCAAGAGGAGGCCCTCTCAACAGGAACGGCGAGAGGAACTCCAGGGTCGTGCCACCATTCCAAGAGTCCCCCAGATGTCTCAGTCCATTCCAGAGGAACCTCTTTTCCCTTCACCGGCTCGTCTTTCACGCCGAGGATCGACTCACACCAAGGTGGCACGTGGCACAGCCCTGTGGGAAAGCCTCGTGGGAAAGCCTCGAGGGACAGCCTCGAGGGAAAGCCACAGATCCCTTGATCCACGTGACAGGAAGCGTGACACTACTGCTGCAGCTCGGGAGGAAAGCGCACGTGCATGCCCCCACTCGAGACGAGGCCTGACTCCCCTGGGGAGACACAGAAGCACCCCAAGATCCATGGCAACACTGGAGAGGAATCCTCAGGTTCCGGCTCCGACTCCACACAAGGACTGAGTCCCCGGCATGGACGGGAGAGGAATCCCGAGAGGTCCCCTAGCAACTCGCATGGGGACTGGCCTTTCCTGAGGCCACCAGAGCGGGTCCCTGAGGTCCCCGTCGTAACTCGAGAAGACCTGCCGCAACTCGAGAAAATCCAGGAGGATCTCCCCTCCATGCGAGATGAGGCCCATTTCCGCTGAGGCGTCTCGAGGCTGATCACACCTCACCTCTGGAACTTCGAAAGGGTCCTTCACACCCTTGGTGCAAATCAAGAAGTTCCCCGACCTAGCCGTCTCCACTCGAGAGGAATCACGAGGGTCCCGCCCACATCCAGAGGAGCCCCGTTTCTGCTTCGTCGCTCGAGATGAGGGATCCTTTCCCTGCTTCGTCGGGAAAGAGTTCCCGGCGTTCCCGTCGCATCTCAAGAGGAGGCCCTCTCAACAGGAACGGCGAGAGGAACTCCAGGGTCGTGCCACCATTCCAAGAGTCCCCCAGATGTCTCAGTCCATTCCAGAGGAACCCCTTTTCCCTTCACCGGCTCGTCTTTCACGCCGAGGATCGACTCACACCAAGGTGGCACGTGGCACAGCCCTGTGGGAAAGCCTCGTGGGAAAGCCTCGAGGGACAGCCTCGAGGGAAAGCCACAGATCCCTTGATCCACGGGACAGGAAGCGTGACACTACTGCTGCAGCTCGGGAGGAAAGCGCACGTGCATGCCCCCACTCGAGACGAGGCCTGACTCCCCTGGGGAGACTCAGAAGCACCCCAAGATCCATGGCAACACTGGAGAGGAATCCTCAGGTTCCGGCCCCGACTCCACACAAGGACTGAGGCCCCGGCATGGACGGGAGAGGAATCCCGAGAGGTCCCCTAGCAACTCGCAAGGGGACTGGCCTTTCCTGAGGCCACCAGAGCGGGTCCCTGAGGTCCCCGTCGTAACTCGAGAAGACCTGCCGCAACTCGAGAAAATCCAGGAGGTTCTCCCCTCCAGGCGAGATGAGGCCCATTTCCGCTGAGGCGTCTCGAGGCTGATCACACCTCACCTCTGGAACTTCGAAAGGGTCCTTCACACCCTTGGTGCAAATCAAGAAGTTCCCCGACCTAGCCGTCTCCACTCGAGAGGAATCACGAGAGTCCCGCCCACATCCAGAGGAGCCCCGTTTCCGCCTCGTAGCTCGAGATGAGGGATCCTTTCCCTGCTTCGTCGGGAAAGAGTTCCCGGCGTTCCCGTCGCATCTCAAGAGGAGGCCCTCTCAACAGGAACGGCGAGAGGAACTCCAGGGTCGTGCAACATTCCAAGAGTCCCCCAGATGTCTCAGTCCATTCCAGAGGAACCTCTTTTCCCTTCAGCGGCTCGTCTTTCACGTCGAGGATCGACTCACACCAAGGTGGCACGTGGCACAGCCCTGTGGGAAAGCCTCGTGGAAAAGCCTCGAGGGACAGCCTCGAGGGAAAGCCACAGATCCCTTGATCCACGTGACAGGAAGCGTGACACTACTGCTGCAGCTCGGGAGGAAAGCGCACGTGCATGCCCCCACTCGAGACGAGGCCTGACTCCCCTGGGGAGACTCAGAAGCACCCCAAGATCCATGGCAACACTGGAGAGGAATCCTCAGGTTCCGGCCCCGACTCCACACAAGGACTGAGGCCCCGGCATAGACGGGAGAGGAATACCGAGAGGTCCCTAGCAACTCGCATGGGGACTGGCCTTTCCTGAGGCCACCAGAGCGGGTCCCTGAGGTCCCCGTCGTAACTCGAGAAGACCTGCCGCAACTCGAGAAAATCCAGGAGGTTCTCCCCTCCAGGCGATATGAGGCCCATTTCCGCTGAGGCGTCTCGAGGCTGATCACACCTCACCTCTGGAACTTCGAAAGGGTCCTTCACACCCTTGGTGCAAATCAAGAAGTTCCCCGACCTAGCCGTCTCCACTCGATAGGAATCACGAGGGTCCCGCCCACATCCAGAGGAGCCCCGTTTCCGCCTCGTAGCTCGAGATGAGGGATCCTTTCCCTGCTTCGTCGGGAAAGAGTTCCCGGCGTTCCCGTCGCATCTCAAGAGGAGGCCCTCTCAACAGGAACGGCGAGAGGAACTCCAGGGTCGTGCCACCATTCCAAGAGTCCCCCAGATGTCTCAGTCCATTCCAGAGGAACCTCTTTTCCCTTCACCGGCTCGTCTTTCACGCCGAGGATCGACTCACACCAAGGTGGCACGTGGCACAGCCCTGTGGGAAAGCCTCGTGGGAAAGCCTCGAGGGACAGCCTCGAGGGAAAGCCACAGATCCCTTGATCCACGTGACAGGAAGCGTGACACTACTGCTGCAGCTCGGGAGGAAATCGCACGTGCATGCCCCCGTTCAAGACGAGGCCTGACTCCCCTGACGAGACTCAGAAGCACCCCAAGATCCATGGCAACACTGGAGAGGAATCCTCAGGTTCCGGCCCCGACTCCACACAAGGACTGAGGCCCCGGCATGGACGGGAGAGGAATCCCGAGAGGTCCCCTAGCAACTCGCATGGGGACTGGCCTTTCCTGAGGCCACCAGAGCGGGTCCCTGAGGTCCCCGTCGTAACTCGAGAAGACCTGCCGCAACTCGAGAAAATCCAGGAGATTCTCCCCTCCAGGCGAGATGAGGCCCATTTCCGCTGAGGCGTCTCGAGGCTGATCACACCTCACCTCTGGAACTTGGAAAGGCTCCTTCACACCCTTGGTGCAAATCAAGAAGTTCCCCGACATAGCCGTCTCCACTCGAGAGGAATCACGAGGGTCCCGCCCACATCCAGAGGAGCCCCGTTTCCGCCTCGTAGCTCGAGATGAGGGATCCTTTCCCTGCTTCGTCGGGAAAGAGTTCCCGGCCTTCCCGTCGCATCTCAAGAGGCGGCCCTCTCAACAGGAACGGCGAGAGGAACTCCAGGGTCGTGCCACCATTCCAAGAGTCCCCCAGATGTCTCAGTCCATTCCAGAGGAACCTCTTTTCCCTTCACCGGCTCGGCTTTCACGCCGAGGATCGACTCACACCAAGGTGGCACGTGGCACAGCCCTGTGGGAAAGCCTCGTGGGAAAGCCTCGAGGGACAGCCTCGAGGGAAAGCCACAGATCGCTTGATCCACGTGACAGGAAGCGTGACACTACTGCTGCAGCTCGGGAGGAAAGCGCACGTGCATGCCCCCACTCGAGACGAGGCCTGACTCCCCTGAGGAGACTCAGAAGCACCCCAAGATCCATGGCAACACTGGAGAGGAATCCTCAGGTTCCGGCCCCGACTCCACACAAGGACTGAGGCCCCGGCATGGACGGGAGAGGAATCCCGAGAGGGCCCCTAGCAACTCGCATGGGGACTGTCCTTTCCTGAGGCCAGCAGAGCGGGTCCCTGAGGTCCCCGTCGTAACTCGAGAAGACCTGCCGCAACTCGAGAAAATCCAGGAGGTTCTCCCCTCCAGGCGAGATGAGGCCCATTTCCGCTGAGGCGTCTCGAGGCTGATCACACCTCACCTCTGGAACTTCGAAAGGGTCCTTCACACCCTTGGTGCAAATCAAGAAGTTCCCCGACCTAGCCGTCTCCACTCGAGAGGAATCACGAGGGTCCCGCCCACATCCAGAGGAGCCCCGTTTCCGCCTCGTAGCTCGAGATGAGGGATCCTTTCCCTGCTTCGTCGGGAAAGAGTTCCCGGCCTTCCCGTCGCATCTCAAGAGGAGGCCCTCTCAACAGGAACGGCGAGAGGAACTCCAGGGTCGTGCCACCATTCCAAGAGTCCCCCAGATGTCTCAGTCCATTCCAGAGGAACCTCTTTTCCCTTCACCGGCTCGTCTTTCACGCCGAGGATCGACTCACCCCAAGGTGGCACGTGGCACAGCCCTGTGGGAAAGCCTCGTGGGAAAGCCTCGAGGGACAGCCTCGAGGGAAAGCCACAGATCCCTTGATCCACGTGACAGGAAGCGTGACACTACTGCTGCAGCTCGGGAGGAAATCGTACGTGCCTGCCCCTGTTCGAGACGAGGCCTGACTCCCCTGAGGAGACTCAGAAGCACCCCAAGATCCATGGCAACACAGGAGAGGAATCCTCAGGTTCCGGCCCCGACTCCACACAAGGACTGAGGCCCCGGCATGGACGGGAGAGGAATCCCGAGAGGTCCCCTAGCAACTCGCATGGGGACTGGCCTTTCCTGAGGCCACCAGAGCGGGTCCCTGAGGTCCCCGTCGTAACTCGAGAAGACCTGCCGCAACTCGAGAAAATCCAGGAGGTTCTCCCCTCCAGGCGAGATGAGGCCCATTTTCGCTGAGGCGTCTCGAGGCTGATCACACCTCACCTCTGGAACTTGGAAAGGCTCCTTCACACCCTTGGTGCAAATCAAGAAGTTCCCCGACATAGCCGTCTCCACTCGAGAGGAATCACGAGGGTCCCGCCCACATCCAGAGGAGCCCCGTTTCCGCCTCGTAGCTCGAGATGAGGGATCCTTTCCCTGCTTCGTCGGGAAAGAGTTCCCGGCCTTCCCGTCGCATCTCAAGAGGCGGCCCTCTCAACAGGAACGGCGAGAGGAACTCCAGGGTCGTGCCACCATTCCAAGAGTCCCCCAGATGTCTCAGTCCATTCCAGAGGAACCTCTTTTCCCTTCACCGGCTCATCTTTCACGCCGAGGATCGACTCACACCAAGGTGGCACGTGGCACAGCCCTGTGGGAAAGCCTCGTGGGAAAGCCTCGAGGGACAGCCTCGAGGGAAAGCCACAGATCGCTTGATCCACGTGACAGGAAGCGTGACACTACTGCTGCAGCTCGGGAGGAAAGCGCACGTGCATGCCCCCACTCGAGACGAGGCCTGACTCCCCTGAGGAGACTCAGAAGCACCCCAAGATCCATGGCAACACTGGAGAGGAATCCTCAGGTTCCGGCTCCGACTCCACACAAGGACTGAGTCCCCGGCATGGACGGGAGAGGAATCCCGAGAGGTCCCCTAGCAACTCGCATGGGGACTGGCCTTTCCTGAGGCCACCAGAGCGGGTCCCTGAGGTCCCCGTCGTAACTCGAGAAGACCTGCCGCAACTCGAGAAAATCCAGGAGGATCTCCCCTCCATGCGAGATGAGGCCCATTTCCGCTGAGGCGTCTCGAGGCTGATCACACCTCACCTCTGGAACTTCGAAAGGGTCCTTCACACCCTTGGTGCAAATCAAGAAGTTCCCCGACCTAGCCGTCTCCACTCGAGAGGAATCACGAGGGTCCCGCCCACATCCAGAGGAGCCCCGTTTCTGCTTCGTCGCTCGAGATGAGGGATCCTTTCCCTGCTTCGTCGGGAAAGAGTTCCCGGCGTTCCCGTCGCATCTCAAGAGGAGGCCCTCTCAACAGGAACGGCGAGAGGAACTCCAGGGTCGTGCCACCATTCCAAGAGTCCCCCAGATGTCTCAGTCCATTCCAGAGGAACCCCTTTTCCCTTCACCGGCTCGTCTTTCACGCCGAGGATCGACTCACACCAAGGTGGCACGTGGCACAGCCCTGTGGGAAAGCCTCGTGGGAAAGCCTCGAGGGACAGCCTCGAGGGAAAGCCACAGATCCCTTGATCCACGGGACAGGAAGCGTGACACTACTGCTGCAGCTCGGGAGGAAAGCGCACGTGCATGCCCCCACTCGAGACGAGGCCTGACTCCCCTGGGGAGACTCAGAAGCACCCCAAGATCCATGGCAACACTGGAGAGGAATCCTCAGGTTCCGGCCCCGACTCCACACAAGGACTGAGGCCCCGGCATGGACGGGAGAGGAATCCCGAGAGGTCCCCTAGCAACTCGCATGGGGACTGGCCTTTCCTGAGGCCACCAGAGCGGGTCCCTGAGGTCCCCGTCTTAACTCGAGAAGACCTGCCGCAACTCGAGAAAATCCAGGAGGTTCTCCCCTCCAGGCGAGATGAGGCCCATTTCCGCTGAGGCGTCTCGAGGCTGATCACACCTCACCTCTGGAACTTCGAAAGGGTCCTTCACACCCTTGGTGCAAATCAAGAAGTTCCCCGACCTAGCCGTCTCCACTCGAGAGGAATCACGAGAGTCCCGCCCACATCCAGAGGAGCCCCGTTTCCGCCTCGTAGCTCGAGATGAGGGATCCTTTCCCTGCTTCGTCGGGAAAGAGTTCCCGGCGTTCCCGTCGCATCTCAAGAGGAGGCCCTCTCAACAGGAACGGCGAGAGGAACTCCAGGGTCGTGCAACATTCCAAGAGTCCCCCAGATGTCTCAGTCCATTCCAGAGGAACCTCTTTTCCCTTCAGCGGCTCGTCTTTCACGTCGAGGATCGACTCACACCAAGGTGGCACGTGACACAGCCCTGTGGGAAAGCCTCATGGGAAAGCCTCGAGGGACAGCCTCGAGGGAAAGCCACAGATCCCTTGATCCACGTGACAGGAAGCGTGACACTACTGCTGCAGCTTGGGAGGAAAGCGCACGTGCATGCCCCCACTCGAGACGAGGCCTGACTCCCCTGGGGAGACTCAGAATCACCCCAAGATCCATGGCAACACTGGAGAGGAATCCTCAGGTTCCGGCCCCGACTCCACACAAGGACTGAGGCCCCGGCATGGACGGGAGAGGAATCCCGAGAGGTCTGCTAGCAACTCGCATGGGGACTGGCCTTTCCTGAGGCCACCAGAGCGGGTCCCTGAGGTCCCCGTCGTAACTCGAGAAGACCTGCCACAACTCGAGAAAATCCAGGAGGTTCTCCCCTCCAGGCGAGATGAGGCCCATTTCCGCTGAGGCGTCTCGAGGCTGATCACACCTCATCTCTGGAACTTCGAAAGGGTCCTTCACACCCTTGGTGCAAATCAAGAAGTTCCCCGACCTAGCCGTCTCCACTCGAGAGGAATCACGAGAGTCCCGCCCACATCCAGAGGAGCCCCGTTTCCGCCTCGTAGCTCGAGATGAGGGATCCTTTCCCTGCTTCATCGGGAAAGAGTTCCCGGCGTTCCCGTCGCATCTCAAGAGGAGGCCCTCTCAACAGGAACGGCGAGAGGAACTCCAGGGTCGTGCCACCATTCCAAGAGTCCCCCAGATGTCTCAGTCCATTCCAGAGGAACCTCTTTTCCCTTCACCGGCTCGTCTTTCACGCCGAGGATCGACTCACACCAAGGTGGTACGTGGCACAGCCCTGTGGGAAAGCCTCGTGGAAAAGCCTCGAGGGACAGCCTCGAGGGAAAGCCACAGATCCCTTGATCCACGTGACAGGAAGCGTGACACTACTGCTGCAGCTCGGGAGGAAAGCGCACGTGCATGCCCCCACTCGAGACGAGGCCTGACTCCCCTGGGGAGACTCAGAAGCACCCCAAGATCCATGGCAACACTGGAGAGGAATCCTCAGGTTCCGGCCCCGACTCCACACAAGGACTGAGGCCCCGGCATGGACGGGAGAGGAATCCCGAGAGGTCCCCTAGCAACTCGCATGGGGACTGGCCTTTCCTGAGGCCACCAGAGCGGGTCCCTGAGGTCCCCGTCGTAACTCGAGAAGACCTGCCGCAACTCGAGAAAATCCAGGAGGTTCTCCCCTCCAGGCGAGATGAGGCCCATTTCCGCTGAGACGCCTCGAGGCTGATCACACCTCACCTCTGGAACTTCGAAAGGCTCCTTCACACCCTTGGTGCAAATCAAGAAGTTCCCTGACCTAGCCGTCTCCACTCGAGAGGAATCACGAGGGTCCCGCCCACATCCAGAGGAGCCCCGTTTCCGCCTCGTAGCTCGAGATGAGGGATCCTTTCCCTGCTTCGTCGGGAAAGAGTTCCCGGCGTTCCCGTCGCATCTCAAGAGGAGGCCCTCTCTACAGGAACGGCGAGAGGAACTCCAGGGTCGTGCCACCATTCCAAGAGTCCCCCTGATGTCTCAGTCCATTCCAGAGGAACCTCTTTTCCCTTCACCGGCTCGTCTTTCACGCCGAGGATCGACTCACACCAAGGTGGCACGTGGCACAGCCCTGTGGGAAAGCCTCGTGGGAAAGCCTCGAGGGACAGCCTCGAGGGAAAGCCACAGATCCCTTGATCCACGGGACAGGAAGCGTGACACTACTGCTGCAGCTCGGGAGGAAAGCGCACGTGCATGCCCCCACTCGAGACGAGGCCTGACTCCCCTGGGGAGACTCAGAAGCACCCCAAGATCCATGGCAACACTGGAGAGGAATCCTCAGGTTCCGGCCCCGACTCCACACAAGGACTGAGGCCCCGGCATAGACGGGAGAGGAATACCGAGAGGTCCCTAGCAACTCGCATGGGGACTGGCCTTTCCTGAGGCCACCAGAGCGGGTCCCTGAGGTCCCCGTCGTAACTCGAGAAGACCTGCCGCAACTCGAGAAAATCCAGGAGGTTCTCCCCTCCAGGCGAGATGAGGCCCATTTCCGCTGAGGCGTCTCAAGGCTGATCACACCTCACCTCTGGAACTTCGAAAGGGTCCTTCACACCCTTGGTGCAAATCAAGAAGTTCCCCGACCTAGCCGTCTCCACTCGATAGGAATCACGAGGGTCCCGCCCACATCCAGAGGAGTCCCGTTTCCGCCTCGGAGCTCGAGATGAGGGATCCTTTCCCTGCTTCGTCGGGAAAGAGTTCCCGGCGTTCCCGTCGCATCTCAAGAGGAGGCCCTCTCAACAGGAACGGCGAGAGGAACTCCAGGGTCGTGCCACCATTCCAAGAGTCCCCCAGATGTCTCAGTCCATTCCAGAGGAACCTCTTTTCCCTTCACCGGCTCGTCTTTCACGCCGAGGATCGACTCACACCAAGGTGGCACGTGGCACAGCCCTGTGGGAAAGCCTCGTGGGAAAGCCTCGAGGGACAGCCTCGAGGGAAAGCCACAGATCCCTTGATCCAAGTGACAGGAAGCGTGACACTACTGCTGCAGCTCGGGAGGAAATCGCACGTGCATGCCCCCGTTCAAGACGAGGCCTGACTCCCCTGAGGAGACTCAGAAGCACCCCAAGATCCATGGCAACACTGGAGAGGAATCCTCAGGTTCCGGCCCCGACTCCACACAAGGACTGAGGCCCCGGCATGGACGGGAGAGGAATCCCGAGAGGTCCCCTAGCAACTCGCATGGGGACTGGCCTTTCCTGAGGCCACCAGAGCGGGTCCCTGAGGTCCCCGTCGTAACTCGAGAAGACCTGCCGCAACTCGAGAAAATCCAGGAGATTCTCCCCTCCAGGCGAGATGAGGCCCATTTCCGCTGAGGCGTCTCGAGGCTGATCACACCTCACCTCTGGAACTTGGAAAGGCTCCTTCACACCCTTGGTGCAAATCAAGAAGTTCCCCGACATAGCCGTCTCCACTCGAGAGGAATCACGAGGGTCCCGCCCACATCCAGAGGAGCCCCGTTTCCGCCTCGTAGCTCGAGATGAGGGATCCTTTCCCTGCTTCGTCGGGAAAGAGTTCCCGGCCTTCCCGTCGCATCTCAAGAGGCGGCCCTCTCAACAGGAACGGCGAGAGGAACTCCAGGGTCGTGCCACCATTCCAAGAGTCCCCCAGATGTCTCAGTCCATTCCAGAGGAACCTCTTTTCCCTTCACCGGCTCGTCTTTCACGCCGAGGATCGACTCACACCAAGGTGGCACGTGGCACAACCCTGTGGGAAAGCCTCGTGGGAAAGCCTCGAGGGACAGCCTCGAGGGAAAGCCACAGATCCCTTGATCCACGGGACAGGAAGCGTGACACTACTGCTGCAGCTCGGGAGGAAAGCGTACCTGCATGCCCACACTCGAGACGAGGCCTGACTCCCCTGGGGAGACTCAGAAGCACCCCAAGATCCATGGCAACACTGGAGAGGAATCCTCAGGTTCCGGCCCCGACTCCACACAAGGACTGAGGCCCCGTCATAGACGGGAGAGGAATACCGAGAGGTCCCCTAGCAACTCGCATGGGGACTGGCCTTTCCTGAGGCCACCAGAGCGGGTCCCTGAGGTCCCCGTCGTAACTCGAGAAGACCTGCCGCAACTCGAGAAAATCCAGGAGGTTCTCCCCTCCAGGCGAGATGAGGCCCATTTCCGCTGAGGCGTATCGAGGCTGATCACACCTCACCTCTGGAACTTCGAAAGGGTCCTTCACACCCTTGGTGCAAATCAAGAAGTTCCCCGACCTAGCCGTCTCCACTCGATAGGAATCACGAGGGTCCCGCCCACATCCAGAGGAGCCCCGTTTCTGCCTCGTAGCTCGAGATGAGGGATCCTTTCCCTGCTTCGTCGGGAAAGAGTTCCCGGCGTTCCCGTCGCATCTCAAGAGGAGGCCCTCTCAACAGGAACGGCGAGAGGAACTCCAGGGTCGTGCCACCATTCCAAGAGTCCCCCAGATGTCTCAGTCCATTCCAGAGGAACCTCTTTTCCCTTCACCGGCTCGTCTTTCACGCCGAGGATCGACTCACACCAAGGTGGCACGTGGCACAGCCCTGTGGGAAAGCCTCGTGGGAAAGCCTCGAGGGACAGCCTCGAGGGAAAGCCACAGATCCCTTGATCCACGTGACAGGAAGCGTGACACTACTGCTGCAGCTCGGGAAGAAATCGTACGTGCCTGCCCCCGTTCGAGACGAGGCCTGACTCCCCTGAGGAGACTCAGAAGCACCCCAAGATCCATGGCAACACTGGAGAGGAATCCTCAGGTTCCGGCCCCGACTCCACACAAGGACTGAGGCCCCGGCATGGACGGGAGAGGAATCCCGAGAGGTCCCCTAGCAACTCGCATGGGGACTGTCCTTTCCTGAGGCCACCAGAGCGGGTCCCTGAGGTCCCCGTCGTAACTCGAGAAGACCTGCCGCAACTCGAGAAAATCCAGGAGGTTCTCCCCTCCAGGCGAGATGAGGCCCATTTCCGCTGAGGCGTCTCGAGGCTGATCACACCTCACCTCTGGAACTTCGAAAGGGTCCTTCACACCCTTGGTGCAAATCAAGAAGTTCCCCGACCTAGCCGTCTCCACTCGATAGGAATCACGAGGGTCCCGCCCACATCCAGAGGAGCCCCGTTTCCACCTCGTAGCTCGAGATGAGGGATCCTTTCCCTGCTTCGTCGGGAAAGAGTTCCCGGCGTTCCCGTCGCATCTCAAGAGGAGGCCCTCTCAACAGGAACGGCGAGAGGAACTCCAGGGTCGTGCCACCATTCCAAGAGTCCCCCAGATGTCTCAGTCCATTCCAGAGGAACCTCTTTTCCCTTCACCGGCTCGTCTTTCACGCCGAGGATCGACTCACACCAAGGTGGCACGTGGCACAGCCCTGTGGGAAAGCCTCGTGGGAAAGCCTCGAGGGACAGCCTCGAGGGAAAGCCACAGATCCCTTGATCCAAGTGACAGGAAGCGTGACACTACTGCTGCAGCTCGGGAGGAAATCGCACGTGCCTGCCCCCGTTCGAGACGAGGCCTGACTCCCCTGAGGAGACTCAGAAGCACCCCAAGATCCATGGCAACACTGGAGAGGAATCCTCAGGTTCCGGCCCCGACTCCACACAAGGACTGAGGCCCCGGCATGGACGGGAGAGGAATCCCGAGAGGTCCCCTAGCAACTCGCATGGGGACTGGCCTTTCCTGAGGCCACCAGAGCGGGTCCCTGAGGTCCCCGTCGTAACTCGAGAAGACCTGCCGCAACTCGAGAAAATCCAGGAGGTTCTCCCCTCCAGGCGAGATGAGGCCCATTTCCGCTGAGGCGTCTCGAGGCTGATCACACCTCACCTCTGGAACTTCGAAAGGGTCCTTCACACCCTTGGTGCAAATCAAGAAGTTCCCCGACCTAGCCGTCTCCACTCGAGAGGAATCACGAGGGTCCCGCCCACATCCAGAGGAGCCCCGTTTCCGCCTCGTAGCTCGAGATGAGGGATCCTTTCCCTGCTTCGTCGGGAAAGAGTTCCCGGCCTTCCCGTCGCATCTCAAGAGGAGGCCCTCTCAACAGGAACGGCGAGAGGAACTCCAGGGTCGTGCCACCATTCCAAGAGTCCCCCAGATGTCTCAGTCCATTCCAGAGGAACCTCTTTTCCCTTCACCGGCTCGTCTTTCACGCCGAGGATCGACTCACACCAAGGTGGCACGTGGCACAGCCCTGTGGGAAAGCCTCGTGGGAAAGCCTCGAGGGACAGCCTCGAGGGAAAGCCACAGATCCCTTGATCCACGTGACAGGAAGCGTGACACTACTGCTGCAGCTCGGGAGGAAAGCGCACGTGCATGCCCCCACTCGAGACGAGGCCTGACTCCCCTGGGGAGACTCAGAAGCATCCCAAGATCGATGGCAACACTGGAGAGGAATCCTCAGGTTCCGGCCCCGACTCCACACAAGGACTGAGGCTCCGGCATGGACGGGAGAGGAATCCCGAGAGGTCCCCTAGCAACTCGCATGGGGACTGGCCTATCCTGAGGCCACCAGAGCGGGTCCCTGAGGTCCCCGTCGTAACTCGAGAAGACCTGCCGCAACTCGAGAAAATCCAGGAGGTTCTCCCCTCCAGGCGAGATGAGGCCCATTTCCGCTGAGGCGTCTCGAGGCTGATCACACCTCCCCTCTGGAACTTCGAAAGGGTCCTTCACACCCTTCGTGCAAATCAAGAAGTTCCCCGACCTAGCCGTCTCCACTCGAGAGGAATCACGAGGGTCCCGCCCACATCCAGAGGAGCCCCGTTTCCGCCTCGTAGCTCGAGATGAGGGATCCTTTCCCTGCTTCGTCGGGGAAGAGTTCCCGGCGTTCCCGTCGCAACTCAAGAGGAGGCCCTCTCAACAGGAACGGCGAGAGGAACTCCAGGGTCGTGCCACCATTCCAAGAGTCCCCCAGATGTCTCAGTCCATTACAGAGGAACCTCTTTTCCCTTCACCGGCTCGTCTTTCACGCCGAGGATCGACTCACACCAAGGTGGCACGTGGCACAGCCCTGTGGGAAAGCCTCGTGGGAAAGCCTTGAGGGACAGCCTCGAGGGAAAGCCACAGATCCCTTGATCCACGTGACAGGAAGCGTGACACTACTGCTGCAGCTCGGGAGGAAAGCGCACGTGCATGCCCCCACTCGAGACGAGGCCTGACTCCCCTGGGGAGACTCAGAAGCACCCCAAGATCCATGGCAACACTGGAGAGGAATCCTCAGGTTCCGGCCCCGACTCCACACAAGGACTGAGGCTCCGGCATGGACGGGAGAGGAATCCCGAGAGGTCCCCTAGCAACTCGCATGGGGACTGGCCTATCCTGAGGCCACCAGAGCGGGTCCCTGAGGTCCCCGTCGTAACTCGAGAAGACCTGCCGCAACTCGAGAAAATCCAGGAGGTTCTCCCCTCCAGGCGAGATGAGGCCCATTTCCGCTGAGGCGTCTCGAGGCTGATCACACCTCCCCTCTGGAACTTCGAAAGGGTCCTTCACTCCCTTGGTGCAAATCAAGAATTTCCCCGACATACCCGTCTCCACTCGAGAGGAATCACGAGGGTCCCGCCCACATCCAGAGGAGCCCCGTTTCCGCCTCGTAGCTCGAGATGAGGGATCCTTTCCCTGCTTCGTCGGGAAAGAGTTCCCGGCCTTCCCGTCGCATCTCAAGAGGAGGCCCTCTCAACAGGAACGGCGAGAGGAACTCCAGGGTCGTGCCACCATTCCAAGAGTCCCCCAGATGTCTCAGTCCATTCCAGAGGAACCTCTTTTCCCTTCACCGGCTCGTCTTTCACGCCGAGGATCGACTCACACCAAGGTGGCACGTGGCACAGCCCTGTGGGAAAGCCTCGTGGGAAAGCCTCGAGGGACAGCCTCGAGGGAAAGCCACAGATCCCTTGATCCACGTGACAGGAAGCGTGACACTACTGCTGCAGCTCGGGAGGAAAGCGCACGTGCCTGCCCCCGTTCGAGACGAGGCCTGACTCCCCTGAGGAGACTCAGAAGCACCCCAAGATCCATGGCAACACTGGAGAGGAATCCTCAGGTTCCGGCCCCGACTCCACACAAGGACTGAGGCCCCGGCAAGGACGGGAGAGGAATCCCGAGAGGTCCCCTAGCAACTCGCATGGGGACTGGCCTTTCCTGAGGCCACCAGAGCGGGTCCCTGAGGTCCCCGTCGTAACTCGAGAAGACCTGCCGCAACTCGAGAAAATCCAGGAGGTTCTCCCCTCCAGGCGAGATGAGGCCCATTTCCGCTGAGGCGTCTCGAGGCTGATCACACCTCACCTCTGGAACTTCGAAAGGCTCCTTCACACCCTTGGTGCAAATCAAGAAGTTCCCCGACATAACCGTCTCCACTCGAGAGGAATCACGAGGGTCCCGCCCACATCCAGAGGAGCCCCGTTTCTGCCTCGTAGCTTGAGATGAGGTATCCTTTCCCTGCTTCGTCGGGAAAGAGTTCCCGGGCTTCCCGTCGCATCTCAAGAGGAGGCCCTCTCAACAGGAACGGCGAGAGGAACTCCAGGGTCGTGCCACCATTCCAAGAGTCCCCCAGATGTCTCAGTCCATTACAGAGGAACCTCTTTTCCCTTCACCGGCTCGTCTTTCACGCCGAGGATCGACTCACACCAAGGTGGCACGTGGCACAGCCCTGTGGGAAAGCCTCGTGGGAAAGCCTTGAGGGACAGCCTCGAGGGAAAGCCACAGATCCCTTGATCCACGTGACAGGAAGCGTGACACTACTGCTGCAGCTCGGGAGGAAAGCGCACGTGCATGCCCCCACTCGAGACGAGGCCTGACTCCCCTGGGGAGACTCAGAAGCACCCCAAGATCGATGGCAACACTGGAGAGGAATCCTCAGGTTCCGGCCCCGACTCCACACAAGGACTGAGGCTCCGGCATGGACGGGAGAGGAATCCCGAGAGGTCCCCTAGCAACTCGCATGGGGACTGGCCTATCCTGAGGCCACCAGAACGGGTCCCTGAGGTCCCCGTCGTAACTCGAGAAGACCTGCCGCAACTCGAGAAAATCCAGGAGGTTCTCCCCTCCAGGCGAGATGAGGCCCATTTCCGCTGAGGCGTCTCGAGGCTGATCACACCTCCCCTCTGGAACTTCGAAAGGGTCCTTCACTCCCTTGGTGCAAATCAAGAAGTTCCCCGACATACCCGTCTCCACTCGAGAGGAATCACGAGGGTCCCGCCCACATCCAGAGGAGCCCCGTTTCCGCCTCGTAGCTCGAGATGAGGGATCCTTTCCCTGCTTCGTCGGGAAAGAGTTCCCGGCCTTCCCGTCGCATCTCAAGAGGAGGCCCTCTCAACAGGAACGGCGAGAGGAACTCCAGGGTCGTGCCACCATTCCAAGAGTCCCCCAGATGTCTCAGTCCATTCCAGAGGAACCTCTTTTCCCTTCACCGGCTCGTCTTTCACGCCGAGGATCGACTCACACCAAGGTGGCACGTGGCACAGCCCTGTGGGAAAGCCTCGTGGGAAAGCCTCGAGGGACAGCCTCGAGGGAAAGCCACAGATCCCTTGATCCACGTGACAGGAAGCGTGACACTACTGCTGCAGCTCGGGAGGAAAGCGCACGTGCCTGCCCCCGTTCGAGACGAGGCCTGACTCCCCTGAGGAGACTCAGAAGCACCCCAAGATCCATGGCAACACTGGAGAGGAATCCTCAGGTTCCGGCCCCGACTCCACACAAGGACTGAGGCCCCGGCATGGACGGGAGAGGAATCCCGAGAGGTCCCCTAGCAACTCGCATGGGGACTGGCCTTTCCTGAGGCCACCAGAGCGGGTCCCTGAGGTCCCCGTCGTAACTCGAGAAGACCTGCCGCAACTCGAGAAAATCCAGGAGGTTCTCCCCTCCAGGCGAGATGAGGCCCATTTCCGCTGAGGCGTCTCGAGGCTGATCACACCTCACCTCTGGAACTTCGAAAGGCTCCTTCACACCCTTGGTGCAAATCAAGAAGTTCCCCGACCTAGCCGTCTCCACTCGAGAGGAATCAGGAGGGTCCCGCCCACATCCAGAGGAGCCCCGTTTCCGCCTCGTAGCTCGAGATGAGGGATCCTTTCCCTGCTTCGTCGGGAAAGAGTTCCCGGGCTTCCCGTCGCATCTCAAGAGGAGGCCCTCTCAACAGGAACGGCGAGAGGAACTCCAGGGTCGTGCCACCATTCCAAGAGTCCCCCAGATGTCTCAGTCCATTCCAGAGGAACCTCTTTTCCCTTCACCGGCTCGTCTTTCACGCCGAGGATCGACTCACACCAAGGTGGCACGTGGCACAGCCCTGTGGGAAAGCCTCGTGGGAAAGCCTCGAGGGACAGCCTCGAGGGAAAGCCACAGATCCCTTGATCCACGTGACAGGAAGCGTGACACTACTGCTGCAGCTCGGGAGGAAAGCGCACGTGCATGCCCCCACTCGAGACGAGGCCTGACTCCCCTGGGGAGACTCAGAAGCACCCCAAGATCGATGGCAACACTGGAGAGGAATCCTCAGGTTCCGGCCCCGACTCCACACAAGGACTGAGGCTCCGGCATGGACGGGAGAGGAATCCCGAGAGGTCCCCTAGCAACTCGCATGGGGACTGGCCTATCCTGAGGCCACCAGAGCGGGTCCCTGAGGTCCCCGTCGTAACTCGAGAAGACCTGCCGCAACTCGAGAAAATCCAGGAGGTTCTCCCCTCCAGGCGAGATGAGGCCCATTTCCGCTGAGGCGTCTCGAGGCTGATCACACCTCCCCTCTGGAACTTCGAAAGGGTCCTTCACTCCCTTGGTGCAAATCAAGAAGTTCCCCGACATACCCGTCTCCACTCGAGAGGAATCACGAGGGTCCCGCCCACATCCAGAGGAGCCCCGTTTCCGCCTCGTAGCTCGAGATGAGGGATCCTTTCCCTGCTTCGTCGGGAAAGAGTTCCCGGCCTTCCCGTCGCATCTCAAGAGGAGGCCCTCTCAACAGGAACGGCGAGAGGAACTCCAGGGTCGTGCCACCATTCCAAGAGTCCCCCAGATGTCTCAGTCCATTCCAGAGGAACCTCTTTTCCCTTCACCGGCTCGTCTTTCACGCCGAGGATCGACTCACACCAAGGTGGCACGTGGCACAGCCCTGTGGGAAAGCCTCGTGGGAAAGCCTCGAGGGACAGCCTCGAGGGAAAGCCACAGATCCCTTGATCCACGTGACAGGAAGCGTGACACTACTGCTGCAGCTCGGGAGGAAAGCGCACGTGCATGACCCCACTCGAGACGAGGCCTGACTCCCCTGGGGAGACTCAGAAGCACCCCAAGATCCATGGCAACACTGGAGAGGAATCCTCAGGTTCCGGCCCCGACTCCACACAAGGACTGAGGCCCCGGCATGGACGGGAGAGGAATCCCGAGAGGGCCCCTGGCAACTCGCATGGGGACTGGCCTTTCCTGAGGCCACCAGAGCGGGTCCCTGAGGTCCCCGTCGTAACTCGAGAAGACCTGCCGCAACTCGAGAAAATCCAGGAGGTTCTCCCCTCCAGGCGAGATGAGGCCCATTTCCGCTGAGGCGTCTCGAGGCTGATCACACCTCCCCTCTGGAACTTCGAAAGGGTCCTTCACACCCTTGGTGCAAATCAAGAAGTTCCCCGACCTAGCCGTCTCCACTCGAGAGGAATCACGAGGGTCCCGCCCACATCCAGAGGAGCCCCGTTTCCGCCTCGTAGCTCGAGATGAGGGATCCTTTCCCTGCTTCGTCGGGAAAGAGTTCCCGGCGTTCCCGTCGCATCTCAAGAGGAGGCCCTCTCTACAGGAACGGCGAGAGAAACTCCAGGGTCGTGCCACCATTCCAAGAGTCCCCCAGAAGTCTCAGTCCATTCCAGAGGAACGTCTTTTCCCTTCACCGGCTCGTCTTTCACGCCGAGGATCGACTCACACCAAGGTGGCACGTGGCACAGCCCTGTGGGAAAGCCTCGTGGGAAAGCCTCGAGGGACAGCCTCGAGGGAAAGCCACAGAACCCTTGATCCACGTGACAGGAAGCGTGACACTACTGCTGCAGCTCGGGAGGAAAGCGCACGTGCATGCCCCCAGTCGAGACGAGGCCTGACTCCCCTGGGGAGACTCAGAAGCACCCCAAGATCCATGGCAACACAGGAGAGGAATCCTCAGGTTCCGGCCCCGACTCCACACAAGGACTGAGGCCCCGGCATGGACGGGAGAGAAATCCCGAGAGGTCCCCTAGCAACTCGCATGGGGACTGGCCTTTCCTGAGGCCACCAGAGCGGGTCCCTGAGGTCCCCGTCGTAACTCGAGAAGACCTGCCGCAACAGGAGAAAATCCAGGAGGTTCTCCCCTCCAGGCGAGATGAGGCCCATTTCCGCTGAGGCGTCTCGAGGCTGATCACACCTCACCTATGGAACTTCGAAAGGGTCCTTCACACCCTTGTTGCAAATCAAGAAGTTCCCCGACCTAGCCGTCTTCACTCGAGAGGAATCACGAGGGTCCCGCCCACATCCAGAGGAGCCCCGTTTCCGCCTCGTAGCTCGAGATGAGGGATCCTTTCCCTGCTTCGTCGGGAAAGAGTTCCCGGCGTTCCCGTCGCATCTCAAGAGGAGGCCCTCTCAACAGGAACGGCGAGAGGAACTCCAGGGTCGTGCCACCATTCCAAGAGTCCCCCAGATGTCTCAGTCCATTACAGAGGAACCTCTTTTCCCTTCACCGGCTCGTCTTTCACGCCGAGGATCGACTCACACCAAGGTGGCACGTGGCACAGCCCTGTGGGAAAGCCTCGTGGGAAAGCCTTGAGGGACAGCCTCGAGGGAAAGCCACAGATACCTTGATCCACGTGACAGGAAGCGTGACACTACTGCTGCAGCTCGGGAGGAAAGCGCACGTGCATGCCCCCACTCGAGACGAGGCCTGACTCCCCTGGGGAGACTCAGAAGCACCCCAAGATCCATGGCAACACTGGAGAGGAATCCTCAGGTTCCGGCCCCGACTCCACACAAGGACTGAGGCTCCGGCATGGACGGGAGAGGAATCCCGAGAGGTCCCCTAGCAACTCGCATGGGGACTGGCCTATCCTGAGGCCACCAGAGCGGGTCCCTGAGGTCCCCGTCGTAACTCGAGAAGACCTGCCGCAACTCGAGAAAATCCAGGAGGTTCTCCCCTCCAGGCGAGATGAGGCCCATTTCCGCTGAGGCGTCTCGAGGCTGATCACACCTCCCCTCTGGAACTTCGAAAGGGTCCTTCACTCCCTTGGTGCAAATCAAGAAGTTCCCCGACATACCCGTCTCCACTCGAGAGGAATCACGAGGGTCCCGCCCACATCCAGAGGAGCCCCGTTTCCGCCTCGTAGCTCGAGATGAGGGATCCTTTCCCTGCTTCGTCGGGAAAGAGTTCCCGGCGTTCCCGTCGCATCTCAAGAGGAGGCCCTCTCAACAGGAACGGCGAGAGGAACTCCAGGGTCGTGCCACCATTCCAAGAGTCCCCCAGATGTCTCAGTCCATTCCAGAGGAACCTCTTTTCCCTTCACCGGCTCGTCTTTCACGCCGAGGATCGACTCACACCAAGGTGGCATGTGGCACAGCCCTGTGGGAAAGCCTCGTGGGAAAGCCTCGAGGGACAGCCTCGAGGGAAAGCCACAGATCCCTTGATCCACGTGACAGGAAGCGTGACACTACTGCTGCAGCTCGGGAGGAAAGCGCACGTGCATGCCCCCAGTCGAGACGAGGCCTGACTCCCCTGGGGAGACTCAGAAGCACCCCAAGATCCATGGCAACACAGGAGAGGAATCCTCAGGTTCCGGCCCCGACTCCACACAAGGACTGAGGCCCCGGCATGGACGGGAGAGAAATCCCGAGAGGTCCCCTAGCAACTCGCATGGGGACTGGCCTTTCCTGAGGCCACCAGAGCGGGTCCCTGAGGTCCCCGTCGTAACTCGAGAAGACCTGCCGCAACAGGAGAAAATCCAGGAGGTTCTCCCCTCCAGGCGAGATGAGGCCCATTTCCGCTGAGGCGTCTCGAGGCTGATCACACCTCACCTATGGAACTTCGAAAGGGTCCTTCACACCCTTGTTGCAAATCAAGAAGTTCCCCGACCTAGCCGTCTTCACTCGAGAGGAATCACGAGGGTCCCGCCCACATCCAGAGGAGCCCCGTTTCCGCCTCGTAGCTCGAGATGAGGGATCCTTTCCCTGCTTCGTCGGGAAAGAGTTCCCGGCGTTCCCGTCGCATCTCAAGAGGAGGCCCTCTCAACAGGAACGGCGAGAGGAACTCCAGGGTCGTGCCACCATTCCAAGAGTCCCCCAGATGTCTCAGTCCATTACAGAGGAACCTCTTTTCCCTTCACCGGCTCGTCTTTCACGCCGAGGATCGACTCACACCAAGGTGGCACGTGGCACAGCCCTGTGGGAAAGCCTCGTGGGAAAGCCTTGAGGGACAGCCTCGAGGGAAAGCCACAGATACCTTGATCCACGTGACAGGAAGCGTGACACTACTGCTGCAGCTCGGGAGGAAAGCGCACGTGCATGCCCCCACTCGAGACGAGGCCTGACTCCCCTGGGGAGACTCAGAAGCACCCCAAGATCCATGGCAACACTGGAGAGGAATCCTCAGGTTCCGGCCCCGACTCCACACAAGGACTGAGGCTCCGGCATGGACGGGAGAGGAATCCCGAGAGGTCCCCTAGCAACTCGCATGGGGACTAGCCTATCCTGAGGCCACCAGAGCGGGTCCCTGAGGTCCCCGTCGTAACTCGAGAAGACCTGCCGCAACTCGAGAAAATCCAGGAGGTTCTCCCCTCCAGGCGAGATGAGGCCCATTTCCGCTGAGGCGTCTCGAGGCTGATCACACCTCCCCTCTGGAACTTCGAAAGGGTCCTTCACTCCCTTGGTGCAAATCAAGAAGTTCCCCGACATACCCGTCTCCACTCGAGAGGAATCACGAGGGTCCCGCCCACATCCAGAGGAGCCCCGTTTCCGCCTCGTAGCTCGAGATGAGGGATCCTTTCCCTGCTTCGTCGGGAAAGAGTTCCCGGCCTTCCCGTCGCATCTCAAGAGGAGGCCCTCTCAACAGGAACGGCGAGAGGAACTCCAGGGTCGTGCCACCATTCCAAGAGTCCCCCAGATGTCTCAGTCCATTCCAGAGGAACCTCTTTTCCCTTCACCGGCTCGTCTTTCACGCCGAGGATCGACTCACACCAAGGTGGCACGTGGCACAGCCCTGTGGGAAAGCCTCGTGGGAAAGCCTCGAGGGACAGCCTCGAGGGAAAGCCACAGATCCCTTGATCCACGTGACAGGAAGCGTGACACTACTGCTGCAGCTCGGGAGGAAAGCGCACGTGCATGACCCCACTCGAGACGAGGCCTGACTCCCCTGAGGAGACTCAGAAGCACCCCAAGATCCATGGCAACCCTGGAGAGGAATCCTCAGGTTCCGGCCCCGACTCCACACAAGGACTGAGGCCCCGGCATGGACGGGAGAGGAATCCCGAGAGGGCCCCTGGCAACTCGCATGGGGAGTGGCCTTTCCTGAGGCCACCAGAGCGGGTCCCTGAGGTCCCCGTCGTAACTCGAGAAGACCTGCCGCAACTCGAGAAAATCCAGGAGGTTCTCCCCTCCAGGCGAGATGAGGCCCATTTCCGCTGAGGCGTCTCGAGGCTGATCACACCTCACCTCTGGAACTTCGAAAGGGTCCTTCACACCCTTGGTGCAAATCAAGAAGTTCCCCGACCTAGCCGTCTCCACTCGAGAGGAATCACGAGGGTCCCGCTAACATCCAGAGGAGCCCCGTTTCCGCCTCGGAGCTCGAGATGAGGGATCCTTTCCCTGCTTCGTCGGGAAAGAGTTCCCGGCCTTCCCGTCGCATCTCAAGAGGAGGCCCTCTCAACAGGAACGGCGAGAGGAACTCCAGGGTCGTGCCACCATTCCAAGAGTCCCCCAGATGTCTCAGTCCATTCCAGAGGAACCTCTTTTCCCTTCACCGGCTCGTCTTTCACGCCGAGGATCGACTCACACCAAGGTGGCACGTGGCACAGCCCTGTGGGAAAGCCTCGTGGGAAAGCCTCGAGGGACAGCCTCGAGGGAAAGCCACAGATCCCTTGATCCACGTGACAGGAAGCGTGACACTACTGCTGCAGCTCGGGAGGAAAGCGCACGTGCATGACCCCACTCGAGACGAGGCCTGACTCCCCTGGGGAGACTCAGAAGCACCCCAAGATCCATGGCAACACTGGAGAGGAATCCTCAGGTTCCGGCCCCGACTCCACACAAGGACTGAGGCCCCGGCATGGACGGGAGAGGAATCCCGAGAGGGCCCCTGGCAACTCGCATGGGGACTGGCCTTTCCTGAGGCCACCAGAGCGGGTCCCTGAGGTCCCCGTCGTAACTCGAGAAGACCTGCCGCAACTCGAGAAAATCCAGGAGGTTCTCCCCTCCAGGCGAGATGAGGCCCATTTCCGCTGAGGCGTCTCGAGGCTGATCACACCTCCCCTCTGGAACTTCGAAAGGGTCCTTCACTCCCTTGGTGCAAATCAAGAAGTTCCCCGACATACCCGTCTCCACTCGAGAGGAATCACGAGGGTCCCGCCCACATCCAGAGGAGCCCCGTTTCCGCCTCGTAGCTCGAGATGAGGGATCCTTTCCCTGCTTCGTCGGGAAAGAGTTCCCGGCCTTCCCGTCGCATCTCAAGAGGAGGCCCTCTCAACAGGAACGGCGAGAGGAACTCCAGGGTCGTGCCACCATTCCAAGAGTCCCCCAGATGTCTCAGTCCATTCCAGAGGAACCTCTTTTCCCTTCACCGGCTCGTCTTTCACGCCGAGGATCGACTCACACCAAGGTGGCACGTGGCACAGCCCTGTGGGAAAGCCTCGTGGGAAAGCCTCGAGGGACAGCCTCGAGGGAAAGCCACAGATCCCTTGATCCACGTGACAGGAAGCGTGACACTACTGCTGCAGCTCGGGAGGAAAGCGCACGTGCATGACCCCACTCGAGACGAGGCCTGACTCCCCTGAGGAGACTCAGAAGCACCCCAAGATCCATGGCAACCCTGGAGAGGAATCCTCAGGTTCCGGCCCCGACTCCACACAAGGACTGAGGCCCCGGCATGGACGGGAGAGGAATCCCGAGAGGGCCCCTGGCAACTCGCATGGGGAGTGGCCTTTCCTGAGGCCACCAGAGCGGGTCCCTGAGGTCCCCGTCGTAACTCGAGAAGACCTGCCGCAACTCGAGAAAATCCAGGAGGTTCTCCCCTCCAGGCGAGATGAGGCCCATTTCCGCTGAGGCGTCTCGAGGCTGATCACACCTCACCTCTGGAACTTCGAAAGGGTCCTTCACACCCTTGGTGCAAATCAAGAAGTTCCCCGACCTAGCCGTCTCCACTCGAGAGGAATCACGAGGGTCCCGCTAACATCCAGAGGAGCCCCGTTTCCGCCTCGGAGCTCGAGATGAGGGATCCTTTCCCTGCTTCGTCGGGAAAGAGTTCCCGGCCTTCCCGTCGCATCTCAAGAGGAGGCCCTCTCAACAGGAACGGCGAGAGGAACTCCAGGGTCGTGCCACCATTCCAAGAGTCCCCCAGATGTCTCAGTCCATTCCAGAGGAACCTCTTTTCCCTTCACCGGCTCGTCTTTCACGCCGAGGATCGACTCACACCAAGGTGGCACGTGGCACAGCCCTGTGGGAAAGCCTCGTGGGAAAGCCTCGAGGGACAGCCTCGAGGGAAAGCCACAGATCCCTTGATCCACGTGACAGGAAGCGTGACACTACTGCTGCAGCTCGGGAGGAAAGCGCACGTGCATGACCCCACTCGAGACGAGGCCTGACTCCCCTGGGGAGACTCAGAAGCACCCCAAGATCCATGGCAACACTGGAGAGGAATCCTCAGGTTCCGGCCCCGACTCCACACAAGGACTGAGGCCCCGGCATGGACGGGAGAGGAATCCCGAGAGGGCCCCTGGCAACTCGCATGGGGACTGGCCTTTCCTGAGGCCACCAGAGCGGGTCCCTGAGGTCCCCGTCGTAACTCGAGAAGACCTGCCGCAACTCGAGAAAATCCAGGAGGTTCTCCCCTCCAGGCGAGATGAGGCCCATTTCCGCTGAGGCGTCTCGAGGCTGATCACACCTCCCCTCTGGAACTTCGAAAGGGTCCTTCACACCCTTGGTGCAAATCAAGAAGTTCCCCGACCTAGCCGTCTCCACTCGAGAGGAATCACGAGGGTCCCGCCCACATCCAGAGGAGCCCCGTTTCCGCCTCGTAGCTCGAGATGAGGGATCCTTTCCCTGCTTCGTCGGGAAAGAGTTCCCGGCGTTCCCGTCGCATCTCAAGAGGAGGCCCTCTCTACAGGAACGGCGAGAGAAACTCCAGGGTCGTGCCACCATTCCAAGAGTCCCCCAGAAGTCTCAGTCCATTCCAGAGGAACGTCTTTTCCCTTCACCGGCTCGTCTTTCACGCCGAGGATCGACTCACACCAAGGTGGCACGTGGCACAGCCCTGTGGGAAAGCCTCGTGGGAAAGCCTCGAGGGACAGCCTCGAGGGAAAGCCACAGAACCCTTGATCCACGTGACAGGAAGGTGACACTACTGCTGCAGCTCGGGAGGAAAGCGCACGTGCATGCCCCCAGTCGAGACGAGGCCTGACTCCCCTGGGGAGACTCAGAAGCACCCCAAGATCCATGGCAACACAGGAGAGGAATCCTCAGGTTCCGGCCCCGACTCCACACAAGGACTGAGGCCCCGGCATGGACGGGAGAGAAATCCCGAGAGGTCCCCTAGCAACTCGCATGGGGACTGGCCTTTCCTGAGGCCACCAGAGCGGGTCCCTGAGGTCCCCGTCGTAACTCGAGAAGACCTGCCGCAACTCGAGAAAATCCAGGAGGTTCTCCCCTCCAGGCGAGATGAGGCCCATTTCGCTGAGGCGTCTCGAGGCTGATCACACCTCCCCTCTGGAACTTCGAAAGGGTCCTTCACACCCTTGGTGCAAATCAAGAAGTCCCCCGACCTAGCCGTCTCCACTCGAGAGGAATCACGAGGGTCCCGCCCACATCCAGAGGAGCCCCGTTTCCGCCTCGTAGCTCGATATGAGGGATCCTTTCCCTGCTTCGTCGGGAAAGAGTTCCCGGCGTTCCCGTCGCATCTCAAGAGGAGGCCCTCTCTACAGGAACGGCGAGAGGAACTCCAGGGTCGTGCCACCATTCCAAGAGTCCCCCAGATGTCTCAGTCCATTCCAGAGGAACCTCTTTTCCCTTCACCGGCTCGTCTTTAACGCCGAGGATCGACTCACACCAAGGTGGCACGTGGCACAGCCCTGTGGGAAAGCCTCGTGGAAAGCCTCGAGGGACAGCCTCGAGGGAAAGCCACAGATCCCTTGATCCACGTGACAGGAAGCGTGACACTACTGCTGCAGCTCGGGAGGAAAGCGCACGTGCATGCCCCCAGTCGAGATGAGGCCTGACTCCCCTGGGGAGACTCAGAAGCACCCCAAGATCCATGCAACACAGGAGAGGAATCCTCAGTTTCCGGCCCCGACTCCACACAAGGACTGAGGCCCCGGCATGGACGGGAGAGAAATCCCGAGAGGTCCCCTAGCAACTCGCATGGGGACTGGCCTTTCCTGAGGCCACCAGAGCGGGTCCCTGAGGTCCCCGTCGTAACTCGAGAAGACCTGCCGCAACTCGAGAAAATCCAGGAGGTTCTCCCCTCCAGGCGAGATGAGGCCCATTTCCGCTGAGGCGTCTCGAGGCTGATCACACCTCCCCTCTGGAACTTCGAAAGGGTCCTTCACACCCTTGGTGCAAATCAAGAAGTTCCCCGACCTAGCCGTCTCCACTCGAGAGGAATCACGAGGGTCCCGCCCACATCCAGAGGAGCCCCGTTTCCGCCTCGTAGCTCGAGATGAGGGATCCTTTCCCTGCTTCGTCGGGAAAGAGTTCCCGGCGTTCCCGTCGCATCTCAAGAGGAGGCCCTCTCTACAGGAACGGCGAGAGAAACTCCAGGGTCGTGCCACCATTCCAAGAGTCCCCCAGAAGTCTCAGTCCATTCCAGAGGAACGTCTTTTCCCTTCACCGGCTCGTCTTTCACGCCGAGGATCGACTCACACCAAGGTGGCACGTGGCACAGCCCTGTGGGAAAGCCTCGTGGGAAAGCCTCGAGGGACAGCCTCGAGGGAAAGCCACAGACCCCTTGATCCACGTGACAGGAAGCGTGACACTACTGCTGCAGCTCGGGAGGAAAGCGCACGTGCATGCCCCCAGTCGAGACGAGGCCTGACTCCCCTGGGGAGACTCAGAAGCACCCCAAGATCCATGGCAACACAGGAGAGGAATCCTCAGGTTCCGGCCCCGACTCCACACAAGGACTGAGGCCCCGGCATGGACGGGAGAGAAATCCCGAGAGGTCCCCTAGCAACTCGCATGGGGACTGGCCTTTCCTGAGGCCACCAGAGCGGGTCCCTGAGGTCCCCGTCGTAACTCGAGAAGACCTGCCGCAACTCGAGAAAATCCAGGAGGTTCTCCCCTCCAGGCGAGATGAGGCCCATTTCCGCTGAGGCGTCTCGAGGCTGATCACACCTCCCCTCTGGAACTTCGAAAGGGTCCTTCACACCCTTGGTGCAAATCAAGAAGTCCCCCGACATACCCGTCTCCACTCGAGAGGAATCACGAGGGTCCCGCCCACATCCAGAGGAGCCCCGTTTCCGCCTCGTAGCTCGAGATGAGGGATCCTTTCCCTGCTTCGTCGGGAAAGAGTTCCCGGCGTTCCCGTCGCATCTCAAGAGGAGGCCCTCTCAACAGGAACGGCGAGAGGAACTCCAGGGTCGTGCCACCATTCCAAGAGTCCCCCAGATGTCTCAGTCCATTCCAGAGGAACCTCTTTTCCCTTCACCGGCTCGTCTTTCACGCCGAGGATCGACTCACACCAAGGTGGCACGTGGCACAGCCCTGTGGGAAAGCCTCGTGGGAAAGCCTCGAGGGACAGCCTCGAGGGAAAGCCACAGACCCCTTGATCCACGTGACAGGAAGCGTGACACTACTGCTGCAGCTCGGGAGGAAAGCGCACGTGCATGCCCCCACTCGAGACGAGGCCTGACTCCCCTGGGGAGACTCAGAAGCACCCCAAGATCCATGGCAACACTGGAGAGGAATCCTCAGGTTCCGGCCCCGACTCCACACAAGGACTGAGGCCCCGGCATGGACGGGAGAGGAATCCCGAGAGGTCCCCTAGCAACTCGCATGGGGACTGGCCTTTCCTGAGGCCACCAGAGCGGGTCCCTGAGGTCCCCGTCGTAACTCGAGAAGACCTGCCGCAACTCGAGAAAATCCAGGAGGTTCTCCCCTCCAGGCGAGATGAGGCCCATTTCCGCTGAGGCGTCTCGAGGCTGATCACACCTCCCCTCTGGAACTTCGAAAGGGTCCTTCACACCCTTGGTGCAAATCAAGAAGTTCCCCGACCTAGCCGTCTCCACTCGAGAGGAATGACGAGGGTCCCGCCCACATCCAGAGGAGCCCCGTTTCCGCCTCGTAGCTCGAGATGAGGGATCCTTTCCCTGCTTCGTCGGGAAAGAGTTCCCGGCGTTCCCGTCGCATCTCAAGAGGAGGCCCTCTCAACAGGAACGGCGAGAGGAACTCCAGGGTCGTGCCACCATTCCAAGGGTCCCCCAGATGTCTCAGTCCATTCCAGAGGAACCTCTTTTCCCTTCACCGGCTCGTCTTTCACGCCGAGGATCGACTCACCCCAAGGTGGCACGTGGCACAGCCCTGTGGGAAAGCCTCGTGGGAAAGCCTCGAGGGACAGCCTCGAGGGAAAGCCACAGATCCCTTGATCCACGTGGCAGGAAGCGTGACACTACTGCTGCAGCTCGGGAGGAAAGCGTACCTGCATGCCCACACTCGAGACGAGGCCTGCCTCACCTGGGGAGACTCAGAAGCACCCCAAGATCCATGGCAACCCTGGAGAGGAATCCTCAGGTTCCGGCCCCGACTCCACACAAGGACTGAGGCCCCGGCATGGACGGGAGAGGAATCCCGAGAGGTCCCCTAGCAACTCGCATGGGGACTGGCCTTTCCTGAGGCCACCAGAGCGGGTCCCTGAGGTCCCCGTCGTAACTCGAGAAGACCTGCCGCAACTCGAGAAAATCCAGGAGGTTCTCCCCTCCAGGCGAGATGAGGCCCATTTCCGCTGAGGCATCTCGAGGCTGATCACACCTCCCCTCTGGAACTTCGAAAGGGTCCTTCACACCCTTGGTGCAAATCAAGAAGTTCCCCGACCTAGCCGTCTCCACTCGAGAGGAATCACGAGGGTCCCGCCCACATCCAGAGGAGCCCCGTTTCCGCCTCGTAGCTCGAGATGAGGGATCCTTTCCCTGCTTCCTCGGGAAAGAGTTCCCGGCGTTCCCGTCGCATCTCAAGAGGAGGCCCTCTCTACAGGAACGGCGAGAGAAACTCCAGGGTCGTGCCACCATTCCAAGAGTCCCCCAGAAGTCTCAGTCCATTCCAGAGGAACGTCTTTTCCCTTCACCGGCTCGTCTTTCACGCCGAGGATCGACTCACACCAAGGTGGCACGTGGCACAGCCCTGTGGGAAAGCCTCGTGGGAAAGCCTCGAGGGACAGCCTCGAGGGAAAGCCACAGACCCCTTGATCCACGTGACAGGAAGCGTGACACTACTGCTGCAGCTCGGGAGGAAAGCGCACGTGCATGCCCCCAGTCGAGACGAGGCCTGACTCCCCTGGGGAGACTCAGAAGCACCCCAAGATCCATGGCAACACAGGAGAGGAATCCTCAGGTTCCGGCCCCAACTCCACACAAGGACTGAGGCCCCGGCATGGACGGGAGAGAAATCCCGAGAGGTCCCCTAGCAACTCGCATGGGGACTGGCCTTTCCTGAGGCCACCAGAGCGGGTCCCTGAGGTCCCCGTCGTAACTCGAGAAGACCTGCCGCAACTCGAGAAAATCCAGGAGGTTCTCCCCTCCAGGCGAGATGAGGCCCATTTCCGCTGAGGCGTCTCGAGGCTGATCACACCTCCCCTCTGGAACTTCGAAAGGGTCCTTCACACCCTTGGTGCAAATCAAGAAGTCCCCCGACATACCCGTCTCCACTCGAGAGGAATCACGAGGGTCCCGCCCACATCCAGAGGAGCCCCGTTTCCGCCTCGTAGCTCGAGATGAGGGATCCTTTCCCTGCTTCGTCGGGAAAGAGTTCCCGGCGTTCCCGTCGCATCTCAAGAGGAGGCCCTCTCAACAGGAACGGCGAGAGGAACTCCAGGGTCGTGCCACCATTCCAAGAGTCCCCCAGATGTCTCAGTCCATTCCAGAGGAACCTCTTTTCCCTTCACCGGCTCGTCTTTCACGCCGAGGATTGACTCACACCAAGGTGGCACGTGGCACAGCCCTGTGGGAAAGCCTCGTGGGAAAGCCTCGAGGGACAGCCTCGAGGGAAAGCCACAGATCCCTTGATCCACGTGACAGGAAGCGTGACACTACTGCTGCAGCTCGGGAGGAAAGCGCACGTGCATGCCCCCACTCGAGACGAAGCCTGACTCCCCTGGGGAGACTCAGAAGCACCCCAAGATCCATGGCAACACTGGAGAGGAATCCTCAGGTTCCGGCCCCGACTCCACACAAGGACTGAGGCCCCGGCATGGACGGGAGAGGAATCCCGAGAGGTCCCCTAGCAACTCGCATGGGGACTGGCCTTTCCTGAGGCCACCAGAGCGGGTCCCTGAGGTCCCCGTCGTAACTCGAGAAGACCTGCCGCAACTCGAGAAAATCCAGGAGGTTCTCCCCTCCAGGCGAGATGAGGCCCATTTCCGCTGAGGCGTCTCGAGGCTGATCACACCTCCCCTCTGGAACTTCGAAAGGGTCCTTCACACCCTTGGTGCAAATCAAGAAGTTCCCCGACCTAGCCGTCTCCACTCGAGAGGAATCACGAGGGTCCCGCCCACATCCAGAGGAGCCCCGTTTCCGCCTCGTAGCTCGAGATGAGAGATCCTTTCCCTGCTTCGTCGGGAAAGAGTTCCCGGCGTTCCCGTCGCATCTCAAGAGGAGGCCCTCTCAACAGGAACGGCGAGAGGAACTCCAGGGTCGTGCCACCATTCAAAGGGTCCCCCAGATGTCTCAGTCCATTCCAGAGGAACCTCTTTTCCCTTCACCGGCTCGTCTTTCACGCCGAGGATCGACTCACCCCAAGGTGGCACGTGGCACAGCCCTGTGGGAAAGCCTCGTGGGAAAGCCTCGAGGGACAGCCTCGAGGGAAAGCCACAGATCCCTTGATCCACGTGACAGGAAGCGTGACACTACTGCTGCAGCTCGGGAGGAAAGCGTACCTGCATGCCCACACTCGAGACGAGGCCTGACTCCCCTGGGGAGACTCAGAAGCACCCCAAGATCCATGGCAACACTGGAGAGGAATCCTCAGGTTCCGGCCCCGACTCCACACAAGGACTGAGGCCCCGGCATGGACGGGAGAGGAATCCCGAGAGGTCCCCTAGCAACTCGCATGGGGACTGGCCTTTCCTGAGGCCACCAGAGCGGGTCCCTGAGGTCCCCGTCGTAACTCGAGAAGACCTGCCGCAACTCGAGAAAATCCAGGAGGTTCTCCCCTCCAGGCGAGATGAGGCCCATTTCCGCTGAGGCGTCTCGAGGCTGATCACACCTCCCCTCTGGAACTTCGAAAGGGTCCTTCACACCCTTGGTGCAAATCAAGAAGTTCCCCGACCTAGCCGTCTCCACTCGAGAGGAATCACGAGGGTCCCGCCCACATCCAGAGGAGCCCCGTTTCCGCCTCGTAGCTCGAGATGAGGGATCCTTTCCCTGCTTCGTCGGGAAAGAGTTCCCGGCGTTCCCGTCGCATCTCAAGAGGAGGCCCTCTCTACAGGAACGGCGAGAGGAACTCCAGGGTCGTGCCACCATTCCAAGAGTCCCCCAGATGTCTCAGTCCATTCCAGAGGAACCTCTTTTCCCTTCACCGGCTCGTCTTTCACGCCGAGAATCGACTCACACCAAGGTGGCACGTGGCACAGCCCTGTGGGAAAGCCTCGTGGGAAAGCCTCGAGGGACAGCCTCGAGGGAAAGCCACAGATCCCTTGATCCACGTGACAGGAAGCGTGACACTACTGCTGCAGCTCGGGAGGAAAGCGCACGTGCATGCCCCCAGTCGAGACGAGGCCTGACTCCCCTGGGGAGAGTCAGAAGCACCCCAAGATCCATGCAACACAGGAGAGGAATCCTCAGGTTCCGGCCCCGACTCCACACAAGGACTGAGGCCCCGGCATGGACGGGAGAGAAATCCCGAGAGGTCCCCTAGCAACTCGCATGGGGACTGGCCTTTCCTGAGGCCACCAGAGCGGGTCCCTGAGGTCCCCGTCGTAACTCGAGAAGACCTGCCGCAACTCGAGAAAATCCAGGAGGTTCTCCCCTCCAGGCGAGATGAGGCCCATTTCCGATGAGGCGTCTCGAGGCTGATCACACCTCCCCTCTGGAACTTCGAAAGGGTCCTTCACACCCTTGGTGCAAATCAAGAAGTTCCCCGACCTAGCCGTCTCCACTCGAGAGGAATCACGAGGGTCCCGCCCACATCCAGAGGAGCCCCGTTTCCGCCTCGTAGCTCGAGATGAGGGATCCTTTCCCTGCTTCGTCGGGAAAGAGTTCCCGGCGTTCCCGTCGCATCTCAAGAGGAGGCCCTCTCTACAGGAACGGCGAGAGAAACTCCAGGGTCGTGCCACCATTCCAAGAGTCCCCCAGAAGTCTCAGTCCATTCCAGAGGAACGTCTTTTCCCTTCACCGGCTCGTCTTTCACGCCGAGGATCGACTCACACCAAGGTGGCACGTGGCACAGCCCTGTGGGAAAGCCTCGTGGGAAAGCCTCGAGGGACAGCCTCGAGGGAAAGCCACAGACCCCTTGATCCACGTGACAGGAAGCGTGACACTACTGCTGCAGCTCGGGAGGAAAGCGCACGTGCATGCCCCCAGTCGAGACGAGGCCTGACTCCCCTGGGGAGACTCAGAAGCACCCCAAGATCCATGGCAACACAGGAGAGGAATCCTCAGGTTCCGGCCCCGACTCCACACAAGGACTGAGGCCCCGGCATGGACGGGAGAGAAATCCCCGAGAGGTCCCCTAGCAACTCGCATGGGGACTGGCCTTTCCTGAGGCCACCAGAGCGGGTCCCTGAGGTCCCCGTCGTAACTCGAGAAGACCTGCCGCAACTCGAGAAAATCCAGGAGGTTCTCCCCTCCAGGCGAGATGAGGCTCATTTCCGCTGAGGCGTCTCGAGGCTGATCACACCTCCCCTCTGGAACTTCGAAAGGGTCCTTCACACCCTTGGTGCAAATCAAGAAGTCCCCCGACCTAGCCGTCTCCACTCGAGAGGAATCACGAGGGTCCCGCCCACATCCAGAGGAGCCCCGTTTCCGCCTCGTAGCTCGAGATGAGGGATCCTTTCCCTGCTTCGTCGGGAAAGAGTTCCCGGCGTTCCCGTCGCATCTCAAGAGGAGGCCCTCTCTACAGGAACGGCGAGAGGAACTCCAGGGTCGTGCCACGATTCCAAGAGTCCCCCAGATGTCTCAGTCCATTCCAGAGGAACCTCTTTTCCCTTCACCGGCTCGTCTTTAACGCCGAGGATCGACTCACACCAAGGTGGCACGTGGCACAGCCCTGTGGGAAAGCCTCGTGGGAAAGCCTCGAGGGACAGCCTCGAGGGAAAGCCACAGATCCCTTGATCCACGTGACAGGAAGCGTGACACTACTGCTGCAGCTCGGGAGGAAAGCGCACGTGCATGCCCCCAGTCGAGACGAGGCCTGACTCCCCTGGGGAGACTCAGAAGCACCCCAAGATCCATGCAACACAGGAGAGGAATCCTCAGGTTCCGGCCCCGACTCCACACAAGGACTGAGGCCCCGGCATGGACGGGAGAGAAATCCCGAGAGGTCCCCTAGCAACTCGCATGGGGACTGGCCTTTCCTGAGGCCACCAGAGCGGGTCCCTGAGGTCCCCGTCGTAACTCGAGAAGACCTGCCGCAACTCGAGAAAATCCAGGAGGTTCTCCCCTCCAGGCGAGATGAGGCCCATTTCCGCTGAGGCGTCTCGAGGCTGATCACACCTCCCCTCTGGAACTTCGAAAGGGTCCTTCACACCCTTGGTGCAAATCAAGAAGTTCCCCGACCTAGCCGTCTCCACTCGAGAGGAATCACGAGGGTCCCGCCCACATCCAGAGGAGCCCCGTTTCCGCCTCGTAGCTCGAGAAGAGGGATCCTTTCCCTGCTTCGTCGGGAAAGAGTTCCCGGCGTTCCCGTCGCAACTCAAGAGGAGGCCCTCTCTACAGGAACGGCGAGAGGAACTCCAGGGTCGTGCCACCATTCCAAGAGTCCCCCAGATGTCTCAGTCCATTCCAGAGGAACCTCTTTTCCCTTCACCGGCTCGTCTTTCACGCCGAGGATCGACTCACACCAAGGTGGCACGTGGCACAGCCCTGTGGGAAAGCCTCGAGGGACAGCCTCGAGGGAAAGCCACAGATCCCTTGATCCACGTGACAGGAAGCGTGACACTACTGCTGCAGCTCGGGAGGAAAGCGCACGTGCATGCCCCCAGTCGAGACGAGGCCTGACTCCCCTGGGGAGACTCAGAAGCACCCCAAGATCCATGCAACACAGGAGAGGAATCCTCAGGTTCCGGCCCCGACTCCACACAAGGACTGAGGCCCCGGCATGGACGGGAGAGAAATCCCGAGAGGTCCCCTAGCAACTCGCATGGGGACTGGCCTTTCCTGAGGCCACCAGAGCGGGTCCCTGAGGTCCCCGTCGTAACTCGAGAAGACCTGCCGCAACTCGAGAAAATCCAGGAGGTTCTCCCCTCCAGGCGAGATGAGGCCCATTTCCGCTGAGGCGTCTCGAGGCTGATCACACCTCCCCTCTGGAACTTCGAAAGGGTCCTTCACACCCTTGGTGCAAATCAAGAAGTTCCCCGACCTAGCCGTCTCCACTCGAGAGGAATCACGAGGGTCCCGCCCACATCCAGAGGAGCCCCGTTTCCGCCTCGTAGCTCGAGATGAGGGATCCTTTCCCTGCTTCGTCGGGAAAGAGTTCCCGGCGTTCCCGTCGCATCTCAAGAGGAGGCCCTCTCTACAGGAACGGCGAGAGAAACTCCAGGGTCGTGCCACCATTCCAAGAGTCCCCCAGATGTCTCAGTCCATTCCAGAGGAACCTCTTTTCCCTTCACCGGCTCGTCTTTCACGCCGAGGATCGACTCACACCAAGGTGGCACGTGGCACAGCCCTGTGGGAAAGCCTCGTGGGAAAGCCTCGAGGGACAGCCTCGAGGGAAAGCCACAGATCCCTTGATCCACGTGACAGGAAGCGTGACACTACTGCTGCAGCTCGGGAGGAAAGCGCACGTGCATGCCCCCAGTCGAGACGAGGCCTGACTCCCCTGGGGAGACTCAGAAGCACCCCAAGATCCATGCAACACAGGAGAGGAATCCTCAGGTTCCGGCCCCGACTCCACACAAGGACTGAGGCCCCGGCATGGACGGGAGAGAAATCCCGAGAGGTCCCCTAGCAACTCGCATGGGGACTGGCCTTTCCTGAGGCCACCAGAGCGGGTCCCTGAGGTCCCCGTCGTAACTCGAGAAGACCTGCCGCAACTCGAGAAAATCCAGGAGGTTCTCCCCTCCAGGCGAGATGAGGCCCATTTCCGCTGAGGCGTCTCGAGGCTGATCACACCTCCCCTCTGGAACTTCGAAAGGGTCCTTCACACCCTTGGTGCAAATCAAGAAGTTCCCCGACCTAGCCGTCTCCACTCGAGAGGAATCACGAGGGTCCCGCCCACATCCAGAGGAGCCCCGTTTCCGCCTCGTAGCTCGAGATGAGGGATCCTTTCCCTGCTTCGTCGGGAAAGAGTTCCCGGCGTTCCCGTCACATCTCAAGAGGAGGCCCTCTCTACAGGAACGGCGAGAGAAACTCCAGGGTCGTGCCACCATTCCAAGAGTCCCCCAGAAGTCTCAGTCCATTCCAGAGGAACGTCTTTTCCCTTCACCGGCTCGTCTTTCACGCCGAGGATCGACTCACACCAAGGTGGCACGTGGCACAGCCCTGTGGGAAAGCCTCGTGGGAAAGCCTCGAGGGACAGCCTCGAGGGAAAGCCACAGACCCCTTGATCCACGTGACAGGAAGCGTGACACTACTGCTGCAGCTCGGGAGGAAAGCGCACGTGCATGCCCCCAGTCGAGACGAGGCCTGACTCCCCTGGGGAGACTCAGAAGCACCCCAAGATCCATGGCAACACAGGAGAGGAATCCTCAGGTTCCGGCCCCGACTCCACACAAGGACTGAGGCCCCGGCATGGACGGGAGAGAAATCCCGAGAGGTCCCCTAGCAACTCGCATGGGGACTGGCCTTTCCTGAGGCCACCAGAGCGGGTCCCTGAGGACCCCGTCGTAACTCGAGAAGACCTGCCGCAACTCGAGAAAATCCAGGAGGTTCTCCCCTCCAGGCGAGATGAGGCCCATTTCCGCTGAGGCGTCTCGAGGCTGATCACACCTCCCCTCTGGAACTTCGAAAGGGTCCTTCACACCCTTGGTGCAAATCAAGAAGTCCCCCGACCTAGCCGTCTCCACTCGAGAGGAATCACGAGGGTCCCGCCCACATCCAGAGGAGCCCCGCTTCCGCCTCGTAGCTCGAGATGAGGGATCCTTTCCCTGCTTCGTCGGGAAAGAGTTCCAGGCGTTCCCGTCGCATCTCAAGAGGAGGCCCTCTCTACAGGAACGGCGAGAGAAACTCCAGGGTCGTGCCACCATTCCAAGAGTCCCCCAGAAGTCTCAGTCCATTCCAGAGGAACGTCTTTTCCCTTCACAGGCTCGTCTTTCACGCCCAGGATCGACTCACACCAAGGTGGCACGTGGCACAGCCCTGTGGGAAAGCCTCGTGGGAAAGCCTCGAGGGACAGCATCGAGGGAAAGCCACAGACCCCTTGATCCACGTGACAGGAAGCGTGACACTACTGCTGCAGCTCGGGAGGAAAGCGCACGTGCATGCCCCCAGTCGAGACGAGGCCTGACTCCCCTGGGGAGACTCAGAAGCACCCCAAGATCCATGGCAACACAGGAGAGGAATCCTCAGGTTCCGGCCCCGACTCCACACAAGGACTGAGGCCCCGGCATGGACGGGAGAGAAATCCCGAGAGGTCCCCTAGCAACTCGCATGGGGACTGGCCTTTCCTGAGGCCACCAGAGCGGGTCCCTGAGGTCCCCGTCGTAACTCGAGAAGACCTGCCGCAACTCGAGAAAATCCAGGAGGTTCTCCCCTCCAGGCGAGATGAGGCCCATTTGCGCTGAGGCGTCTCGAGGCTGATCACACCTCCCCTCTGGAACTTCGAAAGGGTCCTTCACACCCTTGGTGCAAATCAAGAAGTCCCCCGACCTAGCCGTCTCCACTCGAGAGGAATCACGAGGGTCCCGCCCACATCCAGAGGAGCCCCGTTTCCGCCTCGTAGCTCGAGATGAGGGATCCTTTCCCTACTTCGTCGGGAAAGAGTTCCCGGCGTTCCCGTCGCATCTCAAGAGGAGGCCCTCTCTACAGGAACGGCGAGAGGAACTCCAGGGTCGTGCCACCATTCCAAGAGTCCCCCAGATGTCTCAGTCCATTCCAGAGGAACCTCTTTTCCCTTCACCGGCTCGTCTTTCACGCCGAGGATCGACTCACACCAAGGTGGCACGTGGCACAGCCCTGTGGGAAAGCCTCGAGGGACAGCCTCGAGGGAAAGCCACAGATCCCTTGATCCACGTGACAGGAAGCGTGACACTACTGCTGCAGCTCGGGAGGAAAGCGCACGTGCATGCCCCCACTCGAGACGAGGCCTGACTCCCCTGGGGAGACTCAGAAGCACCCCAAGATCCATGCAACACAGGAGAGGAATCCTCAGGTTCCGGCCCCGACTCCACACAAGGACTGAGGCCCCGGCATGGACGGGAGAGAAATCCCGAGAGGTCCCCTAGCAACTCGCATGGGGACTGGCCTTTCCTGAGGCCACCAGAGCGGGTCCCTGAGGTCCCCGTCGTAACTCGAGAAGACCTGCCGCAACTCGAGAAAATCCAGGAGGTTCTCCCCTCCAGGCGAGATGAGGCCCATTTCCGCTGAGGCGTCTCGAGGCTGATCACACCTCCCCTCTGGAACTTCGAAAGGGTCCTTCACACCCTTGGTGCAAATCAAGAAGTTCCCCGACCTAGCCGTCTCCACTCGAGAGGAATCACGAGGGTCCCGCCCACATCCAGAGGAGCCCCGTTTCCGCCTCGTAGCTCGAGATGAGGGATCCTTTCCCTGCTTCGTCGGGAAAGAGTTCCCGGCGTTCCCGTCGCATCTCAAGAGGAGGCCCTCTCTACAGGAACGGCGAGAGAAACTCCAGGGTCGTGCCACCATTCCAAGAGTCCCCCAGATGTCTCAGTCCATTCCAGAGGAACCTCTTTTCCCTTCACCGGCTCGTCTTTCACGCCGAGGATCGACTCACACCAAGGTGGCACGTGGCACAGCCCTGTGGGAAAGCCTCGTGGGAAAGCCTCGAGGGACAGCCTCGAGGGAAAGCCACAGATCCCTTGATCCACGTGACAGGAAGCGTGACACTACTGCTGCAGCTCGGGAGGAAAGCGCACGTGCATGCCCCCAGTCGAGACGAGGCCTGACTCCCCTGGGGAGACTCAGAAGCACCCCAAGATCCATGCAACACAGGAGAGGAATCCTCAGGTTCCGGCCCCGACTCCACACAAGGACTGAGGCCCCGGCATGGACGGGAGAGAAATCCCGAGAGGTCCCCTAGCAACTCGCATGGGGACTGGCCTTTCCTGAGGCCACCAGAGCGGGTCCCTGAGGTCCCCGTCGTAACTCGAGAAGACCTGCCGCAACTCGAGAAAATCCAGGAGGTTCTCCCCTCCAGGCGAGATGAGGCCCATTTCCGCTGAGGCGTCTCGAGGCTGATCACACCTCCCCTCTGGAACTTCGAAAGGGTCCTTCACACCCTTGGTGCAAATCAAGAAGTTCCCCGACCTAGCCGTCTCCACTCGAGAGGAATCACGAGGGTCCCGCCCACATCCAGAGGAGCCCCGTTTCCGCCTCGTAGCTCGAGATGAGGGATCCTTTCCCTGCTTCGTCGGGAAAGAGTTCCCGGCGTTCCCGTCGCATCTCAAGAGGAGGCCCTCTCTACAGGAACGGCGAGAGAAACTCCAGGGTCGTGCCACCATTCCAAGAGTCCCCCAGAAGTCTCAGTCCATTCCAGAGGAACGTCTTTTCCCTTCACCGGCTCGTCTTTCACGCCGAGGATCGACTCACACCAAGGTGGCACGTGGCACAGCCCTGTGGGAAAGCCTCGTGGGAAAGCCTAGAGGGACAGCCTCGAGGGAAAGCCACAGACCCCTTGATCCACGTGACAGGAAGCGTGACACTACTGCTGCAGCTCGGGAGGAAAGCGCACGTGCATGCCCCCAGTCGAGACGAGGCCTGACTCCCCTGGGGAGACTCAGAAGCACCCCAAGATCCATGGCAACACAGGAGAGGAATCCTCAGGTTCCGGCCCCGACTCCACACAAGGACTGAGGCCCCGGCATGGACGGGAGAGAAATCCCGAGAGGTCCCCTAGCAACTCGCATGGGGACTGGCCTTTCCTGAGGCCACCAGAGCGGGTCCCTGAGGTCCCCGTCGTAACTCGAGAAGACCTGCCGCAACTCGAGAAAATCCAGGAGGTTCTCCCCTCCAGGCGAGATGAGGCCCATTTCCGCTGAGGCGTCTCGAGGCTGATCACACCTCCCCTCTGGAACTTCGAAAGGGTCCTTCACACCCTTGGTGCAAATCAAGAAGTCCCCCGACCTAGCCGTCTCCACTCGAGAGGAATCACGAGGGTCCCGCCCACATCCAGAGGAGCCCCGTTTCCGCCTCGTAGCTCGAGATGAGGGATCCTTTCCCTGCTTCGTCGGGAAAGAGTTCCCGGCGTTCCCGTCGCATCTCAAGAGGAGGCCCTCTCTACAGGAACGGCGAGAGAAACTCCAGGGTCGTGCCACCATTCCAAGAGTCCCCCAGAAGTCTCAGTCCATTCCAGAGGAACGTCTTTTCCCTTCACCGGCTCGTCTTTCACGCCGAGGATCGACTCACACCAAGGTGGCACGTGGCACAGCCCTGTGGGAAAGCCTCGTGGGAAAGCCTCGAGGGACAGCCTCGAGGGAAAGCCACAGACCCCTTGATCCACGTGACAGGAAGCGTGACACTACTGCTGCAGCTCGGGAGGAAAGCGCACGTGCATGCCCCCAGTCGAGACGAGGCCTGACTCCCCTGGGGAGACTCAGAAGCACCCCAAGATCCATGGCAACACAGGAGAGGAATCCTCAGGTTCCGGCCCCGACTCCACACAAGGACTGAGGCCCCGGCATGGACGGGAGAGAAATCCCGAGAGGTCCCCTAGCAACTCGCATGGGGACTGGCCTTTCCTGAGGCCACCAGAGCGGGTCCCTGAGGTCCCCGTCGTAACTCGAGAAGACCTGCCGCAACTCGAGAAAATCCAGGAGGTTCTCCCCTCCAGGCGAGATGAGGCCCATTTCCGCTGAGGCGTCTCGAGGCTGATCACACCTCCCCTCTGGAACTTCGAAAGGGTCCTTCACACCCTTGGTGCAAATCAAGAAGTTCCCCGACCTAGCCGTCTCCACTCGAGAGGTATCACGAGGGTCCCGCCCACATCCAGAGGAGCCCCGTTTCCGCCTCGTAGCTCGAGATGAGGGATCCTTTCCCTGCTTCGTCGGGAAAGAGTTCCCGGCGTTCCCGTCGCATCTCAAGAGGAGGCCCTCTCTACAGGAACGGCGAGAGAAACTCCAGGGTCGTGCCACCATTCCAAGAGTCCCCCAGAAGTCTCAGTCCATTCCAGAGGAACGTCTTTTCCCTTCACCGGCTCGTCTTTCACGCCCAGGATCGACTCACACCAAGGTGGCACGTGGCACAGCCCTGTGGGAAAGCCTCGTGGGAAAGCCTCGAGGGACAGCCTCGAGGGAAAGCCACAGACCCCTTGATCCACGTGACAGGAAGCGTGACACTACTGCTGCAGCTCGGGAGGAAAGCGCACGTGCATGCCCCCAGTCGAGACGAGGCCTGACTCCCCTGGGGAGACTCAGAAGCACCCCAAGATCCATGGCAACACAGGAGAGGAATCCTCAGGTTCCGGCCCCGACTCCACACAAGGACTGAGGCCCCGGCATGGACGGGAGAGAAATCCCGAGAGGTCCCCTAGCAACTCGCATGGGGACTGGCCTTTCCTGAGGCCACCAGAGCGGGTCCCTGAGGTCCCCGTCGTAACTCGAGAAGACCTGCCGCAACTCGAGAAAATCCAGGAGGTTCTCCCCTCCAGGCGAGATGAGGCCCATTTGCGCTGAGGCGTCTCGAGGCTGATCACACCTCCCCTCTGGAACTTCGAAAGGGTCCTTCACACCCTTGGTGCAAATCAAGAAGTCCCCCGACCTAGCCGTCTCCACTCGAGAGGAATCACGAGGGTCCCGCCCACATCCAGAGGAGCCCCGTTTCCGCCTCGTAGCTCGAGATGAGGGATCCTTTCCCTGCTTCGTCGGGAAAGAGTTCCCGGCGTTCCCGTCGCATCTCAAGAGGAGGCCCTCTCTACAGGAACGGCGAGAGGAACTCCAGGGTCGTGCCACCATTCCAAGAGTCCCCCAGATGTCTCAGTCCATTCCAGAGGAACCTCTTTTCCCTTCACCGGCTCGTCTTTAACGCCGAGGATCGACTCACACCAAGGTGGCACGTGGCACAGCCCTGTGGGAAAGCCTCGTGGGAAAGCCTCGAGGGACAGCCTCGAGGGAAAGCCACAGATCCCTTGATCCACGTGACAGGAAGCGTGACACTACTGCTGCAGCTCGGGAGGAAAGCGCACGTGCATGCCCCCAGTCGAGACGAGGCCTGACTCCCCTGGGGAGACTCAGAAGCACCCCAAGATCCATGCAACACAGGAGAGGAATCCTCAGGTTCCGGCCCCGACTCCACACAAGGACTGAGGCCCCGGCATGGACGGGAGAGAAATCCCGAGAGGTCCCCTAGCAACTCGCATGGGGACTGGCCTTTCCTGAGGCCACCAGAGCGGGTCCCTGAGGTCCCCGTCGTAACTCGAGAAGACCTGCCGCAACTCGAGAAAATCCAGGAGGTTCTCCCCTCCAGGCGAGATGAGGCCCATTTCCGCTGAGGCGTCTCGAGGCTGATCACACCTCCCCTCTGGAACTTCGAAAGGGTCCTTCACACCCTTGGTGCAAATCAAGAAGTTCCCCGACCTAGCCGTCTCCACTCGAGAGGTATCACGAGGGTCCCGCCCACATCCAGAGGAGCCCCGTTTCCGCCTCGTAGCTCGAGATGAGGGATCCTTTCCCTGCTTCGTCGGGAAAGAGTTCCCGGCGTTCCCGTCGCATCTCAAGAGGAGGCCCTCTCTACAGGAACGGCGAGAGAAACTCCAGGGTCGTGCCACCATTCCAAGAGTCCCCCAGAAGTCTCAGTCCATTCCAGAGGAACGTCTTTTCCCTTCACCGGCTCGTCTTTCACGCCGAGGATCGACTCACACCAAGGTGGCACGTGGCACAGCCCTGTGGGAAAGCCTCGTGGGAAAGCCTCGAGGGACAGCCTCGAGGGAAAGCCACAGACCCCTTGATCCACGTGACAGGAAGCGTGACACTACTGCTGCAGCTCGGGAGGAAAGCGCACGTGCATGCCCCCAGTCGAGACGAGGCCTGACTCCCCTGGGGAGACTCAGAAGCACCCCAAGATCCATGGCAACACAGGAGAGGAATCCTCAGGTTCCGGCCCCGACTCCACACAAGGACTGAGGCCCCGGCATGGACGGGAGAGAAATCCCGAGAGGTCCCCTAGCAACTCGCATGGGGACTGGCCTTTCCTGAGGCCACCAGAGCGGGTCCCTGAGGTCCCCGTCGTAACTCGAGAAGACCTGCCGCAACTCGAGAAAATCCAGGAGGTTCTCCCCTCCAGGCGAGATGAGGCCCATTTGCGCTGAGGCGTCTCGAGGCTGATCACACCTCCCCTCTGGAACTTCGAAAGGGTCCTTCACACCCTTGGTGCAAATCAAGAAGTCCCCCGACATACCCGTCACCACTCGAGAGGAATCACGAGGGTCCCGCCCACATCCAGAGGAGCCCCGTTTCCGCCTCGTAGCTCGAGATGAGGGATCCTTTCCCTGCTTCGTCGGGAAAGAGTTCCCGGCGTTCCCGTCGCATCTCAAGAGGAGGCCCTCTCTACAGGAACGGCGAGAGGAACTCCAGGGTCGTGCCACCATTCCAAGAGTCCCCCAGATGTCTCAGTCCATTCCAGAGGAACCTCTTTTCCCTTCACCGGCTCGTCTTTCACGCCGAGGATCGACTCACACCAAGGTGGCACGTGGCACAGCCCTGTGGGAAAGCCTCGTGGGAAAGCCTCGAGGGACAGCCTCGAGGGAAAGCCACAGATCCCTTGATCCACGTGACAGGAAGCGTGACACTACTGCTGCAGCTCGGGAGGAAAGCGCACGTGCATGCCCCCAGTCGAGACGAGGCCTGACTCCCCTGGGGAGACTCAGAAGCACCCCAAGATCCATGCAACACAGGAGAGGAATCCTCAGGTTCCGGCCCCGACTCCACACAAGGACTGAGGCCCCGGCATGGACGGGAGAGAAATCCCGAGAGGTCCCCTAGCAACTCGCATGGGGACTGGCCTTTCCTGAGGCCACCAGAGCGGGTCCCTGAGGTCCCCGTCGTAACTCGAGAAGACCTGCCGCAACTCGAGAAAATCCAGGAGGTTCTCCCCTCCAGGCGAGATGAGGCCCATTTCCGCTGAGGCGTCTCGAGGCTGATCACACCTCCCCTCTGGAACTTCGAAAGGGTCCTTCACACCCTTGGTGCAAATCAAGAAGTTCCCCGACCTAGCCGTCTCCACTCGAGAGGAATCACGAGGGTCCCGCCCACATCCAGAGGAGCCCCGTTTCCGCCTCGTAGCTCGAGATGAGGGATCCTTTCCCTGCTTCGTCGGGAAAGAGTTCCCGGCGTTCCCGTCGCATCTCAAGAGGAGGCCCTCTCTACAGGAACGGCGAGAGAAACTCCAGGGTCGTGCCACCATTCCAAGAGTCCCCCAGAAGTCTCAGTCCATTCCAGAGGAACGTCTTTTCCCTTCACCGGCTCGTCTTTCACGCCGAGGATCGACTCACACCAAGGTGGCACGTGGCACAGCCCTGTGGGAACGCCTCGTGGGAAAGCCTCGAGGGACAGCCTCGAGGGAAAGCCACAGATCCCTTGATCCACGTGACAGGAAGCGTGACACTACTGCTGCAGCTCGGGAGGAAAGCGCACGTGCATGCCCCCAGTCGAGACGAGGCCTGACTCCCCTGGGGAGACTCAGAAGCACCCCAAGATCCATGCAACACAGGAGAGGAATCCTCAGGTTCCGGCCCCGACTCCACACAAGGACTGAGGCCCCGGCATGGACGGGAGAGGAATCCCGAGAGGTCCCCTAGCAACTCGCATGGGGACTGGCCTTTCCTGAGGCCATCAGAGCGGGTCCCTGAGGTCCCCGTCGTAACTCGAGAAGACCTGCCGCAACTCGAGAAAATCCGGGAGGTTCTCCCCTCCAGGCGAGATGAGGCCCATTTCCGCTGAGGCGTCTCGAGGCTGATCACACCTCCCCTCTGGAACTTCGAAAGGGTCCTTCACACCCTTGGTGCAAATCAAGAAGTTCCCCGACCTAGCCGTCTCCACTCGAGAGGTATCACGAGGGTCCCGCCCACATCCAGAGGAGCCCCGTTTCCGCCTCGTAGCTCGAGATGAGGGATCCTTTCCCTGCTTCGTCGGGAAAGAGTTCCCGGCGTTCCCGTCGCATCTCAAGAGGAGGCCCTCTCTACAGGAACGGCGAGAGAAACTCCAGGGTCGTGCCACCATTCCAAGAGTCCCCCAGAAGTCTCAGTCCATTCCAGAGGAACGTCTTTTCCCTTCACCGGCTCGTCTTTCACGCCGAGGATCGACTCACACCAAGGTGGCACGTGGCACAGCCCTGTGGGAAAGCCTCGTGGGAAAGCCTCGAGGGACAGCCTCGAGGGAAAGCCACAGACCCCTTGATCCACGTGACAGGAAGCGTGACACTACTGCTGCAGCTCGGGAGGAAAGCGCACGTGCATGCCCCCAGTCGAGACGAGGCCTGATTCCCCTGGGGAGACTCAGAAGCACCCCAAGATCCATGGCAACACAGGAGAGGAATCCTCAGGTTCCGGCCCCGACTCCACACAAGGACTGAGGCCCCGGCATGGACGGGAGAGAAATCCCGAGAGGTCCCCTAGCAACTCGCATGGGGACTGGCCTTTCCTGAGGCCACCAGAGCGGGTCCCTGAGGTCCCCGTCGTAACTCGAGAAGACCTGCCGCAACTCGAGAAAATCCAGGAGGTTCTCCCCTCCAGGCGAGATGAGGCCCATTTGCGCTGAGGCGTCTCGAGGCTGATCACACCTCCCCTCTGGAACTTCGAAAGGGTCCTTCACACCCTTGGTGCAAATCAAGAAGTCCCCCGACATACCCGTCACCACTCGAGAGGAATCACGAGGGTCCCGCCCACATCCAGAGGAGCCCCGTTTCCGCCTCGTAGCTCGAGATGAGGGATCCTTTCCCTGCTTCGTCGGGAAAGAGTTCCCGGCGTTCCCGTCGCATCTCAAGAGGAGGCCCTCTCTACAGGAACGGCGAGAGGAACTCCAGGGTCGTGCCACCATTCCAAGAGTCCCCCAGATGTCTCAGTCCATTCCAGAGGAACCTCTTTTCCCTTCACCGGCTCGTCTTTCACGCCGAGGATCGACTCACACCAAGGTGGCACGTGGCACAGCCCTGTGGGAAAGCCTCGTGGGAAAGCCTCGAGGGACAGCCTCGAGGGAAAGCCACAGATCCCTTGATCCACGTGACAGGAAGCGTGACACTACTGCTGCAGCTCGGGAGGAAAGCGCACGTTCATGCCCCCAGTCGAGACGAGGCCTGACTCCCCTGGGGAGACTCAGAAGCACCCCAAGATCCATGCAACACAGGAGAGGAATCCTCAGGTTCCGGCCCCGACTCCACACAAGGACTGAGGCCCCGGCATGGACGGGAGAGAAATCCCGAGAGGTCCCCTAGCAACTCGCATGGGGACTGGCCTTTCCTGAGGCCACCAGAGCGGGTCCCTGAGGTCCCCGTCGTAACTCGAGAAGACCTGCCGCAACTCGAGAAAATCCAGGAGGTTCTCCCCTCCAGGCGAGATGAGGCCCATTTCCGCTGAGGCGTCTCGAGGCTGATCACACCTCCCCTCTGGAACTTCGAAAGGGTCCTTCACACCCTTGGTGCAAATCAAGAAGTTCCCCGACCTAGCCGTCTCCACTCGAGAGGAATCACGAGGGTCCCGCCCACATCCAGAGGAGCCCCGTTTCCGCCTCGTAGCTCGAGATGAGGGATCCTTTCCCTGCTTCGTCGGGAAAGAGTTCCCGGCGTTCCCGTCGCATCTCAAGAGGAGGCCCTCTCTACAGGAACGGCGAGAGAAACTCCAGGGTCGTGCCACCATTCCAAGAGTCCCCCAGAAGTCTCAGTCCATTCCAGAGGAACGTCTTTTCCCTTCACCGGCTCGTCTTTCACGCCGAGGATCGACTCACACCAAGGTGGCACGTGGCACAGCCCTGTGGGAACGCCTCGTGGGAAAGCCTCGAGGGACAGCCTCGAGGGAAAGCCACAGACCCCTTGATCCACGTGACAGGAAGCGTGACACTACTGCTGCAGCTCGGGAGGAAAGCGCACGTTCATGCCCCCAGTCGAGACGAGGCCTGACTCCCCTGGGGAGACTCAGAAGCACCCCAAGATCCATGCAACACAGGAGAGGAATCCTCAGGTTCCGGCCCCGACTCCACACAAGGACTGAGGCCCCGGCATGGACGGGAGAGAAATCCCGAGAGGTCCCCTAGCAACTCGCATGGGGACTGGCCTTTCCTGAGGCCACCAGAGCGGGTCCCTGAGGTCCCCGTCGTAACTCGAGAAGACCTGCCGCAACTCGAGAAAATCCAGGAGGTTCTCCCCTCCAGGCGAGATGAGGCCCATTTCCGCTGAGGCGTCTCGAGGCTGATCACACCTCCCCTCTGGAACTTCGAAAGGGTCCTTCACACCCTTGGTGCAAATCAAGAAGTTCCCCGACCTAGCCGTCTCCACTCGAGAGGAATCACGAGGGTCCCGCCCACATCCAGAGGAGCCCCGTTTCCGCCTCGTAGCTCGAGATGAGGGATCCTTTCCCTGCTTCGTCGGGAAAGAGTTCCCGGCGTTCCCGTCGCATCTCAAGAGGAGGCCCTCTCTACAGGAACGGCGAGAGAAACTCCAGGGTCGTGCCACCATTCCAAGAGTCCCCCAGAAGTCTCAGTCCATTCCAGAGGAACGTCTTTTCCCTTCACCGGCTCGTCTTTCACGCCGAGGATCGACTCACACCAAGGTGGCACGTGGCACAGCCCTGTGGGAAAGCCTCGTGGGAAAGCCTCGAGGGACAGCCTCGAGGGAAAGCCACAGATCCCTTGATCCACGTGACAGGAAGCGTGACACTACTGCTGCAGCTCGGGAGGAAAGCACACGTGCATGCCCCCAGTCGAGACGAGGCCTGACTCCCCTGGGGAGACTCAGAAGCACCCCAAGATCCATGGCAACACAGGAGAGGAATCCTCAGGTTCCGGCCCCGACTCCACACAAGGACTGAGGCCCCGGCATGGACGGGAGAGAAATCCCGAGAGGTCCCATAGCAACACGCATGGGGACTGGCCTTTCCTGAGGCCACCAGAGCGGGTCCCTGAGGTCCCCGTCGTAACTCGAGAAGACCTGCCGCAACTCGAGAAAATCCAGGAGGTTCTCCCCTCCAGGCGAGATGAGGCCCATTTCCGCTGAGGCGTCTCGAGGCTGATCACACCTCCCCTCTGGAACTTCGAAAGGGTCCTTCACACCATTGGTGCAAATCAAGAAGTCCCCCGACCTAGCCGTCTCCACTCGAGAGGAATCACGAGGGTCCCGCCCACATCCAGAGGAGCCCCGTTTCCGCCTCGTAGCTCGAGATGAGGGATCCTTTCCCTGCTTCGTCGGGAAAGAGTTCCCGGCGTTCCCGTCGCATCTCAAGAGGAGGCCCTCTCTACAGGAACGGCGAGAGGAACTCCAGGGTCGTGCCACCATTCCAAGAGTCCCCCAGATGTCTCAGTCCATTCCAGAGGAACCTCTTTTCCCTTCACCGGCTCGTCTTTCACGCCGAGGATCGACTCACACCAAGGTGGCACGTGGCACAGCCCTGTGGGAAAGCCTCGTGGGAAAGCCTCGAGGGACAGCCTCGAGGGAAAGCCACAGATCCCTTGATCCACGTGACAGGAAGCGTGACACTACTGCTGCAGCTCGGGAGGAAAGCGCACGTGCATGCCCCCAGTCGAGACGAGGCCTGACTCCCCTGGGGAGACTCAGAAGCACCCCAAGATCCATGCAACACAGGAGAGGAATCCTCAGGTTCCGGCCCCGACTCCACACAAGGACTGAGGCCCCGGCATGGACGGGAGAGGAATCCCGAGAGGTCCCCTAGCAACTCGCATGGGGACTGGCCTTTCCTGAGGCCATCAGAGCGGGTCCCTGAGGTCCCCGTCGTAACTCGAGAAGACCTGCCGCAACTCGAGAAAATCCGGGAGGTTCTCCCCTCCAGGCGAGATGAGGCCCATTTCCGCTGAGGCGTCTCGAGGCTGATCACACCTCCCCTCTGGAACTTCGAAAGGGTCCTTCACACCCTTGGTGCAAATCAAGAAGTTCCCCGACCTAGCCGTTTCCACTCGAGAGGAATCACGAGGGTCCCGCCCACATCCAGAGGAGCCCCGTTTCCGCCTCGTAGCTCGAGATGAGGGATCCTTTCCCTGCTTCGTCGGGAAAGAGTTCCCGGCGTTCCCGTCGCATCTCAAGAGGAGGCCCTCTCAACAGGAACGGCGAGAGGAACTCCAGGGTCGTGCCACCATTCCAAGAGTCCCCCAGATGTCTCAGTCCATTCCAGAGGAACCTCTTTTCCCTTCACCGGCTCGTCTTTCACGCCGAGGATCGACTCACACCAAGGTGGCACGTGGCACAGCCCTGTGGGAAAGCCTCGTGGGAAAGCCTCGAGGGACAGCCTCGAGGGAAAGCCACAGATCCCTTGATCCACGTGACAGGAAGCGTGACACTACTGCTGCAGCTCGGGACGAAATCGCACGTGCATGCCCCCATTCGAGACGAGGCCTGACTCCCCTGGGGAGACTCAGAAGCACCCCAAGATCCATGGCAACACTGGAGAGGAATCCTCAGGTTCCGGCCCCGACTCCACACAAGGACTGAGGCCCCGGCATGGACGGGAGAGGAATCCCGAGAGGGCCCCTAGCAACTCGCATGGGGACTGGCCTTTCCTGAGGCCACCAGAGCGGGTCCCTGAGGTCCCCGTCGTAACTCGAGAAGACCTGCCGCAACTCGAGAAAATCCAGGAGGTTCTCCCCTCCAGGCGAGATGAGGCCCATTTCCGCTGAGGCGTCTCGAGGCTGATCACACCTCCCCTCTGGAACTTCGAAAGGGTCCTTCACACCCTTGGTGCAAATCAAGAAGTTCCCCGACCTAGCCGTCTCCACTCGAGAGGAATCACGAGGGTCACGCCCACATCCAGAGGAGCCCCGTTTCCGCCTCATAGCTCGAGATGAGGGATCCTTTCCCTGCTTCGTCGGGAAAGAGTTCCCGGCGTTCCCGTCGCATCTCAAGAGGAGGCCCTCTCAACAGGAACGGCGAGAGGAACTCCAGGGTCGTACCACCATTCCAAGAGTCCCCCAGATGTCTCAGTCCATTCCAGAGGAACGTCTTTTCCCTTCACCGGCTCGTCTTTCACGCCGAGGATCGACTCACACCAAGCTGGCACGTGGCACAGCCCTGTGGGAAAGCCTCGTGGGAAAGCCTCGAGGGACAGCCTCGAGGGAAAGCCACAGATCCCTTGATCCACGTGACAGGAAGCGTGACACTACTGCTGCAGCTCGGGAGGAAAGCGCAAGTGCATGCCCCCACTCGAGACGAGGCCTGACTCCCCTGGGGAGACTCAGAAGCACCCCAAGATCCATGACAACACTGGAGAGGAATCCTCAGGTTCCGGCCCCGACTCCACACAAGGACTGAGGCCCCGGCATGGACGGGAGAGGAATCCCGAGAGGTCCCCTAGCAACTCGCATGGGGACTGGCCTTTCCTGAGGCCACCAGAGCGGGTCCCTGAGGTCCCCGTCGTAACTCGAGAAGACCTGCCGCAACTCGAGAAAATCCAGGAGGTTCTCCCCTCCAGGCGAGATGAGGCCCATTTCCGCTGAGGCGTCTCGAGGCTGATCACACCTCCCCTCTGGAACTTCGAAAGGGTCCTTCACACCCTTGGTGCAAATCAAGAAGTTCCCCGACCTAGCCGTCTCCACTCGAGAGGTATCACGAGGGTCCCGCCCACATCCAGAGGAGCCCCGTTTCCGCCTCGTAGCTCGAGATGAGGGATCCTTTCCCTGCTTCGTCGGGAAAGAGTTCCCGGCGTTCCCGTCGCATCTCAAGAGGAGGCCCTCTCTACAGGAACGGCGAGAGGAACTCCAGGGTCGTGCCACCATTCCAAGAGTCCCCCAGATGTCTCAGTCCATTCCAGAAGAACCTCTTTTCCCTTCACCGGCTCGTCTTTCACGCCGAGGATCGACTCACACCAAGGTGGCACGTGGCACAGCCCTGTGGGAACGCCTCGTGGGAAAGCCTCGAGGGACAGCCTCGAGGGAAAGCCACAGATCCCTTGATCCACGTGACAGGAAGCGTGACACTACTGCTGCAGCTCGGGAGGAAAGCGCACGTGCATGCCCCCAGTCGAGACGAGGCCTGACTCCCCTGGGGAGACTCAGAAGCACCCCAAGATCCATGCAACACAGGAGAGGAATCCTCAGGTTCCGGCCCCGACTCCACACAAGGACTGAGGCCCCGGCATGGACGGGAGAGGAATCCCGAGAGGTCCCCTAGCAACTCGCATGGGGACTGGCCTTTCCTGAGGCCATCAGAGCGGGTCCCTGAGGTCCCCGTCGTAACTCGAGAAGACCTGCCGCAACTCGAGAAAATCCGGGAGGTTCTCCCCTCCAGGCGAGATGAGGCCCATTTCCGCTGAGGCGTCTCGAGGCTGATCACACCTCCCCTCTGGAACTTCGAAAGGGTCCTTCACACCCTTGGTGCAAATCAAGAAGTTCCCCGACCTAGCCGTCTCCACTCGAGAGGTATCACGAGGGTCCCGCCCACATCCAGAGGAGCCCCGTTTCCGCCTCGTAGCTCGAGATGAGGGATCCTTTCCCTGCTTCGTCGGGAAAGAGTTCCCGGCGTTCCCGTCGCATCTCAAGAGGAGGCCCTCTCTACAGGAACGGCGAGAGAAACTCCAGGGTCGTGCCACCATTCCAAGAGTCCCCCAGAAGTCTCAGTCCATTCCAGAGGAACGTCTTTTCCCTTCACCGGCTCGTCTTTCACGCCGAGGATCGACTCACACCAAGGTGGCACGTGGCACAGCCCTGTGGGAAAGCCTCGTGGGAAAGCCTCGAGGGACAGCCTCGAGGGAAAGCCACAGACCCCTTGATCCACGTGACAGGAAGCGTGACACTACTGCTGCAGCTCGGGAGGAAAGCGCACGTGCATGCCCCCAGTCGAGACGAGGCCTGACTCCCCTGGGGAGACTCAGAAGCACCCCAAGATCCATGGCAACACAGGAGAGGAATCCTCAGGTTCCGGCCCCGACTCCACACAAGGACTGAGGCCCCGGCATGGACGGGAGAGAAATCCCGAGAGGTCCCCTAGCAACTCGCATGGGGACTGGCCTTTCCTGAGGCCACCAGAGCGGGTCCCTGAGGTCCCCGTCGTAACTCGAGAAGACCTGCCGCAACTCGAGAAAATCCAGGAGGTTCTCCCCTCCAGGCGAGATGAGGCCCATTTGCGCTGAGGCGTCTCGAGGCTGATCACACCTCCCCTCTGGAACTTCGAAAGGGTCCTTCACACCCTTGGTGCAAATCAAGAAGTCCCCCGACATACCCGTCACCACTCGAGAGGAATCACGAGGGTCCCGCCCACATCCAGAGGAGCCCCGTTTCCGCCTCGTAGCTCGAGATGAGGGATCCTTTCCCTGCTTCGTCGGGAAAGAGTTCCCGGCGTTCCCGTCGCATCTCAAGAGGAGGCCCTCTCTACAGGAACGGCGAGAGGAACTCCAGGGTCGTGCCACCATTCCAAGAGTCCCCCAGATGTCTCAGTCCATTCCAGAGGAACCTCTTTTCCCTTCACCGGCTCGTCTTTCACGCCGAGGATCGACTCACACCAAGGTGGCACGTGGCACAGCCCTGTGGGAAAGCCTCGTGGGAAAGCCTCGAGGGACAGCCTCGAGGGAAAGCCACAGATCCCTTGATCCACGTGACAGGAAGCGTGACACTACTGCTGCAGCTCGGGAGGAAAGCGCACGTTCATGCCCCCAGTCGAGACGAGGCCTGACTCCCCTGGGGAGACTCAGAAGCACCCCAAGATCCATGCAACACAGGAGAGGAATCCTCAGGTTCCGGCCCCGACTCCACACAAGGACTGAGGCCCCGGCATGGACGGGAGAGAAATCCCGAGAGGTCCCCTAGCAACTCGCATGGGGACTGGCCTTTCCTGAGGCCACCAGAGCGGGTCCCTGAGGTCCCCGTCGTAACTCGAGAAGACCTGCCGCAACTCGAGAAAATCCAGGAGGTTCTCCCCTCCAGGCGAGATGAGGCCCATTTCCGCTGAGGCGTCTCGAGGCTGATCACACCTCCCCTCTGGAACTTCGAAAGGGTCCTTCACACCCTTGGTGCAAATCAAGAAGTTCCCCGACCTAGCCGTCTCCACTCGAGAGGAATCACGAGGGTCCCGCCCACATCCAGAGGAGCCCCGTTTCCGCCTCGTAGCTCGAGATGAGGGATCCTTTCCCTGCTTCGTCGGGAAAGAGTTCCCGGCGTTCCCGTCGCATCTCAAGAGGAGGCCCTCTCTACAGGAACGGCGAGAGAAACTCCAGGGTCGTGCCACCATTCCAAGAGTCCCCCAGAAGTCTCAGTCCATTCCAGAGGAACGTCTTTTCCCTTCACCGGCTCGTCTTTCACGCCGAGGATCGACTCACACCAAGGTGGCACGTGGCACAGCCCTGTGGGAACGCCTCGTGGGAAAGCCTCGAGGGACAGCCTCGAGGGAAAGCCACAGACCCCTTGATCCACGTGACAGGAAGCGTGACACTACTGCTGCAGCTCGGGAGGAAAGCGCACGTTCATGCCCCCAGTCGAGACGAGGCCTGACTCCCCTGGGGAGACTCAGAAGCACCCCAAGATCCATGCAACACAGGAGAGGAATCCTCAGGTTCCGGCCCCGACTCCACACAAGGACTGAGGCCCCGGCATGGACGGGAGAGAAATCCCGAGAGGTCCCCTAGCAACTCGCATGGGGACTGGCCTTTCCTGAGGCCACCAGAGCGGGTCCCTGAGGTCCCCGTCGTAACTCGAGAAGACCTGCCGCAACTCGAGAAAATCCAGGAGGTTCTCCCCTCCAGGCGAGATGAGGCCCATTTCCGCTGAGGCGTCTCGAGGCTGATCACACCTCCCCTCTGGAACTTCGAAAGGGTCCTTCACACCCTTGGTGCAAATCAAGAAGTTCCCCGACCTAGCCGTCACCACTCGAGAGGAATCACGAGGGTCCCGCCCACATCCAGAGGAGCCCCGTTTCCGCCTCGTAGCTCGAGATGAGGGATCCTTTCCCTGCTTCGTCGGGAAAGAGTTCCCGGCGTTCCCGTCGCATCTCAAGAGGAGGCCCTCTCTACAGGAACGGCGAGAGAAACTCCAGGGTCGTGCCACCATTCCAAGAGTCCCCCAGAAGTCTCAGTCCATTCCAGAGGAACGTCTTTTCCCTTCACCGGCTCGTCTTTCACGCCGAGGATCGACTCACACCAAGGTGGCACGTGGCACAGCCCTGTGGGAAAGCCTCGTGGGAAAGCCTCGAGGGACAGCCTCGAGGGAAAGCCACAGATCCCTTGATCCACGTGACAGGAAGCGTGACACTACTGCTGCAGCTCGGGAGGAAAGCACACGTGCATGCCCCCAGTCGAGACGAGGCCTGACTCCCCTGGGGAGACTCAGAAGCACCCCAAGATCCATGGCAACACAGGAGAGGAATCCTCAGGTTCCGGCCCCGACTCCACACAAGGACTGAGGCCCCGGCATGGACGGGAGAGAAATCCCGAGAGGTCCCATAGCAACACGCATGGGGACTGGCCTTTCCTGAGGCCACCAGAGCGGGTCCCTGAGGTCCCCGTCGTAACTCGAGAAGACCTGCCGCAACTCGAGAAAATCCAGGAGGTTCTCCCCTCCAGGCGAGATGAGGCCCATTTCCGCTGAGGCGTCTCGAGGCTGATCACACCTCCCCTCTGGAACTTCGAAAGGGTCCTTCACACCCTTGGTGCAAATCAAGAAGTCCCCCGACCTAGCCGTCTCCACTCGAGAGGAATCACGAGGGTCCCGCCCACATCCAGAGGAGCCCCGTTTCCGCCTCGTAGCTCGAGATGAGGGATCCTTTCCCTGCTTCGTCGGGAAAGAGTTCCCGGCGTTCCCGTCGCATCTCAAGAGGAGGCCCTCTCTACAGGAACGGCGAGAGAAACTCCAGGGTCGTGCCACCATTCCAAGAGTCCCCCAGATGTCTCAGTCCATTCCAGAGGAACCTCTTTTCCCTTCACCGGCTCGTCTTTCACGCCGAGGATCGACTCACACCAAGGTGGCACGTGGCACAGCCCTGTGGGAAAGCCTCGTGGGAAAGCCTCGAGGGACAGCCTCGAGGGAAAGCCACAGATCCCTTGATCCACGTGACAGGAAGCGTGACACTACTGCTGCAGCTCGGGAGGAAAGCGCACGTGCATGCCCCCAGTCGAGACGAGGCCTGACTCCCCTGGGGAGACTCAGAAGCACCCCAAGATCCATGCAACACAGGAGAGGAATCCTCAGGTTCCGGCCCCGACTCCACACAAGGACTGAGGCCCCGGCATGGACGGGAGAGGAATCCCGAGAGGTCCCCTAGCAACTCGCATGGGGACTGGCCTTTCCTGAGGCCATCAGAGCGGGTCCCTGAGGTCCCCGTCGTAACTCGAGAAGACCTGCCGCAACTCGAGAAAATCCGGGAGGTTCTCCCCTCCAGGCGAGATGAGGCCCATTTCCGCTGAGGCGTCTCGAGGCTGATCACACCTCCCCTCTGGAACTTCGAAAGGGTCCTTCACACCCTTGGTGCAAATCAAGAAGTTCCCCGACCTAGCCGTTTCCACTCGAGAGGAATCACGAGGGTCCCGCCCACATCCAGAGGAGCCCCGTTTCCGCCTCGTAGCTCGAGATGAGGGATCCTTTCCCTGCTTCGTCGGGAAAGAGTTCCCGGCGTTCCCGTCGCATCTCAAGAGGAGGCCCTCTCAACAGGAACGGCGAGAGGAACTCCAGGGTCGTGCCACCATTCCAAGAGTCCCCCAGATGTCTCAGTCCATTCCAGAGGAACCTCTTTTCCCTTCACCGGCTCGTCTTTCACGCCGAGGATCGACTCACACCAAGGTGGCACGTGGCACAGCCCTGTGGGAAAGCCTCGTGGGAAAGCCTCGAGGGACAGCCTCGAGGGAAAGCCACAGATCCCTTGATCCACGTGACAGGAAGCGTGACACTACTGCTGCAGCTCGGGACGAAATCGCACGTGCATGCCCCCATTCGAGACGAGGCCTGACTCCCCTGGGGAGACTCAGAAGCACCCCAAGATCCATGGCAACACTGGAGAGGAATCCTCAGGTTCCGGCCCCGACTCCACACAAGGACTGAGGCCCCGGCATGGACGGGAGAGGAATCCCGAGAGGGCCCCTAGCAACTCGCATGGGGACTGGCCTTTCCTGAGGCCACCAGAGCGGGTCCCTGAGGTCCCCGTCGTAACTCGAGAAGACCTGCCGCAACTCGAGAAAATCCAGGAGGTTCTCCCCTCCAGGCGAGATGAGGCCCATTTCCGCTGAGGCGTCTCGAGGCTGATCACACCTCCCCTCTGGAACTTCGAAAGGGTCCTTCACACCCTTGGTGCAAATCAAGAAGTTCCCCGACCTAGCCGTCTCCACTCGAGAGGAATCACGAGGGTCACGCCCACATCCAGAGGAGCCCCGTTTCCGCCTCGTAGCTCGAGATGAGGGATCCTTTCCCTGCTTCGTCGGGAAAGAGTTCCCGGCGTTCCCGTCGCATCTCAAGAGGAGGCCCTCTCAACAGGAACGGCGAGAGGAACTCCAGGGTCGTACCACCATTCCAAGAGTCCCCCAGATGTCTCAGTCCATTCCAGAGGAACGTCTTTTCCCTTCACCGGCTCGTCTTTCACGCCGAGGATCGACTCACACCAAGCTGGCACGTGGCACAGCCCTGTGGGAAAGCCTCGTGGGAAAGCCTCGAGGGACAGCCTCGAGGGAAAGCCACAGATCCCTTGATCCACGTGACAGGAAGCGTGACACTACTGCTGCAGCTCGGGAGGAAAGCGCAAGTGCATGCCCCCACTCGAGACGAGGCCTGACTCCCCTGGGGAGACTCAGAAGCACCCCAAGATCCATGACAACACTGGAGAGGAATCCTCAGGTTCCGGCCCCGACTCCACACAAGGACTGAGGCCCCGGCATGGACGGGAGAGGAATCCCGAGAGGTCCCCTAGCAACTCGCATGGGGACTGGCCTTTCCTGAGGCCACCAGAGCGGGTCCCTGAGGTCCCCGTCGTAACTCGAGAAGACCTGCCGCAACTCGAGAAAATCCAGGAGGTTCTCCCCTCCAGGCGAGATGAGGCCCATTTCCGCTGAGGCGTCTCGAGGCTGATCACACCTCCCCTCTGGAACTTCGAAAGGGTCCTTCACACCCTTGGTGCAAATCAAGAAGTCCCCCGACCTAGCCGTCTCCACTCGAGAGGTATCACGAGGGTCCCGCCCACATCCAGAGGAGCCCCGTTTCCGCCTCGTAGCTCGAGATGAGGGATCCTTTCCCTGCTTCGTCGGGAAAGAGTTCCCGGCGTTCCCGTCGCATCTCAAGAGGAGGCCCTCTCTACAGGAACGGCGAGAGGAACTCCAGGGTCGTGCCACCATTCCAAGAGTCCCCCAGATGTCTCAGTCCATTCCAGAGGAACCTCTTTTCCCTTCACCGGCTCGTCTTTCACGCCGAGGATCGACTCACACCAAGGTGGCACGTGGCACAGCCCTGTGGGAAAGCCTCGTGGGAAAGCCTCGAGGGACAGCCTCGAGGGAAAGCCACAGATCCCTTGATCCACGTGACAGGAAGCGTGACACTACTGCTGCAGCTCGGGAGGAAAGCGCACGTGCATGCCCCCAGTCGAGACGAGGCCTGACTCCCCTGGGGAGACTCAGAAGCACCCCAAGATCCATGCAACACAGGAGAGGAATCCTCAGGTTCCGGCCCCGACTCCACACAAGGACTGAGGCCCCGGCATGGACGGGAGAGGAATCCCGAGAGGTCCCCTAGCAACTCGCATGGGGACTGGCCTTTCCTGAGGCCACCAGAGCGGGTCCCTGAGGTCCCCGTCGTAACTCGAGAAGACCTGCCGCAACTCGAGAAAATCCGGGAGGTTCTCCCCTCCAGGCGAGATGAGGCCCATTTCCGCTGAGGCGTCTCGAGGCTGATCACACCTCCCCTCTGGAACTTCGAAAGGGTCCTTCACACCCTTGGTGCAAATCAAGAAGTTCCCCGACCTAGCCGTTTCCACTCGAGAGGAATCACGAGGGTCCCGCCCACATCCAGAGGAGCCCCGTTTCCGCCTCGTAGCTCGAGATGAGGGATCCTTTCCCTGCTTCGTCGGGAAAGAGTTCCCGGCGTTCCCGTCGCATCTCAAGAGGAGGCCCTCTCAACAGGAACGGCGAGAGGAACTCCAGGGTCGTGCCACCATTCCAAGAGTCCCCCAGATGTCTCAGTCCATTCCAGAGGAACCTCTTTTCCCTTCACCGGCTCGTCTTTCACGCCGAGGATCGACTCACACCAAGGTGGCACGTGGCACAGCCCTGTGGGAAAGCCTCGTGGGAAAGCCTCGAGGGACAGCCTCGAGGGAAAGCCACAGATCCCTTGATCCACGTGACAGGAAGCGTGACACTACTGCTGCAGCTCGGGACGAAATCGCACGTGCATGCCCCCATTCGAGACGAGGCCTGACTCCCCTGGGGAGACTCAGAAGCACCCCAAGATCCATGGCAACACTGGAGAGGAATCCTCAGGTTCCGGCCCCGACTCCACACAAGGACTGAGGCCCCGGCATGGACGGGAGAGGAATCCCGAGAGGGCCCCTAGCAACTCGCATGGGGACTGGCCTTTCCTGAGGCCACCAGAGCGGGTCCCTGAGGTCCCCGTCGTAACTCGAGAAGACCTGCCGCAACTCGAGAAAATCCAGGAGGTTCTCCCCTCCAGGCGAGATGAGGCCCATTTCCGCTGAGGCGTCTCGAGGCTGATCACACCTCCCCTCTGGAACTTCGAAAGGGTCCTTCACACCCTTGGTGCAAATCAAGAAGTTCCCCGACCTAGCCGTCTCCACTCGAGAGGAATCACGAGGGTCACGCCCACATCCAGAGGAGCCCCGTTTCCGCCTCGTAGCTCGAGATGAGGGATCCTTTCCCTGCTTCGTCGGGAAAGAGTTCCCGGCGTTCCCGTCGCATCTCAAGAGGAGGCCCTCTCAACAGGAACGGCGAGAGGAACTCCAGGGTCGTACCACCATTCCAAGAGTCCCCCAGATGTCTCAGTCCATTCCAGAGGAACGTCTTTTCCCTTCACCGGCTCGTCTTTCACGCCGAGGATCGACTCACACCAAGCTGGCACGTGGCACAGCCCTGTGGGAAAGCCTCGTGGGAAAGCCTCGAGGGACAGCCTCGAGGGAAAGCCACAGATCCCTTGATCCACGTGACAGGAAGCGTGACACTACTGCTGCAGCTCGGGAGGAAAGCGCAAGTGCATGCCCCCACTCGAGACGAGGCCTGACTCCCCTGGGGAGACTCAGAAGCACCCCAAGATCCATGACAACACTGGAGAGGAATCCTCAGGTTCCGGCCCCGACTCCACACAAGGACTGAGGCCCCGGCATGGACGGGAGAGGAATCCCGAGAGGTCCCCTAGCAACTCGCATGGGGACTGGCCTTTCCTGAGGCCACCAGAGCGGGTCCCTGAGGTCCCCGTCGTAACTCGAGAAGACCTGCCGCAACTCGAGAAAATCCAGGAGGTTCTCCCCTCCAGGCGAGATGAGGCCCATTTCCGCTGAGGCGTCTCGAGGCTGATCACACCTCCCCTCTGGAACTTCGAAAGGGTCCTTCACACCCTTGGTGCAAATCAAGAAGTTCCCCGACCTAGCCGTCTCCACTCGAGAGGTATCACGAGGGTCCCGCCCACATCCAGAGGAGCCCCGTTTCCGCCTCGTAGCTCGAGATGAGGGATCCTTTCCCTGCTTCGTCGGGAAAGAGTTCCCGGCGTTCCCGTCGCATCTCAAGAGGAGGCCCTCTCTACAGGAACGGCGAGAGGAACTCCAGGGTCGTGCCACCATTCCAAGAGTCCCCCAGATGTCTCAGTCCATTCCAGAGGAACCTCTTTTCCCTTCACCGGCTCGTCTTTCACGCCGAGGATCGACTCACACCAAGGTGGCACGTGGCACAGCCCTGTGGGAAAGCCTCGTGGGAAAGCCTCGAGGGACAGCCTCGAGGGAAAGCCACAGATCCCTTGATCCACGTGACAGGAAGCGTGACACTACTGCTGCAGCTCGGGAGGAAAGCGCACGTGCATGCCCCCAGTCGAGACGAGGCCTGACTCCCCTGGGGAGACTCAGAAGCACCCCAAGATCCATGCAACACAGGAGAGGAATCCTCAGGTTCCGGCCCCGACTCCACACAAGGACTGAGGCCCCGGCATGGACGGGAGAGGAATCCCGAGAGGTCCCCTAGCAACTCGCATGGGGACTGGCCTTTCCTGAGGCCACCAGAGCGGGTCCCTGAGGTCCCCGTCGTAACTCGAGAAGACCTGCCGCAACTCGAGAAAATCCAGGAGGTTCTCCCCTCCAGGCGAGATGAGGCCCATTTCCGCTGAGGCGTCTCGAGGCTGATCACACCTCCCCTCTGGAACTTCGAAAGGGTCCTTCACACCCTTGGTGCAAATCAAGAAGTTCCCCGACCTAGCCGTCTCCACTCGAGAGGAATCACGAGGGTCCCGCCCACATCCAGAGGAGCCCCGTTTCCGCCTCGTAGCTCGAGATGAGGGATCCTTTCCCTGCTTCGTCGGGAAAGAGTTCCCGGCGTTCCCGTCGCATCTCAAGAGGAGGCCCTCTCAACAGGAACGGCGAGAGGAAATCCAGGGTCGTGCCACCATTCCAAGAGTCCCCCAGATGTCTCAGTCCATTACAGAGGAACCTCTTTTCCCTTCACCGGCTCGTCTTTCACGCCGAGGATCGACTCACACCAAGGTGGCACGTGGCACAGCCCTGTGGGAAAGCCTCGTGGGAAAGCCTCGAGGGACAGCCTCGAGGGAAAGCCACAGATCCCTTGATCCACGTGACAGGAAGCGTGACACTACTGCTGCAGCTCGGGACGAAATCGCACGTGCATGCCCCCATTCGAGACGAGGCCTGACTCCCCTGGGGAGACTCAGAAGCACCCCAAGATCCATGGCAACACTGGAGAGGAATCCTCAGGTTCCGGCCCCGACTCCACACAAGGACTGAGGCCCCGGCATGGACGGGAGAGGAATCCCGAGAGGGCCCCTAGCAACTCGCATGGGGACTGGCCTTTCCTGAGGCCACCAGAGCGGGTCCCTGAGGTCCCCGTCGTAACTCGAGAAGACCTGCCGCAACTCGAGAAAATCCAGGAGGTTCTCCCCTCCAGGCGAGATGAGGCCCATTTCCGCTGAGGCGTCTCGAGGCTGATCACACCTCCCCTCTGGAACTTCGAAAGGGTCCTTCACACCCTTGGTGCAAATCAAGAAGTTCCCCGACCTAGCCGTCTCCACTCGAGAGGAATCACGAGGGTCACGCCCACATCCAGAGGAGCCCCGTTTCTGCCTCGTAGCTCGAGATGAGGGATCCTTTCCCTGCTTCGTCGGGAAAGAGTTCCCGGCGTTCCCGTCGCATCTCAAGAGGAGGCCCTCTCAACAGGAACGGCGAGAGGAACTCCAGGGTCGTGCCACCATTCCAAGAGTCCCCCAGATGTCTCAGTCCATTCCAGAGGAACCTCTTTTCCCTTCACCGGCTCGTCTTTCACGCCGAGGATCGACTCACACCAAGGTGGCACGTGGCACAGCCCTGTGGGAAAGCCTCGTGGGAAAGCCTCGAGGGACAGCCTCGAGGGAAAGCCACAGATCCCTTGATCCACGTGACAGGAAGCGTGACACTACTGCTGCAGCTCGGGACGAAATCGCACGTGCATGCCCCCATTCGAGACGAGGCCTGACTCCCCTGGGGAGACTCAGAAGCACCCCAAGATCCATGGCAACACTGGAGAGGAATCCTCAGGTTCCGGCCCCGACTCCACACAAGGACTGAGGCCACGGCATGGACGGGAGAGGAATCCCGAGAGGGCCCCTAGCAACTCGCATGGGGACTGGCCTTTCCTGAGGCCACCAGAGCGGTTCCCTGAGGTCCCCGTCGTAACTCGAGAAGACCTGCCGCAACTCGAGAAAATCTAGGAGGTTCTCCCCTCCAGGCGAGATGAGGCCCATTTCCGCTGAGGCGTCTCGAGGCTGATCACACCTCACCTCTGGAACTTCGAAAGGGTCCTTCACACCCTTGGTGCAAATCAAGAAGTTCCCCGACCTAGCCGTCTCCACTCGAGAGGAATCACGAGGGTCCCGCCCACATCCAGAGGAGCCCGGTTTCCGCCTCGTAGCTCGAGATGAGGGATCCTTTCCCTGCTTCGTCGGGAAAGAGTTCCCGGCGTTCCCGTCGCATCTCAAGAGGAGGCCCTCTCAACAGGAACGGCGAGAGGAACTCCAGGGTCGTGCCACCATTCCAAGAGTCCCCCAGATGTCTCAGTCCATTCCAGAGGAACCTCTTTTCCCTTCACCGGCTCGTCTTTCACGCCGAGGATCGACTCACACCAAGGTGGCACGTGGCACAGCCCTGTGGGAAAGCCTCGTGGGAAAGCCTCGAGGGACAGCCTCGAGGGAAAGCCACAGATCCCTTGATCCACGTGACAGGAAGCGTGACACTACTGCTGCAGCTCGGGAGGAAAGCGCACGTGCATGCCCCCACTCGAGACGAGGCCTGACTCCCCTGGGGAGACTCAGAAGCTCCCCAAGATCCATGGCAACACTGGAGAGGAATCCTCAGGGTCCGGCCCCGACTCCACACAAGGACTGAGGCCCCGGCATGGACGGGAGAGGAATCCCGAGAGGTCCCCTAGCAACTCGCATGGGGACTGGCCTTTCCTGAGGCCACCAGAGCGGGTCCCTGAGGTCCCCGTCGTAACTCGAGAAGACCTGCCGCAACTCGAGAAAATCCAAGAGGTTCTCCCCTCCAGGCGAGATGAGGCCCATTTCCGCTGAGGCGTCTCGAGGCTGATCACACCTCCCCTCTGGAACTTCGAAAGGGTCCTTCACACCCTTGGTGCAAATCAAGAAGTTCCCCGACATAGCCGTCTCCACTCGAGAGGAATCACGAGGGTCCCGCCCACATCCAGAGGAGCCCCGTTTCCGCCTCGTAGCTCGAGATGAGGGATCCTTTCCCTGCTTCGTCGGGAAAGAGTTCCCGGCGTTCCCGTCGCATCTCAAGAGGAGGCCCTCTCTACAGGAACGGCGAGAGGAACTCCAGGGTCGTGCCACCATTCCAAGAGTCCCCCAGATGTCTCAGTCCATTCCAGAGGAACCTCTTTTCCCTTCACCGGCTCGTCTTTCACGCCGAGGATCGACTCACACCAAGGTGGCACGTGGCACAGCCCTGTGGGAATGCCTCGTGGGAAAGCCTCGAGGGACAGCCTCGAGGGAAAGCCACAGATCCCTTGATCCACGTGACAGGAAGCGTGACACTACTGCTGCAGCTCGGGAGGAAAGCGCACGTGCATGCCCCCAGTCGAGACGAGGCCTGACTCCCCTGGGGAGACTCAGAAGCACCCCAAGATCCATGGCAACACAGGAGAGGAATCCTCAGGTTCCGGCCCCGACTCCACACAAGGACTGAGGCCCCGGCATGGACGGGAGAGAAATCCCGAGAGGTCCCCTAGCAACTCGCATGGGGACTGGCCTTTCCTGAGGCCACCAGAGCGGGTCCCTGAGGTCCCCGTCGTAACTCGAGAAGACCTGCCACAACTCGAGAAAATCCAGGAGGTTCTCCCCTCCAGGCGAGATGAGGCCCATTTCCGCTGAGGCGTCTCGAGGCTGATCACACCTCCCCTCTGGAACTTCGAAAGGGTCCTTCACACCCTTGGTGCAAATCAAGAAGTCCCCCGACATACCCGTCTCCACTCGAGAGGAATCACGAGGGTCCCGCCCACATCCAGAGGAGCCCCGTTTCCGCCTCGTAGCTCGAGATGAGGGATCCTTTCCCTGCTTCGTCGGGAAAGAGTTCCCGGCGTTCCCGTCGCATCTCAAGAGGAGGCCCTCTCTACAGGAACGGCGAGAGAAACTCCAGTGTCGTGCCACCATTCCAAGAGTCCCCCAGAAGTCTCAGTCCATTCCAGAGGAACGTCTTTTCCCTTCACCGGCTCGTCTTTCACGCCGAGGATCGACTCACACCAAGGTGGCACGTGGCACAGCCCTGTGGGAAAGCCTCGTGGGAAAGCCTCGAGGGACAGCCTCGAGGGAAAGCCACAGATCCCTTGATCCACGTAACAGGAAGCGTGACACTACTGCTGCAGCTCGGGAGGAAAGCGCACGTGCATGCCCCCAGTCGAGACGAGGCCTGACTCCCCTGGCGAGACTCAGAAGCACCCCAAGATCCATGGCAACACAGGAGAGGAATCCTCAGGTTCCGGCCCCGACTCCACACAAGGACTGAGGCCCCGGCATGGACGGGAGAGAAATCCCGAGATGTCCCCTAGCAACTCGCATGGGGACTGGCCTTTCCTGAGGCCACCAGAGCGGGTCCCTGAGGTCCCCGTCGTAACTCGAGAAGACCTGCCGCAACTCGAGAAAATCCAGGAGGTTCTCCCCTCCAGGCGAGATGAGGCCCATTTCCGCTGAGGCGTCTCGAGGCTGATCACACCTCCCCTCTGGAACTTCGAAAGGGTCCTTCACACCCTTGGTGCAAATCAAGAAGTTCCCCGACATACCCGTCTCCACTCGAGAGGAATCACGAGGGTCCCGCCCACATCCAGAGGAGCCCCGTTTCCGCCTCGTAGCTCGAGATGAGGGATCCTTTCCCTGCTTCGTCGGGAAAGAGTTCCCGGCGTTCCCGTCGCATCTCAAGAGGAGGCCCTCTCAACAGGAACGGCGAGAGGAACTCCAGGGTCGTGCCACCATTCCAAGAGTCCCCCAGAAGTCTCAGTCCATTCCAGAGGAACGTCTTTTCCCTTCACCGGCTCGTCTTTCACGCCGAGGATCGACTCACACCAAGGTGGCACGTGGCACAGCCCTGTGGGAAAGCCTCGTGGGAAAGCCTCGAGGGACAGCCTCGAGGGAAAGCCACAGATCCCTTGATCCACGTGACAGGAAGCGTGACACTACTGCTGCAGCTCGGGAGGAAAGCGCACGTGCATGCCCCCAGTCGAGACGAGGCCTGACTCCCCTGGGGAGACTCAGAAGCACCCCAAGATCCATGGCAACACAGGAGAGGAATCCTCCGGTTCCGGCCCCGACTCCACACAAGGACTGAGGCCCCGGCATGGACGGGAGAGAAATCCCGAGAGGTCCCCTAGCAACTCGCATGGGGACTGGCCTTTCCTGAGGCCACCAGAGCGGGTCCCTGAGGTCCCCGTCGTAACTCGAGAAGACCTGCCGCAACTCGAGAAAATCCAGGAGGTTCTCCCCTCCAGGCGAGATGAGGCCCATTTCCGCTGAGGCGTCTCGAGGCTGATCACACCTCCCCTCTGGAACTTCGAAAGGGTCCTTCACACCCTTGGTGCAAATCAAGAAGTCCCCCGACCTAGCCGTCTCCACTCGAGAGGAATCACGAGGGTCCCGCCCACATCCAGAGGAGCCCCGTTTCCGCCTCGTAGCTCGAGATGAGGGATCCTTTCCCTGCTTCGTCGGGAAAGAGTTCCCGGCGTTCCCGTCGCATCTCAAGAGGAGGCCCTCTATACAGGAACGGCGAGAGGAACTCCAGGGTCGTGCCACCATTCCAAGAGTCCCCCAGATGTCTCAGTCCATTCCAGAGGAACCTCTTTTCCCTTCACCGGCTCGTCTTTCACGCCGAGGATCGACTCACACCAAGGTGGCACGTGGCACAGCCCTGTGGGAAAGCCTCGTGGGAAAGCCTCGAGGGACAGCCTCGAGGGAAAGCCACAGATCCCTTGATCCACGTGACAGGAAGCATGACACTACTGCTGCAGCTCGGGAGGAAAGCGCACGTGCATGCCCCCAGTCGAGACGAGGCCTGACTCCCCTGGGGAGACTCAGAAGCACCCCAAGATCCATGCAACACAGGACAGGAATCCTCAGGTTCCGGCCCCGACTCCACACAAGGACTGAGGCCCCGGCATGGACGGGAGAGGAATCCCGAGAGGTCCCCTAGCAACTCGCATGGGGACTGGCCTTTCCTGAGGCCACCAGAGCGGGTCCCTGAGGTCCCCGTCGTAACTCGAGAAGACCTGCCGCAACTCGAGAAAATCCAGGAGGTTCTCCCCTCCAGGCGAGATGAGGCCCATTTCCGCTGAGGCGTCTCGAGGCTGATCACACCTCCCCTCTGGAACTTCGAAAGGGTCCTTCACACCCTTGGTGCAAATCAAGAAGTTCCCCGACCTAGCCGTCTCCACTCGAGAGGAATCACGAGGGTCCCGCCCACATCCAGAGGAGCCCCGTTTCCGCCTCGTAGCTCGAGATGAGGGATCCTTTCCCTGCTTCGTCGGGAAAGAGTTCCCGGCGTTCCCGTCGCATCTCAAGAGGAGGCCCTCTCAACAGGAACGGCGAGAGGAACTCCAGGGTCGTGCCACCATTCCAAGAGTCCCCCAGATGTCTCAGTCCATTCCAGAGGAACCTCTTTTCCCTTCACCGGCTCGTCTTTCACGCCGAGGATCGACTCACACCAAGGTGGCACGTGGCACAGCCCTGTGGGAAAGCCTCGTGGGAAAGCCTCGAGGGACAGCCTCGAGGGAAAGCCACAGATCCCTTGATCCACGTGACAGGAAGCGTGACACTACTGCTGCAGCTCGGGACGAAAGCGCACGTGCATGCCCCCATTCGAGACGAGGCCTGACTCCCCTGGGGAGACTCAGAAGCACCCCAAGATCCATGGCAACACTGGAGAGGAATCCTCAGGTTCCGGCCCCGACTCCACACAAGGACTGAGGCCCCGGCATGGACGGGAGAGGAATCCCGAGAGGTCCCCTAGCAACTCGCATGGGGACTGGCCTTTCCTGAGGCCACCAGAGCGGGTCCCTGAGGTCCCCGTCGTAACTCGAGAAGACCTGCCGCAACTCGAGAAAATCCAGGAGGTTCTCCCCTCCAGGCGAGATGAGGCCCATTTCCGCTGAGGCGTCTCGAGGCTGATCACACCTCCCCTCTGGAACTTCGAAAGGGTCCTTCACACCCTTGGTGCAAATCAAGAAGTTCCCCGACCTAGCCGTCTCCACTCGAGAGGAATCACGAGGGTCCCGCCCACATCCAGAGGAGCCCCGTTTCCGCCTCGTAGCTCGAGATGAGGGATCCTTTCACTGCTTCGTCGGGAAAGAGTTCCCGGCGTTCCCGTCGCATCTCAAGAGGAGGCCCTCTCAACAGGAACGGCGAGAGGAACTCCAGGGTCGTGCCACCATTCCAAGAGTCCCCCAGATGTCTCAGTCCATTCCAGAGGAACCTCTTTTCCCTTCACCGGCTCGTCTTTCACGCCGAGGATCGACTCTCACCAAGGTGGCACGTGGCACAGCCCTGTGGGAAAGCCTCGTGGGAAAGCCTCGAGGGACAGCCTCGAGGGAAAGCCACAGATCCCTTGATCCACGTGACAGGAAGCGTGACACTACTGCTGCAGCTCGGGAGGAAAGCGCACGTGCATGCCCCCATTCGAGACGAGGCCTGACTCCCCTGGGGAGACTCAGAAGCACCCCAAGATCCATGGCAACACTGGAGAGGAATCCTCAGGTTCCGGCCCCGACTCCACACAAGGACTGAGGCCCCGGCATGGACGGGAGAGGAATCCCGAGAGGTCCCCTAGCAACTCGCATGGGGACTGGCCTTTCCTGAGGCCACCAGAGCGGGTCCCTGAGGTCCCCGTCGTAACTCGAGAAGACCTGCCGCAACTCGAGAAAATCCAGGAGGTTCTCCCCTCCAGGCGAGATGAGGCCCATTTCCGCTGAGGCGTCTCGAGGCTGATCACACCTCACCTCTGGAACTTGGAAAGGCTCCTTCACACCCTTGGTGCAAATCAAGAAGTTCCCCGACATAGCCGTCTCCACTCGAGAGGAATCACGAGGGTCCCGCCCACATCCAGAGGAGCCCCGTTTCCGCCTCGTAGCTCGAGATGAGGGATCCTTTCCCTGCTTCGTCGGGAAAGAGTTCCCGGCCTTCCCGTCGCATCTCAAGAGGAGGCCCTCTCAACAGGAACGGCGAGAGGAACTCCAGGGTCGTGCCACCATTCCAAGAGTCCCCCAGATGTCTCAGTCCATTCCAGAGGAACCTCTTTTCCCTTCACCGGCTCGTCTTTCACGCCGAGGATCGACTCACACCAAGGTGGCACGTGGCATGCCCTGTGGGAAAGCCTCGTGGAAAGCCTCGAGGGACAGCCTCGAGGGAAAGCCACAGATCCCTTGATCCACGTGACAGGAAGCGTGACACTACTGCTGCAGCTCGGGAGGAAAGCGCACGTGCATGCCCCCAGTCGAGACGAGGCCTGACTCCCCTGGGGAGACTCAGAAGCACCCCAAGATCCATGGCAACACTGGAAAGGAATCCTCAGGTTCCGGCCCCGACTCCACACAAGGACTGAGGCCCCGGCATGGACGGGAGAGGAATCCCGAGAGGGCCCCTAGCAACTCGCATGGGGACTGGCCTTTCCTGAGGCCAGCAGAGCGGGTCCCTGAGGTCCCCGTCGTAACTCGAGAAGACCTGCCGCAACTCGAGAAAATCCAGGAGGTTCTCCCCTCCAGGCGAGATGAGGCCCATTTCCGCTGAGGCGTCTCGAGGCTGATCACACCTCCCCTCTGGAACTTCGAAAGGGTCCTTCACACCCTTGGTGCAAATCAAGAAGTTCCCCGACCTAGCCGTCTCCACTCGAGAGGAATCACGAGGGTCCCGCCCACATCCAGAGGAGCCCGGTTTCCGCCTCCTGGCTCGAGATGAGGGATCCTTTCCCTGCTTCGTCGGGAAAGAGTTCCCGGCCTTCCCGTCGCATCTCAAGAGGAGGCCCTCTATACAGGAACGGCGAGAGGAACTCCAGGGTCGTGCCACCATTCCAAGAGTCCCCCAGATGTCTCAGTCCATTCCAGAGGAACCTCTTTTCCCTTCACCGGCTCGTCTTTCACGCCGAGGATCGACTCACACCAAGGTGGCACGTGGCACAGCCCTGTGGGAAAGCCTCGTGGGAAAGCCTCGAGGGACAGCCTCGAGGGAAAGCCACAGATCCCTTGATCCACGTGACAGGAAGCGTGACACTACTGCTGCAGCTCGGGAGGAAAGCGCACGTGCATGCCCCCAGTCGAGACGAGGCCTGACTCCCCTGGGGAGACTCAGAAGCACCCCAAGATCCATGCAACACAGGACAGGAATCCTCAGGTTCTGGCCCCGAATCCACACAAGGACTGAGGCCCCGGCATGGACGGGAGAGGAATCCCGAGAGGTCCACTAGCAACTCGCATGGGGACTGGCCTTTCCTGAGGCCACCAGAGCGGGTCCCTGAGGTCCCCGTCGTAACTCGAGAAGACCTGCCGCAACTCGAGAAAATCCAGGAGGTTCTCCCCTCCAGGCGAGATGAGGCCCATTTCCGCTGAGGCGTCTCGAGGCTGATCACACCTCCCCTCTGGAACTTCGAAAGGGTCCTTCACACCCTTGGTGCAAATCAAGAAGTTCCCCGACCTAGCCGTCTCCACTCGAGAGGAATCACGAGGGTCCCGCCCACATCCAGAGGAGCCCCGTTTCCGCCTCGTAGCTCGAGATGAGGGATCCTTTCCCTGCTTCGTCGGTAAAGAGTTCCCGGCGTTCCCGTCGCATCTCAAGAGGAGGCCCTCTCAACAGGAACGGCGAGAGGAACTCCAGGGTCGTGCCACCATTCCAAGAGTCCCCCAGATGTCTCAGTCCATTCCAGAGGAACCACTTTTCCCTTCACCGGCTCGTCTTTCACGCCGAGGATCGACTCACACCAAGGTGGCACGTGGCACAGCCCTGTGGGAAAGCCTCGTGGGAAAGCCTCGAGGGACAGCCTCGAGGGAAAGCCACAGATCCCTTGATCCACGTGACAGGAAGCGTGACACTACTGCTGCAGCTCGGGAGGAAAGCGCACGTGCATGCCCCCATTCGAGACGAGGCCTGACTCCCCTGGGGAGACTCAGAAGCACCCCAAGATCCATGGCAACACTGGAGAGGAATCCTCATGTTCCGGCCCCGACTCCACACAAGGACTGAGGCCCCGGCATGGACGGGAGAGGAATCCCGAGAGGTCCCCTAGCAACTCGCATGGGGACTGGCCTTTCCTGAGGCCACCAGAGCGGGTCCCTGAGGTCCCCGTCGTAACTCGAGAAGACCTGCCGCAACTCGAGAAAATCCAGGAGGTTCTCCCCTCCAGGCGAGATGAGGCCCATTTCCGCTGAGGCGTCTCGAGGCTGATCACACCTCACCTCTGGAACTTGGAAAGGCTCCTTCACACCCTTGGTGCAAATCAAGAAGTTCCCCGACATAGCCGTCTCCACTCGAGAGGAATCACGAGGGTCCCGCCCACATCCAGAGGAGCCCCGTTTCCGCCTCGTAGCTCGAGATGAGGGATCCTTTCCCTGCTTCGTCGGGAAAGAGTTCCCGGCCTTCCCGTCGCATCTCAAGAGGAGGCCCTCTCAACAGGAACGGCGAGAGGAACTCCAGGGTCGTGCCACCATTCCAAGAGTCCCCCAGATGTCTCAGTCCATTCCAGAGGAACCTCTTTTCCCTTCACCGGCTCGTCTTTCACGCCGAGGATCGACTCACACCAAGGTGGCACGTGGAACAGCCCTGTGGGAAAGCCTCGTGGGAAAGCCTCGAGGGACAGCCTCGAGGGAAAGACACAGATCGCTTGATCCACGTGACAGGAAGCGTGACACTACTGCTGCAGCTCGGGAGGAAAGCGCACGTGCATGCCCCCACTCGAGACGAGGCCTGACTCCCCTGAGGAGACTCAGAAGCACCCCAAGATCCATGGCAACACTGGAGAGGAATCCTCAGGTTCCGGCCCCGACTCCACACAAGGACTGAGGCCCCGGCATGGACGGGAGAGGAATCCCGAGAGGGCCCATAGCAACTCGCATGGGGACTGGCCTTTCCTGAGGCCACCAGAGCGGGTCCCTGAGGTCCCCGTCGTAACTCGAGAAGACCTGCCGCAACTCGAGAAAATCCAGGAGGTTCTCCCCTCCAGGCGAGATGAGGCCCATTTCCGCTGAGGCGTCTCGAGGCTGATCACACCTCCCCTCTGGAACTTCGAAAGGGTCCTTCACACCCTTGGTGCAAATCAAGAAGTTCCCCGACCTAGCCGTCTCCACTCGAGAGGAATCACGAGGGTCCCGCCCACATCCAGAGGAGCCCCGTTTCCGCCTCGTATCTCGAGATGAGGGATCCTTTCCCTGCTTCGTCGGGAAAGAGTTCCCGGCCTTCCCGTCGCATCTCAAGAGGAGGCCCTCTCAACAGGAACGGAGAGAGGAACTCCAGTGTCGTGCCACCATTCCAAGAGTCCCCCAGATATCTCAGTCCATTCCAGAGGAACCTCTTTTCCCTTCACCGGCTCGTCTTTCACGCCGAGGATCGACTCACACCAAGGTGGCACGTGGCATGCCCTGTGGGAAAGCCTCGTGGAAAGCCTCGAGGGACAGCCTCGAAGGAAAAACACAGATCCCTTGATCCACGTGACAGGAAGCGTGACACTACTGCTGCAGCTCGGGAGGAAAGCGCACGTGCATGCCCCCACTAGAGACGAGGCCTGACTCCCCTGGGGAGACTCAGAAGCACCCCAAGATCCATGGCAACACTGGAAAGGAATCCTCAGGTTCCGGCCCCGACTCCACACAAGGACTGAGGCCCCGGCATGGACGGGAGAGGAATCCCGAGAGGGCCCCTAGCAACTCGCATGGGGACTGGCCTTTCCTGAGGCCAGCAGAGCGGGTCCCTGAGGTCCCCGTCGTAACTCGAGAAGACCTGCCGCAACTCGAGAAAATCCAGGAGGTTCTCCCCTCCAGGCGAGATGAGGCCCATTTCCGCTGAGGCGTCTCGAGGCTGATCACACCTCCCCTCTGGAACTTCGAAAGGGTCCTTCACACCCTTGGTGCAAATCAAGAAGTTCCCCGACCTAGCCGTCTCCACTCGAGAGGAATCACGAGGGTCCCGCCCACATCCAGAGGAGCCCCGTTTCCGCCTCGTAGCTCGAGATGAGGGATCCTTTCCCTGCTTCGTCGGGAAAGAGTTCCCGGCGTTCCCGTCGCATCTCAAGAGGAGGCCCTCTCAACAGGAACGGCGAGAGGAACTCCAGGGTCGTGCCACCATTCCAAGAGTCCCCCAGATGTCTCAGTCCATTCCAGAGGAACCACTTTTCCCTTCACCGGCTCGTCTTTCACGCCGAGGATCGACTCACACCAAGGTGGCACGTGGCACAGCCCTGTGGGAAAGCCTCGTGGGAAAGCCTCGAGGGACAGCCTCGAGGGAAAGCCACAGATCCCTTGATCCACGTGACAGGAAGCGTGACACTACTGCTGCAGCTCGGGAGGAAAGCGCACGTGCATGCCCCCATTCGAGACGAGGCCTGACTCCCCTGGGGAGACTCAGAAGCACCCCAAGATCCATGGCAACACTGGAGAGGAATCCTCAGGTTCCGGCCCCGACTCCACACAAGGACTGAGGCCCCGGCATGGACGGGAGAGGAATCCCGAGAGGTCCCCTAGCAACTCGCATGGGGACTGGCCTTTCCTGAGGCCACCAGAGCGGGTCCCTGAGGTCCCCGTCGTAACTCGAGAAGACCTGCCGCAACTCGAGAAAATCCAGGAGGTTCTCCCCTCCAGGCGAGATGAGGCCCATTTCCGCTGAGGCGTCTCGAGGCTGATCACACCTCACCTCTGGAACTTGGAAAGGCTCCTTCACACCCTTGGTGCAAATCAAGAAGTTCCCCGACATAGCCGTCTCCACTCGAGAGGAATCACGAGGGTCCCACCCACATCCAGAGGAGCCCCGTTTCCGCCTCGTAGCTCGAGATGAGGGATCCTTTCCCTGCTTCGTCGGGAAAGAGTTCCCGGCCTTCCCGTCGCATCTCAAGAGGAGGCCCTCTCAACAGGAACGGCGAGAGGAACTCCAGGGTCGTGCCACCATTCCAAGAGTCCCCCAGATGTCTCAGTCCATTCCAGAGGAACCTCTTTTCCCTTCACCGGCTCGTCTTTCACGCCGAGGATCGACTCACACCAAGGTGGCACGTGGAACAGCCCTGTGGGAAAGCCTCGTGGGAAAGCCTCGAGAGACAGCCTCGAGGGAAAGACACAGATCGCTTGATCCACGTGACAGGAAGCGTGACACTACTGCTGCAGCTCGGGAGGAAAGCGCACGTGCATGCCCCCACTCGAGACGAGGCCTGACTCCCCTGAGGAGACTCAGAAGCACCCCAAGATCCATGGCAACACTGGAGAGGAATCCTCAGGTTCCGGCCCCGACTCCACACAAGGACTGAGGCCCCGGCATGGACGGGAGAGGAATCCCGAGAGGGCCCATAGCAACTCGCATGGGGACTGGCCTTTCCTGAGGCCACCAGAGCGGGTCCCTGAGGTCCCCGTCGTAACTCGAGAAGACCTGCCGCAACTCGAGAAAATCCAGGAGGTTCTCCCCTCCAGGCGAGATGAGGCCCATTTCCGCTGAGGCGTCTCGAGGCTGATCACACCTCACCTCTGGAACTTCGAAAGGGTCCTTCACACCCTTGGTGCAAATCAAGAAGTTCCCCGACCTAGCCGTCTCCACGCGAGAGGAATCACGAGGGTCCCGCCCACATCCAGAGGAGCCCCGTTTCCGCCTCGTAGCTCGAGATGAGGGATCCTTTCCCTGCTTCGTCGGGAAAGAGTTCCCGGCCTTCCCGTCGCATCTCAAGAGGAGGCCCTCTCAACAGGAACGGAGAGAGGAACTCCAGGGTCGTGCCACCATTCCAAGAGTCCCCCAGATATCTCAGTCCATTCCAGAGGAACCTCTTTTCCCTTCACCGGCTCGTCTTTCACGCCGAGGATCGACTCACACCAAGGTGGCACGTGGCATGCCCTGTGGGAAAGCCTCGTGGAAAGCCTCGAGGGACAGCCTCGAAGGAAAAACACAGATCCCTTGATCCACGTGACAGGAAGCGTGACACTACTGCTGCAGCTCGGGAGGAAAGCGCACGTGCATGCCCCCACTCGAGACGAGGCCTGACTCCCCTGGGGAGACTCAGAAGCACCCCAAGATCCATGGCAACACTGGAAAGGAATCCTCAGGTTCCGGCCCCGACTCCACACAAGGACTGAGGCCCCGGCATGGACGGGAGAGGAATCCCGAGAGGGCCCCTAGCAACTCGCATGGGGACTGGCCTTTCCTGAGGCCAGCAGAGCGGGTCCCTGAGGTCCCCGTCGTAACTCGAGAAGACCTGCCGCAACTCGAGAAAATCCAGGAGGTTCTCCCCTCCAGGCGAGATGAGGCCCATTTCCGCTGAGGCGTCTCGAGGCTGATCACACCTCACCTCTGGTACTTCGAAAGGGTCCTTCACACCCTTGGTGCAAATCAAGAAGTTCCCCGACCTAGCCGTCTCCACTCGAGAGGAATCACGAGGGTCCCGCCCACATCCAGAGGAGCCCCGTTTCCGCCTCCTGGCTCGAGATGAGGGATCCTTTCCCTGCTTCGTCGGGAAAGAGTTCCCGGCCTTCCCGTCGCATCTCAAGAGGAGGCCCTCTCAACAGGAACGGCGAGAGGAACTCCAGGGTCGTGCCACCATTCCAAGTGTCCCCCAGATGTCTCAGTCCATTCCAGAGGAACCTCTTTTCCCTTCACCGGCTCGTCTTTCACGCCGAGGATCGACTCACACCAAGGTGGCACGTGGCACAGCCCTGTGGGAAAGCCTCGTGGGAAAGCCTCGAGGGACAGCCTCGAGGGAAAGCCACAGATCCCTTGATCCACGTGACAGGAAGCGTGACACTACTGCTGCAGCTCGGGAGGAAAGCGCACGTGCATGCCCCCACTCGAGACGAGGCCTGACTCCCCTGAGGAGACTCAGAAGCACCCCAAGATCCATGGCAACACTGGAGAGGAATCCTCAGGTTCCGGCCCCGACTCCACACAAGGACTGAGGCCCCGGCATGGACGGGAGAGGAATCCAGAGAGGGCCCCTAGCAACTCGCATGGGGACTGGCCTTTCCTGAGGCCAGCAGAGCGGGTCCCTGAGGTCCCCGTCGTAACTCGAGAAGACCTGCCGCAACTCGGGAAAATCCAGGAGGTTCTCCCCTCCAGGCGAGATGAGGCCCATTTCCGCTGAGGCGTCTCGAGGCTGATCACACCTCACCTCTGGAACTTCGAAAGGGTCCTTCACACCCTTGGTGCAAATCAAGAAGTTCCCCGACATACCCGTCTCCACTCGAGAGGAATCACGAGGGTCCCGCCCACATCCAGAGGAGCCCCGTTTCCGCCTCGTAGCTCGAGATGAGGGATCCTTTCCCTGCTTCGTCGGGAAAGAGTTCCCGGCGATCCCGTCGCATCTCAAGACGAGGCCCTCTCAACAGGAACGGCGAGAGGAACTACAGGGTCGTGCCACCATTCCAAGAGTCCCCCAGATGTCTCAGTCCATTGCAGAGGAACCTCTTTTCCCTTCAACGGCTCGTCTTTCACGCCGAGGATCGACTCACACCAAGGTGGCACGTGGCACAGCCCTGTGGGAAAGCCTCGTGGGAAAGCCTCGAGGGACAGCCTCGAGGGAAAGCCACAGATCCCTTGATCCACGTGACAGGAAGCGTGACACTACTGCTGCAGCTCGGGAGGCAAGCGCACGTGCATGCCCCCACACGAGACGAGGCCTGACTCCCCTGGGGAGACTCAGAAGCACCCCAAGATCCATGGCAACACTGGAGAGGAATCCTCAGGTTCCGGCCCCGACTCCACACAAGGACTGAGGCCCCGGCATGGACGGGAGAGGAATCCCGAGAGGGCCCCTAGCAACTCGCATGGGGACTGGCCTTTCCTGAGGCCACCAGAGCGGGTCCCTGAGGTCCCCGTCGTAACTCGAGAAGACCTGCCGCAACTCGAGAAAATCCAGGAGGTTCTCCCCTCCAGGCGAGATGAGGCCCATTTCCGCTGAGGCGTCTCGAGGCTGATCACACCTCACCTCTGGAACTTCGAAAGGCTCCTTCACACCCTTGGTGCAAATCAAGAAGTTCCCCGACATACCCGTCTCCACTCGAGAGGAATCACGAGGGTCCCGCCCACATCCAGAGGAGCCCCGTTTCCGCCTCGTAGCTCGAGATGCGGGATCCTTTCCCTACTTCGTCGGGAAAGAGTTCCCGGCCTTCCCGTCGCATCTCAAGAGGAGGCCCTCTCAACAGGAACGGCGAGAGGAACTCCAGGGTCGTGAAACCATTCCAAGAGTCCCCCAGATGTCTCAGTCCATTCCAGAGGAACCTCTTTTCCCTTCACCGGCTCGTCTTTCACGCCGAGGATCGACTCACACCAAGGTGGCACGTGGCACAGCCCTGTGGGAAAGCCTCGTGGGAAAGCCTTGAGGGACAGCCTCGAGGGAAAGCCACAGATCCCTTGATCCACGTGACAGGAAGCGTGACACTACTGCTGCAGCTCGGGAGGAAAGCGCACGTGCATGCCCCCACTCGAGACGAGGCCTGACTCCCCTGGGGAGACTCAGAAGCACCCCAAGATCCATGGCAACACTGGAGAGGAATCCTCAGGTTCCGGCCCCGACTCCACACAAGGACTGAGGCTCCGGCATGGACGGGAGAGGAATCCCGAGAGGTCCCCTAGCAACTCGCATGGGGACTGGCCTATCCTGAGGCCACCAGAGCGGGTCCCTGAGGTCCCCGTCGTAACTCGAGAAGACCTGCCGCAACTCGAGAAAATCCAGGAGGTTCTCCCCTCCAGGCGCGATGAGGCCCATTTCCGCTGAGGCGTCTCGAGGCTGATCACACCTCCCCTCTGGAACTTCGAAAGGGTCCTTCACACCCTTGGTGCAAATCAAGAAGTTCCCCGACATACCCGTCTCCACTCGAGAGGAATCACGAGGGTCCCGTCCACATCCAGAGGAGCCCCGTTTCCGCCTCGTAGCTCGAGATGAGGGATCCTTTCCCTGCTTCGTCCGGAAAGAGTTCCTGGCGTTCCCGTCGCATCTCAAGAAGAGGCCCTCTCTACAGGAAGGGCGAGAGGAACTCCAGGGTCGTGCCACCATTCCAAGAGTCCCCCAGATGTCTCAGTCCATTCCAGAGGAACCTCTTTTCCCTTCACCGGCTCGTCTTTCACGCCGAGGATCGACTCACACCAAGGTGGCACGTGGCACAGCCCTGTGGGAAAGCCTCGTGGGAAAGCCTCGAGGGACAGCCTCGAGGGAAAGCCACAGATCCCTTGATCCACGTGACAGGAAGCGTGACACTACTCCTGCAGCTCGGGAGGAAAGCGTACCTGCATGCCCACACTCGAGACGAGCCTGACTCCCCTGGGGAGACTCAGAAGCACCCCAAGATCCATGGCAACACTGGAGAGGAATCCTCAGGTTCCGGCCCCGACTCCACACAAGGACTGAGGCCCCGGCATGGACGGGAGAGGAATCCCGAGAGGGCCCCTAGCAACTCGCATGGGGACTGGCCTTTCCTGAGGCCAGCAGAGCGGGTCCCTGAGGTCCCCGTCGTAACTCGAGAAGACCTGCCGCAACTCGAGAAAATCCAGGAGGTTCTCCCCTCCAGGCGCGATGAGGCCCATTTCCGCTGAGGCGTCTCGAGGCTGATCACACCTCCCCTCTGGAACTTCGAAAGGGTCCTTCACACCCTTGGTGCAAATCAAGAAGTTCCCCGACATACCCGTCTCCACTCGAGGGGAATCACGAGGGTCACGCCCACATCCAGAGGAGCCCCGTTTCCGCCTCGTAGCTCGAGATGAGGGATCCTTTCCCTGCTTCGTCCGGAAAGAGTTCCCGGCGTTCCCGTCGCATCTCAAGAGGAGGCCCTCTCTACAGGAAGGGCGAGAGGAACTCCAGGGTCGTGCCACCATTCCAAGAGTCCCCCAGATGTCTCAGTCCATTCCAGAGGAACCTCTTTTCCCTTCACCGGCTCGTCTTTCACGCCGAGGATCGACTCACACCAAGGTGGCACGTGGCACAGCCCTGTGGGAAAGCCTCGTGGGAAAGCCTCGAGGGACAGCCTCGAGGGAAAGCCACAGATCCCTTGATCCACGTGACAGGAAGCGTGACACTACTCCTGCAGCTCGGGAGGAAAGCGCACGTACATGCCCCCACTCGAGACGAGGCCTGACTCCCCTGGGGAGACTCAGAAGCACCCCAAGATCCATGGCAACACTGGAAAGGAATCCTCAGGTTCCGGCCCCGACTCCACACAAGGACTGAGGCCCCGGCATGGACGGGAGAGGAATCCCGAGAGGTCCCCTAGCAACTCGCATGGGGACTGGCCTATCCTGAGGCCACCAGAGCGGGTCCCTGAGGTCCCCGTCGTAACTCGAGAAGACCTGCCGCAACTCGAGAAAATCCAGGAGGTTCTCCCCTCCAGGCGAGATGAGGCCCATTTCCGCTGAGGCGTCTCGAGGCTGATCACACCTCCCCTCTGGAACTTCGAAAGGGTCCTTCACACCCTTGGGGCAAATCAAGAAGTTCCCCGACATACCCGTCTCCACTCGAGAGGAATCACGAGGGTCCCGCCCACATCCAGAGGAGCCCCGTTTCCGCCTCGTAGCTCGAGATGAGGGATCCTTTCCCTGCTTCGTCGGGAAAGAGTTCCCGGCCTTCCCGTCGCATCTCAAGAGGAGGCCCTCTCTACAGAAACGGCGAGAGGAACTCCAGGGTCGTGCCACCATTCCAAGAGTCCCCCAGATATCTCAGTCTATTCCAGAGGAACCTCTTTTCCCTTCACCGGCTCGTCTTTCACGCCGAGGATCGACTCACACCAAGGTGGCACGTGACATGCCCTGTGGGAAAGCCTCGTGGAAAGCCTCGAGGGACAGCCTCGAGGGAAAGCCACAGATCCCTTGATCCACGTGACAGGAAGCGTGACACTACTGCTGCAGCTCGGGAGGCAAGCGCACGTGCATGCCCCCACTCGAGACGAGGCCTGACTCCCCTGGGGAGACTCAGAAGCACCACAAGATCCATGGCAACACTGGAAAGGAATCCTCAGGTTCCGGCCCCGACTCCACACAAGGACTGAGGCCCCGGCATGGACGGGAGAGGAATCCCGAGAGGTCCCCTAGCAACTCGCATGGGGACTGGCCTATCCTGAGGCCACCAGAGCGGGTCACTGAGGTCCCCGTCGTAACTCGAGAAGACCTGCCGCAACTCGAGAAACTCCAGGAGGTTCTCCCCTCCAGGCGCGATGAGGCCCATTTCCGCTGAGGCGTCTCGAGGCTGATCACACCTCCCCTCTGGAACTTCGAAAGGGTCCTTCACACCCTTGGTGCAAATCAAGAAGTTCCCCGACATACCCGTCTCCACTCGAGAGGAATCACGAGGGTCCCGCCCACATCCAGAGGAGCCCCGTTTCCGCCTCGTAGCTCGAGATGAGGGATCCTTTCCCTGCTTCGTCGGGAAAGATTTCCCGGCCTTCCCGTCGCATCTCAAGAGGAGGCCCTCTCAACAGGAACGGCGAGAGGAACTCCAGGGTCGTGCCACCATTCCAAGAGTCCCCCAGATGTCTCAGTCCATTCCAGAGGAACCTCTTTTCCCTTCACCGGCTCGTCTTTCACGCCGAGGATCGACTCACACCAAGGTGGCACGTGGCACAGCCCTGTGGGAAAGCCTCGTGGGAAAGCCTCGAGGGACAGCCTCGATGGAAAGCCACAGATCCCTTGATCCACGTGACAGGAATCGTGACACTACTGCTGCAGCTCGGGAGGAAAGCGCACGTGAATGCCCCCACTCGAGACGAGGCCTGACTCCCCTGGGGAGACTCAGAAGCACCCCAAGATCCATGGCAACACTGGAGAGGAATCCTCAGGTTCCGGCCCCGACTCCACACAAGGACTGAGTCCCCGGCATGGACGGGAGAGGAATCCCGAGAGGTCCGCTAGCAACTCGCATGGGGACTGGCCTTTCCTGAGGCCACCAGAGCGGGTCCCTGAGGTCCCCGTCATAACTCGAGAAGACCTGCCGCAACTCGAGAAAATCCAGGAGGTTCTCCCCTCCAGGCGCGATGAGGCCCATTTCCGCTGAGGCGTCTCGAGGCTGATCACACCTCCCCTCTGGAACTTCGAAAGGGTCCTTCACACCCTTGGTGCAAATCAAGAAGTTCCCCGACATACCCGTCTCCACTCGAGAGGAATCACGAGGGTCCCGCCCACATCCAGAGGAGCCCCGTTTCCGCCTCGTAGCTCGAGATGAGGGATCCTTTCCCTGCTTCGTCGGGAAAGAGTTCCCGGCCTTCCCGTCGCATCTCAAGAGGAGGCCCTCTCAACAGGAACGGCGAGAGGAACTCCAGGGTCGTGCCACCATTCCAAGAGTCCCCCAGATGTCTCAGTCCATTCCAGAGGAACCTCTTTTCCCTTCACCGGCTCGTCTTTCACGCCGAGGATCGACTCACACCAAGGTGGCACGTGGCACAGCCCTGTGGGAAAGCCTCGTGGGAAAGCCTCGAGGGACAGCCTCGAGGGAAAGCCACAGATCCCTTGATCCACGTGACAGGAAGCGTGACACTACTGCTGCAGCTCGGGAGGAAAGCGCACGTGCATGCCCCCACTCGAGACGAGGCCTGACTCCCCTGGGGAGACTCAGAAGCACCCCAAGATCCATGGCAACACTGGAGAGGAATCCTCAGGTTCCGGCCCCGACTCCACACAAGGACTGAGGCCCCGGCATGGACGGGAGAGGAATCCCGAGAGGGCCCCTAGCAACTCGCATGGGGACTGGCCTTTCCTGAGGCCAGCAGAGCGGGTCCCTGAGGTCCCCGTCGTAACTCGAGAAGACCTGCCGCAACTCGAGAAAATCCAGGAGGTTCTCCCCTCCAGGCGAGATGAGGCCCATTTCCGCTGAGGCGTCTCGAGGATGATCACACCTCACCTCTGGAACTTCGAAAGGGTCCTTCACACCCTTGGTGCAAATCAAGAAGTTCCCCGACCTAGCCGTCTCCACTCGAGAGGAATCACGAGGGTCCCGCCCACATCCAGAGGAGCCCCGTTTCCGCCTCGTAGCTCGAGATGAGGGATCCTTTCCCTGCTTCATCGGGAAAGATTTCCCGGCCTTCCCGTCGCATCTCAAGAGGAGGCCCTCTCAACAGGAACGGCGAGAGAAACTCCAGGGTCGTGCCACCATTCCAAGAGTCCCCCAGATGTCTCAGTCCATTCCAGAGGAACCTCTTTTCCCTTCACCGGCTCGTCTTTCACGCCGAGGATCGACTCACACCAAGGTGGCACGTGGCACAGCCCTGTGGGAAAGCCTCGTGGGAAAGCCTCGAGGGACAGCCTCGATGGAAAGCCACAGATCCCTTGATCCACGTGACAGGAATCGTGACACTAATGCTGCAGCTCGGGAGGAAAGCGCACGTGCATGCCCCCACTCGAGACGAGGCCTGACTCCCCTGGGGAGACTCAGAAGCACCCCAAGATCCATGGCAACACTGGAGAGGAATCCTCAGGTTCCGGGCCCGACTCCACACAAGGACTGAGGCCCCGGCATGGACGGGAGAGGAATCCCGAGAGGTCCGCTAGCAACTCGCATGGGGACTGGCCTTTCCTGAGGCCACCAGAGCGGGTCCCTGAGGTCCCCGTCGTAACTCGAGAAGACCTGCCGCAACTCGAGAAAATCCAGGAGGTTCTCCCCTCCAGGCGCGATGAGGCCCATTTCCGCTGAGGCATCTCGAGGCTGATCACACCTCCCCTCTGGAACTTCGAAAGGGTCCTTCACACCCTTGGTGCAAATCAAGAAGTTCCCCGACATACCCGTCTCCACTCGAGAGGAATCACGAGGGTCCCGCCCACATCCAGAGGAGCCCCGTTTCCGCCTCGTAGCTCGAGATGAGGGATCCTTTCCCTGCTTCGTCGGGAAAGAGTTCCCGGCCTTCAAGTCGCATCTCAAGAGGAGGCCCTCTCTACAGGAACGGCGAGAGGAACTCCAGGGTCGTGCCACCATTCCAAGAGTCCCCCAGATGTCTCAGTCCATTCCAGAGGAACCTCTTTTCCCTTCACCGGCTCGTCTTTCACGCCGAGGATCGATTCGCACCAAGGTGGCACGTGGCACAGCCCTGTGGGAAAGCCTCGTGGGAAAGCCTCGAGGGACAGCCTCGAGGGAAAGCCACAGATCCCTTGATCCACGTGACAGGCAGCGTGACACTACTGCTGCAGCTCGGGAGGAAAGCGCACGTGCATGCCCCCACTCGAGACGAGGCCTGACTCCCCTCGGGAGACTCAGAAGCACCCCAAGATCCATGGCAACACTGGAGAGGAATCCTCAGGTTCCGGCCCCGACTCCACACAAGGACTGAGGCCCCGGCATGGACGGGAGAGGAATCCCGAGAGGTCCCCTAGCAACTCGCATGGGGACTGGCCTTTCCTGAGGCCACCAGAGCGGGTCCCTGAGGTCCCCGTCGTAACTCGAGAAGACCTGCCGCAACTCGAGAAAATCCAGGAGGTTCTCCCCTCCAGGCGAGATGAGGCCCATTTCCGCTGAGGCGTCTCGAGGCTGATCACACCTCACCTCTGGAACTTCGAAAGGGTCCTTCACACCCTTGGTGCAAATCAAGAAGATCCCCGACATACCCGTCTCCACTCGAGAGGAATCACGAGGGTCCCGCCCACATCCAGAGGAGCCCCGTTTCCGCCTCGTAGCTCGAGATGAGGGATCCTTTCCCTGCTTCGTCGGGAAAGAGTTCCCGGCCTTCAAGTCGCATCTCAAGAGGAGGCCCTCTCTACAGGAACGGCGAGAGGAACTCCAGGGTCGTGCCACCATTCCAAGAGTCCCCCAGATGTCTCAGTCCATTCCAGAGGAACCTCTTTTCCCTTCACCGGCTCGTCTTTCACGCCGAGGATCGATTCGCACCAAGGTGGCACGTGGCACATCCCTGTGGGAAAGCCTCGTGGGAAAGCCTCGAGGGACAGCCTCGAGGGAAAGCCACAGATCCCTTGATCCACGTGACAGGCAGCGTGACACTACTGCTGCAGCTCGGGAGGAAAGCGCACGTGCATGCCCCCACTCGAGACGAGGCCTGACTCCCCTGGGGAGACTCAGAAGCACCCCAAGATCCATGGCAACACTGGAGAGGAATCCTCAGGTTCCGGCCCCGACTCCACACAAGGACTGAGGCCCCGGCATGGACGGGAGAGGAATCCCGAGAGGTCCCCTAGCAACTCGCATGGGGACTGGCCTTTCCTGAGGCCACCAGAGCGGGTCCCTGAGGTCCCCGTCGTAACTCGAGAAGACCTGCCGCAACTCGAGAAAATCCAGGAGGTTCTCCCCTCCAGGCGAGATGAGGCCCATTTCCGCTGAGGCGTCTCGAGGCTGATCACACCTCACCTCTGGAACTTCGAAAGGGTCCTTCACACCCTTGGTGCAAATCAAGAAGTTCCCCGACATACCCGTCTCCACTCGAGAGGAATCACGAGGGTCCCGCCCACATCCAGAGGAGCCCCGTTTCCGCCTCGTAGCTCGAGATGAGGGATCCTTTCCCTGCTTCGTCGGGAAAGAGTTCCCGGCCTTCCCGTCGCATCTCAAGAGGAGGCCCTCTCTACAGGAACGGCGAGAGGAACTCCAGGGTCGTGCCACCATTCCAAGAGTCCCCCAGATGTCTCAGTCCATTCCAGAGGAACCTCTTTTCCCTTCACCGGCTCGTCTTTCACGCCGAGGATCGACTCACACCAAGGTGGCACGTGGCACAGCCCTGTGGGAAAGCCTCGTGGGAAAGCCTCGATGGACAGCCTCGAGGGAAAGCCACAGATCGCTTGATCCACGTGACAGGAAGCGTGACACTACTGCTGCAGCTCGGGAAGAAAGCGCACGTGCATGCCCCCACTCGAGACGAGGCCTGACTCCCCTGAGGAGACTCAGAAGCACCCCAATATCCATGGCAACACTGGAGAGGAATCCTCAGGTTCCGGCCCCGACTCCACACAAGGACTGAGGCCCCGGCATGGACGGGAGAGGAATCCCGAGAGGGCCCCTAGCAACTCGCATGGGGACTGGCCTTTCCTGAGGCCAGCAGAGCGGGTCCCTGAGGTCCCCGTCGTAACTCGAGAAGACCTGCCGCAACTCGAGAAAATCCAGGAGGTTCTCCCCTCCAGGCGCGATGAGGCCCATTTCCGCTGAGGCGTCTCGAGGCTGTTCACACCTCCCCTCTGGAACTTCGAAAGGGTCCTTCACACCCTTGGTGCAAATCAAGAAGTTCCCCGACATACCCGTCTCCACTCGAGAGGAATCACGAGGGTCCCGTCCACATCCAGAGGAGCCCCGTTTCCGCCTCGTAGCTCGAGATGAGGGATCCTTTCCCTGCTTCGTCCGGAAAGAGTTCCTGGCGTTCCCGTCGCATCTCAAGAGGAGGCCCTCTCTACAGGAAGGGCGAGAGGAACTCCAGGGTCGTGCCACCATTCCAAGAGTCCCCCAGATGTCTCAGTCCATTCCAGAGGAACCTCTTTTCCCTTCACCGGCTCGTCTTTCACGCCGAGGATCGACTCACACCAAGGTGGCACGTGGCACAGCCCTGTGGGAAAGCCTCGTGGGAAAGCCTCGAGGGACAGCCTCGAGGGAAAGCCACAGATCCCTTGATCCACGTGACAGGAAGCGTGACACTACTCCTGCAGCTCGGGAGGAAAGCGTACCTGCATGCCCACACTCGAGACGAGGCCTGACTCCCCTGGGGAGACTCAGAAGCACCCCAAGATCCATGGCAACCCTGGAGAGGAATCCTCAGGTTCCGGCCCCGACTCCACACAAGGACTGAGGCCCCGGCATGGACGGGAGAGGAATCCCGAGAGGTCCCCTAGCAACTCGCATGGGGACTGGCCTTTCCTGAGGCCACCAGAGCGGGTCCCTGAGGTCCCCGTCGTAACTCGAGAAGACCTGCCGCAACTCGAGAAAATCCAGGAGGTTCTCCCCTCCAGGCGAGATGAGGCCCATTTCCGCTGAGGCGTCTCGAGGCTGATCACACCTCACCTCTGGAACTTCGAAAGGGTCCTTCACACCCTTGGTGCAAATCAAGAAGTTCCCCGACCTAGCCGTCTCCACTCGAGAGGAATCACGAGGGTCCCGCCCACATCCAGAGGAGCCCCGTTTCCGCCTCGTAGCTCGAGATGAGGGATCCTTTCCCTGCTTCGTCGGGAAAGAGTTCCCGGCCTTCCCGTCGCATCTCAAGAGGAGGCCCTCTCAACAGGAACGGCGAGAGGAACTCCAGGGTCGTGCCACCATTCCAAGAGTCCCCCAGATATCTCAGTCCATTCCAGAGGAACCTCTTTTCCCTTCACCGGCTCGTCTTTCACGCCGAGGATCGACTCACACCAAGGTGGCACGTGACATGCCCTGTGGGAAAGCCTCGTGGAAAGCCTCGAGGGACAGCCTCGAGGGAAAGCCACAGATCCCTTGATCCACGTGACAGGAAGCGTGACACTACTGCTGCAGCTCGGGAGGAAAGCGCACGTGCATGCCCCCACTCGAGACGAGGCCTGACTCCCCTGGGGAGACTCAGAAGCACCCCAAGATCCATGGCAACACTGGAGAGGAATCCTCAGGTTCCGGCCCCGACTCCACACAAGGACTGAGGCCCCGGCATGGACGGGAGAGGAATCCCGAGAGGTCCCCTAGCAACTCGCATGGGGACTGGCCTTTCCTGAGGCCACCAGAGCGGGTCCCTGAGGTCCCCGTCGTAACTCGAGAAGACCTGCCGCAACTCGAGAAAATCCAGGAGGTTCTCCCCTCCAGGCGCGATGAGGCCCATTTCCGCTGAGGCGTCTCGAGGCTGATCACACCTCCCCTCTGGAACTTCGAAAGGGTCCTTCACACCCTTGGTGCAAATCAAGAAGTTCCCCGACATACCCGTCTCCACTCGAGAGGAATCACGAGGGTCCCGCCCACATCCAGAGGAGCCCCGTTTCCGCCTCGTAGCTCGAGATGAGGGATCCTTTCCCTGCTTCGTCGGGAAAGAGTTCCCGGCCTTCCCGTCGCATCTCAAGAGGAGGCCCTCTCTACAGAAACGGCGAGAGGAACTCCAGGGTCGTGCCACCATTCCAAGAGTCCCCCAGATGTCTCAGTCCATTCCAGAGGAACCTCTTTTCCCTTCACCGGCTCGTCTTTCACGCCGAGGATCGACTCACACCAAGGTGGCACGTGGCACAGCCCTGTGGGAAAGCCTCGTGGGAAAGCCTCGATGGACAGCCTCGAGGGAAAGCCACAGATCGCTTGATCCACGTGACAGGAAGCGTGACACTACTGCTGCAGCTCGGGAAGAAAGCGTACCTGCATGCCCACACTCGAGACGAGGCCTGACTCCCCTGGGGAGACTCAGAAGCACCCCAAGATCCATGGCAACCCTGGAGAGGAATCCTCAGGTTCCGGCCCCGACTCCACACAAGGACTGAGGCCCCGGCATGGACGGGAGAGGAATCCCGAGAGGTCCCCTAGCAACTCGCATGGGGACTGGCCTTTCCTGAGGCCACCAGAGCGGGTCCCTGAGGTCCCCGTCGTAACTCGAGAAGACCTGCCGCAACTCGAGAAAATCCAGGAGGTTCTCCCCTCCAGGCGAGATGAGGCCCATTTCCGCTGAGGCGTCTCGAGGCTGATCACACCTCACCTCTGGAACTTCGAAAGGGTCCTTCACACCCTTGGTGCAAATCAAGAAGTTCCCCGACCTAGCCGTCTCCACTCGAGAGGAATCACGAGGGTCCCGCCCACATCCAGAGGAGCCCCCGTTTCCGCCTCGTAGCTCGAGATGAGGGATCCTTTCCCTGCTTCGTCGGGAAAGAGTTCCCGGCCTTCCCGTCGCATCTCAAGAGGAGGCCCTCTCAACAGGAACGGCGAGAGGAACTCCAGGGTCGTGCCACCATTCCAAGAGTCCCCCAGATATCTCAGTCCATTCCAGAGGAACCTCTTTTCCCTTCACCGGCTCGTCTTTCACGCCGAGGATCGACTCACACCAAGGTGGCACGTGACATGCCCTGTGGGAAAGCCTCGTGGAAAGCCTCGAGGGACAGCCTCGAGGGAAAGCCACAGATCCCTTGATCCACGTGACAGGAAGCGTGACACTACTGCTGCAGCTCGGGAGGAAAGCGCACGTGCATGCCCCCACTCGAGACGAGGCCTGACTCCTCTGGGGAGACTCAGAAGCACCCCAAGATCCATGGCAACACTGGAAAGGAATCCTCAGGTTCCGGCCCCGACTCCACACAAGGACTGAGGCCCCGGCATGGACGGGAGAGGAATCCCGAGAGGGCCCCTAGCAACTCGCATGGGGACTGGCCTTTCCTGAGGCCAGCAGAGCGGGTCCCTGAGGTCCCCGTCGTAACTCGAGAAGACCTGCCGCAACTCGAGAAAATCCAGGAGGTTCTCCCCTCCAGGCGAGATGAGGCCCATTTCCGCTGAGGCGTCTCGAGGCTGATCACACCTCACCTCTGGAACTTCGAAAGGGTCCTTCACACCCTTGGTGCAAATCAAGAAGTTCCCCGACCTAGCCGTCTCCACTCGAGAGGAATCACGAGGGTCCCGCCCACATCCAGAGGAGCCCCGTTTCCGCCTCGTAGCTCGAGATGAGGGATCCTTTCCCTGCTTCATCGGGAAAGATTTCCCGGCCTTCCCGTCGCATCTCAAGAGGAGGCCCTCTCAACAGGAACGGCGAGAGGAACTCCAGGGTCGTGCCACCATTCCAAGAGTCCCCCAGATGTCTCAGTCCATTCCAGAGGAACCTCTTTTCCCTTCACCGGCTCGTCTTTCACGCCGAGGATCGACTCACACCAAGGTGGCACGTGGCACAGCCCTGTGGGAAAGCCTCGTGGGAAAGCCTCGAGGGACAGCCTCGAGGGAAAGCCACAGATCCCTTGATCCACGTGACAGGAATCGTGACACTACTGCTGCAGCTCGGGAGGAAAGCGCACGTGCATGCCCCCACTCGAGACGAGGCCTGACTCCCCTGGGGAGACTCAGAAGCACCCCAAGATCCATGGCAACACTGGAGAGGAATCCTCAGGTTCCGGCCCCGACTCCACACAAGGACTGAGGCCCCGGCATGGACGGGAGAGGAATCCCGAGAGGTCCGCTAGCAACTCGCATGGGGACTGGCCTTTCCTGAGGCCACCAGAGCGGGTCCCTGAGGTCCCCGTCGTAACTCGAGAAGACCTGCCGCAACTCGAGAAAATCCAGGAGGTTCTCCCCTCCAGGCGCGATGAGGCCCATTTCCGCTGAGGCGTCTCGAGGCTGATCACACCTCCCCTCTGGAACTTCGAAAGGGTCCTTCACACCCTTGGTGCAAATCAAGAAGTTCCCCGACATACCCGTCTCCACTCGAGAGGAATCACGAGGGTCCCGCCCACATCCAGAGGAGCCCCGTTTCCGCCTCGTAGCTCGAGATGAGGGATCCTTTCCCTGCTTCGTCGGGAAAGAGTTCCCGGCCTTCCCGTCGCATCTCAAGAGGAGGCCCTCTCAACAGGAACGGCGAGAGGAACTCCAGGGTCGTGCCACCATTCCAAGAGTCCCCCAGATGTCTCAGTCCATTCCAGAGGAACCTCTTTTCCCTTCACCGGCTCGTCTTTCACGCCGAGGATCGACTCACACCAAGGTGGCACGTGGCACAGCCCTGTGGGAAAGCCTCGTGGGAAAGCCTCGAGGGACAGCCTCGAGGGAAAGCCACAGATCCCTTGATCCACGTGACAGGAAGCGTGACACTACTGCTGCAGCTCGGGAGGAAAGCGCACGTGCATGCCCCCACTCGAGACGAGGCCTGACTCCCCTGGGGAGACTCAGAAGCACCCCAAGATCCATGGCAACACTGGAGAGGAATCCTCAGGTTCCGGCCCCGACTCCACACAAGGACTGAGGCCCCGGCATGGACGGGAGAGGAATCCCGAGAGGGCCCCTAGCAACTCGCATGGGGACTGGCCTTTCCTGAGGCCAGCAGAGCGGGTCCCTGAGGTCCCCGTCGTAACTCGAGAAGACCTGCCGCAACTCGAGAAAATCCAGGAGGTTCTCCCCTCCAGGCGAGATGAGGCCCATTTCCGCTGAGGCGTCTCGAGGCTGATCACACCTCCCCTCTGGAACTTCGAAAGGGTCCTTCACACCCTTGGTGCAAATCAAGAAGTTCCCCGACATACCCGTCTCCACTCGAGAGGAATCACGAGGGTCCCGCCCACATCCAGAGGAGCCCCGTTTCCGCCTCGTAGCTCGAGATGAGGGATCCTTTCCCTGCTTCATCGGGAAAGATTTCCCGGCCTTCCCGTCGCATCTCAAGAGGAGGCCCTCTCAACAGGAACGGCGAGAGGAACTCCAGGGTCGTGCCACCATTCCAAGAGTCCCCCAGATGTCTCAGTCCATTCCAGAGGAACCTCTTTTCCCTTCACCGGCTCGTCTTTCACGCCGAGGATCGACTCACACCAAGGTGGCACGTGGCACAGCCCTGTGGGAAAGCCTCGTGGGAAAGCCTCGAGGGACAGCCTCGAGGGAAAGCCACAGATCCCTTGATCCACGTGACAGGAATCGTGACACTACTGCTGCAGCTCGGGAGGAAAGCGCACGTGCATGCCCCCACTCGAGACGAGGCCTGACTCCCCTGGGGAGACTCAGAAGCACCCCAAGATCCATGGCAACACTGGAGAGGAATCCTCAGGTTCCGGCCCCGACTCCACACAAGGACTGAGGCCCCGGCATGGACGGGAGAGGAATCCCGAGAGGTCCGCTAGCAACTCGCATGGGGACTGGCCTTTCCTGAGGCCACCAGAGCGGGTCCCTGAGGTCCCCGTCGTAACTCGAGAAGACCTGCCGCAACTCGAGATAATCCAGGAGGTTCTCCCCTCCAGGCGCGATGAGGCCCATTTCCGCTGAGGCGTCTCGAGGCTGATCACACCTCCCCTCTGGAACTTCGAAAGGGTCCTTCACACCCTTGGTGCAAATCAAGAAGTTCCCCGACATACCCGTCTCCACTCGAGAGGAATCACGAGGGTCCCGCCCACATCCAGAGGAGCCCCGTTTCCGCCTCGTAGCTCGAGATGAGGGATCCTTTCCCTGCTTCGTCGGGAAAGAGTTCCCGGCCTTCCCGTCGCATCTCAAGAGGAGGCCCTCTCTACAGGAACGGCGAGAGGAACTCCAGGGTCGTGCCACCATTCCAAGAGTCCCCCAGATGTCTCAGTCCATTCCAGAGGAACCTCTTTTCCCTTCACCGGCTCGTCTTTCACGCCGAGGATCGATTCGCACCAAGGTGGCACGTGGCACAGCCCTGTGGGAAAGCCTCGTGGGAAAGCCTCGAGGGACAGCCTCGAGGGAAAGCCACAGATCCCTTGATCCACGTGACAGGAAGCGTGACACTACTGCTGCAGCTCGGGAGGAAAGCGCACGTGCATGCCCCCACTCGAGACGAGGCCTGACTCCCCTGGGGAGACTCAGAAGCACCCCAAGATCCATGGCAACACTGGAGAGGAATCCTCAGGTTCCGGCCCCGACTCCACACAAGGACTGAGGCCCCGGCATGGACGGGAGAGGAATCCCGAGAGGTCCCCTAGCAACTCGCATGGGGACTGGCCTTTCCTGAGGCCACCAGAGCGGGTCCCTGAGGTCCCCGTCGTAACTCGAGAAGACCTGCCGCAACTCGAGAAAATCCAGGAGGTTCTCCCCTCCAGGCGAGATGAGGCCCATTTCCGCTGAGGCGTCTCGAGGCTGATCACACCTCACCTCTGGAACTTCGAAAGGGTCCTTCACACCCTTGGTGCAAATCAAGAAGTTCCCCGACATACCCGTCTCCACTCGAGAGGAATCACGAGGGTCCCGCCCACATCCAGAGGAGCCCCGTTTCCGCCTCGTAGCTCGAGATGAGGGATCCTTTCCCTGCTTCGTCGGGAAAGAGTTCCCGGCCTTCCCGTCGCATCTCAAGAGGAGGCCCTCTCAACAGGAACGGCGAGAGGAACTCCAGGGTCGTGCCACCATTCCAAGAGTCCCCCAGATGTCTCAGTCCATTCCAGAGGAACCTCTTTTCCCTTCACCGGCTCGTCTTTCACGCCGAGGATCGACTCACACCAAGGTGGCACGTGACACAGCCCTGTGGGAAAGCCTCGTGGGAAAGCCTCGAGGGACAGCCTCGAGGGAAAGCCACAGATCCCTTGATCCACGTGACAGGAAGCGTGACACTACTGCTGCAGCTCGGGAGGAAAGCGCACGTGCATGCCCCCACTCGAGACGAGGCCTGACTCCCCTGGGGAGACTCAGAAGCACCCCAAGATCCATGGCAACACTGGAGAGGAATCCTCAGGTTCGGGCCCCGACTTCACACAAGGACTGAGGCCCCGACATGGACGGGAGAGGAATCCCGAGAGGTCCCCTAGCATCTCGCATGGGGACTGGCCTTTCCTGAGGCCACAAGAGCGGGTCCCTGAGGTCCCAGTCGTAACTCGAGAAGACCTGCCGCAACTCGAGAAAATCCAGGAGGTTCTCCCCTCCAGGCGAGATGAGGCCCATTTCCGCTGAGGCGTCCCGAGGCTGATCACACCTCACCTCTGGAACTTCGAAAGGGTCCTTCACACCCTTGGTGCAAATCAAGAAGTTCCCCGACATACCCGTCTCCACTCGAGAGGAATCACGAGGGTCCCGCCCACATCCAGAGGAGCCCCGTTTCCGCCTCCTGGCTCGAGATGAGGGATCCTTTCCCTACTTCTTCGGGAAAGAGTTCCCGGCCTTCCCGTCGCATCTCAAGAGGAGGCCCTCTATACAGGAACGGCGAGAGGAACTCCAGGGTCGTGCCACCATTCCAAGAGTCCCCCAGATGTCTCAGTCCATTCCAGAGGAACCTCTTTTCCCTTCACCGGCTCGTCTTTCACGCCGAGGATCGACTCACACCAAGGTGGCACGTGGCACAGCCCTGTGGGAAAGCCTCGTGGGAAAGCCTCGAGGGACAGCCTCGAGGGAAAGCCACAGATCCCTTGATCCACGTGACAGGAAGCGTGACACTACTGCTGCAGCTCGGGAGGAAAGCGCACGTGCATGCCCCCACTCGAGACGAGGCCTGACTCCCCTGGGGAGACTCAGAAGCACCCCAAGATCCATGGCAACACTGGAGAGGAATCCTCAGGTTCCGGCCCCGACTCCACACAAGGACTGAGGCCCCGGCATGGACGGGAGAGGAATCCCGAGAGGTCCCCTAGCAACTCGCATGGGGACTGGCCTTTCCTGAGGCCACCAGAGCGGGTCCCTGAGGTCCCCGTCGTAACTCGAGAAGACCTGCCGCAACTCGAGAAAATCCAGGAGGTTCTCCCCTCCAGGCGAGATGAGGCCCATTTCCGCTGAGGCGTCTCGAGGCTGATCACACCTCACCTCTGAAACTTCGAAAGGGTCCTTCACACCCTTGGTGCAAATCAAGAAGTTCCCCGACCTAGCCGTCTCCACTCGAGAGGAATCACGAGGGTGCCGCCCACATCCAGAGTAGCCCCGTTTCCGCCTCGTAGCTCGAGATGAGGGATCCTTTCCCTGCTTCGTCGGGAAAGAGTTCCCGGCCTTCCCGTCGCATCTCAAGAGGAGGCCCTCTCAACAGGAACGGCGAGAGGAACTCCAGGGTCGTGCCACCATTCCAAGAGTCCCCCAGATGTCTCAGTCCATTCCAGAGGAACCTCTTTTCCCTTCACCGGCTCGTCTTTCACGCCGAGGATCGACTCACACCAAGGTGGCACGTGGCACAGCCCTGTGGGAAAGCCTCGTGGGAAAGCCTCGAGGGACAGCCTCGAGGGAAAGCCACAGATCCCTTGATCCACGTGACAGGAAGCGTGACACTACTGCTGCAGCTCGGGAGGAAAGCGCACGTGCATGCCCCCACTCGAGACGAGGCCTGACTCCCCTGGGGAGACTCAGCAGCACCCCAAGATCCATGGCAACACTGGAGAGGAATCTTCAGGTTCCGGCCCCGACTCCACACAAGGACTGAGGCCCAGGCATGGACGGGAGAGGAATCCCGAGAGGTCCCCTAGCAACTCGCATGGGGACTGGCCTTTCCTGAGGCCACCAGAGCGGGTAACTGAGGTCCCCGTCGTAACTCGAGAACACCTGCCGCAACTCGAGAAAATCCAGGAGGTTCTCCCCTCCAGGCGAGATGAGGCCCATTTCCGCTGAGGCTTCTCGAGGCTGATCAAACCTCACCTCTGGAACTTCGAAAGGGTCCTTCACACCCTTGGTGCAAATCAAGAAGTTCCCCGACATACCCGTCTCCACTCGAGAGGAATCACGAGGGTCCCGCCCACATCCAGAGAAGCCCCGTTTCCGCCTCGTAGCTCGAGATGAGGGATCCTTTCCCTGCTTCGTCGGGAAAGAGTTCCCGGCGTTCCCGTCGCATCTCAAGAGGAGGCCCTCTCAACAGGAACGGCGAGAGGAACTCCAGGGTCGTGCTACCATTCCAAGAGTCCCCCAGATGTCTCAGTCCATTCCAGAGGAACCTCTTTTCCCTTCACCGGCTCGTCTTTCACGCCGAGGATCGACTCACACCAAGGTGGCACGTGGCACAGCCCTGTGGGAAAGCCTCGTGGGAAAGCCTCGAGGGACAGCCTCGAGGGAAAGCCACAGATCCCTTGATCCACGTGACAGGAAGCGTGACACTACTGCTGCAGCTCGGGAGGAAAGCGCACGTGCATGCCCCCACTCGAGACGAGGCCTGACTCCCCTGGGGAGACTCAGAAGCACCCCAAGATCCATGGCAACACTGGAGAGGAATCCTCAGGTTCCGGCCCCGACTCCACACAAGGACTGAGGCCCCGGCATGGACGGGAGAGGAATCCCGAGAGGTCCCCTAGCAACTCGCATGGGGACTGGCCTTTCCTGAGGCCACCAGAGCGGGTCCCTGAGGTCCCCGTCGTAACTCGAGAAGACCTGCCGCAACTCGAGAAAATCCAGGAGGTTCTCCCCTCCAGGCGAGATGAGGCCCATTTCCGCTGAGGCGTCTCGAGGCTGATCACACCTCACCTCTGAAACTTCGAAAGGGTCCTTCACACCCTTGGTGCAAATCAAGAAGTTCCCCGACCTAGCCGTCTCCACTCGAGAGGAATCACGAGGGTGCCGCCCACATCCAGAGTAGCCCCGTTTCCGCCTCGTAGCTCGAGATGAGGGATCCTTTCCCTGCTTCGTCGGGAAAGAGTTCCCGGCCTTCCCGTCGCATCTCAAGAGGAGGCCCTCTCAACAGGAACGGCGAGAGGAACTCCAGGGTCGTGCCACCATTCCAAGAGTCCCCCAGATGTCTCAGTCCATTCCAGAGGAACCTCTTTTCCCTTCACCGGCTCGTCTTTCACGCCGAGGATCGACTCACACCAAGGTGGCACGTGGCACAGCCCTGTGGGAAAGCCTCGTGGGAAAGCCTCGAGGGACAGCCTCGAGGGAAAGCCACAGATCCCTTGATCCACGTGACAGGAAGCGTGACACTACTGCTGCAGCTCGGGAGGAAAGCGCACGTGCATGCCCCCACTCGAGACGAGGCCTGACTCCCCTGGGGAGACTCAGAAGCACCCCAAGATCCATGGCAACACTGGAGAGGAATCCTCAGGTTCCGGCCCCGACTCCACACAAGGACTGAGGCCCCGGCATGGACGGGAGAGGAATCCCGAGAGGTCCCCTAGCAACTCGCATGGGGACTGGCCTTTCCTGAGGCCACCAGAGCGGGTCCCTGAGGTCCCCGTCGTAACTCGAGAAGACCTGCCGCAACTCGAGAAAATCCAGGAGGTTCTCCCCTCCAGGCGAGATGAGGCCCATTTCCGCTGAGGCGTCTCGAGGCTGATCACACCTCACCTCTGAAACTTCGAAAGGGTCCTTCACACCCTTGGTGCAAATCAAGAAGTTCCCCGACCTAGCCGTCTCCACTCGAGAGGAATCACGAGGTTGCCGCCCACATCCAGAGTAGCCCCGTTTCCGCCTCGTAGCTCGAGATGAGGGATCCTTTCCCTGCTTCGTCGGGAAAGAGTTCCCGGCCTTCCCGTCGCATCTCAAGAGGAGGCCCTCTCTACAGGAACGGCGAGAAGAACTCCAGGGTCGTGCCACCATTCCAAGAGTCCCCCAGATGTCTCATTCCATTCCAGAGGAACCTCTTTTCCCTTCACCGGCTCGTCTTTCACGCCGAGGATAGACTCACACCAAGGTTGCACGTGGCACAGCCCTGTGGGAAAGCCTCGTGGGAAAGCCTCGAGGGACAGCCTCGAGGGAAACCCACAGATCCCTTGATCCACGTGACAGGAAGCGTGACACTACTGCTGCAGCTCGGGAGGAAAGCGCACGTGCATGCCCCCACTCGAGACGAGGCCTGACTCCCCTGGGGAGACTCAGCAGCACCCCAAGATCCATGGCAACACTGGAGAGGAATCTTCAGGTTCCGGCCCCGACTCCACACAAGGACTGAGGCCCAGGCATGGACGGGAGAGGAATCCCCAGAGGTCCCCTAGCAACTCGCATGGGGACTGGCCTTTCCTGAGGCCACCAGAGCGGGTAACTGAGGTCCCCGTCGTAACTCGAGAACACCTGCCGCAACTCGAGAAAATCCAGGAGGTTCTCCCCTCCAGGCGAGATGAGGCCCATTTCCGCTGAGGCTTCTCGAGGCTGATCAAACCTCACCTCTGGAACTTCGAAAGGGTCCTTCACACCCTTGGTGCAAATCAAGAAGTTCCCCGACATACCCGTCTCCACTCGAGAGGAATCACGAGGGTCCCGCCCACATCCAGAGAAGCCCCGTTTCCGCCTCGTAGCTCGAGATGAGGGATCCTTTCCCTGCTTCGTCGGGAAAGAGTTCCCGGCGTTCCCGTCGCATCTCAAGAGGAGGCCCTCTCAACAGGAACGGCGAGAGGAACTCCAGGGTCGTGCTACCATTCCAAGAGTCCCCCAGATGTCTCAGTCCATTCCAGAGGAACCTCTTTTCCCTTCACCGGCTCGTCTTTCACGCCGAGGATCGACTCACACCAAGGTGGCACGTGGCACAGCCCTGTGGGAAAGCCTCGTGGGAAAGCCTCGAGGGACAGCCTCGAGGGAAAGCCACAGATCCCTTGATCCACGTGACAGGAAGCGTGACACTAGTGCTGCAGCACGGGAGGAAAGCACACGTGCATGCCCCCACTCGAGACGAGGCCTGACTCCCCTGGGGAGACTCAGAAGCACCCCAAGATCCATGGCAACACTGGAGAGGAATCCTCAGGTTCCGGCCCCGACTCCACACAAGGACTGAGGCCCCGGCATGGACGGGAGAGGAATCCCGAGAGGTCCCCTAGCAACTCGCATGGGGACTGGCCTTTCCTGAGGCCACCAGAGCGGGTCCCTGAGGGCCCCGTCGTAACTCGAGAAGACATGCCGCAACTCGAGAAACTCCAGGAGGTTCTCCCCTCCAGGCGAGATGAGGCCCATTTCCGCTGAGGCGTCTCGAGGCTGATCACACCTCACCTCTGGAACTTCGAAAGGGTCCTTCACACCCTTGGTGCAAATCAAGAAGTTCCCCGACCTAGCCGTCTCAACTCGAGAGGAATCACGTGGGTCCCGCCCACATCCAGAGGAGCCCCGTTTCTGCCTCGTAGCTCGAGATGAGGGATCCTTTCCCTGCTTCGTCGGGAAAGAGTTCCCGGCGTTCCCGTCGCATCTCAAGAGGAGGCCCTCTCAACAGGAACGGCGAGAGGAACTCCAGTGTCGTGCCACCATTCCAAGAGTCCCCCAGATGTCTCAGTCCATTCCAGAGGAACCTCTTTTCCCTTCACCGGCTCGTCTTTCACGCCGATGATCGACTCACACCAAGGTGGCACGTGGTACAGCCCTGTGGGAAAGCCTCGTGGGAAAGCCTCGAGGGACATCCTCGAGGGAAAGCCACAGATCCCTTGATCCACGTGACAGGAAGCGTGACACTACTGCTGCAGCACGGGAGGAAAGCGCACGTGCATGCCCCCACTCGAGACGAGGCCTGACTCCCCTGGGGAGACTCAGAAGCACCCCAAGATCCATGGCAACACTGGAGAGGAATCCTCAGGTTCCGGCCCCGACTCCACACAAGGACTGAGGCCCCGGCATGGACGGGAGAGGAATCCCGAGAGGTCCCCTAGCAACTCGCATGGGGACTGGCTTTTCCTGAGGCCACCAGAGCGGGTACCTGTGGTCCCCGTCATAACTCGAGAAGACCTGCCGCAACTCGAGAAAATCCAGGAGGTTCTCCCCTCCAGGCGAGATGAGGCCCATTTCCGCTGAGGCGTCTCGAGGCTGATCACACCTCACCTCTGGCACTTCGCAAGGGTCCTTCACACCCTTAGTGCAAATCAAGAAGTTCCCCGACATACCCGTCTCCACTCGAGAGGAATCACGAGGGTCCCGCCCACATCCAGAGGAGCCTCGTTTCCGCCTCGTAGCTCGAGATGAGGGATCCTTTCCCTGCTTCGTCGGGAAAGAGTTCCCGGCGTTCCCGTCGCATCTCAAGAGGAGGCCCTCTCAACAGGAACGGCGAGAGGAACTCCAGTGTCGTGCCACCATTCCAAGAGTCCCCCAGATGTCTCAGTCCATTCCAGAGGAACCTCTTTTCCCTTCACCGGCTCGTCTTTCACGCCGAGGATCGACTCACACCAAGGTGGCACGTGGCACAGCCCTGTGGGAAAGCCTCGTGGGAAAGCCTCGAGGGACAGCCTCGAGGGAAAGCCACAGATCCCTTGATCCACGTGACAGGAAGCGTGACACTACTGCTGCAGCTCGGGAGGAAAGCGCACGTGCATGCCCCCACTCGAGACGAGGCCTGACTCCCCTGGGGAGACTCAGAAGCACCCCAAGATCCATGGCAACACTGGAGAGGAATCCTCAGGTTCCGGCCCCGACTCCACACAAGGACTGAGGCCCCGGCATGGACGGGAGAGGAATCCCGAGAGGTCCCCTAGCAACTCGCATGGGGACTGGCCTTTCCTGAGGCCACCAGAGCGGGTCCCTGAGGTCCCCGTCGTAACTCGAGAAGACCTGCCGCAACTCGAGAAAATCCAGGAGGTTCTCCCCTCCAGGCGAGATGAGGCCCATTTCCGCTGAGGCGTCTCGAGGCTGATCACACCTCACCTCTGAAACTTCGAAAGGGTCCTTCACACCCTTGGTGCAAATCAAGAAGTTCCCCGACCTAGCCGTCTCCACTCGAGAGGAATCACGAGGGTGCCGCCCACATCCAGAGTAGCCCCGTTTCCGCCTCGTAGCTCGAGATGAGGGATCCTTTCCCTGCTTCGTCGGGAAAGAGTTCCCGGCCTTCCCGTCGCATCTCAAGAGGAGGCCCTCTCAACAGGAACGGCGAGAGGAACTCCAGGGTCGTGCCACCATTCCAAGAGTCCCCCAGATGTCTCAGTCCATTCCAGAGGAACCTCTTTTCCCTTCACCGGCTCGTCTTTCACGCCGAGGATCGACTCACACCAAGGTGGCACGTGGCACAGCCCTGTGGGAAAGCCTCGTGGGAAAGCCTCGAGGGACAGCCTCGAGGGAAACCCACAGATCCCTTGATCCACGTGACAGGAAGCGTGACACTACTGCTGCAGCTCGGGAGGAAAGCGCACGTGCATGCCCCCACTCGAGACGAGGCCTGACTCCCCTGGGGAGACTCAGAAGCACCCCAAGATCCATGGCAACACTGGAGAGGAATCCTCAGGTTCCGGCCCCGACTCCACACAAGGACTGAGGCCCCGGCATGGACGGGAGAGGAATCCCGAGAGGTCCCCTAGCAACTCGCATGGGGACTGGCCTTTCCTGAGGCCACCAGAGCGGGTCCCTGAGGTCCCCGTCGTAACTCGAGAAGACCTGCCGCAACTCGAGAAAATCCAGGAGGTTCTCCCCTCCAGGCGAGATGAGGCCCATTTCCGCTGAGGCGTCTCGAGGCTGATCACACCTCACCTCTGAAACTTCGAAAGGGTCCTTCACACCCTTGGTGCAAATCAAGAAGTTCCCCGACCTAGCCGTCTCCACTCGAGAGGAATCACGAGGTTGCCGCCCACATCCAGAGTAGCCCCGTTTCCGCCTCGTAGCTCGAGATGAGGGATCCTTTCCCTGCTTCGTCGGGAAAGAGTTCCCGGCCTTCCCGTCGCATCTCAAGAGGAGGCCCTCTCTACAGGAACGGCGAGAGGAACTCCAGGGTCGTGCCACCATTCCAAGAGTCCCCCAGATGTCTCATTCCATTCCAGAGGAACCTCTTTTCCCTTCACCGGCTCGTCTTTCACGCCGAGGATAGACTCACACCAAGGTTGCACGTGGCACAGCCCTGTGGGAAAGCCTCGTGGGAAAGCCTCGAGGGACAGCCTCGAGGGAAACCCACAGATCCCTTGATCCACGTGACAGGAAGCGTGACACTACTGCTGCAGCTCGGGAGGAAAGCGCACGTGCATGCCCCCACTCGAGACGAGGCCTGACTCCCCTGGGGAGACTCAGCAGCACCCCAAGATCCATGGCAACACTGGAGAGGAATCTTCAGGTTCCGGCCCCGACTCCACACAAGGACTGAGGCCCAGGCATGGACGGGAGAGGAATCCCCAGAGGTCCCCTAGCAACTCGCATGGGGACTGGCCTTTCCTGAGGCCACCAGAGCGGGTAACTGAGGTCCCCGTCGTAACTCGAGAACACATGCCGCAACTCGAGAAAATCCAGGAGGTTCTCCCCTCCAGGCGAGATGAGGCCCATTTCCGCTGAGGCTTCTCGAGGCTGATCAAACCTCACCTCTGGAACTTCGAAAGGGTCCTTCACACCCTTGGTGCAAATCAAGAAGTTCCCCGACATACCCGTCTCCACTCGAGAGGAATCACGAGGGTCCCGCCCACATCCAGAGAAGCCCCGTTTCCGCCTCGTAGCTCGAGATGAGGGATCCTTTCCCTGCTTCGTCGGGAAAGAGTTCCCGGCGTTCCCGTCGCATCTCAAGAGGAGGCCCTCTCAACAGGAACGGCGAGAGGAACTCCAGGGTCGTGCTACCATTCCAAGAGTCCCCCAGATGTCTCAGTCCATTCCAGAGGAACCTCTTTTCCCTTCACCGGCTCGTCTTTCACGCCGAGGATCGACTCACACCAAGGTGGCACGTGGCACAGCCCTGTGGGAAAGCCTCGTGGGAAAGCCTCGAGGGACAGCCTCGAGGGAAAGCCACAGATCCCTTGATCCACGTGACAGGAAGCGTGACACTAGTGCTGCAGCACGGGAGGAAAGCACACGTGCATGCCCCCACTCGAGACGAGGCCTGACTCCCCTGGGGAGACTCAGAAGCACCCCAAGATCCATGGCAACACTGGAGAGGAATCCTCAGGTTCCGGCCCCGACTCCACACAAGGACTGAGGCCCCGGCATGGACGGGAGAGGAATCCCGAGAGGTCCCCTAGCAACTCGCATGGGGACTGGCCTTTCCTGAGGCCACCAGAGCGGGTCCCTGAGGGCCCCGTCGTAACTCGAGAAGACATGCCGCAACTCGAGAAACTCCAGGAGGTTCTCCCCTCCAGGCGAGATGAGGCCCATTTCCGCTGAGGCGTCTCGAGGCTGATCACACCTCACCTCTGGAACTTCGAAAGGGTCCTTCACACCCTTGGTGCAAATCAAGAAGTTCCCCGACCTAGCCGTCTCAACTCGAGAGGAATCACGTGGGTCCCGCCCACATCCAGAGGAGCCCCGTTTCTGCCTCGTAGCTCGAGATGAGGGATCCTTTCCCTGCTTCGTCGGGAAAGAGTTCCCGGCGTTCCCGTCGCATCTCAAGAGGAGGCCCTCTCAACAGGAACGGCGAGAGGAACTCCAGTGTCGTGCCACCATTCCAAGAGTCCCCCAGATGTCTCAGTCCATTCCAGAGGAACCTCTTTTCCCTTCACCGGCTCGTCTTTCACGCCGATGATCGACTCACACCAAGGTGGCACGTGGTACAGCCCTGTGGGAAAGCCTCGTGGGAAAGCCTCGAGGGACATCCTCGAGGGAAAGCCACAGATCCCTTGATCCACGTGACAGGAAGCGTGACACTACTGCTGCAGCACGGGAGGAAAGCGCACGTGCATGCCCCCACTCGAGACGAGGCCTGACTCCCCTGGGGAGACTCAGAAGCACCCCAAGATCCATGGCAACACTGGAGAGGAATCCTCAGGTTCCGGCCCCGACTCCACACAAGGACTGAGGCCCCGGCATGGACGGGAGAGGAATCCCGAGAGGTCCCCTAGCAACTCGCATGGGGACTGGCTTTTCCTGAGGCCACCAGAGCGGGTACCTGTGGTCCCCGTCATAACTCGAGAAGACCTGCCGCAACTCGAGAAAATCCAGGAGGTTCTCCCCTCCAGGCGAGATGAGGCCCATTTCCGCTGAGGCGTCTCGAGGCTGATCACACCTCACCTCTGGCACTTCGCAAGGGTCCTTCACACCCTTAGTGCAAATCAAGAAGTTCCCCGACATACCCGTCTCCACTCGAGAGGAATCACGAGGGTCCCGCCCACATCCAGAGGAGCCTCGTTTCCGCCTCGTAGCTCGAGATGAGGGATCCTTTCCCTGCTTCGTCGGGAAAGAGTTCCCGGCGTTCCCGTCGCATCTCAAGAGGAGGCCCTCTCAACAGGAACGGCGAGAGGAACTCCAGTGTCGTGCCACCATTCCAAGAGTCCCCCAGATGTCTCAGTCCATTCCAGAGGAACCTCTTTTCCCTTCACCGGCTCGTCTTTCACGCCGAGGATCGACTCACACCAAGGTGGCACGTGGCACAGCCCTGTGGGAAAGCCTCGTGGTAAAGCCTCGAGGGACAGCCTCGAGGGAAAGCCACAGATCCCTTGATCCACGTGACAGGAAGCGTGACACTACTGCTGCAGCTCGGGAGGAAAGCGCACGTGCATGCCCCCACTCGAGACGAGGCCTGACTCCCCTGGGGAGACTCAGAAGCACCCCAAGATCCATGGCAACACTGGAGAGGAATCCTCAGGTTCCGGCCCCGACTCCACACAAGGACTGAGGCCCCGGCATGGACGGGAGAGGAATCCCGAGAGGTCCCCTAGCAACTCGCATGGGGACTGGCCTTTCCTGAGGCCACCAGAGCGGGTCCCTGAGGTCCCCGTCGTAACTCGAGAAGACCTGCCGCAACTCGAGAAAATCCAGGAGGTTCTCCCCTCCAGGCGAGATGAGGCCCATTTCCGCTGAGGCGTCTCGAGGCTGATCACACCTCACCTCTGAAACTTCGAAAGGGTCCTTCACACCCTTGGTGCAAATCAAGAAGTTCCCCGACCTAGCCGTCTCCACTCGAGAGGAATCACGAGGGTGCCGCCCACATCCAGAGTAGCCCCGTTTCCGCCTCGTAGCTCGAGATGAGGGATCCTTTCCCTGCTTCGTCGGGAAAGAGTTCCCGGCCTTCCCGTCGCATCTCAAGAGGAGGCCCTCTCAACAGGAACGGCGAGAGGAACTCCAGGGTCGTGCCACCATTCCAAGAGTCCCCCAGATGTCTCAGTCCATTCCAGAGGAACCTCTTTTCCCTTCACCGGCTCGTCTTTCACGCCGAGGATCGACTCACACCAAGGTGGCACGTGGCACAGCCCTGTGGGAAAGCCTCGTGGGAAAGCCTCGAGGGACAGCCTCGAGGGAAACCCACAGATCCCTTGATCCACGTGACAGGAAGCGTGACACTACTGCTGCAGCTCGGGAGGAAAGCGCACGTGCATGCCCCCACTCGAGACGAGGCCTGACTCCCCTGGGGAGACTCAGAAGCACCCCAAGATCCATGGCAACACTGGAGAGGAATCCTCAGGTTCCGGCCCCGACTCCACACAAGGACTGAGGCCCCGGCATGGACGGGAGAGGAATCCCGAGAGGTCCCCTAGCAACTCGCATGGGGACTGGCCTTTCCTGAGGCCACCAGAGCGGGTCCCTGAGGTCCCCGTCGTAACTCGAGAAGACCTGCCGCAACTCGAGAAAATCCAGGAGGTTCTCCCCTCCAGGCGAGATGAGGCCCATTTCCGCTGAGGCGTCTCGAGGCTGATCACACCTCACCTCTGAAACTTCGAAAGGGTCCTTCACACCCTTGGTGCAAATCAAGAAGTTCCCCGACCTAGCCGTCTCCACTCGAGAGGAATCACGAGGTTGCCGCCCACATCCAGAGTAGCCCCGTTTCCGCCTCGTAGCTCGAGATGAGGGATCCTTTCCCTGCTTCGTCGGGAAAGAGTTCCCGGCCTTCCCGTCGCATCTCAAGAGGAGGCCCTCTCTACAGGAACGGCGAGAGGAACTCCAGGGTCGTGCCACCATTCCAAGAGTCCCCCAGATGTCTCATTCCATTCCAGAGGAACCTCTTTTCCCTTCACCGGCTCGTCTTTCACGCCGAGGATAGACTCACACCAAGGTTGCACGTGGCACAGCCCTGTGGGAAAGCCTCGTGGGAAAGCCTCGAGGGACAGCCTCGAGGGAAACCCACAGATCCCTTGATCCACGTGACAGGAAGCGTGACACTACTGCTGCAGCTCGGGAGGAAAGCGCACGTGCATGCCCCCACTCGAGACGAGGCCTGACTCCCCTGGGGAGACTCAGCAGCACCCCAAGATCCATGGCAACACTGGAGAGGAATCTTCAGGTTCCGGCCCCGACTCCACACAAGGACTGAGGCCCAGGCATGGACGGGAGAGGAATCCCCAGAGGTCCCCTAGCAACTCGCATGGGGACTGGCCTTTCCTGAGGCCACCAGAGCGGGTAACTGAGGTCCCCGTCGTAACTCGAGAACACATGCCGCAACTCGAGAAAATCCAGGAGGTTCTCCCCTCCAGGCGAGATGAGGCCCATTTCCGCTGAGGCTTCTCGAGGCTGATCAAACCTCACCTCTGGAACTTCGAAAGGGTCCTTCACACCCTTGGTGCAAATCAAGAAGTTCCCCGACATACCCGTCTCCACTCGAGAGGAATCACGAGGGTCCCGCCCACATCCAGAGAAGCCCCGTTTCCGCCTCGTAGCTCGAGATGAGGGATCCTTTCCCTGCTTCGTCGGGAAAGAGTTCCCGGCGTTCCCGTCGCATCTCAAGAGGAGGCCCTCTCAACAGGAACGGCGAGAGGAACTCCAGGGTCGTGCTACCATTCCAAGAGTCCCCCAGATGTCTCAGTCCATTCCAGAGGAACCTCTTTTCCCTTCACCGGCTCGTCTTTCACGCCGAGGATCGACTCACACCAAGGTGGCACGTGGCACAGCCCTGTGGGAAAGCCTCGTGGGAAAGCCTCGAGGGACAGCCTCGAGGGAAAGCCACAGATTCCTTGATCCACGTGACAGGAAGCGTGACACTAGTGCTGCAGCACGGGAGGAAAGCACACGTGCATGCCCCCACTCGAGACGAGGCCTGACTCCCCTGGGGAGACTCAGAAGCACCCCAAGATCCATGGCAACACTGGAGAGGAATCCTCAGGTTCCGGCCCCGACTCCACACAAGGACTGAGGCCCCGGCATGGACGGGAGAGGAATCCCGAGAGGTCCCCTAGCAACTCGCATGGGGACTGGCCTTTCCTGAGGCCACCAGAGCGGGTCCCTGAGGGCCCCGTCGTAACTCGAGAAGACATGCCGCAACTCGAGAAACTCCAGGAGGTTCTCCCCTCCAGGCGAGATGAGGCCCATTTCCGCTGAGGCGTCTCGAGGCTGATCACACCTCACCTCTGGAACTTCGAAAGGGTCCTTCACACCCTTGGTGCAAATCAAGAAGTTCCCCGACCTAGCCGTCTCAACTCGAGAGGAATCACGTGGGTCCCGCCCACATCCAGAGGAGCCCCGTTTCTGCCTCGTAGCTCGAGATGAGGGATCCTTTCCCTGCTTCGTCGGGAAAGAGTTCCCGGCGTTCCCGTCGCATCTCAAGAGGAGGCCCTCTCAACAGGAACGGCGAGAGGAACTCCAGTGTCGTGCCACCATTCCAAGAGTCCCCCAGATGTCTCAGTCCATTCCAGAGGAACCTCTTTTCCCTTCACCGGCTCGTCTTTCACGCCGAGGATCGACTCACACCAAGGTGGCACGTGGCACAGCCCTGTGGGAAAGCCTCGTGGGAAAGCCTCGAGGGACAGCCTCGAGGGAAAGCCACAGATCCCTTGATCCACGTGACAGGAAGCGTGACACTACTGCTGCAGCACGGGAGGAAAGCGCACGTGCATGCCCCCACTCGAGACGAGGCCTGACTCCCCTGGGGAGACTCAGAAGCACCCCAAGATCCATGGCAACACTGGAGAGGAATCCTCAGGTTCCGGCCCCGACTCCACACAAGGACTGAGGCCCCGGCATGGACGGGAGAGGAATCCCGAGATGTCCCCTAGCAACTCGCATGGGGACTGGCTTTTCCTGAGGCCACCAGAGCGGTTACCTGTGGTCCCCGTCATAACTCGAGAAGACCTGCCGCAACTCGAGAAAATCCAGGAGGTTCTCCCCTCCAGGCGAGATGAGGCCCATTTCCGCTGAGGCGTCTCGAGGCTGATCACACCTCACCTCTGGCACTTCGCAAGGGTCCTTCACACCCTTAGTGCAAATCAAGAAGTTCCCCGACATACCCGTCTCCACTCGAGAGGAATCACGAGGGTCCCGCCCACATCCAGAGGAGCCCCGTTTCCGCCTCGTAGCTCGAGATGAGGGATCCTTTCCCTGCTTCGTCGGGAAAGAGTTCCCGGCGTTCCCGTCGCATCTCAAGAGGAGGCCCTCTCAACAGGAACGGCGAGAGGAACTCCAGTGTCGTGCCACCATTCCAAGAGTCCCCCAGATGTCTCAGTCCATTCCAGAGGAACCTCTTTTCCCTTCACCGGCTCGTCTTTCACGCCGAGGATCGACTCACACCAAGGTGGCACGTGGCACAGCCCTGTGGGAAAGCCTCGTGGGAAAGCCTCGAGGGACAGCCTCGAGGGAAAGCCACAGATCCCTTGATCCACGTGACAGGAAGCGTGACACTACTGCTGCAGCACGGGAGGAAAGCGCACGTGCATGCCCCCACTCGAGACGAGGCCTGACTCCCCTGGGGAGACTCAGAAGCACCCCAAGATCCATGGCAACACTGGAGAGGAATCCTCAGGTTCCGGCCCCGACTCCACACAAGGACTGAGGCCCCGGCATGGACGGGAGAGGAATCCCGAGAGGTCCCCTAGCAACTCGCATGGGGACTGGCTTTTCCTGAGGCCACCAGAGCGGGTACCTGTGGTCCCCGTCATAACTCGAGAAGACCTGCCGCAACTCGAGAAAATCCAGGAGGTTCTCCCCTCCAGGCGAGATGAGGCCCATTTCCGCTGAGGCGTCTCGAGGCTGATCACACCTCACCTCTGGCACTTCGCAAGGGTCCTTCACACCCTTAGTGCAAATCAAGAAGTTCCCCGACATACCCGTCTCCACTCGAGAGGAATCACGAGGGTCCCGCCCTCATCCAGAGGAGCCCCGTTTCCGCCTCGTAGCTCGAGATGAGGGATCCTTTCCCTGCTTCGTCGGGAAAGAGTTCCCGGCGTTCCCGTCGCATCTCAAGAGGAGGCCCTCTCAACAGGAACGGCGAGAGGAACTCCAGGGTCGTGCCACCATTCCAAGAGTCCCCCAGATGTCTCAGTCCATTCCAGAAGAACCTCTTTTCCCTTCACCGGCTCGTCTTTCACGGCGAGGATCGACTCACACCAAGGTGGCACGTGGAACAGCCCTGTGGGAAAGCCTCGTGGGAAAGCCTCGAGGGACAGCCTCGAGGGAAAGCCACAGATCCCTTGATCCACGTGACAGGAAGCGTGACACTACTGCTGCAGCTCGGGAGGAAAGCGCACGTGCATGCCCCCACTCGAGACGAGGCCTGACTCCCCTGGGGAGACTCAGAAGCACCCCAAGATCCATGGCAACACTGGAGAGGAATCCTCAGGTTCCGGCCCCGACTCCACACAAGGACTGAGGCCCCGGCATGGACGGGAGAGGAATCCCGAGAGGTCCCCTAGCAACTCGCATGGGGACTGGCCTTTCCTGAGGCCACCAGAGCGGGTCCCTGAGGTCCCCGTCGTAACTCGAGAAGACCTGCCGCAACTCGAGAAAATCCAGGAGGTTCTCCCCTCCAGGCGAGATGAGGCCCATTTCCGCTGAGGCGTCTCGAGGCTGATCACACCTCACCTCTGAAACTTCGAAAGGGTCCTTCACACCCTTGGTGCAAATCAAGAAGTTCCCCGACCTAGCCGTCTCCACTCGAGAGGAATCACGAGGGTGCCGCCCACATCCAGAGTAGCCCCGTTTCCGCCTCGTAGCTCGAGATGAGGGATCCTTTCCCTGCTTCGTCGGGAAAGAGTTCCCGGCCTTCCCGTCGCATCTCAAGAGGAGGCCCTCTCAACAGGAACGGCGAGAGGAACTCCAGGGTCGTGCCACCATTCCAAGAGTCCCCCAGATGTCTCAGTCCATTCCAGAGGAACCTCTTTTCCCTTCACCGGCTCGTCTTTCACGCCGAGGATCGACTCACACCAAGGTGGCACGTGGCACAGCCCTGTGGGAAAGCCTCGTGGGAAAGCCTCGAGGGACAGCCTCGAGGGAAAGCCACAGATCCCTTGATCCACGTGACAGGAAGCGTGACACTACTGCTGCAGCTCGGGAGGAAAGCGCACGTGCATGCCCCCACTCGAGACGAGGCCTGACTCCCCTGGGGAGACTCAGAAGCACCCCAAGATCCATGGCAACACTGGAGAGGAATCCTCAGGTTCCGGCCCCGACTCCACACAAGGACTGAGGCCCCGGCATGGACGGGAGAGGAATCCCGAGAGGTCCCCTAGCAACTCGCATGGGGACTGGCCTTTCCTGAGGCCACCAGAGCGGGTCCCTGAGGTCCCCGTCGTAACTCGAGAAGACCTGCCGCAACTCGAGAAAATCCAGGAGGTTCTCCCCTCCAGGCGAGATGAGGCCCATTTCCGCTGAGGCGTCTCGAGGCTGATCACACCTCCCCTCTGGAACTTCGAAAGGGTCCTTCACACCCTTGGTGCAAATCAAGAAGTTCCCCGACCTAGCCGTCTCCACTCGAGAGGAATCACGAGGGTCCCGCCCACATCCAGAGGAGCCCCGTTTCCGCCTCGTAGCTCGAGATGAGGGATCCTTTCCCTGCTTCGTCGGGAAAGAGTTCCCGGCGTTCCCGTCGCATCTCAAGAGGAGGCCCTCTCAACAGGAACGGCGAGAGGAACTCCAGGGTCGTGCCACCATTCCAAGAGTCCCCCAGATGTCTCAGTCCATTCCAGAAGAACCTCTTTTCCCTTCACCGGCTCGTCTTTCACGGCGAGGATCGACTCACACCAAGGTGGCACGTGGAACAGCCCTGTGGGAAAGCCTCGTGGGAAAGCCTCGAGGGACAGCCTCGAGGGAAAGCCACAGATCCCTTGATCCACGTGACAGGAAGCGTGACACTACTGCTGCAGCTCGGGAGGAAAGCGCACGTGCATGCCCCCACTCGAGACGAGGCCTGACTCCCCTGGGGAGACTCAGAAGCACCCCAAGATCCATGGCAACACTGGAGAGGAATCCTCAGGTTCCGGCCCCGACTCCACACAAGGACTGAGGCCCCGGCATGGACTGGAGAGGAATCCCGAGAGGTCCCCTAGCAACTCGCATGGGGACTGGCCTTTCCTGAGGCCACCAGAGCGGGTCCCTGAGGTCCCCGTCGTAACTCGAGAAGACCTGCCGCAACTCGAGAAAATCCAGGAGGTTCTCCCCTCCAGGCGAGATGAGGCCCATTTCCGCTGAGGCGTCTCGAGGCTGATCACACCTCCCCTCTGGAACTTCGAAAGGGTCCTTCACACCCTTGGTGCAAATCAAGAAGTTCCCCGACCTAGCCGTCTCCACTCGAGAGGAATCACGAGGGTGCCGCCCACATCCAGAGTAGCCCCGTTTCCGCCTCGTAGCTCGAGATGAGGGATCCTTTCCCTGCTTCGTCGGGAAAGAGTTCCCGGCCTTCCCGTCGCATCTCAAGAGGAGGCCCTCTCAACAGGAACGGCGAGAGGAACTCCAGGGTCGTGCCACCATTCCAAGAGTCCCCCAGATGTCTCAGTCCATTCCAGAGGAACCTCTTTTCCCTTCACCGGCTCGTCTTTCACGCCGAGGATCGACTCACACCAAGGTGGCACGTGGCACAGCCCTGTGGGAAAGCCTCGTGGGAAAGCCTCGAGGGACAGCCTCGAGGGAAAGCCACAGATCCCTTGATCCACGTGACAGGAAGCGTGACACTACTGCTGCAGCTCGGGAGGAAAGCGCACGTGCATGCCCCCACTCGAGACGAGGCCTGACTCCCCTGGGGAGACTCAGAAGCACCCCAAGATCCATGGCAACACTGGAGAGGAATCCTCAGGTTCCGGCCCCGACTCCACACAAGGACTGAGGCCCCGGCATGGACGGGAGAGGAATCCCGAGAGGTCCCCTAGCAACTCGCATGGGGACTGGCCTTTCCTGAGGCCACCAGAGCGGGTCCCTGAGGTCCCCGTCGTAACTCGAGAAGACCTGCCGCAACTCGAGAAAATCCAGGAGGTTCTCCCCTCCAGGCGAGATGAGGCCCATTTCCGCTGAGGCGTCTCGAGGCTGATCACACCTCCCCTCTGGAACTTCGAAAGGGTCCTTCACACCCTTGGTGCAAATCAAGAAGTTCCCCGACCTAGCCGTCTCCACTCGAGAGGAATCACGAGGGTCCCGCCCACATCCAGAGGAGCCCCGTTTCCGCCTCGTAGCTCGAGATGAGGGATCCTTTCCCTGCTTCGTCGGGAAAGAGTTCCCGGCCTTCCCGTCGCATCTCAAGAGGAGGCCCTCTCTACAGGAACGGCGAGAGGAACTCCAGGGTCGTGCCACCATTCCAAGAGTCCCCCAGATGTCTCATTCCATTCCAGAGGAACCTCTTTTCCCTTCACCGGCTCGTCTTTCACGCCGAGGATAGACTCACACCAAGGTTGCACGTGGCACAGCCCTGTGGGAAAGCCTCGTGGGAAAGCCTCGAGGGACAGCCTCGAGGGAAAGCCACAGATCCCTTGATTCACGTGACAGGAAGCGTGACACTACTGCTGCAGCTCAGGAGGAAAGCGCACGTGCATGCCCCCACTCGAGACGAGGCCTGACTCCCCTGGGGAGACTCAGCAGCACCCAAAGATCCATGGCAACACTGGAGAGGAATCCTCAGGTTCCGGCCCCGACTCCACACAAGGACTGAGGCCCCGGCATGGACGGGAGAGGAATCCCGAGAGGTCCAATAGCAACTCGCATGGGGACTGGCCTTTCCTGAGGCCACCAGAGCGGGTCCCTGAGGTCCCCGTCGTAACTCGAGAAGACCTACCGCAACTCGAGAAAATCCAGGAGGTTCTCCCCTCCAGGCGAGATGAGGCCCATTTCCGCTGAGGCGTCTCGAGGCTGATCACACCTCACCTCTGGAACTTCGAAAGGGTCCTTCACACCCTTGGTGCAAATCAAGAAGTTCCCCGACATACCCGTCTCCACTCGAGAGGAATCACGAGGGTCCCGCCCACATCCAGAGGAGCCCCGTTTCCGCCTCGTAGCTCGAGATGAGGGATTCTTTCCCTGCCTCGTCGGGAAAGAGTTCCCGGCCTTCCCGTCGCATCTCAAGAGGAGGCCCTCTCAACAGGAACGGCGAGAGGAACTCCAGGGTCGTGCCACCATTCCAAGAGTCCCCCAGATGTCTCAGTCCATTCCAGAGGAACCTCTTTTCCCTTCACCGGCTCGTCTTTCACGCCGAGGATTTAATCACACCAAGGTGGCACGTGGCACAGCCCTGTGGGAAAGCCTCGTGGGAAAGCCTCGAGGGACAGCCTCGAGGGAAAGCCACAGATCCCTTGATCCACGTGACAGGAAGCGTGACACTACTGCTGCAGCTCGGGAGGAAAGCGCACGTGCATGCCCCCACTCGAGACGAGGCCTGACTCCCCTGGGGAGACTCAGAAGCACCCCAAGATCCATGGCAACACTGGAGAGGAATCCTCAGGTTCCGGCCCCGACTCCACACAAGGACTGAGGCCCCGGCATGGACGGGAGAGGAAATCCGAGAAGTCCCCTAGCAACTCGCATGGGGACTGGCCTTTCCTGAGGCCACCAGAGCGGGTCCCTGAGTTCCCCGTCGTAACTCGAGAAGACGTGCCGCAACTCGAGAAAATCAAGGAGGTTCTCCCCTCCAGGCGAGATGAGGCCCATTTCCGCTGAGGCGTCTCGAGGCTGATCTCACCTCCCCTCTGGAACTTCGAAAGGGTCCTTCACACCCTTGGTGCAAATCAAGAAGTTCCCCGACCTAGCCGTCTCCACTCGAGAGGAATCACGAGGGTGCCGCCCACATCCAGAGTAGCCCCGTTTCCGCCTCATAGCTCGATATGAGGGATCCTTTCCCTGCTTCGTCGGGAAAGAGTTCCCGGCCTTCCCGTCGCATCTCAAGAGGAGGCCCTCTCAACAGGAACGGCGAGAGGAACTCCAGGGTCGTGCCACCATTCCAAGAGTCCCCCAGATGTCTCAGTACATTCCAGAGGAACCTCTTTTCCCTTCACTGGCCCGTCTTTCACGCCGAGGATTTAATCACACCAAGGTGGCACGTGGCACAGCCCTGTGGGAAAGCCTCGTGGGAAAGCCTCGAGGGACAGCCTCGAGGGAAAGCCACAGATCCCTTGATCCACGTGACAGGAAGCGTGACACTACTGCTGCAGCTCGGGAGGAAAGCGCACGTGCATGCCCCCACTCGAGACGAGGCCTGACTCCCCTGGGGAGACTCAGAAGCACCCCAAGATCCATGGCAACACTGGAGAGGAATCCTCAGGTTCCGGCCCCGACTCCACACAAGGACTGAGGCCCCGGCATGGACGGCAGAGGAATCCCGAGAGGTCCCCTAGCAACTCGCATGGGGACTGGCCTTTCCTGAGGCCACCAGAGCGGGTCCCTGAGGTCCCCGTCGTAACTCGAGAAGACCTGCCGCAACTCGAGAAAATCCAGGAGGTTCTCCCCTCCAGGCGAGATGAGGCCCATTTCCGCTGAGGCGTCTCGAGCCTGATCACACCTCACCTCTGGAACTTCGAAAGGGTCCTTCACACCCTTGGTGCAAATCAAGAAGTTCCCCGACATACCCGTCTCCACTCGAGAGGAATCACGAGGGTCCCGCCCACATCCAGAGGAGCCCCGTTTCCGCCTCGTAGCTCGAGATGAGGCATCCTTTCCCTGCTTCGTCGGGAAAGAGTTCCCGGCCTTCCCGTCGCATCTCAATAGGAGGCCCTCTCAACAGGAACGGCGAGAGGAACTCCAGGGTCGTGCCACCATTCCAAGAATCCCCCAGATGTCTCAGTCCATTCCAGAGGAACCTCTTTTCCCTTCACCGGCTCGTCTTTCACGCCGAGGATCGACTCACACCAAGGTGGCACGTGGCACAGCCCTGTGGGAAAGCCTCGTGGGAAAGCCTCGAGGGACAGCCTCGAGGGAAAGCCACAGATCCCTTGATCCACGTGACAGGAAGCGTGACACTACTGCTGCAGCTCGGGAGGAAAGCGCACGTGCATGCCCCCACTCGAGACGAGGCCTGACTCCCCTGGGGAGACTCAGAAGCACCCCAAGATCCATGGCAACACTGGAGAGGAATCCTCAGGTTCCGGCCCCGACTCCACACAAGGACTGAGGCCCCGGCATGGACGGGAGAGGAATCCCGAGAGGTCCCCTAGCAACTCGCATGGGGACTGGCCTTTCCTGAGGCCACCAGAGCGGGTCCCTGAGGTCCCCGTCGTAACTCGAGAAGACCTGCCGCAACTCGAGAAAATCCAGGAGGTTCTCCCCTCCAGGCGAGATGAGGCCCATTTCCGCTGAGGCGTCCCGAGGCTGATCACACCTCACCTCTGGAACTTCGAAAGGGTCCTTCACACCCTTGGTGCAAATCAAGAAGTTCCCCGACATACCCGTCTCCACTCGAGAGGAATCACGAGGGTCCCGCCCACATCCAGAGGAGCCCCGTTTCCGCCTCGTAGCTCGAGATGAGGGATCCTTTCCCTGCTTCGTCGGGAAAGAGTTCCCGGCCATCCCGTCGCATCTCAAGAGGAGGCCCTCTCAACAGGAACGGCGAGAGGAACTCCAGGGTCGTGCCACCATTCCAAGAGTCCCCCAGATGTCTCAGTCCATTCCAGAGGAACCTCTTTTCCCTTCACCGGCTCGTCTTTCACGCCGAGGATCGACTCACACCAAGGTGGCACGTGGCACAGCCCTGTGGGAAAGCCTCGTGGGAAAGCCTCGAGGGACAGCCTCGAGGGAAAGCCACAGATCCCTTGATCCACGTGACAGGAAGCGTGACACTACTGCTGCAGCTCGGGAGGAAAGCGCACGTGCATGCCCCCATTCGAGACGAGGCCTGACTCCCCTGGGGAGACTCAGAAGCACCCCAAGATACATGGCAACACTGGAGAGGAATCCTCAGGTTCCGGCCCCGACTCCACACAAGGACTGAGGCCCCGGCATGGACGGGAGAGGAATCCCGAGAGGTCCCCTAGCAACTCGCATGGGGACTGGCCTTTCCTGAGGCCAGCAGAGCGGGTCCCTGAGGTCCCCGTCGTAACTCGAGAAGACCTGCCGCAACTCGAGAAAATCCAGGAGGTTCTCCCCTCCAGGCGAGATGAGGCCCATTTCCGCTGAGGCGTCTCGAGGCTGATCACACCTCACCTCTGGAACTTCGAAAGGGTCCTTCACACCCTTGGTGCAAATCAAGAAGTTCCCCGACATACCCGTCTCCACTCGAGAGGAAACACGAGGGTCCCGCCCACATCCAGAGGAGCCCCGTTTCCGCCTCGTAGCTCGAGATGAGGGATCCTTTCCCTGCTTCGTCGGGAAAGAGTTCCCGGCGTTCCCGTCGCATCTCAAGAGGAGGCCCTCTCAACAGGAACGGCGAGAGGAACTCCAGGGTCGTGCCACCATTCCAAGAGTCCCCCAGATGTCTCAGTCCATTCCAGAAGAACCTCTTTTCCCTTCACCGGCTCGTCTTTCACGGCGAGGATCGACTCACACCAAGGTGGCACGTGGAACAGCCCTGTGGGAAAGCCTCGTGGGAAAGCCTCGAGGGACAGCCTCGAGGGAAAGCCACAGATCCCTTGATCCACGTGACAGGAAGCGTGACACTACTGCTGCAGCTCGGGAGGAAAGCGCACGTGCATGCCCCCACTCGAGACGAGGCCTGACTCCCCTGGGGAGACTCAGAAGCACCCCAAGATCCATGGCAACACTGGAGAGGAATCCTCAGGTTCCGGCCCCGACTCCACACAAGGACTGAGGCCCCGGCATGGACGGGAGAGGAATCCCGAGAGGTCCCCTAGCAACTCGCATGGGGACTGGCCTTTCCTGAGGCCACCAGAGCGGGTCCCTGAGGTCCCCGTCGTAACTCGAGAAGACCTGCCGCAACTCGAGAAAATCCAGGAGGTTCTCCCCTCCAGGCGAGATGAGGCCCATTTCCGCTGAGGCGTCTCGAGGCTGATCACACCTCACCTCTGAAACTTCGAAAGGGTCCTTCACACCCTTGGTGCAAATCAAGAAGTTCCCCGACCTAGCCGTCTCCACTCGAGAGGAATCACGAGGGTGCCGCCCACATCCAGAGTAGCCCCGTTTCCGCCTCGTAGCTCGAGATGAGGGATCCTTTCCCTGCTTCGTCGGGAAAGAGTTCCCGGCCTTCCCGTCGCATCTCAAGAGGAGGCCCTCTCAACAGGAACGGCGAGAGGAACTCCAGGGTCGTGCCACCATTCCAAGAGTCCCCCAGATGTCTCAGTCCATTCCAGAGGAACCTCTTTTCCCTTCACCGGCTCGTCTTTCACGCCGAGGATCGACTCACACCAAGGTGGCACGTGGCACAGCCCTGTGGGAAAGCCTCGTGGGAAAGCCTCGAGGGACAGCCTCGAGGGAAAGCCACAGATCCCTTGATCCACGTGACAGGAAGCGTGACACTACTGCTGCAGCTCGGGAGGAAAGCGCACGTGCATGCCCCCACTCGAGACGAGGCCTGACTCCCCTGGGGAGACTCAGAAGCACCCCAAGATCCATGGCAACACTGGAGAGGAATCCTCAGGTTCCGGCCCCGACTCCACACAAGGACTGAGGCCCCGGCATGGACGGGAGAGGAATCCCGAGAGGTCCCCTAGCAACTCGCATGGGGACTGGCCTTTCCTGAGGCCACCAGAGCGGGTCCCTGAGGTCCCCGTCGTAACTCGAGAAGACCTGCCGCAACTCGAGAAAATCCAGGAGGTTCTCCCCTCCAGGCGAGATGAGGCCCATTTCCGCTGAGGCGTCTCGAGGCTGATCACACCTCCCCTCTGGAACTTCGAAAGGGTCCTTCACACCCTTGGTGCAAATCAAGAAGTTCCCCGACCTAGCCGTCTCCACTCGAGAGGAATCACGAGGGTCCCGCCCACATCCAGAGGAGCCCCGTTTCCGCCTCGTAGCTCGAGATGAGGGATCCTTTCCCTGCTTCGTCGGGAAAGAGTTCCCGGCCTTCCCGTCGCATCTCAAGAGGAGGCCCTCTCAACAGGAACGGCGAGAGGAACTCCAGGGTCGTGCCACCATTCCAAGAGTCCCCCAGATGTCTCAGTCCATTCCAGAGGAACCTCTTTTCCCTTCACCGGCTCGTCTTTCACGCCGAGGATTTAATCACACCAAGGTGGCACGTGGCACAGCCCTGTGGGAAAGCCTCGTGGGAAAGCCTCGAGGGACAGCCTCGAGGGAAAGCCACAGATCCCTTGATCCACGTGACAGGAAGCGTGACACTACTGCTGCAGCTCGGGAGGAAAGCGCACGTGCATGCCCCCACTCGAGACGAGGCCTGACTCCCCTGGGGAGACTCAGAAGCACCCCAAGATCCATGGCAACACTGGAGAGGAATCCTCAGGTTCCGGCCCCGACTCCACACAAGGACTGAGGCCCCGGCATGGACGGGAGAGGAAATCCGAGAAGTCCCCTAGCAACTCGCATGGGGACTGGCCTTTCCTGAGGCCACCAGAGCGGGTCCCTGAGTTCCCCGTCGTAACTCGAGAAGACGTGCCGCAACTCGAGAAAATCAAGGAGGTTCTCCCCTCCAGGCGAGATGAGGCCCATTTCCGCTGAGGCGTCTCGAGGCTGATCTCACCTCCCCTCTGGAACTTCGAAAGGGTCCTTCACACCCTTGGTGCAAATCAAGAAGTTCCCCGACCTAGCCGTCTCCACTCGAGAGGAATCACGAGGGTGCCGCCCACATCCAGAGTAGCCCCGTTTCCGCCTCATAGCTCGATATGAGGGATCCTTTCCCTGCTTCGTCGGGAAAGAGTTCCCGGCCTTCCCGTCGCATCTCAAGAGGAGGCCCTCTCAACAGGAACGGCGAGAGGAACTCCAGGGTCGTGCCACCATTCCAAGAGTCCCCCAGATGTCTCAGTACATTCCAGAGGAACCTCTTTTCCCTTCACTGGCCCGTCTTTCACGCCGAGGATTTAATCACACCAAGGTGGCACGTGGCACAGCCCTGTGGGAAAGCCTCGTGGGAAAGCCTCGAGGGACAGCCTCGAGGGAAAGCCACAGATCCCTTGATCCACGTGACAGGAAGCGTGACACTACTGCTGCAGCTCGGGAGGAAAGCGCACGTGCATGCCCCCACTCGAGACGAGGCCTGACTCCCCTGGGGAGACTCAGAAGCACCCCAAGATCCATGGCAACACTGGAGAGGAATCCTCAGGTTCCGGCCCCGACTCCACACAAGGACTGAGGCCCCGGCATGGACGGCAGAGGAATCCCGAGAGGTCCCCTAGCAACTCGCATGGGGACTGGCCTTTCCTGAGGCCACCAGAGCGGGTCCCTGAGGTCCCCGTCGTAACTCGAGAAGACCTGCCGCAACTCGAGAAAATCCAGGAGGTTCTCCCCTCCAGGCGAGATGAGGCCCATTTCCGCTGAGGCGTCTCGAGCCTGATCACACCTCACCTCTGGAACTTCGAAAGGGTCCTTCACACCCTTGGTGCAAATCAAGAAGTTCCCCGACATACCCGTCTCCACTCGAGAGGAATCACGAGGGTCCCGCCCACATCCAGAGGAGCCCCGTTTCCGCCTCGTAGCTCGAGATGAGGCATCCTTTCCCTGCTTCGTCGGGAAAGAGTTCCCGGCCTTCCCGTCGCATCTCAATAGGAGGCCCTCTCAACAGGAACGGCGAGAGGAACTCCAGGGTCGTGCCACCATTCCAAGAATCCCCCAGATGTCTCAGTCCATTCCAGAGGAACCTCTTTTCCCTTCACCGGCTCGTCTTTCACGCCGAGGATCGACTCACACCAAGGTGGCACGTGGCACAGCCCTGTGGGAAAGCCTCGTGGGAAAGCCTCGAGGGACAGCCTCGAGGGAAAGCCACAGATCCCTTGATCCACGTGACAGGAAGCGTGACACTACTGCTGCAGCTCGGGAGGAAAGCGCACGTGCATGCCCCCACTCGAGACGAGGCCTGACTCCCCTGGGGAGACTCAGAAGCACCCCAAGATCCATGGCAACACTGGAGAGGAATCCTCAGGTTCCGGCCCCGACTCCACACAAGGACTGAGGCCCCGGCATGGACGGGAGAGGAATCCCGAGAGGTCCCCTAGCAACTCGCATGGGGACTGGCCTTTCCTGAGGCCACCAGAGCGGGTCCCTGAGGTCCCCGTCGTAACTCGAGAAGACCTGCCGCAACTCGAGAAAATCCAGGAGGTTCTCCCCTCCAGGCGAGATGAGGCCCATTTCCGCTGAGGCGTCCCGAGGCTGATCACACCTCACCTCTGGAACTTCGAAAGGGTCCTTCACACCCTTGGTGCAAATCAAGAAGTTCCCCGACATACCCGTCTCCACTCGAGAGGAATCACGAGGGTCCCGCCCACATCCAGAGGAGCCCCGTTTCCGCCTCGTAGCTCGAGATGAGGGATCCTTTCCCTGCTTCGTCGGGAAAGAGTTCCCGGCCATCCCGTCGCATCTCAAGAGGAGGCCCTCTCAACAGGAACGGCGAGAGGAACTCCAGGGTCGTGCCACCATTCCAAGAGTCCCCCAGATGTCTCAGTCCATTCCAGAGGAACCTCTTTTCCCTTCACCGGCTCGTCTTTCACGCCGAGGATCGACTCACACCAAGGTGGCACGTGGCACAGCCCTGTGGGAAAGCCTCGTGGGAAAGCCTCGAGGGACAGCCTCGAGGGAAAGCCACAGATCCCTTGATCCACGTGACAGGAAGCGTGACACTACTGCTGCAGCTCGGGAGGAAAGCGCACGTGCATGCCCCCATTCGAGACGAGGCCTGACTCCCCTGGGGAGACTCAGAAGCACCCCAAGATACATGGCAACACTGGAGAGGAATCCTCAGGTTCCGGCCCCGACTCCACACAAGGACTGAGGCCCCGGCATGGACGGGAGAGGAATCCCGAGAGGTCCCCTAGCAACTCGCATGGGGACTGGCCTTTCCTGAGGCCAGCAGAGCGGGTCCCTGAGGTCCCCGTCGTAACTCGAGAAGACCTGCCGCAACTCGAGAAAATCCAGGAGGTTCTCCCCTCCAGGCGAGATGAGGCCCATTTCCGCTGAGGCGTCTCGAGGCTGATCACACCTCACCTCTGGAACTTCGAAAGGGTCCTTCACACCCTTGGTGCAAATCAAGAAGTTCCCCGACATACCCGTCTCCACTCGAGAGGAAACACGAGGGTCCCGCCCACATCCAGAGGAGCCCCGTTTCCGCCTCGTAGCTCGAGATGAGGGATCCATTCCCTGCTTCGTCGGGAAACAGTTCCCGACGTTCCCGTCGCATCTCAAGAGGAGGCCCTCTCAACAGGAACGGCAAGAGGAACTCCAGGGTCGTGCCACCATTCCAAGAGGCCCCCAGATATCTCAGTCCATTCCAGAGGAACCTCTTTTCCCTTCACCCGCTCGTCTTTCACGCCGAGGATCGACTCACACCAAGGTGGCAGGTGGCACAGCCCTGTGGGAAAGCCTCGTGGGAAAGCCTCGAGGGACAGCCTCGAGGGAAAGCCACAGATCCCTTGATCCACGTGACAGGAAGCGTGACACTACTGCTGCAGCTCGGGAGGAAAGCGCACGTGCATGCCCCCACTCGAGACGAGGCCTGACTCCCCTGGCGAGACTCAGAAGCACCCCAAGATCCATGGCAACACTGGAGAGGAATCCTCAGGTTCCGGCCCCGACTCCACACAAGGACTGAGGCCCCGGCATGGACGGGAGAGGAATCCCGAGAGGTCCCCTAGCAACTCGCATGGGGACTGGCCTTTTCTGAGGCCACCAGAGCGGGTCCCTGAGGTCCCCGTCGTAACTCGAGAAGACCTGCCGCAACTCGAGAAAATCCAGGAGGTTCTCCCCTCCAGGCGAGATGAGGCCCATTTCCGCTGAGGCGTCTCGAGGCTGATCACACCTCCCCTCTGGAACTTCGAAAGGGTCCTTCACACCCTTGGTGCAAATCAAGAAGTTCCCCGACCTAGCCGTCTCCACTCGAGAGGAATCACGAGGGTCCCGCCCACATCCAGAGGAGCCCCGTTTCCGCCTCGTAGCTCGAGTTGAGGGATCCTTTCCCTGCTTCGTCGGGAAAGAGTTCCCGGCCTTCCCGTCGCATCTCAAGAGGAGGCCCTCTCTACAGGAACGGCGAGAGGAACTCCAGGGTCGTGCCACCATTCCAAGAGTCCCCCAGATGTCTCATTCATTCCAGAGGAAACTCTTTTCCCTTCACCGGCTCGTCTTTCACGCCGAGGATAGACTCACACCAAGGTTGCACGTGGCACAGCCCTGTGGGAAAGCCTCGTAGGAAAGCCTCGAGGGACAGCCTCGAGGGAAAGCCACAGATCCCTTGATCCACGTGACAGGAAGCGTGACACTACTGCTGCAGCTCGGGAGGAAAGCGCACGTGCATGCCCCCACTCGAGACGAGGCCTGACTCCCCTGGGGAGACTCAGCAGCACCCCAAGATCCATGGCAACACTGGAGAGGAATCCTCAGGTTCCGGCCCCGACTCCACACAAGGACTGAGGCCCCGGCATGGACGGGAGAGGAATCCCGAGAGGTCCCCTAGCAACTCGCATGGGGACTGGCCTTTCCTGAGGCCACCAGAGCGGGTCCCTGAGGTCCCCGTCGTAACTCGAGAAGACCTACCGCAACTCGAGAAAATCCAGGAGGTTCTCCCCTCCAGGCGAGATGAGGCCCATTTCCGCTGAGGCGTCTCGAGGCTGATCACACCTCACCTCTGGAACTTCGAAAGGGTCCTTCACACCCTTGGTGCAAATCAAGAAGTTCCCCGACATACTCGTCTCCACTCGAGAGGAATCACGAGGGTCCCGCCCACATCCAGAGGAGCCCCGTTTCCGCCTCGTAGCTCGAGATGAGGGATTCTTTCCCTGCCTCGTCGGGAAAGAGTTCCCGACCTTCCCGTCGCATCTCAAGAGGAGGCCCTCTCAACAGGAACGGCGAGAGGAACTCCAGGGTCGTGCCACCATTCCAAGAGTCCCCCAGATATCTCAGTCCATTCCAGAGGAACCTCTTTTCCCTTCACCGGCTCGTCTTTCACGCCGAGGATCGACTCACACCAAGGTGGCACGTGGCACAGCCCTGTGGGAAAGCCTCGTGGGAAAGCCTCGAGGGACAGCCTCGAGGGAAAGCCACAGATCCCTTGATCCACGTGACATGAAGCGTGACACTACTGCTGCAGCTCGGGAGGAAAGCGCACGTGCATGCCCCCACTCGAGACGAGGCCTGACTCCCCTGGGGAGACTCAGAAGCACCGCAAGATCCATGGCAACACTGGAGAGGAATCCTCAGGTTCCGGCCCCGACTCCACACAAGGACTGAGGCCCCGGAATGGACGGGAGAGGAAATCCGAGAGGTCCCCTAGCAACTCGCATGGGGACTGGCCTTTCCTGAGGCCACCAGAGCGGGTCCCTGAGGTCCCCGTCGTAACTCAAGAAGACGTGCCGCAACTCGAGAAAATCCAGGAGGTTCTCCCCTCCAGGCGAGATGAGGCCCATTTCCGCTGAGGCGTCTCGAGGCTGATCACACCTCCCCTCTGGAACTTCGAAAGGGTCCTTCACACCCTTGGTGCAAATCAAGAAGTTCCCCGACCTAGCCGTCTCCACTCGAGAGGAATCACGAGGGTGCCGCCCACATCCAGAGTAGCCCCGTTTCCGCCTCATAGCTCGATATGAGGGATCCTTTCCCTGCTTCGTCGGGAAAGAGTTCCCGGCCTTCCCGTCGCATCTCAAGAGGAGGCCCTCTCAACAGGAACGGCGAGAGGAACTCCAGGGTCGTGCCACCATTCCAAGAGTCCCCCAGATGTCTCAGTACATTCCAGAGGAACCTCTTTTCCCTTCACTGGCCCGTCTTTCACGCCGAGGATTTAATCACACCAAGGTGGCACGTGGCACAGCCCTGTGGGAAAGCCTCGTGGGAAAGCCTCGAGGGACAGCCTCGAGGGAAAGCCACAGATCCCTTGATCCACGTGACAGGAAGCGTGACACTACTGCTGCAGCTCGGGAGGAAAGCGCACGTGCATGCCCCCACTCGAGACGAGGCCTGACTCCCCTGGGGAGACTCAGAAGCACCCCAAGATCCATGGCAACCCTGGAGAGGAATCCTCAGGTTCCGGCCCCGACTCCACACAAGGACTGAGGCCCCGGCATGGACGGCAGAGGAATCCCGAGAGGTCCCCTAGCAACTCGCATGGGGACTGGCCTTTCCTGAGGCCACCAGAGCGGGTAACTGAGGTCCCCGTCGTAACTCGAGAAGACCTGCCGCAACTCGAGAAAATCCAGGAGGTTCTCCCCTCCAGGCGAGATGAGGCCCATTTCCGCTGAGGCGTCTCGAGGGTGATCACACCTCACCTCTGGAACTTCGAAAGGGTCCTTCACACCCTTGGTGCAAATCAAGAAGTTCCCCGACATACCCGTCTCCACTCGAGAGGAATCACGAGGGTCCCGCCCACATCCAGAGGAGCCCCGTTTCCGCCTCGTAGCTCGAGATGAGGGATCCTTTCCCTGCTTCGTCGGGAAAGAGTTCCCGGCCTTCCCGTCGCATCTCAAGAGGAGGCCCTCTCAACAGGAACGGCGAGAGGAACTCCAGGGTCGTGCCACCATTCCAAGAGTCCCCCAGATGTCTCAGTCCATTCCAGAGGAACCTCTTTTCCCTTCACCGGCTCGTCTTTCACGCCGAGGATCGACTCACACCAAGGTGGCACGTGGCACAGCCCTGTGGGAAAGCCTCGTGGGAAAGCCTCGAGGGACAGCCTCGAGGGAAAGCCACAGATCCCTTGATCCACGTGACAGGAAGCGTGACACTACTGCTGCAGCTCGGGAGGAAACCGCACGTGCATGCCCCCACTCGAGACGAGGCCTGACTCCCCTGGGGAGACTCAGAAGCACCCCAAGATCCATGGCAACACTGGAGAGGAATCCTCAGGTTCCGGCCCCGACTCCACACAAGGACTGAGGCCCCGGCATGGACGGGAGAGGAATCCCGAGAGGTCCCCTAGCAACTCGCATGGGGACTGGCCTTTTCTGAGGCCACCAGAGCGGGTCCCTGAGGTCCCCGTCGTAACTCGAGAAGACCTGCCGCAACTCGAGAAAATCCAGGAGGTTCTCCCCTCCAGGCGAGATGAGGCCCATTTCCGCTGAGGCGTCTCGAGGCTGATCACACCTCCCCTCTGGAACTTCGAAAGGGTCCTTCACACCCTTGGTGCAAATCAAGAAGTTCCCCGACCTAGCCGTCTCCACTCGAGAGGAATCACGAGGGTCCCGCCCACATCCAGAGGAGCCCCGTTTCCGCCTCGTAGCTCGAGTTGAGGGATCCTTTCCCTGCTTCGTCGGGAAAGAGTTCCCGGCCTTCCCGTCGCATCTCAAGAGGAGGCCCTCTCTACAGGAACGGCGAGAGGAACTCCAGGGTCGTGCCACCATTCCAAGAGTCCCCCAGATGTCTCATTCATTCCAGAGGAAACTCTTTTCCCTTCACCGGCTCGTCTTTCACGCCGAGGATAGACTCACACCAAGGTTGCACGTGGCACAGCCCTGTGGGAAAGCCTCGTAGGAAAGCCTCGAGGGACAGCCTCGAGGGAAAGCCACAGATCCCTTGATCCACGTGACAGGAAGCGTGACACTACTGCTGCAGCTCGGGAGGAAAGCGCACGTGCATGCCCCCACTCGAGACGAGGCCTGACTCCCCTGGGGAGACTCAGCAGCACCCCAAGATCCATGGCAACACTGGAGAGGAATCCTCAGGTTCCGGCCCCGACTCCACACAAGGACTGAGGCCCCGGCATGGACGGGAGAGGAATCCCGAGAGGTCCCCTAGCAACTCGCATGGGGACTGGCCTTTCCTGAGGCCACCAGAGCGGGTCCCTGAGGTCCCCGTCGTAACTCGAGAAGACCTACCGCAACTCGAGAAAATCCAGGAGGTTCTCCCCTCCAGGCGAGATGAGGCCCATTTCCGCTGAGGCGTCTCGAGGCTGATCACACCTCACCTCTGGAACTTCGAAAGGGTCCTTCACACCCTTGGTGCAAATCAAGAAGTTCCCCGACATACTCGTCTCCACTCGAGAGGAATCACGAGGGTCCCGCCCACATCCAGAGGAGCCCCGTTTCCGCCTCGTAGCTCGAGATGAGGGATTCTTTCCCTGCCTCGTCGGGAAAGAGTTCCCGGCCTTCCCGTCGCATCTCAAGAGGAGGCCCTCTCAACAGGAACGGCGAGAGGAACTCCAGGGTCGTGCCACCATTCCAAGAGTCCCCCAGATATCTCAGTCCATTCCAGAGGAACCTCTTTTCCCTTCACCGGCTCGTCTTTCACGCCGAGGATCGACTCACACCAAGGTGGCACGTGGCACAGCCCTGTGGGAAAGCCTCGTGGGAAAGCCTCGAGGGACAGCCTCGAGGGAAAGCCACAGATCCCTTGATCCACGTGACATGAAGCGTGACACTACTGCTGCAGCTCGGGAGGAAAGCGCACGTGCATGCCCCCACTCGAGACGAGGCCTGACTCCCCTGGGGAGACTCAGAAGCACCGCAAGATCCATGGCAACACTGGAGAGGAATCCTCAGGTTCCGGCCCCGACTCCACACAAGGACTGAGGCCCCGGAATGGACGGGAGAGGAAATCCGAGAGGTCTCCTAGCAACTCGCATGGGGACTGGCCTTTCCTGAGGCCACCAGAGCGGGTCCCTGAGGTCCCCGTCGTAACTCAAGAAGACGTGCCGCAACTCGAGAAAATCCAGGAGGTTCTCCCCTCCAGGCGAGATGAGGCCCATTTCCGCTGAGGCGTCTCGAGGTTGATCACACCTCCCCTCTGGAACTTCGAAAGGGTCCTTCACACCCTTGGTGCAAATCAAGAAGTTCCCCGACCTAGCCGTCTCCACTCGAGAGGAATCACGAGGGTCCCGCCCACATCCAGAGAAGCCCCGTTTCCGCCTCGTAGCTCGAGATGAGAGATCCTTTCCCTGCTTCGTCGGGAAAGAGTTCCCGGCGTTCCCGTCGCATCTCAAGAGGAGGCCCTCTCAACAGGAACGGCGAGAGGAACTCCAGGGTCGTGCCACCATTCCAAGAGTCCCCCAGATGTCTCAGTCCATTCCAGAGGAACCTCTTTTCCCTTCACCGGCTCGTCTTTCACGCCGAGGATCGACTCACACCAAGGTGGCACGTGGCACAGCCCTGTGGGAAAGCCCCGTGGGAAAGCTTCGAGGGAAAGCCTCGAGGGACAGCCTCGAGGGAAAGCCACAGATCCCTTGATCCACGTGACAGGAAGCGTGACACTACTGCTGCAGCTCGGGAGGAAAGCGCACGTGCATGCCCCCACTCGAGACGAGGCCTGACTCCCCTGGGGAGACTCAGAAGCACCCCAAGATCCATGGCAACACTGGAGAGGAATCCTCAGGTTCCGGCCCCGACTCCACACAAGGACTGAGGCCCCGGCATGGACGGGAGAGGAATCCCGAGAGGTCCCCTAGCAACTCGCATGGGGACTGGCCTTTCCTGAGGCCACCAGAGCGGGTCCCTGAGGTCCCAGTCGTAACGCGAGAAGACCTGCCGCAACTCGAGAAAATCCAGGAGGTTCTCCCCTCCAGGCGAGATGAGGCCCATTTCCGCTGAGGCGTCCCGAGGCTGATCACACCTCACCTCTGGAACTTCGAAAGGGTCCTTCACACCCTTGGTGCAAATCAAGAAGTTCCCCGACATACCCGTCTCCACTCGAGAGGAATCACGAGGGTCCCGCCCACATCCAGAGGAGCCCCGTTTCCGCCTCGTAGCTCGAGATGAGGGATCCTTTCCCTGCTTCGTCGGGAAAGAGTTCCCGGCCTTCCGGTCGCATCTCAAGAGGAGGCCCTCTCAACAGGAACGGCGAGAGGAACTCCAGGGTCGTGCCACCATTCCAAGAGTCCCCCAGATGTCTCAGTCCATTCCAGAGGAACCTCTTTTCCCTTCACCGGCTCGTCTTTCACGCCGAGGATCGACTCACACCAAGGTGGCACGTGGCACAGCCCTGTGGGAAAGCCTCGTGGGAAAGCCTCGAGGGACAGCCTCGAGGGAAAGCCACAGATCCCTTGATCCACGTGACAGGAAGCGTGACACTACTGCTGCAGCTCGGGAGGAAAGCGCACGTGCATGCCCCCACTCGAGACGAGGCCTGAATCCCCTGGGGGGTCTCTGAGGCACCCCAAAATCCATGTCAACACTGAAGACGAATCCTCAGGTCCCTGCCCCGACTCCACACAATGTCTCAGGCCCCGGCATCGACGGGAGAGGAATCCGAGATGGCCCCTAGCAACTCGCATGGGGACTGGCCCTTCCTGAGGCCACCAGAGCGGTTCCCTGAGGTCCCCGTCGTAACTCGAGAAGACCTGCCGCAACTCGAGAATATGCAGGAGGTTCTCCCCTGCAAGCGAGATGAGGCCCATTTCCGCAGAGGCTTCTCGGGGCTAATCACACCTCACCTCTGGAACGTCGAAAGGGTCCTTCACACCCTTGGTACAACTCAAGAAGTTCCCCGACATACCCTTCTCCACTCGAGAGGAAACACGAGGGTCCCGCCCACATCCAGAGGAGCCCCGTTTCCACCTCGTAGCTCGAGGTGAGGGATCCTTTCCCTGCTTCGTCGGGAAAGAATTCCCGGCGTTCCCGTCGCATCTCAAGAGGAGGCCCTCTCAACAGGAACGGCGAGAGGGACTCCAGGGTCGTGCCACCATTCCAAGAGTGCCCCAGATGTCTCAGTCCATTCCAGAGGAACCTCTTTTCCCTTCACCGGCTCGTCTTTCACGCCGAGGATCGACTCACACCAAGGTGGCACGTGGCACAGCCCTGTGGGAAAGCCTCGTGGGAAAGCCTCGAGGGACAGCCTCGAGGGAAAGCCACAGATCCCTTGATCCACGTGACAGGAAGCGTGACACTACTGCTGCAGCTCGGGAGGAAAGCGCACGTGCATGCCCCCACTCGAGACGAGGCCTGACTCCCCTGGCGAGACTCAGAAGCACCCCAAGATCCATGGCAACACTGGAGAGGAATCCTCAGGTTCCGGCCCCGACTCCACACAAGGACAGAGGCCCCGGCATGGACGGGAGAGGAATCCCGAGAGGTCCCCTAGCAACTCGCATGGGGACTGGCCTTTCCTGAGGCCACCAGAGCGGGTCCCTGAGGTCCCCGTCGTAACTCGAGAAGACCTGCCGCAACTCGAGAAAATCCAGGAGGTTCTCCCCTCCAGGCGAGATGAGGCCCATTTCCGCTGAGGCGTCTCGAGGCTGATCACACCTCACCTCTGGAACTTAGAAAGGGTCCTTCACACCCTTGGTGCAAATCAAGAAGTTCCCCGACCTAGCCGTCTCCACTCGAGAGGAATCACGAGGGTCCCGCCCACATCCAGAGGAGCCCCGTTTCCGCCTCGTAGCTCGAGATGAGGGATCCTTTCCCTGCTTCGTCGGGAAAGAGTTCCCGGCGTTCCCGTCGCATCTCAAGAGGAGGCCCTCTCAACAGGAACGGCGAGAGGAACTCCAGGGTCGTGCCACCATTCCAAGAGTCCCCCAGATGTCTCAGTCCATTCCAGAGGAACCTCTTTTCCCTTCACCGGCTCGTCTTTCACGCCGAGGATCGACTCACACCAAGGTGGCACGTGGCACAGCCCTGTGGGAAAGCCTCGTGGGAAAGCCTCGAGGGACAGCCTCGAGGGAAAGCCACAGATCCCTTGATCCACGTGACAGGAAGCGTGACACTACTGCTGCAGCTCGGGAGGAAAGCGCACGTGCATGCCCCCACTCGAGACGAGGCCTGACTCCCCTGGGGAGACTCAGAAGCACCCCAAGATCCATGGCAACACTGGAGAGGAATCCTCAGGTTCCGGCCCCGACTCCACACAAGGACTGAGGCCCCGGCATGGACGGGAGAGGAATCCCGAGAGGTCCCCTAGCAACTCGCATGGGGACTGGCCTTTCCTGAGGCCACCAGAGCGGGTCCCTGAGGTCCCCGTCGTAACTCGAGAAGACCTGCCGCAACTCGAGAAAATCCAGGAGGTTCTCCCCTCCAGGCGAGATGAGGCCCATTTCCGCTGAGGCGTCTCGAGGCTGATCACACCTCACCTCTGGAACTTCGAAAGGGTCCTTCACACCCTTGGTGCAAATCAAGAAGTTCCCCGACCTAGCCGTCTCCACTCGAGAGGAATCACGAGGGTCCCGCCCACATTCAGAGGAGCCCCGTTTCCGCCTCGTAGCTCGAGATGAGGGATCCTTTCCCTGCTTCGTCGGGAAAGAGTTCCTGGCGTTTCCGTCGCATCTCAAGGGGAGGCCCTATCAACAGGAACGGCGAGAGGAACTCCAGGGTCGTGCCACCATTCCAAGAGTCCCCCAGATGTCTCAGTCCATTCCAGAGGAACCTCTTTTCCCTTCACCGGCTCGTCTTTCACGCCGAGGATCGACTCACACCAAGGTGGCACGTGGCACAGCCCTGTGGGAAAGCCTCGTGGGAAAGCCTCGAGGGACAGCCTCGAGGGAAAGCCACAGATCCCTTGATCCACGTGACGGGAAGCGTGACACTACTGCTGCAGCTCGGGAGGAAAGCGCACGTGCATGCCCCCACTCGAGACGAGGTCTGACTCCCCTGGGGAGACTCAGAAGCACCCCAAGATCCATGGCAACACTGGAGAGGAATCCTCAGGTTCCGGCCCCAACTCCACACAAGGACAGAGGCCCCGGCATGGACGGGAGAGGAATCCCGAGAGGTCGCCTAGCAACTCGCATGGGGACTGGCCTTTCCTGAGGCCAACAGAGCGGGTCCCTGAGGTCCCCGTCATAACTCGAGAAGACCTGCCGCAACTCGAGAAAATCCAGGAGGTTCTCCCCTCCAGGCGAGATGAGGTCCATTTCCGCTGAGGCGTCTCGAGGCTGATCACACCTCACCTCTGGAACTTCGAAAGGCTCCTTCACACCCTTGGTGCAAATCAAGAAGTTCCCCGACATACCCGTCTCCACTCGAGAGGAATCACGAGGGTCCCGCCCACATCCAGAGGAGCCCCGTTTCCGCTTCGTAGCTCGAGATGAGGGATCCTTTCCCTGCTTCGTCGGGAAAGAGTTCCCGGCGTTCCCGTCGCATCTCAAGAGGAGGCCCTCTCAACAGGAACGGCGAGAGGAACTCCAGGGTCGTGCCACCATTCCAAGAGTCCCCCAGATGTCTCAGTCCATTCCAGAGGAACCTCTTTTCCCTTCACCGGCTCGTCTTTCACGCCGAGGATCGACTCACACCAAGGTGGCACGTGGCACAGCCCTGTGGGAAAGCCTCGTGGGAAAGCCTCGAGGGACAGCCTCGAGGGAAAGCCACAGATCCCTTGATCCACGTGACAGGAAGCGTGACACTACTGCTGCAGCTCGGGAGGAAAGCGCACGTGCATGCCCCCACTCGAGACGAGGCCTGACTCCCCTGGGGAGACTCAGAAGCACCCCAAGATCCATGGCAACACTGGAGAGGAATCCTCAGGTTCCGGCCCCGACTCCACACAAGGACTGAGGCCCCGGTATGGACGGGAGAGTAATCCCGAGAGGTCCCCTAGCAACTCGCATGGGGATTGGCCTTTCCTGAGGCCACAAGAGAGGGTCCCTGTGGTCCCCGTCGTAACTCGAGAAGACCTGCCACAACTCGAGAAAATCCAGGAGGTTCTCCCCTCCAGGCGAGATGAGGCCCATTTCCGCTGAGGCGTCTCGAGGCTGATCACACCTCACCTCTGGAACTTCGAAAGGCTCCTTCACACCCTTGGTGCAAATCAAGAAGTTCCCCGACCTAGCCGTCTCCACTCGAGAGGAATCACGAGGGTCCCGCCCACATTCAGAGGAGCCCCGTTTCCGCCTCGTAGCTCGAGATGAGGGATCCTTTCCCTGCTTCGTCGGGAAAGAGTTCCTGGCGTTCCCTTCGCATCTCAAGAGGAGGTCCTCTCAACAGGAACGGCGAGAGGAACTCCAGGGTCGTGCCACCATTCCAAGAGTCCCCCAGATGTCTCAGTCCATTCCAGAGGAACCTCTTTTACCTTCACCGGCTCGTCTTTCACGCCGAGGATCGACTCACACCAAGGTGGCACGTGGCACAGCCCTGTGGGAAAGCCTCATGGGAAAGCCTCGAGGGAAAGCCTCGAGGGAAAGCCACAGATCCCTTGATCCACGTGACAGGAAGCGTGACACTACTGCTTCAGCTCGGGAGGAAAGCGCACGTGCATGCCCCCACTCGAGACGAGGCCTGACTCCCCTGGGGAGACTCAGAAGCACCCCAAGATCCATGGCAACACTGGAGAGGAATCCTCAGGTTCCGGCCCCGACTCCACACAAGGACTGAGGCCCCGGCATGGACGGGAGAGGAATCCCGAGAGGTCCCCTAGCAACTCGCATGGGGACTGGCCTTTCCTGAGGCCACCAGAGCGGGTCCCTGAGGTCCCCGTCGTAACTCGAGAAGACCTGCCGCAACTCGAGAAAATCCAGGAGGTTCTCCCCTCCAGGCGAGATGAGGCCCATTTCCGCTGAGGCGTCTCGAGCCTGATCACACCTCACCTCTGGAACTTCGAAAGGGTCCTTCACACCCTTGGTGCAAATCAAGAAGTTCCCCGACATACCCGTCTCCACTCGAGAGGAATCACGAGGGTCCCGCCCACATCCAGAGGAGCCTCGTTTCCGCCTCGTAGCTCGAGATGAGGGATCCTTTCCCTGCTTCGTCGGGAAAGAGTTCCCGGCGTTCCCGTCGCATCTCAAGAGGAGGCCCTCTCAACAGGAACGGCGAGAGGAACTCCAGGGTCGTGCCACCATTCCAAGAGTCCCCCAGATGTCTCAGTCCATTCCAGAGGAACCTCTTTTCCCTTCACCGGCTCGTCTTTCACGCCGAGGATCGACTCACACCAAGGTGGCACGTGGCACAGCCCTGTGGGAAAGCCTCGTGGGAAAGCCTCGAGGGACAGCCTCGAGGGAAAGCCACAGATCCCTTGATCCACGTGACAGGAAGCGTGACACTACTGCTGCAGCTCGGGAGGAAAGCGCACGTGCATTCCCCCACTCGAGACGAGGCCTGACTCCCCTGGGGAGGCTCAGAAGCACCCCAAGATCCATGGCAACACTGGAGAGGAATCCTCAGGTTCCGGCCCCGACTCCACACAAGGACTGAGGCCCCGGCATGGACGGGAGAGGAATCCCGAGAGGTCCCCTAGCAACTCGCATGGGGACTGGCCTTTCCTGAGGCCACCAGAGCGGGTCCCTGAGGTCCCCGTCGTAACTCGAGAAGACCTGCCGCAACTCGAGAAAATCCAGGAGGTTCTCCCCTCCAGGCGAGATGAGGCCCATTTCCGCTGAGGCGTCTCGAGGCTGATCACACCTCACCTCTGGAACTTCGAAAGGCTCCTTCACACCCTTGGTGCAAATCAAGAAGTTCCCCGACATACCCGTCTCCACTCGAGAGGAATCACGAGGGTCCCGCCCACATCCAGAGGAGCCCCGTTTCCGCCTCGTAGCTCGAGATGAGGGATCCTTTCCCTGCTTCGTCGGGAAAGAGTTCCCGGCGTTCCCGTCGCATCTCAAGAGGAGGCCCTCTCAACAGGAACGGCGAGAGGAACTCCAGGGTCGTGCCACCATTCCAAGAGTCCCCCAGATGTCTCAGTCCATTCCAGAGGAACCTCTTTTCCCTTCACCGGCTCGTCTTTCACGCCGAGGATCGACTCACACCAAGGTGGCACGTGGCACAGCCCTGTGGGAAAGCCTCGTGGGAAAGCCTCGAGGGACAGCCTCGAGGGAAAGCCACAGATCCCTTGATCCACGTGACAGGAAGCGTGACACGACTGCTGCAGCTCGGGAGGAAAGCGCACGTGCATGCCCCCACTCGAGACGAGGCCTGACTCCCCTGGGGAGACTCAGAAGCACCCCAAGATCCATGGCAACACTGGAGAGGAATCCTCAGGTTCCGGCCCCGACTCCACACAAGGACTGAGGCCCTGGCATGGACGGGAGAGGAATCCCGAGAGGTCGCCTAGCAACTCGCATGGGGACTGGCCTTTCCTGAGGCCAACAGAGCGGGTCCCTGAGGTCCCCGTCATAACTCGAGAAGACCTGCCGCAACTCGAGAAAATCCAGGAGGTTCTCCCCTCCAGGCGAGATGAGGTCCATTTCCGCTGAGGCGTCTCGAGGCTGATCACACCTCACCTCTGGAACTTCGAAAGGCTCCTTCACACCCTTGGTGCAAATCAAGAAGTTCCCCGACATACCCGTCTCCACTCGAGAGGAATCACGAGGGTCCCGCCCACATCCAGAGGAGCCCCGTTTCCGCTTCGTAGCTCGAGATGAGGGATCCTTTCCCTGCTTCGTCGGGAAAGAGTTCCCGGCGTTCCCGTCGCATCTCAAGAGGAGGCCCTCTCAACAGGAACGGCGAGAGGAACTCCAGGGTCGTGCCACCATTCCAAGAGTCCCCCAGATGTCTCAGTCCATTCCAGAGGAACCTCTTTTCCCTTCACCGGCTCGTCTTTCACGCCGAGGATCGACTCACACCAAGGTGGCACGTGGCACAGCCCTGTGGGAAAGCCTCGTGGGAAAGCCTCGAGGGACAGCCTCGAGGGAAAGCCACAGATCCCTTGATCCACGTGACAGGAAGCGTGACACTACTGCTGCAGCTCGGGAGGAAAGCGCACGTGCATGCCCCCACTCGAGACGAGGCCTGACTCCCCTGGGGAGACTCAGAAGCACCCCAAGATCCATGGCAACACTGGAGAGGAATCCTCAGGTTCCGGCCCCGACTCCACACAAGGACTGAGGCCCCGGTATGGACGGGAGAGTAATCCCGAGAGGTCCCCTAGCAACTCGCATGGGGATTGGCCTTTCCTGAGGCCACAAGAGCGGGTCCCTGTGGTCCCCGTCGTAACTCGAGAAGACCTGCCACAACTCGAGAAAATCCAGGAGGTTCTCCCCTCCAGGCGAGATGAGGCCCATTTCCGCTGAGGCGTCTCGAGGCTGATCACACCTCACCTCTGGAACTTCGAAAGGCTCCTTCACACCCTTGGTGCAAATCAAGAAGTTCCCCGACCTAGCCGTCTCCACTCGAGAGGAATCACGAGGGTCCCGCCCACATTCAGAGGAGCCCCGTTTCCGCCTCGTAGCTCGAGATGAGGGATCCTTTCCCTGCTTCGTCGGGAAAGAGTTCCTGGCGTTCCCTTCGCATCTCAAGAGGAGGTCCTCTCAACAGGAACGGCGAGAGGAACTCCAGGGTCGTGCCACCATTCCAAGAGTCCCCCAGATGTCTCAGTCCATTCCAGAGGAACCTCTTTTCCCTTCACCGGCTCGTCTTTCACGCCGAGGATCGACTCACACCAAGGTGGCACGTGGCACAGCCCTGTGGGAAAGCCTCATGGGAAAGCCTCGAGGGAAAGCCTCGAGGGAAAGCCACAGATCCCTTGATCCACGTGACAGGAAGCGTGACACTACTGCTTCAGCTCGGGAGGAAAGCGCACGTGCATGCCCCCACTCGAGACGAGGCCTGACTCCCCTGGGGAGACTCAGAAGCACCCCAAGATCCATGGCAACACTGGAGAGGAATCCTCAGGTTCCGGCCCCGACTCCACACAAGGACTGAGGCCCCGGCATGGACGGGAGAGGAATCCCGAGAGGTCCCCTAGCAACTCGCATGGGGACTGGCCTTTCCTGAGGCCACCAGAGCGGGTCCCTGAGGTCCCCGTCGTAACTCGAGAAGACCTGCCGCAACTCGAGAAAATCCAGGAGGTTCTCCCCTCCAGGCGAGATGAGGCCCATTTCCGCTGAGGCGTCTCGAGCCTGATCACACCTCACCTCTGGAACTTCGAAAGGGTCCTTCACACCCTTGGTGCAAATCAAGAAGTTCCCCGACATACCCGTCTCCACTCGAGAGGAATCACGAGGGTCCCGCCCACATCCAGAGGAGCCTCGTTTCCGCCTCGTAGCTCGAGATGAGGGATCCTTTCCCTGCTTCGTCGGGAAAGAGTTCCCGGCGTTCCCGTCGCATCTCAAGAGGAGGCCCTCTCAACAGGAACGGCGAGAGGAACTCCAGGGTCGTGCCACCATTCCAAGAGTCCCCCAGATGTCTCAGTCCATTCCAGAGGAACCTCTTTTCCCTTCACCGGCTCGTCTTTCACGCCGAGGATCGACTCACACCAAGGTGGCACGTGGCACAGCCCTGTGGGAAAGCCTCGTGGGAAAGCCTCGAGGGACAGCCTCGAGGGAAAGCCACAGATCCCTTGATCCACGTGACAGGAAGCGTGACACTACTGCTGCAGCTCGGGAGGAAAGCGCACGTGCATTCCCCCACTCGAGACGAGGCCTGACTCCCCTGGGGAGGCTCAGAAGCACCCCAAGATCCATGGCAACACTGGAGAGGAATCCTCAGGTTCCGGCCCCGACTCCACACAAGGACTGAGGCCCCGGCATGGACGGGAGAGGAATCCCGAGAGGTCCCCTAGCAACTCGCATGGGGACTGGCCTTTCCTGAGGCCACCAGAGCGGGTCCCTGAGGTCCCCGTCGTAACTCGAGAAGACCTGCCGCAACTCGAGAAAATCCAGGAGGTTCTCCCCTCCAGGCGAGATGAGGCCCATTTCCGCTGAGGCGTCTCGAGCCTGATCACACCTCACCTCTGGAACTTCGAAAGGGTCCTTCACACCCTTGGTGCAAATCAAGAAGTTCCCCGACATACCCGTCTCCACTCGAGAGGAATCACGAGGGTCCCGCCCACATCCAGAGGAGCCTCGTTTCCGCCTCGTAGCTCGAGATGAGGGATCCTTTCCCTGCTTCGTCGGGAAAGAGTTCCCGGCGTTCCCGTCGCATCTCAAGAGGAGGCCCTCTCAACAGGAACGGCGAGAGGAACTCCAGGGTCGTGCCACCATTCCAAGAGTCCCCCAGATGTCTCAGTCCATTCCAGAGGAACCTCTTTTCCCTTCACCGGCTCGTCTTTCACGCCGAGGATCGACTCACACCAAGGTGGCACGTGGCACAGCCCTGTGGGAAAGCCTCGTGGGAAAGCCTCGAGGGACAGCCTCGAGGGAAAGCCACAGATCCCTTGATCCACGTGACAGGAAGCGTGACACTACTGCTGCAGCTCGGGAGGAAAGCGCACGTGCATTCCCCCACTCGAGAAGAGGCCTGACTCCCCTGGGGAGGCTCAGAAGCACCCCAAGATCCATGGCAACACTGGAGAGGAATCCTCAGGTTCCGGCCCCGACTCCACACAAGGATTGAGGCCCCGGCATGGACGGGAGAGGAATCCCGAGAGGTCCCCTAGCAACTCGCATGGGGACTGGCCTTTCCTGAGGCCACCAGAGCGGGTCCCTGAGGTCCCCGTCGTAACTCGAGAAGACCTGCCGCAACTCGAGAAAATCCAGGAGGTTCTCCCCTCCAGGCGAGATGAGGCCCATTTCCGCTGAGGCGTCTCGAGCCTGATCACACCTCACCTCTGGAACTTCGAAAGGCTCCTTCACACCCTTGGTGCAAATCAAGAAGTTCCCCGACCTAGCCGTCTCCACTCGAGAGGAATCATGAGGGTCCCGCCCACATCCAGAGGAGCCCCGTTTCCGCCTCGTAGCTCGAGATGAGGGATCCTTTCTCTGCTTCGTCGGGAAAGAGTTCCTGGCGTTCCCGTCGCATCTCAAGAGGAGGCCCTCTCAACAGGAACGGCGAGAGGAACTCCAGGGTCGTGCCACCATTCCAAGAGTCCCCCAGATGTCTCAGTCCATTCCAGAGGAACCTCTTTTCCCTTCACCGGCTCGTCTTTCACGCCGAGGATCGACTCACACCAAGGTGGCACGTGGCACAGCCCTGTGGGAAAGCCTCGTGGGAAAGCCTCGAGGGACAGCCTCGAGGGAAAGCCACAGATCCCTTGATCCACGTGACAGGAAGAATGACACTACTGCTGCAGCTCGGGAGGAAAGCGCACGTGCATGCCCCCACTCGAGACGAGGCCTGACTCCCCTGGGGAGACTCAGAAGCACCCCAAGATCCATGGCAACACTGGAGAGGAATCCTCAGGTTCCAGCCCCGACTCCACACAAGGACTGAGGCCCCGGCATGGACGGGAGAGGAATCCCGAGAGGTCCCCTAGCAACTCGCATGGGGACTGGCCTTTCCTGAGGCCACCAGAGCGGGTCCCTGAGGTCCCCGTCGTAACTCGAGAAGACCTGCCGCAACTCGAGAAAATCCAGGAGGTTCTCCCCTCCAGGCGAGATGAGGCCCATTTCCGCTGAGGCGTCTCGAGGCTGATCACACCTCACCTCTGGAACTTCGAAAGGCTCCTTCACACCCTTGGTGCAAATCAAGAAGTTCCCCGACATACCCGTCTCCACTCGAGAGGAATCACGAGGGTCCCGCCCACATCCAGAGGAGCCCCGTTTCCGCCTCGTAGCTCGAGATGAGGGATCCTTTCCCTGCTTCGTCGGGAAAGAGTTCCCGGCGTTCCCGTCGCATCTCAAGAGGAGGCCCTCTCAACAGGAACGGCGAGAGGAACTCCAGGGTCGTGCCACCATTCCAAGAGTCCCCCAGATGTCTCAGTCCATTCCAGAGGAACCTCTTTTCCCTTCACCGGCTCGTCTTTCACGCCGAGGATCGACTCACACCAAGGTGGCACGTGGCACAGCCCTGTGGGAAAGCCTCGTGGGAAAGCCTCGAGGGACAGCCTCGAGGGAAAGCCACAGATCCCTTGATCCACGTGACAGGAAGCGTGACACGACTGCTGCAGCTCGGGAGGAAAGCGCACGTGCATGCCCCCACTCGAGACGAGGCCTGACTCCCCTGGGGAGACTCAGAAGCACCCCAAGATCCATGGCAACACTGGAGAGGAATCCTCAGGTTCCGGCCCCGACTCCACACAAGGACTGAGGCCCTGGCATGGACGGGAGAGGAATCCCGAGAGGTCGCCTAGCAACTCGCATGGGGACTGGCCTTTCCTGAGGCCAACAGAGCGGGTCCCTGAGGTCCCCGTCATAACTCGAGAAGACCTGCCGCAACTCGAGAAAATCCAGGAGGTTCTCCCCTCCAGGCGAGATGAGGTCCATTTCCGCTGAGGCGTCTCGAGGCTGATCACACCTCACCTCTGGAACTTCGAAAGGCTCCTTCACACCCTTGGTGCAAATCAAGAAGTTCCCCGACATACCCGTCTCCACTCGAGAGGAATCACGAGGGTCCCGCCCACATCCAGAGGAGCCCCGTTTCCGCTTCGTAGCTCGAGATGAGGGATCCTTTCCCTGCTTCGTCGGGAAAGAGTTCCCGGCGTTCCCGTCGCATCTCAAGAGGAGGCCCTCTCAACAGGAACGGCGAGAGGAACTCCAGGGTCGTGCCACCATTCCAAGAGTCCCCCAGATGTCTCAGTCCATTCCAGAGGAACCTCTTTTCCCTTCACCGGCTCGTCTTTCACGCCGAGGATCGACTCACACCAAGGTGGCACGTGGCACAGCCCTGTGGGAAAGCCTCGTGGGAAAGCCTCGAGGGACAGCCTCGAGGGAAAGCCACAGATCCCTTGATCCACGTGACAGGAAGCGTGACACTACTGCTGCAGCTCGGGAGGAAAGCGCACGTGCATGCCCCCACTCGAGACGAGGCCTGACTCCCCTGGGGAGACTCAGAAGCACCCCAAGATCCATGGCAACACTGGAGAGGAATCCTCAGGTTCCGGCCCCGACTCCACACAAGGACTGAGGCCCCGGTATGGACGGGAGAGTAATCCCGAGAGGTCCCCTAGCAACTCGCATGGGGATTGGCCTTTCCTGAGGCCACAAGAGAGGGTCCCTGTGGTCCCCGTCGTAACTCGAGAAGACCTGCCACAACTCGAGAAAATCCAGGAGGTTCTCCCCTCCAGGCGAGATGAGGCCCATTTCCGCTGAGGCGTCTCGAGGCTGATCACACCTCACCTCTGGAACTTCGAAAGGCTCCTTCACACCCTTGGTGCAAATCAAGAAGTTCCCCGACCTAGCCGTCTCCACTCGAGAGGAATCACGAGGGTCCCGCCCACATTCAGAGGAGCCCCGTTTCCGCCTCGTAGCTCGAGATGAGGGATCCTTTCCCTGCTTCGTCGGGAAAGAGTTCCTGGCGTTCCCTTCGCATCTCAAGAGGAGGTCCTCTCAACAGGAACGGCGAGAGGAACTCCAGGGTCGTGCCACCATTCCAAGAGTCCCCCAGATGTCTCAGTCCATTCCAGAGGAACCTCTTTTCCCTTCACCGGCTCGTCTTTCACGCCGAGGATCGACTCACACCAAGGTGGCACGTGGCACAGCCCTGTGGGAAAGCCTCATGGGAAAGCCTCGAGGGAAAGCCTCGAGGGAAAGCCACAGATCCCTTGATCCACGTGACAGGAAGCGTGACACTACTGCTTCAGCTCGGGAGGAAAGCGCACGTGCATGCCCCCACTCGAGACGAGGCCTGACTCCCCTGGGGAGACTCAGAAGCACCCCAAGATCCATGGCAACACTGGAGAGGAATCCTCAGGTTCCGGCCCCGACTCCACACAAGGACTGAGGCCCCGGCATGGACGGGAGAGGAATCCCGAGAGGTCCCCTAGCAACTCGCATGGGGACTGGCCTTTCCTGAGGCCACCAGAGCGGGTCCCTGAGGTCCCCGTCGTAACTCGAGAAGACCTGCCGCAACTCGAGAAAATCCAGGAGGTTCTCCCCTCCAGGCGAGATGAGGCCCATTTCCGCTGAGGCGTCTCGAGGCTGATCACACCTCACCTCTGGAACTTCGAAAGGGTCCTTCACACCCTTGGTGCAAATCAAGAAGTTCCCCGACATACCCGTCTCCACTCGAGAGGAATCACGAGGGTCCCGCCCACATCCAGAGGAGCCTCGTTTCCGCCTCGTAGCTCGAGATGAGGGATCCTTTCCCTGCTTCGTCGGGAAAGAGTTCCCGGCGTTCCCGTCGCATCTCAAGAGGAGGCCCTCTCAACAGGAACGGCGAGAGGAACTCCAGGGTCGTGCCACCATTCCAAGAGTCCCCCAGATGTCTCAGTCCATTCCAGAGGAACCTCTTTTCCCTTCACCGGCTCGTCTTTCACGCCGAGGATCGACTCACACCAAGGTGGCACGTGGCACAGCCCTGTGGGAAAGCCTCGTGGGAAAGCCTCGAGGGACAGCCTCGAGGGAAAGCCACAGATCCCTTGATCCACGTGACAGGAAGCGTGACACTACTGCTGCAGCTCGGGAGGAAAGCGCACGTGCATTCCCCCACTCGAGACGAGGCCTGACTCCCCTGGGGAGGCTCAGAAGCACCCCAAGATCCATGGCAACACTGGAGAGGAATCCTCAGGTTCCGGCCCCGACTCCACACAAGGACTGAGGCCCCGGCATGGACGGGAGAGGAATCCCGAGAGGTCCCCTAGCAACTCGCATGGGGACTGGCCTTTCCTGAGGCCACCAGAGCGGGTCCCTGAGGTCCCCGTCGTAACTCGAGAAGACCTGCCGCAACTCGAGAAAATCCAGGAGGTTCTCCCCTCCAGGCGAGATGAGGCCCATTTCCGCTGAGGCGTCTCGAGGCTGATCACACCTCACCTCTGGAACTTCGAAAGGCTCCTTCACACCCTTGGTGCAAATCAAGAAGTTCCCCGACATACCCGTCTCCACTCGAGAGGAATCACGAGGGTCCCGCCCACATCCAGAGGAGCCCCGTTTCCGCCTCGTAGCTCGAGATGAGGGATCCTTTCCCTGCTTCGTCGGGAAAGAGTTCCCGGCGTTCCCGTCGCATCTCAAGAGGAGGCCCTCTCAACAGGAACGGCGAGAGGAACTCCAGGGTCGTGCCACCATTCCAAGAGTCCCCCAGATGTCTCAGTCCATTCCAGAGGAACCTCTTTTCCCTTCACCGGCTCGTCTTTCACGCCGAGGATCGACTCACACCAAGGTGGCACGTGGCACAGCCCTGTGGGAAAGCCTCGTGGGAAAGCCTCGAGGGACAGCCTCGAGGGAAAGCCACAGATCCCTTGATCCACGTGACAGGAAGCGTGACACGACTGCTGCAGCTCGGGAGGAAAGCGCACGTGCATGCCCCCACTCGAGACGAGGCCTGACTCCCCTGGGGAGACTCAGAAGCACCCCAAGATCCATGGCAACACTGGAGAGGAATCCTCAGGTTCCGGCCCCGACTCCACACAAGGACTGAGGCCCTGGCATGGACGGGAGAGGAATCCCGAGAGGTCGCCTAGCAACTCGCATGGGGACTGGCCTTTCCTGAGGCCAACAGAGCGGGTCCCTGAGGTCCCCGTCATAACTCGAGAAGACCTGCCGCAACTCGAGAAAATCCAGGAGGTTCTCCCCTCCAGGCGAGATGAGGTCCATTTCCGCTGAGGCGTCTCGAGGCTGATCACACCTCACCTCTGGAACTTCGAAAGGCTCCTTCACACCCTTGGTGCAAATCAAGAAGTTCCCCGACATACCCGTCTCCACTCGAGAGGAATCACGAGGGTCCCGCCCACATCCAGAGGAGCCCCGTTTCCGCTTCGTAGCTCGAGATGAGGGATCCTTTCCCTGCTTCGTCGGGAAAGAGTTCCCGGCGTTCCCGTCGCATCTCAAGAGGAGGCCCTCTCAACAGGAACGGCGAGAGGAACTCCAGGGTCGTGCCACCATTCCAAGAGTCCCCCAGATGTCTCAGTCCATTCCAGAGGAACCTCTTTTCCCTTCACCGGCTCGTCTTTCACGCCGAGGATCGACTCACACCAAGGTGGCACGTGGCACAGCCCTGTGGGAAAGCCTCGTGGGAAAGCCTCGAGGGACAGCCTCGAGGGAAAGCCACAGATCCCTTGATCCACGTGACAGGAAGCGTGACACTACTGCTGCAGCTCGGGAGGAAAGCGCACGTGCATGCCCCCACTCGAGACGAGGCCTGACTCCCCTGGGGAGACTCAGAAGCACCCCAAGATCCATGGCAACACTGGAGAGGAATCCTCAGGTTCCGGCCCCGACTCCACACAAGGACTGAGGCCCCGGTATGGACGGGAGAGTAATCCCGAGAGGTCCCCTAGCAACTCGCATGGGGATTGGCCTTTCCTGAGGCCACAAGAGAGGGTCCCTGTGGTCCCCGTCGTAACTCGAGAAGACCTGCCACAACTCGAGAAAATCCAGGAGGTTCTCCCCTCCAGGCGAGATGAGGCCCATTTCCGCTGAGGCGTCTCGAGGCTGATCACACCTCACCTCTGGAACTTCGAAAGGCTCCTTCACACCCTTGGTGCAAATCAAGAAGTTCCCCGACCTAGCCGTCTCCACTCGAGAGGAATCACGAGGGTCCCGCCCACATTCAGAGGAGCCCCGTTTCCGCCTCGTAGCTCGAGATGAGGGATCCTTTCCCTGCTTCGTCGGGAAAGAGTTCCTGGCGTTCCCTTCGCATCTCAAGAGGAGGTCCTCTCAACAGGAACGGCGAGAGGAACTCCAGGGTCGTGCCACCATTCCAAGAGTCCCCCAGATGTCTCAGTCCATTCCAGAGGAACCTCTTTTCCCTTCACCGGCTCGTCTTTCACGCCGAGGATCGACTCACACCAAGGTGGCACGTGGCACAGCCCTGTGGGAAAGCCTCATGGGAAAGCCTCGAGGGAAAGCCTCGAGGGAAAGCCACAGATCCCTTGATCCACGTGACAGGAAGCGTGACACTACTGCTTCAGCTCGGGAGGAAAGCGCACGTGCATGCCCCCACTCGAGACGAGGCCTGACTCCCCTGGGGAGACTCAGAAGCACCCCAAGATCCATGGCAACACTGGAGAGGAATCCTCAGGTTCCGGCCCCGACTCCACACAAGGACTGAGGCCCCGGCATGGACGGGAGAGGAATCCCGAGAGGTCCCCTAGCAACTCGCATGGGGACTGGCCTTTCCTGAGGCCACCAGAGCGGGTCCCTGAGGTCCCCGTCGTAACTCGAGAAGACCTGCCGCAACTCGAGAAAATCCAGGAGGTTCTCCCCTCCAGGCGAGATGAGGCCCATTTCCGCTGAGGCGTCTCGAGCCTGATCACACCTCACCTCTGGAACTTCGAAAGGGTCCTTCACACCCTTGGTGCAAATCAAGAAGTTCCCCGACATACCCGTCTCCACTCGAGAGGAATCACGAGGGTCCCGCCCACATCCAGAGGAGCCTCGTTTCCGCCTCGTAGCTCGAGATGAGGGATCCTTTCCCTGCTTCGTCGGGAAAGAGTTCCCGGCGTTCCCGTCGCATCTCAAGAGGAGGCCCTCTCAACAGGAACGGCGAGAGGAACTCCAGGGTCGTGCCACCATTCCAAGAGTCCCCCAGATGTCTCAGTCCATTCCAGAGGAACCTCTTTTCCCTTCACCGGCTCGTCTTTCACGCCGAGGATCGACTCACACCAAGGTGGCACGTGGCACAGCCCTGTGGGAAAGCCTCGTGGGAAAGCCTCGAGGGACAGCCTCGAGGGAAAGCCACAGATCCCTTGATCCACGTGACAGGAAGCGTGACACTACTGCTGCAGCTCGGGAGGAAAGCGCACGTGCATTCCCCCACTCGAGACGAGGCCTGACTCCCCTGGGGAGGCTCAGAAGCACCCCAAGATCCATGGCAACACTGGAGAGGAATCCTCAGGTTCCGGCCCCGACTCCACACAAGGACTGAGGCCCCGGCATGGACGGGAGAGGAATCCCGAGAGGTCCCCTAGCAACTCGCATGGGGACTGGCCTTTCCTGAGGCCACCAGAGCGGGTCCCTGAGGTCCCCGTCGTAACTCGAGAAGACCTGCCGCAACTCGAGAAAATCCAGGAGGTTCTCCCCTCCAGGCGAGATGAGGCCCATTTCCGCTGAGGCGTCTCGAGGCTGATCACACCTCACCTCTGGAACTTCGAAAGGCTCCTTCACACCCTTGGTGCAAATCAAGAAGTTCCCCGACATACCCGTCTCCACTCGAGAGGAATCACGAGGGTCCCGCCCACATCCAGAGGAGCCCCGTTTCCGCCTCGTAGCTCGAGATGAGGGATCCTTTCCCTGCTTCGTCGGGAAAGAGTTCCCGGCGTTCCCGTCGCATCTCAAGAGGAGGCCCTCTCAACAGGAACGGCGAGAGGAACTCCAGGGTCGTGCCACCATTCCAAGAGTCCCCCAGATGTCTCAGTCCATTCCAGAGGAACCTCTTTTCCCTTCACCGGCTCGTCTTTCACGCCGAGGATCGACTCACACCAAGGTGGCACGTGGCACAGCCCTGTGGGAAAGCCTCGTGGGAAAGCCTCGAGGGACAGCCTCGAGGGAAAGCCACAGATCCCTTGATCCACGTGACAGGAAGCGTGACACGACTGCTGCAGCTCGGGAGGAAAGCGCACGTGCATGCCCCCACTCGAGACGAGGCCTGACTCCCCTGGGGAGACTCAGAAGCACCCCAAGATCCATGGCAACACTGGAGAGGAATCCTCAGGTTCCGGCCCCGACTCCACACAAGGACTGAGGCCCTGGCATGGACGGGAGAGGAATCCCGAGAGGTCGCCTAGCAACTCGCATGGGGACTGGCCTTTCCTGAGGCCAACAGAGCGGGTCCCTGAGGTCCCCGTCATAACTCGAGAAGACCTGCCGCAACTCGAGAAAATCCAGGAGGTTCTCCCCTCCAGGCGAGATGAGGTCCATTTCCGCTGAGGCGTCTCGAGGCTGATCACACCTCACCTCTGGAACTTCGAAAGGCTCCTTCACACCCTTGGTGCAAATCAAGAAGTTCCCCGACATACCCGTCTCCACTCGAGAGGAATCACGAGGGTCCCGCCCACATCCAGAGGAGCCCCGTTTCCGCTTCGTAGCTCGAGATGAGGGATCCTTTCCCTGCTTCGTCGGGAAAGAGTTCCCGGCGTTCCCGTCGCATCTCAAGAGGAGGCCCTCTCAACAGGAACGGCGAGAGGAACTCCAGGGTCGTGCCACCATTCCAAGAGTCCCCCAGATGTCTCAGTCCATTCCAGAGGAACCTCTTTTCCCTTCACCGGCTCGTCTTTCACGCCGAGGATCGACTCACACCAAGGTGGCACGTGGCACAGCCCTGTGGGAAAGCCTCGTGGGAAAGCCTCGAGGGACAGCCTCGAGGGAAAGCCACAGATCCCTTGATCCACGTGACAGGAAGCGTGACACTACTGCTGCAGCTCGGGAGGAAAGCGCACGTGCATGCCCCCACTCGAGACGAGGCCTGACTCCCCTGGGGAGACTCAGAAGCACCCCAAGATCCATGGCAACACTGGAGAGGAATCCTCAGGTTCCGGCCCCGACTCCACACAAGGACTGAGGCCCCGGTATGGACGGGAGAGTAATCCCGAGAGGTCCCCTAGCAACTCGCATGGGGATTGGCCTTTCCTGAGGCCACAAGAGCGGGTCCCTGTGGTCCCCGTCGTAACTCGAGAAGACCTGCCACAACTCGAGAAAATCCAGGAGGTTCTCCCCTCCAGGCGAGATGAGGCCCATTTCCGCTGAGGCGTCTCGAGGCTGATCACACCTCACCTCTGGAACTTCGAAAGGCTCCTTCACACCCTTGGTGCAAATCAAGAAGTTCCCCGACCTAGCCGTCTCCACTCGAGAGGAATCACGAGGGTCCCGCCCACATTCAGAGGAGCCCCGTTTCCGCCTCGTAGCTCGAGATGAGGGATCCTTTCCCTGCTTCGTCGGGAAAGAGTTCCTGGCGTTCCCTTCGCATCTCAAGAGGAGGTCCTCTCAACAGGAACGGCGAGAGGAACTCCAGGGTCGTGCCACCATTCCAAGAGTCCCCCAGATGTCTCAGTCCATTCCAGAGGAACCTCTTTTCCCTTCACCGGCTCGTCTTTCACGCCGAGGATCGACTCACACCAAGGTGGCACGTGGCACAGCCCTGTGGGAAAGCCTCATGGGAAAGCCTCGAGGGAAAGCCTCGAGGGAAAGCCACAGATCCCTTGATCCACGTGACAGGAAGCGTGACACTACTGCTTCAGCTCGGGAGGAAAGCGCACGTGCATGCCCCCACTCGAGACGAGGCCTGACTCCCCTGGGGAGACTCAGAAGCACCCCAAGATCCATGGCAACACTGGAGAGGAATCCTCAGGTTCCGGCCCCGACTCCACACAAGGACTGAGGCCCCGGCATGGACGGGAGAGGAATCCCGAGAGGTCCCCTAGAAACTCGCATGGGGACTGGCCTTTCCTGAGGCCACCAGAGCGGGTCCCTGAGGTCCCCGTCGTAACTCGAGAAGACCTGCCGCAACTCGAGAAAATCCAGGAGGTTCTCCCCTCCAGGCGAGATGAGGCCCATTTCCGCTGAGGCGTCTCGAGCCTGATCACACCTCACCTCTGGAACTTCGAAAGGGTCCTTCACACCCTTGGTGCAAATCAAGAAGTTCCCCGACATACCCGTCTCCACTCGAGAGGAATCACGAGGGTCCCGCCCACATCCAGAGGAGCCTCGTTTCCGCCTCGTAGCTCGAGATGAGGGATCCTTTCCCTGCTTCGTCGGGAAAGAGTTCCCGGCCTTCCCGTCGCATCTCAAGAGGAGGCCCTCTCAACAGGAACGGCGAGAGGAACTCCAGGGTCGTGCCACCATTCCAAGAGTCCCCCAGATGTCTCAGTCCATTCCAGAGGAACCTCTTTTCCCTTCACCGGCTCGTCTTTCACGCCGAGGATCGACTCACACCAAGGTGGCACGTGGCACAGCCCTGTGGGAAAGCCTCGTGGGAAAGCCTCGAGGGACAGCCTCGAGGGAAAGCCACAGATCCCTTGATCCACGTGACAGGAAGCGTGACACTACTGCTGCAGCTCGGGAGGAAAGCGCACGTGCATTCCCCCACTCGAGAAGAGGCCTGACTCCCCTGGGGAGGCTCAGAAGCACCCCAAGATCCATGGCAACACTGGAGAGGAATCCTCAGGTTCCGGCCCCGACTCCACACAAGGACTGAGGCCCCGGCATGGACGGGAGAGGAATCCCGAGAGGTCCCCTAGCAACTCGCATGGGGACTGGCCTTTCCTGAGGCCACCAGAGCGGGTCCCTGAGGTCCCCGTCGTAACTCGAGAAGACCTGCCGCAACTCGAGAAAATCCAGGAGGTTCTCCCCTCCAGGCGAGATGAGGCCCATTTCCGCTGAGGCGTCTCGAGCCTGATCACACCTCACCTCTGGAACTTCGAAAGGGTCCTTCACACCCTTGGTGCAAATCAAGAAGTTCCCCGACATACCCGTCTCCACTCGAGAGGAATCACGAGGGTCCCGCCCACATCCAGAGGAGCCTCGTTTCCGCCTCGTAGCTCGAGATGAGGGATCCTTTCCCTGCTTCGTCGGGAAAGAGTTCCCGGCGTTCCCGTCGCATCTCAAGAGGAGGCCCTCTCAACAGGAACGGCGAGAGGAACTCCAGGGTCGTGCCACCATTCCAAGAGTCCCCCAGATGTCTCAGTCCATTCCAGAGGAACCTCTTTTCCCTTCACCGGCTCGTCTTTCACGCCGAGGATCGACTCACACCAAGGTGGCACGTGGCACAGCCCTGTGGGAAAGCCTCGTGGGAAAGCCTCGAGGGACAGCCTCGAGGGAAAGCCACAGATCCCTTGATCCACGTGACAGGAAGCGTGACACTACTGCTGCAGCTCGGGAGGAAAGCGCACGTGCATTCCCCCACTCGAGACGAGGCCTGACTCCCCTGGGGAGGCTCAGAAGCACCCCAAGATCCATGGCAACACTGGAGAGGAATCCTCAGGTTCCGGCCCCGACTCCACACAAGGACTGAGGCCCCGGCATGGACGGGAGAGGAATCCCGAGAGGTCCCCTAGCAACTCGCATGGGGACTGGCCTTTCCTGAGGCCACCAGAGCGGGTCCCTGAGGTCCCCGTCGTAACTCGAGAAGACCTGCCGCAACTCGAGAAAATCCAGGAGGTTCTCCCCTCCAGGCGAGATGAGGCCCATTTCCGCTGAGGCGTCTCGAGCCTGATCACACCTCACCTCTGGAACTTCGAAAGGGTCCTTCACACCCTTGGTGCAAATCAAGAAGTTCCCCGACCTAGCCGTCTCCACTCGAGAGGAATCATGAGGGTCCCGCCCACATCCAGAGGAGCCCCGTTTCCGCCTCGTAGCTCGAGATGAGGGATCCTTTCTCTGCTTCGTCGGGAAAGAGTTCCTGGCGTTCCCGTCGCATCTCAAGAGGAGGCCCTCTCAACAGGAACGGCGAGAGGAACTCCAGGGTCGTGCCACCATTCCAAGAGTCCCCCAGATGTCTCAGTCCATTCCAGAGGAACCTCTTTTCCCTTCACCGGCTCGTCTTTCACGCCGAGGATCGACTCACACCAAGGTGGCACGTGGCACAGCCCTGTGGGAAAGCCTCGTGGGAAAGCCTCGAGGGACAGCCTCGAGGGAAAGCCACAGATCCCTTGATCCACGTGACAGGAAGAATGACACTACTGCTGTAGCTCGGGAGGAAAGCGCACGTGCATGCCCCCACTCGAGACGAGGCCTGACTCCCCTGGGGAGACTCAGAAGCACCCCAAGATCCATGGCAACACTGGAGAGGAATCCTCAGGTTCCAGCCCCGACTCCACACAAGGACTGAGGCCCCGGCATGGACGGGAGAGGAATCCCGAGAGGTCCCCTAGCAACTCGCATGGGGACTGGCCTTTCCTGAGGCCACCAGAGCGGGTCCCTGAGGTCCCCGTCGTAACTCGAGAAGACCTGCCGCAACTCGAGAAAATCCAGGAGGTTCTCCCCTCCAGGCGAGATGAGGCCCATTTCCGCTGAGGCGTCTCGATGCTGATCACACCTCACCTCTGGAACTTCGAAAGGGTCCTTCACACCCTTGGTGCAAATCAAGAAGTTCCCCGACATACCCGTCTCCACTCGAGAGGAATCACGAGGGTCCCGCCCACATCCAGAGGAGCCCCGTTTCCGCCTCGTAGCTCGAGATGAGGGATCCTTTCCCTGCTTCGTCGGGAAAGAGTTCCCGGCGTTCCCGTCGCATCTCAAGAGGAGGCCCTCTCAACAGGAACGGCGAGAGGAACTCCAGGGTCGTGCCACCATTCCAAGAGTCCCCCAGATGTCTCAGTCCATTCCAGAGGAACCTCTTTTCCCTTCACCGGCTCGTCTTTCACGCCGAGGATCGACTCACACCAAGGTGGCACGTGGCACAGCCCTGTGGGAAAGCCTCGTGGGAAAGCCTCGAGGGACAGCCTCGAGGGAAAGCCACAGATCCCTTGATCCACGTGACAGGAAGCGTGACACTACTGCTGCAGCTCGTGAGGAAAGCGCACGTGCATGCCCCCACTCGAGACGAGGTCTGACTCCCCTGGGGAGACTCAGAAGCACCCCAAGATCCATGGCAACACTGGAGAGGAATCCTCAGGTTCCGGCCCCGACTCCACACAAGGACTGAGGCCGCGGCATGGACGGGAGAGGAATCCCGAGAGGTCTCCTAGCAACTCGCATGGGGACTGGCCTTTCCTGAGGCCACCAGAGCGGGTCCCTGAGGTCCCCGTCGTAACTCGAGAAGACCTGCCGCAACTCGAGAAAATCCAGGAGGTTCTCCCCTCCAGGCGAGATGAGGCCCATTTCCGCTGAGGCGTCTCGAGGCTGATCACACCTCACCTCTGGAACTTCGAAAGGCTCCTTCACACCCTTGGTGCAAATCAAGAAGTTCCCCGACATACCCGTCTCCACTCGAGAGGAATCACGAGGGTCCCGCCCACATCCAGAGGAGCCCCGTTTCCGCCTCGTAGCTCGAGATGAGGGATCCTTTCCCTGCTTCGTCGGGAAAGAGTTCCCGGCGTTCCCGTCGCATCTCAAGAGGAGGCCCTCTCAACAGGAACGGCGAGAGGAACTCCAGGGTCGTGCCACCATTCCAAGAGTCCCCCAGATGTCTCAGTCCATTCCAGAGGAACCTCTTTTCCCTTCACCGGCTCGTCTTTCACGCCGAGGATCGACTCACACCAAGGTGGCACGTGGCACAGCCCTGTGGGAAAGCCTCGTGGGAAAGCCTCGAGGGACAGCCTCGAGGGAAAGCCACAGATCCCTTGATCCACGTGACAGGAAGCGTGACACTACTGCTGCAGCTCGGGAGGAAAGCGCACGTGCATGCCCCCACTCGAGACGAGGCCTGACTCCACTGGGGAGACTCAGAAGCACCCCAAGATCCATGGCAACACTGGAGAGGAATCCTCAGGTTCCGGCCCCGACTCCACACAAGGACTGAGGCCCCGGCATGGATGGGAGAGGAATCCCGAGAGGTCCCCTAGCAACTCACATGGGGACTGGCCTTTCCTGAGGCCACCAGAGCGGGTCCCTGAGGTCCCCGTCGTAACTCGAGAAGACCTGCCGCAACTCGAGAAAATCCAGGAGGTTCTCCCCTCCAGGCGAGATGAGGCCCATTTCCGCTGACGCGTCTCGAGGCTGATCACACCTCACCTCTGGAACTTCGAAAGGCTCCTTCACACCCTTGGTGCAAATCAAGAAGTTCCCCGACCTAGCCGTCTCCACTCGAGAGGAATCATGAGGGTCCCGCCCACATCCAGAGGAGCCCCGTTTCCGCCTCGTAGCTCGAGATGAGGGATCCTTTCCTGCTTCGTCGGGAAAGAGTTCCCGGCGTTCCCGTCGCATCTCAAGAGGAGGCCCTCTCAACAGGAACGGCGAGAGGAACTCCAGGGTCGTGCCACCATTCCAAGAGTCCCCCAGATGTCTCAGTCCATTCCAGAGGAACCTCTTTTCCCTTCACCGTCTCGTCTTTCACGCGGAGGATCGACTCACACCAAGGTGGCATGTGGCACAGCCCTGTGGGAAAGCCTCGTGGGAAAGCCTCGAGGGACAGCCTCGAGGGAAAGCCACAGATCCCTTGATCCACGTGACAGGAAGCGTGACACTACTGCTGCAGCTCGGGAGGAAAGCGCACGTGCATGCCCCCACTCGAGACGAGGCCTGACTCCCCTGGGGAGACTCAGAAGCACCCCAAGATCCATGGCATCACTGGAGAGGAATCCTCAGGTTCCGGCCCCGACTCCACACAAGGACTGAGGCCCCGGCATGGACGGCAGAGGAATCCCGAGAGGTCCCCTAGCAACTCGCATGGGGACTGGCCTTTCCTGAGGCCACCAGAGCGGGTCCCTGAGGTCCCCGTCGTAACTCGAGAAGACCTGCTGCAACTGGAGAAAATCCAGGAGGTTCTCCCCTCCAGGCGAGATGAGGCCCATTTCCGCTGAGGCGTTTCGAGGCTGATCACACCTCACCTCTGGAACTTTGAAAGGCTCATTCACACCCTTGGTGCAAATCAAGAAGTTCCCCGACATACCCGTCTCCACTCGAGAGGAATCACGAGGGTCCCGCCCACATCCAGAGGAGCCCCGTTTCCGCCTCGTAGCTCGAGATGAGTGATCCTTTCCCTGCTTCGTCGGGAAAGAGTTCCCGGCGTTCCCGTCGCATCTCAAGACGAGGCCCTCTCAACAGGAACGGCGAGAGGGACTCCAGGGTCGTGCCACCATTTCAAGAGTCCCCCAGATGTCTCAGTCCATTCCAGAGGAACCTCTTTTCCCTTCACCGGCTCGTCTTTCACGCCGAGGATCGACTCACACCAAGGTGGCACGTGGCACAGCCCTGTGGGAAAGCCTCGTGGGAAAGCCTCGAGGGACAGCCTCGAGGGAAAGCCACAGATCCCTTGATCCACGTGACAGGAAGCGTGACACTACTGCTGCAGCTCGGGAGGAAAGCGCACGTGCATGCCCCCACTCGAGACGAGGCCTGACTCCCCTGGGGAGACTCAGAAGCACCCCAAGATCCATGGCAACACTGGAGAGGAATCCTCAGGTTCCGGCCCCGACTCCACACAAGGACTGAGGCCCCGGCATGGACGGGAGAGGAATCCCGAGAGGTCCCCTAGCAACTCGCATGGGGCTGGCCTTTCCTGAGGCCACCAGAGCGGGTCCCTGAGGTCCCCGTCGGAACACGAGAAGACCTGCCGCAACTCGAGAAAATCCAGGAGGTTCTCCCCTCCAGGCGAGATGAGGCCCATTTCCGCTGAGGCGTCTCGAGGCTGATCACACCTCACCTCTGGAACTTCGAAAGGGTCCTTCACACCCTTGGTGCAAATCAAGAAGTTCCCCGACATACCCGTCTCCACTCGAGAGGAATCACGAGGGTCCCGCCCACATCCAGAGGAGCCCCGTTTCCGCCTCGTAGCTCGAGATGAGGGATCCTTTCCCTGCTTCGTCGGGAAAGAGTTCCCGGCGTTCCCGTCGCATCTCAAGAGGAGGCCCTCTCAACAGGAACGGCGATAGGAACTCCAGGGTCGTAGCACCATTCCAAGAGTCCCCCAGATGTCTCAGTCCATTCCAGAGGAACCTCTTTTCCCTTCACCGGCTCGTCTTTCACGCCGAGGATCGACTCACACCAAGGTGGCACGTGGCACAGCCCTGTGGGAAAGCCTCGTGGGAAAGCCTCGAGGGACAGCCTCGAGGGAAAGCCACAGATCCCTTGATCCACGTGACAGGAAGCGTGACACTACTGCTGCAGCTCGGGAGGAAAGCGCACGTGCATGCCCCCACTCGAGACGAGGCCTGACTCCCCTGGGGAGACTCAGAAGCACCCCAAGATCCATGGCAACACTGGAGAGGAATCCTCAGGTTCCGGCCCCGACTCCACACAAGGACTGAGGCCCCGGCATGGACGGGAGAGGAATCCCGAGAGGTCCCCTAGCAACTCGCATGGGGACTGGCCTTTCCTGAGGCCACCAGAGCGGGTCCCTGTGCTCCCCGTCGTAACTCGAGAAGACCTGCCGCAACTCGAGAAAATCCAGGAGGTTCTCCCCTCCAGGCGAGATGAGGCCCATTTCCGCTGAGGCGTCTCCAGGCTGATCACACCTCACCTCTGGAACTTCGAAAGGGTCCTTCACACCCTTGGTGCAAATCAAGAAGTTCCCCGACCTAGCCGTCTCCACTCGAGAGGAATCACGAGGGTCGCGCCCACATCCAGAGGAGGCCCGTTTCCGCCTCGTAGCTCGAGATGAGGGATCCTTTCCCTGCTTCGTCGGGAAAGAGTTCCCGGCGTTCCCGTCGCATCTCAAGAGGAGGCCCTCTCAACAGGAACGGCGAGAGGAACTCCAGGGTCGTGCCACCATTCCAAGAGTCCCCCAGATGTCTCAGTCCATTCCAGAGGAACCTCTTTTCCCTTCACCGGCTCGTCTTTCACGCCGAGGATCGACTCACACCAAGGTGGCACGTGGCACAGCCCTGTGAGAAAGCCTCGTGGGAAAGCCTCGAGGGACAGCCTCGAGGGAAAGCCACAGATCCCTTGATCCACGTGACAGGAAGCGTGACACTACTGCTGCAGCTCGGGAGGAAAGCGCACGTGCATGCCCCCACTCGAGACGAGGCCTGACTCCCCTGGGGAGACTCAGAAGCACCCCAAGATCCATGGCAACACTGGAGAGGAATCCTCAGGTTCCGGCCCCGACTCCACACAAGGACTGAGGCCCCGGCATGGACGGGAGTGGAATCCCGAGAGGTCCCCTAGCAACTCGCATGGGGACTGGCCTTTCCTGAGGCCACCAGAGCGGGTCCCTGAGGTCCCCGTCGTAACTCGAGAAGACATGCCGCAACTCGAGAAAATCCAGGAGGTTCTCCCCTCCAGGCGAGATGAGGCCCATTTCCGCTGAGGCGTCTCGAGGGTGATCACACCTCACCTCTGGAACTTCGAAAGGGTCCTTCACACCCTTGGTGCAAATCAAGAAGTTCCCCGACATACCCGTCTCCACTCGAGAGAAATCACGAGGGTCCCGCCCACATCCAGAGGAGCCCCGTTTCCGCCTCGTAGCTCGAGATGAGGGATCCTTTCCCTGCTTCGTCGGGAAAGAGTTCCCGGCGTTCCCGTCGCATCTCAAGACGAGGCCCTCTCAACAGGAACGGCGAGAGGGACTCCAGGGTCGTGCCACCATTCCAAGAGTCCCCCAGATGTCTCAGTCCATTCCAGAGGAACCTCTTTTCCCTTCACCGGCTCGTCTTTCACGCCGAGGATCGACTCACACCAAGGTGGCACGTGGCACAGCCCTGTGGGAAAGCCTCGTGGGAAAGCCTCGAGGGACAGCCTCGAGGGAAAGCCACAGATCCCTTGATCCACGTGACAGGAAGCGTGACACTACTGCTGCAGCTCGGGAGGAAACCGCACGTGCATGCCCCCACCCGAGACGAGGCCTGACTCCCCTGGGGAGACTCAGAAGCACCCCAAGATCCATGGCAACACTGGAGAGGAATCCTCAGGTTCCGGCCCCGACTCCACACAAGGACTGAGGCCCCGGCATGGACGGGAGAGGAATCCCGAGAGGTCCCCTAGCAACTCGCATGGGGACTGGCCTTTCCTGAGGCCACCAGAGCGGGTCCCTGAGGTCCCCGTCGTAACTCGAGAAGACCTGCCGCAACTCGAGAAAATCCAGGAGGTTCTCCCCTCCAGGCGAGATGAGCCCCATTTCCGCTGAGGCGTCTCGAGGCTGATCACACCTCACCTCTGGAACTTCGAAAGGGTCCTTCACACCCTTGGTGCAAATCAAGAAGTTCCCCGACCTAGCCGTCTCCACTCGAGAGGAATCACGAGAGTCCCGCCCACATCCAGAGAAGCCCCGTTTCCGCCTCGTAGCTCGAGATGAGGGATCCTTTCCCTGCTTCATCGGGAAAGAGTTCCCGGCGTTCCCGTCGCATCTCAAGAGGAGGCCCTCTCAACAGGAACGGCGAGAGGAACTCCAGGGTCGTGCCACCATTCCAAGAGTCCCCCAGATGTCTCAGTCCATTCCAGAGGAACCTCTTTTCCCTTCACCGGCTCGTCTTTCACGCCGAGGATCGACTCACACCAAGGTGGCACGTGGCACAGCCCTGTGGGAAAGACTCGTGGGAAATCCTCGAGGGACAGCCTCGAGGGAAAGCCACAGATCCCTTGATCCACGTGACAGGAAGCGTGACACGACTGCTGCAGCTCGGGAGGAAAGCGCACGTGCATGCCCCCACTCGAGACGAGGCCTGACTCCCCTGGGGAGACTCAGAAGCACCCCAAGATCCATGGCAACACTGGAGACGAATCCTCAGGTTCCGGCCCCGACTCCACACAAGGACTGAGGCCCCGGCATGGACGGGAGAGGAATCCCGAGAGGTCCCCTAGCAACTCGCATGGGGACTGGCCTTTCCTGAGGCCACCAGAGCGGGTCCCTGAGGTCCCCGTAGTAACTCGAGAAGACCTGCCGCAACTCGAGAAAATCCAGGAGGTTCTCCCCTCCAGGCGAGATGAGGCCCATTTCCGCTGACGCGTCTCGAGGCTGATCACACCTCACCTCTGGAACTTCGAAAGGCTCCTTCACACCCTTGGTGCAAATCAAGAAGTTCCCCGACATACCCGTCTCCACTCGAGCGGAATCACGAGGGTCTCGCCCACATCCAGAGGAGCCCCGTTTCCGCCTCGTAGCTCGAGATGAGGGATCCTTTCCCTGCTTCGTCGGGAAAGAGTTCCCGGCGTTCCCGTCGCATCTCAAGAGGAGGCCCTCTCAACAGGAACGGCGAGAGGAACTCCAGGGTCGTGCCACCATTCCAAGAGTCCCCCAGATGTCTCAGTCCATTCCAGAGGAACCTCTTTTCCCTTCACCGGCTCGTCTTTCACGCCGAGGATCGACTCACACCAAGGTGGCACGTGGCACAGCCCTGTGGGAAAGCCTCGTGGGAAAGCCTCGAGGGACAGCCTCGAGGGAAAGCCACAGATCCCTTGATCCACGTGACAGGAAGCGTGACACTACTGCTGCAGCTCGGGAGGAAAGCGCACGTGCATGCCCCCACTCGAGACGAGGCCTGACTCCCCTGGGGAGACTCAGAAGCACCCCAAGATCCATGGCAACACTGGAGAGGAATCCTCAGGTTCCGGCCCCGACTCCACACAAGGACTGAGGCCCCGGCATGGACGGGAGAGGAATCCCGAGAGGTCCCCTAGCAACTCGCATGGGGACTGGCCTTTCCTGAGGCCACCAGAGCGGGTCCCTGAGGTCCCCGTCGTAACTCGAGAAGACCTGCCGCAAGTCGAGAAAATCCAGGAGGTTCTCCCCTCCAGGCGAGATGAGGCCCATTTCCGCTGACGCGTCTCGAGGCTGATCACACCTCACCTCTGGAACTTCGAAAGGCTCCTTCACACCCTTGGTGCAAATCAAGAAGTTCCCCGACATACCCGTCTCCACTCGAGAGGAATCACGAGGGTCTCGCCCACATCCAGAGGAGCCCCGTTTCCGCCTCGTAGCTCGAGATGAGGGATCCTTTCCCTGCTTCGTCCGGAAAAGTTCCGGGCGTTCCCGTCGCATCTCAAGAGGAGGCCCTCTCAACAGGAACGGCGAGAGGAACTCCAGGGTCGTACCACCATTCCAAGAGTCCCCCAGATGTCTCAGTCCATTCCAGAGGAATGTCTTTTCCCTTCACCGGCTCGTCTTTCACGACGAGGATCGACTCACACCAAGGTGGCACGTGGCACAGCCCTGTGGGAAAGCCTCGTGGGAAAGCCTCGAGGGACAGCCTCGAGGGAAAGACACAGATCCCTTGATCCACGTGACAGGAAGCGTGACACTACTGCTGCAGCTCGGGAGGAAAGCGCAAGTGCATGCCCCCACTCGAGACGAGGCCTGACTCCCCTGGGGAGACTCAGAAGCACCCCAAGATCCCTGGCAACACTGGAGAGGAATCCTCAGGTTCCGGCCCCGACTCCACACAAGGACTGAGGCCCCGGCATGGACGGGAGAGGAATCCCGAGAGGTCCCCAAGAAACTCGCATGGGGACTGGACTTTCCTGAGGCCACCAGAGCGGGTCCCTGAGGTCCCCGTCGTAACTCGAGAAGACCTGCCGCAAGTCGAGAAAATCCAGGAGGTTCTCCCCTCCAGGCGAGATGAGGCCCATTTCCGCTGAGGCGTCTCGAGGCTGATCACACCTCACCTCTGGAACTTCGAAAGGGTCCTTCACACCCTTGGTGCAAATCAAGAATTTCCCCGACCTAGCCGTCTCCACTCGAGAGGAATCACGAGGGTCCCGCCCACATCCAGAGGAGCCCCGTTTCCGCCTCGTAGCTCGAGATGAGGGACCTTTCCCTGCTTCGTCGGGAAAGAGTTCCCGGCGTTCCCGTCGCATGTCAAGAGGAGGCCCTCTCAACAGGAACGGCGAGAGGAACTCTAGGGTCGTGCCACCATTCCAAGAGTCCCCCAGATGTCTCAGTCCATTCCAGAGGAACCTCTTTTCCCTTCACCGGCTCGTCTTTCACGCCGAGGATCGACTCACATCAAGGTGGCACCTGGCACAGCCCTGTGGGAAAGCCTCGTGGGAAAGCCTCGAGGGACAGCCTCGAGGGAAAGCCACAGATCCCTTGATCCAGGTGACAGGAAGCGTGACACTACTGCTGCAGCTCGGGAGGAAAGCGCACGTGCATGCCCCCACTCGAGACGAGGCCTGACTCCCCTGGGGAGACTCAGAAGCACCCCAAGATCCATGGCAACACTGGAGAGGAATCCTCAGGTTCCGGCCCCGACTCCACACAAGGACTGAGGCCCCGGCATGGACGGGAGAGGAATCCCGAGAGGTCCCCTAGCAACTCGCATGGGGACTGGCCTTTCCTGAGGCCACCAGAGCGGGTCCCTGAGGTTCCCGTCGTAACTCGAGAAGACCTGCCGCAACTCGAGAAAATCCAGGAGGTTCTCCCCTCCAGGCGAGATGAGGCCCATTTCCGCTGAGGCGTCTCGAGGCTGATCACACCTCACCTCTGGAACTTCGAAAGGCTCCTTCACACCCTTGGTGCAAATCAAGAAGTTCCCCGACATACCCGTCTCCACTCGAGAGGAATCACGAGGGTCCCGCCCACATCCAGAGGAGCCCAGTTTCCGCCTCGTAGCTCGAGATGAGGGATCCTTTCCCTGCTTCGTCCGGAAAAGTTCCGGGCGTTCCCGTCGCATCTCAAGAGGAGGCCCTCTCAACAGGAACGGCGAGAGGAACTCCAGGGTCGTACCACCATTCCAAGAGTCCCCCAGATGTCTCAGTCCATTCCAGAGGAATGTCTTTTCCCTTCACCGGCTCGTCTTTCACGACGAGGATCGACTCACACCAAGGTGGCACGTGGCACAGCCCTGTGGGAAAGCCTCGTGGGAAAGCCTCGAGGGACAGCCTCGAGGGAAAGACACAGATCCCTTGATCCACGTGACAGGAAGCGTGACACTACTGCTGCAGCTCGGGAGGAAAGCGCAAGTGCATGCCCCCACTCGAGACGAGGCCTGACTCCCCTGGGGAGACTCAGAAGCACCCCAAGATCCCTGGCAACACTGGAGAGGAATCCTCAGGTTCCGGCCCCGACTCCACACAAGGACTGAGGCCCCGGCATGGACGGGAGAGGAATCCCGAGAGGTCCCCAAGAAACTCGCATGGGGACTGGACTTTCCTGAGGCCACCAGAGCGGGTCCCTGAGGTCCCCGTCGTAACTCGAGAAGACCTGCCGCAACTCGAGAAAATCCAGGAGGTTCTCCCCTCCAGGCGAGATGAGGCCCATTTCCACTGAGGCGTCTCGAGGCTGATCACACCTCACCTCTGGAACTTCGAAAGGGTCCTTCACACCCTTGGTGCAAATCAAGAAGTTCCCCGACCTAGCCGTCTCCACTCGAGAGGAATCACGAGGGTCCCGCCCACATCCAGAAGAGCCCCGTTTCCGCCTCGTAGCTCGAGATGAGGGACCTTTCCCTGCTTAGTCGGGAAAGAGTTCCTGGCGTTCCCGTCGCATCTCAAGAGGAGGCCCTCTCAACAGGAACGGCGAGAGGAACTCTAGGGTCGTGCCACCATTCCACAAGTCCCCCAGATGTCTCAGTCCATTCCAGAGGAACCTCTTTTCCCTTCACCGGCTCGTCTTTCACGCCGAGGATCGACTCACACCAAGGTGGCACGTGGCACAGCCCTGTGGGAAAGCCTCGTGGGAAAGCCTCGAGGGACAGCCTCGAGGGAAAGCCACAGATCCCTTGATCCAGGTGACAGGAAGCGTGACACTACTGCTGCAGCTCGGGAGGAAAGCGCACGTGCATGCCCCCACTCGAGACGAGGACTGACTCCCCTGGGGAGACTCAGAAGCACCCCAAGATCCATGGCAACACTGGAGAGGAATCCTCAGGTTCCGGCCCCGACTCCACACAAGGACTGAGGCCCCGGCATGGACGGGGGAGGAATCCCGAGAGGTCCCCTAGCAACTCGCATGGGGACTGGCCTTTCCTGAGGCCACCAGAGCGGGTCCCTGAGGTCCCCGTCGTAACTCGAGAAGACCTGCCGCAACTCGAGAAAATCCAGGAGGTTCTCCCCTCCAGGCGAGATGAGGCCCATTTCCGCTGAGGCGTCTCGAGGCTGATCACACCTCACCTCTGGAACTTCGAAAGGCTCCTTCACACCCTTGGTGCAAATCAAGAAGTTCCCCGACATACCCGTCTCCACTCGAGAGGAATCACGAGGGTCCCGCCCACATCCAGAGGAGCCCCGTTTCCGCCTCGTAGCTCGAGATGAGGGATCCTTTCCCTGCTTCGTCCGGAAAAGTTCCGGGCGTTCCCGTCGCATCTCAAGAGGAGGCCCTCTCAACAGGAACGGCGAGAGGAACTCCAGGGTCGTACCACCATTCCAAGAGTCCCCCAGATGTCTCAGTCCATTCCAGAGGAACCTCTTTTCCCTTCACCGGCTCGTCTTTCACGCCGAGGATCGACTCACACCAAGGTGGCACGTGGCACAGCCCTGTGGGAAAGCCTCGTGGGAAAGCCTCGAGGGACTGCCTCGAGGGAAAGCCACAGATCCCTTGATCCACGTGACAGGAAGCGTGACACTACTGCTGCAGCTCGGGAGGAAACCGCACGTGCATGCCCCCACTCGAGACGAGGCCTGACTCCCCTGGGGAGACTCAGAAGCACCCCAAGATCCATGGCAACACTGGAGAGGAATCCTCAGGTTCCGGCCCCGACTCCACACAAGGACTGAGGCCCCGGCATGGACGGGAGAGGAATCCCGAGAGGTCCCCTAGCATCTCGCATGGGGACTGGCCTTTCCTGAGGCCAGCAGAGCGGGTCCCTGAGGTCCCCGTCGTAACTCGAGAAGACCTGCCGCAACTCGAGAAAATCCAGGAGGTTCTCCCCTCCAGGCGAGATGAGGCCCATTTCCGCTGAGGCGTCTCGAGGCTGATCACACCTCACGTCTGGAACTTCGAAAGGGTCCTTCACACCCTTGGTGCAAATCAAGAAGTTCCCCGACATACCCGTCTCCACTCGAGAGGAATCACGAGGGTCCCGCCCACATCCAGAGGAGCCCCGTTTCCGCCTCGTAGCTCGAGATGAGGGATCCTTTCCCTGCTTCGTCGGGAAAGAGTTCCCGGCGTTCCCGTCGCATCTCAAGAGGAGGCCCTCTCAACAGGAACGACGAGAGGAACTCCAGGGTCGTGCCACCATTCCAAGAGTCCCCCAGATGTCTCAGTCCATTCCAGAGGAACCTCTTTTCCCTTCACCGGCTCGTCTTTCACGCCGAGGATCGACTCACACCAAGGTGGCACGTGGCACAGCCCTGTGGGAAAGCCTCGTGGGAAAGCCTCGAGGGACAGCCTCGAGGGAAAGCCACAGATCCCTTGATCCACGTGACAGGAAGCGTGACACTACTGCTGCAGCTCGGGAGGAAAGCGTACGTGCATGCCCCCACTCGAGACGAGGCCTGACTCCCCTGGGGAGACTCAGAAGCACCCCAAGATCCATGGCAACACTGGAGAGGAATCCTCAGGTTCCGGCCCCGACTCCAAACAAGGACTGAGGCCTCGGCATGGACGGGAGAGGAATCCAGAGAGGTCCCCTAGCAACTCGCATGGGGACTGGCCTTTCCTGAGGCCACCAGAGCGGGTCCCTGTGGTCCCCGTCGTAACTCGAGAAGACCTGCCGCAACTCGAGAAAATCCAGGAGGTTCTCCCCTCCAGGCGAGATGAGGCCCATTTCCGCTGAGGCGTCTCGAGGCTGATCACACCTCACCTCTGGAACTTCGAAAGGGTCCTTCACACCCTTGGTGCAAATCAAGAAGTTCCCCGACCTAGCCGTCTCCACTCGAGAGGAATCACGAGGGTCCCGCCCACATCCAGAGGATCCACGTTTCCGCCTCGTAGCTCGAGATGAGGGATCCTTTCCCTGCTTCGTCGGGAAAGAGTTCCCGGCGTTCCCGTCGCATCTCAAGAGGAGGCCCTCTCAACAGGAACGGCGAGAGGAACTCCAGGGTCGTGCCACCATTCCAAGAGTCCCCCAGATGTCTCAGTCCATTCCAGAGGAACCTCTTTTCCCTTCACTGGCTCGTCTTTCACGCCGAGGATCGACTCACACCAAGGTGGCACGTGGCACAGCCCTGTGGGAAAGCCTCGTGGGAAAGCCTCAAGGGACAGCCTCGAGGGAAAGCCACAGATCCCTTGATCCACGTGACAGGAAGCGTGACACTACTGCTGCAGCTCGGGAGGAAAGCGCACGTGCATGCCCCCACTCGAGACGAGGCCTGACTCCCCTGGGGAGACTCAGAAGCACCCCAAGATCCATGGCAACACTGGAGAGGAATCCTCAGGTTCCGGCCCCGACTCCACACAAGGACTGAGGCCCCGGCATGGACGGGAGAGGAATCCCGAGAGGTCCCCTAGAAACTCGCATGGGGACTGGCCTTTCCTGAGGCCACCAGAGCGGGTCCCTGAGGTCCCCGTCGTAACTCGAGAAGACCTGCCGCAACCCGAGAAAATCCAGGAGGTTCTCCCCTCCAGGCGAGATGAGGCCCATTTCCGCTGAGGCGTCTCGAGGCTGATCACACCTCACCTCTGGAACTTCGAAAGGGTCCTTCACACCCTTGGTGCAAATCAAGAAGTTCCCCGACATACCCGTCTCCCATCGAGAGGAATCACGAGGGTCCCGCCCACATCCAGAGGAGCCCCGTTTCCGCCTCGTAGCTGGAGATGAGGGATCCTTTCCAGCTTCGTCGGGAAAGAGTTCCCGGCGTTCCCGTCGCATCTCAAGAGGAGGCCCTCTCAACAGGAACGGCGAGAGGAACTCCAGGGTCGTGCCACCATTCCAAGAGTCCCCCAGATGTCTCAGTCCATTCCAGAGGAACCTCTTTTCCCTTCACCGGCTCGTCTTTCACGCCGAGGATCGACTCACACCAAGGTGGCACGTGGCACAGCCCTGTGGGAAAGCCTCGTGGGAAAGCCTCGAGGGACAGCCTCGAGGGAAAGCCACAGATCCCTTGATCCAGGTGACAGGAAGCGTGACACTACTGCTGCAGCTCGGGAGGAAAGCGCACGTGCATGCCCCCACTCGAGACGAGGACTGACTCCCCTGGGGAGACTCAGAAGCACCCCAAGATCCATGGCAACACTGGAGAGGAATCCTCAGGTTCCGGCCCCGACTCCACACAAGGACTGAGGCCCCGGCATGGACGGGAGAGGAATCCCGAGAGGTCCCCTAGCAACTCGCATGGGGACTGGCCTTTCCTGAGGCCACCAGAGCGGGTCCCTGAGGTCCCCGTCGTAACTCGAGAAGACCTGCCGCAACTCGAGAAAATCCAGGAGGTTCTCCCCTCCAGGCGAGATGAGGCCCATTTCCGCTGAGGCGTCTCGAGGCTGATCACACCTCACCTCTGGAACTTCGAAAGGCTCCTTCACACCCTTGGTGCAAATCAAGAAGTTCCCCGACATACCCGTCTCCACTCGAGAGGAATCACGAGGGTCCCGCCCACATCCAGAGGAGCCCCGTTTCCGCCTCGTAGCTCGAGATGAGGGATCCTTTCCCTGCTTCGTCCGGAAAAGTTCCGGGCGTTCCCGTCGCATCTCAAGAGGAGGCCCTCTCAACAGGAACGGCGAGAGGAACTCCAGGGTCGTACCACCATTCCAAGAGTCCCCCAGATGTCTCAGTCCATTCCAGAGGAACCTCTTTTCCCTTCACCGGCTCGTCTTTCACGCCGAGGATCGACTCACACCAAGGTGGCACGTGGCACAGCCCTGTGGGAAAGCCTCGTGGGAAAGCCTCGAGGGACTGCCTCGAGGGAAAGCCACAGATCCCTTGATCCACGTGACAGGAAGCGTGACACTACTGCTGCAGCTCGGGAGGAAACCGCACGTGCATGCCCCCACTCGAGACGAGGCCTGACTCCCCTGGGGAGACTCAGAAGCACCCCAAGATCCATGGCAACACTGGAGAGGAATCCTCAGGTTCCGGCCCCGACTCCACACAAGGACTGAGGCCCCGGCATGGACGGGAGAGGAATCCCGAGAGGTCCCCTAGCATCTCGCATGGGGACTGGCCTTTCCTGAGGCCAGCAGAGCGGGTCCCTGAGGTCCCCGTCGTAACTCGAGAAGACCTGCCGCAACTCGAGAAAATCCAGGAGGTTCTCCCCTCCAGGCGAGATGAGGCCCATTTCCGCTGAGGCGTCTCGAGGCTGATCACACCTCACGTCTGGAACTTCGAAAGGGTCCTTCACACCCTTGGTGCAAATCAAGAAGTTCCCCGACATACCCGTCTCCACTCGAGAGGAATCACGAGGGTCCCGCCCACATCCAGAGGAGCCCCGTTTCCGCCTCGTAGCTCGAGATGAGGGATCCTTTCCCTGCTTCGTCGGGAAAGAGTTCCCGGCGTTCCCGTCGCATCTCAAGAGGAGGCCCTCTCAACAGGAACGACGAGAGGAACTCCAGGGTCGTGCCACCATTCCAAGAGTCCCCCAGATGTCTCAGTCCATTCCAGAGGAACCTCTTTTCCCTTCACCGGCTCGTCTTTCACGCCGAGGATCGACTCACACCAAGGTGGCACGTGGCACAGCCCTGTGGGAAAGCCTCGTGGGAAAGCCTCGAGGGACAGCCTCGAGGGAAAGCCACAGATCCCTTGATCCACGTGACAGGAAGCGTGACACTACTGCTGCAGCTCGGGAGGAAAGCGTACGTGCATGCCCCCACTCGAGACGAGGCCTGACTCCCCTGGGGAGACTCAGAAGCACCCCAAGATCCATGGCAACACTGGAGAGGAATCCTCAGGTTCCGGCCCCGACTCCAAACAAGGACTGAGGCCTCGGCATGGACGGGAGAGGAATCCAGAGAGGTCCCCTAGCAACTCGCATGGGGACTGGCCTTTCCTGAGGCCACCAGAGCGGGTCCCTGTGGTCCCCGTCGTAACTCGAGAAGACCTGCCGCAACTCGAGAAAATCCAGGAGGTTCTCCCCTCCAGGCGAGATGAGGCCCATTTCCGCTGAGGCGTCTCCAGGCTGATCACACCTCACCTCTGGAACTTCGAAAGGGTCCTTCACACCCTTGGTGCAAATCAAGAAGTTCCCCGACCTAGCCGTCTCCACTCGAGAGGAATCACGAGGGTCCCGCCCACATCCAGAGGATCCACGTTTCCGCCTCGTAGCTCGAGATGAGGGATCCTTTCCCTGCTTCGTCGGGAAAGAGTTCCCGGCGTTCCCGTCGCATCTCAAGAGGAGGCCCTCTCAACAGGAACGGCGAGAGGAACTCCAGGGTCGTGCCACCATTCCAAGAGTCCCCCAGATGTCTCAGTCCATTCCAGAGGAACCTCTTTTCCCTTCACTGGCTCGTCTTTCACGCCGAGGATCGACTCACACCAAGGTGGCACGTGGCACAGCCCTGTGGGAAAGCCTCGTGGGAAAGCCTCAAGGGACAGCCTCGAGGGAAAGCCACAGATCCCTTGATCCACGTGACAGGAAGCGTGACACTACTGCTGCAGCTCGGGAGGAAAGCGCACGTGCATGCCCCCACTCGAGACGAGGCCTGACTCCCCTGGGGAGACTCAGAAGCACCCCAAGATCCATGGCAACACTGGAGAGGAATCCTCAGGTTCCGGCCCCGACTCCACACAAGGACTGAGGCCCCGGCATGGACGGGAGAGGAATCCCGAGAGGTCCCCTAGAAACTCGCATGGGGACTGGCCTTTCCTGAGGCCACCAGAGCGGGTCCCTGAGGTCCCCGTCGTAACTCGAGAAGACCTGCCGCAACCCGAGAAAATCCAGGAGGTTCTCCCCTCCAGGCGAGATGAGGCCCATTTCCGCTGAGGCGTCTCGAGGCTGATCACACCTCACCTCTGGAACTTCGAAAGGGTCCTTCACACCCTTGGTGCAAATCAAGAAGTTCCCCGACATACCCGTCTCCCATCGAGAGGAATCACGAGGGTCCCGCCCACATCCAGAGGAGCCCCGTTTCCGCCTCGTAGCTGGAGATGAGGGATCCTTTCCAGCTTCGTCGGGAAAGAGTTCCCGGCGTTCCCGTCGCATCTCAAGAGGAGGCCCTCTCAACAGGAACGGCGAGAGGAACTCCAGGGTCGTGCCACCATTCCAAGAGTCCCCCAGATGTCTCAGTCCATTCCAGAGGAACCTCTTTTCCCTTCACCGGCTCGTCTTTCACGCCGAGGATCGACTCACACCAAGGTGGCACGTGGCACAGCCCTGTGGGAAAGCCTCGTGGGAAAGCCTCGAGGGACAGCCTCGAGGGAAAGCCACAGATCCCTTGATCCACGTGACAGGAAGCGTGACACTACTGCTGCAGCTCGGGAGGAAAGCGCAAGTGCATGCCCCCACTCGAGACGAGGCCTGACTCCCCTGGGGAGACTCAGAAGCACCCCAAGATCCCTGGCAACACTGGAGAGGAATCCTCAGGTTCCGGCCCCGACTCCACACAAGGACTGAGGCCCCGGCATGGACGGGAGAGGAATCCCGAGAGGTCCCCAAGAAACTCGCATGGGGACTGGACTTTCCTGAGGCCACCAGAGCGGGTCCCTGAGGTCCCCGTCGTAACTCGAGAAGACCTGCCGCAACTCGAGAAAATCCAGGAGGTTCTCCCCTCCAGGCGAGATGAGGCCCATTTCCACTGAGGCGTCTCGAGGCTGATCACACCTCACCTCTGGAACTTCGAAAGGGTCCTTCACACCCTTGGTGCAAATCAAGAATTTCCCCGACCTAGCCGTCTCCACTCGAGAGGAATCACGAGGGTCCCGCCCACATCCAGAGGAGCCCCGTTTCCGCCTCGTAGCTCGAGATGAGGGACCTTTCCCTGCTTCGTCGGGAAAGAGTTCCCGGCGTTCCCGTCGCATCTCAAGAGGAGGCCCTCTCAACAGGAACGGCGAGAGGAACTCCAGGGTCGTGCCACCATTCCAAGAGTCCCCCAGATGTCTCAGTCCATTCCAGAGGAACCTCTTTTCCCTTCACCGGCTCGTCTTTCACGCCGAGGATCGACTCACATCAAGGTGGCACCTGGCACAGCCCTGTGGGAAAGCCTCGTGGGAAAGCCTCGAGGGACAGCCTCGAGGGAAAGCCACAGATCCCTTGATCCAGGTGACAGGAAGCGTGACACTACTGCTGCAGCTCGGGAGGAAAGCGCACGTGCATGCCCCCACTCGAGACGAGGCCTGACTCCCCTGGGGAGACTCAGAAGCACCCCAAGATCCATGGCAACACTGGAGAGGAATCCTCAGGTTCCGGCTCCGACTCCACACAAGGACTGAGGCCCCGGCATGGACGGGAGAGGAATCCCGAGAGGTCCCCTAGCAACTCGCATGGGGACTGGCCTTTCCTGAGGCCACCAGAGCGGGTCCCTGAGGTTCCCGTCGTAACTCGAGAAGACCTGCCGCAACTCGAGAAAATCCAGGAGGTTCTCCCCTCCAGGCGAGATGAGGCCCATTTCCGCTGAGGCGTCTCGAGGCTGATCACACCTCACCTCTGGAACTTCGAAAGGCTCCTTCACACCCTTGGTGCAAATCAAGAAGTTCCCCGACATACCCGTCTCCACTCGAGAGGAATCACGAGGGTCCCGCCCACATCCAGAGGAGCCCCGTTTCCGCCTCGTAGCTCGAGATGAGGGATCCTTTCACTGCTTCGTCCGGAAAAGTTCCGGGCGTTCCCGTCGCATCTCAAGAGGAGGCCCTCTAAACAGGAACGGCGAGAGGAACTCCAGGGTCGTACCACCATTCCAAGAGTCCCCCAGATGTCTCAGTCCATTCCAGAGGAATGTCTTTTCCCTTCACCGGCTCGTCTTTCACGACGAGGATCGACTCACACCAAGGTGGCACGTGGCACAGCCCTGTGGGAAAGCCTCGTGGGAAAGCCTCGAGGGACAGGCTCGAGGGAAAGCCACCGATCCCTTGATCAACGTGACAGGAAGCGTGACACTACTGCTGCAGCTCGGGAGGAAAGCGCAAGTGCATGCCCCCACTCGAGACGAGGCCTGACTCCCCTGGGGAGACTCAGAAGCACCCCAAGATCCCTGGCAACACTGGAGAGGAATCCTCAGGTTCCGGCCCCGACTCCACACAAGGACTGAGGCCCCGGCATGGACGGGAGAGGAATCCCGAGAGGTCCCCAAGAAACTCGCATGGGGACTGGACTTTCCTGAGGCCACCAGAGCGGGTCCCTGAGGTCCCCGTCGTAACTCGAGAAGACCTGCCGCAACTCGAGAAAATCCAGGAGGTTCTCCCCTCCAGGCGAGATGAGGCCCATTTCCACTGAGGCGTCTCGAGGCTGATCACACCTCACCTCTGGAACTTCGAAAGGGTCCTTCACACCCTTGGTGCAAATCAAGAAGTTCCCCGACCTAGCCGTCTCCACTCGAGAGGAATCACGAGGGTCCCGCCCACATCCAGAAGAGCCCCGTTTCCGCCTCGTAGCTCGAGATGAGGGACCTTTCCCTGCTTAGTCGGGAAAGAGTTCCTGGCGTTCCCGTCGCATCTCAAGAGGAGGCCCTCTAAACAGGAACGGCGAGAGGAACTCTAGCGTCGTGCCACCATTCCACGAGTCCCCCAGATGTCTCAGTCCATTCCAGAGGAACCTCTTTTCCCTTCACCGGCTCGTCTTTCACGCCGAGGATCGACTCACACCAAGGTGGCACGTGGCACAGCCCTGTGGGAAAGCCTCGTGGGAAAGCCTCGAGGGACAGCCTCGAGGGAAAGCCACAGATCCCTTGATCCAGGTGACAGGAAGCGTGACACTACTGCTGCAGCTCGGGAGGAAAGCGCACGTGCATGCCCCCACTCGAGACGAGGACTGACTCCCCTGGGGAGACTCAGAAGCACCCCAAGATCCATGGCAACACTGGAGAGGAATCCTCAGGTTCCGGCCCCGACTCCACACAAGGACTGAGGCCCCGGCATGGACGGGAGAGGAATCCCGAGAGGTCCCCTAGCAACTCGCATGGGGACTGGCCTTTCCTGAGGCCACCAGAGCGGGTCCCTGAGGTCCCCGTCGTAACTCGAGAAGACCTGCCGCAACTCGAGAAAATCCAGGAGGTTCTCCCCTCCAGGCGAGATGAGGCCCATTTCCGCTGAGGCGTCTCGAGGCTGATCACACCTCACCTCTGGAACTTCGAAAGGCTCCTTCACACCCTTGGTGCAAATCAAGAAGTTCCCCGACATACCCGTCTCCACTCGAGAGGAATCACGAGGGTCCCGCCCACATCCAGAGGAGCCCCGTTTCCGCCTCGTAGCTCGAGATGAGGGATCCTTTCCCTGCTTCGTCCGGAAAAGTTCCGGGCGTTCCCGTCGCATCTCAAGAGGAGGCCCTCTCAACAGGAACGGCGAGAGGAACTCCAGGGTCGTACCACCATTCCAAGAGTCCCCCAGATGTCTCAGTCCATTCCAGAGGAACCTCTTTTCCCTTCACCGGCTCGTCTTTCACGCCGAGGATCGACTCACACCAAGGTGGCACGTGGCACAGCCCTGTGGGAAAGCCTCGTGGGAAAGCCTCGAGGGACTGCCTCGAGGGAAAGCCACAGATCCCTTGATCCACGTGACAGGAAGCGTGACACTACTGCTGCAGCTCGGGAGGAAAGCGCACGTGCATGCCCCCACTCGAGACGAGGCCTGACTCCCCTGGGGAGACTCAGAAGCACCCCAAGATCCATGGCAACACTGGAGAGGAATCCTCAGGTTCCGGCCCCGACTCCACACAAGGACTGAGGCCCCGGCATGGACGGGAGAGGAATCCCGAGAGGTCCCCTAGCATCTCGCATGGGGACTGGCCTTTCCTGAGGCCAGCAGAGCGGGTCCCTGAGGTCCCCGTCGTAACTCGAGAAGACCTGCCGCAACTCGAGAAAATCCAGGAGGTTCTCCCCTCCAGGCGAGATGAGGCCCATTTCCGCTGAGGCGTCTCGAGGCTGATCACACCTCACCTCTGGAACTTCGAAAGGGTCCTTCACACCCTTGGTGCAAATCAAGAAGTTCCCCGACATACCCGTCTCCACTCGAGAGGAATCACGAGGGTCCCGCCCACATCCAGAGGAGCCCCGTTTCCGCCTCGTAGCTCGAGATGAGGGATCCTTTCCCTGCTTCGTCGGGAAAGAGTTCCCGGCGTTCCCGTCGCATCTCAAGAGGAGGCCCTCTCAACAGGAACGACGAGAGGAACTCCAGGGTCGTGCCACCATTCCAAGAGTCCCCCAGATGTCTCAGTCCATTCCAGAGGAACCTCTTTTCCCTTCACTGGCTCGTCTTTCACGCCGAGGATCGACTCACACCAAGGTGGCACGTGGCACAGCCCTGTGGGAAAGCCTCGTGGGAAAGCCTCAAGGGACAGCCTCGAGGGAAAGCCACAGATCCCTTGATCCACGTGACAGGAAGCGTGACACTACTGCTGCAGCTCGGGAGGAAAGCGCACGTGCATGCCCCCACTCGAGACGAGGCCTGACTCCCCTGGGGAGACTCAGAAGCACCCCAAGATCCATGGCAACACTGGAGAGGAATCCTCAGGTTCCGGCCCCGACTCCACACAAGGACTGAGGCCCCGGCATGGACGGGAGAGGAATCCCGAGAGGTCCCCTAGAAACTCGCATGGGGACTGGCCTTTCCTGAGGCCACCAGAGCGGGTCCCTGAGGTCCCCGTCGTAACTCGAGAAGACCTGCCGCAACCCGAGAAAATCCAGGAGGTTCTCCCCTCCAGGCGAGATGAGGCCCATTTCCGCTGAGGCGTCTCGAGGCTGATCACACCTCACCTCTGGAACTTCGAAAGGGTCCTTCACACCCTTGGTGCAAATCAAGAAGTTCCCCGACATACCCGTCTCCCATCGAGAGGAATCACGAGGGTCCCGCCCACATCCAGAGGAGCCCCGTTTCCGCCTCGTAGCTGGAGATGAGGGATCCTTTCCAGCTTCGTCGGGAAAGAGTTCCCGGCGTTCCCGTCGCATCTCAAGAGGAGGCCCTCTCAACAGGAACGGCGAGAGGAACTCCAGGGTCGTGCCACCATTCCAAGAGTCCCCCAGATGTCTCAGTCCATTCCAGAGGAACCTCTTTTCCCTTCACCGGCTCGTCTTTCACGCCGAGGATCGACTCACACCAAGGTGGCACGTGGCACAGCCCTGTGGGAAAGCCTCGTGGGAAAGCCTCGAGGGACAGCCTCGAGGGAAAGCCACAGATCCCTTGATCCACGTGACAGGAAGCGTGACACTACTGCTGCAGCTCGGGAGGAAAGCGCACGTGCATGCCCCCACTTGAGACGAGGCCTGACTCCCCTGGGGAGACTCAGAAGCACCCCAAGATCCATGGCAACACTGGAGAGGAATCCTCAGGTTCCGGCCCCGACTCCACACAAGGACTGAGGCCCCGGCATGGACGGGAGAGGAATCCCGAGAGGACCCCTAGCAACTCGAATGGGGATTGGCCTTTCCTGAGGCCACCAGAGCGGGTCCCTGAGGTTCCCGTCGTAACTCGAGAAGACCTGCCGCAACTCGAGAAAATCCAGGAGGTTCTCCCCTCCAGGCGAGATGAGCCCCATTTCCGCTGAGGCGTCTCGAGGCTGATCACACCTCACCTCTGGAACTTCGAAAGGGTCCTTCACACCCTTGGTGCAAATCAAGAATTTCCCCGACCTAGCCGTCTCCACTCGAGAGGAATCACGAGGGTCCCGCCCACATCCAGAGGAGCCCCGTTTCCGCCTCGTAGCTCGAGATGAGGGACCTTTCCCTGCTTCGTCGGGAAAGAGTTCCCGGCGTTCCCGTCGCATCTCAAGAGGAGGCTCTCTCAACAGGAACGGCGAGAGGAACTCCAGGGTCGTGCCACCATTCCAAGAGTCCCCCAGATGTCTCAGTCCATTCCAGAGGAACCTCTTTTCCCTTCACCGGCTCGTCTTTCACGCCGAGGATCGACTCACATCAAGGTGGCACCTGGCACAGCCCTGTGGGAAAGCCTCGTGGGAAAGCCTCGAGGGACAGCCTCGAGGGAAAGCCACAGATCCCTTGATCCAGGTGACAGGAAGCGTGACACTACTGCTGCAGCTCGGGAGGAAAGCGCACGTGCATGCCCCCACTCGAGACGAGGCCTGACTCCCCTGGGGAGACTCAGAAGCACCCCAAGATCCATGGCAACACTGGAGAGGAATCCTCAGGTTCCGGCCCCGACTCCACACAAGGACTGAGGCCCCGGCATGGACGGGAGAGGAATCCCGAGAGGTCCCCTAGCAACTCGCATGGGGACTGGCCTTTCCTGAGGCCACCAGAGCGGGTCCCTGAGGTCCCCGTCGTAACTCGAGAAGACCTGCCGCAACTCGAGAAAATCCAGGAGGTTCTCCCCTCCAGGCGACATGAGGCCCATTTCCGCTGAGGCGTCTCGAGGCTGATCACACCTCACCTCTGGAACTTCGAAAGGCTCCTTCACACCCTTGGTGCAAATCAAGAAGTTCCCCGACATACCCGTCTCCACTCGAGAGGAATCACGAGGGTCCCGCCCACATCCAGAGGAGCCCCGTTTCCGCCTCGTAGCTCGAGATGAGGGATCCTTTCCCTGCTTCGTCCGGAAAAGTTCCGGGCGTTCCCGTCGCATCTCAAGAGGAGGCCCTCTCAACAGGAACGGCGAGAGGAACTCCAGGGTCGTACCACCATTCCAAGAGTCCCCCAGATGTCTCAGTCCATTCCAGAGGAACCTCTTTTCCCTTCACCGGCTCGGCTTTCACGCCGAGGATCGACTCACACCAAGGTGGCACGTGGCACAGCCCTGTGGGAAAGCCTCGTGGGAAAGCCTCGAGGGACTGCCTCGAGGGAAAGCCACAGATCCCTTGATCCACGTGACAGGAAGCGTGACACTACTGCTGCAGCTCGGGAGGAAAGCGCACGTGCATGCCCCCACTCGAGACGAGGCCTGACTCCCCTGGGGAGACTCAGAAGCACCCCAAGATCCATGGCAACACTGGAGAGGAATCCTCAGGTTCCGGCCCCGACTCCACACAAGGACTGAGGCCCCGGCATGGACGGGAGAGGAATCCCGAGAGGTCCCCTAGCATGTCGCATGGGGACTGGCCTTTCCTGAGGCCAGCAGAGCGGGTCCCTGAGGTCCCCGTCGTAACTCGAGAAGACCTGCCGCAACTCGAGAAAATCCAGGAGGTTCTCCCCTCCAGGCGAGATGAGGCCCATTTCCGCTGAGGCGTCTCGAGGCTGATCACACCTCACCTCTGGAACTTCGAAAGGGTCCTTCACACCCTTGGTGCAAATCAAGAAGTTCCCCGACATACCCGTCTCCACTCGAGAGGAATCACGAGGGTCCCGCCCACATCCAGAGGAGCCCCGTTTCCGCCTCGTAGCTCGAGATGAGGGATCCTTTCCCTGCTTCGTCGGGAAAGAGTTCCCGGCGTTCCCGTCGCATCTCAAGAGGAGGCCCTCTCAACAGGAACGACGAGAGGAACTCCAGGGTCGTGCCACCATTCCAAGAGTCCCCCAGATGTCTCAGTCCATTCCAGAGGAACCTCTTTTCCCTTCACCGGCTCGTCTTTCACGCCGAGGATCGACTCACACCAAGGTGGCACGTGGCACAGCCCTGTGGGAAAGCCTCGTGGGAAAGCCTCGAGGGACAGCCTCGAGGGAAAGCCACAGATCCCTTGATCCACGTGACAGGAAGCGTGACACTACTGCTGCAGCTCGGGAGGAAAGCGTACGTGCATGCCCCCACTCGAGACGAGGCCTGACTCCCCTGGGGAGACTCAGAAGCACCCCAAGATCCATGGCAACACTGGAGAGGAATCCTCAGGTTCCGGCCCCGACTCCAAACAAGGACTGAGGCCTCGGCATGGACGGGAGAGGAATCCCGAGAGGTCACCTAGCAACTCGCATGGGGACTGGCCTTTCCTGAGGCCACCAGAGCGGGTCCCTGTGGTCCCCGTCGTAACTCGAGAAGACCTGCCGCAACTCGAGAAAATCCAGGAGGTTCTCCCCTCCAGGCGAGATGAGGCCCATTTCCGCTGAGGCGTCTCGAGGCTGATCACACCTCACCTCTGGAACTTCGAAAGGGTCCTTCACACCCTTGGTGCAAATCAAGAAGTTCCCCGACCTAGCCGTCTCCACTCGAGAGGAATCACGAGGGTCCCGCCCACATCCAGAGGATCCACGTTTCCGCCTCGTAGCTCGAGATGAGGGATCCTTTCCCTGCTTCGTCGGGAAAGAGTTCCCGGCGTTCCCGTCGCATCTCAAGAGGAGGCCCTCTCAACAGGAACGGCGAGAGGAACTCCAGGGTCGTGCCACCATTCCAAGAGTCCCCCAGATGTCTCAGTCCATTCCAGAGGAACCTCTTTTCCCTTCACTGGCTCGTCTTTCACGCCGAGGATCGACTCACACCAAGGTGGCACGTGGCACAGCCCTGTGGGAACGCCTCGTGGGAAAGCCTCAAGGGACAGCCTCGAGGGAAAGCCACAGATCCCTTGATCCACGTGACAGGAAGCGTGACACTACTGCTGCAGCTCGGGAGGAAAGCGCACGTGCATGCCCCCACTCGAGACGAGGCCTGACTCCCCTGGGGAGACTCAGAAGCACCCCAAGATCCATGGCAACACTGGAGAGGAATCCTCAGGTTCCGGCCCCGACTCCACACAAGGACTGAGGCCCCGGCATGGACGGGAGAGGAATCCCGAGAGGTCCCCTAGAAACTCGCATGGGGACTGGCCTTTCCTGAGGCCACCAGAGCGGGTCCCTGAGGTCCCCGTCGTAACTCGAGAAGACCTGCCGCAACCCGAGAAAATCCAGGAGGTTCTCCCCTCCAGGCGAGATGAGGCCCATTTCCGCTGAGGCGTCTCGAGGCTGATCACACCTCACCTCTGGAACTTCGAAAGGGTCCTTCACACCCTTGGTGCAAATCAAGAAGTTCCCCGACATACCCGTCTCCCATCGAGAGGAATCACGAGGGTCCCGCCCACATCCAGAGGAGCCCCGTTTCCGCCTCGTAGCTGGAGATGAGGGATCCTTTCCAGCTTCGTCGGGAAAGAGTTCCCGGCGTTCCCGTCGCATCTCAAGAGGAGGCCCTCTCAACAGGAACGGCGAGAGGAACTCCAGGGTCGTGCCACCATTCCAAGAGTCCCCCAGATGTCTCAGTCCATTCCAGAGGAACCTCTTTTCCCTTCACCGTCTCGTCTTTCACGCCGAGGATCGACTCACACCAAGGTGGCACGTGGCACAGCCCTGTGGGAAAGCCTCGTGGGAAAGCCTCGAGGGACAGCCTCGAGGGAAAGCCACAGATCCCTTGATCCACGTGACAGGAAGCGTGACACTACTGCTGCAGCTCGGGAGGAAAGCGCACGTGCATGCCCCCACTTGAGACGAGGCCTGACTCCCCTGGGGAGACTCAGAAGCACCCCAAGATCCATGGCAACACTGGAGAGGAATCCTCAGGTTCCGGCCCCGACTCCACACAAGGACTGAGGCCCCGGCATGGACGGGAGAGGAATCCCGAGAGGTCCCCTAGCAACTCGAATGGGGACTGGCCTTTCCTGAGGCCACCAGAGCGGGTCCCTGAGGTCCCCGTCGTAACTCGAGAAGACCTGCCGCAACTCGAGAAAATCCAGGAGGTTCTCCCCTCCAGGCGAGATGAGGCCCATTTCCGCTGAGGCGTCTCGAGGCTGATCACACCTCACCTCTGGAACTTCGAAAGGCTCCTTCACACCCTTGGTGCAAATCAAGAAGTTCCCCGACATACCCGTCTCCACTCGAGAGGAATCACGAGGGTCCCGCCCACATCCAGAGGAGCCCCGTTTCCGCCTCGTAGCTCGAGATGAGGGATCCTTTCCCTGCTTCGTCGGGAAAGAGTTCCCGGCGTTCCCGTCGCATCTCAAGAGGAGGCCCTCTCAACAGGAACGGCGAGAGGAACTCCAGGGTCGTGCCACCATTCCAAGAGTCCCCCAGATGTCTCAGTCCATTCCAGAGGAACCTCTTTTCCCTTCACCGGCTCGTCTTTCACGCCGAGGATCGACTCACACCAAGGTGGCACGTGGCACAGCCCTGTGGGAAAGCCTCGTGGGAAAGCCTCGAGGGACAGCCTCGAGGGAAAGCCACAGATCCCTTGATCCACGTGACAGGAAGCGTGACACTACTGCTGCAGCTCGGGAGGAAAGCGCACGTGCATGCCCCCACACGAGAAGAGGCCTGACTCCCCTGGGGAGACTCAGAAGCACCCCAATATCCATGGCAACACTGGAGAGGAATCCTCAGGTTCCGGCCCCGACTCCACACAAGGACTGAGGCCCCGGCATGGACGGGAGAGGAATCCCGAGAGGTCCCCTAGCAACTCGCATGGGGACTGGCCTTTCCTGAGGCCACCAGAGCGGGTCCCTGAGGTCCCCGTCGTAACTCGAGAAGACCTGCCGCAACTCGAGAAAATCCAGGAGGTTCTCCCCTCCAGGCGAGATGAGGCCCATTTCCGCTGAGGCGTCTCGAGGCTGATCACACCTCACCTCTGGAACTTCGAAAGGCTCCTTCACACCCTTGGTGCAAATCAAGAAGTTCCCCGACATACCCGTCTCCCATCGAGAGGAATCACGAGGGTCCCGCCCACATCCAGAGGAGCCCCGTTTCCGCCTCGTAGCTGGAGATGAGGGATCCTTTCCTGCTTCGTCGGGAAAGAGTTCCCGGCATTCCCGTCGCATCTCAAGAGGAGGCCCTCTCAACAGGAACGGCGAGAGGAACTCCAGGGTCGTGCCACCATTCCAAGAGTCCCCCAGATGTCTCAGTCCATTCCAGAGGAACCTCTTTTCCCTTCACCGGCTCGTCTTTCACGCCGAGGATCGACTCACACCAAGGTGGCACGTGGCACAGCCCTGTGGGAAAGCCTCGTGGGAAAGCCTCGAGGGACAGCCTCGAGGGAAAGCCACAGATCCCTTGATCCACGTGACAGGAAGCGTGACACTACTGCTGCAGCTCGGGAGGAAAGCGCACGTGCATGCCCCCACTTGAGACGAGGCCTGACTCCCCTGGGGAGACTCAGAAGCACCCCAAGATCCATGGCAACACTGGAGAGGAATCCTCAGGTTCCGGCCCCGACTCCACACAAGGACTGAGGCCCCGGCATGGACGGGAGAGGAATCCCGAGAGGTCCCCTAGCAACTCGAATGGGGACTGGCCTTTCCTGAGGCCACCAGAGCGGGTCCCTGAGGTCCCCGTCGTAACTCGAGAAGACCTGCCGCAACTCGAGAAAATCCAGGAGGTTCTCCCCTCCAGGCGAGATGAGGCCCATTTCCGCTGAGGCGTCTCGAGGCTGATCACACCTCACCTCTGGAACTTCGAAAGGCTCCTTCACACCCTTGGTGCAAATCAAGAAGTTCCCCGACATACCCGTCTCCACTCGAGAGGAATCACGAGGGTCCCGCCCACATCCAGAGGAGCCCCGTTTCCGCCTCGTAGCTCGAGATGAGGGATCCTTTCCCTGCTTCGTCGGGAAAGAGTTCCCGGCGTTCCCGTCGCATCTCAAGAGGATGCCCTCTCAACAGGAACGGCGAGAGGAACTCCAGGGTCGTGCCACCATTCCAAGAGTCCCCCAGATGTCTCAGTCCATTCCAGAGGAACCTCTTTTCCCTTCACCGGCTCGTCTTTCACGCCGAGGATCGACTCACACCAAGGTGGCACGTGGCACAGCCCTGTGGGAAAGCCTCGAGGGACAGCCTCGAGGGAAAGCCACAGATCCCTTGATCCACGTGACAGGAAGCGTGACACTACTGCTGCAGCTCGGGAGGAAAGCGCACGTGCATGCCCCCACACGAGACGAGGCCTGACTCCCCTGGGGAGACTCAGAGGAACCCCAATATCCATGGCAACACTGGAGAGGAATCCTCAGGTTCCGGCCCCGACTCCACACAAGGACTGAGGCCCCGGCATGGACGGGAGAGGAATCCCGAGAGGTCCCCTAGCAACTCGCATGGGGACTGGCCTTTCCTGAGGCCACCAGAGCGGGTCCCTGTGGTCCCCGTCGTAACTCGAGAAGACCTGCCGCAACTCGAGAAAATCCAGGAGGTTCTCCCCTCCAGGCGAGATGAGGCCCATTTCCGCTGAGGCGTCTCGAGGCTGATCACACCTCACCTCTGGAACTTCGAAAGGGTCCTTCACACCCTTGGTGCAAATCAAGAAGTTCCCCGACCTAGCCGTCTCCACTCGAGAGGAATCACGAGGGTCCCGCCCACATCCAGAGGATCCACGTTTCCGCCTCGTAGCTCGAGATGAGGGATCCTTTCCCTGCTTCGTCGGGAAAGAGTTCCCGGCGTTCCCGTCGCATCTCAAGAGGAGGCCCTCTCAACAGGAACGGCGAGAGGAACTCCAGGGTCGTGCCACCATTCCAAGAGTCCCCCAGATGTCTCAGTCCATTCCAGAGGAACCTCTTTTCCCTTCACTGGCTCGTCTTTCACGCCGAGGATCGACTCACACCAAGGTGGCACGTGGCACAGCCCTGTGGGAACGCCTCGTGGGAAAGCCTCAAGGGACAGCCTCGAGGGAAAGCCACAGATCCCTTGATCCACGTGACAGGAAGCGTGACACTACTGCTGCAGCTCGGGAGGAAAGCGCACGTGCATGCCCCCACTCGAGACGAGGCCTGACTCCCCTGGGGAGACTCAGAAGCACCCCAAGATCCATGGCAACACTGGAGAGGAATCCTCAGGTTCCGGCCCCGACTCCACACAAGGACTGAGGCCCCGGCATGGACGGGAGAGGAATCCCGAGAGGTCCCCTAGAAACTCGCATGGGGACTGGCCTTTCCTGAGGCCACCAGAGCGGGTCCCTGAGGTCCCCGTCGTAACTCGAGAAGACCTGCCGCAACCCGAGAAAATCCAGGAGGTTCTCCCCTCCAGGCGAGATGAGGCCCATTTCCGCTGAGGCGTCTCGAGGCTGATCACACCTCACCTCTGGAACTTCGAAAGGGTCCTTCACACCCTTGGTGCAAATCAAGAAGTTCCCCGACATACCCGTCTCCCATCGAGAGGAATCACGAGGGTCCCGCCCACATCCAGAGGAGCCCCGTTTCCGCCTCGTAGCTGGAGATGAGGGATCCTTTCCAGCTTCGTCGGGAAAGAGTTCCCGGCGTTCCCGTCGCATCTCAAGAGGAGGCCCTCTCAACAGGAACGGCGAGAGGAACTCCAGGGTCGTGCCACCATTCCAAGAGTCCCCCAGATGTCTCAGTCCATTCCAGAGGAACCTCTTTTCCCTTCACCGTCTCGTCTTTCACGCCGAGGATCGACTCACACCAAGGTGGCACGTGGCACAGCCCTGTGGGAAAGCCTCGTGGGAAAGCCTCGAGGGACAGCCTCGAGGGAAAGCCACAGATCCCTTGATCCACGTGACAGGAAGCGTGACACTACTGCTGCAGCTCGGGAGGAAAGCGCACGTGCATGCCCCCACTTGAGACGAGGCCTGACTCCCCTGGGGAGACTCAGAAGCACCCCAAGATCCATGGCAACACTGGAGAGGAATCCTCAGGTTCCGGCCCCGACTCCACACAAGGACTGAGGCCCCGGCATGGACGGGAGAGGAATCCCGAGAGGTCCCCTAGCAACTCGAATGGGGACTGGCCTTTCCTGAGGCCACCAGAGCGGGTCCCTGAGGTCCCCGTCGTAACTCGAGAAGACCTGCCGCAACTCGAGAAAATCCAGGAGGTTCTCCCCTCCAGGCGAGATGAGGCCCATTTCCGCTGAGGCGTCTCGAGGCTGATCACACCTCACCTCTGGAACTTCGAAAGGGTCCTTCACACCCTTGGTGCAAATCAAGAAGTTCCCCGACCTAGCCGTCTCCACTCGAGAGGAATCACGAGGGTCCCGCCCACATCCAGAGGATCCACGTTTCCGCCTCGTAGCTCGAGATGAGGGATCCTTTCCCTGCTTCGTCGGGAAAGAGTTCCCGGCGTTCCCGTCGCATCTCAAGAGGAGGCCCTCTCAACAGGAACGGCGAGAGGAACTCCAGGGTCGTGCCACCATTCCAAGAGTCCCCCAGATGTCTCAGTCCATTCCAGAGGAACCTCTTTTCCCTTCACCGGCTCGTCTTTCACGCCGAGGATCGACTCACACCAAGGTGGCACGTGGCACAGCCCTGTGGGAACGCCTCGTGGGAAAGCCTCAAGGGACAGCCTCGAGGGAAAGCCACAGATCCCTTGATCCACGTGACAGGAAGCGTGACACTACTGCTGCAGCTCGGGAGGAAAGCGCACGTGCATGCCCCCACTCGAGACGAGGCCTGACTCCCCTGGGGAGACTCAGAAGCACCCCAAGATCCATGGCAACACTGGAGAGGAATCCTCAGGTTCCGGCCCCGACTCCACACAAGGACTGAGGCCCCGGCATGGACGGGAGAGGAATCCCGAGAGGTCCCCTAGAAACTCGCATGGGGACTGGCCTTTCCTGAGGCCACCAGAGCGGGTCCCTGAGGTCCCCGTCGTAACTCGAGAAGACCTGCCGCAACCCGAGAAAATCCAGGAGGTTCTCCCCTCCAGGCGAGATGAGGCCCATTTCCGCTGAGGCGTCTCGAGGCTGATCACACCTCACCTCTGGAACTTCGAAAGGGTCCTTCACACCCTTGGTGCAAATCAAGAAGTTCCCCGACATACCCGTCTCCCATCGAGAGGAATCACGAGGGTCCCGCCCACATCCAGAGGAGCCCCGTTTCCGCCTCGTAGCTGGAGATGAGGGATCCTTTCCAGCTTCGTCGGGAAAGAGTTCCCGGCGTTCCCGTCGCATCTCAAGAGGAGGCCCTCTCAACAGGAACGGCGAGAGGAACTCCAGGGTCGTGCCACCATTCCAAGAGTCCCCCAGATGTCTCAGTCCATTCCAGAGGAACCTCTTTTCCCTTCACCGTCTCGTCTTTCACGCCGAGGATCGACTCACACCAAGGTGGCACGTGGCACAGCCCTGTGGGAAAGCCTCGTGGGAAAGCCTCGAGGGACAGCCTCGAGGGAAAGCCACAGATCCCTTGATCCACGTGACAGGAAGCGTGACACTACTGCTGCAGCTCGGGAGGAAAGCGCACGTGCATGCCCCCACTTGAGACGAGGCCTGACTCCCCTGGGGAGACTCAGAAGCACCCCAAGATCCATGGCAACACTGGAGAGGAATCCTCAGGTTCCGGCCCCGACTCCACACAAGGACTGAGGCCCCGGCATGGACGGGAGAGGAATCCCGAGAGGTCCCCTAGCAACTCGAATGGGGACTGGCCTTTCCTGAGGCCACCAGAGCGGGTCCCTGAGGTCCCCGTCGTAACTCGAGAAGACCTGCCGCAACTCGAGAAAATCCAGGAGGTTCTCCCCTCCAGGCGAGATGAGGCCCATTTCCGCTGAGGCGTCTCGAGGCTGATCACACCTCACCTCTGGAACTTCGAAAGGCTCCTTCACACCCTTGGTGCAAATCAAGAAGTTCCCCGACATACCCGTCTCCACTCGAGAGGAATCACGAGGGTCCCGCCCACATCCAGAGGAGCCCCGTTTCCGCCTCGTAGCTCGAGATGAGGGATCCTTTCCCTGCTTCGTCGGGAAAGAGTTCCCGGCGTTCCCGTCGCATCTCAAGAGGAGGCCCTCTCAACAGGAACTGCGAGAGGAACTCCAGGGTCGTGCCACCATTCCAAGAGTCCCCCAGATGTCTCAGTCCATTCCAGAGGAACCTCTTTTCCCTTCACCGGCTCGTCTTTCACGCCGAGGATCGACTCACACCAAGGTGGCACGTGGCACAGCCCTGTGGGAAAGCCTCGTGGGAAAGCCTCGAGGGACAGCCTCGAGGGAAAGCCACAGATCCCTTGATCCACGTGACAGGAAGCGTGACACTACTGCTGCAGCTCGGGAGGAAAGCGCACGTGCATGCCCCCACACGAGAAGAGGCCTGACTCCCCTGGGGAGACTCAGAAGCACCCCAATATCCATGGCAACACTGGAGAGGAATCCTCAGGTTCCGGCCCCGACTCCACACAAGGACTGAGGCCCCGGCATGGACGGGAGAGGAATCCCGAGAGGTCCCCTAGCAACTCGCATGGGGACTGGCCTTTCCTGAGGCCACCAGAGCGGGTCCCTGAGGTCCCCGTCGTAACTCGAGAAGACCTGCCGCAACTCGAGAAAATCCAGGAGGTTCTCCCCTCCAGGCGAGATGAGGCCCATTTCCGCTGAGGCGTCTCGAGGCTGATCACACCTCACCTCTGGAACTTCGAAAGGCTCCTTCACACCCTTGGTGCAAATCAAGAAGTTCCCCGACATACCCGTCTCCCATCGAGAGGAATCACGAGGGTCCCGCCCACATCCAGAGGAGCCCCGTTTCCGCCTCGTAGCTGGAGATGAGGGATCCTTTCCTGCTTCGTCGGGAAAGAGTTCCCGGCGTTCCCGTCGCATCTCAAGAGGAGGCCCTCTCAACAGGAACGGCGAGAGGAACTCCAGGGTCGTGCCACCATTCCAAGAGTCCCCCAGATGTCTCAGTCCATTCCAGAGGAACCTCTTTTCCCTTCACCGGCTCGTCTTTCACGCCGAGGATCGACTCACACCAAGGTGGCACGTGGCACAGCCCTGTGGGAAAGCCTCGTGGGAAAGCCTCGAGGGACAGCCTCGAGGGAAAGCCACAGATCCCTTGATCCACGTGACAGGAAGCGTGACACTACGGCTGCAGCTCGGGAGGAAAGCGCACGTGCATGCCCCCACTTGAGACGAGGCCTGACTCCCCTGGGGAGACTCAGAAGCACCCCAAGATCCATGGCAACACTGGAGAGGAATCCTCAGGTTCCGGCCCCGACTCCACACAAGGACTGAGGCCCCGGCATGGACGGGAGAGGAATCCCGAGAGGTCCCCTAGCAACTCGAATGGGGACTGGCCTTTCCTGAGGCCACCAGAGCGGGTCCCTGAGGTCCCCGTCGTAACTCGAGAAGACCTGCCGCAACTCGAGAAAATCCAGGAGGTTCTCCCCTCCAGGCGAGATGAGGCCCATTTCCGCTGAGGCGTCTCGAGGCTGATCACACCTCACCTCTGGAACTTCGAAAGGCTCCTTCACACCCTTGTTGCAAATCAAGAAGTTCCCCGACATACCCGTCTCCACTCGAGAGGAATCACGAGGGTCCCGCCCACATCCAGAGGAGCCCCGTTTCCGCCTCGTAGCTCGAGATGAGGGATCCTTTCCCTGCTTCGTCGGGAAAGAGTTCCCGGCGTTCCCGTCGCATCTCAAGAGGAGGCCCTCTCAACAGGAACGGCGAGAGGAACTCCAGGGTCGTGCCACCATTCCAAGAGTCCCCCAGATGTCTCAGTCCATTCCAGAGGAACCTCTTTTCCCTTCACCGGCTCGTCTTTCACGCCGAGGATCGACTCACACCAAGGTGGCACGTGGCACAGCCCTGTGGGAAAGCCTCGTGGGAAAGCCTCGAGGGACAGCCTCGAGGGAAAGCCACAGATCCCTTGATCCACGTGACAGGAAGCGTGACACTACTGCTGCAGCTCGGGAGGAAAGCGCACGTGCATGCCCCCACACGAGACGAGGCCTGACTCCCCTGGGGAGACTCAGAGGAACCCCAATATCCATGGCAACACTGGAGAGGAATCCTCAGGTTCCGGCCCCGACTCCACACAAGGACTGAGGCCCCGGCATGGACGGGAGAGGAATCCCGAGAGGTCCCCTAGCAACTCGCATGGGGACTGGCCTTTCCTGAGGCCACCAGAGCGGGTCCCTGAGGTCCCCGTCGTAACTCGAGAAGACCTGCCGCAACTCGAGAAAATCCAGGAGGTTCTCCCCTCCAGGCGAGATGAGGCCCATTTCCGCTGAGGCGTCTCGAGGCTGATCACACCTCACCTCTGGAACTTCGAAAGGGTCCTTCACACCCTTGGTGCAAATCAAGAAGTTCCCCGACATACCCGTCTCCCATCGAGAGGAATCACGAGGGTCCCGCCCACATCCAGAGGAGCCCCGTTTCCGCCTCGTAGCTGGAGATGAGGGATCCTTTCCTGCTTCGTCGGGAAAGAGTTCCCGGCGTTCCCGTCGCATCTCAAGAGGAGGCCCTCTCAACAGGAACGGCGAGAGGAACTCCAGGGTCGTGCCACCATTCCAAGAGTCCCCCAGATGTCTCAGTCCATTCCAGAGGAACCTCTTTTCCCTTCACCGGCTCGTCTTTCACGCCGAGGATCGACTCACACCAAGGTGGCACGTGGCACAGCCCTGTGGGAAAGCCTCGTGGGAAAGCCTCGAGGGACAGCCTCGAGGGAAAGCCACAGATCCCTTGATCCACGTGACAGGAAGCGTGACACTACGGCTGCAGCTCGGGAGGAAAGCGCACGTGCATGCCCCCACTTGAGACGAGGCCTGACTCCCCTGGGGAGACTCAGAAGCACCCCAAGATCCATGGCAACACTGGAGAGGAATCCTCAGGTTCCGGCCCCGACTCCACACAAGGACTGAGGCCCCGGCATGGACAGGAGAGGAATCCCGAGAGGTCCCCTAGCAACTCGAATGGGGACTGGCCTTTCCTGAGGCCACCAGAGCGGGTCCCTGAGGTCCCCGTCGTAACTCGAGAAGACCTGCCGCAACTCGAGAAAATCCAGGAGGTTCTCCCCTCCAGGCGAGATGAGGCCCATTTCCGCTGAGGCGTCTCGAGGCTGATCACACCTCACCTCTGGAACTTCGAAAGGCTCCTTCACACCCTTGTTGCAAATCAAGAAGTTCCCCGACATACCCGTCTCCACTCGAGAGGAATCACGAGGGTCCCGCCCACATCCAGAGGAGCCCCGTTTCCGCCTCGTAGCTCGAGATGAGGGATCCTTTCCCTGCTTCTTCGGGAAAGAGTTCCCGGCGTTCCCGTCGCATCTCAAGAGGAGGCCCTCTCAACAGGAACGGCGAGAGGAACTCCAGGGTCGTGCCACCATTCCAAGAGTCCCCCAGATGTCTCAGTCCATTCCAGAGGAACCTCTTTTCCCTTCACCGGCTCGTCTTTCACGCCGAGGATCGACTCACACCAAGGTGGCACGTGGCACAGCCCTGTGGGAAAGCCTCGTGGGAAAGCCTCGAGGGACAGCCTCGAGGGAAAGCCACAGATCCCTTGATCCACGTGACAGGAAGCGTGACACTACTGCTGCAGCTCGGGAGGAAAGCGCACGTGCATGCCCCCACACGAGACGAGGCCTGACTCCCCTGGGGAGACTCAGAGGAACCCCAATATCCATGGCAACACTGGAGAGGAATCCTCAGGTTCCGGCCCCGACTCCACACAAGGACTGAGGCCCCGGCATGGACGGGAGAGGAATCCCGAGAGGTCCCCTAGCAACTCGCATGGGGACTGGCCTTTCCTGAGGCCACCAGAGCGGGTCCCTGAGGTCCCCGTCGTAACTCGAGAAGACCTGCCGCAACCCGAGAAAATCCAGGAGGTTCTCCCCTCCAGGCGAGATGAGGCCCATTTCCGCTGAGGCGTCTCGAGGCTGATCACACCTCACCTCTGGAACTTCGAAAGGGTCCTTCACACCCTTGGTGCAAATCAAGAAGTTCCCCGACATACCCGTCTCCCCTCGAGAGGAATCACGAGGGTCCCGCCCACATCCAGAGGAGCCCCGTTTCCGCCTCGTAGCTGGAGATGAGGGATCCTTTCCCTGCTTCGTCGGGAAAGAGTTCCCGGCGTTCCCGTCGCATCTCAAGAGGAGGCCCTCTCAACAGGAACGGCGAGAGGAACTCCAGGGTCGTGCCACCATTCCAAGAGTCCCCCAGATGTCTCAGTCCATTCCAGAGGAACCTCTTTTCCCTTCACCGGCTCGTCTTTCACGCCGAGGATCGACTCACACCAAGGTGGCACGTGGCACAGCCCTGTGGGAAAGCCTCGTGGGAAAGCCTCGAGGGACAGCCTCGAGGGAAAGCCACAGATCCCTTGATCCACGTGACAGGAAGCGTGACACTACTGCTGCAGCTCGGGAGGAAAGCGCACGTGCATGCCCCCACTCGAGACGAGGCCTGACTCCCCTGGGGAGACTCAGAAGCACCCCAAGATCCATGGCAACACTGGAGAGGAATCCTCAGGTTCCGGCCCCTACTCCACACAAGGACTGAGGCCCCGGCATGGACGGGAGAGGAATCCCGAGAGGTCCCCTAGCAACTCGCATGGGGACTGGCCTTTCCTGAGGCCACCAGAGCGGGTCCCTGAGGTCCCCGTCGTAACTCGAGAAGACCTGCCGCAACTCGAGAAAATCCAGGAGGTTCTCCCCTCCAGGCGAGATGAGGCCCATTTCCGCTGAGGCGTCTCGAGGCTGATCACACCTCACCTCTGGAACTTCGAAAGGGTCCTTCACACCCTTGGTGCAAATCAAGAAGTTCCCCGACCTAGCCGGCTCCACTCGAGAGGAATCACGAGGGTCCCGCCCACATCCAGAGGAGCCCCGTTTCCGCCTCGTAGCTCGAGATGAGGGATCCTTTCCCTGCTTCGTCGGGAAAGAGTTCCCGGCGTTCCCGTCGCATCTCAAGAGGAGGCCCTCTCAACAGGAACGGCGAGAGGAACTCCAGGGTCGTGCCACCATTCCAAGAGTCCACCAGATGTCTCAGTCCTTTCCAGAGGAACCTCTTTTCCCTTCACCGGCTCGTCTTTCACGCCGAGGATCGACTCACACCAAGGTGGCACGTGGCACATCCATGTGGGAAAGCCTCGTGGGAAATCCTCGAGGGACAGCCTCGAGGGAAAGCCACAGATCCCTTGATCCACGTGACAGGAAGCGTGACACGACTGCTGTAGGTCCGGAGGAAAGCGCACGTGCATGCCCCCACTCGAGACGAGGCCTGACTACCCTGGGGAGACTCAGAAGCACCCCAAGATCCATGGCAACAGTGGAGAGGAATCCTCAGGTTCCGGCCCCGACTCCACACAAGGACTGAGGCCCCGGCATGGACGGGAGAGGAATCCCGAGAGGTCCACTAGCAACTCGCATGGGGACTGGCCTTTCCTAAGGCCACCAGAGCAGGTCCCTGAGGTTCCCGTCGTAACTCGAGAAGAACTGCCGCAACTCGAGAAAATCCAGGAGGTTCTCCCCTCCAGGCGAGATGAGGCCCATTTCCGCTGAGGCGTCTCGAGGCTGATCACACCTCACCTCTGGAAGTTCGAAAGGCTCCTTCACACCCTTGGTGCAAATCAAGAAGTTCCCCGACATACCCGTCTCCACTCGAGAGGAATCACGAGGGTCCCGCCCACATCCAGAGGAGCCCCGTTTCCGCCTCGTAGCTCGAGATGAGGGATCCTTTCCCTGCTTCGTCGGGAAAGAGTTCCCGGCGTTCCCGTCGCATCTCAAGAGGAGGCCCTCTCAACAGGAACGGCGAGAGGAACTCCAGGGTCGTGCCACCATTCCAAGAGTCCCCCAGATGTCTCAGTCCATTCCAGAGGAACCTCTTTTCCCTTCACCGGCTCGTCTTTCACGCCGAGGATCGACTCACACCAAGGTGGCACGTGGCACAGCCCTGTGGGAAAGCCTCGTGGGAAAGCCTCGGGGGACAGCCTCGAGGGAAAGCCACAGATACCTTGATCCACGTGACAGGAAGCATGACACTACTGCGGCAGCTCGGGAGGAAAGCGCACGTGCATGCCCCCACTCGAGACGAGGCCTGACTCCCCTGGGGAGACTCAGAAGCACCCCAAGATCCATGGCAACACTGGAGAGGAATCCTCAGGTTCCGGCCCCGACTCCACACAAGGACTGAGGCCCCGGCATGGACGGGAGAGGAATCCCGAGAGGTCCCCTAGCAACTCGCATGGGGACTGGCCTTTCCTGAGGCCACCAGAGCGGGTCCCTGAGGTCCCCGTCGTAACTCGAGAAGACCTGCCGCAACTCGAGAAAATCCAGGAGGTTCTCCCCTCCAGGCGAGATGAGGCCCATTTCCGCTGAGGCGTCTCGAGGCTGATCACGCCTCACCACTGGAACTTCGAAAGGCTCCTTCACACCCTTGGTGCAAATCAAGAAGTTCCCCGACATACCCGTCTCCCCTCGAGAGGAAGCACGAGGGTCCCGCCCACATCCAGAGGAGCCCCGTTTCCGCCTCATAGCTCGAGATGAGGGATCCTTTCCCTGCTTCGTCGGGAAAGATTTCCCGGCGTTCCCGTCGCATCTCAAGAGGAGGCCCTCTCAACAGGAACGGCGAGAGGAACTCCAGGGTCGTGCCACCATTCCAAGAGTCCCCCAGATGTCTCAGTCCATTCCAGAGGAACCTCTTTTCCCTTCACCGGCTCGTCTTTCACGCCGAGGATCGACTCACACCAAGGTGGCACGTGGCACAGCCCTGTGGGAAAGCCTCGTGGGAAAGCCTCGAGGGACAGCCTCGAGGGAAAGCCACAGATCCCTTGATCCACGTGACAGGAAGCGTGACACTACTGCTGCAGCTCGGGAGGAAAGCGCACGTGCATGCCCCCACTCGAGACGAGGCCTGACTCCCCTGGGGAGACTCAGAAGCACCCCAAGATCCATGGCAACACTGGAGAGGAATCCTCAGGTTCCGGCCCCGACTCCACACAAGGACTGAGGCCCCGGCATGGACGGGAGAGGAATCCCGAGAGGTCCCCTAGCAACTCGCATGGGGACTGGCCTTTCCTGAGGCCACCAGAGCGGGTCCCTGAGGTCCCCGTCGTAACTCGAGAAGACCTGCCGCAACTCGAGAAAATCCAGGAGGTTCTCCCCTCCAGGCGAGATGAGGCCCATTTCCGCTGAGGCGTCTCGAGGCTGATCACACCTCACCTCTGGAACTTCGAAAGGGTCCTTCACACCCTTGGTGCAAATCAAGAAGTTCCCCGACCTAGCCGGCTCCACTCGAGAGGAATCACGAGGGTCCCGCCCACATCCAGAGGAGCCCCGTTTCCGCCTCGTAGCTCGAGATGAGGGATCCTTTCCCTGCTTCGTCGGGAAAGAGTTCCCGGCGTTCCCGTCGCATCTCAAGAGGAGGCCCTCTCAACAGGAACGGCGAGAGGAACTCCAGGGTCGTGCCACCATTCCAAGAGTCCACCAGATGTCTCAGTCCTTTCCAGAGGAACCTCTTTTCCCTTCACCGGCTCGTCTTTCACGCCGAGGATCGACTCACACCAAGGTGGCACGTGGCACAGCCATGTGGGAAAGCCTCGTGGGAAATCCTCGAGGGACAGCCTCGAGGGAAAGCCACAGATCCCTTGATCCACGTGACAGGAAGCGTGACACGACTGCTGCAGGTCCGGAGGAAAGCGCACGTGCATGCCCCCACTCGAGACGAGGCCTGACTACCCTGGGGAGACTCAGAAGCACCCCAAGATCCATGGCAACAGTGGAGAGGAATCCTCAGGTTCCGGCCCCGACTCCACACAAGGACTGAGGCCCCGGCATGGACGGGAGAGGAATCCCGAGAGGTCCACTAGCAACTCGCATGGGGACTGGCCTTTCCTAAGGCCACCAGAGCAGGTCCCTGAGGTTCCCGTCGTAACTCGAGAAGAACTGCCGCAACTCGAGAAAATCCAGGAGGTTCACCCCTCCAGGCGAGATGAGGCCCATTTCCGCTGAGGCGTCTCGAGGCTGATCATACCTCCCCTCTGGAACTTCGAAAGGGTCCTTCACACCCTTGGTGCAAATCAAGAAGTTCCCCGACCTAGCCGTCTCCACTCGAGAGGATTCACGAGGGTCCCGCCCACATCCAGAGGAGCCCCGTTTCCGCCTCGTAGCTCGAGATGAGGGATCCTTTCCCTGCTTCGTCGGGAAAGATTTCCCGGCGTTCCCGTCGCATCTCAAGAGGAGGCCCTCTCAACAGGAACGGCGAGAGGAACTCCAGGGTCGTGCCACCATTCCAAGAGTCCCCCAGATGTCTCAGTCCATTCCAGAGGAACCTCTTTTCCCTTCACCGGCTCGTCTTTCACGCCGAGGATCGACTCACACCAAGGTGGCACGTGGCACAGCCCTGTGGGAAAGCCTCGTGGGAAAGCCTCGAGGGACAGCCTCGAGGGAAAGCCACAGATCCCTTGATCCACGTGACAGGAAGCGTGACACTACTGCTGCAGCTCGGGAGGAAAGCGCACGCGCATGCCCCCACTCGAGACGAGGCCTGACTCCCCTGGGGAGACTCAGAAGCACCCCAAGATCCATGGCAACACTGGAGAGGAATCCTCAGGTTCCGGCCCCGACTCCACACAAGGACTGAGGCCCCGGCATGGACGGGAGAGGAATCCCGAGAGGTCCCCTAGCAACTCGCATGGGGACTGGCCTTTCCTGAGGCCACCAGAGCGGGTCCCTGAGGTCCCCGTCGTAACTCGAGAAGACCTGCCGCAACTCGAGAAAATCCAGGAGGTTCTCCCCTCCAGGCGAGATGAGGCCCATTTCCACTGAGGCGTCTCGAGGCTGATCACACCTCAACTCTGGAACTTCGAAAGGCTCCTTCACACCCTTGGTGCAAATCAAGAAGTTCCCCGACATACCCGTCTCCCCTCGAGAGGAATCACGAGGGTCCCGCCCACATCCAGAGGAGCCCCGTTTCCGCCTCGTAGCTGAAGATGAGGGATCCTTTCTCTGCTTCGTCGGGAAAGAGTTCCCGGCGTTCCCGTCGCATCTCAAGAGGAGGCCCTCTCAACAGGAACGGCGAGAGGAACTCCAGGGTCGTGCCACCATTCCAAGAGTCCCCCAGATGTCTCAGTCCATTCCAGAGGAACCTCTTTTCCCTTCACCGGCTCGTCTTTCACGCCGAGGATCGACTCACACCAAGGTGGCACGTGGCACAGCCCTGTGGGAAAGCCTCGTGGGAAAGCCTCGAGGGACAGCCTCGAGGGAAAGCCACAGATCCCTTGATCCACGTGACAGGAAGCGTGACACTACTGCTGCAGCTCGGGAGCAAAGCGCACGTGCATGCCCCCACTCGAGACGAGGCCTGACTCCCCTGGGGAGACTCAGAAGCACCCCAAGATCCATGGCAACACTGGAGAGGAATCCTCAGGTACCGGCCCCGACTCCACACAAGGACTGAGGCCCCGGCATGGACGGGAGAGGAATCCCGAGAGGTCCCGTAGCAACTCGCATGGGGACTGGCCTTTCCTGAGGCCACCAGAGCGGGTCCCTGAGGTCCCCGTCGTAACTCGAGAAGACCTGCCGCAACTCGAGAAAATCCAGGAGGTTCTCCCCTCCAGGCGAGATGAGGCCCATTTCCGCTGAGGCGTCTCGAGGCTGATCACGCCTCACCACTGGAACTTCGAAAGGCTCCTTCACACCCTTGGTGCAAATCAAGAAGTTCCCCGACATACCCGTCTCCCCTCGAGAGGAAGCACGAGGGTCCCGCCCACATCCAGAGGAGCCCCGTTTCCGCCTCGTAGCTCGAGATGAGGGATCCTTTCCCTGCTTCGTCGGGAAAGATTTCCCGGCGTTCCCGTCGCATCTCAAGAGGAGGCCCTCTCAACAGGAACGGCGAGAGGAACTCCAGGGTCGTGCCACCATTCCAAGAGTCCCCCAGATGTCTCAGTCCATTCCAGAGGAACCTCTTTTCCCTTCACCGGCTCGTCTTTCACGCCGAGGATCGACTCACACCAAGGTGGCACGTGGCACAGCCCTGTGGGAAAGCCTCGTGGGAAAGCCTCGAGGGACAGCCTCGAGGGAAAGCCACAGATCCCTTGATCCACGTGACAGGAAGCGTGACACTACTGCTGCAGCTCGGGAGGAAAGCGCACGTGCATGCCCCCACACGAGACGAGGCCTGACTCCCCTGGGGAGACTCAGAAGCACCCCAAGATCCATGGCAACACTGGAGAGGAATCCTCAGGTTCCGGCCCCGTCTCCACACAAGGACTGAGGCCCCGGCATGGACGGGAGAGGAATCCCGAGAGGTCCCCTAGCAACTCGCATGGGGACTGGCCTTTCCTGAGGCCACCAGAGCGGGTCCCTGAGGTCCCCGTCGTAACTCGAGAAGACCTGCCGCAACTCGAGAAAATCCAGGAGGTTCTCCCCTCCACGCGAGATGAGGCCCATTTCCGCTGAGGCGTCTCGAGGCTGATCACACCTCACCTCTGGAACTTCGAAAGGGTCCTTCACACCCTTGGTGCAAATCAAAAGTTCCCCGACCTAGCCGGCTCCACTCGAGAGGAATCACGAGGGTCCCGCCCACATCCAGAGGAGCCCCGTTTCCGCCTCGTAGCTCGAGATGAGGGATCCTTTCCCTGCTTCGTCGGGAAAGAGTTCCCGGCGTTCCCGTCGCATCTCAAGAGGAGGCCCTCTCAACAGGAACGGCGAGAGGAACTCCAGGGTCGTGCCACCATTCCAAGAGTCCCCCAGATGTCTCAGTCCATTCCAGAGGAACCTCTTTTCCCTTCACCGGCTCGTCTTTCACGCCGAGGATCGACTCACACCAAGGTGGCACGTGGCACAGCCCTGTGGGAAAGCCTCGTGGGAAAGCCTCGAGGGACAGCCTCGAGGGAAAGCCACAGATCCCTTGATCCACGTGACAGGAAGAATGACACTACTGCTGCAGCTCGGGAGGAAAGCGCACGTGCATGCCCCCACTCGAGACGAGGCCTGACTCCCCTGGGGAGACTCAGAAGCACCCCAAGATCCATGGCAACACTGGAGAGGAATCCTCAGGTTCCGGCTCCAACTCCACACAAGGACTGAGGTCCCGGCATGGACAGGAGAGGAATCCCGAGAGGTCCCCTAGCAACTCGAATGGGGACTGGCCTTTCCTGAGGCCACCAGAGCGGGTCCCTGAGGTCCCCGTCGTAACTTGAGAAGACCTGCCGCAACTCGAGAAAATCCAGGAGGTTCTCCCCTCCAGGCGAGATGAGGCCCATTTCCGCTGAGGTGTCTCGAGGCTGATCACACCTCACTTCTGGAACTTCGAAAGGCTCCTTCACACCCTTGGTGCAAATCAAGAAGTTCCCCGACCTAGCCGTCTCCACTCGAGAGGAATCACGAGGGTCCCGCCCACATCCAGAGGAGCCCCGTTTCCGCCTCGTAGCTCGAGATGAGGGATCCTTTCACTGCTTCGTCGGGAAAGAGTTCCCGGCGTTCCCGTCGCATCTCAAGAGGAGGCCCTCTCAACAGGAACGGCGAGAGGAACTCCAGGGTCGTGCCACCATTCCAAGAGTCCCCCAGATGTCTCAGTACATTCCAGAGGAACCTCTTTTCCCTTCACCGGCTCGTCTTTCACGCCGAGGATCGACTCACACCAAGGTGGCACGTGGCACAGCCCTGTGGGAAAGCCTCGTGGGAAAGCCTCGAGGGACAGCCTCGAGGGAAAGCCACAGATCCCTTGATCCACGTGACAGGAAGCGTGACACTACTGCTGCAGCTCGGGAGCAAAGCGCACGTGCATGCCCCCACTCGAGACGAGGCCTGACTCCCCTGGGGAGACTCAGAAGCACCCCAAGATCCATGGCAACACTGGAGAGGAATCCTCAGGTTCCGGCCCCGACTCCACACAAGGACTGAGGCCCCGGCATGGACGGGAGAGGAATCCCGAGAGGTCCCCTAGCAACTCGCATGGGGACTGGCCTTTCCTGAGGCCACCAGAGCGGGTCCCTGAGGTCCCCGTCGTAACTCGAGAAGACCTGCCGCAACTCGAGAAAATCCAGGAGGTTCTCCCCTCCAGGCGAGATGAGGCCCATTTCCGCTGAGGCGTCTCGAGGCTGATCACACCTCACCTCTGGAACTTCGAAAGGCTCCTTCACACCCTTGGTGCAAATCAAGAAGTTCCCCGACATACCCGTCTCCACTCGAGAGGAATCACGAGGGTCCCGCCCACATCCAGACGAGCCCCGTTTCCGCCTCGTAGCTGGAGATGAGGGATCCTTTCCCTGCTTCGTCGGGAAAGAGTTCCCGGCGTTCCCGTCGCATCTCAAGAGGAGGCCCTCTCAACAGGAACGGCGAGAGGAACTCCAGGGTCGTGCCACCATTCCAAGAGTCCCCCAGATGTCTCAGTCCATTCCAGAGGAACCTCTTTTCCCTTCACCAGCTCGTCTTTCACGCCGAGGATCGACTCACACCAAGGTGGCACGTGGCACAGCCCTATGGGAAAGCCTCGTGGGAAAGCCTCGAGGGACAGCCTCGAGGGAAAGCCACAGATCCCTTGATCCACGTGACAGGAAGCATGACACTACTGCGGCAGCTCGGGAGGAAAGCGCACGTGCATGCCCCCACTCGAGACGAGGCCTGACTCCCCTGGGGAGACTCAGAAGCACCCCAAGATCCATGGCAACACTGGAGAGGAATCCTCAGGTTCCGGCCCCGACTCCACACAAGGACTGAGGCCCCGGCATGGACGGGAGAGGAATCCCGAGAGGTCCCCTAGCAACTCGAATGGGGACTGGCCTTTCCTGAGGCCACCAGAGCGGGTCCCTGAGGTCCCCGTCGTAACTCGAGAAGACCTGCCGCAACTCGAGAAAATCCAGGAGGTTCTCCCCTCCAGGCGAGATGAGGCCCATTTCCGCTGAGGCGTCTCGAGGCTGATCACACCTCACCTCTGGAACTTCGAAAGGCTCCTTCACACCCTTGGTGCAAATCAAGAAGTTCCCCGACCTAGCCGTCTCCACTCGAGAGGAATCACGAGGGTCCCGCCCACATCCAGAGGAGCCCCGTTTCCGCCTCGTAGCTGGAGATGAGGGATCCTTTCCCTGCTTCGTCGGGAAAGAGTTCCCGGCGTTCCCGTCGCATCTCAAGAGGAGGCCCTCTCAACAGGAACGGCGAGAGGAACTCCAGGGTCGTGCCACCATTCCAAGAGTCCCCCAGATGTCTCAGTCCATTCCAGAGGAACCTCTTTTCCCTTCACCGGCTCGTCTTTCACGCCGAGGATCGACTCACACCAAGGTGGCACGTGGCACAGCCCTGTGGGAAAGCCTCGTGGGAAAGCCTCGAGGGACAGCCTCGAGGGAAAGCCACAGATCCCTTGATCCACGTGACAGGAAGCGTAACACGACTGCTGCAGCTCGGGAGGAAAGCGCAAGTGCATGCCCCCACTCGAGACGAGGCCTGACTCCCCTGGGGAGACTCAGAAGCACCCCAAGATCCATGGCAACAGTGGAGAGGAATCCTCAGGTTCCGGCCCCGACTCCACACAAGGACTGAGGCCCCGGCATGGACGGGAGAGGAATCCCGAGAGGTCCCCTAGCAACTCGCATGGGGACTGGCCTTTCCTAAGGCCACCAGTGCGGGTCCCTGAGGTTCCCGTCGTAACTCGAGAAGAACTGCCGCAACTCGAGAAAATCCAGGAGGTTCACCCCTCCAGGCGAGATGAGGCCCATTTCCGCTGAGGCGTCTCGAGGCTGATCATACCTCCCCTCTGGAACTTCGAAAGGGTCCTTCACACCCTTGGTGCAAATCAAGAAGTTCCCCGACATACCCGTCTCCACTCGAGAGGAATCACGAGGGTCCCGCCCACATCCAGAGGGGCCCCGTTTCCGCCTCGTAGCTCGAGATGAGGGATCCTTTCCCTGCTTCGTCGGGAAAGAGTTCCCGGCGTTCCCGTCGCATCTCAAGAGGAGGCCCTCTCAACAGGAACGGCGAGAGGAACTCCAGGGTCGTGCCACCATTCCAAGAGTCCCCCAGATGTCTCAGTCCATTCCAGAGGAAACTCTTTTCCCTTCACCGGCTCGTCTTTCACGCCGAGGATCGACTCACACCAAGGTGGCACGTGGCACAGCCCTGTGGGAAAGCCTCGTGGGAAAGCCTCGAGGGACAGCCTCGAGGGAAAGCCACAGATACCTTGATCCACGTGACAGGAAGCATGACACTACTGCGGCAGCTCGGGAGGAAAGCGCACGTGCATGCCCCCACTCGAGACGAGGCCTGACTCCCCTGGGGAGACTCAGAAGCACCCCAAGATCCATGGCAACAGTGGAGAGGAATCCTCAGGTTCCGGCCCCGACTCCACACAAGGACTGAGGCCCCGGCATGGACGGGAGAGGAATCCCGAGAGGTCCCCTAGCAACTCGCATGGGGACTGGCCTTTCCTAAGGCCACCAGTGCGGGTCCCTGAGGTTCCCGTCGTAACTCGAGAAGAACTGCCGCAACTCGAGAAAATCCAGGAGGTTCACCCCTCCAGGCGAGATGAGGCCCATTTCCGCTGAGGCGTCTCGAGGCTGATCATACCTCCCCTCTGGAACTTCGAAAGGGTCCTTCACACCCTTGGTGCAAATCAAGAAGTTCCCCGACATACCCGTCTCCACTCGAGAGGAATCACGAGGGTCCCGCCCACATCCAGAGGGGCCCCGTTTCCGCCTCGTAGCTCGAGATGAGGGATCCTTTCCCTGCTTCGTCGGGAAAGAGTTCCCGGCGTTCCCGTCGCATCTCAAGAGGAGGCCCTCTCAACAGGAACGGCGAGAGGAACTCCAGGGTCGTGCCACCATTCCAAGAGTCCCCCAGATGTCTCAGTCCATTCCAGAGGAAACTCTTTTCCCTTCACCGGCTCGTCTTTCACGCCGAGGATCGACTCACACCAAGGTGGCACGTGGCACAGCCCTGTGGGAAAGCCTCGTGGGAAAGCCTCGAGGGACAGCCTCGAGGGAAAGCCACAGATACCTTGATCCACGTGACAGGAAGCATGACACTACTGCGGCAGCTCGGGAGGAAAGCGCACGTGCATGCCCCCACTCGAGACGAGGCCTGACTCCCCTGGGGAGACTCAGAAGCACCCCAAGATCCATGGCAACACTGGAGAGGAATCCTCAGGTTCCGGCCCCGACTCCACACAAGGACTGAGGCCCCGGCATGGACGGGAGAGGAATCCCGAGAGGTCCCCTAGCAACTCGAATGGGGACTGGCCTTTCCTGAGGCCACCAGAGCGGGTCCCTGAGGTCCCCGTCGTAACTTGAGAAGACCTGCCGCAACTCGAGAAAATCCAGGAGGTTCTCCCCTCCAGGCGAGATGAGGCCCATTTCCGCTGAGGTGTCTCGAGGCTGATCACACCTCACTTCTGGAACTTCGAAAGGCTCCTTCACACCCTTGGTGCAAATCAAGAAGTTCCCCGACATACCCGTCTCCACTCGAGAGGAATCACGATGGTCCCGCCAACATCCAGAGGAGCCCCATTTCCGCCTCGTAGCTCGAGATGAGGGATCCTTTCCCTGCTTCGTCCGGAAAAGTTCCGGGCGTTCCCGTCGCATCTCAAGAGGAGGCCCTCTCAACAGGAACGGCGAGAGGAACTCCAGGGTCGTACCACCATTCCAAGAGTCCCCCAGATGTCTCAGTCCATTCCAGAGGAACGTCTTTTCCCTTCACCGGCTCGTCTTTCACGCCGAGGATCGACTCACACCAAGCTGGCACGTGGCACAGCCCTGTGGGAAAGCCTCGTGGGAAAGCCTCGAGGGACAGCCTCGAGGGAAAGCCACAGATCCCTTGATCCACGTGACAGGAAGCGTGACACTACTGCTGCAGCTCGGGAGGAAAGCGCAAGTGCATGCCCCCACTCGAGACGAGGCCTGACTCCCCTGGGGAGACTCAGAAGCACCCCAAGATCCATGACAACACTGGAGAGGAATCCTCAGGTTCCGGCCCCGACTCCACACAAGGACTGAGGCCCCGGCATGGACGGGAGAGGAATCCCGAGAGGTCCCCTAGCAACTCGCATGGGGACTGGCCTTTCCTGAGGCCACCAGAGCGGGTCCCTGAGGTCCCCGTCGTAACTCGAGAAGACCTGCCGCAACTCGAGAAAATCCAGGAGGTTCTCCCCTCCAGGCGAGATGAGGCCCATTTCCGCTGAGGCGTCTCGAGGCTGATCACACCTCACCTCTGGAACTTCGAAAGGGTCCTTCACACCCTTGGTGCAAATCAAGAAGTTCCCCGACCTAGCCGTCTCCACTCGAGAGGAATCACGAGGGTCCCGCCCACATCCAGAGGAGCCCCGTTTCCGCCTCGTAGCTCGAGATGAGGGACCTTTCCCTGCTTCGTCGGGAAAGAGTTCCCGGCGTTCCCGTCGCATCTCAAGAGGAGGCCCTCTCAACAGGAACGGCGAGAGGAACTCCAGGGTCGTGCCACCATTCCAAGAGTCCCCCAGATGTCTCAGTCCATTCCAGAGGAACCTCTTTTCCCTTCACCGGCTCGTCTTTCACGCCGAGGATCGACTCACACCAAGGTGGCACGTGGCACAGCCCTGTGGGAAAGCCTCGTGGGAAAGCCTCGAGGGACAGCCTCGAGGGAAAGCCACAGATCCCTTGATCCACGTGACAGGAAGAATGACACTACTGCTGCAGCTCGGGAGGAACGCGCACGTGCATGCCCCCACTCGAGACGAGGCCTGACTCCCCTGGGGAGACTCAGAAGCACCCCAAGATCCATGGAAACACTGGAGAGGAATCCTCAGGTTCCGGCTCCAACTCCACACAAGGACTGAGGTCCCGGCATGGACAGGAAAGGAATCCCGAGAGGTCCCCTAGCAACTCGAATGGGGACTGGCCTTTCCTGAGGCCACCAGAGCGGGTCCCTGAGGTCCCCGTCGTAACTTGAGAAGACCTGCCGCAACTCGAGAAAATCCAGGAGGTTCTCCCCTCCAGGCGAGATGAGGCCCATTTCCGCTGAGGTGTCTCGAGGCTGATCACACCTCACTTCTGGAACTTCGAAAGGCTCCTTCACACCCTTGGTGCAAATCAAGAAGTTCCCCGACATACCCGTCTCCACTCGAGAGGAATCACGAGGGTCCCGCCAACATCCAGAGGAGCCCCATTTCCGCCTCGTAGCTCGAGATGAGGGATCCTTTCCCTGCTTCGTCTGGAAAAGTTCCGGGCGTTCCCGTCGCATCTCAAGAGGAGGCCCTCTCAACAGGAACGGCGAGAGGAACTCCAGGGTCGTGCCACCATTCCAAGAGTCCCCCAGATGTCTCAGTCCATTCCAGAGGAACGTCTTTTCCCTTCACCGGCTCGTCTTTCACGCCGAGGATCGACTCACACCAAGCTGGCACGTGGCACAGCCCTGTGGGAAAGCCTCGTGGGAAAGCCTCGAGGGACAGCCTCGAGGGAAAGCCACAGATCCCTTGATCCACGTGACAGGAAGCGTGACACTACTGCTGCAGCTCGGGAGGAAAGCGCAAGTGCATGCCCCCACTCGAGACGAGGCCTGACTCCCCTGGGGAGACTCAGAAGCACCCCAAGATCCATGACAACACTGGAGAGGAATCCTCAGGTTCCGGCCCCGACTCCACACAAGGACTGAGGCCCCGGCATGGACGGGAGAAGAATCCCGAGAGGTCCCCTAGCAACTCGCATGGGGACTGGCCTTTCCTCAGGCCACCAGAGCGGGTCCCTGAGGTCCCCGTCGTAACTCGAGAAGACCTGCCGCAACTCGAGAAAATCCAGGAGGTTCTCCCCTCCAGGCGAGATGAGGCCCATTTCCGCTGAGGCGTCTCGAGGCTGATCACACCTCACCTCTGGAACTTCGAAAGGGTCCTTCACACCCTTGGTGCAAATCAAGAAGTTCCCCGACCTAGCCGTCTCCACTCGAGAGGAATCACGAGGGTCCCGCCCACATCCAGAGGAGCCCCGTTTCCGCCTCGTAGCTCGAGATGAGGGACCTTTCCCTGCTTCGTCGGGAAAGAGTTCCCGGCGTTCCCGTCGCATCTCAAGAGGAGGCCCTCTCAACAGGAACGGCGAGAGGAAATCCAGGGTCCTGCCATCATTCCAAGAGTCCCCCAGATGTCTCAGTCCATTCCAGAGGAACCTCTTTTCCCTTCACCGGCTCGTCTTTCACGCCGAGGATCGACTCACACCAAGGTGGCACCTGGCACAGCCCTGTGTGAAAGCCTCGTGGGAAAGCCTCGAGGGACAGCCTCGAGGGAAAGCCACAGATCCCTTGATCCACGTGACAGGAAGCGTGACACTACTGCTGCAGCTCGGGAGGAAAGCGCACGTGCATGCCCCCACTCGAGACGAGGCCTGACTCCCCTGGGGAGACTCAGAAGCACCCCAAGATCCATGGCAACACTGGAGAGGAATCCTCAGGTTCCGGCCCCGACTCCACACAAGGACTGAGGCCCTGGCATGGACGGGAGAGGAATCCCAAGTGGTCCCCTAGCAACTCGAATGGGGACTGGCCTTTCCTGAGGCCACCAGAGCGGGTCCCTGAGGTCCCCGTCGTAACTCGAGAAGACCTGCCGCAACCCGAGAAAATCCAGGATGTTCTCCCCTCCAGGCGAGATGAGGCCCATTTCCGCTGAGGCGTCTCGAGGCTGATCACACCTCACCTCTGGAACTTCGAAAGGGTCCTTCACACCCTTGGTGCAAATCAAGAAGTTCCCCGACATACCCGTCTCCCCTCGAGAGGAATCACGAGGGTCCCGCCCACATCCAGAGGAGCCCCGTTTCCGCCTCGTAGCTGGAGATGAGGGATCCTTTCCCTGCTTCGTCGGGAAAGAGTTCCCGGCGTTCCCGTCGCATCTCAAGAGGAGGCCCTCTCAACAGGAACGGCGAGAGGAACTCCAGGGTCGTGCCACCATTCCAAGAGTCCCCCAGATGTCTCAGTCCATTCCAGAGGAACCTCTTTTCCCTTCACCGGCTCGTCTTTCACGCCGAGGATCGACTCACACCAAGGTGGCACGTGGCACAGCCCTGTGGGAAAGCCTCGTGGGAAAGCCTCGGGGGACAGCCTCGAGGGAAAGCCACAGATACCTTGATCCACGTGACAGGAAGCATGACACTACTGCGGCAGCTCGGGAGGAAAGCGCACGTGCATGCCCCCACTCGAGACGAGGCCTGACTCCCCTGGGGAGACTCAGAAGCACCCCAAGATCCATGGCAACACTGGAGAGGAATCCTCAGGTACCGGCCCCGACTCCACACAAGGACTGAGGCCCCGGCATGGACGGGAGAGGAATCCCGAGAGGTCCCGTAGCAACTCGCATGGGGACTGGCCTTTCCTGAGGCCACCAGAGCGGGTCCCTGAGGTCCCCGTCGTAACTCGAGAAGACCTGCCGCAACTCGAGAAAATCCAGGAGGTTCTCCCCTCCAGGCGAGATGAGGCCCATTTCCGCTGAGGCGTCTCGAGGCTGATCACGCCTCACCACTGGAACTTCGAAAGGCTCCTTCACACCTTTGGTGCAAATCAAGAAGTTCCCCGACATACCCGTCTCCCCTCGAGAGGAAGCACGAGGGTCCCGCCCACATCCAGAGGAGCCCCGTTTCCGCCTCGTAGCTCGAGATGAGGGATCCTTTCCCTGCTTCGTCGGGAAAGATTTCCCGGCGTTCCCGTCGCATCTCAAGAGGAGGCCCTCTCAACAGGAACGGCGAGAGGAACTCCAGGGTCGTGCCACCATTCCAAGAGTCCCCCAGATGTCTCAGTCCATTCCAGAGGAACCTCTTTTCCCTTCACCGGCTCGTCTTTCACGCCGAGGATCGACTCACACCAAGGTGGCACGTGGCACAGCCCTGTGGGAAAGCCTCGTGGGAAAGCCTCGAGGGACAGCCTCGAGGGAAAGCCACAGATCCCTTGATCCACGTGACAGGAAGCGTGACACTACTGCTGCAGCTCGGGAGGAAAGCGCACGTGCATGCCCCCACACGAGACGAGGCCTGACTCCCCTGGGGAGACTCAGAAGCACCCCAAGATCCATGGCAACACTGGAGAGGAATCCTCAGGTTCCGGCCCCGTCTCCACACAAGGACTGAGGCCCCGGCATGGACGGGAGAGGAATCCCGAGAGGTCCCCTAGCAACTCGCATGGGGACTGGCCTTTCCTGAGGCCACCAGAGCGGGTCCCTGAGGTCCCCGTCGTAACTCGAGAAGACCTGCCGCAACTCGAGAAAATCCAGGAGGTTCTCCCCTCCACGCGAGATGAGGCCCATTTCCGCTGAGGCGTCTCGAGGCTGATCACACCTCACCTCTGGAACTTCGAAAGGGTCCTTCACACCCTTGGTGCAAATCAAAAGTTCCCCGACCTAGCCGGCTCCACTCGAGAGGAATCACGAGGGTCCCGCCCACATCCAGAGGAGCCCCGTTTCCGCCTCGTAGCTCGAGATGAGGGATCCTTTCCCTGCTTCGTCGGGAAAGAGTTCCCGGCGTTCCCGTCGCATCTCAAGAGGAGGCCCTCTCAACAGGAACGGCGAGAGGAACTCCAGGGTCGTGCCACCATTCCAAGAGTCCCCCAGATGTCTCAGTCCATTCCAGAGGAACCTCTTTTCCCTTCACCGGCTCGTCTTTCACGCCGAGGATCGACTCACACCAAGGTGGCACGTGGCACAGCCCTGTGGGAAAGCCTCGTGGGAAAGCCTCGAGGGACAGCCTCGAGGGAAAGCCACAGATCCCTTGATCCACGTGACAGGAAGAATGACACTACTGCTGCAGCTCGGGAGGAAAGCGCACGTGCATGCCCCCACTCGAGACGAGGCCTGACTCCCCTGGGGAGACTCAGAAGCACCCCAAGATCCATGGCAACACTGGAGAGGAATCCTCAGGTTCCGGCTCCAACTCCACACAAGGACTGAGGTCCCGGCATGGACAGGAGAGGAATCCCGAGAGGTCCCCTAGCAACTCGAATGGGGACTGGCCTTTCCTGAGGCCACCAGAGCGGGTCCCTGAGGTCCCCGTCGTAACTTGAGAAGACCTGCCGCAACTCGAGAAAATCCAGGAGGTTCTCCCCTCCAGGCGAGATGAGGCCCATTTCCGCTGAGGTGTCTCGAGGCTGATCACACCTCACTTCTGGAACTTCGAAAGGCTCCTTCACACCCTTGGTGCAAATCAAGAAGTTCCCCGACCTAGCCGTCTCCACTCGAGAGGAATCACGAGGGTCCCGCCCACATCCAGAGGAGCCCCGTTTCCGCCTCGTAGCTCGAGATGAGGGATCCTTTCCCTGCTTCGTCGGGAAAGAGTTCCCGGCGTTCCCGTCGCATCTCAAGAGGAGGCCCTCTCAACAGGAACGGCGAGAGGAACTCCAGGGTCGTGCCACCATTCCAAGAGTCCCCCAGATGTCTCAGTACATTCCAGAGGAACCTCTTTTCCCTTCACCGGCTCGTCTTTCACGCCGAGGATCGACTCACACCAAGGTGGCACGTGGCACAGCCCTGTGGGAAAGCCTCGTGGGAAAGCCTCGAGGGACAGCCTCGAGGGAAAGCCACAGATCCCTTGATCCACGTGACAGGAAGCGTGACACTACTGCTGCAGCTCGGGAGCAAAGCGCACGTGCATGCCCCCACTCGAGACGAGGCCTGACTCCCCTGGGGAGACTCAGAAGCACCCCAAGATCCATGGCAACACTGGAGAGGAATCCTCAGGTTCCGGCCCCGACTCCACACAAGGACTGAGGCCCCGGCATGGACGGGAGAGGAATCCCGAGAGGTCCCCTAGCAACTCGCATGGGGACTGGCCTTTCCTGAGGCCACCAGAGCGGGTCCCTGAGGTCCCCGTCGTAACTCGAGAAGACCTGCCGCAACTCGAGAAAATCCAGGAGGTTCTCCCCTCCAGGCGAGATGAGGCCCATTTCCGCTGAGGCGTCTCGAGGCTGATCACACCTCACCTCTGGAACTTCGAAAGGCTCCTTCACACCCTTGGTGCAAATCAAGAAGTTCCCCGACATACCCGTCTCCACTCGAGAGGAATCACGAGGGTCCCGCCCACATCCAGACGAGCCCCGTTTCCGCCTCGTAGCTGGAGATGAGGGATCCTTTCCCTGCTTCGTCGGGAAAGAGTTCCCGGCGTTCCCGTCGCATCTCAAGAGGAGGCCCTCTCAACAGGAACGGCGAGAGGAACTCCAGGGTCGTGCCACCATTCCAAGAGTCCCCCAGATGTCTCAGTCCATTCCAGAGGAACCTCTTTTCCCTTCACCAGCTCGTCTTTCACGCCGAGGATCGACTCACACCAAGGTGGCACGTGGCACAGCCCTATGGGAAAGCCTCGTGGGAAAGCCTCGAGGGACAGCCTCGAGGGAAAGCCACAGATCCCTTGATCCACGTGACAGGAAGCATGACACTACTGCGGCAGCTCGGGAGGAAAGCGCACGTGCATGCCCCCACTCGAGACGAGGCCTGACTCCCCTGGGGAGACTCAGAAGCACCCCAAGATCCATGGCAACACTGGAGAGGAATCCTCAGGTTCCGGCCCCGACTCCACACAAGGACTGAGGCCCCGGCATGGACGGGAGAGGAATCCCGAGAGGTCCCCTAGCAACTCGAATGGGGACTGGCCTTTCCTGAGGCCACCAGAGCGGGTCCCTGAGGTCCCCGTCGTAACTCGAGAAGACCTGCCGCAACTCGAGAAAATCCAGGAGGTTCTCCCCTCCAGGCGAGATGAGGCCCATTTCCGCTGAGGCGTCTCGAGGCTGATCACACCTCACCTCTGGAACTTCGAAAGGCTCCTTCACACCCTTGGTGCAAATCAAGAAGTTCCCCGACCTAGCCGTCTCCACTCGAGAGGAATCACGAGGGTCCCGCCCACATCCAGAGGAGCCCCGTTTCCGCCTCGTAGCTGGAGATGAGGGATCCTTTCCCTGCTTCGTCGGGAAAGAGTTCCCGGCGTTCCCGTCGCATCTCAAGAGGAGGCCCTCTCAACAGGAACGGCGAGAGGAACTCCAGGGTCGTGCCACCATTCCAAGAGTCCCCCAGATGTCTCAGTCCATTCCAGAGGAACCTCTTTTCCCTTCACCGGCTCGTCTTTCACGCCGAGGATCGACTCACACCAAGGTGGCACGTGGCACAGCCCTGTGGGAAAGCCTCGTGGGAAAGCCTCGAGGGACAGCCTCGAGGGAAAGCCACAGATCCCTTGATCCACGTGACAGGAAGCGTAACACGACTGCTGCAGCTCGGGAGGAAAGCGCAAGTGCATGCCCCCACTCGAGACGAGGCCTGACTCCCCTGGGGAGACTCAGAAGCACCCCAAGATCCATGGCAACAGTGGAGAGGAATCCTCAGGTTCCGGCCCCGACTCCACACAAGGACTGAGGCCCCGGCATGGACGGGAGAGGAATCCCGAGAGGTCCCCTAGCAACTCGCATGGGGACTGGCCTTTCCTAAGGCCACCAGTGCGGGTCCCTGAGGTTCCCGTCGTAACTCGAGAAGAACTGCCGCAACTCGAGAAAATCCAGGAGGTTCACCCCTCCAGGCGAGATGAGGCCCATTTCCGCTGAGGCGTCTCGAGGCTGATCATACCTCCCCTCTGGAACTTCGAAAGGGTCCTTCACACCCTTGGTGCAAATCAAGAAGTTCCCCGACATACCCGTCTCCACTCGAGAGGAATCACGAGGGTCCCGCCCACATCCAGAGGGGCCCCGTTTCCGCCTCGTAGCTCGAGATGAGGGATCCTTTCCCTGCTTCGTCGGGAAAGAGTTCCCGGCGTTCCCGTCGCATCTCAAGAGGAGGCCCTCTCAACAGGAACGGCGAGAGGAACTCCAGGGTCGTGCCACCATTCCAAGAGTCCCCCAGATGTCTCAGTCCATTCCAGAGGAAACTCTTTTCCCTTCACCGGCTCGTCTTTCACGCCGAGGATCGACTCACACCAAGGTGGCACGTGGCACAGCCCTGTGGGAAAGCCTCGTGGGAAAGCCTCGAGGGACAGCCTCGAGGGAAAGCCACAGATACCTTGATCCACGTGACAGGAAGCATGACACTACTGCGGCAGCTCGGGAGGAAAGCGCACGTGCATGCCCCCACTCGAGACGAGGCCTGACTCCCCTGGGGAGACTCAGAAGCACCCCAAGATCCATGGCAACACTGGAGAGGAATCCTCAGGTTCCGGCCCCGACTCCACACAAGGACTGAGGCCCCGGCATGGACGGGAGAGGAATCCCGAGAGGTCCCCTAGCAACTCGAATGGGGACTGGCCTTTCCTGAGGCCACCAGAGCGGGTCCCTGAGGTCCCCGTCGTAACTTGAGAAGACCTGCCGCAACTCGAGAAAATCCAGGAGGTTCTCCCCTCCAGGCGAGATGAGGCCCATTTCCGCTGAGGTGTCTCGAGGCTGATCACACCTCACTTCTGGAACTTCGAAAGGCTCCTTCACACCCTTGGTGCAAATCAAGAAGTTCCCCGACATACCCGTCTCCACTCGAGAGGAATCACGATGGTCCCGCCAACATCCAGAGGAGCCCCATTTCCGCCTCGTAGCTCGAGATGAGGGATCCTTTCCCTGCTTCGTCCGGAAAAGTTCCGGGCGTTCCCGTCGCATCTCAAGAGGAGGCCCTCTCAACAGGAACGGCGAGAGGAACTCCAGGGTCGTACCACCATTCCAAGAGTCCCCCAGATGTCTCAGTCCATTCCAGAGGAACGTCTTTTCCCTTCACCGGCTCGTCTTTCACGCCGAGGATCGACTCACACCAAGCTGGCACGTGGCACAGCCCTGTGGGAAAGCCTCGTGGGAAAGCCTCGAGGGACAGCCTCGAGGGAAAGCCACAGATCCCTTGATCCACGTGACAGGAAGCGTGACACTACTGCTGCAGCTCGGGAGGAAAGCGCAAGTGCATGCCCCCACTCGAGACGAGGCCTGACTCCCCTGGGGAGACTCAGAAGCACCCCAAGATCCATGACAACACTGGAGAGGAATCCTCAGGTTCCGGCCCCGACTCCACACAAGGACTGAGGCCCCGGCATGGACGGGAGAGGAATCCCGAGAGGTCCCCTAGCAACTCGCATGGGGACTGGCCTTTCCTGAGGCCACCAGAGCGGGTCCCTGAGGTCCCCGTCGTAACTCGAGAAGACCTGCCGCAACTCGAGAAAATCCAGGAGGTTCTCCCCTCCAGGCGAGATGAGGCCCATTTCCGCTGAGGCGTCTCGAGGCTGATCACACCTCACCTCTGGAACTTCGAAAGGGTCCTTCACACCCTTGGTGCAAATCAAGAAGTTCCCCGACCTAGCCGTCTCCACTCGAGAGGAATCACGAGGGTCCCGCCCACATCCAGAGGAGCCCCGTTTCCGCCTCGTAGCTCGAGATGAGGGACCTTTCCCTGCTTCGTCGGGAAAGAGTTCCCGGCGTTCCCGTCGCATCTCAAGAGGAGGCCCTCTCAACAGGAACGGCGAGAGGAACTCCAGGGTCGTGCCACCATTCCAAGAGTCCCCCAGATGTCTCAGTCCATTCCAGAGGAACCTCTTTTCCCTTCACCGGCTCGTCTTTCACGCCGAGGATCGACTCACACCAAGGTGGCACGTGGCACAGCCCTGTGGGAAAGCCTCGTGGGAAAGCCTCGAGGGACAGCCTCGAGGGAAAGCCACAGATCCCTTGATCCACGTGACAGGAAGAATGACACTACTGCTGCAGCTCGGGAGGAACGCGCACGTGCATGCCCCCACTCGAGACGAGGCCTGACTCCCCTGGGGAGACTCAGAAGCACCCCAAGATCCATGGAAACACTGGAGAGGAATCCTCAGGTTCCGGCTCCAACTCCACACAAGGACTGAGGTCCCGGCATGGACAGGAAAGGAATCCCGAGAGGTCCCCTAGCAACTCGAATGGGGACTGGCCTTTCCTGAGGCCACCAGAGCGGGTCCCTGAGGTCCCCGTCGTAACTTGAGAAGACCTGCCGCAACTCGAGAAAATCCAGGAGGTTCTCCCCTCCAGGCGAGATGAGGCCCATTTCCGCTGAGGTGTCTCGAGGCTGATCACACCTCACTTCTGGAACTTCGAAAGGCTCCTTCACACCCTTGGTGCAAATCAAGAAGTTCCCCGACATACCCGTCTCCACTCGAGAGGAATCACGAGGGTCCCGCCAACATCCAGAGGAGCCCCATTTCCGCCTCGTAGCTCGAGATGAGGGATCCTTTCCCTGCTTCGTCTGGAAAAGTTCCGGGCGTTCCCGTCGCATCTCAAGAGGAGGCCCTCTCAACAGGAACGGCGAGAGGAACTCCAGGGTCGTGCCACCATTCCAAGAGTCCCCCAGATGTCTCAGTCCATTCCAGAGGAACGTCTTTTCCCTTCACCGGCTCGTCTTTCACGCCGAGGATCGACTCACACCAAGCTGGCACGTGGCACAGCCCTGTGGGAAAGCCTCGTGGGAAAGCCTCGAGGGACAGCCTCGAGGGAAAGCCACAGATCCCTTGATCCACGTGACAGGAAGCGTGACACTACTGCTGCAGCTCGGGAGGAAAGCGCAAGTGCATGCCCCCACTCGAGACGAGGCCTGACTCCCCTGGGGAGACTCAGAAGCACCCCAAGATCCATGACAACACTGGAGAGGAATCCTCAGGTTCCGGCCCCGACTCCACACAAGGACTGAGGCCCCGGCATGGACGGGAGAAGAATCCCGAGAGGTCCCCTAGCAACTCGCATGGGGACTGGCCTTTCCTCAGGCCACCAGAGCGGGTCCCTGAGGTCCCCGTCGTAACTCGAGAAGACCTGCCGCAACTCGAGAAAATCCAGGAGGTTCTCCCCTCCAGGCGAGATGAGGCCCATTTCCGCTGAGGCGTCTCGAGGCTGATCACACCTCACCTCTGGAACTTCGAAAGGGTCCTTCACACCCTTGGTGCAAATCAAGAAGTTCCCCGACCTAGCCGTCTCCACTCGAGAGGAATCACGAGGGTCCCGCCCACATCCAGAGGAGCCCCGTTTCCGCCTCGTAGCTCGAGATGAGGGACCTTTCCCTGCTTCGTCGGGAAAGAGTTCCCGGCGTTCCCGTCGCATCTCAAGAGGAGGCCCTCTCAACAGGAACGGCGAGAGGAAATCCAGGGTCCTGCCATCATTCCAAGAGTCCCCCAGATGTCTCAGTCCATTCCAGAGGAACCTCTTTTCCCTTCACCGGCTCGTCTTTCACGCCGAGGATCGACTCACACCAAGGTGGCACCTGGCACAGCCCTGTGTGAAAGCCTCGTGGGAAAGCCTCGAGGGACAGCCTCGAGGGAAAGCCACAGATCCCTTGATCCACGTGACAGGAAGCGTGACACTACTGCTGCAGCTCGGGAGGAAAGCGCACGTGCATGCCCCCACTCGAGACGAGGCCTGACTCCCCTGGGGAGACTCAGAAGCACCCCAAGATCCATGGCAACACTGGAGAGGAATCCTCAGGTTCCGGCCCCGACTCCACACAAGGACTGAGGCCCTGGCATGGACGGGAGAGGAATCCCAAGTGGTCCCCTAGCAACTCGAATGGGGACTGGCCTTTCCTGAGGCCACCAGAGCGGGTCCCTGAGGTCCCCGTCGTAACTCGAGAAGACCTGCCGCAACTCGAGAAAATCCAGGAGGTTCTCCCCTCCAGGCGAGATGAGGCCCATTTCCGCTGAGGCATCTCGAGGCTGATCACACCTCACCTCTGGAACTTCGAAAGGCTCCTTCACACCCTTGGTGCAAATCAAGAAGTTCCCCGACATACCCGTCTCCACTCGAGAGGAATCACGAGGGTCCCTTCCACATCCAGAGGAGCCCCGTTTCCGCCTCGTAGCTCGAGATGAGGGATCCTTTCCCTGCTTCGTCCGGAAAAGTTCCGGGCGTTCCCGTCGCATCTCAAGAGGAGGCCCTCTCAACAGGAACGGCGAGAGGAACTCCAGGGTCGTACCACCATTCCAAGAGTCCGCCAGATGTCTCAGTCCATTCCAGAGGAACCTCTTTTCCCTTCACCGGCTCGTCTTTCACGCCGAGGATCGACTCACACCAAGGTGGCACGTGGCACAGCCCTGTGGGAAAGCCTCGTGGGAAAGCCTCGAGGGACAGCCTCGAGGGAAAGCCACAGATCCCTTGATCCACGTGACAGGAAGCGTGACACTACTGCTGCAGCTCGGGAGGAAAGCGCACGTGCATGCCCCCACTCGAGACGAGGCCTGACTCCCCTGGGGAGACTCAGAAGCACCCCAAGATCCATGGCAACACTGGAGAGGAATCCTCAGGTTCCGGCCCCGACTCCACACAAGGACTGAGGCCCCGGCATGGACGGGAGTGGAATCCCGAGAGGTCCCCTAGAAACTCGCATGGGGACTGGCCTTTCCTGAGGCCACCAGACCGGGTCCCTGAGATCCCCGTCGTAACTCGAGAAGACCTGCCGCAACTCGAGAAAATCCAGGAGGTTCTCCCCTCCAGGCGAGATGAGGCCCATTTCCGCTGAGGCGTCTCGAGGCTGATCACACCTCACCTCTGGAACTTCGAAAGGGTCCTTCACACCCTTGGTGCAAATCAAGAAGTTCCCCGACCTAGCCGTCTCCACTCGAGAGGAATCACGAGGGTCCCGCCCACATCCAGACGAGCCCCGTTTCCGCCTCGTAGCTCGAGATGAGGGACCTTTCCCTGCTTCGTCGGGAAAGAGTTCCCGGCGTTCCCGTCGCATCTCAAGAGGACACCCTCTCAACAGGAACGGCGAGAGGAACTCCAGGCTCCTGCCACCATTCCAAGAGTCCCCCAGATGTCTCAGTCCATTCCAGAGGAACCTCTTTTCCCTTCACCGGCTCGTCTTTCACGCCGAGGATCGACTCACACCAAGGTGGCACGTGGCACAGCCCTGTGGGAAAGCCTCGTGGGAAAGCCTCGAGGGACAGCCTCGAGGGAAAGCCACAGATACCTTGATCCACGTGACAGGAAGCATGACACTACTGCGGCAGCTCGGGAGGAAAGCGCACGTGCATGCCCCCACTCGAGACGAGGCCTGACTCCCCTGGGGAGACTCAGAAGCACCCCAAGATCCATGGCAACACTGGAGAGGAATCCTCAGGTTCCGGCCCCGACTCCACACAAGGACTGAGGCCCCGGCATGGACGGGAGAGGAATCCCGAGAGGTCCCCTAGCAACTCGAATGGGGACTGGCCTTTCCTGAGGCCACCAGAGCGGGTCCCTGAGGTCCCCGTCGTAACTCGAGAAGACCTGCCGCAACTCGAGAAAATGCAGGAGGTTCTCCCCTCCAGGCGAGATGAGGCCCATTTCCGCTGAGGCGTCTCGAGGCTGATCACACCTCACCTCTGGAACTTCGAAAGGCTCCTTCACACCCTTGGTGCAAATCAAGAAGTTCCCCGACATACCCGTCTCCACTCGAGAGGAATCACGAGGGTCCCGCCCACATCCAGACGAGCCCCGTTTCCGCCTCGTAGCTGGAGATGAGGGATCCTTTCCCTGCTTCGTCGGGAAAGAGTTCCCGGCGTTCCCGTCGCATCTCAAGAGGAGGCCCTCTCAACAGGAACGGCGAGAGGAACTCCAGGGTCGTGCCACCATTCCAAGAGTCCCCCAGATGTCTCAGTCCATTCCAGAGGAACCTCTTTTCCCTTCACCGGCTCGTCTTTCACGCCGAGGATCGACTCACACCAAGGTGGCACGTGGCACAGCCCTGTGGGAAAGCCTCGTGGGAAAGCCTCGAGGGACAGCCTCGAGGGAAAGCCACAGATCCCTTGATCCACGTGACAGGAAGCATGACACTACTGCTGCAGCTCGGGAGGAAAGCGCACGTGCATGCCCCCACTCGAGACGAGGCCTGACTCCCCTGGGGAGACTCAGAAGCACCCCAAGATCCATGGCAACACTGGAGAGGAATCCTCAGGTTCCGGCTCCAACTCCACACAAGGACTGAGGCCCCGGCATGGACAGGAGAGGAATCCCGAGAGGTCCCCTAGCAACTCGAATGGGGACTGGCCTTTCCTGAGGCCACCAGAGCGGGTCCCTGAGGTCCCCGTCGTAACATGAGAAGACCTGCCGCAACTCGAGAAAATCCAGGAGGTTCTCCCCTCCAGGCGAGATGAGGCCCATTTCCGCTGAGGCGTCTCGAGGCTGATCACACCTCACCTCTGGAACTTCGAAAGGCTCCTTCACACCCTTGGTGCAAATCAAGAAGTTCCCCGACATACCCGTCTCCACTCGAGAGGAATCACGAGGGTCCCGCCAACATCCAGAGGAGCCCCGTTTCCGCCTCGTAGCTCGAGATGAGGGATCCTTTCCCTGCTTCTTCCGGAAAAGTTCCGGGCGTTCCTGTCGCATCTCAAGAGGAGGCCCTCTCAACAAGAACGGCGAGAGGAACTCCAGGGTCGTACCACCATTCCAAGAGTCCCCCAGATGTCTCAGTCCATTCCAGAGGAACGTCTTTTCCCTTCACCGGCTCGTCTTTCACGCCGAGGATCGACTCACACCAAGGTGGCACGTGGCACAGCCCTGTGGGAAAGCCTCGTGGGAAAGCCTCGAGGGACAGCCTCGAGGGAAAGCCACAGATCCCTTGATCCACGTGACAGGAAGCGTGACACTACTGCTGCAGCTCGGGAGGAAAGCGCACGTGCATGCCCCCACTCGAGACGAGGCCTGACTCCCCTGGGGAGACTCAGAAGCACCCCAAGATCCATGGCAACACTGGAGAGGAATCCTCAGGTTCCGGCCCCGACTCCACACAAGGACTGAGGCCCCGGCATGGACGGGAGTGGAATCCCGAGAGGTCCCCTAGCAACTCGCATGGGGACTGGCCTTTCCTGAGGCCACCAGAGCGGGTCCCTGAGATCCCCGTCGTAACTCGAGAAGACCTGCCGCAACTCGAGAAAATCCAGGAGGTTCTCCCCTCCAGGCGAGATGAGGCCCATTTCCGCTGAGGCGTCTCGAGGCTGATCACACCTCACCTCTGGAACTTCGAAAGGGTCCTTCACACCCTTGGTGCAAATCAAGAAGTTCCCCGACCTAGCCGTCTCCACTCGAGAGGAATCACGAGGGTCCCGCCCACATCCAGACGAGCCCCGTTTCCGCCTCGTAGCTCGAGATGAGGGACCTTTCCCTGCTTCGTCGGGAAAGAGTTCCCGGCGTTCCCGTCGCATCTCAAGAGGACACCCTCTCAACAGGAACGGCGAGAGGAACTCCAGGCTCCTGCCACCATTCCAAGAGTCCCCCAGATGTCTCAGTCCATTCCAGAGGAACCTCTTTTCCCTTCACCGGCTCGTCTTTCACGCCGAGGATCGACTCACACCAAGGTGGCACGTGGCACAGCCCTGTGGGAAAGCCTCGTGGGAAAGCCTCGAGGGACAGCCTCGAGGGAAAGCCACAGATCCCTTGATCCACGTGACAGGAAGCGTGACACTACTGCTGCAGCTCGGGAGGAAAGCGCAAGTGCATGCCCCCACTCGAGACGAGGCCTGACTCCCCTGGGGAGACTCAGAAGCACCCCAAGATCCATGACAACACTGGAGAGGAATCCTCAGGTTCCGGCCCCGACTCCACACAAGGACTGAGGCCCCGGCATGGACGGGAGAGGAATCCCGAGAGGTCCCCTAGCAACTCGCATGGGGACTGGCCTTTCCTGAGGCCACCAGAGCGGGTCCCTGAGGTCCCCGTCGTAACTCGAGAAGACCTGCCGCAACTCGAGAAAATCCAGGAGGTTCTCCCCTCCAGGCGAGATGAGGCCCATTTCCGCTGAGGCGTCTCGAGGCTGATCACACCTCACCTCTGGAACTTCGAAAGGCTCCTTCACACCCTTGGTGCAAATCAAGAAGTTCCCCGACATACCCGTCTCCACTCGAGAGGAATCACGAGGGTCCCTTCCACATGCAGAGGAGCCCCGTTTCCGCCTCGTAGCTTGAGATGAGGGATCCTTTCCCTGCTTCGTCCGGAAAAGTTCCGGGCGTTCCCGTCGCATCTCAAGAGGAGGCCCTCTCAACAGGAACGGCGAGAGGAACTCCAGGGTCGTACCACCATTCCAAGAGTCCGCCAGATGTCTCAGTCCATTCCAGAGGAACCTCTTTTCCCTTCACCGGCTCGTCTTTCACGCCGAGGATCGACTCACACCAAGGTGGCACGTGGCACAGCCCTGTGGGAAAGCCTCGTGGGAAAGCCTCGAGGGACAGCCTCGAGGGAAAGCCACAGATCCCTTGATCCACGTGACAGGAAGCGTGACACTACTGCTGCAGCTCGGGAGGAAAGCGCACGTGCATGCCCCCACTCGAGACGAGGCCTGACTCCCCTGGGGAGACTCAGAAGCACCCCAAGATCCATGGCAACACTGGAGAGGAATCCTCAGGTTCCGGCCCCGACTCCACACAAGGACTGAGGCCCCGGCATGGACGGGAGAGGAATCCCGAGAGGTCCCCTAGCAACTTGCATGGGGACTGGCCTTTCCTGAGGCCACCAGAGCGGGTCCCTGAGGTCCCCGTCGTAACTCGAGAAGACCTGCCGCAACTCGAGAAAATCCAGGAGGTTCTCCCCTCCAGGCGAGATGAGGCCCATTTCCGCTGAGGCATCTCGAGGCTGATCACACCTCACCTCTGGAACTTCGAAAGGCTCCTTCACACCCTTGGTGCAAATCAAGAAGTTCCCCGACATACCCGTCTCCACTCGAGAGGAATCACGAGGGTCCCTTCCACATCCAGAGGAGCCCCGTTTCCGCCTCGTAGCTCGAGATGAGGGATCCTTTCCCTGCTTCGTCCGGAAAAGTTCCGGGCGTTCCCGTCGCATCTCAAGAGGAGGCCCTCTCAACAGGAACGGCGAGAGGAACTCCAGGGTCGTACCACCATTCCAAGAGTCCGCCAGATGTCTCAGTCCATTCCAGAGGAACCTCTTTTCCCTTCACCGGCTCGTCTTTCACGCCGAGGATCGACTCACACCAAGGTGGCACGTGGCACAGCCCTGTGGGAAAGCCTCGTGGGAAAGCCTCGAGGGACAGCCTCGAGGGAAAGCCACAGATCCCTTGATCCACGTGACAGGAAGCGTGACACTACTGCTGCAGCTCGGGAGGAAAGCGCACGTGCATGCCCCCACTCGAGACGAGGCCTGACTCCCCTGGGGAGACTCAGAAGCACCCCAAGATCCATGGCAACACTGGAGAGGAATCCTCAGGTTCCGGCCCCGACTCCACACAAGGACTGAGGCCCCGGCATGGACGGGAGTGGAATCCCGAGAGGTCCCCTAGAAACTCGCATGGGGACTGGCCTTTCCTGAGGCCACCAGACCGGGTCCCTGAGATCCCCGTCGTAACTCGAGAAGACCTGCCGCAACTCGAGAAAATCCAGGAGGTTCTCCCCTCCAGGCGAGATGAGGCCCATTTCCGCTGAGGCGTCTCGAGGCTGATCACACCTCACCTCTGGAACTTCGAAAGGGTCCTTCACACCCTTGGTGCAAATCAAGAAGTTCCCCGACCTAGCCGTCTCCACTCGAGAGGAATCACGAGGGTCCCGCCCACATCCAGACGAGCCCCGTTTCCGCCTCGTAGCTCGAGATGAGGGACCTTTCCCTGCTTCGTCGGGAAAGAGTTCCCGGCGTTCCCGTCGCATCTCAAGAGGACACCCTCTCAACAGGAACGGCGAGAGGAACTCCAGGCTCCTGCCACCATTCCAAGAGTCCCCCAGATGTCTCAGTCCATTCCAGAGGAACCTCTTTTCCCTTCACCGGCTCGTCTTTCACGCCGAGGATCGACTCACACCAAGGTGGCACGTGGCACAGCCCTGTGGGAAAGCCTCGTGGGAAAGCCTCGAGGGACAGCCTCGAGGGAAAGCCACAGATACCTTGATCCACGTGACAGGAAGCATGACACTACTGCGGCAGCTCGGGAGGAAAGCGCACGTGCATGCCCCCACTCGAGACGAGGCCTGACTCCCCTGGGGAGACTCAGAAGCACCCCAAGATCCATGGCAACACTGGAGAGGAATCCTCAGCTTCCGGCCCCGACTCCACACAAGGACTGAGGCCCCGGCATGGACGGGAGAGGAATCCCGAGAGGTCCCCTAGCAACTCGAATGGGGACTGGCCTTTCCTGAGGCCACCAGAGCGGGTCCCTGAGGTCCCCGTCGTAACTCGAGAAGACCTGCCGCAACTCGAGAAAATCCAGGAGGTTCTCCCCTCCAGGCGAGATGAGGCCCATTTCCGCTGAGGCGTCTCGAGGCTGATCACACCTCACCTCTGGAACTTCGAAAGGCTCCTTCACACCCTTGGTGCAAATCAAGAAGTTCCCCGACATACCCGTCTCCACTCGAGAGGAATCACGAGGGTCCCGCCCACATCCAGACGAGCCCCGTTTCCGCCTCGTAGCTGGAGATGAGGGATCCTTTCCCTGCTTCGTCGGGAAAGAGTTCCCGGCGTTCCCGTCGCATCTCAAGAGGAGGCCCTCTCAACAGGAACGGCGAGAGGAACTCCAGGGTCGTGCCACCATTCCAAGAGTCCCCCAGATGTCTCAGTCCATTCCAGAGGAACCTCTTTTCCCTTCACCGGCTCGTCTTTCACGCCGAGGATCGACTCACACCAAGGTGGCACGTGGCACAGCCCTGTGGGAAAGCCTCGTGGGAAAGCCTCGAGGGACAGCCTCGAGGGAAAGCCACAGATCCCTTGATCCACGTGACAGGAAGCATGACACTACTGCTGCAGCTCGGGAGGAAAGCGCACGTGCATGCCCCCACTCGAGACGAGGCCTGACTCCCCTGGGGAGACTCAGAAGCACCCCAAGATCCATGGCAACACTGGAGAGGAATCCTCAGGTTCCGGCTCCAACTCCACACAAGGACTGAGGCCCCGGCATGGACAGGAGAGGAATCCCGAGAGGTCCCCTAGCAACTCGAATGGGGACTGGCCTTTCCTGAGGCCACCAGAGCGGGTCCCTGAGGTCCCCGTCGTAACATGAGAAGACCTGCCGCAACTCGAGAAAATCCAGGAGGTTCTCCCCTCCAGGCGAGATGAGGCCCATTTCCGCTGAGGCGTCTCGAGGCTGATCACACCTCACCTCTGGAACTTCGAAAGGCTCCTTCACACCCTTGGTGCAAATCAAGAAGTTCCCCGACATACCCGTCTCCACTCGAGAGGAATCACGAGGGTCCCGCCAACATCCAGAGGAGCCCCGTTTCCGCCTCGTAGCTCGAGATGAGGGATCCTTTCCCTGCTTCTTCCGGAAAAGTTCCGGGCGTTCCTGTCGCATCTCAAGAGGAGGCCCTCTCAACAAGAACGGCGAGAGGAACTCCAGGGTCGTACCACCATTCCAAGAGTCCCCCAGATGTCTCAGTCCATTCCAGAGGAACGTCTTTTCCCTTCACCGGCTCGTCTTTCACGCCGAGGATCGACTCACACCAAGGTGGCACGTGGCACAGCCCTGTGGGAAAGCCTCGTGGGAAAGCCTCGAGGGACAGCCTCGAGGGAAAGCCACAGATCCCTTGATCCACGTGACAGGAAGCGTGACACTACTGCTGCAGCTCGGGAGGAAAGCGCACGTGCATGCCCCCACTCGAGACGAGGCCTGACTCCCCTGGGGAGACTCAGAAGCACCCCAAGATCCATGGCAACACTGGAGAGGAATCCTCAGGTTCCGGCCCCGACTCCACACAAGGACTGAGGCCCCGGCATGGACGGGAGTGGAATCCCGAGAGGTCCCCTAGCAACTCGCATGGGGACTGGCCTTTCCTGAGGCCACCAGAGCGGGTCCCTGAGATCCCCGTCGTAACTCGAGAAGACCTGCCGCAACTCGAGAAAATCCAGGAGGTTCTCCCCTCCAGGCGAGATGAGGCCCATTTCCGCTGAGGCGTCTCGAGGCTGATCACACCTCACCTCTGGAACTTCGAAAGGGTCCTTCACACCCTTGGTGCAAATCAAGAAGTTCCCCGACCTAGCCGTCTCCACTCGAGAGGAATCACGAGGGTCCCGCCCACATCCAGACGAGCCCCGTTTCCGCCTCGTAGCTCGAGATGAGGGACCTTTCCCTGCTTCGTCGGGAAAGAGTTCCCGGCGTTCCCGTCGCATCTCAAGAGGACACCCTCTCAACAGGAACGGCGAGAGGAACTCCAGGCTCCTGCCACCATTCCAAGAGTCCCCCAGATGTCTCAGTCCATTCCAGAGGAACCTCTTTTCCCTTCACCGGCTCGTCTTTCACGCCGAGGATCGACTCACACCAAGGTGGCACGTGGCACAGCCCTGTGGGAAAGCCTCGTGGGAAAGCCTCGAGGGACAGCCTCGAGGGAAAGCCACAGATCCCTTGATCCACGTGACAGGAAGCGTGACACTACTGCTGCAGCTCGGGAGGAAAGCGCAAGTGCATGCCCCCACTCGAGACGAGGCCTGACTCCCCTGGGGAGACTCAGAAGCACCCCAAGATCCATGACAACACTGGAGAGGAATCCTCAGGTTCCGGCCCCGACTCCACACAAGGACTGAGGCCCCGGCATGGACGGGAGAGGAATCCCGAGAGGTCCCCTAGCAACTCGCATGGGGACTGGCCTTTCCTGAGGCCACCAGAGCGGGTCCCTGAGGTCCCCGTCGTAACTCGAGAAGACCTGCCGCAACTCGAGAAAATCCAGGAGGTTCTCCCCTCCAGGCGAGATGAGGCCCATTTCCGCTGAGGCGTCTCGAGGCTGATCACACCTCACCTCTGGAACTTCGAAAGGCTCCTTCACACCCTTGGTGCAAATCAAGAAGTTCCCCGACATACCCGTCTCCACTCGAGAGGAATCACGAGGGTCCCTTCCACATGCAGAGGAGCCCCGTTTCCGCCTCGTAGCTTGAGATGAGGGATCCTTTCCCTGCTTCGTCCGGAAAAGTTCCGGGCGTTCCCGTCGCATCTCAAGAGGAGGCCCTCTCAACAGGAACGGCGAGAGGAACTCCAGGGTCGTACCACCATTCCAAGAGTCCGCCAGATGTCTCAGTCCATTCCAGAGGAACCTCTTTTCCCTTCACCGGCTCGTCTTTCACGCCGAGGATCGACTCACACCAAGGTGGCACGTGGCACAGCCCTGTGGGAAAGCCTCGTGGGAAAGCCTCGAGGGCCAGCCTCGAAGGAAAGCCACAGATCCCTTGATCCACGTGACAGGAAGCGTGACAATACTGCTGCAGCTCGGGAGGAAAGCGCACGTGCATGCCCCCACACTAGACGAGGCCTGACTCCCCTTGGGAGACTTAGAAGCACCCCAAGATCCATGGCAACACTGGAGAGGAATCCTCAGGTTCCGGCCCTGACTCCACACAAGGACTGAGGCCCCGGCATGGACGGGAGAGGAATCCCGAGAGGTCCCCTAGCAACTCGCATGGGGACTGGCCTTTCCTGAGGCCACCAGAGCGGGTCCCTGAGGTCCCCGTCGTAACTCGAGAAGACCTGCCGCAACTCGAGAAAATCCAGGAGGTTCTCCCCTAGAGGCGAGATGAGGCCCATTTCCGCTGAGGCGTCTCGAGGCTGATCACACCTCACCTCTGGAACTTCGAAAGGGTCCTTCACACCCTTGGTGCAAATCAAGAAGTTCCCCGACCTAGCCGTCTCCACTTGAGAGGAATCACGAAGGTCCCGCCCACATCCAGAGGAGCCCCGTTTCCGCCTCGTAGCTCGAGATGAGGGATCCTTTCCCTGCTTCGTCGGGAAAGAGTTCCCGGCGTTCCCGTCGCATCTCAAGAGGAGGCCCTCTCAACAGGAACGGAGAGAGGAACTCCAGGGTCGTGCCACCATTCCAAGAGTCCCCCAGATGTCTCAGTCCATTCCAGAGGAACCTCTTTTCCCTTCACCGGCTCGTCTTTCACGCCGAGGATCGACTCACACCAAGGTGGCACGTGGCACAGCCCTGTGGGAAAGCCTCGTGGGAAAGCCTCGAGGGACAGCCTCGAGGGAAATCCACAGATCCCTTGATCCACGTGACAGGAAGCGTGACACTACTGCTGCAGCTCGGGAGGAAAGCGCACGTGCATGCCCCCACTCGAGACGAGGCCTGACTCCCCTGGGGAGACTCAGAAGCACCCCAAGATCCATGGCAACACTGGAGAGGAATCCTCAGGTTCCGGCCCCGACTCCACACAAGGACTGAGGCCCCGGCATGGACGGGAGAGGAATCCCGAGAGGTCCCCTAGCAACTCGCATGGGGACTGGCCTTTCCTGAGGCCACCAGAGCGGGTCCATGAGGTCCCCGTCGTAACTCGAGAAGACCTGCCGCAACTCGAGAAAATCCAGGAGGTTCTCCCCTCCAGGCGAGATAAGGCCCATTTCCGCTGAGGCGTCTCGAGGCTGATCACACCTCCCCTCTGGAACTTCGAAAGGGTCCTTCACACCCTTGGTGCAAATCAAGAAGTTCCCCGACCTAGGCGTCTCCACTCGAGAGGAATCACGAGGGTCTCACCCACATCCAGAGGAGCCCCGTTTCCGCCTCGTAGCTCGAGATGAGGGATCCTTTCCCTGCTTCGTCGGAAAAGAGTTCCCGGCGTTCCCGTCGCATCTCAAGAGGAGGCCCTCTCAACAGGAACGGCGAGAGGAACTCCAGGGTCGTGCCACCATTCCAAGAGTCCCCCAGATGTCTCAGTCCATTCCAGAGGAACCTCTTTTCCCTTCACGTGCTCGTCTTTCACGCCGAGGATCGACTCACACCAAGGTGGCACGTGGCACAGCCCTGTGGGAAAGCCTCGTGGGAAAGCCTCGAGGGACAGCCTCGAGGGAAAGCCACAGATCCCTTGATCCACGTGACAGAAAGCGTGACACTACTGCTGCAGCTCGGGAGGAAAGCGCACGTGCATGCCCCCACTCGAGACGAGGCCTGACTCCCTTGGGGAGACTCAGAAGCACCCCAAGATCCATGGCAACACTGGAGAGGAATCCTCAGGTTCCGGCCCCGACTCCACACAAGGACTGAGGCCCCGGCATGGACGGGAGAGGAATCCCGAGAGGTCCCCTAGCAACTCGCATGGGGACTGGCCTTTCCTGAGGCCACCAGAGCGGGTCCCTGAGGTCCCCGTCGTAACTCGAGAAGACCTGCCGCAACTCGAGAAAATCCAGGAGGTTCTCCCCTCCAGGCGAGATGAGGCCCATTTCCGCTGAGGCGTCTCGAGGCTGATCACACCTCCCCTCTGGAACTTCGAAAGGGTCCTTCACACCCTTGGTGCAAATCAAGAAGTTCCCCGCCCTAGCCGTCTCCAATCGAGAGGAATCACGAGGGTCCCGCCCACATCCAGAGGAGCCCCGTTTCCGCCTCGTAGCTCGAGATGAGGGATCCTTTCCCTGCTTCGTCGGGAAAGAGTTCCCGGCGTTCCCGTCGCATCTCAAGAGGAAGCCCACTCAACAGGAACGGCGAGAGGAACTCCAGGGTCGTGCCACCATTCCAAGAGTCCCCCAGAAGTCTCAGTCCATTCCAGAGGAACCTCTTTTCCCTTCACCGGCTCGTCTTTCACGCCGAGGATCGACTCACACCAAGGTGGCACGTGGCACAGCCCTGTGGGAAAGCCTCGTGGGAAAGCCTCGAGGGACAGCCTCGAGGGAAAGCCACAGATCCCTTGATCCACGTGACAGGAAGCGTGACACTACTGCTGCAGCTCGGGAGGAAAGCGCACGTGCATGCCCCCACTCGAGACGAGGCCTGACTCCCCTGGGGAGACTCAGAAGCACCCCAAGATCCATGGCAACACTGGAGAGGAATCCTCAGGTTCCGGCCCTGACTCCACACAAGGACTGAGGCCCCGGCATGGACGGGAGAGGAATCCCGAGAGGTCCCCTAGCAACTCGCATGGGGACTGGCCTTTCCTGAGGCCACCAGAGCGGGTCCCTGAGGTCCCCGTCGTAACTCGAGAAGACCTGCCGCAACTCGAGAAAATCCAGGAGGTTCTCCCCTAGAGGCGAGATGAGGCCCATTTCCGCTGAGGCGTCTCGAGGCTGATCACACCTCACCTCTGGAACTTCGAAAGGGTCCTTCACACCCTTGGTGCAAATCAAGAAGTTCCCCGACCTAGCCGTCTCCACTTGAGAGGAATCACGAAGGTCCCGCCCACATCCAGAGGAGCCCCGTTTCCGCCTCGTAGCTCGAGATGAGGGATCCTTTCCCTGCTTCGTCGGGAAAGAGTTCCCGGCGTTCCCGTCGCATCTCAAGAGGAGGCCCTCTCAACAGGAACGGAGAGAGGAACTCCAGGGTCGTGCCACCATTCCAAGAGTCCCCCAGATGTCTCAGTCCATTCCAGAGGAACCTCTTTTCCCTTCACCGGCTCGTCTTTCACGCCGAGGATCGACTCACACCAAGGTGGCACGTGGCACAGCCCTGTGGGAAAGCCTCGTGGGAAAGCCTCGAGGGACAGCCTCGAGGGAAAGCCACAGATCCCTTGATCCACGTGACAGGAAGCGTGACACTACTGCTGCAGCTCGGGAGGAAAGCGCACGTGCATGCCCCCACTCGAGACGAGGCCTGACTCCCCTGGGGAGACTCAGAAGCACCCCAAGATCCATGGCAACACTGGAGAGGAATCCTCAGGTTCCGGCCCCGACTCCACACAAGGACTGAGGCCCCGGCATGGACGGGAGAGGAATCCCGAGAGGTCCCCTAGCAACTCGCATGGGGACTGGCCTTTCCTGAGGCCACCAGAGCGGGTCCATGAGGTCCCCGTCGTAACTCGAGAAGACCTGCCGCAACTCGAGAAAATCCAGGAGGTCTCCCCTCCAGGCGAGATAAGGCCCATTTCCGCTGAGGCGTCTCGAGGCTGATCACACCTCCCCTCTGGAACTTCGAAAGGGTCCTTCACACCCTTGGTGCAAATCAAGAAGTTCCCCGACCTAGGCGTCTCCACTCGAGAGGAATCACGAGGGTCTCACCCACATCCAGAGGAGCCCCGTTTCCGCCTCGTAGCTCGAGATGAGGGATCCTTTCCCTGCTTCGTCGGAAAAGAGTTCCCGGCGTTCCCGTCGCATCTCAAGAGGAGGCCCTCTCAACAGGAACGGCGAGAGGAACTCCAGGGTCGTGCCACCATTCCAAGAGTCCCCCAGATGTCTCAGTCCATTCCAGAGGAACCTCTTTTCCCTTCACGTGCTCGTCTTTCACGCCGAGGATCGACTCACACCAAGGTGGCACGTGGCACAGCCCTGTGGGAAAGCCTCGTGGGAAAGCCTCGAGGGACAGCCTCGAGGGAAAGCCACAGATCCCTTGATCCACGTGACAGAAAGCGTGACACTACTGCTGCAGCTCGGGAGGAAAGCGCACGTGCATGCCCCCACTCGAGACGAGGCCTGACTCCCTTGGGGAGACTCAGAAGCACCCCAAGATCCATGGCAACACTGGAGAGGAATCCTCAGGTTCCGGCCCCGACTCCACACAAGGACTGAGGCCCCGGCATGGACGGGAGAGGAATCCCGAGAGGTCCCCTAGCAACTCGCATGGGGACTGGCCTTTCCTGAGGCCACCAGAGCGGGTCCCTGAGGTCCCCGTCGTAACTCGAGAAGACCTGCCGCAACTCGAGAAAATCCAGGAGGTTCTCCCCTCCAGGCGAGATGAGGCCCATTTCCGCTGAGGCGTCTCGAGGCTGATCACACCTCCCCTCTGGAACTTCGAAAGGGTCCTTCACACCCTTGGTGCAAATCAAGAAGTTCCCCGACCTAGCCGTCTCCAATCGAGAGGAATCACGAGGGTCCCGCCCACATCCAGAGGAGCCCCGTTTCCGCCTCGTAGCTCGAGATGAGGGATCCTTTCCCTGCTTCGTCGGGAAAGAGTTCCCGGCGTTCCCGTCGCATCTCAAGAGGAAGCCCACTCAACAGGAACGGCGAGAGGAACTCCAGGGTCGTGCCACCATTCCAAGAGTCCCCCAGAAGTCTCAGTCCATTCCAGAGGAACCTCTTTTCCCTTCACCGGCTCGTCTTTCACGCCGAGGATCGACTCACACCAAGGTGGCACGTGGCACAGCCCTGTGGGAAAGCCTCGTGGGAAAGCCTCGAGGGACAGTCTCGAGGGAAAGCCACAGATCCCTTGATCCACGTGACAGGAAGCGTGACACTACTGCTGCAGCTCGGGAGGAAAGCGCACGTGCATGCCCCCACTCGAGACGAGGCCTGACTCCCCTGGGGAGACTCTGAAGCACCCCAAGATCCATGGCAACACTGGAGAGGAATCCTCAGGTTCCGGCCCCGACTCCACACAAGGACTGAGGCCCCGGCATGGATGGGAGAGGAATCCCGAGAGGTCCCCTAGCAACTCGCATGGGGACTGGCCTTTCCTGAGGCCACCAGAGCGGGTCCCTGAGGTCCCCGTCGTAACTCGAGAAGACCTGCCGCAACTCGAGAAAATCCAGGAGGTTCTCCCCTCCAGGCGAGATGAGGCCCATTTCCGCTGAGGCGTCTCGAGGCTGATCACACCTCCCCTCTGGAACTTCGAAAGGGTCCTTCACACCCTTGGTGCAAATCAAGAAGTTCCCCGACCTAGCCGTCTCCACTCGAGAGGAATCACGAGGGTCCCGTCCACATCCAGAGGAGCCCCGTTTCCGCCTCGTAGCTCGAGATGAGGGATCCTTTCCCTGCTTCGTCGGGAAAGAGTTCCCGGCGTTCCCGTCGCATCTCAAGAGGAGGCCCTCTGAAGAGGAACGGCGAGAGGAACTCCAGTGTCGTACCACCATTCCAAGAGTCCCCCAGAAGTCTCAGTCCATTCCAGAGGAACCTCTTTTCCCTTCACCGGCTCGTCTTTCACGCCGAGGATCGACTCACACCAAGGTGGCACGTGGCACAGCCCTGTGGGAAAGCCTCGTGGGAAAGCCTCGAGGGACAGCCTCGAGGGAAAGCCACAGATCCCTTGATCCACGTGACAGGAAGCGTGACACTACTGCTGCAGCTCGGGAGGAAAGCGCACGTGCATGCCCCCACTCGAGACGAGGCCTGACTCCCCTGGGGAGACTCAGAAGCACCCCAAGATCCATGGCAACACTGGAGAGGAATCCTCAGGTTCCGGCCCCGACTCCACACAAGGACTGAGGCCCCGGCATGGACGGGAGAGGAATCCCGAGAGGTCCCCTAGCAACTCGCATGGGGACTGGCCTTTCGTGAGGCCACCAGAGCGGGTCCCTGAGGTCCCCGTCGTAACTCGAGAAGACCTGCCCCAACTCGAGAAAATCCAGGAGGTTCTCCCCTCCAGGCGAGATGAGGCCCATTTCCGCTGAGGCGTCTCGAGGCTGATCACACCTCACCTCTGGAACTTCGAAAGGCTCCTTCACACCCTTGGTGCGAATCAAGAAGTTCCCCGACCTACCCGTCTCCACTCGAGAGGAATCACGAGGGTCCCGCCCACATCCAGAGGAGCCCCGTTTCCGCCTCGTAGCTCGAGATGAGGGATCCTTTCCCTGCTTCGTCGGCAAAGAGTTCCCGGCGTTCCCGTCGCATCTCAAGAGGAGGCCCTCTCAACAGGAACGGGGAGAGGAACTCCAGGGTCGTACCACCATTCCAAGAGTCCGCCAGATGTCTCAGTCCATTCCAAAGGAACCTCTTTTCACTTCACCGGCTCGTCTTTCACGCCGAGGATCGACTCACACCAAGGTGGCACGTGGCACAGCCCTGTGGGAAAGCCTCGAGGGACAGCCTCGAGGGAAAGCCACAGATCCCTTGATCCACGTGACAGAAAGCGTGACACTACTGCTGCAGCTCGGGAGGAAAGCGCACGTGCATGCCCCCACTCGAGACGAGGCCTGACTCCCCTGGGGAGACTCAGAAGCACCCCAAGATCCATGGCCACACTGGAGAGGAATCCTCAGGTTCCGGCCCCGACTCCACACAAGGACTGAGGCCCCGGCATGGACGGGAGAGGAATCCCGAGAGGTCCCCTAGCAACTCGCATGGGGACTGGCCTTTCCTGAGGCCACCAGAGCGGGTCCCTGAGGTCCCCGTCGTAACTCGTGAAGACCTGCCGCAACTCGAGAAAATCCAGGAGGTTCTCCCCTCCAGGCGAGATGAGGCCCATTTCCGCTGAGGCGTCTCGAGGCTGATCACACCTCCCCTCTGGAACTTCGAAAGGGTCCTTCACACCCTTGGTGCAAATCAAGAAGTTCCCCGACCTAGCCGTCTCCAATCGAGAGGAATCACGAGGGTCCCGCCCACATCCAGAGGAGCCCCGTTTCCGCCTCGTAGCTCGAGATGAGGGATCCTTTCCCTGCTTCGTCGGGAAAGAGTTCCCGGCGTTCCCGTCGCATCTCAAGAGGAAGCCCACTCAACAGGAACGGCGAGAGGAACTCCAGGGTCGTGCCACCATTCCAAGAGTCCCCCAGAAGTCTCAGTCCATTCCAGAGGAACCTCTTTTCCCTTCACCGGCTCGTCTTTCACGCCGAGGATCGACTCACACCAAGGTGGCACGTGGCACAGCCCTGTGGGAAAGCCTCGTGGGAAAGCCTCGAGGGACAGCCTCGAAGGAAAGCCACAGATCCCTTGATCCACGTGACAGGAAGCGTGACACTACTGCTGCAGCTCGGGAGGAAAGCGCACGTGCATGTCCCCACTCGAGACGAGGCCTGACTCCCCTGGGGAGACTCAGAAGCACCCCAAGATCCATGACAACACTGGAGAGGAATCCTCAGGTTCCGGCCCCGACTCCACACAAGGACTGAGGCCCCGGCATGGATGGGAGAGGAATCCCGAGAGGTTCCCTAGCAACTCGCATGGGGACTGGCCTTTCCTGAGGCCACCAGAGCGGGTCCCTGAGGTCCCCGTCGTAACTCGAGAAGACCTGCCGCAACTCGAGAAAATCCAGGAGGTTCTCCCCTCCAGGCGAGATGAGGCCCATTTCCGCTGAGGCGTCTCGAGGCTGATCACACCTCCCCTCTGGAACTTCGAAAGGGTCATTCACACCCTTGGTGCAAATCAAGAAGTTCCCCGACCTAGCCATCTCCACTCGAGAGGAATCACGAGGGTCTCACCCACATCCAGAGGAGCCCCGTTTCCGCCTCGTAGCTCGAGATGAGGGATCCTTTCCCTGCTTCGTCGGGAAAGAGTTCCCGGCGTTCCCGTCGCATCTCAAGAGGAGGCCCTCTCAACAGGAACGGCGAGAGGAACTCCAGGGTCGTGCCACCATTCCAAGAGTCCCCCAGATGTCTCAGTCCATTCCAGAGGAACCTCTTTTCCCTTCACCGGCTCGTCTTTCACGCCGAGGATCGACTCACACCAAGGTGGCACGTGGCACAGCCCTGTGGGAAAGCCTCGTGGGAAAGCCTCGAGGGACAGCCTCGAGGGAAAGCCACAGATCCCTTGATCCACGTGACAGGAAGCGTGACACTACTGCTGCAGCTCGGGAGGAAAGCGCACGTGCATGCCCCCACTCGAGACGAGGCCTGACTCCCCTGGGGAGACTCAGAAGCACCCCAAGATCCATGGCAACACTGGAGAGGAATCCTCAGGTTCCGGCCCCGACTCCACACAAGGACTGAGGCCCCGGCATGGACGGGAGAGGAATCCCGAGAGGTCCCCTAGCAACTCGCATGGGGACTGGCCTTTCCTGAGGCCACCAGAGCGGGTCCCTGAGGTCCCCGTAGTAACTCGAGAAGACCTGCCGCAACTCGAGAAAATCCAGGAGGTTCTCCCCTCCAGGCGAGATGAGGCCCATTTCCGCTGAGGCGTCTCGAGGCTGATCACACCTCCCCTCTGGAACTTCGAAAGGGTCCTTCACACCCTTGGTGCAAATCAAGAAGTTCCCCGACATACCCGTCTCCACTCGAGAGGAATCACGAGGGTCCCGCCCACATCCAGAGGAGCCCCGTTTCCGCCTCGTAGCTCGAGATGAGGGATCCTTTCCCTGCTTCGTCGGGAAAGAGTTCCCGGCGTTCCCGTCGCATCTCAAGAGGAGGCCCTCTCAACAGGAACGGCGAGAGGAACTCCAGGGTCGTGCCACCATTCCAAGAGTCCCCCAGAAGTCTCAGTCCATTCCAGAGGAACCTCTTTTCCCTTCACCGGCTCGTCTTTCACGCCGAGGATCGACTCACACCAAGGTGGCACGTGGCACAGCCCTGTGGGAAAGCCTCGTGGGAAAGCCTCGAGGGAGAGCCTCGAGGGAAAGCCACAGATCCCTTGATCCACGTGACAGGAAGCGTGACACTACTGCTGCAGCTCGGGAGGAAAGCGCACGTGCATGCCCCCACTCGAGACGAGGCCTGACTCCCCTGGGGAGACTCAGAAGCACCCCAAGATCCATGGCAACACTGGAGAGGAATCCTCAGCTTCCGGCCCCGACTCCACACAAGGACTGAGGCCCCGGCATGGACGGGAGAGGAATCCCGAGAGGTCCCCTAGCAACTCGCATGGGGACTGGCCTTTCCTGAGGCCACCAGAGCGGGTCCCTGAGGTCCCCGTCGTAACTCGAGAAGACCTGCCGCAACTCGAGAAAATCCAGGAGGTTCTCCCCTCCAGGCGAGATGAGGCCCATTTCCGCTGAGGCGTCTCGAGGCTGATCACACCTCACCTCTGGAACTTCTAAAGGCTCCTTCACACCCTTGGTGCGAATCAAGAAGTTCCCCGACATACCCGTCTCCACTCGAGAGGAATCACGCGGGTCCCGCCCACATCCAGAGGAGCCCCGTTTCCGCCTCGTAGCTCGAGATGAGGGATCCTTTCCCTGCTTCGTCGGGAAAGAGTTCCTGGCGTTCCCGTCGCATCTCAAGAGGAAGCCCTCTCAACAGGAACGGCGAGAGGAACTCCAGGGTCGTGCCACCATTCCAAGAGTCCCCCAGATGTCTCAGTCCATTCCAGAGGAACCTCTTTTCCCTTCACCGGCTCGTCTTTCACGCCGAGGATCGACTCACACCAAGGTGGCACGTGGCACAGCCCTGTGGGAAAGCCTCGTGGGAAAGCCTCGAGGGACAGCCTCGAGGGAAAGCCACAGATCCCTTGATCCACGTGACAGGAAGCGTGACACTACTGCTGCAGCTCGGGAGGAAAGCGCACGTGCATGTCCCCACTCGAGACGAGGCCTGACTCCCCTGGGGAGACTCAAAAGCACCCCAAGATCCATGACAACACTGGAGAGGAATCCTCAGGTTCCGGCCCCGACTCCACACAAGGACTGAGGCCCCGGCATGGATGGGAGAGGAATCCCGAGAGGTTCCCTAGCAACTCGCATGGGGACTGGCCTTTCCTGAGGCCACCAGAGCGGGTCCCTGAGGTCCCCGTCGTAACTCGAGAAGACCTGCCGCAACTCGAGAAAATCCAGGAGGTTCTCCCCTCCAGGCGAGATGAGGCCCATTTCCGCTGAGGCGTCTCGAGGCTGATCACACCTCCCCTCTGGAACTTCGAAAGGGTCATTCACACCCTTGGTGCAAATCAAGAAGTTCCCCGACCTAGCCGTTTCCACTCGAGAGGAATCACGAGGGTCTCACCCACATCCAGAGGAGCCCCGTTTCCGCCTCGTAGCTCGAGATGAGGGATCCTTTCCCTGCTTCGTCGGGAAAGAGTTCCCGGCGTTCCCGTCGCATCTCAAGAGGAGGCCCTCTCAACAGGAACGGCGAGAGGAACTCCAGGGTCGTGCCACCATTCCAAGAGTCCCCCAGATGTCTCAGTCCATTCCAGAGGAACCTCTTTTCCCTTCACCGGCTCGTCTTTCACGCCGAGGATCGACTCACACCAAGGTGGCACGTGGCACAGCCCTGTGGGAAAGCCTCGTGGGAAAGCCTCGAGGGACAGCCTCGAGGGAAAGCCACAGATCCCTTGATCCACGTGACAGGAAGCGTGACACTACTGCTGCAGCTCGGGAGGAAAGCGCACGTGCATGCCCCCACTCGAGACGAGGCCTGACTCCCCTGGGGAGACTCAGAAGCACCCCAAGATCCATGGCAACACTGGAGAGGAATCCTCAGGTTCCGGCCCCGACTCCACACAAGGACTGAGGCCCCGGCATGGACGGGAGAGGAATCCCGAGAGGTCCCCTAGCAACTCGCATGGGGACTGGCCTTTCCTGAAGCCACCAGAGCGGGTCCCTGAGGTCCCCGTCGTAACTCGAGAAGACCTGCCGCAACTCGAGAAAATCCAGGAGGTTCTCCCCTCCAGGCGAGATGAGGCCCATTTCCGCTGAGGCGTCTGGAGGCTGATCACACCTCCCCCCTGGAACTTCGAAAGGGTCCTTCACACCCTTGGTGCAAATCAAGAAGTTCCCCGACCTAGCCGTCTCCACTCGAGAGGAATCACGAGGGTCCCGCCCACATCCAGAGGAGCCCCGTTTCCGCCTCGTAGCTCGAGATGAGGGATCCTTTCCCTGCTTCGTCGGGAAAGAGTTCCCGGCGTTCCCGTCGCATCTCAAGAGGAGGCCCTCTCAACAGGAACGGCGAGAGGAACTCCAGGGTCGTGCCACCATTCCAAGAGTCCCCCAGATGTCTCAGTCCATTCCAGAGGAACCTCTTTTCCCTTCACCGGCTCGTCTTTCACGCCGAGGATCGACTCACACCAAGGTGGCACGTGGCACAGCCCTGTGGGAAAGCCTCGTGGGAAAGCCTCGAGGGACAGCCTCGAGGGAAAGCCACAGATCCCTTGATCCACGTGACAGGAAGCGTGACACTACTGCTGCAGCTCGGGAGGAAAGCGCACGTGCATGCCCCCACTCGAGACGAGGCCTGACTCCCCTGGGGAGACTCAGAAGCACCCCAAGATCCATGGCAACAGTGGAGAGGAATCCTCAGGTTCCGGCCCCGACTCCACACAAGGACTGAGGCCCCGGCATGGACGGGAGAGGAATCCCGAGAGGTCCCCTAGCAACTCGCATGGGGACTGGCCTTTCCTGAGGCCACCAGAGCGGGTCCCTGAGGTCCCCGTCGTAACTCGAGAAGACCTGCCCCAACTCGAAAAAATCCAGGAGGTTCTCCCCTCCAGGCGAGATGAGGCCCATTTCTGCTGAGGCGTCTCGAGGCTGATCACACCTCACCTCTGGAACTTCGAAAGGCTCCTTCACACCCTTGGTGCGAATCAAGAAGTTCCCCGACATACCCGTCTCCACTCGAGAGGAATCACGAGGGTCCCGCCCACATCCAGAGGAGCCCCGTTTCCGCCTCGTAGCTCGAGATGAGGGATCCTTTCCCTGCTTCGTCCGGAAAAGTTCCGGGCGTTCCCGTCGCATCTCAAGAGGAGGCCCTCTCAACAGGAACGGGGAGAGGAACTCCAGGGTCGTACCACCATTCCAAGAGTCCGCCAGATGTCTCAGTCCATTCCAGAGGAACCTCTTTTCCCTTCACCGGCTCGTCTTTCACGCCGAGGATCGACTCACACCAAGGTGGCACGTGGCACAGCCCTGTGGGAAAGCCTCGAGGGACAGCCTCGAGGGAAAGCCACAGATCCCTTGATCCACGTGACAGAAAGCGTGACACTACTGCTGCAGCTCGGGAGGAAAGCGCACGTGCATGCCCCCACTCGAGACGAGGCCTGACTCCCTTGGGGAGACTCAGAAGCACCCCAAGATCCATGGCAACACTGGAGAGGAATCCTCAGGTTCCGGCCCCGACTCCACACAAGGACTGAGGCCCCGGCATGGACGGGAGAGGAATCCCGAGAGGTCCCCTAGCAACTCGCATGGGGACTGGCCTTTCCTGAGGCCACCAGAGCGGGTCCCTGAGGTCCCCGTCGTAACTCGAGAAGACCTGCCGCAACTCGAGAAAATCCAGGAGGTTCTCCACTCCAGGCGAGATGAGGCCCATTTCCGCTGAGGCGTCTCGAGGCTGATCACACCTCACCTCTGGAACTTCGAAAGGGTCCTTCACACCCTTGGTGCAAATCAAGAAGTTCCCCGACCTAGCCGTCTCCACTTGAGAGGAATCACGAGGGTCCCGCCCACATCCAGAGGAGCCCCGTTTCCGCCTCGTAGCTCGAGATGAGGGATCCTTTCCCTGCTTCGTCGGGAAAGAGTTCCCGGCGTTCCCGTCGCATCTCAAGAGGAGGCCCTCTCAACAGGAACGGCGAGAGGAACTCCAGGGTCGTGCCACCATTCCAAGAGTCCCCCAGATGTCTCAGTCCATTCCAGAGGAACCTCTTTTCCCTTCACCGGCTCGTCTTTCACGCCGAGGATCGACTCACACCAAGGTGGCACGTGGCACAGCCCTGTGGGAAAGCCTCGTGGGAAAGCCTCGAGGGACAGCCTCGAGGGAAAGCCACAGATCCTTTGATCCACGTGACAGGAAGCGTGACACTACTGCTGCAGCTCGGGAGGAAAGCGCACGTGCATGCCCCCACTCGAGACGAGGCCTGACTCCCCTGGGGAGACTCAGAAGCACCCCAAGATCCATGGCCACACTGGAGAGGAATCCTCAGGTTCCGGCCCCGACTCCACACAAGGACTGAGGCCCCGGCATGGACGGGAGAAGAATCCCGAGAGGTCCCCTAGCAACTCGCATGGGGACTGGCCTTTCCTGAGGCCACCAGAGCGGGTCCCTGAGGTCCCCGTCGTAACTCGTGAAGACCTGCCGCAACTCGAGAAAATCCAGGAGGTTCTCCCCTCCAGGCGAGATGAGGCCCATTTCCGCTGAGGCGTCTCGAGGCTGATCACACCTCCCCTCTGGAACTTCGAAAGGGTCCTTCACACCCTTGGTGCAAATCAAGAAGTTCCCCGACCTAGCCGTCTCCACTCGAGAGGAATCACGAGGGTCCCGCCCACATCCAGAGGAGCCCCGTTTCCGCCTCGTAGCTCGAGATGAGGGATCCTTTCCCTGCTTCGTCGGGAAAGAGTTCCCGGCGTTCCCGTCGCATCTCAAGAGGAAGCCCACTCAACAGGAACGGCGAGAGGAACTCCAGGGTCGTGCCACCATTCCAAGAGTCCCCCAGAAGTCTCAGTCCATTCCAGAGGAACCTCTTTTCCCTTCACCGGCTAGTCTTTCACGCCGAGGATCGACTCACACCAAGGTGGCACGTGGCACAGCCCTGTGGGAAAGCCTCGTGGGAAAGCCTCGAGGGACAGCCTCGAGGGAAAGCCACAGATCCCTTGATCCACATGACAGGAAGCGTGACACTACTGCTGCAGCTCGGGAGGAAAGCGCACGTGCATGTCCCCACTCGAGACGAGGCCTGACTCCCCTGGGGAGACTCAGAAGCACCCCAAGATCCATGGCAACACTGGAGAGGAATCCTCAGGTTCCGGCCCCGACTCCACACAAGGACTGAGGCCCCGGCATGGATGGGAGAGGAATCCCGAGAGGTTCCCTAGCAACTCGCATGGGGACTGGCCTTTCCTGAGGCCACCAGAGCGGGTCCCTGAGGTCCCCGTCGTAACTCGAGAAGACCTGCCGCAACTCGAGAAAATCCAGGAGGTTCTCCCCTCCAGGCGAGATGAGGCCCATTTCCGCTGAGGCGTCTCGAGGCTGATCACACCTCCCCTCTGGAACTTCGAAAGGGTCATTCACACCCTTGGTGCAAATCAAGAAGTTCCCCGACCTAGCCGTCTCCACTCGAGAGGAATCACGAGGGTCTCACCCACATCCAGAGGAGCCCCGTTTCCGCCTCGTAGCTCGAGATGAGGGATCCTTTCCCTGCTTCGTCGGGAAAGAGTTCCCGGCGTTCCCGTCGCATCTCAAGAGGAGGCCCTCTCAACAGGAACGGCGAGAGGAACTCCAGGGTCGTGCCACCATTCCAAGAGTCCCCCAGATGTCTCAGTCCATTCCAGAGGAACCTCTTTTCCCTTCACCGGCTCGTCTTTCACGCCGAGGATCGACTCACACCAAGGTGGCACTTGGCACAGCCCTGTGGGAAAGCCTCGTGGGAAAGCCTCGAGGGACAGCCTCGAGGGAAAGCCACAGATCCCTTGATCCACGTGACAGGAAGCGTGACACTACTGCTGCAGCTCGGGAGGAAAGCGCACGTGCATGCCCCCACTCGAGACGAGGCCTGACTCCCCTGGGGAGACTCAGAAGCACCCCAAGATCCATGGCAACACTGGAGAGGAATCCTCAGGTTCCGACCCCGACTCCACACATGGACTGAGGCCCCGGCATGGATGGGAGAGGAATCCCGAGAGGTCCCCTAGCAACTCGCATGGGGACTGGCCTTTCCTGAGGCCACCAGAGCGGGTCCCTGAGGTCCCCGTTGTAACTCGAGAAGACCTGCCGCAACTCGAGAAAATCCAGGAGGTTCTCCCCTCCAGGCGAGATGAGGCCCATTTCCGCTGAGGCGTCTCGAGGCTGATCACACCTCCCCTCTGGAACTTCGAAAGGGTCCTTCACACCCTTGGTGCGAATCAAGAAGTTCCCCGACCTAGCCGTCTCCACTCGAGAGGAATCACGAGGGTCCCGCCCACATCCAGAGGAGCCCCGTTTCCGCCTCGTAGCTCGAGATGAGGGATCCTTTCCCTGCTTCGTCGGGAAAGAGTTCCCGGCGTTCCCGTCGCATCTCAAGAGGAGGCCCTCTCAACAGGAACGGCGAGAGGAACTCCAGGGTCGTGCCACCATTCCAAGAGTTCCCCAGATGTCTCAGTCCATTCCAGAGGAACCTCTTTTCCCTTCACCGGCTCGTCTTTCACGCCGAGGATCGACTCACACCAAGGTGGCACGTGGCACAGCCCTGTGGGAAAGCCTCGTGGGAAAGCCTCGAGGGACAGCCTCGAGGGAAAGCCACAGATCCCTTGATCCACGTGACAGGAAGCGTGACACTACTGCTGCAGCTCGGGAGGAAAGTGCACGTGCATGCCCCCACTCGAGACGAGGCCTGACTCCCCTGGGGAGACTCAGAAGCACCCCAAGATCCATGGCAACACTGGAGAGGAATCCTCAGGTTCCGGCCCTGACTCCACACAAGGACTGAGGCCCCGGCATGGACGGGAGAGGAATGCCGAGAGGTCCCCTAGCAACTCGCATGGGGACTGGCCTTTCCTGAGGCCACCAGAGCGGGTCCCTGAGGTCCCCATAGTAACTCGAGAAGACCTGCCGCAACTCGAGAAAATCCAGGAGGTTCTCCCCTCCAGGCGAGATGAGGCCCATTTCCGCTGAGGCGTCTCGAGGCTGATCACACCTCCCCTCTGGAACTTCGAAAGGGTCCTTCACAACCTTGGTGCAAATCAAGAAGTTCCCCGACATACCCGTCTCCACTCGAGAGGAATCACGAGGGTCCCGCCCACATCCAGAGGAGCCCCGTTTCCGCCTCGTAGCTCGAGATGAGGGATCCTTTCCCTGCTTCGTCGGGAAAGAGTTCCCGGCATTCCCGTCGCATCTCAAGAGGAGGCCCTCTGAAGAGGAACGGCGAGAGGAACTCCAGGGTCGTGCCACCATTCCAAGAGTCCACCAGAAGTCTCAGTCCATTCCAGAGGAACCTCTTTTCCCTTCACCGGCTCGTCTTTCACGCCGAGGATCGACTCACACCAAGGTGGCACATGGCACAGCCCTGTGGGAAAGCCTCGTGGGAAAGCCTCGAGGGAGAGCCTCGAGGGAAAGCCACAGATCCCTTGATCCACGTGACAGGAAGCGTGACACTACTGCTGCAGCTCGGGAGGAAAGCGCACGTGCATGCCCCCACTCGAGACGAGGCCTGACTCCCCTGGGGAGACTCAGAAGCACCCCAAGATCCATGGCAACACTGGAGAGGAATCCTCAGCTTCCGGCCCCGACTCCACACAAGGACTGAGGCCCCGGCATGGACGGGAGAGGAATCCCGAGAGGTCCCCTAGCAACTCGCATGGGGACTGGCCTTTCCTGAGGCCACCAGAGCGGGTCCCTGAGGTCCCCGTCGTAACTCGAGAAGACCTGCCGCAACTCGAGAAAATCCAGGAGGTTCTCCCCTCCAGGCGAGATGAGGCCCATTTCCGCTGAGGCGTCTCGAGGCTGATCACACCTCCCCTCTGGAACTTCGAAAGGGTCATTCACACCCTTGGTGCAAATCAAGAAGTTCCCCGACCTAGCCGTCTCCACTCGAGAGGAATCACGAGGGTCTCACCCACATCCAGAGGAGCCCCGTTTCCGCCTCGTAGCTCGAGATGAGGGATCCTTTCCCTGCTCCGTCGGGAAAGAGTTCCCGGCGTTCCCGTCGCATCTCAAGAGGAGGCCCTCTCAACATGAACGGCGAGAGGACCTCCAGGGTCGTGCCACCATTCCAAGAGTCCCCCAGAAGTCTCAGTCCATTCCAGAGGAACCTCTTTTCCCTTCACCGGCTCGTCTTTCACGCCGAGGATCGACTCACACCAAGGTGGCACGTGGCACAGCCCTGTGGGAAAGCCTCGTGGGAAAGCCTCGAGGGACAGCCTCGAGGGAAAGCCACAGATCCCTTGATCCACGTGACAGAAAGCGTGACACTACTGCTGCAGCTCGGGAGGAAAGCGCACGTGCATGCCCCCACTCGAGACGAGGCCTGACTCCCCTGGGGAGACTCAGAAGCACCCCAAGATCCATGGCAACACTGGAGAGGAATCCTCAGGTTCGGCCCCGACTCCACACAAGGACTGAGGCCCCGGCATGGACGGGAGAGGAATCCCGAGAGGTCCCCTAGCAACTCGCATGGGGACTGGCCTTTCCTGAGGCCACCAGAGCGGGTCCCTGAGGTCCCCGTCGTAACTCGAGAAGACCTGCCGCAACTCGAGAAAATCCAGGAGGTTCTCCCCTCCAGGCGAGATGAGGCCCATTTCCGCTGAGGCGTCTCGAGGCTGATCACACCTCACCTCTGGAACTTCTAAAGGCTCCTTCACACCCTTGGTGCGAATCAAGAAGTTCCCCGACATACCCGTCTCCACTCGAGAGGAATCACGCGGGTCCCGCCCACATCCAGAGGAGCCCCGTTTCCGCCTCGTAGCTCGAGATGAGGGATCCTTTCCCTGCTTCGTCGGGAAAGAGTTCCCGGCGTTCCCGTCGCATCTCAAGAGGAGGCCCTCTCAACAGGAACGGCGAGAGGAACTCCAGGGTCGTGCCACCATTCCAAGAGTCCCCCAGATGTCTCAGTCCATTCCAGAGGAACCTCTTTTCCCTTCACCGGCTCGTCTTTCACGCCGAGGATCGACTCACACCAAGGTGGCACGTGGCACAGCCCTGTGGGAAAGCCTCGTGGGAAAGCCTCGAGGGACAGCCTCGAGGGAAAGCCACAGATCCCTTGATCCACGTGACAGGAAGCGTGACACTACTGCTGCAGCTCGGGAGGAAAGCGCACGTGCATGCCCCCACTCGAGACGAGGCCTGACTCCCTTGGGGAGACTCAGAAGCACCCCAAGATCCATGGCAACACTGGAGAGGAATCCTCAGGTTCCGGCCCCGACTCCACACAAGGACTGAGGCCCCGGCATGGACGGGAGAGGAATCCCGAGAGGTCCCCTAGCAACTCGCATGGGGACTGGCCTTTCCTGAGGCCACCAGAGCGGGTCCCTGAGGTCCCCGTCGTAACTCGAGAAGACCTGCCGCAACTGGAGAAAATCCAGGAGGTTTTCCCCTCCAGGCGAGATGAGGCCCATTTCCGCTGAGGCGTCTCGAGGCTGATCACACCTCACCTCTGGAACTTCGAAAGGGTCCTTCACACCCTTGGTGCAAATCAAGAAGTTCCCCGACCTAGCCGTCTCCACTTGAGAGGAATCACGAGGGTCCCGCCCACATCCAGAGGAGCCCCGTTTCCGCCTCGTAGCTCGAGATGAGGGATCCTTTCCCTGCTTCGTCGGGAAAGAGTTCCCGGCGTTCCCGTCGCATCTCAAGAGGAGGCCCTCTCAACAGGAACGGCGAGAGGAACTCCAGGGTCGTGCCACCATTCCAAGAGTCCCCCAGATGTCTCAGTCCATTCCAGAGGAACCTCTTTTCCCTTCACCGGCTCGTCTTTCACGCCGAGGATCGACTCACACCAAGGTGGCACGTGGCACAGCCCTGTGGGAAAGCCTCGTGGGAAAGCCTCGAGGGACAGCCTCGAGGGAAAGCCACAGATCCCTTGATCCACGTGACAGGAAGCGTGACACTACTGCTGCAGCTCGGGAGGAAAGCGCACGTGCATGCCCCCACTCGAGACGAGGCCTGACTCCCCTGGGGAGACTCAGAAGCACCCCAAGATCCATGGCAACACTGGAGAGGAATCCTCAGGTTCCGGCCCTGACTCCACACAAGGACTGAGGCCCCGGCATGGACGGGAGAGGAATGCCGAGAGGTCCCCTAGCAACTCGCATGGGGACTGGCCTTTCCTGAGGCCACCAGAGCGGGTCCCTGAGGTCCCCATAGTAACTCGAGAAGACCTGCCGCAACTCGAGAAAATCCAGGAGGTTCTCCCCTCCAGGCGAGATGAGGCCCATTTCCGCTGAGGCGTCTCGAGGCTGATCACACCTCCCCTCTGGAACTTCGAAAGGGTCCTTCACAACCTTGGTGCAAATCAAGAAGTTCCCCGACATACCCGTCTCCACTCGAGAGGAATCACGAGGGTCCCGCCCACATCCAGAGGAGCCCCGTTTCCGCCTCGTAGCTCGAGATGAGGGATCCTTTCCCTGCTTCGTCGGGAAAGAGTTCCCGGCATTCCCGTCGCATCTCAAGAGGAGGCCCTCTGAAGAGGAACGGCGAGAGGAACTCCAGGGTCGTGCCACCATTCCAAGAGTCCACCAGAAGTCTCAGTCCATTCCAGAGGATCCTCTTTTCCCTTCACCGGCTCGTCTTTCACGCCGAGGATCGACTCACACCAAGGTGGCACATGGCACAGCCCTGTGGGAAAGCCTCGTGGGAAAGCCTCGAGGGAGAGCCTCGAGGGAAAGCCACAGATCCCTTGATCCACGTGACAGGAAGCGTGACACTACTGCTGCAGCTCGGGAGGAAAGCGCACGTGCATGCCCCCACTCGAGACGAGGCCTGACTCCCCTGGGGAGACTCAGAAGCACCCCAAGATCCATGGCAACACTGGAGAGGAATCCTCAGCTTCCGGCCCCGACTCCACACAAGGACTGAGGCCCCGGCATGGACGGGAGAGGAATCCCGAGAGGTCCCCTAGCAACTCGCATGGGGACTGGCCTTTCCTGAGGCCACCAGAGCGGGTCCCTGAGGTCCCCGTCGTAACTCGAGAAGACCTGCCGCAACTCGAGAAAATCCAGGAGGTTCTCCCCTCCAGGCGAGATGAGGCCCATTTCCGCTGAGGCGTCTCGAGGCTGATCACACCTCCCCTCTGGAACTTCGAAAGGGTCATTCACACCCTTGGTGCAAATCAAGAAGTTCCCCGACCTAGCCGTCTCCACTCGAGAGGAATCACGAGGGTCTCACCCACATCCAGAGGAGCCCCGTTTCCGCCTCGTAGCTCGAGATGAGGGATCCTTTCCCTGCTCCGTCGGGAAAGAGTTCCCGGCGTTCCCGTCGCATCTCAAGAGGAGGCCCTCTCAACATGAACGGCGAGAGGACCTCCAGGGTCGTGCCACCATTCCAAGAGTCCCCCAGATGTCTCAGTCCATTCCAGAGGAACCTCTTTTCCCTTCACCGGCTCGTCTTTCACGCCGAGGATCGACTCACACCAAGGTGGCACGTGGCACAGCCCTGTGGGAAAGCCTCGTGGGAAAGCCTCGAGGGACAGCCTCGAGGGAAAGCCACAGATCCCTTGATCCACGTGACAGGAAGCGTGACACTACTGCTGCAGCTCGGGAGGAAAGCGCACGTGCATGCCCCCACTCGAGACGAGGCCTGACTCCCCTGGGGAGACTCAGAAGCACCCCAAGATCCATGGCAACACTGGAGAGGAATCCTCAGGTTCGGCCCCGACTCCACACAAGGACTGAGGCCCCGGCATGGACGGGAGAGGAATCCCGAGAGGTCCCCTAGCAACTCGCATGGGGACTGGCCTTTCCTGAGGCCACCAGAGCGGGTCCCTGAGGTCCCCGTCGTAACTCGAGAAGACCTGCCGCAACTCGAGAAAATCCAGGAGGTTCTCCCCTCCAGGCGAGATGAGGCCCATTTCCGCTGAGGCGTCTCGAGGCTGATCACACCTCACCTCTGGAACTTCTAAAGGCTCCTTCACACCCTTGGTGCGAATCAAGAAGTTCCCCGACATACCCGTCTCCACTCGAGAGGAATCACGCGGGTCCCGCCCACATCCAGAGGAGCCCCGTTTCCGCCTCGTAGCTCGAGATGAGGGATCCTTTCCCTGCTTCGTCGGGAAAGAGTTCCCGGCGTTCCCGTCGCATCTCAAGAGGAGGCCCTCTCAACAGGAACGGCGAGAGGAACTCCAGGGTCGTGCCACCATTCCAAGAGTCCCCCAGATGTCTCAGTCCATTCCAGAGGAACCTCTTTTCCCTTCACCGGCTCGTCTTTCACGCCGAGGATCGACTCACACCAAGGTGGCACGTGGCACAGCCCTGTGGGAAAGCCTCGTGGGAAAGCCTCGAGGGACAGCCTCGAGGGAAAGCCACAGATCCCTTGATCCACGTGACAGGAAGCGTGACACTACTGCTGCAGCTCGGGAGGAAAGCGCACGTGCATGCCCCCACTCGAGACGAGGCCTGACTCCCCTGGGGAGACTCAGAAGCACCCCAAGATCCATGGCAACACTGGAGAGGAATCCTCAGGTTCCGGCCCCGACTCCACACAAGGACTGAGGCCCCGGCATGGACGGGAGAGGAATGCCGAGAGGTCCCCTAGCAACTCGCATGGGGACTGGCCTTTCCTGAGGCCACCAGAGCGGGTCCCTGAGGTCCCCGTCGTAACTCGAGAAGACCTGCCGCAACTGGAGAAAATCCAGGAGGTTTTCCCCTCCAGGCGAGATGAGGCCCATTTCCGCTGAGGCGTCTCGAGGCTGATCACACCTCACCTCTGGAACTTCGAAAGGGTCCTTCACACCCTTGGTGCAAATCAAGAAGTTCCCCGACCTAGCCGTCTCCACTTGAGAGGAATCACGAGGGTCCCGCCCACATCCAGAGGAGCCCCGTTTCCGCCTCGTAGCTCGAGATGAGGGATCCTTTCCCTGCTTCGTCGGGAAAGAGTTCCCGGCGTTCCCGTCGCATCTCAAGAGGAGGCCCTCTCAACAGGAACGGCGAGAGGAACTCCAGGGTCGTGCCACCATTCCAAGAGTCCCCCAGATGTCTCAGTCCATTCCAGAGGAACCTCTTTTCCCTTCACCGGCTCGTCTTTCACGCCGAGGATCGACTCACACCAAGGTGGCACGTGGCACAGCCCTGTGGGAAAGCCTCGTGGGAAAGCCTCGAGGGACAGCCTCGAGGGAAAGCCACAGATCCCTTGATCCACGTGACAGGAAGCGTGACACTACTGCTGCAGCTCGGGAGGCAAGCGCACGTGCATGCCCCCACTCGAGACGAGGCCTGACTCCCCTGGGGAGACTCAGAAGCACCCCAAGATCCATGGCAACACTGGAGAGGAATCCTCAGGTTCCGGCCCCGACTCCACACAAGGACTGAGGCCCCGGCATGGACGGGAGAGGAATGCCGAGAGGTCCCCTAGCAACTCGCATGGGGACTGGCCTTTCCTGAGGCCACCAGAGCGGGTCCCTGAGGTCCCCGTCGTAACTCGAGAAGACCTGCCGCAACTCGAGAAAATCCAGGAGGTTCTCCCATCCAGGCGAGATGAGGCCCATTTCCGCTGAGGCGTCTCGAGGCTGATCACACCTCCCCTCTGGAACTTCGAAAGGGTCCTTCACACCCTTGGTGCAAATCAAGAAGTTCCCCGACATACCCGTCTCCACTCGAGAGGAATCACGCGGGTCCCGCCCACATCCAGAGGAGCCCCGTTTCCGCCTCGTAGCTCGAGATGAGGGATCCTTTCCCTGCTTCGTCGGGAAAGAGTTCCCGGCGTTCCCGTCGCATCTCAAGAGGAGGCCCTCTCAACAGGAACGGCGAGAGGAACTCCAGGGTCGTGCCACCATTCCAAGAGACCCCAGATGTCTCAGTCCATTCCAGAGGAACCTCTTTTCCCTTCACCGGCTCGTCTTTCACGCCGAGGATCGACTCACACCAAGGTGGCACGTGGCACAGCCCTGTGGGAAAGCCTCGTGGGAAAGCCTCGAGGGACAGCCTCGAGGGAAAGCCACAGATCCCTTGATCCACGTGACAGAAAGCGTGACACTACTGCTGCAGCTCGGGAGGAAAGCGCACGTGCATGCCCCCACTCGAGACGAGGCCTGACTCCCCTGGGGAGACTCAGAAGCACCCCAAGATCCATGGCAACACTGGAGAGGAATCCTCAGGTTCCGGCCCCGACTCCACACAAGGACTGAGGCCCCGGCATGGACGGGAGAGGCATCCCGAGAGGTCCCCTAGCAACTCGCATGGGGACTGGCCTTTCCTGAGGCCACCAGAGCGGGTCCCTGAGGTCCCCGTCGTAACTCGAGAAGACCTGCCGCAACTCGAGAAAATCCAGGAGGTTCTCCCCTCCAGGCGAGATGAGGCCCATTTCCGCTGAGGCGTCTCGAGGCTGATCACACCTCCCCTCTGGAACTTCGAAAGGGTCCTTCACACCCTTGGTGCAAATCAGGAAGTTCCCCGACATAGCCGTCTCCACTCGAGAGGAATCACGAGGGTCCCGCCCACATCCAGAGGAGGCCCGTTTCCGCCTCGTAGCTCGAGATGAGGGATCCTTTCCCTGCTTCTTCGGGAAAGAGTTCCCGGCGTTCCCGTCGCATCTCAAGAGGAGGCCCTCTCAACAGGAACGGCGAGAGGAACTCCAGGGTCGTGCCACCATTCCAAGAGTCCCCCAGATGTCTCAGTCCATTCCAGAGGAACCTCTTTTCCCTTCACCGGCTCGTCTTTCACGCCGAGGATCGACTCACACCAAGGTGGCACGTGGCACAGCCCTGTGGGAAAGCCTCGTGGGAAAGCCTCGAGGGACAGCCTCGAGGGAAAGCCACAGATCCCTTGATCCACGTGACAGGAAGCATGACACTACTGCTGCAGCTCGGGAGGAAAGTGCACGTGCATGCCCCCACACGAGACGAGGCCTGACTCCCCTGGGGAGACTCAGAAGCACCCCAATATCCATGGCAACACTGGAGAGGAATCCTCAGGTTCCGGCCCCGACTCCACACAAGGACTGAGGCCCCGGCATGGACGGGAGAGGAATCCCGAGAGGTCCCCTAGCAACTCGAATGGGGACTGGCCTTTCCTGAGGCAACGAGAGCGGGTCCCTGAGGTCCCCGTCGTAACTCGAGAAGACCTGCCGCAAGTCGAGAAAATCCAGGAGGTTCTCCCCTCCAGGCGAGATGAGGCCCATTTCCGCTGACGCGTCTCGAGGCTGATCACACCTCACCTCTGGAACTTCGAAAGGCTCCTTCACACCCTTGGTGCAAATCAAGAAGTTCCCCGACATACCCGTCTCCACTCGAGAGGAATCACGAGGGTCTCGCCCACATCCAGAGGAGCCCCGTATCCGCCTCGTAGCTCGAGATGAGGGATCCTTTCCCTGCTTCCTCCGGAAAAGTTCCGGGCGTTCCCGTCGCATCTCAAGAGGAGGCCCTCTCAACAGGAACGGCGAGAGGAACTCCAGGGTCGTACCACCATTCCAAGAGTCCGCCAGATGTCTCAGTCCATTCCAGAGGAACCTCTTTTCCCTTCACCGGCTCGTCTTTCACGCCGAGGATCGACTCACACCAAGGTGGCACGTGGCACAGCCCTGTGGGAAAGCCTCGTGGGAAAGCCTCGAGGGACAGCCTCGAGGGAAACCACAGATCCCTTGATCCACGTGACAGAAAGCGTGACACTACTGCTGCAGCTCGGGAGGAAAGCGCACGTGCATGCCCCCACTCGAGACGAGGCCTGACTCCCCTGGGGAGACTCAGAAGCACCCCAAGATCCATGGCAACACTGGAGACGAATCCTCAGGTTCGGCCCCGACTCCACACAAGGACTGAGGCCCCGGCATGGACGGGAGAGGAATCCCGAGAGGTCCCCTAGCAACTCGCATGGGGACTGGCCTTTCCTGAGGCCACCAGAGCGGGTCCCTGAGGTCCCCGTCGTAACTCGAGAAGACCTGCCGCAACTCGAGAAAATCCAGGAGGTTCTCCCCTCCAGGCGAGATGAGGCCCATTTCCGCTGAGGCGTCTCGAGGCTGATCACACCTCACCTCTGGAACTTCTAAAGGCTCCTTCACACCCTTGGTGCGAATCAAGAAGTTCCCCGACATACCCGTCTCCACTCGAGAGGAATCACGCGGGTCCCGCCCACATCCAGAGGAGCCCCGTTTCCGCCTCGTAGCTCGAGATGAGGGATCCTTTCCCTGCTTCGTCGGGAAAGAGTTCCCGGCGTTCCCGTCGCATCTCAAGAGGAGGCCCTCTCAACAGGAACGGCGAGAGGAACTCCAGGGTCGTGCCACCATTCCAAGAGTCCCCCAGATGTCTCAGTCCATTCCAGAGGAACCTCTTTTCCCTTCACCGGCTCGTCTTTCACGCCGAGGATCGACTCACACCAAGGTGGCACGTGGCACAGCCCTGTGGGAAAGCCTCGTGGGAAAGCCTCGAGGGACAGCCTCGAGGGAAAGCCACAGATCCCTTGATCCACGTGACAGGAAGCGTGACACTACTGCTGCAGCTCGGGAGGAAAGCGCACGTGCATGCCCCCACTCGAGACGAGGCCTGACTCCCCTGGGGAGACTCAGAAGCACCCCAAGATCCATGGCAACACTGGAGAGGAATCCTCAGGTTCCGGCCCCGACTCCACACAAGGACTGAGGCCCCGGCATGGACGGGAGAGGAATGCCGAGAGGTCCCCTAGCAACTCGCATGGGGACTGGCCTTTCCTGAGGCCACCAGAGCGGGTCCCTGAGGTCCCCGTCGTAACTCGAGAAGACCTGCCGCAACTGGAGAAAATCCAGGAGGTTTTCCCCTCCAGGCGAGATGAGGCCCATTTCCGCTGAGGCGTCTCGAGGCTGATCACACCTCACCTCTGGAACTTCGAAAGGGTCCTTCACACCCTTGGTGCAAATCAAGAAGTTCCCCGACCTAGCCGTCTCCACTTGAGAGGAATCACGAGGGTCCCGCCCACATCCAGAGGAGCCCCGTTTCCGCCTCGTAGCTCGAGATGAGGGATCCTTTCCCTGCTTCGTCGGGAAAGAGTTCCCGGCGTTCCCGTCGCATCTCAAGAGGAGGCCCTCTCAACAGGAACGGCGAGAGGAACTCCAGGGTCGTGCCACCATTCCAAGAGTCCCCCAGATGTCTCAGTCCATTCCAGAGGAACCTCTTTTCCCTTCACCGGCTCGTCTTTCACGCCGAGGATCGACTCACACCAAGGTGGCACGTGGCACAGCCCTGTGGGAAAGCCTCGTGGGAAAGCCTCGAGGGACAGCCTCGAGGGAAAGCCACAGATCCCTTGATCCACGTGACAGGAAGCGTGACACTACTGCTGCAGCTCGGGAGGCAAGCGCACGTGCATGCCCCCACTCGAGACGAGGCCTGACTCCCCTGGGGAGACTCAGAAGCACCCCAAGATCCATGGCAACACTGGAGAGGAATCCTCAGGTTCCGGCCCCGACTCCACACAAGGACTGAGGCCCCGGCATGGACGGGAGAGGAATGCCGAGAGGTCCCCTAGCAACTCGCATGGGGACTGGCCTTTCCTGAGGCCACCAGAGCGGGTCCCTGAGGTCCCCGTCGTAACTCGAGAAGACCTGCCGCAACTCGAGAAAATCCAGGAGGTTCTCCCATCCAGGCGAGATGAGGCCCATTTCCGCTGAGGCGTCTCGAGGCTGATCACACCTCCCCTCTGGAACTTCGAAAGGGTCCTTCACACCCTTGGTGCAAATCAAGAAGTTCCCCGACATACCCGTCTCCACTCGAGAGGAATCACGCGGGTCCCGCCCACATCCAGAGGAGCCCCGTTTCCGCCTCGTAGCTCGAGATGAGGGATCCTTTCCCTGCTTCGTCGGGAAAGAGTTCCCGGCGTTCCCGTCGCATCTCAAGAGGAGGCCCTCTCAACAGGAACGGCGAGAGGAACTCCAGGGTCGTGCCACCATTCCAAGAGACCCCAGATGTCTCAGTCCATTCCAGAGGAACCTCTTTTCCCTTCACCGGCTCGTCTTTCACGCCGAGGATCGACTCACACCAAGGTGGCACGTGGCACAGCCCTGTGGGAAAGCCTCGTGGGAAAGCCTCGAGGGACAGCCTCGAGGGAAAGCCACAGATCCCTTGATCCACGTGACAGAAAGCGTGACACTACTGCTGCAGCTCGGGAGGAAAGCGCACGTGCATGCCCCCACTCGAGACGAGGCCTGACTCCCCTGGGGAGACTCAGAAGCACCCCAAGATCCATGGCAACACTGGAGAGGAATCCTCAGGTTCCGGCCCCGACTCCACACAAGGACTGAGGCCCCGGCATGGACGGGAGAGGCATCCCGAGAGGTCCCCTAGCAACTCGCATGGGGACTGGCCTTTCCTGAGGCCACCAGAGCGGGTCCCTGAGGTCCCCGTCGTAACTCGAGAAGACCTGCCGCAACTCGAGAAAATCCAGGAGGTTCTCCCCTCCAGGCGAGATGAGGCCCATTTCCGCTGAGGCGTCTCGAGGCTGATCACACCTCCCCTCTGGAACTTCGAAAGGGTCCTTCACACCCTTGGTGCAAATCAGGAAGTTCCCCGACATAGCCGTCTCCACTCGAGAGGAATCACGAGGGTCCCGCCCACATCCAGAGGAGGCCCGTTTCCGCCTCGTAGCTCGAGATGAGGGATCCTTTCCCTGCTTCTTCGGGAAAGAGTTCCCGGCGTTCCCGTCGCATCTCAAGAGGAGGCCCTCTCAACAGGAACGGCGAGAGGAACTCCAGGGTCGTGCCACCATTCCAAGAGTCCCCCAGATGTCTCAGTCCATTCCAGAGGAACCTCTTTTCCCTTCACCGGCTCGTCTTTCACGCCGAGGATCGACTCACACCAAGGTGGCACGTGGCACAGCCCTGTGGGAAAGCCTCGTGGGAAAGCCTCGAGGGACAGCCTCGAGGGAAAGCCACAGATCCCTTGATCCACGTGACAGGAAGCATGACACTACTGCTGCAGCTCGGGAGGAAAGTGCACGTGCATGCCCCCACACGAGACGAGGCCTGACTCCCCTGGGGAGACTCAGAAGCACCCCAATATCCATGGCAACACTGGAGAGGAATCCTCAGGTTCCGGCCCCGACTCCACACAAGGACTGAGGCCCCGGCATGGACGGGAGAGGAATCCCGAGAGGTCCCCTAGCAACTCGAATGGGGACTGGCCTTTCCTGAGGCAACGAGAGCGGGTCCCTGAGGTCCCCGTCGTAACTCGAGAAGACCTGCCGCAAGTCGAGAAAATCCAGGAGGTTCTCCCCTCCAGGCGAGATGAGGCCCATTTCCGCTGACGCGTCTCGAGGCTGATCACACCTCACCTCTGGAACTTCGAAAGGCTCCTTCACACCCTTGGTGCAAATCAAGAAGTTCCCCGACATACCCGTCTCCACTCGAGAGGAATCACGAGGGTCTCGCCCACATCCAGAGGAGCCCCGTATCCGCCTCGTAGCTCGAGATGAGGGATCCTTTCCCTGCTTCCTCCGGAAAAGTTCCGGGCGTTCCCGTCGCATCTCAAGAGGAGGCCCTCTCAACAGGAACGGCGAGAGGAACTCCAGGGTCGTACCACCATTCCAAGAGTCCGCCAGATGTCTCAGTCCATTCCAGAGGAACCTCTTTTCCCTTCACCGGCTCGTCTTTCACGCCGAGGATCGACTCACACCAAGGTGGCACGTGGCACAGCCCTGTGGGAAAGCCTCGTGGGAAAGCCTCGAGCGAAAGCCTCGAGGGAAACCACAGATCCCTTGATCCACGTGACAGAAAGCGTGACACTACTGCTGCAGCTCGGGAGGAAAGCGCACGTGCATGCCCCCACTCGAGACGAGGCCTGACTCCCCTGGGGAGACTCAGAAGCACCCCAAGATCCATGGCAACACTGGAGACGAATCCTCAGGTTCCGGCCCCGACTCCACACAAGGACTGAGGCCCCGGCATGGACGGGAGAGGAATCCCGAGAGGTCCCCTAGCAACTCGCATGGGGACTGGCCTTTCCTGAGGCCACCAGAGCGGGTCCCTGAGGTCCCCGTCGTAACTCGAGAAGACCTGCCGCAACTCGAGAAAATCCAGGAGGTTCTCCCCTCCAGGCGAGATGAGGCCCATTTCCGCTGAGGCGTCTCGAGGCTGATCACACCTCCCCTCTGGAACTTCGAAAGGGTCCTTCACACCCTTGGTGCAAATCAAGAAGTTCCCCGACCTAGCCGTCTCCACTCGAGAGGAATCACGCGGGTCCCGCCCACATCCAGAGGAGCCCCGTTTCCGCCTCGTAGCTCGAGATGAGGGATCCTTTCCCTGCTTCGTCGGGAAAGAGTTCCCGGCGTTCCCGTCGCATCTCAAGAGGAGGCCCTCTCAACAGGAACGGCGAGAGGAACTCCAGGGTCGTGCCACCATTCCAAGAGTCCCCCAGATGTCTCAGTCCATTCCAGAGGAACCTCTTTTCCCTTCACCGGCTCGTCTTTCAGGCCGAGGATCGACTCACACCAAGGTGGCACGTGGCACAGCCCTGTGGGAAAGCCTCGTGGGAAAGCCTCGGGGGACAGCCTCGAGGGAAAGCCACAGATCCCTTGATCCACGTGACAGGAAGCGTGACACTACTGCTGCAGCTCGGGAGGAAAGCGCACGTGCATGCCCCAACTCGAGACGAGGCCTGACTCCCCTGGGGAGACTCAGAAGCACCCCAAGATCCATGGCAACACTGGAGAGGAATCCTCAGGTTCCGGCCCCGACTCCACACAAGGACTGAAGCCCCGGCATGGACGGGAGAGGAATCCCGAGAGGTCCCCTAGCAACTCGCATGGGGACTGGCCTTTCCTGAGGCCACCAGAGCGGGTCCCTGAGGTCCCCGTCGTAACTCGAGAAGACCTGCCGCAACTCGAGAAAATCCAGGAGGTTCTCCCCTCCAGGCGAGATGAGGCCCATTTCCGCTGAGGCGTCTCGAGGCTGATCACACCTCCCCTCTGGAACTTCGAAAGGCTCCTTCACACCCTTGGTGCAAATCAAGAAGTTCCCCGACCTAGCCGTCTCCACTCGAGAGGAATCACGAGGGTCCCGCCCACATCCAGAGGAGCCCCGTTTCCGCCTCGTAGCTCGAGATGAGGGATCCTTTCCCTGCTTCGTCGGGAAAGAGTTCCCGGCGTTCCCGTCGCATCTCAAGAGGAGGCCCTCTCAACAGGAACGGCGAGAGGAACTCCAGGGTCGTGCCACCATTCCAAGAGTCCCCCAGATGTCTCAGTCCATTCCAGAGGAACCTCTTTTCCCTTCACCGGCTCGTCTTTCACGCCGAGGATCGACTCACACCAAGGTGGCACGTGGCACAGCCCTGTGGGAAAGCCTCGTGTGAAAGCCTCGAGGGACAGCCTCGAGGGAAAGCCACAGATCCCTTGATCCACGTGACAGGAAGCGTGACACTACTGCTGCAGCTCGGGAGGAAAGCGCACGTGCATGCCCCCACTCGAGACGAGGCCTGACTCCCCTGGGGAGACTCAGAAGCACCCCAAGATCCATGGCAACACTGGAGAGGAATCCTCAGGTTCCGGCCCCGACTGCACACAAGGACTGAGGCCCCGGCATGGACGGGAGAGGCATCCCGAGAGGTCCCCTAGCAACTCGCATGGGGACTGGCCTTTGCTGAGGCCACCAGAGCGGGTCCCTGAGGTCCCCGTCGTAACTCGAGAAGACCTGCCGCAACTCGAGAAAATCCAGGAGGTTCTCCCCTCCAGGCGAGATGAGGCCCATTTCCGCTGAGGCGTCTCGAGGCTGATCACACCTCACCTCTGGAACTTCGAAAGGGTCCTTCACACCCTTGGTGCAAATCAAGAAGTTCCCCGACCTAGCCGTCTCCACTCGAGAGGAATCACGAGGGTCGCGGCCACATCCAGAGGAGGCCCGTTTCCGCCTCGTAGCTCGAGATGAGGGATCCTTTCCCTGCTTCGTCGGGAAAGAGTTCCCGGCGTTCCCGTCGCATCTCAAGAGGTGGCCCTCTCAACAGGAACGGCGAGAGGAAATCCAGGGTCGTGCCACCATTCCAAGAGTCCCCCAGATGTCTCAGTCCATTCCAGAGGAACCTCTTTTCCCTTCACCGGCTCGTCTTTCACGCCGAGGATCGACTCACACCAAGGTGGCACGTGGCACAGCCCTGTGGGAAAGCCTCGTGGGAAAGCCTCGAGGGACAGCCTCGAGGGAAAGCCACAGATCCCTTGATCCACGTGACAGGAAGCGTGACACTACTGCTGCAGCTCGGGAGGAAAGCGCACGTGCATGCCCCCACTCGAGACGAGGCCTGACTCCCCTGGGGAGACTCAGAAGCACCCCAAGATCCATGGCAACACTGGAGAGGAATCCTCAGGTTCCGGCCCCGACTCCACACAAGGACTGAGGCCCCGGCATGGACGGGAGAGGAATCCCGAGAGGTCCCCTAGCAACTCGCATGGGGCTGGCCTTTCCTGAGGCCACCAGAGCGGGTCCCTGAGGTCCCCGTCGGAACACGAGAAGACCTGCCGCAACTCGAGAAAATCCAGGAGGTTCTCCCCTCCAGGCGAGATGAGGCCCATTTCCGCTGAGGCGTCTCGAGGCTGATCACACCTCACCTCTGGAACTTCGAAAGGGTCCTTCACACCCTTGGTGCAAATCAAGAAGTTCCCCGACATACCCGTCTCCACTCGAGAGGAATCACGAGGGTCCCGCCCACATCCAGAGGAACCCGGTTTCCGCCTCGTAGCTCGAGATGAGGGATCCTTTCCCTGCTTCGTCGGGAAACAGTTCCCGGCGTTCCCGTCGCATCTCAAGAGGAGGCCCTCTCAACAGGAAGGGCGAGAGGAACTCCAGGGTCGTGTCACCATTCCAAGAGTACCCCAGATGTCTCAGTCCATTCCAGAGGAACCTCTTTTCCCTTCACCGGCTAGTCTTTCACGCCGAGGATCGACTCACACCAAGGTGGCACGTGGCACAGCCCTGTGGGAAAGCCTCGTGGGAAAGCCTCGAGGGACAGCCTCGAGGGAAAGCCACAGATCCCTTGATCCACGTGACAGGAAGCGTGACACTACTGCTGCAGCTCGGGAGGAAAGCGCACGTGCATGCCCCCACTCGAGACGAGGCCTGACTCCCCTGGGGAGACTCAGAAGCACCCCAAGATCCATGGCAACACTGGAGAGGAATCCTCAGGTTCCGGCCCCGACTCCACACAAGGACTGAGGCCTCGGCATGGACGGGAGAGGAATCCCGAGAGGTCCCCTAGCAACTCGCATGGGGACTGGCATTTCCTGAGGCCACCAGAGCGGGTCCCTGAGGTCCCCGTCGTAACTCGAGAAGACCTGCCGCAACTCGAGAAAATCCAGGAGGTTCTCCCCTCCAGGTGAGATGAGGCCCATTTCCGCTGAGGCGTCTCGAGGCTGATCACACCTCACCTCTGGAACTTCGAAAGGATCCTTCACACCCTTGGTGCAAATCAAGAAGTTCCCCGACCTAGCCGTCTCCACTCGAGAGGAATCACGAGAGTCCCGCCCACATCCAGAGGAGCCCCGTTTCCGCCTCGTAGCTCGAGATGAGGGATCCTTTCCCTGCTTCGTCGGGAAAGAGTTCCCGGCGTTCCCGTCGCATCTCAAGAGGAGGCCCTCTCAACAGGAACGGCGAGAGGAACTCCAGGGTCGTGCCACCATTCCAATAGTCCCCCAGATGTCTCAGTCCATTCCAGAGGAACCTCTTTTCCCTTCACCGGCTCGTCTTTCACGCCGAGGATCGACTCACACCAAGGTGGCACGTGGCACAGCCCTGTGGGAAAGCCTCGTGGGAAAGCCTCGAGGGACAGCCTCGAGGGAAAGCCACAGATCCCTTGATCCACGTGACAGGAAGCGTGACACTACTGCTGCAGCTCGGGAGGAAAGCGCACGTGCATGCCCCCACTCGAGACGAGGCCTGACTCCCCTGGGGAGACTCAGAAGCACCCCAAGATCCATGGCAACACTGGAGAGGAATCCTCAGGTTCCGGCCCCGACTCCACACAAGGACTGAGGCCCCGGCATGGACGGGAGAGGAATCCCGAGAGGTCCCCTAGCAACTCGCATGGGGACTGGCCTTTCCTGAGGCCACCAGAGCGGGTCCCTGAGGTCCCCGTCGTAACTCGAGAAGACCTGCCGCAACTCGAGAAAATCCAGGAGGTTCTCCCCTCCAGGCGAGATGAGGCCCATTTCCGCTGAGGCGTCTCGAGGGTGATCACACCTCACCTCTGGAACTTCGAAAGGGTCCTTCACACCCTTGGTGCAAATCAAGAAGTTCCCCGACATACCCGTCTCCACTCGAGAGGAATCACGAGGGTCCCGCCCACATCCAGAGGAGCCCCGTTTCCGCCTCGTAGCTCGAGATGAGGGATCCTTTCCCTGCTTCGTCGGGAAAGAGTTCCCGACGTTCCCGTCGCATCTCAAGAGGAGGCCCTCTCAACAGGAACGGCGAGAGGGACTCCAAGGTCGTGCCACCATTCCAAGAGTCCCCCAGATGTCTCAGTCCATTCCAGAGGAACCTCTTTTCCCTTCACCGGCTCGTCTTTCACGCCGAGGATCGACTCACACCAAGGTGGCACGTGGCACAGCCCTGTGGGAAAGCCTCGTGGGAAAGCCTCGAGGGACAGCCTCGAGGCAAAGCCACAGATCCCTTGATCCACGTGACAGGAAGCGTGACACTACTGCTGCAGCTCGGGAGGAAACCGCACGTGCATGCCCCCACCCGAGACGAGGCCTGACTCCCCTGGGGAGACTCAGAAGCACCCCAAGATCCATGGCAACACTGGAGAGGAATCCTCAGGTTCCGGCCCCGACTCCACACAAGGACTGAGGCCCCGGCATGGACGGGAGAGGAATCCCGAGAGGTCCCCTAGCAACTCGCATCGGGACTGGCCTTTCCTGAGGCCACAAGAGCGGGTCCCTGAGGTCCCCGTCGTAACTCGAGAAGACGTGCCGCAACTCGAGAATATCCAGGAGGTTCTCCCCTCCAGGCGAGATGAGGCCCATTTCCGATGAGGCGTCTCGAGGCTGATCACACCTCACCTCTGGAAGTTCGAAAGGGTCCTTCACACCCTTGGTGCAAATCAAGAAGTTCCCCGACCTAGCCGTCTCCACTCGAGAGGAATCACGAGGGTCCCGCCCACATCCAGAGGAGCCCCGTTTACGCCTCGTAGCTCGAGATGAGGGATCCTATCCCTGCTTCGTCGGGAAAGAGTTCCCGGCGTTCCCGTCGCATCTCAAGAGGAGGCCCTCTCAACAGGAACGGCGAGAGGAACTCCAGGGTCGTGCCACCATTCCAAGAGTCCCCCAGATGTCTCAGTCCATTCCAGAGGAACCTCTTTTCCCTTCACCGGCTCGTCTTTCACGCCGAGGATCGACTCACACCAAGGTGGCACGTGGCACAGCCCTGTGGGAAAGCCTCGTGGGAAAGCCTCGAGGGACAGCCTCGAGGGAAAGCCACAGATCCCTTGATCCACGTGACAGGAAGCGTGACACTACTGCTGCAGCTCGGGAGGAAAGCGCACGTGCATGCCCCCACTCGAGACGAGGCCTGACTCCCCTGGGGAGACTCAGAAGCACCCCAAGATCCATGGCAACACTGGAGAGGAATCCTCAGGTTCCGGCCCCGACTCCACACAAGGACTGAGGCCCCGGCATGGACGGGAGAGGAATCCCGAGAGGTCCCCTAGCAACTCGCATGGGGACTGGCCTTTCCTGAGGCCACCAGAGCGGGTCCCTGAGGTCCCCGTCGTAACTCGAGAAGACCTGCCGCAACTCGAGAAAATCCAGGAGGTTCTCCCCTCCAGGCGAGATGAGGCCCATTTCCGCTGAGGCGTCTCGAGGGTGATCACACCTCACCTCTGGAACTTTGAAAGGGTCCTTCACACCCTTGGTGCAAATCAAGAAGTTCCCCGACCTAGCCGTCTCCACTCGAGAGGAACCACGAGGGTCGCGCCCACATCCAGAGGAGGCCCGTTTCCGCCTCGTAGCTCGAGATGAGGGATCCTTTCCCTGCTTCGTCGGGAAAGAGTTCCCGGCGTTCCCGTCGCATCTCAAGAGGAGGCCCTCTCAACAGGAACGGCGAGAGGAACTCCAGGGTCGTGCCACCATTCCAAGAGTCCCCCAGATGTCTCAGTCCATTCCAGAGGAACCTCTTTTCCCTTCACTGGCTCGTCTTTCACGCCGAGGATCGACTCACACCAAGGTGGCACGTGGCACAGCCCTGTGAGAAAGCCTCGTGGGAAAGCCTCGAGGGACAGCCTCGAGGGAAAGCCACAGATCCCTTGATCCACGTGACAGGAAGCGTGACACTACTGCTGCAGCTCGGGAGGAAAGCGCACGTGCATGCCCCCACTCGAGACGAGGCCTGACTCCCCTGGGGAGACTCAGAAGCACCCCAAGATCCATGGCAACACTGGAGAGGAATCCTCAGGTTCCGGCCCCGACTCCACACAAGGACTGAGGCCCCGGCATGGACGGGAGTGGAATCCCGAGAGGTCCCCTAGCAACTCGCATGGGGACTGGCCTTTCCTGAGGCCACCAGAGCGGGTCCCTGAGGTCCCCGTCGTAACTCGAGAAGACCTGCCGCAACTCGAGAAAATCCAGGAGGTTCTCCCCTCCAGGCGAGATGAGCCCCATTTCCGCTGAGGCGTCTCGAGGCTGATCACACCTCACCTCTGGAACTTCGAAAGGGTCCTTCACACCCTTGGTGCAAATCAAGAAGTTCCCCGACCTAGCCGTCTCCACTCGAGAGGAATCACGAGAGTCCCGCCCACATCCAGAGAAGCCCCGTTTCCGCCTCGTAGCTCGAGATGAGGGATCCTTTCCCTGCTTCGTCGGGAAAGAGTTCCCGGCGTTCCCGTCGCATCTCAAGAGGAGGCCCTCTCAACAGGAACGGCGAGGGGAACTCCAGGGTCGTGCCACCATTCCAAGAGTCCCCCAGATATCTCAGTCCATTCCAGAGGAACCTCTTTTCCCTTCACCGGCTCGTCTTTCACGCCGAGGATCGACTCACACCAAGGTGGCACGTGGCACAGCCCTGTGGGAAAGCCTCGTGGGAAAGCCTCGAGGGACAGCCTCGAGGGAAAGCCACAGATCCCTTGATCCACGTGACAGGAAGCGTGACACTACTGCTGCAGCTCGGGAGGAAAGCGCACGTGCATGCCCCCACTCGAGACGAGGCCTGACTCCCCTGGGGAGACTCAGAAGCACCCCAAGATCCATGGCAACACTGGAGAGGAATCCTCAGGTTCCGGCCCCGACTCCACACAAGGACTGAGGCCCCGGCATGGACGGGAGAGGAATCCCGAGAGGTCCCCTAGCAACTCGCATGGGGACTGGCCTTTCCTGAGGCCACCAGAGCGGGTCCCTGAGGTCCCCGTCGTAACTCGAGAAGACCTGCCGCAACTCGAGAAAATCCAGGAGGTTCTCCCCTCCAGGCGAGATGAGGCCCATTTCCGCTGACGCGTCTCGAGGCTGATCACACCTCACCTCTGGAACTTCGAAAGGCTCCTTCACACCCTTGGTGCAAATCAAGAAGTTCCCCGACATACCCGTCTCCACTCGAGAGGAATCACGAGGGTCTCGCCCACATCCAGAGGAGCCCCGTTTCCGCCTCGTAGCTCGAGATGAGGGATCCTTTCCCTGCTTCGTCGGGAAAGAGTTCCCGGCGTTCCCGTCGCATCTCAAGAGGAGGCCCTCTCAACAGGAACGGCGAGAGGAACTCCAGGGTCGTGCCACCATTCCAAGAGTCCCCCAGATGTCTCAGTCCATTCCAGAGGAACCTCTTTTCCCTTCACCGGCTCGTCTTTCACGCCGAGGATCGACTCACACCAAGGTGGCACGTGGCACAGCCCTGTGGGAAAGCCTCGTGGGAAAGCCTCGAGGGACAGCCTCGAGGGAAAGCCACAGATCCCTTGATCCACGTGACAGGAAGCGTGACACTACTGCTGCAGCTCGGGAGGAAAGCGCACGTGCATGCCCCCACTCGAGACGAGGCCTGACTCCCCTGGGGAGACTCAGAAGCACCCCAAGATCCATGGCAACACTGGAGAGGAATCCTCAGGTTCCGGCCCCGACTCCACACAAGGACTGAGGCCCCGGCATGGACGGGAGAGGAATCCCGAGAGGTCCCCTAGCAACTCGCATGGGGACTGGCCTTTCCTGAGGCCACCAGAGCGGGTCCCTGAGGTCCCCGTCGTAACTCGAGAAGACCTGCCGCAAGTCGAGAAAATCCAGGAGGTTCTCCCCTCCAGGCGAGATGAGGCCCATTTCCGCTGACGCGTCTCGAGGCTGATCACACCTCACCTCTGGAACTTCGAAAGGCTCCTTCACACCCTTGGAGCAAATCAAGAAGTTCCCCGACATACCCGTCTCCACTCGAGAGGAATCACGAGGGTCTCGCCCACATCCAGAGGAGCCCCGTTTCCGCCTCGTAGCTCGAGATGAGGGATCCTTTCCCTGCTTCGTCCGGAAAAGTTCCTGGCATTCCCGTCGCATCTCAAGAGGAGGCCCTCTCAACAGGAACGGCGAGAGGAACTCCAGGGTCGTACCACCATTCCAAGAGTCCCCCAGATGTCTCAGTCCATTCCAGAGGAATGTCTTTTCCCTTCACCGGCTCGTCTTTCACGACGAGGATCGACTCACACCAAGGTGGCACGTGGCACAGCCCTGTGGGAAAGCCTCGTGGGAAAGCCTCGAGGGACAGCCTCGAGGGAAAGACACAGATCCCTTGATCCACGTGACAGGAAGCGTGACACTACTGCTGCAGCTCGGGAGGAAAGCGCAAGTGCATGCCCCCACTCGAGACGAGGCCTGACTCCCCTGGGGAGACTCAGAAGCACCCCAAGATCCCTGGCAACACTGGAGAGGAATCCTCAGGTTCCGGCCCCGACTCCACACAAGGACTGAGGCCCCGGCATGGACGGGAGAGGAATCCCGAGAGGTCCCCAAGAAACTCGCATGGGGACTGGACTTTCCTGAGGCCACCAGAGCGGGTCCCTGAGGTCCCCGTCGTAACTCGAGAAGACCTGCCGCAACTCGAGAAAATCCAGGAGGTTCTCCCCTCCAGGCGAGATGAGGCCCATTTCCACTGAGGCGTCTCGAGGCTGATCACACCTCACCTCTGGAACTTCGAAAGGGTCCTTCACACCCTTGGTGCAAATCAAGAAGTTCCCCGACCTAGCCGTCTCCACTCGAGAGGAATCACGAGGGTCCCGCCCACATCCAGAGGAGCCCCGTTTCCGCCTCGTAGCTCGAGATGAGGGACCTTTCCCTGCTTCGTCGGGAAAGAGTTCCCGGCGTTCCCGTCGCATCTCAAGAGGAGGCCCTCTCAACAGGAACGGCGAGAGGAACTCCAGGGTCGTGCCACCATTCCAAGAGTCCCCCAGATGTCTCAGTCCATTCCAGAGGAACCTCTTTTCCCTTCACCGGCTCGTCTTTCACGCCGAGGATCGACTCACATCAAGGTGGCACCTGGCACAGCCCTGTGGGAAAGCCTCGTGGGAAAGCCTCAAGGGACAGCCTCGAGGGAAAGCCACAGATCCCTTGATCCAGGTGACAGGAAGCGTGACACTACTGCTGCAGCTCGGGAGGAAAGCACACGTGCATGCCCCCACTCGAGACGAGGCCTGACTCCGTTGGGGAGACTCAGAAGCACCCCAAGATCCATGGCAACACTGGAGAGGAATCCTCAGGTTCCGGCCCCGACTCCACACAAGGACTGAGGCCCCGGCATGGACGGGAGAGGAATCCCGAGAGGTCCCCTAGCAACTCGCATGGGGACTGGCCTTTCCTGAGGCCACCAGAGCGGGTCCCTGAGGTTCCCGTCGTAACTCGAGAAGACCTGCCGCAACTCGAGAAAATCCAGGAGGTTCTCCCCTCCAGGCGAGATGAGGCCCATTTCCGCTGAGGCGTCTCGAGGCTGATCACACCTCACCTCTGGAACTTCGAAAGGCTCCTTCACACCCTTGGTGCAAATCAAGAAGTTCCCCGACCTAGCCGTCTCCACTCGAGAGGAACCACGAGGGTCGCGCCCACATCCAGAGGAGGCCCGTTTCCGCCTCGTAGCTCGAGATGAGGGATCCTTTCCCTGCTTCGTCGGGAAAGAGTTCCCGGCGTTCCCGTCGCATCTCAAGAGGAGGCCCTCTCAACAGGAACGGCGAGAGGAACTCCAGGGTCGTGCCACCATTCCAAGAGTCCCCCAGATGTCTCAGTCCATTCCAGAGGAACCTCTTTTCCCTTCACTGGCTCGTCTTTCACGCCGAGGATCGACTCACACCAAGGTGGCACGTGGCACAGCCCTGTGAGAAAGCCTCGTGGGAAAGCCTCGAGGGACAGCCTCGAGGGAAAGCCACAGATCCCTTGATCCACGTGACAGGAAGCGTGACACTACTGCTGCAGCTCGGGAGGAAAGCGCACGTGCATGCCCCCACTCGAGACGAGGCCTGACTCCCCTGGGGAGACTCAGAAGCACCCCAAGATCCATGGCAACACTGGAGAGGAATCCTCAGGTTCCGGCCCCGACTCCACACAAGGACTGAGGCCCCGGCATGGACGGGAGTGGAATCCCGAGAGGTCCCCTAGCAACTCGCATGGGGACTGGCCTTTCCTGAGGCCACCAGAGCGGGTCCCTGAGGTCCCCGTCGTAACTCGAGAAGACCTGCCGCAACTCGAGAAAATCCAGGAGGTTCTCCCCTCCAGGCGAGATGAGCCCCATTTCCGCTGAGGCGTCTCGAGGCTGATCACACCTCACCTCTGGAACTTCGAAAGGGTCCTTCACACCCTTGGTGCAAATCAAGAAGTTCCCCGACCTAGCCGTCTCCACTCGAGAGGAATCACGAGAGTCCCGCCCACATCCAGAGAAGCCCCGTTTCCGCCTCGTAGCTCGAGATGAGGGATCCTTTCCCTGCTTCGTCGGGAAAGAGTTCCCGGCGTTCCCGTCGCATCTCAAGAGGAGGCCCTCTCAACAGGAACGGCGAGAGGAACTCCAGGGTCGTGCCACCATTCCAAGAGTCCCCCAGATGTCTCAGTCCATTCCAGAGGAACCTCTTTTCCCTTCACCGGCTCGTCTTTCACGCCGAGGATCGACTCACACCAAGGTGGCACGTGGCACAGCCCTGTGGGAAAGCCTCGTGGGAAAGCCTCGAGGGACAGCCTCGAGGGAAAGCCACAGATCCCTTGATCCACGTGACAGGAAGCGTGACACTACTGCTGCAGCTCGGGAGGAAAGCGCACGTGCATGCCCCCACTCGAGACGAGGCCTGACTCCCCTGGGGAGACTCAGAAGCACCCCAAGATTCATGGCAACACTGGAGAGGAATCCTCAGGTTCCGGCCCCGACTCCACACAAGGACTGAGGCCCCGGCATGGACGGGAGAGGAATCCCGAGAGGTCCCCTAGCAACTCGCATGGGGACTGGCCTTTCCTGAGGCCACCAGAGCGGGTCCCTGAGGTCCCCGTCGTAACTCGAGAAGACCTGCCGCAACTCGAGAAAATCCAGGAGGTTCTCCCCTCCAGGCGAGATGAGGCCCATTTCCGCTGACGCGTCTCGAGGCTGATCACACCTCACCTCTGGAAATTCGAAAGGCTCCTTCACACCCTTGGTGCAAATCAAGAAGTTCCCCGACATACCCGTCTACACTCGAGAGGAATCACGAGGGTCTCGCCCACATCCAGAGGAGCCCCGTTTCCGCCTCGTAGCTCGAGATGAGGGATCCTTTCCCTGCTTCGTCCGGAAAAGTTCCGGGCGTTCCCGTCGCATCTCAAGAGGAGGCCCTCTCAACAGGAACGGCGAGAGGAACTCCAGGGTCGTACCACCATTCCAAGAGTCCCCCAGATGTCTCAGTCCATTCCAGAGGAATGTCTTTTCCCTTCACCGGCTCGTCTTTCACGACGAGGATCGACTCACACCAAGGTGGCACGTGGCACAGCCCTGTGGGAAAGCCTCGTGGGAAAGCCTCGAGGGACAGCCTCGAGGGAAAGACACAGATCCCTTGATCCACGTGACAGGAAGCGTGACACTACTGCTGCAGCTCGGGAGGAAAGCGCAAGTGCATGCCCCCACTCGAGACGAGGCCTGACTCCCCTGGGGAGACTCAGAAGCACCCCAAGATCCCTGGCAACACTGGAGAGGAATCCTCAGGTTCCGGCCCCGACTCCACACAAGGACTGAGGCCCCGGCATGGACGGGAGAGGAATCCCGAGAGGTCCCCAAGAAACTCGCATGGGGACTGGACTTTCCTGAGGCCACCAGAGCGGGTCCCTGAGGTCCCCGTCGTAACTCGAGAAGACCTGCCGCAACTCGAGAAAATCCAGGAGGTTCTCCCCTCCAGGCGAGATGAGGCCCATTTCCACTGAGGCGTCTCGAGGCTGATCACACCTCACCTCTGGAACTTCGAAAGGGTCCTTCGCACCCTTGGTGCAAATCAGGAAGTTCCCCGACCTAGCCGTCTCCACTCGAGAGGAATCACGAGGGTCCCGCCCACATCCAGAGGAGCCCCGTTTCCGCCTCGTAGCTCGAGATGAGGGACCTTTCCCTGCTTCGTCGGGAAAGAGTTCCCGGCGTTCCCGTCGCATCTCAAGAGGAGGCCCTCTCAACAGGAACGGCGAGAGGAACTCCAGGTTCGTGCCACCATTCCAAGAGTCCCCCAGATGTCTCAGTCCATTCCAGAGGAACCTCTTTTCCCTTCACCGGCTCGTCTTTCACGCCGAGGATCGACTCACATCAAGGTGGCACCTGGCACAGCCCTGTGGGAAAGCCTCGTGGGAAAGCCTCAAGGGACAGCCTCGAGGGAAAGCCACAGATCCCTTGATCCAGGTGACAGGAAGCGTGACACTACTGCTGCAGCTCGGGAGGAAAGCGCACGTGCATGCCCCCACTCGAGACGAGGCCTGACTCCCCTGGGGAGACTCAGAAGCACCCCAAGATCCATGGCAACACTGGAGAGGAATCCTCAGGTTCCGGCCCCGACTCCACACAAGGACTGAGGCCCCGGCATGGACGGGAGAGGAATCCCGAGAGGTCCCCTAGCAACTCGCATGGGGACTGGCCTTTCCTGAGGCCACCAGAGCGGGTCCCTGAGGTTCCCGTCGTAACTCGAGAAGACCTGCCGCAACTCGAGAAAATCCAGGAGGTTCTCCCCTCCAGGCGAGATGAGGCCCATTTCCGCTGAGGCGTCTCGAGGCTGATCACACCTCACCTCTGGAACTTCGAAAGGCTCCTTCACACCCTTGGTGCAAATCAAGAAGTTCCCCGACATACCCGTCTCCACTCGAGAGGAATCACGAGGGTCCCGCCCACATCCAGAGGAGCCCCGTTTCCGCCTCGTAGCTCGAGATGAGGGATCCTTTCCCTGCTTCGTCCGGAAAAGTTCCGGGCGTTCCCGTCGCATCTCAAGAGGAGGCCCTCTCAACAGGAACGGCGAGAGGAACTCCAGGGTCGTACCACCATTCCAAGAGTCCCCCAGATGTCTCAGTCCATTCCAGAGGAATGTCTTTTCCCTTCACCGGCTCGTCTTTCACGACGAGGATCGACTCACACCAAGGTGGCACGTGGCACAGCCCTGTGGGAAAGCCTCGTGGGAAAGCCTCGAGGAACAGCCTCGAGGGAAAGCCACAGATCCCTTGATCCACGTGACAGGAAGCGTGACACTACTGCTGCAGCTCGGGAGGAAAGCGCAAGTGCATGCCCCCACTCGAGACGAGGCCTGACTCCCCTGGGGAGACTCAGAAGCACCCCAAGATCCCTGGCAACACTGGAGAGGAATCCTCAGGTTCCGGCCCCGACTCCACACAAGGACTGAGGCCCCGGCATGGACGGGAGAGGAATCCCGAGAGGTCCCCAAGAAACTCGCATGGGGACTGGACTTTCCTGAGGCCACCAGAGCGGGTCCCTGAGGTCCCCGTCGTAACTCGAGAAGACCTGCCGCAACTCGAGAAAATCCAGGAGGTTCTCCCCTCCAGGCGAGATGAGGCCCATTTCCACTGAGGCGTCTCGAGGCTGATCACACCTCACCTCTGGAACTTCGAAAGGGTCCTTCACACCCTTGGTGCAAATCAAGAAGTTCCCCGACCTAGCCGTCTCCACTCGAGAGGAATCACGAGGGTCCCGCCCACATCCAGAAGAGCCCCGTTTCCGCCTCGTAGCTCGAGATGAGGGACCTTTCCCTGCTTAGTCGGGAAAGAGTTCCCGGCGTTCCCGTCGCATCTCAAGAGGAGGCCCTCTCAACAGGAACGGCGAGAGGAACTCTAGGGTCGTGCCACCATTCCACGAGTCCCCCAGATGTCTCAGTCCATTCCAGAGGAACCTCTTTTCCCTTCACCGGCTCGTCTTTCACGCCGAGGATCGACTCACACCAAGGTGGCACGTGGCACAGCCCTGTGGGAAAGCCTCGTGGGAAAGCCTCGAGGGACAGCCTCGAGGGAAAGCCACAGATCCCTTGATCCACGTGACAGGAAGCGTGACACTACTGCTGCAGCTCGGGAGGAAATCGCACGTGCATGCCCCAACTCGAGACGAGGCCTGACTCCCCTGGGGAGACTCAGAAGCACCCCAAGATCCATGGCAACACTGGAGAGGAATCCTCAGGTTCCGGCCCCGACTCCACACCAGGACTGAGGCCCTGGCATGGACGGGAGAGGAATCCCGAGAGGACCCCTAGCAACTCGAATGGGGATTGGCCTTTCCTGAGGCCACCAGAGCGGGTCCCTGAGGTTCCCGTCGTAACTCGAGAAGACCTGCCGCAACTCGAGAAAATCCAGGAGGTTCTCCCCTCCAGGCGAGATGAGGCCCATTTCCGCTGAGGCGTCTCGAGGCTGATCACACCTCACCTCTGGAAATTCGAAAGGGTCCTTCACACCCTTGGTGCAAATCAAGAAGTTCCCCGACATACCCGTCTCCCATCGAGAGGAATCACGAGGGTCCCGCCCACATCCAGAGGAGCCCCGTTTCCGCCTCGTAGCTCGAGATGAGGGACCTTTCCCTGCTTCGTCGGGAAAGAGTTCCCGGCGTTCCCGTCGCATCTCAAGAGGAGGCCCTCTCAACAGGAACGGCGAGAGGAACTCCAGGGTCGTGCCACCATTCCAAGAGTCCCCCAGATGTCTCAGTCCATTCCAGAGGAACCTCTTTTCCCTTCACCGGCTCGTCTTTCACGCCGAGGATCGACTCACATCAAGGTGGCACCTGGCACAGCCCTGTGGGAAAGCCTCGTGGGAAAGCCTCGAGGGACAGCCTCGAGGGAAAGCCACAGATCCCTTGATCCAGGTGACAGGAAGCGTGACACTACTGCTGCAGCTCGGGAGGAAAGCGCACGTGCATGCCCCCACTCGAGACGAGGACTGACTCCCCTGGGGAGACTCAGAAGCACCCCAAGATCCATGGCAACACTGGAGAGGAATCCTCAGGTTCCGGCCCCGACTCCACACAAGGACTGAGGCCCCGGCATGGACGGGAGAGGAATCCCGAGAGGTCCCCTAGCAACTCGCATGGGGACTGGCCTTTCCTGAGGCCACCAGAGCGGGTCCCTGAGGTCCCCGTCGTAACTCGAGAAGACCTGCCGCAACTCGAGAAAATCCAGGAGGTTCTCCCCTCCAGGCGAGATGAGGCCCATTTCCGCTGAGGCGTCTCGAGGCTGATCACACCTCACCTCTGGAACTTCGAAAGGCTCCTTCACACCCTTGGTGCAAATCAAGAAGTTCCCCGACATACCCGTCTCCACTCGAGAGGAATCACGAGGGTCCCGCCCACATCCAGAGGAGCCCCGTTTCCGCCTCGTAGCTCGAGATGAGGGATCCTTTCCCTGCTTCGTCCGGAAAAGTTCCGGGCGTTCCCGTCGCATCTCAAGAGGAGGCCCTCTCAACAGGAACGGCGAGAGGAACTCCAGGGTCGTACCACCATTCCAAGAGTCCCCCAGATGTCTCAGTCCATTCCAGAGGAACCTCTTTTCCCTTCACCGGCTCGTCTTTCACGCCGAGGATCGACTCACACCAAGGTGGCACGTGGCACAGCCCTGTGGGAAAGCCTCGTGGGAAAGCCTCGAGGGACTGCCTCGAGGGAAAGCCACAGATCCCTTGATCCACGTGACAGGAAGCGTGACACTACTGCTGCAGCTCGGGAGGAAAGCGCACGTGCATGCCCCCACTCGAGACGAGGCCTGACTCCCCTGGGGAGACTCAGAAGCACCCCAAGATCCATGGCAACACTGGAGAGGAATCCTCAGGTTCCGGCCCCGACTCCACACAAGGACTGAGGCCCCGGCATGGACGGGAGAGGAATCCCGAGAGGTCCCCTAGCATCTCGCATGGGGACTGGCCTTTCCTGAGGCCAGCAGAGCGGGTCCCTGAGGTCCCCGTCGTAACTCGAGAAGACCTGCCGCAACTCGAGAAAATCCAGGAGGTTCTCCCCTCCAGGCGAGATGAGGCCCATTTCCGCTGAGGCGTCTCGAGGCTGATCACACCTCACCTCTGGAACTTCGAAAGGGTCCTTCACACCCTTGGTGCAAATCAAGAAGTTCCCCGACATACCCGTCTCCACTCGAGAGGAATCACGAGGGTCCCGCCCACATCCAGAGGAGCCCCGTTTCCGCCTCGTAGCTCGAGATGAGGGACCTTTCCCTGCTTCGTCGGGAAAGAGTTCCCGGCGTTCCCGTCGCATCTCAAGAGGAGGCCCTCTCAACAGGAACGGCGAGAGGAACTCCAGGGTCGTGCCACCATTCCAAGAGTCCCCCAGATGTCTCAGTCCATTCCAGAGGAACCTCTTTTCCCTTCACCGGCTCGTCTTTCACGCCGAGGATCGACTCACATCAAGGTGGCACCTGGCACAGCCCTGTGGGAAAGCCTCGTGGGAAGGCCTCGAGGGACAGCCTCGAGGGAAAGCCACAGATCCCTTGATCCAGGTGACAGGAAGCGTGACACTACTGCTGCAGCTCGGGAGGAAAGCGCACGTGCATGCCCCCACTCGAGACGAGGACTGACTCCCCTGGGGAGACTCAGAAGCACCCCAAGATCCATGGCAACACTGGAGAGGAATCCTCAGGTTCCGGCCCCGACTCCACACAAGGACTGAGGCCCCGGCATGGACGGGAGAGGAATCCCGAGAGGTCCCCTAGCAACTCGCATGGGGACTGGCCTTTCCTGAGGCCACCAGAGCCGGTCCCTGAGGTCCCCGTCGTAACTCGAGAAGACCTGCCGCAACTCGAGAAAATCCAGGAGGTTCTCCCCTCCAGGCGAGATGAGGCCCATTTCCGCTGAGGCGTCTCGAGGCTGATCACACCTCACCTCTGGAACTTCGAAAGGCTCCTTCACACCCTTGGTGCAAATCAAGAAGTTCCCCGACATACCCGTCTCCACTCGAGAGGAATCACGAGGGTCCCGCCCACATCCAGAGGAGCCCCGTTTCCGCCTCGTAGCTCGAGATGAGGGATCCTTTCCCTGCTTCGTCCGGAAAAGTTCCGGGCGTTCCCGTCGCATCTCAAGAGGAGGCCCTCTCAACAGGAACGGCGAGAGGAACTCCAGGGTCGTACCACCATTCCAAGAGTCCCCCAGATGTCTCAGTCCATTCCAGAGGAACCTCTTTTCCCTTCACCGGCTCGTCTTTCACGCCGAGGATCGACTCACACCAAGGTGGCACGTGGCACAGCCCTGTGGGAAAGCCTCGTGGGAAAGCCTCGAGGGACTGCCTCGAGGGAAAGCCACAGATCCCTTGATCCACGTGACAGGAAGCGTGACACTACTGCTGCAGCTCGGGAGGAAAGCGCACGTGCATGCCCCCACTCGAGACGAGGCCTGACTCCCCTGGGGAGACTCAGAAGCACCCCAAGATCCATGGCAACACTGGAGAGGAATCCTCAGGTTCCGGCCCCGACTCCACACAAGGACTGAGGCCCCGGCATGGACGGGAGAGGAATCCCGAGAGGTCCCCTAGCATCTCGCATGGGGACTGGCCTTTCCTGAGGCCAGCAGAGCGGGTCCCTGAGGTCCCCGTCGTAACTCGAGAAGACCTGCCGCAACTCGAGAAAATCCAGGAGGTTCTCCCCTCCAGGCGAGATGAGGCCCATTTCCGCTGAGGCGTCTCGAGGCTGATCACACCTCACCTCTGGAACTTCGAAAGGGTCCTTCACACCCTTGGTGCAAATCAAGAAGTTCCCCGACATACCCGTCTCCACTCGAGAGGAATCACGAGGGTCCCGCCCACATCCAGAGGAGCCCCGTTTCCGCCTCGTAGCTCGAGATGAGGGATCCTTTCCCTGCTTCGTCGGGAAAGAGTTCCCGGCGTTCCCGTCGCATCTCAAGAGGAGGCCCTCTCAACAGGAACGACGAGAGGAACTCCAGGGTCGTGCCACCATTCCAAGAGTCCCCCAGATGTCTCAGTCCATTCCAGAGGAACCTCTTTTCCCTTCACCGGCTCGTCTTTCACGCCGAGGATCGACTCACACCAAGGTGGCACGTGGCACAGCCCTGTGGGAAAGCCTCGTGGGAAAGCCTCGAGGGACAGCCTCGAGGGAAAGCCACAGATCCCTTGATCCACGTGACAGGAAGCGTGACACTACTGCTGCAGCTCGGGAGGAAAGCGCAAGTGCATGCCCCCACTCGAGACGAGGCCTGACTCCCCTGGGGAGACTCAGAAGCACCCCAAGATCCCTGGCAACACTGGAGAGGAATCCTCAGGTTCCGGCCCCGACTCCACACAAGGACTGAGGCCCCGGCATGGACGGGAGAGGAATCCCGAGAGGTCCCCAAGAAACTCGCATGGGGACTGGACTTTCCTGAGGCCACCAGAGCGGGTCCCTGAGGTCCCCGTCGTAACTCGAGAAGACCTGCCGCAACTCGAGAAAATCCAGGAGGTTCTCCCCTCCAGGCGAGATGAGGCCCATTTCCACTGAGGCGTCTCGAGGCTGATCACACCTCACCTCTGGAACTTCGAAAGGGTCCTTCACACCCTTGGTGCAAATCAGGAAGTTCCCCGACCTAGCAGTCTCCACTCGAGAGGAATCACGAGGGTCCCGCCCACATCCAGAGGAGCCCCGTTTCCGCCTCGTAGCTCGAGATGAGGGACCTTTCCCTGCTTCGTCGGGAAAGAGTTCCCGGCGTTCCCGTCGCATCTCAAGAGGAGGCCCTCTCAACAGGAACGGCGAGAGGAACTCCAGGGTCGTGCCACCATTCCAAGAGTCCCCCAGATGTCTCAGTCCATTCCAGAGGAACCTCTTTTCCCTTCACCGGCTCGTCTTTCACGCCGAGGATCGACTCACATCAAGGTGGCACCTGGCACAGCCCTGTGGGAAAGCCTCGTGGAAAAGCCTCAAGGGACAGCCTCGAGGGAAAGCCACAGATCCCTTGATCCAGGTGACAGGAAGCGTGACACTACTGCTGCAGCTCGGGAGGAAAGCGCACGTGCATGCCCCCACTCGAGACGAGGCCTGACTCCCCTGGGGAGACTCAGAAGCACCCCAAGATCCATGGCAACACTGGAGAGGAATCCTCAGGTTCCGGCCCCGACTCCACACAAGGACTGAGGCCCCGGCATGGACGGGAGAGGAATCCCGAGAGGTCCCCTAGCAACTCGCATGGGGACTGGCCTTTCCTGAGGCCACCAGAGCGGGTCCCTGAGGTTCCCGTCGTAACTCGAGAAGACCTGCCGCAACTCGAGAAAATCCAGGAGGTTCTCCCCTCCAGGCGAGATGAGGCCCATTTCCGCTGAGGCGTCTCGAGGCTGATCACACCTCACCTCTGGAACTTCGAAAGGCTCCTTCACACCCTTGGTGCAAATCAAGAAGTTCCCCGACATACCCGTCTCCACTCGAGAGGAATCACGAGGGTCCCGCCCACATCCAGAGGAGCCCCGTTTCCGCCTCGTAGCTCGAGATGAGGGATCCTTTCCCTGCTTCGTCCGGAAAAGTTCCGGGCGTTCCCGTCGCATCTCAAGAGGAGGCCCTCTCAACAGGAACGGCGAGAGGAACTCCAGGGTCGTACCACCATTCCAAGAGTCCCCCAGATGTCTCAGTCCATTCCAGAGGAATGTCTTTTCCCTTCACCGGCTCGTCTTTCACGACGAGGATCGACTCACACCAAGGTGGCACGTGGCACAGCCCTGTGGGAAAGCCTCGTGGGAAAGCCTCGAGGGACAGCCTCGAGGGAAAGCCACAGATCCCTTGATCCACGTGACAGGAAGCGTGACACTACTGCTGCAGCTCGGGAGGAAAGCGTACGTGCATGCCCCCACTCGAGACGAGGCCTGACTCCCCTGGGGAGACTCAGAAGCACCCCAAGATCCATGGCAACACTGGAGAGGAATCCTCAGGTTCCGGCCCCGACTCCAAACAAGGACTGAGGCCTCGGCATGGACGGGAGAGGAATCCCGAGAGGTCCCCTAGCAACTCGCATGGGGACTGGCCTTTCCTGAGGCCACCAGAGCGGGTCCCTGTGGTCCCCGTCGTAACTCGAGAAGACCTGCCGCAACTCGAGAAAATCCAGGAGGTTCTCCCCTCCAGGCGAGATGAGGCCCATTTCCGCTGAGGCGTCTCGAGGCTGATCACACCTCACCTCTGGAACTTCGAAAGGGTCCTTCACACCCTTGGTGCAAATCAAGAAGTTCCCCGACCTAGCCGTCTCCACTCGAGAGGAATCACGAGGGTCCCGCCCACATCCAGAGGATCCACGTTTCCGCCTCGTAGCTCGAGATGAGGGATCCTTTCCCTGCTTCGTCGGGAAAGAGTTCCCGGCGTTCCCGTCGCATCTCAAGAGGAGGCCCTCTCAACAGGAACGGCGAGAGGAACTCCAGGGTCGTGCCACCATTCCAAGAGTCCCCCAGATGTCTCAGTCCATTCCAGAGGAACCTCTTTTCCCTTCACTGGCTCGTCTTTCACGCCGAGGATCGACTCACACCAAGGTGGCACGTGGCACAGCCCTGTGGGAAAGCCTCGTGGGAAAGCCTCAAGGGACAGCCTCGAGGGAAAGCCACAGATCCCTTGATCCACGTGACAGGAAGCGTGACACTACTGCTGCAGCTCGGGAGGAAAGCGCACGTGCATGCCCCCACTCGAGACGAGGCCTGACTCCCCTGGGGAGACTCAGAAGCACCCCAAGATCCATGGCAACACTGGAGAGCAATCCTCAGGTTCCGGCCCCGACTCCACACAAGGACTGAGGCCCCGGCATGGACGGGAGAGGAATCCCGAGAGGTCCCCTAGAAACTCGCATGGGGACTGGCCTTTCCTGAGGCCACCAGAGCGGGTCCCTGAGGTCCCCGTCGTAACTCGAGAAGACCTGCCGCAACCCGAGAAAATCCAGGAGGTTCTCCCCTCCAGGCGAGATGAGGCCCATTTCCGCTGAGGCGTCTCGAGGCTGATCACACCTCACCTCTGGAACTTCGAAAGGGTCCTTCACACCCTTGGTGCAAATCAAGAAGTTCCCCGACATACCCGTCTCCCATCGAGAGGAATCACGAGGGTCCCGCCCACATCCAGAGGAGCCCCGTTTCCGCCTCGTAGCTGGAGATGAGGGATCCTTTCCAGCTTCGTCGGGAAAGAGTTCCCGGCGTTCCCGTCGCATCTCAAGAGGAGGCCCTCTCAACAGGAACGGCGAGAGGAACTCCAGGGTCGTGCCACCATTCCAAGAGTCCCCCAGATGTCTCAGTCCATTCCAGAGGAACCTCTTTTCCCTTCACCGGCTCGTCTTTCACGCCGAGGATCGACTCACACCAAGGTGGCACGTGGCACAGCCCTGTGGGAAAGCCTCGTGGGAAAGCCTCGAGGGACTGCCTCGAGGGAAAGCCACAGATCCCTTGATCCACGTGACAGGAAGCGTGACACTACTGCTGCAGCTCGGGAGGAAAGCGCACGTGCATGCCCCCACTCGAGACGAGGCCTGACTCCCCTGGGGAGACTCAGAAGCACCCCAAGATCCATGGCAACACTGGAGAGGAATCCTCAGGTTCCGGCCCCGACTCCACACAAGGACTGAGGCCCCGGCATGGACGGGAGAGGAATCCCGAGAGGTCCCCTAGCATCTCGCATGGGGACTGGCCTTTCCTGAGGCCAGCAGAGCGGGTCCCTGAGGTCCCCGTCGTAACTCGAGAAGACCTGCCGCAACTCGAGAAAATCCAGGAGGTTCTCCCCTCCAGGCGAGATGAGGCCCATTTCCGCTGAGGCGTCTCGAGGCTGATCACACCTCACCTCTGGAACTTCGAAAGGGTCCTTCACACCCTTGGTGCAAATCAAGAAGTTCCCCGACATACCCGTCTCCACTCGAGAGGAATCACGAGGGTCCCGCCCACATCCAGAGGAGCCCCGTTTCCGCCTCGTAGCTCGAGATGAGGGATCCTTTCCCTGCTTCGTCGGGAAAGAGTTCCCGGCGTTCCCGTCGCATCTCAAGAGGAGGCCCTCTCAACAGGAACGACGAGAGGAACTCCAGGGTCGTGCCACCATTCCAAGAGTCCCCCAGATGTCTCAGTCCATTCCAGAGGAACCTCTTTTCCCTTCACCGGCTCGTCTTTCACGCCGAGGATCGACTCACACCAAGGTGGCACGTGGCACAGCCCTGTGGGAAAGCCTCGTGGGAAAGCCTCGAGGGACAGCCTCGAGGGAAAGCCACAGATCCCTTGATCCACGTGACAGGAAGCGTGACACTACTGCTGCAGCTCGGGAGGAAAGCGTACGTGCATGCCCCCACTCGAGACGAGGCCTGACTCCCCTGGGGAGACTCAGAAGCACCCCAAGATCCATGGCAACACTGGAGAGGAATCCTCAGGTTCCGGCCCCGACTCCAAACAAGGACTGAGGCCTCGGCATGGACGGGAGAGGAATCCCGAGAGGTCCCATAGCAACTCGCATGGGGACTGGCCTTTCCTGAGGCCACCAGAGCGGGTCCCTGTGGTCCCCGTCGTAACTCGAGAAGACCTGCCGCAACTCGAGAAAATCCAGGAGGTTCTCCCCTCCAGGCGAGATGAGGCCCATTTCCGCTGAGGCGTCTCGAGGCTGATCACACCTCACCTCTGGAACTTCGAAAGGGTCCTTCACACCCTTGGTGCAAATCAAGAAGTTCCCCGACATACCCGTCTCCACTAGAGAGGAATCACGAGGGTCCCGCCCACATCCAGAGGAGCCCCGTTTCCGCCTCGTAGCTCGAGATGAGGGATCCTTTCCCTGCTTCGTCCGGAAAAGTTCCGGGCGTTCCCGTCGCATCTCAAGAGGAGGCCCTCTCAACAGGAACGGCGAGAGGAACTCCAGGGTCGTACCACCATTCCAAGAGTCCCCCAGATGTCTCAGTCCATTCCAGAGGAACCTCTTTTCCCTTCACCGGCTCGTCTTTCACGCCGAGGATCGACTCACACCAAGGTGGCACGTGGCACAGCCCTGTGGGAAAGCCTCGTGGGAAAGCCTCGAGGGACTGCCTCGAGGGAAAGCCACAGATCCCTTGATCCACGTGACAGGAAGCGTGACACTACTGCTGCAGCTCGGGAGGAAAGCGCACGTGCATGCCCCCACTCGAGACGAGGCCTGACTCCCCTGGGGAGACTCAGAAGCACCCCAAGATCCATGGCAACACTGGAGAGGAATCCTCAGGTTCCGGCCCCGACTCCACACAAGGACTGAGGCCCCGGCATGGACGGGAGAGGAATCCCGAGAGGTCCCCTAGCATCTCGCATGGGGACTGGCCTTTCCTGAGGCCAGCAGAGCGGGTCCCTGAGGTCCCCGTCGTAACTCGAGAAGACCTGCCGCAACTCGAGAAAATCCAGGAGGTTCTCCCCTCCAGGCGAGATGAGGCCCATTTCCGCTGAGGCGTCTCGAGGCTGATCACACCTCACCTCTGGAACTTCGAAAGGGTCCTTCACACCCTTGGTGCAAATCAAGAAGTTCCCTGACATACCCGTCTCCACTCGAGAGGAATCACGAGGGTCCCGCCCACATCCAGAGGAGCCCCGTTTCCGCCTCGTAGCTCGAGATGAGGGATCCTTTCCCTGCTTCGTCGGGAAAGAGTTCCCGGCGTTCCCGTCGCATCTCAAGAGGAGGCCCTCTCAACAGGAACGACGAGAGGAACTCCAGGGTCGTGCCACCATTCCAAGAGTCCCCCAGATGTCTCAGTCCATTCCAGAGGAACCTCTTTTCCCTTCACCGGCTCGTCTTTCACGCCGAGGATCGACTCACACCAAGGTGGCACGTGGCACAGCCCTGTGGGAAAGCCTCGTGGGAAAGCCTCGAGGGACAGCCTCGAGGGAAAGCCACAGATCCCTTGATCCACGTGACAGGAAGCGTGACACTACTGCTGCAGCTCGGGAGGAAAGCGCACGTGCATGCCCCCACTCGAGACGAGGCCTGACTCCCCTGGGGAGACTCAGAAGCACCCCAAGATCCATGGCAACACTGGAGAGGAATCCTCAGGTTCCGGCCCCGACTCCACACAAGGACTGAGGCCCCGGCATGGACGGGAGAGGAATCCCGAGAGGTCCCCTAGCATCTCGCATGGGGACTGGCCTTTCCTGAGGCCAGCAGAGCGGGTCCCTGAGGTCCCCGTCGTAACTCGAGAAGACCTGCCGCAACTCGAGAAAATCCAGGAGGTTCTCCCCTCCAGGCGAGATGAGGCCCATTTCCGCTGAGGCGTCTCGAGGCTGATCACACCTCACCTCTGGAACTTCGAAAGGGTCCTTCACACCCTTGGTGCAAATCAAGAAGTTCCCCGACATACCCGTCTCCACTCGAGAGGAATCACGAGGGTCCCGCCCACATCCAGAGGAGCCCCGTTTCCGCCTCGTAGCTCGAGATGAGGGATCCTTTCCCTGCTTCGTCGGGAAAGAGTTCCCGGCGTTCCCGTCGCATCTCAAGAGGAGGCCCTCTCAACAGGAACGACGAGAGGAACTCCAGGGTCGTGCCACCATTCCAAGAGTCCCCCAGATGTCTCAGTCCATTCCAGAGGAACCTCTTTTCCCTTCACCGGCTCGTCTTACACGCCGAGGATCGACTCACACCAAGGTGGCACGTGGCACAGCCCTGTGGGAAAGCCTCGTGGGAAAGCCTCGAGGGACAGCCTCGAGGGAAAGCCACAGATCCCTTGATCCACGTGACAGGAAGCGTGACACTACTGCTGCAGCTCGGGAGGAAAGCGTACGTGCATGCCCCCACTCGAGACGAGGCCTGACTCCCCTGGGGAGACTCAGAAGCACCCCAAGATCCATGGCAACACTGGAGAGGAATCCTCAGGTTCCGGCCCCGACTCCAAACAAGGACTGAGGCCTCGGCATGGACGGGAGAGGAATCCCGAGAGGTCCCCTAGCAACTCGCATGGGGACTGGCCTTTCCTGAGGCCACCAGAGCGGGTCCCTGTGGTCCCCGTCGTAACTCGAGAAGACCTGCCGCAACTCGAGAAAATCCAGGAGGTTCTCCCCTCCAGGCGAGATGAGGCCCATTTCCGCTGAGGCGTCTCGAGGCTGATCACACCTCACCTCTGGAACTTCGAAAGGGTCCTTCACACCCTTGGTGCAAATCAAGAAGTTCCCCGACATACCCGTCTCCACTCGAGAGGAATCACGAGGGTCCCGCCCACATCCAGAGGAGCCCCGTTTCCGCCTCGTAGCTCGAGATGAGGGATCCTTTCCCTGCTTCGTCCGGAAAAGTTCCGGGCGTTCCCGTCGCATCTCAAGAGGAGGCCCTCTCAACAGGAACGGCGAGAGGAACTCCAGGGTCGTACCACCATTCCAAGAGTCCCCCAGATGTCTCAGTCCATTCCAGAGGAACCTCTTTTCCCTTCACCGGCTCGTCTTTCACGCCGAGGATCGACTCACACCAAGGTGGCACGTGGCACAGCCCTGTGGGAAAGCCTCGTGGGAAAGCCTCGAGGGACTGCCTCGAGGGAAAGCCACAGATCCCTTGATCCACGTGACAGGAAGCGTGACACTACTGCTGCAGCTCGGGAGGAAAGCGCACGTGCATGCCCCCACTCGAGACGAGGCCTGACTCCCCTGGGGAGACTCAGAAGCACCCCAAGATCCATGGCAACACTGGAGAGGAATCCTCAGGTTCCGGCCCCGACTCCACACAAGGACTGAGGCCCCGGCATGGACGGGAGAGGAATCCCGAGAGGTCCCCTAGCATCTCGCATGGGGACTGGCCTTTCCTGAGGCCAGCAGAGCGGGTCCCTGAGGTCCCCGTCGTAACTCGAGAAGACCTGCCGCAACTCGAGAAAATCCAGGAGGTTCTCCCCTCCAGGCGAGATGAGGCCCATTTCCGCTGAGGCGTCTCGAGGCTGATCACACCTCACCTCTGGAACTTCGAATGGGTCCTTCACACCCTTGGTGCAAATCAAGAAGTTCCCCGACATACCCGTCTCCACTCGAGAGGAATCACGATGGTCCCGCCCACATCCAGAGGAGCCCCGTTTCCGCCTCGTAGCTCGAGATGATGGATCCTTTCCCTGCTTCGTCGGGAAAGAGTTCCCGGCGTTCCCGTCGCATCTCAAGAGGAGGCCCTCTCAACAGGAACGACGAGAGGAACTCCAGGGTCGTGCCACCATTCCAAGAGTCCCCCAGATGTCTCAGTCCATTCCAGAGGAACCTCTTTTCCCTTCACCGGCTCGTCTTTCACGCCGAGGATCGACTCACACCAAGGTGGCACGTGGCACAGCCCTGTGGGAAAGCCTCGTGGGAAAGCCTCGAGGGACAGCCTCGAGGGAAAGCCACAGATCCCTTGATCCACGTGACAGGAAGCGTGACACTACTGCTGCAGCTCGGGAGGAAAGCGTACGTGCATGCCCCCACTCGAGACGAGGCCTGACTCCCCTGGGGAGACTCAGAAGCACCCCAAGATCCATGGCAACACTGGAGAGGAATCCTCAGGTTCCGGCCCCGACTCCAAACAAGGACTGAGGCCTCGGCATGGACGGGAGAGGAATCCCGAGAGGTCCCCTAGCAACTCGCATGGGGACTGGCCTTTCCTGAGGCCACCAGAGCGGGTCCCTGTGGTCCCCGTCGTAACTCGAGAAGACCTGCCGCAACTCGAGAAAATCCAGGAGGTTCTCCCCTCCAGGCGAGATGAGGCCCATTTCCGCTGAGGCGTCTCGAGGCTGATCACACCTCACCTCTGGAACTTCGAAAGGGTCCTTCACACCCTTGGTGCAAATCAAGAAGTTCCCCGACCTAGCCGTCTCCACTCGAGAGGAATCACGAGGGTCCCGCCCACATCCAGAGGATCCACGTTTCCGCCTCGTAGCTCGAGATGAGGGATCCTTTCCCTGCTTCGTCGGGAAAGAGTTCCCGGCGTTCCCGTCGCATCTCAAGAGGAGGCCCTCTCAACAGGAACGGCGAGAGGAACTCCAGGGTCGTGCCACCATTCCAAGAGTCCCCCAGATGTCTCAGTCCATTCCAGAGGAACCTCTTTTCCCTTCACTGGCTCGTCTTTCACGCCGAGGATCGACTCACACCAAGGTGGCACGTGGCACAGCCCTGTGGGAAAGCCTCGTGGGAAAGCCTCAAGGGACAGCCTCGAGGGAAAGCCACAGATCCCTTGATCCACGTGACAGGAAGCGTGACACTACTGCTGCAGCTCGGGAGGAAAGCGCACGTGCATGCCCCCACTCGAGACGAGGCCTGACTCCCCTGGGGAGACTCAGAAGCACCCCAAGATCCATGGCAACACTGGAGAGGAATCCTCAGGTTCCGGCCCCGACTCCACACAAGGACTGAGGCCCCGGCATGGACGGGAGAGGAATCCCGAGAGGTCCCCTAGAAACTCGCATGGGGACTGGCCTTTCCTGAGGCCACCAGAGCGGGTCCCTGAGGTCCCCGTCGTAACTCGAGAAGACCTGCCGCAACCCGAGAAAATCCAGGAGGTTCTCCCCTCCAGGCGAGATGAGGCCCATTTCCGCTGAGGCGTCTCGAGGCTGATCACACCTCACCTCTGGAACTTCGAAAGGGTCCTTCACACCCTTGGTGCAAATCAAGAAGTTCCCCGACATACCCGTCTCCCATCGAGAGGAATCACGAGGGTCCCGCCCACATCCAGAGGAGCCCCGTTTCCGCCTCGTAGCTGGAGATGAGGGATCCTTTCCAGCTTCGTCGGGAAAGAGTTCCCGGCGTTCCCGTCGCATCTCAAGAGGAGGCCCTCTCAACAGGAACGGCGAGAGGAACTCCAGGGTCGTGCCACCATTCCAAGAGTCCCCCAGATGTCTCAGTCCATTCCAGAGGAACCTCTTTTCCCTTCACCGGCTCGTCTTTCACGCCGAGGATCGACTCACACCAAGGTGGCACGTGGCACAGCCCTGTGGGAAAGCCTCGTGGGAAAGCCTCGAGGGACAGCCTCGAGGGAAAGCCACAGATCCCTTGATCCACGTGACAGGAAGCGTGACACTACTGCTGCAGCTCGGGAGGAAAGCGCACGTGCATGCCCCCACACGAGAAGAGGCCTGACTCCCCTGGGGAGACTCAGAAGCACCCCAATATCCATGGCAACACTGGAGAGGAATCCTCAGGTTCCGGCCCCGACTCCACACAAGGACTGAGGCCCCGGCATGGACGGGAGAGGAATCCCGAGAGGTCCCCGAGCAACTCGCATGGGGACTGGCCTTTCCTGAGGCCACCAGAGCGGGTCACTGAGGTCCCCGTCGTAACTCGAGAAGACCTGCCGCAACTCGAGAAAATCCAGGAGGTTCTCCCCTCCAGGCGAGATGAGGCCCATTTCCGCTGAGGCGTCTCGAGGCTGATCACACCTCACCTCTGGAACTTCGAAAGGCTCCTTCACACCCTTGGTGCAAATCAAGAAGTTCCCCGACATACCCGTCTCCCATCGAGAGGAATCACGAGGGTCCCGCCCACATCCAGAGGAGCCCCGTTTCCGCCTCGTAGCTGGAGATGAGGGATCCTTTCCTGCTTCGTCGGGAAAGAGTTCCCGGCGTTCCCGTCGCATCTCAAGAGGAGGCCCTCTCAACAGGAACGGCGAGAGGAACTCCAGGGTCGTGCCACCATTCCAAGAGTCCCCCAGATGTCTCAGTCCATTCCAGAGGAACCTCTTTTCCCTTCACCGGCTCGTCTTTCACGCCGAGGATCGACTCACACCAAGGTGGCACGTGGCACAGCCCTGTGGGAAAGCCTCGTGGGAAAGCCTCGAGGGACAGCCTCGAGGGAAAGCCACAGATCCCTTGATCCACGTGACAGGAAGCGTGACACTACTGCTGCAGCTCGGGAGGAAAGCGCACGTGCATGCCCCCACTTGAGACGAGGCCTGACTCCCCTGGGGAGACTCAGAAGCACCCCAAGATCCATGGCAACACTGGAGAGGAATCCTCAGGTTCCGGCCCCGACTCCACACAAGGACTGAGGCCCCGGCATGGACGGGAGAGGAATCCCGAGAGGTCCCCTAGCAACTCGAATGGGGACTGGCCTTTCCTGAGGCCACCAGAGCGGGTCCCTGAGGTCCCCGTCGTAACTCGAGAAGACCTGCCGCAACTCGAGAAAATCCAGGAGGTTCTCCCCTCCAGGCGAGATGAGGCCCATTTCCGCTGAGGCGTCTCGAGGCTGATCACACCTCACCTCTGGAACTTCGAAAGGCTCCTTCACACCCTTGGTGCAAATCAAGAAGTTCCCCGACATACCCGTCTCCACTCGAGAGGAATCACGAGGGTCCCGCCCACATCCAGAGGAGCCCCGTTTCCGCCTCGTAGCTCGAGATGAGGGATCCTTTCCCTGCTTCGTCGGGAAAGAGTTCCCGGCGTTCCCGTCGCATCTCAAGAGGAGGCCCTCTCAACAGGAACGGCGAGAGGAACTCCAGGGTCGTGCCACCATTCCAAGAGTCCCCCAGATGTCTCAGTCCATTCCAGAGGAACCTCTTTTCCCTTCACCGGCTCGTCTTTCACGCCGAGGATCGACTCACACCAAGGTGCCACGTGGCACAGCCCTGTGGGAAAGCCTCGTGGGAAAGCCTCGAGGGACAGCCTCGAGGGAAAGCCACAGATCCCTTGATCCACGTGACAGGAAGCGTGACACTACTGCTGCAGCTCGGGAGGAAAGCGCACGTGCATGCCCCCACACGAGACGAGGCCTGACTCCCCTGGGGAGACTCAGAAGCACCCCAATATCCATGGCAACACTGACGAGGAATCCTCAGGTTCCGGCCCCGACTCCACACAAGGACTGAGGCCCCGGCATGGACGGGAGAGGAATCCCGAGAGGTCCCCTAGCAACTCGCATGGGGACTGGCCTTTCCTGAGGCCACCAGAGCGGGTCCCTGAGGTCCCCGTCGTAACTCGAGAAGACCTGCCGCAACTCGAGAAAATCCAGGAGGTTCTCCCCTCCAGGCGAGATGAGGCCCATTTCCGCTGAGGCGTCTCGAGGCTGATCACACCTCACCTCTGGAACTTCGAAAGGCTCCTTCACACCCTTGGTGCAAATCAAGAAGTTCCCCGACATACCCGTCTCCCATCGAGAGGAATCACGAGGGTCCCGCCCACATCCAGAGGAACCCCGTTTCCGCCTCGTAGCTGGAGATGAGGGATCCTTTCCTGCTTCGTCGGGAAAGAGTTCCCGGCGTTCCCGTCGCATCTCAAGAGGAGGCCCTCTCAACAGGAACGGCGAGAGGAACTCCAGGGTCGTGCCACCATTCCAAGAGTCCCCCAGATGTCTCAGTCCATTCCAGAGGAACCTCTTTTCCCTTCACCGGCTCGTCTTTCACGCCGAGGATCGACTCACACCAAGGTGGCACGTGGCACAGCCCTGTGGGAAAGCCTCGTGGGAAAGCCTCGAGGGACAGCCTCGAGGGAAAGCCACAGATCCCTTGATCCACGTGACAGGAAGCGTGACACTACTGCTGCAGCTCGGGAGGAAAGCGCACGTGCATGCCCCCACTTGAGACGAGGCCTGACTCCCCTGGGGAGACTCAGAAGCACCCCAAGATCCATGGCAACACTGGAGAGGAATCCTCAGGTTCCGGCCCCGACTCCACACAAGGACTGAGGCCCCGGCATGGACGGGAGAGGAATCCCGAGAGGTCCCCTAGCAACTCGAATGGGGACTGGCCTTTCCTGAGGCCACCAGAGCGGGTCCCTGAGGTCCCCGTCGTAACTCGAGAAGACCTGCCGCAACTCGAGAAAATCCAGGAGGTTCTCCCCTCCAGGCGAGATGAGGCCCATTTCCGCTGAGGCGTCTCGAGGCTGATCACACCTCACCTCTGGAACTTCGAAAGGCTCCTTCACACCCTTGGTGCAAATCAAGAAGTTCCCCGACATACCCGTCTCCACTCGAGAGGAATCACGAGGGTCCCGCCCACATCCAGAGGAGCCCCGTTTCCGCCTCGTAGCTCGAGATGAGGGATCCTTTCCCTGCTTCGTCGGGAAAGAGTTCCGGCGTTCCCGTCGCATCTCAAGAGGAGGCCCTCTCAACAGGAACGGCGAGAGGAACTCCAGGGTCGTGCCACCATTCCAAGAGTCCCCCAGATGTCTCAGTCCATTCCAGAGGAACCTCTTTTCCCTTCACCGGCTCGTCTTTCACGCCGAGGATCGACTCACACCAAGGTGGCACGTGGCACAGCCCTGTGGGAAAGCCTCGTGGGAAAGCCTCGAGGGACAGCCTCGAGGGAAAGCCACAGATCCCTTGATCCACGTGACAGGAAGCGTGACACTACTGCTGCAGCTCGGGAGGAAAGCGCACGTGCATGCCGCCACACGAGACGAGGCCTGACTCCCCTGGGCAGACTCAGAAGCACCCCAATATCCATGGCAACACTGGAGAGGAATCCTCAGGTTCCGGCCCCTACTCCACACAAGGACTGAGGCCCCGGCATGGACGGGAGAGGAATCCCGAGAGGTCCCCTAGCAACTCGCATGGGGACTGGCCTTTCCTGAGGCCACCAGAGCGGGTCCCTGAGGTCCCCGTCGTAACTCGAGAAGACCTGCCGCAACCCGAGAAAATCCAGGAGGTTCTCCCCTCCAGGCGAGATGAGGCCCATTTCCGCTGAGGCGTCTCGAGGCTGATCACACCTCACCTCTGGAACTTCGAAAGGGTCCTTCACACCCTTGGTGCAAATCAAGAAGTTCCCCGACATACCCGTCTCCCCTCGAGAGGAATCACGAGGGTCCCGCCCACATCCAGAGGAGCCCCGTTTCCGCCTCGTAGCTGGAGATGAGGGATCCTTTCCCTGCTTCGTCGGGAAAGAGTTCCCGGCGTTCCCGTCGCATCTCAAGAGGAGGCCCTCTCAACAGGAACGGCGAGAGGAACTCCAGGGTCGTGCCACCATTCCAAGAGTCCCCCAGATGTCTCAGTCCATTCCAGAGGAACCTCTTTTCCCTTCACCGGCTCGTCTTTCACGCCGAGGATCGACTCACACCAAGGTGGCACGTGGCACAGCCCTGTGGGAAAGCCTCGTGGGAAAGCCTCGGGGGACAGCCTCGAGGGAAAGCCACAGATACCTTGATCCACGTGACAGGAAGCATGACACTACTGCGGCAGCTCGGGCGGAAAGCGCACGTGCATGCCCCCACTCGAGACGAGGCCTGACTCCCCTGGGGAGACTCAGAAGCACGCCAAGATCCATGGCAACACTGGAGAGGAATCCTCAGGTTCCGGCCCCGACTCCACACAAGGACTGAGGCCCCGGCATGGACGGGAGAGGAATCCCGAGAGGTCCCCTAGCAACTCGCATGGGGACTGGCCTTTCCTGAGGCCACCAGAGCGGGTCCCTGAGGTCCCCGTCGTAACTCGAGAAGACCTGCCGCAACTCGAGAAAATCCAGGAGGTTCTCCCCTCCAGGCGAGATGAGGCCCATTTCCGCTGAGGCGTCTCGAGGCTGATCACGCCTCACCACTGGAACTTCGAAAGGCTCCTTCACACCCTTGGTGCAAATCAAGAAGTTCCCCGACATACCCGTCTCCCCTCGAGAGGAAGCACGAGGGTCCCGCCCACATCCAGAGGAGCCCCGTTTCCGCCTCGTAGCTCGAGATGAGGGATCCTTTCCCTGCTTCGTCGGGAAAGATTTCCCGGCGTTCCCGTCGCATCTCAAGAGGAGGCCCTCTCAACAGGAACGGCGAGAGGAACTCCAGGGTCGTGCCACCATTCCAAGAGTCCCCCAGATGTCTCAGTCCATTCCAGAGGAACCTCTTTTCCCTTCACCGGCTCGTCTTTCACGCCGAGGATCGACTCACACCAAGGTGGCACGTGGCACAGCCCTGTGGGAAAGCCTCGTGGGAAAGCCTCGAGGGACAGCCTCGAGGGAAAGCCACAGATCCCTTGATCCACGTGACAGGAAGCGTGACACTACTGCTGCAGCTCGGGAGGAAAGCGTACGTGCATGCCCCCACTCGAGACGAGGCCTGACTCCCCTGGGGAGACTCAGAAGCACCCCAAGATCCATGGCAACACTGGAGAGGAATCCTCAGGTTCCGGCCCCGACTCCAAACAAGGACTGAGGCCTCGGCATGGACGGGAGAGGAATCCCGAGAGGTCCCCTAGCAACTCGAATGGGGACTGGCCTTTCCTGAGGCCACCAGAGCGGGTCCCTGATGTCCCCGTCGTAACTCGAGAAGACCTGCCGCAACTCGAGAAAATCCAGGAGGTTCTCCCCTCCAGGCGAGATGAGGCCCATTTCCGCTGAGGCGTCTCGAGGCTGATCACACCTCACCTCTGGAACTTCGAAAGGCTCCTTCACACCCTTGGTGCAAATCAAGAAGTTCCCCGACATACCCGTCTCCACTCGAGAGGAATCACGAGGGTCCCGCCCACATCCAGAGGAGCCCCGTTTCCGCCTCGTAGCTGGAGATGAGGGATCCTTTCCCTGCTTCGTCGGGAAAGAGTTCCCGGCGTTCCCGTCGCATCTCAAGAGGAGGCCCTCTCAACAGGAACGGCGAGAGGAACTCCAGGGTCGTGCCACCATTCCAAGAGTCCCCCAGATGTCTCAGTCCATTCCAGAGGAACCTCTTTTCCCTTCACCGGCTCGTCTTTCACGCCGAGGATCGACTCACACCAAGGTGGCACGTGGCACAGCCCTGTGGGAAAGCCTCGTGGGAAAGCCTCGGGGGACAGCCTCGAGGGAAAGCCACAGATACCTTGATCCACGTGACAGGAAGCATGACACTACTGCGGCAGCTCGGGCGGAAAGCGCACGTGCATGCCCCCACTCGAGACGAGGCCTGACTCCCCTGGGGAGACTCAGAAGCACCCCAAGATCCATGGCAACACTGGAGAGGAATCCTCAGGTTCCGGCCCCGACTCCACACAAGGACTGAGGCCCCGGCATGGACGGGAGAGGAATCCCGAGAGGTCCCCTAGCAACTCGCATGGGGACTGGCCTTTCCTGAGGCCACCAGAGCGGGTCCCTGAGGTCCCCGTCGTAACTCGAGAAGACCTGCCGCAACTCGAGAAAATCCAGGAGGTTCTCCCCTCCAGGCGAGATGAGGCCCATTTCCGCTGAGGCGTCTCGAGGCTGATCACGCCTCACCACTGGAACTTCGAAAGGCTCCTTCACACCCTTGGTGCAAATCAAGAAGTTCCCCGACATACCCGTCTCCCCTCGAGAGGAAGCACGAGGGTCCCGCCCACATCCAGAGGAGCCCCGTTTCCGCCTCGTAGCTCGAGATGAGGGATCCTTTCCCTGCTTCGTCGGGAAAGATTTCCCGGCGTTCCCGTCGCATCTCAAGAGGAGGCCCTCTCAACAGGAACGGCGAGAGGAACTCCAGGGTCGTGCCACCATTCCAAGAGTCCCCCAGATGTCTCAGTCCATTCCAGAGGAACCTCTTTTCCCTTCACCGGCTCGTCTTTCACGCCGAGGATCGACTCACACCAAGGTGGCACGTGGCACAGCCCTGTGGGAAAGCCTCGTGGGAAAGCCTCGAGGGACAGCCTCGAGGGAAAGCCACAGATCCCTTGATCCACGTGACAGGAAGCGTGACACTACTGCTGCAGCTCGGGAGGAAAGCGTACGTGCATGCCCCCACTCGAGACGAGGCCTGACTCCCCTGGGGAGACTCAGAAGCACCCCAAGATCCATGGCAACACTGGAGAGGAATCCTCAGGTTCCGGCCCCGACTCCAAACAAGGACTGAGGCCTCGGCATGGACGGGAGAGGAATCCCGAGAGGTCCCCTAGCAACTCGAATGGGGACTGGCCTTTCCTGAGGCCACCAGAGCGGGTCCCTGAGGTCCCCGTCGTAACTCGAGAAGACCTGCCGCAACTCGAGAAAATCCAGGAGGTTCTCCCCTCCAGGCGAGATGAGGCCCATTTCCGCTGAGGCGTCTCGAGGCTGATCACACCTCACCTCTGGAACTTCGAAAGGCTCCTTCACACCCTTGGTGCAAATCAAGAAGTTCCCCGACATACCCGTCTCCACTCGAGAGGAATCACGAGGGTCCCGCCCACATCCAGAGGAGCCCCGTTTCCGCCTCGTAGCTGGAGATGAGGGATCCTTTCCCTGCTTCGTCGGGAAAGAGTTCCCGGCGTTCCCGTCGCATCTCAAGAGGAGGCCCTCTCAACAGGAACGGCGAGAGGAACTCCAGGGTCGTGCCACCATTCCAAGAGTACCCCAGATGTCTCAGTCCATTCCAGAGGAACCTCTTTTCCCTTCACCGGCTCGTCTTTCACGCCGAGGATCGACTCACACCAAGGTGGCACGTGGCACAGCCCTGTGGGAAAGCCTCGTGGGAAAGCCTCGAGGGACAGCCTCGAGGGAAAGCCACAGATCCCTTGATCCACGTGACAGGAAGCATGACACTACTGCTGCAGCTCGGGAGGAAAGCGCACGTGCATGCCCCCACACGAGAAGAGGCCTGACTCCCCTGGGGAGACTCAGAAGCACCCCAATATCCATGGCAACACTGGAGAGGAATCCTCAGGTTCCGGCCCCGACTCCACACAAGGACTGAGGCCCCGGCATGGACGGGAGAGGAATCCCGAGAGGTCCCCTAGCAACTCGCATGGGGACTGGCCTTTCCTGAGGCCACCAGAGCGGGTCCCTGAGGTCCCCGTCGTAACTCGAGAAGACCTGCCGCAACTCGAGAAAATCCAGGAGGTTCTCCCCTCCAGGCGAGATGAGGCCCATTTCCGCTGAGGCGTCTCGAGGCTGATCACACCTCACCTCTGGAACTTCGAAAGGCTCCTTCACACCCTTGGTGCAAATCAAGAAGTTCCCCGACATACCCGTCTCCACTCGAGAGGAATCACGAGGGTCCCGCCCACATCCAGAGGAGCCCCGTTTCCGCCTCGTAGCTGGAGATGAGGGATCCTTTCCTGCTTCGTCGGGAAAGAGTTCCCGGCGTTCCCGTCGCATCTCAAGAGGAGGCCCTCTCAACAGGAACGGCGAGAGGAACTCCAGGGTCGTGCCACCATTCCAAGAGTCCCCCAGATGTCTCAGTCCATTCCAGAGGAACCTCTTTTCCCTTCACCGGCTCGTCTTTCACGCCGAGGATCGACTCACACCAATGTGGCACGTGGCACAGCCCTGTGGGAAAGCCTCGTGGGAAAGCCTCGAGGGACAGCCTCGAGGGAAAGCCACAGATCCCTTGATCCACGTGACAGGAATCGTGACACTACTGCTGCAGCTCGGGAGGAAAGCGCACGTGCATGCCCCCACACGAGAAGAGGCCTGACTCCCCTGGGGAGACTCAGAAGCACCCCAAGATCCATGGCAACACTGGAGAGGAATCCTCAGGTTCCGGCCCCGACTCCACACAAGGACTGAGGCCCCGGCATGGACGGGAGAGGAATCCCGAGAGGTCCCCTAGCAACTCGCATGGGGACTGGCCTTTCCTGAGGCCACCAGAGCGGGTCCCTGAGGTCCCCGTCGTAACTCGAGAAGACCTGCCGCAACTCGAGAAAATCCAGGAGGTTCTCCCCTCCAGGCGATATGAGGCCCATTTCCGCTGAGGCGTCTCGAGGCTGATCACACCTCACCTCTGGAACTTCGAAAGGCTCCTTCACACCCTTGGTGCAAATCAAGAAGTTCCCCGACATACCCGTCTCCCATCGAGAGGAATCACGAGGGTCCCGCCCACATCCAGAGGAGCCCCGTTTCCGCCTCGTAGCTGGAGATGAGGGATCCTTTCCTGCTTCGTCGGGAAAGAGTTCCCGGCGTTCCCGTCGCATCTCAAGAGGAGGCCCTCTCAACAGGAACGGCGAGAGGAACTCCAGGGTCGTGCCACCATTCCAAGAGTCCCCCAGATGTCTCAGTCCATTCCAGAGGAACCTCTTTTCCCTTCACCGGCTCGTCTTTCACGCCGAGGATCGACTCACACCAAGGTGGCACGTGGCACAGCCCTGTGGGAAAGCCTCGTGGGAAAGCCTCGAGGGACAGCCTCGAGGGAAAGCCACAGATCCCTTGATCCACGTGACAGGAAGCGTGACACTACTGCTGCAGCTCGGGAGGAAAGCGCACGTGCATGCCCCCACTTGAGACGAGGCCTGACTCCCCTGGGGAGACTCAGAAGCACCCCAAGATCCATGGCAACACTGGAGAGGAATCCTCAGGTTCCGGCCCCGACTCCACACAAGGACTGAGGCCCCGGCATGGACGGGAGAGGAATCCCGAGAGGTCCCCTAGCAACTCGAATGGGGACTGGCCTTTCCTGAGGCCACCAGAGCGGGTCCCTGAGGTCCCCGTCGTAACTCGAGAAGACCTGCCGCAACTCGAGAAAATCCAGGAGGTTCTCCCCTCCAGGCGAGATGAGGCCCATTTCCGCTGAGGCGTCTCGAGGCTGATCACACCTCACCTCTGGAACTTCGAAAGGCTCCTTCACACCCTTGGTGCAAATCAAGAAGTTCCCCGACATACCCGTCTCCACTCGAGAGGAATCACGAGGGTCCCGCCCACATCCAGAGGAGCCCCGTTTCCGCCTCGTAGCTCGAGATGAGGGATCCTTTCCCTGCTTCGTCGGGAAAGAGTTCCCGGCGTTCCCGTCGCATCTCAAGAGGAGGCCCTCTCAACAGGAACGGCGAGAGGAACTCCAGGGTCGTGCCACCATTCCAAGAGTCCCCCAGATGTCTCAGTCCATTCCAGAGGAACCTCTTTTCCCTTCACCGGCTCGTCTTTCACGCCGAGGATCGACTCACACCAAGGTGGCACGTGGCACAGCCCTGTGGGAAAGCCTCGTGGGAAAGCCTCGGGGGACAGCCTCGAGGGAAAGCCACAGATACCTTGATCCACGTGACAGGAAGCATGACACTACTGCGGCAGCTCGGGAGGAAAGCGCACGTGCATGCCCCCACTCGAGACGAGGCCTGACTCCCCTGGGGAGACTCAGAAGCACCCCAAGATCCATGGCAACACTGGAGAGGAATCCTCAGGTTCCGGCCCCGACTCCACACAAGGACTGAGGCCCCGGCATGGACGGGAGAGGAATCCCGAGAGGTCCCCTAGCAACTCGCATGGGGACTGGCCTTTCCTGAGGCCACCAGAGCGGGTCCCTGAGGTCCCCGTCGTAACTCGAGAAGACCTGCCGCAACTCGAGAAAATCCAGGAGGTTCTCCCCTCCAGGCGAGATGAGGCCCATTTCCGCTGAGGCGTCTCGAGGCTGATCACGCCTCACCACTGGAACTTCGAAAGGCTCCTTCACACCCTTGGTGCAAATCAAGAAGTTCCCCGACATACCCGTCTCCCCTCGAGAGGAAGCACGAGGGTCCCGCCCACATCCAGAGGAGCCCCGTTTCCGCCTCGTAGCTCGAGATGAGGGATCCTTTCCCTGCTTCGTCGGGAAAGATTTCCCGGCGTTCCCGTCGCATCTCAAGAGGAGGCCCTCTCAACAGGAACGGCGAGAGGAACTCCAGGGTCGTGCCACCATTCCAAGAGTCCCCCAGATGTCTCAGTCCATTCCAGAGGAACCTCTTTTCCCTTCACCGGCTCGTCTTTCACGCCGAGGATCGACTCACACCAAGGTGGCACGTGGCACAGCCCTGTGGGAAAGCCTCGTGGGAAAGCCTCGAGGGACAGCCTCGAGGGAAAGCCACAGATCCCTTGATCCACGTGACAGGAAGCGTGACACTACTGCTGCAGCTCGGGAGGAAAGCGTACGTGCATGCCCCCACTCGAGACGAGGCCTGACTCCCCTGGGGAGACTCAGAAGCACCCCAAGATCCATGGCAACACTGGCGAGGAATCCTCAGGTTCCGGCCCCGACTCCAAACAAGGACTGAGGCCTCGGCATGGACGGGAGAGGAATCCCGAGAGGTCCCCTAGCAACTCGCATGGGGACTGGCCTTTCCTGAGGCCACCAGAGCGGGTCCCTGTGGTCCCCGTCGTAACTCGAGAAGACCTGCCGCAACTCGAGAAAATCCAGGAGGTTCTCCCCTCCAGGCGAGATGAGGCCCATTTCCGCTGAGGCGTCTCGAGGCTGATCACACCTCACCTCTGGAACTTCGAAAGGGTCCTTCACACCCTTGGTGCAAATCAAGAAGTTCCCCGACCTAGCCGTCTCCACTCGAGAGGAATCACGAGGGTCCCGCCCACATCCAGAGGATCCACGTTTCCGCCTCGTAGCTCGAGATGAGGGATCCTTTCCCTGCTTCGTCGGGAAAGAGTTCCCGGCGTTCCCGTCGCATCTCAAGAGGAGGCCCTCTCAACAGGAACGGCGAGAGGAACTCCAGGGTCGTGCCACCATTCCAAGAGTCCCCCAGATGTCTCAGTCCATTCCAGAGGAACCTCTTTTCCCTTCACTGGCTCGTCTTTCACGCCGAGGATCGACTCACACCAAGGTGGCACGTGGCACAGCCCTGTGGGAAAGCCTCCTGGGAAAGCCTCAAGGGACAGCCTCGAGGGAAAGCCACAGATCCCTTGATCCACGTGACAGGAAGCGTGACACTACTGCTGCAGCTCGGGAGGAAAGCACACGTGCATGCCCCCACTCGAGACGAGGCCTGACTCCCCTGGGGAGACTCAGAAGCACCCCAAGATCCATGGCAACACTGGAGAGGAATCCTCAGGTTCCGGCCCCGACTCCACACAAGGACTGAGGCCCCGGCATGGACGGGAGAGGAATCCCGAGAGGTCCCCTAGAAACTCGCATGGGGACTGGCCTTTCCTGAGGCCACCAGAGCGGGTCCCTGAGGTCCCCGTCGTAACTCGAGAAGACCTGCCGCAACTCGAGAAAATCCAGGAGGTTCTCCCCTCCAGGCGAGATGAGGCCCATTTCCGCTGAGGCGTCTCGAGGCTGATCACACCTCACCTCTGGAACTTCGAAAGGCTCCTTCACACCCTTGGTGCAAATCAAGAAGTTCCCCGACATACCCGTCTCCACTCGAGAGGAATCACGAGGGTCCCGCCCACATCCAGAGGAGCCCCGTTTCCGCCTCGTAGCTGGAGATGAGGGATCCTTTCCCTGCTTCGTCGGGAAAGAGTTCCCGGCGTTCCCGTCGCATCTCAAGAGGAGGCCCTCTCAACAGGAACGGCGAGAGGAACTCCAGGGTCGTGCCACCATTCCAAGAGTCCCCCAGATGTCTCAGTCCATTCCAGAGGAACCTCTTTTCCCTTCACCGGCTCGTCTTTCACGCCGAGGATCGACTCACACCAAGGTGGCACGTGGCACAGCCCTGTGGGAAAGCCTCGTGGGAAAGCCTCGAGGGACAGCCTCGAGGGAAAGCCACAGATCCCTTGATCCACGTGACAGGAAGCATGACACTACTGCTGCAGCTCGGGAGGAAAGCGCACGTGCATGCCCCCACACGAGAAGAGGCCTGACTCCCCTGGGGAGACTCAGAAGCACCCCAATATCCATGGCAACACTGGAGAGGAATCCTCAGGTTCCGGCCCCGACTCCACACAAGGACTGAGGCCCCGGCATGGACGGGAGAGGAATCCCGAGAGGTCCCCTAGCAACTCGCATGGGGACTGGCCTTTCCTGAGGCCACCAGAGCGGGTCCCTGAGGTCCCCGTCGTAACTCGAGAAGACCTGCCGCAACTCGAGAAAATCCAGGAGGTTCTCCCCTCCAGGCGAGATGAGGCCCATTTCCGCTGAGGCGTCTCGAGGCTGATCACACCTCACCTCTGGAACTTCGAAAGGCTCCTTCACACCCTTGGTGCAAATCAAGAAGTTCCCCGACATACCCGTCTCCACTCGAGAGGAATCACGAGGGTCCCGCCCACATCCAGAGGAGCCCCGTTTCCGCCTCGTAGCTGGAGATGAGGGATCCTTTCCTGCTTCGTCGGGAAAGAGTTCCCGGCGTTCCCGTCGCATCTCAAGAGGAGGCCCTCTCAACAGGAACGGCGAGAGGAACTCCAGGGTCGTGCCACCATTCCAAGAGTCCCCCAGATGTCTCAGTCCATTCCAGAGGAACCTCTTTTCCCTTCACCGGCTCGTCTTTCACGCCGAGGATCGACTCACACCAAGGTGGCACGTGGCACAGCCCTGTGGGAAAGCCTCGTGGGAAAGCCTCGAGGGACAGCCTCGAGGGAAAGCCACAGATCCCTTGATCCACGTGACAGGAAGCGTGACACTACTGCTGCAGCTCGGGAGGAAAGCGCACGTGCATGCCCCCACTTGAGACGAGGCCTGACTCCCCTGGGGAGACTCAGAAGCACCCCAAGATCCATGGCAACACTGGAGAGGAATCCTCAGGTTCTGGCCCCGACTCCACACAAGGACTGAGGCCCCGGCATGGACGGGAGAGGAATCCCGAGAGGTCCCCTAGCAACTCGAATGGGGACTGGCCTTTCCTGAGGCCACCAGAGCGGGTCCCTGAGGTCCCCGTCGTAACTCGAGAAGACCTGCCGCAACTCGAGAAAATCCAGGAGGTTCTCCCCTCCAGGCGAGATGAGGCCCATTTCCGCTGAGGCGTCTCGAGGCTGATCACACCTCACCTCTGGAACTTCGAAAGGCTCCTTCACACCCTTGGTGCAAATCAAGAAGTTCCCCGACATACCCGTCTCCACTCGAGAGGAATCACGAGGGTCCCGCCCACATCCAGAGGAGCCCCGTTTCCGCCTCGTAGCTCGAGATGAGGGATCCTTTCCCTGCTTCGTCGGGAAAGAGTTCCCGGCGTTCCCGTCGCATCTCAAGAGGAGGCCCTCTCAACAGGAACGGCGAGAGGAACTCCAGGGTCGTGCCACCATTCCAAGAGTCCCCCAGATGTCTCAGTCCATTCCAGAGGAACCTCTTTTCCCTTCACCGGCTCGTCTTTCACGCCGAGGATCGACTCACACCAAGGTGGCACGTGGCACAGCCCTGTGGGAAAGCCTCGTGGGAAAGCCTCGAGGGACAGCCTCGAGGGAAAGCCACAGATCCCTTGATCCACGTGACAGGAAGCGTGACACTACTGCTGCAGCTCGGGAGGAAAGCGCACGTGCATGCCCCCACACGAGACGAGGCCTGACTCCCCTGGGGAGACTCAGAAGCACCCCAATATCCATGGCAACACTGGAGAGGAATCCTCAGGTTCCGGCCCCTACTCCACACAAGGACTGAGGCCCCGGCATGGACGGGAGAGGAATCCCGAGAGGTCCCCTAGCAACTCGCATGGGGACTGGCCTTTCCTGAGGCCACCAGAGCGGGTCCCTGAGGTCCCCGTCGTAACTCGAGAAGACCTGCCGCAACTCGAGAAAATCCAGGAGGTTCTCCCCTCCAGGCGAGATGAGGCCCATTTCCGCTGAGGCGTCTCGAGGCTGATCACACCTCACCTCTGGAACTTCGAAAGGGTCCTTCACACCCTTGGTGCCGTCTCCACTCGAGAGGAATCACGAGGGTCCCGCCCACATCCAGAGGAGCCCCGTTTCCGCCTCGTAGCTCGAGATGAGGGATCCTTTCCCTGCTTCGTCGGGAAAGAGTTCCCGGCGTTCCCGTCGCATCTCAAGAGGAGGCCCTCTCAACAGGAACGGCGAGAGGAACTCCAGGGTCGTGCCACCATTCCAAGAGTCCCACAGATGTCTCAGTACATTCCAGAGGAACCTCTTTTCCCTTCACCGGCTCGTTTTTCACGCCGAGGATCGACTCACACCAAGGTGGCACGTGGCACAGCCCTGTGGGAAAGCCTCGTGGGAAAGCCTCGAGGGACAGCCTCGAGGGAAAGCCACAGATCCCTTGATCCACGTGACAGGAAGCGTGACACTACTGCTGCAGCTCGGGAGGAAAGCGCACGCGCATGCCCCCACTCGAGACGAGGCCTGACTCCCCTGGGGAGACTCAGAAGCACCCCAAGATCCATGGCAACACTGGAGAGGAATCCTCAGGTTCCGGCCCCGACTCCACACAAGGACTGAGGCCCCGGCATGGACGGGAGAGGAATCCCGAGAGGTCCCCTAGCAACTCGCATGGGGACTGGCCTTTCCTGAGGCCACCAGAGCGGGTCCCTGAGGTCCCCGTCGTAACTCGAGAAGACCTGCCGCAACTCGAGAAAATCCAGGAGGTTCTCCCCTCCAGGCGAGATGAGGCCCATTTCCACTGAGGCGTCTCGAGGCTGATCACACCTCAACTCTGGAACTTCGAAAGGCTCCTTCACACCCTTGGTGCAAATCAAGAAGTTCCCCGACATACCCGTCTCCCCTCGAGAGGAATCACGAGGGTCCCGCCCACATCCAGAGGAGCCCCGTTTCCGCCTCGTAGCTGGAGATGAGGGATCCTTTCCCTGCTTCGTCGGGAAAGAGTTCCCGGCGTTCCCGTCGCATCTCAAGAGGAGGCCCTCTCAACAGGAACGGCGAGAGGAACTCCAGGGTCGTGCCACCATTCCAAGAGTCCCCCAGATGTCTCAGTCCATTCCAGAGGAACCTCTTTTCCCTTCACCGGCTCGTCTTTCACGCCGAGGATCGACTCACACCAAGGTGGCACGTGGCACAGCCCTGTGGGAAAGCCTCGTGGGAAAGCCTCGAGGGACAGCCTCGAGGGAAAGCCACAGATCCCTTGATCCACGTGACAGGAAGCGTGACACTACTGCTGCAGCTCGGGAGGAAAGCGCACGCGCATGCCCCCACTCGAGACGAGGCCTGACTCCCCTGGGGAGACTCAGAAGCACCCCAAGATCCATGGCAACACTGGAGAGGAATCCTCAGGTTCTGGCCCCGACTCCACACAAGGACTGAGGCCCCGGCATGGTCGGGAGAGGAATCCCGAGAGGTCCCCTAGCAACTCGAATGGGGACTGGCCTTTCCTGAGGCCACCAGAGCGGGTCCCTGAGGTCCCCGTCGTAACTCGAGAAGACCTGCCGCAACTCGAGAAAATCCAGGAGGTTCTCCCCTCCAGGCGAGATGAGGCCCATTTCCGCTGAGGCGTCTCGAGGCTGATCACACCTCACCTCTGGAACTTCGAAAGGCTCCTTCACACCCTTGGTGCAAATCAAGAAGTTCCCCGACATACCCGTCTCCACTCGAGAGGAATCACGAGGGTCCCGCCCACATCCAGAGGAGCCCCGTTTCCGCCTCGTAGCTCGAGATGAGGGATCCTTTCCCTGCTTCGTCGGGAAAGAGTTCCCGGCGTTCCCGTCGCATCTCAAGAGGAGGCCCTCTCAACAGGAACGGCGAGAGGAACTCCAGGGTCGTGCCACCATTCCAAGAGTCCCCCAGATGTCTCAGTCCATTCCAGAGGAACCTCTTTTCCCTTCACCGGCTCGTCTTTCACGCCGAGGATCGACTCACACCAAGGTGGCACGTGGCACAGCCCTGTGGGAAAGCCTCGTGGGAAAGCCTCGAGGGACAGCCTCGAGGGAAAGCCACAGATCCCTTGATCCACGTGACAGGAAGCGTGACACTACTGCTGCAGCTCGGGAGGAAAGCGCACGTGCATGCCCCCACACGAGACGAGGCCTGACTCCCCTGGGGAGACTCAGAAGCACCCCAATATCCATGGCAACACTGGAGAGGAATCCTCAGGTTCCGGCCCCTACTCCACACAAGGACTGAGGCCCCGGCATGGACGGGAGAGGAATCCCGAGAGGTCCCCTAGCAACTCGCATGGGGACTGGCCTTTCCTGAGGCCACCAGAGCGGGTCCCTGAGGTCCCCGTCGTAACTCGAGAAGACCTGCCGCAACTCGAGAAAATCCAGGAGGTTCTCCCCTCCAGGCGAGATGAGGCCCATTTCCGCTGAGGCGTCTCGAGGCTGATCACACCTCACCTCTGGAACTTCGAAAGGGTCCTTCACACCCTTGGTGCAAATCAAGAAGTTCCCCGACCTAGCCGTCTCCACTCGAGAGGAATCACGAGGGTCCCGCCCACATCCAGAGGAGCCCCGTTTCCGCCTCGTAGCTCGAGATGAGGGATCCTTTCCCTGCTTCGTCGGGAAAGAGTTCCCGGCGTTCCCGTCGCATCTCAAGAGGAGGCCCTCTCAACAGGAACGGCGAGAGGAACTCCAGGGTCGTGCCACCATTCCAAGAGTCCCACAGATGTCTCAGTACATTCCAGAGGAACCTCTTTTCCCTTCACCGGCTCGTTTTTCACGCCGAGGATCGACTCACACCAAGGTGGCACGTGGCACAGCCCTGTGGGAAAGCCTCGTGGGAAAGCCTCGAGGGACAGCCTCGAGGGAAAGCCACAGATCCCTTGATCCACGTGACAGGAAGCGTGACACTACTGCTGCAGCTCGGGAGGAAAGCGCACGCGCATGCCCCCACTCGAGACGAGGCCTGACTCCCCTGGGGAGACTCAGAAGCACCCCAAGATCCATGGCAACACTGGAGAGGAATCCTCAGGTTCCGGCCCCGACTCCACACAAGGACTGAGGCCCCGGCATGGACGGGAGAGGAATCCCGAGAGGTCCCCTAGCAACTCGCATGGGGACTGGCCTTTCCTGAGGCCACCAGAGCGGGTCCCTGAGGTCCCCGTCGTAACTCGAGAAGACCTGCCGCAACTCGAGAAAATCCAGGAGGTTCTCCCCTCCAGGCGAGATGAGGCCCATTTCCACTGAGGCGTCTCGAGGCTGATCACACCTCAACTCTGGAACTTCGAAAGGCTCCTTCACACCCTTGGTGCAAATCAAGAAGTTCCCCGACTTACCCGTCTCCCCTCGAGAGGAATCACGAGGGTCCCGCCCACATCCAGAGGAGCCCCGTTTCCGCCTCGTAGCTGGAGATGAGGGATCCTTTCCCTGCTTCGTCGGGAAAGAGTTCCCGGCGTTCCCGTCGCATCTCAAGAGGAGGCCCTCTCAACAGGAACGGCGAGAGGAACTCCAGGCTCGTGCCACCATTCCAAGAGTCCCCCAGATGTCTCAGTCCATTCCAGAGGAACCTCTTTTCCCTTCACCGGCTCGTCTTTCACGCCGAGGATCGACTCACACCAAGGTGGCACGTGGCACAGCCCTGTGGGAAAGCCTCGTGGGAAAGCCTCGAGGGACAGCCTCGAGGGAAAGCCACAGATCCCTTGATCCACGTGACAGGAAGCGTGACACTACTGCTGCAGCTCGGGAGGAAAGCGCACGCGCATGCCCCCACTCGAGACGAGGCCTGACTCCCCTGGGGAGACTCAGAAGCACCCCAAGATCCATGGCAACACTGGAGAGGAATCCTCAGGTTCCGGCCCCGACTCCACACAAGGACTGAGGCCCCGGCATGGACGGGAGAGGAATCCCGAGAGGTCCCCTAGCAACTCGCATGGGGACTGGCCTTTCCTGAGGCCACCAGAGCGGGTCCCTGAGGTCCCCGTCGTAACTCGAGAAGACCTGCCGCAACTCGAGAAAATCCAGGAGGTTCTCCCCTCCAGGCGAGATGAGGCCCATTTCCACTGAGGCGTCTCGAGGCTGATCACACCTCAACTCTGGAACTTCGAAAGGCTCCTTCACACCCTTGGTGCAAATCAAGAAGTTCCCCGACATACCCGTCTCCCCTCGAGAGGAATCACGAGGGTCCCGCCCACATCCAGAGGAGCCCCGTTTCCGCCTCGTAGCTGGAGATGAGGGATCCTTTCCCTGCTTCGTCGGGAAAGAGTTCCCGGCGTTCCCGTCGCATCTCAAGAGGAGGCCCTCTCAACAGGAACGGCGAGAGGAACTCCAGGGTCGTGCCACCATTCCAAGAGTCCCCCAGATGTCTCAGTCCATTCCAGAGGAACCTCTTTTCCCTTCACCGGCTCGTCTTTCACGCCGAGGATCGACTCACACCAAGGTGGCACGTGGCACAGCCCTGTGGGAAAGCCTCGTGGGAAAGCCTCGAGGGACAGCCTCGAGGGAAAGCCACAGATCCCTTGATCCACGTGACAGGAAGCGTGACACTACTGCTGCAGCTCGGGAGCAAAGCGCACGTGCATGCCCCCACTCGAGACGAGGCCTGACTCCCCTGGGGAGACTCAGAAGCACCCCAAGATCCATGGCAACACTGGAGAGGAATCCTCAGGTTCCGGCCCCGACTCCACACAAGGACTGAGGCCCCGGCATGGACGGGAGAGGAATCCCGAGAGGTCCCCTAGCAACTCGCATGGGGACTGGCCTTTCCTGAGGCCACCAGAGCGGGTCCCTGAGGTCCCCGTCGTAACTCGAGAAGACCTGCCGCAACTCGAGAAAATCCAGGAGGTTCTCCCCTCCAGGCGAGATGAGGCCCATTTCCGCTGAGGCGTCTCGAGGCTGATCACACCTCACCTCTGGAACTTCGAAAGGCTCCTTCACACCCTTGGTGCAAATCAAGAAGTTCCCCGACATACCCGTCTCCACTCGAGAGGAATCACGAGGGTCCCGCCCACATCCAGACGAGCCCCGTTTCCGCCTCGTAGCTGGAGATGAGGGATCCTTTCCCTGCTTCGTCGGGAAAGAGTTCCCGGCGTTCCCGTCGCATCTCAAGAGGAGGCCCTCTCAACAGGAACGGCGAGAGGAACTCCAGGGTCGTGCCACCATTCCAAGAGTCCCCCAGATGTCTCAGTCCATTCCAGAGGAACCTCTTTTCCCTTCACCAGCTCGTCTTTCACGCCGAGGATCGACTCACACCAAGGTGGCACGTGGCACAGCCCTGTGGGAAAGCCTCGTGGGAAAGCCTCGAGGGACAGCCTCGAGGGAAAGCCACAGATCCCTTGATCCACGTGACAGGAAGCGTGACACGACTGCTGCAGCTCGGGAGGATAGCGCACGTGCATGCCCCCACTCGAGACGAGGCCTGACTCCCCTGGGGAGACTCAGAAGCACCCCAAGATCCATGGCAACACTGGAGAGGAATCCTCAGGTTCCGGCTCCAACTCCACACAAGGACTGAGGTCCCGGCATGGACAGGAGAGGAATCCCGAGAGGTCCCCTAGCAACTCGAATGGGGACTGGCCTTTCCTGAGGCCACCAGAGCGGGTCCCTGAGGTCCCCGTCGTAACTTGAGAAGACCTGCCGCAACTCGAGAAAATCCAGGAGGTTCTCCCCTCCAGGCGAGTTGAGGCCCATTTCCGCTGAGGTGTCTCGAGGCTGATCACACCTCACTTCTGGAACTTCGAAAGGCTCCTTCACACCCTTGGTGCAAATCAAGAAGTTCCCCGACATACCCGTCTCCACTCGAGAGGAATCACGAGGGTCCCGCCAACATCCAGAGGAGCCCCATTTCCGCCTCGTAGCTCGAGATGAGGGATCCTTTCCCTGCTTCGTCCGGAAAAGAACCGGGCGTTCCCGTCGCATCTCAAGAGGAGGCCCTCTCAACAGGAACGGCGAGAGGAACTCCAGGGTCGTACCACCATTCCAAGAGTCCCCCAGATGTCTCAGTCCATTCCAGAGGAACGTCTTTTCCCTTCACCGGCTCGTCTTTCACGCCGAGGATCGACTCTCACCAAGCTGGCACGTGGCACAGCCCTGTGGGAAAGCCTCGTGGGAAAGCCTCGAGGGACAGCCTCGAGGGAAAGCCACAGATCCCTTGATCCACGTGACAGGAAGCGTGACACTACTGCTGCAGCTCGGGAGGAAAGCGCACGTGCATGCCCCCACTCGAGACGAGGCCTGACTCCCCTGGGGAGACTCAGAAGCACCCCAAGATCCATGACAACACTGGAGAGGAATCCTCAGGTTCCGGCCCCGACTCCACACAAGGACTGAGGCCCCGGCATGGACGGGAGAGGAATCCCGAGAGGTCCCCTAGCAACTCGCATGGGGACTGGCCTTTCCTGAGGCCACCAGAGCGGGTCCCTGAGGTCCCCGTCGTAACTCGAGAAGACCTGCCGCAACTCGAGAAAATCCAGGAGGTTCTCCCCTCCAGGCGAGATGAGGCCCATTTCCGCTGAGGCGTCTCGAGGCTGATCATACCTCCCCTCTGGAACTTCGAAAGGGTCCTTCACACCCTTGGTGCAAATCAAGAAGTTCCCCGACATACCCGTCTCCACTCGAGAGGAATCACGAGGGTCCCGCCCACATCCAGAGGGGCCCCGTTTCCGCCTCGTAGCTCGAGATGAGGGATCCTTTCCCTGCTTCGTCGGGAAAGAGTTCCCGGCGTTCCCGTCGCATCTCAAGAGGAGGCCCTCTCAACAGGAACGGCGAGAGGAACTCCAGGCTCGTGCCACCATTCCAAGAGTCCCCCAGATGTCTCAGTCCATTCCAGAGGAACCTCTTTTCCCTTCACCGGCTCGTCTTTCACGCCGAGGATCGACTCACACCAAGGTGGCACGTGGCACAGCCCTGTGGGAAAGCCTCGTGGGAAAGCCTCGAGGGACAGCCTCGAGGGAAAGCCACAGATACCTTGATCCACGTGACAGGAAGCATGACACTACTGCGGCAGCTCGGGAGGAAAGCGCACGTGCATGCCCCCACTCGAGACGAGGCCTGACTCCCCTGGGGAGACTCAGAAGCACCCCAAGATCCATGGCAACACTGGAGAGGAATCCTCAGGTTCCGGCCCCGACTCCACACAAGGACTGAGGCCCCGGCATGGACGGGAGAGGAATCCCGAGAGGTCCCCTAGCAACTCGAATGGGGACTGGCCTTTCCTGAGGCCACCAGAGCGGGTCCCTGAGGTCCCCGTCGTAACTCGAGAAGACCTGCCGCAACTCGAGAAAATCCAGGAGGTTCTCCCCTCCAGGCGAGATGAGGCCCATTTCCGCTGAGGCGTCTCGAGGCTGATCACACCTCACCTCTGGAACTTCGAAAGGCTCCTTCACACCCTTGGTGCAAATCAAGAAGTTCCCCGACCTAGCCGTCTCCACTCGAGAGGAATCACGAGGGTCCCGCCCACATCCAGAGGAGCCCCGTTTCCGCCTCGTAGCTGGAGATGAGGGATCCTTTCCCTGCTTCGTCGGGAAAGAGTTCCCGGCGTTCCCGTCGCATCTCAAGAGGAGGCCCTCTCAACAGGAACGGCGAGAGGAACTCCAGGGTCGTGCCACCATTCCAACAGTCCCCCAGATGTCTCAGTCCATTCCAGAGGAACCTCTTTTCCCTTCACCGGCTCGTCTTTCACGCCGAGGATCGACTCACACCAAGGTGGCACGTGGCACAGCCCTGTGGGAAAGCCTCGTGGGAAAGCCTCGTGGGACAGCCTCGAGGGAAAGCCACAGATCCCTTGATCCACGTGACAGGAAGCGTGACACGACTGCTGCAGCTCGGGAGGAAAGCGCAAGTGCATGCCCCCACTCGAGACGAGGCCTGACTCCCCTGGGGAGACTCAGAAGCACCCCAAGATCCATGGCAACAGTGGAGAGGAATCCTCAGGTTCCGGCCCCGACTCCACACAAGGACTGAGGCCCCGGCATGGACGGGAGAGGAATCCCGAGAGCTCCCCTAGCAACTCGCATGGGGACTGGCCTTTCCTAAGGTCACCAGTGCGGGTCCCTGAGGTTCCCGTCGTAACTCGAGAAGAACTGCCGCAACTCGAGAAAATCCAGGAGGTTCACCCCTCCAGGCGAGATGAGGCCCATTTCCGCTGAGGCGTCTCGAGGCTGATCATACCTCCCCTCTGGAACTTCGAAAGGGTCCTTCACACCCTTGGTGCAAATCAAGAAGTTCCCCGACATACCCGTCTCCACTCGAGAGGAATCACGAGGGTCCCGCCCACATCCAGAGGGGCCCCGTTTCCGCCTCGTAGCTCGAGATGAGGGATCCTTTCCCTGCTTCGTCGGGAAAGAGTTCCCGGCTTTCCCGTCGCATCTCAAGAGGAGGCCCTCTCAACAGGAACGGCGAGAGGAACTCCAGGGTCGTGCCACCATTCCAAGAGTCCCCCAGATGTCTCAGTCCATTCCAGAGGAACCTCTTTTCCCTTCACCGGCTCGTCTTTCACGCCGAGGATCGACTCACACCAAGGTGGCACGTGGCACAGCCCTGTGGGAAAGCCTCGTGGGAAAGCCTCGAGGGACAGCCTCGAGGGAAAGCCACAGATACCTTGATCCACGTGACAGGAAGCATGACACTACTGCGGCAGCTCGGGAGGAAAGCGCACGTGCATGCCCCCACTCGAGACGAGGCCTGACTCCCCTGGGGAGACTCAGAAGCACCCCAAGATCCATGGCAACACTGGAGAGGAATCCTCAGGTTCCGGCCCCGACTCCACACAAGGACTGAGGCCCCGGCATGGACGGGAGAGGAATCCCGAGAGGTCCCCTAGCAACTCGCATGGGGACTGGCCTTTCCTGAGGCCACCAGAGCGGGTCCCTGAGGTCCCCGTCGTAACTTGAGAAGACCTGCCGCAACTCGAGAAAATCCAGGAGGTTCTCCCCTCCAGGCGAGATGAGGCCCATTTCCGCTGAGGTGTCTCGAGGCTGATCACACCTCACTTCTGGAACTTCGAAAGGCTCCTTCACACCCTTGGTGCAAATCAAGAAGTTCCCCGACATACCCGTCTCCACTCGAGAGGAATCACGAGGGTCCCGCCAACATCCAGAGGAGCCCCATTTCCGCCTCGTAGCTCGAGATGAGGGATCCTTTCCCTGCTTCGTCCGGAAAAGTTCCGGGCGTTCCCGTCGCATCTCAAGAGGAGGCCCTCTCAACAGGAACGGCGAGAGGAACTCCAGGGTCGTACCACCATTCCAAGAGTCCCACAGATGTCTCAGTCCATTCCAGAGGAACGTCTTTTCCCTTCACCGGCTCGTCTTTCACGCCGAGGATCGACTCACACCAAGCTGGCACGTGGCACAGCCCTGTGGGAAAGCCTCGTGGGAAAGCCTCGAGGGACAGCCTCGAGGGAAAGCCACAGATCCCTTGATCCACGTGACAGGAAGCGTGACACTACTGCTGCAGCTCGGGAGGAAAGCGCAAGTGCATGCCCCCACTCGAGACGAGGCCTGACTCCCCTGGGGAGACTCAGAAGCACCCCAAGATCCATGACAACACTGGAGAGGAATCCTCAGGTTCCGGCCCCGACTCCACACAAGGACTGAGGCCCCGGCATGGACGGGAGAGGAATCCCGAGAGGTCCCCTAGCAACTCGCATGGGGACTGGCCTTTCCTGAGGCCACCAGAGCGGGTCCCTGAGGTCCCCGTCGTAACTCGAGAAGACCTGCCGCAACTCGAGAAAATCCAGGAGGTTCTCCCCTCCAGGCGAGATGAGGCCCATTTCCGCTGAGGCGTCTCGAGGCTGATCACACCTCACCTCTGGAACTTCGAAAGGGTCCTTCACACCCTTGGTGCAAATCAAGAAGTTCCCCGACCTAGCCGTCTCCACTCGAGAGGAATCACGAGGGTCCCGCCCACATCCAGAGGAGCCCCGTTACCGCCTCGTAGCTCGAGATGAGGGACCTTTCCCTGCTTCGTCGGGAAAGAGTTCCCGGCGTTCCCGTCGCATCTCAAGAGGAGGCCCTCTCAACAGGAACGGCGAGAGGAAATCCAGGGTCCTGCCATCATTCCAAGAGTCCCCCAGATGTCTCAGTCCATTCCAGAGGAACGTCTTTTCCCTTCACCGGCTCGTCTTTCACGCCGAGGATCGACTCACACCAAGGTGGCACCTGGCACAGCCCTGTGTGAAAGCCTCGTGGGAAAGCCTCGAGGGACAGCCTCGGGGGAAAGCCACAGATCCCTTGATCCACGTGACAGGAAGCGTGACACTACTGCTGCAGCTCGGGAGGAAAGCGCACGTGCATGCCCCCACTCGAGACGAGGCCTGACTCCCCTGGGGAGACTCAGAAGCACCCCAAGATCCATGGCAACACTGGAGAGGAATACTCAGGTTCCGGCCCCGACTCCACACAAGGACTGAGGCCCTGGCATGGACGGGAGAGGAATCCCAAGTGGTCCCCTAGCAACTCGAATGGGGACTGGCCTTTCCTGAGGCCACCAGAGCGGGTCCCTGAGGTCCCCGTCGTAACTCGAGAAGACCTGCCGCAACTCGAGAAAATCCAGGAGGTTCTCCCCTCCAGGCGAGATGAGGCCCATTTCCGCTGAGGCATCTCGAGGCTGATCACACCTCACCTCTGGAACTTCGAAAGGCTCCTTCACACCCTTGGTGCAAATCAAGAAGTTCCCCGACATACCCGTCTCCACTCGAGAGGAATCACGAGGGTCCCTTCCACATCCAGAGGAGCCCCGTTTCCGCCTCGTAGCTCGAGATGAGGGATCCTTTCCCTGCTTCGTCCGGAAAAGTTCCGGGCGTTCCCGTCGCATCTCAAGAGGAGGCCCTCTCAACAGGAACGGCGAGAGGAACTCCAGGGTCGTACCACCATTCCAAGAGTCCGCCAGATGTCTCAGTCCATTCCAGAGGAACCTCTTTTCCCTTCACCGGCTCGTCTTTCACGCCGAGGATCGACTCACACCAAGGTGGCACGTGGCACAGCCCTGTGGGAAAGCCTCGTGGGAAAGCCTCGAGGGACAGCCTCGAGGGAAAGCCACAGATCCCTTGATCCACGTGACAGGAAGCGTGACACTACTGCTGCAGCTCGGGAGGAAAGCGCACGTGCATGCCCCCACTCGAGACGAGGCCTGACTCCCCTGGGGAGACTCAGAAGCACCCCAAGATCCATGGCAACACTGGAGAGGAATCCTCAGGTTCCGGCCCCGACTCCACACAAGGACTGAGGCCCCGGCATGGACGGGAGTGGAATCCCGAGAGTTCCCCTAGCAACTCGCATGGGGACTGGCCTTTCCTGAGGCCACCAGAGCGGGTCCCTGAGATCCCCGTCGTAACTCGAGAAGACCTGCCGCAACTCGAGAAAATCCAGGAGGTTCTCCCCTCCAGGCGAGATGAGGCCCATTTCCGCTGAGGCGTCTCGAGGCTGATCACACCTCCCCTCTGGAACTTCGAAAGGGTCCTTCACACCCTTGGTGCAAATCAAGAAGTTCCCCGACCTAGCCGTCTCCACTCGAGAGGAATCACGAGGGTCCCGCCCACATCCAGACGAGCCCCGTTTCCGCCTCGTAGCTCGAGATGAGGGACCTTTCCCTGCTTCCTCGTGAAAGAGTTCCCGGCGTTCCCGTCGCATCTCAAGAGGACACCCTCTCAACAGGAACGGCGAGAGGAACTCCAGGCTCCTGCCACCATTCCAAGAGTCCCCCAGATGTCTCAGTCCATTCCAGAGGAACCTCTTTTCCCTTCACCGGCTCGTCTTTCACGCCGAGGATCGACTCACACCAAGGTGGCACGTGGCACAGCCCTGTGGGAAAGCCTCGTGGGAAAGCCTCGAGGGACAGCCTCGAGGGAAAGCCACAGATACCTTGATCCACGTGACAGGAAGCATGACACTACTGCGGCAGCTCGGGAGGAAAGCGCACGTGCATGCCCCCACTCGAGACGAGGCCTGACTCCCCTGGGGAGACTCAGAAGCACCCCAAGATCCATGGCAACACTGGAGAGGAATCCTCAGGTTCCGGCCCCGACTCCACACAAGGACTGAGGCCCCGGCATGGACGGGAGAGGAATCCCGAGAGGTCCCCTAGCAACTCGAATGGGGACTGGCCTTTCCTGAGGCCACCAGAGCGGGTCCCTGAGGTCCCCGTCGTAACTCGAGAAGACCTGCCGCAACTCGAGAAAATCCAGGAGGTTCTCCCCTCCAGGCGAGATGAGGCCCATTTCCGCTGAGGCGTCTCGAGGCTGATCACACCTCACCTCTGGAACTTCGAAAGGCTCCTTCACACCCTTGGTGCAAATCAAGAAGTTCCCCGACATACCCGTCTCCACTCGAGAGGAATCACGAGGGTCCCGCCCACATCCAGACGAGCCCCGTTTCCGCCTCGTAGCTGGAGATGAGGGATCCTTTCCCTGCTTCGTCGGGAAAGAGTTCCCGGCGTTCCCGTCGCATCTCAAGAGGAGGCCCTCTCAACAGGAACGGCGAGAGGAACTCCAGGGTCGTGCCACCATTCCAAGAGTCCCCCAGATTTCTCAGTCCATTCCAGAGGAACGTCTTTTCCCTTCACCGGCTCGTCTTTCACGCCGAGGATCGACTCACACCAAGGTGGCACGTGGCACAGCCCTGTGGGAAAGCCTCGTGGGAAAGCCTCGAGGGACAGCCTCGAGGGAAAGCCACAGATCCCTTGATCCACGTGACAGGAAGCGTGACACTACTGCTGCAGCTCGGGAGGAAAGCGCACGTGCATGCCCCCACTCGAGACGAGGCCTGACTCCCCTGGGGAGACTCAGAAGCACCCCAAGATCCATGACAACACTGGAGAGGAATCCTCAGGTTCCGGCCCCGACTCCACACAAGGACTGAGGCCCCGGCATGGACGGGAGAGGAATCCCGAGAGGTCCCCTAGCAACTCGCATGGGGACTGGCCTTTCCTGAGGCCACCAGAGCGGGTCCCTGAGGTCCCCGTCGTAACTCGAGAAGACCTGCCGCAACTCGAGAAAATCCAGGAGGTTCTCCCCTCCAGGCGAGATGAGGCCCATTTCCGCTGAGGCGTCTCGAGGCTGATCACACCTCACCTCTGGAACTTCGAAAGGCTCCTTCACACCCTTGGTGCAAATCAAGAAGTTCCCCGACATACCCGTCTCCACTCGAGAGGAATCACGAGGGTCCCTTCCACATCCAGAGGAGCCCCGTTTCCGCCTCGTAGCTCGAGATGAGGGATCCTTTCCCTGCTTCGTCCGGAAAAGTTCCGGGCGTTCCCGTCGCATCTCAAGAGGAGGCCCTCTCAACAGGAACGGCGAGAGGAACTCCAGGGTCGTACCACCATTCCAAGAGTCCGCCAGATGTCTCAGTCCATTCCAGAGGAACCTCTTTTCCCTTCACCGGCTCGTCTTTCACGCCGAGGATCGACTCACACCAAGGTGGCACGTGGCACAGCCCTGTGGGAAAGCCTCGTGGGAAAGCCTCGAGGGACAGCCTCGAGGGAAAGCCACAGATCCCTTGATCCACGTGACAGGAAGCGTGACACTACTGCCGCAGCTCGGGAGGAAAGCGCACGTGCATGCCCCCACTCGAGACGAGGCCTGACTCCCCTGGGGAGACTCAGAAGCACCCCAAGATCCATGGCAACACTGGAGAGGAATCCTCAGGTTCCGGCCCCGACTCCACACAAGGACTGAGGCCCCGGCATGGATGGGAGAGGAATCCCGAGAGGTCCCCTAGCAACTCGCATGGGGACTGGCCTTTCCTGAGGCCACCAGAGCGGGTCCCTGAGGTCCCCGTCGTAACTCGAGAAGACCTGCCGCAACTCGAGAAAATCCAGGAGGTTCTCCCCTCCAGGCGAGATGAGGCCCACTTCCGCTGAGGGGTCTCGAGGCTGATCACACCTCCCCTCTGGAACTTCGAAAGGCTCCTTCACACCCCTGGTGCGAATCAAGAAGTTCCCCGACATACCCGTCTCCACTCGAGAGGAATCACGAAGGTCCCGCCCACATCCAGAGGAGCCCCGTTTCCGCCTCGTAGCTCGAGATGAGGGATCCTTTCCCTGCTTCGTCCGGAAAAGTTCCGGGCGTTCCCGTCGATTTCAAGAGGAGGCCCTCTCAACAGGAACGGGGAGAGGAACTCCAGGGTCGTACCACCATTCCAAGAGTCCGCCAGATGTCTCAGTCCATTCCAGAGGAACCTCTTTTCCCTTCACCGGCTCGTCTTTCACGCCGAGGATCGACTCACACCAAGGTGGCACGTGGCACAGCCCTGCGGGAAAGCCTCGTGGGAAAGCCTCGAGGGACAGCCTCGAGGGAAAGCCACAGATCCCTTGATCCACGTGACAGAAAGCGTGACACTACTGCTGCAGCTCGGGAGGAAAGCGCACGTGCATGCCCCCACTCGAGACGAGGCCTGACTCCCCTGGGGAGACTCAGAAGCACCCCAAGATCCATGGCAACACTGGAGAGGAATCCTCAGGTTCCGGCCCCGACTCCACACAAGGACTGAGGCCCCGGCATGGACGGGAGAGGAATCCCGAGAGGTCCCCTAGCAACTTGCATGGGGACTGGCCTTTCCTGAGGCCACCAGAGCGGGTCCCTGAGGTCCCCGTCGTAACTCGAGAAGACCTGCCGCAACTCGAGAAAATCCAGGAGGTTCTCCCCTCCAGGCGAGATGAGGCCCATTTCCGCTGAGGCGTCTCGAGGCTGATCACACCTCACCTCTGGAACTTCGAAAGGGTCCTTCACACCCTTGGTGCAAAGCAAGAAGTTCCCCGACCTAGCCGTCTCCACTTGAGAGGAATCACGAGGGTCCCGCCCACATCCAGAGGAGCCCCGTTTCCGCCTCGTAGCTCGAGATGAGGGATCCTTTCCCTGCTTCGTCGGGAAAGAGTTCCCGGCGTTCCCGTCGCATCTCAAGAGGAGGCCCTCTCAACAGGAACGGCGAGAGGAACTCCAGGGTCCTGCCACCATTCCAAGAGTCCCCCAGATGTCTCAGTCCATTCCAGAGGAACCTCTTTTCCCTTCACCGGCTCGTCTTTCACGCCGAGGATCGACTCACACCAAGGTGGCACGTGGCCAGCCCTGTGGGAAAGCCTCGTGGGAAAGCCTCGAGGGACAGCCTCGAGGGAAAGCCACAGATCCCTTGATCCACGTGACAGGAAGCGTGACACTACTGCTGCAGCTCGGGAGGAAAGCGCACGTGCATGCCCCCACTCGAGACGAGGCCTGACTCCCCTGGGGAGACTCAGAAGCACCCCAAGATCCATGGCAACACTGGAGAGGAATCCTCAGGTACCGGCCCCGACTCTACACAAGGACTGAGGCCCCGGCATGGACGGGAGAGGAATCCCGAGAGGTCCCCTAGCAACTCGCATGGGGACTGGCCTTTCCTGAGGCCACCAGAGCGGGTCCCTGAGGTCCCCGTCGTAACTCGAGAAGACCTGCCGCAACTCGAGAAAATCCAGGAGGTTCTCCCCTCCAGGCGAGATGAGGCCCATTTCCGCTGAGGCGTCTCGAGGCTGATCACACCTCCCCTCTGGAACTTCGAAAGGGTCCTTCACACCCTCGGTGCAAATCAAGATGTTCCCCGACCTAGCCGTCTCCACTCGAGAGGAATCACGAGGGTCCCGCCCACATCCAGAGGAGCCCCGTTTCCACCTCGTAGCTCGAGATGAGGGATCCTTTCCCTGCTTCGTCGGGAAAGAGTTCCCGGCGTTCCCGTCGCATCTCAAGAGGAGGCCCTCTCAACAGGAACGGCGAGAGGAACTCCAGGGTCGTGCCACCATTCCAAGAGTCCCCCAGATGTCTCAGTCCATTCCAGAGGAACCTCTTTTCCCTTCACCGGCTCGTCTTTCACGCCGAGGATCGACTCACACCAAGGTGGCACGTGGCACAGCCCTGTGGGAAAGCCTCGTGGGAAAGCCTCGAGGGACAGCCTCGAAGGAAAGCCACAGATCCCTTGATCCACGTGACAGGAAGCGTGACAATACTGCTGCAGCTCGGGAGGAAAGCGCACGTGCATGCCCCCACACTAGACGAGGCCTGACTCCCCTTGGGAGACTTAGAAGCACCCCAAGATCCATGGCAACACTGGAGAGGAATCCTCAGGTTCCGGCCCTGACTCCACACAAGGACTGAGGCCCCGGCATGGACGGGAGAGGAATCCCGAGAGGTCCCCTAGCAACTCGCATGGGGACTGGCCTTTCCTGAGGCCACCAGAGCGGGTCCCTGAGGTCCCCGTCGTAACTCGAGAAGACCTGCCGCAACTCGAGAAAATCCAGGGTGTTCTCCCCTAGAGGCGAGATGAGGCCCATTTCCGCTGAGGCGTCTCGAGGCTGATCACACCTCACCTCTGGAACTTCGAAAGGGTCCTTCACACCCTTGGTGCAAATCAAGAAGTTCCCCGACCTAGCCGTCTCCACTTGAGAGGAATCACGAAGGTCCCGCCCACATCCAGAGGAGCCCCGTTTCCGCCTCGTAGCTCGAGATGAGGGATCCTTTCCCTGCTTCGTCGGGAAAGAGTTCCCGGCGTTCCCGTCGCATCTCAAGAGGAGGCCCTCTCAACAGGAACGGAGAGAGGAACTCCAGGGTCGTGCCACCATTCCAAGAGTCCCCCAGATGTCTCAGTCCATTCCAGAGGAACCTCTATTCCCTTCACCGGCTCGTCTTTCACGCCGAGGATCGACTCACACCAAGGTGGCACGTGGCACAGCCCTGTGGGAAAGCCTCGTGGGAAAGCCTCGAGGGACAGCCTCGAGGGAAACCCACAGATCCCTTGATCCACGTGACAGGAAGCGTGACACTACTGCTGCAGCTCGGGAGGAAAGCGCACGTGCATGCCCCCACTCGAGACGAGGCCTGACTCCCCTGGGGAGACTCAGAAGCACCCCAAGATCCATGGCAACACTGGAGAGGAATCCTCAGGTTCCGGCCCCGACTCCACACAAGGACTGAGGCCCCGGCATGGACGGGAGAGGAATCCCGAGAGGTCCCCTAGCAACTCGCATGGGGACTGGCCTTTCCTGAGGCCACCAGAGCGGGTCCATGAGGTCCCCGTCGTAACTCGAGAAGACCTGCCGCAACTCGAGAAAATCCAGGAGGTTCTCCCCTCCAGGCGAGATAAGGCCCATTTCCGCTGAGGCGTCTCGAGGCTGATCACACCTCCCCTCTGGAACTTCGAAAGGGTCCTTCACACCCTTGGTGCAAATCAAGAAGTTCCCCGACCTAGGCGTCTCCACTCGAGAGGAATCACGAGGGTCTCACCCACATCCAGAGGAGCCCCGTTTCCGCCTCGTAGCTCGAGATGAGGGATCCTTTCCCTGCTTCGTCGGAAAAGAGTTCCCGGCGTTCCCGTCGCATCTCAAGAGGAGGCCCTCTCAACAGGAACGGCGAGAGGAACTCCAGGGTCGTGCCACCATTCCAAGAGTCCCCCAGATGTCTCAGTCCATTCCAGAGGAACCTCTTTTCCCTTCACGTGCTCGTCTTTCACGCCGAGGATCGACTCACACCAAGGTGGCACGTGGCACAGCCCTGTGGGAAAGCCTCGTGGGAAAGCCTCGAGGGACAGCCTCGAGGGAAAGCCACAGATCCCTTGATCCACGTGACAGGAAGCGTGACACTACTGCTGCAGCTCGGGAGGAAAGCGCACGTGCATGCCCCCACTCGAGACGAGGCCTGACTCCCCTGGGGAGACTCAGAAGAACCCCAAGATCCATGGCAACACTGGAGAGGAATCCTCAGGTTCCGGCCCCGACTCCACACAAGGACTGAGGCCCCGGCATGGATGGGAGAGGAATCCCGAGAGGTCCCCTAGCAACTCGCATGGGGACTGGCCTTTCCTGAGGCCACCAGAGCGGGTCCCTGAGGTCCCCGTCGTAACTCGAGAAGACCTGCCGCAACTCGAGAAAATCCAGGAGTTTCTCCCCTCCAGGCGAGATGAGGCCCATTTCCGCTGAGGCGTCTCGAGGCTGATCACACCTCCCCTCTGGAACTTCCAAAGGGTCCTTCACACCCTTGGTGCAAATCAAGAAGTTCCCCGACCTAGCCGTCTCCACTCGAGAGGAATCACGAGGGTCCCGCCCACATCAAGAGGAGCCCCGTTTCCGCCTCGTAGCTCGAGATGAGGGATCCTTTCCCTGCTTCGTCGGGAAAGAGTTCCCGGCGTTCCCGTCGCATCTCAAGAGGAGGCCCTCTCAACAGGAACGGGGAGAGGAACTCCAGGGTCGTACCACCATTCCAAGAGTCCGCCAGATGTCTCAGTCCATTCCAGAGGAACCTCTTTTCCCTTCACCGGCTCGTCTTTCACGCCGAGGATCGACTCACACCAAGGTGGCACGTGGCACAGCCCTGTGGGAAAGCCTCGAGGGACAGCCTCGAGGGAAAGCCACAGATCCCTTGATCCACGTGACAGAAAGCGTGACACTACTGCTGCAGCTCGGGAGGAAAGCGCACGTGCATGCCCCCACTCGAGACGAGGCCTGACTCCCTTGGGGAGACTCAGAAGCACCCCAAGATCCATGGCAACACTGGAGAGGAATCCTCAGGTTCCGGCCCCGACTCCACACAAGGACTGAGGCCCCGGCATGGACGGGAGAGGAATCCCGAGAGGTCCCCTAGCAACTCGCATGGGGACTGGCCTTTCCTGAGGCCACCAGAGCGGGTCCCTGAGGTCCCCGTCGTAACTCGAGAAGACCTGCCGCAACTCGACAAAATCCAGGAGGTTCTCCCCTCCAGGCGAGATGAGGCCCATTTCCGCTGAGGCGTCTCGAGGCTGATCACACCTCACCTCTGGAACTTCGAAAGGCTCCTTCACACCCTTGGTGCAAATCAAGAAGTTCCCCGACCTAGCCGTCTCCACTTGAGAGGAATCACGAGGGTCCCGCCCACATGCAGAGGAGCCCCGTTTCCGCCTCGTAGCTCGAGATGAGGGATCCTTTCCCTGCTTCGTCGGGAAAGAGTTCCCGGCGTTCCCGTCGCATCTCAAGAGGAGGCCCTCTCAACAGGAACGGCGAGAGGAACTCCAGGGTCGTGCCACCATTCCAAGAGTCCCCCAGATGTCTCAGTCCATTCCAGAGGAACCTCTTTTCCCTTCACCGGCTCGTCTTTCACGCCGAGGATCGACTCACACCAAGGTGGCACGTGGCACAGCCCTGTGGGAAAGCCTCGTGGGAAAGCCTCGAGGGACAGCCTCGAGGGAAAGCCACAGATCCCTTGATCCACGTGACAGGAAGCGTGACACTACTGCTGCAGCTCGGGAGGAAAGCGCACGTGCATGCCCCCACTCGAGACGAGGCCTGACTCCCCTGGGGAGACTCAGAAGCACCCCAAGATCCATGGCAACACTGGAGAGGAATCCTCAGGTTCCGGCCCCGACTCCACACAAGGGCTGAGGCCCCGGCATGGACGGGAGAGGAATCCCGAGAGGTCCCCTAGCAACTCGCATGGGGACTGGCCTTTCCTGAGGCCACCAGAGCGGGTCCCTGAGGTCCCCGTCGTAACTCGAGAAGACCTGCCGCAACTCGAGAAAATCCAGGAGGTTCTCCCCTCCAGGCGAGATGAGGCCCATTTCCGCTGAGGCGTCTCGAGGCTGATCACACCTCCCCTCTGGAACTTCGAAAGGGTCCTTCACACCCTTGGTGCAAATCAAGAAGTTCCCCGACCTAGCCGTCTCCAATCGAGAGGAATCACGAGGGTCCCGCCCACATCCAGAGGAGCCCCGTTTCCGCCTCGTAGCTCGAGATGAGGGATCCTTTCCCTGCTTCGTCGGGAAAGAGTTCCCGGCGTTCCCGTCGCATCTCAAGAGGAAGCCCACTCAACAGGAACGGCGAGAGGAACTCCAGGGTCGTGCCACCATTCCAAGAGTCCCCCAGAAGTCTCAGTCCATTCCAGAGGAACCTCTTTTCCCTTCACCGGCTCGTCTTTCACGCCGAGGATCGACTCACACCAAGGTGGCACGTGGCACAGCCCTGTGGGAAAGCCTCGTGGGAAAGCCTCGAGGGACAGTCTCGAGGGAAAGCCACAGATCCCTTGATCCACGTGACAGGAAGCGTGACACTACTGCTGCAGCTCGGGAGGAAAGCGCACGTGCATGCCCCCACTCGAGACGAGGCCTGACTCCCCTGGGGAGACTCTGAAGCACCCCAAGATCCATGGCAACACTGGAGAGGAATCCTCAGGTTCCGGCCCCGACTCCACACAAGGACTGAGGCCCCGGCATGGATGGGAGAGGAATCCCGAGAGGTCCCCTAGCAACTCGCATGGGGACTGGCCTTTCCTGAGGCCACCAGAGCGGGTCCCTGAGGTCCCCGTCGTAACTCGAGAAGACCTGCCGCAACTCGAGAAAATCCAGGAGGTTCTCCCCTCCAGGCGAGATGAGGCCCATTTCCGCTGAGGCGTCTCGAGGCTGATCACACCTCCCCTCTGGAACTTCGAAAGGGTCCTTCACACCCTTGGTGCAAATCAAGAAGTTCCCCGACCTAGCCGTCTCCACTCGAGAGGAATCACGAGGGTCCTGTCCACATCCAGAGGAGCCCCGTTTCCGCCTCGTAGCTCGAGATGAGGGATCCTTTCCCTGCTTCGTCGGGAAAGAGTTCCCGGCGTTCCCGTCGCATCTCAAGAGGAGGCCCTCTCAACAGGAACGGCGAGAGGAACTCCAGTGTCGTGCCACCATTCCAAGAGTCCCCCAGAAGTCTCAGTCCATTCCAGAGGAACCTCCTTTCCCTTCACCGGCTCGTCTTTCACGCCGAGGATCGACTCACACCAAGGTGGCACGTGGCACAGCCCTGTGGGAAAGCCTCGTGGGAAAGCCTCGAGGGACAGCCTCGAGGGAAAGCCACAGATCCCTTGATCCACGTGACAGGAAGCGTGACACTACTGCTGCAGCTCGGGAGGAAAGCGCACGTGCATGCCCCCACTCGAGACGAGGCCTGACTCCCCTGGGGAGACTCAGAAGCACCCCAAGATCCATGGCAACAGTGGAGAGGAATCCTCAGGTTCCGGCCCCGACTCCACACAAGGACTGAGGCCCCGGCATGGACGGGAGAGGAATCCCGAGAGGTCCCCTAGCAACTCGCATGGGGACTGGCCTTTCCTGAGGCCACCAGAGCGGGTCCCTGAGGTCCCCGTCGTAACTCGAGAAGACCTGCCCCAACTCGAGAAAATCCAGGAGGTTCTCCCCTCCAGGCGAGATGAGGCCCATTTCCGCTGAGGCGTCTCGAGGCTGATCACACCTCACCTCTGGAACTTCGAAAGGCTCCTTCACACCCTTGATGCGAATCAAGAAGTTCCCCGACCTACCCGTCTCCACTCGAGAGGAATCACGAGGGTCCCGCCCACATCCAGAGGAGCCCCGTTTCCGCCTCGTAGCTCGAGATGAGGGATCCTTTCCCTGCTTCGTCCGGAAAAGTTCCGGGCGTTCCCGTCGCATCTCAAGAGGAGGCCCTCTCAACAGCAACGGGGAGAGGAACTCCAGGGTCGTACCACCATTCCAAGAGTCCGCCAGATGTCTCAGTCCATTCCAGAGGAACCTCTTTTCACTTCACCGGCTCGTCTTTCACGCCGAGGATCGACTCACACCAAGGTGGCACGTGGCACAGCCCTGTGGGAAAGCCTCGAGGGACAGCCTCGAGGGAAAGCCACAGATCCCTTGATCCACGTGACAGAAAGCGTGACACTACTGCTGCAGCTCGGGAGGAAAGCGCACGTGCATGCCCCCACTCGAGACGAGGCCTGACTCCCCTGGGGAGACTCAGAAGCACCCGAAGATCCATGGCCACACTGGAGAGGAATCCTCAGGTTCCGGCCCCGACTCCACACAAGGACTGAGGCCCCGGCATGGACGGGAGAGGAATCCCGAGAGGTCCCCTAGCAACTCGCATGGGGACTGGCCTTTCCTGAGGCCACCAGAGCGGGTCCCTGAGGTCCCCGTCGTAACTCGTGAAGACCTGCCGCAACTCGAGAAAATCCAGGAGGTTCTCCCCTCCAGGCGAGATGAGGCCCATTTCCGCTGAGGCGTCTCGAGGCTGATCACACCTCCCCTCTGGAACTTCGAAAGGGTCCTTCACACCCTTGGTGCAAATCAAGAAGTTCCCCGACCTAGCCGTCTCCAATCGAGAGGAATCACGAGGGTCCCGCCTACATCCAGAGGAGCCCCGTTTCCGCCTCGTAGCTCGAGATGAGGGATCCTTTCCCTGCTTCGTCGGGAAAGAGTTCCCGGCGTTCCCGTCGCATCTCAAGAGGAAGCCCACTCAACAGGAACGGCGAGAGGAACTCCAGGGTCGTGCCACCATTCCAAGAGTCCCCCAGAAGTCTCAGTCCATTCCAGAGGAACCTCTTTTCCCTTCACCGGCTCGTCTTTCACGCCGAGGATCGACTCACACCAAGGTGGCACGTGGCACAGCCCTGTGGGAAAGCCTCGTGGGAAAGCCTCGAGGGACAGCCTCGAGGGAAAGCCACAGATCCCTTGATCCACGTGACAGGAAGCGTGACACTATTGCTGCAGCTCGGGAGGAAAGCGCACGTGCATGTCCCCACTCGAGACGAGGCCTGACTCCCCTGGGGAGACTCAGAAGCACCCCAAGATCCATGGCAACACTGGAGAGGAATCCTCAGGTTCCGGCCCCGACTCCACACAAGGACTGAGGCCCCGGCATGGATGGGAGAGGAATCCCGAGAGATTCCCTAGCAACTCGCATGGGGACTGGCCTTTCCTGAGGCCACCAGAGCGGGTCCCTGAGGTCCCCGTCGTAACTCGAGAAGACCTGCCGCAACTCGAGAAAATGCAGGAGGTTCTCCCCTCCAGGCGAGATGAGGCCCATTTCCGCTGAGGCGTCTCGAGGCTGATCACACCTCCCCTCTGGAACTTCGAAAGGGTCATTCACACCCTTGGTGCAAATCAAGAAGTTCCCCGACCTAGCCGTCTCCACTCGAGAGGAATCACGAGGGTCTCACCCACATCCAGAGGAGCCCCGTTTCCGCCTCGTAGCTCGAGATGAGGGATCCTTTCCCTGCTTCGTCGGGAAAGAGTTCCCTGCGTTCCCGTCGCATTTCAAGAGGAGGCCCTCTCAACAGGAACGGCGAGAGGAACTCCAGGGTCGTGCCACCATTCCAAGAGTCCCCCAGATGTCTCAGTCCATTCCAGAGGAACCTCTTTTCCCTTCACCGGCTCGTCTTTCACGCCGAGGATCGACTCACACCAAGGTGGCACGTGGCACAGCCCTGTGGGAAAGCCTCGTGGGAAAGCCTCGAGGGACAGCCTCGAGGGAAAGCCACAGATCCCTTGATCCACGTGACAGGAAGCGTGACACTACTGCTGCAGCTCGGGAGGAAAGCGCACGTGCATGCCCCCACTCGAGACGAGGCCTGACTCCCTTGGGGAGACTCAGAAGCACCCCAAGATCCATGGCAACACTGGAGAGGAATCCTCAGGTTCCGGCCCCGACTCCACACAAGGACTGAGGCCCCGGCATGGACGGGAGAGGAATCCCGAGAGGTCCCCTAGCAACTCGCATGGGGACTGGCCTTTCCTGAAGCCACCAGAGCGGGTCCCTGAGGTCCCCGTCGTAACTCGAGAAGACCTGCTGCAACTCGAGAAAATCCAGGAGGTTCTCCCCTCCAGGCGAGATGAGGCCCATTTCCGCTGAGGCGTCTCGAGGCTGATCACACCTCCCCTCTGGAACTTCGAAAGGCTCCTTCACACCCTTGGTGCGAATCAAGAAGTTCCCCGACATACCCGTCTCCACTCGAGAGGAATCACGCGGGTCCCGCCCACATACAGAGGAGCCCTGTTTCCGCCTCGTAGCTCGAGATGAGGGATCCTTTCCCTGCTTCGTCGGGAAAGAGTTCCTGGCGTTCCCGTTGCATCTCAAGAGGAGGCCCTCTCAACAGGAACGGCGAGAGGAACTCCAGGGTCGTGCCACCATTCCAAGAGTCCCCCAGAAGTCTCAGTCCATTCCAGAGGAACCTCTTTTCCCTTCACCGGCTCGTCTTTCACGCCGAGGATCGACTCACACCAAGGTGGCACGTGGCACAGCCCTGTGGGAAAGCCTCGTGGGAAAGCCTCGAGGGACAGCCTCGAGGGAAACCCACAGATCCCTTGATCCACGTGACAGGAAGCGTGACACAACTGCTGCAGCTCGGGAGGAAAGCGCACGTGCATGCCCCCACTCGAGACGAGGCCTGACTCCCCTGGGGAGACTCAGAAGCACCCCAAGATCCATGGCAACACTGGAGAGGAATCCTCAGGACCGGCCCCGACTCCACACAAGGACTGAGGCCCCGGCATGGACGGGAGAGGAATCCCGAGAGGTCCCCTAGCAACTCGCATGGGGACTGGCCTTTCCTGAGGCCACCAGAGCGGGTCCCTGAGGTCCCCGTCGTAACTCGTGAAGACCTGCCACAACTCGAGAAAATCCAGGAGGTTCTCCCCTCCAGGCGAGATGAGGCCCATTTCCGCTGAGGCGTCTCGAGGCTGATCACACCTCCCCTCTGGAACTTCGAAAGGGTCCTTCACACCCTTGGTGCAAATGAAGAAGTTCCCCGACCTAGCCGTCTCCAATCGAGAGGAATCACGAGGGTCCCGCCCACATCCAGAGGAGCCCCGTTTCCGCCTCGTAGCTCGAGATGAGGGATCCTTTCCCTGCTTCGTCGGGAAAGAGTTCCCGGCGTTCCCGTCGCATCTCAAGAGGAAGCCCACTCAACAGGAACGGCGAGAGGAACTCCAGGGTCGTGCCACCATTCCAAGAGTCCCCCAGAAGTCTCAGTCCATTCCAGAGGAACCTCTTTTCCCTTCACCGGCTCGTCTTTCACGCCGAGGATCGACTCACACCGAGGTGGCACGTGGCACAGCCCTGTGGGAAAGCCTCGTGGGAAAGCCTCGAGGGACAGCCTCGAGGGAAAGCCACAGATCCCTTGATCCACGTGACAGGAAGCGTGACACTACTGCTGCAGCTCGGGAGGAAAGCGCACGTGCATGTCCCCACTCGAGACGAGGCCTGACTCCCCTGGGGAGACTCAGAAGCACCCCAAGATCCATGACAACACTGGAGAGGAATCCTCAGGTTCCGTCCCCGACTCCACACAAGGACTGAGGCCCCGGCATGGATGGGAGAGGAATCCCGAGAGGTTCCCTAGCAACTCGCATGGGGACTGGCCTTTCCTGAGGCCACCAGAGCGGGTCCCTGAGGTCCCCGTCGTAACTCGAGAAGACCTGCCGCAACTCGAGAAAATCCAGGAGGTTCTCCCCTCCAGGCGAGATGAGGCCCATTTCCGCTGAGGCGTCTCGAGGCTGATCACACCTCCCCTCTGGAACTTCGAAAGGGTCATTCACACCCTTGGTGCAAATCAAGAAGTTCCCCGACCTAGCCGTCTCCACTCGAGAGGAATCACGAGGGTCTCACCCACATCCAGAGTAGCCCCGTTTCCGCCTCGTAGCTCGAGATGAGGGATCCTTTCCCTGCTTCGTCGGGAAAGAGTTCCCGGCGTTCCCGTCGCATCTCAAGAGGAGGCCCTCTCAACAGGAACGGCGAGAGGAACTCCAGGGTCGTGCCACCATTCCAAGAGTCCCCCAGATGTCTCAGTCCATTCCAGAGGAACCTCTTTTCCCTTCACCGGCTCGTCTTTCACGCCGAGGATCGACTCACACCAAGGTGGCACGTGGCACAGCCCTGTGGGAAAGCCTCGTGGGAAAGCCTCGAGGGACAGCCTCGAGGGAAAGCCACAGATCCCTTGATCCACGTGACAGGAAGCGTGACACTACTGCTGCAGCTCGGGAGGAAAGCGCACGTGCATGCCCCCACTCGAGACGAGGCCTGACTCCCCTGGGGAGACTCAGAAGCACCCCAAGATCCATGGCAACACTGGAGAGGAATCCTCAGGTTCCGGCCCCGACTCCACACAAGGACTGAGGCCCCGGCATGGACGGGAGAGGAATCCCGAGAGGTCCCCTAGCAACTCGCATGGGGACTGGCCTTTCCTGAAGCCACCAGAGCGGGTCCCTGAGGTCCCCGTCGTAACTCGAGAAGACCTGCGCAACTCGAGAAAATCCAGGAGGTTCTCCCCTCCAGGCGAGATGAGGCCCATTTCCGCTGAGGCGTCTCGAGGCTGATCACACCTCCCCTCTGGAACTTCGAAAGGCTCCTTCACACCCTTGGTGCGAATCAAGAAGTTCCCCGACATACCCGTCTCCACTCGAGAGGAATCACGCGGGTCCCGCCCACATACAGAGGAGCCCTGTTTCCGCCTCGTAGCTCGAGATGAGGGATCCTTTCCCTGCTTCGTCGGGAAAGAGTTCCTGGCGTTCCCGTTGCATCTCAAGAGGAGGCCCTCTCAACAGGAACGGCGAGAGGAACTCCAGGGTCGTGCCACCATTCCAAGAGTCCCCCAGAAGTCTCAGTCCATTCCAGAGTAACCTCTTTTCCCTTCACCGGCTCGTCTTTCACGCCGAGGATCGACTCACACCAAGGTGGCACGTGGCACAGCCCTGTGGGAAAGCCTCGTGGGAAAGCCTCGAGGGACAGCCTCGAGGGAAACCCACAGATCCCTTGATCCACGTGACAGGAAGCGTGACACAACTGCTGCAGCTCGGGAGGAAAGCGCACGTGCATGCCCCCACTCGAGACGAGGCCTGACTCCCCTGGGGAGACTCAGAAGCACCCCAAGATCCATGGCAACACTGGAGAGGAATCCTCAGGTTCGGGCCCCGACTCCACACAAGGACTGAGGCCCCGGCATGGACGGGAGAGGAATCCCGAGAGGTCCCCTAGCAACTCGCATGGGGACTGGCCTTTCCTGAGGCCACCAGAGCGGGTCCCTGAGGTCCCCGTCGTAACTCGAGAAGACCTGCCACAACTCGAGAAAATCCAGGAGGTTCTCCCCTCCAGGCGAGATGAGGCCCATTTCCGCTGAGGCGTCTCGAGGCTGATCACACCTCCCCTCTGGAACTTCGAAAGGGTCATTCACACCCTTGGTGCAAATCAAGAAGTTCCCCAAATAGCCGTCTCCACTCGAGAGGAATCACGAGGGTCTCACCCACATCCAGAGGAGCCCCGTTTCCGCCTCGTAGCTCGAGATGAGGGATCCTTTCCCTGCTTCGTCGGGAAAGAGTTCCCGGCGTTCCCGTCGCATCTCAAGAGGAGGCCCTCTCAACAGGAACGGCGAGAGGAACTCCAGGGTCGTGCCACCATTCCAAGAGTCCCCCAGATGTCTCAGTCCATTCCAGAGGAACCTCTTTTCCCTTCACCGGCTCGTCTTTCACGCCGAGGATCGACTCACACCAAGGTGGCACGTGGCACAGCCCTGTGGGAAAGCCTCGTGGGAAAGCCTCGAGGGACAGCCTCGAGGGAAAGCCACAGATCCCTTGATCCACGTGACAGGAAGCGTGACACTACTGCTGCAGCTCGGGAGGAAAGCGCACGTGCATGCCCCCACTCGAGACGAGGCCTGACTCCCCTGGGGAGACTCAGAAGCACCCCAAGATCCATGGCAACACTGGAGAGGAATCCTCAGGTTCCGGCCCCGACTCCACACAAGGACTGAGGCCCCGGCATGGACGGGAGAGGAATCCCGAGAGGTCCCCTAGCAACTCGCATGGGGACTGGCCTTTCCTGAAGCCACCAGAGCGGGTCCCTGAGGTCCCCGTCGTAACTCGAGAAGACCTGCCGCAACTCGAGAAAATCCAGGAGGTTCTCCCCTCCAGGCGAGATGAGGCCCATTTCCGCTGAGGCGTCTCGAGGCTGATCACACCTCCCCTCTGGAACTTCGAAAGGCTCCTTCACACCCTTGGTGCGAATCAAGAAGTTCCCCGACATACCCGTCTCCACTCGAGAGGAATCACGCGGGTCCCGCCCACATACAGAGGAGCCCTGTTTCCGCCTCGTAGCTCGAGATGAGGGATCCTTTCCCTGCTTCGTCGGGAAAGAGTTCCTGGCGTTCCCGTTGCATCTCAAGAGGAGGCCCTCTCAACAGGAACGGCGAGAGGAACTCCAGGGTCGTGCCACCATTCCAAGAGTCCCCCAGAAGTCTCAGTCCATTCCAGAGGAACCTCTTTTCCCTTCACCGGCTCGTCTTTCACGCCGAGGATCGACTCACACCAAGGTGGCACGTGGCACAGCCCTGTGGGAAAGCCTCGTGGGAAAGCCTCGAGGGACAGCCTCGAGGGAAACCCACAGATCCCTTGATCCACGTGACAGGAAGCGTGACACAACTGCTGCAGCTCGGGAGGAAAGCGCACGTGCATGCCCCCACTCGAGACGAGGCCTGACTCCCCTGGGGAGACTCAGAAGCACCCCAAGATCCATGGCAACACTGGAGAGGAATCCTCAGGACCGGCCCCGACTCCACACAAGGACTGAGGCCCCGGCATGGACGGGAGAGGAATCCCGAGAGGTCCCCTAGCAACTCGCATGGGGACTGGCCTTTCCTGAGGCCACCAGAGCGGGTCCCTGAGGTCCCCGTCGTAACTCGTGAAGACCTGCCCCAACTCGAGAAAATCCAGGAGGTTCTCCCCTCCAGGCGAGATGAGGCCCATTTCCGCTGAGGCGTCTCGAGGCTGATCACACCTCCCCTCTGGAACTTCGAAAGGGTCCTTCACACCCTTGGTGCAAATCAAGAAGTTCCCCGACCTAGCCGTCTCCAATCGAGAGGAATCACGAGGGTCCCGCCCACATCCAGAGGAGCCCCGTTTCCGCCTCGTAGCTCGAGATGAGGGATCCTTTCCCTGCTTCGTCGGGAAAGAGTTCCCGGCGTTCCCGTCGCATCTCAAGAGGAAGCCCACTCAACAGGAACGGCGAGAGGAACTCCAGGGTCGTGCCACCATTCCAAGAGTCCCCCAGAAGTCTCAGTCCATTCCAGAGGAACCTCTTTTCCCTTCACCGGTTCGTCTTTCACGCCGAGGATCGACTCACACCAAGGTGGCACGTGGCACAGCCCTGTGGGAAAGCCTCGTGGGAAAGCCTCGAGGGACAGCCTCGAGGGAAAGCCACAGATCCCTTGATCCACGTGACAGGAAGCGTGACACTACTGCTGCAGCTCGGGAGGAAAGCGCACGTGCATGTCCCCACTCGAGACGAGGCCTGACTCCCCTGGGGAGACTCAGAAGCACCCCAAGATCCATGACAACACTGGAGAGGAATCCTCAGGTTCCGGCCCCGACTCCACACAAGGACTGAGGCCCCGGCATGGACGGGAGAGGAATCCCGAGAGGTCCCCTAGCAACTCGCATGGGGACTGGCCTTTCCTGAGGCCACCAGAGCGGGTCCCTGAGGTCCCCGTCGTAACTCGAGAAGACCTGCCACAACTCGAGAAAATCCAGGAGGTTCTCCCCTCCAGGCGAGATGAGGCCCATTTCCGCTGAGGCGTCTCGAGGCTGATCACACCTCCCCTCTGGAACTTCGAAAGGGTCATTCACACCCTTGGTGCAAATCAAGAAGTTCCCCGACCTAGCCGTCTCCACTCGAGAGGAATCACGAGGGTCTCACCCACATCCAGAGGAGCCCCGTTTCCGCCTCGTAGCTCGAGATGAGGGATCCTTTCCCTGCTTCGTCGGGAAAGAGTTCCCAGCGTTCCCGTCGCATCTCAAGAGGAGACCCTCTCAACAGGAACGGCGAGAGGAACTCCAGGGTCGTGCCACCATTCCAAGAGTCCCCCAGATGTCTCAGTCCATTCCAGAGGAACCTCTTTTCCCTTCACCGGCTCGTCTTTCACGCCGAGGATCGACTCACACCAAGGTGGCACGTGGCACAGCCCTGTGGGAAAGCCTCGTGGGAAAGCCTCGAGGGACAGCCTCGAGGGAAAGCCACAGATCCCTTGATCCACGTGACAGGAAGCGTGACACTACTGCTGCAGCTCGGGAGGAAAGCGCACGTGCATGCCCCCACTCGAGACGAGGCCTGACTCCCCTGGGGAGACTCAGAAGCACCCCAAGATCCATGGCAACACTGGAGAGGAATCCTCAGGTTCCGGCCCCGACTCCACACATGGACTGAGGCCCCGGCATGGATGGGAGAGGAATCCCGAGAGGTCCCCTAGCAACTCGCATGGGGACTGGCCTTTCCTGAGGCCACCAGAGCGGGTCCCTGAGGTCCCCGTCGTAACTCGAGAAGACCTGACGCAACTCGAGAAAATCCAGGAGGTTCTCCCCTCCAGGCGAGATGAGGCCCATTTCCGCTGAGGCGTCTCGAGGCTGATCACACCTCCCCTCTGGAACTTCGAAAGGGTCCTTCACACCCTTGGTGCAAATCAAGAAGTTCCCCGACCTAGCCGTCTCCACTCGAGAGGAATCACGAGGGTCCCGCCCACATCCAGAGGAGCCCCGTTTCCGCCTCGTAGCTCGAGATGAGGGATCCTTTCCCTGCTTCGTCGGGAAAGAGTTCCCGGCGTTCCCGTCGCATCTCAAGAGGAGGCCCTCTCAACAGGAACGGCGAGAGGAACTCCAGGGTCGTGCCACCATTCCAAGAGTCCCCCAGATGTCTCAGTCCATTCCAGAGGAACCTCTTTTCCCTTCACCGGCTCGTCTTTCACGCCGAGGATCGACTCACACCAAGGTGGCACGTGGCACAGCCCTGTGGGAAAGCCTCGTGGGAAAGCCTCGAGGGACAGCCTCGAGGGAAAGCCACAGATCCCTTGATCCACGTGACAGAAAGCGTGACACTACTGCTGCAGCTCGGGAGGAAAGCGCACGTGCATGCCCCAACTCGAGACGAGGCCTGACTCCCCTGGGGAGACTCAGAAGCACCCCAAGATCCATGGCAACACTGGAGAGGAATCCTCAGGTTCCGGCCTCGACTCCACACAAGGACTGAGGCCCCGGCATGGACGGGAGAGGAATCCCGAGAGGTCCCCTAGCAACTCGCATGGGGACTGGCCTTTCCTGAGGCCACCAGAGCGGGTCCCTGAGGTCCCCGTAGTAACTCGAGAAGACCTGCCGCAACTCAAGAAAATCCAGGAGGTTCTCCCCTCCAGGCGAGATGAGGCCCATTTCCGCTGAGGCGTCTCGAGGCTGATCACACCTCACCTCTGGAACTTCGAAAGGCTCCTTCACACCCTTGGTGCGAATCAAGAAGTTCCCCGACATACCCGTCTCCACTCGAGAGGAATCACGAGGGTCCCGCCCATATCCAGAGGAGCCCCGTTTCCGCCTCGTAGCTCGAGATGAGGGATCCTTTCCCTGCTTCGTCCGGAAAAGTTCCGGGCGTTCCCGTCGCATCTCAAGAGGAGGCCCTCTCAACAGGAACGGGGAGAGGAACTCCAGGGTCGTACCACCATTCCAAGAGTCCCCCAGATGTCTCAGTCCATTCCAGAGGAACCTCTTTTCCCTTCACCGGCTCGTCTTTCACGCCGAGGATCGACTCACACCAAGGTGGCACGTGGCACAGCCCTGTGGGAAAGCCTCGTGGGAAAGCCTCGAGGGACAGCCTCGAGGGAAAGCCACAGATCCCTTGATCCACGTGACAGAAAGCGTGACACTACTGCTGCAGCTCGGGAGGAAAGCGCACGTGCATGCCCCCACTCGAGACGAGGCCTGACTCCCCTGGGGAGACTCAGAAGCACCCCAAGATCCATGGCAACACTGGAGAGGAATCCTCAGGTTCCGGCCCCGACTCCACACAAGGACTGAGGCCCCGGCATGGACGGGAGAGGAATCCCGAGAGGTCCCCTAGCAACTCGCATGGGGACTGGCCTTTCCTGAGGCCACCAGAGCGGGTCCCTGAGGTCCCCGTCGTAACTCGAGAAGACCTGCCGCAACTGGAGAAAATCCAGGAGGTTTTCCCCTCCAGGCGAGATGAGGCCCATTTCCGCTGAGGCGTCTCGAGGCTGATCACACCTCACCTCTGGAACTTCGAAAGGGTCCTTCACACCCTTGGTGCAAATCAAGAAGTTCCCCGACCTAGCCGTCTCCACTTGAGAGGAATCACGAGGGTCCCGCCCACATCCAGAGGAGCCCCGTTTCCGCCTCGTAGCTCGAGATGAGGGATCCTTTCCCTGCTTCGTCGGGAAAGAGTTCCCGGCGTTCCCGTCGCATCTCAAGAGGAGGCCCTCTCAACAGGAACGGCGAGAGGAACTCCAGGGTCGTGCCACCATTCCAAGAGTCCCCCAGATGTCTCAGTCCATTCCAGAGGAACCTCTTTTCCCTTCACCGGCTCGTCTTTCACGCCGAGGATCGACTCACACCAAGGTGGCACGTGGCACAGCCCTGTGGGAAAGCCTCGTGGGAAAGCCTCGAGGGACAGCCTCGAGGGAAAGCCACAGATCCCTTGATCCACGTGACAGGAAGCGTGACACTACTGCTGCAGCTCGGGAGGAAAGCGCACGTGCATGCCCCCACTCGAGACGAGGCCTGACTCCCCTGGGGAGACTCAGAAGCACCCCAAGATCCATGGCAACACTGGAGAGGAATCCTCAGGTTCCGGCCCCGACTCCACACAAGGACTGAGGCCCCGGCATGGACGGGAGAGGAATGCCGAGAGGTCCCCTAGCAACTCGCATGGGGACTGGCCTTTCCTGAGGCCACCAGAGCGGGTCCCTGAGGTCCCCGTAGTAACTCGAGAAGACCTGCCGCTACTCGAGAAAATCCAGGAGGTTCTCCCCTCCAGGCGAGATGAGGCCCATTTCCGCTGAGGCGTCTCGAGGCTGATCACACCTCCCCTCTGGAACTTCGAAAGGGTCCTTCACACCCTTGGTGCAAATCAAGAAGTTCCCCGACATACCCGTCTCCACTCGAGAGGAATCACGAGGGTCCCGCCCACATCCAGAGGAGCCCCGTTTCCGCCTCGTAGCTCGAGATGAGGGATCCTTTCCCTGCTTCGTCGGGAAAGAGTTCCCGGCGTTCCCGTCGCATCTCAAGAGGAGGCCCTCTGAAGAGGAACGGCGAGAGGAACTCCAGGGTCGTGCCACCATTCCAAGAGTCCCCCAGAAGTCTCAGTCCATTCCAGAGGAACCTCTTTTCCCTTCACCGGCTCGTCTTTCACGCCGAGGATCGACTCACACCAAGGTGGCACATGGCACAGCCCTGTGGGAAAGCCTCGTGGGAAAGCCTCGAGGGAGAGCCTCGAGGGAAAGCCACAGATCCCTTGATCCACGTGACAGGAAGCGTGACACTACTGCTGCAGCTCGGGAGGAAAGCGCACGTGCATGCCCCCACTCGAGACGAGGCCTGACTCCCCTGGGGAGACTCAGAAGCACCCCAAGATCCATGGCAACACTGGAGAGGAATCCTCAGGTTCCGGCCCCGACTCCACACAAGGACTGAGGCCCCGGCATGGACGGGAGAGGAATCCCGAGAGGTCCCCTAGCAACTCGCATGGGGACTGGCCTTTCCTGAGGCCACCAGAACGGGTCCCTGAGGTCCCCGTCGTAACTCGAGAAGACCTGCCGCAACTCGAGAAAATCCAGGAGGTTCTCCCCTCCAGGCGAGATGAGGCCCATTTCCGCTGAGGCGTCTCGAGGCTGATAACACCTCACCTCTGGAACTTCTAAAGGCTCCTTCACACCCTTGGTGCGAATCAAGAAGTTCCCCGACATACCCGTCTCCACTCGAGAGGAATCACGCGGGTCCCGCCCACATCCAGAGGAGCCCCGTTTCCGCCTCGTAGCTCGAGATGAGGGATCCTTTCCCTGCTTCGTCGGGAAAGAGTTCCCGGCGTTCCCGTCGCATCTCAAGAGGAGGCCCTCTCAACAGGAACGGCGAGAGGAACTCCAGGGTCGTGCCACCATTCCAAGAGTCCCCCAGATGTCTCAGTCCATTCCAGAGGAACCTCTTTTCCCTTCACCGGCTCGTCTTTCACGCCGAGGATCGACTCACACCAAGGTGGCACGTGGCACAGCCCTGTGGGAAAGCCTCGTGGGAAAGCCTCGAGGGACAGCCTCGAGGGAAAGCCACAGATCCCTTGATCCACGTGACAGGAAGCGTGACACTACTGCTGCAGCTCGGGAGGAAAGCGCACGTGCATGCCCCCACTCGAGACGAGGCCTGACTCCCCTGGGGAGACTCAGAAGCACCCCAAGATCCATGGCAACACTGGAGAGGAATCCTCAGGTTCCGGCCCCGACTCCACACAAGGACTGAGGCCCCGGCATGGACGGGAGAGGAATCCCGAGAGGTCCCCTAGCAACTCGCATGGGGACTGGCCTTTCCTGAGGCCACCAGAGCGGGTCCCTGAGGTCCCCGTCGTAACTCGAGAAGACCTGCCGCAACTGGAGAAAATCCAGGAGGTTTTCCCCTCCAGGCGAGATGAGGCCCATTTCCGCTGAGGCGTCTCGAGGCTGATCACACCTCACCTCTGGAACTTCGAAAGGGTCCTTCACACCCTTGGTGCAAATCAAGAAGTTCCCCGACCTAGCCGTCTCCACTTGAGAGGAATCACGAGGGTCCCGCCCACATCCAGAGGAGCCCCGTTTCCGCCTCGTAGCTCGAGATGAGGGATCCTTTCCCTGCTTCGTCGGGAAAGAGTTCCCGGCGTTCCCGTCGCATCTCAAGAGGAGGCCCTCTCAACAGGAACGGCGAGAGGAACTCCAGGGTCGTGCCACCATTCCAAGAGTCCCCCAGATGTCTCAGTCCATTCCAGAGGAACCTCTTTTCCCTTCACCGGCTCGTCTTTCACGCCGAGGATCGACTCACACCAAGGTGGCACGTGGCACAGCCCTGTGGGAAAGCCTCGTGGGAAAGCCTCGAGGGACAGCCTCGAGGGAAAGCCACAGATCCCTTGATCCACGTGACAGGAAGCGTGACACTACTGCTGCAGCTCGGGAGGAAAGCGCACGTGCATGCCCCCACTCGAGACGAGGCCTGACTCCCCTGGGGAGACTCAGAAGCACCCCAAGATCCATGGCAACACTGGAGAGGAATCCTCAGGTTCCGGCCCCGACTCCACACAAGGACTGAGGCCCCGGCATGGACGGGAGAGGAATGCCGAGAGGTCCCCTAGCAACTCGCATGGGGACTGGCCTTTCCTGAGGCCACCAGAGCGGGTCCCTGAGGTCCCCGTAGTAACTCGAGAAGACCTGCCGCAACTCGAGAAAATCCAGGAGGTTCTCCCCTCCAGGCGAGATGAGGCCCATTTCCGCTGAGGCGTCTCGAGGCTGATCACACCTCCCCTCTGGAACTTCGAAAGGGTCCTTCACACCCTTGGTGCAAATCAAGAAGTTCCCCGACATACCCGTCTCCACTCGAGAGGAATCACGAGGGTCCCGCCCACATCCAGAGGAGCCCCGTTTCCGCCTCGTAGCTCGAGATGAGGGATCCTTTCCCTGCTTCGTCGGGAAAGAGTTCCCGGCGTTCCCGTCGCATCTCAAGAGGAGGCCCTCTGAAGAGGAACGGCGAGAGGAACTCCAGGGTCGTGCCACCATTCCAAGAGTCCCCCAGAAGTCTCAGTCCATTCCAGAGGAACCTCTTTTCCCTTCACCGGCTCGTCTTTCAAGCCGAGGATCGACTCACACCAAGGTGGCACATGGCACAGCCCTGTGGGAAAGCCTCGTGGGAAAGCCTCGAGGGAGAGCCTCGAGGGAAAGCCACAGATCCCTTGATCCACGTGACAGGAAGCGTGACACTACTGCTGCAGCTCGGGAGGAAAGCGCACGTTCATGCCCCCACTCGAGACGAGGCCTGACTCCCCTGGGGAGACTCAGAAGCACCCCAAGATCCATGGCAACACTGGAGAGGAATCCTCAGGTTCCGGCCCCGACTCCACACAAGGACTGAGGCCCCGGCATGGACGGGAGAGGAATCCCGAGAGGTCCCCTAGCAACTCGCATGGGGACTGGCCTTTCCTGAGGCCACCAGAGCGGGTCCCTGAGGTCCCCGTCGTAACTCGAGAAGACCTGCCGCAACTCGAGAAAATCCAGGAGGTTCTCCCCTCCAGGCGAGATGAGGCCCATTTCCGCTGAGGCGTCTCGAGGCTGATCACACCTCACCTCTGGAACTTCTAAAGGCTCCTTCACACCCTTGGTGCGAATCAAGAAGTTCCCCGACATACCCGTCTCCACTCGAGAGGAATCACGCGGGTCCCGCCCACATCCAGAGGAGCCCCGTTTCCGCCTCGTAGCTCGAGATGAGGGATCCTTTCCCTGCTTCGTCGGGAAAGAGTTCCCGGCGTTCCCGTCGCATCTCAAGAGGAGGCCCTCTCAACAGGAACGGCGAGAGGAACTCCAGGGTCGTGCCACCATTCCAAGAGTCCCCCAGATGTCTCAGTCCATTCCAGAGGAACCTCTTTTCCCTTCACCGGCTCGTCTTTCACGCCGAGGATCGACTCACACCAAGGTGGCACGTGGCACAGCCCTGTGGGAAAGCCTCGTGGGAAAGCCTCGAGGGACAGCCTCGAGGGAAAGCCACAGATCCCTTGATCCACGTGACAGGAAGCGTGACACTACTGCTGCAGCTCGGGAGGAAAGCTCACGTGCATGCCCCCACTCGAGACGAGGCCTGACTCCCCTGGGGAGACTCAGAAGAACCCCAAGATCCATGGCAACACTGGAGAGGAATCCTCAGGTTCTGGCCCCAAATCCACACAAGGACTGAGGCCCCGGCATGGATGGGAGAGGAATCCCGAGAGGTCCCCTAGCAACTCGCATGGGGACTGGCCTTTCCTGAGGCCACCAGAGCGGGTCCCTGAGGTCCCCGTCGTAACTCGAGAAGACCTGCCGCAACTCGAGAAAATCCAGGAGGTTCTCCCCTCCAGGCGAGATGAGGCCCATTTCCGCTGAGGCGTCTCGAGGCTGATCACACCTCCCCCCTGGAACTCGAAAGGGTCCTTCACACCCTTGGTGCAAATCAAGAAGTTCCCGACCTAGCCGTCTCCACTTGAGAGGAATCACGAGGGTCCCGCCCACATCCAGAGGAGCCCCGTTTCCGCCTCGTAGCTCGAGATGAGGGATCCTTTCCCTGCTTCGTCGGGAAAGAGTTCCCGGCGTTCCCGTCGCATCTCAAGAGGAGGCCCTCTCTACAGGAACGGCGAGAGGAACTCCAGGGTCGTGCCACCATTCCAAGAGTCCCCCAGATGTCTCAGTCCATTCCAGAGGAACCTCTTTTCCCTTCACCGGCTCATCTTTCACGCCGAGGATCGACTCACACCAAGGTGGCACGTGGCACAGCCCTGTGGGAAAGCCTCGTGGGAAAGCCTCGAGGGACAGCCTCGAGGGAAAGCCACAGATCCCTTGATCCACGTGACAGGAAGCGTGACACTACTGCTGCAGCTCGGGAGGAAAGCGCACGTGCATGCCCCCACTCGAGACGAGGCCTGACTCCCCTGGGGAGACTCAGAAGCACCCCAAGATCCATGGCAACAGTGGAGAGGAATCCTCAGGTTCCGGCCCCGACTCCACACAAGGACTGAGGCCCCGGCATGGACGGGAGAGGAATCCCGAGAGGTCCCATAGCAACTCGCATGGGGACTGGCCTTTCCTGAGGCCACCAGAGCGGGTCCCTGAGGTCCCCGTCGTAACTCGAGAAGACCTGCCGCAACTCGAGAAAATCCAGGAGGTTCTCCCCTCCAGGCGAGATGAGGCCCATTTCCGCTGAGGCGTCTCGAGGCTGATCACACCTCACCTCTGGAACTTCGAAAGGCTCCTTCACACCCTTGGTGCGAATCAAGAAGTTCCCCGACCTACCCGTCTCCACTCGAGAGGAATCACGAGCGTCCCGCCCACATCCAGAGGAGCCCCGTTTCCGCCTCGTAGCTCGAGATGAGGGATCCTTTCCCTGCTTCGTCCGGAAAAGTTCCGGGCGTTTCCGTCGCATCTCAAGAGGAGGCCCTCTCAACAGGAACGGGGAGAGGAACTCCAGGGTCGTACCACCATTCCAAGAGTCCGCCAGATGTCTCAGTCCATTCCAGAGGAACCTCTTTTCCCTTCACCGGCTCGTCTTTCACGCCGAGGATCGACTCACACCAAGGTGGCACGTGGCACAGCCCTGTGGGAAAGCCTCGTGGGAAAGCCTCGAGGGACAGCCTCGAGGGAAAGCCACAGATCCCTTGATCCACGTGACAGAAAGCGTGACACTACTGCTGCAGCTCGGGAGGAAAGCGCACGTGCATGCCCCCACTCGAGACGAGGCCTGACTCCCCTGGGGAGACTCAGAAGCACCCCAAGATCCATGGCAACACTGGAGAGGAATCCTCAGGTTCCGGCCCCGACTCCACACAAGGACTGAGGCCCCGGCATGGACGGGAGAGGAATCCCGAGAGGTCCCCTAGCAACTCGCATGGGGACTGGCCTTTCCTGAGGCCACCAGAGCGGGTCCCTGAGGTCCCCGTCGTAACTCGAGAAGACCTGCCGCAACTGGAGAAAATCCAGGAGGTTTTCCCCTCCAGGCGAGATGAGGCCCATTTCCGCTGAGGCGTCTCGAGGCTGATCACACCTCACCTCTGGAACTTCGAAAGGGTCCTTCACACCCTTGGTGCAAATCAAGAAGTTCCCCGACCTAGCCGTCTCCACTTGAGAGGAATCACGAGGGTCCCGCCCACATCCAGAGGAGCCCCGTTTCCGCCTCGTAGCTCGAGATGAGGGATCCTTTCCCTGCTTCGTCGGGAAAGAGTTCCCGGCGTTCCCGTCGCATCTCAAGAGGAGGCCCTCTCAACAGGAACGGCGAGAGGAACTCCAGGGTCGTGCCACCATTCCAAGAGTCCCCCAGATGTCTCAGTCCATTCCAGAGGAACCTCTTTTCCCTTCACCGGCTCGTCTTTCACGCCGAGGATCGACTCACACCAAGGTGGCACGTGGCACAGCCCTGTGGGAAAGCCTCGTGGGAAAGCCTCGAGGGACAGCCTCGAGGGAAAGCCACAGATCCCTTGATCCACGTGACAGGAAGCGTGACACTACTGCTGCAGCTCGGGAGGAAAGCGCACGTGCATGCCCCCACTCGAGACGAGGCCTGACTCCCCTGGGGAGACTCAGAAGCACCCCAAGATCCATGGCAACACTGGAGAGGAATCCTCAGGTTCCGGCCCCGACTCCACACAAGGACTGAGGCCCCGGCATGGACGGGAGAGGAATGCCGAGAGGTCCCCTAGCAACTCGCATGGGGACTGGCCTTTCCTGAGGCCACCAGAGCGGGTCCCTGAGGTCCCCGTAGTAACTCGAGAAGACCTGCCGCAACTCGAGAAAATCCAGGAGGTTCTCCCCTCCAGGCGAGATGAGGCCCATTTCCGCTGAGGCGTCTCGAGGCTGATCACACCTCCCCTCTGGAACTTCGAAAGGGTCCTTCACACCCTTGGTGCAAATCAAGAAGTTCCCCGACATACCCGTCTCCACTCGAGAGGAATCACGAGGGTCCCGCCCACATCCAGAGGAGCCCCGTTTCCGCCTCGTAGCTCGAGATGAGGGATCCTTTCCCTGCTTCGTCGGGAAAGAGTTCCCGGCGTTCCCGTCGCATCTCAAGAGGAGGCCCTCTGAAGAGGAACGGCGAGAGGAACTCCAGGGTCGTGCCACCATTCCAAGAGTCCCCCAGAAGTCTCAGTCCATTCCAGAGGAACCTCTTTTCCCTTCACCGGCTCGTCTTTCACGCCGAGGATCGACTCACACCAAGGTGGCACATGGCACAGCCCTGTGGGAAAGCCTCGTGGGAAAGCCTCGAGGGAGAGCCTCGAGGGAAAGCCACAGATCCCTTGATCCACGTGACAGGAAGCGTGACACTACTGCTGCAGCTCGGGAGGAAAGCGCACGTGCATGCCCCCACTCGAGACGAGGCCTGACTCCCCTGGGGAGACTCAGAAGCACCCCAAGATCCATGGCAACACTGGAGAGGAATCCTCAGGTTCCGGCCCCGACTCCACACAAGGACTGAGGCCCCGGCATGGACGGGAGAGGAATCCCGAGAGGTCCCCTAGCAACTCGCATGGGGACTGGCCTTTCCTGAGGCCACCAGAGCGGGTCCCTGAGGTCCCCGTCGTAACTCGAGAAGACCTGCCGCAACTCGAGAAAATCCAGGAGGTTCTCCCCTCCAGGCGAGATGAGGCCCATTTCCGCTGAGGCGTCTCGAGGCTGATCACACCTCACCTCTGGAACTTCTAAAGGCTCCTTCACACCCTTGGTGCGAATCAAGAAGTTCCCCGACATACCCGTCTCCACTCGAGAGGAATCACGCGGGTCCCGCCCACATCCAGAGGAGCCCCGTTTCCGCCTCGTAGCTCGAGATGAGGGATCCTTGCCCTGCTTCGTCGGGAAAGAGTTCCCGGCGTTCCCGTCGCATCTCAAGAGGAGGCCCTCTCAACAGGAACGGCGAGAGGAACTCCAGGGTCGTGCCACCATTCCAAGAGTCCCCCAGATGTCTCAGTCCATTCCAGAGGAACCTCTTTTCCCTTCACCGGCTCGTCTTTCACGCCGAGGATCGACTCACACCAAGGTGGCACGTGGCACAGCCCTGTGGGAAAGCCTCGTGGGAAAGCCTCGAGGGACAGCCTCGAGGGAAAGCCACAGATCCCTTGATCCACGTGACAGGAAGCGTGACACTACTGCTGCAGCTCGGGAGGAAAGCGCACGTGCATGCCCCCACTCGAGACGAGGCCTGACTCCCCTGGGGAGACTCAGAAGCACCCCAAGATCCATGGCAACACTGGAGAGGAATCCTCAGGTTCCGGCCCCGACTCCACACAAGGACTGAGGCCCCGGCATGGACGGGAGAGGAATCCCGAGAGGTCCCCTAGCAACTCGCATGGGGACTGGCCTTTCCTGAGGCCACCAGAGCGGGTCCCTGAGGTCCCCGTCGTAACTCGAGAAGACCTGCCGCAACTGGAGAAAATCCAGGAGGTTTTCCCCTCCAGGCGAGATGAGGCCCATTTCCGCTGAGGCGTCTCGAGGCTGATCACACCTCACCTCTGGAACTTCGAAAGGGTCCTTCACACCCTTGGTGCAAATCAAGAAGTTCCCCGACCTAGCCGTCTCCACTTGAGAGGAATCACGAGGGTCCCGCCCACATCCAGAGGAGCCCCGTTTCCGCCTCGTAGCTCGAGATGAGGGATCCTTTCCCTGCTTCGTCGGGAAAGAGTTCCCGGCGTTCCCGTCGCATCTCAAGAGGAGGCCCTCTCAACAGGAACGGCGAGAGGAACTCCAGGGTCGTGCCACCATTCCAAGAGTCCCCCAGATGTCTCAGTCCATTCCAGAGGAACCTCTTTTCCCTTCACCGGCTCGTCTTTCACGCCGAGGATCGACTCACACCAAGGTGGCACGTGGCACAGCCCTGTGGGAAAGCCTCGTGGGAAAGCCTCGAGGGACAGCCTCGAGGGAAAGCCACAGATCCCTTGATCCACGTGACAGGAAGCGTGACACTACTGCTGCAGCTCGGGAGGAAAGCGCACGTGCATGCCCCCACTCGAGACGAGGCCTGACTCCCCTGGGGAGACTCAGAAGCACCCCAAGATCCATGGCAACACTGGAGAGGAATCCTCAGGTTCCGGCCCCGACTCCACACAAGGACTGAGGCCCCGGCATGGACGGGAGAGGAATGCCGAGAGGTCCCCTAGCAACTCGCATGGGGACTGGCCTTTCCTGAGGCCACCAGAGCGGGTCCCTGAGGTCCCCGTAGTAACTCGAGAAGACCTGCCGCAACTCGAGAAAATCCAGGAGGTTCTCCCCTCCAGGCGAGATGAGGCCCATTTCCGCTGAGGCGTCTCGAGGCTGATCACACCTCCCCTCTGGAACTTCGAAAGGGTCCTTCACACCCTTGGTGCAAATCAAGAAGTTCCCCGACATACCCGTCTCCACTCGAGAGGAATCACGAGGGTCCCGCCCACATCCAGAGGAGCCCCGTTTCCGCCTCGTAGCTCGAGATGAGGGATCCTTTCCCTGCTTCGTCGGGAAAGAGTTCCCGGCGTTCCCGTCGCATCTCAAGAGGAGGCCCTCTGAAGAGGAACGGCGAGAGGAACTCCAGGGTCGTGCCACCATTCCAAGAGTCCCCCAGAAGTCTCAGTCCATTCCAGAGGAACCTCTTTTCCCTTCACCGGCTCGTCTTTCACGCCGAGGATCGACTCACACCAAGGTGGCACATGGCACAGCCCTGTGGGAAAGCCTCGTGGGAAAGCCTCGAGGGAGAGCCTCGAGGGAAAGCCACAGATCCCTTGATCCACGTGACAGGAAGCGTGACACTACTGCTGCAGCTCGGGAGGAAAGCGCACGTGCATGCCCCCACTCGAGACGAGGCCTGACTCCCCTGGGGAGACTCAGAAGCACCCCAAGATCCATGGCAACACTGGAGAGGAATCCTCAGGTTCCGGCCCCGACTCCACACAAGGACTGAGGCCCCGGCATGGACGGGAGAGGAATCCCGAGAGGTCCCCTAGCAACTCGCATGGGGACTGGCCTTTCCTGAGGCCACCAGAGCGGGTCCCTGAGGTCCCCGTCGTAACTCGAGAAGACCTGCCGCAACTCGAGAAAATCCAGGAGGTTCTCCCCTCCAGGCGAGATGAGGCCCATTTCCGCTGAGGCGTCTCGAGGCTGATCACACCTCACCTCTGGAACTTCTAAAGGCTCCTTCACACCCTTGGTGCGAATCAAGAAGTTCCCCGACATACCCGTCTCCACTCGAGAGGAATCACGCGGGTCCCGCCCACATCCAGAGGAGCCCCGTTTCCGCCTCGTAGCTCGAGATGAGGGATCCTTTCCCTGCTTCGTCGGGAAAGAGTTCCCGGCGTTCCCGTCGCATCTCAAGAGGAGGCCCTCTCAACAGGAACGGCGAGAGGAACTCCAGGGTCGTGCCACCATTCCAAGAGTCCCCCAGATGTCTCAGTCCATTCCAGAGGAACCTCTTTTCCCTTCACCGGCTCGTCTTTCACGCCGAGGATCGACTCACACCAAGGTGGCACGTGGCACAGCCCTGTGGGAAAGCCTCGTGGGAAAGCCTCGAGGGACAGCCTCGAGGGAAAGCCACAGATCCCTTGATCCACGTGACAGGAAGCGTGACACTACTGCTGCAGCTCGGGAGGAAAGCGCACGTGCATGCCCCCACTCGAGACGAGGCCTGACTCCCCTGGGGAGACTCAGAAGAACCCCAAGATCCATGGCAACACTGGAGAGGAATCCTCAGGTTCTGGCCCCGAATCCACACAAGGACTGAGGCCCCGGCATGGATGGGAGAGGAATCCCGAGAGGTCCCCTAGCAACTCGCATGGGGACTGGCCTTTCCTGAGGCCACCAGAGCGGGTCCCTGAGGTCCCCGTCGTAACTCGAGAAGACCTGCCGCAACTCGAGAAAATCCAGGAGGTTCTCCCCTCCAGGCGAGATGAGGCCCATTTCCGCTGAGGCGTCTCGAGGCTGATCACACCTCCCCCCTGGAACTCGAAAGGGTCCTTCACACCCTTGGTGCAAATCAAGAAGTTCCCCGACCTAGCCGTCTCCACTTGAGAGGAATCACGAGGGTCCCGCCCACATCCAGAGGAGCCCCGTTTCCGCCTCGTAGCTCGAGATGAGGGATCCTTTCCCTGCTTCGTCGGGAAAGAGTTCCCGGCGTTCCCGTCGCATCTCAAGAGGAGGCCCTCTCAACAGGAACGGCGAGAGGAACTCCAGGGTCGTGCCACCATTCCAAGAGTCCCCCAGATGTCTCAGTCCATTCCAGAGGAACCTCTTTTCCCTTCACCGGCTCATCTTTCACGCCGAGGATCGACTCACACCAAGGTGGCACGTGGCACAGCCCTGTGGGAAAGCCTCGTGGGAAAGCCTCGAGGGACAGCCTCGAGGGAAAGCCACAGATCCCTTGATCCACGTGACAGGAAGCGTGACACTACTGCTGCAGCTCGGGAGGAAAGCGCACGTGCATGCCCCCACTCGAGACGAGGCCTGACTCCCCTGGGGAGACTCAGAAGCACCCCAAGATCCATGGCAACAGTGGAGAGGAATCCTCAGGTTCCGGCCCCGACTCCACACAAGGACTGAGGCCCCGGCATGGACGGGAGAGGAATCCCGAGAGGTCCCATAGCAACTCGCATGGGGACTGGCCTTTCCTGAGGCCACCAGAGCGGGTCCCTGAGGTCCCCGTCGTAACTCGAGAAGACCTGCCCCAACTCGAGAAAATCCAGGAGGTTCTCCCCTCCAGGCGAGATGAGGCCCATTTCCGCTGAGGCGTCTCGAGGCTGATCACACCTCACCTCTGGAACTTCGAAAGGCTCCTTCACACCCTTGGTGCGAATCAAGAAGTTCCCCGACCTACCCGTCTCCACTCGAGAGGAATCACGAGCGTCCCGCCCACATCCAGAGGAGCCCCGTTTCCGCCTCGTAGCTCGAGATGAGGGATCCTTTCCCTGCTTCGTCCGGAAAAGTTCCGGGCGTTCCCGTCGCATCTCAAGAGGAGGCCCTCTCAACAGGAACGGGGAGAGGAACTCCAGGGTCGTACCACCATTCCAAGAGTCCGCCAGATGTCTCAGTCCATTCCAGAGGAACCTCTTTTCCCTTCACCGGCTCGTCTTTCACGCCGAGGATCGACTCACACCAAGGTGGCACGTGGCACAGCCCTGTGGGAAAGCCTCGAGGGACAGCCTCGAGGGAAAGCCACAGATCCCTTGATCCACGTGACAGAAAGCGTGACACTACTGCTGCAGCTCGGGAGGAAAGCGCACGTGCATGCCCCCACTCGAGACGAGGCCTGACTCCCTTGGGGAGACTCAGAAGCACCCCAAGATCCATGGCAACACTGGAGAGGAATCCTCAGGTTCCGGCCCCGACTCCACACAAGGACTGAGGCCCCGGCATGGACGGGAGAGGAATCCCGAGAGGTCCCCTAGCAACTCGCATGGGGACTGGCCTTTCCTGAGGCCACCAGAGCGGGTCCCTGAGGTCCCCGTCGTAACTCGAGAAGACCTGCCGCAACTCGAGAAAATCCAGGAGGTTCTCCCCTCCAGGCGAGATGAGGCCCATTTCCGCTGAGGCGTCTCGAGGCTGATCACACCTCCCCCCTGGAACTCGAAAGGGTCCTTCACACCCTTGGTGCAAATCAAGAAGTTCCCCGACCTAGCCGTCTCCACTTGAGAGGAATCACGAGGGTCCCGCCCACATCCAGAGGAGCCCCGTTTCCGCCTCGTAGCTCGAGATGAGGGATCCTTTCCCTGCTTCGTCGGGAAAGAGTTCCCGGCGTTCCCGTCGCATCTCAAGAGGAGGCCCTCTCAACAGGAACGGCGAGAGGAACTCCAGGGTCGTGCCACCATTCCAAGAGTCCCCCAGATGTCTCAGTCCATTCCAGAGGAACCTCTTTTCCCTTCACCGGCTCATCTTTCACGCCGAGGATCGACTCACACCAAGGTGGCACGTGGCACAGCCCTGTGGGAAAGCCTCGTGGGAAAGCCTCGAGGGACAGCCTCGAGGGAAAGCCACAGATCCCTTGATCCACGTGACAGGAAGCGTGACACTACTGCTGCAGCTCGGGAGGAAAGCGCACGTGCATGCCCCCACTCGAGACGAGGCCTGACTCCCCTGGGGAGACTCAGAAGCACCCCAAGATCCATGGCAACAGTGGAGAGGAATCCTCAGGTTCCGGCCCCGACTCCACACAAGGACTGAGGCCCCGGCATGGACGGGAGAGGAATCCCGAGAGGTCCCATAGCAACTCGCATGGGGACTGGCCTTTCCTGAGGCCACCAGAGCGGGTCCCTGAGGTCCCCGTCGTAACTCGAGAAGACCTGCCCCAACTCGAGAAAATCCAGGAGGTTCTCCCCTCCAGGCGAGATGAGGCCCATTTCCGCTGAGGCGTCTCGAGGCTGATCACACCTCACCTCTGGAACTTCGAAAGGCTCCTTCACACCCTTGGTGCGAATCAAGAAGTTCCCCGACCTACCCGTCTCCACTCGAGAGGAATCACGAGCGTCCCGCCCACATCCAGAGGAGCCCCGTTTCCGCCTCGTAGCTCGAGATGAGGGATCCTTTCCCTGCTTCGTCCGGAAAAGTTCCGGGCGTTCCCGTCGCATCTCAAGAGGAGGCCCTCTCAACAGGAACGGGGAGAGGAACTCCAGGGTCGTACCACCATTCCAAGAGTCCGCCAGATGTCTCAGTCCATTCCAGAGGAACCTCTTTTCCCTTCACCGGCTCGTCTTTCACGCCGAGGATCGACTCACACCAAGGTGGCACGTGGCACAGCCCTGTGGGAAAGCCTCGAGGGACAGCCTCGAGGGAAAGCCACAGATCCCTTGATCCACGTGACAGAAAGCGTGACACTACTGCTGCAGCTCGGGAGGAAAGCGCACGTGCATGCCCCCACTCGAGACGAGGCCTGACTCCCTTGGGGAGACTCAGAAGCACCCCAAGATCCATGGCAACACTGGAGAGGAATCCTCAGGTTCCGGCCCCGACTCCACACAAGGACTGAGGCCCCGGCATGGACGGGAGAGGAATCCCGAGAGGTCCCCTAGCAACTCGCATGGGGACTGGCCTTTCCTGAGGCCACCAGAGCGGGTCCCTGAGGTCCCCGTCGTAACTCGAGAAGACCTGCCGCAACTCGAGAAAATCCAGGAGGTTCTCCCCTCCAGGCGAGATGAGGCCCATTTCCGCTGAGGCGTCTCGAGGCTGATCACACCTCCCCCCTGGAACTCGAAAGGGTCCTTCACACCCTTGGTGCAAATCAAGAAGTTCCCCGACCTAGCCGTCTCCACTTGAGAGGAATCACGAGGGTCCCGCCCACATCCAGAGGAGCCCCGTTTCCGCCTCGTAGCTCGAGATGAGGGATCCTTTCCCTGCTTCGTCGGGAAAGAGTTCCCGGCGTTCCCGTCGCATCTCAAGAGGAGGCCCTCTCAACAGGAACGGCGAGAGGAACTCCAGGGTCGTGCCACCATTCCAAGAGTCCCCCAGATGTCTCAGTCCATTCCAGAGGAACCTCTTTTCCCTTCACCGGCTCATCTTTCACGCCGAGGATCGACTCACACCAAGGTGGCACGTGGCACAGCCCTGTGGGAAAGCCTCGTGGGAAAGCCTCGAGGGACAGCCTCGAGGGAAAGCCACAGATCCCTTGATCCACGTGACAGGAAGCGTGACACTACTGCTGCAGCTCGGGAGGAAAGCGCACGTGCATGCCCCCACTCGAGACGAGGCCTGACTCCCCTGGGGAGACTCAGAAGCACCCCAAGATCCATGGCAACAGTGGAGAGGAATCCTCAGGTTCCGGCCCCGACTCCACACAAGGACTGAGGCCCCGGCATGGACGGGAGAGGAATCCCGAGAGGTCCCATAGCAACTCGCATGGGGACTGGCCTTTCCTGAGGCCACCAGAGCGGGTCCCTGAGGTCCCCGTCGTAACTCGAGAAGACCTGCCCCAACTCGAGAAAATCCAGGAGGTTCTCCCCTCCAGGCGAGATGAGGCCCATTTCCGCTGAGGCGTCTCGAGGCTGATCACACCTCACCTCTGGAACTTCGAAAGGCTCCTTCACACCCTTGGTGCGAATCAAGAAGTTCCCCGACCTACCCGTCTCCACTCGAGAGGAATCACGAGCGTCCCGCCCACATCCAGAGGAGCCCCGTTTCCGCCTCGTAGCTCGAGATGAGGGATCCTTTCCCTGCTTCGTCCGGAAAAGTTCCGGGCGTTCCCGTCGCATCTCAAGAGGAGGCCCTCTCAACAGGAACGGGGAGAGGAACTCCAGGGTCGTACCACCATTCCAAGAGTCCGCCAGATGTCTCAGTCCATTCCAGAGGAACCTCTTTTCCCTTCACCGGCTCGTCTTTCACGCCGAGGATCGACTCACACCAAGGTGGCACGTGGCACAGCCCTGTGGGAAAGCCTCGAGGGACAGCCTCGAGGGAAAGCCACAGATCCCTTGATCCACGTGACAGAAAGCGTGACACTACTGCTGCAGCTCGGGAGGAAAGCGCACGTGCATGCCCCCACTCGAGACGAGGCCTGACTCCCTTGGGGAGACTCAGAAGCACCCCAAGATCCATGGCAACACTGGAGAGGAATCCTCAGGTTCCGGCCCCGACTCCACACAAGGACTGAGGCCCCGGCATGGACGGGAGAGGAATCCCGAGAGGTCCCCTAGCAACTCGCATGGGGACTGGCCTTTCCTGAGGCCACCAGAGCGGGTCCCTGAGGTCCCCGTCGTAACTCGAGAAGACCTGCCGCAACTCGAGAAAATCCAGGAGGTTCTCCACTCCAGGCGAGATGAGGCCCATTTCCGCTGAGGCGTCTCGAGGCTGATCACACCTCCCCTCTGGAACTTCGAAAGGGTCCTTCACACCCTTGGTGCAAATCAAGAAGTTCCCCGACCTAGCCGTCTCCAATCGAGAGGAATCACGAGGGTCCCGCCCACATCCAGAGGAGCCCCGTTTCCGCCTCGTAGCTCGAGATGAGGGATCCTTTCCCTGCTTCGTCGGGAAAGAGTTCCCGGCGTTCCCGTCGCATCTCAAGAGGAAGCCCACTCAACAGGAACGGCGAGAGGAACTCCAGGGTCGTGCCACCATTCCAAGAGTCCCCCAGAAGTCTCAGTCCATTCCAGAGGAACCTCTTTTCCCTTCACCGGCTTGTCTTTCACGCCGAGGATCGACTCACACCAAGGTGGCACGTGGCACAGCCCTGTGGGAAAGCCTCGTGGGAAAGCCTCGAGGGACAGCCTCGAGGGAAAGCCACAGATCCCTTGATCCACGTGACAGGAAGCGTGACACTACTGCTGCAGCTCGGGAGGAAAGCGCACGTGCATGTCCCCACTCGAGACGAGGCCTGACTCCCCTGGGGAGACTCAGAAGCACCCCAAGATCCATGGCAACACTGGAGAGGAATCCTCAGGTTCCGGCCCCGACTCCACACAAGGACTGAGGCCCCGGCATGGATGGGAGAGGAATCCCGAGAGGTTCCCTAGCAACTCGCATGGGAACTGGCCTTTCCTGAGGCCACCAGAGCGGGTCCCTGAGGTCCCCGTCGTAACTCGAGAAGACCTGCCGCAACTCGAGAAAATCCAGGAGGTTCTCCCCTCCAGGCGAGATGAGGCCCATTTCCGCTGAGGCGTCTCGAGGCTGATCACACCTCCCCTCTGGAACTTCGAAAGGGTCATTCACACCCTTGGTGCAAATCAAGAAGTTCCCCGACCTAGCCGTCTCCACTCGAGAGGAATCACGAGGGTCTCACCCACATCCAGAGGAGCCCCGTTTCCGCCTCGTAGCTCGAGATGAGGGATCCTTTCCCTGCTCCGTCGGGAAAGAGTTCCCGGCGTTCCCGTCGCATCTCAAGAGGAGGCCCTCTCAACAGGAACGGCGAGAGGAACTCCAGGGTCGTGCCACCATTCCAAGAGTCCCCCAGATGTCTCAGTCCATTCCAGAGGAACCTCTTTTCCCTTCACCGGCTCGTCTTTCACGCCGAGGATCGACTCACACCAAGGTGGCACGTGGCACAGCCCTGTGGGAAAGCCTCGTGGGAAAGCCTCGAGGGACAGCCTCGAGGGAAAGCCACAGATCCCTTGATCCACGTGACAGGAAGCGTGACACTACTGCTGCAGCTCGGGAGGAAAGCGCACGTGCATGCCCCCACTCGAGACGAGGCCTGACTCCCCTGGGGAGACTCAGAAGCACCCCAAGATCCATGGCAACAGTGGAGAGGAATCCTCAGGTTCCGGCCCCGACTCCACACAAGGACTGAGGCCCCGGCATGGACGGGAGAGGAATCCCGAGAGGTCCCCTAGCAACTCGCATGGGGACTGGCCTTTCCTGAGGCCACCAGAGCGGGTCCCTGAGGTCCCCGTCGTAACTCGAGAAGACCTGCCCCAACTCGAGAAAATCCAGGAGGTTCTCCCCTCCAGGCGAGATGAGGCCCATTTCCGCTGAGGCGTCTCGAGGCTGATCACACCTCACCTCTGGAACTTCGAAAGGCTCCTTCACACACTTGGTGCGAATCAAGAAGTTCCCCAACCTACCCGTCTCCACTCGAGAGGAATCACGAGGGTCCCGCCCACATCCAGAGGAGCCCCGTTTCCGCCTCGTAGCTCGAGATGAGGGATCCTTTCCCTGCTTCGTCGGGAAAGAGTTCCCGGCGTTCCCGTCGCATCTCAAGAGGAGGCCCTCTGAAGAGGAACGGCGAGAGGAACTCCAGGGTCGTGCCACCATTCCAAGAGTCCCCCAGAAGTCTCAGTCCATTCCAGAGGAACCTCTTTTCCCTTCACCGGCTCGTCTTTCACGCCGAGGATCGACTCACACCAAGGTGGCACATGGCACAGCCCTGTGGGAAAGCCTCGTGGGAAAGCCTCGAGGGAGAGCCTCGAGGGAAAGCCACAGATCCCTTGATCCACGTGACAGGAAGCGTGACACTACTGCTGCAGCTCGGGAGGAAAGCGCACGTGCATGCCCCCACTCGAGACGAGGCCTGACTCCCCTGGGGAGACTCAGAAGCACCCCAAGATCCATGGCAACACTGGAGAGGAATCCTCAGGTTCCGGCCCCGACTCCACACAAGGACTGAGGCCCCGGCATGGACGGGAGAGGAATCCCGAGAGGTCCCCTAGCAACTCGCATGGGGACTGGCCTTTCCTGAGGCCACCAGAGCGGGTCCCTGAGGTCCCCGTCGTAACTCGAGAAGACCTGCCGCAACTCGAGAAAATCCAGGAGGTTCTCCCCTCCAGGCGAGATGAGGCCCATTTCCGCTGAGGCGTCTCGAGGCTGATCACACCTCCCCTCTGGAACTTCGAAAGGGTCATTCACACCCTTGGTGCAAATCAAGAAGTTCCCCGACCTAGCCGTCTCCACTCGAGAGGAATCACGAGGGTCTCACCCACATCCAGAGGAGCCCCGTTTCCACCTCGTAGCTCGAGATGAGGGATCCTTTCCCTGCTCCTTCGGGAAAGAGTTCCCGGCGTTCCCGTCGCATCTCAAGAGGAGGCCCTCTCAACATGAACGGCGAGAGGACCTCCAGGGTCGTGCCACCATTCCAAGAGTCCCCCAGATGTCTCAGTCCATTCCAGAGGAACGTCTTTTCCCTTCACCGGCTCGTCTTTCACGCCGAGGATCGACTCACACCAAGGTGGCACGTGGCACAGCCCTGTGGGAAAGCCTCGTGGGAAAGCCTCGAGGGACAGCCTCGAGGGAAAGCCACAGATCCCTTGATCCACGTGACAGGAAGCGTGACACTACTGCTGCAGCTCGGGAGGAAAGCGCACGTGCATGCCCCCACTCGAGACGAGGCCTGACTCCCCTGGGGAGACTCAGAAGCACCCCAAGATCCATGGCCACACTGGAGAGGAATCCTCAGGTTCCGGCCCCGACTCCACACAAGGACTGAGGCCCCGGCATGGACGGGAGCGGAATCCCGAGAGGTCCCCTAGCAACTCGCATGGGGACTGGCCTTTCCTGAGGCCACCAGAGCGGGTCCCTGAGGTCCCCGTCGTAACTCGTGAAGACCTGCCGCAACTCGAGAAAATCCAGGAGGTTCTCCCCTCCAGGCGAGATGAGGCCCATTTCCGCTGAGGCGTCTCGAGGCTGATCACACCTCCCCTCTGGAACTTCGAAAGGGTCCTTCACACCCTTGGTGCAAATCAAGAAGTTCCCCGACCTAGCCGTCTCCAATCGAGAGGAATCACGAGGGTCCCGCCCACATCCAGAGGAGCCCCGTTTCCGCCTCGTAGCTCGAGATGAGGGATCCTTTCCCTGCTTCGTCGGGAAAGAGTTCCCGGCGTTCCCGTCGCATCTCAAGAGGAGGCCCTCTGAAGAGGAACGGCGAGAGGAACTCCAGGGTCGTGCCACCATTCCAAGAGTCCCCCAGAAGTCTCAGTCCATTCCAGAGGAACCTCTTTTCCCTTCACCGGCTCGTCTTTCACGCCGAGGATCGACTCACACCAAGGTGGCACATGGCACAGCCCTGTGGGAAAGCCTCGTGGGAAAGCCTCGAGGGAGAGCCTCGAGGGAAAGCCACAGATCCCTTGATCCACGTGACAGGAAGCGTGACACTACTGCTGCAGCTCGGGAGGAAAGCGCACGTGCATGCCCCCACTCGAGACGAGGCCTGACTCCCCTGGGGAGACTCAGAAGCACCCCAAGATCCATGGCAACACTGGAGAGGAATCCTCAGGTTCCGGCCCCGACTCCACACAAGGACTGAGGCCCCGGCATGGACGGGAGAGGAATCCCGAGAGGTCCCCTAGCAACTCGCATGGGGACTGGCCTTTCCTGAGGCCACCAGAGCGGGTCCCTGAGGTCCCCGTCGTAACTCGAGAAGACCTGCCGCAACTCGAGAAAATCCAGGAGGTTCTCCCCTCCAGGCGAGATGAGGCCCATTTCCGCTGAGGCGTCTCGAGGCTGATCACACCTCCCCTCTGGAACTTCGAAAGGGTCATTCACACCCTTGGTGCAAATCAAGAAGTTCCCCGACCTAGCCGTCTCCACTCGAGAGGAATCACGAGGGTCTCACCCACATCCAGAGGAGCCCCGTTTCCACCTCGTAGCTCGAGATGAGGGATCCTTTCCCTGCTCCTTCGGGAAAGAGTTCCCGGCGTTCCCGTCGCATCTCAAGAGGAGGCCCTCTCAACATGAACGGCGAGAGGACCTCCAGGGTCGTGCCACCATTCCAAGAGTCCCCCAGATGTCTCAGTCCATTCCAGAGGAACGTCTTTTCCCTTCACCGGCTCGTCTTTCACGCCGAGGATCGACTCACACCAAGGTGGCACGTGGCACAGCCCTGTGGGAAAGCCTCGTGGGAAAGCCTCGAGGGACAGCCTCGAGGGAAAGCCACAGATCCCTTGATCCACGTGACAGGAAGCGTGACACTACTGCTGCAGCTCGGGAGGAAAGCGCACGTGCATGCCCCCACTCGAGACGAGGCCTGACTCCCCTGGGGAGACTCAGAAGCACCCCAAGATCCATGGCCACACTGGAGAGGAATCCTCAGGTTCCGGCCCCGACTCCACACAAGGACTGAGGCCCCGGCATGGACGGGAGAGGAATCCCGAGAGGTCCCCTAGCAACTCGCATGGGGACTGGCCTTTCCTGAGGCCACCAGAGCGGGTCCCTGAGGTCCCCGTCGTAACTCGTGAAGACCTGCCGCAACTCGAGAAAATCCAGGAGGTTCTCCCCTCCAGGCGAGATGAGGCCCATTTCCGCTGAGGCGTCTCGAGGCTGATCACACCTCCCCTCTGGAACTTCGAAAGGGTCCTTCACACCCTTGGTGCAAATCAAGAAGTTCCCCGACCTAGCCGTCTCCAATCGAGAGGAATCACGAGGGTCCCGCCCACATCCAGAGGAGCCCCGTTTCCGCCTCGTAGCTCGAGATGAGGGATCCTTTCCCTGCTTCGTCGGGAAAGAGTTCCCGGCGTTCCCGTCGCATCTCAAGAGGAAGCCCACTCAACAGGAACGGCGAGAGGAACTCCAGGGTCGTGCCACCATTCCAAGAGTCCCCCAGAAGTCTCAGTCCATTCCAGAGGAACCTCTTTTCCCTTCACCGGCTCGTCTTTCACGCCGAGGATCGACTCACACCAAGGTGGCACGTGGCACAGCCCTGTGGGAAAGCCTCGTGGGAAAGCCTCGAGGGACAGCCTCGAGGGAAAGCCACAGATCCCTTGATCCACGTGACAGGAAGCGTGACACTACTGCTGCAGCTCGGGAGGAAAGCGCACGTGCATGTCCCCACTCGAGACGAGGCCTGACTCCCCTGGGGAGACTCAGAAGCACCCCAAGATCCATGGCAACACTGGAGAGGAATCCTCAGGTTCCGGCCCCGACTCCACACAAGGACTGAGGCCCCGGCATGGATGGGAGAGGAATCCCGAGAGGTTCCCTAGCAACTCGCATGGGGACTGGCCTTTCCTGAGGCCACCAGAGCGGGTCCCTGAGGTCCCCGTCGTAACTCGAGAAGACCTGCCGCAACTCGAGAAAATCCAGGAGGTTCTCCCCTCCAGGCGAGATGAGGCCCATTTCCGCTGAGGCGTCTCGAGGCTGATCACACCTCCCCTCTGGAACTTCGAAAGGGTCATTCACACCCTTGGTGCAAATCAAGAAGTTCCCCGACCTAGCCGTCTCCACTCGAGAGGAATCACGAGGGTCTCACCCAATCCAGAGGAGCCCCGTTTCCGCCTCGTAGATCGAGATGAGGGATCCTTTCCCTGCTTCGTCGGGAAAGAGTTCCCGGCGTTCCCGTCGCATCTCAAGAGGAGGCCCTCTCAACAGGAACGGCGAGAGGAACTCCAGGGTCGTGCCACCATTCCAAGAGTCCCCCAGATGTCTCAGTCCATTCCAGAGGAACCTCTTTTCCCTTCACCGGCTCGTCTTTCACGCCGAGGATCGACTCACACCAAGGTGGCACGTGGCACAGCCCTGTGGGAAAGCCTCGTGGGAAAGCCTCGAGGGACAGCCTCGAGGGAAAGCCACAGATCCCTTGATCCACGTGACAGGAAGCGTGACACTACTGCTGCAGCTCGGGAGGAAAGCGCACGTGCATGCCCCCACTCGAGACGAGGCCTGACTCCCCTGGGGAGACTCAGAAGCACCCCAAGATCCATGGCAACAGTGGAGAGGAATCCTCAGGTTCCGGCCCCGACTCCACACAAGGACTGAGGCCCCGGCATGGACGGGAGAGGAATCCCGAGAGGTCCCCTAGCAACTCGCATGGGGACTGGCCTTTCCTGAGGCCACCAGAGCGGGTCCCTGAGGTCCCCGTCGTAACTCGAGAAGACCTGCCCCAACTCGAGAAAATCCAGGAGGTTCTCCCCTCCAGGCGAGATGAGGCCCATTTCCGCTGAGGCGTCTCGAGGCTGATCACACCTCACCTCTGGAACTTCGAAAGGCTCCTTCACACCCTTGGTGCAAATCAAGAAGTTCCCCGACCTACCCGTCTCCACTCGAGAGGAATCACGAGGGTCCCGCCCACATCCAGAGGAGCCCCGTTTCCGCCTCGTAGCTCGAGATGAGGGATCCTTTCCCTGCTTCGTCGGGAAAGAGTTCCCGGCGTTCCCGTCGCATCTCAAGAGGAGGCCCTCTGAAGAGGAACGGCGAGAGGAACTCCAGGGTCGTGCCACCATTCCAAGAGTCCCCCAGAAGTCTCAGTCCATTCCAGAGGAACCTCTTTTCCCTTCACCGGCTCGTCTTTCACGCCGAGGATCGACTCACACCAAGGTGGCACATGGCACAGCCCTGTGGGAAAGCCTCGTGGGAAAGCCTCGAGGGAGAGCCTCGAGGGAAAGCCACAGATCCCTTGATCCACGTGACAGGAAGCGTGACACTACTGCTGCAGCTCGGGAGGAAAGCGCACGTGCATGCCCCCACTCGAGACGAGGCCTGACTCCCCTGGGGAGACTCAGAAGCACCCCAAGATCCATGGCAACACTGGAGAGGAATCCTCAGGTTCCGGCCCCGACTCCACACAAGGACTGAGGCCCCGGCATGGACGGGAGAGGAATCCCGAGAGGTCCCCTAGCAACTCGCATGGGGACTGGCCTTTCCTGAGGCCACCAGAGCGGGTCCCTGAGGTCCCCGTAGTAACTCGAGAAGACCTGCCGCAACTCGAGAAAATCCAGGAGGTTCTCCCCTCCAGGCGAGATGAGGCCCATTTCCGCTGAGGCGTCTCGAGGCTGATCACACCTCCCCTCTGGAACTTCGAAAGGGTCATTCGCACCCTTGGTGCAAATCAAGAAGTTCCCCGACCTAGCCGTCTCCACTCGAGAGGAATCACGAGGGTCTCACCCACATCCAGAGGAGCCCCGTTTCCACCTCGTAGCTCGAGATGAGGGATCCTTTCCCTGCTCCGTCGGGAAAGAGTTCCCGGCGTTCCCGTCGCATCTCAAGAGGAGGCCCTCTCAACATGAACGGCGAGAGGACCTCCAGGGTCGTGCCACCATTCCAAGAGTCCCCCAGATGTCTCAGTCCATTCCAGAGGAACGTCTTTTCCCTTCACCGGCTCGTCTTTCACGCCGAGGATCGACTCACACCAAGGTGGCACGTGGCACAGCCCTGTGGGAAAGCCTCGTGGGAAAGCCTCGAGGGACAGCCTCGAGGGAAAGCCACAGATCCCTTGATCCACGTGACAGGAAGCGTGACACTACTGCTGCAGCTCGGGAGGAAAGCGCACGTGCATGCCCCCACTCGAGACGAGGCCTGACTCCCCTGGGGAGACTCAGAAGCACCCCAAGATCCATGGCAACACTGGAGAGGAATCCTCAGGTTCGGCCCCGACTCCACACAAGGACTGAGGCCCCGGCATGGACGGGAGAGGAATCCCGAGAGGTCCCCTAGCAACTCGCATGGGGACTGGCCTTTCCTGAGGCCACCAGAGCGGGTCCCTGAGGTCCCCGTCGTAACTCGAGAAGACCTCCCGCAACTCGAGAAAATCCAGGAGGTTCTCCCCTCCAGGCGAGATGAGGCCCATTTCCGCTGAGGCGTCTCGAGGCTGATCACACCTCCCCTCTGGAACTTCGAAAGGGTCCTTCACACCCTTGGTGCAAATCAAGAAGTTCCCCGACCTAGCCGTCTCCACTCGAGAGGAATCACGAGGGTCCCGCCCACATCCAGAGGAGCCCCGTTTCCGCCTCGTAGCTCGAGATGAGGGATCCTTTCCCTGCTTCGTCGGGAAAGAGTTCCCGGCGTTCCCGTCGCATCTCAAGAGGAGGCCCTCTCAACAGGAACGGCGAGAGGAACTCCAGGGTCGTGCCACCATTCCAAGAGTCCCCCAGATGTCTCAGTCCATTCCAGAGGAACCTCTTTTCCCTTCACCGGCTCGTCTTTCACGCCGAGGATCGACTCACACCAAGGTGGCACGTGGCACAGCCCTGTGGGAAAGCCTCGTGGGAAAGCCTCGAGGGACAGCCTCGAGGGAAAGCCACAGATCCCTTGATCCACGTGACAGAAAGCGTGACACTACTGCTGCAGCTCGGGAGGAAAGCGCACGTGCATGCCCCCACTCGAGACGAGGCCTGACTCCCCTGGGGAGACTCAGAAGCACCCCAAGATCCATGGCAACACTGGAGAGGAATCCTCAGGTTCCGGCCCCGACTCCACACAAGGACTGAGGCCCCGGCATGGACGGGAGAGGAATCCCGAGAGGTCCCCTAGCAACTCGCATGGGGACTGGCCTTTCCTGAGGCCACCAGAGCGGGTCCCTGAGGTCCCCGTCGTAACTCGAGAAGACCTGCTGCAACTCGAGAAAATCCAGAAGGTTCTCCCCTCCAGGCGAGATGAGGCCCATTTCCGCTGAGGCGTCTCGAGGCTGATCACACCTCACCTCTGGAACTTCGAAAGGCTCCTTCACACCTTTGGTGCGAATCAAGAAGTTCCCCCACATACCCGTCTCCACTCGAGAGGAATCACGAGGGTCCCGCCCACATCCAGAGGAGCCCCGTTTCTGCCTCGTAGCTCGAGATGAGGGATCCTTTCCCTGCTTCGTCGGGAAAGAGTTCCCGGCGTTCCAGTCGCATCTCAAGAGGAGGCCCTCTCAACAGGAACGGCGAGAGGAACTCCAGGGTCGTGCCACCATTCCAAGAGTCCCCCAGATGTCTCAGTCCATTCCAGAGGAACCTCTTTTCCCTTCACCGGCTCGTCTTTCACGCCGAGGATCGACTCACACCAAGGTGGCACGTGGCACAGCCCTGTGGGAAAGCCTCGTGGGAAAGCCTCGAGGGACAGCCTCGAGGGAAAGCCACAGATCCCTTGATCCACGTGACAGGAAGCGTGACACTACTGCTGCAGCTCGGGAGGAAAGCGCACGTGCATGCCCCCACTCGAGACGAGGCCTGACTCCCCTGGGGAGACTCAGAAGCACCCCAAGATCCATGGCAACACTGGAGAGGAATCCTCAGGTTCCGGCCCCGACTCCACACAAGGACTGAGGCCCCGGCATGGACGGGAGAGGAATCCCGAGAGGTCCCCTAGCAACTCGCATGGGGACTGGCCTTTCCTGAGGCCACCAGAGCGGGTCCCTGAGGTCCCCGTCGTAACTCGAGAAGACCTGCCGCAACTCGAGAAAATCCAGGAGGTTCTCCCCTCCAGGCGAGATGAGGCCCATTTCCGCTGAGGCGTCTCGAGGCTGATCACACCTCCCCTCTGGAACTTCGAAAGGGTCCTTCACACCCTTGGTGCAAATCAAGAAGTTCCCCGACCTAGCCGTCTCCACTCGAGAGGAATCACGAGGGTCCCGCCCACATCCAGAGGAGCCCCGTTTCCGCCTCATAGCTCGAGATGAGGGATCCTTTCCCTGCTTCGTCGGGAAAGAGTTCCCGGCGTTCCCGTCACATCTCAAGAGGAGGCCCTCTCAACAGGAACGGCGAGAGGAACTCCAGGGTCGTACCACCATTCCAAGAGTCCCCCAGATGTCTCAGTCCATTCCAGAGGAACCTCTTTTCCCTTCACCGGCTCGTCTTTCACGCCGAGGATCGACTCACACCAAGGTGGCACGTGGCACAGCCCTGTGGGAAAGCCTCGTGGGAAAGCCTCGAGGGACAGCCTCGAGGGAAAGCCACAGATCCCTTGATCCACGTGACAGAAAGCGTGACACTACTGCTGCAGCTCGGAGGAAAGCGCACGTGCATGCCCCCCGACCGAGACGAGGCCTGACTCCCCTGGGGAGACTCAGAAGCACCCCAAGATCCATGGCAACACTGGAGAGGAATCCTCAGGTTCCGGCCCCGACTCCACACAAGGACTGAGGCCCCGGCATGGACGGGAGAGGAATCCCGAGAGGTCCCCTAGCAACTCGCATGGGGACTGGCCTTTCCTGAGGCCACCAGAGCGGGTCCCTGAGGTCCCCGTCGTAACTCGAGAAGACCTGCCGCAACTCGAGAAAATCCAGGAGGTTCTCCCCTCCAGGCGAGATGAGGCCCATTTCCGCTGAGGCGTCTCGAGGCTGATCACACCTCCCCTCTGGAACTTCGAAAGGCTCCTTCACACCCTTGGTGCGAATCAAGAAGTTCCCCGAAATACCCGTCTCCACTCGAGAGGAATCACGCGGGTCCCGCCCACATCCAGAGGAGCCCCGTTTCCGCCTCGTAGCTCGAGATGAGGGATCCTTTCCCTGCTTCGTCGGGAAAGAGTTCCCGGCGTTCCCGTCGCATCTCAAGAGGAGGCCCTCTCAACAGGAACGGCGAGAGGAACTCCAGGGTCGTGCCACCATTCCAAGAGTCCCCCAGATGTCTCAGTCCATTCCAGAGGAACCTCTTTTCCCTTCACCGGCTCGTCTTTCACGCCGAGGATCGACTCACACCAAGGTGGCACGTGGCACAGCCCTGTGGGAAAGCCTCGTGGGAAAGCCTCGAGGGACAGCCTCGAGGGAAACCCACAGATCCCTTGATCCACGTGACAGGAAGCGTGACACAACTGCTGCAGCTCGGGAGGAAAGCGCACGTGCATGCCCCCACTCGAGACGAGGCCTGACTCCCCTGGGGAGACTCAGAAGCACCCCAAGATCCATGGCAACACTGGAGAGGAATCCTCAGGTTCCGGCCCCGACTCCACACATGGACTGAGGCCCCGGCATGGATGGGAGAGGAATCCCGAGAGGTCCCCTAGCAACTCGCATGGGGACTGGCCTTTCCTGAGGCCACCAGAGCGGGTCCCTGAGGTCCCCGTCGTAACTCGAGAAGACCTGCCGCAACTCGAGAAAATCCAGGAGGTTCTCCCCTCCAGGCGAGATGAGGCCCATTTCCGCTGAGGCGTCTCGAGGCTGATCACACCTCCCCTCTGGAACTTCGAAAGGGTCCTTCACACCCTTGCTGCAAATCAAGAAGTTCCCCGACCTAGCCGTCTCCACTCGAGAGGAATCACGAGGGTCCCGCCCACATCCAGAGGAGCCCCGTTTCCGCCTCGTAGCTCGAGATGAGGGATCCTTTCCCTGCTTCGTCGGGAAAGACTTCCCGGCGTTCCCGTCGCATCTCAAGAGGAGGCCCTCTCAACAGGAACGGCGAGAGGAACTCCAGGGTCGTGCCACCATTCCAAGAGTCCCCCAGATGTCTCAGTCCATTCCAGAGGAACCTCTTTTCCCTTCACCGGCTCGTCTTTCACGCCGAGGATCGACTCACACCAAGGTGGCACGTGGCACAGCCCTGTGGGAAAGCCTCGTGGGAAAGCCTAGAGGGACAGCCTCGAGGGAAAGCCACAGATCCCTTGATCCACGTGACAGAAAGCGTGACACTACTGCTGCAGCTCGGGAGGAAAGCGCACGTGCATGCCCCCACTCGAGACGAGGCCTGACTTCCCTGGGGAGACTCAGAAGCACCCCAAGATCCATGGCAACACTGGAGAGGAATCCTCAGGTTCCGGCCCCGACTCCACACAAGGACTGAGGCCCCGGCATGGACGGGAGAGGAATCCCGAGAGGTCCCCTAGCAACTCGCATGGGGACTGGCCTTTCCTGAGGCCACCAGAGCGGGTCCCTGAGGTCCCCGTCGTAACTCGAGAAGACCTGCTGCAACTCGAGAAAATCCAGAAGGTTCTCCCCTCCAGGCGAGATGAGGCCCATTTCCGCTGAGGCGTCTCGAGGCTGATCACACCTCACCTCTGGAACTTCGAAAGGCTCCTTCACACCCTTGGTGCGAATCAAGAAGTTCCCCCACATACCCGTCTCCACTCGAGAGGAATCACGAGGGTCCCGCCCACATCCAGAGGAGCCCCGTTTCTGCCTCGTAGCTCGAGATGAGGGATCCTTTCCCTGCTTCGTCGGGAAAGAGTTCCCGGCGTTCCGGTCGCATCTCAAGAGGAGGCCCTCTCAACAGGAACGGCGAGAGGAACTCCAGGGTCGTGCCACCATTCCAAGAGTCCCCCAGATGTCTCAGTCCATTCCAGAGGAACCTCTTTTCCCTTCACCGGCTCGTCTTTCACGCCGAGGATCGACTCACACCAAGGTGGCACGTGGCACAGCCCTGTGGGAAAGCCTCGTGGGAAAGCCTCGAGGGACAGCCTCGAGGGAAAGCCACAGATCCCTTGATCCACGTGACAGAAAGCGTGACACTACTGCTGCAGCTCGGGAGGAAAGCGCACGTGCATGCCCCCACTCGAGACGAGGCCTGACTCCCCTGGGGAGACTCAGAAGCACCCCAAGATCCATGGCAACACTGGAGAGGAATCCTCAGGTTCCGGCCCCGACTCCACACAAGGACTGAGGCCCCGGCATGGACGGGAGAGGAATCCCGAGAGGTCCCCTAGCAACTCGCATGGGGACTGGCCTTTCCTGAGGCCACCAGAGCGGGTCCCTGAGGTCCCCGTCGTAACTCGAGAAGACCTGCCGCAACTCGAGAAAATCCAGGAGGTTCTCCCCTCCAGGCGAGATGAGGCCCATTTCCGCTGAGGCGTCTCGAGGCTGATCACACCTCACCTCTGGAACTTCGAAAGGCTCCTTCACACCCTTGGTGCGAATCAAGAAGTTCCCCGACATACCCGTCTCCACTCGAGAGGAATCACGAGGGTCCCGCCCACATCCAGAGGAGCCCCGTTTACGCCTCGTAGCTCGAGATGAGGGATCCTTTCCCTGCTTCGTCGGGAAAGAGTTCCCGGCGTTCAGTCGCATCTCAAGAGGAGGCCCTCTCAACAGGAACGGCGAGAGGAACTCCAGGGTCGTGCCACCATTCCAAGAGTCCCCCAGATGTCTCAGTCCATTCCAGAGGAACCTCTTTTCCCTTCACCGGCTCGTCTTTCACGCCGAGGATCGACTCACACCAAGGTGGCACGTGGCACAGCCCTGTGGGAAAGCCTCGCGGGAAAGCCTCGAGGGACAGCCTCGAGGGAAAGCCACAGATCCCTTGATCCACGTGACAGGAAGCGTGACACTACTGCTGCAGCTCGGGAGGAAAGCGCACGTGCATGCCCCCACTCGAGACGAGGCCTGACTCCCCTGGGGAGACTCAGAAGCACCCCAAGATCCATGGCAACACTGGAGATTAATCCTCAGGTTCCGGCCCGACTCCACACAAGGACTGAGGCCCCGGCATGGACGGGAGAGGAATCCCGAGAGGTCCCCTAGCAACTCGCATGGGGACTGGCCTTTCCTGAGGCCACCAGAGCGGGTCCCTGAGGTCCCCGTCGTAACTCGAGAAGACCTGCCGCAACTCGAGAAAATCCAGGAGGTTCTCCCCTCCAGGCGAGATGAGGCCCATTTCCGCTGAGGCGTCTCGAGGCTGATCACACCTCCCCTCTGGAACTTCGAAAGGGTCATTCACACCCTTGGTGCAAATCAAGAAGTTCCCCGACCTAGCCGTCTCCACTCGAGAGGAATCACGAGGGTCTCACCCACATCCAGAGGAGCCCCGTTTCCGCCTCGTAGCTCGAGATGAGGGATCCTTTCCCTGCTCCGTCGGGAAAGATTTCCCGGCGTTCCCGTCGCATCTCAAGAGGAGGCCCTCTCAACATGAACGGCGAGAGGACCTCCAGGGTCGTGCCACCATTCCAAGAGTCCCCCAGATGTCTCAGTCCATTCCAGAGGAACCTCTTTTCCCTTCACCGGCTCGTCTTTCACGCCGAGGATCGACTCACACCAAGGTGGCACGTGGCACAGCCCTGTGGGAAAGCCTCGTGGGAAAGCCTCGAGGGACAGCCTCGAGGGAAAGCCACAGATCCCTTGATCCACGTGACAGGAAGCGTGACACTACTGCTGCAGCTCGGGAGGAAAGCGCACGTGCATGCCCCCACTCGAGACGAGGCCTGACTCCCCTGGGGAGACTCAGAAGCACCCCAAGATCCATGGCAACACTGGAGAGAAATCCTCAGGTTCGGCCCCGACTCCACACAAGGACTGAGGCCCCGGCATGGACGGGAGAGGAATCCCGAGAGGTCCCCTAGCAACTCGCATGGGGACTGGCCTTTCCTGAGGCCACCAGAGCGGGTCCCTGAGGTCCCCGTCGTAACTCGAGAAGACCTGCCGCAACTCGAGAAAATCCAGGAGGTTCTCCCCTCCAGGCGAGATGAGGCCCATTTCCGCTGAGGCGTCTCGAGGCTGATCACACCTCACCTCTGGAACTTCTAAAGGCTCCTTCACACCCTTGGTGCGAATCAAGAAGTTCCCCGACATACCCGTCTCCACTCGAGAGGAATCACGCGGGTCCCGCCCACATCCAGAGGAGCCCCGTTTCCGCCTCGTAGCTCGAGATGAGGGATCCTTTCCCTGCTTCGTCGGGAAAGAGTTCCCGGCGTTCCCGTCGCATCTCAAGAGGAGGCCCTCTCAACAGGAACGGCGAGAGGAACTCCAGGGTCGTGCCACCATTCCAAGAGACCCCAGATGTCTCAGTCCATTCCAGAGGAACCTCTTTTCCCTTCACCGGCTCGTCTTTCACGCCGAGGATCGACTCACACCAAGGTGGCACGTGGCACAGCCCTGTGGGAAAGCCTCGTGGGAAAGCCTCGAGGGACAGCCTCGAGGGAAAGCCACAGATCCCTTGATCCACGTGACAGGAAGCGTGACACTACTGCTGCAGCTCGGGAGGAAAGCGCACGTGCATGCCCCCACTCGAGACGAGGCCTGACTCCCCTGGGGAGACTCAGAAGAACCCCAAGATCCATGGCAACACTGGAGAGGAATCCTCAGGTTCTGGCCCCGACTCCACACAAGGACTGAGGCCCCGGCATGGATGGGAGAGGAATCCCGAGAGGTCCCCTAGCAACTCGCATGGGGACTGGCCTTTCCTGAGGCCACCAGAGCGGGTCCCTGAGGTCCCCGTCGTAACTCGAGAAGACCTCCCGCAACTCGAGAAAATCCAGGAGGTTCTCCCCTCCAGGCGAGATGAGGCCCATTTCCGCTGAGGCGTCTCGAGGCTGATCACACCTCCCCTCTGGAACTTCGAAAGGGTCCTTCACACCCTTGGTGCAAATCAAGAAGTTCCCCGACCTAGCCGTCTCCACTCGAGAGGAATCACGAGGGTCCCGCCCACATCCAGAGGAGCCCCGTTTCCGCCTCGTAGCTCGAGATGAGGGATCCTTTCCCTGCTTCGTCGGGAAAGACTTCCCGGCGTTCCCGTCGCATCTCAAGAGGAGGCCCTCTCAACAGGAACGGCGAGAGGAACTCCAGGGTCGTGCCACCATTCCAAGAGTCCCCCAGAAGTCTCAGTCCATTCCAGAGGAACCTCTTTTCCCTTCACCGGCTCGTCTTTCACGCCGAGGATCGACTCACACCAAGGTGGCACATGGCACAGCCCTGTGGGAAAGCCTCGTGGGAAAGCCTCGACGGAGAGCCTCGAGGGAAAGCCACAGATCCCTTGATCCACGTGACAGGAAGCGTGACACTACTGCTGCAGCTCGGGAGGAAAGCGCACGTGCATGCCCCCACTCGAGACGAGGCCTGACTCCCCTGGGGAGACTCAGAAGCACCCCAAGATCCATGGCAACACTGGAGAGAAATCCTCAGGTTCGGCCCCGACTCCACACAAGGACTGAGGCCCCGGCATGGACGGGAGAGGAATCCCGAGAGGTCCCCTAGCAACTCGCATGGGGACTGGCCTTTCCTGAGGCCACCAGAGCGGGTCCCTGAGGTCCCCGTCGTAACTCGAGAAGACCTGCCGCAACTCGAGAAAATCCAGGAGGTTCTCCCCTCCAGGCGAGATGAGGCCCATTTCCGCTGAGGCGTCTCGAGGCTGATCACACCTCACCTCTGGAACTTCTAAAGGCTCCTTCACACCCTTGGTGAGAATCAAGAAGTTCCCCGACATACCCGTCTCCACTCGAGAGGAATCACGCGGGTCCCGCCCACATCCAGAGGAGCCCCGTTTCCGCCTCGTAGCTCGAGATGAGGGATCCTTTCCCTGCTTCGTCGGGAAAGAGTTCCCGGCGTTCCCGTCGCATCTCAAGAGGAGGCCCTCTCAACAGGAACGGCGAGAGGAACTCCAGGGTCGTGCCACCATTCCAAGAGTCCCCCAGATGTCTCAGTCCATTCCAGAGGAACCTCTTTTCCCTTCACCGGCTCGTCTTTCACGCCGAGGATCGACTCACACCAAGGTGGCACGTGGCACAGCCCTGTGGGAAAGCCTCGTGGGAAAGCCTCGAGGGACAGCCTCGAGGGAAAGCCACAGATCCCTTGATCCACGTGACAGAAAGCGTGACACTACTGCTGCAGCTCGGGAGGAAAGCGCACGTGCATGCCCCCACTCGAGACGAGGCCTGACTCCCCTGGGGAGACTCAGAAGCACCCCAAGATCCATGGCAACACTGGAGAGGAATCCTCAGGTTCCGGCCCCGACTCCACACAAGGACTGAGGCCCCGGCATGGACGGGAGAGGAATCCCGAGAGGTCCCCTAGCAACTCGCATGGGGACTGGCCTTTCCTGAGGCCACCAGAGCGGGTCCCTGAGGTCCCCGTCGTAACTCGAGAAGACCTGCCGCAACTGGAGAAAATCCAGGAGGTTTTCCCCTCCAGGCGAGATGAGGCCCATTTCCGCTGAGGCGTCTCGAGGCTGATCACACCTCCCCTCTGGAACTTCGAAAGGGTCCTTCACACCCTTGGTGCAAATCAAGAAGTTCCCCGACATACCCGTCTCCACTCGAGAGGAATCACGAGGGTCCCGCCCACATCCAGAGGAGCCCCGTTTCCGCCTCGTAGCTCGAGATGAGGGATCCTTTCCCTGCTTCGTCGGGAAAGAGTTCCCGGCGTTCCCGTCGCATCTCAAGAGGAGGCCCTCTGAAGAGGAACGGCGAGAGGAACTCCAGGGTCGTGCCACCATTCCAAGAGTCCCCCAGAAGTCTCAGTCCATTCCAGAGGAACCTCTTTTCCCTTCACCGGCTCGTCTTTCACGCCCAGGATCGACTCACACCAAGGTGGCACGTGGCACAGCCCTGTGGGAAAGCCTCGTGGGAAAGCCTCGAGGGACAGCCTCGAGGGAAAGCCACAGATCCCTTGATCCACGTGACAGAAAGCGTGACACTACTGCTGCAGCTCGGGAGGAAAGCGCACGTGCATGCCCCCACTCGAGACGAGGCCTGACTCCCCTGGGGAGACTCAGAAGCACCCCAAGATCCATGGCAACACTGGAGAGGAATCCTCAGGTTCCGGCCCCGACTCCACACAAGGACTGAGGCCCCGGCATGGACGTGAGAGGAATCCCGAGAGGTCCCCTAGCAACTCGCATGGGGACTGGCCTTTCCTGAGGACACCAGAGCGGGTCCCTGAGGTCCCCGTCGTAACTCGAGAAGACCTGCCGCAACTCGAGAAAATCCAGGAGGTTCTCCCCTCCAGGCGAGATGAGGCCCATTTCTGCTGAGGCGTCTCGAGGCTGATCACACCTCCCCTCTGGAACTTCGAAAGGCTCCTTCACACCCTTGGTGCGAATCAAGAAGTTCCCCGAAATACCCGTCTCCACTCGAGAGGAATCACGCGGGTCCCGCCCACATCCAGAGGAGCCCCGTTTCCGCCTCGTAGCTCGAGATGAGGGATCCTTTCCCTGCTTCGTCGGGAAAGAGTTCCCGGCGTTCCCGTCGCATCTCAAGAGGAGGCCCTCTCAACAGGAACGGCGAGAGGAACTCCAGGGTCGTGCCACCATTCCAAGAGTCCCCCAGATGTCTCAGTCCATTCCAGAGGAACCTCTTTTCCCTTCACCGGCTCGTCTTTCACGCCGAGGATCGACTCACACCAAGGTGGCACGTGGCACAGCCCTGTGGGAAAGCCTCGTGGGAAAGCCTCGAGGGACAGCCTCGAGGGAAAGCCACAGATCCCTTGATCCACGTGACAGAAAGCGTGACACTACTGCTGCAGCTCGGGAGGAAAGCGCACGTGCATGCCCCCACTCGAGACGAGGCCTGACTCCCCTGGGGAGACTCAGAAGCACCCCAAGATCCATGGCAACACTGGAGAGGAATCCTCAGGTTCCGGCCCCGACTCCACACAAGGACTGAGGCCCCGGCACGGACGGTAGAGGAATCCCGAGAGGTCCCCTAGCAACTCGCATGGGGACTGGCCTTTCCTGAGGCCACCAGAGCGGGTCCCTGAGGTCCCCGTCGTAACTCGAGAAGACCTGCCGCAACTCAAGAAAATCCAGGAGGTTCTCCCCTCCAGGCGAGATGAGGCCCATTTCCGCTGAGGCGTCTCGAGGCTGATCACACCTCACCTCTGGAACTTCGAAAGGCTCCTTCACACCCTTGGTGCGAATCAAGAAGTTCCCCGACATACCCGTCTCCACTCGAGAGGAATCACGAGGGTCCCGCCCACATCCAGAGGAGCCCCGTTTACGCCTCGTAGCTCGAGATGAGGGATCCTTTCCCTGCTTCGTCGGGAAAGAGTTCCCGGCGTTCAGTCGCATCTCAAGAGGAGGCCCTCTCAACAGGAACGGGGAGAGGAACTCCAGGGTCGTACCACCATTCCAAGAGTCCCCCAGATGTCTAAGTCCATTCCAGAGGAAACACTTTTCCCTTCACCGGCTCGTCTTTCACGCCGAGGATCGACTCACACCAAGGTGGCACGTGGCACAGCCCTGTGGGAAAGCCTCGTGGGAAAGCCTCGAGGGACAGCCTCGAGGGAAAGCCACAGATCCCTTGATCCACGTGACAGAAAGCGTGACACTACTGCTGCAGCTCGGGAGGAAAGCGCACGTGCATGCCCCCACTCGAGACGAGGCCTGACTCCCCTGGGGAGACTCAGAAGCACCCCAAGATCCATGGCAACACTGGAGAGGAATCCTCAGGTTCCGGCCCCGACTCCACACAAGGACTGAGGCCCCGGCATGGACGGGAGAGGAATCCCGAGAGGTCCCCTAGCAACTCGCATGGGGACTGGCCTTTCCTGAGGCCACCAGAGCGGGTCCCTGAGGTCCCCGTCGTAACTCGAGAAGACCTGCCGCAACTGGAGAAAATCCAGGAGGTTTTCCCCAACAGGCGAGATGAGGCCCATTTCCGCTGAGGCGTCTCGAGGCTGATCACACCTCCCCTCTGGAACTTCGAAAGGGTCCTTCACACCCTTGGTGCAAATCAAGAAGTTCCCCGACATACCCGTCTCCACTCGAGAGGAATCACGAGGGTCCCGCCCACATCCAGAGGAGCCCCGTTTCCGCCTCGTAGCTCGAGATGAGGGATCCTTTCCCTGCTTCGTCGGGAAAGAGTTCCCGGCGTTCCCGTCGCATCTCAAGAGGAGGCCCTCTGAAGAGGAACGGCGAGAGGAACTCCAGGGTCGTGCCACCATTCCAAGAGTCCCCCAGAAGTCTCAGTCCATTCCAGAGGAACCTCTTTTCCCTTCACCGGCTCGTCTTTCACGCCGAGGATCGACTCACACCAAGGTGGCACATGGCACAGCCCTGTGGGAAAGCCTCGTGGGAAAGCCTCGACGGAGAGCCTCGAGGGAAAGCCACAGATCCCTTGATCCACGTGACAGGAAGCGTGACACTACTGCTGCAGCTCGGGAGGAAAGCGCACGTGCATGCCCCCACTCGAGACGAGGCCTGACTCCCCTGGGGAGACTCAGAAGCACCCCAAGATCCATGGCAACACTGGAGAGGAATCCTCAGGTTCCGGCCCCGACTCCACACAAGGACTGAGGCCCCGGCATGGACGGGAGAGGAATCCCGAGAGGTCCTCTAGCAACTCGCATGGGGACTGGCCTTTCCTGAGGCCACCAGAGCGGGTCCCTGAGGTCCCCGTCGTAACTCGAGAAGACCTGCCGCAACTCGAGAAAATCCAGGAGGTTCTCCCCTCCAGGCGAGATGAGGCCCATTTCCGCTGAGGCGTCTCGAGGCTGATCACACCTCCCCTCTGGAACTTCGAAAGGGTCATTCACACCCTTGGTGCAAATCAAGAAGTTCCCCGACCTAGCCGTCTCCACTCGAGAGGAATCACGAGGGTCTCACCCACATCCAGAGGAGCCCCGTTTCCGCCTCGTAGCTCGAGATGAGGGATCCTTTCCCTGCTCCGTCGGGAAAGATTTCCCGGCGTTCCCGTCGCATCTCAAGAGGAGGCCCTCTCAACATGAACGGCGAGAGGACCTCCAGGGTCGTGCCACCATTCCAAGAGTCCCCCAGATGTCTCAGTCCATTCCAGAGGAACCTCTTTTCCCTTCACCGGCTCGTCTTTCACGCCGAGGATCGACTCACACCAAGGTGGCACGTGGCACAGCCCTGTGGGAAAGCCTCGTGGGAAAGCCTCGAGGGACAGCCTCGAGGGAAAGCCACAGATCCCTTGATCCACGTGACAGGAAGCGTGACACTACTGCTGCAGCTCGGGAGGAAAGCGCACGTGCATGCCCCCACTCGAGACGAGGCCTGACTCCCCTGGGGAGACTCAGAAGCACCCCAAGATCCATGGCAACACTGGAGAGAAATCCTCAGGTTCGGCCCCGACTCCACACAAGGACTGAGGCCCCGGCATGGACGGGAGAGGAATCCCGAGAGGTCCCCTAGCAACTCGCATGGGGACTGGCCTTTCCTGAGGCCACCAGAGCGGGTCCCTGAGGTCCCCGTCGTAACTCGAGAAGACCTGCCGCAACTCGAGAAAATCCAGGAGGTTCTCCCCTCCAGGCGAGATGAGGCCCATTTCCGCTGAGGCGTCTCGAGGCTGATCACACCTCACCTCTGGAACTTCTAAAGGCTCCTTCACACCCTTGGTGAGAATCAAGAAGTTCCCCGACATACCCGTCTCCACTCGAGAGGACTCACGCGGGTCCCGCCCACATCCAGAGGAGCCCCGTTTCCGCCTCGTAGCTCGAGATGAGGGATCCTTTCCCTGCTTCGTCGGGAAAGAGTTCCCGGCGTTCCCGTCGCATCTCAAGAGGAGGCCCTCTCAACAGGAACGGCGAGAGGAACTCCAGGGTCGTGCCACCATTCCAAGAGTCCCCCAGATGTCTCAGTCCATTCCAGAGGAACCTCTTTTCCCTTCACCGGCTCGTCTTTCACGCCGAGGATCGACTCACACCAAGGTGGCACGTGGCACAGCCCTGTGGGAAAGCCTCGTGGGAAAGCCTCGAGGGACAGCCTCGAGGGAAAGCCACAGATCCCTTGATCCACGTGACAGGAAGCGTGACACTACTGCTGCAGCTCGGGAGGAAAGCGCACGTGCATGCCCCCACTCGAGACGAGGCCTGACTCCCCTGGGGAGACTCAGAAGAACCCCAAGATCCATGGCAACACTGGAGAGGAATCCTCAGGTTCCGGCCCCGACTCCACACAAGGACTGAGGCCCCGGCATGAATGGGAGAGGAATCCCGAGAGGGCCCCTAGCAACTCGCATGGGGACTGGCCTTTCCTGAGGCCACCAGAGCGGGTCCCTGAGGTCCCCGTCGTAACTCGAGAAGACCTGCCGCAACTCGAGAAAATCCAGGAGGTTCTCCCCTCCAGGCGAGATGAGGCCCATTTCCGCTGAGGCGTCTCGAGGCTGATCACACCTCCCCTCTGGAACTTCGAAAGGGTCCTTCACACCCTTGGTGCGAATCAAGAAGTTCCCCGACATACCCGTCTCCACTCGAGAGGAATCACGAGGGTCCCGCCCACATCCAGAGGAGCCCCGTTTCTGCCTCGTAGCTCGAGATGAGGGATCCTTTCCCTGCTTCGTCGGGAAAGAGTTCCCGGCGTTCCCGTCGCATCTCAAGAGGAGGCCCTCTCAACAGGAACGGCGAGAGGAACTCCAGGGTCGTGCCACCATTCCAAGAGTCCCCCAGATGTCTCAGTCCATTCCAGAGGAACCTCTTTTCCCTTCACCGGCTCGTCTTTCACGCCGAGGATCGACTCACACCAAGGTGGCACGTGGCACAGCCCTGTGGGAAAGCCTCGTGGGAAAGCCTCGAGGGACAGCCTCGAGGGAAAGCCACAGATCCCTTGATCCACGTGACAGGAAGCGTGACACTACTGCTGCAGCTCGGGAGGAAAGCGCACGTGCATGCCCCCACTCGAGACGAGGCCTGACTCCCCTGGGGAGACTCAGAAGCACCCCAAGATCCATGGCAACACTGGAGAGGAATCCTCAGGTTCCGGCCCCGACTCCACACAAGGACTGAGGCCCCGGCATGGACGGGAGAGGAATCCCGAGAGGTCCCCTAGCAACTCGCATGGGGACTGGCCTTTCCTGAGGCCACCAGAGCGGGTCCCTGAGGTCCCCGTCGTAACTCGAGAAGACCTGCCGCAACTCGAGAAAATCCAGGAGGTTCTCCCCTCCAGGCGAGATGAGGCCCATTTCCGCTGAGGCGTCTCGAGGCTGATCACACCTCCCCTCTGGAACTTCGAAAGGGTCCTTCACACCCTTGGTGCAAATCAAGAAGTTCCCCGACCTAGCCGTCTCCACTCGAGAGGAATCACGAGGGTCCCGCCCACATCCAGAGGAGCCCCGTTTCCGCCTCGTAGCTCGAGATGAGGGATCCTTTCCCTGCTTCGTCGGGAAAGAGTTCCCGGCGTTCCCGTCGCATCTCAAGAGGAGGCCCTCTCAACAGGAACGGCGAGAGGAACTCCAGGGTCGTGCCACCATTCCAAGAGTCCCCCAGATGTCTCAGTCCATTCCAGAGGAACCTCTTTTCCCTTCACCGGCTCGTCTTTCACGCCGAGGATCGACTCACACCAAGGTGGCACGTGGCAGAGCCCTGTGGGAAAGCCTCGTGGGAAAGCCTCGAGGGACAGCCTCGAGGGAAAGCCACAGATCCCTTGATCCACGTGACAGAAAGCGTGACACTACTGCTGCAGCTCGGGAGGAAAGCGCACGTGCATGCCCCCACTCGAGACGAGGCCTGACTCCCCTGGGGAGACTCAGAAGCACCCCAAGATCCATGGCAACACTGGAGAGGAATCCTCAGGTTCCGGCCCCGACTCCACACAAGGACTGAGGCCCCGGCATGGACGGGAGAGGAATCCCGAGAGGTCCCCTAGCAACTCGCATGGGGACTGGCCTTTCCTGAGGCCACCAGAGCGGGTCCCTGAGGTCCCCGTCGTAACTCGAGAAGACCTGCCGCAACTCGAGAAAATCCAGGAGGTTCTCCCCTCCAGGCGAGATGAGGCCCATTTCCGCTGAGGCGTCTCGAGGCTGATCACACCTCCCCTCTGGAACTTCGAAAGGGTCCTTCACACCCTTGGTGCAAATCAAGAAGTTCCCCGACCTAGCCGTCTCCACTCGAGAGGAATCACGAGGGTCCCGCCCACATCCAGAGGAGCCCCGTTTCCGCCTCGTAGCTCGAGATGAGGGATCCTTTCCCTGCTTCGTCGGGAAAGAGTTCCCAGCGTTCCCGTCGCATCTCAAGAGGAGGCCCTCTCAACAGGAACGGCGAGAGGAACTCCAGGGTCGTGCCACCATTCCAAGAGTCCCCCAGAAGTCTCAGTCCATTCGGAAGGAACCTCTTTTCCCTTCACCGGCTCGTCTTTCACGCCGAGGATCGACTCACACCAAGGTGGCACGTGGCACAGCCCTGTGGGAAAGCCTCGTGGGAAAGCCTCGAGGGACAGCCTCGAGGGAAAGCCACAGATCCCTTGATCCACGTGACAGAAAGCGTGACACTACTGCTGCAGCTCGGGAGGAAAGCGCACGTGCATGCCCCCACTCGAGACGAGGCCTGACTCCCCTGGGGAGACTCAGAAGCACCCCAAGATCCATGGCAACACTGGAGAGGAATCCTCAGGTTCCGGCCCCGACTCCACACAAGGACTGAGGCCCCGGCATGGACGGGAGAGGAATCCCGAGAGGTCCCCTAGCAACTCGCATGGGGACTGGCCTTTCCTGAGGCCACCAGAGCGGGTCCCTGAGGTCCCCGTCGTAACTCGAGAAGACCTGCCGCAACTCGAGAAAATCCAGGAGGTTCTCCCCTCCAGGCGAGATGAGGCCCATTTCCGCTGAGGCGTCTCGAGGCTGATCACACCTCACCTCTGGAACTTCGAAAGGCTCCTTCACACCCTTGGTGCGAATCAAGAAGTTCCCCGACATACCCGTCTCCACTCGACAGGAATCACGCGGGTCCCGCCCACATCCAGAGGAGCCCCGTTTCCGCCTCGTAGCTCGAGATGAGGGATCCTTTCCCTGCTTCGTCGGGAAAGAGTTCCCGGCGTTCCCGTCGCATCTCAAGAGGAGGCCCTCTCAACAGGAACGGCGAGAGGAACTCCAGGGTCGTGCCACCATTCCAAGAGCCCCCCAGATGTCTCAGTCCATTCCAGAGGAACCTCTTTTCCCTTCACCGGCTCGTCTTTCACGCCGAGGATCGACTCACACCAAGGTGGCACGTGGCACAGCCCTGTGGGAAAGCCTCGTGGGAAAGCCTCGAGGGACAGCCTTGAGGGAAAGCCACAGATCCCTTGATCCACGTGACAGGAAGCGTGACACTACTGCTGCAGCTCGGGAGGAAAGCGCACGTGCATGCCCCCACTCGAGACGAGGCCTGTCTCCCCTAGGGAGACTCAGAAGCACCCCAAGATCCATGGCAACACTGGAGAGGATTCCTCAGGTTCCGGCCCCGACTCCAGACAAGAACTGAGGCCCCGGCATGGATGGGAGAGGAATCCCGAGAGGTCCCCTAGCAACTCGCATGGGGACTGGCCTTTCCTGAGGCCACCAGAGCGGGTCCCTGAGGTCCCCGTCGTAACTCGAGAAGACCTGCCGCAACTCGAGAAAATCCAGGAGGTTCTCCCCTCCAGGCGAGATGAGGCCCATTTCCGCTGAGGCGTCTCGAGGCTGATCACACCTCCCCTCTGGAACTTCGAAAGGGTCCTTCACACCCTTGGTGCAAATCAAGAAGTTCCCCGACCTAGCCGTCTCCACTCGAGAGGAATCACGAGGGTCCCGCCCACATCCAGAGGAGCCCCGTTTCCGCCTCGTAGCTCGAGATGAGGGATCCTTTCCCTGCTTCGTCGGGAAAGAGTTCCCGGCGTTCCCGTCGCATCTCAAGAGGAGGCCCTCTCAACAGGAACGGCGAGAGGAACTCCAGGGTCGTGCCACCATTCCAAGAGTCCCCCAGATGTCTCAGTCCATTCCAGAGGAACCTCTTTTCCCTTCACCGGCTCGTCTTTCAGGCCGAGGATCGACTCACACCAAGGTGGCACGTGGCACAGCCCTGTGGGAAAGCCTCGTGGGAAAGCCTCGAGGGACAGCCTCGAGGGAAAGCCACAGATCCCTTGATCCACGTGACAGAAAGCGTGACACTACTGCTGCAGCTCGGGAGGAAAGCGCACGTGCATGCCCCCACTCGAGACGAGGCCTGACTCCCCTGGGGAGACTCAGAAGCACCCCAAGATCCATGGCAACACTGGAGAGGAATCCTCAGGTTCCGGCCCCGACTCCACACAAGGACTGAGGCCCCGGCATGGACGGGAGAGGAATCCCGAGAGGTCCCCTAGCAACTCGCATGGGGACTGGCCTTTCCTGAGGCCACCAGAGCGGGTCCCTGAGGTCCCCGTCGTAACTCGAGAAGACCTGCCGCAACTCGAGAAAATCCAGGAGGTTCTCCCCTCCAGGCGAGATGAGGCCCATTTCCGCTGAGGCGTCTCGAGGCTGATCACACCTCACCTCTGGAACTTCGAAAGGCTCCTTCACATCCTTGGTGCGAATCAAGAAGTTCCCCGACATACCCGTCTCCACTCGAGAGGAATCACGCGGGTCCCGCCCACATCCAGAGGATCCCCGTTTCCGCCTCGTAGCTCGAGATGAGGGATCCTTTCCCTGCTTCGTCCGGAAAAGTTCCGGGCGTTCCCGTCGCATCTCAAGAGGAGGCCCTCTCAACAGGAACGGGGAGAGGAACTCCAGGGTCGTACCACCATTCCAAGAGTCCGCCAGATGTCTCAGTCCATTCCAGAGGAACCTCTTTTCCCTTCACCGGCTCGTCTTTCACGCCGAGGATCGACTCACACCAAGGTGGCACGTGGCACAGCCCTGTGGGAAAGCCTCGTGGGAAAGCCTCGAGGGACAGCCTCGAGGGAAAGCCACAGATCCCTTGATCCACGTGACAGAAAGCGTGACACTACTGCTGCAGCTCGGGAGGAAAGCGCACGTGCATGCCCCCACTCGAGATGAGGCCTGACTCCCCTGGGGAGACTCAGAAGCACCCCAAGATCCATGGCAACACTGGAGAGGAATCTTCAGGTTCCGGCCCCGACTCCACACAAGGACTGAGGCCCGGGCATGGACGGGAGAGGAATCCCGAGAGGTCCCCTAGCAACTCGCATGGGGACTGGCCTTTCCTGAGGCCACCAGAGCGGGTCCCTGAGGTCCCCGTCGTAACTCGAGAAGACCTGCCGCAACTCGAGAAAATCCAGGAGGTTCTCCCCTCCAGGCGAGATGAGGCCCATTTCCGCTGAGGCGTCTCGAGGCTGATCACACCTCACCTCTGGAACTTCGAAAGGGTCCTTCACACCCTTGGTGCAAATCAAGAAGTTCCCCGACCTAGCCGTCTCCACTTGAGAGGAATCACGAGGGTCCCGCCCACATCCAGAGGAGCCCCGTTTCCGCCTCGTAGCTCGAGATGAGGGATCCTTTCCCTGCTTCGTCGGGAAAGAGTTCCCGGCGTTCCCGTCTCATCTCAAGAGGAGGCCCTCTCAACAGGAACGGCGAGAGGAACTCCAGGGTCGTGCCACCATTCCAAGAGTCCCCCAGATGTCTCAGTCCATTCCAGAGGAACCTCTTTTCCCTTCACCGGCTCGTCTTTCACGCCGAGGATCGACTCACACCAAGGTGGCACGTGGCACAGCCCTGTGGGAAAGCCTCGTGGGAAAGCCTCGAGGGACAGCCTTGAGGGAAAGCCACAGATCCCTTGATCCACGTGAAAGAAAGCGTGACACTACTGCTGCAGCTCGGGAGGAAAGCGCACGTGCATGCCCCCACTCGAGACGAGGCCTGACTCCCCTGGGGAGACTCAGAAGCACCCCAAGATCCATGGCAACACTGGAGACGAATCCTCAGGTTCCGGCCCCGACTCCACACAAGGACTGAGGCCCCGGCATGGACGGGAGAGGAATCCCGAGAGGTCCCCTAGCAACTCGCATGGGGACTGGCCTTTCCTGAGGCCACCAGAGCGGGTCCCTGAGGTCCCCGTCGTAACTCGAGAAGACCTGCCGCAACTCGAGAAAATCCAGGAGGTTCTCCCCTCCAGGCGAGATGAGGCCCATTTCCGCTGAGGCGTCTCGAGGCTGATCACACCTCCCCTCTGGAACTTCGAAAGGGTCCTTCACACCCTTGGTGCAAATCAAGAAGTTCCCCGACCTACCCGTCTCCACTCGAGAGGAATCACGAGGGTCCCGCCCACATCCAGAGGAGCCCCGTTTCCGCCTAGTAGCTCGAGATGAGGGATCCTTTCCCTGCTTCGTCGGGAAAGAGTTCCCGGCGTTCCCGTCGCATCTCAAGAGGAGGCCCTCTCAACAGGAACGGCGAGAGGAACTCCAGGGTCGTGCCACCATTCCAAGAGTCCCCCAGATGTCTCAGTCCATTCCAGAGGAACCTCTTTTCCCTTCACCGGCTCGTCTTTCACGCCGAGGATCGACTCACACCAAGGTGGCACGTGGCACAGCCCTGTGGGAAAGCCTCGTGGGAAAGCCTCGAGGGACAGCCTCGAGGGAAAGCCACAGATCCCTTGATCCACGTGACAGAAAGCGTGACACTACTGCTGCAGCTCGGGAGGAAAGCGCACGTGCATGCCCCCACTCGAGACGAGGCCTGACTCCCCTGGGGAGACTCAGAAGCACCCTAAGATCCATGGCAACACTGGAGAGGAATCCTCAGGTTCCGGCCCCGACTCCACACAAGGACTGAGGCCCCGGCATGAACGGGAGAGGAATCCCGAGAGGTCCCCTAGCAACTCGCATGGGGACTGGCCTTTGCTGAGGCCACCAGAGCGGGTCCCTGAGGTCCCCGTCGTAACTCGAGAAGACCTGCCGCAACTCGAGAAAATCCAGGAGGTTCTCCCCTCCAGGCGAGATGAGGCCCATTTCCGCTGAGGCGTCTCGAGGCTGATCACACCTCCCCTCTGGAACTTCGAAAGGCTCCTTCACACCCTTGGTGCGAATCAAGAAGTTCCCCGACATACCCGTCTCCACTCGAGAGGAATCACGCGGGTCCCGCCCACATCCAGAGGAGCCCCGTTTCCGCCTCGTAGCTCGAGATGAGGGATCCTTTCCCTGCTTCGTCGGGAAAGAGTTCCCGGCGTTCCCGTCGCATCTCAAGAGGAGGCCCTCTCAACAGGAACGGCGAGAGGAACTCCAGGGTCGTGCCACCATTCCAAGAGTCCCCCAGATGTCTCAGTCCATTCCAGAGGAACCTCTTTTCCCTTCACCGGCTCGTCTTTCAGGCCGAGGATCGACTCACACCAAGGTGGCACGTGGCACAGCCCTGTGGGAAAGCCTCGTGGGAAAGCCTCGGGGGACAGCCTCGAGGGAAAGCCACAGATCCCTTGATCCACGTGACAGGAAGCGTGACACTACTGCTGCAGCTCGGGAGGAAAGCGCACGTGCATGCCCCAACTCGAGACGAGGCCTGACTCCCCTGGGGAGACTCAGAAGCACCCCAAGATCCATGGCAACACTGGAGAGGAATCCTCAGGTTCCGGCCCCGACTCCACACAAGGACTGAAGCCCCGGCATGGACGGGAGAGGAATCCCGAGAGGTCCCCTAGCAACTCGCATGGGGACTGGCCTTTGCTGAGGCCACCAGAGCGGGTCCCTGAGGTCCCCGTCGTAACTCGAGAAGACCTGCCGCAACTCGAGAAAATCCAGGAGGTTCTCCCCTCCAGGCGAGATGAGGCCCATTTCCGCTGAGGCGTCTCGAGGCTGATCACACCTCCCCTCTGGAACTTTGAAAGGCTCCTTCACACCCTTGGTGCAAATCAAGAAGTTCCCCGACCTAGCCGTATCCACTCGAGAGGAATCACGAGGGTCCCGCCCACATCCAGAGGAGCCCCGTTTCCGCCTCGTAGCTCGAGATGAGGGATCCTTTCCCTGCTTCGTCGGGAAAGAGTTCCCGGCGTTCCCGTCGCATCTCAAGAGGAGGCCCTCTCAACAGGAACGGCGAGAGGAACTCCAGGGTCGTGCCACCATTCCAAGAGTCCCCCAGATGTCTCAGTCCATTCCAGAGGAACCTCTTTTCCCTTCACCGGCTCGTCTTTCACGCCGAGGATCGACTCACACCAAGGTGGCACGTGGCACAGCCCTGTGGGAAAGCCTCGTGGGAAAGCCTCGAGGGACAGCCTCGAGGGAAAGCCACAGATCCCTTGATCCACGTGACAGGAAGCGTGACACTACTGCTGCAGCTCGGGAGGAAAGCGCACGTGCATGCCCCCACTCGAGACGAGGCCTGACTCCCCTGGGGAGACTCAGAAGCACCCCAAGATCCATGGCAACACTGGAGAGGAATCCTCAGGTTCCGGCCCCGACTCCACACAAGGACTGAAGCCCCGGCATGGACGGGAGAGGAATCCCGAGAGGTCCCCTAGCAACTCGCATGGGGACTGGCCTTTGCTGAGGCCACCAGAGCGGGTCCCTGAGGTCCCCGTCGTAACTCGAGAAGACCTGCCGCAACTCGAGAAAATCCAGGAGGTTCTCCCCTCCAGGCGAGATGAGGCCCATTTCCGCTGAGGCGTCTCGAGGCTGATCACACCTCCCCTCTGGAACTTCGAAAGGCTCCTTCACACCCTTGGTGCAAATCAAGAAGTTCCCCGACCTAGCCGTATCCACTCGAGAGGAATCACGAGGGTCCCGCCCACATCCAGAGGAGCCCCGTTTCCGCCTCGTAGCTCGAGATGAGGGATCCTTTCCCTGCTTCGTCGGGAAAGAGTTCCCGGCGTTCCCGTCGCATCTCAAGAGGAGGCCCTCTCAACAGGAACGGCGAGAGGAACTCCAGGGTCGTGCCACCATTCCAAGAGTCCCCCAGATGTCTCAGTCCATTCCAGAGGAACCTCTTTTCCCTTCACCGGCTCGTCTTTCACGCCGAGGATCGACTCACACCAAGGTGGCACGTGGCACAGCCCTGTGGGAAAGCCTCGTGGGAAAGCCTCGAGGGACAGCCTCGAGGGAAAGCCACAGATCCCTTGATCCACGTGACAGGAAGCGTGACACTACTGCTGCAGCTCGGGAGGAAAGCGCACGTGCATGCCCCCACTCGAGACGAGGCCTGACTCCCCTGGGGAGACTCAGAAGCACCCCAAGATCCATGGCAACACTGGAGAGGAATCCTCAGGTTCCGGCCCCGACTCCACACAAGGACTGAGGCCCCGGCATGGACGGGAGAGGAATCCCGAGAGGTCCCCTAGCAACTCGCATGGGGACTGGCCTTTCCTGAGGCCACCAGAGCGGGTCCCTGAGGTCCCCGTCGTAACTCGAGAAGACCTGCCGCAACTCGAGAAAATCCAGGAGGTTCTCCCCTCCAGGCGAGATGAGGCCCATTTCCGCTGAGGCGTCTCGAGGCTGATCACACCTCCCCTATGGAACTTCGAAAGGCTCCTTCACACCCCTGGTGCGAATCAAGAAGTTCCCCGACATACCCGTCTCCACTCGAGAGGAATCACGAGGGTCCCGCCCACATCCAGAGGAGCCCCGTTTCCGCCTCGTAGCTCGAGATGAGGGATCCTTTCCCTGCTTCGTCCGGAAAAGTTCCGGGCGTTCCCGTCGCATCTCAAGAGGAGGCCCTCTCAACAGGAACGGGGAGAGGAACTCCAGGGTCGTACCACCATTCCAAGAGTCCGCCAGATGTCTCAGTCCATTCCAGAGGAACCTCTTTTCCCTTCACCGGCTCGTCTTTCACGCCGAGGATCGACTCACACCAAGGTGGCACGTGGCACAGCCCTGTGGGAAAGCCTCGTGGGAAAGCCTCGAGGGACAGCCTCGAGGGAAAGCCACAGATCCCTTGATCCACGTGAAAGAAAGCGTGACACTACTGCTGCAGCTCGGGAGGAAAGCGCACGTGCATGCCCCCACTCGAGACGAGGCCTGACTCCCCTGGGGAGACTCAGAAGCACCCCAAGATCCATGGCAACACTGGAGAGGTATCCTCAGGTTCCGGCCCCGACTCCACACAAGGACTGAGGCCCCGGCATGGACGGGAGAGGAATCCCGAGAGGTCCCCTAGCAACTTGCATGGGGACTGGCCTTTGCTGAGGCCACCAGAGCGGGTCCCTGAGGTCCCCGTCGTAACTCGAGAAGACCTGCCGCAACTCGAGAAAATCCAGGAGGTTCTCCCCTCCAGGCGAGATGAGGCCCATTTCCGCTGAGGCGTCTCGAGGCTGATCACACCTCCCCTCTGGTACTTCGAAAGGGTCCTTCACACCCTTGGTGCAAATCAAGAAGTTCCCCGACCTAGCCGTCTCCAATCGAGAGGAATCACGAGGGTCCCGCCCACATCCAGAGGAGGCCCGTTTCCGGCTCGTAGCTCGAGATGAGGGATCCTTTCCCTGCTTCGTCGGGAAAGAGTTCCCGGCGTTCCCGTCGCATCTCAAGAGGAGGCCCTCTCAACAGGAACGGCGAGAGGAACTCCAGGGCCGTGCCACCATTCCAAGAGTCCCCCAGATGTCTCAGTCCATTCCAGAGGAACCTCTTTTCCCTTCACCGGCTCGTCTTTCACGCCGAGGATCGACTCACACCAAGGTGGCACGTGGCACAGCCCTGTGGGAAAGCCTCGTGGGAAAGCCTCGAGGGACAGCCTCGAGGGAAAGCCACAGATCCCTTGATCCACGTGTCAGGAAGCGTGACACTACTGCTGCAGCTCGGGAGGAAAGCGCACGTGCATGCCCCCACTCGAGACGAGGCCTGACTCCCCTGGGGAGACTCAGAAGCACCCCAAGATCCATGGGAACACTGGAGAGGAATCCTCAGGTTCCGGCCCCGACTCCACACAAGGACTGAGGCCCCGGCATGGACGGGAGAGGAATCCCGAGAGGTCCCCTAGCAACTCGCATGGGGACTGGCCTTTCCTGAGGCCACCAGAGCGGGTCCCTGAGGTCCCCGTCGTAACTCGAGAAGACCTGCCGCAACTCGAGAAAATCCAGGAGGTTCTCCCCTCCAGGCGAGATGAGGCCCACTTCCGCTGAGGCGTCTCGAGGCTGATCACACCTCCCCTATGGAACTTCGAAAGGCTCCTTCACACCCCTGGTGCGAATCAAGAAGTTCCCCGACATACCCGTCTCCACTCGAGAGGAATCACGAGGGTCCCGCCCACATCCAGAGGAGCCCCGTTTCCGCCTCGTAGCTCGAGATGAGGGATCCTTTCCCTGCTTCGTCCGGAAAAGTTCCGGGCGTTCCCGTCGCATCTCAAGAGGAGGCCCTCTCAACAGGAACGGGGAGAGGAACTCCAGGGTCGTACCACCATTCCAAGAGTCCGCCAGATGTCTCAGTCCATTCCAGAGGAACCTCTTTTCCCTTCACCGGCTCGTCTTTCACGCCGAGGATCGACTCACACCAAGGTGGCACGTGGCACAGCCCTGTGGGAAAGCCTCGTGGGAAAGCCTCGAGGGACAGCCTCGAGGGAAAGCCACAGATCCCTTGATCCACGTGACAGAAAGCGTGACACTACTGCTGCAGCTCGGGAGGAAAGCGCACGTGCATGCCCCCACTCGAGACGAGGCCTGACTCCCCTGGGGAGACTCAGAAGCACCCCAAGATCCATGGCAACACTGGAGAGGAATCCTCAGGTTCCGGCCCCGACTCCACACAAGGACTGAGGCCCCGGCATGGACGGGAGAGGAATCCCGAGAGGTCCCCTAGCAACTTGCATGGGGACTGGCCTTTCCTGAGGCCACCAGAGCGGGTCCCTGAGGTCCCCGTCGTAACTCGAGAAGACCTGCCGCAACTCGAGAAAATCCAGGAGGTTCTCCCCTCCAGGCGAGATGAGGCCCATTTCCGCTGAGGCGTCTCGAGGCTGATCACACCTCACCTCTGGAACTTCGAAAGGGTCCTTCACACCCTTGGTGCAAAGCAAGAAGTTCCCCGACCTAGCCGTCTCCACTTGAGAGGAATCACGAGGGTCCCGCCCACATCCAGAGGAGCCCCGTTTCCGCCTCGTAGCTCGAGATGAGGGATCCTTTCGCTGCTTCGTCGGGAAAGAGTTCCCGGCGTTCCCGTCGCATCTCAAGAGGAGGCCCTCTCAACAGGAACGGCGAGAGGAACTCCAGGGTCGTGCCACCATTCCAAGAGTCCCCCAGATGTCTCAGTCCATTCCAGAGGAACCTCTTTTCCCTTCACTGGCTCGTCTTTCACGCCGAGGATCGACTCACACCAAGGTGGCACGTGGCACAGCCCTGTGGGAAAGCCTCGTGGGAAAGCCTCGAGGGACAGCCTCGAGGGAAAGCCACAGATCCCTTGATCCACGTGACAGGAAGCGTGACACTACTGCTGCAGCTCGGGAGGAAAGCGCACGTGCATGCCCCCACTCGAGACGAGGCCTGACTCCCCTGGGGAGACTCAGAAGCACCCCAAGATCCATGGCAACACTGGAGAGGAATCCTCAGGTTCCGGCCCCGACTCCACACAAGGACTGAGGCCCCGGCATGGACGGGAGAGGAATCCCGAGAGGTCCCCTAGCAACTTGCATGGGGACTGGCCTTTCCTGAGGCCACCAGAGCGGGTCCCTGAGGTCCCCGTCGTAACTCGAGAAGACCTGCCGCAACTCGAGAAAATCCAGGAGGTTCTCCCCTCCAGGCGAGATGAGGCCCATTTCCGCTGAGGCGTCTCGAGGCTGATCACACCTCACCTCTGGAACTTCGAAAGGGTCCTTCACACCCTTGGTGCAAAGCAAGAAGTTCCCCGACCTAGCCGTCTCCACTTGAGAGGAATCACGAGGGTCCCGCCCACATCCAGAGGAGCCCCGTTTCCGCCTCGTAGCTCGAGATGAGGGATCCTTTCGCTGCTTCGTCGGGAAAGAGTTCCCGGCGTTCCCGTCGCATCTCAAGAGGAGGCCCTCTCAACAGGAACGGCGAGAGGAACTCCAGGGTCGTGCCACCATTCCAAGAGTCCCCCAGATGTCTCAGTCCATTCCAGAGGAACCTCTTTTCCCTTCACCGGCTCGTCTTTCACGCCGAGGATCGACTCACACCAAGGTGGCACGTGGCACAGCCCTGTGGGAAAGCCTCGTGGGAAAGCCTCGAGGGACAGCCTCGAGGGAAAGCCACAGGTCCCTTGATCCACGTGACAGGAAGCGTGACACTACTGCTGCAGCTCGGGAGGAAAGCGCACGTGCATGCCCCCACTCGAGACGAGGCCTGACTCCCCTGGGGAGACTCAGAAGCACCCCAAGATCCATGGCAACACTGGAGAGGAATCCTCAGGTTCCGGCCCCGACTCCACACAAGGACTGAGGCCCCGGCATGGACGGGAGAGGAATCCCGAGAGGTCCCCTAGCAACTCGCATGGGGACTGGCCTTTCCTGAGGCCACCAGAGCGGGTCCCTGAGGTCCCCGTCGTAACTCGAGAAGACCTGCCGCAACTCGAGAAAATCCAGGAGGTTCTCCCCTCCAGGCGAGGTGAGGCCCACTTCCGCTGAGGCGTCTCGAGGCTGATCACACCTCCCCTATGGAACTTCGAAAGGCTCCTTCACACCCCTGGTGCGAATCAAGAAGTTCCCCGACATACCCGTCTCCACTCGAGAGGAATCACGAGGGTCCCGCCCACATCCAGAGGAGCCCCGTTTCCGCCTCGTAGCTCGAGATGAGGGATCCTTTCCCTGCTTCGTCCAGAAAAGTTCCGGGCGTTCCCGTCGCATCTCAAGAGGAGGCCCTCTCAACAGGAACGGCGAGAGGAACTCCAGGGTCGTGCCACCATTCCAAGAGTCCCCCAGATGTCTCAGTCCATTCCAGAGGAACCTCTTTTCCCTTCACCGGCTCGTCTTTCACGCCGAGGATCGACTCACACCAAGGTGGCACGTGGCACAGCCCTGTGGGAAAGCCTCGTGGGAAAGCCTCGAGCAACAGCCTCGAGGGAAAGCCACAGATCCCTTGATCCACGTGACAGAAAGCGTGACACTACTGCTGCAGCTCGGGAGGAAAGCGCACGTGCATGCCCCCACTCGAGACGAGGCCTGACTCCCCTGGGGAGACTCAGAAGCACCCCAAGATCCATGGCAACACTGGAGAGGAATCCTCAGGTTCCGGCCCCGACTCCACACAAGGACTGAGGCCCCGGCATGGACGGGAGAGGAATCCCGAGAGGTCCCCTAGCAACTTGCATGGGGACTGGCCTTTCCTGAGGCCACCAGAGCGGGTCCCTGAGGTCCCCGTCGTAACTCGAGAAGACCTGCCGCAACTCGAGAAAATCCAGGAGGTTCTCCCCTCCAGGCGAGATGAGGCCCATTTCCGCTGAGGCGTCTCGCGGCTGATCACACCTCACCTCTGGAACTTCGAAAGGGTCCTTCACACCCTTGGTGCAAAGCAAGAAGTTCCCCGACCTAGCCGTCTCCACTTGAGAGGAATCACGAGGGTCCCGCCCACATCCAGAGGAGCCCCGTTTCCGCCTCGTAGCTCGAGATGAGGGATCCTTTCGCTGCTTCGTCGGGAAAGAGTTCCCGGCGTTCCCGTCGCATCTCAAGAGGAGGCCCTCTCAACAGGAACGGCGAGCGGAACTCCAGGGTCGTGCCACCATTCCAAGAGTCCCCCAGATGTCTCAGTCCTTTCCAGAGGAACGTCTTTTCCCTTCACCGGCTCGTCTTTCACGCCGAGGATCGACTCACACCAAGGTGGCACGTGGCACAGCCCTGTGGGAAAGCCTCGTGGGAAAGCCTCGAGGGACAGCCTCGAGGGAAAGCCACAGATCCCTTGATCCACGTGACAGGAAGCGTGACACTACTGCTGCAGCTCGGGAGGAAAGCGCACGTGCATGCCCCCACTCGAGACGAGGCCTGACTCCCCTGGGGAGACTCAGAAGCACCCCAAGATCCATGGCAACACTGGAGAGGAATCCTCAGGTTCCGGCCCCGACTCCACACAAGGACTGAGGCCCCGGCATGGACGGGAGAGGAATCCCGAGAGGTCCCCTAGCAACTCGCATGGGGACTGGCCTTTCCTGAGGCCACCAGAGCGGGTCCCTGAGGTCCCCGTCGTAACTCGAGAAGACCTGCCGCAACTCGAGAAAATCCAGGAGGTTCTCCCCTCCAGGCGAGATGAGGCCCATTTCCGCTGAGGCGTCTCGAGGCTGATCACATCTCCCCTCTGGAACTTCGAAAGGGTCCTTCACACCCTCGGTGCAAATCAAGAAGTTCCCCGACCTAGCCGTCTCCACTCGAGAGGAATCACGAGGGTCCCGCCCACATCCAGAGGAGCCCCGTTTCCGCCTCGTAGCTCGAGATGAGGGATCCTTTCCCTGCTTCTTCGGGAAAGAGTTCCCGGCGTTCCCGTCGCATCTCAAGAGGAGGCCCTCTCAACAGGAACGGCGAGAGGAACTCCAGGGTCGTGCCACCATTCCAAGAGTCCCCCAGATGTCTCAGTCCATTCCAGAGGAACCTCTTTTCCCTTCACCGGCTCGTCTTTCAGGCCGAGGATCGACTCACACCAAGGTGGCACGTGGCACAGCCCTGTGGGAAAGCCTCGTGGGAAAGCCTCGAGGGACAGCCTCGAAGGAAAGCCACAGATCCCTTGAACCACGTGACAGGAAGCGTGACACTACTGCTGCAGCTCGGGAGGAAAGCGCACGTGCATGCCCCCACACTAGACGAGGCCTGACTCCCCTTGGGAGACTTAGAAGCACCCCAAGATCCATGGTAACACTGGAGAGGAATCCTCAGGTTCCGGCCCCGACTCCACACAAGGACTGAGGCCCCGGCATGGACGGGAGAGGAATCCCGAGAGGACCCCTAGCAACTCGCATGGGGACTGGCCTTTCCTGAGGCCACCAGAGCGGGTCCCTGAGGTCCCCGTCGTAACTCGAGAAGACCTGCCGCAACTCGAGAAAATCCAGGAGGTTCTCCCCTCCAGGCGAGATGAGGCCCATTTCGGCTGAGGCGTCTCGAGGCTGATCACACCTCCCCTCTGGAACTTCGAAAGGGTCATTCACACCCTTGGTGCAAATCAAGAAGTTCCCCGACATACCCGTCTCCACTCGATAGGAATCACGAGGGTCTCACCCACAACCAGAGGAGCCCCGTTTCCGCCTCGTAGCTCGAGATGAGGGATCCTTTCCCTGCTTCTTCGGGAAAGAGTTCCCGGCGTTCCCGTCACATCTCAAGAGGAGGCCCTCTCAACAGGAACGGCGAGAGGAACTCCAGGGTCGTGCCACCATTCCAAGAGTCCCCCAGATGTCTCAGTCCATTCCAGAGGAACCTCTTTTCCCTTCACCGGCTCGTCTTTCAGGCCGAGGATCGACTCACACCAAGGTGGCACGTGGCACAGCCCTGTGGGAAAGCCTCGTGGGAAAGCCTCGAGGGACAGCCTCGAGGGAAAGCCACAGATCCCTTGATCCACGTGACAGGAAGCGTGACACTACTGCTGCAGCTCGGGAGGAAAGCGCACGTGCATGCCCCCACTCGAGACGAGGCCTGACTCCCCTGGGGAGACTCAGAAGCAGCCCAAGATCCATGGCAACACTGGAGAGGAATCCTCAGTTTCCGGCCCCGACTCCACACAAGGACTGAGGCCCCGGCATGGATGGGAGAGGAATCCCGAGAGGTCCCCTAGCAACTCGCATGGGGACTGGCCTTTCCTGAGGCCACCAGAGCGGGTCCCTGAGGTCCCCGTCGTAACTCGAGAAGACCTGCCGCAACTCGAGAAAATCCAGGAGGTTCTCCCCTCCAGGCGAGATGAGGCCCATTTCCGCTGAGGCGTCTCGAGGCTGATCACACCTCACCTCTGGAACTTCGAAAGGGTCCTTCACACCCTTGGTGCAAATCAAGAAGTTCCCCGACCTAGCCGTCTCCACTCGAGAGGAATCACGAGGGTCCCGCCCAAATCCAGAGGAGCCCCGTTTCCGCCTCGTAGCTCGAGATGAGGGATCCTTTCCCTGCTTCGTCGGGAAAGAGTTCCCGGCGTTCCCGTCGCATCTCAAGAGGAGGCCCTCTCAACAGGAACGGCGAGAGGAACTCCAGGGTCGTGCCACCATTCCAAGAGTCCCCCAGATGTCTCAGTCCATTCCAGAGGAACCTCTTTTCCCTTCACCGGCTCGTCTTTCACGCCGAGGATCGACTCACACCAAGGTGGCACGTGGCACAGCCCTGTGGGAAAGCCTCGTGGGAAAGCCTCGAGGGACAGCCTCGAGGGAAAGCCACAGATCCCTTGATCCACGTGACAGGAAGCGTGACACTACTGCTGCAGCTCGGGAGGAAAGCGCACGGGCATGCCCCCACTCGAGACGAGGCCTGACTCCCCTGGGGAGACTCAGAAGCACCCCAAAATCCATGGCCACACTGGAGAGGAATCCTCAGGTTCCGGCCGCGACTCCACACAAGGACTGAGGCCCCGGCATGGACGGGAGAGGAATCCCGAGAGGTCCCCTAGCAACTCGCATGGGGACTGGCCTTTCCTGAGGCCACCAGAGCGGGTCCCTGAGGTCCCCGTCGTAACTCGAGAAGACCTGCCGCAACTCGAGAAAATCCAGGAGGTTCTCCCCTCCAGGCGAGATGAGGCCCATTTCCGCTGAGGTGTCTCGAGGCTGATCACACCTCACCTCTGGAACTTCGAAAGGGTCCTTCACACCCTTGGTGCAAAGCAAGAAGTTCCCCGACCTAGCCGTCTCCACTCGAGAGGAATCACGAGGGTCCCGCCCACATCCAGAGGAGCCCCGTTTCCGCCTCGTAGCTCGAGATGAGGGATCCTTTCCCTGCTTCGTCGGGAAAGAGTTCCCGGCGTTCCCGTCGCATCTCAAGAGGAGGCCCTCTCAACAGGAACGGCGAGAGGAACTCCAGGGTCGTGCCACCATTCCAAGAGTCCCCCAGATGTCTCAGTCCATTCCAGAGGAACCTCTTTTCCCTTCACCGGCTCTTCTTTCACGCCGAGGATCGACTCACACCAAGGTGGCACGTGGCACAGCCCTGTGGGAAAGCCTCGCGGGAAAGCCTCGAGGGACAGCCTCGAGGGAAAGCCACAGATCCCTTGATCCACGTGACAGGAAGCGTGACACTACTGCTGCAGCTCGGGAGGAAAGCGCACGTGCATGCCCCCACTCGAGACGAGGCCTGACTCCCCTGGGGAGACTCAGAAGCACCCCAAGATCCATGGCAACACTGGAGACGAATCCTCAGGTTCCGGCCCCGACTCCACACAAGGACTGAGGCCCCGGCATGGACGGGAGAGGAATCCCGAGAGGTCCCCTAGCAACTCGCATGGGGACTGGCCTTTCCTGAGGCCACCAGAGCGGGTCCCTGAGGTCCCCGTCGTAACTCGAGAAGACCTGCCGCAACTCGAGAAAATCCAGGAGGTTCTCCCCTCCAGGCGAGATGAGGCCCATTTCCGCTGAGGCGTCTCGAGGCTGATCACACCTCACCTCTGGAACTTCGAAAGGGTCCTTCACACCCTTGGTGCAAATCAAGAAGTTCCCCGACCTAGCCGTCTCCACTCGAGAGGAATCACGAGGGTCCCGCCCACATCCAGAGGAGCCCCGTTTCCGCCTCGTAGCTCGAGATGAGGGATCCTTTCCCTGCTTCGTCGGGAAAGAGTTCCCGGCGTTCCCGTCGCATCTCAAGAGGAGGCCCTCTCAAGAGGAAAGGCGAGAGGAACTCCAGGGTCGTGCCACCATTCCAAGAGTCCCCCAGATGTCTCAGTCCATTCCAGAGGAACCTCTTTTCCCTTCACCGGCTCGTCTTTCACGCCGAGGATCGACTCACACCAAGGTGGCACGTGGCACAGCCCTGTGGGAAAGCCTCGTGGGAAAGCCTCGAGGGACAGCCTCGAGGGAAAGCCACAGTTCCTTGATCCACGTGACAGGAAGCGTGACACTACTGCTGCAGCTCGGGAGGAAAGCGCACGTGCATGCCCCCACTCGAGACGAGGCCTGACTCCCCTGGGGAGACTCAGAAGCACCCCAAGATCCATGGCAACACTGGAGAGGAATCCTCATGTTCCGGCCCCGACTCCACACAAGGACTGAGGCCCCGGCATGGACGGGAGAGGAATCCCGAGAGGTCCCCTAGCAACTCGCATGGGGACTGGCCTTTCCTGAGGCCACCAGAGCGGGTCCCTGAGGTCCCCGTCGTAACTCGAGAAGACCTGCCGCAACTCGAGAAAATCCAGGAGGTTCTCCCCTCCAGGCGAGATGAGGCCCATTTCCGCTGAGGCGTCTCGAGGCTGATCACACCTCACCTCTGGAACTTCGAAAGGGTCCTTCACACCCTTGGTGCAAATCAAGAAGTTCCCCGACATACCCGTCTCCACTCGAGAGGAATCACGAGGGTCCCGCCCACATCCAGAGGAGCCCCGTTTCCGCCTCGAAGCTCGAGATGAGGGATCCTTTCCCTGCTTCGTCGGGAAAGAGTTCCCGGCGTTCCCGTCGCATCTCAAGAGGAGGCCCTCTCAACAGGAACGGCGAGAGGAACTCCAGGGTCGTGCCACCATTCCAAGAGTCCCCCAGATGTCTCAGTCCATTCCAGAGGAACCTCTTTTCCCTTCACCGGCTCGTCTTTCACGCCGAGGATCGACTCACACCAAGGTGGCACGTGGCACAGCCCTGTGGGAAAGCCTCGTGGGAAAGCCTCGAGGGACAGCCTCGAGGGAAAGCCACAGATCCCTTGATCCACGTGACAGGAAGCGTGACACTACTGCTGTAGCTCGGGAGGAAAGCGCACGTGCATGCCCCCACTCGAGACGAGGCCTGACTCCCCTGGGGAGACTCAGAAGCACCCCAAGATCCATGGCAACACTGGAGAGGAATCCTCAGGTTCCGGCCCCGACTCCACACAAGGACTGAGGCCCCGGCATGGACGGGAGAGGAATCCCGAGAGGTCCCCTAGCAACTCGCATGGGGACTGGCCTTTCCTGAGGCCACCAGAGCGGGTCCCTGAGGTCCCCGTCGTAACTCGAGAAGACCTGCCGCAACTCGAGAAAATCCAGGAGGTTCTCCCCTCCAGGCGAGATGAGGCCCATTTCCGCTGAGGCGTCTCGAGGCTGATCACACCTCACCTCTGGAACTTCGAAAGGGTCCTTCACACCCTTGGTGCAAATCAAGAAGTTCCCCGACCTAGCCGTCTCCACTCGAGAGGAATCACGAGGGTCCCGCCCACATCCAGAGGAGCCCCGTTTCCGCCTCGTAGCTCGAGATGAGGGATCCTTTCCCTGCTTCGTCGGGAAAGAGTTCCCGGCGTTCCCGTCGCATCTCAAGAGGAGGCCCTCTCAACAGGAACGGCGAGAGGAACTCCAGGGTCGTGCCACCATTCCAAGAGTCCCCCAGATGTCTCAGTCCATTCCAGAGGAACCTCTTTTCCCTTTACCGGCTCGTCTTTCACGCCGAGGATCGACTCACACCAAGGTGGCACGTGGCACAGCCCTGTGGGAAAGCCTCGCGGGAAAGCCTCGAGGGACAGCCTCGAGGGAAAGCCACAGATCCCTTGATCCACGTGACAGGAAGCGTGACACTACTGCTGCAGCTCGGGAGGAAAGCGCACGTGCATGCCCCCACTCGAGACGAGGCCTGACTCCCCTGGGGAGACTCAGAAGCACCCCAAGATCCATGGCAACACTGGAGAGGAATCCTCAGGTTCCGGCCCCGACTCCACACAAGGACTGAGGCCCCGGCATGGACGGGAGAGGAATCCCGAGAGGTCCCCTAGCAACTCGCATGGGGACTGGCCTTTCCTGAGGCCACCAGAGCGGGTCCCTGAGGTCCCCGTCATAACTCGAGAAGACCTGCCGCAACTCGAGAAAATCCAGGAGGTTCTCCCTTCCAGGCGAGATGAGGCCCATTTCCGCTGAGGCGTCTCGAGGCTGATCACACCTCACCTCTGGAACGTCGAAAGGGTCCTTCACAGCCTTGGTGCAAATCAAGAAGTTCCCCGACCTAGCCGTCTCCACTCGAGAGGAATCACGAGGGTCCCGCCCACATCCAGAGGAGCCCCGTTTCCGCCTCGTAGCTCGAGATGAGGGATCCTTTCCCTGCTTCGTCGGGAAAGAGTTCCCGGCGTTCCCGTCGCATCTCAAGAGGAGGCCCTCTCAACAGGAACGGCGAGAGGAACTCCAGGGTCGTGCCACCATTCCAAGAGTCCCCCAGATGTCTCAGTCCATTCCAGAGGAACCTCTTTTCCCTTCACCGGCTCGTCTTTCACGCCGAGGATCGACTCACACCAAGGTGGCACGTGGCACAGCCCTGTGGGAAAGCCTCGCGGGAAAGCCTCGAGGGACAGCCTCGAGGGAAAGCCACAGATCCCTTGATCCACGTGACAGGAAGCGTGACACTACTGCTGCAGCTCGGGAGGAAAGCGCACGTGCATGCCCCCACTCGAGACGAGGCCTGACTCCCCTGGGGAGACTCAGAAGCACCCCAAGATCCATGGCCACACTGGAGAGGAATCCTCAGGTTCCGGCCCCGACTCCACACAAGGACTGAGGCCCCGGCATGGACGGGAGAGGAATCCCTAGAGGTCCCCTAGCAACTCGCATGGGGACTGGCGTTTCCTGAGGCCACCAGAGCGGGTCCCTGAGGTCCCCGTCGTAACTCGAGAAGACCTGCCGCAACTCGAGAAAATCCAGGAGGTTCTCCCCTCCAGGCGAGATGAGGCCCATTTCCGCTGAGGCGTCTCGAGGCTGATCACACCTCACCTCTGGAACTTCGAAAGGGTCCTTCACACCCTTGGTGCAAATCAAGAAGTTCCCCGACCTAGCCGTCTCCACTCGAGAGGAATCACGAGGGTCCCGCCCACATCCAGAGGAGCCCCGTTTCCGCCTCGTAGCTCGAGATGAGGGATCCTTTCCCTGCTTCGTCGGGAAAGAGTTCCCGGCGTTCCCGTCGCATCTCAAGAGGAGGCCCTCTCAACAGGAACGGCGAGAGGAACTCCAGGGTCGTGCCACCATTCCAAGAGTCCCCCAGATGTCTCAGTCCATTCCAGAGGAACCTCTTTTCCCTTCACCGGCTCGTCTTTCACGCCGAGGATCGACTCACACCAAGGTGGCACGTGGCACAGCCCTGTGGGAAAGCCTCGTGGGAAAGCCTCGAGGGACAGCCTCGAGGGAAAGCCACAGATCCCTTGATCCACGTGACAGGAAGCGTGACACTACTGCTGCAGCTCGGGAGGAAAGCGCACGTGCATGCCCCCACTCGAGACGAGGCCTGACTCCCCTGGGGAGACTCAGAAGCACCCCAAGATCCATGGCCACACTGGAGAGGAATCCTCAGGTTCCGGCCCCGACTCCACACAAGGACTGAGGCCCCGGCATGGACGGGAGAGGAATCCCGAGAGGTCCCCTAGCAACTCGCATGGGGACTGGCCTTTCCTGAGGCCACCAGAGCGGGTCCCTGAGGTCCCCGTCGTAACTCGAGAAGACCTGCCGCAACTCGAGAAAATCCAGGAGGTTCTCCCCTCCAGGCGAGATGAGGCCCATTTCCGCTGAGGCGTCTCGAGGCTGATCACACCTCACCTTTGGAACTTCGAAAGGGTCCTTCACACCCTTGGTGCAAATCAAGAAGTTCCCCGACATACCCGTCTCCACTCGAGAGGAATCACGAGGGTCCCGCCCACATCCAGAGGAGCCCCGTTTCCGCCTCGTAGCTCGAGATGAGGGATCCTCTCCCTGCTTCGTCGGGAAAGAGTTCCCGGCGTTCCCGTCGCATCTCAAGAGGAGGCCCTCTCAACAGGAACGGCGAGAGGAACTCCAGGGTCGTGCCACCATTCCAAGAGTCCCCCAGATGTCTCAGTCCATTCCAGAGGAACCTCTTTTCCCTTCACCGGCTCGTCTTTCACGCCGAGGATCGACTCACACCAAGGTGGCACGTGGCACAGCCCTGTGGGAAAGCCTCGCGGGAAACCCTCGAGGGACAGCCTCGAGGGAAAGCCACAGATCCCTTGATCCACGTGACAGGAAGCGTGACACTACTGCTGCAGCTCGGGAGGAAAGCGCACGTGCATGCCCCCACTCGAGACGAGGCCTGACTCCCCTGGGGAGACTCAGAAGCTCCCCAAGATCCATGGCAAACCTGGAGAGGAATCCTCAGGTTCCGGCCCCGACTCCACACAAGGACTGAGGCCCCGGCATGGACGGGAGAGGAATCCCGAGAGGTCCCCTAGCAACTCGCATGGGGACTGGCCTTTCCTGAGGCCACCAGAGCGGGTCCCTGAGGTCCCCGTCGTAACTCGAGAAGACCTGCCGCAACTCGAGAAAATCCAGGAGGTTCTCCCCTCCAGGCGAGATGAGGCCCATTTCCGCTGAGGCGTCTCGAGGCTGATCACACCTCACCTCTGGAACTTCGAAAGGGTCCTTCACACCCTTGGTGCAAATCAAGAAGTTCCCCGACCTAGCCGTCTCCACTCGAGAGGAATCACGAGGGTCCCGCCCACATCCAGAGGAGCCCCGTTTCCGCCTCGTAGCTCGAGATGAGGGATCCTTTCCCTGTTTCGTCGGGAAAGAGTTCCCGGCGTTCCCGTCGCATCTCAAGAGGAGGCCCTCTCAACAGGAACGGCGAGAGGAACTCCAGGGTCGTGCCACCATTCCAAGAGTCCCCCAGATGTCTCAGTCCATTCCAGAGGAACCTCTTTTCCCTTCACCGGCTCGTCTTTCATGCCGAGGATCGACTCACACCAAGGTGGCACGTGGCACAGCCCTGTGGGAAAGCCTCGTGGGAAAGCCTCGAGGGACAGCCTCGAGGGAAAGCCACAGATCCCTTGATCCACGTGACAGGAAGCGTGACACTACTGCTGCAGCTCGGGAGAAAAGCGCACGTGCATGCCCCCACTCGAGACGAGGCCTGACTACCCTGGGGAGACTCAGAAGCACCCCAAGATCCATGGCCACACTGGAGTGGAATCCTCAGGTTCCGGCCCCGACTCCACACAAGGACTGAGGCCCCGGCATGGACGGGAGAGGAATCCCGAGAGGTCCCCTAGCAACTCGCATGGGGACTGGCCTTTCCTGAGGCCACCAGAGCGGGTCCCTGAGGTCCCCGTCGTAACTCGAGAAGACCTGCCGCAACTCGAGACAATCCAGGAGGTTCTCCCCTCCAGGCGAGATGAGGCCCATTTCCGCTGAGGCGTCTCGAGGCTGATCACACCTCACCTCTGGAACTTCGAAAGGGTCCTTCACACCCTTGGTGCAAATCAAGAAGTTCCCCGACCTAGCCGTCTCCACTCGAGAGGAATCACGAGGGTCCCGCCCACATCCAGATGAGCCCCGTTTCCGCCTCGTAGCTCGAGATGAGGGATCCTTTCCCTGCTTCGTCGGGAAAGAGTTCCCGGCGTTCCCGTCGCATCTCAAGAGGAGGCCCTCTCAACAGGAACGGCGAGAGGAACTCCAGGGTCGTGCCACCATTCCAAGAGTCCCCCAGATGTCTCAGTCCATTCCAGAGGAACCTCTTTTCCCTTCACCGGCTCGTCTTTCACGTCGAGGATCGACTCACACCAAGGTGGCACGTGGCACAGCCCTGTGGGAAAGCCTCGTGGGAAAGCCTCGAGGGACAGCCTCGAGGGAAAGCCACAGATCCCTTGATCCACGTGACAGGAAGCGTGACACTACTGCTGCAGCTCGGGAGAAAAGCGCACGTGCATGCCCCCACTCGAGACGAGGCCTGACTCCCCTGGGGAGACTCAGAAGCACCCCAAGATCCATGGCCACACTGGAGAGGAATCCTCAGGTTCCGGCCCCGACTCCACACAAGGACTGAGGCCCCGGCATGGACGGGAGAGGAATCCCGAGAGGTCCCCTAGCAACTCGCATGGGGACTGGCCTTTCCTGAGGCCACCAGAGCGGGTCCCTGAGGTCCCCGTCGTAACTCGAGAAGACCTGCCGCAACTCGAGACAATCCAGGAGGTTCTCCCCTCCAGGCGAGATGAGGCCCATTTCCGCTGAGGCGTCTCGAGGCTGATCACACCTCACCTCTGGAACTTCGAAAGGGTCCTTCACACCCTTGGTGCAAATCAAGAAGTTCCCCGACCTAGCCGTCTCCACTCGAGAGGAATCACGAGGGTCCCGCCCACATCCAGAGGAGCCCCGTTTCCGCCTCGTAGCTCGAGATGAGGGATCCTTTCCCTGCTTCGTCGGGAAAGAGTTCCCGGCGTTCCCGTCGCATCTCAAGAGGAGGCCCTCTCAACAGGAACGGCGAGAGGAACTCCAGGGTCGTGCCACCATTCCAAGAGTCCCCCAGATGTCTCAGTCCATTCCAGAGGAACCTCTTTTCCCTTCACCGGCTCGTCTTTCACGCCGAGGATCGACTCACACCAAGGTGGCACGTGGCACAGCCCTGTGGGAAAGCCTCGTGGGAAAGCCTCGAGGGACAGCCTCGAGGGAAAGCCACAGATCCCTTAATCCACATGACAGGAAGCGTGACACTACTGCTGCAGCTCGGGAGGAAAGCGCACGTGCATGCCCCCACTCGAGACGAGGCCTGACTCCCCTGGGGAGACTCAGAAGCACCCCAAGATCCATGGCAACACTGGAGAGGAATCCTCAGGTTCAGGCCCCGACTCCACACAAGGACTGAGGCCCCGGCATGGATGGGAGAGGAATCCCGAGAGGTCCCCTAGCAACTCGCATGGGGACTGGCCTTTCCTGAGGCCACCAGAGCGGGTCCCTGAGGTCCCCGTCGTAACTCGAGAAGACCTGCCGCAACTCGAGACAATCCAGGAGGTTCTCCCCTCCAGGCGAGATGAGGCCCATTTCCGCTGAGGCCTCTCGAGGCTGATCACACCTCACCTCTGGAACTTCGAAAGGGTCCTTCACACCCTTGGTGCAAATCAAGAAGTTCCCCGACCTAGCCGTCTCCACTCGAGAGGAATCACGAGGGTCCCGCCCACATCCAGAGGAGCCCCGTTTCCGCCTCGTAGCTCGAGATGAGGGATCCTTTCCCTGCTTCGTCGGGAAAGAGTTCCCGGCGTTCCCGTCGCATCTCAAGAGGAGGCCCTCTCAACAGGAACGGCGAGAGGAACTCCAGGGTCGTGCCACCATCCCAAGAGTCCCCCAGATGTCTCAGTCCATTCCAGAGGAACCTCTTTTCCCTTCACCGGCTCGTCTTTCACGACGAGGATCGACTCCCACCAAGGTGGCACGTGGCACAGCCCTGTGGGAAAGCCTCGCGGGAAAGCCTCGAGGGACAGCCTCGAGGGAAAGCCACAGATCCCTTGATCCACGTGACAGGAAGCGTGACACTACTGCTGCAGCTCGGGAGGAAAGCGCACGTGCATGCCCCCACTCGAGACGAGGCCTGACTCCCCTGGGGAGACTCAGAAGCACCCCAAGATCCATGGCAACACTGGAGTGGAATCCTCAGGTTCTGGCCCCGACTCCACACAAGGACTGAGTCCCCGGCATGGACGGGAGAGGAATCCCGAGAGGTCCCCTAGCAACTCGCATGGGGACTGGCCTTTCCTGAGGCCACAAGAGCGGGTCCCTGAGGTCCCCGTCGTAACTCGAGAAGACCTGCCGCAACTCGAGAAAATCCAGGAGGTTCTCCCCTCCAGGCGAGATGAGGCCCATTTCCGCTGAGGCGTCTCGAGGCTGATCACACCTCACCTCTGGAACTTCGAAAGGGTCCTTCACAGCCTTGGTGCAAATCAAGAAGTTCCCCGACCTAGCCGTCTCCACTCGAGAGGAATCACGAGGGTCCCGCCCACATCCAGAGGAGCCCCGTTTCCGCCTCGTAGCTCGAGATGAGGGATCCTTTCCCTGCTTCGTCGGGAAAGAGTTCCCGGCCTTCCCGTCGCATCTCAAGAGGAGGCCCTCTCAACAGGAACGGCGAGAGGAACTCCAGGGTCGTGCCACCATTCCAAGAGTCCCCCAGATGTCTCAGTCCATTCCAGAGGAACCTCTTTTCGCTTCACCGGCTCGTCTTTCACGCCGAGGATCGACTCCCACCAAGGTGGCACGTGGCACAGCCCTGTGGGAAAGCCTCGTGGGAAAGCCTCGAGGGACAGCCTCGAGGGAAAGCCACAGATCCCTTGATCCACGTGACAGGAAGCGTGACACTACTGCTGCAGCTCGGGAGGAAAGCGCACGTGCATGCCCCCACTCGAGACGAGGCCTGACTCCCCTGGGGAGACTCAGAAGCACCCCAAGATCCATGGCAACACTGGAGACGAATCCTCAGGTTCCGGCCCCGACTCCACACAAGGACTGAGGCCCCGGCATGGACGGGAGAGGAATCCCGAGAGGTCCCCTAGCAACTCGCATGGGGACTGGCCTTTCCTGAGGCCACCAGAGCGGGTCCCTGAGGTCCCCGTCGTAACTCGAGAAGACCTGCCGCAACTCGAGAAAATCCAGGAGGTTCTCCCCTCCAGGCGAGACGAGGCCCATTTCCGCTGAGGCGTCTCGAGGCTGATCACACCTCACCTGTGGAACTTCGAAAGGGTCCTTCACACCCTCTGTGCAAATCAAGAAGTTCCCCGACCTAGCCGTCTCCACTCGAGAGGAATCACGAGGGTCCCGCCCACATCCAGAGGAGCCCCGTTTCCGCCTCGTAGCTCGAGATGAGGGATCCTTTCCCTGCTTCGTCGGGAAAGAGTTCCCGGCGTTCCCGTCGCATCTCAAGAGGAGGCCCTCTCAACAGGAACGGCGAGAGGAACTCCAGGGTCGTGCCACCATTCCAAGAGTCCCCCAGATGTCTCAGTCCATTCCAGAGGAACCCCTTTTCCCTTCACCGGCTCGTCTTTCACGCCGAGGATCGACTCACACCAAGGTGGCACGTGGCACAGCCCTGTGGGAAAGCCTCGTGGGAAAGCCTCGAGGGACAGCCTCGAGGGAAAGCCACAGATCCCTTGATCCACGTGACAGGAAGCGTGACACTACTGCTGCAGCACGGGAGTAAAGCGCACGTGCATGCCCCCACTCGAGACGAGGCCTGACTCCCCTGGGGAGACTCAGAAGCACCCCAAGATCCATGGCAACACTGGAGAGGAATCCTCAGGTTCCGGCCCCGACTCCACACAAGGACTGAGGCCCCGGCATGGACGGGAGAGGAATCCCGAGAGGTCCCCTAGCAACTCGCATGGGGACTGGCCATTCTTGAGGCCACCAGAGCGGGTCCCTGAGGTCCCCGTCGTAACTCGAGAAGACCTGCCGCAACTCGAGAAAATCCAGGAGGTTCTCCCCTCCAGGCGAGATGAGGCCCATTTCCGCTGAGGCGTCTCGAGGCTGATCACACCTCACCTCTGGAACTTCGAAAGGGTCCTTCACACCCTTGGTGCAAATCAAGAAGTTCCCCGACCTAGCCGTCTCCACTCGAGAGGAATCACGAGGGTCCCGCCCACATCCAGAGGAGCCCCGTTTCCGCCTCGTAGCTCGAGATGAGGGATCCTTTCCCTGCTTCGTCGGGAAAGAGTTCCCGGCGTTCCCGTCGCATCTCAAGAGGAGGCCCTCTCAACAGGAACGGCGAGAGGAACTCCAGGGTCGTGCCACCATTCCAAGAGTCCCCCAGATGTCTCAGTCCATTCCAGAGGAACCTCTTTTCCCTTCACCGGCTCGTCTTTCACGCCGAGGATCGACTCACACCAAGGTGGCACGTGGCACAGCCCTGTGGGAAAGCCTCGTGGGAAAGCCTCGAGGGACAGCCTCGAGGGAAAGCCACAGATCCCTTGATCCACGTGACAGGAAGCGTGACACTACTGCTGCAGCTCGGGAGGAAAGCGCACGTGCATGCCCCCACTCGAGACGAGGCCTGACTCCCCTGGGGAGACTCAGAAGCACCCCAAGATCCATGGCAACACTGGAGAGGAATCCTCAGGTTCCGGCCCCGACTCCACACAAGGACTGAGGCCCCGGCATGGACGGGAGAGGAATCCCGAGAGGTCCCCTAGCAACTCGCATGGGGACTGGCCTTTCCTGAGGCCACCAGAGCGGGTCCCTGAGGTCCCCGTCGTAACTCGAGAAGACCTGCCGCAACTCGAGAAAATCCAGGAGGTTCTCCCCTCCAGGCGAGATGAGGCCCATTTCCAATGAGGCGTCTCGAGGCTGATCACACCTCACCTCTGGAACTTCGAAAGGGTCCTTCACACCCTTGGTGCAAATCAAGAAGTTCCCCGACCTAGCCGTCTCCACTCGAGAGGAATCACGAGGGTCCCGCCCACATCCAGAGGAGCCCCGTTTCCGCCTCGTAGCTCGAGATGAGGGATCCTTTCCCTGCTTCGTCGGGAAAGAGTTCCCGGCGTTCCCGTCGCATCTCAAGAGGAGGCCCTCTCAACAGGAACGGCGAGAGGACCTCCAGGGTCGTGCCACCATTCCAAGAGTGCCCCAGATGTCTCAGTCCATTCCAGAGGAACCTCTTTTCCCTTCACTGGCTCGTCTTTCACGCCGAGGATCGACTCCCACCAAGGTGGCACGTGGCACAGCCCTGTGGGAAAGCCTCGTGGGAAAGCCTCGAGGGACAGCCTCGAGGGAAAGCCACAGATCCCTTGATCCACGTGACAGGAAGCGTGACACTACTGCTGCAGCTCGGGAGGAAAGCGCACGTGCATGCCCCCACTCGAGACGAGGCCTGACTCCCCTGGGGAGACTCAGAAGCACCCCAAGATCCATGGCAACACTGGAGAGGAATCCTCAGGTTCCGGCTCCGACTCCACACAAGGACTGAGGCCCCGGCATGGACGGGAGAGGAATCCCGAGAGGTCCCCTAGCAACTCGCATGGGGACTGGCCTTTCCTGAGGCCACCAGAGCGGGTCCCTGAGGTCCCCGTCGTAACTCGAGAAGACCTGCCGCAACTCGAGAAAATCCAGGAGGTTCTCCCCTCCAGGCGAGACGAGGCCCATTTCCGCTGAGGCGTCTCGAGGCTGATCACACCTCACCTGTGGAACTTCGAAAGGGTCCTTCACACCCTCTGTGCAAATCAAGAAGTTCCCCGACCTAGCCGTCTCCACTCGAGAGGAATCACGAGGGTCCCGCCCACATCCAGAGGAGCCCCGTTTCCGCCTCGTAGCTCGAGATGAGGGATCCTTTCCCTGCTTCGTCGGGAAAGAGTTCCCGGCGTTCCCGTCGCATCTCAAGAGGAGGCCCTCTCAACAGGAACGGCGAGAGGAACTCCAGGGTCGTGCCACCATTCCAAGAGTCCCCCAGATGTCTCAGTCCATTCCAGAGGAACCTCTTTTCCCTTCACCGGCTCGTCTTTCACGCCGAGGATCGACTCACACCAAGGTGGCACGTGGCACAGCCCTGTGGGAAAGCCTCGTGGGAAAGCCTCGAGGGACAGCCTCGAGGGAAAGCCACAGATCCCTTGATCCACGTGACAGGAAGCGTGACACTACTGCTGCAGCACGGGAGTAAAGCGCACGTGCATGCCCCCACTCGAGACGAGGCCTGACTCCCCTGGGGAGACTCAGAAGCACCCCAAGATCCATGGCAACACTGGAGAGGAATCCTCAGGTTCCGGCCCCGACTCCACACAAGGACTGAGGCCCCGGCATGGACGGGAGAGGAATCCCGAGAGGTCCCCTAGCAACTCGCATGGGGACTGGCCATTCTTGAGGCCACCAGAGCGGGTCCCTGAGGTCCCCGTCGTAACTCGAGAAGACCTGCCGCAACTCGAGAAAATCCAGGAGGTTCTCCCCTCCAGGCGAGATGAGGCCCATTTCCGCTGAGGCGTCTCGAGGCTGATCACACCTCACCTCTGGAACTTCGAAAGGGTCCTTCACACCCTTGGTGCAAATCAAGAAGTTCCCCGACCTAGCCGTCTCCACTCGAGAGGAATCACGAGGGTCCCGCCCACATCCAGAGGAGCCCCGTTTCCGCCTCGTAGCTCGAGATGAGGGATCCTTTCCCTGCTTCGTCGGGAAAGAGTTCCCGGCGTTCCCGTCGCATCTCAAGAGGAGGCCCTCTCAACAGGAACGGCGAGAGGAACTCCAGGGTCGTGCCACCATTCCAAGAGTCCCCCAGATGTCTCAGTCCATTCCAGAGGAACCTCTTTTCCCTTCACCGGCTCGTCTTTCACGCCGAGGATCGACTCACACCAAGGTGGCACGTGGCACAGCCCTGTGGGAAAGCCTCGTGGGAAAGCCTCGAGGGACAGCCTCGAGGGAAAGCCACAGATCCCTTGATCCACGTGACAGGAAGCGTGACACTACTGCTGCAGCTCGGGAGGAAAGCGCACGTGCATGCCCCCACTCGAGACGAGGCCTGACTCCCCTGGGGAGACTCAGAAGCACCCCAAGATCCATGGCAACACTGGAGAGGAATCCTCAGGTTCCGGCCCCGACTCCACACAAGGACTGAGGCCGCGGCATGGACGGGAGAGGAATCCCGAGAGGTCCCCTAGCAACTCGCATGGGGACTGGCCTTTCCTGAGGCCACCAGAGCGGGTCCCTGAGGTCCCCGTCGTAACTCGAGAAGACCTGCCGCAACTCGAGAAAATCCAGGAGGTTCTCCCCTCCAGGCGAGATGAGGCCCATTTCCAATGAGGCGTCTCGAGGCTGATCACACCTCACCTCTGGAACTTCGAAAGGGTCCTTCACACCCTTGGTGCAAATCAAGAAGTTCCCCGACCTAGCCGTCTCCACTCGAGAGGAATCACGAGGGTCCCGCCCACATCCAGAGGAGCCCCGTTTCCGCCTCGTAGCTCGAGATGAGGGATCCTTTCCCTGCTTCGTCGGGAAAGAGTTCCCGGCGTTCCCGTCGCATCTCAAGAGGAGGCCCTCTCAACAGGAACGGCGAGAGGACCTCCAGGGTCGTGCCACCATTCCAAGAGTGCCCCAGATGTCTCAGTCCATTCCAGAGGAACCTCTTTTCCCTTCACTGGCTCGTCTTTCACGCCGAGGATCGACTCCCACCAAGGTGGCACGTGGCACAGCCCTGTGGGAAAGCCTCGTGGGAAAGCCTCGAGGGACAGCCTCGAGGGAAAGCCACAGATCCCTTGATCCACGTGACAGGAAGCGTGACACTACTGCTGCAGCTCGGGAGGAAAGCGCACGTGCATGCCCCCACTCGAGACGAGGCCTGACTCCCCTGGGGAGACTCAGAAGCACCCCAAGATCCATGGCAACACTGGAGAGGAATCCTCAGGTTCCGGCTCCGACTCCACACAAGGACTGAGGCCCCGGCATGGACGGGAGAGGAATCCCGAGAGGTCCCCTAGCAACTCGCATGGGGACTGGCCTTTCCTGAGGCCACCAGAGCGGGTCCCTGAGATCCCCGTCGTAACTCGAGAAGACCTGCCGCAACTCGAGAAAATCCAGGAGGTTCTCCCCTCCAGGCGAGATGAGGCCCATTTCCGCTGAGGCGTCTCGAGGCTGATCACACCTCACCTCTGGAACTTCGAAAGGGTCCTTCACACCCTTGGTGCAAATCAAGAAGTTCCCCGACCTAGCCGTCTCCACTCGAGAGGAATCACGAGGGTCCCGCCCACATCCAGAGGAGCCCCGTTTCCGCCTCGTAGCTCGAGATGAGGGATCCTTTCCCTGCTTCGTCGGGAAAGAGTTCCCGGCGTTCCCGTCGCATCTCAAGAGGAGGCCCTCTCAACAGGAACGGCGAGAGGAACTCCAGGGTCGTGCCACCATTCCAAGAGTCCCCCAGATGTCTCAGTCCATTCCAGAGGAACCTCTTTTCCCTTCACCGGCTCGTCTTTCACGCCGAGGATCGACTCACACCAAGGTGGCACGTGGCACAGCCCTGTGGGAAAGCCTCGTGGGAAAGCCTCGAGGGACAGCCTCGAGGGAGAGCCACAGATTCCTTGATCCACGTGACAGGAAGCGTGACACTACTGCTGCAGCTCGGGAGGAAAGCTCACGTGCATGCCCCCACTCGAGACGAGGCCTGACTCCCCTGGGGAGACTCAGAATCACCCCAAGATCCATGGCAACACTGGAGAGGAATCCTCAGGTTCCGGCCCCGACTCCACACAAGGACTGAGGCCCCGGCATGGACGGGAGAGGAATCCCGAGAGGTCCCCTAGCAACTCGCATGGGGACTGGCCTTTCCTGAGGCCACCAGAGCGGGTCCCTGAGGTCCCCGTCGTAACTCGAGAAGACCTGCCGCAACTCGAGAAAATCCAGGAGGTTCTCCCCTCCAGGCGAGATGAGGCCCATTTCCAATGAGGCGTCTCGAGGCTGATCACACCTCACCTCTGGAACTTCGAAAGGGTCCTTCACACCCTTGGTGCAAATCAAGAAGTTCCCCGACCTAGCCGTCTCCACTCGAGAGGAATCACGAGGGTCCCGCCCACATCCAGAGGAGCCCCGTTTCCGCCTCGTAGCTCGAGATGAGGGATCCTTTCCCTGCTTCGTCGGGAAAGAGTTCCCGGCGTTCCCGTCGCATCTCAAGAGGAGGCCCTCTCAACAGGAACGGCGAGAGGACCTCCAGGGTCGTGCCACCATTCCAAGAGTGCCCCAGATGTCTCAGTCCATTCCAGAGGAACCTCTTTTCCCTTCACTGGCTCGTCTTTCACGCCGAGGATCGACTCACACCAAGGTGGCACGTGGCACAGCCCTGTGGGAAAGCCTCGTGGGAAAGCCTCGAGGGACAGCCTCGAGGGAAAGCCACAGATCCCTTGATCCACGTGACAGGAAGCGTGACACTACTGCTGCAGCTCGGGAGGAAAGCGCACGTGCATGCCCCCACTCGAGACGAGGCCTGACTCCCCTGGGGAGACTCAGAAGCACCCCAAGATCCATGGCAACACTGGAGAGGAATCCTCAGGTTCCGGCTCCGACTCCACACAAGGACTGAGGCCCCGGCATGGACGGGAGAGGAATCCCGAGAGGTCCCCTAGCAACTCGCATGGGGACTGGCCTTTCCTGAGGCCACCAGAGCGGGTCCCTGAGGTCCCCGTCGTAACTCGAGAAGACCTGCCGCAACTCGAGAAAATCCAGGAGGTTCTCCCCTCCAGGCGAGATGAGGCCCATTTCCGCTGAGGCGTCTCGAGGCTGATCACACCTCACCTCTGGAACTTCGAAAGGGTCCTTCACACCCTTGGTGCAAATCAAGAAGTTCCCCGACCTAGCCGTCTCCACTCGAGAGGAATCACGAGGGTCCCGCCCACATCCAGAGGAGCCCCGTTTCCGCCTCGTAGCTCGAGATGAGGGATCCTTTCCCTGCTTCGTCGGGAAAGAGTTCCCGGCGTTCCCGTCGCATCTCAAGAGGAGGCCCTCTCAACAGGAACGGCGAGAGGAACTCCAGGGTCGTGCCACCATTCCAAGAGTCCCCCAGATGTCTCAGTCCATTCCAGAGGAACCTCTTTTCCCTTCACCGGCTCGTCTTTCACGCCGAGGATCGACTCACACCAAGGTGGCACGTGGCACAGCCCTGTGGGAAAGCCTCGTGGGAAAGCCTCGAGGGACAGCCTCGAGGGAGAGCCACAGATTCCTTGATCCACGTGACAGGAAGCGTGACACTACTGCTGCAGCTCGGGAGGAAAGCTCACGTGCATGCCCCCACTCGAGACGAGGCCTGACTCCCCTGGGGAGACTCAGAATCACCCCAAGATCCATGGCAACACTGGAGAGGAATCCTCAGGTTCCGGCCCCGACTCCACACAAGGACTGAGGCCCCGGCATGGACGGGAGAGGAATCCCGAGCGGTCCCCTAGCAACTCGCATGGGGACTGGCCTTTCCTGAGGCCACCAGAGCGGGTCCCTGAGGTCCCCGTCGTAACTCGAGAAGACCTGCCGCAACTCGAGAAAATCCAGGAGGTTCTCCCCTCCAGGCGAGATGAGGCCCATTTCCGCTGAGGCGTCTCGAGGCTGATCACACCTCACCTCTGGAACTTCGAAAGGGTCCTTCACACCCTTGGTGCAAATCAAGAAGTTCCCCGACCTAGCCGTCTCCACTCGAGAGGAATCACGAGGGTCCCGCCCACATCCAGAGGAGCCCCGTTTCCGCCTCGTAGCTCGAGATGAGGGATCCTTTCCCTGCTTCGTCGGGAAAGAGTTCCCGGCGTTCCCGTCGCATCTCAAGAGGAGGCCCTCTCAACAGGAACGGCGAGAGGAACTCCAGGGTCGTGCCACCATTCCAAGAGTCCCCCAGATGTCTCAGTCCATTCCAGAGGAACCTCTTTTCCCTTCACCGGCTCGTCTTTCACGCCGAGGATCGACTCACACCAAGGTGGCACGTGGCACAGCCCTGTGGGAAAGCCTCGTGGGAAAGCCTCGAGGGACAGCCTCGAGGGAGAGCCACAGATTCCTTGATCCACGTGACAGGAAGCGTGACACTACTGCTGCAGCTCGGGAGGAAAGCTCACGTGCATGCCCCCACTCGAGACGAGGCCTGACTCCCCTGGGGAGACTCAGAATCACCCCAAGATCCATGGCAACACTGGAGAGGAATCCTCAGGTTCCGGCCCCGACTCCACACAAGGACTGAGGCCCCGGCATGGACGGGAGAGGAATCCCGAGCGGTCCCCTAGCAACTCGCATGGGGACTGGCCTTTCCTGAGGCCACCAGAGCGGGTCCCTGAGGTCCCCGTCGTAACTCGAGAAGACCTGCCGCAACTCGAGAAAATCCAGGAGGTTCTCCCCTCCAGGCGAGATGAGGCCCATTTCCGCTGAGGCGTCTCGAGGCTGATCACACCTCACCTCTGGAACTTCGAAAGGGTCCTTCACACCCTTGGTGCAAATCAAGAAGTTCCCCGACCTAGCCGTCTCCACTCGAGAGGAATCACGAGGGTCCCGCCCAAATCCAGAGGAGCCCCGTTTCCCCCTCGTAGCTCGAGATGAGGGATCCTTTCCCTGCTTCGATGGGAAAGAGTTCCCGGCGTTCCCGTCGCATCTCAAGAGGAGGCCCTCTCAACAGGAACGGCGAGAGGAACTCCAGGGTCGTGCCACCATTCCCAGAGTCCCCCAGATGTCTCAGTCCATTCCAGAGGAACCTCTTTTCCCTTCACCGGCTCGTCTCTCACGCCGAGGATCGACTCACACCAAGGTGGCACGTGGCACAGCCCTGTGGGAAAGCCTCGTGGGAAAGCCTCGAGGGACAGCCTCGAGGGAAAGACACAGATCCCTTGATCCACGTGACAGGAAGCGTGACACTACTGCTGCAGCTCGGGAGGAAAGCTCACGTGCATGCCCCCACTCGAGACGAGGCCTGACTCCCCTGGGGAGACTCAGAAGCACCCCAAGATCCATGGCACCACTGGAGAGGAATCCTCAGGTTCCGGCCCCGACTCCACACAAGGACTGAGGACCCGGCATGGACGGGAGAGGAATCCCGAGAAGTCCCCTAGCAACTCGCATGGGGACTGGCCTTTCCTGACGCCACCAGAGCGGGTCCCTGAGGTCCCCGTCGTAACTCGAGAGGACCTGCCGCAACTCGAGATAATCCAGGAGGTTCTCCCCTCCAGGCGAGATGAGGCCCATTTCCGCTGAGGCGTCTCGAGGCTGATCACACCTCACCTCTGGAACTTCGAAAGGGTCCTTCACACCCTTGGTGCAAATAAAGAAGTTCCCCGACCTAGCCGTCTCCTCTCGAGAGGAAACACGAGGGTCCCGCCCAAATCCAGAGGAGCCCCGTTTCCCCCTCGTAGCTCGAGATGAGGGATCCTTTCCCTGCTTCGATGGGAAAGAGTTCCCGGCGTTCCCGTCGCATCTCAAGAGGAGGCCCTCTCAACAGGAACGGCGAGAGGAACTCCAGGGTCGTGCCACCATTCCAAGAGTCCCCCAGATGTCACAGTCCATTCCAGAGGAACCTCTTTTCCCTTCACCGGCTCGTCTTTCACGCCGAGGATCGACTCACACCAAGGTGGCACGTGGCACAGCCCTGTGGGAAAGCCTCATGGGAAAGCCTCGAGGGACAGCCTCGAGGGAAAGCCACAGATCCCTTGATCCACGTGACAGGAAGCGTGACACTACTGCTGCAGCTCGGGAGGAAAGCTCACGTGCATGCCCCCACTCGAGACGAGGCCTGACTCCCCTGGGGAGACTCAGAAGCACCCCAAGATCCATGGCAACACTGGAGAGGAATCCTCAAGTTCCGGCCCCGACTCCACACAAGGACTGAGGCCCCGGCATGGACGGGAGAGGAAACCCGAGAGGTCCCCTAGCAACTCGCATGGGGACTGGCCTTTCCTGAGGCCACCAGAGCGGGTCCCTGAGGTCCCCGTCATAACTCGAGAAGACCTGCCGCAACTCGAGGAAATCCAGGAGGTTCTCCCCTCCAGGCGAGATGAGGCCCATTTCCGCTGAGGCGTCTCGAGGCTGATCACACCTCACCTCTGGAACTTCGAAAGGGTCCTTCACACCCTTGGTGCAAATCAAGAAGTTCCCCGACATACCCGTCTCCACTCGAGAGGAATCACGAGGGTCCCGCCCACATCCAGAGGAGCCCCGTTTCCGCCTCGTAGCTCGAGATGAGGGATCCTTTCCCTGCTTCGTCGGGAAAGAGTTCCCGGCGTTCCCGTCGCATCTCAAGAGGAGGCCCTCTCAACAGGAACGGCGAGAGGAACTCCAGGGTCGTGCCACCATTCCAAGAGTCACCCAGATGTCTCAGTCCATTCCAGAGGAACCTCTTTTCCCTTCACCGGCTCGACTTTCACACCGAGGATCGACTCACACCAAGGTGGCACGTGGCACAACCCTGTGGGAAAGCCTCGTGGGAAAGCCTCGAGGGACAGCCTCGAGGGAAAGCCACAGATCCCTTGATCCACGTGACAGGAAGCGTGACACTACTGCTGCAGCTCGGGAGGAAAGCGCACGTGCATGCCCCCACTCGAGACGAGGCCTGACTCCCCTGGGGAGACTCAGAAGCACCCCAAGATCAATGGCAACACTGGAGAGGAATCCTCAGGTTCCGGCCCCGACTCCACACAAGGACTGAGGCCCCGGCATGGACGGGAGAGGAATCCGGAGAGGTCCCCTAGCAACTCGCATGGGGACTGGCCTTTCCTGAGGCCACCAGAGCGGGTCCCTGAGGTCCCCGTCGTAACTCGAGAAGACCTGCCGCAACTCGAGGAAATCCAGGAGGTTCTCCCCTCCAGGCGAGATGAGGCCCATTTCCGCTGAGGCGTCTCGAGGCTGATCACACCTCACCTCTGGAACTTCGAAAGGGTCCTTCACACCCTTGGTGCAAATCAAGAAGTTCCCCGACATACCCGTCTCCACTCGAGAGGAATCACGAGGGTCCCGCCCACATCGAGAGGAGCCCCGTTTCCGCCTCGTAGCTCGAGATGAGGGATCCTTTCCCTGCTTCGTCGGGAAAGAGTTCCCGGCGTTCCCGTCGCATCTCAAGAGGAGGCCCTCTCAACAGGAACGGCGAGAGGAACTCCAGGGTCGTGCCACCATTCCAAGAGTCCCCCAGATGTCTCAGTCCATTCCAGAGGAACCTCTTTTCCCTTCACCGGCTCGTCTTTCACGCCGAGGATCGACTCACACCCAGGTGGCACGTGGCACAGCCCTGTGGGAAAGCCTCGTGGGAAAGCCTCGAGGGACAGCCTCGAGGGAAAGCCACAGATCCCTTGATCCACGTGACAGGAAGAGTGACACTACTGCTGCAGCTCGGGAGGAAAGCTCACGTGCATGCCCCCACTCGAGACGAGGCCTGACTCCCCTGGGGAGACTCAGAAGCACCCCAAGATCCATGGCAACACTGGAGAGGAATCCTCAGGTTCCGGCCCCGACTCCACACAAGGACTGAGGCCCCGGCATGGACGGGAGAGGAATCCCGAGAGGTCCCCTAGCAACTCGCATGGGGACTGGCCTTTCCTGAGGCCACCAGAGCGGGTCCCTGAGGTCCCCGTCGTAACTCGAGAAGACCTGCCGCAACTCGAGAAAATCCAGGAGGTTCTCCCCTCCAGGCGAGATGAGGCCCATTTCTGCTGAGGCGTCTCGAGGCTGATCACACCTCACCTCTGGAACTTCGAAAGGGTCCTTCACACCCTTGGTGCAAATCGAGAAGTACCCCGACCTAGCCGTCTCCACTCGAGAGGAATCACGAGGGTCCCGCCCAAATTCAGAGGAGCCCCGTTTCCCCCTCGTAGCTCGAGATGAGGGATCCTTTCCCTGCTTCGTCGGGAAAGAGTTCCCGGCGTTCCCGTCGCATCTCAAGAGGAGGCCCTCTCAACAGGAACGGCGAGAGGAACTCCAGGGTCGTGCCACCATTCCAAGAGTCCCCCAGATGTCTCAGTCCATTCCAGAGGAACCTCTTTTCCCTTCACCGGCTCGACTTTCACACCGAGGATCGACTCACACCAAGGTGGCACTTGGCACAGCCCTGTGGGAAAGCCTCGTGGGAAAGCCTCGAGCGACAGCCTCGAGGGAAAGCCACAGATCCCTTGAACCTCGTGACAGGAAGCGTGACACTACTGCTTCAGCTCGGGAGGAAAGCGCACGTGCATGCCCCCACTCGAGACGAGGCCTGACTCCCCTGGGGAGACTCAGAAGCACCCCAAGATCCATGGCAACACTGGAGAGGAATCCTCAGGTTCCGGCCCCGACTCCACACAAGGACTGAGGCCCCGGCATGGACGGGAGAGGAATCCCGAGAGGTCCCCTAGCAACTCGCATGGGGACTGGCCTTTCCTGAGGCCACCAGAGCGGGTCCCTGAGGTCCCCGTCGTAACTCGAGAAGACCTGCCGCAACTCGAGGAAATCCAGGAGGTTCTCCCCTCCAGGCGAGATGAGGCCCATTTCCGCTGAGGCGTCTCGAGGCTGATCACACCTCACCTCTGGAACTTCGAAAGGGTCCTTCACACCCTTGGTGCAAATCAAGAAGTTCCCCGACATACCCGTCTCCACTCGAGAGGAATCACGAGGGTCCAGCCCACATCGAGAGGAGCCCCGTTTCCGCCTCGTAGCTCGAGATGAGGGATCCTTTCCCTGCTTCGTCGGGAAAGAGTTCCCGGCGTTCCCGTCGCATCTCAAGAGGAGGCCCTCTCAACAGGAACGGCGAGAGGAACTCCAGGGTCGTGCCACCATTCCAAGAGTAGCCCAGATGTCTCAGTCCATTCCAGAGGAACCTCTTTTCCCTTCACCGGCTCATCTTTCACGCCGAGGATCGACTCACACCAAGGTGGCACGTGGCACAGCCCTGTTGGAAAGCCTCGTGGGAAAGCCTCGAGGGACAGCCTCGAGGGAAAGCCACAGATCCCTTGATCCACGTGACAGGAAGCGTGACACTACTGCTGCAGCTCGGGAGGAAAGCGCACGTGCATGCCCCCACTCGAGACGAGGCCTGACTCCCCTGGGGAGACTCAGAAGCACCCCAAGATCCATGTCAACACTGGAGAGGAATCCTCAGGTTCCGGCCCCGACTCCACACAAGGTCTTAGGCCCCGGCATGGACGAGAGAGGAATCCGGAGGGGGCCCCTAGCAACTCGCATGGGGACTGGCCTTTCCTGAGGCCACCAGAGCGTGTCCCTGAGGTCCCGTCGTAACTCGAGAAGACCTGCCGCAACTCGAGAAAATCCAGGAGGTTCTCCCCTCCAGGCGAGATGAGGCCCATTTCCGCTGAGGCGTCACGAGGCTGATCACACCTCACCTCTGGAACTTCGGAAGGGTCCTTCACACCCTTGGTGCAAATCAAGAAGTTCCCCGACATACCCGTCTCCACTCGAGAGGAATCACGAGGGTCCCGCCCACATCCAGAGGAGCCCCGTTTCCACCTCGTAGCTCGAGATGAGGGATCCTTTCCCTGCTTCGTCGGGAAAGAGTTCCCGGCGTTCCCGTCGCATCTCAAGAGGAGGCCCTCTCAACAGGAACGGCGAGAGGAACTCCAGGGTCGTGCCACCATTCCAAGAGTCCCCCAGATGTCTCAGTCCATTCCAGAGGAACCTCTTTTCCCTTCACCGGCTCGTCTTTCACGCCGAGGATCGACTCACACCAAGGTGGCACGTGAAACAGCCCTGTGGGAAAGCCTCGTGGGAAAGCCTCGAGGGACAGCCTCGAGGGAAAGCCACAGATCCCTTGATCCACGTGACAGGAAGCGTGACACTACTGCTGCAGCTCGGGAGGAAAGCGCACGTGCATGCCCCCACTCGAGACGAGGCCTGACTCCCCTGGGGAGACTCAGAAGCACCCCAAGATCAATGGCAACACTGGAGAGGAATCCTCAGGTTCCGGCCCCGACTCCACACAAGGACTGAGGCCCGGCATGGACGGGAGAGGAATCCTGAGAGGTCCCCTAGCAACTCGCATGGGGACTGGCCTTTCCTGAGGCCACCAGAGCGGGTCCCTGAGGTCCCCGTCGTAACTCGAGAAGACCTGCCGCAACTCGAGGAAATCCAGGAGGTTCTCCCCTCCAGGCGAGATGAGGCCCATTTCCGCTGAGGCGTCTCGAGGCTGATCACACCTCACCTCTGGAACTTCGAAAGGGTCCTTCACACCCTTGGTGCAAATCAAGAAGTTCCCCGACATAAACGTCTCCACTCGAGAGGAATCACGAGGGTCCCGCCCACATCCAGAGGAGCCCCGTTTCCTCCTCGTAGCTCGAGATGAGGGATCCTTTCCCTGCTTCGTCGGGAAAGAGTTCCCGGCGTTCCCGTCGCATCTCAAGAGGAGGCCCTCTCAACAGGAACGGCGAGAGGAACTCCAGGGTCGTGCCACCATTCCAAGAGTCCCCCAGATGTCTCAGTCCATTCCAGAGGAACCTCTTTTCCCTTCACCGGCTCGTCCTTCACGCCGAGGATCGACTCACACCAAGGTGGCACGTGGCACAGCCCTGTGGGAAAGCCTCGTGGGAAAGCCTCGAGGGACAGCCTCGAGGGAAAGACACAGATCCCTTGATCCACGTGACAGGAAGCGTGACACTACTGCTGCAGCTCGGGAGGAAAGCTCACGTGCATGCCCCCACTCGAGACGAGGCCTGACTCCCCTGGGGAGACTCAGAAGCACCCCAAGATCCATGGCACCACTGGAGAGGTATCCTCAGGTTCCGGCCCCGACTCCACACAAGGACTGAGTGCCCGGCATGGACGGGAGAGGCATCCCGAGAGGTCCCCTAGCAACTCGCATGGGGACTGGCCTTTCCTGAGGCCACCAGAGCGGGTCCCTGAGGTCCCCGTCGTAACTCGAGAAGACCTGCCGCAACTCGAGAAAATCCAGGAGGTTCTCCCCTCCAGGCGAGATGAGGCCCATTTCCGCTGAGGCGTCTCGAGGCTGATCACACCTCACCTCTGGAACGTCGAAAGGGTCCTTCACACCCTTGGTGCAAATCAAGAAGTTCCCCGACCTAGCCGTCTCCACTCGAGAGGAATCACGAGGGTCCCGCCCAAATCCAGAGGAGCCCCGTTTCCCCCTCGTAGCTCGAGATGAGGGATCCTTTCCCTGCTTCGTCGGGAAAGAGTTCCCGGCGTTCCCGTCGCATCTCAAGAGGAGGCCCTCTCAACAGGAACGGCGAGAGGAACTCCAGGGTCGTGCCACCATTCCAAGAGTCCCCCAGATGTCTCAGTCCATTCCAGAGGAACCTCTTTTCCCTTCACCGGCTCGTCTTTCACACCGAGGATCGACTCACACCAAGGTGGCACGTGGCACAGCCCTGTGGGAAAGCCTCGTGGGAAAGCCTCGAGGGACAGCCTCGAGGGAAAGCCACAGATCCCTTGATCCACGTGACAGGAAGCGTGACACTACTGCTGCAGCTCGGGAGGAGAGCGCACGTGCATGCCCCCACTCAAGACGAGGCCTGACTCCCCTGGGGAGACTCAGAAGCACCCCAAGATCCATGGCAACACTGGAGAGGAATCCTCAGGTTCCGGCCCCGACTCCACACAAGGACTGAGGCCCGGCATGGACGGGAGAGGAATCCTGAGAGGTCCCCTAGCAACTCGCATGGGGACTGGCCTTTCCTGAGGCCACCAGAGCGGGTCCATGAGGTCCCCGTCGTAACTCGAGAAGACCTGCCGCAACTCGAGAAAATCCAGGAGGTTCTCCCCTCCAGGCGAGATGAGGCCCATTTCCGCTGAGGCGTCTCGAGGCTGATCACACCTCACCTCTGGAACTTCGAAAGGGTCCTTCACACCCTTGGTGCAAATCAAGAAGTTCCCCGACCTAGCCGTCTCCACTCGAGAGGAATCACGAGGGTCCCGCCCACATCCAGAGGAGCCCCGTTTCCGCCTCGTAGCTCGAGATGAGGGATCCTTTCCCTGCTTCGTCGGGAAAGAGTTCCCGGCGTTCCCGTCGCATCTCAAGAGGAGGCCCTCTCAACAGGAACGGCGAGAGGAACTCCAGGGTCGTGCCACCATTCCAAGAGTCCCCCAGATGTCTCAGTCCATTCCAGAGGAACCTCTTTTCCCTTCACCGGCTCGTCTTTCACGCCGAGGATCGACTCCCACCAAGGTGGCACGTGGCACAGCCCTGTGGGAAAGCCTCGTGGGAAAGCCTCGAGGGACAGCCTCGAGGGAAAGCCACAGATCCCTTGATCCACGTGACAGGAAGCGTGACACTACTGCTGCAGCTCGGGAGGAAAGCGCACGTGCATGCCCCCACTCGAGACGAGGCCTGACTCCCCTGGGGAGACTCAGAAGCACCCCAAGATCAATGGCAACACTGGAGAGGAATCCTCAGGTTCCGGCCCCGACTCCACACAAGGACTGAGGCCCGGCATGGACGGGAGAGGAATCCTGAGAGGTCCCCTAGCAACTCGCATGGGGACTGGCCTTTCCTGAGGCCACCAGAGCGGGTCCCTGAGGTCCCCGTCGTAACTCGAGAAGACCTGCCGCAACTCGAGGAAATCCAGGAGGTTCTCCCCTCCAGGCGAGATGAGGCCCATTTCCGCTGAGGCGTCTCGAGGCTGATCACACCTCACCTCTGGAACTTCGAAAGGGTCCTTCACACCCTTGGTGCAAATCAAGAAGTTCCCCGACATAAACGTCTCCACTCGAGAGGAATCACGAGGGTCCCGCCCACATCCAGAGGAGCCCCGTTTCCTCCTCGTAGCTCGAGATGAGGGATCCTTTCCCTGCTTCGTCGGGAAAGAGTTCCCGGCGTTCCCGTCGCATCTCAAGAGGAGGCCCTCTCAACAGGAACGGCGAGAGGAACTCCAGGGTCGTGCCACCATTCCAAGAGTCCCCCAGATGTCTCAGTCCATTCCAGAGGAACCTCTTTTCCCTTCACCGGCTCGTCCTTCACGCCGAGGATCGACTCACACCAAGGTGGCACGTGGCACAGCCCTGTGGGAAAGCCTCGTGGGAAAGCCTCGAGGGACAGCCTCGAGGGAAAGACACAGATCCCTTGATCCACGTGACAGGAAGCGTGACACTACTGCTGCAGCTCGGGAGGAAAGCTCACGTGCATGCCCCCACTCGAGACGAGGCCTGACTCCCCTGGGGAGACTCAGAAGCACCCCAAGATCCATGGCACCACTGGAGAGGTATCCTCAGGTTCCGGCCCCGACTCCACACAAGGACTGAGTGCCCGGCATGGACGGGAGAGGCATCCCGAGAGGTCCCCTAGCAACTCGCATGGGGACTGGCCTTTCCTGAGGCCACCAGAGCGGGTCCCTGAGGTCCCCGTCGTAACTCGAGAAGACCTGCCGCAACTCGAGAAAATCCAGGAGGTTCTCCCCTCCAGGCGAGATGAGGCCCATTTCCGCTGAGGCGTCTCGAGTCTGATCACACCTCACCTCTGGAACTTCGAAAGGGTCCTTCACACCCTTGGTGCAAATCAAGAAGTTCCCCGACCTAGCCGTCTCCACTCGAGAGGAATCACGAGGGTCCCGCCCAAATCCAGAGGAGCCCCGTTTCCCCCTCGTAGCTCGAGATGAGGGATCCTTTCCCTGCTTCGTTGGGAAAGAGTTCCAGGCGTTCCCGTCGCATCTCAAGAGGAGGCCCTCTCAACAGGAACGGCGAGAGGAACTCCAGGGTCGTGCCACCATTCCCAGAGTCCCCCAGATGTCTCAGTCCATTCCAGAGGAACCTCTTTTCCCTTCACCGGCTCGTCTTTCACGCCAAGGATCGACTCACACCAAGGTGGCACGTGGCACAGCCCTGTGGGAAAGCCTCGTGGGAAAGCCTCGAGGGACAGCCTCGAGGGAAAGCCACAGATCCCTTGATCCACGTGACAGGAAGCGTGACACTACTGCTGCAGCTCGGGAGGAAAGCTCACGTGCATGCCCCCACTCGAGACGAGGCCTGACTCCCCTGGGGAGACTCAGAAGCACCCCAAGATACATGGCAACACTGGAGAGGAATCCTCAGGTTCCGGCCCCGACTCCACACAAGGACTGAGGCCCCGGCATGGACCGGAGAAGAATCCCGAGAGGTCCCCTAGCAACTCGCATGGGGACTGGCCTTTCCTGAGGCCACCAGAGCGGGTCCCTGAGGTCCCCGTCGTAACTCGAGAAGACCTGCCGCAACTCGAGAAAATCCAGGAGGTTCTCCCCTCCAGGCGAGATGAGGCCCATTTCCGCTGAGGCGTCTCGAGGCTGATCACACCTCACCTCTGGAACGTCGAAAGGGTCCTTCACACCCTTGGTGCAAATCAAGAAGTTCCCCGACCTAGCCGTCTCCACTCGAGAGGAATCACGAGGGTCCCGCCCAAATCCAGAGGAGCCCCGTTTCCCCCTCGTAGCTCGAGATGAGGGATCCTTTCCCTGCTTCGTCGGGAAAGAGTTCCCGGCGTTCCCGTCGCATCTCAAGAGGAGGCCCTCTCAACAGGAACGGCGAGAGGAACTCCAGGGTCGTGCCACCATTCCAAGAGTCCCCCAGATGTCTCAGTCCATTCCAGAGGAACCTCTTTTCCCTTCACCGGCTCGTCTTTCACACCGAGGATCGACTCACACCAAGGTGGCACGTGGCACAGCCCTGTGGGAAAGCCTCGTGGGAAAGCCTCGAGGGACAGCCTCGAGGGAAAGCCACAGATCCCTTGATCCACGTGACAGGAAGCGTGACACTACTGCTGCAGCTCGGGAGGAGAGCGCACGTGCATGCCCCCACTCAAGACGAGGCCTGACTCCCCTGGGGAGACTCAGAAGCACCCCAAGATCCATGGCAACACTGGAGAGGAATCCTCAGGTTCCGGCCCCGACTCCACACAAGGACTGAGGCCCGGCATGGACGGGAGAGGAATCCTGAGAGGTCCCCTAGCAACTCGCATGGGGACTGGCCTTTCCTGAGGCCACCAGAGCGGGTCCATGAGGTCCCCGTCGTAACTCGAGAAGACCTGCCGCAACTCGAGAAAATCCAGGAGGTTCTCCCCTCCAGGCGAGATGAGGCCCATTTCCGCTGAGGCGTCTCGAGGCTGATCACACCTCACCTCTGGAACTTCGAAAGGGTCCTTCACACCCTTGGTGCAAATCAAGAAGTTCCCCGACCTAGCCGTCTCCACTCGAGAGGAATCACGAGGGTCCCGCCCACATCCAGAGGAGCCCCGTTTCCGCCTCGTAGCTCGAGATGAGGGATCCTTTCCCTGCTTCGTCGGGAAAGAGTTCCCGGCGTTCCCGTCGCATCTCAAGAGGAGGCCCTCTCAACAGGAACGGCGAGAGGAACTCCAGGGTCGTGCCACCATTCCAAGAGTCCCCCAGATGTCTCAGTCCATTCCAGAGGAACCTCTTTTCCCTTCACCGGCTCGTCTTTCACGCCGAGGATCGACTCCCACCAAGGTGGCACGTGGCACAGCCCTGTGGGAAAGCCTCGTGGGAAAGCCTCGAGGGACAGCCTCGAGGGAAAGCCACAGATCCCTTGATCCACGTGACAGGAAGCGTGACACTACTGCTGCAGCTCGGGAGGAAAGCGCACGTGCATGCCCCCACTCGAGACGAGGCCTGACTCCCCTGGGGAGACTCAGAAGCACCCCAAGATCAATGGCAACACTGGAGAGGAATCCTCAGGTTCCGGCCCCGACTCCACACAAGGACTGAGGCCCGGCATGGACGGGAGAGGAATCCTGAGAGGTCCCCTAGCAACTCGCATGGGGACTGGCCTTTCCTGAGGCCACCAGAGCGGGTCCCTGAGGTCCCCGTCGTAACTCGAGAAGACCTGCCGCAACTCGAGGAAATCCAGGAGGTTCTCCCCTCCAGGCGAGATGAGGCCCATTTCCGCTGAGGCGTCTCGAGGCTGATCACACCTCCCCTATGGAACTTCGAAAGGCTCCTTCACACCCCTGGTGCGAATCAAGAAGTTCCCCGACATACCCGTCTCCACTCGAGAGGAATCACGAGGGTCCCGCCCACATCCAGAGGAGCCCCGTTTCCGCCTCGTAGCTCGAGATGAGGGATCCTTTCCCTGCTTCGTCCGGAAAAGTTCCGGGCGTTCCCGTCGCATCTCAAGAGGAGGCCCTCTCAACAGGAACGGCGAGAGGAACTCCAGGGTCGTGCCACCATTCCAAGAGTCCCCCAGATGTCTCAGTCCATTCCAGAGGAACCTCTTTTCCCTTCACCGGCTCGTCCTTCACGCCGAGGATCGACTCACACCAAGGTGGCACGTGGCACAGCCCTGTGGGAAAGCCTCGTGGGAAAGCCTCGAGGGACAGCCTCGAGGGAAAGACACAGATCCCTTGATCCACGTGACAGGAAGCGTGACACTACTGCTGCAGCTCGGGAGGAAAGCTCACGTGCATGCCCCCACTCGAGACGAGGCCTGACTCCCCTGGGGAGACTCAGAAGCACCCCAAGATCCATGGCACCACTGGAGAGGTATCCTCAGGTTCCGGCCCCGACTCCACACAAGGACTGAGTGCCCGGCATGGACGGGAGAGGCATCCCGAGAGGTCCCCTAGCAACTCGCATGGGGACTGGCCTTTCCTGAGGCCACCAGAGCGGGTCCCTGAGGTCCCCGTCGTAACTCGAGAAGACCTGCCGCAACTCGAGAAAATCCAGGAGGTTCTCCCCTCCAGGCGAGATGAGGCCCATTTCCGCTGAGGCGTCTCGAGTCTGATCACACCTCACCTCTGGAACTTCGAAAGGGTCCTTCACACCCTTGGTGCAAATCAAGAAGTTCCCCGACCTAGCCGTCTCCACTCGAGAGGAATCACGAGGGTCCCGCTCAAATCCAGAGGAGCCCCGTTTCCCCCTCGTAGCTCGAGATGAGGGATCCTTTCCCTGCTTCGTTGGGAAAGAGTTCCAGGCGTTCCCGTCGCATCTCAAGAGGAGGCCCTCTCAACAGGAACGGCGAGAGGAACTCCAGGGTCGTGCCACCATTCCCAGAGTCCCCCAGATGTCTCAGTCCATTCCAGAGGAACCTCTTTTCCCTTCACCGGCTCGTCTTTCACGCCAAGGATCGACTCACACCAAGGTGGCACGTGGCACAGCCCTGTGGGAAAGCCTCGTGGGAAAGCCTCGAGGGACAGCCTCGAGGGAAAGCCACAGATCCCTTGATCCACGTGACAGGAAGCGTGACACTACTGCTGCAGCTCGGGAGGAAAGCTCACGTGCATGCCCCCACTCGAGACGAGGCCTGACTCCCCTGGGGAGACTCAGAAGCACCCCAAGATCCATGGCAACACTGGAGAGGAATCCTCAGGTTCCGGCCCCGACTCCACACAAGGACTGAGGCCCCGGCATGGACCGGAGAAGAATCCCGAGAGGTCCCCTAGCAACTCGCATGGGGACTGGCCTTTCCTGAGGCCACCAGAGCGGGTCCCTGAGGTCCCCGTCGTAACTCGAGAAGACCTGCCGCAACTCGAGAAAATCCAGGAGGTTCTCCCCTCCAGGCGAGATGAGGCCCATTTCCGCTGAGGCGTCTCGAGGCTGATCACACCTCACCTCTGGAACGTCGAAAGGGTCCTTCACACCCTTGGTGCAAATCAAGAAGTTCCCCGACCTAGCCGTCTCCACTCGAGAGGAATCACGAGGGTCCCGCCCAAATCCAGAGGAGCCCCGTTTCCCCCTCGTAGCTCGAGATGAGGGATCCTTTCCCTGCTTCGTCGGGAAAGAGTTCCCGGCGTTCCCGTCGCATCTCAAGAGGAGGCCCTCTCAACAGGAACGGCGAGAGGAACTCCAGGGTCGTGCCACCATTCCAAGAGTCCCCCAGATGTCTCAGTCCATTCCAGAGGAACCTCTTTTCCCTTCACCGGCTCGTCTTTCACACCGAGGATCGACTCACACCAAGGTGGCACGTGGCACAGCCCTGTGGGAAAGCCTCGTGGGAAAGCCTCGAGGGACAGCCTCGAGGGAAAGCCACAGATCCCTTGATCCACGTGACAGGAAGCGTGACACTACTGCTGCAGCTCGGGAGGAGAGCGCACGTGCATGCCCCCACTCAAGACGAGGCCTGACTCCCCTGGGGAGACTCAGAAGCACCCCAAGATCCATGGCAACACTGGAGAGGAATCCTCAGGTTCCGGCCCCGACTCCACACAAGGACTGAGGCCCGGCATGGACGGGAGAGGAATCCTGAGAGGTCCCCTAGCAACTCGCATGGGGACTGGCCTTTCCTGAGGCCACCAGAGCGGGTCCATGAGGTCCCCGTCGTAACTCGAGAAGACCTGCCGCAACTCGAGAAAATCCAGGAGGTTCTCCCCTCCAGGCGAGATGAGGCCCATTTCCGCTGAGGCGTCTCGAGGCTGATCACACCTCACCTCTGGAACTTCGAAAGGGTCCTTCACACCCTTGGTGCAAATCAAGAAGTTCCCCGACCTAGCCGTCTCCACTCGAGAGGAATCACGAGGGTCCCGCCCACATCCAGAGGAGCCCCGTTTCCGCCTCGTAGCTCGAGATGAGGGATCCTTTCCCTGCTTCGTCGGGAAAGAGTTCCCGGCGTTCCCGTCGCATCTCAAGAGGAGGCCCTCTCAACAGGAACGGCGAGAGGAACTCCAGGGTCGTGCCACCATTCCAAGAGTCCCCCAGATGTCTCAGTCCATTCCAGAGGAACCTCTTTTCCCTTCACCGGCTCGTCTTTCACGCCGAGGATCGACTCCCACCAAGGTGGCACGTGGCACAGCCCTGTGGGAAAGCCTCGTGGGAAAGCCTCGAGGGACAGCCTCGAGGGAAAGCCACAGATCCCTTGATCCACGTGACAGGAAGCGTGACACTACTGCTGCAGCTCGGGAGGAAAGCGCACGTGCATGCCCCCACTCGAGACGAGGCCTGACTCCCCTGGGGAGACTCAGAAGCACCCCAAGATCAATGGCAACACTGGAGAGGAATCCTCAGGTTCCGGCCCCGACTCCACACAAGGACTGAGGCCCGGCATGGACGGGAGAGGAATCCTGAGAGGTCCCCTAGCAACTCGCATGGGGACTGGCCTTTCCTGAGGCCACCAGAGCGGGTCCCTGAGGTCCCCGTCGTAACTCGAGAAGACCTGCCGCAACTCGAGGAAATCCAGGAGGTTCTCCCCTCCAGGCGAGATGAGGCCCATTTCCGCTGAGGCGTCTCGAGGCTGATCACACCTCCCCTATGGAACTTCGAAAGGCTCCTTCACACCCCTGGTGCGAATCAAGAAGTTCCCCGACATACCCGTCTCCACTCGAGAGGAATCACGAGGGTCCCGCCCACATCCAGAGGAGCCCCGTTTCCGCCTCGTAGCTCGAGATGAGGGATCCTTTCCCTGCTTCGTCCGGAAAAGTTCCGGGCGTTCCCGTCGCATCTCAAGAGGAGGCCCTCTCAACAGGAACGGCGAGAGGAACTCCAGGGTCGTGCCACCATTCCAAGAGTCCCCCAGATGTCTCAGTCCATTCCAGAGGAACCTCTTTTCCCTTCACCGGCTCGTCCTTCACGCCGAGGATCGACTCACACCAAGGTGGCACGTGGCACAGCCCTGTGGGAAAGCCTCGTGGGAAAGCCTCGAGGGACAGCCTCGAGGGAAAGACACAGATCCCTTGATCCACGTGACAGGAAGCGTGACACTACTGCTGCAGCTCGGGAGGAAAGCTCACGTGCATGCCCCCACTCGAGACGAGGCCTGACTCCCCTGGGGAGACTCAGAAGCACCCCAAGATCCATGGCACCACTGGAGAGGTATCCTCAGGTTCCGGCCCCGACTCCACACAAGGACTGAGTGCCCGGCATGGACGGGAGAGGCATCCCGAGAGGTCCCCTAGCAACTCGCATGGGGACTGGCCTTTCCTGAGGCCACCAGAGCGGGTCCCTGAGGTCCCCGTCGTAACTCGAGAAGACCTGCCGCAACTCGAGAAAATCCAGGAGGTTCTCCCCTCCAGGCGAGATGAGGCCCATTTCCGCTGAGGCGTCTCGAGTCTGATCACACCTCACCTCTGGAACTTCGAAAGGGTCCTTCACACCCTTGGTGCAAATCAAGAAGTTCCCCGACCTAGCCGTCTCCACTCGAGAGGAATCACGAGGGTCCCGCTCAAATCCAGAGGAGCCCCGTTTCCCCCTCGTAGCTCGAGATGAGGGATCCTTTCCCTGCTTCGTTGGGAAAGAGTTCCAGGCGTTCCCGTCGCATCTCAAGAGGAGGCCCTCTCAACAGGAACGGCGAGAGGAACTCCAGGGTCGTGCCACCATTCCCAGAGTCCCCCAGATGTCTCAGTCCATTCCAGAGGAACCTCTTTTCCCTTCACCGGCTCGTCTTTCACGCCGAGGATCGACTCACACCAAGGTGGCACGTGGCACAGCCCTGTGGGAAAGCCTCGTGGGAAAGCCTCGAGGGACAGCCTCGAGGGAAAGCCACAGATCCCTTGATCCACGTGACAGGAAGCGTGACACTACTGCTGCAGCTCGGGAGGAAAGCTCACGTGCATGCCCCCACTCGAGACGAGGCCTGACTCCCCTGGGGAGACTCAGAAGCACCCCAAGATCCATGGCAACACTGGAGAGGAATCCTCAGGTTCCGGCCCCGACTCCACACAAGGACTGAGGCCCCGGCATGGACCGGAGAAGAATCCCGAGAGGTCCCCTAGCAACTCGCATGGGGACTGGCCTTTCCTGAGGCCACCAGAGCGGGTCCCTGAGGTCCCCGTCGTAACTCGAGAAGACCTGCCGCAACTCGAGAAAATCCAGGAGGTTCTCCCCTCCAGGCGAGATGAGGCCCATTTCCGCTGAGGCGTCTCGAGGCTGATCACACCTCACCTCTGGAACGTCGAAAGGGTCCTTCACACCCTTGGTGCAAATCAAGAAGTTCCCCGACCTAGCCGTCTCCACTCGAGAGGAATCACGAGGGTCCCGCCCAAATCCAGAGGAGCCCCGTTTCCCCCTCGTAGCTCGAGATGAGGGATCCTTTCCCTGCTTCGTCGGGAAAGAGTTCCCGGCGTTCCCGTCGCATCTCAAGAGGAGGCCCTCTCAACAGGAACGGCGAGAGGAACTCCAGGGTCGTGCCACCATTCCAAGAGTCCCCCAGATGTCTCAGTCCATTCCAGAGGAACCTCTTTTCCCTTCACCGGCTCGTCTTTCACACCGAGGATCGACTCACACCAAGGTGGCACGTGGCACAGCCCTGTGGGAAAGCCTCGTGGGAAAGCCTCGAGGGACAGCCTCGAGGGAAAGCCACAGATCCCTTGATCCACGTGACAGGAAGCGTGACACTACTGCTGCAGCTCGGGAGGAGAGCGCACGTGCATGCCCCCACTCAAGACGAGGCCTGACTCCCCTGGGGAGACTCAGAAGCACCCCAAGATCCATGGCAACACTGGAGAGGAATCCTCAGGTTCCGGCCCCGACTCCACACAAGGACTGAGGCCCGGCATGGACGGGAGAGGAATCCTGAGAGGTCCCCTAGCAACTCGCATGGGGACTGGCCTTTCCTGAGGCCACCAGAGCGGGTCCATGAGGTCCCCGTCGTAACTCGAGAAGACCTGCCGCAACTCGAGAAAATCCAGGAGGTTCTCCCCTCCAGGCGAGATGAGGCCCATTTCCGCTGAGGCGTCTCGAGGCTGATCACACCTCACCTCTGGAACTTCGAAAGGGTCCTTCACACCCTTGGTGCAAATCAAGAAGTTCCCCGACCTAGCCGTCTCCACTCGAGAGGAATCACGAGGGTCCCGCCCACATCCAGAGGAGCCCCGTTTCCGCCTCGTAGCTCGAGATGAGGGATCCTTTCCCTGCTTCGTCGGGAAAGAGTTCCCGGCGTTCCCGTCGCATCTCAAGAGGAGGCCCTCTCAACAGGAACGGCGAGAGGAACTCCAGGGTCGTGCCACCATTCCAAGAGTCCCCCAGATGTCTCAGTCCATTCCAGAGGAACCTCTTTTCCCTTCACCGGCTCGTCTTTCACGCCGAGGATCGACTCCCACCAAGGTGGCACGTGGCACAGCCCTGTGGGAAAGCCTCGTGGGAAAGCCTCGAGGGACAGCCTCGAGGGAAAGCCACAGATCCCTTGATCCACGTGACAGGAAGCGTGACACTACTGCTGCAGCTCGGGAGGAAAGCGCACGTGCATGCCCCCACTCGAGACGAGGCCTGACTCCCCTGGGGAGACTCAGAAGCACCCCAAGATCAATGGCAACACTGGAGAGGAATCCTCAGGTTCCGGCCCCGACTCCACACAAGGACTGAGGCCCGGCATGGACGGGAGAGGAATCCTGAGAGGTCCCCTAGCAACTCGCATGGGGACTGGCCTTTCCTGAGGCCACCAGAGCGGGTCCCTGAGGTCCCCGTCGTAACTCGAGAAGACCTGCCGCAACTCGAGGAAATCCAGGAGGTTCTCCCCTCCAGGCGAGATGAGGCCCATTTCCGCTGAGGCGTCTCGAGGCTGATCACACCTCCCCTATGGAACTTCGAAAGGCTCCTTCACACCCCTGGTGCGAATCAAGAAGTTCCCCGACATACCCGTCTCCACTCGAGAGGAATCACGAGGGTCCCGCCCACATCCAGAGGAGCCCCGTTTCCGCCTCGTAGCTCGAGATGAGGGATCCTTTCCCTGCTTCGTCCGGAAAAGTTCCGGGCGTTCCCGTCGCATCTCAAGAGGAGGCCCTCTCAACAGGAACGGCGAGAGGAACTCCAGGGTCGTGCCACCATTCCAAGAGTCCCCCAGATGTCTCAGTCCATTCCAGAGGAACCTCTTTTCCCTTCACCGGCTCGTCCTTCACGCCGAGGATCGACTCACACCAAGGTGGCACGTGGCACAGCCCTGTGGGAAAGCCTCGTGGGAAAGCCTCGAGGGACAGCCTCGAGGGAAAGACACAGATCCCTTGATCCACGTGACAGGAAGCGTGACACTACTGCTGCAGCTCGGGAGGAAAGCTCACGTGCATGCCCCCACTCGAGACGAGGCCTGACTCCCCTGGGGAGACTCAGAAGCACCCCAAGATCCATGGCACCACTGGAGAGGTATCCTCAGGTTCCGGCCCCGACTCCACACAAGGACTGAGTGCCCGGCATGGACGGGAGAGGCATCCCGAGAGGTCCCCTAGCAACTCGCATGGGGACTGGCCTTTCCTGAGGCCACCAGAGCGGGTCCCTGAGGTCCCCGTCGTAACTCGAGAAGACCTGCCGCAACTCGAGAAAATCCAGGAGGTTCTCCCCTCCAGGCGAGATGAGGCCCATTTCCGCTGAGGCGTCTCGAGTCTGATCACACCTCACCTCTGGAACTTCGAAACGGTCCTTCACACCCTTGGTGCAAATCAAGAAGTTCCCCGACCTAGCCGTCTCCACTCGAGAGGAATCACGAGGGTCCCGCCCAAATCCAGAGGAGCCCCGTTTCCCCCTCGTAGCTCGAGATGAGGGATCCTTTCCCTGCTTCGTTGGGAAAGAGTTCCAGGCGTTCCCGTCGCATCTCAAGAGGAGGCCCTCTCAACAGGAACGGCGAGAGGAACTCCAGGGTCGTGCCACCATTCCCAGAGTCCCCCAGATGTCTCAGTCCATTCCAGAGGAACCTCTTTTCCCTTCACCGGCTCGTCTTTCACGCCGAGGATCGACTCACACCAAGGTGGCACGTGGCACAGCCCTGTGGGAAAGCCTCGTGGGAAAGCCTCGAGGGACAGCCTCGAGGGAAAGCCACAGATCCCTTGATCCACGTGACAGGAAGCGTGACACTACTGCTGCAGCTCGGGAGGAAAGCTCACGTGCATGCCCCCACTCGAGACGAGGCCTGACTCCCCTGGGGAGACTCAGAAGCACCCCAAGATACATGGCAACACTGGAGAGGAATCCTCAGGTTCCGGCCCCGACTCCACACAAGGACTGAGGCCCCGGCATGGACCGGAGAAGAATCCCGAGAGGTCCCCTAGCAACTCGCATGGGGACTGGCCTTTCCTGAGGCCACCAGAGCGGGTCCCTGAGGTCCCCGTCGTAACTCGAGAAGACCTGCCGCAACTCGAGAAAATCCAGGAGGTTCTCCCCTCCAGGCGAGTTGAGGCCAATTTCCGCTGAGGCGTCTCGAGGCTGATCACACCTCACCTCTGGAACGTCGAAAGGGTCCTTCACACCCTTGGTGCAAATCAAGAAGTTCCCCGACCTAGCCGTCTCCACTCGAGAGGAATCACGAGGGTCCCGCCCAAATCCAGAGGAGCCCCGTTTCCCCCTCGTAGCTCGAGATGAGGGATCCTTTCCCTGCTTCGTCGGGAAAGAGTTCCCGGCGTTCCCGTCGCATCTCAAGAGGAGGCCCTCTCAACAGGAACGGCGAGAGGAACTCCAGGGTCGTGCCACCATTCCAAGAGTCCCCCAGATGTCTCAGTCCATTCCAGAGGAACCTCTTTTCCCTTCACCGGCTCGTCTTTCACACCGAGGATCGACTCACACCAAGGTGGCACGTGGCACAGCCCTGTGGGAAAGCCTCGTGGGAAAGCCTCGAGGGACAGCCTCGAGGGAAAGCCACAGATCCCTTGATCCACGTGACAGGAAGCGTGACACTACTGCTGCAGCTCGGGAGGAGAGCGCACGTGCATGCCCCCACTCAAGACGAGGCCTGACTCCCCTGGGGAGACTCAGAAGCACCCCAAGATCCATGGCAACACTGGAGAGGAATCCTCAGGTTCCGGCCCCGACTCCACACAAGGACTGAGGCCCGGCATGGACGGGAGAGGAATCCTGAGAGGTCGCCTAGCAACTCGCATGGGGACTGGCCTTTCCTGAGGCCACCAGAGCGGGTCCATGAGGTCCCCGTCGTAACTCGAGAAGACCTGCCGCAACTCGAGAAAATCCAGGAGGTTCTCCCCTCCAGGCGAGATGAGGCCCATTTCCGCTGAGGCGTCTCGAGGCTGATCACACCTCACCTCTGGAACTTCGAAAGGGTCCTTCACACCCTTGGTGCAAATCAAGAAGTTCCCCGACCTAGCCGTCTCCACTCGAGAGGAATCACGAGGGTCCCGCCCACATCCAGAGGAGCCCCGTTTCCGCCTCGTAGCTCGAGATGAGGGATCCTTTCCCTGCTTCGTCGGGAAAGAGTTCCCGGCGTTCCCGTCGCATCTCAAGAGGAGGCCCTCTCAACAGGAACGGCGAGAGGAACTCCAGGGTCGTGCCACCATTCCAAGAGTCCCCCAGATGTCTCAGTCCATTCCAGAGGAACCTCTTTTCCCTTCACCGGCTCGTCTTTCACGCCGAGGATCGACTCCCACCAAGGTGGCACGTGGCACAGCCCTGTGGGAAAGCCTCGTGGGAAAGCCTCAAGGGACAGCCTCGAGGGAAAGCCACAGATCCCTTGATCCACGTGACAGGAAGCGTGACACTACTGCTGCAGCTCGGGAGGAAAGCGCACGTGCATGCCCCCACTCGAGACGAGGCCTGACTCCCCTGGGGAGACTCAGAAGCACCCCAAGATCCATGGCAACACTGGAGAGGAATCCTCAGGTTCCGGCCCCGACTCCACACAAGGACTGAGGCCCCGGCATGGACGGGAGAGGAATCCGGAGAGGTCCCCTAGCAACTCGCATGGGGACTGGCCTTTCCTGAGGCCTCCAGAGCGGGTTCCTGAGGTCCCCGTCGTAACTCGAGAAGACCTGCCGCAACTCGAGGAAATCCAGGAGGTTCTCCCCTCCAGGCGAGATGAGGCCCATTTCCGCTGAGGCGTCTCGAGGCTGATCACACCTCACCTCTGGAACTTCGAAAGGGTCCTTCACACCCTTGGTGCAAATCAAGAAGTTCCCCGACCTAGCCGTCTCCACTCGAGAGGAATCACGAGGGTCCCTCCCAAATCCAGAGGAGCCCCGTTTCCCCCTCGTAGCTCGAGATGAGGGATCCTTTCCCTGCTTCGTTGGGAAAGAGTTCCAGGCGTTCCCGTCGCATCTCAAGAGGAGGCCCTCTCAACAGGAACGGCGAGAGGAACTCCAGGGTCGTGCCACCATTCCCAGAGTCCCCCAGATGTCTCAGTCCATTCCAGAGGAACCTCTTTTCCCTTCACCGGCTCGTCTTTCACGCCGAGGATTGACTCACACCAAGGTGGCACGTGGCACAGCCCTGTGGGAAAGCCTCATGGGAAAGCCTCGAGGGACAGCCTCGAGGGAAAGCCACAGATCCCTTGATCCACGTGACAGGAAGCGTGACACTACTGCTGCAGCTCGGGAGGAAAGCTCACGTGCATGCCCCCACTCGAGACGAGGCCTGACTCCCCTGGGGAGACTCAGAAGCACCCCAAGATCCATGGCAACACTGGAGAGGAATCCTCAGGTTCCGGCCCCGACTCCACACAAGGACTGAGGCCCCGGCATGGACGGGAGAGGAATCCGGAGAGGTCCCCTAGCAACTCGCATGGGGACTGGCCTTTCCTGAGGCCTCCAGAGCGGGTTCCTGAGGTCCCCGTCGTAACTCGAGAAGACCTGCCGCAACTCGAGGAAATCCAGGAGGTTCTCCCCTCCAGGCGAGATGAGGCCCATTTCCGCTGAGGCGTCTCGAGGCTGATCACACCTCACCTCTGGAACTTCGAAAGGGTCCTTCACACCCTTGGTGCAAATCAAGAAGTTCCCCGACCTAGCCGTCTCCACTCGAGAGGAATCACGAGGGTCCCTCCCAAATCCAGAGGAGCCCCGTTTCCCCCTCGTAGCTCGAGATGAGGGATCCTTTCCCTGCTTCGTTGGGAAAGAGTTCCAGGCGTTCCCGTCGCATCTCAAGAGGAGGCCCTCTCAACAGGAACGGCGAGAGGAACTCCAGGGTCGTGCCACCATTCCCAGAGTCCCCCAGATGTCTCAGTCCATTCCAGAGGAACCTCTTTTCCCTTCACCGGCTCGTCTTTCACGCCGAGGATTGACTCACACCAAGGTGGCACGTGGCACAGCCCTGTGGGAAAGCCTCATGGGAAAGCCTCGAGGGACAGCCTCGAGGGAAAGCCACAGATCCCTTGATCCACGTGACAGGAAGCGTGACACTACTGCTGCAGCTCGGGAGGAAAGCTCACGTGCATGCCCCCACTCGAGACGAGGCCTGACTCCCCTGGGGAGACTCAGAAGCACCCCAAGATCCATGGCAACACTGGAGAGGAATCCTCAGGTTCCGGCCCCGACTCCACACAAGGACTGAGGCCCCGGCATGGACGGGAGAGGAATCCGGAGAGGTCCCCTAGCAACTCGCATGGGGACTGGCCTTTCCTGAGGCCTCCAGAGCGGGTTCCTGAGGTCCCCGTCGTAACTCGAGAAGACCTGCCGCAACTCGAGGAAATCCAGGAGGTTCTCCCCTCCAGGCGAGATGAGGCCCATTTCCGCTGAGGCGTCTCGAGGCTGATCTCACCTCACCTCTGGAACTTCGAAAGGGTCTTTCACACCCTTGGTGCAAATCAAGAAGTTCCCCGACCTAGCCGTCTCCACTCGAGAGGAATCACGAGGGTCCCTCCCAAATCCAGAGGAGCCCCGTTTCCCCCTCGTAGCTCGAGATGAGGGATCCTTTCCCTGCTTCGTTGGGAAAGAGTTCCAGGCATTCCCGTCGCATCTCAAGAGGAGGCCCTCTCAACAGGAACGGCGAGAGGAACTCCAGGGTCGTGCCACCATTCCCAGAGTCCCCCAGATGTCTCAGTCCATTCCAGAGGAACCTCTTTTCCCTTCACCGGCTCGTCTTTCACGCCGAGGATCGACTCACACCAAGGTGGCACGTGGCACAGCCCTGTGGGAAAGCCTCATGGGAAAGCCTCGAGGGACAGCCTCGAGGGAAAGCCGCAGATCCCTTGATCCACGTGACAGGAAGCGTGACACTACTGCTGCAGCTCGGGAGGAAAGCTCACGTGCATGCCCCCACTCGAGACGAGGCCTGACTCCCCTGGGGAGACTCAGAAGCACCCCAAGATCCATGGCAACACTGGAGAGGAATCCTCAGGTTCCGGCCCCGACTCCACACAAGGACTGAGGCCCCAGCATGGACGGGAGAGGAATCCCGAGAGGTCCACTAGCAACTCGCATGGGGACTGGCCTTTCCTGAGGCCACCAGAGCGGGTCCCTGAGGTCCCCGTCGTAACTCGAGAAGACCTGCCGCAACTCGAGAAAATCCAGGAGGTTCTCCCCTCCAGGCGAGATGAGGCCCATTTCCGCTGAGGCGTCTCGAGGCTGATCACACCTCACCTCTGGAACTTCGAAAGGGTCCTTCACACCCTTGGTGCAAATCAAGAAGTTCCCCGACCTAGCCGTCTCCACTCGAGAGGAATCACGAGGGTCCCGCCCAAATCCAGAGGAGCCCCGTTTCCCCCTCGTAGCTCGAGATGAGGGATCCTTTCCCTGCTTCGTCGGGAAAGAGTTCCCGGCGTTCCCGTCGCATCTCAAGAGGAGGCCCTCTCAACAGGAACGGCGAGAGGAACTCCAGGGTCGTGCCACCATTCCAAGAGTCCCCCAGATGTCTCAGTCCATTCCAGAGGAACCTCTTTTCCCTTCACCGGCTCGTCTTTCACACCGAGGATCGACTCACACCAAGGTGGCACGTGGCACAGCCCTGTGGGAAAGCCTCGTGGGAAAGCCTCGAGGGACAGCCTCGAGGGAAAGCCACAGATCCCTTGATCCACGTGACAGGAAGCGTGACACTACTGCTGCAGCTCGGGAGGAAAGCGCACGTGCATGCCCCCACTCGAGACAAGGCCTGACTCCCCTGGGGAGACTCAGAAGCACCCCAAGATCCATGGCAACACTGGAGAGGAATCCTCAGGTTCCGGCCCCGACTCCACACAAGGACTGAGGCCCGGCATGGACGGGAGAGGAATCCTGAGAGGTCCCCTAGCAACTCGCATGGGGACTGGCCTTTCCTGAGGCCACCAGAGCGGGTCCATGAGGTCCCCGTCGTAACTCGAGAAGACCTGCCGCAACTCGAGAAAATCCAGGAGGTTCTCCCCTCCAGGCGAGATGAGGCCCATTTCCAATGAGGCGTCTCGAGGCTGATCACACCTCACCTCTGGAACTTCGAAAGGGTCCTTCACACCCTTGGTGCAAATCAAGAAGTTCCCCGACCTAGCCGTCTCCACTCGAGAGGAATCACGAGGGTCCCGCCCACATCCAGAGGAGCCCCGTTTCCGCCTCGTAGCTCGAGATGAGGGATCCTTTCCCTGCTTCGTCGGGAAAGAGTTCCCGGCGTTCCCGTCGCATCTCAAGAGGAGGCCCTCTCAACAGGAACGGCGAGAGGAACTCCAGGGTCGTGCCACCATTCCAAGAGTCCCCCAGATGTCTCAGTCCATTCCAGAGGAACCTCTTTTCCCTTCACCGGCTCGTCTTTCACGCCGAGGATCGACTCACACCAAGGTGGCACGTGGCACAGCCCTGTGGGAAAGCCTCGTGGGAAAGCCTCGAGGGACAGCCTCGAGGGAAAGCCACAGATCCCTTGATCCACGTGACAGGAAGCGTGACACTACTGCTGCAGCTCGGGAGGAAAGCGCACGTGCATGCCCCCACTCGAGACGAGGCCTCACTCCCCTGGGGAGACTCAGAAGCACCCCAAGATCCATGGCAACACTGGAGAGGAATCCTCAGGTTCCGGCCCCGACTCCACACAAGGACTGAGGCCCCGGCATGGACGGGAGAGGAATCCGGAGAGGTCCCCTAGCAACTCGCATGGGGACTGGCCTTTCCTGAGGCCTCCAGAGCGGGTTCCTGAGGTCCCCGTCATAACTCGAGAAGACCTGCCGCAACTCGAGGAAATCCAGGAGGTTCTCCCCTCCAGGCGAGATGAGGCCCATTTCCGCTGAGGCGTCTCGAGGCTGATCACACCTCACCTCTGGAACTTCGAAAGGGTTCCTCACACCCTTGGTGCAAATCAAGAAGTTCCCCGACCTAGCCGTCTCCACTCGAGAGGAATCACGAGGGTCCCGCCCACATCCAGAGGAGCCCCGTTTCCGCCTCGTAGCTCGAGATGAGGGATCCTTTCCCTGCTTCTTCGTGAAAGAGTTCCTGGCGTTCCCGTCGCATCTCAAGAGGAGGCCCTCTCAACAGGAACGGCGAGAGGAACTCCAGGGTCGTGCCACCATTCCAAGAGGCCCCCAGATGTCTCGGTCCATTCCAGGGGAACCTCTTTTCCCTTCACCGGCTCGTCTTTCACGCCGAGGATCGACTCACACCAAGGTGGCACGTGGCACAGCCCTGTGGGAAAGCCTCGTGGGAAAGCCTCGAGGGACAGCCTCGAGGGAAAGCCACAGATCCCTTGATCCACGTGACAGGAAGCGTGACACTACTGCTGCAGCTCGGGAGGAAAGCGCACGTGCATGCCCCCACTCGAGACGAGGCCTGACTCCCCTGGGGAGACTCAGAAGCACCCCAAGATCCATGGCAACACTGGAGAGGAATCCTCAGGTTCCGGCCCCGACTCCACACAAGGTCTTAGGCCCCGGCATGGACGAGAGAGGAATCCGGAGGGGGCCCCTAGCAACTCGCATGGGGACTGGCCATTCCTGAGGCCACCAGAGCGGGTCCCTGAGGTCCCGTCGTAACTCGAGAAGACCTGCCGCAACTCGAGAATATCCAGGAGGTTCTCCCCTCCAGGCGAGATGAGGCCCATTTCCGCTGAGGCGTCTCGAGGCTGATCACACCTCACCTCTGGAACTTCGAAAGGGTCCTTCACACCCTTGGTGCAAATCAAGAAGTTCCCCGACATACCCGTCTCCACTCGAGAGGAATCACGAGGGTCCCGCCCACATCCAGAGGAGCCCCGTTTCCACCTCGTAGCTCGAGATGAGGGATCCTTTCCCTGCTTCGTCGGGAAAGATTTCCCGGCGTTCCCGTCGCATGTCAAGAGGAGGCCCTCTCAACAGGAACGGCGAGAGGAACTCCAGGGTCGTGCCACCATTCCAAGAGTCCCCCAGATGTCTCAGTCCATTCCAGAGGAACCTCTTTTCCCTTCACCGGCTCGTCTTTCACGCCGAGGATCGACTCACACCAAGGTGGCACGTGGCACAGCCCTGTGGGAAAGCCTCGTGGGAAAGCCTCGAGGGACAGCCTCGAGGGAAAGACACAGATCCCTTGATCCACGTGACAGGAAGCGTGACACTACTGCTGCAGCTCGGGAGGAAAGCTCACGTGCATGCCCCCACTCGAGACGAGGCCTGACTCCCCTGGGGAGACTCAGAAGCACCCCAAGATCCATGGCACCACTGGAGAGGTATCCTCAGGTTCCGGCCCCGACTCCACACAAGGACTGAGTCCCCGGCATGGACGGGAGAGGAATCCCGAGAGGTCCCCTAGCAACTCGCCTGGGGACTGGCCTTTCCTGAGGCCACCAGAGCGGGTCCCTGAGGTCCCCGTCGTAACTCGAGAAGACCTGCCGCAACTCGAGAAAATCCAGGAGGTTCTCCCCTCCAGGCGAGATGAGGCCCATTTCCGCTGAGGCGTCTCGAGTCTGATCACACCTCACCTCTGGAACTTCGAAAGGGTCCTTCACACCCTTGGTGCAAATCAAGAAGTTCCCCGACCTAGCCGTCTCCACTCGAGAGGAATCACGAGGGTCCCGCCCAAATCCAGAGGAGCCCCGTTTCCCCCTCGTAGCTCGAGATGAGGGATCCTTTCCCTGCTTCGTTGGGAAAGAGTTCCAGGCGTTCCCGTCGCATCTCAAGAGGAGGCCCTCTCAACAGGAACGGCGAGAGGATCTCCAGGGTCGTGCCACCATTCCCAGAGTCCCCCAGATGTCTCAGTCCATTCCAGAGGAACCTCTTTTCCCTTCACCGGCTCGTCTTTCACGCCGAGGATCGACTCACACCAAGGTGGCACGTGGCACAGCCCTGTGGGAAAGCCTCATGGGAAAGCCTCGAGGGACAGCCTCGAGGGAAAGCCACAGATCCCTTGATCCACGTGACAGGAAGCGTGACACTACTGCTGCAGCTCGGGAGGAAATCTCACGTGCATGCCCCCACTCGAGACGAGGCCTGACTCCCCTGGGGAGACTCAGAAGCACCCCAAGATCCATGGCAACACTGGAGAGGAATCCTCAGGTTCCGGCCCCGACTCCACACAAGGACTGAGGACCCGGCATGGACGGGAGAGGAATCCCGAGAGGTCCCCTAGCAACTCGCATGGGGACTGGCCTTTCCTGAGGCCACCAGAGCGGGTCCCTGAGGTCCCCGTCGTAACTCGAGAAGACCTGCCGCAACTCGAGAAAATCCAGGAGGTTCTCCCCTCCAGGCGAGATGAGGCCCATTTCCGCTGAGGCGTCTCGAGGCTGATCACACCTCACCCCTGGAACTTCGAAAGGGTCCTTCACACCCTTGGTGCAAATCAAGAAGTTCCCCGACCTAGCCGTCTCCACTCGAGAGGAATCACGAGGGTCCCGCCCAAATCCAGAGGAGCCCCGTTTCCCCCTCGTAGCTCGAGATGAGGGATCCTTTCCCTGCTTCGTCGGGAAAGAGTTCCCGGCGTTCCCGTCGCATCTCAAGAGGAGGCCCTCTCAACAGGAATGGCGAGAGGAACTCCAGGGTCGTGCCACCATTCCAAGAGTCCCCCAGATGTCTCAGTCCATTCCAGAGGAACCTCTTTTCCCTTCACCGGCTCGTCTTTCACGCCGAGGATCGACTCCCACCAAGGTGGCACGTGGCACAGCCCTGTGGGAAAGCCTCGTGGGAAAGCCTCGAGCGACAGCCTCGAGGGAAAGCCACAGATCCCTTGAACCTCGTGACAGGAAGCGTGACACTACTGCTTCAGCTCGGGAGGAAAGCGCACGTGCATGCCCCCACTCGAGACGAGGCCTGACTCCCCTGGGGAGACTCAGAAGCACCCCAAGATCCATGGCAACACTGGAGAGGAATCCTCAGGTTCCGGCCCCGACTCCACACAAGGACTGAGGCCCCGGCATGGACGGGAGAGGAATCCCGAGAGGTCCCCTAGTAACTCGCATGGGGACTGGCCTTTCCTGAGGCCACCAGAGCGGGTCCCTGAGGTCCCCGTCGTAACTCGAGAAGACATGCCGTAACTCGAGAAAATCCAGGAGGTTCTCCCCTCCAGGCGAGATGAGGCCCATTTCCGCTGAGGCGTCTCGAGGCTGATCACACCTCACCTCTGGAACTTCGAAAGGGTCCTTCACACCCTTGGTGCAAATCAAGAAGTTCCCCGACATACCCGTCTCCACTCGAGAGGAATCACGAGGGTCCCGCCCACATCCAGAGGAGCCCCGTTTCCGCCTCGTAGCTCGAGATGAGGGATCCTTTTCCTTCTTCGTCGGGAAAGAGTTCCCGGCGTTCCCGTCGCATCTCAAGAGGAGGCCCTCTCAACAGGAACGGCGAGAGGAAATCCAGGGTCGTGCCACCATTCCAAGAGTAGCCCAGATGTCTCATTCCATTCCAGAGGAACCTCTTTTCCCTTCACCGGCTCGTCTTTCACGCCGAGGATCGACTCACACCAAGGTGGCACGTGGCACAGCCCTGTGGGAAAGCCTCGTGGGAAAGCCTCGAGGGACAGCCTCGAGGGAAAGCCACAGATCCCTTGATCCACGTGACAGGAAGCGTGACACTACTGCTGCATCTCGGGAGGAAAGCTCACGTGCATGCCCCCACTCGAAACGAGGCCTGACTCCCCTGGGGAGACTCAGAAGCACCCCAAGATCCATGGCAACACTGGAGAGGAATCCTCAGGTTCCGGCCCCGACTCCACACAAGGACTGAGGCCCCGGCATGGACGGGAGAGGAATCCCGAGAGGTCCCCTAGCAACTCGCATGGGGACTGGCCTTTCCTGAGGCCACCAGAGCGGGTCCCTGAGGTCCCCGTCGTAACTCGAGAAGACCTGCCGCAACTCGAGAAAATCCAGGAGGTTCTCCCCTCCAGGCGAGATGAGGCCCATTTCCGCTGAGGCGTCTCGAGGCTGATCACACCTCACCTCTCGAACTTCGAAAGGGTCCTTCACACCCTTGGTGCAAATCAAGAAGTTCCCCGACATACCCGTCTCCACTCGAGAGGAATCAAGAGGGTCCCGCCCACATCCAGAGGAGCCCCGTTTCCGCCTCGTACCTCGAGATGAGGGATCCTTTCCCTGCTTCGTCGGGAAAGAATTCCCGGCGTTCCAGTCGCATCTCAAGATGAGGCCCTCTCAACAGGAACGGCGAGAGGAACTCCAGGGTCGTGCCACCATTCCAAGAGGCCCCCAGATATCTCAGTCCATTCCAGAGGAACCTCTTTTCCCTTCACCAGCTCGTCTTTCACGCCGAGGATCGACTCACACCAAGGTGGCACGTGGCACAGCCCTGTGGGAAAGCCTCGTGGGAAAGCCTCGAGGGACAGCCTCGAGGGAAAGCCACAGATCCCTTGAACCACGTGACAGGAAGCGTGACACTACTGCTGCAGCTCGGGAGGAAAGCGCACGTGCATGCCCCCACTCGAGACGAGGCCTGACTCCCCTGGGGAGACTCAGAAGCACCCCAAGATCCATGGCAACACTTGAGAGGAATCCTCAGGTTCCGGCCCCGACTCCACACAAGGACTGAGGCCCCGGCATGGACGGGAGAGGAATCCCGAGAGGTCCCCTAGCAACACGCATGGGGACTGGCCTTTCCTGAGGCCACCAGAGCGGGTCCCTGTGGTCCCCGTCGTAACTCGAGAAGACCTGCCGCAACTCGAGAAAATCCAGGAGGTTCTCACCTCCAGGCGAGATGAGGCCCATTTCCGCTGAGGCGTCTCGAGGCTGATCACACCTCACCTCTGGAACGTCGAAAGGGTCCTTCACACCCTTGGTGCAAATCAAGAAGTTCCCCGACATACCCGTCTCCACTCGAGAGGAATCACGAGGGTCCCGCCCGCATCCAGCGGAGCCCCGTTTCCGCCTCGTGTCTCGAGATGAGGGATCCTTTCCCTGCTTCTTCGGGAAAGAGTTCCCGGCGTTCCGGTCGCATCTCAAGAGGAGGCCTTCTCAACAGGAACGGCGAGAGGAACTCCAGGGTCGTGCCACCATTCCAAGAGTCCCCCAGATGTCTCAGTCCATTCCAGAGGAACCTCTTTTCCCTTCACCGGCTCGTCTTTCACGCCGAGGATCGACTCACACCAAGGTGGCACCTAGCACAGCCCTGTGGGAAAGCCTCGTGGGAAAGCCTCGAGGGACAGCCTCGAGGGAAAGCCACAGATCCCTTGATCCACGTGACAGGAAGTGTGACACTACTGCTTCAGCACGGGAGGAATGCGCACGTGCATGCCCCCACTCGAGACGAGGCCTGACTCCCCTGGGGAGACTCAGAAGCACCCCAAGATCCATGGCAACACTGGAGAGGAATCCTCAGGTTCCGGCCCCGACTCCACACAAGGACTGAGGCCCCGGCATGGACGGGAGAGGAATCCCGAGAGGCCCCCTAGCAACTCGCATGGGGACTGGCCTTTCCTGAGGCCACCAGAGCGGGTCCCTGAGGTCCCCGTCGTAACTCGAGAAGACCTGCCGCAACTCGAGAAAATCCAGGAGGTTCTCCCCTCCAGGCGAGATGAGGCCCATTTCTGCTGAGGCGTCTCGAGGTTGATCACATCTCACCTCTGGAACTTCGAAAGGCTCCTTCACACCCTTGGTGCAAATCAAGAAGTTCCCTGACATACCCGTCTCCACTCGAGAGGAATCACGAGGGACCCGCCCACATCCAGAGGAGCGCCGTTTCCGCCTCGTAGCTCGAGATGAGGGATCCTTTCCCTGCTTCATCGGGAAAGAGTTCCCGGCATTCCCGTCGCATCTCAAGAGGAGGCCCTCTCAACAGGAACGGCGAGAGGAACTCCAGAGTCGTGCCACCATTCCAAGAGTCCCCCAGATGTCTCAGTCCATTCCAGAGGAACCTCTTTTCCCTTCACCGGCTCGTCTTTCACACCGAGGATCGACTCACACCAAGGTGGCACGTGGCACAGCCCTGTGGGAAAGCCTCGTGGGAAAGCCTCGAGGGACAGCCTCGAGGGAAAGCCACAGATCCCTTGATCCACGTGACAGGAAGCGTGACACTACTGCTGCAGCTCGGGAGGAAAGCGCACGTGCATGCCCCCACTCGAGACGAGGCCTGACTCCCCTGGGGAGACTCAGAAGCACCCCAAGATCCATGGCAACACTTGAGAGGAATCCTCAGGTTCCGGCCCCGACTCCACACAAGGACTGAGGCCCCGGCATGGACGGGAGAGGAATCCCGAGAGGTCCCCTAGCAACACGCATGGGGACTGGCCTTTCCTGAGGCCACCAGAGCGGGTCCCTGTGGTCCCCGTCGTAACTCGAGAAGACCTGCCGCAACTCGAGAAAATCCAGGAGGTTCTCACCTCCAGGCGAGATGAGGCCCATTTCCGCTGAGGCGTCTCGAGGCTGATCACACCTCACCTCTGGAACTTCGAAAGGGTCCTTCACACCCTTGGTGCAAATCAAGAAGTTCCCCGACATACCCGTCTCCACTCGAGAGGAATCACGAGGGTCCCGCCCGCATCCAGCGGAGCCCCGTTTCCGCCTCGTGTCTCGAGATGAGGGATCCTTTCCCTGCTTCTTCGGGAAAGAGTTCCCGGCGTTCCGGTCGCATCTCAAGAGGAGGCCTTCTCAACAGGAACGGCGAGAGGAACTCCAGGGTCGTGCCACCATTCCAAGAGTCCCCCAGATGTCTCAGTCCATTCCAGAGGAACCTCTTTTCCCTTCACCGGCTCGTCTTTCACGCCGAGGATCGACTCACACCAAGGTGGCACCTAGCACAGCCCTGTGGGAAAGCCTCGTGGGAAAGCCTCGAGGGACAGCCTCGAGGGAAAGCCACAGATCCCTTGATCCACGTGACAGGAAGTGTGACACTACTGCTTCAGCACGGGAGGAAAGCGCACGTGCATGCCCCCACTCGAGACGAGGCCTGACTCCCCTGGGGAGACTCAGAAGCACCCCAAGATCCATGGCAACACTGGAGAGGAATCCTCAGGTTCCGGCCCCGACTCCACACAAGGACTGAGGCCCCGGCATGGACGGGAGAGGAATCCCGAGAGGCCCCCTAGCAACTCGCATGGGGACTGGCCTTTCCTGAGGCCACCAGAGCGGGTCCCTGAGGTCCCCGACGTAACTCGAGAAGACATGCCGTAACTCGAGAAAATCCAGGAGGTTCTCCCCTCCAGGCGAGATGAGGCCCATTTCCGCTGAGGCGTCTCGAGGCTGATCACACCTCACCTCTGGAACTTCGAAAGGGTCCTTCACACCCTTGGTGCAAATCAAGAAGTTCCCCGACATACCCGTCTCCACTCGAGAGGAATCACGAGGGTCCCGCCCACATCCAGAGGAGCCCCGTTTCCGCCTCGTAGCTCGAGATGAGGGATCCTTTTCCTTCTTCGTCGGGAAAGAGTTCCCGGCGTTCCCGTCGCATCTCAAGAGGAGGCCCTCTCAACAGGAACGGCGAGAGGAAATCCAGGGTCGTGCCACCATTCCAAGAGTCCCCCAGATGTCTCAGTCCATTCCAGAGGAACCTCTTTTCCCTTCACCGGCTCGTCTTTCACGCCGAGGATCGACTCCCACCAAGGTGGCACGTGGCACAGCCCTGTGGGAAAGCCTCGTGGGAAAGCCTCGAGGGACAGCCTCGAGGGAAAGCCACAGATCCCTTGATCCACGTGACAGGAAGCGTGACACTACTGCTGCAGCTCGGGAGGAAAGCGCACGTGCATGCCCCCACTCGAGACGAGGCCTGACTCCCCTGGGGAGACTCAGAAGCACCCCAAGATCCATGGCAACACTGGAGAGGAATCCTCAGGTTCCGGCCCCGACTCCACACAAGGACTGAGGCCCCGGCATGGACGGGAGAGGAATCCGGAGAGGTCCCCTAGCAACTCGCATGGGGACTGGCCTTTCCTGAGGCCTCCAGAGCGGGTTCCTGAGGTCCCCGTCATAACTCGAGAAGACCTGCCGCAACTCGAGGAAATCCAGGAGGTTCTCCCCTCCAGGCGAGATGAGGCCCATTTCCGCTGAGGCGTCTCGAGGCTGATCACACCTCACCTCTGGAACTTCGAAAGGGTTCCTCACACCCTTGGTGCAAATCAAGAAGTTCCCCGACCTAGCCGTCTCCACTCGAGAGGAATCACGAGGGTCCCGCCCACATCCAGAGGAGCCCCGTTTCCGCCTCGTAGCTCGAGATGAGGGATCCTTTCCCTGCTTCTTCGTGAAAGAGTTCCTGGCGTTCCCGTCGCATCTCAAGAGGAGGCCCTCTCAACAGGAACGGCGAGAGGAACTCCAGGGTCGTGCCACCATTCCAAGAGGCCCCCAGATGTCTCGGTCCATTCCAGGGGAACCTCTTTTCCCTTCACCGGCTCGTCTTTCACGCCGAGGATCGACTCACACCAAGGTGGCACGTGGCACAGCCCTGTGGGAAAGCCTCGTGGGAAAGCCTCGAGGGACAGCCTCGAGGGAAAGCCACAGATCCCTTGATCCACGTGACAGGAAGCGTGACACTACTGCTGCAGCTCGGGAGGAAAGCGCACGTGCATGCCCCCACTCGAGACGAGGCCTGACTCCCCTGGGGAGACTCAGAAGCACCCCAAGATCCATGGCAACACTGGAGAGGAATCCTCAGGTTCCGGCCCCGACTCCACACATGGTCTTAGGCCCCGGCATGGACGAGAGAGGAATCCGGAGGGGGCCCCTAGCAACTCGCATGGGGACTGGCCATTCCTGAGGCCACCAGAGCGGGTCCCTGAGGTCCCGTCGTAACTCGAGAAGACCTGCCGCAACTCGAGAATATCCAGGAGGTTCTCCCCTCCAGGCGAGATGAGGCCCATTTCCGCTGAGGCGTCTCGAGGCTGATCACACCTCACCTCTGGAACTTCGAAAGGGTCCTTCACACCCTTGGTGCAAATCAAGAAGTTCCCCGACATACCCGTCTCCACTCGAGAGGAATCACGAGGGTCCCGCCCACATCCAGAGGAGCCCCGTTTCCACCTCGTAGCTCGAGATGAGGGATCCTTTCCCTGCTTCGTCGGGAAAGATTTCCCGGCGTTCCCGTCGCATCTCAAGAGGAGGCCCTCTCAACAGGAACGGCGAGAGGAACTCCAGGGTCGTGCCACCATTCCAAGAGTCCCCCAGATGTCTCAGTCCATTCCAGAGGAACCTCTTTTCCCTTCACCGGCTCGTCTTTCACGCCGAGGATCGACTCACACCAAGGTGGCACGTGGCACAGCCCTGTGGGAAAGCCTCGTGGGAAAGCCTCGAGGGACAGCCTCGAGGGAAAGACACAGATCCCTTGATCCACGTGACAGGAAGCGTGACACTACTGCTGCAGCTCGGGAGGAAAGCTCACGTGCATGCCCCCACTCGAGACGAGGCCTGACTCCCCTGGGGAGACTCAGAAGCACCCCAAGATCCATGGCACCACTGGAGAGGTATCCTCAGGTTCCGGCCCCGACTCCACACAAGGACTGAGTCCCCGGCATGGACGGGAGAGGAATCCCGAGAGGTCCCCTAGCAACTCGCCTGGGGACTGGCCTTTCCTGAGGCCACCAGAGCGGGTCCCTGAGGTCCCCGTCGTAACTCGAGAAGACCTGCCGCAACTCGAGAAAATCCAGGAGGTTCTCCCCTCCAGGCGAGATGAGGCCCATTTCCGCTGAGGCGTCTCGAGTCTGATCACACCTCACCTCTGGAACTTCGAAAGGGTCCTTCACACCCTTGGTGCAAATCAAGAAGTTCCCCGACCTAGCCGTCTCCACCCGAGAGGAATCACGAGGGTCCCGCCCAAATCCAGAGGAGCCCCGTTTCCCCCTCGTAGCTCGAGATGAGGGATCCTTTCCCTGCTTCGTTGGGAAAGAGTTCCAGGCGTTCCCGTCGCATCTCAAGAGGAGGCCCTCTCAACAGGAACGGCGAGAGGATCTCCAGGGTCGTGCCACCATTCCCAGAGTCCCCCAGATGTCTCAGTCCATTCCAGAGGAACCTCTTTTCCCTTCACCGGCTCGTCTTTCACGCCGAGGATCGACTCACACCAAGGTGGCACGTGGCACAGCCCTGTGGGAAAGCCTCATGGGAAAGCCTCGAGGGACAGCCTCGAGGGAAAGCCACAGATCCCTTGATCCACGTGACAGGAAGCGTGACACTACTGCTGCAGCTCGGGAGGAAATCTCACGTGCATGCCCCCACTCGAGACGAGGCCTGACTCCCCTGGGGAGACTCAGAAGCACCCCAAGATCCATGGCAACACTGGAGAGGAATCCTCAGGTTCCGACCCCGACTCCACACAAGGACTGAGGCCCCGGCATGGACGGGAGAGGAATCCTGAGAGGTCCCCTAGCAACTCGCATGGGGACTGGCCTTTCCTGAGGCCACCAGAGCGGGTCCCTGAGGTCCCCGTCGTAACTCGAGAAGACCTGCCGCAACTCGAGAAAATCCAGGAGGTTCTCCCCTCCAGGCGAGATGAGGCCCATTTCCGCTGAGGCGTCTCGAGGCTGATCACACCTCACCCCTGGAACTTCGAAAGGGTCCTTCACACCCTTGGTGCAAATCAAGAAGTTCCCCGACCTAGCCGTCTCCACTCGAGAGGAATCACGAGGGTCCCGCCCAAATCCAGAGGAGCCCCGTTTCCCCCTCGTAGCTCGAGATGAGGGATCCTTTCCCTGCTTCGTCGGGAAAGAGTTCCCGGCGTTCCCGTCGCATCTCAAGAGGAGGCCCTCTCAACAGGAATGGCGAGAGGAACTCCAGGGTCGTGCCACCATTCCAAGAGTCCCCCAGATGTCTCAGTCCATTCCAGAGGAACCTCTTTTCCCTTCACCAGCTCGTCTTTCACGCCGAGGATCGACTCACACCAAGGTGGCACGTGGCACAGCCCTGTGGGAAAGCCTCGTGGGAAAGCCTCGAGGGACAGCCTCGAGGGAAAGCCACAGATCCCTTGAACCACGTGACAGGAAGCGTGACACTACTGCTGCAGCTCGGGAGGAAAGCGCACGTGCATGCCCCCACTCGAGACGAGGCCTGACTCCCCTGGGGAGACTCAGAAGCACCCCAAGATCCATGGCAACACTTGAGAGGAATCCTCAGGTTCCGGCCCCGACTCCACACAAGGACTGAGGCCCCGGCATGGACGGGAGAGGAATCCCGAGAGGTCCCCTAGCAACACGCATGGGGACTGGCCTTTCCTGAGGCCACCAGAGCGGGTCCCTGTGGTCCCCGTCGTAACTCGAGAAGACCTGCCGCAACTCGAGAAAATCCAGGAGGTTCTCACCTCCAGGCGAGATGAGGCCCATTTCCGCTGAGGCGTCTCGAGTCTGATCACACCTCACCTCTGGAACTTCGAAAGGGTCCTTCACACCCTTGGTGCAAATCAAGAAGTTCCCCGACCTAGCCGTCTCCACCCGAGAGGAATCACGAGGGTCCCGCCCAAATCCAGAGGAGCCCCGTTTCCCCCTCGTAGCTCGAGATGAGGGATCCTTTCCCTGCTTCGTTGGGAAAGAGTTCCAGGCGTTCCCGTCGCATCTCAAGAGGAGGCCCTCTCAACAGGAACGGCGAGAGGATCTCCAGGGTCGTGCCACCATTCCCAGAGTCCCCCAGATGTCTCAGTCCATTCCAGAGGAACCTCTTTTCCCTTCACCGGCTCGTCTTTCACGCCGAGGATCGACTCACACCAAGGTGGCACGTGGCACAGCCCTGTGGGAAAGCCTCATGGGAAAGCCTCGAGGGACAGCCTCGAGGGAAAGCCACAGATCCCTTGATCCACGTGACAGGAAGCGTGACACTACTGCTGCAGCTCGGGAGGAAATCTCACGTGCATGCCCCCACTCGAGACGAGGCCTGACTCCCCTGGGGAGACTCAGAAGCACCCCAAGATCCATGGCAACACTGGAGAGGAATCCTCAGGTTCCGACCCCGACTCCACACAAGGACTGAGGCCCCGGCATGGACGGGAGAGGAATCCTGAGAGGTCCCCTAGCAACTCGCATGGGGACTGGCCTTTCCTGAGGCCACCAGAGCGGGTCCCTGAGGTCCCCGTCGTAACTCGAGAAGACCTGCCGCAACTCGAGAAAATCCAGGAGGTTCTCCCCTCCAGGCGAGATGAGGCCCATTTCCGCTGAGGCGTCTCGAGGCTGATCACACCTCACCCCTGGAACTTCGAAAGGGTCCTTCACACCCTTGGTGCAAATCAAGAAGTTCCCCGACCTAGCCGTCTCCACTCGAGAGGAATCACGAGGGTCCCGCCCAAATCCAGAGGAGCCCCGTTTCCCCCTCGTAGCTCGAGATGAGGGATCCTTTCCCTGCTTCGTCGGGAAAGAGTTCCCGGCGTTCCCGTCGCATCTCAAGAGGAGGCCCTCTCAACAGGAATGGCGAGAGGAACTCCAGGGTCGTGCCACCATTCCAAGAGTCCCCCAGATGTCTCAGTCCATTCCAGAGGAACCTCTTTTCCCTTCACCAGCTCGTCTTTCACGCCGAGGATCGACTCACACCAAGGTGGCACGTGGCACAGCCCTGTGGGAAAGCCTCGTGGGAAAGCCTCGAGGGACAGCCTCGAGGGAAAGCCACAGATCCCTTGAACCACGTGACAGGAAGCGTGACACTACTGCTGCAGCTCGGGAGGAAAGCGCACGTGCATGCCCCCACTCGAGACGAGGCCTGACTCCCCTGGGGAGACTCAGAAGCACCCCAAGATCCATGGCAACACTTGAGAGGAATCCTCAGGTTCCGGCCCCGACTCCACACAAGGACTGAGGCCCCGGCATGGACGGGAGAGGAATCCCGAGAGGTCCCCTAGCAACACGCATGGGGACTGGCCTTTCCTGAGGCCACCAGAGCGGGTCCCTGTGGTCCCCGTCGTAACTCGAGAAGACCTGCCGCAACTCGAGAAAATCCAGGAGGTTCTCACCTCCAGGCGAGATGAGGCCCATTTCCGCTGAGGCGTCTCGAGGCTGATCACACCTCACCTCTGGAACTTCGAAAGGGTCCTTCACACCCTTGGTGCAAATCAAGAAGTTCCCCGACATACCCGTCTCCACTCGAGAGGAATCACGAGGGTCCCGCCCGCATCCAGCGGAGCCCCGTTTCCGCCTCGTGTCTCGAGATGAGGGATCCTTTCCCTGCTTCTTCGGGAAAGAGTTCCCGGCGTTCCGGTCGCATCTCAAGAGGAGGCCTTCTCAACAGGAACGGCGAGAGGAACTCCAGGGTCGTGCCACCATTCCAAGAGTCCCCCAGATGTCTCAGTCCATTCCAGAGGAACCTCTTTTCCCTTCACCGGCTCGTCTTTCACGCCGAGGATCGACTCACACCAAGGTGGCACCTAGCACAGCCCTGTGGGAAAGCCTCGTGGGAAAGCCTCGAGGGACAGCCTCGAGGGAAAGCCACAGATCCCTTGATCCACGTGACAGGAAGTGTGACACTACTGCTTCAGCACGGGAGGAAAGCGCACGTGCATGCCCCCACTCGAGACGAGGCCTGACTCCCCTGGGGAGACTCAGAAGCACCCCAAGATCCATGGCAACACTGGAGAGGAATCCTCAGGTTCCGGCCCCGACTCCACACAAGGACTGAGGCCCCGGCATGGACGGGAGAGGAATCCCGAGAGGCCCCCTAGCAACTCGCATGGGGACTGGCCTTTCCTGAGGCCACCAGAGCGGGTCCCTGAGGTCCCCGTCGTAACTCGAGAAGACCTGCCGCAACTCGAGAAAATCCAGGAGGTTCTCCCCTCCAGGCGAGATGAGGCCCATTTCTGCTGAGGCGTCTCGAGGTTGATCACATCTCACCTCTGGAACTTCGAAAGGCTCCTTCACACCCTTGGTGCAAATCAAGAAGTTCCCTGACATACCCGTCTCCACTCGAGAGGAATCACGAGGGACCCGCCCACATCCAGAGGAGCGCCGTTTCCGCCTCGTAGCTCGAGATGAGGGATCCTTTCCCTGCTTCATCGGGAAAGAGTTCCCGGCATTCCCGTCGCATCTCAAGAGGAGGCCCTCTCAACAGGAACGGCGAGAGGAACTCCAGAGTCGTGCCACCATTCCAAGAGTCCCCCAGATGTCTCAGTCCATTCCAGAGGAACCTCTTTTCCCTTCACCGGCTCGTCTTTCACACCGAGGATCGACTCACACCAAGGTGGCACGTGGCACAGCCCTGTGGGAAAGCCTCGTGGGAAAGCCTCGAGGGACAGCCTCGAGGGAAAGCCACAGATCCCTTGATCCACGTGACAGGAAGCGTGACACTACTGCTGCAGCTCGGGAGGAAAGCGCACGTGCATGCCCCCACTCGAGACGAGGCCTGACTCCCCTGGGGAGACTCAGAAGCACCCCAAGATCCATGGCAACACTTGAGAGGAATCCTCAGGTTCCGGCCCCGACTCCACACAAGGACTGAGGCCCCGGCATGGACGGGAGAGGAATCCCGAGAGGTCCCCTAGCAACACGCATGGGGACTGGCCTTTCCTGAGGCCACCAGAGCGGGTCCCTGTGGTCCCCGTCGTAACTCGAGAAGACCTGCCGCAACTCGAGAAAATCCAGGAGGTTCTCACCTCCAGGCGAGATGAGGCCCATTTCCGCTGAGGCGTCTCGAGGCTGATCACACCTCACCTCTGGAACTTCGAAAGGGTCCTTCACACCCTTGGTGCAAATCAAGAAGTTCCCCGACATACCCGTCTCCACTCGAGAGGAATCACGAGGGTCCCGCCCGCATCCAGCGGAGCCCCGTTTCCGCCTCGTGTCTCGAGATGAGGGATCCTTTCCCTGCTTCTTCGGGAAAGAGTTCCCGGCGTTCCGGTCGCATCTCAAGAGGAGGCCTTCTCAACAGGAACGGCGAGAGGAACTCCAGGGTCGTGCCACCATTCCAAGAGTCCCCCAGATGTCTCAGTCCATTCCAGAGGAACCTCTTTTCCCTTCACCGGCTCGTCTTTCACGCCGAGGATCGACTCACACCAAGGTGGCACCTAGCACAGCCCTGTGGGAAAGCCTCGTGGGAAAGCCTCGAGGGACAGCCTCGAGGGAAAGCCACAGATCCCTTGATCCACGTGACAGGAAGTGTGACACTACTGCTTCAGCACGGGAGGAAAGCGCACGTGCATGCCCCCACTCGAGACGAGGCCTGACTCCCCTGGGGAGACTCAGAAGCACCCCAAGATCCATGGCAACACTGGAGAGGAATCCTCAGGTTCCGGCCCCGACTCCACACAAGGACTGAGGCCCCGGCATGGACGGGAGAGGAATCCCGAGAGGCCCCCTAGCAACTCGCATGGGGACTGGCCTTTCCTGAGGCCACCAGAGCGGGTCCCTGAGGTCCCCGTCGTAACTCGAGAAGACATGCCGTAACTCGAGAAAATCCAGGAGGTTCTCCCCTCCAGGCGAGATGAGGCCCATTTCCGCTGAGGCGTCTCGAGGCTGATCACACCTCACCTCTGGAACTTCGAAAGGGTCCTTCACACCCTTGGTGCAAATCAAGAAGTTCCCCGACATACCCGTCTCCACTCGAGAGGAATCACGAGGGTCCCGCCCACATCCAGAGGAGCCCCGTTTCCGCCTCGTAGCTCGAGATGAGGGATCCTTTTCCTTCTTCGTCGGGAAAGAGTTCCCGGCGTTCCCGTCGCATCTCAAGAGGAGGCCCTCTCAACAGGAACGGCGAGAGGAAATCCAGGGTCGTGCCACCATTCCAAGAGTAGCCCAGATGTCTCATTCCATTCCAGAGGAACCTCTTTTCCCTTCACCGGCTCGTCTTTCACGCCGAGGATCGACTCACACCAAGGTGGCACGTGGCACAGCCCTGTGGGAAAGCCTCGTGGGAAAGCCTCGAGGGACAGCCTCGAGGGAAAGCCACAGATCCCTTGATCCACGTGACAGGAAGCGTGACACTACTGCTGCATCTCGGGAGGAAAGCTCACGTGCATGCCCCCACTCGAAACGAGGCCTGACTCCCCTGGGGAGACTCAGAAGCACCCCAAGATCCATGGCAACACTGGAGAGGAATCCTCAGGTTCCGGCCCCGACTCCACACAAGGACTGAGGCCCCGGCATGGACGGGAGAGGAATCCCGAGAGGTCCCCTAGCAACTCGCATGGGGACTGGCCTTTCCTGAGGCCACCAGAGCGGGTCCCTGAGGTCCCCGTCGTAACTCGAGAAGACCTGCCGCAACTCGAGAAAATCCAGGAGGTTCTCCCCTCCAGGCGAGATGAGGCCCATTTCCGCTGAGGCGTCTCGAGGCTGATCACACCTCACCTCTCGAACTTCGAAAGGGTCCTTCACACCCTTGGTGCAAATCAAGAAGTTCCCCGACATACCCGTCTCCACTCGAGAGGAATCAAGAGGGTCCCGCCCACATCCAGAGGAGCCCCGTTTCCGCCTCGTACCTCGAGATGAGGGATCCTTTCCCTGCTTCGTCGGGAAAGAATTCCCGGCGTTCCAGTCGAATCTCAAGAGGAGGCCCTCTCAACAGGAACGGCGAGAGGAACTCCAGGGTCGTGCCACCATTCCAAGAGGCCCCCAGATATCTCAGTCCATTCCAGAGGAACCTCTTTTCCCTTCACCAGCTCGTCTTTCACGCCGAGGATCGACTCACACCAAGGTGGCACGTGGCACAGCCCTGTGGGAAAGCCTCGTGGGAAAGCCTCGAGGGACAGCCTCGAGGGAAAGCCACAGATCCCTTGAACCACGTGACAGGAAGCGTGACACTACTGCTGCAGCTCGGGAGGAAAGCGCACGTGCATGCCCCCACTCGAGACGAGGCCTGACTCCCCTGGGGAGACTCAGAAGCACCCCAAGATCCATGGCAACACTTGAGAGGAATCCTCAGGTTCCGGCCCCGACTCCACACAAGGACTGAGGCCCCGGCATGGACGGGAGAGGAATCCCGAGAGGTCCCCTAGCAACACGCATGGGGACTGGCCTTTCCTGAGGCCACCAGAGCGGGTCCCTGTGGTCCCCGTCGTAACTCGAGAAGACCTGCCGCAACTCGAGAAAATCCAGGAGGTTCTCACCTCCAGGCGAGATGAGGCCCATTTCCGCTGAGGCGTCTCGAGGCTGATCACACCTCACCTCTGGAACTTCGAAAGGGTCCTTCACACCCTTGGTGCAAATCAAGAAGTTCCCCGACATACCCGTCTCCACTCGAGAGGAATCACGAGGGTCCCGCCCGCATCCAGCGGAGCCCCGTTTCCGCCTCGTGTCTCGAGATGAGGGATCCTTTCCCTGCTTCTTCGGGAAAGAGTTCCCGGCGTTCCGGTCGCATCTCAAGAGGAGGCCTTCTCAACAGGAACGGCGAGAGGAACTCCAGGGTCGTGCCACCATTCCAAGAGTCCCCCAGATGTCTCAGTCCATTCCAGAGGAACCTCTTTTCCCTTCACCGGCTCGTCTTTCACGCCGAGGATCGACTCACACCAAGGTGGCACCTAGCACAGCCCTGTGGGAAAGCCTCGTGGGAAAGCCTCGAGGGACAGCCTCGAGGGAAAGCCACAGATCCCTTGATCCACGTGACAGGAAGTGTGACACTACTGCTTCAGCACGGGAGGAAAGCGCACGTGCATGCCCCCACTCGAGACGAGGCCTGACTCCCCTGGGGAGACTCAGAAGCACCCCAAGATCCATGGCAACACTGGAGAGGAATCCTCAGGTTCCGGCCCCGACTCCACACAAGGACTGAGGCCCCGGCATGGACGGGAGAGGAATCCCGAGAGGCCCCCTAGCAACTCGCATGGGGACTGGCCTTTCCTGAGGCCACCAGAGCGGGTCCCTGAGGTCCCCGTCGTAACTCGAGAAGACCTGCCGCAACTCGAGAAAATCCAGGAGGTTCTCCCCTCCAGGCGAGATGAGGCCCATTTCTGCTGAGGCGTCTCGAGGTTGATCACATCTCACCTCTGGAACTTCGAAAGGCTCCTTCACACCCTTGGTGCAAATCAAGAAGTTCCCTGACATACCCGTCTCCACTCGAGAGGAATCACGAGGGACCCGCCCACATCCAGAGGAGCGCCGTTTCCGCCTCGTAGCTCGAGATGAGGGATCCTTTCCCTGCTTCATCGGGAAAGAGTTCCCGGCATTCCCGTCGCATCTCAAGAGGAGGCCCTCTCAACAGGAACGGCGAGAGGAACTCCAGAGTCGTGCCACCATTCCAAGAGTCCCCCAGATGTCTCAGTCCATTCCAGAGGAACCTCTTTTCCCTTCACCGGCTCGTCTTTCACACCGAGGATCGACTCACACCAAGGTGGCACGTGGCACAGCCCTGTGGGAAAGCCTCGTGGGAAAGCCTCGAGGGACAGCCTCGAGGGAAAGCCACAGATCCCTTGATCCACGTGACAGGAAGCGTGACACTACTGCTGCAGCTCGGGAGGAAAGCGCACGTGCATGCCCCCACTCGAGACGAGGCCTGACTCCCCTGGGGAGACTCAGAAGCACCCCAAGATCCATGGCAACACTTGAGAGGAATCCTCAGGTTCCGGCCCCGACTCCACACAAGGACTGAGGCCCCGGCATGGACGGGAGAGGAATCCCGAGAGGTCCCCTAGCAACACGCATGGGGACTGGCCTTTCCTGAGGCCACCAGAGCGGGTCCCTGTGGTCCCCGTCGTAACTCGAGAAGACCTGCCGCAACTCGAGAAAATCCAGGAGGTTCTCACCTCCAGGCGAGATGAGGCCCATTTCCGCTGAGGCGTCTCGAGGCTGATCACACCTCACCTCTGGAACTTCGAAAGGGTCCTTCACACCCTTGGTGCAAATCAAGAAGTTCCCCGACATACCCGTCTCCACTCGAGAGGAATCACGAGGGTCCCGCCCGCATCCAGCGGAGCCCCGTTTCCGCCTCGTGTCTCGAGATGAGGGATCCTTTCCCTGCTTCTTCGGGAAAGAGTTCCCGGCGTTCCGGTCGCATCTCAAGAGGAGGCCTTCTCAACAGGAACGGCGAGAGGAACTCCAGGGTCGTGCCACCATTCCAAGAGTCCCCCAGATGTCTCAGTCCATTCCAGAGGAACCTCTTTTCCCTTCACCGGCTCGTCTTTCACGCCGAGGATCGACTCACACCAAGGTGGCACCTAGCACAGCCCTGTGGGAAAGCCTCGTGGGAAAGCCTCGAGGGACAGCCTCGAGGGAAAGCCACAGATCCCTTGATCCACGTGACAGGAAGTGTGACACTACTGCTTCAGCACGGGAGGAAAGCGCACGTGCATGCCCCCACTCGAGACGAGGCCTGACTCCCCTGGGGAGACTCAGAAGCACCCCAAGATCCATGGCAACACTGGAGAGGAATCCTCAGGTTCCGGCCCCGACTCCACACAAGGACTGAGGCCCCGGCATGGACGGGAGAGGAATCCCGAGAGGCCCCCTAGCAACTCGCATGGGGACTGGCCTTTCCTGAGGCCACCAGAGCGGGTCCCTGAGGTCCCCGTCGTAACTCGAGAAGACCTGCCGCAACTCGAGAAAATCCAGGAGGTTCTCCCCTCCAGGCGAGATGAGGCCCATTTCTGCTGAGGCGTCTCGAGGTTGATCACATCTCACCTCTGGAACTTCGAAAGGCTCCTTCACACCCTTGGTGCAAATCAAGAAGTTCCCTGACATACCCGTCTCCACTCGAGAGGAATCACGAGGGACCCGCCCACATCCAGAGGAGCGCCGTTTCCGCCTCGTAGCTCGAGATGAGGGATCCTTTCCCTGCTTCATCGGGAAAGAGTTCCCGGCATTCCCGTCGCATCTCAAGAGGAGGCCCTCTCAACAGGAACGGCGAGAGGAACTCCAGAGTCGTGCCACCATTCCAAGAGTCCCCCAGATGTCTCAGTCCATTCCAGAGGAACCTCTTTTCCCTTCACCGGCTCGTCTTTCACACCGAGGATCGACTCACACCAAGGTGGCACGTGGCACAGCCCTGTGGGAAAGCCTCGTGGGAAAGCCTCGAGGGACAGCCTCGAGGGAAAGCCACAGATCCCTTGATCCACGTGACAGGAAGCGTGACACTACTGCTGCAGCTCGGGAGGAAAGCGCACGTGCATGCCCCCACTCGAGACGAGGCCTGACTCCCCTGGGGAGACTCAGAAGCACCCCAAGATCCATGGCAACACTTGAGAGGAATCCTCAGGTTCCGGCCCCGACTCCACACAAGGACTGAGGCCCGGCATGGACGGGAGAGGAATCCTGAGAGGTCCCCTAGCAACTCGCATGGGGACTGGCCTTTCCTGAGGCCACCAGAGCGGGTCCCTGAGGTCCCCGTCGTAACTCGAGAAGACCTGCCGCAACTCGAGAAAATCCAGGAGGTTCTCCCCTCCAGGCGAGATGAGGCCCATTTCCGCTGAGGCGTCTCGAGGCTGATCACACCTCACCTCTGGAACTTCGAAAGGGTCCTTCACACCCTTGGTGCAAATCAAGAAGTTCCCCGACATACCCGTCTCCACTCGAGAGGAATCACGAGGGTCCCGCCCACATCCAGAGGAGCCCCGTTTCCGCCTCGTAGCTCGAGATGAGGGATCCTTTCCCTGCTTCGTCGGGAAAGAGTTCCCGGCGTTCCCGTCGCATGTCAAGAGGAGGCCCTCTCAACAGGAACGGCGAGAGGAACTCCAGGGTCGTGCCACCATTCCAAGAGTCCCCCAGATGTCTCAGTCCATTCCAGAGGAACCTCTTTTCCCTTCACCGGCTCGTCTTTCACGCCGAGGATCGACTCACACCAAGGTGGCACCTGGCACAGCCCTGTGGGAAAGCCTCGTGGGAAAGCCTCGAGGGACAGCCTCGAGGGAAAGCCACAGATCCCTTGATCCACGTGACAGGAAGCGTGACACTACTGCTGCAGCTCGGGAGGAAAGCGCACGTGCATGTCCCCACTCGAGACGAGGCCTGACTCCCCTGGGGAGACTTAGAAGCACCCCAAGATCCATGGCAACACTGGAGAGGAATCCTCAGGTTCCGGCCCCGACTCCACACAAGGACTGAGGCCCCGGCATGGACGGGAGAGGAATCCGGAGAGGTCCCCTAGCATCTCGCATGGGGACTGGCCTTTCCTGAGGCCTCCAGAGCGGGTTCCTGAGGTCCCCGTCGTAAATCGAGAAGACCTGCCGCAACTCGAGAAAACCCAGGAGGTTCTCCCCTCCAGGCGAGATGAGGCCCATTTCCGCTGAGGCGTCTCGAGGCTGATCACACCTCACCTCTGGAACTTCGAAAGGGTCCTTCACACCCTTGGTGCAAATCAAGAAGTTCCCCGACCTAGCCGTCTCCACTCGAGAGGAATCACGAGGGTCCCGCCCACATCCAGAGGAGCCCCGTTTCCGCCTCGTAGCTCGAGATGAGGGATCCTTTCCCTGCTTCGTCGGGAAAGAGTTCCCGGCGTTCCCGTCGCATCTCAAGAGGAGGCCCTCTCAACAGGAACGGCGAGAGGAACTCCAGGGTCGTGCCACCATTCCAAGAGTGCCCCAGATGTCTCGGTCCATTCCAGAGGAACGTCTTTTCCCTTCACCGGCTCGTCTTTCACGCCGAGGATCGACTCACACCAAGGTGGCACGTGGCACAGCCCTGTGGGAAAGCCTCGTGGGAAAGCCTCGAGGGACAGCCTCGAGGGAAAGCCACAGATCCCTTGATCCACGTGACAGGAAGCGTGACACTACTGCTGCAGCTCGGGAGGAAAGCGCACGTGCATGCCCCCACTCGAGACGAGGCCTGACTCCCCTGGGGAGACTCAGAAGCACCCCAAGATCCATGGCAACACTGGAGAGGAATCCTCAGGTTCCGGCCCCGACTCCACACAAGGACTGAGGCCCCGGCATGGACGGGAGAGGAATCCCGAGAGGCCCCCTAGCAACTCGCATGGGGACTGGCCTTTCCTGAGGCCACCAGAGGGTGTCCCTGTGGTCCCCATCATAACTCGAGAAGACCTGCCGCAACTCGAGAAAATCCAGGAGGTTCTCCCCTCCAGGCGAGATGAGGCCCATTTCCGCTGAGGCGTCTCGAGGCTGATCACACCTCACCTCTGGAACTTCGAAAGGGTCCTTCACACCCTTGGTGCAAATCAAGAAGTTCCCCGACATACCCGTCTCCACTCGAGAGGAATCAGGAGGGTCCCGCCCACATCCAGAGGAGCCCCGTTTCCTCCTCGTGTCTCGAGATGAGGGATCCTTTCCCTGCTTCGTCGGGAAAGAGTTCCCGGCGTTCCGGTCGCATCTCAAGAGGAGGCCCTCTCAACAGGAACGGCGAGAGGAACTCCAGGGTCGTGCCACCATTCCAAGAGTCCCCCAGATGTCTCAGTCCATTCCAGAGGAACCTCTTTTCCCTTCACCGGCTCGTCTTTCACGCCGAGGATCGACTCACACCAAGGTGGCACGTGGCACAGCCCTGTGGGAAAGCCTCGTGGGAAAGCCTCGAGGGACAGCCTCGAGGGAAAGCCACAGATCCCTTGATCCACGTGACAGGAAGCGTGACACTACTGCTGCAGCTCGGGAGGAAAGCTCACGTGCATGCCCCCACTCGAAACGAGGCCTGACTCCCCTGGGGAGACTCAGAAGCACCCCAAGATCCATGGCAACACTGGAGAGGAATCCTCAGGTTCCGGCCCCGACTCCACACAAGGACTGAGGCCCCGGCATGAACGGGAGAGGAATCCCGAGAGGTCCCCTAGCAACTCGCATGGGGACTGGCCTTTCCTGAGGCCACCAGAGCGGGTCCCTGAGGTCCCCGTCGTAACTCGAGAAGACCTGCCGCAACTCGAGAAAATCCAGGAGGTTCTCCCCTCCAGGCGAGATGAGGCCCATTTCCGCTGAGGCGTCTCGAGGCTGATCACACCTCACCTCTCGAACTTCGAAAGGGTCCTTCACACCCTTGGTGCAAATCAAGAAGTTCCCCGACATACCCGTCTCCACTCGAGAGGAATCAAGAGGGTCCCGCCCACATCCAGAGGAGCCCCGTTTCCGCCTCGTACCTCGAGATGAGGGATCCTTTCCCTGCTTCGTCGGGAAAGAATTCCCGGCGTTCCAGTCGCATCTCAAGAGGAGGCCCTCTCAACAGGAACGGCGAGAGGAACTCCAGGGTCGTGCCACCATTCCAAGAGGCCCCCAGATATCTCAGTCCATTCCAGAGGAACCTCTTTTCCCTTCACCAGCTCGTCTTTCACGCCGAGGATCGACTCACACCAAGGTGGCACGTGGCACAGCCCTGTGGGAAAGCCTCGTGGGAAAGCCTCGAGGGACAGCCTCGAGGGAAAGCCACAGATCCCTTGAACCACGTGACAGGAAGCGTGACACTACTGCTGCAGCTCGGGAGGAAAGCGCACGTGCATGCCCCCACTCGAGACGAGGCCTGACTCCCCTGGGGAGACTCAGAAGCACCCCAAGATCCATGGCAACACTTGAGAGGAATCCTCAGGTTCCGGCCCCGACTCCACACAAGGACTGAGGCCCCGGCATGGACGGGAGAGGAATCCCGAGAGGTCCCCTAGCAACACGCATGGGGACTGGCCTTTCCTGAGGCCACCAGAGCGGGTCCCTGTGGTCCCCGTCGTAACTCGAGAAGACCTGCCGCAACTCGAGAAAATCCAGGAGGTTCTCACCTCCAGGCGAGATGAGGCCCATTTCCGCTGAGGCGTCTCGAGGCTGATCACACCTCACCTCTGGAACTTCGAAAGGGTCCTTCACACCCTTGGTGCAAATCAAGAAGTTCCCCGACATACCCGTCTCCACTCGAGAGGAATCACGAGGGTCCCGCCCGCATCCAGTGGAGCCCCGTTTCCGCCTCGTGTCTCGAGATGAGGGATCCTTTCCCTGCTTCTTCGGGAAAGAGTTCCCGGCGTTCCGGTCGCATCTCAAGAGGAGGCCTTCTCAACAGGAACGGCGAGAGGAACTCCAGGGTCGTGCCACCATTCCAAGAGTCCCCCAGATGTCTCAGTCCATTCCAGAGGAACCTCTTTTCCCTTCACCGGCTCGTCTTTCACGCCGAGGATCGACTCACACCAAGGTGGCACCTAGCACAGCCCTGTGGGAAAGCCTCGTGGGAAAGCCTCGAGGGACAGCCTCGAGGGAAAGCCACAGATCCCTTGATCCACGTGACAGGAAGTGTGACACTACTGCTTCAGCACGGGAGGAAAGCGCACGTGCATGCCCCCACTCGAGACGAGGCCTGACTCCCCTGGGGAGACTCAGAAGCACCCCAAGATCCATGGCAACACTGGAGAGGAATCCTCAGGTTCCGGCCCCGACTCCACACAAGGACTGAGGCCCCGGCATGGACGGGAGAGGAATCCCGAGAGGCCCCCTAGCAACTCGCATGGGGACTGGCCTTTCCTGAGGCCACCAGAGCGGGTCCCTGAGGTCCCCGTCGTAACTCGAGAAGACGTGCCGCAACTCGAGAAAATCCAGGAGGTTCTCCCCTCCAGGCGAGATGAGGCCCATTTCTGCTGAGGCGTCTCGAGGTTGATCACATCTCACCTCTGGAACTTCAAAAGGCTCCTTCACACCCTTGGTGCAAATCAAGAAGTTCCCTGACATACCCGTCTCCACTCGAGAGGAATCACGAGGGACCCGCCCACATCCAGAGGAGCGCCGTTTCCGCCTCGTAGCTCGAGATGAGGGATCCTTTCCCTGCTTCATCGGGAAAGAGTTCCCGGCATTCCCGTCGCATCTCAAGAGGAGGCCCTCTCAACAGGAACGGCGAGAGGAACTCCAGAGTCGTGCCACCATTCCAAGAGTCCCCCAGATGTCTCAGTCCATTCCAGAGGAACCTCTTTTCCCTTCACCGGCTCGTCTTTCACACCGAGGATCGACTCACACCAAGGTGGCACGTGGCACAGCCCTGTGGGAAAGCCTCGTGGGAAAGCCTCGAGGGACAGCCTCGAGGGAAAGCCACAGATCCCTTGATCCACGTGACAGGAAGCGTGACACTACTGCTGCAGCTCGGGAGGAAAGCGCACGTGCATGCCCCCACTCGAAACGAGGCCTGACTCCCCTGGGGAGACTCAGAAGCACCCCAAGATCCATGGCAACACTTGAGAGGAATCCTCAGGTTCCGGCCCCGACTCCACACAAGGACTGAGGCCCGGCATGGACGGGAGAGGAATCCTGAGAGGTCCCCTAGCAACTCGCATGGGGACTGGCCTTTCCTGAGGCCACCAGAGCGGGTCCCTGAGGTCCCCGTCGTAACTCGAGAAGACCTGCCGCAACTCGAGAAAATCCAGGAGGTTCTCCCCTCCAGGCGAGATGAGGCCCATTTCCGCTGAGGCGTCTCGAGGCTGATCACACCTCACCTCTGGAACTTCGAAAGGGTCCTTCACACCCTTGGTGCAAATCAAGAAGTTCCCCGACCTAGCCGTCTCCACTCGAGAGGAATCACGAGGGTCCCGCCCACATCCAGAGGAGCCCCGTTTCCGCCTCGTAGCTCGAGATGAGGGATCCTTTCCCTGCTTCGTCGGGAAAGAGTTCCCGGCGTTCCCGTCGCATCTCAAGAGGAGGCCCTCTCAACAGGAACGGCGAGAGGAACTCCAGGGTCGTGCCACCATTCCAAGAGTGCCCCAGATGTCTCGGTCCATTCCAGAGGAACGTCTTTTCCCTTCACCGGCTCGTCTTTCACGCCGAGGATCGACTCACACCAAGGTGGCACGTGGCACAGCCCTGTGGGAAAGCCTCGTGGGAAAGCCTCGAGGGACAGCCTCGAGGGAAAGCCACAGATCCCTTGATCCACGTGACAGGAAGCGTGACACTACTGCTGCAGCTCGGGAGGAAAGCGCACGTGCATGCCCCCACTCGAGACGAGGCCTGACTCCCCTGGGGAGACTCAGAAGCACCCCAAGATCCATGGCAACACTGGAGAGGAATCCTCAGGTTCCGGCCCCGACTCCACACAAGGACTGAGGCCCCGGCATGGACGGGAGAGGAATCCCGAGAGGCCCCCTAGCAACTCGCATGGGGACTGGCCTTTCCTGAGGCCACCAGAGGGTGTCCCTGTGGTCCCCATCATAACTCGAGAAGACCTGCCGCAACTCGAGAAAATCCAGGAGGTTCTCCCCTCCAGGCGAGATGAGGCCCATTTCCGCTGAGGCGTCTCGAGGCTGATCACACCTCACCTCTGGAACTTCGAAAGGGTCCTTCACACCCTTGGTGCAAATCAAGAAGTTCCCCGACATACCCGTCTCCACTCGAGAGGAATCACGAGGGTCCCGCCCACATCCAGAGGAGCCCCGTTTCCTCCTCGTGTCTCGAGATGAGGGATCCTTTCCCTGCTTCGTCGGGAAAGAGTTCCCGGCGTTCCGGTCGCATCTCAAGAGGAGGCCCTCTCAACAGGAACGGCGAGAGGAACTCCAGGGTCGTGCCACCATTCCAAGAGTCCCCCAGATGTCTCAGTCCATTCCAGAGGAACCTCTTTTCCCTTCACCGGCTCGTCTTTCACGCCGAGGATCGACTCACACCAAGGTGGCACCTGGCACAGCCCTGTGGGAAAGCCTCGTGTGAAAGCCTCGAGGGACAGCCTCGAGGGAAAGCCACAGATCCCTTGATCCACGTGACAGGAAGCGTGACACTACTGCTGCAGCTCGGGAGGAAAGCGCACGTGCATGCCCCCACTCGAGACGAGGCCTGACTCCCCTGGGGAGACTCAGAAGCACCCCAAGATCCATGGCAACACTGGAGAGGAATCCTCAGGTTCCGGCCCCGACTCCACACAAGGACTGAGGCCCCGGCATGGACGGGAGAGGAATCCCGAGAGGTCCCCTAGCAACTCGCATGGGGACTGGCATTTCCTGAGTCCACCAGAGCGGGTCCCTGAGGTCCCCGTCGTAACTCGAGAAGACCTGCCGCAACTCGAGAAAATCCAGGAGGTTCTCCCCTCCAGGCGAGATGAGGCCCATTTCCGCTGAGGCGTCTCGAGGCTGATCACACCTCACCTCTGGAACTTCGAAAGGGTTCCTCACACCCTTGGTGCAAATCAAGAAGTTCCCCGACCTAGCCGTCTCCACTCGAGAGGAATCACGAGGGTCCCGCCCACATCCAGAGGAGCCCCGTTTCCGCCTCGTAGCTCGAGATGAGGGATCCTTTCCCTGCTTCGTCGGGAAAGAGTTCCCGGCGTTCCCGTCGCATCTCAAGAGGAGGCCCTCTCAACAGGAACGGCGAGAGGAACTCCAGGGTCGTGCCACCATTCCAAGAGTCCCCCAGATGTCTCGGTCCATTCCAGAGGAAACTCTTCTCCCTTCACCTGCTCGACTTTCACGCCGAGGATCGACTCCCACCAAGGTGGCACGTGGCACAGCCCTGTGGGAAAGCCTCGTGGGAAAGCCTCGAGCAACAGCCTCGAGGGAAAGACACAGAACCCTTGATCCACGTGACAGGAAGCGTGACACTACTGCTGCAGCTCGGGAGGAAAGCGCACGTGCATGCCCCCACTCGAGACGAGGCCTGACTCCCCTGGGGAGACTCAGAAGCACCCCAAGATCCATGGCAACACTGGAGAGGAATCCTCAGGTTCCGGCCCTGACTCCACACAAGGACTGAGGCCCCGGCATGGACGGGAGAGGAATCCCGAGAGGTCCCCTAGCAACTCGCATGGGGACTGGCCTTTCCTGAGGCCACCAGAGCGGGTCCCTGAGGTCCCCGTCGTAACTCGAGAAGACCTGCCGCAACTCGAGAAAATCCAGGAGGTTCTCCCCTCCAGGCGAGATGAGGCCCATTTCCGCTGAGGCGTCTCGAGGCTGATCACACCTCCCCTCTGGAACTTCGAAAGGGTCCTTCACACCCTTGGTGCAAATCAAGAAGTTCCCCGACATACCCGTCTCCAGTCGAGAGGAAACACGAGGGTCCCGCCCACATCCAGAGGAGCCCCGTTTCCGCCTCGTAGCTCGAGATGAGGGATCCTTTCCCTGCTTCGTCGGGAAAGACTTCCCGGCGTTCCCGTCGCATCTCAAGAGGAGGCCCTCTCAAAAGGAACGGCGAGAGGAACTCCAGAGTCGTGCCACCATTCCAAGAGTGCCCCAGATGTCTCGGTCCATTCCAGAGGAACCTCTTCTCCCTTCACCCGCTCGTCTTTCACGCCGAGGATCGACTCACACCAAGGTGGCACGTGGCACAGCCCTGTGGGAAAGCCTCGTGGGAAAGCCTCGAGGGACAGCCTCGAGGGAAAGCCACAGATCCCTTGATCCACGTGACAGGAAGCGTGACACTACTGCTGCAGCTCGGGAGGAAAGCGCACGTGCATGCCCCCACTCGAGACGAGGCCTGACTCCCCTGGGGAGACTCAGAAGCACCCCAAGATCCATGGCAACTCTGGAGAGGAATCCTCAGGTTCGGGCCCCGAATCCACACAAGGACTGAGGCCCCGGCATGGACGGGAGAGGAATCCCGAGAGGTCCCCTAGCAACTCGCATGGGGACTGGCCTTTCCTGAGGCCACCAGAGCGGGTCCCTGAGGTCCCCGTCGTAACTCGAGAAGACCTGCCCCAACTCGAGAAAATCCAGGAGGTTCTCCCCTCCAGGCGAGATGAGGCCCATTTCCGCTGAGGCGTCTCGAGGCTGATCACACCTCCCCTCTGGAACTTTGAAAGGGTCCTTCACACCCTTGGTGTAAATCAAGAAGTTCCCCGACATACCCGTCTCCACTCGAGAGGAAACACGAGGGTCCCTCCCACATCCAGAGGAGCCCCGTTTCCGCCTCGTAGCTCGAGATGAGGGATCCTTTCCCTGCTTCGTCGGGAAAGAGTTCCCGGCGTTCCCGTCGCATCTCAAGAGGAGGCCCTCTCAACAGGAACGGCGAGAGGAACTCCAGGGTCGTGCCACCATTCCAAGAGTACCCCAGATGTCTCAGTCCATTCCAGAGGAACCTCTTTTCCCTTCACCGGCTCGTCTTTCACGCCGAGGATCGACTCACACCAAGGTGACACGTGGCACAACCCTGTGGGAAAGCCTCGTGGGAAAGCCTCGAGGGACAGCCTCGAGGGAAAGCCACAGATCCCTTGATCCACGGGACAGGAAGCGTGACACTACTGCTGCAGCTCGGGAGGAAAATGCACGTGCATGCCCCCACTCGAGACGAGGCCTGACTCCCCTGGGGAGACTCAGAAGCACCCCAAGATCCATGGCAACACTGGAGAGGAATCCTCAGGATACGGCCCCGAGTCCACCCAAAGTCTTAGGCCCCGGCATGGATGGGAGAGGAATCCCGAGAGGTCCCCTAGCAACTCGCATGGGGACTGGCCTTTCCTGAGGCCACCAGAGCGGGTCCCTGAGGTCCCCGTCGTAACTCGATAAGACCTGCCGCAACTCGAGAAAATCCAGGAGGTTCTCCCCTCGAGGCGAGATGAGGCCCATTTCCGCTGAGGCGTCTCGAGGCTGATCACACCTCACCTCTGGAACTTCGAAAGGGTCCTTCACACCCTTGGTGCAAATCAAGAAGTTCCCCGACATACCCGTCTCCACTCGAGAGGAAACACGAGGGTCCCTCCCACATCCAGAGGAGCCCCGTTTCCGCCTCGTAGCTCGAGATGAGGGATCCTTTCCCTGCTTCGTCGGGAAAGAGTTCCCGGCCTTCCCGTCGCATCTCAAGAGGAGGCCCTCTCAACAGGAACGGCGAGAGGAACTCCAGGGTCGTGCCACCATTCCAAGAGTCCCCAGATGTCTCAGTCCATACCAGAGGAACCTCTTTTGCCTACACCGGCTCGTCTTTCACGCCAAGGATCGACTCACACCAAGGTGGCACGTGGCACAGCCTTGTGGGAAAGCCTAGTGGGAAAGCCTCGAGGGACAGCCTCGAGGGAAAGCCACAGATCCCTTGATCCACGTGACAGGAAGCGTGACACTACTGCTGCAGCTCGCGAGGAAAGCGCACGTGCATGCCCCCACACGAGACGAGGCCTGACTCCCATGGGGAGACTCAGAAGCACCCCAAGATCCATGGCAACACTGGAGAGGAATCCTCAAGTTCCGACCCCGACTCCACACAAGGTCTTAGGCCCCGGCATGGACGGGAGAGGTATCCCGAGATGGCCCCTAGCAAATCACATGGGGACTGGCCTTTCCTGAGGCCACAAGAGCGGGTCCCTGAGGTCCCCGTCGTAACTCGAGAAGACCTGCCGCAACTCGAGAAAATCCAGGAGGTTCTCCCCTCGAGGCGAGATGAGGCCCATTTCCGCTGAGGCGTCTCGAGGCTGATCACACCTCACCTCTGGAACTTCGAAAGGGTCCTTCACACCCTTGGTGCAATTCAAGAAGTTCCCCGACATTCCCGTCTCCACTCGAGAGGAATCACGAGGGTCCCGCCCACATCCAGAGGAGCCCCGATTCCGCCTCGTAGCTCGAGATGAGGGATCCTTTCCCTGCTTCGTCGGGAAAGAGTTCCCGGCGTTCCCGTCGCATCTCAAGAGGAGGCCCTCTCAACAGGAACGGCGAGAGGAACTGCAGTGTCGTGCCACCATTCCAAGAGTCCCCAGATGTCTCAGTCCGTACCAGAGGAACCTCTTTTGCCTACACCGGCTCGTCTTTCACGCCGAGGATCGACTCACACCAAGGTGGCACGTGGCACAGCCCTGTGGGAAAGCCTCCTGGGAAAGCCTCGAGGGACAGCCTCGAGGGAAATCCACAGATCCCTTGATCCACGTGACAGGAAGCGTGACACTACTGCTGCAGCTCGGGAGGAAAGCGCACGTGCATGCCCCCACTCGAGACGAGGCCTGACTCCCCTGGGGAGACTCAGAAGCACCCCAAGATCCATGGCAACACTGGAGAGGAATCCTCAGGTTCCGGCCCCGACTCCACACAAGGACTGAGGCCCCGGCATGGACGGGAGAGGAATCCCGAGAGGGCCCCTAGCAACTCGCATGGGGACTGGCCTTTCCTGAGGCCAGCAGAGCGGGTCCCTGAGGTCCCCGTCGTAACTCGAGAAGACCTGCCGCAACTCGTGAAAATCCAGGAGGTTCTCCCCTCCAGGCGCGATGAGGCCCATTTCCGCTGAGGCGTCTCGAGGCTGATCACACCTCACCTCTGGAACTTCGAAAGGGTTCCTCACACCCTTGGTGCAAATCAAGAAGTTCCCCGACCTAGCCGTCTCCACTCGAGAGGAATCACGAGGGTCCCGCCCACATCCAGAGGAGCCCCGTTTCCGCCTCGTAGCTCGAGATGAGGGATCCTTTCCCTGCTTCGTCGGGAAAGAGTTCCCGGCGTTCCCGTCGCATCTCAAGAGGAGGCCCTCTCAACAGGAACGGCGAGAGGAACTCCAGGGTCGTGCCACCATTCCAAGAGTCCCCCAGATGTCTCGGTCCATTCCAGAGGAAACTCTTCTCCCTTCACCTGCTCGACTTTCACGCCGAGGATCGACTCACACCAAGGTGGCACGTGGCACAGCCCTGTGGGAAAGCCTCGTGGGAAAGCCTCGAGCAACAGCCTCGAGGGAAAGACACAGAACCCTTGATCCACGTGACAGGAAGCGTGACACTACTGCTGCAGCTCGGGAGGAAAGCGCACGTGCATGCCCCCACTCGAGACGAGGCCTGACTCCCCTGGGGAGACTCAGAAGCACCCCAAGATCCATGGCAACACTGGAGAGGAATCCTCAGGTTCCGGCCCTGACTCCACACAAGGACTGAGGCCCCGGCATGGACGGGAGAGGAATCCCGAGAGGTCCCCTAGCAACTCGCATGGGGACTGGCCTTTCCTGAGGCCACCAGAGCGGGTCCCTGAGGTCCCCGTCGTAACTCGAGAAGACCTGCCGCAACTCGAGAAAATCCAGGAGGTTCTCCCCTCCAGGCGAGATGAGGCCCATTTCCGCTGAGGCGTCTCGAGGCTGATCACACCTCCCCTCTGGAACTTCGAAAGGGTCCTTCACACCCTTGGTGCAAATCAAGAAGTTCCCCGACATACCCGTCTCCAGTCGAGAGGAAACACGAGGGTCCCGCCCACATCCAGAGGAGCCCCGTTTCCGCCTCGTAGCTCGAGATGAGGGATCCTTTCCCTGCTTCGTCGGGAAAGACTTCCCGGCGTTCCCGTCGCATCTCAAGAGGAGGCCCTCTCAAAAGGAACGGCGAGAGGAACTCCAGAGTCGTGCCACCATTCCAAGAGTGCCCCAGATGTCTCGGTCCATTCCAGAGGAACCTCTTCTCCCTTCACCCGCTCGTCTTTCACGCCGAGGATCGACTCACACCAAGGTGGCACGTGGCACAGCCCTGTGGGAAAGCCTCGTGGGAAAGCCTCGAGGGACAGCCTCGAGGGAAAGCCACAGATCCCTTGATCCACGTGACAGGAAGCGTGACACTACTGCTGCAGCTCGGGAGGAAAGCGCACGTGCATGCCCCCACTCGAGACGAGGCCTGACTCCCCTGGGGAGACTCAGAAGCACCCCAAGATCCATGGCAACTCTGGAGAGGAATCCTCAGGTTCGGGCCCCGAATCCACACAAGGACTGAGGCCCCGGCATGGACGGGAGAGGAATCCCGAGAGGTCCCCTAGCAACTCGCATGGGGACTGGCCTTTCCTGAGGCCACCAGAGCGGGTCCCTGAGGTCCCCGTCGTAACTCGAGAAGACCTGCCCCAACTCGAGAAAATCCAGGAGGTTCTCCCCTCCAGGCGAGATGAGGCCCATTTCCGCTGAGGCGTCTCGAGGCTGATCACACCTCACCTCTGGAACTTCGAAAGGGTCCTTCACACCCTTGGTGCAAATCAAGAAGTTCCCCGACATACCCGTCTCCACTCGAGAGGAATCACGAGGGTCCCGCCCACATCCAGAGGAGCCCCGTTTCCGCCTCGTGTCTCGAGATGAGGGATCCTTTCCCTGCTTCGTCGGGAAAGAGTTCCCGGCGTTCCGGTCGCATCTCAAGAGGAGGCCCTCTCAACAGGAACGGCGAGAGGAACTCCAGGGTCGTGCCACCATTCCAAGAGTCCCCCAGATGTCTCAGTCCATTCCAGAGGAACCTCTTTTCCCTTCACCGGCTCGTCTTTCACGCCGAGGATCGACTCACACCAAGGTGGCACGTGGCACAGCCCTGTGGGAAAGCCTCGTGGGAAAGCCTCGAGGGACAGCCTCGAGGGAAAGCCACAGATCCCTTGATCCACGTGACAGGAAGCGTGACACTACTGCTGCAGCTCGGGAGGAAAGCGCACGTGCATGCCCCCACTCGAGACGAGGCCTGACTCCCCTGGGGAGACTCAGAAGCACCCCAAGATCCATGGCAACACTGGAGAGGAATCCTCAGGTTCCGGCCCCGACTCCACACAAGGACTGAGGCCCCGGCATGGACGGGAGAGGAATCCCGAGAGGTCCCCTAGCAACTCGCATGGGGACTGGCCTTTCCTGAGGCCACCAGAGCGGGTCCCTGAGGTCCCCGTCGTAACTCGAGAAGACCTGCCGAAACTCGAGAAAATCCAGGAGGTTCTCCCCTCCAGGCGAGATGAGGCCCATTTCCGCTGAGGCGTCTCGAGGCTGATCACACCTCCCCTCTGGAACTTTGAAAGGGTCCTTCACACCCTTGGTGCAAATCAAGAAGTTCCCCGACATACCCGTCTCCACTCGAGAGGAAACACGAGGGTCCCTCCCACATCCAGAGGAGCCCCGTTTCCGCCTCGTAGCTCGAGATGAGGGATCCTTTCCCTGCTTCGTCGGGAAAGAGTTCCCGGCGTTCCCGTCGCATCTCAAGAGGAGGCCCTCTCAACAGGAACGGCGAGAGGAACTCCAGGGTTGTGCCACCATTCCAAGAGTACCCCAGATGTCTCAGTCCATTCCAGAGGAACCTCTTTTCCCTTCACCGGCTCGTCTTTCACGCCGAGGATCGACTCACACCAAGGTGACACGTGGCACAACCCTGTGGGAAAGCCTCGTGGGAAAGCCTCGAGGGACAGCCTCGAGGGAAAGCCACAGATCCCTTGATCCACGGGACAGGAAGCGTGACACTACTGCTGCAGCTCGGGAGGAAAATGCACGTGCATGCCCCCACTCGAGACGAGGCCTGACTCCCCTGGGGAGACTCAGAAGCACCCCAAGATCCATGGCAACACTGGAGAGGAATCCTCAGGATACGGCTCCGAGTCCACCCAAAGTCTTAGGCCCCGGCATGGATGGGAGAGGAATCCCGAGAGGTCCCCTAGCAACTCGCATGGGGACTGGCCTTTCCTGAGGCCACCAGAGCGGGTCCCTGAGGTCCCCGTCGTAACTCGATAAGACCTGCCGCAACTCGAGAAAATCCAGGAGGTTCTCCCCTCGAGGCGAGATGAGGCCCATTTCCGCTGAGGCGTCTCGAGGCTGATCACACCTCACCTCTGGAACTTCGAAAGGGTCCTTCACACCCTTGGTGCAAATCAAGAAGTTCCCCGACATACCCGTCTCCACTCGAGAGGAAACACGAGGGTCCCGTCCACATCCAGAGGAGCCCCGTTTCCGCCTCGTAGCTCGAGATGAGGGATCCTTTCCCTGCTTCGTCGGGAAAGAGTTCCCGGCGTTCCCGTCGCATCTCAAGAGGAGGCCCTCTCAACAGGAACGGCGAGAGGAACTCCAGGGTCGTGCCACCATTCCAAGAGTGCCCCAGATGTCTCGGTCCATTCCAGAGGAACGTCTTTTCCCTTCACCGGCTCGTCTTTCACGCCGAGGATCGACTCACACCAAGGTGGCACGTGGCACAGCCCTGTGGGAAAGCCTCGTGGGAAAGCCTCGAGGGACAGCCTCGAGGGAAAGCCACAGATCCCTTGATCCACGTGACAGGAAGCGTGACACTACTGCTGCAGCTCGGGAGGAAAGCGCACGTGCATGCCCCCACTCGAGACGAGGCCTGACTCCCCTGGGGAGACTCAGAAGCACCCCAAGATCCATGGCAACACTGGAGAGGAATCCTCAGGTTCCGGCCCCGACTCCACACAAGGACTGAGGCCCCGGCATGGACGGGAGAGGAATCCCGAGAGGCCCCCTAGCAACTCGCATGGGGACTGGCCTTTCCTGAGGCCACCAGAGGGTGTCCCTGTGGTCCCCATCATAACTCGAGAAGACCTGCCGCAACTCGAGAAAATCCAGGAGGTTCTCCCCTCCAGGCGAGATGAGGCCCATTTCCGCTGAGGCGTCTCGAGGCTGATCACACCTCACCTCTGGAACTTCGAAAGGGTCCTTCACACCCTTGGTGCAAATCAAGAAGTTCCCCGACATACCCGTCTCCACTCGAGAGGAATCACGAGGGTCCCGCCCACATCCAGAGGAGCCCCGTTTCCGCCTCGTGTCTCGAGATGAGGGATCCTTTCCTTGCTTCGTCGGGAAAGAGTTCCCGGCGTTCCGGTCGCATCTCAAGAGGAGGCCCTCTCAACAGGAACGGCGAGAGGAACTCCAGGGTCGTGCCACCATTCCAAGAGTCCCCCAGATGTCTCAGTCCATTCCAGAGGAACCTCTTTTCCCTTCACCGGCTCGTCTTTCACGCCGAGGATCGACTCACACCAAGGTGGCACCTGGCACAGCCCTGTGGGAAAGCCTCGTGTGAAAGCCTCGAGGGACAGCCTCGAGGGAAAGCCACAGATCCCTTGATCCACGTGACAGGAAGCGTGACACTACTGCTGCAGCTCGGGAGGAAAGCGCACGTGCATGCCCCCACTCGAGACGAGGCCTGACTCCCCTGGGGAGACTCAGAAGCACCCCAAGATCCATGGCAACACTGGAGAGGAATCCTCAGGTTCCGGCCCTGACTCCACACAAGGACTGAGGCCCCGGCATGGACGGGAGAGGAATCCCGAGAGGTCCCCTAGCAACTCGCATGGGGACTGGCCTTTCCTAAGGCCACCAGAGCGGGTCCCTGAGGTCCCCGTCGTAACTCGAGAAGACCTGCCGCAACTCGAGAAAATCCAGGAGGTTCTCCCCTCCAGGCGAGATGAGGCCCATTTCCGCTGAGGCGTCTCGAGGCTGATCACACCTCCCCTCTGGAACTTCGAAAGGGTCCTTCACACCCTTGGTGCAAATCAAGAAGTTCCCCGACATACCCGTCTCCAGTCGAGAGGAAACACGAGGGTCCCGCCCACATCCAGAGGAGCCCCGTTTCCGCCTCGTAGCTCGAGATGAGGGATCCTTTCCCTGCTTCGTCGGGAAAGACTTCCCGGCGTTCCCGTCGCATCTCAAGAGGAGGCTCTCTCAAAAGGAATGGCGAGAGGAACTCCAGAGTCGTGCCACCATTCCAAGAGTGCCCCAGATGTCTCGGTCCATTCCAGAGGAACCTCTTCTCCCTTCACCCGCTCGTCTTTCACGCCGAGGATCGACTCACACCAAGGTGGCACGTGGCACAGCCCTGTGGGAAAGCCTCGTGGGAAAGCCTCGAGGGACAGCCTCGAGGGAAAGCCACAGATCCCTTGATCCACGTGACAGGAAGCGTGACACTACTGCTGCAGCTCGGGAGGAAAGCGCACGTGCATGCCCCCACTCGAGACGAGGCCTGACTCCCCTGGGGAGACTCAGAAGCACCCCAAGATCCATGGCAACTCTGGAGAGGAATCCTCAGGTTCGGGCCCCGAATCCACACAAGGACTGAGGCCCCGGCATGGACGGGAGAGGAATCCCGAGAGGTCCCCTAGCAACTCGCATGGGGACTGGCCTTTCCTGAGGCCACCAGAGCGGGTCCCTGAGGTCCCCGTCGTAACTCGAGAAGACCTGCCGCAACTCGAGAAAATCCAGGAGGTTCTCCCCTCCAGGCGAGATGAGGCCCATTTCCGCTGAGGCGTCTCGAGGCTGATCACACCTCCCCTCTGGAACTTCGAAAGGGTCCTTCACACCCTTGGTGCAAATCAAGAAGTTCCCCGACATACCCGTCTCCAGTCGAGAGGAAACACGAGGGTCCCGCCCACATCCAGAGGAGCCCCGTTTCCGCCTCGTAGCTCGAGATGAGGGATCCTTTCCCTGCTTCGTCGGGAAAGACTTCCCGGCGTTCCCGTCGCATCTCAAGAGGAGGCCCTCTCAAAAGGAACGGCGAGAGGAACTCCAGAGTCGTGCCACCATTCCAAGAGTGCCCCAGATGTCTCGGTCCATTCCAGAGGAACCTCTTCTCCCTTCACCCGCTCGTCTTTCACGCCGAGGATCGACTCACACCAAGGTGGCACGTGGCACAGCCCTGTGGGAAAGCCTCGTGGGAAAGCCTCGAGGGACAGCCTCGAGGGAAAGCCACAGATCCCTTGATCCACGTGACAGGAAGCGTGACACTACTGCTGCAGCTCGGGAGGAAAGCGCACGTGCATGCCCCCACTCGAGACGAGGCCTGACTCCCCTGGGGAGACTCAGAAGCACCCCAAGATCCATGGCAACTCTGGAGAGGAATCCTCAGGTTCGGGCCCCGAATCCACACAAGGACTGAGGCCCCGGCATGGACGGGAGAGGAATCCCGAGAGGTCCCCTAGCAACTCGCATGGGGACTGGCCTTTCCTGAGGCCACCAGAGCGGGTCCCTGAGGTCCCCGTCGTAACTCGAGAAGACCTGCCCCAACTCGAGAAAATACAGGAGGTTCTCCCCTCCAGGCGAGATGAGGCCCATTTCCGCTGAGGCGTCTCGAGGCTGATCACACCTCCCCTCTGGAACTTTGAAAGGGTCCTTCACACCCTTGGTGCAAATCAAGAAGTTCCCCGACATACCCGTCTCCACTCGAGAGGAAACACGAGGGTCCCTCCCACATCCAGAGGAGCCCCGTTTCCGCCTCGTAGCTCGAGATGAGGGATCCTTTCCCTGCTTCGTCGGGAAAGAGTTCCCGGCGTTCCCATCGCATCTCAAGAGGAGGCCCTCTCAACAGGAACGGCGAGAGGAACTCCAGGGTCGTGCCACCATTCCAAGAGTACCCCAGATGTCTCAGTCCATTCCAGAGGAACCTCTTTTCCCTTCACCGGCTCGTCTTTCACGCCGAGGATCGACTCACACCAAGGTGACACGTGGCACAGCCTTGTGGGAAAGCCTCGTGGGAAAGCCTCGAGGGACAGCCTCGAGGGAAAGCCACAGATCCCTTGATCCACGTGACAGGAAGCGTGACACTACTGCTGCAGCTCGCGAGGAAAGCGCACGTGCATGCCCCCACACGAGACGAGGCCTGACTCCCATGGGGAGACTCAGAAGCACCCCAAGATCCATGGCAACACTGGAGAGGAATCCTCAAGTTCCGACCCCGACTCCACACAAGGTCTTAGGCCCCGGCATGGACGGGAGAGGTATCCCGAGATGGCCCCTAGCAAATCACATGGGGACTGGCCTTTCCTGAGGCCACAAGAGCGGGTCCCTGAGGTCCCCGTCGTAACTCGAGAAGACCTGCCGCAACTCGAGAAAATCCAGGAGGTTCTCCCCTCCAGGCGAGATGAGGCCCATTTCCGCTGAGGCGTCTCGAGGCTGATCACACCTCACCTCTGGAACTTCGAAAGGGTTCCTCACACCCTTGGTGCAAATCAAGAAGTTCCCCGACCTAGCCGTCTCCACTCGAGAGGAATCACGAGGGTCCCGCCCACATCCAGAGGAGCCCCGTTTCCGCCTCGTTGCTCGAGATGAGGGATCCTTTCCCTGCTTCGTCGGGAAAGAGTTCCCGGCGTTCCCGTCGCATCTCAAGAGGAGGCCCTCTCAACAGGAACGGCGAGAGGAACTCCAGGGTCGTGCCACCATTCCAAGAGTCCCCCAGATGTCTCGGTCCATTCCAGAGGAAACTCTTCTCCCTTCACCTGCTCGACTTTCACGCCGAGGATCGACTCCCACCAAGGTGGCACGTGGCACAGCCCTGTGGGAAAGCCTCGTGGGAAAGCCTCGAGCAACAGCCTCGAGGGAAAGACACAGAACCCTTGATCCACGTGACAGGAAGCGTGACACTACTGCTGCAGCTCGGGAGGAAAGCGCACGTGCATGCCCCCACTCGAGACGAGGCCTGACTCCCCTGGGGAGACTCAGAAGCACCCCAAGATCCATGGCAACACTGGAGAGGAATCCTCAGGTTCCGGCCCTGACTCCACACAAGGACTGAGGCCCCGGCATGGACGGGAGAGGAATCCCGAGAGGTCCCCTAGCAACTCGCATGGGGACTGGCCTTTCCTGAGGCCACCAGAGCGGGTCCCTGAGGTCCCCGTCGTAACTCGAGAAGACCTGCCGCAACTCGAGAAAATCCAGGAGGTTCTCCCCTCCAGGCGAGATGAGGCCCATTTCCGCTGAGGCGTCTCGAGGCTGATCACACCTCCCCTCTGGAACTTCGAAAGGGTCCTTCACACCCTTGGTGCAAATCAAGAAGTTCCCCGACATACCCGTCTCCAGTCGAGAGGAAACACGAGGGTCCCGCCCACATCCAGAGGAGCCCCGTTTCCGCCTCGTAGCTCGAGATGAGGGATCCTTTCCCTGCTTCGTCGGGAAAGACTTCCCGGCGTTCCCGTCGCATCTCAAGAGGAGGCCCTCTCAAAAGGAACGGCGAGAGGAACTCCAGAGTCGTGCCACCATTCCAAGAGTGCCCCAGATGTCTCGGTCCATTCCAGAGGAACCTCTTCTCCCTTCACCTGCTCGACTTTCACGCCGAGGATCGACTCACACCAAGGTGGCACGTGGCACAGCCCTGTGGGAAAGCCTCGTGGGAAAGCCTCGAGGGACAGCCTCGAGGGAAAGCCACAGATCCCTTGATCCACGTGACAGGAAGCGTGACACTACTGCTGCAGCTCGGGAGGAAAGCGCACGTGCATGCCCCCACTCGAGACGAGGCCTGACTCCCCTGGGGAGACTCAGAAGCACCCCAAGATCCATGGCAACACTGGAGAGGAATCCTCAGGTTCGGGCCCCGAATCCACACAAGGACTGAGGCCCCGGCATGGACGGGAGAGGAATCCCGAGAGGTCCCCTAGCAACTCGCATGGGGACTGGCCTTTCCTGAGGCCACCAGAGCGGGTCCCTGAGGTCCCCGTCGTAACTCGAGAAGACCTGCCGCAACTCGAGAAAATCCAGGAGGTTCTCCCCTCCAGGCGAGATGAGGCCCATTTCCGCTGAGGCGTCTCGAGGCTGATCACACCTCCCCTCTGGAACTTCGAAAGGGTCCTTCACACCCTTGGTGCAAATCAAGAAGTTCCCCGACATACCCGTCTCCAGTCGAGAGGAAACACGAGGGTCCCGCCCACATCCAGAGGAGCCCCGTTTCCGCCTCGTAGCTCGAGATGAGGGATCCTTTCCCTGCTTCGTCGGGAAAGACTTCCCGGCGTTCCCGTCGCATCTCAAGAGGAGGCCCTCTCAAAAGGAACGGCGAGAGGAACTCCAGAGTCGTGCCACCATTCCAAGAGTGCCCCAGATGTCTCGGTCCATTCCAGAGGAACCTCTTCTCCCTTCACCCGCTCGTCTTTCACGCCGAGGATCGACTCACACCAAGGTGGCACGTGGCACAGCCCTGTGGGAAAGCCTCGTGGGAAAGCCTCGAGGGACAGCCTCGAGGGAAAGCCACAGATCCCTTGATCCACGTGACAGGAAGCGTGACACTACTGCTGCAGCTCGGGAGGAAAGCGCACGTGCATGCCCCCACTCGAGACGAGGCCTGACTCCCCTGGGGAGACTCAGAAGCACCCCAAGATCCATGGCAACTCTGGAGAGGAATCCTCAGGTTCGGGCCCCGAATCCACACAAGGACTGAGGCCCCGGCATGGACGGGAGAGGAATCCCGAGAGGTCCCCTAGCAACTCGCATGGGGACTGGCCTTTCCTGAGGCCACCAGAGCGGGTCCCTGAGGTCCCCGTCGTAACTCGAGAAGACCTGCCCCAACTCGAGAAAATACAGGAGGTTCTCCCCTCCAGGCGAGATGAGGCCCATTTCCGCTGAGGCGTCTCGAGGCTGATCACACCTCCCCTCTGGAACTTTGAAAGGGTCCTTCACACCCTTGGTGCAAATCAAGAAGTTCCCCGACATACCCGTCTCCACTCGAGAGGAAACACGAGGGTCCCTCCCAAATCCAGAGGAGCCCCGTTTCCGCCTCGTAGCTCGAGATGAGGGATCCTTTCCCTGCTTCGTCGGGAAAGAGTTCCCGGCGTTCCCATCGCATCTCAAGAGGAGGCCCTCTCAACAGGAACGGCGAGAGGAACTCCAGGGTCGTGCCACCATTCCAAGAGTACCCCAGATGTCTCAGTCCATTCCAGAGGAACCTCTTTTCCCTTCACCGGCTCGTCTTTCACGCCGAGGATCGACTCACACCAAGGTGACACGTGGCACAGCCTTGTGGGAAAGCCTCGTGGGAAAGCCTCGAGGGACAGCCTCGAGGGAAAGCCACAGATCCCTTGATCCACGTGACAGGAAGCGTGACACTACTGCTGCAGCTCGCGAGGAAAGCGCACGTGCATGCCCCCACACGAGACGAGGCCTGACTCCCATGGGGAGACTCAGAAGCACCCCAAGATCCATGGCAACACTGGAGAGGAATCCTCAAGTTCCGACCCCGACTCCACACAAGGTCTTAGGCCCCGGCATGGACGGGAGAGGTATCCCGAGATGGCCCCTAGCAAATCACATGGGGACTGGCCTTTCCTGAGGCCACAAGAGCGGGTCCCTGAGGTCCCCGTCGTAACTCGAGAAGACCTGCCGCAACTCGAGAAAATCCAGGAGGTTCTCCCCTCCAGGCGAGATGAGGCCCATTTCCGCTGAGGCGTCTCGAGGCTGATCACACCTCACCTCTGGAACTTCGAAAGGGTCCTTCACACCCTTGGTGCAATTCAAGAAGTTCCCCGACATACCCGTCTCCACTCGAGAGGAATCACGAGGGTCCCGCCCACATCCAGAGGAGCCCCGATTCCGCCTCGTAGCTCGAGATGAGGGATCCTTTCCCTGCTTCGTCGGGAAAGAGTTCCCGGCGTTCCCGTCGCATCTCAAGAGGAGGCCCTCTCAACAGGAACGGCGAGAGGAACTGCAGTGTCGTGCCACCATTCCAAGAGTCCCCAGATGTCTCAGTCCGTACCAGAGGAACCTCTTTTGCCTACACCGGCTCGTCTTTCACGCCGAGGATCGACTCACACCAAGGTGGCACGTGGCACAGCCCTGTGGGAAAGCCTCCTGGGAAAGCCTCGAGGGACAGCCTCGAGGGAAATCCACAGATCCCTTGATCCACGTGACAGGAAGCGTGACACTACTGCTGCAGCTCGGGAGGAAAGCGCACGTGCATGCCCCCACTCGAGACGAGGCCTGACTCCCCTGGGGAGACTCAGAAGCACCCCAAGATCCATGGCAACACTGGAGAGGAATCCTCAGGTTCCGGCCCCGACTCCACACAAGGACTGAGGCCCCGGCATGGACGGGAGAGGAATCCCGAGAGGGCCCCTAGCAACTCGCATGGGGACTGGCCTTTCCTGAGGCCAGCAGAGCGGGTCCCTGAGGTCCCCGTCGTAACTCGAGAAGACCTGCCGCAACACGAGAAAATCCAGGAGGTTCTCCCCTCCAGGCGCGATGAGGCCCATTTCCGCTGAGGCGTCTCGAGGCTGATCACACCTCACCTCTGGAACTTCGAAAGGGTTCCTCACACCCTTGGTGCAAATCAAGAAGTTCCCCGACCTAGCCGTCTCCACTCGAGAGGAATCACGAGGGTCCCGCCCACATCCAGAGGAGCCCCGTTTCCGCCTCGTAGCTCGAGATGAGGGATCCTTTCCCTGCTTCGTCGGGAAAGAGTTCCCGGCGTTCCCGTCGCATCTCAAGAGGAGGCCCTCTCAACAGGAACGGCGAGAGGAACTCCAGGGTCGTGCCACCATTCCAAGAGTCCCCCAGATGTCTCGGTCCATTCCAGAGGAAACTCTTCTCCCTTCACCTGCTCGACTTTCACGCCGAGGATCGACTCACACCAAGGTGGCACGTGGCACAGCCCTGTGGGAAAGCCTCGTGGGAAAGCCTCGAGGGACAGCCTCGAGGGAAAGCCACAGATCCCTTGATCCACGTGACAGGAAGCGTGACACTACTGCTGCAGCTCGGGAGGAAAGCGCACGTGCATGCCCCCACTCGAGACGAGGCCTGACTCCCCTGGGGAGACTCAGAAGCACCCCAAGATCCATGGCAACACTGGAGAGGAATCCTCAGGTTCGGGCCCCGAATCCACACAAGGACTGAGGCCCCGGCATGGACGGGAGAGGAATCCCGAGAGGTCCCCTAGCAACTCGCATGGGGACTGGCCTTTCCTGAGGCCACCAGAGCGGGTCCCTGAGGTCCCCGTCGTAACTCGAGAAGACCTGCCGCAACTCGAGAAAATACAGGAGGTTCTCCCCTCCAGGCGAGATGAGGCCCATTTCCGCTGAGGCGTCTCGAGGCTGATCACACCTCCCCTCTGGAACTTCGAAAGGGTCCTTCACACCCTTGGTGCAAATCAAGAAGTTCCCCGACATACCCGTCTCCAGTCGAGAGGAAACACGAGGGTCCCGCCCACATCCAGAGGAGCCCCGTTTCCGCCTCGTAGCTCGAGATGAGGGATCCTTTCCCTGCTTCGTCGGGAAAGACTTCCCGGCGTTCCCGTCGCATCTCAAGAGGAGGCCCTCTCAAAAGGAACGGCGAGAGGAACTCCAGAGTCGTGCCACCATTCCAAGAGTGCCCCAGATGTCTCGGTCCATTCCAGAGGAACCTCTTCTCCCTTCACCCGCTCGTCTTTCACGCCGAGGATCGACTCACACCAAGGTGGCACGTGGCACAGCCCTGTGGGAAAGCCTCGTGGGAAAGCCTCGAGGGACAGCCTCGAGGGAAAGCCACAGATCCCTTGATCCACGTGACAGGAAGCGTGACACTACTGCTGCAGCTCGGGAGGAAAGCGCACGTGCATGCCCCCACTCGAGACGAGGCCTGACTCCCCTGGGGAGACTCAGAAGCACCCCAAGATCCATGGCAACTCTGGAGAGGAATCCTCAGGTTCGGGCCCCGAATCCACACAAGGACTGAGGCCCCGGCATGGACGGGAGAGGAATCCCGAGAGGTCCCCTAGCAACTCGCATGGGGACTGGCCTTTCCTGAGGCCACCAGAGCGGGTCCCTGAGGTCCCCGTCGTAACTCGAGAAGACCTGCCCCAACTCGAGAAAATACAGGAGGTTCTCCCCTCCAGGCGAGATGAGGCCCATTTCCGCTGAGGCGTCTCGAGGCTGATCACACCTCCCCTCTGGAACTTTGAAAGGGTCCTTCACACCCTTGGTGCAAATCAAGAAGTTCCCCGACATACCCGTCTCCACTCGAGAGGAAACACGAGGGTCCCTCCCACATCCAGAGGAGCCCCGTTTCCGCCTCGTAGCTCGAGATGAGGGATCCTTTCCCTGCTTCGTCGGGAAAGAGTTCCCGGCGTTCCCATCGCATCTCAAGAGGAGGCCCTCTCAACAGGAACGGCGAGAGGAACTCCAGGGTCGTGCCACCATTCCAAGAGTACCCCAGATGTCTCAGTCCATTCCAGAGGAACCTCTTTTCCCTTCACCGGCTCGTCTTTCACGCCGAGGATCGACTCACACCAAGGTGACACGTGGCACAGCCTTGTGGGAAAGCCTCGTGGGAAAGCCTCGAGGGACAGCCTCGAGGGAAAGCCACAGATCCCTTGATCCACGTGACAGGAAGCGTGACACTACTGCTGCAGCTCGCGAGGAAAGCGCACGTGCATGCCCCCACACGAGACGAGGCCTGACTCCCATGGGGAGACTCAGAAGCACCCCAAGATCCATGGCAACACTGGAGAGGAATCCTCAAGTTCCGACCCCGACTCCACACAAGGTCTTAGGCCCCGGCATGGACGGGAGAGGTATCCCGAGATGGCCCCTAGCAAATCACATGGGGACTGGCCTTTCCTGAGGCCACAAGAGCGGGTCCCTGAGGTCCCCGTCGTAACTCGAGAAGACCTGCCGCAACTCGAGAAAATCCAGGAGGTTCTCCCCTCCAGGCGAGATGAGGCCCATTTCCGCTGAGGCGTCTCGAGGCTGATCACACCTCACCTCTGGAACTTCGAAAGGGTCCTTCACACCCTTGGTGCAATTCAAGAAGTTCCCCGACATACCCGTCTCCACTCGAGAGGAATCACGAGGGTCCCGCCCACATCCAGAGGAGCCCCGATTCCGCCTCGTAGCTCGAGATGAGGGATCCTTTCCCTGCTTCGTCGGGAAAGAGTTCCCGGCGTTCCCGTCGCATCTCAAGAGGAGGCCCTCTCAACAGGAACGGCGAGAGGAACTGCAGTGTCGTGCCACCATTCCAAGAGTCCCCAGATGTCTCAGTCCGTACCAGAGGAACCTCTTTTGCCTACACCGGCTCGTCTTTCACGCCGAGGATCGACTCACACCAAGGTGGCACGTGGCACAGCCCTGTGGGAAAGCCTCCTGGGAAAGCCTCGAGGGACAGCCTCGAGGGAAATCCACAGATCCCTTGATCCACGTGACAGGAAGCGTGACACTACTGCTGCAGCTCGGGAGGAAAGCGCACGTGCATGCCCCCACTCGAGACGAGGCCTGACTCCCCTGGGGAGACTCAGAAGCACCCCAAGATCCATGGCAACACTGGAGAGGAATCCTCAGGTTCCGGCCCCGACTCCACACAAGGACTGAGGCCCCGGCATGGACGGGAGAGGAATCCCGAGAGGGCCCCTAGCAACTCGCATGGGGACTGGCCTTTCCTGAGGCCAGCAGAGCGGGTCCCTGAGGTCCCCGTCGTAACTCGAGAAGACCTGCCGCAACTCGAGAAAATCCAGGAGGTTCTCCCCTCCAGGCGCGATGAGGCCCATTTCCGCTGAGGCGTCTCGAGGCTGATCACACCTCACCTCTGGAACTTCGAAAGGGTTCCTCACACCCTTGGTGCAAATCAAGAAGTTCCCCGACCTAGCCGTCTCCACTCGAGAGGAATCACGAGGGTCCCGCCCACATCCAGAGGAGCCCCGTTTCCGCCTCGTAGCTCGAGATGAGGGATCCTTTCCCTGCTTCGTCGGGAAAGAGTTCCCGGCGTTCCCGTCGCATCTCAAGAGGAGGCCCTCTCAACAGGAACGGCGAGAGGAACTCCAGGGTCGTGCCACCATTCCAAGAGTCCCCCAGATGTCTCGGTCCATTCCAGAGGAAACTCTTCTCCCTTCACCTGCTCGACTTTCACGCCGAGGATCGACTCACACCAAGGTGGCACGTGGCACAGCCCTGTGGGAAAGCCTCGTGGGAAAGCCTCGAGCAACAGCCTCGAGGGAAAGACACAGAACCCTTGATCCACGTGACAGGAAGCGTGACACTACTGCTGCAGCTCGGGAGGAAAGCGCACGTGCATGCCCCCACTCGAGACGAGGCCTGACTCCCCTGGGGAGACTCAGAAGCACCCCAAGATCCATGGCAACACTGGAGAGGAATCCTCAGGTTCCGGCCCTGACTCCACACAAGGACTGAGGCCCCGGCATGGACGGGAGAGGAATCCCGAGAGGTCCCCTAGCAACTCGCATGGGGACTGGCCTTTCCTGAGGCCACCAGAGCGGGTCCCTGAGGTCCCCGTCGTAACTCGAGAAGACCTGCCGCAACTCGAGAAAATCCAGGAGGTTCTCCCCTCCAGGCGAGATGAGGCCCATTTCCGCTGAGGCGTCTCGAGGCTGATCACACCTCCCCTCTGGAACTTCGAAAGGGTCCTTCACACCCTTGGTGCAAATCAAGAAGTTCCCCGACATACCCGTCTCCAGTCGAGAGGAAACACGAGGGTCCCGCCCACATCCAGAGGAGCCCCGTTTCCGCCTCGTAGCTCGAGATGAGGGATCCTTTCCCTGCTTCGTCGGGAAAGACTTCCCGGCGTTCCCGTCGCATCTCAAGAGGAGGCCCTCTCAAAAGGAACGGCGAGAGGAACTCCAGAGTCGTGCCACCATTCCAAGAGTGCCCCAGATGTCTCGGTCCATTCCAGAGGAACCTCTTCTCCCTTCACCCGCTCGTCTTTCACGCCGAGGATCGACTCACACCAAGGTGGCACGTGGCACAGCCCTGTGGGAAAGCCTCGTGGGAAAGCCTCGAGGGACAGCCTCGAGGGAAAGCCACAGATCCCTTGATCCACGTGACAGGAAGCGTGACACTACTGCTGCAGCTCGGGAGGAAAGCGCACGTGCATGCCCCCACTCGAGACGAGGCCTGACTCCCCTGGGGAGACTCAGAAGCACCCCAAGATCCATGGCAACACTGGAGAGGAATCCTCAGGTTCCGGCCCTGACTCCACACAAGGACTGAGGCCCCGGCATGGACGGGAGAGGAATCCCGAGAGGTCCCCTAGCAACTCGCATGGGGACTGGCCTTTCCTGAGGCCACCAGAGCGGGTCCCTGAGGTCCCCGTCGTAACTCGAGAAGACCTGCCGCAACTCGAGAAAATCCAGGAGGTTCTCCCCTCCAGGCGAGATGAGGCCCATTTCCGCTGAGGCGTCTCGAGGCTGATCACACCTCCCCTCTGGAACTTCGAAAGGGTCCTTCACACCCTTGGTGCAAATCAAGAAGTTCCCCGACATACCCGTCTCCAGTCGAGAGGAAACACGAGGGTCCCGCCCACATCCAGAGGAGCCCCGTTTCCGCCTCGTAGCTCGAGATGAGGGATCCTTTCCCTGCTTCGTCGGGAAAGACTTCCCGGCGTTCCCGTCGCATCTCAAGAGGAGGCCCTCTCAAAAGGAACGGCGAGAGGAACTCCAGAGTCGTGCCACCATTCCAAGAGTGCCCCAGATGTCTCGGTCCATTCCAGAGGAACCTCTTCTCCCTTCACCCGCTCGTCTTTCACGCCGAGGATCGACTCACACCAAGGTGGCACGTGGCACAGCCCTGTGGGAAAGCCTCGTGGGAAAGCCTCGAGGGACAGCCTCGAGGGAAAGCCACAGATCCCTTGATCCACGTGACAGGAAGCGTGACACTACTGCTGCAGCTCGGGAGGAAAGCGCACGTGCATGCCCCCACTCGAGACGAGGCCTGACTCCCCTGGGGAGACTCAGAAGCACCCCAAGATCCATGGCAACTCTGGAGAGGAATCCTCAGGTTCGGGCCCCGAATCCACACAAGGACTGAGGCCCCGGCATGGACGGGAGAGGAATCCCGAGAGGTCCCCTAGCAACTCGCATGGGGACTGGCCTTTCCTGAGGCCACCAGAGCGGGTCCCTGAGGTCCCCGTCGTAACTCGAGAAGACCTGCCCCAACTCGAGAAAATCCAGGAGGTTCTCCCCTCCAGGCGAGATGAGGCCCATTTCCGCTGAGGCGTCTCGAGGCTGATCACACCTCCCCTCTGGAACTTTGAAAGGGTCCTTCACACCCTTGGTGCAAATCAAGAAGTTCCCCGACATACCCGTCTCCACTCGAGAGGAAACACGAGGGTCCCTCCCACATCCAGAGGAGCCCCGTTTCCGCCTCGTAGCTCGAGATGAGGGATCCTTTCCCTGCTTCGTCGGGAAAGAGTTCCCGGCGTTCCCGTCGCATCTCAAGAGGAGGCCCTCTCAACAGGAACGGCGAGAGGAACTCCAGGGTCGTGCCACCATTCCAAGAGTACCCCAGATGTCTCAGTCCATTCCAGAGGAACCTCTTTTCCCTTCACCGGCTCGTCTTTCACGCCGAGGATCGACTCACACCAAGGTGACACGTGGCACAACCCTGTGGGAAAGCCTCGTGGGAAAGCCTCGAGGGACAGCCTCGAGGGAAAGCCACAGATCCCTTGATCCACGGGACAGGAAGCGTGACACTACTGCTGCAGCTCGGGAGGAAAATGCACGTGCATGCCCCCACTCGAGACGAGGCCTGACTCCCCTGGGGAGACTCAGAAGCACCCCAAGATCCATGGCAACACTGGAGAGGAATCCTCAGGATACGGCCCCGAGTCCACCCAAAGTCTTAGGCCCCGGCATGGATGGGAGAGGAATCCCGAGAGGTCCCCTAGCAACTCGCATGGGGACTGGCCTTTCCTGAGGCCACCAGAGCGGGTCCCTGAGGTCCCCGTCGTAACTCGATAAGACCTGCCGCAACTCGAGAAAATCCAGGAGGTTCTCCCCTCGAGGCGAGATGAGGCCCATTTCCGCTGAGGCGTCTCGAGGCTGATCACACCTCACCTCTGGAACTTCGAAAGGGTCCTTCACACCCTTGGTGCAAATCAAGAAGTTCCCCGACATACCCGTCTCCACTCGAGAGGAAACACGAGGGTCCCGTCCACATCCAGAGGAGCCCCGTTTCCGCCTCGTAGCTCGAGATGAGGGATCCTGTCCCTGCTTCGTCGGGAAAGAGTTCCCGGCCTTCCCGTCGCATCTCAAGAGGAGGCCCTCTCAACAGGAACGGCGAGAGGAACTCCAGGGTCGTGCCACCATTCCAAGAGTCCCCAGATGTCTCAGTCCATACCAGAGGAACCTCTTTTGCCTACACCGGCTCGTCTTTCACGCCAAGGATCGACTCACACCAAGGTGGCACGTGGCACAGCCTTGTGGGAAAGCCTCGTGGGAAAGCCTCGAGGGACAGCCTCGAGGGAAAGCCACAGATCCCTTGATCCACGTGACAGGAAGCGTGACACTACTGCTGCAGCTCGCGAGGAAAGCGCACGTGCATGCCCCCACACGAGACGAGGCCTGACTCCCATGGGGAGACTCAGAAGCACCCCAAGATCCATGGCAACACTGGAGAGGAATCCTCAGGTTCCGGCCCCGACTCCACACAAGGACTGAGGCCCCGGCATGGACGGGAGAGGAATCCCGAGAGGTCCCCTAGCAACTCGCATGGGGACTGGCCTTTCCTGAGGCCACCAGAGCGGGTCCCTGAGGTCCCCTTCGTAACTCGAGAAGACCTGCCGCAACTCGAGAAAATCCAGGAGGTTCTCCCCTCCAGGCGAGATGAGGCCCATTTCCGCTGAGGTGTCTCGAGGCTGATCACACCTCACCTCTGGAACTTCGAAAGGGTCCTTCACACCCTTGGTGCAAATCAAGAAGTTCCCCGACATACCCGTCTCCACTAGAGAGGAATCACGAGGGTCCCGCCCACATCCAGAGGAGCCCCGTTTCTGCCTCGTAGCTCGAGATGAAGGATCCTTTCCCTACTTAGTCGGGAAAGAGTTCCCGGCGTTCCCGTCACATCTCAAGAGGAGGCCCTCTAAACAGGAAGGGCGAGAGGAACTCCAGGGTCGTGCCACCATTCCAAGAGTCCCCCAGATGTCTCAGTCCATTCCAGAGGAACCTCTTTCCCCTTCACCGGCTCGTCTTTCACGCCGAGGATCGACTCACACCAAGGTGGCACGTGGCACAGCCCTGTAGGAAGCCTCATGGGAAAGCCTGGAGCGAAAACCTCGAGGGAAACCACAGATCCCTTGATCCACGGGACAGGAAGCGTGACACTACTGCTGCAGCTCGGGAGGAAAGCGCACGTGCATGCCCCCACTCGAGACGAGGCCTGACTCCCCTGGGGAGACTCAGAAGCACCCCAAGATCCATGGCAACACTTCAGAGGAATCCTCAGGTTCCGGCCCCGAGTCCACCCAAAGTCTCAGGCCCCGGCATGGACTGGAGAGGAATCCCAAGAGGTCCCCTAGCAACTCGCATGGGGACTGGCCTTTCCTGAGGCCACCAGAGCGGGTCCCTGAGGTCCCCGTCGTAACTCGAGAAGACCTGCCGCAACTCGAGAAAATCCAGGAGGTTCTCCCCTCCAGGCGAGATGAGGCCCATTTCCGCTGAGGCGTCTCGAGGCTGATGACACCTCACCTCTGGAACTTCGAAAGGGTCCTTCACACCCTTGGTGCAAATCAAGAAGTTCCCCGACATACCCGTCTCCACTCGAGAGGAAACACGAGGGTCCCGCCCACATCCAGAGGAGCCCCGTTTCCGCCTCGTAGCTCGAGATCAGGGATCCTTTCCCTGCTTCATCGGGAAAGTGTTCCTGGCGTTTCCGTCGCATCTCAAGAGGAGGCCCTCTCAACAGGAACGGCGAGAGGAACTCCAGGGTCGTGCCACCATGTAAAGAGTCCCCCTGATGTCTCAGTCCATTCCAGAGGAACCTCTTTTCCCTACACCGGCTCGTTTTTCACGCCGAGGATCGACTCACACCAAGGTGGCACGTGGCACAGCCCTGTGGGAAAGCCTCGTGGGAAAGCCTCGAGGGTCAGCCTCGAGAGAAAGCCACAGATCCCTTGATCCACGTGACAGGAAGCGTGACACTACTGCTGCAGCTCGGGAGGAAAGCGCACGTGCATGCCCCCACACGAGACGAGGCCTGACTCCCCTGGGGAGACTCAGAAGCACCCCAAGTTCCATGGCAACACTGGAGAGGAATCCTCAAGTTCTGGACCCGACTCCACACAAGGTCTTAGGGCCCGGCATGGACGGGAGAGGTATCCCGAGATGGCCCCTAGCAACTCGCATGGGGACTGGCCTTTCCTGAGGCCACCAGAGCGGGTCCCTGAGTCCCCGTCGTAACTCGAGAAGACCTGCCGCAACTCGAGAAAATCCAGGAGGTTCTCCCCTCCAGGCGAGATGAGGCCCATTTCCGCTGAGGCGTCTCGAGGCTGATCACACCTCACCTCTGGAACTTCGAAAGGGTCCTTCACACCCTTGGTGCAAGTGAAGAAGTTCCCCGACATACCCGTCTCCACTCGAGAGGAAACACGAGGGTCCCGCCCACATCCAGAGGAGCCCCGTTTCCGCCTCGTAGCTCGAGATGAGGGATCCTTTCCCTGCTTCGTCGGGAAAGAATTCCCGGCCTTCCCGTCGCATCTCAAGAGGAGGCCCTCTCAACAGGAACGGCGAGAGGAACTCCAGGGTCGTGCCACCATTCCAAGAGTCCCCAGATGTCTCAGTCCATACCAGAGGAACCTCTTTTGCCTACACCGGCTCGTCTTTCACGCCGAGGATCGACTCACACCAAGGTGGCACGTGGCACAGCCCTGTGGGAAAGCCTCGTGGGAAAGCCTCGAGGGACAGCCTCGAGGGAAAGCCACAGATCCCTTGATCCACGTGACAGGAAGCGTGACACTACTGCTGCAGCTCGGGAGGAAAGCGCACGTGCATGCCCCCACTCGAGACGAGGCCTGACTCCCCTGGGGAGACTCAGAAGCACCCCAAGATCCATGGCAACTCTGGAGAGGTATCCTCAGGTTCCGGCCCCGACTCCACACAAGGACGGAGGCCCCGGCATGGACGGGAGAGGAATCCCGAGAGGTCCCCTAGCAACTCGCATGGGGACTGGCCTTTCTTGAGGCCACCATAGCGGGTCCCTGAGGTCCCCGTCGTAACTCGAGAAGACCTGCCGCAACTCGAGAAAATCCAGGAGGTTCTCCCCTCCAGGCGAGATGAGGCCCATTTCCGCTGAGGCGTCTCGAGGCTGATCACACCTCCCCTCTGGAACTTCGAAAGGGTCATTCACCCCCTTGGTGCAAATCAAGAAGTTCCCCGACATACCCGTCTCCACTCGAGAGGAAACACGAGGGTCCCGCCCACATCCAGAGGAGCCCCGTTTCCGCCTCGTAGCTCGAGATGAGGGAACCTTTCCCTGCTTCCTCGGGAAAGAGTTCCCGGCGTTCCCGTCGCATCTCAAGAGGAGGCCCTCTCAACAGGAACGGCGAGAGGAACTCCAGTGTCGTGCCACCATTCCAAGAGTCCCCCAGATGTCTCAGTCCATTCCAGAGGAACCTCTTTTCCCTTCACCGGCTCGTCTTTCACGCCGAGGATCGACTCACACCGAGGTGGCACGTGGCACAGCCCTGTGGGAAAGCCTCGTGGGAAAGCCTCGATGGACAGCCTCGAGGGAAAGCCACAGATCCCTTGATACACGTGACAGGAAGCGTGACACTCCTGCTGCAGCTCGGGCGGAAAGCGCACGTGCATGCCCCCACTCGAGACGAGGCCTGATTCCCCTAGGGAGACCCAGAAGCACCCCAAGATCCATGGCAACACTGGAGAGGAAACCTCAGGTTCCGGCCCCGACTCCACACAAGGACTGAGGCCCCGGCATTGACGGGAGAGGAATCCCGAGGGGTCCCCTAGCAACTCGCATGGGGTCTGGCCTTTCCTGAGGCCACCAGAGCGGGTCCCTGAGGTCCCCGTCGTAACTCGAGAAGACCTGCCGCAACTCGAGAAAATCCAGGAGGTTCTCCCCTCCAGGCGAGATGAGGCCCATTTCCGCTGAGGCGTCTCGAGTCTGATCACACCTCCCCTCTGGAACTTCGAAAGGGTCCTTCACACCCTTGGTGCAAATCAAGAAGTTCCCCGACATGCCCGTCTCCACTCGAGAGGAAACACGAGGGTCCCGCCCACATCCAGAGGAGCCCCGTTTCCGCCTCGTAGCTCGAGATGAGGGATCCTTTCCCTGCTTAGTCGGGAAAGAGTTCCCCCCCTTCCCGTCGCATCTCAAGAGGAGGCCCTCTCAACAGGAACGGCGAGAGGAACTCCAGGGTCGTGCCACCATTCCAAGAGTCCCCCAGATGTCTCGGTCCATTCCAGAGGAACCTCTTGTCCCTTCACCCGCTCGTCTTTCACGCCGAGGATCGACTCACACCAAGGTGGCACGTGGCACAGCCCTGTGGGAAAGCCTCGTGGGAAAGCCTCGAGGGACAGCCTCGAGGGAAAGCCACAGATCCCTTGATCCACGTGACAGGAAGCGTGACACTACTGCTGCAGCTCGGGAGGAAAGCGCACGTGCATGCCCCCACTCGAGACGAGGCCTGACTCCCCTGGGGAGACTCAGAAGCACCCCAAGATCCATGGCAACACTGGAGAGGAATCCTCAGGTTCCGGCCCCGACTCCACACAAGGACGGAGGCCCCGGCATGGACGGGAGAGGAATCCCGAGAGGTCCCCTAGCAACTCGCATGGGGACTGGCCTTTCCTGAGGCCACCAGAGCGGGTCCCTGAGGTCCCCGTCGTAACTCGAGAAGACCTGCCGCAACTCGACAAAATCCAGGAGGTTCTCCCCTCCAGGCGAGATGAGGCCCATTTCCGCTGAGGCGTCTCGAGGCTGATCACACCTCACCTCTGGAATTTCGAAAGGGTCCTTCACACCCTTGGTGCAAATCAAGAAGTTCCCCGACATACACGTCTCCACTCGAGAGGAAACACGAGGGTCCCGCCCACATCCAGAGGAGCCCCGTTTCGGCCTCGTAGCTCGAGATGAGGGATCCTTTCCCTGCTTCGTCGGGAAAGAGTTCCCGGCATTCCCGTCGCATCTCAAGAGGAGGCCCTCTCAACAGGAACGGCGAGAGGAACTCCAGTGTCGTGCCACCATTCCAAGAGTCTCCCAGATGTCTCAGTCCATTCCAGAGGAACCTCTTTTCCCTTCACCGGCTCGTCTTTCACGCCGAGGATCGACTCACACCAAGGTGGCACGTGGCACAGCCCTGTGGGTAAGCCTCTTGGGAAAGCCTCGAGGGACAGCCTCGAGGGAAAGCCACAGATCCCTTGATCCACGTGACAGGAAGCATGACACTACTGCTGCAGCTCGGGAGGAAAGCGCACGTGCATGCCCCCACTCGAGACGAGGCCTGACTCTCCTGGGGAGACTCAGAAGCACCCCAAGATCCATGGCAACACTGGAGAGGAATCCTCAGGTTCCGGCCCCGACTCCACACAAGGACTGAGGCCCCGGCATGGACGGGAGAGGAATCCCGAGAGGCCCCCTAGCAACTCGCATGGGGACTGGCCTTTCCTGAGGCCACCAGAGCGGGTCCCTGAGGTCCCCGTCGTAACTCGAGAAGACCTGCCGCAACTCGACAAAATCCAGGAGGTTCTCCCCTCCAGGCGAGATGAGGCCCATTTCCGCTGAGGCGTCTCGAGGCTGATCACACCTCACCTCTGGAATTTCGAAAGGGTCCTTCACACCCTTGGTGCAAATCAAGAAGTTCCCCGACATACACGTCTCCACTCGAGAGGAAACACGAGGGTCCCGCCCACATCCAGAGGAGCCCCGTTTCGGCCTCGTAGCTCGAGATGAGGGATCCTTTCCCTGCTTAGTCGGGAAAGAGTTCCCCCCCTTCCCGTCGCATCTCAAGAGGAGGCCCTCTCAACAGGAACGGCGAGAGGAACTCCAGGGTCGTGCCACCATTCCAAGAGTCCCCCAGATGTCTCGGTCCATTCCAGAGGAACCTCTTTTCCCTTCACCGGCTCGTCTTTCACGCCGAGGATCGACTCACACCAAGGTGGCACGTGGCACAGCCCTGTGGGAAAGCCTCGTGGGAAAGCCTCGAGGGACAGCCTCGAGGGAAAGCCACAGATCCCTTGATCCACGTGACAGGAAGCGTGACACTACTGCTGCAGCTCGGGAGGAAAGCGCACGTGCATGCCCCCACTCGAGACGAGGCCTGACTCCCCTGGGGAGACTCAGAAGCACCCCAAGATCCATGGCAACACTGGAGAGGAATCCTCAGGTTCCGGCCCCGACTCCACACAAGGACGGAGGCCCCGGCATGGACGGGAGAGGAATCCCGAGAGGTCCCCTAGCAACTCGCATGGGGACTGGCCTTTCCTGAGGCCACCAGAGCGGGTCCCTGAGGTCCCCGTCGTAACTCGAGAAGACCTGCCGCAACTCGACAAAATCCAGGAGGTTCTCCCCTCCAGGCGAGATGAGGCCCATTTCCGCTGAGGCGTCTCGAGGCTGATCACACCTCACCTCTGGAATTTCGAAAGGGTCCTTCACACCCTTGGTGCAAATCAAGAAGTTCCCCAACATACACGTCTCCACTCGAGAGGAAACACGAGGGTCCCGCCCACATCCAGAGGAGCCCCGTTTCGGCCTCGTAGCTCGAGATGAGGGATCCTTTCCCTGCTTCGTCGGGAAAGAGTTCCCGGCGTTCCCGTCGCATCTCAAGAGGAGGCCCTCTCAACAGGAACGGCGAGAGGAACTCCAGTGTCGTGCCACCATTCCAAGAGTCCCCCAGATGTCTCAGTCCATTCCAGAGGAACCTCTTTTCCCTTCACCGGCTCGTCTTTCACGCCGAGGATCGACTCACACCGAGGTGGCACGTGGCACAGCCCTGTGGGAAAGCCTCGTGGGAAAGCCTCGATGGACAGCCTCGAGGGAAAGCCACAGATCCCTTGATACACGTGACAGGAAGCGTGACACTCCTGCTGCAGCTCGGGCGGAAAGCGCACGTGCATGCCCCCACTCGAGACGAGGCCTGATTCCCCTAGGGAGACCCAGAAGCACCCCAAGATCCATGGCAACACTGGAGAGGAAACCTCAGGTTCCGGCCCCGACTCCACACAAGGACTGAGGCCCCGGCATTGACGGGAGAGGAATCCCGAGGGGTCCCCTAGCAACTCGCATGGGGTCTGGCCTTTCCTGAGGCCACCAGAGCGGGTCCCTGAGGTCCCCGTCGTAACTCGAGAAGACCTGCCGCAACTCGAGAAAATCCAGGAGGTTCTCCCCTCCAGGCGAGATGAGGCCCATTTCCGCTGAGGCGTCTCGAGTCTGATCACACCTCCCCTCTGGAACTTCGAAAGGGTCCTTCACACCCTTGGTGCAAATCAAGAAGTTCCCCGACATGCCCGTCTCCACTCGAGAGGAAACACGAGGGTCCCGCCCACATCCAGAGGAGCCCCGTTTCCGCCTCGTAGCTCGAGATGAGGGATCCTTTCCCTGCTTAGTCGGGAAAGAGTTCCCCCCCTTCCCGTCGCATCTCAAGAGGAGGCCCTCTCAACAGGAACGGCGAGAGGAACTCCAGGGTCGTGCCACCATTCCAAGAGTCCCCCAGATGTCTCGGTCCATTCCAGAGGAACCTCTTGTCCCTTCACCCGCTCGTCTTTCACGCCGAGGATCGACTCACACCAAGGTGGCACGTGGCACAGCCCTGTGGGAAAGCCTCGTGGGAAAGCCTCGAGGGACAGCCTCGAGGGAAAGCCACAGATCCCTTGATCCACGTGACAGGAAGCGTGACACTACTGCTGCAGCTCGGGAGGAAAGCGCACGTGCATGCCCCCACTCGAGACGAGGCCTGACTCCCCTGGGGAGACTCAGAAGCACCCCAAGATCCATGGCAACACTGGAGAGGAATCCTCAGGTTCCGGCCCCGACTCCACACAAGGACGGAGGCCCCGGCATGGACGGGAGAGGAATCCCGAGAGGTCCCCTAGCAACTCGCATGGGGACTGGCCTTTCCTGAGGCCACCAGAGCGGGTCCCTGAGGTCCCCGTCGTAACTCGAGAAGACCTGCCGCAACTCGACAAAATCCAGGAGGTTCTCCCCTCCAGGCGAGATGAGGCCCATTTCCGCTGAGGCGTCTCGAGGCTGATCACACCTCACCTCTGGAATTTCGAAAGGGTCCTTCACACCCTTGGTGCAAATCAAGAAGTTCCCCGACATACACGTCTCCACTCGAGAGGAAACACGAGGGTCCCGCCCACATCCAGAGGAGCCCCGTTTCGGCCTCGTAGCTCGAGATGAGGGATCCTTTCCCTGCTTCGTCGGGAAAGAGTTCCCGGCATTCCCGTCGCATCTCAAGAGGAGGCCCTCTCAACAGGAACGGCGAGAGGAACTCCAGTGTCGTGCCACCATTCCAAGAGTCTCCCAGATGTCTCAGTCCATTCCAGAGGAACCTCTTTTCCCTTCACCGGCTCGTCTTTCACGCCGAGGATCGACTCACACCAAGGTGGCACGTGGCACAGCCCTGTGGGTAAGCCTCTTGGGAAAGCCTCGAGGGACAGCCTCGAGGGAAAGCCACAGATCCCTTGATCCACGTGACAGGAAGCATGACACTACTGCTGCAGCTCGGGAGGAAAGCGCACGTGCATGCCCCCACTCGAGACGAGGCCTGACTCTCCTGGGGAGACTCAGAAGCACCCCAAGATCCATGGCAACACTGGAGAGGAATCCTCAGGTTCCGGCCCCGACTCCACACAAGGACTGAGGCCCCGGCATGGACGGGAGAGGAATCCCGAGAGGCCCCCTAGCAACTCGCATGGGGACTGGCCTTTCCTGAGGCCACCAGAGCGGGTCCCTGAGGTCCCCGTCGTAACTCGAGAAGACCTGCCGCAACTCGACAAAATCCAGGAGGTTCTCCCCTCCAGGCGAGATGAGGCCCATTTCCGCTGAGGCGTCTCGAGGCTGATCACACCTCACCTCTGGAATTTCGAAAGGGTCCTTCACACCCTTGGTGCAAATCAAGAAGTTCCCCGACATACACGTCTCCACTCGAGAGGAAACACGAGGGTCCCGCCCACATCCAGAGGAGCCCCGTTTCGGCCTCGTAGCTCGAGATGAGGGATCCTTTCCCTGCTTAGTCGGGAAAGAGTTCCCCCCCTTCCCGTCGCATCTCAAGAGGAGGCCCTCTCAACAGGAACGGCGAGAGGAACTCCAGGGTCGTGCCACCATTCCAAGAGTCCCCCAGATGTCTCGGTCCATTCCAGAGGAACCTCTTTTCCCTTCACCGGCTCGTCTTTCACGCCGAGGATCGACTCACACCAAGGTGGCACGTGGCACAGCCCTGTGGGAAAGCCTCGTGGGAAAGCCTCGAGGGACAGCCTCGAGGGAAAGCCACAGATCCCTTGATCCACGTGACAGGAAGCGTGACACTACTGCTGCAGCTCGGGAGGAAAGCGCACGTGCATGCCCCCACTCGAGACGAGGCCTGACTCCCCTGGGGAGACTCAGAAGCACCCCAAGATCCATGGCAACACTGGAGAGGAATCCTCAGGTTCCGGCCCCGACTCCACACAAGGACGGAGGCCCCGGCATGGACGGGAGAGGAATCCCGAGAGGTCCCCTAGCAACTCGCATGGGGACTGGCCTTTCCTGAGGCCACCAGAGCGGGTCCCTGAGGTCCCCGTCGTAACTCGAGAAGACCTGCCGCAACTCGACAAAATCCAGGAGGTTCTCCCCTCCAGGCGAGATGAGGCCCATTTCCGCTGAGGCGTCTCGAGGCTGATCACACCTCACCTCTGGAATTTCGAAAGGGTCCTTCACACCCTTGGTGCAAATCAAGAAGTTCCCCAACATACACGTCTCCACTCGAGAGGAAACACGAGGGTCCCGCCCACATCCAGAGGAGCCCCGTTTCGGCCTCGTAGCTCGAGATGAGGGATCCTTTCCCTGCTTCGTCGGGAAAGAGTTCCCGGCGTTCCCGTCGCATCTCAAGAGGAGGCCCTCTCAACAGGAACGGCGAGAGGAACTCCAGTGTCGTGCCACCATTCCAAGAGTCTCCCAGATGTCTCAGTCCATTCCAGAGGAACCTATTTTCCCTTCACCGGCTCGTCTTTCACGCCGAGGATCGACTCACACCAAGGTGGCACGTGGCACAGCCCTGTGGGAAAGCCTCTTGGGAAAGCCTCGAGGGACAGCCTCGAGGGAAAGCCACAGATCCCTTGATCCACGTGACAGGAAGCGTGACACTACTGCTGCAGCTCGGGAGGAAAGCGCACGTGCATGCCCCCACTCGAGACGAGGCCTGACTCCCCTGGGGAGACTCAGAAGCACCCCAAGATCCATGGCAACACTGGAGAGGAATCCTCAGGTTCCGGCCCCGACTCCACACAAGGACTGAGGCCCCGACATGGACGGGAGAGGAATCCCGAGAGGCCCCCTAGCAACTCGCATGGGGACTGGCCTTTCCTTAGGCCACCAGAGCGGGTCCCTGAGGTCCCCGTCGTAACTCGAGAAGACCTGCCGCAACTCGACAAAATCCAGGAGGTTCTCCCCTCCAGGCGAGATGAGGCCCATTTCCGCTGAGGCGTCTCGAGGCTGATCACACCTCACCTCTGGAATTTCGAAAGGGTCCTTCACACCCTTGGTGCAAATCAAGAAGTTCCCCGACATACACGTCTCCACTCGAGAGGAAACACGAGGGTCCCGCCCACATCCAGAGGAGCCCCGTTTCGGCCTCGTAGCTCGAGATGAGGGATCCTTTCCCTGCTTTGTCGGGAAAGAGTTCCCGGCATTCCCGTCGCATCTCAAGAGGAGGCCCTCTCAACAGGAACGGCGAGAGGAACTCCAGGGTCGTGCCACCATTCCAAGAGTCTCCCAGATGTCTCAGTCCATTCCAGAGGAACCTCTTTTCCCTTCAACGGCTCGTCTTTCACGCCAAGGATCGACTCACACCAAGGTGGCACGTGGCACAGCCCTGTGGGAAAGCCTCTTGGGAAAGCCTCGAGGGACAGCCTCGAGGGAAAGCCACAGATCCCTTGATCCACGTGACAGGAAGCGTGACACTACTGCTGCAGCTCGGGAGGAAAGCGCACGTGCATGCCCCCACTCGAGACGAGGCCTGACTCCCCTGGGGAGACTCAGAAGCACCCCAAGATCCATGGCAACACTGGAGAGGAATCCTCAGGTTCCGGCCCCGACTCCACACAAGGACTGAGGCCCCGGCATGGACGGGAGAGGAATCCCGAGAGGCCCCCTAGCAACTCGCATGGGGACTGGCCTTTCCTGAGGCCACCAGAGCGGGTCCCTGAGGTCCCCGTCGTAACTCGAGAAAACCTGCCGCAACTCGAGAAAATCCAGGAGGTTCTCCCCTCCAGGCGAGATGAGGCCCATTTCTGCTGAGGCGTCTCGAGGTTGATCACATCTCACCTCTGGAACTTCGAAAGGCTCCTTCACACCCTTGGTGCAAATCAAGAAGTTCCCTGACATACCCGTCTCCACTCGAGAGGAATCACGAGGGACCCGCCCACATCCAGAGGAGCCCCGTTTCCGCCTCGTAGCTCGAGATGAGGGATCCTTTCCCTGCTTCGTCGGGAAAGAGTTCCCGGCGTTCCCGTCGCATCTCAAGAGGAGGCCCTCTCAACAGGAACGGCGAGAGGAACTCCAGGGTCGTGCCACCATTCCAAGAGTACCCCAGATGTCTCAGTCCATTCCAGAGGAACCTCTTTTCCCTTCACCGGCTCGTCTTTCACGCCGAGGATCGACTCACACCAAGGTGACACGTGGCACAACCCTGTGGGAAAGCCTCGTGGGAAAGCCTCGAGGGACAGCCTCGAGGGAAAGCCACAGATCCCTTGATCCACGGGAGAGGAAGCGTGACACTACTGCTGCAGCTCGGGAGGAAAATGCACGTGCATGCCCCCACTCGAGACGAGGCCTGACTCCCCTGGGGAGACTCAGAAGCACCCCAAGATCCATGGCAACACTGGAGAGGAATCCTCAGGATACGGCCCCGAGTCCACCCAAAGTCTTAGGCCCCGGCATGGATGGGAGAGGAATCCCGAGAGGTCCCCTAGCAACTCGCATGGGGACTGGCCTTTCCTGAGGCCACCAGAGCGGGTCCCTGAGGTCCCCGTCGTAACTCGATAAGACCTGCCGCAACTCGAGAAAATCCAGGAGGTTCTCCCCTCGAGGCGAGATGAGGCCCATTTCCGCTGAGGCGTCTCGAGGCTGATCACACCTCACCTCTGGAACTTCGAAAGGGTCCTTCACACCCTTGGTGCAAATCAAGAAGTTCCCCGACATACCCGTCTCCACTCGAGAGGAAACACGAGGGTCCCGTCCACATCCAGAGGAGCCCCGTTTCCGCCTCGTAGCTCGAGATGAGGGATCCTTTCCCTGCTTCGTCGGGAAAGAGTTCCCGGCCTTCCCGTCGCATCTCAAGGGGAGGCCCTCTCAACAGGAACGGCGAGAGGAACTCCAGGGTCGTGCCACCATTCCAAGAGTCCCCAGATGTCTCAGTCCATACCAGAGGAACCTCTTTTGCCTACACCGGCTCGTCTTTCACGCCAAGGATCGACTCACACCAAGGTGGCACGTGGCACAGCCTTGTGGGAAAGCCTCGTGGGAAAGCCTCGAGGGACAGCCTCGAGGGAAAGCCACAGATCCCTTGATCCACGTGACAGGAAGCGTGACACTACTGCTGCAGCTCGCGAGGAAAGCGCACGTGCATGCCCCCACACGAGACGAGGCCTGACTCCCATGGGGAGACTCAGAACCACCCCAAGATCCATGGCAACACTGGAGAGGAATCCTCAAGTTCCGACCCCGACTCCACACAAGGTCTTAGGCCCCGGCATGGACGGGAGAGGTATCCCGAGATGGCCCCTAGCAAATCACATGGGGACTGGCCTTTCCTGAGGCCACAAGAGCGGGTCCCTGAGGTCCCCGTCGTAGCTCGAGAAGACCTGCCGCAACTCGAGAAAATCCAGGAGGTTCTCCCCTCCAGGCGAGATGAGGCCCATTTCCGCTGAGGCGTCTCGAGGCTGATCACACCTCACCTCTGGAACTTCGAAAGGGTCCTTCACACCCTTGGTGCAATTCAAGAAGTTCCCCGACATACCCGTCTCCACTCGAGAGGAATCACGAGGGTCCCGCCCACATCCAGAGGAGCCCCGATTCCGCCTCGTAGCTCGAGATGAGGGATCCTTTCCCTGCTTCGTCGGGAAAGAGTTCCCGGCGTTCCCGTCGCATCTCAAGAGGAGGCCCTCTCAACAGGAACGGCGAGAGGAACTGCAGTGTCGTGCCACCATTCCAAGAGTCCCCAGATGTCTCAGTCCGTACCAGAGGAACCTCTTTTGCCTACACCGGCTCGTCTTTCACGCCGAGGATCGACTCACACCAAGGTGGCACGTGGCACAGCCCTGTGGGAAAGCCTCCTGGGAAAGCCTCGAGGGACAGCCTCGAGGGAAATCCACAGATCCCTTGATCCACGTGACAGGAAGCGTGACACTACTGCTGCAGCTCGGGAGGAAAGCGCACGTGCATGCCGCCACTCGAGACGAGGCCTGACTCCCCTGGGGAGACTCAGAAGCACCCCAAGATCCATGGCAACACTGGAGAGGAATCCTCAGGTTCCGGCCCCGACTCCACACAAGGACTGAGGCCCCGGCATGGACGGGAGAGGAATCCCGAGAGGGCCCCTAGCAACTCGCATGGGGACTGGCCTTTCCTGAGGCCAGCAGAGCGGGTCCCTGAGGTCCCCGTCGTAACTCGAGAAGACCTGCCGCAACTCGAGAAAATCCAGGAGGTTCTCCCCTCCAGGCGCGATGAGGCCCATTTCCGCTGAGGCGTCTCGAGGCTGATCACACCTCACCTCTGGAACTTCGAAAGGGTTCCTCACACCCTTGGTGCAAATCAAGAAGTTCCCCGACCTAGCCGTCTCCACTCGAGAGGAATCACGAGGGTCCCGCCCACATCCAGAGGAGCCCCGTTTCCGCCTCGTAGCTCGAGATGAGGGATCCTTTCCCTGCTTCGTCGGGAAAGATTTCCCGGCGTTCCCGTCGCATCTCAAGAGGAGGCCCTCTCAACAGGAACGGCGAGAGGAACTCCAGGGTCGTGCCACCATTCCAAGAGTCCCCCAGATGTCTCGGTCCATTCCAGAGGAAACTCTTCTCCCTTCACCTGCTCGACTTTCACGCCGAGGATCGACTCACACCAAGGTGGCACGTGGCACAGCCCTGTGGGAAAGCCTCGTGGGAAAGCCTCGAGCAACAGCCTCGAGGGAAAGACACAGAACCCTTGATCCACGTGACAGGAAGCGTGACACTACTGCTGCAGCTCGGGAGGAAAGCGCACGTGCATGCCCCCACTCGAGACGAGGCCTGACTCCCCTGGGGAGACTCAGAAGCACCCCAAGATCCATGGCAACACTGGAGAGGAATCCTCAGGTTCCGGCCCTGACTCCACACAAGGACTGAGGCCCCGGCATGGACGGGAGAGGAATCCCGAGAGGTCCCCTAGCAACTCGCATGGGGACTGGCCTTTCCTGAGGCCACCAGAGCGGGTCCCTGAGGTCCCCGTCGTAACTCGAGAAGACCTGCCGCAACTCGAGAAAATCCAGGAGGTTCTCCCCTCCAGGCGAGATGAGGCCCATTTCCGCTGAGGCGTCTCGAGGCTGATCACACCTCCCCTCTGGAACTTCGAAAGGGTCCTTCACACCCTTGGTGCAAATCAAGAAGTTCCCCGACATACCCGTCTCCAGTCGAGAGGAAACACGAGGGTCCCGCCCACATCCAGAGGAGCCCCGTTTCCGCCTCGTAGCTCGAGATGAGGGATCCTTTCCCTGCTTCGTCGGGAAAGACTTCCCGGCGTTCCCGTCGCATCTCAAGAGGAGGCCCTCTCAAAAGGAACGGCGAGAGGAACTCCAGAGTCGTGCCACCATTCCAAGAGTGCCCCAGATGTCTCGGTCCATTCCAGAGGAACCTCTTCTCCCTTCACCCGCTCGTCTTTCACGCCGAGGATCGACTCACACCAAGGTGGCACGTGGCACAGCCCTGTGGGAAAGCCTCGTGGGAAAGCCTCGAGGGACAGCCTCGAGGGAAAGCCACAGATCCCTTGATCCACGTGACAGGAAGCGTGACACTACTGCTGCAGCTCGGGAGGAAAGCGCACGTGCATGCCCCCACTCGAGACGAGGCCTGACTCCCCTGGGGAGACTCAGAAGCACCCCAAGATCCATGGCAACTCTGGAGAGGATTCCTCAGGTTCGGGCCCCGAATCCACACAAGGACTGAGGCCCCGGCATGGACGGGAGAGGAATCCCGAGAGGTCCCCTAGCAACTCGCATGGGGACTGGCCTTTCCTGAGGCCACCAGAGCGGGTCCCTGAGGTCCCCGTCGTAACTCGAGAAGACCTGCCCCAACTCGAGAAAATCCAGGAGGTTCTCCCCTCCAGGCGAGATGAGGCCCATTTCCGCTGAGGCGTCTCGAGGCTGATCACACCTCCCCTCTGGAACTTTGAAAGGGTCCTTCACACCCTTGGTGCAAATCAAGAAGTTCCCCGACATACCCGTCTCCACTCGAGAGGAAACACGAGGGTCCCTCCCACATCCAGAGGAGCCCCGTTTCCGCCTCGTAGCTCGAGATGAGGGATCCTTTCCCTGCTTCGTCGGGAAAGAGTTCCCGGCGTTCCCGTCGCATCTCAAGAGGAGGCCCTCTCAACAGGAACGGCGAGAGGAACTCCAGGGTCGTGCCACCATTCCAAGAGTCCCCCAGATGTCTCAGTCCATTCCAGAGGAACCTCTTTTCCCTTCACCGGCTCGTCTTTCACGCCGAGGATCGACTCACACCAAGGTGGCACGTGGCACAGCCCTGTAGGAAGCCTCATGGGAAAGCCTGGAGCGAAAACCTCGAGGGAAACCACAGATCCCTTGATCCACGGGACAGGAAGCGTGACACTACTGCTGCAGCTCGGGAGGAAAGCGCACGTGCATGCCCCCACTCGAGACGAGGCCTGACTCCCCTGGGGAGACTCAGAAGCACCCCAAGATCCATGGCAACACTTCAGAGGAATCCTCAGGTTCCGGCCCCGAGTCCACCCAAAGTCTCAGGCCCCGGCATGGACTGGAGAGGAATCCCAAGAGGTCCCCTAGCAACTCGCATGGGGACTGGCCTTTCCTGAGGCCACCAGAGCGGGTCCCTGAGGTCCCCGTCGTAACTCGAGAAGACCTGCCGCAACTCGAGAAAATCCAGGAGGTTCTCCCCTCCAGGCGAGATGAGGCCCATTTCCGCTGAGGCGTCTCGAGGCTGATGACACCTCACCTCTGGAACTTCGAAAGGGTCCTTCACACCCTTGGTGCAAATCAAGAAGTTCCCCGACATACCCGTCTCCACTCGAGAGGAAACACGAGGGTCCCGCCCACATCCAGAGGAGCCCCGTTTCCGCCTCGTAGCTCGAGATCAGGAATCCTTTCCCTGCTTCATCGGGAAAGTGTTCCTGGCGTTTCCGTCGCATCTCAAGAGGAGGCCCTCTCAACAGGAACGGCGAGAGGAACTCCAGGGTCGTGCCACCATGTAAAGAGTCCCCCTGATGTCTCAGTCCATTCCAGAGGAACCTCTTTTCCCTACACCGGCTCGTTTTTCACGCCGAGGATCGACTCACACCAAGGTGGCACGTGGCACAGCCCTGTGGGAAAGCCTCGTGGGAAAGCCTCGAGGGTCAGCCTCGAGAGAAAGCCACAGATCCCTTGATCCACGTGACAGGAAGCGTGACACTACTGCTGCAGCTCGGGAGGAAAGCGCACGTGCATGCCCCCACACGAGACGAGGCCTGACTCCCCTGGGGAGACTCAGAAGCACCCCAAGTTCCATGGCAACACTGGAGAGGAATCCTCAAGTTTTGGACCCGACTCCACACAAGGTCTTAGGCCCCGGCATGGACGGGAGAGGTATCCCGAGATGGCCCCTAGCAACTCGCATGGGGACTGGCCTTTCCTGAGGCCACCAGAGCGGGTCCCTGAGTCCCCGTCGTAACTCGAGAAGACCTGCCGCAACTCGAGAAAATCCAGGAGGTTCTCCCCTCCAGGCGAGATGAGGCCCATTTCCGCTGAGGCGTCTCGAGGCTGATCACACCTCACCTCTGGAACTTCGAAAGGGTCCTTCACACCCTTGGTGCAAGTGAAGAAGTTCCCCGACATACCCGTCTCCACTCGAGAGGAAACACGAGGGTCCCGCCCACATCCAGAGGAGCCCCGTTTCCGCCTCGTAGCTCGAGATGAGGGATCCTTTCCCTGCTTCGTCGGGAAAGAATTCCCGGCCTTCCCGTCGCATCTCAAGAGGAGGCCCTCTCAACAGGAACGGCGAGAGGAACTCCAGGGTCGTGCCACCATTCCAAGAGTCCCCAGATGTCTCAGTCCATACCAGAGGAACCTCTTTTGCCTACACCGGATCGTCTTTCACGCCGAGGATCGACTCACACCAAGGTGGCACGTGGCACAGCCCTGTGGGAAAGCCTCGTGGGAAAGCCTCGAGGGACAGCCTCGAGGGAAAGCCACAGATCCCTTGATCCACGTGACAGGAAGCGTGACACTACTGCTGCAGCTCGGGAGGAAAGCGCACGTGCATGCCCCCACTCGAGACGAGGCCTGACTCCCCTGGGGAGACTCAGAAGCACCCCAAGATCCATGGCAACTCTGGAGAGGTATCCTCAGGTTCCGGCCCCGACTCCACACAAGGACGGAGGCCCCGGCATGGACGGGAGAGGAATCCCGAGAGGTCCCCTAGCAACTCGCATGGGGACTGGCCTTTCTTGAGGCCACCATAGCGGGTCCCTGAGGTCCCCGTCGTAACTCGAGAAGACCTGCCGCAACTCGAGAAAATCCAGGAGGTTCTCCCCTCCAGGCGAGATGAGGCCCATTTCCGCTGAGGCGTCTCGAGGCTGATCACACCTCCCCTCTGGAACTTCGAAAGGGTCATTCACCCCCTTGGTGCAAATCAAGAAGTTCCCCGACATACCCGTCTCCACTCGAGAGGAAACACGAGGGTCCCGCCCACATCCAGAGGAGCCCCGTTTCCGCCTCGTAGCTCGAGATGAGGGAACCTTTCCCTGCTTCCTCGGGAAAGAGTTCCCGGCGTTCCCGTCGCATCTCAAGAGGAGGCCCTCTCAACAGGAACGGCGAGAGGAACTCCAGGGTCGTGCCACCATTCCAAGAGTCTCCCAGATGTCTCAGTCCATTCCAGAGGAACCTCTTTTCCCTTCACCGGCTCGTCTTTCACGCCGAGGATCGACTCACACCAAGGTGGCACGTGGCACAGCCTTGTGGGAAAGCCTCTTGGGAAAGCCTCGAGGGACAGCCTCGAGGGAAAGCCACAGATCCCTTGATCCACGTGACAGGAAGCATGACACTACTGCTGCAGCTCGGGAGGAAAGCGCACGTGCATGCCCCCACTCGAGACGAGGCCTGACTCCCCTGGGGAGACTCAGAAGCACCCCAAGATCCATGGCAACACTGGAGAGGAATCCTCAGGTTCCGGCCCCGACTCCACACAAGGACTGAGGCCCCGGCATGGACGGGAGAGGAATCCCGAGAGGCCCCCTAGCAACTCGCATGGGGACTGGCCTTTCCTGAGGCCACCAGAGCGGGTCCCTGAGGTCCCCGTCGTAACTCGAGAAGACCTGCCGCAACTCGACAAAATCCAGGAGGTTCTCCCCTCCAGGCGAGATGAGGCCCATTTCCGCTGAGGCGTCTCGAGGCTGATCACACCTCACCTCTGGAATTTCGAAAGGGTCCTTCACACCCTTGGTGCAAATCAAGAAGTTCCCCGACATACACGTCTCCACTCGAGAGGAAACACGAGGGTCCCGCCCACATCCAGAGGAGCCCCGTTTCGGCCTCGTAGCTCGAGATGAGGGATCCTTTCCCTGCTTAGTCGGGAAAGAGTTCCCCCCCTTCCCGTCGCATCTCAAGAGGAGGCCCTCTCAACAGGAACGGCGAGAGGAACTCCAGGGTCGTGCCACCATTCCAAGAGTCCCCCAGATGTCTCGGTCCATTCCAGAGGAACCTCTTTTCCCTTCACCGGCTCGTCTTTCACGCCGAGGATCGACTCACACCAAGGTGGCACGTGGCACAGCCCTGTGGGAAAGCCTCGTGGGAAAGCCTCGAGGGACAGCCTCGAGGGAAAGCCACAGATCCCTTGATCCACGTGACAGGAAGCGTGACACTACTGCTGCAGCTCGGGAGGAAAGCGCACGTGCATGCCCCCACTCGAGACGAGGCCTGACTCCCCTGGGGAGACTCAGAAGCACCCCAAGATCCATGGCAACACTGGAGAGGAATCCTCAGGTTCCGGCCCCGACTCCACACAAGGACGGAGGCCCCGGCATGGACGGGAGAGGAATCCCGAGAGGTCCCCTAGCAACTCGCATGGGGACTGGCCTTTCCTGAGGCCACCAGAGCGGGTCCCTGAGGTCCCCGTCGTAACTCGAGAAGACCTGCCGCAACTCGACAAAATCCAGGAGGTTCTCCCCTCCAGGCGAGATGAGGCCCATTTCCGCTGAGGCGTCTCGAGGCTGATCACACCTCACCTCTGGAATTTCGAAAGGGTCCTTCACACCCTTGGTGCAAATCAAGAAGTTCCCCGACCTAGCCGTCTCCACTCGAGAGGAATCACGAGGGTCCCGCCCACATCCAGAGGAGCCCCGTTTCGGCCTCGTAGCTCGAGATGAGGGATCCTTTCCCTGCTTCGTCGGGAAAGAGTTCCCGGCCTTCCCGTCGCATCTCAAGAGGAGGCCCTCTCAACAGGAACGGCGAGAGGAACTCCAGGGTCGTGCCACCATTCCAAGAGTCTCCCAGATGTCTCAGTCCATTCCAGAGGAACCTCTTTTCCCTTCACCGGCTCGTCTTTCACGCCGAGGATCGACTCACACCAAGGTGGCACGTGGCACAGCCCTGTGGGAAAGCCTCTTGGGAAAGCCTCGAGGGACAGCCTCGAGGGAAAGCCACAGATCCCTTGATCCACGTGACAGGAAGCGTGACACTACTGCTGCAGCTCGGGAGGAAAGCGCACGTGCATGCCCCCACTCGAGACGAGGCCTGACTCCCCTGGGGAGACTCAGAAGCACCCCAAGATCCATGGCAACACTGGAGAGGAATCCTCAGGTTCCGGCCCCGACTCCACACAAGGACTGAGGCCCCGACATGGACGGGAGAGGAATCCCGAGAGGCCCCCTAGCAACTCGCATGGGGACTGGCCTTTCCTTAGGCCACCAGAGCGGGTCCCTGAGGTCCCCGTCGTAACTCGAGAAGACCTGCCGCAACTCGACAAAATCCAGGAGGTTCTCCCCTCCAGGCGAGATGAGGCCCATTTCCGCTGAGGCATCTCGAGGCTGATCACACCTCACCTCTGGAATTTCGAAAGGGTCCTTCACACCCTTGGTGCAAATCAAGAAGTTCCCCGACATACACGTCTCCACTCGAGAGGAAACACGAGGGTCCCGCCCACATCCAGAGGAGCCCCGTTTCGGCCTCGTAGCTCGAGATGAGGGATCCTTTCCCTGCTTCGTCGGGAAAGAGTTCCCGGCATTCCCGTCGCATCTCAAGAGGAGGCCCTCTCAACAGGAACGGCGAGAGGAACTCCAGGGTCGTGCCACCATTCCAAGAGTCTCCCAGATGTCTCAGTCCATTCCAGAGGAACCTCTTTTCCCTTCACCGGCTCGTCTTTCACGCCGAGGATCGACTCACACCAAGGTGGCACGTGGCACAGCCCTGTGGGAAAGCCTCTTGGGAAAGCCTCGAGGGACAGCCTCGAGGGAAAGCCACAGATCCCTTGATCCACGTGACAGGAAGCGTGACACTACTGCTGCAGCTCGGGAGGAAAGCGCACGTGCATGCCCCCACTCGAGACGAGGCCTGACTCCCCTGGGGAGACTCAGAAGCACCCCAAGATCCATGGCAACACTGGAGAGGAATCCTCAGGTTCCGGCCCCAACTCCACACAAGGACTGAGGCCCCGGCATGGACGGGAGAGGAATCCCGAGAGGCCCCCTAGCAACTCGCATGGGGACTGGCCTTTCCTGAGGCCACCAGAGCGGGTCCCTGAGGTCCCCGTCGTAACTCGAGAAGACCTGCCGCAACTCGAGAAAATCCAGGAGGTTCTCCCCTCCAGGCGAGATGAGGCCCATTTCTGCTGAGGCGTCTCGAGGTTGATCACATCTCACCTCTGGAACTTCGAAAGGCTCCTTCACACCCTTGGTGCAAATCAAGAAGTTCCCTGACATACCCGTCTCCACTCGAGAGGAATCACGAGGGACCCGCCCACATCCAGAGGAGCCCCGTTTCGGCCTCATAGCTCGAGATGAGGGATCCTTTCCCTGCTTCGTCGGGAAAGAGTTCCCGGCGTTCCCGTCGCATCTCAAGAGGAGGCCCTCTCAACAGGAACGGCGAGAGGAACTCCAGGGTCGTGCCACCATTCCAAGAGTCTCCCAGATGTCTCAGTCCATTCCAGAGGAACCTCTTTTCCCTTCACCGGCTCGTCTTTCACGCCGAGGATCGACTCACACCAAGGTGGCACGTGGCACAGCCCTGTGGGAAAGCCTCTTGGGAAAGCCTCGAGGGACAGCCTCGAGGGAAAGCCACAGATCCCTTGATCCACGTGACAGGAAGCGTGACACTACTGCTGCAGCTCGGGAGGAAAGCGCACGTGCATGCCCCCACTCGAGACGAGGCCTGACTCCCCTGGGGAGACTCAATAGCACCCCAAGATCCATGGCAACACTGGAGAGGAATCCTCAGGTTCCGTCCCCGATTCCATACAAGGACTGAGGCCCCGGCATGGACGGGAGAGGAATCCCGAGAGGTCCCTTAGCAACTCGCATGGGGACTGGCATTTCCTGAGGCCACCAGAGCGGGTCCCTGAGGTCCCAGTCGTAACTCGAGAAGACCTGCCGCAACTCGTGAAAATCCAGGAGGTTCTCCCCTCCAGGCGAGATGAGGCCCATTTCCGCTGAGGCGTCTCGAGGCTGATCACACCTCACCTCTGGAACTTCGAAAGGGTCCTTCACACCCTTGGTGCAAATCAAGAAGTTCCCCGACTTAGCCGTCTCCACTCGAGAGGAATCACGAGGGTCCCGCCCACATCCAGAGGAGCCCCGTTTCCGCCTCGTAGCTCGAGATGAGGGATCCTTTCCCTGCTTCGTCGGGAAAGAGTTCCCGGCGTTCCCGTCGCATCTCAAGAGGAGGCCCTCTCAACAGGAACGGCGAGAGGAAATCCAGGGTCGTGCCACCATTCCAAGAGTGCCCCAGATGTCTCGGTCCATTCCAGAGGAACGTCTTTTCCCTTCACCGGCTCGTCTTTCACGCCGAGGATCGACTCACACCAAGGTGGCACGTGGCACAGCCCTGTGGGAAAGCCTCGTGGGAAAGCCTCGAGGGACAGCCTCGAGGGAAAGCCACAGATCCCTTGATCCACGTGACAGGAAGCGTGACACTACTGCTGCAGCTCGGGAGGAAAGCGCACGTGCATGCCCCCACTCGAGACGAGGCCTGACTCCCCTGGGGAGACTCAGAAGCACCCCAAGATCCATGGCAACACTGGAGAGGAATCCTCAGATTCTGGCCCCGACTCCACACAAGGACTGAGGCCCCGGCATGGACGGGAGAGGAATCCCGAGAGGCCCCCTAGCAACTCGCATGGGGACTGGAGTTTAGTGAGGCCACCAGAGCGTGTCCCTGTGGTCCCCATCATAACTCGAGAAGACCTGCCGCAACTCGAGAAAATCCAGGAGGTTATCCCCTCCAGGCGAGATGAGGCCCATTTCCGCTGAGGCGTCTCGAGGCTGATCACACCTCACCTCTGGAACTTCGAAAGGGTCCTTCACACCCTTGGTGCAAATCAAGAAGTTCCCCGACATACCCGTCTCCACTCGAGAGGAATCACGAGGGTACCGCCCACATCCAGAGGAGCCCCGTTTCCGCCTCGTGTCTCGAGATGAGGGATCCTTTCCCTGCTTCGTCGGGAAAGAGTTCCCGGCGTTCCCGTCGCATCTCAAGAGGAGGCCCTCTCAACAGGAACGGCGAGAGGAACTCCAGGGTCGTGCCACCATTCCAAGAGTCTCCCAGATGTCTCAGTCCATTCCAGAGGAACCTCTTTTCCCTTCACCGGCTCGTCTTTCACGCCGAGGATCGAATCACACCAAGGTGGCACGTGGCACAGCCCTGTGGGAAAGCCTCTTGGGAAAGCCTCGAGGGACAGCCTCGAGGGAAAGCCACAGATCCCTTGATCCACGTGACAGGAAGCGTGACACTACTGCTGCAGCTCGGGAGGAAAGCGCACGTGCATGCCCCCACTCGAGACGAGGCCTGACTCCCCTGGGGAGACTCAGAAGCACCCCAAGATCCATGGCAACACTGGAGAGGAAACCTCAGGTTCCGGCCCCAACTCCACACAGGGACTGAGGCCCCGGCATGGACGGGAGAGGAATCCCGAGAGGCCCCCTAGCAACTCGCATGGGGACTGGCCTTTCCTGAGGCCACCAGAGCGGGTCCCTGAGGTCCCCGTCGTAACTCGAGAAGACCTGCCGCAACTCGAGAAAATCCAGGAGGTTCTCCCCTCCAGGCGAGATGAGGCCCATTTCTGCTGAGGCGTCTCGAGGTTGATCACATCTCACCTCTGGAACTTCGAAAGGCTCCTTCACACCCTTGGTGCAAATCAAGAAGTTCCCTGACATACCCGTCTCCACTCGAGAGGAATCACGAGGGACCCGCCCACATCCAGAGGAGCCCCGTTTCGGCCTCATAGCTCGAGATGAGGGATCCTTTCCCTGCTTCGTCGGGAAAGAGTTCCCGGCATTCCCGTCGCATCTCAAGAGGAGGCCCTCTCAACAGGAACGGCGAGAGGAACTCCAGGGTCGTGCCACCATTCCAAGAGTCTCCCAGATGTCTCAGTCCATTCCAGAGGAACCTCTTTTCCCTTCACCGGCTCGTCTTTCACGCCGAGGATCGACTCACACCAAGGTGGCACGTGGCAGAGCCCTGTGGGAAAGCCTCTTGGGAAAGCCTCGAGGGACAGCCTCGAGGGAAAGCCACAGATCCCTTGATCCACGTGACAGGAAGCGTGACACTACTGCTGCAGCTCGGGAGGAAAGCGCACGTGCATGCCCCCACTCGAGACGAGGCCTGACTCCCCTGGGGAGACTCAGAAGCACCCCAAGATCCATGGCAACACTGGAGAGGAATCCTCAGGTCCCGTCCCCGATTCCATACAAGGACTGAGGCCCCGGCATGGACGGGAGAGGAATCCCGAGAGGTCCCCTAGCAACTCGCATGGGGACTGGCATTTCCTGAGGCCACCAGAGCGGGTCCCTGAGGTCCCAGTCGTAACTCGAGAAGACCTGCCGCAACTCGTGAAAATCCAGGAGGTTCTCCCCTCCAGGCGAGATGAGGCCCATTTCCGCTGAGGCGTCTCGAGGCTGATCACACCTCACCTCTGGAACTTCGAAAGGGTCCTTCACACCCTTGGTGCAAATCAAGAAGTTCCCCGACTTAGCCGTCTCCACTCGAGAGGAATCACGAGGGTCCCGCCCACATCCAGAGGAGCCCCGTTTCCGCCTCGTAGCTCGAGATGAGGGATCCTTTCCCTGCTTCGTCGGGAAAGAGTTCCCGGCGTTCCCGTCGCATCTCAAGAGGAGGCCCTCTCAACAGGAACGGCGAGAGGAAATCCAGGGTCGTGCCACCATTCCAAGAGTGCCCCAGATGTCTCGGTCCATTCCAGAGGAACGTCTTTTCCCTTCACCGGCTCGTCTTTCACGCCGAGGATCGACTCACACCAAGGTGGCACGTGGCACAGCCCTGTGGGAAAGCCTCGTGGGAAAGCCTCGAGGGACAGCCTCGAGGGAAAGCCACAGATCCCTTGATCCACGTGACAGGAAGCGTGACACTACTGCTGCAGCTCGGGAGGAAAGCGCACGTGCATGCCCCCACTCGAGACGAGGCCTGACTCCCCTGGGGAGACTCAGAAGCACCCCAAGATCCATGGCAACACTGGAGAGGAATCCTCAGATTCTGGCCCCGACTCCACACAAGGACTGAGGCCCCGGCATGGACGGGAGAGGAATCCCGAGAGGCCCCCTAGCAACTCGCATGGGGACTGGAGTTTAGTGAGGCCACCAGAGCGTGTCCCTGTGGTCCCCATCATAACTCGAGAAGACCTGCCGCAACTCGAGAAAATCCAGGAGGTTATCCCCTCCAGGCGAGATGAGGCCCATTTCCGCTGAGGCGTCTCGAGGCTGATCACACCTCACCTCTGGAACTTCGACAGGGTCCTTCACACCCTTGGTGCAAATCAAGAAGTTCCCCGACATACCCGTCTCCACTCGAGAGGAATCACGAGGGTACCGCCCACATCCAGAGGAGCCCCGTTTCCGCCTCGTGTCTCGAGATGAGGGATCCTTTCCTGCTTCGTCGGGAAAGAGTTCCCGGCATTCCCGTCGCATCTCAAGAGGAGGCCCTCTCAACAGGAACGGCGAGAGGAACTCTAGGGTCGTGCCACCATTCCAAGAGTCCCCCAGATGTCTCAGTCCATTCCAGAGGAACCTCTTTTCCCTTCACCGGCTCGTCTTTCACGCCGAGGATCGACTCACACCAAGGTGGCACGTGGCACAGCCCTGTGGGAAAGCCTCGTGGGAAAGCCTCGAGGGACAGCCTCGAGGGAAAGCCACAGATCCCTTGAACCACGTGACAGGAAGCGTGACACTACTGCTGCAGCTCGGGAGGAAAGCGCACGTGCATGCCCCCTCTCGAGACGAGGCCTGACTCCCCTGGGGAGACTCAGAAGCACCCCAAGATCCATGGCAACACTGGAGAGGAATCCTCAGGTTACGGCCCCGACTCCACACAAGGACTGAGGCCCCGGCATGGACGGGAGAGGAATCCCGAGAGGTCCCCTAGCAACTCGCATGGGGACTGGCCTTTCCTGAGGCCACCAGAGCGGGTCCCTGTGGTCCCCGTCGTAACTCGAGAAGACCTGCCGCAACTCGAGAAAATCCAGGAGGTTCTCACCTCCAGGCGAGATGAGGCCCATTTCCGCTGAGGCGTCTCGAGGCTGATCACACCTCACCTCTGGAACTTCGAAAGGGTCCTTCACACCCTTGGTGCAAATCAAGAAGTTCCCCGACATACCCGTCTCCACTCGAGAGGAATGACGAGGGTCCCGCCCACATCCAGAGGAGCCCCGTTTCCGCCTCGTGTCTCGAGATGAGGGATCCTTTCCCTGCTTCGTCGGGAAAGAGCTCCCGGCGTTCCGGTCGCATCTCAAGAGGAGGCCCTCTCAACAGGAATGGCGAGAGGAACTCCAGGGTTGTGCCACCATTCCAAGAGTCCCCCAGATGTCTCACTCCATTCCAGAGGAACCTCTTTTCCCTTCACCGGCTCGTCTTTCACGCCGAGGATCGACTCACACCAAGGTGGCACCTGGCACAGCCCTGTGGGAAAGCCTCGTGGGAAAGCCTCGAGGGACAGCCTCGAGGGAAAGCCACAGATCCCTTGATCCACGTGACAGGAAGCGTGACACTACTGCTGCAGCTCGGGAGGAAAGCGCACGTGCATGCCCCCACTCGAGACGAGGCCTGACTCCCCTGGGGAGACTCAGAAGCACCCCAAGATCCATGGCAACACTGGAGAGGAATCCTCAGGTTTCGGCCCCGACTCCACACAAGGACTGAGGCCCCGGCATGGACGGGAGAGGAATCCCGAGAGGCCCCCTAGCAACTCGCATGGGGACTGGCCTTTCCTGAGGCCACCAGAGCGGGTCCCTGAGGTCCCCGTCGTAACTCGAGAAGACCTGCCGCAACTCGAGAAAATCCAGGAGGTTCTCCCCTCCAGGCGAGATGAGGCCCATTTCTGCTGAGGCGTCTCGAGGCTGATCACACCTCACCTCTGGAACTTCGAAAGGCTCCTTCACACCCTTGGTGCAAATCAAGAAGTTCCCCGACATACCCGTCTCCACTCGAGAGGAATCACGAGGGACCCGCCCACATCCAGAGGAGCCCCGTTTCGGCCTCGTAGCTCGAGATGAGGGATCATTTCCCTGCTTCGTCGGGAAAGAGTTCCCGGCATTCCCGTCGCATCTCAAGAGGAGGCCCTCTCAACAGGAACGGCGAGAGGAACTCCAGGGTCGTGCCACCATTCCAAGAGTCTCCCAGATGTCTCAGTCCATTCCAGAGGAAACTCTTTTCCCTTCACCGGCTCGTCTTTCAGGCCGAGGATCGACTCACACCAAGGTGGCACGTGGCACAGCCCTGTGGGAAAGCCTCTTGGGAAAGCCTCGAGGGACAGCCTTGAGGGAAAGCCACAGATCCCTTGATCCACGTGACAGGAAGCGTGACACTACTGCTGCACCTCCGGAGGAAAGCACACGTGCATGCCCCCACTCGAGACGAGGCCTGACTCCCCTGGGGAGACTCAGAAGCACCCCAAGATCCATGGCAACACTTGAGAGGAATCCTCAGGTTCCGGCCCCGACTCCACACAAGGACTGAGGCCCCGGCATGGACGGGAGAGGAATCCCGAGAGGTCCCCTAGCAACTCGCATGTGGACTGGCCTTTCCTGAGGCCACCAGAGCGGGTCCCTGAGGTCCCCGTCGTAACTCGAGAAGACCTGCCGCAACTCGAGAAAATCCAGGAGGTTCTCCCCTCCAGGCGAGATGAGGCCCATTTCCGCTGAGGCGTCTCGAGGCTGATCACACCTCACCTCTGGAACTTCGAAAGGGTCCTTCACAACCTTGGTGCAAATCAAGAAGTTCCCCGACCTAGCCGTCTCCACTCGAGAGGAATCACGAGGGTCCCGCCCAAATCCAGAGGAGCCCCGTTTCCCCCTCGTAGCTCGAGATGAGGGATCCTTTCCCTGCTTCGTCGGGAAAGAGTTCCCGGCGTTCCCGTCGCATCTCAAGAGGAGGCCCTCTCAACAGGAACGGCGAGAGGAACTCCAGGGTCGTGCCACCATTCCAAGAGTCCCACAGATGTCTCAGTCCATTCCAGAGGAACCTCTTTTCCCTTCACCGGCTCGTCTTTCACGCCGAGGATCGACTCACACCAAGGTGGCACGTGGCACAGCCCTGTGGGAAAGACTCGTGGGAAAGCCTCGAGGGACAGCCTCGAGGGAAAGCCACAGATCCCTTGATCCACGTGACAGGAAGCGTCACACTACTGCTGCAGCTCGGGAGGAAAGCGCACGTGCATGCCCCCACTCGAGACGAGGCCTGACTCCCCTGGGGAGACTCAGAAGAACCCCAAGATCCATGGCAACTCTGGAGAGGAATCCTCAGGTTCCGGCCCCGACTCCACACAAGGACTGAGGCCCGGCATGGACGGGAGAGGAATCCTGAGAGGTCCCCTAGCAACTCGCATGGGGACTGGCCTTTCCTGAGGCCACCAGAGCGGGTCCCTGAGGTCCCCGTCGTAACTCGAGAAGACCTGCCGCAACTCGAGAAAATCCAGGAGGTTCTCCCCTCCAGGCGAGATGAGGCCCATTTCCGCTGAGGCGTCTCGAGGCTGATCACACCTCACCTCTGGAACTTCGAAAGGGTCCTTCACACCCTTGGTGCAAATCAAGAAGTTCCCCGACATACCCGTCTCCACTCGAGAGGAATCACGAGGGTCCCGCCCACATCCAGAGGAGCCCCGTTTCCGCCTCGTAGCTCGAGATGAGGGATCCTTTCCCTGCTTCGTCGGGAAAGAGTTCCCGGCGTTCCCGTCGCATGTCAAGAGGAGGCCCTCTCAACAGGAACGGCGAGAGGAACTCCAGGGTCGTGCCACCATTCCAAGAGTCCCCCAGATGTCTCAGTCCATTCCAGAGGAACGTCTTTTCCCTTCACCGGCTCGTCTTTCACGCCGAGGATCGACTCACACCAAGGTGGCACCTGGCACAGCCCTGTGGGAAAGCCTCGTGGGAAAGCCTCGAGGGACAGCCTCGAGGGAAAGCCACAGATCCCTTGATCCACGTGAAAGGAAGCGTGACACTACTGCTGCAGCTCGGGAGGAAAGCGCACGTGCATGTCCCCACTCGAGACGAGGCCTGACTCCCCTGGGGAGACTTAGGAGCACCCCAAGATCCATGGCAACACTGGAGAGGAATCCTCAGGTTCCGGCCCCGACTCCACACAAGGACTGTGGCCCCGGCATGGACGGGAGAGGAATCCAGAGAGGTCCCCTAGCATCTCGCATGGGGACTGGCCTTTCCTGAGGCCACCAGAGCGGGTCCCTGAGGTCCCCGTCGTAACTCGAGAAGACCTGCCGCAACTCGAGAAAATCCAGGAGGTTCTCCCCTCCAGGCGAGATGAGGCCCATTTCCGCTGAGGCTTCTCGAGGCTGATCACACCTCACCTCTGGAACTTCGAAAGGGTCCTTCACAACCTTGGTGCAAATCAAGAAGTTCCCCGACCTAGCCGTCTCCACTCGAGAGGAATCACGAGGGTCCCGCCCAAATCCAGAGGAGTCCCGTTTCCGCCTCGTAGCTTGAGATGAGGGATCCTTTCCCTGCTTCGTCGGGAAAGAGTTCCCGGCGTTCCCGTCGCATCTCAAGTGGAGGCCCTCTCAACAGGAACGGCGAGAGGAACTCCAGAGTCGTGCCACCATTCCAAGAGTCCCCCAGATGTCTCGGTCCATTCCAGAGGAACCTCTTTTCCCTTCACCGGCTCGTCTTTCACACCGAGGATCGACTCACACCAAGGTGGCACGTGGCACAGCCCTGTGGGAAAGCCTCGTGGGAAAGCCTCGAGGGACAGCCTCGAGGGAAAGCCACAGATCCCTTGATCCACGTGACAGGAAGCGTCACACTACTGCTGCAGCTCGGGAGGAAAGCGCACGTGCATGCCCCCACTCGAGACGAGGCCTGACTCCCCTGGGGAGACTCAGAAGAACCCCAAGATCCATGGCAACTCTGGAGAGGAATCCTCAGGTTCCGGCCCCGACTCCACACAAGGACTGAGGCCCGGCATGGACGGGAGAGGAATCCTGAGAGGTCCCCTAGCAACGCGCATGGGGACTGGCCTTTCCTGAGGCCACCAGAGCGGGTCCCTGAGGTCCCCGTCGTAACTCGAGAAGACCTGCCGCAACTCGAGAAAATCCAGGAGGTTCTCCCCTCCAGGCGAGATGAGGCCCATTTCCGCTGAGGCGTCTCGAGGCTGATCACACCTCACCTGTGGAACTTCGAAAGGGTCCTTCACACCCTTGGTGCAAATCAAGAAGTTCCCCGACATACCCGTCTCCACTCGAGAGGAATCACGAGGGTCCCGCCCACATCCAGAGGAGCCCCGTTTCCGCCTCGTAGCTCGAGATGAGGGATCCTTTCCCTGCTTCGTCGGGAAAGAGTTCCCGGCGTTCCCGTCGCATGTCAAGAGGAGGCCCTCTCAACAGGAACGGCGAGAGGAACTCCAGGGTCGTGCCACCATTCCAAGAGTCCCCCAGATGTCTCAGTCCATTCCAGAGGAACCTCTTTTCCCTTCACCGGCTCGTCTTTCACGCCGAGGATCGACTCACACCAAGGTGGCACCTGGCACAGCCCTGTGGGAAAGCCTCGTGGGAAAGCCTCGAGGGACAGCCTCGAGGGAAAGCCACAGATCCCTTGATCCACGTGACAGGAAGCGTGACACTACTGCTGCAGCTCGGGAGGAAAGCGCACGTGCATGTCCCCACTCGAGACGAGGCCTGACTCCCCTGGGGAGACTTAGGAGCACCCCAAGATCCATGGCAACACTGGAGAGGAATCCTCAGGTTCCGGCCCCGACTCCACACAAGGACTGTGGCCCCGGCATGGACGGGAGAGGAATCCAGAGAGGTCCCCTAGCATCTCGCATGGGGACTGGCCTTTCCTGAGGCCACCAGAGCGGGTCCCTGAGGTCCCCGTCGTAACTCGAGAAGACCTGCCGCAACTCGAGAAAATCCAGGAGGTTCTCCCCTCCAGGCGAGATGAGGCCCATTTCCGCTGAGGCGTCTCGAGGCTGATCACACCTCACCTCTGGAACTTCGAAAGGGTCCTTCACACCCTTGGTGCAAATCAAGAAGTTCCCCGACCTAGCCGTCTCCACTCGAGAGGAATCACGAGGGTCCCGCCCACATCCAGAGGAGCCCCGTTTCCGCCTCGTAGCTCGAGATGAGGGATCCTTTCCCTGCTTCGTCGGGAAAGAGTTCCCGGCGTTCCCGTCGCATCTCAAGAGGAGGCCCTCTCAACAGGAACGGCGAGAGGAACTCCAGGGTCGTGCCACCATTCCAAGAGTGCCCCAGATGTCTCGGTCCATTCCAGAGGAACGTCTTTTCCCTTCACCGGCTCGTCTTTCACGCCGAGGATCGACTCACACCAAGGTGGCACGTGGCACAGCCCTGTGGGAAAGCCTCGTGGGAAAGCCTCGAGGGACAGCCTCGAGGGAAAGCCACAGATCCCTTGATCCACGTGACAGGAAGCGTGACACTAGTGCTGCAGCTCGGGAGGAAAGCGCACGTGCATGCCCCCACTCGAGACGAGGCCTGACTCCCCTGGGGAGACTCAGAAGCACCCCAAGATCCATGGCAACACTGGAGAGGAATCCTCAGGTTCCGGCCCCGACTCCACACAAGGACTGAGGCCCCGGCATGGACGGGAGAGGAATCCCGAGAGGCCCCCTAGCAACTCGCATGGGGACTGGCCTTTCCTGAGGCCACCAGAGGGTGTCCCTGTGGTCCCCATCATAACTCGAGAAGACCTGCCGCAACTCGAGAAAATCCAGGAGGTTCTCCCCTCCAGGCGAGATGAGGCCCATTTCCGCTGAGGCGTATCGAGGCTGATCACACCTCCCCTCTGGAACTTCGAAAGGGTCCTTCACACCCTTGGTGCAAATCAAGAAGTTCCCCGACATACCCGTCTCCAGTCGAGAGGAAACACGAGGGTCCCGCCCACATCCAGAGGAGCCCCGTTTCCGCCTCGTAGCTCGAGATGAGGGATCCTTTCCCTGCTTCGTCGGGAAAGACTTCCCGGCGTTCCCGTCGCATCTCAAGAGGAGGCCCTCTCAAAAGGAACGGCGAGAGGAACTCCAGAGTCGTGCCACCATTCCAAGAGTGCCCCAGATGTCTCGGTCCATTCCAGCGGAACCTCTTCTCCCTTCACCCGCTCGTCTTTCACGCCGAGGATCGACTCACACCAAGGTGGCACGTGGCACAGCCCTGTGGGAAAGCCTCGTGGGAAAGCCTCGAGGGACAGCCTCGAGGGAAAGCCACAGATCCCTTGATCCACGTGACAGGAAGCGTGACACTACTGCTGCAGCTCGGGAGGAAAGCGCACGTGCATGCCCCCACTCGAGACGAGGCCTGACTCCCCTGGGGAGACTCAGAAGCACCCCAAGATCCATGGCAACTCTGGAGAGGAATCCTCAGGTTCGGGCCCCGACTCCACACAAGGACTGAGGCCCCGGCATGGACGGGAGAGGAATCCCGAGAGGCCCCCTAGCAACTCGCATGGGGACTGGCCTTTCCTGAGGCCACCAGAGCGGGTCCCTGAGGTCCCCGTCGTAACTCGAGAAGACCTGCCCCAACTCGAGAAAATCCAGGAGGTTCTCCCCTCCAGGCGAGATGAGGCCCATTTCCGCTGAGGCGTCTCGAGGCTGATCACACCTCACCTCTGGAACTTTGAAAGGGTCCTTCACACCCTTGGTGCAAATCAAGAAGTTCCCCGACATACCCGTCTCCACTCGAGAGGAAACACGAGGGTCCCTCCCACATCCAGAGGAGCCCCGTTTCCGCCTCGTAGCTCGAGATGAGGGATCCTTTCCCTGCTTCGTCGGGAAAGAGTTCCCGGCGTTCCCGTCGCATCTCAAGAGGAGGCCCTCTCAACAGGAACGGCGAGAGGAACTCCAGGGTCGTGCCACCATTCCAAGAGTCCCCCAGATATCTCAGTCCATTCCAGAGGAACCTCTTCTCCCTTCACCCGCTCGTCTTTCACGCCGAGGATCGACTCACACCAAGGTGGCACGTGGCACAGCCCTGTGGGAAAGCCTCGTGGGAAAGCCTCGAGGGACAGCCTCGAGGGAAAGCCACAGATCCATTGATCCACGTGACAGGAAGCGTGACACTACTGCTGCATCTCGGGAGGAAAGCGCACGTGCATGCCCCCACTCGAGACGAGGCCTGATTCCCCTAGGGAGACCCAGAAGCACCCCAAGATCCATGGCAACACTGGAGAGGAATCCTCAGGTTCTGGCCCCGACTCCACACAAGGACTGAGGCCCCGGCATTGACGGGAGAGGAATCACGAGAGGTCCCCTAGCAACTCGCATGGGGTCTGGCCTTTCATGAGGCCACCAGAGCGAGTCCCTGGGGTCCCCGTCGTAACTCGAGAAGACCTGCCGCAACTCGAGAAAATCCAGGAGGTTCTCCCCTCCAGGCGAGATGAGGCCCATTTCCGCTGAGGCGTCTCGAGGCTGATCACACCTCCCCTCTGGAACTTCGAAAGGGTCCTTCACACCCTTGGTGCAAATCAAGAAGTTCCCCGACATGCCCGTCTCCACTCGAGAGGAAACACGAGGGTCCCGCCCACATCCAGAGGAGCCCCGTTTCCGCCTCGTAGCTCGAGATGAGGGATCCTTTCCCTGCTTAGTCGGGAAAGATTTCCCCCCCTTCCCGTCGCATCTCAAGAGGAGGCCCTCTCAACAGGAATGGCGAGAGGAACTCCAGGGTCGTGCCACCATTCCAAGAGTCCCCCAGATGTCTCGGTCCATTCCAGAGGAACCTCTTCTCCCTTCACCAGCTCGTCTTTCACGCCGAGGATCGACTCACACCAAGGTGGCACGTGAAACAGCCCTGTGGGAAAGCCTCGTGGGAAAGCCTCGAGGGACAGCCTCGAGGGAAAGCCACAGATCCCTTGATCCACGTGACAGGAAGCGTGACACTACTGCTGCAGCTCGGGAGGAAAGCGCACGTGCATGCCCCCACTCGAGACGAGGCCTGACTCCCCTGGGGAGACTCAGAAGCACCCCAAGATCCATGGCAACACTGGAGAGGAATCCTTGGGTTCCGGCCCCGACTCCACACAAGGACTGAGGCCCCGGCATGGACGGGAGAGGAATCCCGAAAGGTCCCCTAGCAACTCGCATGGGGACTGGCCTTTCCTGAGGCCACCAGAGCGGGTCCCTGAGGTCCCCGTCGTAACTCGAGAAGACCTGCCGCAACTCGAGAAAATCCAGGAGGTTCTCCCCTCCAGGCGAGATGAGGCCCATTTCCACTGAGGCGTCTCGAGGCTGATCACACCTCACCTCTGGAACTTCGAAAGGGTCCTTCACACCCTTGGTGCAAATCAAGAAGTTCCCCGACATACCCGTCTCCACTCGAGAGGAAACACGAGGGTCCCGCCCACATCCAGAGGAGCCCCGTTTCCGCCTCGTAGCTCGAGATGAGGGATCCTTTCCCTGCTTCGTCGGGAAAGAGTTCCCGGCGTTCCCGTCGCATCTCAGGAGGAGGCCCTCTCAACCGGAACGGCGAGAGGAACTCCAGGGTCGTGCCACCATTCCAAGAGTCCCCCAGATGTCTCGGTCCATTCCAGAGGAACCTCTTTTCCCTTCACCGGCTCGTTCTTCACGCCGAGGATCGAATCACACCAAGGTGGAACGTGGCACAGCCCTGTGGGTAAGCCTCGTGGGAAAGCCTCGAGGGAGAGCCTCGAGGGAAAGCCACAGATCCCTTGATCCACGTGACAGGAAGCGTGACACTACTGCTGCAGCTCGGGCGGAAAGCACACGTGCATGCCCCCACTCGAGACGAGGCCTGATTCCCCTAGGGAGACCCAGAAGCACCCCAAGATCCATGGCAACACTGGAGAGGAATCCTCAGGTTCCGGCCCCGTCTCCACACAAGGACTGAGGCCCCGGCATTGACGAGAGAGGAATCCCGAGAGTTCCCCTAGCAACTCGCATGGGGTCTGGCCTTTCATGAGGCCACCAGAGCGGGTCCCTGGGGTCCCCGTCGTAACTCGAGAGGACCTGCCGCAACTCGAGAAAATCCAGGAGGTTCTCCCCTCCAGGCGAGATGAGGCCCATTTCCGCTGAGGCGTCTCGAGGCTGATCACACCTCCCCTCTGGAACTTCGAAAGGGTCCTTCACACCCTTGGTGCAAATCAAGAAGTTCCCCGACATACCCGTCTCCACTCGAGAGGAAACACGAGGGTCCCGCCTACATCCAGAGGAGCCCCGTTTCCGCCTCGTAGCTCGAGATGAGGTTCCTTTCCCTACTTAGTCGGGAAAGAGTTCCTGCCCTTCCCGTCGCATCGCAAGAGGAGGCCCTCTCAACAGGAACGGCAAGAGGAACTCCAGGGTCGTGCCACCATTCCAAGAGTCCCCCAGATGTCTCGGGCCATTCCAGAGGAACCTCTTCTCCCTTCACCCGCTCGTCTTTCACGCCGAGGATCGACTCACACCAAGGTGGCACGTGGCACAGCCCTGTGGGAACGCCTCGTGGGAAAGCCTCGAGGGACAGCCTCGAGGGAAAGCCACAGATCCCTTGATCCACGTGACAGGAAGCGTGACACTACTGCTGCAGCTCGGGAGGAAAGCGCACGTGCATGCCCCCACTCGAGATGAGGCCTGATTCCCCTAGGAGACCCAGAAGCACCCCATGATCCATGGCAACCCTGGAGAGGAATCCTCAGGTTCCGGCCCCGACTCCACACAAGGACTGAGGCCCCGGCATGGACGGGAGAGGAATCCCGAGAGGTCCCCTAGCAACTCGCATGGGGTCTGGACTTTCCTGAGGCCACCAGAGCGGGTCCCTGGGGTCCCCGTCGTAACTCGAGAAGACCTGCCGCAACTCGAGAAAATCAAGGAGGTTCTCCCCTCCAGGCGAGATGAGGCCCATTTCCGCTGAGGCGTCTCGAGGCTGATCACACCTCCCCTCTGGAACTTCGAAAGGGTCCTTCACACCCTTGGTGCAAATCAAGAAGTTCCCCGACATACCCGTCTCCACTCGAGAGGAAACACGAGGGTCCCGCCCACATCCAGAGGAGCCCCGTTTCCGCCTCGTAGCTCGAGATGAGGGATCCTTTCCCTGCTTCGTCGGGAAAGAGTTCCCGGCATTCCCGTCGCATCTCAAGAGGAGGCCCTCTCAACAGGAACGGCGAGAGGAACTCCAGGGTCGTGCCACCATTCCAAGAGGCCCCCAAATATCTCAGTCCATTCCAGAGGAACCTCTTCTCCCTTCACCCGCTCGTCTTTCACGCCGAGGATCGACTCACACCAAGGTGGCACGTGGCACAGCCCTGTGGGAAAGCCTCGTGGGAAAGCCTCGAGGGACAGCCTCGAGGGAAAGCCACAGATCCCTTGATCCACGTGACAGGAAGCGTGACACTACTCCTGCAGCTCGGGAGGAAAGCGCACGTGCATGCCCCCACTCGAGACGAGGCCTGACTCCCCTGGGGAGACTCAGAAGCAACCCAAGATCCATGGCAACACTGGAGAGGAATCCTCAGGTTCCGGCCCCAACTCCACACAAGGACTGAGGCCCCGGCATGGACGGGAGAGGAATCCCGAGAGGTCCCCTAGCAACTCGCATGGGGACTGGCCTTTCCTGAGGCCACCAGAGCGGGTCCCTGGGGTCCCCGTCGTAACTCGAGAAGACCTGCCGCAACTCGAGAAAATCCAGGAGGTTCTCCCCTCCAGGCGAGATGAGGCCCATTTCCGCTGAGGCATCTCGAGGCTGATCACACCTCCCCTCTGGAACTTCGAAAGGGTCCTTCACACCCTTGGTGCAAATCAAGAAGTTCCCCGACATACCCGTCTCCACTCGAGAGGAAACACGAGGGTCCCGCCTACATCCAGAGGAGCCCCGTTTCCGCCTCGTAGCTCGAGATGAGGGATCCTTTCCCTGCTTAGTCGGGAAAGAGTTCCCGCCCTTCCCGTCGCATCGCAAGAGGAGGCCCTCTCAACAGGAACGGCAAGAGGAACTCCAGGGTCGTGCCACCATTCCAAGAGTCCCCCAGATGTCTCGGTCCATTCCAGAGGAACCTCTTCTGCCTTCACCCGCTCGTCTTTCACGCCGAGGATCGACTCACACCAAGGTGGCACGTGGCACAGCCCTGTGGGAAAGCCTCGTGGGAAAGCCTCGAGGGAAAGCCACAGATGCCTTGATCCACGGGACCGGAAGCGTGACACTACTGCTGCAGCTCGGGAGGAAAGCGCACGTGCATGCCCCCACTCGAGACGAGGCCTGACTCCCCTGGGGTGACTCAGAAGCAACCAAAGATCCATGGCAACACTGGAGAGGATTCCCCAGGTTCCGGCCCCGACTCCACACAAGGACTGAGGCCCTGGCATGGACGGGAGAGGAATCCCGAGAGGTCCCCTAGCAACTCGCATGGGGACTGGCCTTTCCTGAGGCCACCAGAGCGGGTCCCTGAGGTCCCCGTCGTAACTCGAGAAGACCTGCCGCAACTCGAGACAATCCAGGAGGTTCTCCCCTCCAGGCGAGATGAGGCCCATTTCCGCTGAGGCGTCTCGAGGCTGATCAATCCTCCCCTCTGGAACTTCGAAAGGGTCCTTCACACCCTTGGTGCAAATCAAGAAGTTCCGCGACATACCCGTCTCCACTCGAGAGGAAACACGAGGGTCCCGCCCACATCCAGAGGAGCCCCGTTTCCGCCTCGTAGCTCGAGATGAGGGATCCTTTCCCTGCTTCGTCGGGAAAGAGTTCCCGCCCTTCCCGTCGCATCTCAAGAGGAGGCCCTCTCAACAGGAACGGCGAGAGGAACTCCAGGGTCGTGCCACCATTCCAAGAGTCCCCCAGATGTCTCGGTCCATTCCAGAGGAACCTCTTCTCCCTTCACCCGCTCGTCTTTCACGCCGAGGATCGACTCACACCAAGGTGGCACGTGGCACAGCCCTGTGGGAACGCCTCGTGGGAAAGCCTCGAGGGACAGCCTCGAGGGAAAGCCACAGATCCCTTGATCCACGTGACAGGAAGCGTGACACTACTCCTGCAGCTCGGGAGGAAAGCGCACGTGCATGCCCCCACTCGAGACGAGGCCTGACTCCCCTGGGGAGACTCAGAAGCAACCCAAGATCCATGGCAACACTGGAGAGGAATCCTCAGGTTCCGGCCCCAACTCCACACAAGGACTGAGGCCCCGGCATGGACGGGAGAGGAATCCCGAGAGGTCCCCTAGCAACTCGCATGGGGACTGGCCTTTCCTGAGGCCACCAGAGCGGGTCCCTGGGGTCCCCGTCGTAACTCGAGAAGACCTGCCGCAACTCGAGAAAATCCAGGAGGTTCTCCCCTCCAGGCGAGATGAGCCCATTTCCGCTGAGGCATCTCGAGGCTGATCACACCTCCCCTCTGGAACTTCGAAAGGGTCCTTCACACCCTTGGTGCAAATCAAGAAGTTCCCCGACATACCCGTCTCCACTCGAGAGGAAACACGAGGGTCCCGCCTACATCCAGAGGAGCCCCGTTTCCGCCTCGCAGTTCGAGATGAGGGATCCTTTCCCTGCTTAGTCGGGAAAGAGTTCCCCCCCTTCCCGTCGCATCTCAAGAGGAGGCCCTCTCAACAGGGACAGCGAGAGGAACTCCAGAGTCGTACCACCATTCCAAGAGTCCCCCAGATGTCTCGGTCCATTCTAGAGGAACCTCTTCTCCCTTCACCGCTCGTCTTTCACGCCGAGGATCGACTCACACCAAGGTGGCACGTGGCACAGCCCTGTGGGAAAGCCTCGTGGGAAAACCTCGAGGGACAGCCTCGAGGGAAAGCCACAGATCCCTTGACCCACGGGACAGGAAGCGTGACACTACTGCTGCAGCTCGGGAGGAAAGCGCACGTGCATGCCCCCACTCGAGACGATGCCTGACTCCCCTGGGGAGACTCAGAAGCACCCCAAGATCCATGGCAACACTGGAGAGGAATCCTCAGGTTCCAGCCCCGACTCCACACAAGGACTTAGGCCCCGGCATGGACGGGAGAGGAATCCCGAGTGGTCCCCTAGCAACTCGCATGGGGACTGGCCTTTCCTGATGCCACCAGAGCGGGTCCCTGAGGTCCCCGTCGTAACTCGAGAAGACCTGCCGCAACTCGAGAAAATCCAGGAGGTTCTCCCCTCCAGGCGAGATGAGGCCCATTTCCGCTGAGGCGTCTCGAGGCTGATCACACCTCCCCTCTGGAACTTCGAAAGGGTCCTTCACACCCTTGGTGCAAATCAAGAAGTTCCCCGACATACCCGTCTCCACTCGAGAGGAAACACGAGGGTCCCGCCTACATCCAGAGGAGCCCCGTTTCCGCCTCGTACTCGAGATGAGGGATCCTTTCCCTGCTTAGTCGGGAAAGAGTTCCCGCCCTTCCCGTCGCATCGCAAGAGGAGGCCCTCTCAACAGGAACGGCAAGAGGAACTCCAGGGTCGTGCCACCATTCCAAGAGTCCCCCAGATGTCTCGGTCCATTCCAGAGGAACCTCTTCTGCCTTCACCCGCTCGTCTTTCACGCCGAGGATCGACTCACACCAAGGTGGCACGTGGCACAGCCCTGTGGGAAAGCCTCGTGGGAAAGCCTCGAGGGAAAGCCACAGATGCCTTGATCCACGGGACCGGAAGCGTGACACTACTGCTGCAGCTCGGGAGGAAAGCGCACGTGCATGCCCCCACTCGAGACGAGGCCTGACTCCCCTGGGGTGACTCAGAAGCAACCAAAGATCCATGGCAACACTGGAGAGGAATCCCCAGGTTCCGGCCCCAACTCCACACAAGGACTGAGGCCCCGGCATGGACGGGAGAGGAATCCCGAGAGGTCCCCTAGCAACTCGCATGGGGACTGGCCTTTCCTGAGGCCACCAGAGCGGGTCCCTGAGGTCCCCGTCGTAACTCGAGAAGACCTGCCGCAACTCGAGACAATCCAGGAGGTTCTCCCCTCCAGGCGAGATGAGGCCCATTTCCGCTGAGGCGTCTCGAGGCTGATCAATCCTCCCCTCTGGAACTTCGAAAGGGTCCTTCACACCCTTGGTGCAAATCAAGAAGTTCCACGACATACCCGTCTCCACTCGAGAGGAAACACGAGGGTCCCGCCCACATCCAGAGGAGCCCCGTTTCCGCCTCGTAGCTCGAGATGAGGGATCCTTTCCCTGCTTCGTCGGGAAAGAGTTCCCGCCCTTCCCGTCGCATCTCAAGAGGAGGCCCTCTCAACAGGAACGGCGAGAGGAACTCCAGGGTCGTGCCACCATTCCAAGAGTCCCCCAGATGTCTCGGTCCATTCCAGAGGAACCTCTTCTCCCTTCACCCGCTCGTCTTTCACGCCGAGGATCGACTCACACCAAGGTGGCACGTGGCACAGCCCTGTGGGAACGCCTCGTGGGAAAGCCTCGAGGGACAGCCTCGAGGGAAAGCCACAGATCCCTTGATCCACGTGACAGGAAGCGTGACACTACTCCTGCAGCTCGGGAGGAAAGCGCACGTGCATGCCCCCACTCGAGACGAGGCCTGACTCCCCTGGGGAGACTCAGAAGCAACCCAAGATCCATGGCAACACTGGAGAGGAATCCTCAGGTTCCGGCCCCAACTCCACACAAGGACTGAGGCCCCGGCATGGACGGGAGAGGAATCCCGAGAGGTCCCCTAGCAACTCGCATGGGGACTGGCCTTTCCTGAGGCCACCAGAGCGGGTCCCTGGGGTCCCCGTCGTAACTCGAGAAGACCTGCCGCAACTCGAGAAAATCCAGGAGGTTCTCCCCTCCAGGCGAGATGAGCCCATTTCCGCTGAGGCATCTCGAGGCTGATCACACCTCCCCTCTGGAACTTCGAAAGGGTCCTTCACACCCTTGGTGCAAATCAAGAAGTTCCCCGACATACCCGTCTCCACTCGAGAGGAAACACGAGGGTCCCGCCTACATCCAGAGGAGCCCCGTTTCCGCCTCGCAGTTCGAGATGAGGGATCCTTTCCCTGCTTCGTCGGGAAAGAGTTCCCCCCCTTCCCGTCGCATCTCAAGAGGAGGCCCTCTCAACAGGGACAGCGAGAGGAACTCCAGAGTCGTACCACCATTCCAAGAGTCCCCCAGATGTCTCGGTCCATTCTAGAGGAACCTCTTCTCCCTTCACCGCTCGTCTTTCACGCCGAGGATCGACTCACACCAAGGTGGCACGTGGCACAGCCCTGTGGGAAAGCCTCGTGGGAAAGCCTCGAGGGACAGCCTCGAGGGAAAGCCACAGATCCCTTGATCCATGGGACAGGAAGCGTGACACTACTGCTGCAGCTCGGGAGGAAAGCGCACGTGCATGCCCCCACTCGAGACGATGCCTGACTCCGCTGGGGAGACTCAGAAGCACCCCAAGATCCATGGCAACACTGGAGAGGAATCCTCAGGTTCCAGCCCCGACTCCACACAAGGACTTAGGCCCCGGCATGGACGGGAGAGGAATCCCGAGTGGTCCCCTAGCAACTCGCATGGGGACTGGCCTTTCCTGATGCCACCAGAGCGGGTCCCTGAGGTCCCCGTCGTAACTCGAGAAGACCTGCCGCAACTCGAGAAAATCCAGGAGGTTCTCCCCTCCAGGCGAGATGAGGCCCATTTCCGCTGAGGCGTCTCGAGGCTGATCACACCTCCCCTCTGGAACTTCGAAAGGGTCCTTCACACCCTTGGTGCAAATCAAGAAGTTCCCCGACATACCCGTCTCCACTCGAGAGGAAACACGAGGGTCCCGCCCACATCCAGAGGAGCCCCGTTTCCGCCTCGTAGCTCGAGATGAGGGATCCTTTCCCTGCTTCATCGGGAAAGAGTTCCCGGCGTTCCCGTCGCATCTCAAGAGGAGACCCTCTCAACAGGAACGGCGAGAGGAACTTCAGGGTCGTGCCACCATTCCAAGAGTCCCCCAGATGTCTCGGTCCATTCCAGAGGAACCTCTTCTCCCTTCACCCACTCGTCTTTCACGCCGAGGATCGACTCACACCAAGGTGGCACGTGGCACAGCCCTGTGGGAAAGCCTCGTGGGAAAGCCTAGAGGGACAGCCTCGAGGGAAAGCCACAGATCCCTTGATCCACGTGATAGGAAGCGTGACACTACTGCTGCAGCTCGGGAGGAAAGCGCACGTGCATGCCCCCACTCGAGACGAGGCCTGACTCCGCTGGGGAGACTCAGAAGCACCCCAAGATCCATGGCTACACTGGAGAGGAATCCTCAGGTTCCGGCCCCGACTCCTCACAAGGACTGAGGCCCCGGCATGGACGGGAGAGGAATCCCGAGAGGTCCCCTAGCAACTCGCATGGGGACTGGCCTTTCCTGAGGCCACCAGAGCGGGTCCCTGAGGTCCCCGTCGTAACTCGAGACGACCTGCCGCAACTCTAGAAAATCCAGGATGTTCTCCCATCCAGGCGAGATGAGGCCCATTTCCGCTGAGGCGTCTCGAGGCTGATCACACCTCCCCTCTGGAACTTCGAAAGGGTCCTTCACACCCTTGGTGCAAATCAAGAAGTTCCCCGACATACCCGTCTCCACTCGAGAGGAAACACGAGGGTCCCGCCCACATCCAGAGGAGCCCCGTTTCCGCCACGTAGCTCGAGATGAGGGATCCTTTCCCTGCTTCATCGGGAAAGAGTTCCCGGCGTTCCCGTCGCATCTCAAGAGGAGACCCTCTCAACAGGAACGGCGAGAGGAAATTCAGGGTCGTGCCACCATTCCAAGAGTCCCCCAGATGTCTCGGTCCATTCCAGAGGAACCTCTTCTCCCTTCACCCGCTCGTCTTTCACGCCGAGGATGGACTCACACCAAGGTGGCACGTGGCACAGCCCTGTGGGAAAGCCTCGTGGGAAAGCCTCGAGGGACAGCCTCGAGGGAAAGCCACAGATCCCTTGATCCACGTGATAGGAAGCGTGACACTACTGCTGCAGCTCGGGAGGAAAGCGCACGTGCATGCCCCCACTCGAGACGAGGCCTGACTCCGCTGGGGAGACACAGAAGCACCCCAAGATCCATGGCTACACTGGAGAGGAATCCTCAGGTTCCGGCCCCGACTCCACACAAGGACTGAGGCCCCGGCATGGACGGGAGAGGAATCCCGAGAGGTCCCCTAGCAACTCGCATGGGGACTGGCCTTTCCTGAGGCCACCAGAGCGGGTCCCTGAGGTCCCCGTCGTAACTCGAGAAGACCTGCCGCAACTCGAGAAAATCCAGGATGTTCTCCCATCCAGGCGAGATGAGGCCCATTTCCGCTGAGGCGTCTCGAAGCTGATCACACCTCCCCTCTGGAACTTCGAAAGGGTCCTTCACACCCTTGGTGCAAATCAAGAAGTTCCCCGACATACCCGTCTCCACTCGAGAGGAAACACGAGGGTCCCGCCCACATCCAGAGGAGCCCCGTTTCCGCCTCGTAGCTCGAGATGAGGGATCCTTTCCCTGCTTCGTCGGGAAAGAGTTCCCGGCATTCCCGTCGCATCTCAAGAGGAGGCCCTCTCAACAGGAACGGCGAGAGGAACTCCAGGGTCGTGCCACCATTCCAAGAGGCCCCCAAATATCTCAGTCCATTCCAGAGGAACCTCTTCTCCCTTCACCCGCTCGTCTTTCACTCCGAGGATCGACTCACACCAAGGTGGCACGTGGCACAGCCCTGTGGGAAAGCCTCGTGGGAAAGCCTCGAGGGACAGCCTCGAGGGAAAGCCACAGATCCCTTGATCCACGTGACAGGAAGCGTGACACTACTGCTGCAGCTCGGGAGGAAAGCGCACGTGCATGCCCGCACTCGAGACGAGGCCTGACTCCCCTGGGGAGACTCAGAAGCACCCCAAGATCCATGGCAACACTGGAGAGGAATCCTCAGGTTCCGGCCCCGACTCCACACAAGGACTGAGGCCCCGGCATGGACGGGAGAGGAATCCCGAGAGGTCCCCTATCAACTCGCATGGGGACTGGCCTTTCCTGAGGCCACCAGAGCGGGTCCCTGAGGTCCCCGTCGTAACTCGAGAAGACCTGCCGCAACTCGAGAAAATCCAGGAGGTTCTCCCCTCCAGGCGAGATGAGGCCCATTTCCGCGGAGGCGTCTCGAGGCTGATCACACCTCACCTCTGGAACGTCGAAAGGGTCTTTCACACCCTTGGTGCAAATCAAGAAGTTCCCCGACATACCCGTCTCCACTCGAGAGGAAACACGAGGGTCCCGCCCACATTCAGAGGAGCCCCGTTTCCGCCTCATAGCTCGAGATGAGGGATCCTTTCCCTGCTTCGTCGGGAAAGAGTTCCCGGCGTTCCCGTCGCATATCAAGAGGAGGCCCTCTCAACAGGAACGGCGAGAGGATCTCCAGGGTCGTGCCACCATTCCAAGAGTCCCCCAGATATCTCGGTCCATTCCAGAGGAACCTCTTTTCCCTTCACCGGCTCGTCTTTCACGCCAAGGATCGACTCACACCAAGGTGGCACGTGGCACAGCCCTGTGGGAAAGCCTCGTGGGAAAGCCTCGAGGGACAGCCTCGAGGGAAAGCCAGAGATCCCTTGATCCACGGGACAGGAAGCGTGACACTACTGCTGCAGCTCGGGAGGAAAGCGCACGTGCATGCCCCCACTCGAGACGAGGCCTGACTCCCCTGGGGAGACTCAGAAGCACCCCAAGGTCCATGGCAACACTGGAGAGGAATCCTCAGGTTCCGGCCCCGACTCCACACAAGGACTGAGGCCCCGGCATGGACGGGAGAGGAATCCCGAGAGGTCCCCTATCAACTCGCATGGGGACTGGCCTTTCCTGAGGCCACCAGAGCGGGTCCCTGAGGTCCCCGTCGTAACTCGAGAAGACCTGCAGCAACTCGAGAAAATCCAGGAGGTTCTCCCCTCCAGGCGAGATGGGGCCCATTTCCGCTGAGGCGTCTCGAGGCTGATCACACCTCCGCTCTGGAACTTCGAAAGGGTCCTTCACACCCTTGGTGCAAATCAAGAAGTTCCCCGACATACCCGTCTCCACTCGAGAGGAAACACGAGGGTCCCGCCCACATCCAGAGGAGCCCCGTTTCCGCCTCGTAGCTCGAGATGAGGGATCCTTTCCCTGCTTCGTCGGGAAAGAGTTCCCGGCGTTCCCGTCGCATCTCAAGAGGAGGCCCTCTCAACAGGAACGGCGAGAGGATCTCCAGGGTCGTGCCACCATTCCAAGAGTCCCCCAGATATCTCGGTCCATTCCAGAGAAACTCTTTTCCCTTCACCGGCTCGTCTTTCTCGCCGAGGATCGACTCACACCAAGGTGGCACGTGGCACAGACCTGTGGGAAAGCCTCGTGGGAAAGCCTCGAGGGACAGCCTCGAGGGAAAGCCACACATCCCTTGATCCACGTGACAGGAAGCGTGACACTACTGCTGCAGCTCGGGAAGAAATCGCACGTGCATGCCCCCACTCGAGATGAGGCCTGACTCCCCTGGGGAGACTCAGAAGCACCCCAAGGTCCATGGCAACACTGGAGAGGAATCCTCAGGTTCCAGCCCCGACTCCACACAAGGACTGAGGCCCCGGCATGGACGGGAGAGGAATCCCGAGAGGTCCCCTAGCAACTCGCATGGGGACTGGCCTTTCCTGAGGCCACCAGAGCGGGTCCTTGAGGTCCCCGTCGTAACTCGAGAAGACCTGCCGCAACGCGAGAAAATCCAGGAGGTTCTCCCCTCCAGGCGAGATGAGGCCCTTTTCCGCTGAGGCGTCTCGAGGCTGATCACACGTCCCCTCTGGAACTTCGAAAGGGTCCTTCACACCCTTGGTGCAAATCAAGAAGTTCCCCGACATACCCGTCTCCACTCGAGAGGAAACACGAGGGTCCCGCCCACATCCAGAGGAGCCCCGTTTCCGCCTCGTAGCTCGAGATGAGGGATCCTTTCCCTGCTTCGTCGGGAAAGAGTTCCCGGCGTTCCCGTCGCATCTCAAGAGGAGGCCCTCTCAACAGGAACGGCGAGAGGAACTCCAGGGTCGTGCCACCATTCCAAGAGTCCCCCAGATGTCTCGGTCCATTCCAGAGGAAACTCTTCTCCCTTCACCGGCTCGTCTTTCACGCCGAGGATCGACTCACACCAAGGTGGCGCGTGGCACAGCCCTGTTGGAAAGCCTCGTGTTAAAGCCTCGAAGGACAGCCTCGAGGGAAAGCCACAGATCCCTTGATCCACGTGACAGGAAGCGTGACACTACTGCTGCAGCTCGGGAGGAAAGCGCACGTGCATGCCCCCACTCGAGACGAGGCCTGACTCCCCTGGGGAGACTCAGAAGCACCCCAAGATCCATGGCAACACTGGAGAGGAATCCTCAGGTTCCGGCCCTGACTCCACACAAGGACAGAGGCCCCGGCATGGACGGGAGAGGAATCCCGAGAGGTCCCCTAGCAACTCGCATGGGGACTGGCCTTTCCTGAGGCCACCAGAGCGGGTCCCTGAGGTCCCCGTCATAACTCGAGAAGACCTGCCGCAACTCGAGAAAATCCAGGAGGTTCTACCCTCCAGGCGAGATGAGGCCCATTTCCGCTGAGGCATCTCGAGGCTGATCACACCTCCCCTCTGGAACTTCGAAAGGGTCCTTCACACCCTTGGTGCAAATCAAGAAGTTCCCCGACATACCCGTCTCCACTCGAGAGGAAACACGAGGGTCCCGCCCACATCCAGAGGAGCCCCGTTTCCGCCTCGTAGCTCGAGATGAGGGATCCTTTCCCTGCTTCGTCGGGAAAGAGTTCCCGGCGTTCCCGTCGCATCTCAAGAGGAGGCCCTCTCAACAGGAACGGCGAGAGGAACTCCAGGGTCGTGCCACCATTCCAAGAGTCCCCCAGATATCTCGGTCCATTCCAGAGGAACCTCTTCTCCCTTCACCCGCTCGTCTTTCACGCCGAGGATCGACTCACACCAAGGTGGCACGTGGCACAGCCCTGTGGGAAAGCCTCGTGGGAAAGCCTCGAGGGACAGCCTCGAGGGAAAGCCACAGATCCCTTGATCCACGTGACAGGAAGCGTCAACTACTGCTGCAGCTCGGGAGGAAAGCGCACGTGCATGCCCCCACTCGAGACGAGGCCTGACTCCCCTGGGGAGACTCAGAAGCACCCCAAGATCCATGGCAACACTGGAGAGGAATCCTCAGGTTCCGGCCCCGACTCCACACAAGGACTGAGGCCCCGGCATGGACGGGAGAGGAATCCCGAGAGGTCCCCTAGCAACTCGCATGGGGACTGGCCTTTCCTGAGGCCACCAGAGCGGGTCCCTGAGGTCCCCGTCGTAACTCGAGAAGACCTGCCGCAACTCGAGAAAATCCAGGAGGTTCTCCCCTCCAGGCGAGATGAGGCCCATTTCCGCTGAGGCGTCTCGAGGCTGATCACACCTCCCCTCTGGAACTTCGAAATGGTCCTTCACACCCTTGGTGCAAATCAAGAAGTTCCCCGACATACCCGTCTCCACTCGAGAGGAAACACGAGGGTCCCGCCCACATCCAGAGGAGCCCCGTTTCCGCCTCGTAGCTCGAGATGAGGGATCCTTTCCCTGCTTCGTCGGGAAAGAGTTCCCGGCGTTCCCGTCGCATCTCAAGAGGAGGCCCTCTCAACAGGAACGGCGAGAGGAACTCCAGGGTCGTGCCACCATTCCAAGAGGCCCCCAGATATCTCAGTCCATTCCAGAGGAACCTCTTCTCCCTTCACCCGCTCGTCTTTCACGCCGAGGATCGACTCACACCAAGGTGGCACGTGGCACAAACCTGTGGGAAAGCCTCGTGGGAAAGCCTCGACAGCCTCGAGGGAAAGCCACAGATCCCTTGATCCACGTGACAGGAAGCGTGACACTACTGCTGCAGCTCGGGAGGAAAGCACACGTGCATGCCCCCATCGAGACGAGGCCTGACTCCCCTGGGGAGACTCAGAATCACCCCAAGTTCCATGGCAACACTGGAGAGGAATCCTCAGGTTCCGGCCCCGACTCCACACAAGGACTGAGGCCCCGGCATGGACGGGAGAGGAATCCCGAGAGGTCCCCTAGCAACTCGCATGGGGTCTGGCCTTTCATGAGGCCACCAGATCGAGTCCCTGGGGTCCCCGTCGCAACTCGAGAAGACCTGCCGCAACTCGAGAAAATCCAGGAGGTTCTCCCCTCCAGGCGAGATGAGGCCCATTTCCGCTGAGGCGTCTCGAGGCTGATCACACGTCCCCTCTGGAACTTCGAAAGGGTCCTTCACACCCTTGGTGCAAATCAAGAAGTTCCCCGACATACCCGTCTCCACTCGAGAGGAAACACGAGGGTCCAGCCCACATCCAGAGGAGCCCCGTTTCCGCCTCGTAGCTCGAGATGAGGGAACCTTTCCCTGCTTCGTCGGGAAAGAGTTCCCGGCGTTCCCGTCGCATCTCAAGAGGAGGCCCTCTCAACAGGAACGGCGAGAGGAACTCCAGGGTCGTGCCACCATTCCAAGAGTCCCCCAGATGTCTCAGTCCATTCCAGAGGAACCTCTTTCCCTTCACCGGCTCGTCTTTCACGCCGAGGATCGACTCACACCAAGGTGGCACGTGGCACAGCCCTGTGGGTAAGACTCGTGGGAAAGCCTCGAGGGACAGCCTCGAGGGAAAGCCACAGATCCCTTGATCCACGTGACAGGAAGCGTGACACTACTGCTGCAGCTCGGGCGGAAAGCGCACGTGCATGCCCCCACTCGAGACGAGGCCTGATTCCCCTAGGGAGACCCAGAAGCACCGCAAGATCCATGGCAACACTGGAGAGGAATCCTCAGGTTCCGGCCCCGACTCCACACAAGGACTGAGGCCCCGGCATGGACGGGAGAGGAATCCCGAGAGGTCCCCTAGCAACTCGCATGGGGACTGGCCTTTCATGAGGCCACCAGAGCGGGTCCCTGGGGTCCCCGTCGTAACTCGAGAAGACCTGCCGCAACTCGAGAAAATCCAGGAGGTTCTCCCCTCCAGGCGAGATGAGGCCCATTTCCGCTGAGGCGTCTCGAGGCTGATCACACCTCCCCTCTGGAACTTCGAAAGGGTCCTTCACACCCTTGGTGCAAATCAAGAAGTTCCCCGACATACCCGTCTCCACTCGAGAGGAAACACGAGGGTCCCGCCCACATCCAGAGGAGCCCCGTTTCCGCCTCGTAGCTCGAGATGAGGGATCCTTTCCCTGCTTCGTCGGGAAAGAGTTCCCGGCGTTCCCGTCGCATCTCAAGAGGAGGCCCTCTCAACAGGAACGGCGAGAGGAACTCCAGGGTCGTGCCACCATTCCAAGAGGCCCCCAGATATCTCAGTCCATTCCAGAGGAACCTCTTCTCCCTTCACCCGCTCGTCTTTCACGCCGAGGATCGACTCACAGCAAGGTGGCACGTGGCACAAACCTGTGGGAAAGCCTCGTGGGAAAGCCTCGAGGGACAGCCTCGAGGGAAAGCCACAGATCCCTTGATCCACGGGACAGGAAGCGTGACACTACTGCTGCAGCTCGGGAGGAAAGCACACGTGCATGCCCCCACTCGAGACGAGGCCTGACTCCCCTGGGGAGACTCAGAATCACCCCAAGTTCCATGGCAACACTGGAGAGGAATCCTCAGGTTCCGGCCCCGACTCCACACAAGGACTGAGGCCCCGGCATTGACGGGAGAGGAATCCCGAGAGGTCCCCTAGGAACTCGCATGGGGTCTGGCCTTTCATGAGGCCACCAGATCGAGTCCCTGGGGTCCCCGTCGTAACTCGAGAAGACCTGCCGCAACTCGAGAAAATCCAGGAGGTTCTCCCCTCCAGGCGAGATGAGGCCCATTTCCGCTGAGGCGTCTCGAGGCTGATCACACCTCCCCTCTGGAACTTCGAAAGGGTCCTTCACACCCTTGGTGCAAATCAAGAAGTTCCCCGACATGCCCGTCTCCACTCGAGAGGAAACACGTGGGTCCAGCCCACATCCAGAGGAGCCCCGTTTCCGCCTCGTAGCTCGAGATGAGGGATCCTTTCCCTGCTTAGTCGGGAAAGAGTCCCCCCCCTTCCCGTCGCATCTCAAGAGGAGGCCCTCTCAACAGGAACGGCGAGAGGAACTCCAGGGTCGTGCCACCATTCCAAGAGTCCCCCAGATGTCTCAGTCCATTCCAGAGGAACCTCTTTTCCCTTCACCGGCTCGTCTTTCACGCCGAGGATCGACTCACACCAAGGTGGCACGTGGCACAGCCCTGTGGGTAAGACTCGTGGGAAAGCCTCGAGGGACAGCCTCAAGGGAAAGCCACAGATCCCTTGATCCACGTGACAGGAAGCGTGACACTACTGCTGCAGCTCGGGCGGAAAGCGCACGTGCATGCCCCCACTCGAGACGAGGCCTGATTCCCCTAGGGAGACCCAGAAGAACCCCAAGATCCATGGCAACACTGGAGAGGAATCCTCAGGTTCCGGCCCCGACTCCACACAAGGACTGAGGCCCCGACATTGACGGGAGAGGAATCCCGAGAGGTCCCCTAGCAACTCGCATGGGGTCTGGCCTTTCATGAGGCCACCAGAGCGGGTCCCTGGGGTCCCCGTCGTAACTCGAGAAGACCTGCCGCAACTCGAGAAAATCCAGGAGGTTCTCCCCTCCAGGCGAGATGAGGCCCATTTCCGCTGAGGCGTCTCGAGGCTGATCACACCTCCCCTCTGGAACTTCGAAAGGGTCCTTCACACCCTTGGTGCAAATCAAGAAGTTCCCCGACATACCCGTCTCCACTCGAGAGGAAACACGAGGGTCCCGCCCACATACAGAGGAGCCCCGTTTCCGCCTCGTAGCTCGAGATGAGGGATCCTTTCCCTGCTTCGTCGGGAAAGAGTTCCCGGCGTTCCCGTCGCATCTCAAGAGGAGGCCCTCTCAACAGGAACGGCGAGAGGAACTCCAGGGTCGTGCCACCATTCCAAGAGGCCCCCAGATATCTCAGTCCATTCCAGAGGAACCTCTTCTCCCTTCACCCGCTCGTCTTTCACGCCGAGGATCGACTCACAGCAAGGTGGCACGTGGCACAAACCTGTGGGAAAGCCTCGTGGGAAAGCCTCGAGGGACAGCCTCGAGGGAAAGCCACAGATCCCTTGATCCACGTGACAGGAAGCGTGACACTACTGCTGCAGCTCGGGAGGAAAGCGCACGTGCATGCCCCCACTCGAGACGAGGCCTGACTCCCCTGGGGAGACTCAGAATCACCCCAAGTTCCATGGCAACACTGGAGAGGAATCCTCAGGTTCCGGCCCCGACTCCACACAAGGACTGAGGCCCCGGCATGGACGGGAGAGGAATCCCGAGAGGTCCCCTAGGAACTCGCATGGGGTCTGGCCTTTCATGAGGCCACCAGATCGAGTCCCTGGGGTCCCCGTCGTAACTCGAGAAGACCTGCCGCAACTCGAGAAAATCCAGGAAGTTCTCCCCTCCAGGCGAGATGAGGCCCATTTCCGCTGAGGCGTCTCGAGGCTGATCACACCTCCCCTCTGGAACTTCGAAAGGGTCCTTCACACCCTTGGTGCAAATCAAGAAGTTCCCCGACATGCCCGTCTCCACTCGAGAGGAAACACGTGGGTCCCGCCCACATCCAGAGGAGCCCCGTTTCCGCCTCGTAGCTCGAGATGAGGGAACCTTTCCCTGCTTCCTCGGGAAAGAGTTCCCGGCGTTCCCGTCGCATCTCAAGAGGAGGCCCTCTCAACAGGAACGGCGAGAGGAACTCCAGGGTCGTGCCACCATTCCAAGAGTCCCCCAGATGTCTCAGTCCATTCCAGAGGAACCTCTTTTCCCTTCACCGGCTCGTCTTTCACGCCGAGGATCGACTCACACCAAGGTGGCACGTGGCACAGCCCTGTGGGTAAGCCTCGTGGGAAAGCCTCGAGGGACAGCCTCGAGGGAAAGCCACATATCCCTTGATCCACGTGACAGGAAGCGTGACACTACTGCTGCAGCTCGGGCGGAAAGCGCACGTGCATGCCCCCACTCGAGACGAGGCCTGATTCCCCTAGGGAGACCCAGAAGAACCCCAAGATCCATGGCAACACTGGAGAGGAATCCTCAGGTTCCGGCCCCGACTCCACACAAGGACTGAGGCCCCGGCATTGACGGGAGAGGAATCCCGAGAGGTCCCCTAGCAACTCGCATGGGGTCTGGCCTTTCATGAGGCCACCAGAGCGGGTCCCTGGGGTCCCCGTCGTAACTCGAGAAGACCTGCCGCAACTCGAGAAAATCCAGGAGGTTCTCCCCTCCAGGCGAGATGAGGCCCATTTCCGCTGAGGCGTCTCGAGGCTGATCACACCTCCCCTCTGGAACTTCGAAAGGGTCCTTCACACCCTTGGTGCAAATCAAGAAGTTCCCCGACATACCCGTCTCCACTCGAGAGGAAACACGAGGGTCCCGCCCACATCCAGAGGAGCCCCGTTTCCGCCTCGTAGCTCGAGATGAGGGATCCTTTCCCTGCTTCGTCGGGAAAGAGTTCCCGGCGTTCCCGTCGCATCTCAAGAGGAGGCCCTCTCAACAGGAACGGCGAGAGGAACTCCAGGGTCGTGCCACCATTCCAAGAGTCCCCCAGATGTCTCAGTCCATTCCAGAGGAACCTCTTTCCCTTCACCGGCTCGTCTTTCACGCCGAGGATCGACTCACACCAAGGTGGCACGTAGCACAGCCCTGTGGGTAAGACTCGTGGGAAAGCCTCGAGGGACAGCCTCGAGGGAAAGCCACAGATCCCTTGATCCACGTGACAGGAAGCGTGACACTACTGCTGCAGCTCGGGCGGAAAGCGCACGTGCATGCCCCCACTCGAGACGAGGCCTGATTCCCCTAGGGAGACCAAGAAGCACCGCAAGATCCATGGCAACACTGGAGAGGAATCCTCAGGTTCCGGCCCCGACTCCACACAAGGACTGAGGCCCCGGCATGGACGGGAGAGGAATCCCGAGAGGTCCCCTAGCAACTCGCATGGGGACTGGCCTTTCATGAGGCCACCAGAGCGGGTCCCTGGGGTCCCCGTCGTAACTCGAGAAGACCTGCCGCAACTCGAGAAAATCCAGGAGGTTCTCCCCTCCAGGCGAGATGAGGCCCATTTCCGCTGAGGCGTCTCGAGGCTGATCACACCTCCCCTCTGGAACTTCGAAAGGGTCCTTCACACCCTTGGTGCAAATCAAGAAGTTCCCCGACATACCCGTCTCCACTCGAGAGGAAACACGAGGGTCCCGCCCACATCCAGAGGAGCCCCGTTTCCGCCTCGTAGCTCGAGATGAGGGATCCTTTCCCTGCTTCGTCGGGAAAGAGTTCCCGGCGTTCCCGTCGCATCTCAAGAGGAGGCCCTCTCAACAGGAACGGCGAGAGGAACTCCAGGGTCGTGCCACCATTCCAAGAGGCCCCCAGATATCTCAGTCCATTCCAGAGGAACCTCTTCTCCCTTCACCCGCTCGTCTTTCACGCCGAGGATCGACTCACAGCAAGGTGGCACGTGGCACAAACCTGTGGGAAAGCCTCGTGGGAAAGCCTCGAGGGACAGCCTCGAGGGAAAGCCACAGATCCCTTGATCCACGGGACAGGAAGCGTGACACTACTGCTGCAGCTCGGGAGGAAAGCACACGTGCATGCCCCCACTCGAGACGAGGCCTGACTCCCCTGGGGAGACTCAGAATCACCCCAAGTTCCATGGCAACACTGGAGAGGAATCCTCAGGTTCCGGCCCCGACTCCACACAAGGACTGAGGCCCCGGCATGGACGGGAGAGGAATCCCGAGAGGTCCCCTAGGAACTCGCATGGGGTCTGGCCTTTCATGAGGCCACCAGATCGAGTCCCTGGGGTCCCCGTCGTAACTCGAGAAGACCTGCCGCAACTCGAGAAAATCCAGGAGGTTCTCCCCTCCAGGCGAGATGAGGCCCATTTCCGCTGAGGCGTCTCGAGGCTGATCACACCTCCCCTCTGGAACTTCGAAAGGGTCCTTCACACCCTTGGTGCAAATCAAGAAGTTCCCCGACATGCCCGTCTCCACTCGAGAGGAAACACGTGGGTCCCGCCCACATCCAGAGGAGACCCGTTTCCGCCTCGTAGCTCGAGATGAGGGATCCTTTCCCTGCTTAGTCGGGAAAGAGTCCCCCCCCTTCCCGTCGCATCTCAAGAGGAGGCCCTCTCAACAGGAACGGCGAGAGGAACTCCAGGGTCGTGCCACCATTCCAAGAGTCCCCCAGATGTCTCAGTCCATTCCAGAGGAACCTCTTTTCCCTTCACCGGCTCGTCTTTCACGCCGAGGATCGACTGACACCAAGGTGGCACGTGGCACAGCCCTGTGGGTAAGACTCGTGGGAAAGCCTCGAGGGACAGCCTCAAGGGAAAGCCACAGATCCCTTGATCCACGTGACAGGAAGCGTGACACTACTGCTGCAGCTCGGGCGGAAAGCGCACGTGCATGCCCCCACTCGAGACGAGGCCTGATTCCCCTAGGGAGACCCAGAAGAACCCCAAGATCCATGGCAACACTGGAGAGGAATCCTCAGGTTCCGGCCCCGACTCCACACAAGGACTGAGGCCCCGGCATTGACGGGAGAGGAATCCCGAGAGGTCCCCTAGCAACTCGCATGGGGTCTGGCCTTTCATGAGGCCACCAGAGCGGGTCCCTGGGGTCCCCGTCGTAACTCGAGAAGACCTGCCGCAACTCGAGAAAATCCAGGAGGTTCTCCCCTCCAGGCGAGATGAGGCCCATTTCCGCTGAGGCGTCTCGAGGCTGATCACACCTCCCCTCTGGAACTTCGAAAGGGTCCTTCACACCCTTGGTGCAAATCAAGAAGTTCCCCGACATACCCGTCTCCACTCGAGAGGAAACACGAGGGTCCCGCCCACATCCAGAGGAGCCCCGTTTCCGCCTCGTAGCTCGAGATGAGGGATCCTTTCCCTGCTTCGTCGGGAAAGAGTTCCCGGCGTTCCCGTCGCATCTCAAGAGGAGGCCCTCTCAACAGGAACGGCGAGAGGAACTCCAGGGTCGTGCCACCATTCCAAGAGGCCCCCAGATATCTCAGTCCATTCCAGAGGAACCTCTTCTCCCTTCACCCGCTCGTCTTTCACGCCGAGGATCGACTCACAGCAAGGTGGCACGTGGCACAAACCTGTGGGAAAGCCTCGTGGGAAAGCCTCGAGGGACAGCCTCGAGGGAAAGCCACAGATCCCTTGATCCACGTGACAGGAAGCGTGACACTACTGCTGCAGCTCGGGAGGAAAGCGCACGTGCATGCCCCCACTCGAGACGAGGCCTGACTCCCCTGGGGAGACTCAGAATCACCCCAAGTTCCATGGCAACACTGGAGAGGAATCCTCAGGTTCCGGCCCCGACTCCACACAAGGACTGAGGCCCCGGCATGGACGGGAGAGGAATCCCGAGAGGTCCCCTAGGAACTCGCATGGGGTCTGGCCTTTCATGAGGCCACCAGATCGAGTCCCTGGGGTCCCCGTCGTAACTCGAGAAGACCTGCCGCAACTCGAGAAAATCCAGGAAGTTCTCCCCTCCAGGCGAGATGAGGCCCATTTCCGCTGAGGCGTCTCGAGGCTGATCACACCTCCCCTCTGGAACTTCGAAAGGGTCCTTCACACCCTTGGTGCAAATCAAGAAGTTCCCCGACATGCCCGTCTCCACTCGAGAGGAAACACGTGGGTCCCGCCCACATCCAGAGGAGCCCCGTTTCCGCCTCGTAGCTCGAGATGAGGGAACCTTTCACTGCTTCCTCGGGAAAGAGTTCCCGGCGTTCCCGTCGCATCTCAAGAGGAGGCCCTCTCAACAGGAACGGCGAGAGGAACTCCAGGGTCGTGCCACCATTCCAAGAGTCCCCCAGATGTCTCAGTCCATTCCAGAGGAACCTCTTTTCCCTTCACCGGCTCGTCTTTCACGCCGAGGATCGACTCACACCAAGGTGGCACGTGGCACAGCCCTGTGGGTAAGCCTCGTGGGAAAGCCTCGAGGGACAGCCTCGAGGGAAAGCCACATATCCCTTGATCCACGTGACAGGAAGCGTGACACTACTGCTGCAGCTCGGGCGGAAAGCGCACGTGCATGCCCCCACTCGAGACGAGGCCTGATTCCCCTAGGGAGACCCAGAAGAACCCCAAGATCCATGGCAACACTGGAGAGGAATCCTCAGGTTCCGGCCCCGACTCCACACAAGGACTGAGGCCCCGGCATTGACGGGAGAGGAATCCCGAGAGGTCCCCTAGCAACTCGCATGGGGTCTGGCCTTTCATGAGGCCACCAGAGCGGGTCCCTGGGGTCCCCGTCGTAACTCGAGAAGACCTGCCGCAACTCGAGAAAATCCAGGAGGTTCTCCCCTCCAGGCGAGATGAGGCCCATTTCCGCTGAGGCGTCTCGAGGCTGATCACACCTCCCCTCTGGAACTTCGAAAGGGTCCTTCACACCCTTGGTGCAAATCAAGAAGTTCCCCGACATACCCGTCTCCACTCGAGAGGAAACACGAGGGTCCCGCCCACATCCAGAGGAGCCCCGTTTCCGCCTCGTAGCTCGAGATGAGGGATCCTTTCCCTGCTTCGTCGGGAAAGAGTTCCCGGCGTTCCCGTCGCATCTCAAGAGGAGGCCCTCTCAACAGGAACGGCGAGAGGAACTCCAGGGTCGTGCCACCATTCCAAGAGGCCCCCAGATATCTCAGTCCATTCCAGAGGAACCTCTTCTCCCTTCACCCGCTCGTCTTTCACGCCGAGGATCGACTCACAGCAAGGTGGCACGTGGCACAAACCTATGGGAAAGCCTCGTGGGAAAGCCTCGAGGGACAGCCTCGAGGGAAAGCCACAGATCCCTTGATCCACGTGACAGGAAGCGTGACACTACTGCTGCAGCTCGGGAGGAAAGCGCACGTGCATGCCCCCACTCGAGACGAGGCCTGACTCCCCTGGGGAGACTCAGAATCACCCCAAGTTCCATGGCAACACTGGAGAGGAATCCTCAGGTTCCGGCCCCGACTCCACACAAGGACTGAGGCCCCGGCATGGACGGGAGCGGAATCCCGAGAGGTCCCCTAGCAACTCGCATGGGGTCTGGCCTTTCATGAGGCCACCAGATCGAGTCCCTGGGGTCCCCGTCGTAACTCGAGAAGACCTGCCGCAACTCGAGAAAATCCAGGAGGTTCTCCCCTCCAGGCGAGATGAGGCCCATTTCCGCTGAGGCGTCTCGAGGCTGATCACACCTCCCCTCTGGAACTTCGAAAGGGTCCTTCACACCCTTGGTGCAAATCAAGAAGTTCCCCGACATACCCGTCTCCACTCGAGAGGAAACACGAGGGTCCAGCCCACATCCAGAGGAGCCCCGTTTCCGCCTCGTAGCTCGAGATGAGGGAACCTTTCCCTGCTTCCTCGGGAAAGAGTTCCCGGCGTTCCCGTCGCATCTCAAGAGGAGGCCCTCTCAACAGGAACGGCGAGAGGAACTCCAGGGTCGTGCCACCATTCCAAGAGTCCCCCAGATGTCTCAGTCCATTCCAGAGGAACCTCTTTTCCCTTCACCGGCTCGTCTTTCACGCCGAGGATCGACTCACACCAAGGTGGCACGTGGCACAGCCCTGTGGGTAAGCCTCGTGGGAAAGCCTCGAGGGACAGCCTCGAGGGAAAGCCACAGATCCCTTGATCCACGTGACAGGAAGCGTGACACTACTGCTGCAGCTCGGGCGGAAAGCGCACGTGCATGCCCCCACTCGAGACGAGGCCTGATTCCCCTAGGGAGACCCAGAAGCACCGCAAGATCCATGGCAACACTGGAGAGGAATCCTCAGGTTCCGGCCCCGACTCCACACAAGGACTGAGGCCCCGGCATGGACGGGAGAGGAATCCCGAGAGGTCCCCTAGCAACTCGCATGGGGACTGGCCTTTCATGAGGCCACCAGAGCGTGTCCCTGGGGTCCCCGTCGTAACTCGAGAAGACCTGCCGCAACTCGAGAAAATCCAGGAGGTTCTCCCCTCCAGGCGAGATGAGGCCCATTTCCGCTGAGGCGTCTCCAGGCTGATCACACCTCCCCTCTGGAACTTCGAAAGGGTCCTTCACACCCTTGGTGCAAATCAAGAAGTTCCCCGACATACCCGTCTCCACTCGAGAGGAAACACGAGGGTCCCGCCCACATCCAGAGGAGCCCCGTTTCCGCCTCGTAGCTCGAGATGAGGGATCCTTTCCCTGCTTCGTCGGGAAAGAGTTCCCGGCGTTCCCGTCGCATCTCAAGAGGAGGCCCTCTCAACAGGAACGGCGAGAGGAACTCCAGCGTCGTGCCACCATTCCAAGAGGCCCCCAGATATCTCAGTCCATTCCAGAGGAACCTCTTCTCCCTTCACCCGCTCGTCTTTCACGCCGAGGATCGACTCACAGCAAGGTGGCACGTGGCACAAACCTGTGGGAAAGCCTCGTGGGAAAGCCTCGAGGGACAGCCTCGAGGGAAAGCCACAGATCCCTTGATCCACGTGACAGGAAGCGTGACACTACTGCTGCAGCTCGGGAGGAAAGCACACGTGCATGCCCCCACTCGAGACGAGGCCTGACTCCCCTGGGGAGACTCAGAATCACCCCAAGTTCCATGGCAACACTGGAGAGGAATCCTCAGGTTCCGGCCCCGACTCCACACAAGGACTGAGGCCCCGGCATTGACGGGAGAGGAATCCCGAGAGGTCCCCTAGGAACTCGCATGGGGTCTGGCCTTTCATGAGGCCACCAGATCGAGTCCCTGGGGTCCCCGTCGTAACTCGAGAAGACCTGCCGCAACTCGAGAAAATCCAGGAGGTTCTCCCCTCCAGGCGAGATGAGGCCCATTTCCGCTGGGGCGTCTCGAGGCTGATCACACCTCCCCTCTGGAACTTCGAAAGGGTCCTTCACACCCTTGGTGCAAATCAAGAAGTTCCCCGACATGCCCGTCTCCACTCGAGAGGAAACACGTGGGTCCCGCCCACATCCAGAGGAGCCCCGTTTCCGCCTCGTAGCTCGAGATGAGGGATCCTTTCCCTGCTTAGTCGGGAAAGAGTCCCCCCCCTTCCCGTCGCATCTCAAGAGGAGGCCCTCTCAACAGGAACGGCGAGAGGAACTCCAGGGTCGTGCCACCATTCCAAGAGTCCCCCAGATGTCTCGGTCCATTCCAGAGGAACCTATTCTCCCTTCACCCGCTCGTCTTTCACGCCGAGGATCGACTCACACCTAGGTGGCACGTGGCACAGCCCTGTGTGAAAGCCTCGTGGGAAAGCCTGGAGGGACAGCCTCGAGGGAAAGCCACAGATCCCTTGATCCACGTGATAGAAGCGTGACACTACGGCAGCAGCTCGGGAGGAAAGCGCACGTGCATGCCCCCACTCGAGACGAGGACTGACTCCCCTGGGGAGACTCAGAAGCACCCCAAGATCCATGGCAACACTGGAGAGGAATCCTCAGGTTCCGGCCCCGACTCCACACAAGGACTGAGGCCCCGGCATGGACGGGAGAGGAATCCCGAGAGGTCCCCTAGCAACTGGCATGGGGACTGGCCTTTCCTGAGGCCAGCAGAGCGGGTCCCTGAGGTCCCCGTCGTAACTCGAGAAGACCTGCCGCAACTCGAGAAAATCCAGGAGGTTCTCCCCTCCAGGCGAGATGAGGCCCATTTCCGCTGAGGTGTCTCGAGGCTGATCACACCTCACCTCTGGAACTTCGAAAGGGTCCTTCACACCCTTGGTGCAAATCAAGAAGTTCCCCGACATACCCGTCTCCACTCGAGAGGAAACACGAGGGTCCCGCCCACATCCAGAGGAGCCCCGTTTCCGCCTCTTAGCTCGAGATGAGGGATCCTTTCCCTGCTTCGTCGGGAAAGAGTTCCCGGCGTTCCCGTCGCATCTCAAGAGGAGGCCCTCTCAACAGGAACGGCGAGAGGAACTCCAGGGTCGTGCCACCATTCCAAGAGTCCCCCAGATATCTCGGTCCATTCCAGAGGAACCTCTTCTCCCTTCACCCGCTCGTCTTTCACGCCGAGGATCGACTCACACCAAGGTGGCACGTGGCACAGCCCTGTGGGAAAGCCTCGTGGGAAAGCCTCGAGGGACAGCCTCGAGGGAAAGCCACAGATCCCTTGATCCACGTGACAGGAAGCGTCACACTACTGCTGCAGCTCGGGAGGAAAGCGCACGTGCATGCCCCCACTCGAGACGAGGCCTGACTCCCCTGGGGAGACTCAGAAGCACCCCAAGATCCATGGCAACACTGGAGAGAAATCCTCAGGTTCCGGCCCCGACTCCACACAAGGACTGAGGCCCCGGCATGGACGGGAGAGGAATCCCGAGAGGTCCCCTAGGAACTCGCATGGGGTCTGGCCTTTCATGAGGCCACCAGATCGAGTCCCTGGGGTCCCCGTCGTAACTCGAGAAGACCTGCCGCAACTCGAGAAAATCCAGGAGGTTCTCCCCTCCAGGCGAGATGAGGCCCATTTCCGCTGAGGCGTCTCGAGGCTGATCACACCTCCCCTCTGGAACTTCGAAAGGGTCCTTCACACCCTTGGTGCAAATCAAGAAGTTCCCCGACATGCCCGTCTCCACTCGAGAGGAAACACGTGGGTCCCGCCCACATCCAGAGGAGCCCCGTTTCCGCCTCGTAGCTCGAGATGAGGGATCCTTTCCCTGCTTAGTCGGGAAAGAGTCCCCCCCCTTCCCGTCGCATCTCAAGAGGAGGCCCTCTCAACAGGAACGGCGAGAGGAACTCCAGGGTCGTGCCACCATTCCAAGAGTCCCCCAGATGTCTCAGTCCATTCCAGAGGAACCTCTTTTCCCTTCACCGGCTCGTCTTTCACGCCGAGGATCGACTCACACCAAGGTGGCACGTGGCACAGCCCTGTGGGTAAGCCTCGTGGGAAAGCCTCGAGGGACAGCCTCGAGGGAAAGCCACAGATCCCTTGATCCACGTGACAGGAAGCGTGACACTACTGCTGCAGCTCGGGAGGAAAGCGCACGTGCATGCCCCCACTCGAGACGAGGCCTGATTCCCCTAGGGAGACCCAGAAGCACCGCAAGATCCATGGCAACACTGGAGAGGAATCCTCAGGTTCCGGCCCCGACTCCACACAAGGACTGAGGCCCCGGCATGGACGGGAGAGGAATCCCGAGAGGTCCCCTAGCAACTCGCATGGGGACTGGCCTTTCATGAGGCCAAAAGAGCGGGTCCCTGGGGTCCCCGTCGTAACTCGAGAAGACCTGCCGCAACTCGAGAAAATCCAGGAGGTTCTCCCCTCCAGGCGAGATGAGGCCCATTTCCGCTGAGGCGTCTCGAGGCTGATCACACCTCCCCTCTGGAACTTCGAAAGGGTCCTTCACACCCTTGGTGCAAATCAAGAAGTTCCCCGACATACCCGTCTCCACTCGAGAGGAAACACGAGGGTCCCGCCCACATCCAGAGGAGCCCCGTTTCCGCCTCGTAGCTCGAGATGAGGGATCCTTTCCCTGCTTCGTCGGGAAAGAGTTCCCGGCGTTCCCGTCGCATCTCAAGAGGAGGCCCTCTCAACAGGAACGGCGAGAGGAACTCCAGGGTCGTGCCACCATTCCAAGAGGCCCCCAGATATCTCAGTCCATTCCAGAGGAACCTCTTCTCCCTTCACCCGCTCGTCTTTCACGCCGAGGATCGACTCACAGCAAGGTGGCACGTGGCACAAACCTGTGGGAAAGCCTCGTGGGAAAGCCTCGAGGGACAGCCTCGAGGGAAAGCCACAGATCCCTTGATCCACGTGACAGGAAGCGTGACACTACTGCTGCAGCTCGGGAGGAAAGCGCACGTGCATGCCCCCACTCGAGACGAGGCCTGACTCCCCTGGGGAGACTCAGAATCACCCCAAGTTCCATGGCAACACTGGAGAGGAATCCTCAGGTTCCGGCCCCGACTCCACACAAGGACTGAGGCCCCGGCATGGACGGGAGAGGAATAACGAGAGGTCCCCTAGGAACTCGCATGGGGTCTGGCCTTTCATGAGGCCACCAGATCGAGTCCCTGGGGTCCCCGTCGTAACTCGAGAAGACCTGCCGCAACTCGAGAAAATCCAGGAGGTTCTCCCCTCCAGGCGAGATGAGGCCCATTTCCGCTGAGGCGTTTCGAGGCTGATCACACCTCCCCTCTGGAACTTCGAAAGGGTCCTTCACACCCTTGGTGCAAATCAAGAAGTTCCCCGACATGCCCGTCTCCACTCGAGAGGAAACACGTGGGTCCCGCCCACATCCAGAGGAGCCCCGTTTCCGCCTCGTAGCTCGAGATGAGGGAACCTTTCCCTGCTTCCTCGGGAAAGAGTTCCCGGCGTTCCCGTCGCATCTCAAGAGGAGGCCCTCTCAACAGGAACGGCGAGAGGAACTCCAGGGTCGTGCCACCATTCCAAGAGTCCCCCAGATGTCTCAGTCCATTCCAGAGGAACCTCTTTTCCCTTCACCGGCTCGTCTTTCACGCCGAGGATCGACTCACACCAAGGTGGCACGTGGCACAGCCCTGTGGGTAAGCCTCGTGGGAAAGCCTCGAGGGACAGCCTCGAGGGAAAGCCACAGATCCCTTGATCCACGTGACAGGAAGCGTGACACTACTGCTGCAGCTCGGGAGGAAAGCGCACGTGCATGCCCCCACTCGAGACGAGGCCTGATTCCCCTAGGGAGACCCAGAAGCACCGCAAGATCCATGGCAACACTGGAGAGGAATCCTCAGGTTCCGGCCCCGACTCCACACAAGGACTGAGGCCCCGGCATGGACGGGAGAGGAATCCCGAGAGGTCCCCTAGCAACTCGCATGGGGTCTGGCCTTTCATGAGGCCACCAGAGCGGGTCCCTGGGGTCCCCGTCGTAACTCGAGAAGACCTGCCGCAACTCGAGAAAATCCAGGAGGTTCTCCCCTCCAGGCGAGATGAGGCCCATTTCCGCTGAGGCGTCTCGAGGCTGATCACACCTCCCCTCTGGAACTTCGAAAGGGTCCTTCACACCCTTGGTGCAAATCAAGAAGTTCCCTGACATACCCGTCTCCACTCGAGAGGAAACACGAGGGTCCCGCCCACATCCAGAGGAGCCCCGTTTCCGCCTCGTAGCTCGAGATGAGGGATCCTTTCCCTGCTTCGTCGGGAAAGAGTTCCCGGCGTTCCCGTCGCATCTCAAGAGGAGGCCCTCTCAACAGGTACGGCGAGAGGAACTCCAGGGTCGTGCCACCATTCCAAGAGGCCCCCAGATATCTCAGTCCATTCCAGAGGAACCTCTTCTCCCTTCACCCGCTCGTCTTTCACGCCGAGGATCGACTCACAGCAAGGTGGCACGTGGCACAGCCCTGTGGGAAAGCCTCGTGGGAAAGCCTGGAGGGACAGCCTCGAGGGAAAGCCACAGATCCCTTGATCCACGTGATAGAAGCGTGACACTACGGCAGCAGCTCGGGAGGAAAGCGCACGTGCATGCCCCCACTCGAGACGAGGCCTGACTACCCTGGGGAGACTCAGAAGCACCCCAAGATCCATGGCAACACTGGAGATGAATCCTCAGGTTCCGGCCCCGACTCCACACAAGGACTGAGTCCCCGGCATGGACGGTAGAGGAATCCCGAGAGGTCCCCTAGCAACTGGCATGGGGACTGGCCTTTCCTGAGGCCACCAGAGCGGGTCCCTGAGGTCCCCGTCGTAACTCGAGAAGACCTGCCGCAACTTGAGAAAATCCAGGAGGTTCTCCCCTCCAGGCGAGATGAGGCCCATTTCCGCTGAGGCATCTCGAGGCTGATCACACCTCCCCTCTGGAACTTTGAAAGGGTCCTTCACACCCTTGGTGCAAATCAAGAAGTTCCCCGACATACCCGGCTCCACTCGAGAGGAAACACGAGGGTCCCGCCCACATCCAGAGGAGCCCCGTTTCCGCCTCGTAGCTCGAGATGAGGGATCCTTTCCCTGCTTCGTCGGGAAAGAGTTCCCGGCGTTCCCGTCGCATGTCAAGAGGAGGCCCTCTCAACAGGAACGGCGAGAGGAACTCCAGGGTCGTGCCACCATTCCAAGAGGCCCCCAGATATCTCAGTCCATTCCAGAGGAACCTCTTCTCCCTTCACCCGCTCGTCTTTCACGCCGAGGATCGACTCACACCAAGGTGGCACGTGGCACAGCCCTGTGGGAAAGCCTCGTGGGAAAGCCTCGAGGGACAGCCTCGAGGGAAAGCCACAGATCCCTTGATCCACGTGACAGGAAGCGTGACACTACTGCTGCAGCTCGGGAGGAAAGCGCACGTGCATGCCCCCACTCGAGACGAGGCCTGACTCCCCTGGGGAGACTCAGAAGCACCCCAAGATCCATGGCAACACTGGAGAGGAATCCTCAGGTTCCGGCCCCGACTCCACACAAGGACTGAGGCCCCGGCATGGACGGGAGAGGAATCCCGAGAGGTCCCCTAGCAACTCGCATGGGGACTGGCCTTTCCTGAGGCCACCAGAGCGGGTCCCTGAGGTCCCCGTCGTAACTCGAGAAGACCTGCCGCAACTCGAGAAAATCCAGGAGCTTCTCCCCTCCAGGCGAGATGAGGCCCATTTCCGCTGAGGCGTCTCGAGGCTGATCACACCTCACCTCTGGAACTTCGAAAGGCTCCTTCACACCCTTGGTGCGAATCAAGAAGTTCCCCGACATACCCGTCTCCACTCGAGAGGAATCACGCGGGTCCCGCCCACATCCAGAGGAGCCCCGTTTCCGCCTCGTAGCTCGAGATGAGGGAACCTTTCCCTGCTTCCTCGGGAAAGAGTTCCCGGCGTTCCCGTCGCATCTCAAGAGGAGGCCCTCTCAACAGGAACGGCGAGAGGAACTCCAGGGTCGTGCCACCATTCCAAGAGTCCCCCAGATGTCTCAGTCCATTCCAGAGGAACCTCTTTTCCCTTCACCGGCTCGTCTTTCACGCCGAGGATCGACTCACACCAAGGTGGCACGTGGCACAGCCCTGTGGGTAAGCCTCGTGGGAAAGCCTCGAGGGACAGCCTCGAGGGAAAGCCACAGATCCCTTGATCCACGTGACAGGAAGCGTGACACTACTGCTGCAGCTCGGGCGGAAAGCGCACGTGCATGCCCCCACTCGAGACGAGGCCTGATTCCCCTAGGGAGACCCAGAAGCACCGCAAGATCCATGGCAACACTGGAGAGGAATCCTCAGGTTCCGGCCCCGACTCCACACAAGGACTGAGGCCCCGGCATGGACGGGAGAGGAATCCCGAGAGGTCCCCTAGCAACTCGCATGGGGACTGGCCTTTCATGAGGCCACCAGAGCGGGTCCCTGGGGTCCCCGTCGTAACTCGAGAAGACCTGCCGCAACTCGAGAAAATCCAGGAGGTTCTCCCCTCCAGGCGAGATGAGGCCCATTTCCGCTGAGGCGTCTCCAGGCTGATCACACCTCCCCTCTGGAACTTCGAAAGGGTCCTTCACACCCTTGGTGCAAATCAAGAAGTTCCCCGACATACCCGTCTCCACTCGAGAGGAAACACGAGGGTCCCGCCCACATCCAGAGGAGCCCCGTTTCCGCCTCGTAGCTCGAGATGAGGGATCCTTTCCCTGCTTCGTCGGGAAAGAGTTCCCGGCGTTCCCGTCGCATCTCAAGAGGAGGCCCTCTCAACAGGAACGGCGAGAGGAACTCTAGGGTCGTGCCACCATTCCAAGAGGCCCCCAGATATCTCAGTCCATTCCAGAGGAACCTCTTCTCCCTTCACCCGCTCGTCTTTCACGCCGAGGATCGACTCACAGCAAGGTGGCACGTGGCACAAACCTGTGGGAAAGCCTCGTGGGAAAGCCTCGAGGGACAGCCTCGAGGGAAAGCCACAGATCCCTTGATCCACGTGACAGGAAGCGTGACACTACTGCTGCAGCTCGGGAGGAAAGCACACGTGCATGCCCCCACTCGAGACGAGGCCTGACTCCCCTGGGGAGACTCAGAATCACCCCAAGTTCCATGGCAACACTGGAGAGGAATCCTCAGGTTCCGGCCCCGACTCCACACAAGGACTGAGGCCCCGGCATTGACGGGAGAGGAATCCCGAGAGGTCCCCTAGGAACTCGCATGGGGTCTGGCCTTTCATGAGGCCACCAGATCGAGTCCCTGGGGTCCCCGTCGTAACTCGAGAAGACCTGCCGCAACTCGAGAAAATCCAGGAGGTTCTCCCCTCCAGGCGAGATGAGGCCCATTTCCGCTGAGGCGTCTCGAGGCTGATCACACCTCCCCTCTGGAACTTCGAAAGGGTCCTTCACACCCTTGGTGCAAATCAAGAAGTTCCCCGACATGCCCGTCTCCACTCGAGAGGAAACACGTGGGTCCCGCCCACATCCAGAGGAGCCCCGTTTCCGCCTCGTAGCTCGAGATGAGGGATCCTTTCCCTGCTTAGTCGGGAAAGAGTCCCCCCCCTTCCCGTCGCATCTCAAGAGGAGGCCCTCTCAACAGGAACGGCGAGAGGAACTCCAGGGTCGTGCCACCATTCCAAGAGTCCCCCAGATGTCTCAGTCCATTCCAGAGGAACCTCTTTTCCCTTCACCGGCTCGTCTTTCACGCCGAGGATCGACTCACACCAAGGTGGCACGTGGCACAGCCCTGTGGGTAAGCCTCGTGGGAAAGGCTCGAGGGACAGCCTCGAGGGAAAGCCACAGATCCCTTGATCCACGTGACAGGAAGCGTGACACTACTGCTGCAGCTCGGGAGGAAAGCGCACGTGCATGCCCCCACTCGAGACGAGGCCTGATTCCCCTAGGGAGACCCAGAAGCACCGCAAGATCCATGGCAACACTGGAGAGGAATCCTCAGGTTCCGGCCCCGACTCCACACAAGGACTGAGGCCCCGGCATGGACGGGAGAGGAATCCCGAGAGGTCCCCTAGCAACTCGCATGGGGACTGGCCTTTCATGAGGCCAAAAGAGCGGGTCCCTGGGGTCCCCGTCGTAACTCGAGAAGACCTGCCGCAACTCGAGAAAATCCAGGAGGTTCTCCCCTCCAGGCGAGATGAGGCCCATTTCCGCTGAGGCGTCTCGAGGCTGATCACACCTCCCCTCTGGAACTTCGAAAGGGTCCTTCACACCCTTGGTGCAAATCAAGAAGTTCCCCGACATACCCGTCTCCACTCGAGAGGAAACACGAGGGTCCCGCCCACATCCAGAGGAGCCCCGTTTCCGCCTCGTAGCTCGAGATGAGGGATCCTTTCCCTGCTTCGTCGGGAAAGAGTTCCCGGCGTTCCCGTCGCATCTCAAGAGGAGGCCCTCTCAACAGGAACGGCGAGAGGAACTCCAGGGTCGTGCCACCATTCCAAGAGGCCCCCAGATATCTCAGTCCATTCCAGAGGAACCTCTTCTCCCTTCTCCCGCTCGTCTTTCACGCCGAGGATCGACTCACAGCAAGGTGGCACGTGGCACAAACCTGTGGGAAAGCCTCGTGGGAAAGCCTCGAGGGACAGCCTCGAGGGAAAGCCACAGATCCCTTGATCCACGTGACAGGAAGCGTGACACTACTGCTGCAGCTCGGGAGGAAAGCGCACGTGCATGCCCCCACTCGAGACGAGGCCTGACTCCCCTGGGGAGACTCAGAATCACCACAAGTTCCATGGCAACACTGGAGAGGAATCCTCAGGTTCCGGCCCCGACTCCACACAAGGACTGAGGCCCCGGCATGGACGGGAGAGGAATAACGAGAGGTCCCCTAGGAACTCGCATGGGGTCTGGCCTTTCATGAGGCCACCAGATCGAGTCCCTGGGGTCCCCGTCGTAACTCGAGAAGACCTGCCGCAACTCGAGAAAATCCAGGAGGTTCTCCCCTCCAGGCGAGATGAGGCCCATTTCCGCTGAGGCGTCTCGAGGCTGATCACACCTCCCCTCTGGAACTTCGAAAGGGTCCTTCACACCCTTGGTGCAAATCAAGAAGTTCCCCGACATGCCCGTCTCCACTCGAGAGGAAACACGTGGGTCCCGCCCACATCCAGAGGAGCCCCGTTTCCGCCTCGTAGCTCGAGATGAGGGAACCTTTCCCTGCTTCCTCGGGAAAGAGTTCCCGGCGTTCCCGTCGCATCTCAAGAGGAGGCCCTCTCAACAGGAACGGCGAGAGGAACTCCAGGGTCGTGCCACCATTCCAAGAGTCCCCCAGATGTCTCAGTCCATTCCAGAGGAACCTCTTTTCCCTTCACCGGCTCGTCTTTCACGCCGAGGATCGACTCACACCAAGGTGGCACGTGGCACAGCCCTGTGGGTAAGCCTCGTGGGAAAGCCTCGAGGGACAGCCTCGAGGGAAAGCCACAGATCCCTTGATCCACGTGACAGGAAGCGTGACACTACTGCTGCAGCTCGGGCGGAAAGCGCACGTGCATGCCCCCACTCGAGACGAGGCCTGATTCCCCTGGGGAGACTCAGAATCACCCCAAGTTCCATGGCAACACTGGAGAGGAATCCTCAGGTTCCGGCCCCGACTCCACACAAGGACTGAGGCCCCGGCATGGACGGGAGCGGAATCCCGAGAGGTCCCCTAGCAACTCGCATGGGGTCTGGCCTTTCATGAGGCCACCAGAGCGGGTCCCTGGGGTCCCCGTCGTAACTCGAGAAGACCTGCCGCAACTCGAGAAAATCCAGGAGGTTCTCCCCTCCAGGCGAGATGAGGCCCATTTCCGCTGAGGCGTCTCGAGGCTGATCACACCTCCCCTCTGGAACTTCGAAAGGGTCCTTCACACCCTTGGTGCAAATCAAGAAGTTCCCCGACATACCCGTCTCCACTCGAGAGGAAACACGAGGGTCCCGCCCACATCCAGAGGAGCCCCGTTTCCGCCTCGTAGCTCGAGATGAGGGATCCTTTCCCTGCTTCGTCGGGAAAGAGTTCCCGGCGTTCCCGTCGCATCTCAAGAGGAGGCCCTCTCAACAGGAACGGCGAGAGGAACTCCAGGGTCGTGCCACCATTCCAAGAGGCCCCCAGATATCTCAGTCCATTCCAGAGGAACCTCTTCTCCCTTCACCCGCTCGTCTTTCACGCCGAGGATCGACTCACAGCAAGGTGGCACGTGGCACAAACCTGTGGGAAAGCCTCGTGGGAAAGCCTCGAGGGACAGTCTCGAGGGAAAGCCACAGATCCCTTGATCCACGTGACAGGAAGCGTGACACTACTGCTGCAGCTCGGGAGGAAAGCACACGTGCATGCCCCCACTCGAGACGAGGCCTGACTCCCCTGGGGAGACTCAGAATCACCCCAAGTTCCATGGCAACACTGGAGAGGAATCCTCAGGTTCCGGCCCCGACTCCACACAAGGACTGAGGCCCGGGCATTGACGGGAGAGGAATCCCGAGAGGTCCCCTAGCAACTCGCATGGGGTCTGGCCTTTCATGAGGCCACCAGATCGAGTCCCTGGGGTCCCCGTCGTAACTCGAGAAGACCTGCCGCAACTCGAGAAAATCCAGGAGGTTCTTCCCTCCAGGCGAGATGAGGCCCATATCCGCTGAGGCGTCTCGAGGCTGATCACACCTCCCCTCTGGAACTTCGAAAGGGTCCTTCACACCCTTGGTGCAAATCAAGAAGTTCCCCGACATGCCCGTCTCCACTCGAGAGGAAACACGAGGGTCCCACCCACATCCAGAGGAGCCCCGTTTCCGCCTCGTAGCTCGAAATGAGGGATCCTTTCCCTGCTTAGTCGGGAAAGAGTTCCCCCCCTTCCCGTCGCATCTCAAGAGGAGGCCCTCTCAACAGGAACGGCGAAAGGAACTCCAGGGTCGTGCCACCATTCCAAGAGTCCCCCAGATGTCTCGGTCCATTCCAGAGGAACCTATTCTCCCTTCACCCGCTCGTCTTTCACGCCGAGGATCGACTCACACCAAGGTGGCACGTGGCACAGCCCTGTGGGAAAGCCTCGTGGGAAAGCCTCGAGGGACAGCCTCGAGGGAAAGCCACAGATCCCTTGATCCACGTGATAGAAGCGTGACACTACGGCAGCAGCTCGGGAGGAAAGCGCACGTGCATGCCCCCACTCGAGACGAGGCCTGACTCCCCTGGGGAGACTCAGAAGCACCCCAAGATCCATGGCAACACTGGAGAGGAATCCCCAGGTTCCGGCCCCGACTCCACACAAGGACTGAGGCCCCGGCATGGACGGGAGAGGAATCCCGAGAGGTCCCCTAGCAACTGGCATGGGGACTGGCCTTTCCTGAGGCCAGCAGAGCGGGTCCCTGAGGTCCCCGTCGTAACTCGAGAAGACCTGCCGCAACTCGAGAAAATCCAGGAGGTTCTCCCCTCCAGGCGAGATGAGGCCCATTTCCGCTGAGGCGTCTCGAGGCTGATCACACCTCACCTCTGGAACTTCGAAAGGGTCCTTCACACCCTTGGTGCAAATCAAGAAGTTCCCCGACATACCCGTCTCCACTCGAGAGGAAACACGAGGGTCCCGCCCACATCCAGAGGAGCCCCGTTTCCGACTCGTAGCTCGAGATGAGGGATCCTTTCCCTGCTTCGTCGGGAAAGAGTTCCCGACGTTCCCGTCGCATCTCAAGAGGAGGCCCTCTCAACAGGAACGGCAAGAGGAACTCCAGGGTCGTGCCACCATTCCAAGAGGCCCCCAGATATCTCAGTCCATTCCAGAGGAACCTCTTCTCCCTTCACCCGCTCGTCTTTCACGCCGAGGATCGACTCACACCAAGGTGGCAGGTGGCACAGCCCTGTGGGAAAGCCTCGTGGGAAAGCCTCGAGGGACAGCCTCGAGGGAAAGCCACAGATCCCTTGATCCACGTGACAGGAAGCGTGACACTACTGCTGCAGCTCGGGAGGAAAGCGCACGTGCATGCCCCCACTCGAGACGAGGCCTGACTCCCCTGGGGAGACTCAGAAGCACCCCAAGATCCATGGCAACACTGGAGAGGAATCCTCAGGTTCTGGCCCCGACTCCACACAAGGACTGAGGCCCCGGCATGGACGGGAGAGGAATCCCGAGAGGTCCCCTAGCAACTCGCATTGGGACTGGCCTTTCCTGAGGCCACCAGAGCGGGTCCCTGAGGTCCCCGTCGTAACTCGAGAAGACCTGCCGCAACTCGAGAAAATCCAGGAGGTTCTCCCCTCCAGGCGAGATGAGGCCCATTTCCGCTGAGGCTTCTCGAGACTGATCACACCTCCCCTCTGGAACTTCGAAAGGGTCCTTCACACCCTTGGTGCAAATCAAGAAGTTCCCCGACATACCCGTCTCCACTCGAGAGGAAACACGAGGGTCCCGCCCACATCCAGAGGAGCCCCGTTTCCGCCTCGTAGCTCGAGATGAGGAATCCTTTCCCTGCTTCGTCGGGAAAGAGTTCCCGGCGTTCCCGTCGCATCTCAAGAGGAGGCCCTCTCAACAGGAACGGCGAGAGGAACTCTAGGGTCGTGCCACCATTCCAAGAGGCCCCCAGATATCTCAGTCCATTCCAGAGGAACCTCTTCTCCCTTCACCCGCTCGTCTTTCACGCCGAGGATCGACTCACAGCAAGGTGGCACGTGGCACAAACCTGTGGGAAAGCCTCGTGGGAAAGCCTCGAGGGACAGCCTCGAGGGAAAGCCACAGATCCCTTGATCCACGTGACAGGAAGCGTGACACTACTGCTGCAGCTCGGGAGGAAAGCACACGTGCATGCCCCCACTCGAGACGAGGCCTGACTCCCCTGGGGAGACTCAGAATCACCCCAAGTTCCATGGCAACACTGGAGAGGAATCCTCAGGTTCCGGCCCCGACTCCACACAAGGACTGAGGCCCCGGCATTGACGGGAGAGGAATCCCGAGAGGTCCCCTAGGAACTCGCATGGGGTCTGGCCTTTCATGAGGCCACCAGATCGAGTCCCTGGGGTCCCCGTCGTAACTCGAGAAGACCTGCCGCAACTCGAGAAAATCCAGGAGGTTCTCCCCTCCAGGCGAGATGAGGCCCATTTCCGCTGAGGCGTCTCGAGGCTGATCACACCTCCCCTCTGGAACTTCGAAAGGGTCCTTCACACCCTTGGTGCAAATCAAGAAGTTCCCCGACATGCCCGTCTCCACTCGAGAGGAAACACGTGGGTCCCGCCCACATCCAGAGGAGCCCCGTTTCCGCCTCGTAGCTCAAGATGAGGGATCCTTTCCCTGCTTAGTCGGGAAAGAGTCCCCCCACTTCCCGTCGCATCTCAAGAGGAGGCCCTCTCAACAGGAACGGCGAGAGGAACTCCAGGGTCGTGCCACCATTCCAAGAGTCCCCCAGATGTCTCGGTCCATTCCAGAGGAACCTATTCTCCCTTCACCCGCTCGTCTTTCACGCCGAGGATCGACTCACACCTAGGTGGCACGTGGCACAGCCCTGTGGGAAAGCCTCGTGGGAAAGCCTGGAGGGACAGCCTCGAGGGAAAGCCACAGATCCCTTGATCCACGTGATAGAAGCGTGACACTACGGCAGCAGCTCGGGAGGAAAGCGCACGTGCATGCCCCCACTCGAGACGAGGACTGACTCCCCTGGGGAGACTCAGAAGCACCCCAAGATCCATGGCAACACTGGAGAGGAATCCTCAGGTTCCGGCCCCGACTCCACACAAGGACTGAGGCCCCGGCATGGACGGGAGAGGAATCCCGAGAGGTCCCCTAGCAACTGGCATGGGGACTGGCCTTTCCTGAGGCCAGCAGAGCGGGTCCCTGAGGTCCCCGTCGTAACTCGAGAAGACCTGCCGCAACTCGAGAAAATCCAGGAGGTTCTCCCCTCCAGGCGAGATGAGGCCCATTTCCGCTGAGGTGTCTCGAGGCTGATCACACCTCACCTCTGGAACTTCGAAAGGGTCCTTCACACCCTTGGTGCAAATCAAGAAGTTCCCCGACATACCCGTCTCCACTCGAGAGGAAACACGAGGGTCCCGCCCACATCCAGAGGAGCCCCGTTTCCGCCTCTTAGCTCGAGATGAGGGATCCTTTCCCTGCTTCGTCGGGAAAGAGTTCCCGGCGTTCCCGTCGCATCTCAAGAGGAGGCCCTCTCAACAGGAACGGCGAGAGGAACTCCAGGGTCGTGCCACCATTCCAAGAGTCCCCCAGATATCTCGGTCCATTCCAGAGGAACCTCTTCTCCCTTCACCCGCTCGTCTTTCACGCCGAGGATCGACTCACACCAAGGTGGCACGTGGCACAGCCCTGTGGGAAAGCCTCGTGGGAAAGCCTCGAGGGACAGCCTCGAGGGAAAGCCACAGATCCCTTGATCCACGTGACAGGAAGCGTCACACTACTGCTGCAGCTCGGGAGGAAAGCGCACGTGCATGCCCCCACTCGAGACGAGGCCTGACTCCCCTGGGGAGACTCAGAAGCACCCCAAGATCCATGGCAACACTGGAGACAAATCCTCAGGTTCCGGCCCCGACTCCACACAAGGACTGAGGCCCCGGCATGGACGGGAGAGGAATCCCGAGAGGTCCCCTAGGAACTCGCATGGGGTCTGGCCTTTCATGAGGCCACCAGATCGAGTCCCTGGGGTCCCCGTCGTAACTCGAGAAGACCTGCCGCAACTCGAGAAAATCCAGGAGGTTCTCCCCTCCAGGCGAGATGAGGCCCATTTCCGCTGAGGCGTCTCGAGGCTGATCACACCTCCCCTCTGGAACTTCGAAAGGGTCCTTCACACCCTTGGTGCAAATCAAGAAGTTCCCCGACATGCCCGTCTCCACTCGAGAGGAAACACGTGGGTCCCGCCCACATCCAGAGGAGCCCCGTTTCCGCCTCGTAGCTCGAGATGAGGGATCCTTTCCCTGCTTAGTCGGGAAAGATTCCCCCCCTTCCCGTCGCATCTCAAGAGGAGGCCCTCTCAACAGGAACGGCGAGAGGAACTCCAGGGTCGTGCCACCATTCCAAGAGTCCCCCAGATGTCTCAGTCCATTCCAGAGGAACCTCTTTTCCCTTCACCGGCTCGTCTTTCACGCCGAGGATCGACTCACACCAAGGTGGCACGTGGCACAGCCCTGTGGGTAAGCCTCGTGGGAAAGCCTCGAGGGACAGCCTCGAGGGAAAGCCACAGATCCCTTGATCCACGTGACAGGAAGCGTGACACTACTGCTGCAGCTCGGGAGGAAAGCGCACGTGCATGCCCCCACTCGAGACGAGGCCTGATTCCCCTAGGGAGACCCAGAAGCACCGCAAGATCCATGGCAACACTGGAGAGGAATCCTCAGGTTCCGGCCCCGACTCCACACAAGGACTGAGGCCCCGGCATGGACGGGAGAGGAATCCCGAGAGGTCCCCTAGCAACTCGCATGGGGACTGGCCTTTCATGAGGCCAAAAGAGCGGGTCCCTGGGGTCCCCGTCGTAACTCGAGAAGACCTGCCGCAACTCGAGAAAATCCAGGAAGTTCTCCCCTCCAGGCGAGATGAGGCCCATTTCCGCTGAGGCGTCTCGAGGCTGATCACACCTCCCCTCTGGAACTTCGAAAGGGTCCTTCACACCTTGGTGCAAATCAAGAAGTTCCCCGACATACCCGTCTCCACTCGAGAGGAAACACGAGGGTCCCGCCCACATCCAGAGGAGCCCCGTTTCCGCCTCGTAGCTCGAGATGAGGGATCCTTTCCCTGCTTCGTCGGGAAAGAGTTCCCGGCGTTCCCGTCGCATCTCAAGAGGAGGCCCTCTCAACAGGAACGGCGAGAGGAACTCCAGGGTCGTGCCACCATTCCAAGAGGCCCCCAGATATCTCAGTCCATTCCAGAGGAACCTCTTCTCCCTTCACCCGCTCGTCTTTCACGCCGAGGATCGACTCACAGCAAGGTGGCACGTGGCACAAACCTGTGGGTAAGCCTCGTGGGAAAGCCTCGAGGGACAGCCTCGAGGGAAAGCCACAGATCCCTTGATCCACGTGACAGGAAGCGTGACACTACTGCTGCAGCTCGGGAGGAAAGCGCACGTGCATGCCCCCACTCGAGACGAGGCCTGACTCCCCTGGGGAGACTCAGAATCACCACAAGTTCCATGGCAACACTGGAGAGGAATCCTCAGGTTCCGGCCCCGACTCCACACAAGGACTGAGGCCCCGGCATGGACGGGAGAGGAATAACGAGAGGTCCCCTAGGAACTCGCATGGGGTCTGGCCTTTCATGAGGCCACCAGATCGAGTCCCTGGGGTCCCCGTCGTAACTTGAGAAGACCTGCCGCAACTCGAGAAAATCCAGGAGGTTCTCCCCTCCAGGCGAGATGAGGCCCATTTCCGCTGAGGCGTCTCGAGGCTGATCACACCTCCCCTCTGGAACTTCGAAAGGGTCCTTCACACCCTTGGTGCAAATCAAGAAGTTCCCCGACATGCCCGTCTCCACTCGAGAGGAAACACGTGGGTCCCGCCCACATCCAGAGGAGCCCCGTTTCCGCCTCGTAGCTCGAGATGAGGGAACCTTTCCCTGCTTCCTCGGGAAAGAGTTCCCGGCGTTCCCGTCGCATCTCAAGAGGAGGCCCTCTCAACAGGAACGGCGAGAGGAACTCCAGGGTCGTGCCACCATTCCAAGAGTCCCCCAGATGTCTCAGTCCATTCCAGAGGAACCTCTTTTCCCTTCACCGGCTCGTCTTTCACGCCGAGGATCGACTCACACCAAGGTGGCACGTGGCACAGCCCTGTGGGTAAGCCTCGTGGGAAAGCCTCGAGGGACAGCCTCGAGGGAAAGCCACAGATCCCTTGATCCACGTGACAGGAAGCGTGACACTACTGCTGCAGCTCGGGCGGAAAGCGCACGTGCATGCCCCCACTCGAGACGAGGCCTGATTCCCCTGGGGAGACTCAGAATCACCCCAAGTTCCATGGCAACACTGGAGAGGAATCCTCAGGTTCCGGCCCCGACTCCACACAAGGACTGAGGCCCCGGCATGGACGGGAGCGGAATCCCGAGAGGTCCCCTAGCAACTCGCATGGGGTCTGGCCTTTCATGAGGCCACCAGAGCGGGTCCCTGGGGTCCCCGTCGTAACTCGAGAAGACCTGCCGCAACTCGAGAAAATCCAGGAGGTTCTCCCCTCCAGGCGAGATGAGGCCCATTTCCGCTGAGGCGTCTCGAGGCTGATCACACCTCCCCTCTGGAACTTCGAAAGGGTCCTTCACACCCTTGGTGCAAATCAAGAAGTTCCCCGACATACCCGTCTCCACTCGAGAGGAAACACGAGGGTCCCGCCCACATCCAGAGGAGCCCCGTTTCCGCCTCGTAGCTCGAGATGAGGGATCCTTTCCCTGCTTCGTCGGGAAAGAGTTCCCGGCGTTCCCGTCGCATCTCAAGAGGAGGCCCTCTCAACAGGAACGGCGAGAGGAACTCCAGGGTCGTGCCACCATTCCAAGAGGCCCCCAGATATCTCAGTCCATTCCAGAGGAACCTCTTCTCCCTTCACCCGCTCGTCTTTCACGCCGAGGATCGACTCACAGCAAGGTGGCACGTGGCACAAACCTGTGGGAAAGCCTCGTGGGAAAGCCTCGAGGGACAGTCTCGAGGGAAAGCCACAGATCCCTTGATCCACGTGACAGGAAGCGTGACACTACTGCTGCAGCTCGGGAGGAAAGCACACGTGCATGCCCCCACTCGAGACGAGGCCTGACTCCCCTGGGGAGACTCAGAATCACCCCAAGTTCCATGGCAACACTGGAGAGGAATCCTCAGGTTCCGGCCCCGACTCCACACAAGGACTGAGGCCCGGGCATTGACGGGAGAGGAATCCCGAGAGGTCCCCTAGCAACTCGCATGGGGTCTGGCCTTTCATGAGGCCACCAGATCGAGTCCCTGGGGTCCCCGTCGTAACTCGAGAAGACCTGCCGCAACTCGAGAAAATCCAGGAGGTTCTTCCCTCCAGGCGAGATGAGGCCCATATCCGCTGAGGCGTCTCGAGGCTGATCACACCTCCCCTCTGGAACTTCGAAAGGGTCCTTCACACCCTTGGTGCAAATCAAGAAGTTCCCCGACATGCCCGTCTCCACTCGAGAGGAAACACGAGGGTCCCGCCCACATCCAGAGGAGCCCCGTTTCCGCCTCGTAGCTCGAAATGAGGGATCCTTTCCCTGCTTAGTCGGGAAAGAGTTCCCCCCCTTCCCGTCGCATCTCAAGAGGAGGCCCTCTCAACAGGAACGGCGAAAGGAACTCCAGGGTCGTGCCACCATTCCAAGAGTCCCCCAGATGTCTCGGTCCATTCCAGAGGAACCTATTCTCCCTTCACCCGCTCGTCTTTCACGCCGAGGATCGACTCACACCAAGGTGGCACGTGGCACAGCCCTGTGGGAAAGCCTCGTGGGAAAGCCTCGAGGGACAGCCTCGAGGGAAAGCCACAGATCCCTTGATCCACGTGATAGAAGCGTGACACTACGGCAGCAGCTCGGGAGGAAAGCGCACGTGCATGCCCCCACTCGAGACGAGGCCTGACTCCCCTGGGGAGACTCAGAAGCACCCCAAGATCCATGGCAACACTGGAGAGGAATCCCCAGGTTCCGGCCCCGACTCCACACAAGGACTGAGGCCCCGGCATGGACGGGAGAGGAATCCCGAGAGGTCCCCTAGCAACTGGCATGGGGACTGGCCTTTCCTGAGGCCAGCAGAGCGGGTCCCTGAGGTCCCCGTCGTAACTCGAGAAGACCTGCCGCAACTCGAGAAAATCCAGGAGGTTCTCCCCTCCAGGCGAGATGAGGCCCATTTCCGCTGAGGCGTCTCGAGGCTGATCACACCTCACCTCTGGAACTTCGAAAGGGTCCTTCACACCCTTGGTGCAAATCAAGAAGTTCCCCGACATACCCGTCTCCACTCGAGGGGAAACACGAGGGTCCCGCCCACATCCAGAGGAGCCCCGTTTCCGACTCGTAGCTCGAGATGAGGGATCCTTTCCCTGCTTCGTCGGGAAAGAGTTCCCGACGTTCCCGTCGCATCTCAAGAGGAGGCCCTCTCAACAGGAACGGCAAGAGGAACTCCAGGGTCGTGCCACCATTCCAAGAGGCCCCCAGATATCTCAGTCCATTCCAGAGGAACCTCTTCTCCCTTCACCCGCTCGTCTTTCACGCCGAGGATCGACTCACACCAAGGTGGCAGGTGGCACAGCCCTGTGGGAAAGCCTCGTGGGAAAGCCTCGAGGGACAGCCTCGAGGGAAAGCCACAGATCCCTTGATCCACGTGACAGGAAGCGTGACACTACTGCTGCAGCTCGGGAGGAAAGCGCACGTGCATGCCCCCACTCGAGACGAGGCCTGACTCCCCTGGGGAGACTCAGAAGCACCCCAAGATCCATGGCAACACTGGAGAGGAATCCTCAGGTTCTGGCCCCGACTCCACACAAGGACTGAGGCCCCGGCATGGACGGGAGAGGAATCCCGAGAGGTCCCCTAGCAACTCGCATTGGGACTGGCCTTTCCTGAGGCCACCAGAGCGGGTCCCTGAGGTCCCCGTCGTAACTCGAGAAGACCTGCCGCAACTCGAGAAAATCCAGGAGGTTCTCCCCTCCAGGCGAGATGAGGCCCATTTCCGCTGAGGCTTCTCGAGACTGATCACACCTCCCCTCTGGAACTTCGAAAGGGTCCTTCACACCCTTGGTGCAAATCAAGAAGTTCCCCGACATACCCGTCTCCACTCGAGAGGAAACACGAGGGTCCCGCCCACATCCAGAGGAGCCCCGTTTCCGCCTCGTAGCTCGAGATGAGGAATCCTTTCCCTGCTTCGTCGGGAAAGAGTTCCCAGCGTTCCCGTCGCATCTCAAGAGGAGGCCCTCTCAACAGGAACGGCGAGAGGAACTCTAGGGTCGTGCCACCATTCCAAGAGGCCCCCAGATATCTCAGTCCATTCCAGAGGAACCTCTTCTCCCTTCACCCGCTCGTCTTTCACGCCGAGGATCGACTCACACCAAGGTGGCAGGTGGCACAGCCCTGTGGGTAAGCCTCGTGGGAAAGCCTCGAGGGACAGCCTCGAGGGAAAGCCACAGATCCCTTGATCCACGTGACAGGAAGCGTGACACTACTGCTGCAGCTCGGGCGGAAAGCGCACGTGCATGCCACCACTCGAGACGAGGCCTGATTCCCCTAGGGAGACCCAGAAGCACCCCAAGATCCATGGCAACACTGGAGAGGAATCCCCAGGTTCCGGGCCCGACTCCACACAAGGACTGAGGCCCCGGCATGGACGGGAGAGGAATCCCGAGAGGTCCCCTAGCAACTGGCATGGGGACTGGCCTTTCCTGAGGCCAGCAGAGCGGGTCCCTGAGGTCCCCGTCGTAACTCGAGAAGACCTGCCGCAACTCGAGAAAATCCAGGAGGTTCTCCCCTACAGGCGAGATGAGGCCCATTTCCGCTGAGGCGTCTCGAGGCTGATCACACCTCACCTCTGGAACTTCGAAAGGGTCCTTCACACCCTTGGTGCAAATCAAGAAGTTCCCCGACATACCCGTCTCCACTCGAGAGGAAACACGAGGGTCCCGCCCACATCCAGAGGAGCCCCGTTTCCGCCTCGTAGCTCGAGATGAGGGATCCTTTCCCTGCTTCGTCGGGAAAGAGTTCCTGGCGTTCCCGTCGCATCTCAAGAGGAGGCCATCTCAACAGGAACGGCGAGAGGAACTCCAGGGTCGTGCCACCATTCCAAGAGTCCCCCAGATATCTCAGTCCATTCCAGAGGAACCTCTTCTCCCTTCACCCGCTCGTCTTTCACGCCGAGGATCGACTCACAGCAAGGTGGCACGTGGCACAAACCTGTGGGAAAGCCTCGTGGGAAAGCCTCGAGGGACAGCCTCGAGGGAAAGCCACAGATCCCTTGATCCACGTGAAAGGAAGCGTGACACTACTGCTGCAGCTCGGGAGGAAAGCGCACGTGCATGCCCCCACTCGAGACGAGGCCTGATTCCCCTAGGGAGACCCAGAAGCACCGCAAGATCCATGGCAACACTGGAGAGGAATCCTCAGGTTCCGGCCCCGACTCCACACAAGGACTGAGGCCCCGGCATTGACGGGAGAGGAATCCCGAGAGGTCCCCTAGCAACTCGCATGGGGTCTGGCCTTTCATGAGGCCACCAGAGCGGGTCCCTGGGGTCCCCGTCGTAACTCGAGAAGACCTGCCGCAACTCGAGAAAATCCAGGAGGTTCTCCCCTCCAGGCGAGATGAGGCCCATTTCCGCTGAGGCGTCTCGAGGCTGATCACACCTCCCCTCTGGAACTTCGAAAGGGTCCTTCACACCCTTGGTGCAAATCAAGAAGTTCCCTGACATACCCGTCTCCACTCGAGAGGAAACACGAGGGTCCCGCCCACATCCAGAGGAGCCCCGTTTCCGCCTCGTAGCTCGAGATGAGGGATCCTTTCCCTGCTTCGTCGGGAAAGAGTTCCCGGCGTTCCCGTCGCATCTCAAGAGGAGGCCCTCTCAACAGGAACGGCGAGAGGAACTCCAGGGTCGTGCCACCATTCCAAGAGGCCCCCAGATATCTCAGTCCATTCCAGAGGAACCTCTTCTCCCTTCACCCGCTCGTCTTTCACGCCGAGGATCGACTCACAGCAAGGTGGCACGTGGCACAGCCCTGTGGGAAAGCCTCGTGGGAAAGCCTGGAGGGACAGCCTCGAGGGAAAGCCACAGATCCCTTGATCCACGTGATAGAAGCGTGACACTACGGCAGCAGCTCGGGAGGAAAGCGCACGTGCATGCCCCCACTCGAGACGAGGCCTGACTACCCTGGGGAGACTCAGAAGCACCCCAAGATCCATGGCAACACTGGAGATGAATCCTCAGGTTCCGGCCCCGACTCCACACAAGGACTGAGGCCCCGGCATGGACGGGAGCGGAATCCCGAGAGGTCCCCTAGCAACTGGCATGGGGACTGGCCTTTCCTGAGGCCACCAGAGCGGGTCCCTGAGGTCCCCGTCGTAACTCGAGAAGACCTGCCGCAACTTGAGAAAATCCAGGAGGTTCTCCCCTCCAGGCGAGATGAGGCCCATTTCCGCTGAGGCGTCTCGAGGCTGATCACACCTCCCCTCTGGAACTTCGAAAGGGTCCTTCACACCCTTGGTGCAAATCAAGAAGTTCCCCGACATACCCGGCTCCACTCGAGAGGAAACACGAGGGTCCCGCCCACATCCAGAGGAGCCCCGTTTCCGCCTCGTAGCTCGAGATGAGGGATCCTTTCCCTGCTTCGTCGGGAAAGAGTTCCCGGCGTTCCCGTCGCATGTCAAGAGGAGGCCCTCTCAACAGGAACGGCGAGAGGAACTCCAGGGTCGTGCCACCATTCCAAGAGGCCCCCAGATATCTCAGTCCATTCCAGAGGAACCTCTTCTCCCTTCACCCGCTCGTCTTTCACGCCGAGGATCGACTCACACCAAGGTGGCACGTGGCACAGCCCTGTGGGAAAGCCTCGTGGGAAAGCCTCGAGGGACAGCCTCGAGGGAAAGCCACAGATCCCTTGATCCACGTGACAGGAAGCGTGACACTACTGCTGCAGCTCGGGAGGAAAGCGCACGTGCATGCCCCCACTCGAGACGAGGCCTGACTCCCCTGGGGAGACTCAGAAGCACCCCAAGATCCATGGCAACCCTGGAGAGGAATCCTCAGGTTCCGGCCCCGACTCCACACAAGGACTGAGGCCCCGGCATGGACGGGAGAGGAATCCCGAGAGGTCCCCTAGCAACTCGCATGGGGACTGGCCTTTCCTGAGGCCACCAGAGCGGGTCCCTGAGGTCCCCGTCGTAACTCGAGAAGACCTGCCGCAACTCGAGAAAATCCAGGAGCTTCTCCCCTCCAGGCGAGATGAGGCCCATTTCCGCTGAGGCGTCTCGAGGCTGATCACACCTCACCTCTGGAACTTCGAAAGGCTCCTTCACACCCTTGGTGCGAATCAAGAAGTTCCCCGACATACCCGTCTCCCCTCGAGAGGAATCACGCGGGTCCCGCCCACATCCAGAGGAGCCCCGTTTCCGCCTCGTAGCTCGAGATGAGGGATCCTTTCCCTGCTTCGTCGGGAAAGAGTTCCCGGCCTTCCCGTCGCATCTCAAGAGGAGGCCCTCTCAACAGGAACGGCGAGAGGAACTCCAGGGTCGTGCCACCATTCCAAGAGGCCCCCAGATATCTCAGTCCATTCCAGAGGAACCTCTTCTCCCTTCACCCGCTCGTCTTTCACGCCGAGGATCGACTCACAGCAAGGTGGCACGTGGCACAAACCTGTGGGAAAGCCTCGTGGGAAAGCCTCGAGGGACAGCCTCGAGGGAAAGCCACAGATCCCTTGATCCACGTGACAGGAAGCGTGACACTACTGCTGCAGCTCGGGAGGAAAGCACACGTGCATGCCCCCACTCGAGACGAGGCCTGACTCCCCTGGGGAGACTCAGAATCACCCCAAGTTCCATGGCAACACTGGAGAGGAATCCTCAGGTTCGGGCCCCGAATCCACACAAGGAGTGAGGCCCCGGCATTGACGGGAGAGGAATCCCGAGAGGTCCCCTAGCAACTCGCATGGGGTCTGGCCTTTCATGAGGCCACCAGATCGAGTCCCTGGGGTCCCCGTCGTAACTCGAGAAGACCTGCCGCAACTCGAGAAAATCCAGGAGGTTCTCCCCTCCAGGCGAGATGAGGCCCATTTCCGCTGAGGCGTCTCGAGGCTGATCACACCTCCCTTCTGGAACTTCGAAAGGGTCCTTCACACCCTTGGTGCAAATCAAGAAGTTCCCCGACATACCCGTCTCCACTCGAGAGGAATCACGCGGGTCCCGCCCACATCCAGAGGAGCCCCGTTTCCGCCTCGTAGCTCGAGATGAGGGATCCTTTCCCTGCTTCGTCGGGAAAGAGTTCCCGGCATTCCCGTCGCATCTCAAGAGGAGGCCCTCTCAACAGGAACGGCGAGAGGAACTCCAGGGTCGTGCCACCATTCCAAGAGGCCCCCAGATATCTCAGTCCATTCCAGAGGAACCTCTTCTCCCTTCACCCGCTCGTCTTTCACGCCGAGGATCGACTCACAGCAAGGTGGCACGTGGCACAAACCTGTGGGAAAGCCTCGTGGGAAAGCCTCGAGGGACAGCCTCGAGGGAAAGCCACAGATCCCTTGATCCACGTGACAGGAAGCGTGACACTACTGCTGCAGCTCGGGAGGAAAGCACACGTGCATGCCCCCACTCGAGACGAGGCCTGACTCCCCTGGGGAGACTCAGAATCACCCCAAGTTCCATGGCAACACTGGAGAGGAATCCTCAGGTTCCGGCCCCGACTCCACACAAGGAGTGAGGCCCCGGCATTGACGGGAGAGGAATCCCGAGAGGTCCCCTAGCAACTCGCATGGGGTCTGGCCTTTCATGAGGCCACCAGATCGAGTCCCTGGGGTCCCCGTCGTAACTCGAGAAGACCTGCCGCAACTCGAGAAAATCCAGGAGGTTCTCCCCTCCAGGCGAGATGAGGCCCATTTCCGCTGAGGCGTCTCGAGGCTGATCACACCTCCCCTCTGGAACTTCGAAAGGGTCCTTCACACCCTTGGTGCAAATCAAGAAGTTCCCCGACATACCCGTCTCCACTCGAGAGGAAACACGAGGGTCCAGCCCACATCCAGAGGAGCCCCGTTTCCGCCTCGTAGCTCGAGATGAGGGAACCTTTCCCTGCTTCCTCGGGAAAAAGTTCCCGGCGTTCCCGTCGCATCTCAAGAGGAGGCCCTCTCAACAGGAACGGCGAGAGGAACTCCAGGGTCGTGCCACCATTCCAAGAGTCCCCCAGATGTCTCAGTCCATTCCAGAGGAACCTCTTTTCCCTTCACCGGCTCGTCTTTCACGCCGAGGATCGACTCACACCAAGGTGGCACGTGGCACAGCCCTGTGGGAAAGCCTCGTGGGAAAGCCTCGAGGGACAGCCTCGAGGGAAAGCCACAGATCCCTTGATCCACGTGACAGGAAGCGTGACACTACTGCTGCAGCTCGGGCGGAAAGCGCACGTGCATGCTCCCACTCGAGACGAGGCCTGATTCCCCTAGGGAGACCCAGAAGCACCGCAAGATCCATGGCAACACTGGAGAGGAATCCTCAGGTTCCGGCCCCGACTCCACACAAGGACTGAGGCCCCGGTATGGACGGGAGAGGAATCCCGAGAGGTCCCCTAGCAACTCGCATGGGGACTGGCCTTTCCTGAGGCCACCAGAGCGGGTCCCTGAGGTCCCCGTCGTAACTCGAGAAGACCTGCCGCAACTCGAGACAATCCAGAAGGTTCTCCCCTCCAGGCGAGATGAGGCCCATTTCCGCTGAGGCGTCTCGAGGTTGATCACACCTCCGCTCTGGAACTTCGAAAGGGTCCTTCACACCCTTGGTGCAAATCAAGAAGTTCCCCGACATGCCCGTCTCCACTCGAGAGGAAACACGAGGGTCCCGCCCACATCCAGAGGAGCCCCGTTTCTGCCTCGTAGCTCGAGATGAGGGATCCTTTCCCTGCTTCGTCGGGAAAGAGTTCCCGGCGTTCCCGTCGCATCTCAAGAGGAGGCCCTCTCAACAGGAACGGCGAGAGGAACTCCAGGGTCGTGCCACCATTCCAAGAGTCCCTCAGATGTCTCGGTCCATACCAGAGGAACTTCTTCTCCCTTCACCCGCACGTCTTTCACTCCAAGGATCGACTCACACCAAGGTGGCACGTGGCACAGCCCTGTGGGAAAGCCTCGTGGGATAGCCTCGAGGGACAGCCTCGAGGGAAAGCCACAGATCCCTTGATCCACGTGACAGGAAGCGTGACACTAATACTGCAGCTGGGGAGGAAAGCGCACGTGCATGCCCCCACTCGAGACGAGGCCTGACTCCCCTGGGTAGACTCAGAAGCACCCCAAGATCCATGGCAACACTGGAGAGGAATCCTCAGGTTCCGGCCCCGACTCCACACAAGGACTGAGGCCCGGGCATGGACGGGAGAGGAATCCCGAGAGGTCCCCTAGCAACTCGCATGGGGACTGGCCTTTCCTGAGGCCACCAGAGCGGGTCCCTGAGGTCCCCGTCGTAACTCGAGAAGACCTGCCGCAACTGGAGAAAATCCAGGAGGTTCTCCCCTCCAGGCGAGATGAGGCCCATTTCCGCTGAGGCGTCTCGAGGCTGATCACACATCCCCTCTGGAACTTCGAAAGGGTCCTTCACACCCTTGGTGCAATCAAGAAGTTCCCCGACATACCCGTCTCCACTCGAGAGGAAACACGAGGGTCCCGCCCACATCCAGAGGAGCCCCGTTTCCGCCTCGGAGCTCGAGATGAGGGATCCTTTCCCTGCTTCGTCGGGAAAGAGTTCCCGGCGTTCCCGTCGCATCTCAAGAGGAGGCCCTCTCAACAGGAACGGCGAGAGGAACTCCAGGGTCGTGCCACCATTCCAAGAGTCCCCCAGATGTATCAGTCCATTCCAGAGGAACCTCTTTTCCCTTCACCGGCTCGTCTTTCACGCCGAGGATCGACTCACACCAAGGTGGCACGTGGCACAGCCCTGTGGGAAAGCCTCGTGGGAAAGCCTCGAGGGACAGCCTCGAGGGAAAGCCACAGATCCCTTGATCCATGGGACAGGAAGCGTGACACTACTGCTGCAGCTCGGGAGGAAAGCGCACGTGCATGCCCCCACTCGAGACGAGGCCTGACTCCCCTGGAGTGACTCAGAAGCACCCCAAGATCCATGGCAAAACTGGAGAGGAATCCTCAGGTTCCGGCCCCGACTCCACACAAGGACTGAGGCCCGGGCATGGATGGGAGAGGAATCCCGAGAGGTCCCCTAGCAACTCGCATGGGGACTGGCCTTTCCTGAGGCCACCAGAGCGGGTCCCTGAGGTCCCCGTCGTAACTCGAGAAGACCTGCCGCAACTCGAGAAAATCCAGGAGATTCTCCCCTCCAGGCGAGATGAGGCCCATTTCCGCTGAGGCGTCTCGAGGCTGATCACACCTCCCCTCTGGAACTTCGAAAGGGTCCTTCACACCCTTGGTGCAAATCAAGAAGTTCCCCGACCTAGCCGTCTCCACTCGAGAGGAAACACGTGGGTCCCGCCCACATCCAGAGGAGCCCCGTTTCCGCCTCGTAGCTCGAGATGAGGGATCCTTTCCCTGCTTCGTCGGGAAAGAGTTCCCGGCGTTCCCGTCGCATCTCAAGAGGAGGCCCTCTCAACAGGAACGGCGAGAGGAACTCCAGGGTCGTGCCACCATTCCAAGAGTCCCCCAGATGTCTCGGTCCATTCCAGAGGAACCTCTTCTCCCTTCACCCGCTCGTCTTTCACGCCGAGGATCGACTCACACCAAGGTGGCACGTGGCACATCCCTGTGGGAAAGCCTCGTGGGAAAGCCTCGAGGGACAGCCTCGAGGGAAAGCCACAGATCCCTTGATCCACGGGACAGGAAGCGTGACACTACTGCTGCAGCTCGGGAGGAAAGCGCACGTTCATGCCCCCACTCGAGACGAGGCCTGACTCCCCTGGGGAGACTCAGAAGCACCCCAAGATCCATGGTAACTCTGGAGAGGAATCCTCAGGTTCCAGCCCCGACTCCACACAAGGCCTTAGGCCCCGGCATGGACGGGAGAGGAATCCAGAGAGGTCCCCTAGCAACTCGCATGGGGACTGGCCTTTCCTGAGGCCACCAGAGCGGGTCCCTGAGGTCCCCGTCGTAACTCGAGAAGACCTGCCGAAACTCGAGAAAATCCAGGAGGTTCTCCCCTCCAGGCGAGATGAGGCCCATTTCCGCTGAGGCGTCTCGAGGCTGATCACACCTCCCCTCTGGAACTTCGAAAGGGTCCTTCACACCCTTGGTGCAAATCAAGAAGTTCCCCGACATACCCGTCTCCAGTCGAGAGGAAACACGAGGGTCCCGCCCACATCCAGAGGAGCCCCGTTTCCACCTCGTAGCTCGAGATGAGGGATCCTTTCCCTGCTTCGTCGGGAAAGAGTTCCCGGCGTTCCCGTCGCATCTCAAGAGGAGGCCCTCTCCACAGGAACGGCGAGAGGAACTCCAGGGTCGTCCCACCATTCCAAGAGTCCCCCAGATGTCTCGGTCCATTCCAGAGGAACCTCTTCTCCCTTCACCCGCTCGTCTTTCACGCCGAGGATTGACTCACACCAAGGTGGCACGTGGCACAGCCCTGTGGGAAAGCCTCGTGGGAAAGCCTCGAGGGACAGCCTCGAGGGAAAGCCACAGATCCCTTGATCCACGGGACAGGAAGCGTGACACTACTGCTGCAGCTCGGGAGGAAAGCGCACGTGCATGCCCCCACTTGAGACGAGGCCTGACTCCCCTGGGGAGACTCAGAAGCACCCCAAGATCCATGGTAACTCTGGAGAGGAATCCTCAGGTTCCAGCCCCGACTCCACACAAGGCCTGAGGCCCCGGCATGGACGGGAGAGGAATCCCGAGAGGTCCCCTAGCAACTCGCATGGGGACTGGCCTTTCCTGAGGCCACCAGAGCGGGTCCCTGAGGTCCCCGTCGTAACTCGAGAAGACCTGCCGAAACTCGAGAAAATCCAGGAGGTTCTCCCCTCCAGGCGAGATGAGGCCCATTTCCGCTGAGGCGTCTCGAGGCTGATCACACCTCCCCTCTGGAACTTCGAAAGGGTCCTTCACACCCTTGGTGCAAATCAAGAAGTTCCCTGACATGCCCGTCTCCACTCGAGAGGAAACACGAGGGTCCCGCCCACATCCAGAGGAGCCCCGTTTCCGCCTCGTAGCTCGAGATGAGGGATCCTTTCCCTGCTTCGTCGGGAAAGAGTTCCCGTCGTTCCCGTCGCATCTCAAGAGGAGGCCCTCTCAACAGGAACGGCGAGAGGAACTCCAGGGTCGTCCCACCATTCCAAGAGTCCCCCAGATGTCTCGGTCCATTCCAGAGGAACCTCTTCTCCCTTCACCCGCTCGTCGTTCACGCCGAGGATCGACTCACACCAAGGTGGCACGTGGCACAGCCCTGTGGGAAAGCCTCGTGGGAAAGCCTCGAGGGAGAGCCTCGAGGGAAAGCCACAGATCCCTTGATCCACGGGACAGGAAGCGTGACACTACTGCTGCAGCTCGGGAGGAAAGCGCACGTGCATGCCCCCACTCGAGACGAGGCCTGACTCCCCTGGGGAGACTCAGAAGCACCCCAAGATCCATGGCAACACTGGAGAGGAATCCTCAGGTTCCGGCCCCGACTCCACACAAGGACTGAGGCCCCGGCATGGACGGGAGAGGAATCCCGAGAGGTCCCCTAGCAACTCGCATGGGGACTGGCCTTTCCTGAGGCCACCAGAGCGGGTCCCTGAGGTCCCCGTCGTAACTCGAGAAGACCTGCCGCAACTCGAGAAAATCCAGGAGGTTCTCCCCTCCAGGCGAGATGAGGCCCATTTCCGCTGAGGCGTCTCGAGGCTGATCACACCTCCACTCTGGAACTTCGAAAGGGTCCTTCACACCCTTGGTGCAAATCAAGAAGTTCCCCGACCTAGCCGTCTCCACTCGAGAGGAAACACGAGGGTCCCGCCCACATCCAGAGGAGCCCCGTTTCCGCCTCGTAGCTCGAGATGAGGGATCCTTTCCCTGCTTCGTCGGGAAAGAGTTCCCGGCGTTCCCGTCGCATCTCAAGAGGAGGCCCTCTCAACAGGAACGGCGAGAGGAACTCCAGGGTCGTGCCACCATTCCAAGAGTCCCCCAGATGTCTCGGTCCATTCCAGAGGAACCTCTTCTCCCTTCACCCGCTCGTCTTTCACGCCGAGGATCGACTCACACCAAGGTGGCACGTGGCACATCCCTGTGGGAAAGCCTCGTGGGAAAGCCTCGAGGGACAGCCTCGAGGGAAAGCCACAGATCCCTTGATCCACGGGACAGGAAGCGTGACACTACTGCTGCAGCTCGGGAGGAAAGCGCACGTGCATGCCCCCACTCGAGACGAGGCCTGACTCCCCTGGGGAGACTCAGAAGCACCCCAAGATCCATGGTAACTCTGGAGAGGAATCCTCAGGTTCCAGCCCCGACTCCACACAAGGCCTTAGGCCCCGGCATGGACGGGAGAGGAATCCAGAGAGGTCCCCTAGCAACTCGCATGGGGACTGGCCTTTCCTGAGGCCACCAGAGCGGGTCCCTGAGGTCCCCGTCGTAACTCGAGAAGACCTGCCGAAACTCGAGAAAATCCAGGAGGTTCTCCCCTCCAGGCGAGATGAGGCCCATTTCCGCTGAGGCGTCTCGAGGCTGATCACACCTCCCCTCTGGAACTTCGAAAGGGTCCTTCACACCCTTGGTGCAAATCAAGAAGTTCCCCGACATACCCGTCTCCAGTCGAGAGGAAACACGAGGGTCCCGCCCACATCCAGAGGAGCCCCGTTTCCACCTCGTAGCTCGAGATGAGGGATCCTTTCCCTGCTTCGTCGGGAAAGAGTTCCCGGCGTTCCCGTCGCATCTCAAGAGGAGGCCCTCTCCACAGGAACGGCGAGAGGAACTCCAGGGTCGTCCCACCATTCCAAGAGTCCCCCAGATGTCTCGGTCCATTCCAGAGGAACCTCTTCTCCCTTCACCCGCTCGTCTTTCACGCCGAGGATTGACTCACACCAAGGTGGCACGTGGCACAGCCCTGTGGGAAAGCCTCGTGGGAAAGCCTCGAGGGACAGCCTCGAGGGAAAGCCACAGATCCCTTGATCCACGGGACAGGAAGCGTGACACTACTGCTGCAGCTCGGGAGGAAAGCGCACGTGCATGCCCCCACTCGAGACGAGGCCTGACTCCCCTGGGGAGACTCAGAAGCACCCCAAGATCCATGGTAACTCTGGAGAGGAATCCTCAGGTTCCAGCCCCGACTCCACACAAGGCCTGAGGCCCCGGCATGGACGGGAGAGGAATCCCGAGAGGTCCCCTAGCAACTCGCATGGGGACTGGCCTTTCCTGAGGCCACCAGAGCGGGTCCCTGAGGTCCCCGTCGTAACTCGAGAAGACCTGCCGAAACTCGAGAAAATCCAGGAGGTTCTCCCCTCCAGGCGAGATGAGGCCCATTTCCGCTGAGGCGTCTCGAGGCTGATCACACCTCCCCTCTGGAACTTCGAAAGGGTCCTTCACACCCTTGGTGCAAATAAAGAAGTTCCCTGACATGCCCGTCTCCACTCGAGAGGAAACACGAGGGTCCCGCCCACATCCAGAGGAGCCCCGTTTCCGCCTCGTAGCTCGAGATGAGGGATCCTTTCCCTGCTTCGTCGGGAAAGAGTTCCCGGCGTTCCCGTCGCATCTCAAGAGGAGGCCCTCTCAACAGGAACGGTGAGAGGAACTCCAGGGTCGTGCCACCATTCCAAGAGTCCCCCAGATGTCTCGGTCCATTCCAGAGGAACCTCTTCTCCCTTCACCCGCTCGTCTTTCACGCCGATGATCGACTCACACCAAGGTGGCACGTGGCACAGCCCTGTGGGAAAGCCTCGTGGGAAAGCCTCGAGGGACAGCCTCGAGGGAAAGACACAGACCCCTTGATCCACGTGACAGGATGCGTGACACTACTGCTGCAGCTCGGGAGGAAAGCGCACGTGCATGCCCCCACTCGAGACGAGGCCTGACTCCCCTGGGGAGACTCAGAAGCACCCCAAGATCCATGGCAACACTGGAGAGGAATCCTCAGGTTCCGGCCCCGACTCCACACAAGGACTGAGGCCCCGGCATGGACGGGAGAGGAATCCCGAGAGGTCCCCTAGCAACTAGCATGGGGACTGGCCTTTCCTGAGGCCACCAGAGCGGGTCCCTGAGGTCCCCGTCGTAACTCGAGAAGACCTGCCGCAACTCGAGAAAATCCAGGAGGTTCTCCTCTCCAGGCGAGATGAGGCCCATTTCCGCTGAGGCGTCTCGAGGCTGATCACACCTCCCCTCTCGAACTTCGAAAGGGTCCTTCACACCCTTGGTGCAAATCAAGAAGTTCCCGGACATACCCGTCTCCAGTCGAGAGGAAACACGAGGGTCCCGCCCACATCCAGAGGAGCCCCGTTTCCACCTCGTAGCTCGAGATGAGGGATCCTTTCCCTGCTTCGTCGGGAAAGAGTTCCCGGCGTTCCCGTCGCATCTCAAGAGGAGGCCCTCTCAACAGGAACGGCGAGAGGAACTCCAGGGTCGTCCCACCATTCCATGAGTCCCCCAGATGTCTCGGTCCATTCCAGAGGAACCTCTTCTCCCTTCACCCGCTCGTCGTTCACGCCGAGGATCGACTCACACCAAGGTGGCACGTGGCACAGCCCTGTGGGAAAGCCTCGTGGGAAAGCCTCGAGGGAGAGCCTCGAGGGAAAGCCACAGATCCCTTGATCCACGGGACAGGAAGCGTGACACTACTGCTGCAGCTCGGGAGGAAAGCGCACGTGCATGCCCCCACTCGAGACGAGGCCTGACTCCCCTGGGGAGACTCAGAAGCACCCCAAGATCCATGGCAACTCTGGAGAGGAATCCTCAGGTTCCGGCCCCGAATCCACACAAGGACTGAGGCCCCGGCATGGACGGGAGAGGAATCCCGAGAGGTCCCCTAGCAACTCGCATGGGGACTGGCCTTTCCTGAGGCCACCAGAGCGGGTCCCTGAGGTCCCCGTCGTAACACGAGAAGACCTGCCGAAACTCGAGAAAATCCAGGAGGTTCTCCCATCCATGCGAGATAAGGCCCATTTCCGCTGAGGCGTCTCGAGGCTGATCACACCTCCCCTCTGGAACTTCGAAAGGGTCCTTCACACCCTTGGTGCAAATCAAGAAGTTCCCCGACATACCCGTCCCCACTCGAGAGGAAACACGAGGGTCCCGCCCACATCCAGAGGAGCCCCGTTTCCGCCTCGTAGCTCGAGATGAGGGATCCTTTCGATGCTTCGTCGGGAAAGAGTTCCCGGCGTTCCCGTCGCATCTCAAGAGGAGGCCCTCTCAACAGGAACGGCGAGAGGAACTCCAGGGTCGTGCCACCATTCCAAGAGTCCCCCAGATGTATCAGTCCATTCCAGAGGAACCTCTTTTCCCTTCACCGGCTCGTCTTTCACGCCGAGGATCGACTCACACCAAGGTGACACGTGGCACAGCCCTGTGGGAAAGCCTCGTGGGAAAGCCTCGAGGGACAGCCTCGAGGGAAAGCCAGAGATCCCTTGATCCACGGGACAGGAAGCGTGACACTACTGCTGCAGCTCGGGAGGAAAGCGCACGTGCATGCCCCCACTCGAGACGAGGCCTGACTCCCCTGGGGAGACTCAGAAGCACCCCAAGATCCATGGCAACACTGGAGAGGAATCCTCAGGTTCCGGCCCCGACTCCACACAAGGACTGAGGCCCCGGCATGGACGGGAGAGGAATCCCGAGAGGTCCCCTAGCAACTCGCATGGGGACTGGCCTTTCCTGAGGCCACCAGAGCGGGTCCCTGAGGTCCCCGTCGTAACTCGAGAAGACCTGCCGCAACTCGAGAAAATCCAGGAGGTTCTCCCCTCCAGGCGAGATGAGGCCCATTTCCGCTGAGGCGTCTCGAGGCTGATCACACCTCCCCTCTGGAACTTCGAAAGGGTCCTTCACACCCTTGGTGCAAATCAAGAAGTTCCCCGACCTAGCCGTCTCCACTCGAGAGGAAACACGAGGGTCCCGCCCACATCCAGAGGAGCCCCGTTTCCGCCTCGTAGCTCGAGATGAGGGATCCTTTCCCTGCTTCGTCGGGAAAGAGTTCCCGGCGTTCCCGTCGCATCTCAAGAGGAGGCCCTCTCAACAGGAACGGCGAGAGGAACTCCAGGGTCGTGCCACCATTCCAAGAGTCCCCCAGATATCTCGGTCCATTCCAGAGGAACCTCTTCTCCCTTCACCCGCTCGTCTTTCACGCCGAGGATCGACTCACACCAAGGTGGCACGTGGCACATCCCTGTGGGAAAGCCTCGTGGGAAAGCCTCGAGGGACAGCCTCGAGGGAAAGCCACAGATCCCTTGATCCACGGGACAGGAAGCGTGACACTACTGCTGCAGCTCGGGAGGAAAGCGCACGTGCATGCCCCCACTCGAGACGAGGCCTGACTCCCCTGGGGAGACTCAGAAGCACCCCAAGATCCATGGTAACTCTGGAGAGGAATCCTCAGGTTCCAGCCCCGACTCCACACAAGGCCTTAGGCCCCGGCATGGACGGGAGAAGAATCCCGAGAGGTCCCCTAGCAACTCGCATGGGGACTGGCCTTTCCTGAGGCCACCAGAGCGGGTCCCTGAGGTCCCCGTCGTAACTCGAGAAGACCTGCCGAAACTCGAGAAAATCCAGGAGGTTCTCCCCTCCAGGCGAGATGAGGCCCATTTCCGCTGAGGCGTCTCGAGGCTGATCACACCTCCCCTCTGGAACTTCGAAAGGGTCCTTCACACCCTTGGTGCAAATCAAGAAGTTCCCCGACATACCCGTCTCCACTCGAGAGGAAACACGAGGGTCCCGCCCACATCCAGAGGAGCCCCGTTTTCGCCTCGTAGCTCGAGATGAGGGATCCTTTCCCTGCTTCGTCGGGAAAGAGTTCCCGGCGTTCCCGTCGCATCTCAAGAGGAGGCCCTCTCAACAGGAACGGTGAGAGGAACTCCAGGGTCGTGCCACCATTCCAAGAGTCCCCCAGATGTCTCGGTCCTTTCCAGAGGAACCTCTTCTCCCTTCACCCGCTCGTCTTTCACGCCGATGATCGACTCACACCAAGGTGGCACGTGGCACAGTCCTGTGGGAAAGCCTCGTGGGAAAGCCTCGAGGGACAGCCTCGAGGGAAAGACACAGATCCCTTGATCCACGTGACAGGAAGCGTGACACTACTGCTGCAGCTCGGGAGGAAAGCGCACGTGCATGCCCCCACTCGAGACGAGGCCTGACTCCCCTGGGGAGACTCAGAAGCACCCCAAGATCCATGGCAACACTGGAGAGGAATCCTCAGGTTCCGGCCCCGACTGCACACAAGGACTGAGGCCCCGGCATGGACGGGAGAGGAATCCCGAGAGGTCCCCTAGCAACTCGCATGGGGACTGGCCTTTCCTGAGGCCACCAGAGCGGGTCCCTGAGGTCCCCGTCGTAACTCGAGAAGACCTGCCGCAACTCGAGAAAATCCAGGAGGTTCTCCTCTCCAGGCGAGATGAGGCCCATTTCCGCTGAGGCGTCTCGAGGCTGATCACACCTCCCCTCTGGAACTTCGAAAGAGTCCTTCACACCCTTGGTGCAAATCAAGAAGTTCCCCGACATACCCGTCTCCAGTCGAGAGGAAACACGAGGGTCCCGCCCACATCCAGAGGAGCCCCGTTTCTGCCTCGTAGCTCGAGATGAGGGATCCTTTCCCTGCTTCGTCGGGAAAGAGTTCCCGGCGTTCCCGTCGCATCTCAAGAGGAGGCCCTCTCAACAGGAACGGCGAGAGGAACTCCAGGGTCGTCCCACCATTCCAAGAGTCCCCCAGATGTCTCGGTCCATTCCAGAGGAACCTCTTCTCCCTTCACCCGCTCGTCTTTCAGGCCGAGGATTGACTCACACCAAGGTGGCACGTGGCACAGCCCTGTGGGAAAGCCTCGTGGGAAAGCCTCGAGGGACAGCCTCGAGGGAAAGCCACAGATCCCTTGATCCACGCGACAGGAAGCGTGACACTACTGCTGCAGCTCGGGAGGAAAGCGCACGTGCATGCCCCCACTCGAGACGAGGCCTGACTCCCCTGGGGAGACTCAGAAGCACCCCAAGATCCATGGCAACTCTGGAGAGGAATCCTCAGGTTCCGGCCCCGACTCCACACAAGGACTGAAGCCCCGGCATGGACGGGAGAGGAATCCCGAGAGGTCCCCTAGCAACTCGCATGGGGACTGGCCTTTCCTGAGGCCACCAGAGCGGGTCCCTGAGGTCCCCGTCGTAACACGAGAAGACCTGCCGAAACTCGAGAAAATCCAGGAGGTTCTCCCATCCAGGCGAGATGAGGCCCATTTCCGCTGAGGCGTCTCGAGGCTGATCACACCTCCCCTCTGGAACTTCGAAAGGGTCCTTCACACCCTTGGTGCAAATCAAGAAGTTCCCCGACATACCCGTCTCCAGTCGAGAGGAAACACGAGGGTCCCGCCCACATCCAGAGGAGCCCCGTTTCCACCTCGTAGCTCGAGATGAGGGATCCTTTCCCTGCTTCGTCGGGAAAGAGTTCCCGGCGTTCCCGTCGCATCTCAAGAGGAGGCCCTCTCAACAGGAACGGCGAGAGGAACTCCAGGGTCGTCCCACCATTCCAAGAGTCCCCCAGATGTCTCGGTCCATTCCAGAGGAACCTCTTCTCCCTTCACCCGCTCGTCTTTCACGCCGAGGATTGACTCACACCAAGGTGGCACGTGGCACAGCCCTGTGGGAAAGCCTCGTGGGAAAGCCTCGAGGGACAGCCTCGAGGGAAAGCCACAGATCCCTTGATCCACGGGACAGGAAGCGTGACACTACTGCTGCAGCTCGGGAGGAAAGCGCACGTGCATGCCCCCACTCGAGACGAGGCCTGACTCCCCTGGGGAGACTCAGAAGCACCCCAAGATCCATGGTAACTCTGGAGAGGAATCCTCAGGTTCCAGCCCCGACTCCACACAAGGCCTGAGGCCCCGGCATGGACGGGAGAGGAATCCCGAGAGGTCCCCTAGCAACTCGCATGGGGACTGGCCTTTCCTGAGGCCACCAGAGCGGGTCCCTGAGGTCCCCGTCTTAACTCGAGAAGACCTGCCGAAACTCGAGAAAATCCAGGAGGTTCTCCCCTCCAGGCGAGATGAGGCCCATTTCCGCTGAGGCGTCTCGAGGCTGATCACACCTCCCCTCTGGAACTTCGAAAGGGTCCTTCAAACCCTTGGTGCAAATAAAGAAGTTCCCTGACATGCCCGTCTCCACTCGAGAGGAAACACGAGGGTCCCGCCCACATCCAGAGGAGCCCCGTTTCCGCCTCGTAGCTCGAGATGAGGGATCCTTTCCCTGCTTCGTCGGGAAAGAGTTCCCGGCGTTCCCGTCGCATCTCAAGAGGAGGCCCTCTCAACAGGAACGGTGAGAGGAACTCCAGGGTCGTGCCACCATTCCAAGAGTCCCCCAGATGTCTCGGTCCATTCCAGAGGAACCTCTTCTCCCTTCACCCGCTCGTCTTTCACGCCGATGATCGACTCACACCAAGGTGGCACGTGGCACAGCCCTGTGGGAAAGCCTCGTGGGAAAGCCTCGAGGGACAGCCTCGAGGGAAAGACACAGACCCCTTGATCCACGTGACAGGATGCGTGACACTACTGCTGCAGCTCGGGAGGAAAGCGCACGTGCATGCCCCCACTCGAGACGAGGCCTGACTCCCCTGGGGAGACTCAGAAGCACCCCAAGATCCATGGCAACACTGGAGAGGAATCCTCAGGTTCCGGCCCCGACTCCACACAAGGACTGAGGCCCCGGCATGGACGGGAGAGGAATCCCGAGAGGTCCCCTAGCAACTCGCATGGGGACTGGCCTTTCCTGAGGCCACCAGAGCGGGTCCCTGAGGTCCCCGTCGTAACTCGAGAAGACCTGCCGCAACTCGAGAAAATCCAGGAGGTTCTCCCCTCCAGGCGAGATGAGGCCCATTTCCGCTGAGGCGTCTCGAGGCTGATCACACCTCCCCTCTGGAACTTCGAAAGGGTCCTTCACACCCTTGGGGCAAATCAAGAAGTTCCCCGACCTAGCCGTCTCCACTCGAGAGGAAACACGAGGGTCCCGCCCACATCCAGAGGAGCCCCGTTTCCGCCTCGTAGCTCGAGATGAGGGATCCTTTCCCTGCTTCGTCGGGAAAGAGTTCCCGGCGTTCCCGTCGCATCTCAAGAGGAGGCCCTCTCAACAGGAACGGCGAGAGGAACTCCAGGGTCGTGCCACCATTCCAAGAGTCCCCCAGATATCTCGGTCCATTCCAGAGGAACCTCTTCTCCCTTCACCCGCTCGTCTTTCACGCCGAGGATCGACTCACACCAAGGTGGCACGTGGCACATCCCTGTGGGAAAGCCTCGTGGGAAAGCCTCGAGGGACAGCCTCGAGGGAAAGCCACAGATCCCTTGATCCACGGGACAGGAAGCGTGACACTACTGCTGCAGCTCGGGAGGAAAGCGCACGTGCATGCCCCCACTCGAGACGAGGCCTGACTCCCCTGGGGAGACTCAGAAGCACCCCAAGATCCATGGTAACTCTGGAGAGGAATCCTCAGGTTCCAGCCCCGACTCCACACAAGGCCTTAGGCCCCGGCATGGACGGGAGAGGAATCCCGAGAGGTCCCCTAGCAACTCGCATGGGGACTGGCCTTTCCTGAGGCCACCAGAGCGGGTCCCTGAGGTCCCCGTCGTAACTCGAGAAGACCTGCCGAAACTCGAGAAAATCCAGGAGGTTCTCCCCTCCAGGCGAGATGAGGCCCATTTCCGCTGAGGCGTCTCGAGGCTGATCACACCTCCCCTCTGGAACTTCGAAAGGGTCCTTCACACCCTTGGTGCAAATCAAGAAGTTCCCCGACATGCCCGTCTCCACTCGAGAGGAAACACGAGGGTCCCGCCCACATCCAGAGGAGCCCCGTTTTCGCCTCGTAGCTCGAGATGAGGGATCCTTTCCCTGCTTCGTCGGGAAAGAGTTCCCGGCGTTCCCGTCGCATCTCAAGAGGAGGCCCTCTCAACAGGAACGGTGAGAGGAACTCCAGGGTCGTGCCACCATTCCAAGAGTCCCCCAGATGTCTCGGTCCTTTCCAGAGGAACCTCTTCTCCCTTCACCCGCTCGTCTTTCACGCCGATGATCGACTCACACCAAGGTGGCACGTGGCACAGCCCTGTGGGAAAGCCTCGTGGGAAAGCCTCGAGGGACAGCCTCGAGGGAAAGACACAGATCCCTTGATCCACGTGACAGGAAGCGTGACACTACTGCTGCAGCTCGGGAGGAAAGCGCACGTGCATGCCCCCACTCGAGACGAGGCCTGACTCCCCTGGGGAGACTCAGAAGCACCCCAAGATCCATGGCAACACTGGAGAGGAATCCTCAGGTTCCGGCCCCGACTGCACACAAGGACTGAGGCCCCGGCATGGACGGGAGAGGAATCCCGAGAGGTCCCCTAGCAACTCGCATGGGGACTGGCCTTTCCTGAGGCCACCAGAGCGGGTCCCTGAGGTCCCCGTCGTAACTCGAGAAGACCTGCCGCAACTCGAGAAAATCCAGGAGGTTCTCCTCTCCAGGCGAGATGAGGCCCATTTCTGCTGAGGCGTCTCGAGGCTGATCACACCTCCCCTCTGGAACTTCGAAAGAGTCCTTCACACCCTTGGTGCAAATCAAGAAGTTCCCCGACATACCCGTCTCCAGTCGAGAGGAAACACGAGGGTCCCGCCCACATCCAGAGGAGCCCCGTTTCTGCCTCGTAGCTCGAGATGAGGGATCCTTTCCCTGCTTCGTCGGGAAAGAGTTCCCGGCGTTCCCGTCGCATCTCAAGAGGAGGCCCTCTCAACAGGAACGGCGAGAGGAACTCCAGGGTCGTCCCACCATTCCAAGAGTCCCCCAGATGTCTCGGTCCATTCCAGAGGAACCTCTTCTCCCTTCACCCGCTCGTCTTTCACGCCGAGGATTGACTCACACCAAGGTGGCACGTGGCACAGCCCTGTGGGAAAGCCTCGTGGGAAAGCCTCGAGGGACAGCCTCGAGGGAAAGCCACAGATCCCTTGATCCACGCGACAGGAAGCGTGACACTACTGCTGCAGCTCGGGAGGAAAGCGCACGTGCATGCCCCCACTCGAGACGAGGCCTGACTCCCCTGGGGAGACTCAGAAGCACCCCAAGATCCATGGCAACTCTGGAGAGGAATCCTCAGGTTCCGGCCCCGACTCCACACAAGGACTGAGGCCCCGGCATGGACGGGAGAGGAATCCCGAGAGGTCCCGTAGCAACTCGCATGGGGACTGGCCTTTCCTGAGGCCACCAGAGCGGGTCCCTGAGGTCCCCGTCGTAACTCGAGAAGACCTGCCGAAACTCGAGAAAATCCAGGAGGTTCTCCCCTCCAGGCGAGATGAGGCCCATTTCCGCTGAGGCGTCTCGAGGCTGATCACACCTCCCCTCTGGAACTTCGAAAGGGTCCTTCACACCCTTGGTGCAAATAAAGAAGTTCCCTGACATGCCCGTCTCCACTCGAGAGGAAACACGAGGGTCCCGCCCACATCCAGAGGAGCCCCGTTTCCGCCTCGTAGCTCGAGATGAGGGATCCTTTCCCTGCTTCGTCGGGAAAGAGTTCCCGGCGTTCCCGTCGCATCTCAAGAGGAGGCCCTCTCAACAGGAACGGTGAGAGGAACTCCAGGGTCGTGCCACCATTCCAAGAGTCCCCCAGATGTCTCGGTCCATTCCAGAGGAACCTCTTCTCCCTTCACCCGCTCGTCTTTCACGCCGATGATCGACTCACACCAAGGTGGCACGTGGCACACCCCTGTGGGAAAGCCTCGTGGGAAAGCCTCGATGGACAGCCTCGAGGGAAAGACACAGACCCCTTGATCCACGTGACAGGAAGCGTGACACTACTGCTGCAGCTCGGGAGGAAAGCGCACGTGCATGCCCCCACTCGAGACGAGGCCTGACTCCCCTGGGGAGACTCAGAAGCACCCCAAGATCCATGGCAACACTGGAGAGGAATCCTCAGGTTCCGGCCCCGACTCCACACAAGGACTGAGGCCCCGGCATGGACGGGAGAGGAATCCCGAGAGGTCCCCTAGCAACTCGCATGGGGACTGGCCTTTCCTGAGGCCACCAGAGCGGGTCCCTGAGGTCCCCGTCGTAACTCGAGAAGACCTGCCACAACTCGAGAAAATCCAGGAGGTTCTCCTCTCCAGGCGAGATGAGGCCCATTTCCGCTGAGGCGTCTCGAGGCTGATCACACCTCCCCTCTGGAACTTCGAAAGGGTCCTTCACACCCTTGGTGCAAATCAAGAAGTTCCCCGACATACCCGTCTCCAGTCGAGAGGAAACACGAGGGTCCCGCCCACATCCAGAGGAGCCCCGTTTCCACCTCGTAGCTCGAGATGAGGGATCCTTTCCCTGCTTCGTCTGGAAAGAGTTCCCGGCGTTCCCGTCGCATCTCAAGAGGAGGCCCTCTCAACAGGAACGGCGAGAGGAACTCCAGGGTCGTCCCACCATTCCAAGAGTCCCCCAGATGTCTCGGTCCATTCCAGAGGAACCTCTTCTCCCTTCACCCGCTCGTCGTTCACGCCGAGGATTGACTCACACCAAGGTGGCACGTGGCACAGCCCTGTGGGAAAGCCTCGTGGGAAAGCCTCGAGGGACAGCCTCGAGGGAAAGCCACAGATCCCTTGATCAACGCGACAGGAAGCGTGACACTACTGCTGCAGCTCGGGAGGAAAGCGCACGTGCATGCCCCCACTCGAGACGAGGCCTGACTCCCCTGGGGAGACTCAGAAGCACCCCAAGATCCATGGCAACTCTGGAGAGGAATCCTCAGGTTCCGGCCCCGACTCCACACAAGGACTGAGGCCCCGGCATGGACGGGAGAGGAATCCCGAGAGGTCCCCTAGCAACTCGCATGGGGACTGGCCTTTCCTGAGGACACCAGAGCGGGTCCCTGAGGTCCCCGTCGTAACACGAGAAGACCTGCCGAAACTCGAGGAAATCCAGGAGGTTCTCCCATCCAGGTGAGATAAGGCCCATTTCCGCTGAGGCGTCTCGAGGCTGATCACACCTCCCCTCTGGAACTTCGAAAGGGTCCTTCACACCCTTGGTGCAAATCAAGAAGTTCCCCGACATACACGTCCCCACTCGAGAGGAAACACGAGGGTCCCGCCCACATCCAGAGGAGCCCCGTTTCCGCCTCGTAGCTCGAGATGAGGGATCCTTTCCCTGCTTCGTCGGGAAAGAGTTCCCGGCGTTCCCGTCGCATCTCAAGAGGAGGCCCTCTCAACAGGAACGGCGAGAGGAACTCCAGGGTCGTGCCACCATTCCAAGAGTCCCCCAGATGTCTCGGTCCATTCCAGAGGAAACTCTTCTCCCTTCACCCGCTCGTCTTTCACGCCGAGGATCGACTCACACCAAGGTGGCGCGTGGCACAGCCCTGTGGGAAAGCCTCGTGGGAAAGCCTCGAGGGACAGCCTCGAGGGAAAGACACAGATCCCTTGATCCACGTGACAGGAAGCGTGACACTACTACTGCAGCTCGGGAGGAAAGCGCACGTGCATGCCCCCACTCGAGACGAGGCCTGACTCCCCTGGGGAGACTCAGAAGCACCCCAAGATCCATGGCAACACTGGAGAGGAATCCTCAGGTTCCGGCCCCGACTCCACACAAGGACTGAGGCCCCGGCATGGACGGGAGAGGAATCCCGAGAGGTCCCCTAGCAACTGGCATGGGGACTGGCCTTTCTTGAGGCCACCAGAGCGGGTCCCTGAGGTCCCCGTCGTAACTCGAGAAGACCTGCCGCAACTCGAGAAAATCCAGGAGGTTCTCCTCTCCAGGCGAGATGAGGCCCATTTCCGCTGAGGCGTCTCGAGGCTGATCACACCTCCCCTCTGGAACTTCGAAAGGGTCCTTCACACCCTTGGTGCAAATAAAGAAGTTCCCCGACATACCCGTCTCCAGTCGAGAGGAAACACGAGGGTCCCGCCCACATCCAGAGGAGCCCCGTTTCCACCTCGTAGCTCGAGATGAGGGATCCTTTCCCTGCTTCGTCGGGAAAGAGTTCCCGGCGTTCCTGTCGCATCTCAAGAGGAGGCCCTCTCAACAGGAACGGCGAGAGGAACTCCAGGGTCGTCCCACCATTCCAAGAGTCCCCCAGATGTCTCGGTCCATTCCAGAGGAACCTCTTCTCCCTTCTCCCGCTCGTCTTTCACGCCGAGGATCGACTCACACCAAGGTGGCACGTGGCACAGCCCTGTGGGAAAGCCTCGTGGGAAAGCCTCGAGGGACAGCCTCGAGGGAAAGCCACAGATCCCTTGATCCACGGGACAGGAAGCGTGACACTACTGCTGCAGCTCGGGAGGAAAGCGCACGTGCATGCCCCCACTCGAGACGAGGCCTGACTCCCCTGGGGAGACTCAGAAGCACCCCAAGATTCATGGTAACTCTGGAGAGGAATCCTCAGGTTCCGGCCCCGACTCCACACAAGGACTGAGGCCCCGGCATGGACGGGAGAGGAATCCCGAGAGGTCCCCTAGCAACTCGCATGGGCACTGGCCTTTCCTGAGGCCACCAGAGCGGGTCTCTGAGGTCCCCGTCGTAACTCGAGAAGACCTGCCGAAACTCGAGAAAATCCAGGAGGTTCTCCCCTCTAGGCGAGATGAGGCCCATTTCTGCTGAGGCGTCTCGAGGCTGATCACACCTCCCCTCTGGAACTTCGAAAGGGTCCTTCACACCCTTGGTGCAAATCAAGAAGTTCCCCGACCTACCCGTCTCCACTCGAGAGGAAACACGAGGGTCCCGCCCATATCCAGAGGAGCCTCGTTTCCGCGTGGTAGCTCGAGATGAGGGATCCTTTCCCTGCTTCGTCGGGAAAGAGTTCCCGGCGTTCCCGTCGCATCTCAAGAGGAGGCCCTCTCAACAGGAACGGCGAGAGGAACTCCAGGGTCGTGCCACCATTCCAAGAGTCCCCCAGATGTCTCGGTCCATTCTAGAGGAAACTCTTCTCCCTTCACCCGCTCGTCTTTCACGCCGAGGATCGACTCACACCAAGGTGGCACGTGGCACAGCCCTGTGGGAAAGCCTCGTGGGAAAGCCTCGAGGGACAGCCTCGAGGGAAAGACACAGATCCCTTGATCCACGTGACAGGAAGCGTGACACTACTGCTGCAGCTCGGGAGGAAAGCGCACGTGCATGCCCCCACTCGAGACGAGGCCTGACTCCCCTGGGGAGACTCAGAAGCACCCCAAGATCCATGGCAACACTGGAGAGGAATCCTCAGGTTCCGGCCCTGACTCCACACAAGGACTGAGGCCCCAGCATGGACGGGAGAGGAATCCCGAGAGGTCCCCTAGCAACTCGCATGGGGACTGGCCTTTTCTGAGGCCACCAGAGCGGGTCCCTGAGGTCCCCGTCGTAACTCGAGAAGACCTGCCGCAACTGGAGAAAATCCAGGAGGTTCTCCCCTCCAGGCGAGATGAGGCCCATTGCCGCTGAGGCGTCTCGAGGCTGATCACACCTCCCCTCTGGAACTTCGAAAGGGTCCTTCACACCCTTGGTGCAAATCAAGAAGTTCCCCGACATGCCCGTCTCCACTCGAGAGGAAACACGAGGGTCCCGCCCACATCCAGAGGAGCCCCGTTTCCGCCTCGTAGCTCGAGATGAGGGATCCTTTCCCTGCTTCGTCGGGAAAGAGTTCCCGCCCTTCCCGTCGCATCTCAAAAGGAGGCCCTCTCAACAGGAACGCGAGAGGAACTCCAGGGTCGTGCCACCATTCCAAGAGTCCCCCAGATGTATCAGTCCATTCCAGAGGAACCTCTTTTCCCTTCACCGGCTCGTCCTTCACGCCGAGGATCGAGTCACACCAAGGTGACACGTGGCACAGCAATGTGGGAAAGCCTCGTGGGAAAACCTCGAGGGACAGCCTCGAGGGAAAGCCACAGATCCCTTGATCCACGTGACAGGAAGCGTGACACTACTGCTGCAGCTCGGGAGGAAAGCGCACGTGCATGCCCCCACTCGAGACGAGGCCTGACTCCCCTGGGGAGACTCAGAAGCACCCCAAGATCCATGGCAACACTGGAGAGGAATCCTCAGGTTCCGGCCCCGACTCCACACAAGGACTGAGGCCCCGGCATGGACGGGAGAGGAATCCCGAGAGGTCCCCTAGCAACTCGCATGGGGACTGGCCTTTCCTGAGGCCACAAGAGCGGGTCCCTGAGGTCCCCGTCGTAACTCGAGAAGACCTGCCGCAACTCGAGAAAATCCAGGAGGTTCTCCTCTCCAGGCGAGATGAGGCCCATTTCCGCTGAGGCGTCTCGAGGCTGATCACACCTCCCCTCTGGAACTTCGAAAGGGTCCTTCACACCCTTGGTGCAAATCAAGAAGTTCCCCGACATACCCGTCTCCAGTCGAGTGGAAACACGAGGGTCCCGCCCACATCCAGAGGAGCCTCGTTTCCGCCTCGTAGCTCGAGATGAGGGATCCTTTCCCTGCTTCGTCGGGAAAGAGTTCCCGGCGTTCCCGTCGCATCTCAAGAGGAGGCCCTCTCAACAGGAACGGCGAGAGTAACTCCAGGGTCGTCCCACCATTCCAAGAGTCCCCCAGATGTCTCGGTCCATTCCAGAGGAACCTCTTCTCCCTTCACCCGCTCGTCTTTCACGCCGAGGATTGACTCACACCAAGGTGGCACGTGGCACAGCCCTGTGGGAAAGCCTCGTGGGAAAGCCTCGAGGGACAGCCTCGAGGGAAAGCCACAGATCCCTTGATCCACGGGACAGGAAGCGTGACACTACTGCTGCAGCTCGGGAGGAAAGCGCACGTGCATGCCCCCACTCGAGACGAGGCCTGACTCCCCTGGGGAGACTCAGAAGCACCCCAAGATCCATGGCAACTCTGGAGAGGAATCCTCAGGTTCCGGCCCCGACTCCACACAAGGACTGAGGCCCCGACATGGACGGGAGAGGAATCCCAAGAGGTCCCCTAGCAACTCGCATGGGGACTGGCCTTTCCTGAGGCCACCAGAGCGGGTCCCTGAGGTCCCCGTCGTAACTCGAGAAGACCTGCCGCAACTCGAGAAAATCCAGGAGGTTCTGCCCTCCAGGCGAGATGAGGCCATTTCCGCTGAGGCATCTCGAGGCTGATCACACCTCCCCTCTGGAACTTCGAAAGGGTCCTTCACACCCTTGGTGCAAATCAAGAAGTTCCCCGACATACCCGTCTCCACTCGAGAGGAAACACGAGGGTCCCGCCCACATCCAGAGGAGCCCCGTTTCCCCCTCGTAGCTCGAGATGAGGGATCCTTTCCCTGCTTCGTCGGGAAAGAGTTCCCGGCGTTCCCGTCGCATCTCAAGAGGAGGCCCTCTCAACAGGAACGGCGAGAGGAACTCCAGGGTCGTGCCACCATTCCAAGAGTCCCCCAGATGTCTCAGTCCATTCCAGAGGAACCTCTTTTCCCTTCACCGGCTCGTCTTTCACGCCGAGGATCGACTCACACCAAGGTGGCACGTGGCACAGCCCTGTGGGAAAGCCTCGTGGGAAAGCCTCGAGGGACAGCCTCGAGGGACAGCCACAGATCCCTTGATCCACGTGACAGGAAACGTGACACTACTGCTGCAGCTCGGGAGGAAAGCGCACGTGCATGCCCCCACTCGAGACGAGGCCTGACTCCCCTGGGGAGACTCAGAAGCACCCCAAGATCCATGGCAACACTGGAGAGGAATCCTCAGGTTCCGGCCCCGACTCCACACAAGGACTGAGGCCCCGGCATGGACGGGAGAGGAATCCCGAGAGGTCCCCTAGCAACTCGCATGGGGACTGGCCTTTCCTGAGGCCACAAGAGCGGGTCCCTGAGGTCCCCGTCGTAACTCGAGAAGACCTGCCGCAACTCGAGAAAATCCAGGAGGTTCTCCTCTCCAGGCGAGATGAGGCCCATTTCCGCTGAGGCGTCTCGAGGCTGATCACACCTCCCCTCTGGAACTTCGAAAGGGTCCTTCACACCCTTGGTGCAAAACAAGAAGTTCCCCGACATACACGTCTCCAGTCGAGAGGAAACACGAGGGTCCCGCCCACATCCAGAGGAGCCTCGTTTCCGCCTCGTAGCTCGAGATGAGGGATCCTTTCCCTGCTTCGTCGGGAAAGAGTTCCCGGCGTTCCCGTCGCATCTCAAGAGGAGGCCCTCTCAACAGGAACGGCGAGAGGAACTCCAGGGTCGTCCCACCATTCCAAGAGTCCCCCAGATGTCTCGGTCCATTCCAGAGGAACCTCTTCTCCCTTCACCCGCTCGTCTTTCACGCCGAGGATTGACTCACACCAAGGTGGCACGTGGCACAGCCCTGTGGGAAAGCCTCGTGGGAAAGCCTCGAGGGACAGCCTCGAGGGAAAGCCACAGATCCCTTGATCCACGGGACAGGAAGCGTGACACTACTGCTGCAGCTCGGGAGGAAAGCGCACGTGCATGCCCCCACTCGAGACGAGGCCTGACTCCCCTGGGGAGACTCAGAAGAACCCCAAGATCCATGGCAACTCTGGAGAGGAATCCTCAGGTTCCGGCCCCGACTCCACACAAGGACTGAGGCCCCGACATGGACGGGAGAGGAATCCCGAGAGGTCCCCTAGCAACTCGCATGGGGACTGGCCTTTCCTGAGGCCACCAGAGCGGGTCCCTGAGGTCCCCGTCGTAACTCGAGAAGACCTGCCGCAACTCGAGAAAATCCAGGAGGTTCTGCCCTCCAGGCGAGATGAGGCCCATTTCCGCTGAGGCGTCTCGAGGCTGATCACACCTCCCCTCTGGAACTTCGAAAGGGTCCTTCACACCCTTGGTGCAAATCAAGAAGTTCCCCGACATACCCGTCTCCACTCGAGAGGAAACACGAGGGTCCCGCCCACATCCAGAGGAGCCCCGTTTCCGCCTCGTAGCTCGAGATGAGGGATCCTTTCCCTGCTTCGTCGGGAAAGAGTTCCCGGCGTTCCCGTCGCATCTCAAGAGGAGGCCCTCTCAACAGGAACGGCGAGAGGAACTCCAGGGTCGTGCCACCATTCCAAGAGTCCCCCAGATGTCTCAGTCCATTCCAGAGGAACCTCTTTTCCCTTCACCGGCTCGTCTTTCACGCCGAGGATCGACTCACTCCAAGGTGGCACGTGGCACAGCCCTGTGGGAAAGCCTCGTGGGAAAGCCTCGAGGGACAGCCTCGAGGGAAAGCCACAGATCCCTTGATCCACGTGACAGGAAGCGTGACACTACTGCTGCAGCTCGGTAGAAGAGCGCACGTGCATGCCCCCACTCGAGACGAGGCCTGACTCCCCTGGGGAGACTCAGAAGCACCCCAAGATCCATGGCAACACTGGAGAGGAATCCTCAGGTTCCGGCCCCGACTCCACACAAGGACTGAGGCCCCGGCATGGACGGGAGAGGAATCCCGAGAGGTCCCCTAGCAACTCGCATGGGGACTGGCCTTTCCTGAGGCCACCAGAGCGGGTCCCTGAGGTCCCCGTCGTAACTCGAGAAGACCTGCCGCAACTCGAGAAAATCCAGGAGGTTCTCCCCTCCAGGCGAGATGAGGCCCATTTCCGCTGAGGCGTCTCGAGGCTGATCACACCTCACATCTGGAACTTCGAAAGGGTCTTTCACACCCTTGGTGCAAATCAAGAAGTTCCCCGACCTAGCCGTCTCCACTCGAGAGGAATCACGAGGGTCCCGCCCACATCCAGAGGAGCCCCGTTTCCGCCTCGTAGCTCGAGATGAGGGATCCTTTCCCTGCTTCGTCGGGAAAGAGTTCCCGGCGTTCCCGTCGCATCTCAAGAGGAGGCCCTCTCAACAGGAACGGCGAGAGGAACTCCAGGGTCGTGCCACCATTCCAAGAGTCCCCCAGATGTCACAGTCCATTCCAGAGGAACCTCTTTACCCTTCCCCGGCTCGTCTTTCACGCCGAGGATCGACTCACACGAAGGTGGCACGTGGCACAGCCCTGTGGGAAAGCCTCGTGGGAAAGCCTCGAGGGACAGCCTCGAGGGAAAGCCACAGATCCCTTGATCCACGAGACAGGAAGCGTGACACTACTGCTGCAGCTCGGGAGGAAAGCGCACGTGCATGCCCCCACTCGAGACGAGGCCTGACTCCCCTGGGGAGACTCAGAAGCACCCCAAGATCCATGACAACACTGGAGAGCAAAACTCAGGTTCCGGCCCCGACTCCACACAAGGACTGAGGCCCCGGCATGGACGGAGAGGAATCCCGAGAGGTCCCCTAGAAACTCGCATGGGGACTGGCCTTTCCTGAGGCCACCAGAGCGGGTCCCTGAGGTCCCCGTTGTAACTCGAGAAGACCTGCCGCAACTCGAGAAAATCCAGGAGGTTCTCCCCTCCAGGCGAGATGAGGCCCATTTCCGCTGAGGCGTCTCGAGGCTGATCACACCTCACCTCTGGAACTTCGAAAGGGTCCTTCACACCCTTGGTGCAAATCAAGAAGTTCCCCGACCTAGCCGTCTGCACTCGAGAGGAATCACGAGGGTCCGTCCACATCCAGAGGAGGCCCGTTTCCGCCTCGTAGCTCAAGATGAGTGATCCTTTCCCTGCTTCGTCGGGAAAGAGTTCCCGGCGTTTCCGTCGCATCTCAAGAGGAGGCCCTCTCAACAGGAACGGCGGGAGGAACTCCAGGGTCGTGCCACCATCCCAAGAGTCCCCCAGATGTCTCAGTCCATTCCAGAGGAACCTCTTTTCCCTTCACCGGCTCGTCTTTCACGCCGAGGATCGACTCACACCAAGGTGGCACGTGGCACAGCCCTGTGGGAAAGCCTCGTGGGAAAGCCTCGAGGGACAGCCTCGAGGGAAAGCCACACATCCCTTGATCCACGTGACAGGAAGAGTGACACTGCTTCTGCAGCACGGGAGTAAAGCGCATGTGCATGCCCCCCCTCGAGACGAGGCCTGACTCCCCTGGGAAGACTCAGAAGCACCCCAATATCCATGGCAACACTGGAGAGCAATCCTCAGGTTCCGGCCCCGACTCCACACAAGGACTGAGGCCCCGGCATGGACGGGAGAGGAATCCCGAGAGGTCCCCTAGAAACTCGCATGGGGACTGGCCTTTCCTGAGGCCACCAGAGCGGGTCCCTGAGGTCCCCGTCGTAACTCGAGAAGACCTGCCGCAACTCGAGAAAATCCAGGAGGTTCTCCCCTCCAGGCGAGATGAGGCCCATTTCCGCTGAGGCGTCTCGAGGCTGATCACACCTCACCTCTGGAACTTCGAAAGGGTCCTTCACACCCTTGGTGCAAATCAAGAAGTTCCCCGACCTAGCCGTCTGCACTCGAGAGGAATCACGAGGGTCCCGCCCACATCCAGAGGAGCCCCGTTTCCGCCTCGTAGCTCGAGATGAGGGATCCTTTCCCTGCTTCGTCGGGAAAGAGTTCCCGGCGTTCCCGTCGCATCTCAAGAGGAGGCCCTCTCAACAGGAACGGCGAGAGGAACTCCAGGGTCGTGCCACCTTTCCAAGAGTCCCCCAGATGTCTCAGTCCATTCCACAGGAAACTCTTTTCCCTTCACCGGCTCGTATTTCACGCCGAGGATCGACTCACACCAAGGTGGCACGTGGCACAGCCCTGTGGGAAAGCCTCGTGGGAAAGCCTCGAGGGACAGCCTCGAGGGAAAGCCTCAGATCCCTTGATCCACGTGACAGGAAGCGTGACACTACTGCTGCAGCTCGGGAGGAAAGCGCACGTGCATGCCCCCACTCGAGACGAGGCCTGACTCCCCTGGGGAGACTCAGAAGCACCCCAAGATCCATGGCAACACTGGAGAGCAATCCTCAGGTTCCGGCCCCGACTCCACACAAGGACTGAGGCCCCGGCATGGACGGGAGAGGAATCCCGAGAGGTCCCCTAGCAACACGCATGGGGACTGGCCTTTCCTGAGGCCACCAGAGCGGGTCCCTGTGGTCCCCGTCGTAACTCGAGAAGACCTGCCACAACTCGAGAAAATCCAGGAGGTTCTCCCCTCCAGGCGAGATGAGGCCCATTTCCGCTGAGGCGTCTCGAGGCTGATCACTCCTCCTCTCTGGAACTTCGAAAGGGTCCTTCACACCCTTGGTGCAAATCAAGAAGTTCCCCGACATGCCCGTCTCCACTCGAGAGGAAACACGAGGGTCCCGCCCGCATCCAGAGGAGCCCCGTTTCCGCCTCGTAGCTCGAGATGAGGAATCCTTTCCCTGCTTCGTCGGGAAAGAGTTCCCGGCGTTCCCGTCGCATCTCAAGAGGAGGCCCTCTCAACAGGAACGGCGAGAGGAACTCCAGGGTCCTGTCACCATTCCAAGAGTCCCCCAGATGTCTCGGTCCAATCCAGAGGAACCTCTTCTCCCTTCACCCGCTCGTATTTCATGCCGAGGATCGACTCACACCAAGGTGGCACGTGGCACAGCCCTGTGGGAAAGCCTCGTGGGAAAGCCTCGAGGGACAGCCTCGAGTGAAAGCCACAGATCCCTTGATCCACGGGACAGGAAGCGTGACACTACTGCTGCAGCTCGGGAGGAAAGCGCACGTGCATGCCCCCACTCGAGACGAGTCCTGACTCCCCTGGGGAGACTCAGAAGCACCCCAAGATCCATGGCAACACTGGAGAGGAATCCTCAGGTTCCGGCCCCGACTCCACACAAGGACTGAGGCCCCGGCATGGACGGGAGAGGAATCCCGAGAGGTCCCCTAGCAACTCGCATGGGGACTGGCCTTTCCTGAGGCCAGCAGAGCGGGTCCCTGAGGTCCCCGTCGTAACTCGAGAAGACCTGCCGCAACTCGAGAAAATACAGGAGGTTCTCCCCTCCAGGCGAGATGAGGCCCATTTCCGCTGAGGCGTCTCGAGGCTGATCACACCTCCTCTCTGGAACTTCGAAAGGGTCCTTCACACCCTTGGTGCAAATCAAGAAGTTCCCCGACATACCCGTCTCCCCGCGAGAGGAAACACGAGGGTCCCGTCCGCATCCAGAGGAGCCCCGTTTCCGCCTCGTAGCTCGAGATGAGGGATCCTTTCCCTGCTTCGTCGGAAAGAGTTCCCGGCGTTCCCGTCGCATGTCAAGAGGAGGCCCTCTAAACAGGAACGGCGAGAGGAACTCCAGGGTCGTGCCACCATACCAAGAGTCCCCCAGATGTATCAGTCCATTCCAGAGGAACCCCTTTTCCCTTCACCGGCTCGTCTTTCTCGCCGAGGATCGAGTCACACCAAGGTGGCACGTGGCACAGCCCTGTGGGAAAGCCTCGTGGGAAAGCCTCGAGGGACAGCCTCGAGGAAAAGCCACAGATCCCTTGATCCACGTGACAGGAAGCGTGACACTACTGCTGCAGCTCGGGAGGAAAGCGCACGTGCATGCCCCCACTCGAGACGAGGCCTGACTCCCCTGGGGAGACTCAAAAGCACCCCAAGATCCATGGCAACACTGGAGAGGAATCCTCAGGTTCCGGCCCCGACTCCACACAAGGACTGAGGCCCCGGCATGGACGGGAGAGGAATCCCGATAGGTCCCCTAGCAACTCGCATGGGGACTGGCCTTTCCTGAGGCCACCAGAGCGGGTCCCTGAGGTCCCCGTCGTAACTCGAGAAGACCTGCCGCAACTCGAGAAAATCCAGGAGGTTCTCCCCTCCAGGCGAGATGAGGCCCATTTCCGCTGAGGCGTCTCGAGGCTGATCACACCTCACATCTGGAACTTCGAAAGGGTCTTTCACACCCTTGGTGCAAATCAAGAAGTTCCCCGACCTAGCCGTCTCCACTCGAGAGGAATCACGAGGGTCCCGCCCACATCCAGAGGAGCCCCGTTTCCGCCTCGTAGCTCGAGATGAGGGATCCTTTCCCTGCTTCGTCGGGAAAGAGTTCCCGGCGTTCCCGTCGCATCTCAAGAGGAGGCCCTCTCAACAGGAACAGCGAGAGGAACTCCAGGGTCGTGCCACCATTCCAAGAGTCCCCCAGATGTCACAGTCCATTCCAGAGGAACCTCTTTACCCTTCACCGGCTCGTCTTTCACGCCGAGGATCGACTCACACGAAGGTGGCACGTGGCACAGCCCTGTGGGAAAGCCTCGTGGGAAAGCCTCGAGGGACAGCCTCGAGGGAAAGCCACAGATCCCTTGATCCACGAGACAGGAAGCGTGACACTACTGCTGCAGCTCGGGAGGAAAGCGCACGTGCATGCCCCCACTCGAGACGAGGCCTGACTCCCCTGGGGAGACTCAGAAGCACCCCAAGATCCATGACAACACTGGAGAGCAAAACTCAGGTTCCGGCCCCGACTCCACACAAGGACTGAGGCCCCGGCATGGACGGAGAGGAATCCCGAGAGGTCCCCTAGAAACTCGCATGGGGACTGGCCTTTCCTGAGGCCACCAGAGCGGGTCCCTGAGGTCCCCGTTGTAACTCGAGAAGACCTGCCGCAACTCGAGAAAATCCAGGAGGTTCTCCCCTCCAGGCGAGATGAGGCCCATTTCCGCTGAGGCGTCTCGAGGCTGATCACACCTCACCTCTGGAACTTCGAAAGGGTCCTTCACACCCTTGGTGCAAATCAAGAAGTTCCCCGACCTAGCCGTCTGCACTCGAGAGGAATCACGAGGGTCCGTCCACATCCAGAGGAGGCCCGTTTCCGCCTCGTAGCTCAAGATGAGTGATCCTTTCCCTGCTTCGTCGGGAAAGAGTTCCCGGCCTTTCCGTCGCATCTCAAGAGGAGGCCCTCTCAACAGGAACGGCGGGAGGAACTCCAGGGTCGTGCCACCATCCCAAGAGTCCCCCAGATGTCTCAGTCCATTCCAGAGGAACCTCTTTTCCCTTCACCGGCTCGTCTTTCACGCCGAGGATCGACTCACACCAAGGTGGCACGTGGCACAGCCCTGTGGGAAAGCCTCGTGGGAAAGCCTCGAGGGACAGCCTCGAGGGAAAGCCACACATCCCTTGATCCACGTGACAGGAAGCGTGACACTACTGCTGCAGCTCGGGAGGAAAGCGCACGTGCATGCCCCCACTCGAGACGAGGCCTGACTCCCCTGGGGAGACTCAAAAGCACCCCAAGATCCATGGCAACACTGGAGAGGAATCCTCAGGTTCCGGCCCCGACTCCACACAAGGACTGAGGCCCCGGCATGGACGGGAGAGGAATCCCGATAGGTCCCCTAGCAACTCGCATGGGGACTGGCCTTTCCTGAGGCCACCAGAGCGGGTCCCTGAGGTCCCCGTCGTAACTCGAGAAGACCTGCCGCAACTCGAGAAAATCCAGGAGGTTCTCCCCTCCAGGCGAGATGAGGCCCATTTCCGCTGAGGCGTCTCGAGGCTGATCACACCTCACATCTGGAACTTCGAAAGGGTCTTTCACACCCTTGGTGCAAATCAAGAAGTTCCCCGACCTAGCCGTCTCCACTCGAGAGGAATCACGAGGGTCCCGCCCACATCCAGAGGAGCCCCGTTTCCGCCTCGTAGCTCGAGATGAGGGATCCTTTCCCTGCTTCGTCGGGAAAGAGTTCCCGGCGTTCCCGTCGCATCTCAAGAGGAGGCCCTCTCAACAGGAACAGCGAGAGGAACTCCAGGGTCGTGCCACCATTCCAAGAGTCCCCCAGATGTCACAGTCCATTCCAGAGGAACCTCTTTACCCTTCACCGGCTCGTCTTTCACGCCGAGGATCGACTCACACGAAGGTGGCACGTGGCACAGCCCTGTGGGAAAGCCTCGTGGGAAAGCCTCGAGGGACAGCCTCGAGGGAAAGCCACAGATCCCTTGATCCACGAGACAGGAAGCGTGACACTACTGCTGCAGCTCGGGAGGAAAGCGCACGTGCATGCCCCCACTCGAGACGAGGCCTGACTCCCCTGGGGAGACTCAGAAGCACCCCAAGATCCATGACAACACTGGAGAGCAAAACTCAGGTTCCGGCCCCGACTCCACACAAGGACTGAGGCCCCGGCATGGACGGAGAGGAATCCCGAGAGGTCCCCTAGAAACTCGCATGGGGACTGGCCTTTCCTGAGGCCACCAGAGCGGGTCCCTGAGGTCCCCGTTGTAACTCGAGAAGACCTGCCGCAACTCGAGAAAATCCAGGAGGTTCTCCCCTCCAGGCGAGATGAGGCCCATTTCCGCTGAGGCGTCTCGAGGCTGATCACACCTCACCTCTGGAACTTCGAAAGGGTCCTTCACACCCTTGGTGCAAATCAAGAAGTTCCCCGACCTAGCCGTCTGCACTCGAGAGGAATCACGAGGGTCCGTCCACATCCAGAGGAGGCCCGTTTCCGCCTCGTAGCTCAAGATGAGTGATCCTTTCCCTGCTTCGTCGGGAAAGAGTTCCCGGCCTTTCCGTCGCATCTCAAGAGGAGGCCCTCTCAACAGGAACGGCGGGAGGAACTCCAGGGTCGTGCCACCATCCCAAGAGTCCCCCAGATGTCTCAGTCCATTCCAGAGGAACCTCTTTTCCCTTCACCGGCTCGTCTTTCACGCCGAGGATCGACTCACACCAAGGTGGCACGTGGCACAGCCCTGTGGGAAAGCCTCGTGGGAAAGCCTCGAGGGACAGCCTCGAGGGAAAGCCACACATCCCTTGATCCACGTGACAGGAAGAGTGACACTACTTCTGCAGCACGGGAGTAAAGCGCATGTGCATGCCCCCCCTCGAGACGAGGCCTGACTCCCCTGGGAAGACTCAGAAGCACCCCAATATCCATGGCAACACTGGAGAGCAATCCTCAGGTTCCGGCCCCGACTCCACACAAGGACTGAGGCCCCGGCATGGACGGGAGAGGAATCCCGAGAGGTCCCCTAGAAACTCGCATGGGGACTGGCCTTTCCTGAGGCCACCAGAGCGGGTCCCTGAGGTCCCCGTCGTAACTCGAGAAGACCTGCCGCAACTCGAGAAAATCCAGGAGGTTCTCCCCTCCAGGCGAGATGAGGCCCATTTCCGCTGAGGCGTCTCGAGGCTGATCACACCTCACCTCTGGAACTTCGAAAGGGTCCTTCACACCCTTGGTGCAAATCAAGAAGTTCCCCGACCTAGCCGTCTGCACTCGAGAGGAATCACGAGGGTCCCGCCCACATCCAGAGGAGCCCCGTTTCCGCCTCGTAGCTCGAGATGAGGGATCCTTTCCCTGCTTCGTCGGGAAAGAGTTCCCGGCGTTCCCGTCGCATCTCAAGAGGAGGCCCTCTCAACAGGAACGGCGAGAGGAACTCCAGGGTCGTGCCACCTTTCCAAGAGTCCCCCAGATGTCTCAGTCCATTCCACAGGAAACTCTTTTCCCTTCACCGGCTCGTATTTCACGCCGAGGATCGACTCACACCAAGGTGGCACGTGGCACAGCCCTGTGGGAAAGCCTCGTGGGAAAGCCTCGAGGGACAGCCTCGAGGGAAAGCCTCAGATCCCTTGATCCACGTGACAGGAAGCGTGACACTACTGCTGCAGCTCGGGAGGAAAGCGCACGTGCATGCCCCCACTCGAGACGAGGCCTGACTCCCCTGGGGAGACTCAGAAGCACCCCAAGATCCATGGCAACACTGGAGAGCAATCCTCAGGTTCCGGCCCCGACTCCACACAAGGACTGAGGCCCCGGCATGGACGGGAGAGGAATCCCGAGAGGTCCCCTAGCAACACGCATGGGGACTGGCCTTTCCTGAGGCCACCAGAGCGGGTCCCTGTGGTCCCCGTCGTAACTCGAGAAGACCTGCCACAACTCGAGAAAATCCAGGAGGTTCTCCCCTCCAGGCGAGATGAGGCCCATTTCCGCTGAGGCGTCTCGAGGCTGATCACTCCTCCTCTCTGGAACTTCGAAAGGGTCCTTCACACCCTTGGTGCAAATCAAGAAGTTCCCCGACATGCCCGTCTCCACTCGAGAGGAAACACGAGGGTCCCGCCCGCATCCAGAGGAGCCCCGTTTCCGCCTCGTAGCTCGAGATGAGGAATCCTTTCCCTGCTTCGTCGGGAAAGAGTTCCCGGCGTTCCCGTCGCATCTCAAGAGGAGGCCCTCTCAACAGGAACGGCGAGAGGAACTCCAGGGTCCTGTCACCATTCCAAGAGTCCCCCAGATGTCTCGGTCCAATCCAGAGGAACCTCTTCTCCCTTCACCCGCTCGTATTTCATGCCGAGGATCGACTCACACCAAGGTGGCACGTGGCACAGCCCTGTGGGAAAGCCTCGTGGGAAAGCCTCGAGGGACAGCCTCGAGTGAAAGCCACAGATCCCTTGATCCACGGGACAGGAAGCGTGACACTACTGCTGCAGCTCGGGAGGAAAGCGCACGTGCATGCCCCCACTCGAGACGAGGCCTGACTCCCCTGGGGAGACTCAGAAGCACCCCAAGATCCATGGCAACACTGGAGAGGAATCCTCAGGTTCCGGCCCCGACTCCACACAAGGACTGAGGCCCCGGCATGGACGGGAGAGGAATCCCGAGAGGTCCCCTAGCAACTCGCATGGGGACTGGCCTTTCCTGAGGCCAGCAGAGCGGGTCCCTGAGGTCCCCGTCGTAACTCGAGAAGACCTGCCGCAACTCGAGAAAATACAGGAGGTTCTCCCCTCCAGGCGAGATGAGGCCCATTTCCGCTGAGGCGTCTCGAGGCTGATCACACCTCCTCTCTGGAACTTCGAAAGGGTCCTTCACACCCTTGGTGCAAATCAAGAAGTTCCCCGACATACCCGTCTCCCCGCGAGAGGAAACACGAGGGTCCCGCCCGCATCCAGAGGAGCCCCGTTTCCGCCTCGTAGCTCGAGATGAGGGATCCTTTCCCTGCTTCGTCGGAAAGAGTTCCCGGCGTTCCCGTCGCATGTCAAGAGGAGGCCCTCTAAACAGGAACGGCGAGAGGAACTCCAGGGTCGTGCCACCATACCAAGAGTCCCCCAGATGTATCAGTCCATTCCAGAGGAACCCCTTTTCCCTTCACCGGCTCGTCTTTCTCGCCGAGGATCGAGTCACACCAAGGTGGCACGTGGCACAGCCCTGTGGGAAAGCCTCGTGGGAAAGCCTCGAGGGACAGCCTCGAGTGAAAGCCACAGATCCCTTGATCCACGGGACAGGAAGCGTGACACTACTGCTGCAGCTCGGGAGGAAAGCGCACGTGCATGCCCCCACTCGAGACGAGTCCTGACTCCCCTGGGGAGACTCAGAAGCACCCCAAGATCCATGGCAACACTGGAGAGGAATCCTCAGGTTCCGGCCCCGACTCCACACAAGGACTGAGGCCCCGGCATGGACGGGAGAGGAATCCCGAGAGGTCCCCTAGCAACTCGCATGGGGACTGGCCTTTCCTGAGGCCAGCAGAGCGGGTCCCTGAGGTCCCCGTCGTAACTCGAGAAGACCTGCCGCAACTCGAGAAAATACAGGAGGTTCTCCCCTCCAGGCGAGATGAGGCCCATTTCCGCTGAGGCGTCTCGAGGCTGATCACACCTCCTCTCTGGAACTTCGAAAGGGTCCTTCACACCCTTGGTGCAAATCAAGAAGTTCCCCGACATACCCGTCTCCCCGCGAGAGGAAACACGAGGGTCCCGCCCGCATCCAGAGGAGCCCCGTTTCCGCCTCGTAGCTCGAGATGAGGGATCCTTTCCCTGCTTCGTCGGAAAGAGTTCCCGGCGTTCCCGTCGCATGTCAAGAGGAGGCCCTCTAAACAGGAACGGCGAGAGGAACTCCAGGGTCGTGCCACCATACCAAGAGTCCCCCAGATGTATCAGTCCATTCCAGAGGAACCCCTTTTCCCTTCACCGGCTCGTCTTTCTCGCCGAGGATCGAGTCACACCAAGGTGGCACGTGGCACAGCCCTGTGGGAAAGCCTCGTGGGAAAGCCTCGAGGGACAGCCTCGAGGAAAAGCCACAGATCCCTTGATCCACGTGACAGGAAGCGTGACACTACTGCTGCAGCTCGGGAGGAAAGCGCACGTGCATGCCCCCACTCGAGACGAGGCCTGACTCCCCTGGGGAGACTCAAAAGCACCCCAAGATCCATGGCAACACTGGAGAGGAATCCTCAGGTTCCGGCCCCGACTCCACACAAGGACTGAGGCCCCGGCATGGACGGGAGAGGAATCCCGAGAGGTCCCCTAGCAACTCGCATGGGGACTGGCCTTTCCTGAGGCCACCAGAGCGGGTCCCTGAGGTCCCCGTCGTAACTCGAGAAGACCTGCCGCAACTCGAGAAAATCCAGGAGGTTCTCCCCTCCAGGCGAGATGAGGCCCATTTCCGCTGAGGCGTCTCGAGGCTGATCACACCTCACATCTGGAACTTCGAAAGGGTCTTTCACACCCTTGGTGCAAATCAAGAAGTTCCCCGACCTAGCCGTCTCCACTCGAGAGGAATCACGAGGGTCCCGCCCACATCCAGAGGAGCCCCGTTTCCGCCTCGTAGCTCGAGATGAGGGATCCTTTCCCTGCTTCGTCGGGAAAGAGTTCCCGGCGTTCCCGTCGCATCTCAAGAGGAGGCCCTCTCAACAGGAACGGCGAGAGGAACTCCAGGGTCGTGCCACCATTCCAAGAGTCCCCCAGATGTCACAGTCCATTCCAGAGGAACCTCTTTACCCTTCACCGGCTCGTCTTTCACGCCGAGTATCGACTCACACGAAGGTGGCACGTGGCACAGCCCTGTGGGAAAGCCTCGTGGGAAAGCCTCGAGGGACAGCCTCGAGGGAAAGCCACAGATCCCTTGATCCACGAGACAGGAAGCGTGACACTACTGCTGCAGCTCGGGAGGAAAGCGCACGTGCATGCCCCCACTCGAGACGAGGCCTGACTCCCCTGGGGAGACTCAGAAGCACCCCAAGATCCATGACAACACTGGAGAGCAAAACTCAGGTTCCGGCCCCGACTCCACACAAGGACTGAGGCCCCGGCATGGACGGAGAGGAATCCCGAGAGGTCCCCTAGAAACTCGCATGGGGACTGGCCTTTCCTGAGGCCACCAGAGCGGGTCCCTGAGGTCCCCGTTGTAACTCGAGAAGACCTGCCGCAACTCGAGAAAATCCAGGAGGTTCTCCCCTCCAGGCGAGATGAGGCCCATTTCCGCTGAGGCGTCTCGAGGCTGATCACACCTCACCTCTGGAACTTCGAAAGGGTCCTTCACACCCTTGGTGCAAATCAAGAAGTTCCCCGACCTAGCCGTCTGCACTCGAGAGGAATCACGAGGGTCCGTCCACATCCAGAGGAGGCCCGTTTCCGCCTCGTAGCTCAAGATGAGTGATCCTTTCCCTGCTTCGTCGGGAAAGAGTTCCCGGCCTTTCCGTCGCATCTCAAGAGGAGGCCCTCTCAACAGGAACGGCGGGAGGAACTCCAGGGTCGTGCCACCATCCCAAGAGTCCCCCAGATGTCTCAGTCCATTCCAGAGGAACCTCTTTTCCCTTCACCGGCTCGTCTTTCACGCCGAGGATCGACTCACACCAAGGTGGCACGTGGCACAGCCCTGTGGGAAAGCCTCGTGGGAAAGCCTCGAGGGACAGCCTCGAGGGAAAGCCACACATCCCTTGATCCACGTGACAGGAAGAGTGACACTACTTCTGCAGCACGGGAGTAAAGCGCATGTGCATGCCCCCCCTCGAGACGAGGCCTGACTCCCCTGGGAAGACTCAGAAGCACCCCAATATCCATGGCAACACTGGAGAGCAATCCTCAGGTTCCGGCCCCGACTCCACACAAGGACTGAGGCCCCGGCATGGACGGGAGAGGAATCCCGAGAGGTCCCCTAGAAACTCGCATGGGGACTGGCCTTTCCTGAGGCCACCAGAGCGGGTCCCTGAGGTCCCCGTCGTAACTCGAGAAGACCTGCCGCAACTCGAGAAAATCCAGGAGGTTCTCCCCTCCAGGCGAGATGAGGCCCATTTCCGCTGAGGCGTCTCGAGGCTGATCACACCTCACCTCTGGAACTTCGAAAGGGTCCTTCACACCCTTGGTGCAAATCAAGAAGTTCCCCGACCTAGCCGTCTGCACTCGAGAGGAATCACGAGGGTCCCGCCCACATCCAGAGGAGCCCCGTTTCCGCCTCGTAGCTCGAGATGAGGGATCCTTTCCCTGCTTCGTCGGGAAAGAGTTCCCGGCGTTCCCGTCGCATCTCAAGAGGAGGCCCTCTCAACAGGAACGGCGAGAGGAACTCCAGGGTCGTGCCACCTTTCCAAGAGTCCCCCAGATGTCTCAGTCCATTCCACAGGAAACTCTTTTCCCTTCACCGGCTCGTATTTCACGCCGAGGATCGACTCACACCAAGGTGGCACGTGGCACAGCCCTGTGGGAAAGCCTCGTGGGAAAGCCTCGAGGGACAGCCTCGAGGGAAAGCCTCAGATCCCTTGATCCACGTGACAGGAAGCGTGACACTACTGCTGCAGCTCGGGAGGAAAGCGCACGTGCATGCCCCCACTCGAGACGAGGCCTGACTCCCCTGGGGAGACTCAGAAGCACCCCAAGATCCATGGCAACACTGGAGAGCAATCCTCAGGTTCCGGCCCCGACTCCACACAAGGACTGAGGCCCCGGCATGGACGGGAGAGGAATCCCGAGAGGTCCCCTAGCAACACGCATGGGGACTGGCCTTTCCTGAGGCCACCAGAGCGGGTCCCTGTGGTCCCCGTCGTAACTCGAGAAGACCTGCCACAACTCGAGAAAATCCAGGAGGTTCTCCCCTCCAGGCGAGATGAGGCCCATTTCCGCTGAGGCGTCTCGAGGCTGATCACTCCTCCTCTCTGGAACTTCGAAAGGGTCCTTCACACCCTTGGTGCAAATCAAGAAGTTCCCCGACATGCCCGTCTCCACTCGAGAGGAAACACGAGGGTCCCGCCCGCATCCAGAGGAGCCCCGTTTCCGCCTCGTAGCTCGAGATGAGGAATCCTTTCCCTGCTTCGTCGGGAAAGAGTTCCCGGCGTTCCCGTCGCATCTCAAGAGGAGGCCCTCTCAACAGGAACGGCGAGAGGAACTCCAGGGTCCTGTCACCATTCCAAGAGTCCCCCAGATGTCTCGGTCCAATCCAGAGGAACCTCTTCTCCCTTCACCCGCTCGTATTTCATGCCGAGGATCGACTCACACCAAGGTGGCACGTGGCACAGCCCTGTGGGAAAGCCTCGTGGGAAAGCCTCGAGGGACAGCCTCGAGTGAAAGCCACAGATCCCTTGATCCACGGGACAGGAAGCGTGACACTACTGCTGCAGCTCGGGAGGAAAGCGCACGTGCATGCCCCCACTCGAGACGAGTCCTGACTCCCCTGGGGAGACTCAGAAGCACCCCAAGATCCATGGCAACACTGGAGAGGAATCCTCAGGTTCCGGCCCCGACTCCACACAAGGACTGAGGCCCCGGCATGGACGGGAGAGGAATCCCGAGAGGTCCCCTAGCAACTCGCATGGGGACTGGCCTTTCCTGAGGCCAGCAGAGCGGGTCCCTGAGGTCCCCGTCGTAACTCGAGAAGACCTGCCGCAACTCGAGAAAATACAGGAGGTTCTCCCCTCCAGGCGAGATGAGGCCCATTTCCGCTGAGGCGTCTCGAGGCTGATCACACCTCCTCTCTGGAACTTCGAAAGGGTCCTTCACACCCTTGGTGCAAATCAAGAAGTTCCCCGACATACCCGTCTCCCCGCGAGAGGAAACACGAGGGTCCCGCCCGCATCCAGAGGAGCCCCGTTTCCGCCTCGTAGCTCGAGATGAGGGATCCTTTCCCTGCTTCGTCGGAAAGAGTTCCCGGCGTTCCCGTCGCATGTCAAGAGGAGGCCCTCTAAACAGGAACGGCGAGAGGAACTCCAGGGTCGTGCCACCATACCAAGAGTCCCCCAGATGTATCAGTCCATTCCAGAGGAACCCCTTTTCCCTTCACCGGCTCGTCTTTCTCGCCGAGGATCGAGTCACACCAAGGTGGCACGTGGCACAGCCCTGTGGGAAAGCCTCGTGGGAAAGCCTCGAGGGACAGCCTCGAGGAAAAGCCACAGATCCCTTGATCCACGTGACAGGAAGCGTGACACTACTGCTGCAGCTCGGGAGGAAAGCGCACGTGCATGCCCCCACTCGAGACGAGGCCTGACTCCCCTGGGGAGACTCAAAAGCACCCCAAGATCCATGGCAACACTGGAGAGGAATCCTCAGGTTCCGGCCCCGACTCCACACAAGGACTGAGGCCCCGGCATGGACGGGAGAGGAATCCCGAGAGGTCCCCTAGCAACTCGCATGGGGACTGGCCTTTCCTGAGGCCACCAGAGCGGGTCCCTGAGGTCCCCGTCGTAACTCGAGAAGACCTGCCGCAACTCGAGAAAATCCAGGAGGTTCTCCCCTCCAGGCGAGATGAGGCCCATTTCCGCTGAGGCGTCTCGAGGCTGATCACACCTCACCTCTGGAACTTCGAAAGGGTCCTTCACACCCTTGGTGCAAATCAAGAAGTTCCCCGACATACCCGTCTCCACTCGAGAGGAATCACGAGGGTCCCGCCCACATCCAGAGGAGCCCCGTTTCCGCCTCGTAGCTCGAGATGAGGGATCCTTTCCCTGCTTCGTCGGGAAAGAGTTCCCGGCGTTCCCGTCGCATCTCAAGAGGAGGCCCTCTCAACAGGAACGGCGAGAGGAACTCCAGGGTCGTGCCACCATTCCAAGAGTCCCCCAGATGTCTCAGTCCATTCCAGAGGAACCTCTTTTCCCTTCACCGGCTCGTCTTTCACGCCGAGGATCGACTCACACCAAGGTGGCACGTGGCACAGCCCTGTGGGAAAGCCTCGTGGGAAAGCCTCGAGGGACAGCCTCGAGGGAAAGCCACAGATCCCTTGATCCACGTGACAGGAAGCGTGACACTACTGCTGCAGCTCGGGAGGAAAGCGCACGTGCATGCCCCCACTCGAGACGAGGCCTGACTCCCCTGGGGAGACTCAGAAGCACCCCAAGATCCATGGCAACACTGGAGAGGAATCCTCAGGTTCCGGCCCCGACTCCACACAAGGACTGAGGCCCCGGCATGGACGGGAGAGGAATCCCGAGAGGTCCCCTAGCAACTCGCATGGGGACTGGCCTTTCCTGAGGCCACCAGAGCGGGTCCCTGAGGTCCCCGTCGTAACTCGAGAAGACCTGCCGCAACTCGAGAAAATCCAGGAGGTTCTCCCCTCCAGGCGAGATGAGGCCCATTTCCGCTGAGGCGTCTCGAGGCTGATCACACCTCACCTCTGGAACTTCGAAAGGGTCCTTCACACCCTTGGTGCAAATCAAGAAGTTCCCCGACATACCCGTCTCCACTCGAGAGGAATCACGAGGGTCCCGCCCACATCCAGAGGAGCCCCGTTTCCGCCTCGTAGCTCGAGATGAGGGATCCTTTCCCTGCTTCGTCGGGAAAGAGTTCCCGGCGTTCCCGTCGCATCTCAAGAGGAGGCCCTCTCAACAGGAACGGCGAGAGGAACTCCAGGGTCGTGCCACCATTCCAAGAGTCCCCCAGATGTCTCAGTCCATTCCAGAGGAACCTCTTTTCCCTTCACCGGCTCGTCTTTCACGCCGAGGATCGACTCACACCAAGGTGGCACGTGGCACAGCCCTGTGGGAAAGCCTCGTGGGAAAGCCTCGAGGGACAGCCTCGAGGGAAAGCCACAGATCCCTTGATCCACGTGACAGGAAGCGTGACACTACTGCTGCAGCTCGGGAGGAAAGCGCACGTGCATGCCCCCACTCGAGACGAGGCCTGACTCCCCTGGGGAGACTCAGAAGCACCCCAAGATCCATGGCAACACTGGAGAGGAATCCTCAGGTTCCGGCCCCGACTCCACACAAGGACTGAGGCCCCGGCATGGACGGGAGAGGAATCCCGAGAGGTCCCCTAGCAACTCGCATGGGGACTGGCCTTTCCTGAGGCCACCAGAGCGGGTCCCTGAGGTCCCCGTCGTAACTCGAGAAGACCTGCCGCAACTCGAGAAAATCCAGGAGGTTCTCCCCTCCAGGCGAGATGAGGCCCATTTCGGCTGAGGCGTCTCGAGGCTGATCACACCTCATCTCTGGAACTTCGAAAGGGTCCTTCACACCCTTGGTGCAAATCGAGAAGTTCCCCGACATACCCGTCTCCACTCGAGAGGAATCACGAGGGTCCCGCCCACATCCAGAGGAGCCCCGTTTCGGCCTCGTAGCTCGAGATGAGGGATCCTTTCCCTGCTTCGTCGGGAAAGAGTTCCCGGTGTTCCCGTCGCATCTCAAGAGGAGGCCCTCTCAACAGGAACGGCGAGAGGAACTCCAGGGTCGTGCCACCATTCCAAGAGTCCCCCAGATGTCTCAGTCCATTCCAGAGGAACCTCTTTTCCCTTCACCGGCTCGTCTTTCACGCCGAGGATCGACTCACACCAAGGTGGCACGTGGCACAGCCCTTTGGGAAAGCCTCGTGGGAAAGCCTCGAGGGACAGCCTCGAGGGAAAGCCACAGATCCCTTGATCCACGTGACAGGAAGCGTGACACTACTGCTGCAGCTCGGGAGGAAAGCGCACGTGCATGCCCCCACTCGAGACGAGGCCTGACTCCCCTGGGGAGACTCAGAAGCACCCCAAGATCCATGGTAACTCTGGAGAGGAATCCTCAGGTTCCGGCCCCGACTCCACACAAGGACTGAGGCCCCGGCATGGACGGGAGAGGAATCCCGAGAGGTCCCCTAGCAACTCGCATGGGGACTGGCCTTTCCTGAGGCCACCAGAGCGGGTCCCTGAGGTCCCCGTCGTAACTCGAGAAGACCTGCCGCAACTCGAGAAAATCCGGGAGGTTCTCCCCTCCAGGCGAGATGAGGCCCATTTCCGCTGAGGCGTCTCGAGGCTGATCACACCTCACCTCTGGAACTTCGAAAGGGTCCTTCACACCCTTGGTGCAAATCAAGAAGTTCCCCGACATACCCGTCTCCACTCGAGAGGAATCACGAGGGTCCCGCCCACATCCAGAGGAGCCCCGTTTCCGCCTCGTAGCTCGAGATGAGGAATGCTTTCCCTGCTTCGTCGGGAAAGAGTTCCCGGCGTTACCGTCGCCTCTCAAGAGGAGGCACTCTCAACAGGAACGGCGAGAGGAACTCCAGGGTCGTGCCACCATTCCAAGAGTCCCCCAGATGTCTCAGTCCATTCCAGAGGAACCTCTTTTCCCTTCACCGGCTCGTCTTTCACGCCGAGGATCGACTCACACCAAGGTGGCACGTGGCACAGCCCTGTGGGAAAGCCTCGTGGGAAAGCCTCGAGGGACAGCCTCGAGGGAAAGCCACAGATCCCTTGATCCACGTGACAGGAAGCGTGACACTACTGCTGCAGCTCGGGAGGAAAGCGCACGTGCATGCCCCCACTCGAGACGAGGCCTGACTCCCCTGGGGAGACTCAGAAGCACCCCAAGATCCATGGCAACACTGGAGAGGAATCCTCAGGTTCCGGCCCCGACTCCACACAAGGACTGAGGCCCCGGCATGGACGGGAGAGGAATCCCGAGAGGTCCCCTAGCAACTCGCATGGGGACTGGCCTTTCCTGAGGCCACCAGAGCGGGTCCCTGAGGTCCCCGTCGTAACTCGAGAAGACCTGCCGCAACTCGAGAAAATCCAGGAGGTTCTCCCCTCCAGGCGAGATGAGGCCCATTTCCGCTGAGGCGTCTCGAGGCTGATCACACCTCACCTCTGGAACTTCGAAAGGGTCCTTCACACCCTTGGTGCAAATCAAGAAGTTCCCCGACATACCCGTCTCCACTCGAGAGGAATCACGAGGGTCCCGCCCACATCCAGAGGAGCCCCGTTTCCGCCTCGTAGCTCGAGATGAGGGATCCTTTCCCGGCTTCGTCGGGAAAGAGTTCCCGGCGTTCCCGTCGCATCTCAAGAGGAGGCCCTCTCAACAGGAACGGCGAGAGGAACTCCAGGGTCGTGCCACCATTCCAAGAGTCCCCCAGATGTCTCAGTCCATTCCAGAGGAACCTCTTTTCCCTTCACCGGCTCGTCTTTCACGGCGAGGATCGACTCACACCAAGGTGGCACGTGGCACAGCCCTGTGGGAAAGCCTCGTGGGAAAGCCTCGAGGGACAGCCTCGAGGGAAAGCCACCGATCCCTTGATCCACGTGACAGGAAGCGTGACACTACTGCTGCAGCTCGGGAGGAAAGCGCACGTGCATGCCCCCACTCGAGACGAGGCCTGACTCCCCTGGGGAGACTCAGAAGCACACCAAGTTCCATTTCAACACTGGAGAGGAATCTTCAGGTTCCGGCCCCGACTCCACACAAGGACTGAGGCCCCGGCATGGACGGGAGAGGAATCCCGAGAGGTCCCCTAGCAACTCGCATGGGGACTGGCCTTTCCTGAGGCCACCAGAGCGGGTCCCTGAGGTCCCCGTCGTAACTCGAGAAGACCTGCCGCAACTCGAGAAAATCCAGGAGGTTCTCCCCTCCAGGCGAGATGAGGCCCATTTCCGCTGAGGCGTCTCGAGGCTGATCACACCTCCCCTCTGGAACTTCGAAACGGTCCTTCACACCCTTGGTGCAAATCAAGATGTTCCCCGACATACCCGTCTCCACTCGAGAGGAATCACGAGGGTCCCGCCCACATCCAGAGGAGCCCCGTTTCCGCCTCGTAGCTCGAGATGAGGGATGCTTTCCCTGCTTCGTCGGGAAAGAGTTCCCGGCGTTCCCGTCGCCTCTCAAGAGGAGGCACTCTCAACAGGAACGGCGAGAGGAACTCCAGGGTCGTGCCACCATTCCAAGAGTCCCCCAGATGTCTCAGTCCATTCCAGAGGAACCTCTTTTCCCTTCACCGGCTCGTCTTTCACGCCGAGGATCGACTCACACCAAGGTGGCACGTGGCACAGCCCTGTGGGAAAGCCTCGTGGGAAAGCCTCGAGGGACAGCCTCGAGGGAAAGCCACAGATCCCTTGATCCACGTGACAGGAAGCGTGACACTACTGCTGCAGCTCGGGAGAAGAGCGCACGTGCATGCCCCCACTCGAGACGAGACCTGACTCCCCTGGGGAGACTCAGAAGCACCCCAAGATCCATGGCAACACTGGAGAGGAATCCTCAGGTTCCGGCCCCGACTCCACACAAGGACTGAGGCCCCGGCATGGACGGGAGAGGAATCCCGAGAGATCCCCTAGCAACTCGCATGGGGACTGGCCTTTCCTGAGGCCACCAGAGCGGGTCCCTGAGGTCCCCGTCGTAACTCGAGAAGACCTGCCGCAACTCGAGAAAATCCAGGAGGTTCTCCCCTCCAGGCGAGATGAGGCCCATTTCCGCTGAGGCGTCTCGAGGCTGATCACACCTCACCTCTGGAACTTCGAAAGGGTCCTTCACACCCTTGGTGCAAATCAAGAAGTTCCCCGACATACCCGTCTCCACTCGAGAGGAATCACGAGGGTCCCGCCCACATCCAGAGGAGCCCCGTTTCCGCCTCGTAGCTCGAGATGAGGGATCCTTTCCCTGCTTCGTCGGGAAAGAGTTCCCGGCGTTCCCGTCGCATCTCAAGAGGAGGCCCTCTCAACAGGAACGGCGAGAGGAACTCCAGGGTCGTGCCACCATTCCAAGAGTCCCCCAGATGTCTCAGTCCATTCCAGAGGAACCTCTTTTCCCTTCACCGGCTCGTCTTTCACGCCGAGGATCGACTCACACCAAGGTGGCACGTGGCACAGCCCTGTGGGAAAGCCTCGTGGGAAAGCCTCGAGGGACAGCCTCGAGGGACAGCCACAGATCCCTTGATCCACGTGACAGGAAACGTGACACTACTGCTGCAGCTCGGGAGGAAAGCGAACGTGCATGCCCCCACTCGAGACGAGGCCTGACTCCCCTGGGGAGACTCAGAAGCACCCCAAGATCCATGGCAACACTGGAGAGGAATCCTCAGTTTCCGGCCCCGACTCCACACAAGGACTGAGGCCCCGGCATGGACGGGAGAGGAATCCCGAGAGGTCCCATAGAAACTCGCATGGGGACTGGCCTTTCCTGAGGCCACCAGAGCGGGTCCCTGAGGTCCCCGTCGTAACTCGAGAAGACCTGCCGCAACTCGAGAAAATCCAGGAGGTTCTCCCCTCCAGGCGAGATGAGGCCCATTTCTGCTGAGGCGTCTCGAGGCTGATCACACCTCCCCTCTGGAACTTCGAAAGGGTCCTTCACACCCTTGGTGCAAATCAAGAAGTTCCCCGACATACCCGTCTCCACTCGAGAGGAAACACGAGGGTCCCGCCCACATACAGAGGAGCCCCGTTTCGGCCTCGTAGCTCGAGATGAGGGATCCTTTCCCTGCTTCGTCGGGAAAGAGTTCCCGGCGTTCCCGTCGCATCTCAAGAGGAGGCCCTCTCAACAGAAACGGCGAGAGGAACTCCAGGGTCGTCCCACCATTCCAAGAGTCCCCCAGATGTCTCGGTCCATTCCAGAGGAACCTCTTCTCCCTTCACCCGCTCGTCTTTCACGCCGAGGATCGACTCACACCAAGGTGGCACGTGGCACAGCCCTGTGGGAAAGCCTCGTGGGAAAGCCTCGAGGGACAGCCTCGAGGGAAAGCCACAGATCCCTTGATCCACGTGACAGGAAGCGTGACACTACTGCTGCAGCTCGGGAGGAAAGCGCACGTGCATGCCCCCACTCGAGACGAGGCCTGACTCCCCTGGGGAGACTCAGAAGCACCCCAAGATCCATGGCAACACTGGAGAGGAATCCTCAGGTTCCGGCCACGACTCCACACAAGGACTGAGGCCCCGGCATGGACGGGAGAGGAATCCCGAGAGGTCCCCTAGCAACTCGCATGGGGACTGGCCTTTCCTGAGGCCACAAGAGCGGGTCCCTGAGGTCCCCGTCTTAACTCGAGAAGACCTGCCGCAACTCGAGAAAATCCAGGAGGTTCTCCTCTCCAGGCGAGATGAGGCCCATTTCCGCTGAGGCGTCTCGAGGCTGATCACACCTCCCCTCTGGAACTTCGAAAGGGTCCTTCACACCCTTGGTGCAAATCAAGAAGTTCCCCGACATACCCGTCTCCACTCGAGAGGAAACACGAGGGTCCCGCCCACATCCAGAGGAGCCTCGTTTCCGCCTCGTAGCTCGAGATGAGGGATCCTTTCCCTGCTTCGTCGGGAAAGAGTTCCCGGCGTTCCCGTCGCATCTCAAGAGGAGGCCCTCTCAACAGGAACGGCGAGAGGAACTCCAGGGTCGTCCCACCATTCCAAGAGTCCCCCAGATGTCTCGGTCCATTCCAGAGGAACCTCTTCTCCCTTCACCCGCTCGTCTTTCACGCCGAGGATTGACTCACACCAAGGTGGCACGTGGCACAGCCCTGTGGGAAAGCCTCGTGGGAAAGCCTCGAGGGACAGCCTCGAGGGAAAGCCACAGATCCCTTGATCCACGGGACAGGAAGCGTGACACTACTGCTGCAGCTCGGGAGGAAAGCGCACGTGCATGCCCCCACTCGAGACGAGGCCTGACTCCCCTGGGGAGACTCAGAAGCACCCCAAGATCCATGGCAACTCTGGAGAGGAATCCTCAGGTTCCGGCCCCGACTCCACACAAGGACTGAGGCCCCGACATGGACGGGAGAGGAATCCCGAGAGGTCCCCTAGCAACTCGCATGGGGTCTGGCCTTTCCTGAGGCCACCAGAGCGCGTCCCTGAGGTCCCCGTCGTAACTCGAGAAGACCTGCCGCAACTCGAGAAAATCCAGGAGGTTCTGCCCTCCAGGCGAGATGAGGCCCATTTCCGCTGAGGCGTCTCGAGGCTGATCACACCTCACCTCTGGAACTTCGAAAGGGTCCTTCACACCCTTGGTGCAAATCAAGAAGTTCCCCGACATACCCGTCTCCACTCGAGAGGAAACACGAGGGTCCCGCCCACATCCAGAGGAGCCCCGTTTCCGCCTCGTAGCTCTAGATGAGGGATCCTTTCCCTGCTTCGTCGGGAAAGAGTTCCCGGCGTTCCCGTCGCATCTCAAGAGGAGGCCCTCTCAACAGGAACGGCGAGAGGAACTCCAGGGTCGTCCCACCATTCCAAGAGTCCCCCAGATGTCTCGGTCCATTCCAGAGGAACCTCTTCTCCCTTCACCCGCTCGTCTTTCACGCCGAGGATTGACTCACACCAAGGTGGCACGTGGCACAGCCCTGTGGGAAAGCCTCGTGGGAAAGCCTCGAGGGACATCCTCGAGGGAAAGCCACAGATCCCTTGATCAACGGGACAGGAAGCGTGACACTACTGCTGCAGCTCGGGAGGAAAGCGCACGTGCATGCCCCCACTCGAGACGAGGCCTGACTCCCCTGGGGAGACTCAGAAGCACCCCAAGATCCATGGCAACTCTGGAGAGGAATCCTCAGGTTCCGGCCCCGACTCCACACAAGGACTGAGGCCCCGACATGGACGGGAGAGGAATCCCGAGAGGTCACCTAGCAACTCGCATGGGGACTGGCCTTTCCTGAGGCCAGCAGAGCGGGTCCCTGAGGTCCCCGTCGTAACTCGAGAAGACCTGCCGCAACTCGAGAAAATCCAGGAGGTTCTCCCCTCCAGGCGAGATGAGGCCCATTTCCGCTGAGGCGTCTCGATGCTGATCACACCTCCCCTCTGGAACTTCGAAAGGGTCCTTCACACCCTTGGTGCAAATCAAGAAGTTCCCCGACATGCCCGTCTCCCCTCGGGAGGAAACACGAGGGTCCCGCCCACATCCAGAGGAGCCCCATTTCCGCCTCGTAGCTCGAGATGAGGGATCCTTTCCCTGCTTCGGCGGGAAAGAGTTCCCGGCGTTCCCGTCGCATCTCAAGAGGAGGCCCTCTCAACAGGAACGGCGAGAGGAACTCCAGGGTCGTGCCACCATTCCAAGAGTCCCCCAGATGTCTCGGTCCATTCCAGAGGAAACTCTTCTCCCTTCACCCGCTCGTCTTTCACGCCGAGGATCGACTCACACCAAGGTGGCACGTGACACAGCCCTGTGGGAAAGCCTCGTGGGAAAGCCTCGAGGGACAGCCTCGAGGGAAAGCCACAGATCCCTTGATCCACGTGACAGGAAGCGTGACACTACTGCTGCAGCTCGGTAGAAGAGCGCACGTGCATGCCCCCACTCGAGACGAGGCCTGACTCCCCTGGGGAGACTCAGAAGCACCCCAAGATCCATGGCAACACTGGAGAGGAATCCTCAGGTTCCGGCCCCGACTCCACACAAGGACTGAGGCCCCGGCATGGACGGGAGAGGAATCCCGAGAGGTCCCCTAGCAACTCGCATGGGGACTGGCCTTTCCTGAGGCCACCAGAGCGGGTCCCTGAGGTCCCCGTCGTAACTCGAGAAGACCTGCCGCAACTCGAGAAAATCCAGGAGGTTCTCCCCTCCAGGCGAGATGAGGCCCATTTCCGCTGAGGCGTCTCGAGGCTGATCACACCTCACCTCTGGAACTTCGAAAGGGTCCTTCACACCCTTGGTGCAAATCAAGAAGTTCCCCGACATACCCGTCTCCACTCGAGAGGAATCACGAGGGTCCCGCCCACATCCAGAGGAGCCCCGTTTCCGCCTCGTAGCTCGAGATGAGGGATCCTTTCCCTGCTTCGTCGGGAAAGAGTTCCCGGCGTTCCCGTCGCATCTCAAGAGGAGGCCCTCTCAACAGGAACGGCGAGAGGAACTCCAGGGTCGTGCCACCATTCCAAGAGTCCCCCAGATGTCTCAGTCCATTCCAGAGGAACCTCTTTTCCCTTCACCGGCTCGTCTTTCACGCCGAGGATCGACTCACACCAAGGTGGCACGTGGCACAGCCCTGTGGGAAAGCCTCGTGGGAAAGCCTCGAGGGACAGCCTCGAGGGAAAGCCACAGATCCCTTGATCCACGTGACAGGAAGCGTGACACTACTGCTGCAGCTCGGGAGGAAAGCGCACGTGCATGCCCCCACTCGAGACGAGGCCTGACTCCCCTGGGGAGACTCAGAAGCACCCCAAGATCCATGGCAACACTGGAGAGGAATCCTCAGGTTCCGGCCCCGACTCCACACAAGGACTGAGGCCCCGGCATGGACGGGAGAGGAATCCCGAGAGGTCCCCTAGCAACTCGCATGGGGATTGGCCTTTCCTGAGGCCACAAGAGCGGGTCCCTGAGGTCCCCGTCGTAACTCGAGAAGACCTGCCGCAACTCGAGAAAATCCAGGAGGTTCTCCTCTCCAGGCGAGATGAGGCCCATTTCCGCTGAGGCGTCTCGAGGCTGATCACACCTCCCCTCTGGAACTTCGAAAGGGTCCTTCACACCCTTGGTGCAAATCAAGAAGTTCCCCGACATACCCGTCTCCAGTCGAGAGGAAACACGAGGGTCCCGCCCACATCCAGAGGAGCCTCGTTTCCGCCTCGTAGCTCGAGATGAGGGATCCTTTCCCTGCTTCGTCGGGAAAGAGTTCCCGGCGTTCCCGTCGCATCTCAAGAGGAGGCCCTCTCAACAGGAACGGCGAGAGGAACTCCAGTGTCGTCCCACCATTCCAAGAGTCCCCCAGATGTCTCGGTCCATTCCAGAGGAACCTCTTCTCCCTTCACCCGCTCGTCTTTCACGCCGAGGATTGACTCACACCAAGGTGGCACGTGGCACAGCCCTGTGGGAAAGCCTCGTGGGAAAGCCTCGAGGGACATCCTCGAGGGAAAGCCACAGATCCCTTGATCCACGGGACAGGAAGCGTGACACTACTGCTGCAGCTCGGGAGGAAAGCGCACGTGCATGCCCCCACTCGAGACGAGGCCTGACTCCCCTGGGGAGACTCAGAAGCACCCCAAGATCCATGGCAACTCTGGAGAGGAATCCTCAGGTTCCGGCCCCGACTCCACACAAGGACTGAGGCCCCGACATGGACGGGAGAGGAATCCCGAGAGGTCACCTAGCAACTCGCATGGGGACTGGCCTTTCCTGAGGCCACCAGAGCGGGTCCCTGAGGTCCCCGTCGTAACTCGAGAAGACCTGCCGCAACTCGAGAAAATCCAGGAGGTTCTCCCCTCCAGGCGAGATGAGGCCCATTTCCGCTGAGGCGTCTCGATGCTGATCACACCTCCCCTCTGGAACTTCGAAAGGGTCCTTCACACCCTTGGTGCAAATCAAGAAGTTCCCCGACATGCCCGTCTCCCCTCGGGAGGAAACACGAGGGTCCCGCCCACATCCAGAGGAGCCCCATTTCCGCCTCGTAGCTCGAGATGAGGGATCCTTTCCCTGCTTCGTCGGGAAAGAGTTCCCGGCGTTCCCGTCGCATCTCAAGAGGAGGCCCTCTCAACAGGAACGGCGAGAGGAACTCCAGGGTCCTGTCACCATTCCAAGAGTCCCCCAGATGTCTCGGTCCAATCCAGAGGAACCTCTTCTCCCTTCACCCGCTCGTATTTCATGCCGAGGATCGACTCACACCAAGGTGGCACGTGGCACAGCCCTGTGGGAAAGCCTCGTGGGAAAGCCTCGAGGGACAGCCTCGAGTGAAAGCCACAGATCCCTTGATCCACGGGACAGGAAGCGTGACACTACTGCTGCAGCTCGGGAGGAAAGCGCACGTGCATGCCCCCACTCGAGACGAGTCCTGACTCCCCTGGGGAGACTCAGAAGCACCCCAAGATCCATGGCAACACTGGAGAGGAATCCTCAGGTTCCGGCCCCGACTCCACACAAGGACTGAGGCCCCGGCATGGACGGGAGAGGAATCCCGAGAGGTCCCCTAGCAACTCGCATGGGGACTGGCCTTTCCTGAGGCCAGCAGAGCGGGTCCCTGAGGTCCCCGTCGTAACTCGAGAAGACCTGCCGCAACTCGAGAAAATACAGGAGGTTCTCCCCTCCAGGCGAGATGAGGCCCATTTCCGCTGAGGCGTCTCGAGGCTGATCACACCTCCTCTCTGGAACTTCGAAAGGGTCCTTCACACCCTTGGTGCAAATCAAGAAGTTCCCCGACATACCCGTCTCCCCTCGAGAGGAAACACGAGGGTCCCGCCCGCATCCAGAGGAGCCCCGTTTCCGCCTCGTAGCTCGAGATGAGGGATCCTTTCCCTGCTTCGTCGGAAAGAGTTCCCGGCGTTCACGTCGCATGTCAAGAGGAGGCCCTCTAAACAGGAACGGCGAGAGGAACTCCAGGGTCGTGCCACCATACCAAGAGTCCCCCAGATGTATCAGTCCATTCCAGAGGAACCCCTTTTCCCTTCACCGGCTCGTCTTTCTCGCCGAGGATCGAGTCACACCAAGGTGGCACGTGGCACAGCCCTGTGGGAAAGCCTCGTGGGAAAGCCTCGAGGGACAGCCTCGAGGGAAAGCCACAGATCCCTTGATCCACGTGACAGGAAGCGTGACACTACTGCTGCAGCTCGGGAGGAAAGCGCACGTGCATGCCCCCACTCGAGACGAGGCCTGACTCCCCTGGGGAGACTCAAAAGCACCCCAAGATCCATGGCAACACTGGAGAGGAATCCTCAGGTTCCGGCCCCGACTCCACACAAGGACTGAGGCCCCGGCATGGACGGGAGAGGAATCCCGAGAGGTCCCCTAGCAACTCGCATGGGGACTGGCCTTTCCTGAGGCCACCAGAGCGGGTCCCTGAGGTCCCCGTCGTAACTCGAGAAGACCTGCCGCAACTCGAGAAAATCCAGGAGGTTCTCCCCTCCAGGCGAGATGAGGCCCATTTCCGCTGAGGCGTCTCGAGGCTGATCACACCTCACCTCTGGAACTTCGAAAGGGTCCTTCACACCCTTGGTGCAAATCAAGAAGTTCCCCGACATACCCGTCTCCACTCGAGAGGAATCACGAGGGTCCCGCCCACATCCAGAGGAGCCCCGTTTCCGCCTCGTAGCTCGAGATGAGGGATCCTTTCCCTGCTTCGTCGGGAAAGAGTTCCCGGCGTTCCCGTCGCATCTCAAGAGGAGGCCCTCTCAACAGGAACGGCGAGAGGAACTCCAGGGTCGTGCCACCATTCCAAGAGTCCCCCAGATGTCTCAGTCCATTCCAGAGGAACCTCTTTTCCCTTCACCGGCTCGTCTTTCACGCCAAGGATCGACTCACACCAAGGTGGCACGTGGCACAGCCCTGTGGGAAAGCCTCGTGGGAAAGCCTCGAGGGACAGCCTCGAGGGAAAGCCACAGATCCCTTGATCCACGTGACAGGAAGCGTGACACTACTGCTGCAGCTCGGGAGGAAAGCGCACGTGCATGCCCCCACTCGAGACGAGGCCTGACTCCCCTGGGGAGACTCAGAAGCACCCCAAGATCCATGGCAACACTGGAGAGGAATCCTCAGGTTCCGGCCCCGACTCCACACAAGGACTGAGGCCCCGGCATGGACGGGAGAGGAATCCCGAGAGGTCCCCTAGCAACTCGCATGGGGACTGGCCTTTCCTGAGGCCACCAGAGCGGGTCCCTGAGGTCCCCGTCGTAACTCGAGAAGACCTGCCGCAACTCGAGAAAATCCAGGAGGTTCTCCCCTCCAGGCGAGATGAGGCCCATTTCCGCTGAGGCGTCTCGAGGCTGATCACACCTCACCTCTGGAACTTCGAAAGGGTCCTTCACACCCTTGGTGCAAATCAAGAAGTTCCCCGACATACCCGTCTCCCCTCGAGAGGAAACACGAGGGTCCCGCCCGCATCCAGAGGAGCCCCGTTTCCGCCTCGTAGCTCGAGATGAGGGATCCTTTCCCTGCTTCGTCGGAAAGAGTTCCCGGCGTTCACGTCGCATGTCAAGAGGAGGCCCTCTAAACAGGAACGGCGAGAGGAACTCCAGGGTCGTGCCACCATACCAAGAGTCCCCCAGATGTATCAGTCCATTCCAGAGGAACCCCTTTTCCCTTCACCGGCTCGTCTTTCTCGCCGAGGATCGAGTCACACCAAGGTGGCACGTGGCACAGCCCTGTGGGAAAGCCTCGTGGGAAAGCCTCGAGGGACAGCCTCGAGGGAAAGCCACAGATCCCTTGATCCACGTGACAGGAAGCGTGACACTACTGCTGCAGCTCGGGAGGAAAGCGCACGTGCATGCCCCCACTCGAGACGAGGCCTGACTCCCCTGGGGAGACTCAAAAGCACCCCAAGATCCATGGCAACACTGGAGAGGAATCCTCAGGTTCCGGCCCCGACTCCACACAAGGACTGAGGCCCCGGCATGGACGGGAGAGGAATCCCGAGAGGTCCCCTAGCAACTCGCATGGGGACTGGCCTTTCCTGAGGCCACCAGAGCGGGTCCCTGAGGTCCCCGTCGTAACTCGAGAAGACCTGCCGCAACTCGAGAAAATCCAGGAGGTTCTCCCCTCCAGGCGAGATGAGGCCCATTTCCGCTGAGGCGTCTCGAGGCTGATCACACCTCACCTCTGGAACTTCGAAAGGGTCCTTCACACCCTTGGTGCAAATCAAGAAGTTCCCCGACATACCCGTCTCCACTCGAGAGGAATCACGAGGGTCCCGCCCACATCCAGAGGAGCCCCGTTTCCGCCTCGTAGCTCGAGATGAGGGATCCTTTCCCTGCTTCGTCGGGAAAGAGTTCCCGGCGTTCCCGTCGCATCTCAAGAGGAGGCCCTCTCAACAGGAACGGCGAGAGGAACTCCAGGGTCGTGCCACCATTCCAAGAGTCCCCCAGATGTCTCAGTCCATTCCAGAGGAACCTCTTTTCCCTTCACCGGCTCGTCTTTCACGCCAAGGATCGACTCACACCAAGGTGGCACGTGGCACAGCCCTGTGGGAAAGCCTCGTGGGAAAGCCTCGAGGGACAGCCTCGAGGGAAAGCCACAGATCCCTTGATCCACGTGACAGGAAGCGTGACACTACTGCTGCAGCTCGGGAGGAAAGCGCACGTGCATGCCCCCACTCGAGACGAGGCCTGACTCCCCTGGGGAGACTCAGAAGCACCCCAAGATCCATGGCAACACTGGAGAGGAATCCTCAGGTTCCGGCCCCGACTCCACACAAGGACTGAGGCCCCGGCATGGACGGGAGAGGAATCCCGAGAGGTCCCCTAGCAACTCGCATGGGGACTGGCCTTTCCTGAGGCCACCAGAGCGGGTCCCTGAGGTCCCCGTCGTAACTCGAGAAGACCTGCCGCAACTCGAGAAAATCCAGGAGGTTCTCCCCTCCAGGCGAGATGAGGCCCATTTCCGCTGAGGCGTCTCGAGGCTGATCACACCTCACCTCTGGAACTTCGAAAGGGTCCTTCACACCCTTGGTGCAAATCAAGAAGTTCCCCGACATACCCGTCTCCACTCGAGAGGAATCACGAGGGTCCCGCCCACATCCAGAGGAGCCCCGTTTCCGCCTCGTAGCTCGAGATGAGGGATCCTTTCCCTGCTTCGTCGGGAAAGAGTTCCCGGCGTTCCCGTCGCATCTCAAGAGGAGGCCCTCTCAACAGGAACGGCGAGAGGAACTCCAGGGTCGTGCCACCATTCCAAGAGTCCCCCAGATGTCTCAGTCCATTCCAGAGGAACCTCTTTTCCCTTCACCGGCTCGTCTTTCACGCCGAGGATCGACTCACACCAAGGTGGCACGTGGCACAGCCCTGTGGGAAAGCCTCGTGGGAAAGCCTCGAGGGACAGCCTCGAGGGAAAGCCACAGATCCCTTGATCCACGTGACAGGAAGCGTGACACTACTGCTGCAGCTCGGGAGGAAAGCGCACGTGCATGCCCCCACTCGAGACGAGGCCTGACTCCCCTGGGGAGACTCAGAAGCACCCCAAGATCCATGGCAACACTGGAGAGGAATCCTCAGGTTCCGGCCCCGACTCCACACAAGGACTGAGGCCCCGGCATGGACGGGAGAGGAATCCCGAGAGGTCCCCTAGCAACTCGCATGGGGACTGGCCTTTCCTGAGGCCACCAGAGCGGGTCCCTGAGGTCCCCGTCGTAACTCGAGAAGACCTGCCGCAACTCGAGAAAATCCAGGAGGTTCTCCCCTCCAGGCGAGATGAGGCCCATTTCCGCTGAGGCGTCTCGAGGCTGATCACACCTCACCTCTGGAACTTCGAAAGGGTCCTTCACACCCTTGGTGCAAATCAAGAAGTTCCCCGACATACCCGTCTCCACTCGAGAGGAATCACGAGGGTCCCGCCCACATCCAGAGGAGCCCCGTTTCCGCCTCGTAGCTCGAGATGAGGGATCCTTTCCCTGCTTCGTCGGGAAAGAGTTCCCGGCGTTCCCGTCGCATCTCAAGAGGAGGCCCTCTCAACAGGAACGGCGAGAGGAACTCCAGGGTCGTGCCACCATTCCAAGAGTCCCCCAGATGTCTCAGTCCATTCCAGAGGAACCTCTTTTCCCTTCACCGGCTCGTCTTTCACGCCGAGGATCGACTCACACCAAGGTGGCACGTGGCACAGCCCTGTGGGAAAGCCTCGTGGGAAAGCCTCGAGGGACAGCCTCGAGGGAAAGCCACAGATCCCTTGATCCACGTGACAGGAAGCGTGACACTACTGCTGCAGCTCGGGAGGAAAGCGCACGTGCATGCCCCCACTCGAGACGAGGCCTGACTCCCCTGGGGAGACTCAGAAGCACCCCAAGATCCATGGCAACACTGGAGAGGAATCCTCAGGTTCCGGCCCCGACTCCACACAAGGACTGAGGCCCCGGCATGGACGGGAGAGGAATCCCGAGAGGTCCCCTAGCAACTCGCATGGGGACTGGCCTTTCCTGAGGCCACCAGAGCGGGTCCCTGAGGTCCCCGTCGTAACTCGAGAAGACCTGCCGCAACTCGAGAAAATCCAGGAGGTTCTCCCCTCCAGGCGAGATGAGGCCCATTTCGGCTGAGGCGTCTCGAGGCTGATCACACCTCATCTCTGGAACTTCGAAAGGGTCCTTCACACCCTTGGTGCAAATCAAGAAGTTCCCCGACATACCCGTCTCCACTCGAGAGGAATCACGAGGGTCCCGCCCACATCCAGAGGAGCCCCGTTTCGGCCTCGTAGCTCGAGATGAGGGATCCTTTCCCTGCTTCGTCGGGAAAGAGTTCCCGGCGTTCCCGTCGCATCTCAAGAGGAGGCCCTCTCAACAGGAACGGCGAGAGGAACTCCAGGGTCGTGCCACCATTCCAAGAGTCCCCCAGATGTCTCAGTCCATTCCAGAGGAACCTCTTTTCCCTTCACCGGCTCGTCTTTCACGCCGAGGATCGACTCACACCAAGGTGGCACGTGGCACAGCCCTTTGGGAAAGCCTCGTGGGAAAGCCTCGAGGGACAGCCTCGAGGGAAAGCCACAGATCCCTTGATCCACGTGACAGGAAGCGTGACACTACTGCTGCAGCTCGGGAGGAAAGCGCACGTGCATGCCCCCACTCGAGACGAGGCCTGACTCCCCTGGGGAGACTCAGAAGCACCCCAAGATCCATGGCAACACTGGAGAGGAATCCTCAGGTTCCGGCCCCGACTCCACACAAGGACTGAGGCCCCGGCATGGACGGGAGAGGAATCCCGAGAGGTCCCCTAGCAACTCGCATGGGGACTGGCCTTTCCTGAGGCCACCAGAGCGGGTCCCTGAGGTCCCCGTCGTAACTCGAGAAGACCTGCCGCAACTCGAGAAAATCCGGGAGGTTCTCCCCTCCAGGCGAGATGAGGCCCATTTCCGCTGAGGCGTCTCGAGGCTGATCACACCTCACCTCTGGAACTTCGAAAGGGTCCTTCACACCCTTGGTGCAAATCAAGAAGTTCCCCGACATACCCGTCTCCACTCGAGAGGAATCACGAGGGTCCCGCCCACATCCAGAGGAGCCCCGTTTCCGCCTCGTAGCTCGAGATGAGGGATGCTTTCCCTGCTTCGTCGGGAAAGAGTTCCCGGCGTTCCCGTCGCCTCTCAAGAGGAGGCACTCTCAACAGGAACGGCGAGAGGAACTCCAGGGTCGTGCCACCATTCCAAGAGTCCCCCAGATGTCTCAGTCCATTCCAGAGGAACCTCTTTTCCCTTCACCGGCTCGTCTTTCACGCCGAGGATCGACTCACACCAAGGTGGCACGTGGCACAGCCCTGTGGGAAAGCCTCGTGGGAAAGCCTCGAGGGACAGCCTCGAGGGAAAGCCACAGATCCCTTGATCCACGTGACAGGAAGCCTGACACTACTGCTGCAGCTCGGGAGGAAAGCGCACGTGCATGCCCCCACTCGAGACGAGGCCTGACTCCCCTGGGGAGACTCAGAAGCACCCCAAGATCCATGGCAACACTGGAGAGGAATCCTCAGGTTCCGGCCCCGACTCCACACAAGGACTGAGGCCCCGGCATGGACGGGAGAGGAATCCCGAGAGGTCCCCTAGCAACTCGCATGGGGACTGGCCTTTCCTGAGGCCACCAGAGCGGGTCCCTGAGGTCCCCGTCGTAACTCGAGAAGACCTGCCGCAACTCGAGAAAATCCAGGAGGTTCTCATCTCCAGGCGAGATGAGGCCCATTTCCGCTGAGGCATCTCCAGGCTGATCACACCTCACCTCTGGAACTTCGAAAGGGTCCTTCACACCCTTGGTGCAAATCAAGAAGTTCCCCGACATACCCGTCTCCACTCGAGAGGAATCACGAGGGTCCCGCCCACATCCAGAGGAGCCCCGTTTCCGCCTCGTAGCTCGAGATGAGGGATCCTTTCCCTGCTTCGTCGGGAAAGAGTTCCCGGCGTTCCCGTCGCATCTCAAGAGGAGGCCCTCTCAACAGGAACGGCGAGAGGAACTCCAGGGTCGTGCCACCATTCCAAGAGTCCCCCAGATGTCTCAGTCCATTCCAGAGGAACCTCTTTTCCCTTCACCGGCTCGTCTTTCACGCCGAGGATCGACTCACACCAAGGTGGCACGTGGCACAGCCCTGTGGGAAAGCCTCGTGGGAAAGCCTCGAGGGACAGCCTCGAGGGAAAGCCACAGATCCCTTGATCCACGTGACAGGAAGCGTGACACTACTGCTGCAGCTCGGGAGGAAAGCGCACGTGCATGCCCCCACTCGAGACGAGGCCTGACTCCCCTGGGGAGACTCAGAAGCACCCCAAGATCCATGGCAACACTGGAGAGGAATCCTCAGGTTCCGGCCCCGACTCCACACAAGGACTGAGGCCCCGGCATGGACGGGAGAGGAATCCCGAGAGGTCCCCTAGCAACTCGCATGGGGACTGGCCTTTCCTGAGGCCACCAGAGCGGGTCCCTGAGGTCCCCGTCGTAACTCGAGAAGACCTGCCGCAACTCGAGAAAATCCAGGAGGTTCTCCCCTCCAGGCGAGATGAGGCCCATTTCCGCTGAGGCGTCTCGAGGCTGATCACACCTCACCTCTGGAACTTCGAAAGGGTCCTTCACACCCTTGGTGCAAATCAAGAAGTTCCCCGACATACCCGTCTCCACTCGAGAGGAATCACGAGGGTCCCGCCCACATCCAGAGGAGCCCCGTTTCCGCCTCGTAGCTCGAGATGAGGGATCCTTTCCCGGCTTCGTCGGGAAAGAGTTCCCGGCGTTCCCGTCGCATCTCAAGAGGAGGCCCTCTCAACAGGAACGGCGAGAGGAACTCCAGGGTCGTGCCACCATTCCAAGAGTCCCCCAGATGTCTCAGTCCATTCCAGAGGAACCTCTTTTCCCTTCACCGGCTCGTCTTTCACGGCGAGGATCGACTCACACCAAGGTGGCACGTGGCTCAGCCCTGTGGGAAAGCCTCGTGGGAAAGCCTCGAGGGACAGCCTCGAGGGAAAGCCACCGATCCCTTGATCCACGTGACAGGAAGCGTGACACTACTGCTGCAGCTCGGGAGGAAAGCGCACGTGCATGCCCCCACTCGAGACGAGGCCTGACTCCCCTGGGGAGACTCAGAAGCACCCCAAGTTCCATTTCAACACTGGAGAGGAATCTTCAGGTTCCGGCCCCGACTCCACACAAGGACTGAGGCCCCGGCATGGACGGGAGAGGAATCCCGAGAGGTCCCCTAGCAACTCGCATGGGGACTGGCCTTTCCTGAGGCCACCAGAGCGGGTCCCTGAGGTCCCCGTCGTAACTCGAGAAGACCTGCCGCAACTCGAGAAAATCCAGGAGGTTCTCCCCTCCAGGCGAGATGAGGCCCATTTCCGCTGAGGCGTCTCGAGGCTGATCACACCTCCCCTCTGGAACTTCGAAACGGTCCTTCACACCCTTGGTGCAAATCAAGATGTTCCCCGACATACCCGTCTCCACTCGAGAGGAATCACGAGGGTCCCGCCCACATCCAGAGGAGCCCCGTTTCCGCCTCGTAGCTCGAGATGAGGGATGCTTTCCCTGCTTCGTCGGGAAAGAGTTCCCGGCGTTCCCGTCGCCTCTCAAGAGGAGGCACTCTCAACAGGAACGGCGAGAGGAACTCCAGGGTCGTGCCACCATTCCAAGAGTCCCCCAGATGTCTCAGTCCATTCCAGAGGAACCTCTTTTCCCTTCACCGGCTCGTCTTTCACGCCGAGGATCGACTCACACCAAGGTGGCACGTGGAACAGCCCTGTGGGAAAGCCTCGTGGGAAAGCCTCGAGGGACAGCCTCGAGGGAAAGCCACAGATCCCTTGATCCACGTGACAGGAAGCGTGACACTACTGCTGCAGCTCGGGAGGAAAGCGCACGTGCATGCCCCCACTCGGGACGAGGCCTGACTCCCCTGGGGAGACTCAGAAGCACCCCAAGATCCATGGCAACACTGGAGAGGAATCCTCAGGTTCCGGCCCCGACTCCACACAAGGACTGAGGCCCCGGCATGGACGGGAGAGGAATCCCGAGAGGTCCCCTAGCAACTCGCATGGGGACTGGCCTTTCCTGAGGCCACCAGAGCGGGTCCCTGAGGTCCCCGTCGTAACTCGAGAAGACCTGCCGCTACTCGAGAAAATCCAGGAGGTTCTCCCCTCCAGGCGAGATGAGGCCCATTTCCGCTGAGGCGTCTCGAGGCTGATCACACCTCACCTCTGGAACTTCGAAAGGGTCCTTCACACCCTTGGTGCAAATCAAGAAGTTCCCCGACATACCCGTCTCCACTCGAGAGGAGTCACGAGGGTCCCGCCCACATCCAGAGGAGCCCCGTTTCCGACTCGTAGCTCGATATGAGGGATCCTTCCCCTGCTTCGTCGGGAAAGAGTTCCCGGCGTTCCCGTCGCATCTCAAGAGGAGGCCCTCTCAACAGGAATGGCGAGAGGAACTCCAGGGTCGTGCCACCATTCCAAGAGTCCCCCAGATGTCTCAGTCCATTCCAGAGGAACCTCTTTTCCCTTCACCGGCTCGTCTTTCACGCCGAGGATCGACTCACACCAAGGTGGCACGTGGCACAGCCCTGTGGGAAAGCCTCGTGGAAAGCCTCGAGGGACAGCCTCGAGGGAAAGCCACAGATCCCTTGATCCACGTGACAGGAAGCGTGACACTACTGCTGCAGCTCGGGAGGAAAGCGCACGTGCATGCCCCCACTCGAGACGAGGCCTGACTCCCCTGGGGAGACTCAGAAGCACCCCAAGATCCATGGCAACACTGGAGAGGAATCCTCAGGTTCCGGCCCCGACTCCACACAAGGACTGAGGCCCCGGCATGGACGGGAGAGGAATCCCGAGAGGTCCCCTAGCAACTCGCATGGGGACTGGCCTTTCCTGAGGCCACCAGAGCGGGTCCCTGAGGTCCCCGTCGTAACTCGAGAAGACCTGCCGCAACTCGAGAAAATCCAGGAGGTTCTCCCCTCCAGGCGAGATGAGGCCCATTTCCGCTGAGGCGTCTCGAGGCTGATCACACCTCACCTCTGGAACTTCGAAAGGGTCCTTCACACCCTTGGTGCAAATCAAGAAGTTCCCCGACATACCCGTCTCCACTCGAGAGGAATCACGAGGGTCCCGCCCACATCCAGAGGAGCCCCGTTTCCGCCTCGTAGCTCGAGATGAGGGATCCTTTCCCGGCTTCGTCGGGAAAGAGTTCCCGGCGTTCCCGTCGCATCTCAAGAGGAGGCCCTCTCAACAGGAACGGCGAGAGGAACTCCAGGGTCGTGCCACCATTCCAAGAGTCCCCCAGATGTCTCAGTCCATTCCAGAGGAACCTCTTTTCCCTTCACCGGCTCGTCTTTCACGGCGAGGATCGACTCACACCAAGGTGGCACGTGGCACAGCCCTGCGGGAAAGCCTCGTGGGAAAGCCTCGAGGGACAGCCTCGAGGGAAAGCCACCGATCCCTTGATCCACGTGACAGGAAGCGTGACACTACTGCTGCAGCTCGGGAGGAAAGCGCACGTGCATGCCCCCACTCGAGACGAGGCCTGACTCCCCTGGGGAGACTCAGAAGCACCCCAAGATCCATTTCAACACTGGAGAGGAATCTTCAGGTTCCGGCCCCGACTCCACACAAGGACTGAGGCCCCGGCATGGACGGGAGAGGAATCCCGAGAGGTCCCCTAGCAACTCGCATGGGGACTGGCCTTTCCTGAGGCCACCAGAGCGGGTCCCTGAGGTCCCCGTCGTAACTCGAGAAGACCTGCCGCAACTCGAGAAAATCCAGGAGGTTCTCCCCTCCAGGCGAGATGAGGCCCATTTCCGCTGAGGCGTCTCGAGGCTGATCACACCTCCCCTCTGGAACTTCGAAACGGTCCTTCACACCCTTGGTGCAAATCAAGATGTTCCCCGACATACCCGTCTCCACTCGAGAGGAATCACGAGGGTCCCGCCCACATCCAGAGGAGCCCCGTTTCCGCCTCGTAGCTCGAGATGAGGGATCCTTTCCCTGCTTCGTCGGGAAAGAGTTCCCGGCGTTCCCGTCGCCTCTCAAGAGGAGGCACTCTCAACAGGAACGGCGAGAGGAACTCCAGGGTCGTGCCACCATTCCAAGAGTCCCCCAGATGTCTCAGTCCATTCCAGAGGAACCTCTTTTCCCTTCACCGGCTCGTCTTTCACGCCGAGGATCGACTCACACCAAGGTGGCACGTGGCACAGCCCTGTGGGAAAGCCTCGTGGGAAAGCCTCGAGGGACAGCCTCGAGGGAAAGCCACAGATCCCTTGATCCACGTGACAGGAAGCGTGACACTACTGCTGCAGCTCGGGAGGAAAGCGCACGTGCATGCCCCCACTCGGGACGAGGCCTGACTCCCCTGGGGAGACTCAGAAGCACCCCAAGATCCATGGCAACACTGGAGAGGAATCCTCAGGTTCCGGCCCCGACTCCACACAAGGACTGAGGCCCCGGCATGAACGGAAGAGGAATCCCGAGAGGTCCCCTAGCAACTCGCATGGGGACTGGCCTTTCCTGAGGCCACCAGAGCGGGTCCCTGAGGTCCCCGTCGTAACTCGAGAAGACCTGCCGCTACTCGAGAAAATCCAGGAGGTTCTCCCCTCCAGGCGAGATGAGGCCCATTTCCGCTGAGGCGTCCCGAGGCTGATCACACCTCACCTCTGGAACTTCGAAAGGGTCCTTCACACCCTTGGTGCAAATCAAGAAGTTCCCCGACATACCCGTCTCCACTCGAGAGGAGTCACGAGGGTCCCGCCCACATCCAGAGTAGCCCCGTTTCCGACTCGTACCTCGATATGAGGGATCCTTTCCCTGCTTCGTCGGGAAAGAGTTCCCGGCGTTCCCGTCGCATCTCAAGAGGAGGCCCTCTCAACAGGAATGGCGAGAGGAACTCCAGGGTCGTGCCACCATTCCAAGAGTCCCCCAGATGTCTCAGTCCATTCCAGAGGAACCTCTTTTCCCTTCACCGGCTCGTCTTTCACGCCGAGGATCGACTCACACCAAGGTGGCACGTGGCAAAGCCCTGTGGGAAAGCCTCGTGGGAAAGCCTCGAGGGACAGCCTCGAGGGAAAGCCACAGATCCCTTGATCCACGTGACAGGAAGCGTGACACTACTGCTGCAGCTCGGGAGGAAAGCGCACGTGCATGCCCCCACTCGAGACGAGGCCTGACTCCCCTGGGGAGACTCAGAAGCACCCCAAGATCCATGGCAACACTGGAGAGGAATCCTCAGGTTCCGGCCCCGACTCCACACAAGGACTGAGGCCCCGGCATGGACGGGAGAGGAATCCCGAGAGGTCCCCTAGCAACTCGCATGGGGACTGGCCTTTCCTGAGGCCACCAGAGCGGGTCCCTGAGGTCCCCGTCGTAACTCGAGAAGACCTGCCGCAACTCGAGAAAATCCAGGAGGTTCTCCCCTCCAGGCGTGATGAGGCCCATTTCCGCTGAGGCGTCTCGAGGCTGATCACACCTCACCTCTGGAACTTCGAAAGTGTCCTTCACACCCTTGGTGCAAATCAAGAAGTTCCCCGACCTAGCCGTCTCCACTCGAGAGGAATCACGAGGGTCCCGCCCACATCCAGAGGAGCCCCGTTTCGGCCTCGTAGCTCGATATGAGGGATCCTTTCCCTGCTTCGTCGGGAAAGAGGTCCCGGCGTTCCCGTCGCATCACAAGAGGAGGCCCTCTCAACAGGAACGGCGAGAGGAACTCCAGGGTCGTGCCACCATTCCAAGAGTCCCCCAGATGTCTCAGTCCATTCCAGAGGAACCTCTTTTCCCTTCACCGGCTCGTCTTTCACGCCGAGGATCGACTCACACCAAGGTGGCACGTGGCACAGCCCTGTGGGAAAGCCTCGTGGGAAAGCCTCGAGGGACAGCCTCGAGGGAAAGCCACAGATCCCTTGAGCCACGTGACAGGAAGCGTGACACTACTGCTGCAGCTCGGGGGGAAAGCGCACTTGCATGCCCCCACTCGAGACGAGGCCTGACTCCCCTGGGGAGACTCAGAAGCACCCCAAGATCCATGGCAACACTGGAGAGGAATCCTCAGGTTCCGGCCCCGACTCCACACAAGGACTGAGGCCCCGGCATGGTCGGGAGAGGAATCCCGAGAGGTCCCCTAGCAACTCGCATGGGGACTGGCCTTTCCTGAGGCCACCAGAGCGGGTCCCTGAGGTCCCCGTCGTAACTCGAGAAGACCTGCCGCAACTCGAGAAAATCCAGGAGGTTCTCCCCTCCAGGCGAGATGAGGCCCATTTCCGCTGAGGCGTCTCGAGGCTGATCACACCTCACCTCTGGAACTTCGAAAGGGTCCTTCACACCCTTGGTGCAAATCAAGAAGTTCCCCGACATACCCGTCTCCACTCGAGAGGAATCACGAGGGTCCCGCCCACATCCAGAGGAGCCCCGTTTCCGCCTCGTAGCTCGAGATGAGGGATCCTTTCACGGCTTCGTCGGGAAAGAGTTCCCGGCCTTCCCGTCGCATCTCAAGAGGAGGCCCTCTCAACAGGAACGGCGAGAGGAACTCCAGGGTCGTGCCACCATTCCAAGAGTCCCCCAGATGTCTCAGTCCATTCCAGAGGAACCTCTTTTCCCTTCACCGGCTCGTCTTTCACGGCGAGGATCGACTCACACCAAGGTGGCACGTGGCACAGCCCTGTGGGAAAGCCTCGTGGGAAAGCCTCGAGGGACAGGCTCGAGGGAAAGCCACCGATCCCTTGATCCACGTGACAGGAAGCGTGACACTACTGCTGCAGCTCGGGAGGAAAGCGCACGTGCATGCCCCCACTCGAGACGAGGCCTGACTCCCCTGGGGAGACTCAGAAGCACCCCAAGATCCATTTCAACACTGGAAAGGAATCCTCAGGTTCCGGCCCCGACTCCACACAAGGACTGAGGCCCCGGCATGGACGGGAGAGGAATCCCGAGAGGTCCCCTAGCAACTCGCATGGGGACTGGCCTTTCCTGAGGCCACCAGAGCGGGTCCCTGAGGTCCCCGTCGTAACTCGAGAAGACCTGCCGCAACTCGAGAAAATCCAGGAGGTTCACCCCTCCAGGCGAGATGAGGCCCATTTCCGCTGAGGCGTCTCGAGGCTGATCACACCTCCCCTCTGGAACTTCGAAACGGTCCTTCACACCCTTGGTGCAAATCAAGAAGTTCCCCGACATACCCGTCTCCACTCGAGAGGAATCACGAGGGTCCCGCCCACATCCAGAGGAGCCCCGTTTCCGCCTCGTAGCTCGAGATGAGGGATCCTTTCCCTGCTTCGTCGGGAAAGAGTTCCCGGCGTTCCCGTAGCATCTCAAGAGGAGGCACTCTCAACAGGAACGGCGAGAGGAACTCCAGGGTCGTGCCACCATTCCAAGAGTCCCCCAGATGTCTCAGTCCATTCCAGAGGAACCTCTTTTCCCTTCACCGGCTCGTCTTTCACGCCGAGGATCGACTCACAACAAGGTGGCACGTGGCACAGCCCTGTGGGAAAGCCTCGTGGGAAAGCCTCGAGGGACAGCCTCGAGGGAAAGCCACAGATCCCTTGATCCACGTGACAGGAAGCGTGACACTACTGCTGCAGCTCGGGAGGAAAGCGCACGTGCATACCCCCACTCGAGACGAGGCCTGACTCCCCTGGGGAGACTCAGAAGCACCCCAAGATCCATGGCAACACTGGAGAGGAATCCTCAGGTTCCGGCCCCGACTCCACACAAGGACTGAGGCCCCGGCATGGACGGGAGAGGAATCCCGAGTGGTCCCCTAGAAACTCGCATGGGGACTGGCCTTTCCTGAGGCCACCAGAGCGGGTCCCTGAGGTCCCCGTCGTAACTCGAGAAGACCTGCCGCAACTGGAGAAAATCCAGGAGGTTCTCCCCTCCAGGCGAGATGAGGCCCATTTCCGCTGAGGCGTCTCGAGGCTGATCACACCTCCCCTCTGCAACTTCGAAAGGGTCCTTCACACCCTTCGTGCAAATCAAGATGTTCCCCGACATACCCCACTCCACTCGAGAGGAATCACGAGGGTCCCGCCCACATCCAGAGGAGCCCCGTTTCGGCCTCGTAGCTCGATATGAGGGATCCTTTCCCTGCTTCTTCGGGAAAGATTTCCCGGCGTTCCCGTCGCATCTCAAGAGGAGGCCCTCTCAACAGGAACGGTGAGAGGAACTCCAGGGTCGTGCCACCATTCCAAGAGTCCCCCAGATGTCTCAGTCCATTCCAGAGGAACCTCTTTTCCCTTCACCGGCTCGTCTTTCACGCCGAGGATCGACTCACACCAAGGTGGCACGTGGCACAGCCCTGTGGGAAAGCCTCGTGGGAAAGCCTCGAGGGACAGCCTCGAGGGAAAGCCACAGCTCCCTTGATCCACGTGACAGGAAGCGTGACACTACTGCTGCAGCTCGGGAGGAAAGCGCAGGTGCATGCCCCCACTCGAGACGAGGCCTGACTCCCCTGGGGAGACTCAGAAGCACCCCAAGATCCATGGCAACACTGGAGAGGAATCCTCAGGTTCCGGCCCCGACTCCACACAAGGACTGAGGCCCCGGCATGGACGGGAGAGGAATCCCGAGTGGTCCCCTAGAAACTCGCATGGGGACTGGCCTTTCCTGAGGCCACCAGAGCGGGTCCCTGAGGTCCCCGTCGTAACTCGAGAAGACCTGCCGCAACTGGAGAAAATCCAGGAGGTTCTCCCCTCCAGGCGAGATGAGGCCCATTTCCGCTGAGGCGTCTCGAGGCTGATCACACCTCCCCTCTGGAACTTCGAAAGGGTCCTTCACACCCTTCGTGCAAATCAAGATGTTCCCCGACATACCCCACTCCACTCGAGAGGAATCACGAGGGTCCCGCCCACATCCAGAGGAGCCCCGTTTCGGCCTCGTAGCTCGATATGAGGGATCCTTTCCCTGCTTCTTCCGGAAAGATTTCCCGGCGTTCCCGTCGCATCTCAAGAGGAGGCCCTCTCAACAGGAACGGTGAGAGGAACTCCAGGGTCGTGCCACCATTCCAAGAGTCCCCCAGATGTCTCAGTCCATTCCAGAGGAACCTCTTTTCCCTTCACCGGCTCGTCTTTCACGCCGAGGATCGACTCACACCAAGGTGGCACGTGGCACAGCCCTGTGGGAAAGCCTCGTGGGAAAGCCTCGAGGGACAGCCTCGAGGGAAAGCCACAGATCCCTTGATCCACGTGACAGGAAGCGTGACACTACTGCTGCAGCTCGGGAGGAAAGCGCACGTGCATGCCCCCACTCGAGACGAGGCCTGACTCCCCTGGGGAGACTCAGAAGCACCCCAAGATCCATGGCAACCCTGGAGAGGAATCCTCAGGTTCCGGCCCCGACTCCACACAAGGACTGAGGCCCCGGCATGGACGGGAGAGGAATCCCGAGAGGTCCCCTAGCAACTCGCATGGGGACTGGCCTTTTCTGAGGCCACCAGAGCGGGTCCCTGAGGTTCCCGTCGTAACTCGAGAAGACCTGCTGCAACTCGAGAAAATCCAGGAGGTTCTCCCCTCCAGGCGAGATGAGGCCCATTTCCGCTGAGGCGTCTCGAGGCTGATCACACCTCCCCTCTGGAACTTCGAAAGGGTCCTTCACACCCTTGGTGCAAATCAAGAAGTTCCCCGACATACCTGTCTCCACTCGAGAGGAATCACGAGGGTCCCGCCCACATCCAGAGGAGCCCCGTTTCCGCCTCGTAGCTCGAGATGAGGGATCCTTTCCCTGCTTCGTCGGGAAAGAGTTCCCGGCGTTCCCGTCGCATCTCAAGAGGAGGCCCTCTCAACAGGAACGGCGAGAGGAACTCCAGGGTCGTGCCACCATTCCAAGAGTCCCCCAGATGTCTCAGTCCATTCCAGAGGAACCTCTTTTCCCTTCACCGGCTCGTCTTTCACGCCGAGGATCGACTCACACCAAGGTGGCACATGGCACAGCCCTGTGGGAAAGCCTCGTGGGAAAGCCTCGAGGGACAGCCTCGAGGGAAAGCCACAGATCCCTTGATCCACGTGACAGGAAGCGTGACACTACTGCTGCAGCTCGGGAGGAAAGCGCACGTGCATGCCCCCACTCGAGACGAGGCCTGACTCCCCTGGGGAGACTCAGAAGCACCCCAAGATCCATGGCAACACTGGAGAGGAATCCTCAGGTTCCGGCCCCGACTCCACACAAGGACTGAGGCCCCGGCATGGACGGGAGAGGAATCCCGAGAGGTCCCCTAGCAACTCGCATGGGGACTGGCCTTTCCTGAGGCCACCAGAGCGGATCCCTGAGGTCCCCGTCGTAACTCGAGAAGACCTGCCGCAACTGGAGAAAATCCAGGACGTTCTCCCCTCCAGGCGAGATGAGGCCCATTTCCGCTGAGGCGTCTCGAGGCTGATCACACCTCACCTCTGGAACTTCGAAAGGGTCCTTCACACCCTTGGTGCAAATCAAGAAGTTCCCCGACCTAGCCGTCTCCACTCGAGAGGAATCACGAGGGTCCCGCCCACATCCAGAGGAGCCCCGTTTCGGCCTAGTAGCTCGATATGAGGGATCCTTTCCCTGCTTCATCGGGAAAGAGTTCCCGGCGTTCCCGTCGCATCTCAAGAGGAGGCCCTCTCAACAGGAACGGCGAGAGGAACTCCAGGGTCGTGCCACCATTCCAAGAGTCCCCCAGATGTCTCAGTCCATTCCAGAGGAACCTCTTTTCCCTTCACCGGCTCGTCTTTCACGCCGAGGATCGACTCACACCAAGGTGGCACGTGGCACAGCCCTGTGGGAAAGCCTCGTGGGAAAGCCTCGAGGGACAGCCTCGAGGGAAAGCCACAGATCCCTTGATCCACGTGACAGGAAGCGTGACACTACTGCTGCAGCTCGGGAGGAAAGCGCACGTGCATGCCCCCACTCGAGACGAGGCCAGACTCCCCTGGGGAGACTCAGAAGCACCCCAAGATCCATGGCAACACTGGAGAGGAATCCTCAGGTTCCGGCCCCGACTCCACACAAGGACTGAGGCCCCGGCATGGACGGGAGAGGAATCCCGAGAGGTCCCCTAGCAACTCGCATGGGGACTGGCCTTTTCTGAGGCCACCAGAGCGGGTCCCTGAGGTTCCCGTCGTAACTCGAGAAGACCTGCCGCAACTCGAGAAAATCCAGGAGGTTCTCCCCTCCAGGCGAGATGAGGCCCATTTCCGCTGAGGCGTCTCGAGGCTGATCACACCTCCCCTCTGGAACTTCGAAAGGGTCCTTCACACCCTTGGTGCAAATCAAGAAGTTCCCCGACATACCTGTCTCCACTCGAGAGGAATCAGGAGGGTCCCTCCCACATCCAGAGGAGCCCCGTTTCCGCCTCGTAGCTCGAGATGAGGGATCCTTTCCCTGCTTCGTCGGGAAAGAGTTCCCTGCGTTCCCGTCGCATCTCAAGAGGAAGCCCTCTCAACAGGAACGGCGAGAGGAACTCCAGGGTCGTGCCACCATTCCAAGAGTCCCCCAGATGTCTCAGTCCATTCCAGAGGAACCTCTTTTCCCTTCACCGGCTCGTCTTTCACGCCGAGGATCGACTCACACCAAGGTGGCACGTGGCACAGCCCTGTGGGAAAGCCTCGTGGGAAAGCCTCGAGGGACAGCCTCGAGGGAAAGCCACAGATCCCTTGATCCACGTGACAGGAAGCGTGACACTACTGCTGCAGCTCGGGAGGAAAGCGCACGTGCATGCCCCCACTCGAGACAAGGCCTGACTCCCCTGGGGAGACTCAGAAGCACCCCAAGATCCATGGCAACACTGGAGAGGAATCCTCAGGTTCCGGCCCCGACTCCACACAAGGACTGAGGCCCCGGCATGGACGGGAGAGGAATCCCGAGAGGTCCCCTAGCAACTCGCATGGGGACTGGCCTTTCCTGAGGCCACCAGAGCGGGTCCCTGAGGTCCCCGTCGTAACTCGAGAAGACCTGCCGCAACTCGAGAAAATCCAGGAGGTTCTCCCCTCCAGGCGAGATGAGGCCCATTTCCGCTGAGGCGTCTCGAGGCTGATCACACCTCACCTCTGGAACTTCGAAAGGGTCCTTCACACCCTTGGTGCAAATCAAGAAGGTCCCCGACCTAGCCGTCTCCACTCGAGAGGAATGACGAGGGTCCCGCCCACATCCAGAGGAGCCCCGTTTCGGCCTCGTAGCTCGAGATGAGGGATCCTTTCCCTGCTTCGTAGGGAAAGAGTTCCCGGCCTTCCCGTCGCATCTCAAGAGGAGGCCCTCTCAACAGGAACGGCGAGAGGAACTCCAGGGTCGTGCCACCATTCCAAGAGTCCCCCAAATGTCTCAGTCCATTCCAGAGGAACCTCTTTTCCCTTCACCGGCTCGTCTTTCACGCCGAGGATCGACTCACACCAAGGTGGCCCGTGGCACAGCCCTGTGGGAAAGCCTCGTGGGAAAGCCTCGAGGGACAGCCTCGAGGGAAAGCCACAGATCCCTTGATCCACGTGACAGGAAGCGTGACACTACTGCTGCAGCTCGGGAGGAAAGCGCACGTGCATGCCCCCACTCGAGACGAGGCCTGACTCCCCTGGGGAGACTCAGAAGCACCCCAAGATCCATGGCAACACTGGAGAGGAATCCTCAGGTTCCGGCCCCGACTCCACACAAGGACTGAGGCCCCGGCATGGACGGGAGAGGAATCCCGAGAGGTCCCCTAGCAACTCGCATGGGGACTGGCCTTTCCTGAGGCCACCAGAGCGGATCCCTGAGGTCCCCGTCGTAACTCGAGAAGACCTGCCGCAACTGGAGAAAATCCAGGACGTTCTCCCCTCCAGGCGAGATGAGGCCCATTTCCGCTGAGGCGTCTCGAGGCTGATCACACCTCACCTCTGGAACTTCGAAAGGGTCCTTCACACCCTTGGTGCAAATCAAGAAGTTCCCCGACCTAGCCGTCTCCACTCGAGAGGAATCACGAGGGTCCCGCCCACATCCAGAGGAGCCCCGTTTCGGCCTAGTAGCTCGATATGAGGTATCCTTTCCCTGCTTCATCGGGAAAGAGTTCCCGGCGTTCCCGTCGCATCTCAAGAGGAGGCCCTCTCAACAGGAACGGCGAGAGGAACTCCAGGGTCGTGCCACCATTCCAAGAGTCCCCCAGATGTCTCAGTCCATTCCAGAGGAACCTCTTTTCCCTTCACCGGCTCGTCTTTCACGCCGAGGATCGACTCACACCAAGGTGGCACGTGGCACAGCCCTGTGGGAAAGCCTCGTGGGAAAGCCTCGAGGGACAGCCTCGAGGGAAAGCCACAGATCCCTTGATCCACGTGACAGGAAGCGTGACACTACTGCTGCAGCTCGGGAGGAAAGCGCACGTGCATGCCCCCACTCGAGACGAGGCCAGACTCCCCTGGGGAGACTCAGAAGCACCCCAAGATCCATGGCAACACTGGAGAGGAATCCTCAGGTTCCGGCCCCGACTCCACACAAGGACTGAGGCCCCGGCATGGACGGGAGAGGAATCCCGAGAGGTCCCCTAGCAACTCGCATGGGGACTGGCCTTTTCTGAGGCCACCAGAGCGGGTCCCTGAGGTTCCCGTCGTAACTCGAGAAGACCTGCCGCAACTCGAGAAAATCCAGGAGGTTCTCCCCTCCAGGCGAGATGAGGCCCATTTCCGCTGAGGCGTCTCGAGGCTGATCACACCTCCCCTCTGGAACTTCGAAAGGGTCCTTCACACCCTTGGTGCAAATCAAGAAGTTCCCCGACATACCTGTCTCCACTCGAGAGGAATCAGGAGGGTCCCTCCCACATCCAGAGGAGCCCCGTTTCCGCCTCGTACCTCGATATGAGGGATCCTTTCCCTGCTTCGTCCGGAAAGAGTTCCCTGCGTTCCCGTCGCATCTCAAGAGGAAGCCCTCTCAACAGGAACGGCGAGAGGAACTCCAGGGTCGTGCCACCATTCCAAGAGTCCCCCAGATGTCTCAGTCCATTCCAGAGGAACCTCTTTTCCCTTCACCGGCTCGTCTTTCACGCCGAGGATCGACTCACACCAAGGTGGCACGTGGCACAGCCCTGTGGGAAAGCCTCGTGGGAAAGCCTCGAGGGACAGCCTCGAGGGAAAGCCACAGATCCCTTGATCCACGTGACAGGAAGCGTGACACTACTGCTGCAGCTCGGGAGGAAAGCGCACGTGCATGCCCCCACTCGAGACAAGGCCTGACTCCCCTGGGGAGACTCAGAAGCACCCCAAGATCCATGGCAACACTGGAGAGGAATCCTCAGGTTCCGGCCCCGACTCCACACAAGGACTGAGGCCCCGGCATGGACGGGAGAGGAATCCCGAGAGGTCCCCTAGCAACTCGCATGGGGACTGGCCTTTCCTGAGGCCACCAGAGCGGGTCCCTGAGGTCCCCGTCGTAACTCGAGAAGACCTGCCGCAACTGGAGAAAATCCAGGAGGTTCTCCCCTCCAGGCGAGATGAGGCCCATTTCCGCTGAGGCGTCTCGAGGCTGATCACACCTCACCTCTGGAACTTCGAAAGGGTCCTTCACACCCTTGGTGCAAATCAAGAAGGTCCCCGACCTAGCCGTCTCCACTCGAGAGGAATCACGAGGGTCCCGCCCACATCCAGAGGAGCCCCGTTTCGGCCTCGTAGCTCGAGATGAGGGATCCTTTCCCTGCTTCGTAGGGAAAGAGTTCCCGGCCTTCCCGTCGCATCTCAAGAGGAGGCCCTCTCAACAGGAACGGCGAGAGGAACTCCAGGGTCGTGCCACCATTCCAAGAGTCCCCCAAATGTCTCAGTCCATTCCAGAGGAACCTCTTTTCCCTTCACCGGCTCGTCTTTCACGCCGAGGATCGACTCACACCAAGGTGGCCCGTGGCACAGCCCTGTGGGAAAGCCTCGTGGGAAAGCCTCGAGGGACAGCCTCGAGGGAAAGCCACAGATCCCTTGATCCACGTGACAGGAAGCGTGACACTACTGCTGCAGCTCGGGAGGAAAGCGCACGTGCATGCCCCCACTCGAGACGAGGCCTGACTCCCCTGGGGAGACTCAGAAGCACCCCAAGGTCCATGGCAACACTGGAGAGGAATCCTCAGGTTCCAGCCCCAACTCCACACAAGGACTGAGGCCCCGGCATGGACGGGAGAGGAATCCCGAGAGGTCCCCTAGCAACTCGCATGGGGACTGCCCTTTCCTGAGGACACCAGAGCGGGTCCCTGAGGTCCCCGTCGTAACTCGAGAAGACCTGCCGCAACTGGAGAAAATCCAGGAGGTTCTCCCCTCCAGGCGAGATGAGGCCCATTTCGGCTGAGGCGTCTCGAGGCTGATCACACCTCACCTCTGGAACTTCGAAAGGGTCCTTCACACCCTTGGTGCAAATCAAGAAGTTCCCCGACCTAGCCGTCTCCACTCGAGAGGAATCACGAGGGTCCCGCCCACATCCAGAGCAGCCCCGTTTCTGCCTCGTAGCTCGAGATGAGGGATCCTTTCCCTGCTTCGTCGGGAAAGAGTTCCCGGCGTTCCCGTCGCATCTCAAGAGGAGGCCCTCTCAACAGGAACGGCGAGAGGAACTCCAGGGTCGTGCCACCATTCCAAGAGTCCCCCAGATGTCTCAGTCCATTCCAGAGGAACCTCTTTTCCCTTCACCGGCTCGTCTTTCACGCCGAGGATCGACTCACACCAAGGTGGCACGTGGCAGAGCCCTGTGGGAAAGCCTCGTGGGAAAGCCTCAAGGGACAGCCTCGAGGGAAAGCCACAGATCCCTTGATCCACGTGACAGGAAGCGTGACACTACTGCTGCAGCTCGGGAGGAAAGCGCACGTGCATGCCCCCACTCGAGACGAGGCCTGACTCCCCTGGGGAGACTCAGAAGCACCCCAAGATCCATGGCAACACTGGAGAGGAATCCTCAGGTTCCGGCCCTGACTCCACACAAGGACTGAGGCCCCGGCATGGACGGGAGAGGAATCCCGAGAGGTCCCCTAGCAACTCGCATGGGGACTGGCCTTTCCTGAGGCCACCAGAGCGGGTCCCTGAGGTCCCCGTCGTAACTCGAGAAGACCTGCCGCAACTGGAGAAAATCCAGGAGGTTCTCCCCTCCAGGCGAGATGAGGCCCATTTCCGCTGAGGCGTCTCGAGGCTGATCACACCTCACCTCTGGAACTTCGAAAGGGTCCTTCACACCCTTCGTGCAAATCAAGATGTTCCACGACATACCCCACTCCACTCGAGAGGAATCACGAGGGTCCCGCCCACATCCAGAGGAGCCCCGTTTCGGCCTCGTAGCTCGATATGAGGGATCATTTCCCTGCTTCTTCGGGAAAGATTTCCCGGCGTTCCCGTCGCATCTCAAGAGGAGGCCCTCTCAACAGGAACGGTGAGAGGAACTCCAGGGTCGTGCCACCATTCCAAGAGTCCCCCAGATGTCTCAGTCCATTCCAGAGGAACCTCTTTTCCCTTCACCGGCTCGTCTTTCACGCCGAGGATCGACTCACACCAAGGTGGCACGTGGCACAGCCCTGTGGGAAAGCCTCGTGGGAAAGCCTCGAGGGACAGCCTCGAGGGAAAGCCACAGATCCCTTGATCCACGTGACAGGAAGCGTGACACTACTGCTGCAGCTCGGGAGGAAAGCGCACGTGCATGCCCCCACTCGAGACGAGGCCTGACTCCCCTGGGGAGACTCAGAAGCACCCCAAGATCCATGGCAACCCTGGAGAGGAATCCTCAGGTTCCGGCCCCGACTCCACACAAGGACTGAGGCCCCGGCATGGACGGGAGAGGAATCCCGAGAGGTCCCCTAGCAACTCGCATGGGGACTGGCCTTTTCTGAGGCCACCAGAGCGGGTCCCTGAGGTTCCCGTCGTAACTCGAGAAGACCTGCTGCAACTCGAGAAAATCCAGGAGGTTCTCCCCTCCAGGCGAGATGAGGCCCATTTCCGCTGAGGCGTCTCGAGGCTGATCACACCTCCCCTCTGGAACTTCGAAAGGGTCCTTCACACCCTTGGTGCAAATCAAGAAGTTCCCCGACATACCTGTCTCCACTCGAGAGGAATCACGAGGGTCCCGCCCACATCCAGAGGAGCCCCGTTTCCGCCTCGTAGCTCGAGATGAGGAATCCTTTCCCTGCTTCGTCGGGAAAGAGTTCCCGGCGTTCCCGTCGCATCTCAAGAGGAGGCCCTCTCAACAGGAACGGCGAGAGGAACTCCAGGGTCGTGCCACCATTCCAAGAGTCCCCCAGATGTCTCAGTCCATTCCAGAGGAACCTCTTTTCCCTTCACCGGCTCGTCTTTCACGCCGAGGATCGACTCACACCAAGGTGGCACATGGCACAGCCCTGTGGGAAAGCCTCGTGGGAAAGCCTCGAGGGACAGCCTCGAGGGAAAGCCACAGATCCCTTGATCCACGTGACAGGAAGCGTGACACTACTGCTGCAGCTCGGGAGGAAAGCGCACGTGCATGCCCCCACTCGAGACGAGGCCTGACTCCCCTGGGGAGACTCAGAAGCACCCCAAGATCCATGGCAACACTGGAGAGGAATCCTCAGGTTCCGGCCCCGACTCCACACAAGGACTGAGGCCCCGGCATGGACGGGAGAGGAATCCCGAGAGGTCCCCTAGCAACTCGCATGGGGACTGGCCTTTCCTGAGGCCACCAGAGCGGATCCCTGAGGTCCCCGTCGTAACTCGAGAAGACCTGCCGCAACTGGAGAAAATCCAGGAGGTTCTCCCCTCCAGGCGAGATGAGGCCCATTTCCGCTGAGGCGTCTCGAGGCTGATCACACCTCACCTCTGGAACTTCGAAAGGGTCCTTCACACCCTTGGTGCAAATCAAGAAGTTCCCCGACCTAGCCGTCTCCACTCGAGAGGAATCACGAGGGTCCCGCCCACATCCAGAGGAGCCCCGTTTCGGCCTAGTAGCTCGATATGAGGGATCCTTTCCCTGCTTCATCGGGAAAGAGTTCCCGGCGTTCCCGTCGCATCTCAAGAGGAGGCCCTCTCAACAGGAACGGCGAGAGGAACTCCAGGGTCGTGCCACCATTCCAAGAGTCCCCCAGATGTCTCAGTCCATTCCAGAGGAACCTCTTTTCCCTTCACCGGCTCGTCTTTCACGCCGAGGATCGACTCACACCAAGGTGGCACGTGGCACAGCCCTGTGGGAAAGCCTCGTGGGAAAGCCTCGAGGGACAGCCTCGAGGGAAAGCCACAGATCCCTTGATCCACGTGACAGGAAGCGTGACACTACTGCTGCAGCTCGGGAGGAAAGCGCACGTGCATGCCCCCACTCGAGACGAGGCCAGACTCCCCTGGGGAGACTCAGAAGCACCCCAAGATCCATGGCAACACTGGAGAGGAATCCTCAGGTTCCGGCCCCGACTCCACACAAGGACTGAGGCCCCGGCATGGACGGGAGAGGAATCCCGAGAGGTCCCCTAGCAACTCGCATGGGGACTGGCCTTTTCTGAGGCCACCAGAGCGGGTCGCTGAGGTTCCCGTCGTAACTCGAGAAGACCTGCCGCAACTCGAGAAAATCCAGGAGGTTCTCCCCTCCAGGCGAGATGAGGCCCATTTCCGCTGAGGCGTCTCGAGGCTGATCACACCTCCCCTCTGGAACTTCGAAAGGGTCCTTCACACCCTTGGTGCAAATCAAGAAGTTCCCCGACATACCTGTCTCCACTCGAGAGGAATCAGGAGGGTCCCTCCCACATCCAGAGGAGCCCCGTTTCCGCCTCGTAGCTCGAGATGAGGGATCCTTTCCCTGCTTCGTCGGGAAAGAGTTCCCTGCGTTCCCGTCGCATCTCAAGAGGAAGCCCTCTCAACAGGAACGGCGAGAGGAACTCCAGGGTCGTGCCACCATTCCAAGAGTCCCCCAGATGTCTCAGTCCATTCCAGAGGAACCTCTTTTCCCTTCACCGGCTCGTCTTTCACGCCGAGGATCGACTCACACCAAGGTGGCACGTGGCACAGCCCTGTGGGAAAGCCTCGTGGGAAAGCCTCGAGGGACAGCCTCGAGGTAAAGCCACAGATCCCTTGATCCACGTGACAGGAAGCGTGACACTACTGCTGCAGCTCGGGAGGAAAGCGCACGTGCATGCCCCCACTCGAGACGAGGCCTGACTCCCCTGGGGAGACTCAGAAGCACCCCAAGATCCATGGCAACACTGGAGAGGAATCCTCAGGTTCCGGCCCCGACTCCACACAAGGACTGAGGCCCCGGCATGGACGGGAGAGGAATCCCGAGAGGTCCCCTAGCAACTCGCATGGGGACTGGCCTTTCCTGAGGCCACCAGAGCGGGTCCCTGAGGTCCGCGTCGTAACTCGAGAAGACCTGCCGCAACTGGAGAAAATCCAGGAGGTTCTCCCCTCCAGGCGAGATGAGGCCCATTTCCGCTGAGGCGTCTCGAGGCTGATCACACCTCACCTCTGGAACTTCGAAAGGGTCCTTCACACCCTTGGTGCAAATCAAGAAGGTCCCCGACCTAGCCGTCTCCACTCGAGAGGAATCACGAGGGTCCCGCCCACATCCAGAGGAGCCCCGTTTCCGCCTCGTAGCTCGAGATGAGGGATCCTTTCCCTGCTTCGTCGGGAAAGAGTTCCCGGCCTTCCCGTCGCATCTCAAGAGGAGGCCCTCTCAACAGGAACGGCGAGAGGAACTCCAGGGTCGTGCCACCATTCCAAGAGTCCCCCAGATGTCTCAGTCCATTCCAGAGGAACCTCTTTTCCCTTCACCGGCTCGTCTTTCACGCCGAGGATCGACTCACACCAAGGTGGCCCGTGGCACAGCCCTGTGGGAAAGCCTCGTGGGAAAGCCTCGAGGGACAGCCTCGAGGGAAAGCCACAGATCCCTTGATCCACGTGACAGGAAGCGTGACACTACTGCTGCAGCTCGGGAGGAAAGCGCACGTGCATGCCCCCACTCGAGACGAGGCCTGACTCCCCTGGGGAGACTCAGAAGCACCCCAAGATCCATGGCAACACTGGAGAGGAATCCTCAGGTTCCGGCCCCGACTCCACACAAGGACTGAGGCCCCGGCATGGACGGGAGAGGAATCCCGAGAGGTCCCCTAGCAACTCGCATGGGGACTGCCCTTTCCTGAGGACACCAGAGCGGGTCCCTGAGGTCCCCGTCGTAACTCGAGAAGACCTGCCGCAACTGGAGAAAATCCAGGAGGTTCTCCCCTCCAGGCGAGATGAGGCCCATTTCGGCTGAGGCGTCTCGAGGCTGATCACACCTCACCTCTGGAACTTCGAAAGGGTCCTTCACACCCTTGGTGCAAATCAAGAAGTTCCCCGACCTAGCCGTCTCCACTCGAGAGGAATCACGAGGGTCCCGCCCACATCCAGAGCAGCCCCGTTTCTGCCTCGTAGCTCGAGATGAGGGATCCTTTCCCTGCTTCGTCGGGAAAGAGTTCCCGGCGTTCCCGTCGCATCTCAAGAGGAGGCCCTCTCAACAGGAACGGCGAGAGGAACTCCAGGGTCGTGCCACCATTCCAAGAGTCCCCCAGATGTCTCAGTCCATTCCAGAGGAACCTCTTTTCCCTTCACCGGCTCGTCTTTCACGCCGAGGATCGACTCACACCAAGGTGGCACGTGGCAGAGCCCTGTGGGAAAGCCTCGTGGGAAAGCCTCAAGGGACAGCCTCGAGGGAAAGCCACAGATCCCTTGATCCACGTGACTGGAAGCGTGACACTACTGCTGCAGCTCGGGAGGAAAGCGCACGTGCATGCCCCCACTCGAGACGAGGCCTGACTCCCCTGGGGAGACTCAGAAGCACCCCAAGATCCATGGCAACACTGGAGAGGAATCCTCAGGTTCCGGCCCTGACTCCACACAAGGACTGAGGCCCCGGCATGGACGGGAGAGGAATCCCGAGAGGTCCCCTAGCAACTCGCATGGGGACTGGCCTTTCCTGAGGCCACCAGAGCGGGTCCCTGAGGTCCCCGTCGTAACTCGAGAAGACCTGCCACAACTGGAGAAAATCCAGGAGGTTCTCCCCTCCAGGCGAGATGAGGCCCATTTCCGCTGAGGCGTCTCGAGGCTGATCACACCTCCCCTCTGGAACTTCGAAAGGGTCCTTCACACCCTTCGTGCAAATCAAGATGTTCCCCGACATACACCACTCCACTCGAGAGGAATCACGAGGGTCCCGCCCACATCCAGAGGAGCCCCGTTTCGGCCTCGTAGCTCGATATGAGGGATCCTTTCCGTGCTTCGTCGGGAAAGAGTTCCCGGCGTTCCCGTCGCATCTCAAGAGGAGGCCCTCTCAACAGGAACGGAGAGAGGAACTCCAGGGTCGTGCCACCGTTCCAAGAGTCCCCCAGATGTCCCAGTCTATTCCAGAGGAACCTCTTTTCCCTTTACCGGCTCGTCTTTCACGCCGAGGATCGACTCACACCAAGGTGGCACGTGGCACAGCCCTGTGGGAAAGCCTCGTGGGAAAGCCTCGAGGGACAGCCTCGAGGGAAAGCCACAGATCCCTTGATCCACGTGACAGGAAGCGTGACACTACTGCTGCAGCTCGGGAGGAAAGCGCACGTGCATGCCCCCACTCGAGACGAGGCCTGACTCCCCTGGGGAGACTCAGAAGCACCCCAAGATCCATGGCAACACTGGAGAGGAATCCTCAGGTTCCGGCCCCGACTGCACACAAGGACTGAGGCCCCGGCATGGACGGGAGAGGAATCCCGAGAGGTCCCCTAGCAACTCGCATGGGGACTGGCCTTTCCTGAGGCCACCAGAGCGGGTCCCTGAGGTCCCCGTCGTAACTCGAGAAGACCTACCGCAACTCGAGAAAATCTAGGAGGTTCTCCCCTCCAGGCGAGATGAGGCCCATTTCCGCTGAGGCGTCTCGAGGCTGATCACACCTCACCTCTGGAACTTCGAAAGGCTCCTTCACACCCTTGGTGCAAATCAAGAAGTTCCCCGACCTAACCGTCTCCACTCGAGAGGAATCACGAGGGTCCCGCCCACATCCAGAGGAGCCCCGTTTCCGCCTCGTAGCTCGAGATGAGGGATCCTTTCCCTGCTTCGTCGGGAAAGAGTTCCCGGCGTTCCCGTCGCATCTCAAGAGGAGGCCCTCTCAACAGGAACGGCGAGAGGAACTCCAGGGTCGTGCCACCATTCCAAGAGTCCCCCAGATGTCTCAGTCCATTCCAGAGGAACCTCTTTTCCCTTCACCGGCTCGTCTTTCACGCCGAGGATCGACTCACACCAAGGTGGCACGTGGCACAGCCCTGTGGGAAAGCCTCGTGGGAAAGCCTCGAGGGACAGCCTCGAGGGAAAGCCACAGATCCCTTGATCCACGTGACAGGAAGCGTGACACTACTGCTGCAGCTCGGGAGGAAAGCGCACGTGCATGCCCCCACTCGAGACGAGGCCTGACTCCCCTGGGGAGACTCAGAAGCACCCCAAGATCCATTTCAACACTGGAGAGGAATCCTCAGGTTCCGGCCCCGACTCCACACAAGGACTGAGGCCCCGAAATGGACGGGAGAGGAATCCCGAGAGGTCCCCTAGCAACTCGCATGGGGACTGGCCTTTCCTGAGGCCACCAGAGCGGGTCCCTGAGGTCCCCGTCGTAACTCGAGAAGACCTGCCGCAACTCGAGAAAATCCAGGAGGTTCTCCCCTCCAGGCGAGATGAGGCCCATTTCCGCTGAGGCATCTCGAGGCTGATCACACTTCCCCTCTGGAACTTCGAAAGGGTCCTTCACACCCTTCGTGCAAATCAAGATGTTCCCCGACATACACCACTCCACTCGAGAGGAATCACGAGGGTCCCGCCCACATCCAGAGGAGCCCCGTTTCGGCCTCGTAGCTCGATATGAGGGATCCTTTCCCTGCTTCGTCGGGAAAGAGTTCCCGGCGTTCCCGTCGCATCTCAAGAGGAGGCCCTCTCAACAGGAACGGAGAGAGGAACTCCAGGGTCGTGCCACCATTCCAAGAGTCCCCCAGATGTCCCAGTCTATTCCAGAGGAACCTCTTTTCCCTTTACCGGCTCGTCTTTCACGCCGAGGATCGACTCACACCAAGGTGGCACGTGGCACAGCCCTGTGGGAAAGCCTCGTGGGAAAGCCTCGAGGGACAGCCTCGAGGGAAAGCCACAGATCCCTTGATCCACGTGACAGGAAGCGTGACACTACTGCTGCAGCTCGGGAGGAAAGCGCACGTGCATGCCCCAACTCGAGACGAGGCCTGACTCCCCTGGGGAGACTCAGAAGCACCCCAAGATCCATGGCAACACTGGAGAGGAATCCTCAGGTTCCGGCCCCGACTCCACACAAGGACTGAGGCCCCGGCATGGACGGGAGAGGAATCCCGAGAGGTCCCCTAGCAACTCGCATGGGGACTGGCCTTTTCTGAGGCCACCAGAGCGGGTCCCTGAGGTTCCCGTCGTAACTCGAGAAGACCTGCCGCAACTCGAGAAAATCCAGGAGGTTCTCCCCTCCAGGCAAGATGAGGCCCATTTCCGCTGAGGCGTCTCGAGGCTGATCACACCTCCCCTCTGGAACTTCAAAAGGGTCCTTCACACCCTTGGTGCAAATCAAGAAGTTCCCCGACATACCTGTCTCCACTCGAGAGGAATCACGAGGGTCCCTCCCACATCCAGAGGAGCCCCGTTTCGGCCTCGTAGCTCGAGATGAGGGATCCTTTCCCTGCTTCGTCGGGAAAGAGTTCCCGGCGTTCCCGTCGCATCTCAAGAGGAGGCCCTCTCAACAGGAACGGCGAGAGGTACTCCAGGGTCGTGCCACCATTCCAGGAGTCCCCCAGATGTCTCAGTCCATTCCAGAGGAACCTCTTTTCCCTTCACCGGCTCGTCTTTCACGCCGAGGATCGACTCACACCAAGGTGGCACGTGGCACAGCCCTGTGGGAAAGCCTCGTGGGAAAGCCTCGAGGGACAGCCTCGAGGGAAAGCCACAGATCCCTTGATCCACGTGACAGGAAGCGTGACACTACTGCTGCAGCTCGGGAGGAAAGCGCACGTGCATGCCCCAACTCGAGACGAGGCCTGACTCCCCTGGGGAGACTCAGAAGCACCCCAAGATCCATGGCAACACTGGAGAGGAATCCTCAGGTTCCGGCCCCGACTCCACACAAGGACTGAGGCCCCGGCATGGATGGGAGAGGAATCCCGAGAGGTCCCCTAGCAACTCGCATGGGGACTGGCCTTTCCTGAGGCCACCAGAGCGGGTCCCTGAGGTCCCCGTCGTAACTCGAGAAGACCTGCCGCAACTCGAGAAAATCCAGGAGTTTCTCCCCTCCAGGCGAGATGAGGCCCATTTCCGCTGAGGCGTCTCGAGGCTGATCACACCTCCCCTCTGGAACTTCGAAAGGGTCCTTCACACCCTTGGTGCAAATCAAGAAGTTCCCCGACCTAGCCGTCTCCACTCGAGAGGAATCACGAGGGTCCCGCCCACATCCAGAGGAGCCCCGTTTCCGCCTCGTAGCTCGAGATGAGGGATCCTTTCCCTGCTTCGTCGGGAAAGAGTTCCCGGCGTTCCCGTCGCATCTCAAGAGGAGGCCCTCTCAACAGGAACGGCGAGAGGAACTCCAGGGTCGTGCCACCATTCCAAGAGTCCCCCAGATGTCTCAGTCCATTCCAGAGGAACCTCTTTTCCCTTCACCGGCTCGTCTTTCACGCCGAGGATCGACTCACACCAAGGTGGCACGTGGCACAGCCCTGTGGGAAAGCCTCGTGGGAAAGCCTCGAGGGACAGCCTCGAGGGAAAGCCACAGATCCCTTGATCCACGTGACAGGAAGCGTGACACTACTGCTGCAGCTCGGGAGGAAAGCGCACGTGCATGCCCCCACTCGAGACGAGGCCTGACTCCCCTGGGGAGACTCACAAGCACCCCAAGATCCATGGCAACACTGCAGAGGAATCCTCAGGTTCCGGCCCCGACTCCACACAAGGACTGAGGCCCCGGCATGGACGGGAGAGGAATCCCGAGAGGTCCCCTAGCAACTCGCATGGGGACTGGCCTTTCCTGAGGCCACCAGAGCGGGTCCCTGAGGTCCCCGTCGTAACTCGAGAAGACCTGCCGCAACTGGAGAAAATCCAGGAGGTTCTCCCCTCCAGGCGAGATGAGGCCCATTTCCGCTGAGGCATCTCGAGGCTGATCACACCTCACCTCTGGAACTTCGAAAGGGTCCTTCACACCCTTGGTGCAAATCAAGATGTTCCCCGACATACCCGTCTCCACTCGAGAGGAATCACGAGGGTCCCGCCCACATACAGAGGAGCCCCGTTTCCGCCTCGTAGCTCGAGATGAGGGATGCTTTCCCTGCTTCGTCGGGAAAGAGTTCCCGGCGTTCCCGTCGCATCTCAAGAGGAGGCCCTCTCAACAGGAACGGCGAGAGGAACTCCAGGGTCGTGCCACCATTCCAAGAGTCCCCCAGATGTCTCAGTCCATTCCAGAGGAACCTCTTTTCCCTTCACCGGCTCGTCTTTCACGCCGAGGATCGACTCACACCAAGGTGGCACGTGGCACAGCCCTGTGGGAAAGCCTCGTGGGAAAGCCTCGAGGGACAGCCTCGAGGGAAAGCCACAGATCCCTTGATCCACGTGACAGGAAGCGTGACACTACTGCTGCAGCTCGGGAGGAAAGCGCACGTGCATGCCCCCACTCGAGACGAGGCCTGACTCCCCTGGGGAGACTCAGAAGCACCCCAAGATCCATGGCAACACTGGAGAGGAATCCTCAGGTTCCGGCCCCGACTCCACACAAGGACTGAGGCCCCGGCATGGACGGGAGAGGAATCCCGAGAGGTCCCCTAGCAACTCGCATGGGGACTGGCCTTTCCTGAGGCCACCAGAGCGGGTCCCTGAGGTCCCCGTCGTAACTCGAGAAGACCTGCCGCAACTCGAGAAAATCCAGGAGGTTCTCCCCTCCAGGCGAGATGAGGCCCATTTCCGCTGAGGCATCTCGAGGCTGATCACACCTCCCCTCTGGAACTTCGAAAGGGTCCTTCACACCCTTCGTGCAAATCAAGATGTTCCCCGACATACCCCACTCCACTCGAGAGGAATCACGAGGGTCCCGCCCACATCCAGAGGAGCCCCGTTTCCGCCTCGTAGCTCGAGATGAGGGATCCTTTCCCTGCTTCGTCGGGAAAGAGTTCCCGGCGTTCCCGTCGCATCTCAAGAGGAGGCCCTCTCAACAGGAACGGCGAGAGGTACTCCAGGGTCGTGCCACCATTCCAGGAGTCCCCCAGATGTCTCAGTCCATTCCAGAGGAACCTCTTTTCCCTTCACCGGCTCGTCTTTCACGCCGAGGATCGACTCACACCAAGGTGGCACGTGGCACAGCCCTGTGGGAAAGCCTCGTGGGAAAGCCTCGAGGGACAGCCTCGAGGGAAAGCCACAGATCCCTTGATCCACGTGACAGGAAGCGTGACACTACTGCTGCAGCTCGGGAGGAAAGCGCACGTGCATGCCCCCACTCGGGACGAGGCCTGACTCCCCTGGGGAGACTCAGAAGCACCCCAAGTTCCATGGCAACACTGGAGAGGAATCCTCAGGTTCCAGCCCCGACTCCACACAAGGACTGAGGCCCCGGCATGTACGGGAGAGGAATCCCGAGAGGTCCCCTAGCAACTCGCATGGGGACTGGCCTTTCCTGAGGCCACCAGAGCGGGTCCCTGAGGTCCCCGTCGTAACTCGAGAAGACCTGCCGCAACTCGAGAAAATCCAGGAGGTTCTCCCCTCCAGGCGAGATGAGGCCCATTTCCGCTGAGGCGTCTCGAGCCTGGTCACACCTCACCTCTGTAACTTTGAAAGGGTCCTTCACACCCTTGGTGCAAATCAAGAAGTTCCCCGACATACCCGTCTCCACTCGAGAGGAGTCACGAGGGTCCCGCCCACATCCAGAGGAGCCCCGTTTCCGCCTCGTAGCTCGAGATGAGGGATCCTTTCCCTGCTTCGTCGGGAAAGAGTTCCCGGCGTTCCCGTCGCATCTCAAGAGGAGGCCCTCTCAACAGGAACGGCGAGAGGTACTCCAGGGTCGTACCACCATTCCAAGAGTCCCCCAGATGTCTCAGTCCATTCCAGAGGAACCTCTTTTCCCTTCACCGGCTCGTCTTTCATGCCGAGGATCGACTCACACCAAGGTGGCACGTGGCACAGCCCTGTGGGAAAGCCTCGTGGGAAAGCCTCGAGGGACAGCCTCGAGGGAAAGCCACAGATCCCTTGATCCACGTGACAGGAAGCGTGACACTACTGCTGCAGCTCGGGAAGAAAGCGCACGTGCATGCCCCCACTCGAGACTAGGCCTGACTCCCCTGGGGAGACTCAGAAGCACCCCAAGAGCCATGGCAACACTGGAAAGGTATCCTCAGGTTCCGGCCCCGACTCCACACAAGGACTGAGGCCCCGGCATGGACGGGAGAGGAATCCCGAGAGGTCCCCTAGCAACTCGCATGGGGACTGGCCTTTCCTGAGGCCACCAGAGCGGGTCCCTGTGGTCCCCGTCGTAACTCGAGAAGACCTGCCGCAACTCGAGAAAATCCAGGAGGTTCTCCCCTCCAGGCGAGATGAGGCCCATTTCCGCTGAGGCGTCTCGAGGCTGATCACACCTCACCTCTGGAAATTCGAAAGGGTCCTTCACACCCTTGGTGCAAATCAAGAAGTTCCCTGACATACCCGTCTACACTCGAGAGGAATCACGAGGGTCCCGCCCACATCCAGAGGAGCCCCGTTTCCGCCTCGTAGCTCGAGATGAGGGATCCTTTCCCTGCTTCGTCGGGAAAGAGTTCCCGGCGTTCCCGTCGCATCTCAAGAGGAGGCCCTCTCAACAGGAACGGCGAGAGGAACTCCAGGGTCGTGCCACCATTCCAAGAGTCCCCCAGATGTCTCAGTCCATTCCAGAGGAACCTCTTTTCCCTTCACCGGCTCGTCTTTCACGCCGAGGATCGACTCACACCAAGGTGGCACGTGGCACAGCCCTGTGGGAAAGCCTCGTGGGAAAGCCTCGAGGGACAGCCTCGAGGGAAAGCCACAGATCCCTTGATCCACGTGACAGGAAGCGTGACACTACTGCTGCAGCTCGGGAGGAAAGCGCACGTGCATGCCCCCACTCGAGACGAGGCCTGACTCCCCTGGGGAGACTCAGAAGCACCCCAAGATCCATGGCAACACTGGAGAGGAATCCTCAGGTCCGGCCCCGCCTCCACACAAGGACTGAGGCCCCGGCATGGACGGGAGAGGAATCCCGAGAGGTCCCTTAGCAACTCGCATGGGGACTGGCCTTTCCTGAGGCCACAAGAGCGGGTCCCTGAGGTCCCCGTCGTAACTCGAGAAGACCTGCCGCAACTCGAGAAAATCCAGGAGGTTCTCCCCTCCAGGCGAGATGAGGCCCATTTCCGCTGAGGCGTCTCGAGGCTGATCACACCTCACCTCTGGAACTTCGAAAGGGCCCTTCACACCCTTGGTGCAAATCAAGATGTTCCCCGACATACCCGTCTCCACTCGAGAGGAATCACGAGGGTCCCGCCCACATCCAGAGGAGCCCCGTTTCCGCCTCGTAGCTCGAGATGAGGGATGCTTTCCCTGCTTCGGCGGGAAAGAGTTCCCGGCGTTCCCGTCGCATCTCAAGAGGAGGCCCTCTCAACAGGAACGGCGAGAGGAACTCCAGGGTCGTGCCACCATTCCAAGAGTCCCCCAGATGTCTCAGTCCATTCCAGAGGAACCTCTTTTCCCTTCACCGGCTCGTCTTTCACGCCGAGGATCGACTCACAGCAAGGTGGCACGTGGCACAGCCCTGTGGGAAAGCCTCGTGGGAAAGCCTCGAGGGACAGCCTCGAGGGAAAGCCACAGATCCCTTGATCCACGTGACAGGAAGCGTGACACTACTGCTGCAGCTCGGGAGGAAAGCGCACGTGCATGCCCCCACTCGAGACGAGGCCTGACTCCCCTGGGGAGACTCAGAAGCACCCCAAGATCCATGGCAACACTGGAGAGGAATCCTCAGGTTCCGGCCCCGACTCCACACAAGGACTGAGGCCCCGACATGGACGGGAGAGGAATCCCGAGAGGTCCCCTAGCAACTCGCATGGGGACTGGCCTTTCCTGAGGCCACCAGAGCGGGTCCCTGAGGTCCCCGTCGTAACTCGAGAAGACCTGCCGCAACTCGAGAAAATCCAGGAGGTTCTCCCCTCCAGGCGAGATGAGGCCCATTTCCGCTGAGGCGTCTCGAGCCTGATCACACCTCACCTCTGGAACTTCGAAGGGGTCCTTCACACCCTTGGTGCAAATCAAGAAGATCCCCGACATACCCGTCTCCACTCGAGAGGAGTCACGAGGGTCCCGCCCACATCCAGAGGAGCCCCGTTTCCAACTCGTAGCTCGAGATGAGGGATCCTTTCCCTGCTTCGTCGGGAAAGAGTTCCCGGCGTTCCCGTCGCATCTCAAGAGGAGGCCCTCTCAACAGGAACGGCGAGAGGAACTCCAGGGTCGTGCCACCATTCCAAGAGTCCCCCAGATGTCTCAGTCCATTCCAGAGGAACCTCTTTTCCCTTCACCGGCTCGTCTTTCACGGCGAGGATCGACTCACACCAAGGTGGCACGTGGCACAGCCCTGTGGGAAAGCCTCGTGGGAAAGCCTCGAGGGACAGCCTCGAGGGAAAGCCACAGATCCCTTGATCCACGTGACAGGAAGCGTGACACTACTGCTGCAGCTCGGGAGGAAAGCGCACGTGCATGCCCCCATTCGAGACGAGGCCTGACTCCCCTGGGGAGACTCAGAAGCACCCCAAGATACATGGCAACACTGGAGAGGAATCCCCAGGTTCCGGCCCCGACTCCACACAAGGACTGAGGCCCCGGCATACACGGGAGAGGAATCCTGAGAGGTCCCCTAGCAACTCGCATGGGGACTGGCCTTTCCTGAGGCCACCAGAGCGGGTCCCTGAGGTCCCCGTCATAACTCGAGAAGACCTGCCGCAACTCGAGAAAATCCAGGAGGTTCTCCCCTCCAGGCGAGATGAGGCCCATTTCCGCTGAGGCGTCTCGAGCCTGATCACACCTCACCTCTGTAACTTTGAAAGGGTCCTTCACACCCTTGGTGCAAATCAAGAAGTTCCCCGACATACCCGTCTCCACTCGAGAGGAGTCACGAGGGTCCCGCCCACATCCAGAGTAGGCCCGTTTCCGCCTCGTAGCTCGAGATGAGGGATCCTTTCCCTGCTTCGTCGGGAAAGAGTTCCCGGCGTTCCCGTCGCATCTCAAGAGGAGGCCCTCTCAACAGGAACGGCGAGAGGTACTCCAGGGTCGTACCACCATTCCAAGAGTCCCCCAGATGTCTCAGTCCATTCCAGAGGAACCTCTTTTCCCTTCACCGGCTCGTCTTTCATGCCGAGGATCGACTCACACCAAGGTGGCACGTGGCACAGCCCTGTGGGAAAGCCTCGTGGGAAAGCCTCGAGGGACAGCCTCGAGGGAAAGCCACAGATCCCTTGATCCATGTGACAGGAAGCGTGACACTACTGCTGCAGCTCGGGAAGAAAGCGAACGTGCATGCCCCCACTCGAGACGAGGCCTGACTCCCCTGGGGAGACTCAGAAGCACCCCAAGATCCATGGCAACACTGGAAAGGTATCCTCAGGTTCCGGCCCCGACTCCACACAAGGACTGAGGCCCCGGCATGGACGGGAGAGGAATCCAGAGAGGTCCCCTAGCAACTCGCATGGGGACTGGCCTTTCCTGAGGCCACCAGAGCGGGTCCCTGAGGTCCCCGTCGTAACTAGAGAAGACCTGCCGCAACTCTAGAAAATCCAGGAGGTTCTCCCCTCCAGGCGAGATGAGGCCCATTTCCGCTGAGGCGTCTCGAGGCTGATCACACCTCACCTCTGGAAATTCGAAAGGGTCCTTCACACCTTTGGTGCAAATCAAGAAGTTCCCTGACATACCCGTCTCCACTCGAGAGGAATCACGAGGGTCCCGCCCACATCCAGAGGAGCCCCGTTTCCGCCTCGTAGCTCGAGATGAGGGATCCTTTCCCTGCTTCGTCGGGAAAGAGTTCCCGGCGTTCCCGTCGCATCTCAAGAGGAGGCCCTCTCAACAGGAACGGCGAGAGGAACTCCAGGGTCGTGCCACCATTCCAAGAGTCCCCCAGATGTCTCAGTCCATTCCAGAGGAACCTCTTTTCCCTTCACAGGCTCGTCTTTCACGCCGAGGTTCGACTCACACCAAGGTGGCACGTGGCACAGCCCTGTGGGAAAGCCTCGTGGGAAAGCCTCGAGGGACAGCCTCGAGGGAAAGCCACCGATCCCTTGATCCACGTGACAGGAAGCGTGACACTACTGCTGCAGCTCGGGAGGAAAGCGCACGTGCATGCCCCCACTCGAGACGAGGCCTGACTCCCCTGGGGAGACTCAGAAGCACCCCAAGATCCATGGCAACACTGGAGAGGAATCCTCAGGTTCGGCCCCGCCTCCACACAAGGACTGAGGCCCCGGCATGGACGGGAGAGGAATCCCGAGAGGTCCCCTAGCAACTCGCCTGGGGACTGGCCTTTCCTGAGGCCACCAGAGCGGGTCCCTAAGGTCCCCATCGTAACTCGAGAAGACCTGCCGCAACTCGAGAAAATCCAGGAGGTTCTCCCCTCCAGGCGAGATGAGGCCCATTTCCGCTGAGGCGTCTCGAGGCTGATCACACCTCACCTCTGGAACTTTGAAAGGGTCCTTCACACCCTTGGTGCAAATCAAGAAGTTCCCCGACATACCCGTCTCCACTCGAGAGGAATCACGAGGGTCCCGCCCACATCCAGAGGAGCCCCGTTTCTGCCTCGTAGCTCGAGATGAGGGATCCTTTCCCTGCTTCGTCGGGAAAGAGTTCCCGGCCTTCCCGTCGCATCTCAAGAGGAGGCCCTCTCAACAGGAACGGCGAGAGGAACTCCAGGGTCGTGCCACCATTCCAAGAGTCCCCCAGATGTCTCAGTCCATTCCAGAGGAACCTCTTTTCCCTTCACCGGCTCGTCTTTCACGCCGAGGATCGACTCACACCAAGGTGGCACGTGGCACAGCCCTGCGGGAAAGCCTCGTGGGAAAGCCTCGAGGGACAGCCTCGAGGGAAAGCCACAGATCCCTTGATCCACGTGACAGGAAGCGTGACACTACTGCTGCAGCTCGGGAGGAAAGCGCACGTGCATGCCCCCACTCGGGACGAGGCCTGACTCCCCTGGGGAGACTCAGAAGCACCCCAAGATCCATGGCAACACTGGAGAGGAATCCTCAGGTTCCGGCCCCGACTCCACACAAGGACTGAGGCTCCGGCATGGACGGGAGAGGAATCCCGAGAGGTCCCCTAGCAACTCGCATGGGGACTGGCCTTTCCTCAGGCCACCAGAGCGGGTCCCTGAGGTCCCCGTCGTAACTCGAGAAGACCTGCCGCAACTCGAGAAAATCCAGGAGGTTCTCCCCTCCAGGCGAGATGAGGCCCATTTCCGCTGAGGCGTCTCGAGGCTGATCACACCTCACCTCTGGAACTTCGAAAGGGTCCTTCACACCCTTGGTGCAAATCAAGAAGTTCCCTGACATACCCGTCTCCACTCGAGAGGAATCACGAGGGTCCCGCCCACATCCAGAGGAGCCCCGTTTCCGCCTCGTAGCTCGAGATGAGGGATCCTTTCCCTGCTTCGTCGGGAAAGAGTTCCCGGCGTTCCCGTCGCATCTCAAGAGGAGGCCCTCTCAACAGGAACGGCGAGAGGAACTCCAGGGTCGTGCCACCATTCCAAGAGTCCCCCAGATGTCTCAGTCCATTCCAGAGGAACCTCTTTTCCCTTCACCGGCTCGTCTTTCACGCCGAGGATCGACTCACACCAAGGTGGCTCGTGGCACAGCCCTGTGGGAAAGCCTCGTGGGAAAGCCTCGAGGGACAGCCTCGAGGGAAAGCCACAGATCCCTTGATCCACGTGACAGGAAGCGTGACACTACTGCTGCAGCTCGGGAGGAAAGCGCGCGTGCATGCCCCCACTCGGGACGAGGCCTGACTCCCCTGGGGAGACTCAGAAGCACCCCAAGATCCATGGCAACACTGGAGAGGAATCCTCAGGTTCCGGCCCCGACTCCACACAAGGACTGAGGCCCCGGCATGGACGGGAGAGGAATCCCGAGAGGTCCACTAGCAACTCGCATGGGGACTGGCCTTTCCTGAGGCCACCAGAGCGGGTCCCTGAGGTCCCCGTCGTAACTCGAGAAAACCTGCCGCAACTCGAAAAAATCCAGGAGGTTCTCCCCTCCAGGCGAGATGAGGCCCATTTCCGCTGAGGCGTCTCGAGGCTGATCACACCTCACCTCTGGAACTTCGAAAGGGTCCTTCACACCCTTGGTGCAAATCAAGAAGTTCCCCGACATACACGTCTCCACTCGAGAGGAGTCACGAGGGTCCCGCCCACATCCAGAGGAGCCCCGTTTCCGACTCGTAGCTCGAGATGAGGGATCCTTTCCCTGCTTCGTCGGGAAAGAGTTCCCGGCGTTCCCGTCGCATCTCAAGAGGAGGCCCTCTCAACAGGAACGGCGAGAGGAACTCCAGGGTCGTGCCACCATTCCAAGAGTCCCCCAGATGTCTCAGTCCATTCCAGAGGAACCTCTTTTCCCTTCACCGGCTCGTCTTTCACGCCGAGGATCGACTCACACCAAGGTGGCACGTGGCACAGCCCTGTGGGAAAGCCTCGTGGGAAAGCCTCGAGGGACAGCCTCGAGGGAAAGCCACAGATCCCTTGATCCACGTGACAGGAAGCGTGACACTACTGCTGCAGCTCGGGAGGAAAGCGCACGTGCATGCCCCCACTCGAGACGAGGCCTGACTCCCCTGGGGAGACTCAGAAGCACCCCAAGATACATGGCAACACTGGAGAGGAATCCCCAGGTTCCGGCCCCGACTCCACACAAGGACTGAGGCCCCGGCATGGACGGGAGAGGAATCCTGAGAGGTCCCCTAGCAACTCGCATGGGGACTGGCCTTTCCTGAGGCCACCAGAGCGCGTCCCTGAGGTCCCCGTCGTAACTCGAGAAGACCTGCTGCAACTCGAGAAAATCCAGGAGGTTCTCCCCTCCAGGCGTGATGAGGCCCATTTCCGCTGAGGGGTCTCGAGGCTGATCACACCTCCCCTCTGGAACTTCGAAAGGGTCCTTCACACCCTTGGTGCAAATCAAGAAGTTCCCCGACATACCCGTCTCCACTCGAGAGGAATCACGAGGGTCCCGCCCACATCCAGAGGAGCCTCGTTTCCGCCTCGTAGCTCGAGATGAGGGATGCTTTCCCTGCTTCGTCGGGAAAGAGTTCCCGGCGTTCCCGTCGCATCTCAAGAGGAGGCCCTCTCAACAGGAACGGCGAGAGGAACTCCAGGGTCGTGCCACCATTCCAAGAGTCCCCCAAGATGTCTCAGTCCATTCCAGAGGAAACTCTTTTCCCTTCACCGGCTCGTCTTTCACGCCGAGGATCGACTCACACCAAGGTGGCACGTGGCACAGCCCTGTGGGAAAGCCTCGTGGGAAAGCCTCGAGGGACAGCCTCGAGGGAAAGCCACAGATCCCTTGATCCACGTGACAGGAAGCGTGACACTACTGCTGCAGCTCGGGAGGAAAGCGCACGTGCATGCCCCCACTCGGGACGAGGCCTGACTCCCCTGGGGAGACTCAGAAGCACCCCAAGATCCATGGCAACACTGGAGAGGAATCCTCAGGTTCCGGCCCCGACTCCACACAAGGACTGAGGCCCCGGCATGGACGGGAGAGGAATCCCGAGAGGTCCCCTAGCAACTCGCATGGGGACTGGCCTTTCCTGAGGCCACCAGAGCGGGTCCCTGAGGTCCCCGTCGTAACTCGAGAAGACCTGCCGCAACTCGAGAAAATCCAGGAGGTTCTCCCCTCCAGGCGAGATGAGGCCCATTTCCGCTGAGGCCTCTCGAGGCTGATCACACCTCACCTCTGGAACTTCGAAAGGGTCCTTCACACCCTTGGTGCAAATCAAGAAGTTCCCTGACATACCCGTCTCCACTCGAGAGGAATCACGAGGGTCCCGCCCACATCCAGAGGAGCCCCGTTTCCGCCTCGTAGCTCGAGATGAGGGATCCTTTCCCTGCTTCGTCAGGAAAGAGTTCCCGGCGTTCCCGTCGCATCTCAAGAGGAGGCCCTCTCAACAGGAACGGCGAGAGGAACTCCAGGGTCGTGCCACCATTCCAAGAGTCCCCCAGATGTCTCAGTCCATTCCAGAGGAACCTCTTTTCCCTTCACCGGCTCGTCTTTCACGCCGAGGATCGACTCACACCAAGGTGGCTCGTGGCACAACCCTGTGGGAAAGCCTCGTGGGAAAGCCTCGAGGGACAGCCTCGAGGGAAAGCCACAGATCCCTTGATCCACGTGACAGGAAGCGTGACACTACTGCTGCAGCTCGGGAGGAAAGCGCACGTGCATGCCCCCACTCGGGACGAGGCCTGACTCCCCTGGGGAGACTCAGAAGCACCCCAAGATCCATGGCAACACTGGAGAGGAATCCTCAGGTTCCGGCCCCGACTCCACACAAGGACTGAGGCCCCGGCATGGACGGGAGAGGAATCCCGAGAGGTCCCCTAGCAACTCGCATGGGGACTGGCCTTTCCTGAGGCCACCAGAGCGGGTCCCTGAGGTCCCCGTCGTAACTCGAGAAAACCTGCCGCAACTCGAAAAAATACAGGAGGTTCTCCCCTCCAGGCGAGATGAGGCCCATTTCCGCTGAGGCGTCTCGAGGCTGATCACACCTCACCTCTGGAACTTCGAAAGGGTCCTTCACACCCTTGGTGCAAATCAAGAAGTTCCCCGACATACACGTCTCCACTCGAGAGGAGTCACGAGGGTCCCGCCCACATCCAGAGGAGCCCCGTTTCCGACTCGTAGCTCGAGATGAGGGATCCTTTCCCTGCTTCGTCGGGAAAGAGTTCCCGGCGTTCCCGTCGCATCTCAAGAGGAGGCCCTCTCAACAGGAACGGCGAGAGGAACTCCAGGGTCGTGCCACCATTCCAAGAGTCCCCCAGATGTCTCAGTCCATTCCAGAGGAACCTCTTTTCCCTTCACCGGCTCGTCTTTCACGCCGAGGATCGACTCACACCAAGGTGGCACGTGGCACAGCCCTGCGGGAAAGCCTCGTGGGAAAGCCTCGAGGGACAGCCTCGAGGGAAAGCCACAGATCCCTTGATCCACGTGACAGGAAGCGTGACACTACTGCTGCAGCTCGGGAGGAAAGCGCACGTGCATGCCCCCACTCGAGACGAGGCCTGACTCCCCTGGGGAGACTCAGAAGCACCCCAAGATCCATGGCAACACTGGAGAGGAATCCTCAGTTTCCGGCCCCGACTCCACACAAGGACTGAGGCCCCGGCATGGACGGGAGAGGAATCCCGAGAGGTCCCCTAGCACCTCGCATGGGGACTGGCCTTTCCTGAGGCCACCAGAGCGGGTCCCTGATGTCCCCGTCGTAACTCGAGAAGACCTGCTGCAACTCGAGAAAATCCAGGAGGTTCTCCCCTCCAGGCGAGATGAGGCCCATTTCCGCTGAGGCGTCTCGAGCCTGATCACACCTACCCTCTGGAACTTCGAAAGGGTCCTTCACTCCCTTGGTGCAAATCCAGAAGTTCCCCGACATACCCATCTCCACTCGAGAGGAATCACGAGGGTCCCGCCCACATCCAGAGGAGCCCCATTTCCGCCTCGTAGCTCGAGATGAGGGATCCTTTCCCTGCTTCATCGGGAAAGAGTTCCCGGCGTTCCCGTCGCATCTCAAGAGGAGGCCCTCTCAACAGGAACGGCGAGAGGAACTCCAGGGTCGTGCCACCATTCCAAGAGTCCCCCAGATGTCTCAGTCCATTCCAGAGGAACCTCTTTTCCCTTCACCGGCTCGTCTTTCACGCCGAGGATCGACTCACACCAAGGTGGCACGTGGCACAGCCCTGTGGGAAAGCCTCGTGGGAAAGCCTCGAGGGACAGCCTCGAGGGAAAGCCACAGATCCCTTGATCCACGTGACAGGAAGCGTGACACTACTGCTGCAGCTCGGGAGGAAAGCGCACGTGCATGCCCCCACTCGAGACGAGGCCTGACTCCCCTGGGGAGACTCAGAAGCACCCCAAGATCCATGGCAACACTGGAAAGGTATCCTCAGGTTCCGGCCCCGACTCCACACAAGGACTGAGGCCCCGGCATGGACGGGAGAGGAATCCAGAGAGGTCACCTAGCAACTCGCATGGGGACTGGCCTTTCATGAGGCCACCAGAGCGGGTCCCTGAGGTACCCGTCATAACTCGAAAAGTCCTGCCGCAACTCGAGAAAATCCAGGAGGTTCTCCCCTCCAGGCGAGATGAGGCCCATTTCCGCTGAGGCGTCTCGAGGCTGATCACACCTCACCTCTGGAACTTCGAAAGGGTCCTTCACACCCTTGGTGCAAATCAAGAAGTTCCCTGACATACCCGTCTCCACTCGAGAGGAATCACGAGGGTCCCGCCCACATCCAGAGGAGCCCCGTTTCCGCCTCGTAGCTCGAGATGAGGGATCCTTTCCCAGCTTCGTCGGGAAAGAGTTCCCAGCGTTCCCGTCGCATCTCAAGAGGAGGCCCTCTCAACAGGAACGGCGAGAGGAACTCCAGGGTCGTGCCACCATTCCAAGAGTCCCCCAGATGTCTCAGTCCATTCCAGAGGAACCTCTTTTCCCTTCACCGGCTCGTCTTTCACGCCGAGGATCGACTCACACCAAGGTGGCACGTGGCACAGCCCTGTGGGAAAGCCTCGTGGGAAAGCCTCGAGGGACAGCCTCGAGGGAAAGCCACAGATCCCATGATCCACGTGACAGGAAGCGTGACACTACTGCTGCAGCTCGGGAGGAAAGCGCACGTGCATGCCCCCACTCGGGACGAGGCCTGACTCCCCTGGGGAGACTCAGAAGCACCCCAAGATCCATGGCAACACTGGAGAGGAATCCTCAGGTTCCGGCCCCGACTCCACACAAGGACTGAGGCCCCGGCATGGACGGGAGAGGAATCCCGAGAGGTCCCCTAGCAACTCGCATGGGGACTGGCCTTTCCTGAGGCCACCAGAGCGGGTCCCTGAGGTCCCCGTCGTAACTCGAGAAGACCTGCCGCAACTCGAGAAAATCCAGGAGGTTCTCCCCTCCAGGCGAGATGAGGCCCATTTCCGCTGAGGCGTCTCGAGGCTGATCACACCTCACCTCTGGAACTTCGAAAGGGTCCTTCACACCCTTGGTGCAAATCAAGAAGTTCCCCGACATACCCGTCTCCACTCGAGAGGAGTCACGAGGGTCCCGCCCACATCCAGAGGAGCCCCGTTTCCGACTCGTAGCTCGAGATGAGGGATCCTTTCCCTGCTTCGTCGGGAACGAGTTCCCGGCGTTCCCGTCGCATCTCAAGAGGAGGCCCTCTCAACAGGAACGGCGAGAGGAACTCCAGGGTCGTGCCACCATTCCAAGAGTCCCCCAGATGTCTCAGTCCATTCCAGAGGAACCTCTTTTCCCTTCACCGGCTCGTCTTTCACGCCGAGGATCGACTCACACCAAGGTGGCACGTGGCACAGCCCTGTGGGTAAGCCTCGTGGGAAAGCCTCGAGGGACAGCCTCGAGGGAAAGCCACAGATCCCTTGATCCACGTGACAGGAAGCGTGACACTACTGCTGCAGCTCGGGAGGAAAGCGCACGTGCATGCCCCCACTCGAGACGAGGCCTGACTCCCCTGGGGAGACTCAGAAGCACCCCAAGATACATGGCAACACTGGAGAGGAATCCCCAGGTTCCGGCCCCGACTCCACACAAGGACTGAGGCCCCGGCATGGACGGGAGAGGAATCCTGAGAGGTCCCCTAGCAACTCGCATGGGGACTGGCCTTTCCTGAGGCCACCAGAGCGCGTCCCTGAGGTCCCCGTCGTAACTCGAGAAGACCTGCCGCAACTCGAGAAAATCCAGGAGGTTCTCCCCTCCAGGCGTGATGAGGCCCATTTCCGCTGAGGGGTCTCGAGGCTGATCACACCTCCCCTCTGGAACTTCGAAAGGGTCCTTCACACCCTTGGTGCAAATCAAGAAGTTCCCCGACATACCCGTCTCCACTCGAGAGGAATCACGAGGGTCCCGCCCACATCCAGAGGAGCCCCGTTTCCGCCTCGTAGCTCGAGATGAGGGATCCTTTCCCTGCTTCGTCGGGAAAGAGTTCCCGGCGTTCCCGTCGCATCTCAAGGGGAGGCCCTCTCAACAGGAACGGCGAGAGGAACTCCAGGGTCGTGCCACCATTCCAAGAGTCCCCCAGATGTCTCAGTCCATTCCAGAGGAAACTCTTTTCCCTTCACCGGCTCGTCTTTCACGCCGAGGATCGACTCACACCAAGGTGGCACGTGGCACAGCCCTGTGGGAAAGCCTCGTGGGAAAGCCTCGAGGGACAGCCTCGAGGGAAAGCCACAGATCCCTTGATCCACGTGACAGGAAGCGTGACACTACTGCTGCAGCTCGGGAGGAAAGCGCACGTGCATGCCCCCACTCGGGACGAGGCCTGACTCCCCTGGGGAGACTCAGAAGCACCCCAAGATCCATGGCAACACTGGAGAGGAATCCTCAGGTTCCGGCCCCGACTCCACACAAGGACTGAGGCCCCGGCATGGACGGGAGAGGAATCCCGAGAGGTCCCCTAGCAACTCGCATGGGGACTGGCCTTTCCTGAGGCCACCAGAGCGGGTCCCTGAGGTCCCCGTCGTAACTCGAGAAGACCTGCCGCAACTCGAGAAAATCCAGGAGGTTCTCCCCTCCAGGCGAGATGAGGCCCATTTCCGCTGAGGCGTCTCGAGCCTGATCACACCTCACCTCTGTAACTTCGAAAGGGTCCTTCACACCCTTGGTGCAAATCAAGAAGTTCCCCGACATACCCGTCTCCACTCGAGAGGAATCACGAGGGTCCCGCCCACATCCAGAGTAGCCCCGTTTCCGCCTCGTAGCTCGAGATGAGGGATCCTTTCCCTGCTTCGTCGGGAAAGAGTTCCCGGCGTTCCCGTCGCATCTCAAGAGGAGGCCCTCTCAACAGGAACGGCGAGAGGTACTCCAGGGTCGTACCACCATTCCAAGAGTCCCCCAGAGGTCTCAGTCCATTCCAGAGGAACCTCTTTTCCCTTCATCGGCTCGTCTTTCATGCCGAGGATCGACTCACACCAAGGTGGCACGTGGCACAGCCCTGTGGGAAAGCCTCGTGGGATAGCCTCGAGGGACAGCCTCGAGGGAAAGCCACAGATCCCTTGATCCACGTGACAGGAAGCGTGACACTACTGCTGCAGCTCGGGAAGAAAGCGCACGTGCATGCCCACACACGAGACGAGGCCTGACTCCCCTGGGGAGACTCAGAAGCACCCCAAGATCCATGGCAACACTGGAAAGGTATCCTCAGGTTCCGGCCCCGACTCCACACAAGGACTGAGGCCCCGGCATGGACGGGAGAGGAATCCAGAGAGGTCCCCTAACAACTCGCATGGGGACTGGCCTTTCCTGAGGCCACCAGAGCGGGTCCCTGAGGTCCCCGTCGTAACTCGAGAAGACCTGCCGCAACTCGAGAAAATCCAGGAGGTTCTCCCCTCCAGGCGAGATGAGGCCCATTTCCGCTGAGGCGTCTCGAGGCTGATCACACCTCACCTCTGGAACTTCGAAAGGGTCCTTCACACCCTTGGTGCAAATCAAGAAGTTCCCCGACATACCCGTCTCCACTCGAGAGGAGTCACGAGGGTCCCGCCCACATCCAGAGGAGCCCCGTTTCCGACTCGTAGCTCGAGATGAGGGATCCTTTCCCTGCTTCGTCGGGAAAGATTTCCCGGCGTTCCCGTCGCATCTCAAGAGGAGGCCCTCTCAGCAGGAACGGCGAGAGGAACTCCAGGGTCGTGCCACCATTCCAAGAGTCCCCCAGATGTCTCAGTCCATTCCAGAGGAACCTCTTTTCCCTTCACCGGCTCGTCTTTCACGCCGAGGATCGACTCACACCAAGGTGGCACGTGGCACAGCCCTGTGGGAAAGCCTCGTGGGAAAGCCTCGAGGGACAGCCTCGAGGGAAAGCCACAGATCCCTTGATCCACGTGACAGGAAGCGTGACACTACTGCTGCAGCTCGGGAGGAAAGCGCACGTGCATGCGCCCACTCGAGACGAGGCCTGACTCCCCTGGGGAGACTCAGAAGCACCCCAAGATCCATGGCAACACTGGAAAGGTATCCTCAGGTTCCGGCCCCGACTCCACACAAGGACTGAGGCCCCGGCATGGACGGGAGAGGAATCCAGAGAGGTCACCTAGCAACTCGCATGGGGACTGGCCTTTCCTGAGGCCACCAGAGCGGGTCCCTGAGGTCCCCGTCATAACTCGAGAAGACCTGCCGCAACTCGAGAAAATCCAGGAGGTTCTCCCCTCCAGGCGAGATGAGGCCCATTTCCGCTGAGGCGTCTCGAGGCTGATCACACCTCACCTCTGGAACTTCGAAAGGGTCCTTCACACCCTTGGTGCAAATCAAGAAGTTCCCTGACATACCCGTCTCCACTCGAGAGGAATCACGAGGGTCCCGCCCACATCCAGAGGAGCCCCGTTTCCGCCTCGTAGCTCGAGATGAGGGATCCTTTCCCTGCTTCGTCGGGAAAGAGTTCCCGGCGTTCCCGTCGCATCTCAAGAGGAGGCCCTCTCAACAGGAACGGCGAGAGGAACTCCAGGGTCGTGCCACCATTCCAAGAGTCCCCCAGATGTCTCAGTCCATTCCAGAGGAACCTCTTTTCCCTTCACCGGCTCGTCTTTCACGCCGAGGATCGACTCACACCAAGGTGGCACGTGGCACAGCCCTGTGGGTAAGCCTCGTGGGAAAGCCTCGAGGGACAGCCTCGAGGGAAAGCCACAGATCCCTTGATCCACGTGACAGGAAGCGTGACACTACTGCTGCAGCTCGGGAGGAAAGCGCACGTGCATGCCCCCACTCGAGACGAGGCCTGACTCCCCTGGGGAGACTCAGAAGCACCCCAAGATACATGGCAACACTGGAGAGGAATCCCCAGGTTCCGGCCCCGACTCCACACAAGGACTGAGGCCCCGGCATGGACGGGAGAGGAATCCTGAGAGGTCCCCTAGCAACTCGCATGGGGACTGGCCTTTCCTGAGGCCACCAGAGCGCATCCCTGAGGTCCCCGTCGTAACTCGAGAAGACCTGCTGCAACTCGAGAAAATCCAGGAGGTTCTCCCCTCCAGGCGTGATGAGGCCCATTTCCGCTGAGGGGTCTCGAGGCTGATCACACCTCCCCTCTGGAACTTCGAAAGGGTCCTTCACACCCTTGGTGCAAATCAAGAAGTTCCCCGACATACCCGTCTCCACTCGAGAGGAATCACGAGGGTCGCCCCCACATCCAGAGGAGCCCCGTTTCTGCCTCGTAGCTCGAGATGAGGGATCCTTTCCCTGCTTCGTCGGGAAAGAGTTCCCGGCGTTCCCGTCGCATCTCAAGAGGAGGCCCTCTCAACAGGAACGGCGAGAGGAACTCCAGGGTCGTGCCACCATTCCAAGAGTCCCCCAGATGTCTCAGTCCATTCCAGAGGAAACTCTTTTCCCTTCACCGGCTCGTCTTTCACGCCGAGGATCGACTCACACTAAGGTGGCACGTGGCACAGCCCTGTGGGAAAGCCTCGTGGAAAGCCTCGAGGGAAAGCCTCGAGGGAAAGCCACAGATCCCTTGATCCACGTGACAGGAAGCGTGACACTACTGCTGCAGCTCGGGAGGAAAGCGCACGTGCATGCCCCCACTCGGGACGAGGCCTGACTCCCCTGGGGAGACTCAGAAGCACCCCAAGATCCATGGCAACACTGGAGAGGAATCCTCAGTTTCCGGCCCCGACTCCACACAAGGACTGAGGCCCCGGCATGGACGGGAGAGGAATCCCGAGAGGTCCCCTAGCAACTCGCATGGGGACTGGCCTTTCCTGAGGCCACCAGAGCGGGTCCCTGAGGTCCCCGTCGTAACTCGAGAAGACCTGCCGCAACTCGAGAAAATCCAGGAGGTTCTCCCCTCCAGGCGAGATGAGGCCCATTTCCGCTGAGGCGTCTCGAGGCTGAACACACCTCACCTCTGGAACTTCGAAAGGGTCCTTCACACCCTTGGTGCAAATCAAGAAGTTCCCCGACATACCCGTCTCCACTCGAGAGGAGTCACGAGGGTCCCGCCCACATCCAGAGGAGCCCCGTTTCCGACTCGTAGCTCGAGATGAGGGATCCTTTCCCTGCTTCGTCGGGAACGAGTTCCCGGCGTTCCCGTCGCATCTCAAGAGGAGGCCCTCTCAACAGGAACGGCGAGAGGAACTCCAGGGTCGTGCCACCATTCCAAGAGTCCCCCAGATGTCTCAGTCCATTCCAGAGGAACCTCTTTTCCCTTCACCGGCTCGTCTTTCACGCCGAGGATCGACTCACACCAAGGTGGCACGTGGCACAGCCCTGTGGGAAAGCCTCGTGGGAAAGCCTCGAGGGACAGCCTCGAGGGAAAGCCACAGATCCCTTGATCCACGTGACAGGAAGCGTGACACTACTGCTGCAGCTCGGGAGGAAAGCGCACGTGCATGCCCCCACTCGGGACGAGGCCTGACTCCCCTGGGGAGACTCAGAAGCACCCCAAGATCCATGGCAACACTGGAGAGGAATCCTCAGGTTCCGGCCCCGACTCCACACAAGGACTGAGGCCCCGGCATGGACGGGAGAGGAATCCCGAGAGGTCCCCTAGCAACTCGCATGGGGACTGGCCTTTCCTGAGGCCACCAGAGCGGGTCCCTGAGGTCCCCGTCGTAACTCGAGAAGACCTGCCGCAACTCGAGAAAATCCAGGAGGTTCTCCCCTCCAGGCGAGATGAGGTCCATTTCCGCTGAGGCGTCTCGAGCCTGATCACACCTCACCTCTGTAACTTCGAAAGGGTCCTTCACACCCTTGGTGCAAATCAAGAAGTTCCCCGACATACCCGTCTCCACTCGAGAGGAATCACGAGGGTCCCGCCCACATCCAGAGTAGCCCCGTTTCCGCCTCGTAGCTCGAGATGAGGGATCCTTTCCCTGCTTCGTCGGGAAAGAGTTCCCGGCGTTCCCGTCGCATCTCAAGAGGAGGCCCTCTCAACAGGAACGGCGAGAGGTACTCCAGGGTCGTACCACCATTCCAAGAGTCCCCCAGAGGTCTCAGTCCATTCCAGAGGAACCTCTTTTCCCTTCACCGGCTCGTCTTTCATGCCGAGGATCGACTCACACCAAGGTGGCACGTGGCACAGCCCTGTGGGAAAGCCTCGTGGGATAGCCTCGAGGGACAGCCTCGAGGGAAAGCCACAGATCCCTTGATCCACGTGACAGGAAGCGTGACACTACTGCTGCAGCTCGGGAAGAAAGCGCACGTGCATGCCCACACACGAGACGAGGCCTGACTCCCCTGGGGAGACTCAGAAGCACCCCAAGATCCATGGCAACACTGGAAAGGTATCCTCAGGTTCCGGCCCCGACTCCACACAAGGACTGAGGCCCCGGCATGGATGGGAGAGGAATCCAGAGAGGTCCCCTAACAACTCGCATGGGGACTGGCCTTTCCTGAGGCCACCAGAGCGGGTCCCTGAGGTCCCCGTCGTAACTCGAGAAGACCTGCCGCAACTCGAGAAAATCCAGGAGGTTCTCCCCTCCAGGCGAGATGAGGCCCATTTCCGCTGAGGCGTCTCGAGGCTGATCACACCTCACCTCTGGAACTTCGAAAGGGTCCTTCACACCCTTGGTGCAAATCAAGAAGTTCCCCGACATACCCGTCTCCACTCGAGAGGAGTCACGAGGGTCCCGCCCACATCCAGAGGAGCCCCGTTTCCGACTCGTAGCTCGAGATGAGGGATCCTTTCCCTGCTTCGTCGGGAAAGATTTCCCGGCGTTCCCGTCGCATCTCAAGAGGAGGCCCTCTCAACAGGAACGGCGAGAGGAACTCCAGGGTCGTGCCACCATTCCAAGAGTCCCCCAGATGTCTCAGTCCATTCCAGAGGAACCTCTTTTCCCTTCACCGGCTCGTCTTTCACGCCGAGGATCGACTCACACCAAGGTGGCACGTGGCACAGCCCTGTGGGAAAGCCTCGTGGGAAAGCCTCGAGGGACAGCCTCGAGGGAAAGCCACAGATCCCTTGATCCACGTGACAGGAAGCGTGACACTACTGCTGCAGCTCGGGAGGAAAGCGCACGTGCATGCGCCCACTCGAGACGAGGCCTGACTCCCCTGGGGAGACTCAGAAGCACCCCAAGATCCATGGCAACACTGGAAAGGTATCCTCAGGTTCCGGCCCCGACTCCACACAAGGACTGAGGCCCCGGCATGGACGGGAGAGGAATCCAGAGAGGTCACCTAGCAACTCGCATGGGGACTGGCCTTTCCTGAGGCCACCAGAGCGGGTCCCTGAGGTCCCCGTCATAACTGGAGAAGACCTGCCGCAACTCGAGAAAATCCAGGAGGTTCTCCCCTCCAGGCGAGATGAGGCCCATTTCCGCTGAGGCGTCTCGAGGCTGATCACACCTCACCTCTGGAACTTCGAAAGGGTCCTTCACACCCTTGGTGCAAATCAAGAAGTTCCCTGACATACCCGTCTCCACTCGAGAGGAATCACGAGGGTCCCGCCCACATCCAGAGGAGCCCCGTTTCCGCCTCGTAGCTCGAGATGAGGGATCCTTTCCCTGCTTCGTCGGGAAAGAGTTCCCGGCGTTCCCGTCGCATCTCAAGAGGAGGCCCTCTCAACAGGAACGGCGAGAGGAACTCCAGGGTCGTGCCACCATTCCAAGAGTCCCCCAGATGTCTCAGTCCATTCCAGAGGAACCTCTTTTCCCTTCACCGGCTCGTCTTTCACGCCGAGGATCGACTCACACCAAGGTGGCACGTGGCACAGCCCTGTGGGTAAGCCTCGTGGGAAAGCCTCGAGGGACAGCCTCGAGGGAAAGCCACAGATCCCTTGATCCACGTGACAGGAAGCGTGACACTACTGCTGCAGCTCGGGAGGAAAGCGCACGTGCATGCGCCCACTCGAGACGAGGCCTGACTCCCCTGGGGAGACTCAGAAGCACCCCAAGATACATGGCAACACTGGAGAGGAATCCCCAGGTTCCGGCCCCGACTCCACACAAGGACTGAGGCCCCGGCATGGACGGGAGAGGAATCCTGAGAGGTCCCCTAGCAACTCGCATGGGGACTGGGCTTTCCTGAGGCCACCAGAGCGCATCCCTGAGGTCCCCGTCGTAACTCGAGAAGACCTGCTGCAACTCGAGAAAATCCAGGAGGTTCTCCCCTCCAGGCGTGATGAGGCCCATTTCCGCTGAGGGGTCTCGAGGCTGATCACACCTCCCCTCTGGAACTTCGAAAGGGTCCTTCACACCCTTGGTGCAAATCAAGAAGTTCCCCGACATACCCGTCTCCACTCGAGAGGAATCACGAGGGTCGCCCCCACATCCAGAGGAGCCCCGTTTCTGCCTCGTAGCTCGAGATGAGGGATCCTTTCCCTGCTTCGTCGGGAAAGAGTTCCCGGCGTTCCCGTCGCATCTCAAGAGGAGGCCCTCTCAACAGGAACGGCGAGAGGAACTCCAGGGTCGTGCCACCATTCCAAGAGTCCCCCAGATGTCTCAGTCCATTCCAGAGGAAACTCTTTTCCCTTCACCGGCTCGTCTTTCACGCCGAGGATCGACTCACACTAAGGTGGCACGTGGCACAGCCCTGTGGGAAAGCCTCGTGGAAAGCCTCGAGGGAAAGCCTCGAGGGAAAGCCACAGATCCCTTGATCCACGTGACAGGAAGCGTGACACTACTGCTGCAGCTCGGGAGGAAAGCGCACGTGCATGCCCCCACTCGGGACGAGGCCTGACTCCCCTGGGGGGCCTCAGAAGCACCCCAAGATCCATGGCAACACTGGAGAGGAATCCTCAGTTTCCGGCCCCGACTCCACACAAGGACTGAGGCCCCGGCATGGACGGGAGAGGAATCCCGAGAGGTCCCCTAGCAACTCGCATGGGGACTGGCCTTTCCTGAGGCCACCAGAGCGGGTCCCTGAGGTCCCCGTCGTAACTCGAGAAGACCTGCCGCAACTGGAGAAAATCCAGGAGGTTCTCCCCTCCAGGCGAGATGAGGCCCATTTCCGCTGAGGCGTCTCGAGGCTGATCACACCTCCCCTCTGGAACTTCGAAAGGGTCCTTCACACCCTTGGTGCAAATCAAGATGTTCTCCGACATACCCCACTCCACTCGAGAGGAGTCACGAGGGTCCCGCCCACATCCAGAGGAGCCCCGTTTCCGACTCGTAGCTCGAGATGAGGGATCCTTTCCCTGCTTCGTCGGGAAAGATTTCCCGGCGTTCCCGTCGCATCTCAAGAGGAGGCCCTCTCAACAGGAACGGCGAGAGGAACTCCAGGGTCGTGCCACCATTCCAAGAGTCCCCCAGATGTCTCAGTCCATTCCAGAGGAACCTCTTTTCCCTTCACCGGCTCGTCTTTCACGCCGAGGATCGACTCACACCAAGGTGGCACGTGGCACAGCCCTGTGGGAAAGACTCGTGGGAAAGCCTCGAGGGACAGCCTCGAGGGAAAGCCACAGATCCCTTGATCCACGTGACAGGAAGCGTGACACTACTGCTGCAGCTCGGGAGGAAAGCGCACGTGCATGCCCCCACTCGAGACGAGGCCTGACTCCCCTGGGGAGACTCAGAAGCACCCCAAGATACATGGCAACACTGGAGAGGAATCCCCAGGTTCCGGCCCCGACTCCACACAAGGACTGAGGCCCCGGCATGGACGGGAGAGGAATCCTGAGAGGTCCCCTAGCAACTCGCATGGGGACTGGCCTTTCCTGAGGCCACCAGAGCGCATCCCTGAGGTCCCCGTCGTAACTCGAGAAGACCTGCTGCAACTCGAGAAAATCCAGGAGGTTCTCCCCTCCAGGCGTGATGAGGCCCATTTCCGCTGAGGGGTCTCGAGGCTGATCACACCTCCCCTCTGGAACTTCGAAAGGGTCCTTCACACCCTTGGTGCAAATCAAGAAGTTCCCCGACATACCCGTCTCCACTCGAGAGGAATCACGAGGGTCGCCCCCACATCCAGAGGAGCCCCGTTTCTGCCTCGTAGCTCGAGATGAGGGATCCTTTCCCTGCTTCGTCGGGAAAGAGTTCCCGGCGTTCCCGTCGCATCTCAAGAGGAGGCCCTCTCAACAGGAACGGCGAGAGGAACTCCAGGGTCGTGCCACCATTCCAAGAGTCCCCCAGATGTCTCAGTCCATTCCAGAGGAACCTCTTTTCCCTTCACCGGCTCGTCTTTCACGCCGAGGATAGACTCACACCAAGGTGGCACGTGGCACAGCCCTGTGGGAAAGCCTCGTGGGAAAGCCTCGAGGGACAGCCTCGAGGGAAAGCCACAGATCCCTTGATCCACGTGACAGGAAGCGTGACACTACTGCTGCAGCTCGGGAGGAAAGCGCACGTGCATGCCCCCACTCGGGACGAGGTCTGACTCCCCTGGGGAGACTCAGAAGCACCCCAAGATCCATGGCAACACTGGAGAGGAATCCTCAGTTTCCGGCCCCGACTCCACACAAGGACTGAGGCCCCGGCATGGACGGGAGAGGAATCCCGAGAGGTCCCCTAGCACCTCGCATGGGGACTGGCCTTTCCTGAGGCCACCAGAGCGGGTCCCTGATGTCCCCGTCGTAACTCGAGAAGACCTGCTGCAACTCGAGAAAATCCAGGAGGTTCTCCCCTCCAGGCGAGATGAGGCCCATTTCCGCTGAGGCGTCTCGAGCCTGATCACACCTCCCCTCTGGAACTTCGAAAGGGTCCTTCACTCCCTTGGTGCAAATCCAGAAGTTCCCCGACATACCCGTCTCCACTCGAGAGGAATCACGAGGGTCCCGCCCACATCCAGAGGAGCCCCATTTCCGCCTCGTAGCTCGAGATGAGGGATCCTTTCCCTGCTTCATCGGGAAAGAGTTCCCGGCGTTCCCGTCGCATCTCAAGAGGAGGCCCTCTCAACAGGAACGGCGAGAGGAACTCCAGGGTCGTGCCACCATTCCAAGAGTCCCCCAGATGTCTCAGTCCATTCCAGAGGAACCTCTTTTCCCTTCACCGGCTCGTCTTTCACGCCGAGGATCGACTCACACCAAGGTGGCACGTGGCACAGCCCTGTGGGAAAGCCTCGTGGGAAAGCCTCGAGGGACAGCCTCGAGGGAAAGCCACAGATCCCTTGATCCACGTGACAGGAAGCGTGACACTACTGCTGCAGCTCGGGAGGAAAGCGCACGTGCATGCCCCCACTCGAGACGAGGCCTGACTCCCCTGGGGAGACTCAGAAGCACCCCAAGATCCATGGCAACACTGGAAAGGTATCCTCAGGTTCCGGCCCCGACTCCACACAAGGACTGAGGCCCCGGCATGGACGGGAGAGGAATCCAGAGAGGTCACCTAGCAACTCGCATGGGGACTGGCCTTTCATGAGGCCACCAGAGCGGGTCCCTGAGGTACCCGTCATAACTCGAGAAGACCTGCCGCAACTCGAGAAAATCCAGGAGGTTCTCCCCTCCAGGCGAGATGAGGCCCATTTCCGCTGAGGCGTCTCGAGGCTGATCACACCTCACCTCTGGAACTTCGAAAGGGTCCTTCACACCCTTGGTGCAAATCAAGAAGTTCCCTGACATACCCGTCTCCACTCGAGAGGAATCACGAGGGTCCCGCCCACATCCAGAGGAGCCCCGTTTCCACCTCGTAGCTCGAGATGAGGGATCCTTTCCCAGCTTCGTCGGGAAAGAGTTCCCAGCGTTCCCGTCGCATCTCAAGAGGAGGCCCTCTCAACAGGAACGGCGAGAGGAACTCCAGGGTCGTGCCACCATTCCAAGAGTCCCCCAGATGTCTCAGTCCATTCCAGAGGAACCTCTTTTCCCTTCACCGGCTCGTCTTTCACGCCGAGGATCGACTCACACCAAGGTGGCACGTGGCACAGCCCTGTGGGAAAGCCTCGTGGGAAAGCCTCGAGGGACAGCCTCGAGGGAAAGCCACAGATCCCATGATCCACGTGACAGGAAGCGTGACACTACTGCTGCAGCTCGGGAGGAAAGCGCACGTGCATGCCCCCACTCGGGACGAGGCCTGACTCCCCTGGGGAGACTCAGAAGCACCCCAAGATCCATGGCAACACTGGAGAGGAATCCTCAGGTTCCGGCCCCGACTCCACACAAGGACTGAGGCCCCGGCATGGACGGGAGAGGAATCCCGAGAGGTCCCCTAGCAACTCGCATGGGGACTGGCCTTTCCTGAGGCCACCAGAGCGGGTCCCTGAGGTCCCCGTCGTAACTCGAGAAGACCTGCCGCAACTCGAGAAAATCCAGGAGGTTCTCCCCTCCAGGCGAGATGAGGCCCATTTCCGCTGAGGCGTCTCGAGGCTGATCACACCTCACCTCTGGAACTTCGAAAGGGTCCTTCACACCCTTGGTGCAAATCAAGAAGTTCCCCGACATACCCGTCTCCACTCGAGAGGAGTCACGAGGGTCCCGCCCACATCCAGAGGAGCCCCGTTTCCGACTCGTAGCTCGAGATGAGGGATCCTTTCCCTGCTTCGTCGGGAACGAGTTCCCGGCGTTCCCGTCGCATCTCAAGAGGAGGCCCTCTCAACAGGAACGGCGAGAGGAACTCCAGGGTCGTGCCACCATTCCAAGAGTCCCCCAGATGTCTCAGTCCATTCCAGAGGAACCTCTTTTCCCTTCACCGGCTCGTCTTTCACGCCGAGGATCGACTCACACCAAGGTGGCACGTGGCACAGCCCTGTGGGAAAGCCTCGTGGGAAAGCCTCGAGGGACAGCCTCGAGGGAAAGCCACAGATCCCTTGATCCACGTGACAGGAAGCGTGACACTACTGCTGCAGCTCGGGAGGAAAGCGCACGTGCATGCCCCCACTCGAGACGAGGCCTGACTCCCCTGGGGAGACTCAGAAGCACCCCAAGATACATGGCAACACTGGAGAGGAATCCCCAGGTTCCGGCCCCGACTCCACACAAGGACTGAGGCCCCGGCATGGACGGGAGAGGAATCCTGAGAGGTCCCCTAGCAACTCGCATGGGGACTGGCCTTTCCTGAGGCCACAAGAGCGCGTCCCTGAGGTCCCCGTCGTAACTCGAGAAGACCTGCCGCAACTCGAGAAAATCCAGGAGGTTCTCCCCTCCAGGTGTGATGAGGCCCATTTCCGCTGAGGGGTCTCGAGGCTGATCACACCTCCCCTCTGGAACTTCGAAAGGGTCCTTCACACCCTTGGTGCAAATCAAGAAGTTCCCCGACATACCCGTCTCCACTCGAGAGGAATCACGAGGGTCCCGCCCACATCCAGAGGAGCCCCGTTTCCGCCTCGTAGCTCGAGATGAGGGATCCTTTCCCTGCTTCGTCGGGAGAGAGTTCCCGGCGTTCCCGTCGCATCTCAAGAGGAGGCCCTCTCAACAGGAACGGCGAGAGGAACTCCAGGGTCGTGCCACCATTCCAAGAGTCCCCCAGATGTCTCAGTCCATTCCAGAGGAAACTCTTTTCCCTTCACCGGCTCGTCTTTCACGCCGAGGATCGACTCACACCAAGGTGGCACGTGGCACAGCCCTGTGGGAAAGCCTCCTGGGAAAGCCTCGAGGGACAGCCTCGAGGGAAAGCCACAGATCCCTTGATCCACGTGACAGGAAGCGTGACACTACTGCTGCAGCTCGGGAGGAAAGCGCACGTGCATGCCCCCACTCGGGACGAGGCCTGACTCCCCTGGGGAGACTCAGAAGCACCCCAAGATCCATGGCAACACTGGAGAGGAATCCTCAGGTTCCGGCCCCGACTCCACACAAGGACTGAGGCCCCGGCATGGACGGGAGAGGAATCCCGAGAGGTCCCCTAGCAACTCGCATGGGGACTGGCCTTTCCTGAGGCCACCAGAGCGGGTCCCTGAGGTCCCCGTCGTAACTCGAGAAGACCTGCCGCAACTCGAGAAAATCCAGGAGGTTCTCCCCTCCAGGCGAGATGAGGCCCATTTCCGCTGAGGCCTCTCGAGGCTGATCACACCTCACCTCTGGAACTTCGAAAGGGTCCTTCACACCCTTGGTGCAAATCAAGAAGTTCCCTGACATACCCGTCTCCACTCGAGAGGAATCACGAGGGTCCCGCCCACATCCAGAGGAGCCCCGTTTCCGCCTCGTAGCTCGAGATGAGGGATCCTTTCCCTGCTTCGTCGGGAAAGAGTTCCCGGCGTTCCCGTCGCATCTCAAGAGGAGGCCCTCTCAACAGGAACGGCGAGAGGAACTCCAGGGTCGTGCCACCATTCCAAGAGTCCCCCAGATGTCTCAGTCCATTCCAGAGGAACCTCTTTTCCCTTCACCGGCTCGTCTTTCACGCCGAGGATCGACTCACACCAAGGTGGCTCGTGGCACAGCCCTGTGGGAAAGCCTCGTGGGAAAGCCTCGAGGGACAGCCTCGAGGGAAAGCCACAGATCCCTTGATCCACGTGACAGGAAGCGTGACACTACTGCTGCAGCTCGGGAGGAAAGCGCACGTGCATGCCCCCACTCGGGACGAGGCCTGACTCCCCTGGGGAGACTCAGAAGCACCCCAAGATCCATGGCAACACTGGAGAGGAATCCTCAGGTTCCGGCCCTGACTCCACACAAGGACTGAGGCCCCGGCATGGACGGGAGAGGAATCCCGAGAGGTCCCCTAGCAACTCGCATGGGGACTGGCCTTTCCTGAGGCCACCAGAGCGGGTCCCTGAGGTCCCCGTCGTAACTCGAGAAGACCTGCTGCAACTCGAGAAAATCCAGGAGGTTCTCCCCTCCAGGCGTGATGAGGCCCATTTCCGCTGAGGGGTCTCGAGGCTGATCACACCTCCCCTCTGGAACTTCGAAAGGGTCCTTCACACCCTTGGTGCAAATCAAGAAGTTCCCCGACATACCCGTCTCCACTCGAGAGGAATCACGAGGGTCGCCCCCACATCCAGAGGAGCCCCGTTTCTGCCTCGTAGCTCGAGATGAGGGATCCTTTCCCTGCTTCGTCGGGAAAGAGTTCCCGGCGTTCCCGTCGCATCTCAAGAGGAGGCCCTCTCAACAGGAACGGCGAGAGGAACTCCAGGGTCGTGCCACCATTCCAAGAGTCCCCCAGATGTCTCAGTCCATTCCAGAGGAACCTCTTTTCCCTTCACCGGCTCGTCTTTCACGCCGAGGATCGACTCACACCAAGGTGGCACGTGGCACAGCCCTGTGGGAAAGCCTCGTGGGAAAGCCTCGAGGGACAGCCTCGAGGGAAAGCCACAGATCCCTTGATCCACGTGACAGGAAGCGTGACACTACTGCTGCAGCTCGGGAGGAAAGCGCACGTGCATGCGCCCACTCGAGACGAGGCCTGACTCCCCTGGGGAGACTCAGAAGCACCCCAAGATCCATGGCAACACTGGAAAGGTATCCTCAGGTTCCGGCCCCAACTCCACACAAGGACTGAGGCCCCGGCATGGACGGGAGAGGAATCCAGAGAGGTCACCTAGCAACTCGCATGGGGACTGGCCTTTCCTGAGGCCACCAGAGCGGTTCCCTGAGGTCCCCGTCATAACTCGAGAAGACCTGCCGCAACTCGAGAAAATCCAGGAGGTTCTCCCCTCCAGGCGAGATGAGGCCCATTTCCGCTGAGGCGTCTCGAGGCTGATCACACCTCACCTCTGGAACTTCGAAAGGGTCCTTCACACCCTTGGTGCAAATCAAGAAGTTCCCTGACATACCCGTCTCCACTCGAGAGGAATCACGAGGGTCCCGCCCACATCCAGAGGAGCCCCGTTTCCGCCTCGTAGCTCGAGATGAGGGATCCTTTCCCTGCTTCGTCGGGAAAGAGTTCCCGGCGTTCCCGTCGCATCTCAAGAGGAGGCCCTCTCAACAGGAACGGCGAGAGGAACTCCAGGGTCGTGCCACCATTCCAAGAGTCCCCCAGATGTCTCAGTCCATTCCAGAGGAACCTCTTTTCCCTTCACCGGCTCGTCTTTCACGCCGAGGATCGACTCACACCAAGGTGGCACGTGGCACAGCCCTGTGGGTAAGCCTCGTGGGAAAGCCTCGAGGGACAGCCTCGAGGGAAAGCCACAGATCCCTTGATCCACGTGACAGGAAGCGTGACACTACTGCTGCAGCTCGGGAGGAAAGCGCACGTGCATGCCCCCACTCGAGACGAGGCCTGACTCCCCTGGGGAGACTCAGAAGCACCCCAAGATACATGGCAACACTGGAGAGGAATCCCCATGTTCCGGCCCCGACACCACACAAGGACTGAGGCCCCGGCATGGACGGGAGAGGAATCCTGAGAGGTCCCCTAGCAACTCGCATGGGGACTGGGCTTTCCTGAGGCCACCAGAGCGCATCCCTGAGGTCCCCGTCGTAACTCGAGAAGACCTGCTGCAACTCGAGAAAATCCAGGAGGTTCTCCCCTCCAGGCGTGATGAGGCCCATTTCCGCTGAGGGGTCTCGAGGCTGATCACACCTCCCCTCTGGAACTTCGAAAGGGTCCTTCACACCCTTGGTGCAAATCAAGAAGTTCCCCGACATACCCGTCTCCACTCGAGAGGAATCACGAGGGTCGCCCCCACATCCAGAGGAGCCCCGTTTCTGCCTCGTAGCTCGAGATGAGGGATCCTTTCCCTGCTTCGTCGGGAAAGAGTTCCCGGCGTTCCCGTCGCATCTCAAGAGGAGGCCCTCTCAACAGGAACGGCGAGAGGAACTCCAGGGTCGTGCCACCATTCCAAGAGTCCCCCAGATGTCTCAGTCCATTCCAGAGGAAACTCTTTTCCCTTCACCGGCTCGTCTTTCACGCCGAGGATCGACTCACACTAAGGTGGCACGTGGCACAGCCCTGTGAGAAAGCCTCGTGGAAAGCCTCGAGGGAAAGCCTCGAGGGAAAGCCACAGATCCCTTGATCCACGTGACAGGAAGCGTGACACTACTGCTGCAGCTCGGGAGGAAAGCGCACGTGCATGCCCCCACTCGGGACGAGGCCTGACTCCCCTGGGGAGACTCAGAAGCACCCCAAGATCCATGGCAACACTGGAGAGGAATCCTCAGTTTCCGGCCCCGACTGCACACAAGGACTGAGGCCCCGGCATGGACGGGAGAGGAATCCCGAGAGGTCCCCTAGCAACTCGCATGGGGACTGGCCTTTCCTGAGGCCACCAGAGCGGGTCCCTGAGGTCCCCGTCGTAACTCGAGAAAACCTGCCGCAACTGGAGAAAATCCAGGAGGTTCTCCCCTCCAGGCGAGATGAGGCCCATTTCCGCTGAGGCGTCTCGAGGCTGATCACACCTCCCCTCTGGAACTTCGAAAGGGTCCTTCACACCCTTGGTGCAAATCAAGATGTTCTCCGACATACCCCACTCCACTCGAGAGGAGTCACGAGGGTCCCGCCCACATCCAGAGGAGCCCCGTTTCCGACTCGTAGCTCGAGATGAGGGATCCTTTCCCTGCTTCGTCGGGAAAGATTTCCCGGCGTTCCCGTCGCATCTCAAGAGGAGGCCCTCTCAACAGGAACGGCGAGAGGAACTCCAGGGTCGTGCCACCATTCCAAGAGTCCCCCAGATGTCTCAGTCCATTCCAGAGGAACCTCTTTTCCCTTCACCGGCTCGTCTTTCACGCCGAGGATCGACTTACACCAAGGTGGCACGTGGCACAGCCCTGTGGGAAAGCCTCGTGGGAAAGCCTCGAGGGACAGCCTCGAGGGAAAGCCACAGATCCCTTGATCCACGTGACAGGAAGCGTGACACTACTGCTGCAGCTCGGGAGGAAAGCGCACGTGCATGCCCCCACTCGAGACGAGGCCTGACTCCCCTGGGGAGACTCAGAAGCACCCCAAGATACATGGCAACACTGGAGAGGAATCCCCAGGTTCCGGCCCCGACTCCACACAAGGACTGAGGCCCCGGCATGGACGGGAGAGGAATCCTGAGAGGTCCCCTAGCAACTCGCATGGGGACTGGCCTTTCCTGAGGCCACCAGAGCGCATCCCTGAGGTCCCCGTCGTAACTCGAGAAGACCTGCTGCAACTCGAGAAAATCCAGGAGGTTCTCCCCTCCAGGCGTGATGAGGCCCATTTCCGCTGAGGGGTCTCGAGGCTGATCACACCTCCCCTCTGGAACTTCGAAAGGGTCCTTCACACCCTTGGTGCAAATCAAGAAGTTCCCCGACATACCCGTCTCCACTCGAGAGGAATCACGAGGGTCGCCCCCACATCCAGAGGAGCCCCGTTTCGGCCTCGTAGCTCGAGATGAGGGATCCTTTCCCTGCTTCGTCGGGAAAGAGTTCCCGGCGTTCCCGTCGCATCTCAAGAGGAGGCCCTCTCAACAGGAACGGCGAGAGGAACTCCAGGGTCGTGCCACCATTCCAAGAGTCCCCCAGATGTCTCAGTCCATTCCAGAGGAAACTCTTTTCCCTTCACCGGCTCGTCTTTCACGCCGAGGATCGACTCACACTAAGGTGGCACGTGGCACAGCCCTGTGGGAAAGCCTCGTGGAAAGCCTCGAGGGACAGCCTCGAGGGAAAGCCACAGATCCCTTGATCCACGTGACAGGAAGCGTGACACTACTGCTGCAGCTCGGGAGGAAAGCGCACGTGCATGCCCCCACTCCGGACGAGGCCTGAGTCCCCTGGGGAGACTCAGAAGCACCCCAAGATCCATGGCAACACTGGAGAGGAATCCTCAGTTTCCGGCCCCGACTCCACACAAGGACTGAGGCCCCGGCATGGACGGGAGAGGAATCCCGAGAGGTCCCCTAGCAACTCGCATGGGGACTGGCCTTTCCTGAGGCCACCAGAGCGGGTCCCTGAGGTCCCCGTCGTAACTCGAGAAGACCTGCCGCAACTCGAGAAAATCCAGGAGGTTCTCCCCTCCAGGCGAGATGAGGCCCATTTCCGCTGAGGCGTCTCGAGCCTGATCACACCTCACCTCTGTAACTTTGAAAGGGTCCTTCACACCCTTGGTGCAAATCAAGAAATTCCCCGACATACCCGTCTCCACTCGAGAGGAATCACGAGGGTCCCGCCCACATCCAGAGTAGCCCCGTTTCCGCCTCGTAGCTCGAGATGAGGGATCCTTTCCCTGCTTCGTCGGGAAAGAGTTCCCGGCGTTCCCGTCGCATCTCAAGAGGAGGCCCTCTCAACAGGAACGGCGAGAGGTACTCCAGGGTCGTACCACCATTCCAAGAGTCCCCCAGATGTCTCAGTCCATTCCAGAGGAACCTCTTTTCCCTTCACCGGCTCGTCTTTCATGCCGAGGATCGACTCACACCAATGTGGCACGTGGCACAGCCCTGTGGGAAAGCCTCGTGGGAAAGCCTCGAGGGACAGCCTCGAGGGAAAGCCACAGATCCCTTGATCCACGTGACAGGAACCGTGACACTACTGCTGCAGCTCGGGAAGAAAGCGCACGTGCATGCCCACACTCGAGACGAGGCCTGACTCCCCTGGGGAGACTCAGAAGCACCCCAAGATCCATGGCAACACTGGAAAGGTATCCTCAGGTTCCGACCCCGACTCCACACAAGGACTGAGGCCCCGGCATGGACGGGAGAGTAATCCAGAGAGGTCACCTAGCAACTCGCATGGGGACTGGCCTTTCCTGAGGCCACCAGAGCGGGTCCCTGAGGTCCCCGTCGTAACTCGAGAAGACCTGCCGCAACTCGAGAAAATCCAGGAGGTTCTCCCCTCCAGGCGAGATGAGGCCCATTTCCGCTGAGGCGTCTCGAGGCTGATCACACCTCACCTCTGGAACTTCGAAAGGGTCCTTCACACCCTTGGTGCAAATCAAGAAGTTCCCTGACATACCCGTCTCCACTCGAGAGGAATCACGAGGGTCCAGCCCACATCCAGAGGAGCCCCGTTTCCGCCTCGTAGCTGGAGATGAGGGATCCTTTCCCTGCTTCGTCGGGAAAGAGTTCCCGGCGTTCCCGTCGCATCTCAAGAGGAGGCCCTCTCAACAGGAACGGCGAGAGGAACTCCAGGGTCGTGCCACCATTCCAAGAGTCCCCCAGATGTCTCAGTCCATTCCAGAGGAAACTCTTTTCCCTTCACCGGCTCGTCTTTCACGCCGAGGATCGACTCACACCAAGGTGGCACGTGGCACAGCCCTGTGGGAAAGCCTCGTGGGAAAGCCTCGAGGGACAGCCTCGAGGGAAAGCCACAGATCCCTTGATCCACGTGACAGGAAGCGTGACACTAGTGCTGCAGCTCGGGAGGAAAGCGCACGTGCATGCCCTCACTCGGGACGAGGCCTGACTCCCCTGGGGAGACTCAGAAGCACCCCAAGATCCATGGCAACACTGGAGAGGAATCCTCAGGTTCCGGCCCCGACTCCACACAAGGACTGAGGCCCCGGCATGGACGGGAGAGGAATCCCGAGAGGTCCCCTAGCAACTCGCATGGGGACTGGCCTTTCCTGAGGCCACCAGAGCGGGTCCCTGAGGTCCCCGTCGTAACTCGAGAAGACCTGCCGCAACTCGAGAAAATCCAGGAGGTTCTCCCCTCCAGGCGAGATGAGGCCCATTTCCGCTGAGGCGTCTCGAGGCTGATCACACCTCACCTCTGGAACTTCGAAAGGGTCCTTCACACCCTTGGTGCAAATCAAGAAGTTCCCCGACATACCCGTCTCCACTCGAGAGGAGTCACGAGGGTCCCGCCCACATCCAGAGGAGCCCCGTTTCCGCCTCGTAGCTCGAGATGAGGGATCCTTTCCCTGCTTCGTCGGGAACGAGTTCCCGGCGTTCCCGTCGCATCTCAAGAGGAGGCCCTCTCAACAGGAACGGCGAGAGGAACTCCAGGGTCGTGCCACCATTCCAAGAGTCCCCCAGATGTCTCAGTCCATTCCAGAGGAAACTCTTTTCCCTTCACCGGCTCGTCTTTCACGCCGAGGATCGACTCACACCAAGGTGGCACGTGGCACAGCCCTGTGGGAAAGCCTCGTGGGAAAGCCTCGAGGGACAGCCTCGAGGGAAAGCCACAGATCCCTTGATCCACGTGACAGGAAGCGTGACACTAGTGCTGCAGCTCGGGAGGAAAGCGCACGTGCATGCCCCCACTCGGGACGAGGCCTGACTCCCCTGGGGAGACTCAGAAGCACCCCAAGATCCATGGCAACACTGGAGAGGAATCCTCAGGTTCCGGCCCCGACTCCACACAAGGACTGAGGCCCCGGCATGGACGGGAGAGGAATCCCGAGAGGTCCCCTAGCAACTCGCATGGGGACTGGCCTTTCCTGAGGCCACCAGAGCGGGTCCCTGAGGTCCCCGTCGTAACTCGAGAAGACCTGCCGCAACTGGAGAAAATCCAGGAGGTTCTCCCCTCCAGGCGAGATGAGGCCCATTTCCGCTGAGGCGTCTCGAGGCTGATCACACCTCCCCTCTGGAACTTCGAAAGGGTCCTTCACACCCTTGGTGCAAATCAAGATGTTCTCCGACATACCCCACTCCACTCGAGAGGAGTCACGAGGGTCCCGCCCACATCCAGAGGAGCCCCGTTTCCGACTCGTAGCTCGAGATGAGGGATCCTTTCCCTGCTTCGTCGGGAAAGATTTCCCGGCGTTCCCGTCGCATCTCAAGAGGAGGCCCTCTCAACAGGAACGGCGAGAGGAACTCCAGGGTCGTGCCACCATTCCAAGAGTCCCCCAGATGTCTCAGTCCATTCCAGAGGAACCTCTTTTCCCTTCACCGGCTCGTCTTTCACGCCGAGGATCGACTTACACCAAGGTGGCACGTGGCACAGCCCTGTGGGAAAGCCTCGTGGGAAAGCCTCGAGGGACAGCCTCGAGGGAAAGCCACAGATCCCTTGATCCACGTGACAGGAAGCGTGACACTACTGCTGCAGCTCGGGAGGAAAGCGCACGTGCATGCCCCCACTCGAGACGAGGCCTGACTCCCCTGGGGAGACTCAGAAGCACCCCAAGATACATGGCAACACTGGAGAGGAATCCCCAGGTTCCGGCCCCGACTCCACACAAGGACTGAGGCCCCGGCATGGACGGGAGAGGAATCCTGAGAGGTCCCCTAGCAACTCGCATGGGGACTGGCCTTTCCTGAGGCCACCAGAGCGCATCCCTGAGGTCCCCGTCGTAACTCGAGAAGACCTGCTGCAACTCGAGAAAATCCAGGAGGTTCTCCCCTCCAGGCGTGATGAGGCCCATTTCCGCTGAGGGGTCTCGAGGCTGATCACACCTCCCCTCTGGAACTTCGAAAGGGTCCTTCACACCCTTGGTGCAAATCAAGAAGTTCCCCGACATACCCGTCTCCACTCGAGAGGAATCACGAGGGTCGCCCCCACATCCAGAGGAGCCCCGTTTCTGCCTCGTAGCTCGAGATGAGGGATCCTTTCCCTGCTTCGTCGGGAAAGAGTTCCCGGCGTTCCCGTCGCATCTCAAGAGGAGGCCCTCTCAACAGGAACGGCGAGAGGAACTCCAGGGTCGTGCCACCATTCCAAGAGTCCCCCAGATGTCTCAGTCCATTCCAGAGGAAACTCTTTTCCCTTCACCGGCTCGTCTTTCACGCCGAGGATCGACTCACACTAAGGTGGCACGTGGCACAGCCCTGTGGGAAAGCCTCGTGGAAAGCCTCGAGGGACAGCCTCGAGGGAAAGCCACAGATCCCTTGATCCACGTGACAGGAAGCGTGACACTACTGCTGCAGCTCGGGAGGAAAGCGCACGTGCATGCCCCCACTCCGGACGAGGCCTGAGTCCCCTGGGGAGACTCAGAAGCACCCCAAGATCCATGGCAACACTGGAGAGGAATCCTCAGTTTCCGGCCCCGACTCCACACAAGGACTGAGGCCCCGGCATGGACGGGAGAGGAATCCCGAGAGGTCCCCTAGCAACTCGCATGGGGACTGGCCTTTCCTGAGGCCACCAGAGCGGGTCCCTGAGGTCCCCGTCGTAACTCGAGAAGACCTGCCGCAACTCGAGAAAATCCAGGAGGTTCTCCCCTCCAGGCGAGATGAGGCCCATTTCCGCTGAGGCGTCTCGAGCCTGATCACACCTCACCTCTGTAACTTTGAAAGGGTCCTTCACACCCTTGGTGCAAATCAAGAAATTCCCCGACATACCCGTCTCCACTCGAGAGGAATCACGAGGGTCCCGCCCACATCCAGAGTAGCCCCGTTTCCGCCTCGTAGCTCGAGATGAGGGATCCTTTCCCTGCTTCGTCGGGAAAGAGTTCCCGGCGTTCCCGTCGCATCTCAAGAGGAGGCCCTCTCAACAGGAACGGCGAGAGGTACTCCAGGGTCGTACCACCATTCCAAGAGTCCCCCAGATGTCTCAGTCCATTCCAGAGGAACCTCTTTTCCCTTCACCGGCTCGTCTTTCATGCCGAGGATCGACTCACACCAATGTGGCACGTGGCACAGCCCTGTGGGAAAGCCTCGTGGGAAAGCCTCGAGGGACAGCCTCGAGGGAAAGCCACAGATCCCTTGATCCACGTGACAGGAACCGTGACACTACTGCTGCAGCTCGGGAAGAAAGCGCACGTGCATGCCCACACTCGAGACGAGGCCTGACTCCCCTGGGGAGACTCAGAAGCACCCCAAGATCCATGGCAACACTGGAAAGGTATCCTCAGGTTCCGACCCCGACTCCACACAAGGACTGAGGCCCCGGCATGGACGGGAGAGGAATCCAGAGAGGTCACCTAGCAACTCGCATGGGGACTGGCCTTTCCTGAGGCCACCAGAGCGGGTCCCTGAGGTCCCCGTCGTAACTCGAGAAGACCTGCCGCAACTCGAGAAAATCCAGGAGGTTCTCCCCTCCAGGCGAGATGAGGCCCATTTCCGCTGAGGCGTCTCGAGGCTGATCACACCTCACCTCTGGAACTTCGAAAGGGTCCTTCACACCCTTGGTGCAAATCAAGAAGTTCCCTGACATACCCGTCTCCACTCGAGAGGAATCACGAGGGTCCAGCCCACATCCAGAGGAGCCCCGTTTCCGCCTCGTAGCTGGAGATGAGGGATCCTTTCCCTGCTTCGTCGGGAAAGAGTTCCCGGCGTTCCCGTCGCATCTCAAGAGGAGGCCCTCTCAACAGGAACGGCGAGAGGAACTCCAGGGTCGTGCCACCATTCCAAGAGTCCCCCAGATGTCTCAGTCCATTCCAGAGGAAACTCTTTTCCCTTCACCGGCTCGTCTTTCACGCCGAGGATCGACTCACACCAAGGTGGCACGTGGCACAGCCCTGTGGGAAAGCCTCGTGGGAAAGCCTCGAGGGACAGCCTCGAGGGAAAGCCACAGATCCCTTGATCCACGTGACAGGAAGCGTGACACTAGTGCTGCAGCTCGGGAGGAAAGCGCACGTGCATGCCCTCACTCGGGACGAGGCCTGACTCCCCTGGGGAGACTCAGAAGCACCCCAAGATCCATGGCAACACTGGAGAGGAATCCTCAGGTTCCGGCCCCGACTCCACACAAGGACTGAGGCCCCGGCATGGACGGGAGAGGAATCCCGAGAGGTCCCCTAGCAACTCGCATGGGGACTGGCCTTTCCTGAGGCCACCAGAGCGGGTCCCTGAGGTCCCCGTCGTAACTCGAGAAGACCTGCCGCAACTCGAGAAAATCCAGGAGGTTCTCCCCTCCAGGCGAGATGAGGCCCATTTCCGCTGAGGCGTCTCGAGGCTGATCACACCTCACCTCTGGAACTTCGAAAGGGTCCTTCACACCCTTGGTGCAAATCAAGAAGTTCCCCGACATACCCGTCTCCACTCGAGAGGAGTCACGAGGGTCCCGCCCACATCCAGAGGAGCCCCGTTTCCGCCTCGTAGCTCGAGATGAGGGATCCTTTCCCTGCTTCGTCGGGAACGAGTTCCCGGCGTTCCCGTCGCATCTCAAGAGGAGGCCCTCTCAACAGGAACGGCGAGAGGAACTCCAGGGTCGTGCCACCATTCCAAGAGTCCCCCAGATGTCTCAGTCCATTCCAGAGGAAACTCTTTTCCCTTCACCGGCTCGTCTTTCACGCCGAGGATCGACTCACACCAAGGTGGCACGTGGCACAGCCCTGTGGGAAAGCCTCGTGGGAAAGCCTCGAGGGACAGCCTCGAGGGAAAGCCACAGATCCCTTGATCCACGTGACAGGAAGCGTGACACTAGTGCTGCAGCTCGGGAGGAAAGCGCACGTGCATGCCCCCACTCGGGACGAGGCCTGACTCCCCTGGGGAGACTCAGAAGCACCCCAAGATCCATGGCAACACTGGAGAGGAATCCTCAGGTTCCGGCCCCGACTCCACACAAGGACTGAGGCCCCGGCATGGACGGGAGAGGAATCCCGAGAGGTCCCCTAGCAACTCGCATGGGGACTGGCCTTTCCTGAGGCCACCAGAGCGGGTCCCTGAGGTCCCCGTCGTAACTCGAGAAGACCTGCCGCAACTCGAGAAAATCCAGGAGGTTCTCCCCTCCAGGCGAGATGAGGCCCATTTCCGCTGAGGCGTCTCGAGGCTGATCACACCACACCTCTGTAACTTTGAAAGGGTCCTTCACACCCTTGGTGCAAATCAAGAAGTTCCCCGACATACCCGTCTCCACTCGAGAGGAATCACGAGGGTCCCGCCCACATCCAGAGTAGCCCCGTTTCCGCCTCGTAGCTTGAGATGAGGGATCCTTTCCCTGCTTCGTCGGGAAAGAGTTCCCGGCGTTCCCGTCGCATCTCAAGAGGAGGCCCTCTCAACAGGAACGGCGAGAGGTACTCCAGGGTCGTACCACCATTCCAAGAGTCCCCCAGATGTCTCAGTCCATTCCAGAGGAACCTCTTTTCCCTTCACCGGCTCGTCTTTCATGCCGAGGATCGACTCACACCAAGGTGGCACGTGGCACAGCCCTGTGGGAAAGCCTCGTGGGAAAGCCTCGAGGGACAGCCTCGAGGGAAAGCCACAGATCCCTTGATCCACGTGACAGGAAGCGTGACACTACTGCTGCAGCTCGGGAAGAAAGCACACGTGCATGCCCCCACTCGAGACGAGGCCTGACTCCCCTGGGGAGACTCAGAAGCACCCCAAGATCCATGGCAACACTGGAAAGGTATCCTCAGGTTCCGGCCCCGACTCCACACAAGGACTGAGGCCCCGGCATGGACGGGAGAGGAATCCAGAGAGGTCACCTAGCAACTCGCATGGGGACTGGCCTTTCCTGAGGCCACCAGAGCGGGTCCCTGAGGTCCCCGTCGTAACTCGAGAAGACCTGCCGCAACTCGAGAAAATCCAGGAGGTTCTCCCCTCCAGGCGAGATGAGGCCCATTTCCGCTGAGGCGTCTCGAGGCTGATCACACCTCACCTCTGGAACTTCGAAAGGGTCCTTCACACCCTTGGTGCAAATCAAGAAGTTCCCTGACATACCCGTCTCCACTCGAGAGGAATCACGAGGGTCCCGCCCACATCCAGAGGAGCCCCGTTTCCGCCTCGTAGCTCGAGATGAGGGATCCTTTCCCTGCTTCGTCGGGAAAGAGTTCCCGGCCTTCCCGTCGCATGTCAAGAGGAGGCCGTCTCAACAGGAACGGCGAGAGGAACTCCAGGGTCGTGCCACCATTCCAAGAGTGCCCCAGATGTCTCAGTCCATTCCAGAGGAACCTCTTTTCCCTTCACCGGCTCGTCTTTCACGCCGAGGATCGACTCACACCAAGGTGGCACGTGGCACAGCCCTGTGGGAAAGCCTCGTGGGAAAGCCTCGAGGGACAGCCTCGAGGGAAAGCCACAGATCCCTTGATCCACGTGACAGGAAGCGTGACACTACTGCTGCAGCTCGGGAGGAAAGCGCACGTGCATGCCCCCACTCGAGACGAGGCCTGACTCCCCTGGGGAGACTCAGAAGCACCCCAAGATCCATGGCAACACTGGAGAGGAATCCTCAGGTCCGGCCCCGCCTCCACACAAGGACTGAGGCCCCGGCATGGACGGGAGAGGAATCCCGAGAGGTCCCCTAGCAACTCGCATGGGGCCTGGCCTTTCCTGAGGCCACCAGAGCGGGTCCCTAAGGTCCCCATCGTAACTCGAGAAGACCTGCCGCAACTCGAGAAAATCCAGGAGGTTCTCCCCTCCAGGCGAGATGAGGCCCATTTCCGCTGAGGCGTCTCGAGGCTGATCACACCTCACCTCTGGAACTTCGAAAGGGTCCTTCACACCCTTGGTGCAAATCAAGAAGTTCCCCGACATACCCGTCTCCACTCGAGAGGAATCACGAGGGTCCCGCCCACATCCAGAGGAGCCCCGTTTCCGCCTCGTAGCTCGAGATGAGGGATCCTTTCCCTGCTTCGTCGGGAAAGAGTTCCCGGCGTTCCCGTCGCATGTCAAGAGGAGGCCGTCTCAACAGGAACGGCGAGAGGAACTCCAGGGTCGTGCCACCATTCCAAGAGTCCCCCAGATGTCTCAGTCCATTCCAGAGGAACCTCTTTTCCCTTCACCGGCTCGTCTTTCACGCCGAGGATCGACTCACACCAAGGTGGCACGTGGCACAGCCCTGTGGGAAAGCCTCGTGGGAAAGCCTCGAGGGACAGCCTCGAGGGAAAGCCACAGATCCCTTGATCCACGTGACAGGAAGCGTGACAATACTGCTGCAGCTCCGGAGGAAAGCGCACGTGCATGCCCCCACTCGAGACGAGGCCTGACTCCCCTGGGGAGACTCAGAAGCACCCCAAGATCCATGGCAACACTGGAAAGGTATCCTCAGGTTCCGGCCCCGACTCCACACAAGGACTGAGGCCCCGGCATGGACGGGAGAGTAATCCAGAGAGGTCACCTAGCAACTCGCATGGGGACTGGCCTTTCCTGAGGCCACCAGAGCGGGTCCCTGAGGTCCCCGTCGTAACTCGAGAAGACCTGCCGCAACTCGAGAAAATCCAGGAGGTTCTCCCCTCCAGGCGAGATGAGGCCCATTTCCGCTGAGGCTTCTCCAGGCTGATCACACCTCACCTCTGGAACTTCGAAAGGGTCCTTCACACCCTTGGTGCAAATCAAGAAGTTCCCTGACATACCCGTCTCCACTCGAGAGGAATCACGAGGGTCCCGCCCACATCCAGAGGAGCCCCGTTTCCGCCTCGTAGCTCGAGATGAGGGATCCTTTCCCTGCTTCGTCGGGAAAGAGTTCCCGGCGTTCCCGTCGCATCTCAAGAGGAGGGCCTCTCAACAGGAATGGCGAGAGGAACTCCAGGGTCGTGCCACCATTCCAAGAGTCCCCCAGATGTCTCACTCCATTCCAGAGGAACCTCTTTTCCCTTCACCGGCTCGTCTTTCACGCCGAGGATCGACTCACACCAAGGTGGCACGTGGCACAGCCCTGTGGGAAAGCCTCGTGGGAAAGCCTCGAGGGACAGCCTCGAGGGAAAGCCACAGATCCCTTGATCCACGTGACAGGAAGCGTGACACTACTGCTGCAGCTCGGGAGGAAAGCGCACGTGCATGCCCCCACTCGAGACGAGGCCTGACACCCCTGGGGAGACTCAGAAGCACCCCAAGATCCATGGCAACACTGGAGAGGAATCCTCAGGTTCCGGCCCCGACTCCACACAAGGACTGAGGCCCCGGCATGGACGGGAGAGGAATCCCGAGAGGTCCCATAGCAACTCGCATGGGAACTGGCCTTTCCTGAGGCCACCAGAGCGGGTCCCTGAGGTCCCCGTCGTAACTCAAGAAGACCTGCCGCAACTCGAGAAAATCCAGGAGGTTCTCCCCTCCAGGCGAGATGAGGCCCATTTCCGCTGAGGCGTCTCGAGGCTGATCACACCTCCCCTCTGGAACTTCGAAAGGGTCCTTCACACCCTTGGTGCAAATCAAGAAGTTCCCCGACCTAGCCGTCTCCACTCGAGAGGAATCACGAGGGTCCCGCCCACATCCAGAGGAGCCCCGTTTCCGGCTCGTAGCTCGAGATGAGGGATCCTTTCCCTGCTTCGTCGGGAAAGAGTTCCCGGCCTTCCCGTCGCATCTCAAGAGGAGGCCCTCTCAACAGGAACGGCGAGAGGAACTCCAGGGTCGTGCCACCATTCCAAGAGTCCCCCAGATGTCTCAGTCCATTCCAGAGGAACCTCTTCTCCCTTCACCGGCTCGTCTTTCACGCCGAGGATCGAATCACACCAAGGTGGCACGTGGCACAGCCCTGTGGGAAAGCCTCATGGGAAAGCCTCGAGGGACAGCCTCGAGGGAAAGCCACAGATCCCTTGATCCACGTGACAGGAAGCGTGACACTACTGCTGCAGCTCGGGAGGAAAGCGCACGTGCATGCCCCCATTCGAGACGAGGCCTGACTCCCCTGGGGAGACTCAGAAGCACCCCAAGATCCATGGCAACACTGGAGAGGAATCCTCAGGTTCCGGCCCCGACTCCACACAAGGACTGAGGCCCCGGCATGGACGGGAGAGGAATCCCGAGAGGTCCCCTAGTAACTCGCATGGGGACTGGCCTTTCCTGAGGCCACCAGAGCGGGTCCCTGAGGTCCCCGTCGTAACTCGAAAAGACCTGCCGCACCTGGAGAAAATCCAGGAGGTTCTCCCCTCCAGGCGAGATGAGGCCCATTTCCGCTGAGGCGTCTCGAGGCTGATCACACCTCCCCTCTGTAACTTTGAAAGGGTCCTTCACACCCTTGGTGCAAATCAAGAAGTTCCCCGACATACCCGTCTCCACTCGAGAGGAATCACGAGGGTCCCGACCACATCCAGAGTAGCCCCGTTTCCGCCTCGTAGCTCGAGATGAGGGATCCTTTCCCTGCTTCGTCGGGAAAGAGTTCCCGGCGTTCCCGTCGCATCTCAAGAGGAGGCCCTCTCAACAGGAACGGCGAGAGGAACTCCAGGGTCGTGCCACCATTCCAAGAGTCCCCCAGATGTCTCAGTCCATTCCAGAGGAACCTCTTTTCCCTTCACCGGCTCGTCTTTCACGCCGAGGATCGACTCACACCAAGGTGGCACGTGGCACAGCCCTTGGGAAAGCCTCGTGGGAAAGCCTCGAGGGACAGCCTCGAGGGAAAGCCGCAGATCCCTTGATCCACGTGACAGGAAGCGTGACACTACTGCTGCAGCTCGGGAGGAAAGCGCACGTGCCTGCCCCCACTCGAGACGAGGCGTGACTCCCCTGGGGAGACTCAGAAGCACCCCAAGATCCATGGCAACACTGGAGAGCAATCCTCAGGTTCCGGCCCCGACTCCACACAAGGACTGAGGCCCCGGCATGGACGGGAGAGGAATCCCGAGAGGTCCCCTAGCAACTCGCTTGGGGACTGGCCTTTCCTGAGGCCACCAGAGCGGGTCCCTGAGGTCCCCGTCGTAACTCGAGAAGACCTGCCGCAACTCGAGAAAATCCAGGAGGTTCTCCCCTCCAGGCGAGATGAGGCCCATTTCCGCTGAGGCGTCTCGAGGCTGATCACACCTCACCTCTGGAACTTTGAAAGGGTCCTTCACACCCTTGGTGCAAATCAAGAAGTTCCCTGACATACCCGTCTCCAGTCGAGAGGAATCACGAGGGTCCCGCCCACATCCAGAGGAGCCCCGTTTCGGCCTCGTAGCTCGAGATGAGGGATCCTTTCCTTGCTTCGTCGGGAAAGAGTTCCCGGCGTTCCCGTCGCATCTCAAGAGGAGGCCCTCTCAACAGGAACGGCGAGAGGAACTCCAGGGTCGTGCCACCATTCCAAGAGTCCCCCAGATGTCTCAGTCCATTCCAGAGGAACCTCTTTTCACTTCACCGGCTCGTCTTTCACGCCGAGGATCGACTCACACCAAGGTGGCACGTGGCACAGTCCTGTGGGAAAGCCTCGTGGGAAAGCCTCGAGGGACAGCCTCGATGGAAAGCCACAGATCCCTTGATTCACGTGACAGGAAGCGTGACACTACTGCTGCAGCTCGGGAGGAAAGCGCACGTGCATGCCCAAACTCGAGACGAGGCCTGACTCCCCTGGGGAGACTCAGAAGCACCCCAAGATCCATGGCAACACTGGAGAGGAATCCTCAGGTTCCGGCCCCGACTCCACACAAGGACTGAGGCCCCGGCATGGACGGGAGAGGAATCCCGAGAGGTCCCCTAGCAACTTGCATGGGGACTGGCCTTTCCTGAGGCCACCAGAGCGGGTCCCTGAGGTCCCCGTCGTAACTCGAGAAGACCTGCCACATCTGGAGAAAATCCAGGAGGTTCTCCCCTCCAGGCGAGATGAGGCCCATTTCCGCTGAGGCGTCTCGAGGCTGATCACACCTCCCCTCTGGAACTTTGAAAGGGTCCTTCACACCCTTGGTGCAAATCAAGAAGTTCCCCGACATACCCGTCTCCACTCGAGAGGAATCACGAGGGTCCCGCCAACCTCCAGAGGAGCCCCGTTTCCGCCTCGTAGCTCGAGATGAGGGATCCTTTCCCTGCTTCGTCGGGAAAGAGTTCCCGGCGTTCCCGTCGCATCTCAAGAGGAGGCCCTCTCAACAGGAACGGCGAGAGAAACTCCAGGGTCGTGCCACCATTCCAAGAGTCCCCCAGATGTCTCAGTCCATTCCAGAGGAATCTCTTTTCCCTTCACCGGCTCGTCTTTCACGCCGAGGATCGACTCACACCAAGGTGGCACGTGGCACAGCCCTGTGGGAAAGCCTCGTGGGAAAGCCTCGAGGGACAGCCTCGAGGGAAAGCCACAGATCCCTTGATCCACGTGAGAGGAAGCGTGACACTACTGCTGCAGCTCGGGAGGAAAGCGCACGTGCATGCCCCCACTCGATACGAGGCCTGACTCCCCTGGGGAGACTCAGAAGCACCCCAAGATCCATGGCAACACTGGAGAGGAATCCTCAGGTTCCGGCCCCGACTCCACACAAGGACTGAGGCCCCGGCGTGGACGGGAGAGGAATCCCGAGAGGTCCCCTAGCAACTTGCATGGGGACTGGCCTTTCCTGAGGCCACCAGAGCGGGTCCCTGAGGTCCCCGTCGTAACTCGAGAAGACCTGCCGCAACTCGAGAAAATCCAGGAGGTTCTCCCCTCCAGGCGAGATGAGGCCCATTTCCGCTCAGGCGTCTCAAGGCTGATCACACCTACCCTCTGGAACTTTGAAAGGGTCCTTCACACCCTTGGTGCAAATCAAGAAGTTCCCCGACATACCCGTCTCCACTCGAGAGGAATCACGAGGGTCCCGCCCACCTCCAGAGGAGCCCCGTTTCCGCCTCGTAGCTCGACATGAGGGATCCTTTCCCTGCTTCGTCGGGAAAGAGTTCCCGGCGTTCCCGTCGCATCTCAAGAGGAGGCCCTCTCAACAGGAACGGCGAGAGGAACTCCAGGGTCGTGCCACCATTCCAAGAGTCCCCCAGATGTCTCAGTCCATTCCAGAGGAACCTCTTTTCCCTTCACCGGCTCGTCTTTCACGCCGAGGATCGACTCATACGAAGGTGGCACGTGGCACAGCCCTGTGGGAAAGCCTCGTGGGAAAGCCTCGAGGGACAGCCTCGAGGGAAAGCCACAGATCCCTTGATCCACGTGACAGGAAGCGTGACACTACTGCTGCAGCTCGGGAGGAAAGCGCACGTGCATGCCCCCACTCGAGACGAGGCCTGACTCCCCTGGGGAGACTCAGAAGCACCCCAAGATCCATGGCAACACTGGAGAGGAATCCTCAGGTTCCGGCCCCGACTCCACACAAGGACTGAGTCCCCGGCATGGACGGGAGAGGAATCCCGAGAGGTCCCCTAGCAACTCGCATGGGGACTGACCTTTCCTGAGGCCACCAGAGCGGGTCCCTGAGGTCCCCGTCGTAACTCGAGAAGACCTGCCGCAACTCGAGAAAATCCAGGAGGTTCTCCCCTCCAGGCGAGATGAGGCCCATTTCCGCTGAGGCGTCTCGAGGCTGATCACACCTCACCTCTGGAACTTCGAAAGGGTCCTTCACACCCTTGGTGCAAATCAAGAAGTTCCCCGACCTAGCCGTCTCCACTCGAGAGGAATCACGAGGGTCCCGCCCACATCCAGAGGAGCCCCGTTTCCGCCTCGTAGCTCGAGATGAGGGATCCTTTCCCTGCTTCGTCGGGAAAGAGTTCCCGGCGTTCCCGTCGCATGTCAAGAGGAGGCCCTCTCAACAGGAACGGCGAGAGGAACTCCAGGGTCGTGCCACCATTCCAAGAGTCCCCCAGATGTCTCAGTCCATTCCAGAGGAACCTCTTTTCCCTTCACCGGCTCGTCTTTCATGCCGAGGATCGACTCACACCAAAGTGGCACGTGGCACAGCCCTGTGGGAAAGCCTCGTGGGAAAGCCTCGAGGGACAGCCTCGAGGGAAAGCCACAGATGCCTTGATCCAAGTGACAGGAAGCGTGACACTACTGCTGCAGCTTGGGAGGAAAGCGCACGTGCATGCCCCCACTCGAGACGAGGCCTGACTCCCCTGGGGAGACTCAGAAGCACCCCAAGATCCATGGCAACACTGGAGAGGAATCCTCAGGTTCCGGCCCCGACTCCACACAAGGACTGAGGCCCCGGCATGGACGGGAGAGGAATCCCGAGAGGTCCCCTAGCAACTCGCATGGGGACTGGCCTTTCCTGAGGCCACCAGAGCGGGTTCCTGAGGTCCCCGTCGTAACTCGAGAAGACCTGCCAGAACTCGAGAAAATCCAGGAGGTTCTCCCCTCCAGGCGAGATGAGGCCCATTTCCGCTGAGGCGTCTCGAGCCTGATCACACCTCACCTCTGGAACTTCGAAAGGGTCCTTCACACCCTTGGTGCAAATCAAGAAGTTCCCCGACATACCCGTCTCCACTCGAGAGGAATCACGAGGGTCCCGCGCACATCCAGAGGAGCCCCGTTTCCGCCTCGTAGCTCGAGATGAGGGATCCTTTCCCTGCTTCGTCGGGAAAGAGTTCCCGGCGTTCCCGTCGCATCTCAAGAGGAGGCCCTCTCAACAGGAACGGCGAGAGGAACTCCAGGGTCGTGCCACCATTCCAAGAGTCCCCCAGATGTCTCAGTCCATTTCAGAGGAACCTCTCTTCCCTTCACCGGCTCGTCTTTCACGCCGAGGATCCACTCACACCAAGGTGGCACGTGGCACAGCCCTGTGGGAAAGCCTCGTGGGAAAGCCTCGAGGGACAGCCTCGAGGGAAAGCCACAGATGCCTTGATCCACGTGACAGGAAGCGTGACACTACTGCTGCAGCTCGGGAGGAAAGCGCACGTGCATGCCCCCACTCGAGACGAGGCCTGACTCCCCTGGGGAGACTCAGAAGCACCCCAAGATCCATGGCAACACTGGAAAGGAATCCTCAGGTTCCGGCCCCGACTCCACACAAGGACTGAGGCCCCGGCATGGACGGGAGAGGAATCCCGAGAGGTCCCCTAGCAACTCTCATGGGGACTGGCCTTTCCTGAGGCCACCAGAGCGGGTCCCTGAGGTCCCCGTCGTAACTCGAGAAGACCTGCCGCAACTGGAGAATATCCAGGAGGTTCTCCCCTCCAGGCGAGATGAGGCCCATTTCCGCTGAGGCATCTCGAGGCTGATCACACCTCACCTCTGGAACTTCGAAAGGGTCCTTCACACCCTTGGTGCAAATCAAGAAGTTCCCCGACATTCCCGTCTCCACTCGAGAGGAATCACGAGGGTCCCGCGCACATCCAGAGGAGCCCCGTTTCCGCCTCGTAGCTCGAGATGAGGGATCCTTTCCCTGCTTCGTCGGGAAAGAGTTCCCGGCGTTCCCGTCGCATCTCAAGAGGAGGCCCTCTCAACAGGAACGGCGAGAGGAACTCCAGGGTCGTGCCACCATTCCAAGAGTCCCCCAGATGTCTCAGTCCATTTCAGAGGAACCTCTCTTCCCTTCACCGGCTCGTCTTTCACGCCGAGGATCGACTCACACCAAGGTGGCACGTGGCACAGCCCTGTGGGAAAGCCTCGTGGGAAAGCCTCGAGGGACAGCCTCGAGGGAAAGCCACAGATGCCTTGATCCACGTGACAGGAAGCGTGACACTACTGCTGCAGCTCGGGAGGAAAGCGCACGTGCATGCCCCCACTCGAGACGAGGCCTGACTCCCCTGGGGAGACTCAGAAGCACCCCAAGATCCATGGCAACACTGGAGAGGAATCCTCAGGTTCTGGCCCCGACTCCACACAAGGACTGAGGCCCCGGCATGGACGGGAGAGGAATCCCGAGAGGTCCCCTAGCAACTCGCATGGGGACTGGCCTTTCCTGAGGCCACCAGAGCGGGTCCCTGAGGTCCCCGTCGTAACTCGAGAAGACCTGCCGCAACTCGAGAAAATCCAGGAGGTTCTCCCCTCCAGGCGAGATGAGGCCCATTTCCGCTGAGGCGTCTCGAGGCTGATCACACCTCCCCTCTGGAACTTTGAAAGGGTCCTTCACACCCTTGGTGCAAATCAAGAAGTTCCCCGACATACCCGTCTCCACTCGAGAGGAATCACGAGGGTCCCGCCCACCTCCAGAGGAGCCCCGTTTCCGCCTCGTAGCTCGAGATGAGGGATCCTTTCCCTGCTTCGTCGGGAAAGAGTTCCCGGCGTTCCCGTCGCATCTCAAGAGGAGGCCCTCTCAACAGGAACGGCGAGAGGAACTCCAGGGTCGTGCCACCATTCCAAGAGTCCCCCAGATGTCTCAGTCCATTCCAGAGGAACCTCTTTTCCCTTAACCGGCTCGTCTTTCACGCCGAGGATCCACTCACACCAAGGTGGCACGTGGCACAGCCCTGTGGGAAAGCCTCGTGGGAAAGCCTCGAGGGACAGCCTCGAGGTAAAGCCACAGATGCCTTGATCCACGTGACAGGAAGCGTGACACTACTGCTGCAGCTCGGGAGGAAAGCGCACGTGCATGCCCCCACTCGAGACGAGGCCTGACTCCCCTGGGGAGACTCAGAAGCACCCCAAGATCCATGGCAACACTGGAGAGGAATCCTCAGGTTCCGGCCCCGACTCCACACAAGGACTGAGGCCCCGGCATGGACGGGAGAGGAATCCCGAGAGGTCCCCTAGCAACTCGCATGGGGACTGGCCTTTCCTGAGGCCACCAGAGCGGGTCCCTGAGGTCCCCGTCGTAACTCGAGAAGACCTGCCGCAACTCGAGAAAATCCAGGAGGTTCTCCCCTCCAGGCGAGATGAGGCCCATTTCCGCTGAGGCGTCTCAAGGCTGATCACACCTACCCTCTGGAACTTTGAAAGGGTCCTTCACACCCTTGGTGCAAATCAAGAAGTTCCCCGACATACCCGTCTCCACTCGAGAGGAATCACGAGGGTCCCGCCCACCTCCAAAGGAGCCCCGTTTCCGCCTCGTAGCTCGAGATGAGGGATCCTTTCCCTGCTTCGTCGGGAAAGAGTTCCCGGCGTTCCCGTCGCATCTCAAGAGGAGGCCCTCTCAACAGGAACGGCGAGAGGAACTCCAGGGTCGTGCCACCATTCCAAGAGTCCCCCAGATGTCTCAGTCCATTCCAGAGGAACCTCTTTTCCCTTCACCGGCTCGTCTTTCACGCCGAGGATCGACTCACACCAAGGTGGCACGTGGCACAGCCCTGTGGGAAAGCCTCGTGGGAAAGCCTCGAGGGACAGCCTCGAGGCAAAGCCACAGATCCCTTGATCCACGTGACAGGAAGCGTGACACTACTGCTGCAGCTCGGGAGGAAAGCGCACGTGCATGCCCCCACTCGAGACGAGGCCTGACTCCCCTGGGGAGACTCAGAAGCACCCCAAGATCCATGGCAACACTGGAGAGGAATCCTCAGGTCCGGCCCCGCCTCCACACAAGGACTGAGGCCCCGGCATGGACGGGAGAGGAATCCCGAGAGGTCCCCTAGCAACTCGCATGGGGACTGGCCTTTCCTGAGGCCACCAGAGCGGGTCCCTGAGGTCCCCATCGTAACTCGAGAAGACCTGCCGCAACTCGAGAAAATCCAGGAGGTTCTCCCCTCCAGGCGAGATGAGGCCCATTTCCGCTGAGGCGTCTCGAGGCTGATCACACCTCACCTCTGGAACTTCGAAAGGGTCCTTCACACCCTTGGTGCAAATCAAGAAGTTCCCCGACATACCCGTCTCCACTCGAGAGGAATCACGAGGGTCCCGCCCACATCCAGAGGAGCCCCGTTTCCGCCTCGTAGCTCGAGATGAGGGATCCTTTCCCTGCTTCGTCGGGAAAGAGTTCCCGGCGTTCCCGTCGCATGTCAAGAGGAGGCCGTCTCAACAGGAACGGCGAGAGGAACTCCAGGGTCGTGCCACCATTCCAAGAGTCCCCCAGATGTCTCAGTCCATTCCAGAGGAACCTCTTTTCCCTTCACCGGCTCGTCTTTCACGCCGAGGATCGACTCACACCAAGGTGGCACGTGGCACAGCCCTGTGGGAAAGCCTCGTGGGAAAGCCTCGAGGGACAGCCTCGAGGGAAAGCCACAGATCCCTTGATCCACGTGACAGGAAGCGTGACAATACTGCTGCAGCTCGGGAGGAAAGCGCACGTGCATGCCCCCACTCGAGACGAGGCCTGACTCCCCTGGGGAGACTCAGAAGCACCCCAAGATCCATGGCAACACTGGAAAGGTATCCTCAGGTTCCGGCCCCGACTCCACACAAGGACTGAGGCCCCGGCATGGACGGGAGAGTAATCCAGAGAGGTCACCTAGCAACTCGCATGGGGACTGGCCTTTCCTGAGGCCACCAGAGCGGGTCCCTGAGGTCCCCGTCGTAACTCGAGAAGACCTGCCGCAACTCGAGAAAATCCAGGAGGTTCTCCCCTCCAGGCGAGATGAGGCCCATTTCCGCTGAGGCGTCTCGAGGCTGATCACACCTCACCTCTGGAACTTCGAAAGGGTCCTTCACACCCTTGGTGCAAATCAAGAAGTTCCCTGACATACCCGTCTCCACTCGAGAGGAATCACGAGGGTCCCGCCCACATCCAGAGGAGCCCCGTTTCCGCCTCGTAGCTCGAGATGAGGGATCCTTTCCCTGCTTCGTCGGGAAAGAGTTCCCGGCGTTCCCGTCGCATCTCAAGAGGAGGGCCTCTCAACAGGAATGGCGAGAGGAACTCCAGGGTCGTGCCACCATTCCAAGAGTCCCCCAGATGTCTCACTCCATTCCAGAGGAACCTCTTTTCCCTTCACCGGCTCGTCTTTCACGCCGAGGATCGACTCACACCAAGGTGGCACGTGGCACAGCCCTGTGGGAAAGCCTCGTGGGAAAGCCTCGAGGGACAGCCTCGAGGGAAAGCCACAGATCCCTTGATCCACGTGACAGGAAGCGTGACACTACTGCTGCAGCTCGGGAGGAAAGCGCACGTGCATGCCCCCACTCGAGACGAGGCCTGACACCCCTGGGGAGACTCAGAAGCACCCCAAGATCCATGGCAACACTGGAGAGGAATCCTCAGGTTCCGGCCCCGACTCCACACAAGGACTGAGGCCCCGGCATGGACGGGAGAGGAATCCCGAGAGGTCCCATAGCAACTCGCATGGGAACTGGCCTTTCCTGAGGCCACCAGAGCGGGTCCCTGAGGTCCCCGTCGTAACTCAAGAAGACCTGCCGCAACTCGAGAAAATCCAGGAGGTTCTCCCCTCCAGGCGAGATGAGGCCCATTTCCGCTGAGGCGTCTCGAGGCTGATCACACCTCCCCTCTGGAACTTCGAAAGGGTCCTTCACACCCTTGGTGCAAATCAAGAAGTTCCCCGACCTAGCCGTCTCCACTCGAGAGGAATCACGAGGGTCCCGCCCACATCCAGAGGAGCCCCGTTTCCGGCTCGTAGCTCGAGATGAGGGATCCTTTCCTTGCTTCGTCGGGAAAGAGTTCCCGGCCTTCCCGTCGCATCTCAAGAGGAGGCCCTCTCAACAGGAACGGCGAGAGGAACTCCAGGGTCGTGCCACCATTCCAAGAGTCCCCCAGATGTCTCAGTCCATTCCAGAGGAACCTCTTCTCCCTTCACCGGCTCGTCTTTCACGCCGAGGATCGAATCACACCAAGGTGGCACGTGGCACAGCCCTGTGGGAAAGCCTCATGGGAAAGCCTCGAGGGACAGCCTCGAGGGAAAGCCACAGATCCCTTGATCCACGTGACAGGAAGCGTGACACTACTGCTGCAGCTCGGGAGGAAAGCGCACGTGCATGCCCCCATTCGAGACGAGGCCTGACTCCCCTGGGGAGACTCAGAAGCACCCCAAGATCCATGGCAACACTGGAGAGGAATCCTCAGGTTCCGGCCCCGACTCCACACAAGGACTGAGGCCCCGGCATGGACGGGAGAGGAATCCCGAGAGGTCCCCTAGTAACTCGCATGGGGACTGGCCTTTCCTGAGGCCACCAGAGCGGGTCCCTGAGGTCCCCGTCGTAACTCGAAAAGACCTGCCGCACCTGGAGAAAATCCAGGAGGTTCTCCCCTCCAGGCGAGATGAGGCCCATTTCCGCTGAGGCGTCTCGAGGCTGATCACACCTCCCCTCTGTAACTTTGAAAGGGTCCTTCACACCCTTGGTGCAAATCAAGAAGTTCCCCGACATACCCGTCTCCACTCGAGAGGAATCACGAGGGTCCCGACCACATCCAGAGTAGCCCCGTTTCCGCCTCGTAGCTCGAGATGAGGGATCCTTTCCCTGCTTCGTCGGGAAAGAGTTCCCGGCGTTCCCGTCGCATCTCAAGAGGAGGCCCTCTCAACAGGAACGGCGAGAGGAACTCCAGGGTCGTGCCACCATTCCAAGAGTCCCCCAGATGTCTCAGTCCATTCCAGAGGAACCTCTTTTCCCTTCACCGGCTCGTCTTTCACGCCGAGGATCGACTCACACCAAGGTGGCACGTGGCACAGCCCTTGGGAAAGCCTCGTGGGAAAGCCTCGAGGGACAGCCTCGAGGGAAAGCCGCAGATCCCTTGATCCACGTGACAGGAAGCGTGACACTACTGCTGCAGCTCGGGAGGAAAGCGCACGTGCCTGCCCCCACTCGAGACGAGGCGTGACTCCCCTGGGGAGACTCAGAAGCACCCCAAGATCCATGGCAACACTGGAGAGCAATCCTCAGGTTCCGGCCCCGACTCCACACAAGGACTGAGGCCCCGGCATGGACGGGAGAGGAATCCCGAGAGGTCCCCTAGCAACTCGCTTGGGGACTGGCCTTTCCTGAGGCCACCAGAGCGGGTCCCTGAGGTCCCCGTCGTAACTCGAGAAGACCTGCCGCAACTCGAGAAAATCCAGGAGGTTCTCCCCTCCAGGCGAGATGAGGCCCATTTCCGCTGAGGCGTCTCGAGGCTGATCACACCTCACCTCTGGAACTTTGAAAGGGTCCTTCACACCCTTGGTGCAAATCAAGAAGTTCCCTGACATACCCGTCTCCAGTCGAGAGGAATCACGAGGGTCCCGCCCACATCCAGAGGAGCCCCGTTTCGGCCTCGTAGCTCGAGATGAGGGATCCTTTCCTTGCTTCGTCGGGAAAGAGTTCCCGGCGTTCCCGTCGCATCTCAAGAGGAGGCCCTCTCAACAGGAACGGCGAGAGGAACTCCAGGGTCGTGCCACCATTCCAAGAGTCCCCCAGATGTCTCAGTCCATTCCAGAGGAACCTCTTTTCACTTCACCGGCTCGTCTTTCACGCCGAGGATCGACTCACACCAAGGTGGCACGTGGCACAGTCCTGTGGGAAAGCCTCGTGGGAAAGCCTCGAGGGACAGCCTCGATGGAAAGCCACAGATCCCTTGATTCACGTGACAGGAAGCGTGACACTACTGCTGCAGCTCGGGAGGAAAGCGCACGTGCATGCCCAAACTCGAGACGAGGCCTGACTCCCCTGGGGAGACTCAGAAGCACCCCAAGATCCATGGCAACACTGGAGAGGAATCCTCAGGTTCCGGCCCCGACTCCACACAAGGACTGAGGCCCCGGCATGGACGGGAGAGGAATCCCGAGAGGTCCCCTAGCAACTTGCATGGGGACTGGCCTTTCCTGAGGCCACCAGAGCGGGTCCCTGAGGTCCCCGTCGTAACTCGAGAAGACCTGCCACATCTGGAGAAAATCCAGGAGGTTCTCCCCTCCAGGCGAGATGAGGCCCATTTCCGCTGAGGCGTCTCGAGGCTGATCACACCTCCCCTCTGGAACTTTGAAAGGGTCCTTCACACCCTTGGTGCAAATCAAGAAGTTCCCCGACATACCCGTCTCCACTCGAGAGGAATCACGAGGGTCCCGCCAACCTCCAGAGGAGCCCCGTTTCCGCCTCGTAGCTCGAGATGAGGGATCCTTTCCCTGCTTCGTCGGGAAAGAGTTCCCGGCGTTCCCGTCGCATCTCAAGAGGAGGCCCTCTCAACAGGAACGGCGAGAGAAACTCCAGGGTCGTGCCACCATTCCAAGAGTCCCCCAGATGTCTCAGTCCATTCCAGAGGAATCTCTTTTCCCTTCACCGGCTCGTCTTTCACGCCGAGGATCGACTCACACCAAGGTGGCACGTGGCACAGCCCTGTGGGAAAGCCTCGTGGGAAAGCCTCGAGGGACAGCCTCGAGGGAAAGCCACAGATCCCTTGATCCACGTGAGAGGAAGCGTGACACTACTGCTGCAGCTCGGGAGGAAAGCGCACGTGCATGCCCCCACTCGATACGAGGCCTGACTCCCCTGGGGAGACTCAGAAGCACCCCAAGATCCATGGCAACACTGGAGAGGAATCCTCAGGTTCCGGCCCCGACTCCACACAAGGACTGAGGCCCCGGCGTGGACGGGAGAGGAATCCCGAGAGGTCCCCTAGAAACTTGCATGGGGACTGGCCTTTCCTGAGGCCACCAGAGCGGGTCCCTGAGGTCCCCGTCGTAACTCGAGAAGACCTGCCGCAACTCGAGAAAATCCAGGAGGTTCTCCCCTCCAGGAGAGATGAGGCCCATTTCCGCTCAGGCGTCTCAAGGCTGATCACACCTACCCTCTGGAACTTTGAAAGGGTCCTTCACACCCTTGGTGCAAATCAAGAAGTTCCCCGACATACCCGTCTCCACTCGAGAGGAATCACGAGGGTCCCGCCCACCTCCAGAGGAGCCCCGTTTCCGCCTCGTAGCTCGACATGAGGGATCCTTTCCCTGCTTCGTCGGGAAAGAGTTCCCGGCGTTCCCGTCGCATCTCAAGAGGAGGCCCTCTCAACAGGAACGGCGAGAGGAACTCCAGGGTCGTGCCACCATTCCAAGAGTCCCCCAGATGTCTCAGTCCATTCCAGAGGAACCTCTTTTCCCTTCACCGGCTCGTCTTTCACGCCGAGGATCGACTCATACGAAGGTGGCACGTGGCACAGCCCTGTGGGAAAGCCTCGTGGGAAAGCCTCGAGGGACAGCCTCGAGGGAAAGCCACAGATCCCTTGATCCACGTGACAGGAAGCGTGACACTACTGCTGCAGCTCGGGAGGAAAGCGCACGTGCATGCCCCCACTCGAGACGAGGCCTGACTCCCCTGGGGAGACTCAGAAGCACCCCAAGATCCATGGCAACACTGGAGAGGAATCCTCAGGTTCCGGCCCCGACTCCACACAAGGACTGAGTCCCCGGCATGGACGGGAGAGGAATCCCGAGAGGTCCCCTAGCAACTCGCATGGGGACTGACCTTTCCTGAGGCCACCAGAGCGGGTCCCTGAGGTCCCCGTCGTAACTCGAGAAGACCTGCCGCAACTCGAGAAAATCCAGGAGGTTCTCCCCTCCAGGCGAGATGAGGCCCATTTCCGCTGAGGCGTCTCGAGGCTGATCACACCTCACCTCTGGAACTTCGAAAGGGTCCTTCACACCCTTGGTGCAAATCAAGAAGTTCCCCGACCTAGCCGTCTCCACTCGAGAGGAATCACGAGGGTCCCGCCCACATCCAGAGGAGCCCCGTTTCCGCCTCGTAGCTCGAGATGAGGGATCCTTTCCCTGCTTCGTCGGGAAAGAGTTCCCGGCGTTCCCGTCGCATGTCAAGAGGAGGCCCTCTCAACAGGAACGGCGAGAGGAACTCCAGGGTCGTGCCACCATTCCAAGAGTCCCCCAGATGTCTCAGTCCATTCCAGAGGAACCTCTTTTCCCTTCACCGGCTCGTCTTTCATGCCGAGGATCGACTCACACCAAAGTGGCACGTGGCACAGCCCTGTGGGAAAGCCTCGTGGGAAAGCCTCGAGGGACAGCCTCGAGGGAAAGCCACAGATGCCTTGATCCAAGTGACAGGAAGCGTGACACTACTGCTGCAGCTTGGGAGGAAAGCGCACGTGCATGCCCCCACTCGAGACGAGGCCTGACTCCCCTGGGGAGACTCAGAAGCACCCCAAGATCCATGGCAACACTGGAGAGGAATCCTCAGGTTCCGGCCCCGACTCCACACAAGGACTGAGGCCCCGGCATGGACGGGAGAGGAATCCCGAGAGGTCCCCTAGCAACTCTCATGGGGACTGGCCTTTCCTGAGGCCACCAGAGCGGGTCCCTGAGGTCCCCGTCGTAACTCGAGAAGACCTGCCGCAACTGGAGAATATCCAGGAGGTTCTCCCCTCCAGGCGAGATGAGGCCCATTTCCGCTGAGGCATCTCGAGGCTGATCACACCTCACCTCTGGAACTTCGAAAGGGTCCTTCACACCCTTGGTGCAAATCAAGAAGTTCCCCGACATTCCCGTCTCCACTCGAGAGGAATCACGAGGGTCCCGCGCACATCCAGAGGAGCCCCGTTTCCGCCTCGTAGCTCGAGATGAGGGATCCTTTCCCTGCTTCGTCGGGAAAGAGTTCCCGGCGTTCCCGTCGCATCTCAAGAGGAGGCCCTCTCAACAGGAACGGCGAGAGGAACTCCAGGGTCGTGCCACCATTCCAAGAGTCCCCCAGATGTCTCAGTCCATTTCAGAGGAACCTCTCTTCCCTTCACCGGCTCGTCTTTCACGCCGAGGATCGACTCACACCAAGGTGGCACGTGGCACAGCCCTGTGGGAAAGCCTCGTGGGAAAGCCTCGAGGGACAGCCTCGAGGGAAAGCCACAGATGCCTTGATCCACGTGACAGGAAGCGTGACACTACTGCTGCAGCTCGGGAGGAAAGCGCACGTGCATGCCCCCACTCGAGACGAGGCCTGACTCCCCTGGGGAGACTCAGAAGCACCCCAAGATCCATGGCAACACTGGAGAGGAATCCTCAGGTTCTGGCCCCGACTCCACACAAGGACTGAGGCCCCGGCATGGACGGGAGAGGAATCCCGAGAGGTCCCCTAGCAACTCGCATGGGGACTGGCCTTTCCTGAGGCCACCAGAGCGGGTCCCTGAGGTCCCCGTCGTAACTCGAGAAGACCTGCCGCAACTCGAGAAAATCCAGGAGGTTCTCCCCTCCAGGCGAGATGAGGCCCATTTCCGCTGAGGCGTCTCGAGGCTGATCACACCTCCCCTCTGGAACTTTGAAAGGGTCCTTCACACCCTTGGTGCAAATCAAGAAGTTCCCCGACATACCCGTCTCCACTCGAGAGGAATCACGAGGGTCCCGCCCACCTCCAGAGGAGCCCCGTTTCCGCCTCGTAGCTCGAGATGAGGGATCCTTTCCCTGCTTCGTCGGGAAAGAGTTCCCGGCGTTCCCGTCGCATCTCAAGAGGAGGCCCTCTCAACAGGAACGGCGAGAGGAACTCCAGGGTCGTGCCACCATTCCAAGAGTCCCCCAGATGTCTCAGTCCATTCCAGAGGAACCTCTTTTCCCTTAACCGGCTCGTCTTTCACGCCGAGGATCCACTCACACCAAGGTGGCACGTGGCACAGCCCTGTGGGAAAGCCTCGTGGGAAAGCCTCGAGGGACAGCCTCGAGGTAAAGCCACAGATGCCTTGATCCACGTGACAGGAAGCGTGACACTACTGCTGCAGCTCGGGAGGAAAGCGCACGTGCATGCCCCCACTCGAGACGAGGCCTGACTCCCCTGGGGAGACTCAGAAGCACCCCAAGATCCATGGCAACACTGGAGAGGAATCCTCAGGTTCCGGCCCCGACTCCACACAAGGACTGAGGCCCCGGCATGGACGGGAGAGGAATCCCGAGAGGTCCCCTAGCAACTCGCATGGGGACTGGCCTTTCCTGAGGCCACCAGAGCGGGTCCCTGAGGTCCCCGTCGTAACTCGAGAAGACCTGCCGCAACTCGAGAAAATCCAGGAGGTTCTCCCCTCCAGGCGAGATGAGGCCCATTTCCGCTGAGGCGTCTCAAGGCTGATCACACCTACCCTCTGGAACTTCGAAAGGGTCCTTCACACCCTTGGTGCAAATCAAGAAGTTCCCCGACATACCCGTCTCCACTCGAGAGGAATCACGAGGGTCCCGGCCACCTCCAGAGGAGCCCCGTTTCCGCCTCGTAGCTCGAGATGAGGGATCCTTTCCCTGCTTCGTCGGGAAAGAGTTCCCGGCGTTCCCGTCGCATCTCAAGAGGAGGCCCTCTCAACAGGAACGGCGAGAGGAACTCCAGGGTCGTGCCACCATTCCAAGAGTCCCCCAGATGTCTCAGTCCATTCCAGAGGAACCTCTTTTCCCTTCACCGGCTCGTCTTTCACGCCGAGGATCGACACACACCAAGGTGGCACGTGGCACAGCCCTGTGGGAAAGCCTCGTGGGAAAGCCTCGAGGGACAGCCTCGAGGGAAAGCCACAGATCCCTTGATCCACGTGACAGGAAGCGTGACACTACTGCTGCAGCTCGGGAGGAAAGCGCACGTGCATGCCCCCACTCGAGACGAGGCCTGACTCCCCTGGGGAGACTCAGAAGCACCCCAAGATCCATGGCAACACTGGAGAGGAATCCTCAGGTTCCGGCCCCGACTCCACACAAGGACTGAGTCCCCGGCATGGACGGGAGAGGAATCCCGAGAGGTCCCCTAGCAACTCGCATGAGGACTGACCTTTCCTGAGGCCACCAGAGCGGGTCCCTGAGGTCCCCGTCGTAACTCGAGAAGACCTGCCGCAACTCGAGAAAATCCAGGAGGTTCTCCCCTCCAGGCGAGATGAGGCCCATTTCCGCTGAGGCGTCTCGAGGTTGATCACACCTCACCTCTGGAACTTCGAAAGGGTCCTTCACACCCTTGGTGCAAATCAAGAAGTTCCCCGACCTAGCCGTCTCCACTCGAGAGGAATCACGAGGGTCCCGCCCACATCCAGAGGAGCCCCGTTTCCGCCTCGTAGCTCGAGATGAGGGATCCTTTCCCTGCTTCGTCGGGAAAGAGTTCCCGGCGTTCCCGTCGCATCTCAAGAGGAGGCCCTCTCAACAGGAACGGCGAGAGGAACTCCAGGGTCGTGCCACCATTCCAAGAGTCCCCCAGATGTCTCAGTCCATTCCAGAGGAACCTCTTTTCCCTTCACCGGCTCGTCTTTCATGCCGAGGATCGACTCACACCAAGGTGGCACGTGGCACAGCCCTGTGGGAAAGCCTCGTGGGAAAGCCTCGAGGGACAGCCTCGAGGGAAAGCCACAGATGCCTTGATCCACGTGACAGTAAGCGTGACACTACTGCTGCAGCTTGGGAGGAAAGCGCACGTGCATGCCCCCACTCGAGACGAGGCCTGACTCCCCTGGGGAGACTCAGAAGCACCCCAAGATCCATGGCAACACTGGAGAGGAATCCTCAGGTTCCGGCCCCGACTCCACACAAGGACTGAGGCCCCGGCATGGACGGGAGAGGAATCCCGAGAGGTCCCCTAGCAACTCGCATGGGGACTGGCCTTTCCTGAGGCCACCAGAGCGGGTTCCTGAGGTCCCCGTCGTAACTCGAGAAGACCTGCCAGAACTCGAGAAAATCCAGGAGGTTCTCCCCTCCAGGCGAGATGAGGCCCATTTCCGCTGAGGCTTCTCCAGGCTGATCACACCTCCCCTCTGTAACTTTGAAAGGGTCCTTCACACCCTTGGTGCAAATCAAGAAGTTCCCCGACATACCCGTCTCCACTCGAGAGGAATCACGAGGGTCCCGCCCACCTCCAAAGGAGCCCCGTTTCCGCCTCGTAGCTCGAGATGAGGGATCCTTTCCCTGCTTCGTCGGGAAAGAGTTCCCGGCGTTCCCGTCGCATCTCAAGAGGAGGCCCTCTCAACAGGAACGGCGAGAGGAACTCCAGGGTCGTGCCACCATTCCAAGAGTCCCCCAGATGTCTCAGTCCATTCCAGAGGAACCTCTTTTCCATTCACCGGCTCGTCTTTCACGCCGAGGATCGACTCACACCAAGGTGGCACGTGGCACAGCCCTGTGGGAAAGCCTCGTGGGAAAGCCTCGAGGGACAGCCTCGAGGGAAAGCCACAGATCCCTTGATCCACGTGACAGGAAGCGTGACACTACTGCTGCAGCTCGGGAGGAAAGCGCACGTGCATGCCCCCACTCGAGACGAGGCCTGACTCCCCTGGGGAGACTCAGAAGCACCCCAAGATCCATGGCAACACTGGAGAGGAATCCTCAGGTTCCAGCCCCGAATCCACACAAGGACTGAGGCCCCGGCATGGACGGGAGAGGAATCCCGAGGGGTCCCCTAGCAACTCGCATGGGGACTGGCCTTTCCTGAGGCCACCAGAGCGGGTCCCTGAGGTCCCCGTCGTAAATCGAGAAGACCTGACGCAACTTGAGAAAATCCAGGAGGTTCTCCCCTCCAGGCGAGATGAGGCCCATTTCCGCTGAGGCGTCTCGAGGCTGATCACACCTCCCCTCTGGAACTTCGAAAGGGTCCTTCACACCCTTGGTGCAAATCAAGAAGTTCCCCGACATACCCGTCTCCACTCGAGAGGAATCACGAGGGTCCCGGCCACCTCCAGAGGAGCCCCGTTTCCGCCTCGTAGCTCGAGATGAGGGATCCTTTCCCTGCTTCGTCGGGAAAGAGTTCCCGGCGTTCCCGTCGCATCTCAAGAGGAGGCCCTCTCAACAGGAACGGCGAGAGGAACTCCAGGGTCGTGCCACCATTCCAAGAGTCCCCCAGATGTCTCAGTCCATTCCAGAGGAACCTCTTTTCCCTTCACCGGCTCGTCTTTCACGCCGAGGATCGACACACACCAAGGTGGCACGTGGCACAGCCCTGTGGGAAAGCCTCGTGGGAAAGCCTCGAGGGACAGCCTCGAGGGAAAGCCACAGATCCCTTGATCCACGTGACAGGAAGCGTGACACTACTGCTGCAGCTCGGGAGGAAAGCGCACGTGCATGCCCCCACTCGAGACGAGGCCTGACTCCCCTGGGGAGACTCAGAAGCACCCCAAGATCCATGGCAACACTGGAGAGGAATCCTCAGGTTCCGGCCCCGACTCCACACAAGGACTGAGTCCCCGGCATGGACGGGAGAGGAATCCCGAGAGGTCCCCTAGCAACTCGCATGAGGACTGACCTTTCCTGAGGCCACCAGAGCGGGTCCCTGAGGTCCCCGTCGTAACTCGAGAAGACCTGCCGCAACTCGAGAAAATCCAGGAGGTTCTCCCCTCCAGGCGAGATGAGGCCCATTTCCGCTGAGGCGTCTCGAGGTTGATCACACCTCACCTCTGGAACTTCGAAAGGGTCCTTCACACCCTTGGTGCAAATCAAGAAGTTCCCCGACCTAGCCGTCTCCACTCGAGAGGAATCACGAGGGTCCCGCCCACATCCAGAGGAGCCCCGTTTCCGCCTCGTAGCTCGAGATGAGGGATCCTTTCCCTGCTTCGTCGGGAAAGAGTTCCCGGCGTTCCCGTCGCATCTCAAGAGGAGGCCCTCTCAACAGGAACGGCGAGAGGAACTCCAGGGTCGTGCCACCATTCCAAGAGTCCCCCAGATGTCTCAGTCCATTCCAGAGGAACCTCTTTTCCCTTCACCGGCTCGTCTTTCATGCCGAGGATCGACTCACACCAAGGTGGCACGTGGCACAGCCCTGTGGGAAAGCCTCGTGGGAAAGCCTCGAGGGACAGCCTCGAGGGAAAGCCACAGATGCCTTGATCCACGTGACAGTAAACGTGACACTACTGCTGCAGCTTGGGAGGAAAGCGCACGTGCATGCCCCCACTCGAGACGAGGCCTGACTCCCCTGGGGAGACTCAGAAGCACCCCAAGATCCATGGCAACACTGGAGAGGAATCCTCAGGTTCCGGCCCCGACTCCACACAAGGACTGAGGCCCCGGCATGGACGGGAGAGGAATCCCGAGAGGTCCCCTAGCAACTCGCATGGGGACTGGCCTTTCCTGAGGCCACCAGAGCGGGTTCCTGAGGTCCCCGTCGTAACTCGAGAAGACCTGCCAGAACTCGAGAAAATCCAGGAGGTTCTCCCCTCCAGGCGAGATGAGGCCCATTTCCGCTGAGGCTTCTCCAGGCTGATCACACCTCCCCTCTGTAACTTTGAAAGGGTCCTTCACACCCTTGGTGCAAATCAAGAAGTTCCCCGACATACCCGTCTCCACTCGAGAGGAATCACTAGGGTCCCGCCCACCTCCAAAGGAGCCCCGTTTCCGCCTCGTAGCTCGAGATGAGGGATCCTTTCCCTGCTTCGTCGGGAAAGAGTTCCCGGCGTTCCCGTCGCATCTCAAGAGGAGGCCCTCTCAACAGGAACGGCGAGAGGAACTCCAGGGTCGTGCCACCATTCCAAGAGTCCCCCAGATGTCTCAGTCCATTCCAGAGGAACCTCTTTTCCATTCACCGGCTCGTCTTTCACGCCGAGGATCGACTCACACCAAGGTGGCACGTAGCACAGCCCTGTGGGAAAGCCTCGTGGGAAAGCCTCGAGGGACAGCCTCGAGGGAAAGCCACAGATCCCTTGATCCACGTGACAGGAAGCGTGACACTACTGCTGCAGCTCGGGAGGAAAGCGCACGTGCATGCCCCCACTCGAGACGAGGCCTGACTCCCCTGGGGAGACTCAGAAGCACCCCAAGATCCATGGCAACACTGGAGAGGAATCCTCAGGTTCCGGCCCCGACTCCACACAAGGACTGAGGCCCCGGCATGGACGGGAGAGGAATCCCGAGAGGTCCCCTAGCAACTCGCATGGGGACTGGCCTTTCCTGAGGCCACCAGAGTGGGTCCCTGAGGTCCCCGTCGTAACTCGAGAAGACCTGCCGCAACTCGAGAAAATCCAGGAGGTTCTCCCCTCCAGGCGAGATGAGGCCCATTTCCGCTGAGGCGTCTCGAGCCTGATCACACCTCACCTCTGGAACTTCGAAAGGGTCCTTCACACCCTTGGTGCAAATCAAGAAGTTCCCCGACATACCCGTCTCCACTCGAGAGGAATCACGAGGGTCCCGCGCACATCCAGAGGAGCCCCGTTTCCGCCTCGTAGCTCGAGATGAGGGATCCTTTCCCTGCTTCGTCGGGAAAGAGCTCCCGGCGTTCCCGTCGCATCTCAAGAGGAGGCCCTCTCAACAGGAACGGCGAGAGGAACTCCAGGGTCGTGCCACCATTCCAAGAGTCCCCCAGATGTCTCAGTCCATTTCAGAGGAACCTCTCTTCCCTTCACCGGCTCGTCTTTCACGCCGAGGATCGACTCACACCAAGGTGGCACGTGGCACAGCCCTGTGGGAAAGCCTCGTGGGAAAGCCTCGAGGGACAGCCTCGAGGGAAAGCCACAGATGCCTTGATCCACGTGACAGTAAGCGTGACACTACTGCTGCAGCTTGGGAGGAAAGCGCACGTGCATGCCCCCACTCGAGACGAGGCCTGACTCCCCTGGGGAGACTCAGAAGCACCCCAAGATCCATGGCAACACTGGAGAGGAATCCTCAGGTTCCGGCCCCGACTCCACACAAGGACTGAGGCCCCGGCATGGACGGGAGAGGAATCCCGAGAGGTCCCCTAGCAACTCGCATGGGGACTGGCCTTTCCTGAGGCCACCAGAGCGGGTTCCTGAGGTCCCCGTCGTAACTCGAGAAGACCTGCCAGAACTCGAGAAAATCCAGGAGGTTCTCCCCTCCAGGCGAGATGAGGCCCATTTCCGCTGAGGCTTCTCCAGGCTGATCACACCTCCCCTCTGTAACTTTGAAAGGGTCCTTCACACCCTTGGTGCAAATCAAGAAGTTCCCCGACATACCCGTCTCCACTCGAGAGGAATCACGAGGGTCCCGCCCACCTCCAAAGGAGCCCCGTTTCCGCCTCGTAGCTCGAGATGAGGGATCCTTTCCCTGCTTCGTCGGGAAAGAGTTCCCGGCGTTCCCGTCGCATCTCAAGAGGAGGCCCTCTCAACAGGAACGGCGAGAGGAACTCCAGGGTCGTGCCACCATTCCAAGAGTCCCCCAGATGTCTCAGTCCATTCCAGAGGAACCTCTTTTCCATTCACCGGCTCGTCTTTCACGCCGAGGATCGACTCACACCAAGGTGGCACGTGGCACAGCCCTGTGGGAAAGCCTCGTGGGAAAGCCTCGAGGGACAGCCTCGAGGGAAAGCCACAGATCCCTTGATCCACGTGACAGGAAGCGTGACACTACTGCTGCAGCTCGGGAGGAAAGCGCACGTGCATGCCCCCACTCGAGACGAGGCCTGACTCCCCTGGGGAGACTCAGAAGCACCCCAAGATCCATGGCAACACTGGAGAGGAATCCTCAGGTTCCGGCCCCGACTCCACACAAGGACTGAGGCCCCGGCATGGACGGGAGAGGAATCCCGAGAGGTCCCCTAGCAACTCGCATGGGGACTGGCCTTTCCTGAGGCCACCAGAGTGGGTCCCTGAGGTCCCCGTCGTAACTCGAGAAGACCTGCCGCAACTCGAGAAAATCCAGGAGGTTCTCCCCTCCAGGCGAGATGAGGCCCATTTCCGCTGAGGCGTCTCGAGCCTGATCACACCTCACCTCTGGAACTTCGAAAGGGTCCTTCACACCCTTGGTGCAAATCAAGAAGTTCCCCGACCTAGCCGTCTCCACTCGAGAGGAATCACGAGGGTCCCGCCCACATCCAGAGGAGCCCCGTTTCCGCCTCGTAGCTCGAGATGAGGGATCCTTTCCCTGCTTCGTCGGGAAAGAGTTCCCGGCGTTCCCGTCGCATCTCAAGAGGAGGCCCTCTCAACAGGAACGGCGAGAGGAACTCCAGGGTCGTGCCACCATTCCAAGAGTCCCCCAGATGTATCAGTCCATTCCAGAGGAACCTCTTTTCCCTTCACCGGCTCGTCTTTCATGCCGAGGATCGACTCACACCAAGGTGGCACGTGGCACAGCCCTGTGGGAAAGCCTCGTGGGAAAGCCTCGAGGGACAGCCTCGAGGGAAAGCCACAGATGCCTTGATCCACGTGACAGTAAACGTGACACTACTGCTGCAGCTTGGGAGGAAAGCGCACGTGCATGCCCCCACTCGAGACGAGGCCTGACTCCCCTGGGGAGACTCAGAAGCACCCCAAGATCCATGGCAACACTGGAGAGGAATCCTCAGGTTCCGGCCCCGACTCCACACAAGGACTGAGGCCCCGGCATGGACGGGAGAGGAATCCCGAGAGGTCCCCTAGCAACTCGCATGGGGACTGGCCTTTCCTGAGGCCACCAGAGCGGGTTCCTGAGGTCCCCGTCGTAACTCGAGAAGACCTGCCAGAACTCGAGAAAATCCAGGAGGTTCTCCCCTCCAGGCGAGATGAGGCCCATTTCCGCTGAGGCTTCTCCAGGCTGATCACACCTCCCCTCTGTAACTTTGAAAGGGTCCTTCACACCCTTGGTGCAAATCAAGAAGTTCCCCGACATACCCGTCTCCACTCGAGAGGAATCACTAGGGTCCCGCCCACCTCCAAAGGAGCCCCGTTTCCGCCTCGTAGCTCGAGATGAGGGATCCTTTCCCTGCTTCGTCGGGAAAGAGTTCCCGGCGTTCCCGTCGCATCTCAAGAGGAGGCCCTCTCAACAGGAACGGCGAGAGGAACTCCAGGGTCGTGCCACCATTCCAAGAGTCCCCCAGATGTCTCAGTCCATTCCAGAGGAACCTCTTTTCCATTCACCGGCTCGTCTTTCACGCCGAGGATCGACTCACACCAAGGTGGCACGTAGCACAGCCCTGTGGGAAAGCCTCGTGGGAAAGCCTCGAGGGACAGCCTCGAGGGAAAGCCACAGATCCCTTGATCCACGTGACAGGAAGCGTGACACTACTGCTGCAGCTCGGGAGGAAAGCGCACGTGCATGCCCCCACTCGAGACGAGGCCTGACTCCCCTGGGGAGACTCAGAAGCACCCCAAGATCCATGGCAACACTGGAGAGGAATCCTCAGGTTCCGGCCCCGACTCCACACAAGGACTGAGGCCCCGGCATGGACGGGAGAGGAATCCCGAGAGGTCCCCTAGCAACTCGCATGGGGACTGGCCTTTCCTGAGGCCACCAGAGTGGGTCCCTGAGGTCCCCGTCGTAACTCGAGAAGACCTGCCGCAACTCGAGAAAATCCAGGAGGTTCTCCCCTCCAGGCGAGATGAGGCCCATTTCCGCTGAGGCGTCTCGAGCCTGATCACACCTCACCTCTGGAACTTCGAAAGGGTCCTTCACACCCTTGGTGCAAATCAAGAAGTTCCCCGACATACCCGTCTCCACTCGAGAGGAATCACGAGGGTCCCGCGCACATCCAGAGGAGCCCCGTTTCCGCCTCGTAGCTCGAGATGAGGGATCCTTTCCCTGCTTCGTCGGGAAAGAGTTCCCGGCGTTCCCGTCGCATCTCAAGAGGAGGCCCTCTCAACAGGAACGGCGAGAGGAACTCCAGGGTCGTGCCACCATTCCAAGAGTCCCCCAGATGTCTCAGTCCATTTCAGAGGAACCTCTCTTCCCTTCACCGGCTCGTCTTTCACGCCGAGGATCGACTCACACCAAGGTGGCACGTGGCACAGCCCTGTGGGAAAGCCTCGTGGGAAAGCCTCGAGGGACAGCCTCGAGGGAAAGCCACAGATGCCTTGATCCACGTGACAGTAAGCGTGACACTACTGCTGCAGCTTGGGAGGAAAGCGCACGTGCATGCCCCCACTCGAGACGAGGCCTGACTCCCCTGGGGAGACTCAGAAGCACCCCAAGATCCATGGCAACACTGGAGAGGAATCCTCAGGTTCCGGCCCCGACTCCACACAAGGACTGAGGCCCCGGCATGGACGGGAGAGGAATCCCGAGAGGTCCCCTAGCAACTCGCATGGGGACTGGCCTTTCCTGAGGCCACCAGAGCGGGTTCCTGAGGTCCCCGTCGTAACTCGAGAAGACCTGCCAGAACTCGAGAAAATCCAGGAGGTTCTCCCCTCCAGGCGAGATGAGGCCCATTTCCGCTGAGGCTTCTCCAGGCTGATCACACCTCCCCTCTGTAACTTTGAAAGGGTCCTTCACACCCTTGGTGCAAATCAAGAAGTTCCCCGACATACCCGTCTCCACTCGAGAGGAATCACGAGGGTCCCGCCCACCTCCAAAGGAGCCCCGTTTCCGCCTCGTAGCTCGAGATGAGGGATCCTTTCCCTGCTTCGTCGGGAAAGAGTTCCCGGCGTTCCCGTCGCATCTCAAGAGGAGGCCCTCTCAACAGGAACGGCGAGAGGAACTCCAGGGTCGTGCCACCATTCCAAGAGTCCCCCAGATGTCTCAGTCCATTCCAGAGGAACCTCTTTTCCATTCACCGGCTCGTCTTTCACGCCGAGGATCGACTCACACCAAGGTGGCACGTGGCACAGCCCTGTGGGAAAGCCTCGTGGGAAAGCCTCGAGGGACAGCCTCGAGGGAAAGCCACAGATCCCTTGATCCACGTGACAGGAAGCGTGACACTACTGCTGCAGCTCGGGAGGAAAGCGCACGTGCATGCCCCCACTCGAGACGAGGCCTGACTCCCCTGGGGAGACTCAGAAGCACCCCAAGATCCATGGCAACACTGGAGAGGAATCCTCAGGTTCCGGCCCCGACTCCACACAAGGACTGAGGCCCCGGCATGGACGGGAGAGGAATCCCGAGAGGTCCCCTAGCAACTCGCATGGGGACTGGCCTTTCCTGAGGCCACCAGAGTGGGTCCCTGAGGTCCCCGTCGTAACTCGAGAAGACCTGCCGCAACTCGAGAAAATCCAGGAGGTTCTCCCCTCCAGGCGAGATGAGGCCCATTTCCGCTGAGGCGTCTCGAGCCTGATCACACCTCACCTCTGGAACTTCGAAAGGGTCCTTCACACCCTTGGTGCAAATCAAGAAGTTCCCCGACATACCCGTCTCCACTCGAGAGGAATCACGAGGGTCCCGCGCACATCCAGAGGAGCCCCGTTTCCGCCTCGTAGCTCGAGATGAGGGATCCTTTCCCTGCTTCGTCGGGAAAGAGTTCCCGGCGTTCCCGTCGCATCTCAAGAGGAGGCCCTCTCAACAGGAACGGCGAGAGGAACTCCAGGGTCGTGCCACCATTCCAAGAGTCCCCCAGATGTCTCAGTCCATTTCAGAGGAACCTCTCTTCCCTTCACCGGCTCGTCTTTCACGCCGAGGATCGACTCACACCAAGGTGGCACGTGGCACAGCCCTGTGGGAAAGCCTCGTGGGAAAGCCTCGAGGGACAGCCTCGAGGGAAAGCCACAGATGCCTTGATCCACGTGACAGGAAGCGTGACACTACTGCTGCAGCTCGGGAGGAAAGCGCACGTGCATGCCCCCACTCGAGACGAGGCCTGACTCCCCTGGGGAGACTCAGAAGCACCCCAAGATCCATGGCAACACTGGAGAGGAATCCTCAGGTTCCGGCCCCGACTCCACACAAGGACTGAGGCCCCGGCATGGACGGGAGAGGAATCCCGAGAGGTCCCCTAGGAACTCGGATGGGGACTGGCCTTTCCTGAGGCCACCAGAGCGGGTCCCTGAGGTCCCCGTCGTAACTCGAGAAGACCTGCCGCAACTCGAGAAAATCCAGGAGGTTCTCCCCTCCAGGCGAGATGAGGCCCATTTCCGCTGAGGCGTCTCGAGGCTGATCACACCTCCCCTCTGGAACTTCGAAAGGGTCCTTCACACCCTTGGTGCAAATCAAGAAGTTCCCCGACATACCCGTCTCCACTCGAGAGGAATCACGAGGGTCCCGCCCACATCCAGAGGAGCCCCGTTTCCGCCTCGTAGCTCGAGATGAGGGATCCTTTCCCTGCTTCGTCGGGAAAGAGTTCCCGGCGTTCCCGTCGCATCTCAAGAGGAGGCCCTCTCAACAGGAACGGCGAGAGGAACTCCAGGGTCGTGCCACCATTCCAAGAGTCCCCCAGATGTCTCAGTCCATTTCAGAGGAACCTCTCTTCCCTTCACCGGCTCGTCTTTCACGCCGAGGATCGACTCACACCAAGGTGGCACGTGGCACAGCCCTGTGGGAAATCCTCGTGGGAAAGCCTCGAGGGACAGCCTCGAGGGAAAGCCACAGATCCCTTGATTCACGTGACAGGAAGAGTGATACTACTGCTGCAGCTCGGGAGGAAAGCGCACGTGCATGCCTCAACTCGAGACTATCCCTGACTCCCTTGGGGAGACTCAGAAGCACCCCAAGATCCATGGCAACACTGGAGAGGAATCCTCAGGTTCCGGCCCCGACTCCACACAAGGACTGAGGCCCCGGCATTGACGGGAGAGGAATCCCGAGAGGTCCCCTAGCAACTCGCATGGGGACTGGCCTTTCCTGAGGCCACCAGAGCGGGTCCCTGAGGTCCCCGTCGTAACTCGAGAAGACCTGCCGCAACTCGAGAAAATCCAGGAGGTTCTCCCCTCCAGGCGAGATGAGGCCCATTTCCGCTGAGGCGTCTCGAGGCTGATCACACGTCCCCTCTGGAACTTCGAAAGGGTCCTTCACACCCTTGGTGCAAATCAAGAAGTTCCCCGACATACCCGTCTCCACTCGAGAGGAATCACGAGGGTCCCGCCCACCTCCAGAGGAGCCCCGTTTCCGCCTCGTAGCTCGAGATGAAGGATCCTTTCTCTGCTTCGTCGGGAAAGAGTTCCCGGCGTTCCCATCGCATCTCAAGAGGAGGCCCTCTCAACAGGAACGGCGAGAGGAACTGCAGGGTCGTGCCAATATTCCAAGAGTCCCCCAGATGTCTCAGTCCATTCCAGAGGAACCTCTTTTCCCTTCACCGGCTCGTCTTTCACGCCGAGGATCGACTCACACCAAGGTGGCACGTGGCACAGCCCTGTGGGAAAGCCTCGTGGGAAAGCCTCGAGGGACAGCCTCGAGGGAAAGCCGAGATCCCTTGATCCACGTGACAGGAAACGTGACACTACTGCTGCAGCTCGGGAGGAAAGCGCACGTGCATGCCCCCACTCGAGACGAGGCCTGACTCCCGTGGGGAGACTCAGAAGCACCCCAAGAACCATGGTAACACTGGAGAGGAATCCTCAGGTTCCGGCCCCGACTCCACACAAGGACTGAGGCCCCGGCATGGACGGGAGAGGAATCCCGAGAGGTCCCCTAGCAACTCGCATGGGGACTGGCCTTTCCTGAGGCCAACAGAGTGGGTCCCTGAGGTCCCCGTCGTAACTCGAGAAGACCTGCCGCAACTCGAGAAAATCCAGGAGGTTCTCCCCTCCAGGCGAGATGAGGCCCATTTCCGCTGAGGCGTCTCGAGGCTGATCACACCTCACCTCTGGAACTTCGAAAGGGTCCTTCACACCCTTGGTGCAATTCAAGAAGTTCCCCGACCTAGCCGTCTCCACTCGAGAGGAATCACGAGGGTCCTGCCCACATCCAGAGGAGCCCCGTTTCCGCCTCGTAGCTCGAGATGAGGGATCCTTTCCCTGCTTCGTCGGGAAAGAGTTCCCGGCGTTCCCGTCGCATCTCAAGAGGAGGCCCTCTCAACAGGAACGGCGAGAGGAACTCCAGGGTCGTGCCACCATTCCAAGAGTCCCCCAGATGTCTCAGTCCATTCCAGAGGAACCTCTTTTCCCTTCACCGGCTCGTCTTTCACGCCGAGGATCGACTCACACCAAGGTGGCACGTGGCACAGCCCTGTGGGAAAGCCTCGTGGGAAAGCCTCAAGGGACAGCCTCGAGGGAAAGCCACAGATCCCTTGATCCACGTGACAGGAAGCGTGACACTACTGCTGCAGCTCGGGAGGAAAGCGCACGTGCATGCCCCAACTCGAGACGAGGCCTGACTCCCGTGGGGAGACTCAGAAGCACCCCAAGATCCATGGCAACACTGGAGAGGAATCCTCAGGTTCCGGCCCCGACTCCACACAAGGACTGAGGCCCCGGCATGGACGGGAGAGGTATCCCGAGAGGTCCCCTAGCAACTCGCATGGGGACTGGCCTTTCTTGAGGCCAACAGAGTGGGTCGCTGAGGTCCCCGTCGTAACTCGAGAAGACCTGCCGCAACTCGAGAAAATCCAGGAGGTTCTCCCCTCCAGGCGAGATGAGGCCCATTTCCGCTGAGGCGTCTTGAGGCTGATCACACCTCACCTCTGGAACTTCGAAAGGGTCCTTCACACCCTTGGTGAAATTCAAGAAGTTCCCCGACCTAGCCGTCTCCACTCGAGAGGAATCACGAGGGTCCCGCCCACATCCAGAGGAGCCCCGTTTCCGCCTCGTAGCTCGAGATGAGGGATCCTTTCCCTGCTTCGTCGGGAAAGAGTTCCCGGCGTTCCCGTCGCATCTCAAGAGGAGGCCCTCTCAACAGGAACGGCGAGAGGAACTCCAGGGTCGTGCCACCATTCCAAGAGTCCCCCAGATGTCTCAGTCCATTCCAGAGGAACCTCTTTTCCCTTCACCGGCTCGTCTTTCACGCCGAGGATCGACTCACACCAAGGTGGCACGTGGCACAGCCCTGTGGGAAAGCCTCGTGGGAAAGCCTCGAGGGACAGCCTCGAGGGAAAGCCACAGATCCCTTGATCCACGTGACAGGAAGCGTGACACTACTGCTGCAGCTCGGGAGGAAAGCGCACGTGCATGCCCCCACTCGAGACGAGGCCTGACTCCCGTGGGGAGACTCAGAAGCACCCCAAGAACCATGGTAACACTGGAGAGGAATCCTCAGGTTCCGGCCCCGACTCCACACAAGGACTGAGGCCCCGGCATGGACGGGAGAGGAATCCCGAGAGGTCCCCTAGCAACTCGCATGGGGACTGGCCTTTCCTGAGGCCACCAGAGCGGGTCCCTGAGGTCCCCGTCGTAACTCGAGAAGACCTGCCGCAACTCGAGAAAATCCAGGAGGTTCTCCCCTCCAGGCGAGATGAGGCCCATTTCCGTTGAGGCGTCTCGAGGCTGATCACACCTCAACTCTGGAACTTCGAAAGGGTCCTTTACACCCTTGGTGCAAATCAAGAAGTTCCCCGACCTAGCCGTCTCCACTCGAGAGGAATCACGAGGGTCCCGCCCACATCCAGAGGAGCCCCGTTTCCGCCTCGTAGCTCGAGATGAGGGATCCTTTCCCTGCTTCGTCGGGAAAGAGTTCCCGGCGTTCCCGTCGCACCTCAAGAGGAGGCCCTCTCAACAGGAACGGCGAGAGGAACTCCAGGGTCGTGCCACCATTCTAAGAGTCCCCCAGATGTCTCAATCCATTCCAGAGGAACCTCTTTTCCCTTCACCGGCTCGTCTTTCACGCCGAGGATCGACTCACGCCAAGGTGGCACGTGGCACAGCCCTGTGGGAAAGCCTCGTGGGAAAGCCTCGAGGGACAGCCTCGAGGGAAAGCCACAGATCCCTTGATCCACGTGACAGGAAGCGTGACACTACTGCTGCAGCTCGGGAGGAAAGCGCACGTGCATGACCCCACTCGAGACGAGGCCTGACTCCCCTGGGGAGACTCAGAAGCACCCCAAGATCCATGGCAACACTGGAGAGGAATCCTCAGGTTCCGGCCCCGACTCCACACAAGGACTGAGGCCCCGGCATGGACGGGAGAGGTATCCCGAGAGGTCCCCTAGCAACTCGCATGGGGACTGGCCTTTCCTGAGGCCAACAGAGTGGGTCCCTGAGGTCCCCGTCGTAACTCGAGAAGACCTGCCGCAACTCGAGAAAATCCAGGAGGTTCTCCCCTCCAGGCGAGATGAGGCCCATTTCCGCTGAGGCGTCTCGAGGCTGATCACACCTCACCTCTGGAACTTCGAAAGGGTCCTTCACACCCTTGGTGCAATTCAAGAAGTTCCCCGACCTAGCCGTCTCCACTCGAGAGGAATCACGAGGGTCCCGCCCACATCCAGAGGAGCCCCGTTTCCGCCTCGTAGCTCGAGATGAGGGATCCTTTCCCTGCTTCGTCGGGAAAGAGTTCCCGGCGTTCCCGTCGCATCTCAAGAGGAGGCCCTCTCAACAGGAACGGCGAGAGGAACTCCAGGGTCGTGCCACCATTCCAAGAGTCCCCCAGATGTCTCAGTCCATTCCAGAGGAACCTCTTTTCCCTTCACCGGCTCGTCTTTCACGCCGAGGATCGACTCACACCAAGGTGGCACGTGGCACAGCCCTGTGGGAAAGCCTCGTGGGAAAGCCTCAAGGGACAGCCTCGAGGGAAAGCCACAGATCCCTTGATCCACGTGACAGGAAGCGTGACACTACTGCTGCAGCTCGGGAGGAAAGCGCACGTGCATGCCCCAACTCGAGACGAGGCCTGACTCCCGTGGGGAGACTCAGAAGCACCCCAAGATCCATGGCAACACTGGAGAGGAATCCTCAGGTTCCGGCCCCGACTCCACACAAGGACTGAGGCCCCGGCATGGACGGGAGAGGTATCCCGAGAGGTCCCCTAGCAACTCGCATGGGGACTGGCCTTTCTTGAGGCCAACAGAGTGGGTCGCTGAGGTCCCCGTCGTAACTCGAGAAGACCTGCCGCAACTCGAGAAAATCCAGGAGGTTCTCCCCTCCAGGCGAGATGAGGCCCATTTCCGCTGAGGCGTCTTGAGGCTGATCACACCTCACCTCTGGAACTTCGAAAGGGTCCTTCACACCCTTGGTGAAATTCAAGAAGTTCCCCGACCTAGCCGTCTCCACTCGAGAGGAATCACGAGGGTCCCGCCCACATCCAGAGGAGCCCCGTTTCCGCCTCGTAGCTCGAGATGAGGGATCCTTTCCCTGCTTCGTCGGGAAAGAGTTCCCGGCGTTCCCGTCGCATCTCAAGAGGAGGCCCTCTCAACAGGAACGGCGAGAGGAACTCCAGGGTCGTGCCACCATTCCAAGAGTCCCCCAGATGTCTCAGTCCATTCCAGAGGAACCTCTTTTCCCTTCACCGGCTCGTCTTTCACGCCGAGGATCGACTCACACCAAGGTGGCACGTGGCACAGCCCTGTGGGAAAGCCTCGTGGGAAAGCCTCGAGGGACAGCCTCGAGGGAAAGCCACAGATCCCTTGATCCACGTGACAGGAAGCGTGACACTACTGCTGCAGATCGGGAGGAAAGCGCACGTGCATGCCCCCACTCGAGACGAGGCCTGACTCCCCTGGGGAGACTCAGAAGCACCCCAAGATCCATGGCAACACTGGAGAGCAATCCTCAGGTTCCGGCCCCGACTCCACAGAAGGTCTGAGGCCCCGGCATGGACGGGAGAGGAATCCTGAGAGATCCCCTAGCAAGTCGCATGGGGACTGGCCTTTCCTGAGGCCACCAGAGCGGGTCCCTGAGGTCCCCGTCGTAACTCGAGAAGACCTGCCGCAACTCGAGAAAATCCAGGAGGTTCTCCCCTCCAGGCGAGTTGAGGCCCATGTCCGCTGAGGCGTCTCGAGGCTGATCACACCTCACCTCTGGAACTTCGAAATGCTCCTTCACACCCTTGGTGCAAATCAAGAAGTTCCCCGACCTAGCCGTCTCCACTCGAGAGGAATCACGAGGGTCCCGCCCACATCCAGAGGAGCCCCGTTTCCGCCTCGTAGCTCGAGATGAGGGATCCTTTCCCTGCTTCGTCGGGAAAGAGTTCCCGGCGTTCCCGTCACATCTCAAGAGGAGGCCCTCTCAACAGGAACGGCGAGAGGAACTCCAGGGTCGTGCCACCATTCCAAGAGTCCCCCAGATGTCTCAGTCCATTCCAGAGGAACCTCTTTTCCCTTCACCGGCTCGTCTTTCACGCCGAGGATCGACTCACACCAAGGTGGCACGTGGCACAGCCCTGTGGGAAAGCCTCGTGGGAAAGCCTCGAGGGACAGCCTCGAGGGAAAGCCACAGATCCCTTGATCCACGTGACAGGAAGCGTGACACTACTGCTGCAGATCGGGAGGAAAGCGCACGTGCATGCCCCCACTCAAGACGAGGCCTGACTCCCCTGGGGAGACTCAGAAGCACCCCAAGATCCATGGCAACACTGGAGAGCAATCCTCAGGTTCCGGCCCCGACTCCACAGAAGGTCTGAGGCCCCGGCATGGACGGGAGAGGAATCCCGAGAGGTCCCCTAGCAACTCGCATGGGGACTGGCCTTTCCTGAGGCCACCAGAGCGGGTCCCTGAGGTCCCCGTCGTAACTCGAGAAGACCTGCCGCAACTCGAGAAAATCCAGGAGGTTCTCCCCTCCAGGCGAGTTGAGGCCCATTTCCGCTGAGGCGTCTCGAGGCTGATCACACCTCACCTCTGGAACTTCGAAAGGGTCCTTCACACCCTTGGTGCAAATCAAGAAGTTCCCCGACCTAGCCGTCTCCACTCGAGAGGAATCACGAGGGTCCCGCCCACATCCAGAGGAGCCCCGTGTCCGCCTCGTAGCTCGAGATGAGGGATCTTTTCCCTGCTTCGTCGTGAAAGAGTTCCCGGCGTTCCCGTCGCATCTCAAGAGAAGGCCCTCTCAACAGGAACGGCGAGAGGAACTCCAGGGTGGTGCCACCATTCCAAGAGTCCCCCAGATGTCTCAGTCCATTCCAGAGGAACCTCTTTTCCCTTCACCGGCTCGTCTTTCACGCCGAGGATCGACTCACACCAAGGTGGCACGTGGCACAGCCCTGTGGGAAAGCCTCGTGGGAAAGCCTCGAGGGACAGCCTCGAGGGAAAGCCACAGATCCCTTGATCCACGTGACAGGAAGCGTGACACTACTGCTGCAGCTCGGGAGGAAAGCGCACGTGCATGCCCCCACTCGAGACGAGGCCTGACTCCCCTGGGGAGACTCAGAAGCACCCCAAGATCCATGGCAACACTGGAGAGCAATCCTCAGGTTCCGGCCCCGACTCCACACAAGGACTGAGGCCCCGGCATGGACGGGAGAGGAATCCCGAGAGGTCCCCTAGCAACACGCATGGGGACTGGCCTTTCCTGAGGCCACCAGAGCGGGTCCCTGAGGTCCCCGTCGTAACTCGAGAAGACCTGCCGCAACTCGAGAAAATCCAGGAGGTTCTCCCCTCCAGGCGAGATGAGGCCCATTTCCGCTGAGGCGTCTCGAGGCTGATCACACCTCACCTCTGGAACTTCGAAAGGGTCCTTCACACCCTTGGTGCAAATCAAGAAGTTCCCCGACCTAGCCGTCTCCACTCGAGAGGAATCACGAGGGTCCCGCCCACATCCAGAGGAGCCCCGTGTCCGCCTCGTAGCTCGAGATGAGGGATCTTTTCCCTGCTTCGTCGGGAAAGAGTTCCCGGCGTTCCCGTCGCATCTCAAGAGAAGGCCCTCTCAACAGGAACGGCGAGAGGAACTCCAGGGTCGTGCCACCATTCCAAGAGTCCCCCAGATGTCTCAGTCCATTCCAGAGGAACCTCTTTTCCCTTCACCGGCTCGTCTTTCACGCCGAGGATCGACTCACACCAAGGTGGCACGTGGCACAGCCCTGTGGGAAAGCCTCGTGGGAAAGCCTCGAGGGACAGCCTCGAGGGAAAGCCACAGATCCCTTGATCCACGTGACAGGAAGCGTAACACTACTGCTGCAGCTCGGGAGGAAAGCGCACGTGCATGCCCCCACTCGAGACGAGGCCTGACTCCCCTGGGGAGACTCAGAAGCACCCCAAGATAAATGGCAACACTGGAGAGCAATCCTCAGGTTCCGGCCCCGACTCCACACAAGGACTGAGGCCCCGGCATGGACGGGAGAGGAATCCCGAGAGGTCCCCTAGCAACACGCATGGGGACTGGCCTTTCCTGAGGCCACCAGAGCGGGTCCCTGAGGTCCCCGTCGTAACTCGAGAAGACCTGCCGCAACTCGAGAAAATCCAGGAGGTTCTCCCCTCCAGGCGAGATGAGGCCGATTTCCGCTGAGGCGTCTCGCGGCTGATCACACCTCACCTCTGGAACTTAGAAAGGGTCCTTCACACCCTTGGTGCAAATCAAGAAGTTCCCCGACCTAGCCGTCTCCACTCGAGAGGAATCACGAGGGTCCCGCCCACATCCAGAGGAGCCCCGTTTCCGCCTCGTAGCTCGAGATGAGGGATCCTTTCCCTGCTTCGTCGGGAAAGAGTTCCCGGCGTTCCCGTCGCATCTCAAGAGGAGGCCCTCTCAACAGGAACGGCGAGAGGAACTCCAGGGTCGTGCCACCATTCCAAGTGTCCCCCAGATGTCTCAGTCCATTCCAGAGGAACCTCTTTTCCCTTCACCGGCTCGTCTTTCACGCCGAGGATCGACTCACACCAAGGTGGCACGTGGCACAGCCCTGTGGGAAAGCCTCGTGGGAAAGCCTCGAGGGACAGCCTCGAGGGAAAGCCACAGATCCCTTGATCCACGTGACAGGAAGCGTGACACTACTGCTGCAGCTCGGGAGGAAAGCGCACGTGCATGCCCCCACTCGAGACGAGGCCTGACTCCCCTGGGGAGACTCAGAAGCACCCCAAGATCCATGGCAACACTGGAGAGCAATCCTCAGGTTCCGGCCCCGACTCCACACAAGGACTGAGGCCCCGGCATGGACGGGAGAGGAATCCCGAGAGGTCCCCTAGCAACACGCATGGGGACTGGCCTTTCCTGAGGCCACCAGAGCGGGTCCCTGAGGTCCCCGTCGTAACTCGAGAAGACCTGCCGCAACTCGAGAAAATCCAGGAGGTTCTCCCCTCCAGGCGAGATGAGGCCCATGTCCGCTGAGGCGTCTCGAGGCTGATCACACCTCACCTCTGGAACTTCGAAAGGGTCCTTCACACCCTTGGTGCAAATCAAGAAGTTCCCCGACCTAGCCGTCTCCACTCGAGAGGAATCACGAGGGTCCCGCCCACATCCAGAGGAGCCCCGTTTCCGCCTCGTAGCTCGAGATGAGGGATCTTTTCCCTGCTTCTTCGGGAAAGAGTTCCCGGCGTTCCCGTCGCATCTCAAGAGGAGGCCCTCTCAACAGGAACGGCCAGAGGAACTCCAGGGTCGTGCCACCATTCCAAGAGTCCCCCAGATGTCTCACTCCATTCCAGAGGAACCTCTTTTCCCTTCACCGGATCGTCTTTCACGCCGAGGATCGACTCACACCAAGGTGGCCCGTGGCACAGCCCTGTGGGAAAGCCTCGTGGGAAAGCCTCGAGGGACAGCCTCGAGGGAAAGCCACAGATCCCTTGATCCACGTGACAGGAAGCGTGACACTACTGCTGCAGCTCGGGAGGAAAGCGCACGTGCATGCCCCCACTCAAGACGAGGCCTGACTCCCCTGGGGAGACTCAGAAGCACCCCAAGATCCATGGCAACACTGGAGAGGAATCCTCAGGTTCCGGCCCCGACTCCACACAAGGACTGAGGCCCCGGCATGGACAGGAGAGGAATCCCGAGAGGTCCCCTAGCAACACGCATGGGGACTGGCCTTTCCTGAGGCCACCAGAGCGGGTCCCTGAGGTCCCCGTCGTAACTCGAGAAGACCTGCCGCAACTCGAGAAAATCCAGGAGGTTCTCCCCTCCAGGCGAGATGAGGCCCATTTCCGCTGAGGCGTCTCGAGGCTGATCACACCTCACCTCTGGAACTTCGAAAGGGTCCTTCACACCCTTGGTGCAAATCAAGAAGTTCCCCGACCTAGCCGTCTCCACTCGAGAGGAATCACGAGGGTCCCGCCCACATCCAGAGGAGCCCCGTTTCCGCCTCGTAGCTCGAGATGAGGGATCCTTTCCCTGCTTCGTTGGGAAAGAGTTCCCGGCGTTCCCGTCGCATCTCAAGAGGAGGCCCTCTCAACAGGAACGGCGAGAGGAACTCCAGGGTCGTGCCACCATTCCAAGAGTCCCCCAGATGTCTCAGTCCATTCCAGAGGAACCTCTTTTCCCTTCACCGGCTCGTCTTTCACGCCGAGGATCGACTCACACCAAGGTGGCCCGTGGCACAGCCCTGTGGGAAAGCCTCGTGGGAAAGCCTCGAGGGACAGCCTCGAGGGAAAGCCACAGATCCCTTGATCCACGTGACAGGAAGCGTGACACTACTGCTGCAGCTCGGGAGGAAAGCGCACGTGCATGCCCCCACATGAGACGAGGCCTGACTCCCCTGGGGAGACTCAGAAGCACCCCAAGATCCATGGCAACACTGGAGAGCAATCCTCAGGTTCCGGCCCCGACTCCACACAAGGACTGAGGCCCCGGCATGGACGGGAGAGGAATCCCGAGAGGTCCCCTAGCAACTCGCATGGGGACTGGCTTTTCCTGAGGCCACCAGAGCGGGTCCCTGAGGTCCCCGTCGTAACTCGAGAAGACCTGCCGCAACTCGAGAAAATCCAGGAGGTTCTCCCTTCCAGGCGAGATGAGGCCCATTTCCGCTGAGGCGTCTCGAGGCTGATCACACCTCACCTCTGGAACTTCGAAAGGGTCCTTCACACCCTTGGTGCAAATCAAGAAGTTCCCCGACCTAGCCGTCTCCACTCGAGAGGAATCACGAGGGTCCCGCCCACATCCAGAGGAGCCCCGTTTCCGCCTCGTAGCTCGAGATGAGGGATCCTTTCCCTGCTTCGTCGGGAAAGAGTTCCCGGCGTTCCCGTCGCATCTCAAGAGGAGGCCCTCTCAACAGGAACGGCGAGAGGAACTCCAGGGTCGTGCCACCATTCCAAGAGTCCCCCAGATGTCTCAGTCCATTCCAGAGGAACCTCTTTTCCCTTCACCGGCTCGTCTTTCACGCCGAGGATCGACTCACACCAAGGTGGCACGTGGCACAGCCCTGTGGGAAAGCCTCGTGGGAAAGCCTCGAGGGACAGCCTCGAGGGAAAGCCACAGATCCCTTGATCCACGTGACAGGAAGCGTGACACTACTGCTGCAGCTCGGGAGGAAAGCGCACGTGCATGCCCCCACTCGAGACGAGGCCTGACTCCCCTGGGGAGACTCAGAAGCACCCCAAGATCCATGGCAACACTGGAGAGCAATCCTCAGGTTCCGGCCCCGACTCCACACAAGGACTGAGGCCCCGGCATGGACGGGAGAGGAATCCCGAGAGGTCCCCTAGCAACACGCATGGGGACTGGCCTTTCCTGAGGCCACCAGAGCGGGTCCCTGAGGTCCCCGTCGTAACTCGAGAAGACCTGCCGCAACTCGAGAAAATCCAGGAGGTTCTCCCCTCCAGGCGAGATGAGGCCCATTTCCGCTGAGGCGTCTCGAGGCTGATCACACCTCACCTCTGGAACTTCGAAAGGGTCCTTCACACCCTTGGTGCAAATCAAGAAGTTCCCCGACCTAGCCGTCTCCACTCGAGAGGAATCACGAGGGTCCCGCCCACATCCAGAGGAGCCCCGTGTCCGCCTCGTAGCTCGAGATGAGGGATCTTTTCCCTGCTTCGTCGGGAAAGAGTTCCCGGCGTTCCCGTCGCATCTCAAGAGAAGGCCCTCTCAACAGGAACGGCGAGAGGAACTCCAGGGTCGTGCCACCATTCCAAGAGTCCCCCAGATGTCTCAGTCCATTCCAGAGGAACCTCTTTTCCCTTCACCGGCTCGTCTTTCACGCCGAGGATCGACTCACACCAAGGTGGCACGTGGCACAGCCCTGTGGGAAAGCCTCGTGGGAAAGCCTCGAGGGACAGCCTCGAGGGAAAGCCACAGATCCCTTGATCCACGTGACAGGAAGCGTAACACTACTGCTGCAGCTCGGGAGGAAAGCGCACGTGCATGCCCCCACTCGAGACGAGGCCTGACTCCCCTGGGGAGACTCAGAAGCACCCCAAGATCCATGGCAACACTGGAGAGCAATCCTCAGGTTCCGGCCCCGACTCCACACAAGGACTGAGGCCCCGGCATGGACGGGAGAGGAATCCCGAGAGGTCCCCTAGCAACACGCATGGGGACTGGCCTTTCCTGAGGCCACCAGAGCGGGTCCCTGAGGTCCCCGTCGTAACTCGAGAAGACCTGCCGCAACTCGAGAAAATCCAGGAGGTTCTCCCCTCCAGGCGAGATGAGGCCCATTTCCGCTGAGGCGTCTCGCGGCTGATCACACCTCACCTCTGGAACTTCGAAAGGGTCCTTCACACCCTTGGTGCAAATCAAGAAGTTCCCCGACCTAGCCGTCTCCACTCGAGAGGAATCACGAGGGTCCCGCCCACATCCAGAGGAGCCCCGTTTCAGCCTCGTAGCTCGAGATGAGGGATCCTTTCCCTGCTTCGTCGGGAAAGAGTTCCCGGCGTTCCCGTCGCATCTCAAGAGGAGGCCCTCTCAACAGGAACGGCGAGAGGAACTCCAGGGTCGTGCCACCATTCCAAGAGTCCCCCAGATGTCTCAGTCCATTCCAGAGGAACCTCTTTTCCCTTCACCGGCTCGTCTTTCACGCCGAGGATCGACTGACACCAAGGTGGCACGTGGCACAGCCCTGTGGGAAAGCCTCGTGGGAAAGCCTCGAGGGACAGCCTCGAGGGAAAGCCACAGATCCCTTGATCCACGTGACAGGAAGCGTGACACTACTGCTGAAGCTCGGGAGGAAAGTGCACGTGCATGGCCCCACTCGAGACGAGGCCTGACACCCCTGGGGAGACTCAGAAGGACCCCAAGATCCATGGCAACACTGGAGAGCAATCCTCAGGTTCCGACCCCGACTCCACACAAGGACTGAGGCCCCGGCATGGACGGGAGAGGAATCCCGAGAGGTCCCCTAGAAACTCGCATGGGGAACGGCCTTTCCTGAGGCCACCAGAGCGGGTCCCTGAGGTCCCCGTCGTAACTCGAGAAGACCTGCCGCAACTCGAGAAAATCCAGGAGGTTCTCCCCTCCAGGCGAGATGAGGCCCATTTCCGCTGAGGCGTCTCGAGGCTGATCACACCTCACGTCTGGAACTTCCAAAGGGTCCTTCACACCCTTGGTGCAAATCAAGAAGTTCCCCGACCTAGCCGTCTCCACTCGAGAGGAATCACGAGGGTCCCGCCCACATCCAGAGGAGCCCCGTTTCCGCCTCGTAGCTCGAGATGAGGGATCCTTTCCCTGCTTCGTCGGGAAAGAGTTCCCGGCGTTCCCGTCGCATCTCAAGAGGAGGCCCTCTCAACAGGAAAGGCGAGAGGAACTCCAGGGTCGTGCCACCATTCCAAGAGTCCCCCAGATGTCTCAGTCCATTCCAGAGGAACCTCTTTTCCCTTCACCGGCTCGTCTTTCACGCCGAGGATCGACTCACACCAAGGTGGCACGTGGCACAGCCCTGTGGGAAAGCCTCGTGGGAAAGCCTCGAGGGACAGCCTCGAGGGAAAGCCACAGATCCCTTGATCCACATGACAGGAAGCGTGACACTACTGCTGCACCTCGGGAGGAAAGCGCACGTGCATGCCCCCACTCGAGACGAGGCCTGACTCCCCTGGGGAGACTCAGAAGCACCCCAAGATCCATGGCAACACTGGAGAGGAATCCTCAGGTTCTGGCCCCGACTCCACACAAGGACTGAGGCCCCGGCATGGACGGGAGAGGAATCCCGAGCGGTCCCCTAGCAACTCGCATGGGGACTGGCCTTTCCTGAGGCCACCAGAGCGGGTCCCTGAGGTCCCCGTCGTAACTCGAGAAGACCTGCCGCAACTCGAGAAAATCCAGGAGGTTCTCCCCTCCAGGCGAGATGAGGCCCATTTCCGCTGAGGCGTCTCGAGGCTGATCACACCTCACCTCTGGAACTTAGAAAGGGTCCTTCACACCCTTGGTGCAAATCAAGAAGTTCCCCGACCTAGCCGTCTCCACTCGAGAGGAATCACGAGGGTCCCGGCCACATCCAGAGGAGCCCCGTTTCCGCCTCGTAGCTCGAGATGAGGGATCCTTTCCCTGCTTCGTCGGGAAAGAGTTCCCGGCGTTCCCGTCGCATCTCAAGAGGAGGCCCTCTCAACAGGAACGGCGAGAGGAACTCCAGGGTCGTGCCACCATTCCAAGAGTCCCCCAGATGTCTCAGTCCATTCCAGAGGAACCTCTTTTCCCTTCACCGGCTCGTCTTTCACGCAAAGGATCGACTCACACCAAGGTGGCACGTGGCACAGCCCTGTGGGAAAGCCTCGTGGGAAAGCCTCGAGGGACAGCATCGAGCGAAAGCCACAGATCCCTTGATGCACGTGACAGAAAGCGGGACACTACTGCTGCAGCTCGGGAGGAAAGCGCACGTGCATGCCCCCACTCGAGACGAGGCCTGACTCCCCTGGGGAGACTCAGAAGCACCCCAAGATCCATGGCAACACTGGAGAGGAATCCTCAGGTTCCGGCCCCGACTCCACACAAGGACTGAGGCCCCGGCATGGACGGGAGAGGAATGCCGAGCGGTCCCCTAGCAACTCGCATGGGGACCGGCATTTCCTGAGGCCACCAGAGCGGGTCCCTGAGGTCCCCGTCGTAACTCGAGAAGACCTGCCGCAACTCGAGAAAATCCAGGAGGTTCTCCCTCCAGGCGAGATGAGGCCCATTTCCGCTGAGGCGTCTCGAGGCTGATCACACCTCACCTCTGGAACTTCGAAAGGGTCCTTCACACCCTTGGTGCAAATCAAGAAGTTCCCCGACCTAGCCGTCTCCACTCGAGAGGAATCACGAGGGTCCCGCCCACATCCAGAGGAGCCCCGTTTCCGCCTCGTAGCTCGAGATGAGGGATCCTTTCCCTGCTTCGTCGGGAAAGAGTTCCCGGCGTTCCCGTCGCATCTCAAGAGGAGGCCCTCTCAACAGGAACGGCGAGAGGAACTCCAGGGTCGTGCCACCATTCCAAGAGTCCCCCAGATGTCTCAGTCCATTCCAGAGGAACCTCTTTTCCCTTCACCGGCTCGTCTTTCACGCCGAGGATCGACTCACACCAAGGTGGCACGTGGCACAGCCCTGTGGGAAAGCCTCGTGGGAAAGCCTCGAGGGACAGCCTCGAGGGAAAGCCACAGATCCCTTGATCCACGTGACAGGAAGCGTGACACTACTGCTGCAGCTCGGGAGGAAAGCGCACGAGCATGCCCCCACTCGAGACGAGCCCTGACTCCCCTGGGGAGACTCAGAAGCACCCCAAGATCCATGGCAACACTGGAGAGGAATCCTCAGGTTCCGGCCCCGACTCCACACAAGGACTGAGGCCCCGGCATGGACTGGAGAGGAATCCCGAGAGGTCCCCTAGCAACTCGCATGGGGACTGGCCTTTCCTGAGGCCACCAGAGCGGGTCCCTGAGGTCCCCGTCGTAACTCGAGAAGACCTGCCGCAACTCGAGAAAATCCAGGAGGTTCTCCCCTCCAGGCGAGATGAGGCACATTTCCGCTGAGGCGTCTCGAGGCTGATCACACCTCACCTCTGGAACTTCGAAAGGGTCCTCCACACCCTTGGTGCAAAGCAAGAAGTTCCCCGACCTAGCCGTCTCCACTCGAGAGGAATCACGAGGATCCCGCCCACATCCAGAAGAGCCCCGTTTCCGCCTCGTAGCTCGAGATGAGGGATCCTTTCCCTGCTTCGTCGGGAAAGAGTCCCCGGCGTTCCCGTCGCATCTCAAGAGGAGGCCCTCTCAACAGGAACGGCGAGAGGAACTCCAGGGTCGTGCCACCATTCCAAGAGTCCCCCAGATGTCTCAGTCCATTCCAGAGGAACCTCTTTTCCCTTCACCGGCTCGTCTTTCACGCCGAGGATCGACTCACACCAAGGTGGCACGTGGCACAGCCCTGTGGGAAAGCCTAGTGGGAAAGCCTCGAGGGACAGCCTCGAGGGAAAGCCACAGATCCCTTGATCCACGTGACAGGAAGCGTGACACTACTGCTGCAGCTCGGGAGGAAAGCGCACGAGCATGCCCCCACTCGAGACGAGGCCTGACTCCCCTGGGGAGACTCAGAAGCACCCCAAGATCCATGGCAACACTGGAGAGGAATCCTCAGGTTCCGGCCCCGACTCCACACAAGGACTGAGGCCCCGGCATGGACGGGAGAGGAATCCCGAGAGGTCCCCTAGCAACACGTATGGGGACTGGCCTTTCCTGAGGCCACCAGAGCGGGTCCCTGTGGTCCCCGTCGTAACTCGAGAAGACCTGCCGCAACTCGAGAAAATCCAGGAGGTTCTCCCCTCCAGGCGAGATGAGGCCCATTTCCGCTGAGGTGTCTCGAGGCTGATCACACCTCACCTCTGGAACTTCAAAAGGGTCCTTCACACCCTTGGTGCAAATCAAGAAGTTCCCCGACCTAGCCGTCTCCACTCGAGAGGAATCACGAGGGTCCCGCCCACATCCAGAGGAGCCCCGTTTCCCCCTCGTAGCTCGAGATGAGGGATCCTTTCCCTGCTTCGTCGGGAAAGAGTTCCCGGCGTTCCCGTCGCATCTCAAGAGGAGGCCCTCTCAACAGGAACGGCGAGAGGAACTCCAGGGTCGTGCCACCATTCCAAGAGTCCCCCAGATGTCTCAGTCCATTCCAGAGGAACCTCTTTTCCCTTCACCGGCTCGTCTTTCACGCCGAGGATCGACTCACACCAAGGTGGCACGTGGCACAGCCCTGTGGGAAAGCCTCGTGGGAAAGCCTCGAGGGACAGCCTCGAGGGAAAGCCACAGATCCCTTGATCCACGTGACAGGAAGCCTGACACTATTGCTGCAGCTCGGGAGGAAAGCGCACGTGCATGCCCCCACTCGAGACGAGGCCTGACTCCCCTGGGGAGACTCAGAAGCACCCCAAGAACCATGGCAACACTGGAGAGGAATCCTCAGGTTCCGGCCCCGACTCCACACAAGGACTGAGGCCCCGGCATGGACGGGAGAGGAATCCCGAGAGGTCCCCTTGCAACACGAATGGGGACTGGCCTTTCCTGAGGCCACCAGAGCGGGTCCCTGTGGTCCCCGTCGTAACTCGAGAAGACCTGCCGCAACTCGAGAAAATCCAGGAGGTTCTCCCCTCCAGGCGAGATGAGGCCCATTTCCGCTGAGGCGTCTCGAGGCTGATCACACCTCACCTCTGGAACTTCGAAAGGGGCCTTCACACCCTTGGTGCAAATCAAGAAGTTCCCCGACCTAGCCGTCTCCACTCGAGAGGAATCACGAGGGTCCCGCCCACATCCAGAGGAGCCCCGTTTCCGCCTCGTAGCTCGAGATGAGGGATCCTTTCCCTGCTTCGTCGGGAAAGAGTTCCCGGCGTTCCCGTCGCATCTCAAGAGGAGGCCCTCTCAACAGGAACGGCGAGAGGAACTCCAGGGTCGTGCCACCATTCCAAGAGTCCCCCAGATATCTCAGTCCATTCCAGAGGAACCTCTTGTCCCTTCACCGGCTCGTCTTTCACGCCGAGGATCGACTCACACCAAGGTGGCACGTGGCACAGCCCTGTGGGAAAGCCTCGTGGGAAAGCCTCGAGGGACAGCCTCGAGGGAAAGCCACAGATCCCTTGATCCACGTGACAGGAAGAGTGACACTACTGCTGCAGCTCGGGAGGAAAGCGCACGTGCATGCCCCCACTCGAGACGAGGCCTGACTCCCCTGGGGAGACTCAGAAGCACCCCAAGATCCATGGCAACACTGGAGAGCAATCCTCAGGTTCCGGCCCCGACTCCACACAAGGACTGAGGCCCCGGCATGGACGGCAGAGGAATCCCGAGAGGTCCCCTAGCAACTCGCATGGGGACTGGCCTTTCCTGAGGCCACCAGAGCGGGTCCCTGAGGTCCCCGTCGTAACTCGAGAAGACCTGCCGCAACTCGAGAAAATCCAGGAGGTTCTCCCATCCAGGCGAGATGAGGCCCATTTCCGCTGAGGCGTCTCGAGGCTGATCACACCTCACCTCTGGAACTTCGAAAGGGTCCTTCACACCCTTGGTGCAAATCAAGAAGTTCCCCGACCTAGCCGTCTCCACTCGAGAGGAATCACGAGGGTCCCGCCCACATCCAGAGGAGCCCCGTTTACACCTCGTAGCTCGAGATGAGGGATCCTTTCCCTGCTTTGTCGGGAAAGAGTCCCCGGCTTTCACGTCGCATCTCAAGAGGAGGCCCTCTCAACAGGAACGGCGAGAGGAACTCCAGGGTGGTGCCACCATTCCAAGAGTCCCCCAGATGTCTCAGTCCATTCCAGCGGAACCTCTTTTCCCTTCACCGGCTCGTCTTTCACGCCGAGGATCGACTCACACCAAGGTGGCACGTGGCACAGCCCTCTGGGAAAGCCTCTTGGGAAAGCCATGAGGGAGAGCCTCGAGGGACAGCCTCGAGGGAAAGCCACAGATCCCTTGATCCACGTGACAGGAAGCGTGACACTACTGCTGCAGCTCGGGAGGAAAGCGCACGTGTATGCCCCCACTCGAGAAGAGGCCTACTCCCCTGGGGAGACTCAGAAGCACCCCAAGATCCATGGCAACACTGGAGAGCAATCCTCAGGTTCCGGCCCCGACTCCACACAAGGACTGAGGCCCCGGCATGGACGGGAGAGGAATCCCGAGAGGTCCCCTAGCAACACGTATGGGGACTGGCCTTTCCTGAGGCCACCAGAGCGGGTCCCTGTGGTCCCCGTCGTAACTCGAGAAGACCTGCCGCAACTCGAGAAAATCCAGGAGGTTCTCCCCTCCAGGCGAGATGAGGCCCATTTCCGCTGAGGTGTCTCGAGGCTGATCACACCTCACCTCTGGAACTTCAAAAGGGTCCTTCACACCCTTGGTGCAAATCAAGAAGTTCCCCGACCTAGCCGTCTCCACTCGAGAGGAATCACGAGGGTCCCGCCCACATCCAGAGGAGCCCCGTTACCCCCTCGTAGCTCGAGATGAGGGATCCTTTCCCTGCTTCGTCGGGAAAGAGTTCCCGGCGTTCCCGTCGCATCTCAAGAGGAGGCCCTCTCAACAGGAACGGCGAGAGGAACTCCAGGGTCGTGCCACCATTCCAAGAGTCCCCCAGATGTCTCAGTCCATTCCAGAGGAACCTCTTTTCCCTTCACCGGCTCGTCTTTCACGCCGAGGATCGACTCACACCAAGGTGGCACGTGGCACAGCCCTGTGGGAAAGCCTCGTGGGAAAGCCTCGAGGGACAGCCTCGAGGGAAAGCCACAGATCCCTTGATCCACGTGACAGGAAGCCTGACACTATTGCTGCAGCTAGGGAGGAAAGCGCACGTTCATGCCCCCACTCGAGACGAGGCCTGACTCCCCTGGGGAGACTCAGAAGCACCCCAAGAACCATGGCAACACTGGAGAGGAATCCTCAGGTTCCGGCCCCGACTCCACACAAGGACTGAGGCCCCGGCATGGACGGGAGAGGAATCCCGAGAGGTCCCCTTGCAACACGCATGGGGACTGGCCTTTCCTGAGGCCACCAGAGCGGGTCCCTGTGGTCCCCGTCGTAACTCGAGAAGACCTGCCGCAACTCGAGAAAATCCAGGAGGTTCTCCCCTCCAGGCGAGATGAGGCCCATTTCCGCTGAGGCGTCTCGAGGCTGATCACACCTCACCTCTGGAACTTCGAAACGGTCCTTCACACCCTTGGTGCAAATCAAGAAGTTCCCCGACCTAGCCGTCTCCACTCGAGAGGAATCACGAGGGTCCCGCCCACATCCAGAGGAGCCCCGTTTCCGCCTCGTAGCTCGAGATGAGGGATCCTTTCCCTGCTTCGTCGGGAAAGATTTCCCGGCGTTCCCGTCGCATCTCAAGAGGAGGCCCTCTCAACAGGAATGGCGAGAGGAACTCCAGGGTCGTGCCACCATTCCAAGAGTCCCCCAGATATCTCAGTCCATTCCAGAGGAACCTCTTTTCCCTTCACCGGCTCGTCTTTCACGCCGAGGATCGACTCACACCAAGGTGGCACGTGGCACAGCCCTGTGGGAAAGCCTTGTGGGAAAGCCTCGAGGGACAGCCTCGAGGGAAAGCCACAGATCCCTTGATCCACGTTACAGGAAGAGTGACACTACTGCTGCAGCTCGGGAGGAAAGCGCACGTGCATGCCCCCACTCGAGACGAGGCCTGACTCCCCTGGGGAGACTCAGAAGCACCCCAAGATCCATGGCAACACTGGAGAGCAATCCTCAGGTTCCGGCCCCGACTCCACACAAGGACTGAGGCCCCGGCATGGACGGGAGAGGAATCCCGAGAGGTCACCTAGCAACTCGCATGGGGACTGGCCTTTCCTGAGGCCACCAGAGCGGGTCCCTGAGGTCCCCGTCGTAACTCGAGAAGACCTGCCACAACTCGAGAAAATCCAGGAGGTTCTCCCATCCAGGCGAGATGAGGCCCATTTCCGCTGAGGCGTCTCGAGGCTGATCACACCTCACCTCTGGAACTTCGAAAGGGTCCTTCACACCCTTGGTGCAAATCAAGAAGTTCCCCGACCTAGCCGTCTCCACTCGAGAGGAATCACGAGGGTCCCGCCCACATCCAGAGGAGCCCCGTTTACACCTCGTAGCTCGAGATGAGGGATCCTTTCCCTGCTTTGTCCGGAAAGAGTCCCCGGCTTTCACGTCGCATCTCAAGAGGAGGCCCTCTCAACAGGAAGGGCGAGAGGAACTCCAGGGTCGTGCCACCATTCCAAGAGTCCCCCAGATGTCTCAGTCCATTCCAGAGGAACCTCTTTTCCCTTCACCGGCTCGTCTTTCACGCCGAGGATCGACTGACACCAAGGTGGCACGTGGCACAGCCCTGTGGGAAAGCCTCTTGGGAAAGCCACGAGGGAGAGCCTCGAGGGACAGCCTCGAGGGAAAGCCACAGATCCCTTGATCCACGTGACAGGAAGCGTGACACTACTGCTGCAGCTCGGGAGGAAAGCGCACGTGCATGCCCCCACTCGAGACGAGGCCTGACTCCCCTGGGGAGACTCAGAAGCACCCCAAGATCCATGGCAACACTGGAGAGCAATCCTCAGGTTCCGGCCCCGACTCCACACAAGGACTGAGGCCCCGGCATGGACGGGAGAGGAATCCCGAGAGGTCCCCTAGCAACACGCATGGGGACTGGCCTTTCCTGAGGCCACCAGAGCGGGTCCCTGAGGTCCCCGTCGTAACTCGAGAAGACCTGCCGCAACTCGAGAAAATCCAGGAGGTTCTCCCCTCCAGGCGAGATGAGGCCCATTTCCGCTGAGGCGTCTCGAGGCTGATCACACCTCACCTCTGGAACTTCGAAAGGGTCCTTCACACCCTTGGTGCAAATCAGGAAGTTCCCCGACCTAGCCGTCTCCACTCGAGAGGAATCACGAGGGTCCCGCCCACATCCAGAGGAGCCCCGTTTCCGCCTCGTAGCTCGAGATGAGGGATCCTTTCCCTGCTTCGTCGGGAAAGAGTTCCCGGCGTTCCCGTCGCATCTCAAGAGGAGGCCCTCTCAACAGGAACGGCGAGAGGAACTCCAGGGTCGTGCCACCATTCCAAGAGTCCCCCAGATGTCTCAGTCCATTCCAGAGGAACCTCTTTTCCCTTCACCGGCTCGTCTTTCACGCCGAGGATCGACTCACACCAAGGTGGCACGTGGCACAGCCCTGTGGGAAAGCCTCGTGGGAAAGCCTCGAGGGACAGCCTCGAGGGAAAGCCACAGATCCCTTGATCCACGTGACAGGAAGCGTGACACTACTGCTGCAGCTCGGGAGGAAAGCGCACGTGCATGCCCCCACTCGAGACGAGGCCTGACTCCCCTGGGGAGACTCAGAAGCACCCCAAGATCCATGGCAACACTGGAGAGGAATCCTCAGGTTCCGGCCCCGACTCCACACAAGGACTGAGGCCCCGGCATGGACGGGAGAGGAATCCCAAGAGGTCCCCTAGCAACTCGCATGGGGACTGGCCTTTCCTGAGGCCACCAGAGCGGGTCCCTGTGGTCCCCGTCGTAACTCGAGAAGACCTGCCGCAACTCGAGAAAATCCAGGAGGTTCTCCCCTCCAGGCGAGATGAGGCCCATTTCCGCTGAGGCGTCTCGAGGCTGATCACACCTCACCTCTGGAACTTCGAAAGGGTCCTCCACACCCTTGGTGCAAAGCAAGAAGTTCCCCGACCTAGCCGTCTCCACTCGAGAGGAATCACGAGGATCCCGCCCACATCCAGAAGAGCCCCGTTTCCGCCTCGTAGCTCGAGATGAGGGATCCTTTCCCTGCTTCGTCGGGAAAGAGTCCCCGGCGTTCCCGTCGCATCTCAAGAGGAGGCCCTCTCAACAGGAACGGCGAGAGGAACTCCAGGGTCGTGCCACCATTCCAAGAGTCCCCCAGATGTCTCAGTCCATTCCAGAGGAACCTCTTTTCCCTTCACCGGCTCGTCTTTCACGCCGAGGATCGACTGACACCAAGGTGGCACGTGGCACAGCCCTGTGGGAAAGCCTCGTGGGAAAGCCTCGAGGGACAGCCTCGAGGGAAAGCCACAGATCCATTGATCCACGTGACAGGAAGCGTGACACTACTGCTGCAGCTCGGGAGGAAAGCGCACGTGCATGCCCCCACTCGAGACAAGGCCTGACTCCCCTGGGGAGACACAGAAGCACCCCAAGAACCATGGCAACACTGGAGAGGAATCCTCAGGTTCCAGCCCCGACTCCACACAAGGACTGAGGCCCCGGCATGGACGGGAGAGGAATCCCAAGAGGTCCCCTAGCAACACGCATGTGGACTGGCCTTTCCTGAGGCCACCAGAGCGGGTCCCTGTGGTCCCCGTCGTAACTCGAGAAGACCTGCCGCAACTCGAGAAAATCCAGGAGGTTCTCCCCTCCAGGCGAGATGAGGCCCATTTCCGCTGAGGTGTCTCGAGACTGATCACACCTCACCTCTGGAACTTCGAAAGGGTCCTTCACACCCTTGGTGCAAATCAAGAAGTTCCCCGACCTAGCCGTCTCCACTCGAGAGGAATCACGAGGGTCCCGCCCACATCCAGAGGAGCCCCGTTTCCGCCTCGTAGCTCGAGATGAGGGATCCTTTCCCTGCTTCGTCGGGAAAGAGTTCCCGGCGTTCCCGTCGCATCTCAAGAGGAGGCCCTCTCAACAGGAACGGCGAGAGGAACTCCAGGGTCGTGCCACCATTCCAAGAGTCCCCCAGATGTCTCAGTCCATTCCAGAGGAACCTCTTTTCCCTTCACCGGCTCGTCTTTCACGCCGAGGATCGACTCACACCAATGTGGCACGAGGCACAGCCCTGTGGGAAAGCCTCGTGGGAAAGCCTCGAGGGACAGCCTCGAGGGAAAGCCACAGATCCCTTGATGCACGTGACAGGAAGCGGGACACTACTGCTGCAGCTCGGGAGGAAAGCGCACGTGCATGCCCCCACTCGAGACGAGGCCTGACTCCCCTGGGCAGACTCAGAAGCACCCCAAGATCCATGGCAACACTGGAGAGGAATCCTCAGGTTCCGGCCCCGACTCCACACAAGAACTGAGGCCCCGGCATGGACGGGAGAGGAATCCCGAGCGGTCCCCTAGCAACTCGCATGGGGACTGGCCTTTCCTGAGGCCACCAGAGCGGGTCCCTGTGGTCCCCGTCGTAACTCGAGAAGACCTGCCGCAACTCGAGAAAATCCAGGAGGTTCTCCCCTCCAGGCGAGATGAGGCCCATTTCCGCTGAGGCGTCTCGAGGCTGATCACACCTCACCTCTGGAACTTCGAAAGGGTCCTCCACACCCTTGGTGCAAAGCAAGAAGTTCCCCGACCTAGCCGTCTCCACTCGAGAGGAATCACGGGGATCCCGCCCACATCCAGAAGAGCCCCGTTTCCGCCTCGTAGCTCGAGATGAGGGATCCTTTCCCTGCTTCGCCGGGAAAGAGTTCCCGGCATTCCCGTCGCATCTCAAGAGGAAGCCCTCTCAACAGGAACGGCGAGAGGAACTCCAGGGTCGTGCCACCATTCCAAGAGTCCCCCAGATGTCTCAGTCCATTCCAGAGGAACCTCTTTTCCCTTCACCGGCTCGTCTTTCACGCCGAGGATCGACTCACACCAAGGTGGCACGTGGCACAGCCCTGTGGGAAAGCCTCGGGGGAAAGCCTTGAGGGAGAGCCTCGAGGGAAAGCCACAGATCCCTTGATCCACGTGACAGGAAGCGTGACACTACTGCTGCAGCTCGGGAGGAAAGCGCACGTGCATGCCCCCACTCGAGACGAGGCCTGACTCCCCTGGGGAGACTCAGAAGCACCCCAAGATCCATGGCAACACTGGAGAGGAATCCTCAGGTTCCGGCCCCGACTCCACACAAGGACTGAGGCCCCGGCATGGACGGGAGAGGAATCCCGAGAGGTCCCCTAGCAACACGCATGTGGACTGGCGTTTCCTGAGGCCAACAGAGCGGGTCCCTGTGGTCCCCGTCGTAACTCGAGAAGACCTGCCGCAACTCGAGAAAATCCAGGAGGTTCTCCCCTCCAGGCGAGATGAGGCCCATTTCCGCTGAGGCGTCTCGAGGCTGATCACACCTCACCTCTGGAACTTCGAAAGGGTCCTCCACACCCTTGGTGCAAATCAAGAAGTTCCCCGACCTAGCCGTCTCCACTCGAGAGGAATCACGAGGATCCCGCCCACATCCAGAAGAGCCCCGTTTCCGCCTCGTAGCTCGAGATGAGGGATCCTTTCCCTGCTTCGTCGGGAAAGAGTCCCCTGCGTTCCCGTCGCATCTCAAGAGGAGGCCCTCTCAACAGGAACGGCGAGAGGAACTCCAGGGTCGTGCCACCATTCCAAGAGTCCCCCAGATGTCTCAGTCCATTCCAGAGGAACCTCTTTTCCCTTCACCGGCTCGTCTTTCACGCCGAGGATCGACTCACATCAAGGTGGCACGTGGCACAGCCCTGTGGGAAAGCCTCGTGGGAAAGCCTCGAGGGACAGCCTCGAGGGAAAGCCACAGATCCCTTGATCCACGTGACAGGAAGCGTGACACTACTGCTGCAGCTCGGGAGGAAAGCGCACGTGCATGCCCCCACTCGAGACGAGGCCTGACTCCCCTGGGGAGACTCAGAAGCACCCCAAGATCCATGGCAACACTGGAGAGGAATCCTCAGGTTCCGGCCCCGACTCCACACAAGGACTGAGGCCCCGGCATGGACGGGAGAGGAATCCCGAGAGGTCCCCTAGCAACTCGCATGGGGACTGGCCTTTCCTGAGGCCACCAGAGCGGGTCCCTGTGGTCCCCGTCGTAACTCGAGAAGACCTGCCGCAACTCGAGAAAATCCAGGAGGTTCTCCCCTCCAGGAGAGATGAGGCCCATTTCCGCTGAGGCGTCTCGAGGCTGATCACACCTCACCTCTGGAACTTCGAAAGGGTCCTCCACACCCTTGGTGCAAAGCAAGAAGTTCCCCGACCTAGCCGTCTCCACTCGAGAGGAATCACGAGGATCCCGCCCACATCCAGAAGAGCCCCGTTTCCGCCTCGTAGCTCGAGATGAGGGATCCTTTCCCTGCTTCGTCGGGAAAGAGTCCCCGGCGTTCCCGTCGCATCTCAAGAGGAGGCCCTCTCAACAGGAACGGCGAGAGGAACTCCACGGTCGTGCCACCATTCCAAGAGTCCCCCAGATGTCTCAGTCCATTCCAGAGGAACCTCTTTTCCCTTCACCGGCTCGTCTTTCACGCCGAGGATCGACTGACACCAAGGTGGCACGTGGCACAGCCCTGTGGGAAAGCCTCGTGGGAAAGCCTCGAGGGACAGCCTCGAGGGAAAGCCACAGATCCATTGATCCACGTGACAGGAAGCGTGACACTACTGCTGCAGCTCGGGAGGAAAGCGCACGTGCATGCCCCCACTCGAGACAAGGCCTGACTCCCCTGGGGAGACACAGAAGCACCCCAAGAACCATGGCAACACTGGAGAGGAATCCTCAGGTTCCAGCCCCGACTCCACACAAGGACTGAGGCCCCGGCATGGACGGGAGAGGAATCCCAAGAGGTCCCGTAGCAACACGCATGTGGACTGGCCTTTCCTGAGGCCACCAGAGCGGGTCCCTGTGGTCCCCGTCGTAACTCGAGAAGACCTGCCGCAACTCGAGAAAATCCAGGAGGTTCTCCCCTCCAGGCGAGATGAGGCCCATTTCCGCTGAGGGGTCTCGAGGCTGATCACACCTCACCTCTGGAACTTCGAAAGGGTCCTTCACACCCTTGGTGCAAATCAAGAAGTTCCCCGACCTAGCCGTCTCCACTCGAGAGGAATCACGAGGGTCCCGCCCACATCCAGAGGAGCCCCGTTTCCGTCTCGTAGCTCGAGATGAGGGATCCTTTCCCTGCTTCTTCGGGAAAGAGTTCCCGGCTTTCCCGTCGCATCTCAAAAGGAGGCCCTCTCAACAGGAACGGCGAGAGGAACTCCAGGGTCGTGCCACCATTCCAAGAGTCCCCCAGATGTCTCAGTCCATTCCAGAGGAACCTCTTTTCCCTTCACCGGCTCGTCTTTCACGCCGAGGATCGACTCACACGAAGGTGGCACGTGGCACAGCCCTGTGGGAAAGCCTCGTGGGAAAGCCTCGAGGGACAGCCTCGAGGGAAAGCCACAGATCCCTTGATCCACGTGACAGGAAGCGTGACACTACTGCTGCAGCTCGGGAGGAAAGCGCACGTGCATGCCCCCACTCGAGACGAGGCCTGACTCCCCTGGGGAGACTCAGAAGCACCCCAAGATCCATGACAACACTGGAGAGCAATCCTCAGGTTCCGGCCCCGACTCCACACAAGGACTGAGGCCCCGGCATGGACGGAGAGGAATCCCGAGAGGTCCCCTAGACTCGCATGGGGACTGGCCTTTCCTGAGGCCACCAGAGCGGGTCCCTGAGGTCCCCGTCGTAACTCGAGAAGACCTGCCGCAACTCGAGAAAATCCAGGAGGTTCTCCCCTCCAGGCGAGATGAGGCCCATTTCCGCTGAGGCGTCTCGAGGCTGATCACACCTCACCTCTGGAACTTCGAAAGGCTCCTTCACACCCTTGGTGCAAATCAAGAAGTTCCCCGACCTAGGCGTCTCCACTCGAGAGGAATCACGAGGGTCCCGCCCACATCCAGAGGAGCCCCGTTTCCCCCTCGTAGCTCGAGATGAGGGATCCTTTCCCTGCTTCGTCGGGAAAGAGTTCCCGGCGTTCCCGTCGCATCTCAAGAGGAGGCCCTCTCAACAGGAACGGCGAGAGGAACTCCAGGGTCGTGCCACCTTTCCAAGAGTCCCCCAGATGTCTCAGTCCATTCCAGAGGAAACTCTTTTCCCTTCACCGGCTCGTCTTTCACGCCGAGGATCGACTCACACCAAGGTGGCACGTGACACAGCCCTGTGGGAAAGCCTCGTGGGAAAGCCTCGAGGGACAGCCTCGAGGGAAAGCCACAGATCCCTTGATCCACGTGACAGGAAGGGTGACACTACTGCTGCAGCTCGGGAGGAAAGCGCACGTGCATGCCCCCACTCGAGACGAGGCCTGACTCCCCTGGGGAGACTCAGAAGCATCCCAAGATCCATGGCAACACTGGAGAGGAATCCTCAGGTTCCGGCCCCGACTCCACACAAGGACTGAGGCCCCGGCATGGACGGGAGAGGAATCCCGAGAGTTCCCCTAGCAACACGCATGGGGACTGGCCTTTCCTGAGGCCACCAGAGCGGGTCCCTGTGGTCCCCGTCGTAACTCGAGAAGACCTGCCACAACTCGAGAAAATCCAGGAGGTTCTCCCCTCCAGGCGAGATGAGGCCCATTTCCGCTGAGGCGTCTCGAGGCTGATCACACCTCACCTCTGGAACTTCGAAAGGGTCCTTCACACCCTTGGTGCAAATCAAGAAGTTCCCCGACCTAGGCGTCTCCACTCGAGAGGAATCACGAGGGTCCCGCCCACATCCAGAGGAGCCCCGTTTCCGCCTCGTAGCTCGAGATGAGGGATCCTTTCCCTGCTTCGTCGGGAAAGAGTTCCCGGCGTTCCCGTCGCATCTCAAGAGGAGGCCCTCTCAACAGCAACGGCGAGAGGAACTCCAGGGTCGTGCCACCATTCCAAGAGTCCCCCAGATGTCTCAGTCCATTCCAGAGGAACCTCTTTTAACTTCACCGGCTCGTCTTTCACGCCGAGGATCGACTCACACCAAGGTGGCTCGTGGCACAGCCCTGTGGGAAAGCCTCGTGGGAAAGCCTCGAGGGACAGCCTCGAGGGAAAGCCACAGATCCCTTGATCCACGTGACAGGAAGCGTGACACTACTGCTGCAGCTCGGGAGGAAAGCGCACGTGCATGCCCCCACTCGAGACGGGGCCTGACTCCCCTGGGGAGACTCAGAAGCACCCCAAGATCCATGGCAACACTGGAGAGGAATCCTCAGGTTCCGGCCCCGACTCCACACAAGGACTGAGGCCCCGGCATGGACGGGAGAGGAATCCCGAGCGGTCCCCTAGCAACTCGCATGGGGACCGGCCTTTCCTGAGGCCACCAGAGCGGGTCCCTGAGGTCCCCGTCGTAACTCGAGAAGACCTGCCGCAACTCGAGAAAATCCAGGAGGTTCTCCCCTCCAGGCGAGATGAGGCCCATTTCCGCTGAGGCGTCTCGAGGCTGATCACACCTCACCTCTGGAACTTCGAAAGGGTCCTTCACACCCTTGGTGCAAATCAAGAAGTTCCCCGACCTAGCCGTCTCCACTCGAGAGGAATCACGAGGGTCCCGCCCACATCCAGAGGAGCCCCGTTTCCGTCTCGTAGCTCGAGATGAGGGATCCTTTCCCTGCTTCTTCGGGAAAGAGTTCCCGGCTTTCCCGTCGCATCTCAAAAGGAGGCCCTCTCAACAGGAACGGCGAGAGGAACTCCAGGGTCGTGCCACCATTCCAAGAGTCCCCCAGATGTCTCAGTCCATTCCAGAGGAACCTCTTTTCCCTTCACCGGCTCGTCTTTCACGCCGAGGATCGACTCACACCAAGGTGGCACGTGGCACAGCCCTGTGGGAAAGCCTCGTGGGAAAGCCTCGAGGGACAGCCTCGAGGGAAAGCCACAGATCCCTTGATCCACGTGACAGGAAGCGTGACACTACTGCTGCAGCTCGGGAGGAAAGCGCACGTGCATGCCCCCACTCGAGACGAGGCCTGACTCCCCTGGGGAGACTCAGAAGCACCCCAAGATCCATGAAAACACTGGAGAGCAATCCTCAGGTTCCGGCCCCGACTCCACACAAGGACTGAGGCCCCGGCATGGACGGAGAGGAATCCCGAGAGGTCCCCTAGACTCGCATGGGGACTGGCCTTTCCTGAGGCCACCAGAGCGGGTCCCTGAGGTCCCCGTCGTAACTCGAGAAGACCTGCCGCAACTCGAGAAAATCCAGGAGGTTCTCCCCTCCAGGCGAGATGAGGCCCATTTCCGCTGAGGCGTCTCGAGGCTGATCACACCTCACCTCTGGAACTTCGAAAGGCTCCTTCACACCCTTGGTGCAAATCAAGAAGTTCCCCGACCTAGGCGTCTCCACTCGAGAGGAATCACGAGGGTCCCGCCCACATCCAGAGGAGCCCCGTTTCCCCCTCGTAGCTCGAGATGAGGGATCCTTTCCCTGCTTCGTCGGGAAAGAGTTCCCGGCGTTCCCGTCGCATCTCAAGAGGAGGCCCTCTCAACAGGAACGGCGAGAGGAACTCCAGGGTCGTGCCACCTTTCCAAGAGTCCCCCAGATGTCTCAGTCCATTCCAGAGGAAACTCTTTTCCCTTCACCGGCTCGTCTTTCACGCCGAGGATCGACTCACACCAAGGTGGCACGTGACACAGCCCTGTGGGAAAGCCTCGTGGGAAAGCCTCGAGGGACAGCCTCGAGGGAAAGCCACAGATCCCTTGATCCACGTGACAGGAAGGGTGACACTACTGCTGCAGCTCGGGAGGAAAGCGCACGTGCATGCCCCCACTCGAGACGAGGCCTGACTCCCCTGGGGAGACTCAGAAGCATCCCAAGATCCATGGCAACACTGGAGAGGAATCCTCAGGTTCCGGCCCCGACTCCACACAAGGACTGAGGCCCCGGCATGGACGGGAGAGGAATCCCGAGAGTTCCCCTAGAAACACGCATGGGGACTGGCCTTTCCTGAGGCCACCTGAGCGGGTCCCTGTGGTCCCCGACGTAACTCGAGAAGACCTGCCACAACTCGAGAAAATCCAGGAGGTTCTCCCCTCCAGGCGAGATGAGGCCCATTTCCGCTGAGGCGTCTCGAGGCTGATCACACCTCACCTCTGGAACTTCGAAAGGGTCCTTCACACCCTTGGTGCAAATCAAGAAGTTCCCCGACCTAGCCGTCTCCACTCGAGAGGAATCACGAGGGTCCCGCCCACATCCAGAGGAGCCCCGTTTCCGCCTCGTAGCTCGAGATGAGGGATCCTTTCCCTGCTTCGTCGGGAAAGAGTTCCCGGCGTTCCCGTCGCATCTCAAGAGGAGGCCCTCTCAACAGCAACGGCGAGAGGAACTCCAGGGTCGTGCCACCATTCCAAGAGTCCCCCAGATGTCTCAGTCCATTCCAGAGGAACCTCTTTTAACTTCACCGGCTCGTCTTTCACGCCGAGGATCGACTCACACCAAGGTGGCTCGTGGCACAGCCCTGTGGGAAAGCCTCGTGGGAAAGCCTCGAGGGACAGCCTCGAGGGAAAGCCACAGATCCCTTGATCCACGTGACAGGAAGCGTGACACTACTGCTGCAGCTCGGGAGGAAAGCGCACGTGCATGCCCCCACTCGAGACGGGGCCTGACTCCCCTGGGGAGACTCAGAAGCACCCCAAGATCCATGGCAACACTGGAGAGGAATCCTCAGGTTCCGGCCCCGACTCCACACAAGGACTGAGGCCCTGGCATGGACGGGAGAGGAATCCCGAGCGGTCCCCTAGCAACTCGCATGGGGACCGGCCTTTCCTGAGGCCACCAGAGCGGGTCCCTGAGGTCCCCGTCGTAACTCGAGAAGACCTGCCGCAACTCGAGAAAATCCAGGAGGTTCTCCCCTCCAGGCGAGATGAGGCCCATTTCCGCTGAGGCGTCTCGAGGCTGATCACACCTCACCTCTGGAACTTCGAAAGGGTCCTTCACACCCTTGGTGCAAATCAAGAAGTTCCCCGACCTAGCCGTCTCCACTCGAGAGGAATCACGAGGGTCCCGCCCACATCCAGAGGAGCCCCGTTTCCGTCTCGTAGCTCGAGATGAGGGATCCTTTCCCTGCTTCTTCGGGAAAGAGTTCCCGGCTTTCCCGTCGCATCTCAAAAGGAGGCCCTCTCAACAGGAACGGCGAGAGGAACTCCAGGGTCGTGCCACCATTCCAAGAGTCCCCCAGATGTCTCAGTCCATTCCAGAGGAACCTCTTTTCCCTTCACCGGCTCGTCTTTCACGCCGAGGATCGACTCACACGAAGGTGGCACGTGGCACAGCCCTGTGGGAAAGCCTCGTGGGAAAGCCTCGAGGGACAGCCTCGAGGGAAAGCCACAGATCCCTTGATCCACGTGACAGGAAGTGTGACACTACTGCTGCAGCTCGGGAGGAAAGCGCACGTGCAAGCCCCCACTCGAGACGAGGCCTGACTCCCCTGGGGAGACTCAGAAGCACCCCAAGATCCATGACAACACTGGAGAGCAATCCTCAGGTTCCGGCCCCGACTCCACACAAGGACTGAGGCCCCGGCATGGACGGAGAGGAATCCCGAGAGGTCCCCTAGACTCGCATGGGGACTGGCCTTTCCTGAGGCCACCAGAGCGGGTCCCTGAGGTCCCCGTCGTAACTCGAGAAGACCTGCCGCAACTCGAGAAAATCCAGGAGGTTCTCCCCTCCAGGCGAGATGAGGCCCATTTCCGCTGAGGCGTCTCGAGGCTGATCACACCTCACCTCTGGAACTTCAAAAGGCTCCTTCACACCCTTGGTGCAAATCAAGAAGTTCCCCGACCTAGGCGTCTCCACTCGAGAGGAATCACGAGGGTCCCGCCCACATCCAGAGGAGCCCCATTTCCCCCTCGTAGCTCGAGATGAGGGATCCTTTCCCTGCTTCGTCGGGAAAGAGTTCCCGGCGTTCCCGTCGCATCTCAAGAGGAGGCCCTCTCAACAGGAACGGCGAGAGGAACTCCAGGGTCGTGCCACCTTTCCAAGAGTCCCCCAGATGTCTCAGTCCATTCCAGAGGAAACTCTTTTCCCTTCACCGGCTCGTCTTTCACGCCGAGGATCGACTCACACCAAGGTGGCACGTGACACAGCCCTGTGGGAAAGCCTCGTGGGAAAGCCTCGAGGGACAGCCTCGAGGGAAAGCCACAGATCCCTTGATCCACGTGACAGGAAGGGTGACACTACTGCTGCAGCTCGGGAGGAAAGCGCACGTGCATGCCCCCACTCGAGACGAGGCCTGACTCCCCTGGGGAGACTCAGAAGCATCCCAAGATCCATGGCAACACTGGAGAGGAATCCTCAGGTTCCGGCCCCGACTCCACACAAGGACTGAGGCCCCGGCATGGACGGGAGAGGAATCCCGAGAGTTCCCCTAGCAACACGCATGGGGACTGGCCTTTCCTGAGGCCACCTGAGCGGGTCCCTGTGGTCCCCGTCGTAACTCGAGAAGACCTGCCACAACTCGAGAAAATCCAGGAGGTTCTCCCCTCCAGGCGAGATGAGGCCCATTTCCGCTGAGGCGTCTCGAGGCTGATCACACCTCACCTCTGGAACTTCGAAAGGGTCCTTCACACCCTTGGTGCAAATCAAGAAGTTCCCCGACCTAGCCGTCTCCACTCGAGAGGAATCACGAGGGTCCCGCCCACATCCAGAGGAGCCCCGTTTCCGCCTCGTAGCTCGAGATGAGGGATCCTTTCCCTGCTTCTTCGGGAAAGAGTTCCCGGCGTTCCCGTCGCATCTCAAGAGGAGGCCCTCTCAACAGGAACGGCGAGAGGAACTCCAGGGTCGTGCCACCATTCCAAGAGTCCCCCAGATGTCTCAGTCCATTCCAGAGGAACCTCTTTTAACTTCACCGGCTCGTCTTTCACGCCGAGGATCGACTCACACCAAGGTGTCTCGTGGCACAGCCCTGTGGGAAAGCCTCGTGGGAAAGCCTCGAGGGACAGCCTCGAGGGAAAGCCACAGATCCCTTGATCCACGTGACAGGAAGCGTGACACTACTGCTGCAGCTCGGGAGGAAAGCGCACGTGCATGCCCCCACTCGAGACGGGGCCTGACTCCCCTGGGGAGACTCAGAAGCACCCCAAGATCCATGGCAACACTGGAGAAGAATCCTCAGGTTCCGGCCCCGACTCCACACAAGGACTGAGGCCCCGGCATGGACGGGAGAGGAATCCCGAGCGGTCCCCTAGCAACTCGCATGGGGACTGGCCTTTCCTGAGGCCACCAGAGCGGGTCCCTGAGGTCCCCGTCGTAACTCGAGAAAACCTGCCGCAACTCGAGAAAATCCAGGAGGTTCTCCCCTCCAGGCGAGATGAGGCCCATTTCCGCTGAGGCGTCTCGAGGCTGATCACACCTCACCTCTGGAACTTCGAAAGGGTCCTTCACACCCTTGGTGCAAATCAAGAAGTTCCCCGACCTAGCCGTCTCCACTCGAGAGGAATCACGAGGGTCCCGCCCACATCCAGAGGAGCCCCGTTTCCGTCTCGTAGCTCGAGATGAGGGATCCTTTCCCTGCTTCTTCGGGAAAGAGTTCCCGGCTTTCCCGTCGCATCTCAAAAGGAGGCCCTCTCAACAGGAACGGCGAGAGGAACTCCAGGGTCGTGCCACCATTCCAAGAGTCCCCCAGATGTCTCAGTCCATTCCAGAGGAACCTCTTTTCCCTTCACCGGCTCGTCTTTCACCCCGAGGATCGACTCACACGAAGGTGGCACGTGGCACAGCCCTGTGGGAAAGCCTCGTGGGAAAGCCTCGAGGGACAGCCTCGAGGGAAAGCCACAGATCCCTTGATCCACGTGACAGGAAGCGTGACACTACTGCTGCAGCTCGGGAGGAAAGCGCACGTGCATGCCCCCACTCGAGACGAGGCCTGACTCCCCTGGGGAGACTCAGAAGCACCCCAAGATCCATGACAACACTGGAGAGCAATCCTCAGGTTCCGGCCCCGACTCCACACAAGGACTGAGGCCCCGGCATGGACGGAGAGGAATCCCGAGAGGTCCCCTAGACTCGCATGGGGACTGGCCTTTCCTGAGGCCACCAGAGCGGGTCCCTGAGGTCCCCGTCGTAACTCGAGAAGACCTGCCGCAACTCGAGAAAATCCAGGAGGTTCTCCCCTCCAGGCGAGATGAGGCCCATTTCCGCTGAGGCGTCTCGAGGCTGATCACACCTCACCTCTGGAACTTCGAAAGGCTCCTTCACACCCTTGGTGCAAATCAAGAAGTTCCCCGACCTAGGCGTCTCCACTCGAGAGGAATCCCGAGGGTCCCGCCCACATCCAGAGGAGCCCCGTTTCCGTCTCGTAGCTCGAGATGAGGGATCCTTTCCCTGCTTCTTCGGGAAAGAGTTCCCGGCTTTCCCGTCGCATCTCAAAAGGAGGCCCTCTCAACAGGAACGGCGAGAGGAACTCCAGGGTCGTGCCACCATTCCAAGAGTCCCCCAGATGTCTCAGTCCATTCCAGAGGAACCTCTTTTCCCTTCACCGGCTCGTCTTTCACGCCGAGGATCGACTCACACGAAGGTGGCACGTGGCACAGCCCTGTGGGAAAGCCTCGTGGGAAAGCCTCGAGGGACAGCCTCGAGGGAAAGCCACAGATCCCTTGATCCACGTGACAGGAAGCGTGACACTACTGCTGCAGCTCGGGAGGAAAGCGCACGTGCATGCCCCCACTCGAGACGAGGCCTGACTCCCCTGGGGAGACTCAGAAGCACCCCAAGATCCATGACAACACTGGAGAGCAATCCTCAGGTTCCGGCCCCGACTCCACACAAGGACTGAGGCCCCGGCATGGACGGAGAGGAATCCCGAGAGGTCCCCTAGACTCGCATGGGGACTGGCCTTTCCTGAGGCCACCAGAGCGGGTCCCTGAGGTCCCCGTCGTAACTCGAGAAGACCTGCCGCAACTCGAGAAAATCCAGGAGGTTCTCCCCTCCAGGCGAGATGAGGCCCATTTCCGCTGAGGCGTCTCGAGGCTGATCACACCTCACCTCTGGAACTTCGAAAGGGTCCTTCACACCCTTGGTGCAAATCAAGAAGTTCCCCGACCTAGCCGTCTCCACTCGAGAGGAATCACGAGGGTCCCGCCCACATCCAGAGGAGCCCCGTTTCCGTCTCGTAGCTCGAGATGAGGGATCCTTTCCCTGCTTCTTCGGGAAAGAGTTCCCGGCTTTCCCGTCGCATCTCAAAAGGAGGCCCTCTCAACAGGAACGGCGAGAGGAACTCCAGGGTCGTGCCACCATTCCAAGAGTCCCCCAGATGTCTCAGTCCATTCCAGAGGAACCTCTTTTCCCTTCACCGGCTCGTCTTTCACGCCGAGGATCGACTCACACGAAGGTGGCACGTGGCACAGCCCTGTGGGAAAGCCTCGTGGGAAAGCCTCGAGGGACAGCCTCGAGGGAAAGCCACAGATCCCTTGATCCACGTGACAGGAAGCGTGACACTACTGCTGCAGCTCGGGAGGAAAGCGCACGTGCATGCCCCCACTCGAGACGAGGCCTGACTCCCCTGGGGAGACTCAGAAGCACCCCAAGATCCATGACAACACTGGAGAGCAATCCTCAGGTTCCGGCCCCGACTCCACACAAGGACTGAGGCCCCGGCATGGACGGAGAGGAATCCCGAGAGGTCCCCTAGCAACTCGCATGGGGACTGGCCTTTCCTGAGGCCACCAGAGCGGGTCCCTGAGGTCCCCGTCGTAACTCGAGAAGACCTGCCGCAACTCGAGAAAATCCAGGAGGTTCTCCCCTCCAGGCGAGATGAGGCCCATTTCCGCTGAGGCGTCTCGAGGCTGATCACACCTCACCTCTGGAACTTCGAAAGGCTCCTTCACACCCTTGGTGCAAATCAAGAAGTTCCCCGACCTAGGCGTCTCCACTCGAGAGGAATCACGAGGGTCCCGCCCACATCCAGAGGAGCCCCGTTTCCCCCTCGTAGCTCGAGATGAGGGATCCTTTCCCTGCTTCGTCGGGAAAGAGTTCCCGGCGTTCCCGTCGCATCTCAAGAGGAGGCCCTCTCAACAGGAACGGCGAGAGGAACTCCAGGGTCGTGCCACCTTTCCAAGAGTCCCCCAGATGTCTCAGTCCATTCCAGAGGAAACTCTTTTCCCTTCACCGGCTCGTCTTTCACGCCGAGGATCGACTCACACCAAGGTGGCACGTGACACAGCCCTGTGGGAAAGCCTCGTGGGAAAGCCTCGAGGGACAGCCTCGAGGGAAAGCCACAGATCCCTTGATCCACGTGACAGGAAGGGTGACACTACTGCTGCAGCTCGGGAGGAAAGCGCACGTGCATGCCCCCACTCGAGACGAGGCCTGACTCCCCTGGGGAGACTCAGAAGCATCCCAAGATCCATGGCAACACTGGAGAGGAATCCTCAGGTTCCGGCCCCGACTCCACACAAGGACTGAGGCCCCGGCATGGACGGGAGAGGAATCCCGAGAGTTCCCCTAGCAACACGCATGGGGACTGGCCTTTCCTGAGGCCACCTGAGCGGGTCCCTGTGGTCCCCGTCGTAACTCGAGAAGACCTGCCACAACTCGAGAAAATCCAGGAGGTTCTCCCCTCCAGGCGAGATGAGGCCCATTTCCGCTGAGGCGTCTCGAGGCTGATCACACCTCACCTCTGGAAATTCGAAAGGGTCCTTCACACCCTTGGTGCAAATCAAGAAGTTCCCCGACCTAGCCGTCTCCACTCGAGAGGAATCACGAGGGTCCCGCCCACATCCAGAGGAGCCCCGTTTCCGCCTCGTAGCTCGAGATGAGGGATCCTTTCCCTGCTTCGTCGGGAAAGAGTTCCCGGCGTTCCCGTCGCATCTCAAGAGGAGGCCCTCTCAACAGGAACGGCGAGAGGAACTCCAGGGTCGTGCCACCATTCCAAGAGTCCCCCAGATGTCTCAGTCCATTCCAGAGGAACCTCTTTTAACTTCACCGGCTCGCCTTTCACGCCGAGGATCGACTCACACCAAGGTGGCTCGTGGCACAGCCCTGTGGGAAAGCCTCGTGGGAAAGCCTCGAGGGACAGCCTCGAGGGAAAGCCACAGATCCCTTGATCCACGTGACAGGAAGCGTGACACTACTGCTGCAGCTCGGGAGGAAAGCGCACGTGCATGCCCCCACTCGAGACGGGGCCTGACTCCCCTGGGGAGACTCAGAAGCACCCCAAGATCCATGGCAACACTGGAGAGGAATCCTCAGGTTCCGGCCCCGACTCCACACAAGGACTGAGGCCCCGGCATGGACGGGAGAGGAATCCCGAGCGGTCCCCTAGCAACTCGCATGGGGACCGGCCTTTCCTGAGGCCACCAGAGCGGGTCCCTGAGGTCCCCGTCGTAACTCGAGAAGACCTGCCGCAACTCGAGAAAATCCAGGAGGTTCTCCCCTCCAGGCGAGATGAGGCCCATTTCCGCTGAGGCGTCTCGAGGCTGATCACACCTCACCTCTGGAACTTCGAAAGGGTCCTTCACACCCTTGGTGCAAATCAAGAAGTTCCCCGACCTAGCCGTCTCCACTCGAGAGGAATCACGAGGGTCCCGCCCACATCCAGAGGAGCCCCGTTTCCGTCTCGTAGCTCGAGATGAGGGATCCTTTCCCTGCTTCTTCGGGAAAGAGTTCCCGGCTTTCCCGTCGCATCTCAAAAGGAGGCCCTCTCAACAGGAACGGCGAGAGGAACTCCAGGGTCGTGCCACCATTCCAAGAGTCCCCCAGATGTCTCAGTCCATTCCAGAGGAACCTCTTTTCCCTTCACCGGCTCGTCTTTCACGCCGAGGATCGACTCACACGAAGGTGGCACGTGGCACAGCCCTGTGGGAAAGCCTCGTGGGAAAGCCTCGAGGGACAGCCTCGAGGGAAAGCCACAGATCCCTTGATCCACGTGACAGGAAGCGTGACACTACTGCTGCAGCTCGGGAGGAAAGCGCACGTGCATGCCCCCACTCGAGACGAGGCCTGACTCCCCTGGGGAGACTCAGAAGCACCCCAAGATCCATGACAACACTGGAGAGCAATCCTCAGGTTCCGGCCCCGACTCCACACAAGGACTGAGGCCCCGGCATGGATGGAGAGGAATCCCGAGAGGTCCCCTAGACTCGCATGGGGACTGGCCTTTCCTGAGGCCACCAGAGCGGGTCCCTGAGGTCCCCGTCGTAACTCGAGAAGACCTGCCGCAACTCGAGAAAATCCAGGAGGTTCTCCCCTCCAGGCGAGATGAGGCCCATTTCCGCTGAGGCGTCTCGAGGCTGATCACACCTCACCTCTGGAACTTCGAAAGGCTCCTTCACACCCTTGGTGCAAATCAAGAAGTTCCCCGACCTAGGCGTCTCCACTCGAGAGGAATCACGAGGGTCCCGCCCACATCCAGAGGAGCCCCGTTTCCCCCTCGTAGCTCGAGATGAGGGATCCTTTCCCTGCTTCGTCGGGAAAGAGTTCCCGGCGTTCCCGTCGCATCTCAAGAGGAGGCCCTCTCAACAGGAACGGCGAGAGGAACTCCAGGGTCGTGCCACCTTTCCAAGAGTCCCCCAGATGTCTCAGTCCATTCCAGAGGAAACTCTTTTCCCTTCACCGGCTCGTCTTTCACGCCGAGGATCGACTCACACCAAGGTGGCACGTGACACAGCCCTGTGGGAAAGCCTCGTGGGAAAGCCTCGAGGGACAGCCTCGAGGGAAAGCCACAGATCCCTTGATCCACGTGACAGGAAGGGTGACACTACTGCTGCAGCTCGGGAGGAAAGCGCACGTGCATGCCCCCACTCGAGACGAGGCCTGACTCCCCTGGGGAGACTCAGAAGCACCCCAAGATCCATGACAACACTGGAGAGCAATCCTCAGGTTCCGGCCCCGACTCCACACAAGGACTGAGGCCCCGGCATGGACGGAGAGGAATCCCGAGAGGTCCCCTAGCAACTCGCATGGGGACTGGCCTTTCCTGAGGCCACCAGAGCGGGTCCCTGAGGTCCCCGTCGTAACTCGAGAAGACCTGCCGCAACTCGAGAAAATCCAGGAGGTTCTCCCCTCCAGGCGAGATGAGGCCCATTTCCGCTGAGGCGTCTCGAGGCTGATCACACCTCACCTCTGGAACTTCGAAAGGCTCCTTCACACCCTTGGTGCAAATCAAGAAGTTCCCCGACCTAGGCGTCTCCACTCGAGAGGAATCACGAGGGTCCCGCCCACATCCAGAGGAGCCCCGTTTCCCCCTCGTAGCTCGAGATGAGGGATCCTTTCCCTGCTTCGTCGGGAAAGAGTTCCCGGCGTTCCCGTCGCATCTCAAGAGGAGGCCCTCTCAACAGGAACGGCGAGAGGAACTCCAGGGTCGTGCCACCTTTCCAAGAGTCCCCCAGATGTCTCAGTCCATTCCAGAGGAAACTCTTTTCCCTTCACCGGCTCGTCTTTCACGCCGAGGATCGACTCACACCAAGGTGGCACGTGACACAGCCCTGTGGGAAAGCCTCGTGGGAAAGCCTCGAGGGACAGCCTCGAGGGAAAGCCACAGATCCCTTGATCCACGTGACAGGAAGGGTGACACTACTGCTGCAGCTCGGGAGGAAAGCGCACGTGCATGCCCCCACTCGAGACGAGGCCTGACTCCCCTGGGGAGACTCAGAAGCATCCCAAGATCCATGGCAACACTGGAGAGGAATCCTCAGGTTCCGGCCCCGACTCCACACAAGGACTGAGGCCCCGGCATGGACGGGAGAGGAATCCCGAGAGTTCCCCTAGCAACACGCATGGGGACTGGCCTTTCCTGAGGCCACCTGAGCGGGTCCCTGTGGTCCCCGTCGTAACTCGAGAAGACCTGCCACAACTCGAGAAAATCCAGGAGGTTCTCCCCTCCAGGCGAGATGAGGCCCATTTCCGCTGAGGCGTCTCGAGGCTGATCACACCTCACCTCTGGAAATTCGAAAGGGTCCTTCACACCCTTGGTGCAAATCAAGAAGTTCCCCGACCTAGCCGTCTCCACTCGAGAGGAATCACGAGGGTCCCGCCCACATCCAGAGGAGCCCCGTTTCCGCCTCGTAGCTCGAGATGAGGGATCCTTTCCCTGCTTCGTCGGGAAAGAGTTCCCGGCGTTCCCGTCGCATCTCAAGAGGAGGCCCTCTCAACAGGAACGGCGAGAGGAACTCCAGGGTCGTGCCACCATTCCAAGAGTCCCCCAGATGTCTCAGTCCATTCCAGAGGAACCTCTTTTAACTTCACCGGCTCGCCTTTCACGCCGAGGATCGACTCACACCAAGGTGGCTCGTGGCACAGCCCTGTGGGAAAGCCTCGTGGGAAAGCCTCGAGGGACAGCCTCGAGGGAAAGCCACAGATCCCTTGATCCACGTGACAGGAAGCGTGACACTACTGCTGCAGCTCGGGAGGAAAGCGCACGTGCATGCCCCCACTCGAGACGGGGCCTGACTCCCCTGGGGAGACTCAGAAGCACCCCAAGATCCATGGCAACACTGGAGAGGAATCCTCAGGTTCCGGCCCCGACTCCACACAAGGACTGAGGCCCCGGCATGGACGGGAGAGGAATCCCGAGCGGTCCCCTAGCAACTCGCATGGGGACCGGCCTTTCCTGAGGCCACCAGAGCGGGTCCCTGAGGTCCCCGTCGTAACTCGAGAAGACCTGCCGCAACTCGAGAAAATCCAGGAGGTTCTCCCCTCCAGGCGAGATGAGGCCCATTTCCGCTGAGGCGTCTCGAGGCTGATCACACCTCACCTCTGGAACTTCGAAAGGGTCCTTCACACCCTTGGTGCAAATCAAGAAGTTCCCCGACCTAGCCGTCTCCACTCGAGAGGAATCACGAGGGTCCCGCCCACATCCAGAGGAGCCCCGTTTCCGTCTCGTAGCTCGAGATGAGGGATCCTTTCCCTGCTTCTTCGGGAAAGAGTTCCCGGCTTTCCCGTCGCATCTCAAAAGGAGGCCCTCTCAACAGGAACGGCGAGAGGAACTCCAGGGTCGTGCCACCATTCCAAGAGTCCCCCAGATGTCTCAGTCCATTCCAGAGGAACCTCTTTTCCCTTCACCGGCTCGTCTTTCACGCCGAGGATCGACTCACACGAAGGTGGCACGTGGCACAGCCCTGTGGGAAAGCCTCGTGGGAAAGCCTCGAGGGACAGCCTCGAGGGAAAGCCACAGATCCCTTGATCCACGTGACAGGAAGCGTGACACTACTGCTGCAGCTCGGGAGGAAAGCGCACGTGCATGCCCCCACTCGAGACGAGGCCTGACTCCCCTGGGGAGACTCAGAAGCACCCCAAGATCCATGACAACACTGGAGAGCAATCCTCAGGTTCCGGCCCCGACTCCACACAAGGACTGAGGCCCCGGCATGGACGGAGAGGAATCCCGAGAGGTCCCCTAGACTCGCATGGGGACTGGCCTTTCCTGAGGCCACCAGAGCGGGTCCCTGAGGTCCCCGTCGTAACTCGAGAAGACCTGCCGCAACTCGAGAAAATCCAGGAGGTTCTCCCCTCCAGGCGAGATGAGGCCCATTTCCGCTGAGGCGTCTCGAGGCTGATCACACCTCACCTCTGGAACTTCGAAAGGCTCCTTCACACCCTTGGTGCAAATCAAGAAGTTCCCCGACCTAGGCGTCTCCACTCGAGAGGAATCACGAGGGTCCCGCCCACATCCAGAGGAGCCCCGTTTCCCCCTCGTAGCTCGAGATGAGGGATCCTTTCCCTGCTTCGTCGGGAAAGAGTTCCCGGCGTTCCCGTCGCATCTCAAGAGGAGGCCCTCTCAACAGGAACGGCGAGAGGAACTCCAGGGTCGTGCCACCTTTCCAAGAGTCCCCCAGATGTCTCAGTCCATTCCAGAGGAAACTCTTTTCCCTTCACCGGCTCGTCTTTCACGCCGAGGATCGACTCACACCAAGGTGGCACGTGACACAGCCCTGTGGGAAAGCCTCGTGGGAAAGCCTCGAGGGACAGCCTCGAGGGAAAGCCACAGATCCCTTGATCCACGTGACAGGAAGGGTGACACTACTGCTGCAGCTCGGGAGGAAAGCGCACGTGCATGCCCCCACTCGAGACGAGGCCTGACTCCCCTGGGGAGACTCAGAAGCATCCCAAGATCCATGGCAACACTGGAGAGGAATCCTCAGGTTCCGGCCCCGACTCCACACAAGGACTGAGGCCCCGGCATGGACGGGAGAGGAATCCCGAGAGTTCCCCTAGCAACACGCATGGGGACTGGCCTTTCCTGAGGCCACCAGAGCGGGTCCCTGTGGTCCCCGTCGTAACTCGAGAAGACCTGCCACAACTCGAGAAAATCCAGGAGGTTCTCCCCTCCAGGCGAGAGGAGGCCCATTTCCGCTGAGGCGTCTCGAGGCTGATCACACCTCACCTCTGGAACTTCGAAAGGGTCCTTCACACCCTTGGTGCAAATCAAGAAGTTCCCCGACCTAGGCGTCTCCACTCGAGAGGAATCACGAGGGTCCCGCCCACATCCAGAGGAGCCCCGTTTCCGCCTCGTAGCTCGAGATGAGGGATCCTTTCCCTGCTTCGTCGGGAAAGAGTTCCCGGCGTTCCCGTCGCATCTCAAGAGGAGGCCCTCTCAACAGCAACGGCGAGAGGAACTCCAGGGTCGTGCCACCATTCCAAGAGTCCCCCAGATGTCTCAGTCCATTCCAGAGGAACCTCTTTTAACTTCACCGGCTCGTCTTTCACGCCGAGGATCGACTCACACCAAGGTGGCTCGTGGCACAGCCCTGTGGGAAAGCCTCGTGGGAAAGCCTCGAGGGACAGCCTCGAGGGAAAGCCACAGATCCCTTGATCCACGTGACAGGAAGCGTGACACTACTGCTGCAGCTCGGGAGGAAAGCGCACGTGCATGCCCCCACTCGAGACGGGGCCTGACTCCCCTGGGGAGACTCAGAAGCACCCCAAGATCCATGGCAACACTGGAGAGGAATCCTCAGGTTCCGGCCCCGACTCCACACAAGGACTGAGGCCCCGGCATGGACGGGAGAGGAATCCCGAGCGGTCCCCTAGCAACTCGCATGGGGACCGGCCTTTCCTGAGGCCACCAGAGCGGGTCCCTGAGGTCCCCGTCGTAACTCGAGAAGACCTGCCGCAACTCGAGAAAATCCAGGAGGTTCTCCCCTCCAGGCGAGATGAGGCCCATTTCCGCTGAGGCGTCTCGAGGCTGATCACACCTCACCTCTGGAACTTCGAAAGGGTCCTTCACACCCTTGGTGCAAATCAAGAAGTTCCCCGACCTAGCCGTCTCCACTCGAGAGGAATCACGAGGGTCCCGCCCACATCCAGAGGAGCCCCGTTTCCGCCTCGTAGCTCGAGATGAGGGATCCTTTCCCTGCTTCGTCGGGAAAGAGTTCCCGGCTTTCCCGTCGCATCTCAAAAGGAGGCCCTCTCAACAGGAACGGCGAGAGGAACTCCAGGGTCGTGCCACCATTCCAAGAGTCCCCCAGATGTCTCAGTCCATTCCAGAGGAACCTCTTTTCCCTTCACCGGCTCGTCTTTCACGCCGAGGATCGACTCACACGAAGGTGGCACGTGGCACAGCCCTGTGGGAAAGCCTCGTGGGAAAGCCTCGAGGGACAGCCTCGAGGGAAAGCCACAGATCCCTTGATCCACGTGACAGGAAGCGTGACACTACTGCTGCAGCTCGGGAGGAAAGCGCACGTGCATGCCCCCACTCGAGACGAGGCCTGACTCCCCTGGGGAGACTCAGAAGCACCCCAAGATCCATGAAAACACTGGAGAGCAATCCTCAGGTTCCGGCCCCGACTCCACACAAGGACTGAGGCCCCGGCATGGACGGAGAGGAATCCCGAGAGGTCCCCTAGACTCGCATGGGGACTGGCCTTTCCTGAGGCCACCAGAGCGGGTCCCTGAGGTCCCCGTCGTAACTCGAGAAGACCTGCCGCAACTCGAGAAAATCCAGGAGGTTCTCCCCTCCAGGCGAGATGAGGCCCATTTCCGCTGAGGCGTCTCGAGGCTGATCACACCTCACCTCTGGAACTTCGAAAGGCTCCTTCACACCCTTGGTGCAAATCAAGAAGTTCCCCGACCTAGGCGTCTCCACTCGAGAGGAATCACGAGGGTCCCGCCCACATCCAGAGGAGCCCCGTTTCCCCCTCGTAGCTCGAGATGAGGGATCCTTTCCCTGCTTCGTCGGGAAAGAGTTCCCGGCGTTCCCGTCGCATCTCAAGAGGAGGCCCTCTCAACAGGAACGGCGAGAGGAACTCCAGGGTCGTGCCACCTTTCCAAGAGTCCCCCAGATGTCTCAGTCCATTCCAGAGGAAACTCTTTTCCCTTCACCGGCTCGTCTTTCACGCCGAGGATCGACTCACACCAAGGTGGCACGTGACACAGCCCTGTGGGAAAGCCTCGTGGGAAAGCCTCGAGGGACAGCCTCGAGGGAAAGCCACAGATCCCTTGATCCACGTGACAGGAAGGGTGACACTACTGCTGCAGCTCGGGAGGAAAGCGCACGTGCATGCCCCCACTCGAGACGAGGCCTGACTCCCCTGGGGAGACTCAGAAGCATCCCAAGATCCATGGCAACACTGGAGAGGAATCCTCAGGTTCCGGCCCCGACTCCACACAAGGACTGAGGCCCCGGCATGGACGGGAGAGGAATCCCGAGAGTTCCCCTAGCAACACGCATGGGGACTGGCCTTTCCTGAGGCCACCTGAGCGGGTCCCTGTGGTCCCCGTCGTAACTCGAGAAGACCTGCCACAACTCGAGAAAATCCAGGAGGTTCTCCCCTCCAGGCGAGATGAGGCCCATTTCCGCTGAGGCGTCTCGAGGCTGATCACACCTCACCTCTGGAACTTCGAAAGGGTCCTTCACACCCTTGGTGCAAATCAAGAAGTTCCCCGACCTAGCCGTCTCCACTCGAGAGGAATCACGAGGGTCCCGCCCACATCCAGAGGAGCCCCGTTTCCGCCTCGTAGCTCGAGATGAGGGATCCTTTCCCTGCTTCGTCGGGAAAGAGTTCCCGGCGTTCCCGTCGCATCTCAAGAGGAGGCCCTCTCAACAGGAACGGCGAGAGGAACTCCAGGGTCGTGCCACCATTCCAAGAGTCCCCCAGATGTCTCAGTCCATTCCAGAGGAACCTCTTTTAACTTCACCGGCTCGTCTTTCACGCCGAGGATCGACTCACACCAAGGTGGCTCGTGGCACAGCCCTGTGGGAAAGCCTCGTGGGAAAGCCTCGAGGGACAGCCTCGAGGGAAAGCCACAGATCCCTTGATCCACGTGACAGGAAGCGTGACACTACTGCTGCAGCTCGGGAGGAAAGCGCACGTGCATGCCCCCACTCGAGACGGGGCCTGACTCCCCTGGGGAGACTCAGAAGCACCCCAAGATCCATGGCAACACTGGAGAAGAATCCTCAGGTTCCGGCCCCGACTCCACACAAGGACTGAGGCCCCGGCATGGACGGGAGAGGAATCCCGAGCGGTCCCCTAGCAACTCGCATGGGGACTGGCCTTTCCTGAGGCCACCAGAGCGGGTCCCTGAGGTCCCCGTCGTAACTCGAGAAGACCTGCCGCAACTCGAGAAAATCCAGGAGGTTCTCCCCTCCAGGCGAGATGAGGCCCATTTCCGCTGAGGCGTCTCGAGGCTGATCACACCTCACCTCTGGAACTTCGAAAGGGTCCTTCACACCCTTGGTGCAAATCAAGAAGTTCCCCGACCTAGCCGTCTCCACTCGAGAGGAATCACGAGGGTCCCGCCCACATCCAGAGGAGCCCCGTTTCCGTCTCGTAGCTCGAGATGAGGGATCCTTTCCCTGCTTCTTCGGGAAAGAGTTCCCGGCTTTCCCGTCGCATCTCAAAAGGAGGCCCTCTCAACAGGAACGGCGAGAGGAACTCCAGGGTCGTGCCACCATTCCAAGAGTCCCCCAGATGTCTCAGTCCATTCCAGAGGAACCTCTTTTCCCTTCACCGGCTCGTCTTTCACCCCGAGGATCGACTCACACGAAGGTGGCACGTGGCACAGCCCTGTGGGAAAGCCTCGTGGGAAAGCCTCGAGGGACAGCCTCGAGGGAAAGCCACAGATCCCTTGATCCACGTGACAGGAAGCGTGACACTACTGCTGCAGCTCGGGAGGAAAGCGCACGTGCATGCCCCCACTCGAGACGAGGCCTGACTCCCCTGGGGAGACTCAGAAGCACCCCAAGATCCATGACAACACTGGAGAGCAATCCTCAGGTTCCGGCCCCGACTCCACACAAGGACTGAGGCCCCGGCATGGACGGAGAGGAATCCCGAGAGGTCCCCTAGACTCGCATGGGGACTGGCCTTTCCTGAGGCCACCAGAGCGGGTCCCTGAGGTCCCCGTCGTAACTCGAGAAGACCTGCCGCAACTCGAGAAAATCCAGGAGGTTCTCCCCTCCAGGCGAGATGAGGCCCATTTCCGCTGAGGCGTCTCGAGGCTGATCACACCTCACCTCTGGAACTTCGAAAGGCTCCTTCACACCCTTGGTGCAAATCAAGAAGTTCCCCGACCTAGGCGTCTCCACTCGAGAGGAATCACGAGGGTCCCGCCCACATCCAGAGGAGCCCCGTTTCCGTCTCGTATCTCGAGATGAGGGATCCTTTCCCTGCTTCTTCGGGAAAGAGTTCCCGGCTTTCCCGTCGCATCTCAAAAGGAGGCCCTCTCAACAGGAACGGCGAGAGGAACTCCAGGGTCGTGCCACCATTCCAAGAGTCCCCCAGATGTCTCAGTCCATTCCAGAGGAACCTCTTTTCCCTTCACCGGCTCGTCTTTCACGCCGAGGATCGACTCACACGAAGGTGGCACGTGGCAGAGCCCTGTGGGAAAGCCTCGTGGGAAAGCCTCGAGGGACAGCCTCGAGGGAAAGCCACAGATCCCTTGATCCACGTGACAGGAAGCGTGACACTACTGCTGCAGCTCGGGAGGAAAGCGCACGTGCATGCCCCCACTCGAGACGAGGCCTGACTCCCCTGGGGAGACTCAGAAGCACCCCAAGATCCATGACAACACTGGAGAGCAATCCTCAGGTTCCGGCCCCGACTCCACACAAGGACTGAGGCCCCGGCATGGACGGAGAGGAATCCCGAGAGGTCCCCTAGACTCGCATGGGGACTGGCCTTTCCTGAGGCCACCAGAGCGGGTCCCTGAGGTCCCCGTCGTAACTCGAGAAGACCTGCCGCAACTCGAGAAAATCCAGGAGGTTCTCCCCTCCAGGCGAGATGAGGCCCATTTCCGCTGAGGCGTCTTGAGGCTGATCACACCTCACCTCTGGAACTTCGAAAGGCTCCTTCACACCCTTGGTGCAAATCAAGAAGTTCCCCGACCTAGGCGTCTCCACTCGAGAGGAATCACGAGGGTCCCGCCCACATCCAGAGGAGCCCCGTTTCCCCCTCGTAGCTCGAGATGAGGGATCCTTTCCCTGCTTCGTCGGGAAAGAGTTCCCGGCGTTCCCGTCGCATCTCAAGAGGAGGCCCTCTCAACAGGAACGGCGAGAGGAACTCCAGGGTCGTGCCACCATTCCAAGAGTCCCCCAGATGTCTCAGTCCATTCCAGAGGAAACTCTTTTCCCTTCACCGGCTCGTCTTTCACGCCGAGGATCAACTCACACCAAGGTGGCACGTGACACAGCCCTGTGGGAAAGCCTCGTGGGAAAGCCTCGAGGGACAGCCTCGAGGGAAAGCCACAGATCCCTTGATCCACGTGACAGGAAGGGTGACACTACTGCTGCAGCTCGGGAGGAAAGCGCATGTGCATGCCCCCACTCGAGACGAGGCCTGACTCCCCTGGGGAGACTCAGAAGCATCCCAAGATCCATGGCAACACTGGAGAGGAATCCTCAGGTTCCGGCCCCGACTCCACACAAGGACTGAGGCCCCGGCATGGACGGGAGAGGCATCCCGAGAGGTCCCCTAGCAACACGCATGGGGACTGGCCTTTCCTGAGGCCACCAGAGCGGGTCCCTGTGGTCCCCGTCGTAACTCGAGAAGACCTGCCACAACTCGAGAAAATCCAGGAGGTTCTCCCCTCCAGGCGAGATGAGGCCCATTTCCGCTGAGGCATCTCGAGGCTGATCACACCTCACCTCTGGAACTTCGAAAGGGTCTTTCACACCCTTGGTGCAAATCAAGAAGTTCCCCGACCTAGCCGTCTCCACTCGAGAGGAATCACGAGGGTCCCGCCCACATCCAGAGGAGCCCCGTTTCCGCCTCGTAGCTCGAGATGAGGGATCCTTTCCCTGCTTCGTCGGGAAAGAGTTCCCGGCGTTCCCGTCGCATCTCAAGAGGAGGCCCTCTCAACAGGAACGGCGAGAGGAACTCCAGGGTCGTGCCACCATTCCAAGAGTCCCCCAGATGTCTCAGTCCATTCCAGAGGAACCTCTTTTCCCTTCACCGGCTCGTCTTTCACGCCGAGGATAGACTGACACCAAGGTGGCACGTGGCACAGCCCTGTGGGGAAGCCTCGTGGGAAAGGCTCGAGGGACAGCCTCGAGGGAAAGGCACAGATCCCTTGATCCACGTGACAGGAAGCGTGACACTACTGCTGCAGCTCGGGAGTAAAGCGCACGTGCATGCCCCCACTCGAGACGAGGCCTGACTCCCCTGGGGAGACTCAGAAGCACCCCAAGATCCATGGCAACACTGGAGAGCAATCCTCAGGTTCCGGCCCCGACTCCACACAAGGACTGAGGTCCCGGCATGGACGGAGAGGAATCCCGAGAGGTCCCCTAGCAACTCGCATGGGGACTGGCCTTTCCTGAGGCCACCAGAGCGGGTCCCTGAGGTCCCCGTCGTAACTCGAGAAGACCTGCCGCAACTCGAGAAAATCCAGGAGGTTCTCCCCTCCAGGCGAGATGAGGCCCATTTCCGCTGAGGCGTCTCGAGGCTGATCACACCTCACCTCTGGAACTTCGAAAGGGTCCTTCACACCCTTGGTGCAAATCAAGAAGTTCCCCGACCTAGCCGTCTCCACTCGAGAGGAATCACGAGGGTCCGTCCACATCCAGAGGAGCCCCGTTTCCGCCTCGTAGCTCGAGATGAGGGATCCTTTCACTGCTTCGTCGGGAAAGAGTTCCCGGCGTTTCCGTCGCATCTCAAGAGGAGGCCCTCTCAACAGGAACGGCGAGAGGAACTCCAGGGTCGTGCCACCATCCCAAGAGTCCCCCAGATGTCTCAGTCCATTCCAGAGGAACCTCTTTTCCCTTCACCGGCTCGTCTTTCACGCCGAGGATCGACTCACACCAAGGTGGCACGTGGCACAGCCCTGTGGGAAAGCCTCGTGGGAAAGCCTCGAGGGACAGCCTCGAGGGAAAGCCACAGATCCCTTGATCCACGTGACAGGAAGCGTGACACTACTGCTGCAGCTCGGGAGGAAAGCGCACGTGCATGCCCCCACTCGAGACGAGGCCTGACTCCCCTGGGGAGACTCAGAAGCACCCCAAGATCCATGGCAACACTGGAGAGGAATCCTCAGGTTCCGGCCCCGACTCCACACAAGGACTGAGGCCCCGGCATGGACGGGAGAGGCATCCCGAGAGGTCCCCTAGCAACACGCATGGGGACTGGCCTTTCCTGAGGCCACCAGAGCGGGTCCCTGTGGTCCCGGTCGTAACTCGAGAAGACCTGCCGCAACTCGAGAAAATCCTGGAGGTTCTCCCCTCCAGGCGAGATGAGGCCCATTTCCGGCGAGGCGACTCGAGGCTGATCACACCTCACCTCTGGAACTTCAAAAGGGTCCTTCACACCCTTGGTGCAAATCAAGAAGTTCCCCGACCTAGCCGTCTCCACTCGAGAGGAATCACGAGGGTCCCGCCCACATCCAGAGGAGCCCCGTTTCCGTCTCGTAGCTCGAGATGAGGGATCCTTTCCCTGCTTCTTCGGGAAAGAGTTCCCGGCTTTCCCGTCGCATCTCAAAAGGAGGCCCTCTCAACAGGAACGGCGAGAGGAACTCCAGGGTCGTGCCACCATTCCAAGAGTCCCCCAGATGTCTCAGTCCATTCCAGAGGAACCTCTTTTCCCTTCACCGGCTCGTCTTTCACCCCGAGGATCGACTCACACGAAGGTGGCACGTGGCACAGCCCTGTGGGAAAGCCTCGTGGGAAAGCCTCGAGGGACAGCCTCGAGGGAAAGCCACAGATCCCTTGATCCACGTGACAGGAAGCGTGACACTACTGCTGCAGCTCGGGAGGAAAGCGCACGTGCATGCCCCCACTCGAGACGAGGCCTGACTCCCCTGGGGAGACTCAGAAGCACCCCAAGATCCATGACAACACTGGAGAGCAATCCTCAGGTTCCGGCCCCGACTCCACACAAGGACTGAGGCCCCGGCATGGACGGAGAGGAATCCCGAGAGGTCCCCTAGACTCGCATGGGGACTGGCCTTTCCTGAGGCCACCAGAGCGGGTCCCTGAGGTCCCCGTCGTAACTCGAGAAGACCTGCCGCAACTCGAGAAAATCCAGGAGGTTCTCCCCTCCAGGCGAGATGAGGCCCATTTCCGCTGAGGCGTCTCGAGGCTGATCACACCTCACCTCTGGAACTTCGAAAGGCTCCTTCACACCCTTGGTGCAAATCAAGAAGTTCCCCGACCTAGGCGTCTCCACTCGAGAGGAATCACGAGGGTCCCGCCCACATCCAGAGGAGCCCCGTTTCCGTCTCGTAGCTCGAGATGAGGGATCCTTTCCCTGCTTCTTCGGGAAAGAGTTCCCGGCTTTCCCGTCGCATCTCAAAAGGAGGCCCTCTCAACAGGAACGGCGAGAGGAACTCCAGGGTCGTGCCACCATTCCAAGAGTCCCCCAGATGTCTCAGTCCATTCCAGAGGAACCTCTTTTCCCTTCACCGGCTCGTCTTTCACGCCGAGGATCGACTCACACGAAGGTGGCACGTGGCACAGCCCTGTGGGAAAGCCTCGTGGGAAAGCCTCGAGGGACAGCCTCGAGGGAAAGCCACAGATCCCTTGATCCACGTGACAGGAAGCGTGACACTACTGCTGCAGCTCGGGAGGAAAGCGCACGTGCATGCCCCCACTCGAGACGAGGCCTGACTCCCCTGGGGAGACTCAGAAGCATCCCAAGATCCATGGCAACACTGGAGAGGAATCCTCAGGTTCCGGCCCCGACTCCACACAAGGACTGAGGCCCCGGCATGGACGGGAGAGGCATCCCGAGAGGTCCCCTAGCAACACGCATGGGGACTGGCCTTTCCTGAGGCCACCAGAGCGGGTCCCTGTGGTCCCCGTCGTAACTCGAGAAGACCTGCCACAACTCGAGAAAATCCAGGAGGTTCTCCCCTCCAGGCGAGATGAGGCCCATTTCCGCTGAGGCATCTCGAGGCTGATCACACCTCACCTCTGGAACTTCGAAAGGGTCTTTCACACCCTTGGTGCAAATCAAGAAGTTCCCCGACCTAGCCGTCTCCACTCGAGAGGAATCACGAGGGTCCCGCCCACATCCAGAGGAGCCCCGTTTCCGCCTCGTAGCTCGAGATGAGGGATCCTTTCCCTGCTTCGTCGGGAAAGAGTTCCCGGCGTTCCCGTCGCATCTCAAGAGGAGGCCCTCTCAACAGGAACGGCGAGAGGAACTCCAGGGTCGTGCCACCATTCCAAGAGTCCCCCAGATGTCTCAGTCCATTCCAGAGGAACCTCTTTTCCCTTCACCGGCTCGTCTTTCACGCCGAGGATAGACTGACACCAAGGTGGCACGTGGCACAGCCCTGTGGGGAAGCCTCGTGGGAAAGGCTCGAGGGACAGCCTCGAGGGAAAGGCACAGATCCCTTGATCCACGTGACAGGAAGCGTGACACTACTGCTGCAGCTCGGGAGTAAAGCGCACGTGCATGCCCCCACTCGAGACGAGGCCTGACTCCCCTGGGGAGACTCAGAAGCACCCCAAGATCCATGGCAACACTGGAGAGCAATCCTCAGGTTCCGGCCCCGACTCCACACAAGGACTGAGGTCCCGGCATGGACGGAGAGGAATCCCGAGAGGTCCCCTAGCAACTCGCATGGGGACTGGCCTTTCCTGAGGCCACCAGAGCGGGTCCCTGTCGTCCCGGTCGTAACTCGAGAAGACCTGCCGCAACTCGAGAAAATCCTGGAGGTTCTCCCCTCCAGGCGAGATGAGGCCCATTTCCGGCGAGGCGACTCGAGGCTGATCACACCTCACCTCTGGAACTTCAAAAGGGTCCTTCACACCCTTGGTGCAAATCAAGAAGTTCCCCGACCTAGCCGTCTCCACTCGAGAGGAATCACGAGGGTCCCGCCCACATCCAGAGGAGCCCCGTTTCCGCCTCGTAGCTCGAGATGAGGGATCCTTTCACTGCTTCGTTGGGAAAGAGTTCCCAGCGTTCCCGTCGCATCTCAAGAGGAGGCCCTCTCAACAGGAACGGCGAGAGGAACTCCAGGGTCGTGCCACCATTCCAAGAGTCCCCCAGATGTCTCAGTCCATTCCAGAGGAACCGCTTTTCCCTTCACCGGCTCGTCTTTCACGCCGAGGATCGACTCACCCCAAGGTGGCACGTGGCCCAGCCCTGTGGGAAAGCCTCGTGGGAAAGCCTCGAGGGACAGCCTCGAGGGACAGCCTCGAGGGAAAGCCACAGATCCCTTGATCCACGTGACAGGAAGCGTGACACTACTGCTGCAGCTCGGGAGGAAAGCGCACGTGCATGCCCCCACTCGAGACGAGGCCTGACTCCCCTGGGGAGACTCAGAAGCACCCCAAGATCCATGACAACACTGGAGAGCAAAACTCAGGTTCCGGCCCCGACTCCACACAAGGACTGAGGCCCCGGCATGGACGGAGAGGAATCCCGAGAGGTCCCCTAGAAACTCGCATGGGGACTGGCCTTTCCTGAGGCCACCAGAGCGGGTCCCTGAGGTCCCCGTCGTAACTCGAGAAGACCTGCCGCAACTCGAGAAAATCCAGGAGGTTCTCCCCTCCAGGCGAGATGAGGCCCATTTCCGCTGAGGCGTCTCGAGGCTGATCACACCTCACCTCTGGAACTTCGAAAGGGTCCTTCACACCCTTGGTGCAAATCAAGAAGTTCCCCGACCTAGCCGTCTCCACTCGAGAGGAATCACGAGGGTCCGTCCACATCCAGAGGAGCCCCGTTTCCGCCTCGTAGCTCGAGATGAGGGATCCTTTCACTGCTTCGTCGGGAAAGAGTTCCCGGCGTTTCCGTCGCATCTCAAGAGGAGGCCCTCTCAACAGGAACGGCGAGAGGAACTCCAGGGTCGTGCCACCATCCCAAGAGTCCCCCAGATGTCTCAGTCCATTCCAGAGGAACCTCTTTTCCCTTCACCGGCTCGTCTTTCACGCCGAGGATCGACTCACACCAAGGTGGCACGTGGCACAGCCCTGTGGGAAAGCCTCGTGGGAAAGCCTCGAGGGACAGCCTCGAGGGAAAGCCACAGATCCCTTGATCCACGTGACAGGAAGCGTGACACTACTGCTGCAGCTCGGGAGGAAAGCGCACGTGCATGCCCCCACTCGAGACGAGGCCTGACTCCCCTGGGGAGACTCAGAAGCACCCCAAGATCCATGGCAACACTGGAGAGCAATCCTCAGGTTCCGGCCCCGACTCCACACAAGGACTGAGGCCCCGGCATGGACGGGAGAGGCATCCCGAGAGGTCCCCTAACAACACGCATGGGGACTGGCCTTTCCTGAGGCCACCAGAGCGGGTCCCTGTGGTCCCCGTCGTAACTCGAGAAGACCTGCCGCAACTCGAGAAAATCCTGGAGGTTCTCCCCTCCAGGCGAGATGAGGCCCATTTCCGGCGAGGCGACTCGAGGCTGATCACACCTCACCTCTGGAACTTCAAAAGGGTCCTTCACACCCTTGGTGCAAATCAAGAAGTTCCCCGACCTAGCCGTCTCCACTCAAGAGGAATCACGAGGGTCTCGCCCACATCCAGAGGAGCCCCGTTTCCGCCTCGTAGCTCGAGATGAGGGATCCTTTCACTGCTTCGTTGGGAAAGAGTTCCCAGCGTTCCCGTCGCATCTCAAGAGGAGGCCCTCTCAACAGGAACGGCGAGAGGAACTCCAGGGTCGTGCCACCATTCCAAGAGTCCCCCAGATGTCTCAGTCCATTCCAGAGGAACCGCTTTTCCCTTCACCGGCTCGTCTTTCACGCCGAGGATCGACTCACCCCAAGGTGGCACGTGGCCCAGCCCTGTGGGAAAGCCTCGTGGGAAAGCCTCGAGGGACAGCCTCGAGGGACAGCCTCGAGGGAAAGCCACAGATCCCTTGATCCACGTGACAGGAAGCGTGACACTACTGCTGCAGCTCGGGAGGAAAGCGCACGTGCATGCCCCCACTCGAGACGAGGCCTGACTCCCCTGGGGAGACTCAGAAGCACCCCAAGATCCATGACAACACTGGAGAGCAATCCTCAGGTTCCGGCCCCGACTCCACACAAGGACTGAGGCCCCGGCATGGACGGAGAGGAATCCCGAGAGGTCCCCTAGAAACTCGCATGGGGACTGGCCTTTCCTGAGGCCACCAGAGCGGGTCCCTGAGGTCCCCGTCGTAACTCGAGAAGACCTGCCGCAACTCGAGAAAATCCAGGAGGTTCTCCCCTCCAGGCGAGATGAGGCCCATTTCCGCTGAGGCGTCTCGAGGCTGATCACACCTCACCTCTGGAACTTCGAAAGGGTCCTTCACACCCTTGGTGCAAATCAAGAAGTTCCCCGACCTAGCCGTCTGCACTCGAGAGGAATCACGAGGGTCCGTCCACATCCAGAGGACGCCCGTTTCCGCCTCGTAGCTCGAGATGAGGGATCCTTTCCCTGCTTCGTCTGGAAAGAGTTCCCGGCGTTTCCGTCGCATCTCAAGAGGAGGCCCTCTCAACAGGAACGGCGAGAGGAACTCCAGGGTCGTGATACCATCCCAAGAGTCCCCCAGATGTCTCAGTCCATTCCAGAGGAACCTCTTTTCCCTTCACCGGCTCGTCTTTCACGCCGAGGATCGACTCACCCCAAGGTGGCACGTGGCACAGCCCTGTGGGAAAGCCTCGTGGGAAAGCCTCGAGGGACAGCCTCGAGGGAAAGCCACAGATCCCTTGATCCACGTGACAGGAAGCGTGACACTACTGCTGCAGCACGGGAGGAAAGCGCACGTGCATGCCCCCACTCGAGACGAGGCCTGACTCCCCTGGGAAGACTCAGAAGCACCCCAATATCCATGGCAACACTGAAGAGCAATCCTCAGGTTCCGGCCCCGACTCCACACAAGGACTGAGGCCCCGGCATGGACGGGAGAGGAATCCCGAGAGGTCCCCTAGCAACTCGCATGGGGACTGGCCTTTCCTGAGGCCACCAGAGCGGGTCCCTGAGGTCCCCGTCGTAACTCGAGAAGACCTGCCGCAACTCGAGAAAATCCAGGAGGTTCTCCCCTCCAGGCGAGAGGAGGCCCATTTCCGCTGAGGCGTCTCGAGGCTGATCACACCTCACCTCTGGAACTTCGAAAGGGTCCTTCACACCCTTGGTGCAAATCAAGAAGTTCCCCGACCTAGCCGTCTCCACTCGAGAGGAATCACGAGGGTCCGTCCACATCCAGAGGAGCCCCGTTTCCGCCTCGTAGCTCGAGATGAGGGATCCTTTCACTGCTTCGTCGGGAAAGAGTTCCCGGCGTTTCCGTCGCATCTCAAGAGGAGGCCCTCTCAACAGGAACGGCGAGAGGAACTCCAGGGTCGTGCCACCATCCCAAGAGTCCCCCAGATGTCTCAGTCCATTCCAGAGGAACCTCTTTTCCCTTCACCGGCTCGTCTTTCACGCCGAGGATCGACTCACACCAAGGTGGCACGTGGCACAGCCCTGTGGGAAAGCCTCGTGGGAAAGCCTCGAGGGACAGCCTCGAGGGAAAGCCACAGATCCCTTGATCCACGTGACAGGAAGCGTGACACTACTGCTGCAGCTCGGGAGGAAAGCGCACGTGCATGCCCCCACTCGAGACGAGGCCTGACTCCCCTGGGGAGACTCAGAAGCACCCCAAGATCCATGGCAACACTGGAGAGGAATCCTCAGGTTCCGGCCCCGACTCCACACAAGGACTGAGGCCCCGGCATGGACGGGAGAGGCATCCCGAGAGGTCCCCTAGCAACACGCATGGGGACTGGCCTTTCCTGAGGCCACCAGAGCGGGTCCCTGTGGTCCCGGTCGTAACTCGAGAAGACCTGCCGCAACTCGAGAAAATCCTGGAGGTTCTCCCCTCCAGGCGAGATGAGGCCCATTTCCGGCGAGGCGACTCGAGGCTGATCACACCTCACCTCTGGAACTTCAAAAGGGTCCTTCACACCCTTGGTGCAAATCAAGAAGTTCCCCGACCTAGCCGTCTCCACTCGAGAGGAATCACGAGGGTCCCGCCCACATCCAGAGGAGCCCCGTTTCCGCCTCGTAGCTCGAGATGAGGGATCCTTTCACTGCTTCGTTGGGAAAGAGTTCCCAGCGTTCCCGTCGCATCTCAAGAGGAGGCCCTCTCAACAGGAACGGCGAGAGGAACTCCAGGGTCGTGCCACCATTCCAAGAGTCCCCCAGATGTCTCAGTCCATTCCAGAGGAACCGCTTTTCCCTTCACCGGCTCGTCTTTCACGCCGAGGATCGACTCACCCCAAGGTGGCACGTGGCCCAGCCCTGTGGGAAAGCCTCGTGGGAAAGCCTCGAGGGACAGCCTCGAGGGACAGCCTCGAGGGAAAGCCACAGATCCCTTGATCCACGTGACAGGAAGCGTGACACTACTGCTGCAGCTCGGGAGGAAAGCGCACGTGCATGCCCCCTCTCGAGACGAGGCCTGACTCCCCTGGGGAGACTCAGAAGCACCCCAAGATCCATGACAACACTGGAGAGCAAAACTCAGGTTCCGGCCCCGACTCCACACAAGGACTGAGGCCCCGGCATGGACGGAGAGGAATCCCGAGAGGTCCCCTAGAAACTCGCATGGGGACTGGCCTTTCCTGAGGCCACCAGAGCGGGTCCCTGAGGTCCCCGTCGTAACTCGAGAAGACCTGCCGCAACTCGAGAAAATCCAGGAGGTTCTCCCCTCCAGGCGAGATGAGGCCCATTTCCGCTGAGGCGTCTCGAGGCTGATCACACCTCACCTCTGGAACTTCGAAAGGGTCCTTCACACCCTTGGTGCAAATCAAGAAGTTCCCCGACCTAGCCGTCTCCACTCGAGAGGAATCACGAGGGTCCGTCCACATCCAGAGGAGCCCCGTTTCCGCCTCGTAGCTCGAGATGAGGGATCCTTTCACTGCTTCGTCGGGAAAGAGTTCCCGGCGTTTCCGTCGCATCTCAAGAGGAGGCCCTCTCAACAGGAACGGCGAGAGGAACTCCAGGGTCGTGCCACCATCCCAAGAGTCCCCCAGATGTCTCAGTCCATTCCAGAGGAACCTCTTTTCCCTTCACCGGCTCGTCTTTCACGCCGAGGATCGACTCACACCAAGGTGGCACGTGGCACAGCCCTGTGGGAAAGCCTCGTGGGAAAGCCTCGAGGGACAGCCTCGAGGGAAAGCCACAGATCCCTTGATCCACGTGACAGGAAGCGTGACACTACTGCTGCAGCTCGGGAGGAAAGCGCACGTGCATGCCCCCACTCGAGACGAGGCCTGACTCCCCTGGGGAGACTCAGAAGCACCCCAAGATCCATGGCAACACTGGAGAGCAATCCTCAGGTTCCGGCCCCGACTCCACACAAGGACTGAGGCCCCGGCATGGACGGGAGAGGCATCCCGAGAGGTCCCCTAACAACACGCATGGGGACTGGCCTTTCCTGAGGCCACCAGAGCGGGTCCCTGTGGTCCCCGTCGTAACTCGAGAAGACCTGCCGCAACTCGAGAAAATCCTGGAGGTTCTCCCCTCCAGGCGAGATGAGGCCCATTTCCGGCGAGGCGACTCGAGGCTGATCACACCTCACCTCTGGAACTTCAAAAGGGTCCTTCACACCCTTGGTGCAAATCAAGAAGTTCCCCGACCTAGCCGTCTCCACTCAAGAGGAATCACGAGGGTCTCGCCCACATCCAGAGGAGCCCCGTTTCCGCCTCGTAGCTCGAGATGAGGGATCCTTTCACTGCTTCGTTGGGAAAGAGTTCCCAGCGTTCCCGTCGCATCTCAAGAGGAGGCCCTCTCAACAGGAACGGCGAGAGGAACTCCAGGGTCGTGCCACCATTCCAAGAGTCCCCCAGATGTCTCAGTCCATTCCAGAGGAACCGCTTTTCCCTTCACCGGCTCGTCTTTCACGCCGAGGATCGACTCACCCCAAGGTGGCACGTGGCCCAGCCCTGTGGGAAAGCCTCGTGGGAAAGCCTCGAGGGACAGCCTCGAGGGACAGCCTCGAGGGAAAGCCACAGATCCCTTGATCCACGTGACAGGAAGCGTGACACTACTGCTGCAGCTCGGGAGGAAAGCGCACGTGCATGCCCCCACTCGAGACGAGGCCTGACTCCCCTGGGGAGACTCAGAAGCACCCCAAGATCCATGACAACACTGGAGAGCAATCCTCAGGTTCCGGCCCCGACTCCACACAAGGACTGAGGCCCCGGCATGGACGGAGAGGAATCCCGAGAGGTCCCCTAGAAACTCGCATGGGGACTGGCCTTTCCTGAGGCCACCAGAGCGGGTCCCTGAGGTCCCCGTCGTAACTCGAGAAGACCTGCCGCAACTCGAGAAAATCCAGGAGGTTCTCCCCTCCAGGCGAGATGAGGCCCATTTCCGCTGAGGCGTCTCGAGGCTGATCACACCTCACCTCTGGAACTTCGAAAGGGTCCTTCACACCCTTGGTGCAAATCAAGAAGTTCCCCGACCTAGCCGTCTGCACTCGAGAGGAATCACGAGGGTCCGTCCACATCCAGAGGACGCCCGTTTCCGCCTCGTAGCTCGAGATGAGGGATCCTTTCCCTGCTTCGTCTGGAAAGAGTTCCCGGCGTTTCCGTCGCATCTCAAGAGGAGGCCCTCTCAACAGGAACGGCGAGAGGAACTCCAGGGTCGTGATACCATCCCAAGAGTCCCCCAGATGTCTCAGTCCATTCCAGAGGAACCTCTTTTCCCTTCACCGGCTCGTCTTTCACGCCGAGGATCGACTCACCCCAAGGTGGCACGTGGCACAGCCCTGTGGGAAAGCCTCGTGGGAAAGCCTCGAGGGACAGCCTCGAGGGAAAGCCACAGATCCCTTGATCCACGTGACAGGAAGCGTGACACTACTGCTGCAGCACGGGAGGAAAGCGCACGTGCATGCCCCCACTCGAGACGAGGCCTGACTCCCCTGGGAAGACTCAGAAGCACCCCAATATCCATGGCAACACTGAAGAGCAATCCTCAGGTTCCGGCCCCGACTCCACACAAGGACTGAGGCCCCGGCATGGACGGGAGAGGAATCCCGAGAGGTCCCCTAGCAACTCGCATGGGGACTGGCCTTTCCTGAGGCCACCAGAGCGGGTCCCTGAGGTCCCCGTCGTAACTCGAGAAGACCTGCCGCAACTCGAGAAAATCCAGGAGGTTCTCCCCTCCAGGCGAGATGAGGCCCATTTCCGCTGAGGCGTCTCGAGGCTGATCACACCTCACCTCTGGAACTTCGAAAGGGTCCTTCACACCCTTGGTGCAAATCAAGAAGTTCCCCGACCTAGCCGTCTGCACTCGAGAGGAATCACGAGGGTCCCGCCCACATCCAGAGGAGCCCCGTTTCCGCCTCGTAGCTCGAGATGAGGGATCCTTTCCCTGCTTCGTCGGGAAAGAGTTCCCGGCGTTCCCGTCGCATCTCAAGAGGAGGCCCTCTCAACAGGAACGGCGAGAGGAACTCCAGGGTCGTGCCACCTTTCCAAGAGTCCCCCAGATGTCTCAGTCCATTCCACAGGAAACTCTTTTCCCTTCACCGGCTCGTATTTCACGCCGAGGATCGACTCACACCAAGGTGGCACGTGGCACAGCCCTGTGGGAAAGCCTCGTGGGAAAGCCTCGAGGGACAGCCTCGAGGGAAAGCCACAGATCCCTTGATCCACGTGACAGGAAGCGTGACACTACTGCTGCAGCTCGGGAGGAAAGCGCACGTGCATGCCCCCACTCGAGACGAGGCCTGACTCCCCTGGGGAGACTCAGAAGCACCCCAAGATCCATGGCAACACTGGAGAGCAATCCTCAGGTTCCGGCCCCGACTCCACACAAGGACTGAGGCCCCGGCATGGACGGGAGAGGCATCCCGAGAGGTCCCCTAACAACACGCATGGGGACTGGCCTTTCCTGAGGCCACCAGAGCGGGTCCCTGTGGTCCCCGTCGTAACTCGAGAAGACCTGCCGCAACTCGAGAAAATCCTGGAGGTTCTCCCCTCCAGGCGAGATGAGGCCCATTTCCGGCGAGGCGACTCGAGGCTGATCACACCTCACCTCTGGAACTTCAAAAGGGTCCTTCACACCCTTGGTGCAAATCAAGAAGTTCCCCGACCTAGCCGTCTCCACTCAAGAGGAATCACGAGGGTCTCGCCCACATCCAGAGGAGCCCCGTTTCCGCCTCGTAGCTCGAGATGAGGGATCCTTTCACTGCTTCGTTGGGAAAGAGTTCCCAGCGTTCCCGTCGCATCTCAAGAGGAGGCCCTCTCAACAGGAACGGCGAGAGGAACTCCAGGGTCGTGCCACCATTCCAAGAGTCCCCCAGATGTCTCAGTCCATTCCAGAGGAACCGCTTTTCCCTTCACCGGCTCGTCTTTCACGCCGAGGATCGACTCACCCCAAGGTGGCACGTGGCCCAGCCCTGTGGGAAAGCCTCGTGGGAAAGCCTCGAGGGACAGCCTCGAGGGACAGCCTCGAGGGAAAGCCACAGATCCCTTGATCCACGTGACAGGAAGCGTGACACTACTGCTGCAGCTCGGGAGGAAAGCGCACGTGCATGCCCCCACTCGAGACGAGGCCTGACTCCCCTGGGGAGACTCAGAAGCACCCCAAGATCCATGACAACACTGGAGAGCAATCCTCAGGTTCCGGCCCCGACTCCACACAAGGACTGAGGCCCCGGCATGGACGGAGAGGAATCCCGAGAGGTCCCCTAGAAACTCGCATGGGGACTGGCCTTTCCTGAGGCCACCAGAGCGGGTCCCTGAGGTCCCCGTCGTAACTCGAGAAGACCTGCCGCAACTCGAGAAAATCCAGGAGGTTCTCCCCTCCAGGCGAGATGAGGCCCATTTCCGATGAGGCGTCTCGAGGCTGATCACACCTCACCTCTGGAACTTCGAAAGGGTCCTTCACACCCTTGGTGCAAATCAAGAAGTTCCCCGACCTAGCCGTCTGCACTCGAGAGGAATCACGAGGGTCCGTCCACATCCAGAGGACGCCCGTTTCCGCCTCGTAGCTCGAGATGAGGGATCCTTTCCCTGCTTCGTCTGGAAAGAGTTCCCGGCGTTTCCGTCGCATCTCAAGAGGAGGCCCTCTCAACAGGAACGGCGAGAGGAACTCCAGGGTCGTGATACCATCCCAAGAGTCCCCCAGATGTCTCAGTCCATTCCAGAGGAACCTCTTTTCCCTTCACCGGCTCGTCTTTCACGCCGAGGATCGACTCACCCCAAGGTGGCACGTGGCACAGCCCTGTGGGAAAGCCTCGTGGGAAAGCCTCGAGGGACAGCCTCGAGGGAAAGCCACAGATCCCTTGATCCACGTGACAGGAAGCGTGACACTACTGCTGCAGCACGGGAGGAAAGCGCACGTGCATGCCCCCACTCGAGACGAGGCCTGACTCCCCTGGGAAGACTCAGAAGCACCCCAATATCCATGGCAACACTGAAGAGCAATCCTCAGGTTCCGGCCCCGACTCCACACAAGGACTGAGGCCCCGGCATGGACGGGAGAGGAATCCCGAGAGGTCCCCTAGAAACTCGCATGGGGACTGGCCTTTCCTGAGGCCACCAGAGCGGGTCCCTGAGGTCCCCGTCGTAACTCGAGAAGACCTGCCGCAACTCGAGAAAATCCAGGAGGTTCTCCCCTCCAGGCGAGATGAGGCCCATTTCCGCTGAGGCGTCTCGAGGCTGATCACACCTCACCTCTGGAACTTCGAAAGGGTCCTTCACACCCTTGGTGCAAATCAAGAAGTTCCCCGACCTAGCCGTCTGCACTCGAGAGGAATCACGTGGGTCCCGCCCACATCCAGAGGAGCCCCGTTTCCGCCTCGTAGCTCGAGATGAGGGATCCTTTCCCTGCTTCGTCGGGAAAGAGTTCCCGGCGTTCCCGTCGCATCTCAAGAGGAGGCCCTCTCAACAGGAACAGCGAGAGGAACTCCAGGGTCGTGCCACCTTTCCAAGAGTCCCCCAGATGTCTCAGTCCATTCCACAGGAAACTCTTTTCCCTTCACCGGCTCGTATTTCACGCAGAGGATCGACTCACACCAAGGTGGCACGTGGCACAGCCCTGTGGGAAAGCCTCGTGGGAAAGCCTCGAGGGACAGCCTCGAGGGAAAGCCTCAGATCCCTTGATCCACGTGACAGGAAACGTGACACTACTGCTGCAGCTCGGGAGGAAAGCGCACGTGCATTCCCCCACTCGAGACGAGGCCTGACTCCCCTGGGGAGACTCAGAAGCACCCCAAGATCCATGGCAACACTGGAGAGCAATCCTCAGGTCCCGGCCCCGACTCCACACAAGGACTGAGGCCCCGGCATGGACGGGAGAGGAATCCCGAGAGGTCCCCTAGCAACACGCATGGGGACTGGCCTTTCCTGAGGCCACCAGAGCGGGTCCCTGTGGTCCCCGTCGTAACTCGAGAAGAACTGCCACAACTCGAGAAAATCCAGGAGGTTCTCCCCTCCAGGCGAGATGAGGCCCATTTCCGCTGAGGCGTCTCGAGGCTGATCACACCTCACCTCTGGAACTTCGAAAGGGTCCTTCACACCCTTGGTGCAAATCAAGAAATTCCCCGACCTAGCCGTCTCTACTCGAGAGGAATCACGAGGGTCCCGCCCACATCCAGAGGAGCCCCGTTTCCGCCTCGTAGCTCGAGATGAGGTGTCCTTTCCCTGCTTTGTCGGGAAAGAGTTCCCGGCATTCCCGTCGCATCTCAAGAGGAGGCCCTCTCAACAGGAACGGCGAGAGGAACTCCAGGGTCGTGCCACCATTCCAAGAGTCCCCCAGATGTCTCAGTCCATTCCAGAGGAACCTCTTTTCCCTTCACCGGCTCGTCTTTCACGCCGAGGATCGACTGACACCAAGGTGGCACGTGGCACAGCCCTGTGGGGAAGCCTCGTGGGAAAGGCTCGAGGGACAGCCTCGAGGGAAAGCCACAGATCCCTTGATCCACGTGACAGGAAGCGTGACACTACTGCTGCAGCTCGGGAGTAAAGCGCACGTGCATGCCCCCACTCGAGACGAGGCCTGACTCCCCTGGGGAGACTCAGAAGCACCCCAAGATCCATGGCAACACTGGAGAGCAATCCTCAGGTTCCGGCCCCGACTCCACACAAGGACTGAGGCCCCGGCATGGACGGAGAGGAATCCCGAGAGGTCCCCTAGCAACTCGCATGTGGACTGGCCTTTCCTGAGGCCACCAGAGCGGGTCCCTGAGGTCCCCGTCGTAACTCGAGAAGACCTGCCGCAACTCGAGAAAATCCAGGAGGATCTCCCCTCCAGGCGAGATGAGGCCCATTTCCGCTGAGGCGTCTCGAGGCTGATCACACCACACATCTGGAACTTCGAAAGGCTCTTTCACACCCTTGGTGCAAATCAAGAAGTTCCCCGACCTAGCCGTCTCCACTCGAGAGGAATCACGAGGGTCCCGCCCACATCCAGAGGAGCCCCGTTTCCGCCTCGTAGCTCGAGATGAGGGATCCTTTCCCTGCTTCGTCGGGAAAGAGTTCCCCGCGTTCCCGTCACATCTCAAGAGGAGGCCCTCTCAACAGGAACGGCGAGAGGAACTCCAGGGTCGTGCCACCATTCCAAGAGTCCCCCAGATGTCTCAGTCCATTCCAGAGGAACCTCTTTTCCCTTCACCGGCTCGTCTTTCACGCCGAGGATCGACTCACACCAAGGTGGCACGTGGCACAGCCCTGTAGGAAAGCCTCGTGGGAAAGCCTCGAGGGACAGCCTCGAGGGACAGCCTCGAGGGAAAGCCACAGATCCCTTGATCCACGTGACAGGAAGCGTGACACTACTGCTGCAGCTCGGGAGGAAAGCGCACGTGCATGCCCCCACTCGAGACGAGGCCTGACTCCCCTGGGGAGACTCAGAAGCACCCCAAGATCCATGACAACACTGGAGAGCAATCCTCAGGTTCCGGCCCCGACCCCACACAAGGACTAAGGCCCCGGCATGGACGGAGAAGAATCCCGAGAGGTCCCCTAGAAACTCGCATGGGGACTGGCCTTTCCTGAGGCCACAAGAGCGGGTCCCTGAGGTCCCCGTCGTAACTCGAGAAGACCTGCCGCAACTCGAGAAAATCCAGGAGGTTCTCCCCTCCAGGCGAGATGAGGCCCATTTCCGCTGAGGCGTCTCGAGGCTGATCACACCTCACCTCTGGAACTTCGAAAGGGTCCTTCACACCCTTGGTGCAAATCAAGAAGTTCCCCGACCTAGCCGTCTGCACTCGAGAGGAATCACGAGGGTCCGTCCACATCCAGAGGAGGCCCGTTTCCGCCTCGTAGCTCAAGATGAGTGATCCTTTCCCTGCTTCGTCGGGAAAGAGTTCCCGGCGTTTCCGTCGCATCTCAAGAGGAGGCCCTCTCAACAGGAACGGCGAGAGGAACTCCAGGGTCGTGCCACCATCCCAAGAGTCCCCCAGATGTCTCAGTCCATTCCAGAGGAACCTCTTTTCCCTTCACCGGCTCGTCTTTCACGCCGAGGATCGACTCACACCAAGGTGGCACGTGGCACAGCCCTGTGGGAAAGCCTCGTGGGAAAGCCTCGAGGGACAGCCTCGAGGGAAAGCCACACATCCCTTGATCCACGTGACAGGAAGAGTGACACTACTTCTGCAGCACGGGAGTAAAGTGCATGTGCATGCCCCCCCTCGAGACGAGGCCTGACTCCCCTGGGAAGACTCAGAAGCACCCCAATATCCATGGCAACACTGGAGAGCAATCCTCAGGTTCCGGCCCCGACTCCACACAAGGACTGAGGCCCCGGCATGGACGGGAGAGGAATCCCGAGAGGTCCCCTAGAAACTCGCATGGGGACTGGCCTTTCCTGAGGCCACCAGAGCGGGTCCCTGAGGTCCCCGTCGTAACTCGAGAAGACCTGCCGCAACTCGAGAAAATCCAGGAGGTTCTCCCCTCCAGGCGAGATGAGGCCCATTTCCGCTGAGGCGTCTCGAGGCTGATCACACCTCACCTCTGGAACTTCGAAAGGGTCCTTCACACCCTTGGTGCAAATCAAGAAGTTCCCCGACCTAGCCGTCTCCACTCGAGAGGAATCACGAGGGTCCCGCCCACATCCAGAGGAGCCCCGTTTCCGCCTCGTAGCTCGAGATGAGGGATCCTTTCCCTGCTTCGTCGGGAAAGAGTTCCCGGCGTTCCCGTCGCATCTCAAGAGGAGGCCCTCTCAACAGGAACGGCGAGAGGAACTCCAGGGTCGTGCCACCTTTCCAAGAGTCCCCCAGATGTCTCAGTCCATTCCACAGGAAACTCTTTTCCCTTCACCGGCTCGTATTTCACGCCGAGGATCGACTCACACCAAGGTGGCACGTGGCACAGCCCTGTGGGAAAGCCTCGTGGGAAAGCCTCGAGGGACAGCCTCGAGGGAAAGCCTCAGATCCCTTGATCCACGTGACAGGAAGCGTGACACTACTGCTGCAGCTCGGGAGGAAAGCGCACGTGCATGCCCCCACTCGAGACGAGGCCTGACTCCCCTGGGGAGACTCAGAAGCACCCCAAGATCCATGGCAACACTGGAGAGCAATCCTCAGGTTCCGGCCCCGACTCCACACAAGGACTGAGGCCCCGGCATGGACGGGAGAGGAATCCCGAGAAGTCCCCTAGCAACACGCATGGGGACTGGCCTTTCCTGAGGCCACCAGAGCGGGTCCCTGTGGTCCCCGTCGTAACTCGAGAAGACCTGCCACAACTCGAGAAAATCCAGGAGGTTCTCCCCTCCAGGCGAGATGAGGCCCATTTCCGCTGAGGCGTCTCGAGGCTGATCACACCTCACCTCTGGAACTTCGAAAGGGTCCTTCACACCCTTGGTGCAAATCAAGAAATTCCCCGACCTAGCCGTCTCTACTCGAGAGGAATCACGAGGGTCCCGCCCACATCCAGAGGAGCCCCGTTTCTGCCTAGTAGCTCGAGATGAGGGATCCTTTCCCTGCTTCGTCGGGAAAGAGTTCCCGGCATTCCCGTCGCATCTCAAGAGGAGGCCCTCTCAACAGGAACGGCGAGAGGAACTCCAGGGTCGTGCCACCATTCCAAGAGTCCCCCAGATGTCTCAGTCCATTCCAGAGGAACCTCTTTTCCCTTCACCGGCTCGTCTTTCACGCCGAGGATCGACTGACACCAAGGTGGCACGTGGCACAGCCCTGTGGGAAAGCCTCGTGGGAAAGGCTCGAGGGACAGCCTCGAGGGAAAGCCTCAGATCCCTTGATCCACGTGACAGGAAGCGTGACACTACTGCTGCAGCTCGGGAGTAAAGCGCACGTGCATGCCCCCACTCGAGACGAGGCCTGACTCCCCTGGGGAGACTCAGAAGCACCCCAAGATCCATGGCAACACTGGAGAGCAATCCTCAGGTTCCGGCCCCGACTCCACACAAGGACTGAGGCCCCGGCATGGACGGAGAGGAATCCCGAGAGGTCCCCTAGCAACTCGCATGTGGACTGGCCTTTCCTGAGGCCACCAGAGCGGGTCCCTGAGGTCCCCGTCGTAACTCGAGAAGACCTGCCGCAACTCGAGAAAATCCAGGAGGATCTCCCCTCCAGGCGAGATGAGGCCCATTTCCGCTGAGGCGTCTCGAGGCTGATCACACCTCACATCTGGAACTTCGAAAGGCTCTTTCACACACTTGGTGCAAATCAAGAAGTTCCGCGACCTAGCCGTCTCCACTCGAGAGGAATCACGAGGGTCCCGGCCACATCCAGAGGAGCCCCGTTTCCGCCTCGTAGCTCGAGATGAGGGATCCTTTCCCTGCTTCGTCGGGAAAGAGTTCCCGGCGTTCCCGTCGCATCTCAAGAGGAGGCCCTCTCAACAGGAACGGCGAGAGGAACTCCAGGGTCGTGCCACCATTCCAAGAGTCCCCCAGATGTCTCAGTCCATTCCAGAGGAACCTCTTTTCCCTTCACCGGCTCGTCTTTCACGCCGAGGATCGACTCACCCCAAGGTGGCACGTGGCACAGCCCTGTGGGAAAGCCTCGTGGGAAAGCCTCGAGGGACAGCCTCGAGGGACAGCCTCGAGGGAAAGCTACAGATCCCTTGATCCACGTGACAGGAAGCGTGACACTACTGCTGCAGCTCGGGAGGAAAGCGCACGTGCATGCCCCCACTCGAGACGAGGCCTGACTCCCCTGGGGAGACTCAGAAGCACCCCAAGATCCATGACAACACTGGAGAGCAATCCTCAGGTTCCGGCCCCGACTCCACACAAGGACTGAGGCCCCGGCATGGACGGAGAAGAATCCCGAGAGGTCACCTAGAAACTCGCATGGGGACTGGCCTTTCCTGAGGCCACCAGAGCGGGTCCCTGAGGTCCCCGTCGTAACTCGAGAAGACCTGCCGCAACTCGAGAAAATCCAGGAGGTTCTCCCCTCCAGGCGAGATGAGGCCCATTTCCGCTGAGGCGTCTCGAGGCTGATCACACCTCACCTCTGGAACTTCGAAAGGGTCCTTCACACCCTTGGTGCAAATCAAGAAGTTCCCCGACCTAGCCGTCTGCACTCGAGAGGAATCACGAGGGTCCGTCCACATCCAGAGGAGGCCCGTTTCCGCCTCGTAGCTCAAGATGAGGGATCCTTTCCCTGCTTCGTCGGGAAAGAGTTCCCGGCGTTTCCGTCGCATCTCAAGAGGAGGCCCTCTCAACAGGAACGGCGAGAGGAACTCCAGGGTCGTGCCACCATCCCAAGAGTCCCCCAGATGTCTCAGTCCATTCCAGAGGAACCTCTTTTCCCATCACCGGCTCGTCTTTCACGCCGAGGATCGACTCACACCAAGGTGGCACGTGGCACAGCCCTGTGGGAAAGCCTCGTGGGAAAGCCTCGAGGGACAGCCTCGAGGGAAAGCCACACATCCCTTGATCCACGTGACAGGAAGAGTGACACTACTTCTGCAGCACGGGAGTAAAGCGCACGTGCATGCCCCCCCTCGAGACGAGGCCTGACTCCCCTGGGAAGACTCAGAAGCACCCCAATATCCATGGCAACACTGGAGAGCAATCCTCAGGTTCCGGCCCCGACTCCACACAAGGACTGAGGCCCCGGCATGGACGGGAGAGGTATCCCGAGAGGTCCCCTAGAAACTCGCATGGGGACTGGCCTTTCCTGAGGCCACCAGAGCGGGTCCCTGAGGTCCCCGTCGTAACTCGAGAAGACATGCCGCAACTCGAGAAAATCCAGGAGGTTCTCCCCTCCAGGCGAGATGAGGCCCATTTCCGCTGAGGCGTCTCGAGGCTGATCACACCTCACCTCTGGAACTTCGAAAGGGTCCTTCACACCCTTGGTGCAAATCAAGAAGTTCCCCGACCTAGCCGTCTCCACTCGAGAGGAATCACGAGGGTCCCGCCCACATCCAGAGGAGCCCCGTTTCCGCCTCGTAGCTCGAGATGAGGGATCCTTTCCCTGCTTCGTCGGGAAAGAGTTCCCGGCATTCCCGTCGCATCTCAAGAGGAGGCCCTCTCAACAGGAACGGCGAAAGGAACTCCAGGGTCGTGCCACCATTCCAAGAGTCCCCCAGATGTCTCAGTCCATTCCAGAGGAACCTCTTTTCCCTTCACCGGCTCGTCTTTCACGCCGAGGATCGACTGACACCAAGGTGGCACGTGGCACAGCCCTGTGGGGAAGCCTCGTGGGAAAGGCTCGAGGGACAGCCTCGAGGGAAAGCCACAGATCCCTTGATCCACGTGACAGGAAGCGTGACACTACTGCTGCAGCTCGGGAGTAAAGCGCACGTGCATGCCCCCACTCGAGACGAGGCCTGGCTCCCCTGGGGAGACTCAGAAGCACCCCAAGATCCATGGCAACATTGGAGAGCAATCCTCAGGTTCCGGCCCCGACTCCACACAAGGACTGAGGCCCCGGCATGGACGGAGAGGAATACCGAGAGGTCCCCTAGCAACTCGCATGGGGACTGGCCTTTCCTGAGGCCACCAGAGCGGGTCCCTGAGGTCCCCGTCGTAACTCGAGAAGACCTGCCGCAACTCGAGAAAATCCAGGAGGTTCTCCCCTCCAGGCGAGATGAGGCCCATTTCCGCTGAGGCGTCTCGAGGCTGATCACACCTCACATCTGGAACTTCGAAAGGCTTTTTCACACCCTTGGTGCAAATCAAGAAGTTCCCCGACCTAGCCGTCTCCACTCGAGAGGAATCACGAGGGTCCCGCCCACATCCAGAGGAGCCCCGTTTCCGCCTCGTAGCTCGAGATGAGGGATCCTTTCCCTGCTTCGTCGGGAAAGAGTTCCCGGCGTTCCCGTCGCATCTCAAGAGGAGGCCCTCTCAACAGGAACGGCGAGAGGAACTCCAGGGTCGTGCCACCATTCCAAGAGTCCCCCAGATGTCACAGTCCATTTCAGAGGAACCTCTTTACCCTTCACCGGCTCGTCTTTCACGCCGAGGATCGACTCACACCAAGGTGGCACGTGGCACAGCCCTGTGGGAAAGCCTCGTGGGAAAGCCTCGAGGGACAGCCTTGAGGGAAAGCCACAGATCCCTTGATCCACGTGACAGGAAGCGTGACACTACTGCTGCAGCTCGGGAGGAAAGCGCACGTGCATGCCCCCACTCGAGACGAGGCCTGACTCCCCTGGGGAGACTCAGAAGCACCCCAAGATCCATGGCAACACTGGAGAGGAATCCTCAGGTTCCGGCCCCGACTCCACACAAGGACTGAGGCCCCGGCATGGACGGGAGAGGAATCCCGAGAGGTCCCCTAGCAACTCGCATGGGGACTGGCCTTTCCTGAGGCCACCAGAGCGGGTCCCTGAGGTCCCCGTCGTAACTCGAGAAGACCTGCCGCAACTCGAGAAAATCCAGGAGGTTCTCCCCTCCAGGCGAGATGAGGCCCATTTCCGCTGAGGCGTCTCGAGGCCCTCTCAACAGGAACGGCGAGAGGAACTCCAGGGTCGTGCCACCATTCCAAGAGTCCCCCAGATGTCTCAGGCCATTCCAGAGGAACCTCTTTTCCCTTCACCGGCTCGTCTTTCACGCCGAGGATCGACTCACACCAAGGTGGCACGTGGCACAGCCTTGTGGGAAAGCCTCGTGGGAAAGCCTCGAGGGACAGCCTCGAGGGAAAGCCACAGATCCCTTGATCCACGTGACAGGAAGCGTGACACTGCTGCTGCAGCTTGGGAGGAAAGCGCACGTGCATGTCCCCACTCGAGACGAGGCCTGAATCCCCTGGGGAGACTCAGAAGCACCCCAAGATCCATGGCAACACTGGAGAGGAATCCTCAGGTTCCGGCCCCGAATCCACACAAGGACTGAGGCCCCGGCATGGATGGGAGAGGAATGCCGAGCGGTCCCCTAGCAACTCGCATGGGGACTGGCCTTTCCTGAGGCCACCAGAGCGGGTCCCTGAGGTCCCCGTCGTAACCTGAGAAGACCTGCCGCAACTCGAGAAAATCCAGGAGGTTCTCCCCTCCAGGCGAGATGAGGCCCATTTCGGCTGAGGCGTCTCGAGGCTGATCACACCTCACCTCTGGAACTTCGAAAGGGTCCTTCACACCCTTGGTGCAAATCAAGAAGTTCCCCGACCTAGCCGTCTCCACTCGAGAGGAATCACGAGGGTCCCGCCCACATCCAGAGGAGCCCCGTTTCCAACTCGTAGCTCGAGATGAGGGATTCTTTCCCTGCTTCGTCGGGAAAGAGTTCCCGGCGTTCCCGTCGCATCTCAAGAGGAGGACCACTGAACAGGAACGGCGAGGGGAACTCCAGGGTCGTGCCACCATTCCAAGAGTCCCCCAGATGTCTCAGTCCATTCCAGAGGAACCTCTTTTCCCTTCACCGGCTCGTCTTTCACGCCGAGGATCGACTCACACCAAGGTGGCACGTGGCACAGCCCTGTGGGAAAGCCTCGTGGGAAAGCCTCGAGGGACAGCCTCGAGGGAAAGCCACAGATCCCTTGATCCACGTGACAGGAAGCGTGACACTACTGCTGCAGCTCGGGAGGAAAGCGCACGTGCATGCCCCCACTCGAGACGAGGCCTGACTCCCCTGGGGAGACTCAGAAGCACCCCAAGATCCATGACAACACTGGAGAGCAAAACTCAGGTTCCGGCCCCGACTCCACACAAGGACTGAGGCCCCGGCATGGACGGAGAGGAATCCCGAGAGGTCCCCTAGCAACTCGCATGGGGACTGGCCTTTCCTGAGGCCACCAGAGCGGGTCCCTGAGGTCCCCGTCGTAACTCGAGAAGACCTGCCGCAACTCGAGAAAATCCAGGAGGTTCTCCCCTCCAGGCGAGATGAGGCCCATTTCCGCTGAGGCGTCTCGAGGCTGATCACACCTCACATCTGGAACTTCGAAAGGGTCTTTCACACCCTTGGTGCAAATCAAGAAGTTCCCCGACCTAGCCGTCTCCACTCGAGAGGAATCACGAGGGTCCCGCCCACATCCAGAGGAGCCCCGTTTCCGCCTCGTAGCTCGAGATGAGGGATCCTTTCCCTGCTTCGTCGGGAAAGAGTTCCCGGCGTTCCCGTCGCATCTCAAGAGGAGGCCCTCTCAACAGGAACGGCGAGAGGAACTCCAGGGTCGTGCCACCATTCCAAGAGTCCCCCAGATGTCACAGTCCATTCCAGAGGAACCTCTTTACCCTTCACCGGCTCGTCTTTCACGCCGAGGATCGACTCACACGAAGGTGGCACGTGGCACAGCCCTGTGGGAAAGCCTCGTGGGAAAGCCTCGAGGGACAGCCTCGAGGGAAAGCCACAGATCCCTTGATCCACGAGACAGGAAGCGTGACACTACTGCTGCAGCTCGGGAGGAAAGCGCACGTGCATGCTCCCACTCGAGACGAGGCCTGACTCCCCTGGGGAGACTCAGAAGCACCCCAAGATCCATGACAACACTGGAGAGCAAAACTCAGGTTCCGGCCCCGACTCCACACAAGGACTGAGGCCCCGGCATGGACGGAGAGGAATCCCGAGAGGTCCCCTAGAAACTCGCATGGGGACTGGCCTTTCCTGAGGCCACCAGAGCGGGTCCCTGAGGTCCCCGTTGTAACTCGAGAAGACCTGCCGCAACTCGAGAAAATCCAGGAGGTTCTCCCCTCCAGGCGAGATGAGGCCCATTTCCGCTGAGGCGTCTCGAGGCTGATCACACCTCACCTCTGGAACTTCGAAAGGGTCCTTCACACCCTTGGTGCAAATCAAGAAGTTCCCCGACCTAGCCGTCTGCACTCGAGAGGAATCACGAGGGTCCGTCCACATCCAGAGGAGGCCCGTTTCCGCCTCGTAGCTCAAGATGAGTGATCCTTTCCCTGCTTCGTCGGGAAAGAGTTCCCGGCGTTTCCGTCGCATCTCAAGAGGAGGCCCTCTCAACAGGAACGGCGGGAGGAACTCCAGGGTCGTGCCACCATCCCAAGAGTCCCCCAGATGTCTCAGTCCATTCCAGAGGAACCTCTTTTCCCTTCACCGGCTCGTCTTTCACGCCTAGGATCGACTCACACCAAGGTGGCACGTGGCACAGCCCTGTGGGAAAGCCTCGTGGGAAAGCCTCGAGGGACAGCCTCGAGGGAAAGCCACACATCCCTTGATCCACGTGACAGGAAGAGTGACACTACTTCTGCAGCACGGGAGTAAAGCGCATGTGCATGCCCCCCCTCGAGACGAGGCCTGACTCCCCTGGGAAGACTCAGAAGCACCCCAATATCCATGGCAACACTGGAGAGCAATCCTCAGGTTCCGGCCCCGACTCCACACAAGGACTGAGGCCCCGGCATGGACGGGAGAGGAATCCCGAGAGGTCCCCTAGAAACTCGCATGGGGACTGGCCTTTCCTGAGGCCACCAGAGCGGGTCCCTGAGGTCCCCGTCGTAACTCGAGAAGACCTGCCGCAACTCGAGAAAATCCAGGAGGTTCTCCCCTCCAGGCGAGATGAGGCCCATTTCCGCTGAGGCGTCTCGAGGCTGATCACACCTCACCTCTGGAACTTCGAAAGGGTCCTTCACACCCTTGGTGCAAATCAAGAAGTTCCCCGACCTAGCCGTCTGCACTCGAGCGGAATCACGAGGGTCCCGCCCACATCCAGAGGAGCCCCGTTTCCGCCTCGTAGCTCGAGATGAGGGATCCTTTCCCTGCTTCGTCGGGAAAGAGTTCCCGGCGTTCCCGTCGCATCTCAAGAGGAGGCCCTCTCAACAGGAACGGCGAGAGGAACTCCAGGGTCGTGCCACCTTTCCAAGAGTCCCCCAGATGTCTCAGTCCATTCCACAGGAAACTCTTTTCCCTTCACCGGCTCGTATTTCACGCCGAGGATCGACTCACACCAAGGTGGCACGTGGCACAGCCCTGTGGGAAAGCCTCGTGGGAAAGCCTCGAGGGACAGCCTCGAGGGAAAGCCTCAGATCCCTTGATCCACGTGACAGGAAGCGTGACACTACTGCTGCAGCTCGGGAGGAAAGCGCACGTGCATGCCCCCACTCGAGACGAGGCCTGACTCCCCTGGGGAGACTCAGAAGCACCCCAAGATCCATGGCAACACTGGAGAGCAATCCTCAGGTTCCGGCCCCGACTCCACACAAGGACTGAGGCCCCGGCATGGACGGGAGAGGAATCCCGAGAGGTCCCCTAGCAACACGCATGGGGACTGGCCTTTCCTGAGGCCACCAGAGCGGGTCCCTGTGGTCCCCGTCGTAACTCGAGAAGACCTGCCACAACTCGAGAAAATCCAGGAGGTTCTCCCCTCCAGGCGAGATGAGGCCCATTTCCGCTGAGGCGTCTCGAGGCTGATCACACCTCACCTCTGGAACTTCGAAAGGGTCCTTCACACCCTTGGTGCAAATCAAGAAATTCCCCGACCTAGCCGTCTCTACTCGAGAGGAATCACGAGGGTCCCGCCCACATCCAGAGGAGCCCCGTTTCTGCCTCGTAGCTCGAGATGAGGGATCCTTTCCCTGCTTCGTCGGGAAAGAGTTCCCGGCATTCCCGTCGCATCTCAAGAGGAGGCCCTCTCAACAGGAACGGCGAGAGGAACTCCAGGGTCGTGCCACCATTCCAAGAGTCCCCCAGATGTCTCAGTCCATTCCAGAGGAACCTCTTTTCCCTTCACCGGCTCGTCTTTCACGCCGAGGATCGACTGACACCAAGGTGGCACGTGGCACAGCCCTGTGGGGAAGCCTCGTGGGAAAGGCTCGAGGGACAGCCTCGAGGGAAAGCCACAGATCCCTTGATCCACGTGACAGGAAGCGTGACACTACTGCTGCAGCTCGGGAGTAAAGCGCACGTGCATGCCCCCACTCGAGACGAGGCCTGACTCCCCTGGGGAGACTCAGAAGCACCCCAAGATCCATGGCAACACTGGAGAGCAATCCTCAGGTTCCGGCCCCGACTCCACACAAGGACTGAGGCCCCGGCATGGACGGAGAGGAATCCCGAGAGGTCCCCTAGCAACTCGCATGTGGACTGGCCTTTCCTGAGGCCACCAGAGCGGGTCCCTGAGGTCCCCGTCGTAACTCGAGAAGACCTGCCGCAACTCGAGAAAATCCAGGAGGATCTCCCCTCCAGGCGAGATGAGGCCCATTTCCGCTGAGGCGTCTCGAGGCTGATCACACCTCACATCTGGAACTTCGAAAGGCTCTTTCACACCCTTGGTGCAAATCAAGAAGTTCCCCGACCTAGCCGTCTCCACTCGAGAGGAATCACGAGGGTCCCGCCCACATCCAGAGGAGCCCCGTTTCCGCCTCGTAGCTCGAGATGAGGGATCCTTTCCCTGCTTCGTCGGGAAAGAGTTCCCGGCGTTCCCGTCGGATCTCAAGAGGAGGCCCTCTCAACAGGAACGGCGAGAGGAACTCCAGGGTCGTGCCACCATTCCAAGAGTCCCCCAGATGTCTCAGTCCATTCCAGAGGAACCTCTTTTCCCTTCACCGGCTCGTCTTTCACGCCGAGGATCGACTGACACCAAGGTGGCACGTGGCACAGCCCTGTGGGGAAGCCTCGTGGGAAAGGCTCGAGGGACAGCCTCGAGGGAAAGCCACAGATCCCTTGATCCACGTGACAGGAAGCGTGACACTACTGCTGCAGCTCGGGAGGAAAGCGCACGTGCATGCCCCCACTCGAGACGAGGCCTGACTCCCCTGGGGAGACTCAGAAGCACCCCAAGATCCATGGCAACACTGGAGAGCAATCCTCAGGTTCCGGCCCCGACTCCACACAAGGACTGAGGCCCCGGCATGGACGGAGAGGAATCCCGAGAGGTCCCCTAGCAACTCGCATGGGGACTGGCCTTTCCTGAGGCCACCAGAGCGGGTCCCTGAGGTCCCCGTCGTAACTCGAGAAGACCTGCCGCAACTCGAGAAAATCCAGGAGGTTCTCCCCTCCAGGCGAGATGAGGCCCATTTCCGCTGAGGCGTCTCGAGGCTGATCACACCTCACATCTGGAACTTCGAAAGGCTCTTTCACACCCTTGGTGCAAATCAAGAAGTTCCCCGACCTAGCCGTCTCCACTCGAGAGGAATCACGAGGGTCCCGCCCACATCCAGAGGAGCCCCGTTTCCGCCTCGTAGCTCGAGATGAGGGATCCTTTCCCTGCTTCGTCGGGAAAGAGTTCCCGGCGTTCCCGTCGCATCTCAAGAGGAGGCCCTCTCAACAGGAACGGCGAGAGGAACTCCAGGGTCGTGCCACCATTCCAAGAGTCCCCCAGATGTCACAGTCCATTTCAGAGGAACCTCTTTTCCCTTCACCGGATCGTCTTTCACGCCGAGGATCGACTCACACCAAGGTGGCACGTGGCACAGCCCTGTGGGAAAGCCTCGTGGGAAAGCCTCGAGGGACAGCCTCGAGGGAAAGCCACAGATCCCTTGATCCACGTGACAGGAAGCGTGACACTACTGCTGCAGCTCGGGAGGAAAGCGCACGTGCATGCCCCCACTCGAGACGAGGCCTGACTCCCCTGGGGAGACTCAGAAGCACCCCAAGATCCATGGCAACACTGGAGAGGAATCCTCAGGTTCCGGCCCCGACTCCACACAAGGACTGAGGCCCCGGCATGGACGGGAGAGGAATCCCGAGAGGTCCCCTAGCAACACGCATGGGGACTGGCCTTTCCTGAGGCCACCAGAGCGGGTCCCTGAGGTCCCCGTCGTAACTCGAGAAGACATGCCGCAACTCGAGAAAATCCAGGAGGTTCTCCCCTCCAGGCGAGATGAGGCCCATTTCCGCTGAGGCGTCTCGAGGCTGATCACACCTCACCTCTGGAACTTCGAAAGGGTCCTTCACACCCTTGGTGCAAATCAAGAAGTTCCCCGACCTAGCCGTCTCCACTCGAGAGGAATCACGAGGGTCCCGCCCACATCCAGAGGAGCCCCGTTTCCGCCTCGTAGCTCGAGATGAGGGATCCTTTCCCTGCTTCGTCGGGAAAGAGTTCCCGGCATTCCCGTCGCATCTCAAGAGGAGGCCCTCTCAACAGGAACGGCGAAAGGAACTCCAGGGTCGTGCCACCATTCCAAGAGTCCCCCAGATGTCTCAGTCCATTCCAGAGGAACCTCTTTTCCCTTCACCGGCTCGTCTTTCACGCCGAGGATCGACTGACACCAAGGTGGCACGTGGCACAGCCCTGTGGGGAAGCCTCGTGGGAAAGGCTCGAGGGACAGCCTCGAGGGAAAGCCACAGATCCCTTGATCCACGTGACAGGAAGCGTGACACTACTGCTGCAGCTCGGGAGTAAAGCGCACGTGCATGCCCCCACTCGAGACGAGGCCTGGCTCCCCTGGGGAGACTCAGAAGCACCCCAAGATCCATGGCAACATTGGAGAGCAATCCTCAGGTTCCGGCCCCGACTCCACACAAGGACTGAGGCCCCGGCATGGACGGAGAGGAATACCGAGAGGTCCCCTAGCAACTCGCATGGGGACTGGCCTTTCCTGAGGCCACCAGAGCGGGTCCCTGAGGTCCCCGTCGTAACTCGAGAAGACCTGCCGCAACTCGAGAAAATCCAGGAGGTTCTCCCCTCCAGGCGAGATGAGGCCCATTTCCGCTGAGGCGTCTCGAGGCTGATCACACCTCACATCTGGAACTTCGAAAGGCTTTTTCACACCCTTGGTGCAAATCAAGAAGTTCCCCGACCTAGCCGTCTCCACTCGAGAGGAATCACGAGGGTCCCGCCCACATCCAGAGGAGCCCCGTTTCCGCCTCGTAGCTCGAGATGAGGGATCCTTTCCCTGCTTCGTCGGGAAAGAGTTCCCGGCGTTCCCGTCGCATCTCAAGAGGAGGCCCTCTCAACAGGAACGGCGAGAGGAACTCCAGGGTCGTGCCACCATTCCAAGAGTCCCCCAGATGTCACAGTCCATTTCAGAGGAACCTCTTTACCCTTCACCGGCTCGTCTTTCACGCCGAGGATCGACTCACACCAAGGTGGCACGTGGCACAGCCCTGTGGGAAAGCCTCGTGGGAAAGCCTCGAGGGACAGCCTTGAGGGAAAGCCACAGATCCCTTGATCCACGTGACAGGAAGCGTGACACTACTGCTGCAGCTCGGGAGGAAAGCGCACGTGCATGCCCCCACTCGAGACGAGGCCTGACTCCCCTGGGGAGACTCAGAAGCACCCCAAGATCCATGGCAACACTGGAGAGGAATCCTCAGGTTCCGGCCCCGACTCCACACAAGGACTGAGGCCCCGGCATGGACGGGAGAGGAATCCCGAGAGGTCCCCTAGCAACTCGCATGGGGACTGGCCTTTCCTGAGGCCACCAGAGCGGGTCCCTGAGGTCCCCGTCGTAACTCGAGAAGACCTGCCGCAACTCGAGAAAATCCAGGAGGTTCTCCCCTCCAGGCGAGATGAGGCCCATTTCCGCTGAGGCGTCTCGAGGCCCTCTCAACAGGAACGGCGAGAGGAACTCCAGGGTCGTGCCACCATTCCAAGAGTCCCCCAGATGTCTCAGGCCATTCCAGAGGAACCTCTTTTCCCTTCACCGGCTCGTCTTTCACGCCGAGGATCGACTCACACCAAGGTGGCACGTGGCACAGCCTTGTGGGAAAGCCTCGTGGGAAAGCCTCGAGGGACAGCCTCGAGGGAAAGCCACAGATCCCTTGATCCACGTGACAGGAAGCGTGACACTGCTGCTGCAGCTTGGGAGGAAAGCGCACGTGCATGTCCCCACTCGAGACGAGGCCTGAATCCCCTGGGGAGACTCAGAAGCACCCCAAGATCCATGGCAACACTGGAGAGGAATCCTCAGGTTCCGGCCCCGAATCCACACAAGGACTGAGGCCCCGGCATGGATGGGAGAGGAATGCCGAGCGGTCCCCTAGCAACTCGCATGGGGACTGGCCTTTCCTGAGGCCACCAGAGCGGGTCCCTGAGGTCCCCGTCGTAACCTGAGAAGACCTGCCGCAACTCGAGAAAATCCAGGAGGTTCTCCCCTCCAGGCGAGATGAGGCCCATTTCGGCTGAGGCGTCTCGAGGCTGATCACACCTCACCTCTGGAACTTCGAAAGGGTCCTTCACACCCTTGGTGCAAATCAAGAAGTTCCCCGACCTAGCCGTCTCCACTCGAGAGGAATCACGAGGGTCCCGCCCACATCCAGAGGAGCCCCGTTTCCAACTCGTAGCTCGAGATGAGGGATTCTTTCCCTGCTTCGTCGGGAAAGAGTTCCCGGCGTTCCCGTCGCATCTCAAGAGGAGGACCACTGAACAGGAACGGCGAGGGGAACTCCAGGGTCGTGCCACCATTCCAAGAGTCCCCCAGATGTCTCAGTCCATTCCAGAGGAACCTCTTTTCCCTTCACCGGCTCGTCTTTCACGCCGAGGATCGACTCACACCAAGGTGGCACGTGGCACAGCCCTGTGGGAAAGCCTCGTGGGAAAGCCTCGAGGGACAGCCTCGAGGGAAAGCCACAGATCCCTTGATCCACGTGACAGGAAGCGTGACACTACTGCTGCAGCTCGGGAGGAAAGCGCACGTGCATGCCCCCACTCGAGACGAGGCCTGACTCCCCTGGGGAGACTCAGAAGCACCCCAAGATCCATGACAACACTGGAGAGCAAAACTCAGGTTCCGGCCCCGACTCCACACAAGGACTGAGGCCCCGGCATGGACGGAGAGGAATCCCGAGAGGTCCCCTAGCAACTCGCATGGGGACTGGCCTTTCCTGAGGCCACCAGAGCGGGTCCCTGAGGTCCCCGTCGTAACTCGAGAAGACCTGCCGCAACTCGAGAAAATCCAGGAGGTTCTCCCCTCCAGGCGAGATGAGGCCCATTTCCGCTGAGGCGTCTCGAGGCTGATCACACCTCACATCTGGAACTTCGAAAGGGTCTTTCACACCCTTGGTGCAAATCAAGAAGTTCCCCGACCTAGCCGTCTCCACTCGAGAGGAATCACGAGGGTCCCGCCCACATCCAGAGGAGCCCCGTTTCCGCCTCGTAGCTCGAGATGAGGGATCCTTTCCCTGCTTCGTCGGGAAAGAGTTCCCGGCGTTCCCGTCGCATCTCAAGAGGAGGCCCTCTCAACAGGAACGGCGAGAGGAACTCCAGGGTCGTGCCACCATTCCAAGAGTCCCCCAGATGTCACAGTCCATTCCAGAGGAACCTCTTTACCCTTCACCGGCTCGTCTTTCACGCCGAGGATCGACTCACACGAAGGTGGCACGTGGCACAGCCCTGTGGGAAAGCCTCGTGGGAAAGCCTCGAGGGACAGCCTCGAGGGAAAGCCACAGATCCCTTGATCCACGAGACAGGAAGCGTGACACTACTGCTGCAGCTCGGGAGGAAAGCGCACGTGCATGCTCCCACTCGAGACGAGGCCTGACTCCCCTGGGGAGACTCAGAAGCACCCCAAGATCCATGACAACACTGGAGAGCAAAACTCAGGTTCCGGCCCCGACTCCACACAAGGACTGAGGCCCCGGCATGGACGGAGAGGAATCCCGAGAGGTCCCCTAGAAACTCGCATGGGGACTGGCCTTTCCTGAGGCCACCAGAGCGGGTCCCTGAGGTCCCCGTTGTAACTCGAGAAGACCTGCCGCAACTCGAGAAAATCCAGGAGGTTCTCCCCTCCAGGCGAGATGAGGCCCATTTCCGCTGAGGCGTCTCGAGGCTGATCACACCTCACCTCTGGAACTTCGAAAGGGTCCTTCACACCCTTGGTGCAAATCAAGAAGTTCCCCGACCTAGCCGTCTGCACTCGAGAGGAATCACGAGGGTCCGTCCACATCCAGAGGAGGCCCGTTTCCGCCTCGTAGCTCAAGATGAGTGATCCTTTCCCTGCTTCGTCGGGAAAGAGTTCCCGGCGTTTCCGTCGCATCTCAAGAGGAGGCCCTCTCAACAGGAACGGCGGGAGGAACTCCAGGGTCGTGCCACCATCCCAAGAGTCCCCCAGATGTCTCAGTCCATTCCAGAGGAACCTCTTTTCCCTTCACCGGCTCGTCTTTCACGCCTAGGATCGACTCACACCAAGGTGGCACGTGGCACAGCCCTGTGGGAAAGCCTCGTGGGAAAGCCTCGAGGGACAGCCTCGAGGGAAAGCCACACATCCCTTGATCCACGTGACAGGAAGAGTGACACTACTTCTGCAGCACGGGAGTAAAGCGCATGTGCATGCCCCCCCTCGAGACGAGGCCTGACTCCCCTGGGAAGACTCAGAAGCACCCCAATATCCATGGCAACACTGGAGAGCAATCCTCAGGTTCCGGCCCCGACTCCACACAAGGACTGAGGCCCCGGCATGGACGGGAGAGGAATCCCGAGAGGTCCCCTAGAAACTCGCATGGGGACTGGCCTTTCCTGAGGCCACCAGAGCGGGTCCCTGAGGTCCCCGTCGTAACTCGAGAAGACCTGCCGCAACTCGAGAAAATCCAGGAGGTTCTCCCCTCCAGGCGAGATGAGGCCCATTTCCGCTGAGGCGTCTCGAGGCTGATCACACCTCACCTCTGGAACTTCGAAAGGGTCCTTCACACCCTTGGTGCAAATCAAGAAGTTCCCCGACCTAGCCGTCTGCACTCGAGCGGAATCACGAGGGTCCCGCCCACATCCAGAGGAGCCCCGTTTCCGCCTCGTAGCTCGAGATGAGGGATCCTTTCCCTGCTTCGTCGGGAAAGAGTTCCCGGCGTTCCCGTCGCATCTCAAGAGGAGGCCCTCTCAACAGGAACGGCGAGAGGAACTCCAGGGTCGTGCCACCTTTCCAAGAGTCCCCCAGATGTCTCAGTCCATTCCACAGGAAACTCTTTTCCCTTCACCGGCTCGTATTTCACGCCGAGGATCGACTCACACCAAGGTGGCACGTGGCACAGCCCTGTGGGAAAGCCTCGTGGGAAAGCCTCGAGGGACAGCCTCGAGGGAAAGCCTCAGATCCCTTGATCCACGTGACAGGAAGCGTGACACTACTGCTGCAGCTCGGGAGGAAAGCGCACGTGCATGCCCCCACTCGAGACGAGGCCTGACTCCCCTGGGGAGACTCAGAAGCACCCCAAGATCCATGGCAACACTGGAGAGCAATCCTCAGGTTCCGGCCCCGACTCCACACAAGGACTGAGGCCCCGGCATGGACGGGAGAGGAATCCCGAGAGGTCCCCTAGCAACACGCATGGGGACTGGCCTTTCCTGAGGCCACCAGAGCGGGTCCCTGTGGTCCCCGTCGTAACTCGAGAAGACCTGCCACAACTCGAGAAAATCCAGGAGGTTCTCCCCTCCAGGCGAGATGAGGCCCATTTCCGCTGAGGCGTCTCGAGGCTGATCACACCTCACCTCTGGAACTTCGAAAGGGTCCTTCACACCCTTGGTGCAAATCAAGAAATTCCCCGACCTAGCCGTCTCTACTCGAGAGGAATCACGAGGGTCCCGCCCACATCCAGAGGAGCCCCGTTTCTGCCTCGTAGCTCGAGATGAGGGATCCTTTCCCTGCTTCGTCGGGAAAGAGTTCCCGGCATTCCCGTCGCATCTCAAGAGGAGGCCCTCTCAACAGGAACGGCGAGAGGAACTCCAGGGTCGTGCCACCATTCCAAGAGTCCCCCAGATGTCTCAGTCCATTCCAGAGGAACCTCTTTTCCCTTCATCGGCTCGTCTTTCACGCCGAGGATCGACTGACACCAAGGTGGCACGTGGCACAGCCCTGTGGGGAAGCCTCGTGGGAAAGGCTCGAGGGACAGCCTCGAGGGAAAGCCACAGATCCCTTGATCCACGTGACAGGAAGCGTGACACTACTGCTGCAGCTCGGGAGTAAAGCGCACGTGCATGCCCCCACTCGAGACGAGGCCTGACTCCCCTGGGGAGACTCAGAAGCACCCCAAGATCCATGGCAACACTGGAGAGCAATCCTCAGGTTCCGGCCCCGACTCCACACAAGGACTGAGGCCCCGGCATGGACGGAGAGGAATCCCGAGAGGTCCCCTAGCAACTCGCATGTGGACTGGCCTTTCCTGAGGCCACCAGAGCGGGTCCCTGAGGTCCCCGTCGTAACTCGAGAAGACCTGCCGCAACTCGAGAAAATCCAGGAGGATCTCCCCTCCAGGCGAGATGAGGCCCATTTCCGCTGAGGCGTCTCGAGGCTGATCACACCTCACATCTGGAACTTCGAAAGGCTCTTTCACACCCTTGGTGCAAATCAAGAAGTTCCCCGACCTAGCCGTCTCCACTCGAGAGGAATCACGAGGGTCCCGCCCACATCCAGAGGAGCCCCGTTTCCGCCTCGTAGCTCGAGATGAGGGATCCTTTCCCTGCTTCGTCGGGAAAGAGTTCCCGGCGTTCCCGTCGGATCTCAAGAGGAGGCCCTCTCAACAGGAACGGCGAGAGGAACTCCAGGGTCGTGCCACCATTCCAAGAGTCCCCCAGATGTCTCAGTCCATTCCAGAGGAACCTCTTTTCCCTTCACCGGCTCGTCTTTCACGCCGAGGATCGACTGACACCAAGGTGGCACGTGGCACAGCCCTGTGGGGAAGCCTCGTGGGAAAGGCTCGAGGGACAGCCTCGAGGGAAAGCCACAGATCCCTTGATCCACGTGACAGGAAGCGTGACACTACTGCTGCAGCTCGGGAGGAAAGCGCACGTGCATGCCCCCACTCGAGACGAGGCCTGACTCCCCTGGGGAGACTCAGAAGCACCCCAAGATCCATGGCAACACTGGAGAGCAATCCTCAGGTTCCGGCCCCGACTCCACACAAGGACTGAGGCCCCGGCATGGACGGAGAGGAATCCCGAGAGGTCCCCTAGCAACTCGCATGGGGACTGGCCTTTCCTGAGGCCACCAGAGCGGGTCCCTGAGGTCCCCGTCGTAACTCGAGAAGACCTGCCGCAACTCGAGAAAATCCAGGAGGTTCTCCCCTCCAGGCGAGATGAGGCCCATTTCCGCTGAGGCGTCTCGAGGCTGATCACACCTCACATCTGGAACTTCGAAAGGCTCTTTCACACCCTTGGTGCAAATCAAGAAGTTCCCCGACCTAGCCGTCTCCACTCGAGAGGAATCACGAGGGTCCCGCCCACATCCAGAGGAGCCCCGTTTCCGCCTCGTAGCTCGAGATGAGGGATCCTTTCCCTGCTTCGTCGGGAAAGAGTTCCCGGCGTTCCCGTCGCATCTCAAGAGGAGGCCCTCTCAACAGGAACGGCGAGAGGAACTCCAGGGTCGTGCCACCATTCCAAGAGTCCCCCAGATGTCACAGTCCATTTCAGAGGAACCTCTTTTCCCTTCACCGGATCGTCTTTCACGCCGAGGATCGACTCACACCAAGGTGGCACGTGGCACAGCCCTGTGGGAAAGCCTCGTGGGAAAGCCTCGAGGGACAGCCTCGAGGGAAAGCCACAGATCCCTTGATCCACGTGACAGGAAGCGTGACACTACTGCTGCAGCTCGGGAGGAAAGCGCACGTGCATGCCCCCACTCGAGACGAGGCCTGACTCCCCTGGGGAGACTCAGAAGCACCCCAAGATCCATGGCAACACTGGAGAGGAATCCTCAGGTTCCGGCCCCGACTCCACACAAGGACTGAGGCCCCGGCATGGACGGGAGAGGAATCCCGAGAGGTCCCCTAGCAACACGCATGGGGACTGGCCTTTCCTGAGGCCACCAGAGCGGGTCCCTGAGGTCCCCGTCGTAACTCGAGAAGACCTGCCGCAACTCGAGAAAATCCAGGAGGTTCTCCCCTCCAGGCGAGATGAGGCCCATTTCCGCTGAGGCGTCTCGAGGCCCTCTCAACAGGAACGGCGAGAGGAACTCCAGGGTCGTGCCACCATTCCAGGAGTCCCCCAGATGTCTCAGGCCATTCCAGAGGAACCTCTTTTCCCTTCACCGGCTCGTCTTTCACGCCGAGGATCGACTCACACGAAGGTGGCACGTGGCACAGCCTTGTGGGAAAGCCTCGTGGGAAAGCCTCGAGGGACAGCCTCGAGGGAAAGCCACAGATCCCTTGATCCACGTGACAGGAAGCGTGACACTGCTGCTGCAGCTTGGGAGGAAAGCGCACGTGCATGTCCCCACTCGAGACGAGGCCTGAATCCCCTGGGGAGACTCAGAAGCACCCCAAGATCCATGGCAACACTGGAGAGGAATCCTCAGGTTCCGGCCCCGAATCCACACAAGGACTGAGGCCCCGGCATGGATGGGAGAGGAATGCCGAGCGGTCCCCTAGCAACTCGCATGGGGACTGGCCTTTCCTGAGGCCACCAGAGCGGGTCCCTGAGGTCCCCGTCGTAACCTGAGAAGACCTGCCACAACTCGAGAAAATCCAGGAGGTTCTCCCCTCCAGGCGAGATGAGGCCCATTTCGGCTGAGGCGTCTCGAGGCTGATCACACCTCACCTCTGGAACTTCGAAAGGGTCCTTCACACCCTTGGTGCAAATCAAGAAGTTCCCCGACCTAGCCGTCTCCACTCGAGAGGAATCACGAGGGTCCCGCCCACATCCAGAGGAGCCCCGTTTCCAACTCGTAGCTCGAGATGAGGGATCCTTTCCCTGCTTCGTCGGGAAAGAGTTCCCGGCGTTCCCGTCGCATCTCAAGAGGAGGACCACTGAACAGGAACGGCGAGGGGAACTCCAGGGTCGTGCCACCATTCCAAGAGTCCCCCAGATGTCTCAGTCCATTCCAGAGGAACCTCTTTTCCCTTCACCGGCTCGTCTTTCACGCCGAGGATCGACTCACACCAAGGTGGCACGTGGCACAGCCCTGTGGGAAAGCCTCGTGGGAAAGCCTCGAGGGACAGCCTCGAGGGAAAGCCACAGATCCCTTGATCCACGAGACAGGAAGCGTGACACTACTGCTGCAGCTCGGGAGGAAAGCGCACGTGCATGCCCCCACTCGAGACGAGGCCTGACTCCCCTGGGGAGACTCAGAAGCACCCCAAGATCCATGACAACACTGGAGAGCAAAACTCAGGTTCCGGCCCCGACTCCACACAAGGACTGAGGCCCCGGCATGGACGGGAGAGGAATCCCGAGAGGTCCCCTAGAAACTCGCATGGGGACTGGCCTTTCCTGAGGCCACCAGAGCGGGTCCCTGAGGTCCCCGTTGTAACTCGAGAAGACCTGCCGCAACTCGAGAAAATCCAGGAGGTTCTCCCCTCCAGGCGAGATGAGGCCCATTTCCGCTGAGGCGTCTCGAGGCTGATCACACCTCACCTCTGGAACTTCGAAAGGGTCCTTCACACCCTTGGTGCAAATCAAGAAGTTCCCCGACCTAGCCGTCTGCACTCGAGAGGAATCACGAGGGTCCATCCACATCCAGAGGAGGCCCGTTTCCGCCTCGTAGCTCGAGATGAGGGATCCTTTCCCTGCTTCGTCGGGAAAGAGTTCCCGGCGTTTCCGTCGCATCTCAAGAGGAGGCCCTCTCAACAGGAACGGCGAGAGGAACTCCAGGGTCGTGCCACCATCCCAAGAGTCCCCCAGATGTCTCAGTCCATTCCAGAGGAACCTCTTTTCCCTTCACCGGCTCGTCTTACACGACGAGGATCGACTCACCCCAAGGTGGCACGTGGCACAGCCCTGTGGGAAAGCCTCGTGGGAAAGCCTCGAGGGACAGCCTCGAGGGAAAGCCACAGATCCCTTGATCCACGTGACAGGAAGCGTGACACTACTGCTGCAGCACGGGAGGAAAGCGCACGTGCATGCCCCGACTCGAGACGAGGCCTGACTCCCCTGGGAAGACTCAGAAGCACCCCAATATCCATGGCAACACTGGAGAGCAATCCTCAGGTTCCGGCCCCGACTCCACACAAGGACTGAGTCCCCGGCATGGACGGAGAGGAATCCCGAGAGGTCCCCTAGCAACTCGCATGGGGACTGGCCTTTCCTGAGGCCACCAGAGCGGGTCCCTGAGGTCCCCGTCGTAACTCGAGAAGACCTGCCCGAACTCGAGAAAATCCAGGAGGTTCTCCCCTCCAGGCGAGATGAGGCCCATTTCCGCTGAGGCGTCTCGAGGCTGATCACACCTCACCTCTGGAACTTCGAAAGGGTCCTTCACACCCTTGGTGCAAATCAAGAAGTTCCCCGACATACCCGTCTCCACTCGAGAGGATTCACGAGGGTCCCGCCCACATCCAGAGGAGCCCCGTTTCCGCCTCGTAGCTCGAGATGAGGGATCCTTTCCCTGCTTCGTCGGGAAAGAGTTCCCGGCGTTCCCGTCGCATCTCAAGAGGAGGCCCTCTCAACAGGAACGGCGAGAGGAACTCCAGGGTCGTGCCACCATCCCAAGAGTCCCCCAGATGTCTCAGTCCATTCCAGAGGAACCTCTTTTCCCTTCACCGGCTCGTCTTTCACGCCGAGGATCGACTCACACCAAGGTGGCACGTGGCACAGCCCTGTGGGAAAGCCTCGTGGGAAAGCCTCGAGGGACAGCCTCGAGGGAAAGCCACACATCCCTTGATCCACGTGACAGGAAGAGTGACACTACTTCTGCAGCACTGGAGTAAAGCGCACGTGCATGCCCCCCCTCGAGACGAGGCCTGACTCCCCTGGGAAGACTCAGAAGCACCCCAATATCCATGGCAACACTGGAGAGCAATCCTCAGGTTCCGGCCCCGACTCCACACAAGGACTGAGGCCCCGGCATGGACGGGAGAGGTATCCCGAGAGGTCCCCTAGAAACTCGCATGGGGACTGGCCTTTCCTGAGGCCACCAGAGCGGGTCCCTGAGGTCCCCGTCGTAACTCGAGAAGACATGCCGCAACTCGAAAAAATCCAGGAGGTTCTCCCCTCCAGGCGAGATGAGGCTCATTTCCGCTGAGGCGTCTCGAGGCTGATCACACCTCACCTCTGGAACTTCGAAAGGGTCCTTCACACCCTTGGTGCAAATCAAGAAGTTCCCCGACCTAGCCGTCTCCACTCGAGAGGAATCACGAGGGTCCCGCCCACATCCAGAGGAGCCCCGTTTCCGCCTCGTAGCTCGAGATGAGTGATCCTTTCCCTGCTTCGTCGGGAAAGAGTTCCCGGCATTCCCGTCGCATCTCAAGAGGAGGCCCTCTCAACAGGAACGGGGAAAGGAACTCCAGGGTCGTGCCACCATTCCAAGAGTCCCCCAGATGTCTCAGTCCATTCCAGAGGAACCTCTTTTCCCTTCACCGGCTCGTCTTTCACGCCGAGGATCGACTGACACCAAGGTGGCACGTGGCACAGCCCTGTGGGGAAGCCTCGTGGGAAAGGCTCGAGGGACAGCCTCGAGGGAAAGCCACAGATCCCTTGATCCACGTGACAGGAAGCGTGACACTACTGCTGCAGCTCGGGAGTAAAGCGCACGTGCATGCCCCCACTCGAGACGAGGCCTGACTCCCCTGGGGAGACTCAGAAGCACCCCAAGATCCATGGCAACACTGGAGAGGAATCCTCAGGTTCCGGCCCCGACTCCACACAAGGACTGAGGCCCCGGCATGGACGGGAGAGGAATCCCGAGAGGTCCCCTAGCAACTCGCATGGGGACTGGCCTTTCCTGAGGCCACCAGAGCGGGTCCCTGAGGTCCCCGTCGTAACTCGAGAAGACCTGCCGCAACTCGAGAAAATCCAGGAGGTTCTCCCCTCCAGGCGAGATGAGGCCCATTTCCGCTGAGGCGTCTCGAGGCCCTCTCAACAGGAACGGCGAGAGGAACTCCAGGGTCGTGCCACCATTCCAAGAGTCCCCCAGATGTCTCAGGCCATTCCAGAGGAACCTCTTTTCCCTTCACCGGCTCGTCTTTCACGCCGAGGATCGACTCACACCAAGGTGGCACGTGGCACAGCCTTGTGGGAAAGCCTCGTGGGAAAGCCTCGAGGGACAGCCTCGAGGGAAAGCCACAGATCCCTTGATCCACGTGACAGGAAGCGTGACACTGCTGCTGCAGCTTGGGAGGAAAGCGCACGTGCATGTCCCCACTCGAGACGAGGCCTGAATCCCCTGGGGAGACTCAGAAGCACCCCAAGATCCATGGCAACACTGGAGAGGAATCCTCAGGTTCCGGCCCCGAATCCACACAAGGACTGAGGCCCCGGCATGGATGGGAGAGGAATGCCGAGCGGTCCCCTAGCAACTCGCATGGGGACTGGCCTTTCCTGAGGCCACCAGAGCGGGTCCCTGAGGTCCCCGTCGTAACCTGAGAAGACCTGCCGCAACTCGAGAAAATCCAGGAGGTTCTCCCCTCCAGGCGAGATGAGGCCCATTTCGGCTGAGGCGTCTCGAGGCTGATCACACCTCACCTCTGGAACTTCGAAAGGGTCCTTCACACCCTTGGTGCAAATCAAGAAGTTCCCCGACCTAGCCGTCTCCACTCGAGAGGAATCACGAGGGTCCCGCCCACATCCAGAGGAGCCCCGTTTCCAACTCGTAGCTCGAGATGAGGGATTCTTTCCCTGCTTCGTCGGGAAAGAGTTCCCGGCGTTCCCGTCGCATCTCAAGAGGAGGACCACTGAACAGGAACGGCGAGGGGAACTCCAGGGTCGTGCCACCATTCCAAGAGTCCCCCAGATGTCTCAGTCCATTCCAGAGGAACCTCTTTTCCCTTCACCGGCTCGTCTTTCACGCCGAGGATCGACTCACACCAAGGTGGCACGTGGCACAGCCCTGTGGGAAAGCCTCGTGGGAAAGCCTCGAGGGACAGCCTCGAGGGACAGCCTCGAGGGAAAGCTACAGATCCCTTGATCCACGTGACAGGAAGCGTGACACTACTGCTGCAGCTCGGGAGGAAAGCGCACGTGCATGCCCCCACTCGAGACGAGGCCTGACTCCCCTGGGGAGACTCAGAAGCACCCCAAGATCCATGACAACACTGGAGAGCAATCCTCAGGTTCCGGCCCCGACTCCACACAAGGACTGAGGCCCCGGCATGGACGGAGAAGAATCCCGAGAGGTCACCTAGAAACTCGCATGGGGACTGGCCTTTCCTGAGGCCACCAGAGCGGGTCCCTGAGGTCCCCGTCGTAACTCGAGAAGACCTGCCGCAACTCGAGAAAATCCAGGAGGTTCTCCCCTCCAGGCGAGATGAGGCCCATTTCCGCTGAGGCGTCTCGAGGCCCTCTCAACAGGAACGGCGAGAGGAACTCCAGGGTCGTGCCACCATTCCAAGAGTCCCCCAGATGTCTCAGGCCATTCCAGAGGAACCTCTTTTCCCTTCACCGGCTCGTCTTTCACGCCGAGGATCGACTCACACCAAGGTGGCACGTGGCACAGCCTTGTGGGAAAGCCTCGTGGGAAAGCCTCGAGGGACAGCCTCGAGGGAAAGCCACAGATCCCTTGATCCACGTGACAGGAAGCGTGACACTGCTGCTGCAGCTTGGGAGGAAAGCGCACGTGCATGTCCCCACTCGAGACGAGGCCTGAATCCCCTGGGGAGACTCAGAAGCACCCCAAGATCCATGGCAACACTGGAGAGGAATCCTCAGGTTCCGGCCCCGAATCCACACAAGGACTGAGGCCCCGGCATGGATGGGAGAGGAATGCCGAGCGGTCCCCTAGCAACTCGCATGGGGACTGGCCTTTCCTGAGGCCACCAGAGCGGGTCCCTGAGGTCCCCGTCGTAACCTGAGAAGACCTGCCGCAACTCGAGAAAATCCAGGAGGTTCTCCCCTCCAGGCGAGATGAGGCCCATTTCGGCTGAGGCGTCTCGAGGCTGATCACACCTCACCTCTGGAACTTCGAAAGGGTCCTTCACACCCTTGGTGCAAATCAAGAAGTTCCCCGACCTAGCCGTCTCCACTCGAGAGGAATCACGAGGGTCCCGCCCACATCCAGAGGAGCCCCGTTTCCAACTCGTAGCTCGAGATGAGGGATTCTTTCCCTGCTTCGTCGGGAAAGAGTTCCCGGCGTTCCCGTCGCATCTCAAGAGGAGGACCACTGAACAGGAACGGCGAGGGGAACTCCAGGGTCGTGCCACCATTCCAAGAGTCCCCCAGATGTCTCAGTCCATTCCAGAGGAACCTCTTTTCCCTTCACCGGCTCGTCTTTCACGCCGAGGATCGACTCACACCAAGGTGGCACGTGGCACAGCCCTGTGGGAAAGCCTCGTGGGAAAGCCTCGAGGGACAGCCTCGAGGGAAAGCCACAGATCCCTTGATCCACGAGACAGGAAGCGTGACACTACTGCTGCAGCTCGGGAGGAAAGCGCACGTGCATGCCCCCACTCGAGACGAGGCCTGACTCCCCTGGGGAGACTCAGAAGCACCCCAAGATCCATGACAACACTGGAGAGCAAAACTCAGGTTCCGGCCCCGACTCCACACAAGGACTGAGGCCCCGGCATGGACGGGAGAGGAATCCCGAGAGGTCCCCTAGAAACTCGCATGGGGACTGGCCTTTCCTGAGGCCACCAGAGCGGGTCCCTGAGGTCCCCGTTGTAACTCGAGAAGACCTGCCGCAACTCGAGAAAATCCAGGAGGTTCTCCCCTCCAGGCGAGATGAGGCCCATTTCCGCTGAGGCGTCTCGAGGCTGATCACACCTCACCTCTGGAACTTCGAAAGGGTCCTTCACACCCTTGGTGCAAATCAAGAAGTTCCCCGACCTAGCCGTCTGCACTCGAGAGGAATCACGAGGGTCCATCCACATCCAGAGGAGGCCCGTTTCCGCCTCGTAGCTCGAGATGAGGGATCCTTTCCCTGCTTGGTCGGGAAAGAGTTCCCGGCGTTTCCGTCGCATCTCAAGAGGAGGCCCTCTCAACAGGAAAGGCGAGAGGAACTCCAGGGTCGTGCCACCATCCCAAGAGTCCCCCAGATGTCTCAGTCCATTCCAGAGGAACCTCTTTTCCCTTCACCGGCTCGTCTTTCACGCCGAGGATCGACTGACACCAAGGTGGCACGTGGCACAGCCCTGTGGGGAAGCCTCGTGGGAAAGGCTCGAGGGACAGCCTCGAGGGAAAGCCACAGATCCCTTGATCCACGTGACAGGAAGCGTGACACTACTGCTGCAGCTCGGGAGTAAAGCGCACGTGCATGCCCCCACTCGAGACGAGGCCTGACTCCCCTGGGGAGACTCAGAAGCACCCCAAGATCCATGGCAACACTGGAGAGGAATCCTCAGGTTCCGGCCCCGACTCCACACAAGGACTGAGGCCCCGGCATGGACGGGAGAGGAATCCCGAGAGGTCCCCTAGCAACTCGCATGGGGACTGGCCTTTCCTGAGGCCACCAGAGCGGGTCCCTGAGGTCCCCGTCGTAACTCGAGAAGACCTGCCGCAACTCGAGAAAATCCAGGAGGTTCTCCCCTCCAGGCGAGATGAGGCCCATTTCCGCTGAGGCGTCTCGAGGCCCTCTCAACAGGAACGGCGAGAGGAACTCCAGGGTCGTGCCACCATTCCAAGAGTCCCCCAGATGTCTCAGGCCATTCCAGAGGAACCTCTTTTCCCTTCACCGGCTCGTCTTTCACGCCGAGGATCGACTCACACCAAGGTGGCACGTGGCACAGCCTTGTGGGAAAGCCTCGTGGGAAAGCCTCGAGGGACAGCCTCGAGGGAAAGCCACAGATCCCTTGATCCACGTGACAGGAAGCGTGACACTGCTGCTGCAGCTTGGGAGGAAAGCGCACGTGCATGTCCCCACTCGAGACGAGGCCTGAATCCCCTGGGGAGACTCAGAAGCACCCCAAGATCCATGGCAACACTGGAGAGGAATCCTCAGGTTCCGGCCCCGAATCCACACAAGGACTGAGGCCCCGGCATGGATGGGAGAGGAATGCCGAGCGGTCCCCTAGCAACTCGCATGGGGACTGGCCTTTCCTGAGGCCACCAGAGCGGGTCCCTGAGGTCCCCGTCGTAACCTGAGAAGACCTGCCGCAACTCGAGAAAATCCAGGAGGTTCTCCCCTCCAGGCGAGATGAGGCCCATTTCGGCTGAGGCGTCTCGAGGCTGATCACACCTCACCTCTGGAACTTCGAAAGGGTCCTTCACACCCTTGGTGCAAATCAAGAAGTTCCCCGACCTAGCCGTCTCCACTCGAGAGGAATCACGAGGGTCCCGCCCACATCCAGAGGAGCCCCGTTTCCAACTCGTAGCTCGAGATGAGGGATTCTTTCCCTGCTTCGTCGGGAAAGAGTTCCCGGCGTTCCCGTCGCATCTCAAGAGGAGGACCACTGAACAGGAACGGCGAGGGGAACTCCAGGGTCGTGCCACCATTCCAAGAGTCCCCCAGATGTCTCAGTCCATTCCAGAGGAACCTCTTTTCCCTTCACCGGCTCGTCTTTCACGCCGAGGATCGACTCACACCAAGGTGGCACGTGGCACAGCCCTGTGGGAAAGCCTCGTGGGAAAGCCTCGAGGGACAGCCTCGAGGGACAGCCTCGAGGGAAAGCTACAGATCCCTTGATCCACGTGACAGGAAGCGTGACACTACTGCTGCAGCTCGGGAGGAAAGCGCACGTGCATGCCCCCACTCGAGACGAGGCCTGACTCCCCTGGGGAGACTCAGAAGCACCCAAAGATCCATGACAACACTGGAGAGCAATCCTCAGGTTCCGGCCCCGACTCCACACAAGGACTGAGGCCCCGGCATGGACGGAGAAGAATCCCGAGAGGTCACCTAGAAACTCGCATGGGGACTGGCCTTTCCTGAGGCCACCAGAGCGGGTCCCTGAGGTCCCCGTCGTAACTCGAGAAGACCTGCCGCAACTCGAGAAAATCCAGGAGGTTCTCCCCTCCAGGCGAGATGAGGCCCATTTCCGCTGAGGCGTCTCGAGGCCCTCTCAACAGGAACGGCGAGAGGAACTCCAGGGTCGTGCCACCATTCCAAGAGTCCCCCAGATGTCTCAGGCCATTCCAGAGGAACCTCTTTTCCCTTCACCGGCTCGTCTTTCACGCCGAGGATCGACTCACACCAAGGTGGCACGTGGCACAGCCTTGTGGGAAAGCCTCGTGGGAAAGCCTCGAGGGACAGCCTCGAGGGAAAGCCACAGATCCCTTGATCCACGTGACAGGAAGCGTGACACTGCTGCTGCAGCTTGGGAGGAAAGCGCACGTGCATGTCCCCACTCGAGACGAGGCCTGAATCCCCTGGGGAGACTCAGAAGCACCCCAAGATCCATGGCAACACTGGAGAGGAATCCTCAGGTTCCGGCCCCGAATCCACACAAGGACTGAGGCCCCGGCATGGATGGGAGAGGAATGCCGAGCGGTCCCCTAGCAACTCGCATGGGGACTGGCCTTTCCTGAGGCCACCAGAGCGGGTCCCTGAGGTCCCCGTCGTAACCTGAGAAGACCTGCCGCAACTCGAGAAAATCCAGGAGGTTCTCCCCTCCAGGCGAGATGAGGCCCATTTCGGCTGAGGCGTCTCGAGGCTGATCACACCTCACCTCTGGAACTTCGAAAGGGTCCTTCACACCCTTGGTGCAAATCAAGAAGTTCCCCGACCTAGCCGTCTCCACTCGAGAGGAATCACGAGGGTCCCGCCCACATCCAGAGGAGCCCCGTTTCCAACTCGTAGCTCGAGATGAGGGATTCTTTCCCTGCTTCGTCGGGAAAGAGTTCCCGGCGTTCCCGTCGCATCTCAAGAGGAGGACCACTGAACAGGAACGGCGAGGGGAACTCCAGGGTCGTGCCACCATTCCAAGAGTCCCCCAGATGTCTCAGTCCATTCCAGAGGAACCTCTTTTCCCTTCACCGGCTCGTCTTTCACGCCGAGGATCGACTCACACCAAGGTGGCACGTGGCACAGCCCTGTGGGAAAGCCTCGTGGGAAAGCCTCGAGGGACAGCCTCGAGGGAAAGCCACAGATCCCTTGATCCACGAGACAGGAAGCGTGACACTACTGCTGCAGCTCGGGAGGAAAGCGCACGTGCATGCCCCCACTCGAGACGAGGCCTGACTCCCCTGGGGAGACTCAGAAGCACCCCAAGATCCATGACAACACTGGAGAGCAAAACTCAGGTTCCGGCCCCGACTCCACACAAGGACTGAGGCCCCGGCATGGACGGGAGAGGAATCCCGAGAGGTCCCCTAGAAACTCGCATGGGGACTGGCCTTTCCTGAGGCCACCAGAGCGGGTCCCTGAGGTCCCCGTTGTAACTCGAGAAGACCTGCCGCAACTCGAGAAAATCCAGGAGGTTCTCCCCTCCAGGCGAGATGAGGCCCATTTCCGCTGAGGCGTCTCGAGGCTGATCACACCTCACCTCTGGTACTTCGAAAGGGTCCTTCACACCCTTGGTGCAAATCAAGAAGTTCCCCGACCTAGCCGTCTGCACTCGAGAGGAATCACGAGGGTCCATCCACATCCAGAGGAGGCCCGTTTCCGCCTCGTAGCTCGAGATGAGGGATCCTTTCCCTGCTTGGTCGGGAAAGAGTTCCCGGCGTTTCCGTCGCATCTCAAGAGGAGGCCCTCTCAACAGGAACGGCGAGAGGAACTCCAGGGTCGTGCCACCATCCCAAGAGTCCCCCAGATGTCTCAGTCCATTCCAGAGGAACCTCTTTTCCCTTCACCGGCTCGTCTTTCACGCCGAGGATCGACTGACACCAAGGTGGCACGTGGCACAGCCCTGTGGGGAAGCCTCGTGGGAAAGGCTCGAGGGACAGCCTCGAGGGAAAGCCACAGATCCCTTGATCCACGTGACAGGAAGCGTGACACTACTGCTGCAGCTCGGGAGTAAAGCGCACGTGCATGCCCCCACTCGAGACGAGGCCTGACTCCCCTGGGGAGACTCAGAAGCACCCCAAGATCCATGGCAACACTGGAGAGGAATCCTCAGGTTCCGGCCCCGACTCCACACAAGGACTGAGGCCCCGGCATGGACGGGAGAGGAATCCCGAGAGGTCCCCTAGCAACTCGCATGGGGACTGGCCTTTCCTGAGGCCACCAGAGCGGGTCCCTGAGGTCCCCGTCGTAACTCGAGAAGACCTGCCGCAACTCGAGAAAATCCAGGAGGTTCTCCCCTCCAGGCGAGATGAGGCCCATTTCCGCTGAGGCGTCTCGAGGCCCTCTCAACAGGAACGGCGAGAGGAACTCCAGGGTCGTGCCACCATTCCAAGAGTCCCCCAGATGTCTCAGGCCATTCCAGAGGAACCTCTTTTCCCTTCACCGGCTCGTCTTTCACGCCGAGGATCGACTCACACCAAGGTGGCACGTGGCACAGCCTTGTGGGAAAGCCTCGTGGGAAAGCCTCGAGGGACAGCCTCGAGGGAAAGCCACAGATCCCTTGATCCACGTGACAGGAAGCGTGACACTGCTGCTGCAGCTTGGGAGGAAAGCGCACGTGCATGTCCCCACTCGAGACGAGGCCTGAATCCCCTGGGGAGACTCAGAAGCACCCCAAGATCCATGGCAACACTGGAGAGGAATCCTCAGGTTCCGGCCCCGAATCCACACAAGGACTGAGGCCCCGGCATGGATGGGAGAGGAATGCCGAGCGGTCCCCTAGCAACTCGCATGGGGACTGGCCTTTCCTGAGGCCACCAGAGCGGGTCCCTGAGGTCCCCGTCGTAACCTGAGAAGACCTGCCGCAACTCGAGAAAATCCAGGAGGTTCTCCCCTCCAGGCGAGATGAGGCCCATTTCGGCTGAGGCGTCTCGAGGCTGATCACACCTCACCTCTGGAACTTCGAAAGGGTCCTTCACACCCTTGGTGCAAATCAAGAAGTTCCCCGACCTAGCCGTCTCCACTCGAGAGGAATCACGAGGGTCCCGCCCACATCCAGAGGAGCCCCGTTTCCAACTCGTAGCTCGAGATGAGGGATTCTTTCCCTGCTTCGTCGGGAAAGAGTTCCCGGCGTTCCCGTCGCATCTCAAGAGGAGGACCACTGAACAGGAACGGCGAGGGGAACTCCAGGGTCGTGCCACCATTCCAAGAGTCCCCCAGATGTCTCAGTCCATTCCAGAGGAACCTCTTTTCCCTTCACCGGCTCGTCTTTCACGCCGAGGATCGACTCACACCAAGGTGGCACGTGGCACAGCCCTGTGGGAAAGCCTCGTGGGAAAGCCTCGAGGGACAGCCTCGAGGGACAGCCTCGAGGGAAAGCTACAGATCCCTTGATCCACGTGACAGGAAGCGTGACACTACTGCTGCAGCTCGGGAGGAAAGCGCACGTGCATGCCCCCACTCGAGACGAGGCCTGACTCCCCTGGGGAGACTCAGAAGCACCCCAAGATCCATGACAACACTGGAGAGCAATCCTCAGGTTCCGGCCCCGACTCCACACAAGGACTGAGGCCCCGGCATGGACGGAGAAGAATCCCGAGAGGTCACCTAGAAACTCGCATGGGGACTGGCCTTTCCTGAGGCCACCAGAGCGGGTCCCTGAGGTCCCCGTCGTAACTCGAGAAGACCTGTCGCAACTCGAGAAAATCCAGGAGGTTCTCCCCTCCAGGCGAGATGAGGCCCATTTCCGCTGAGGCGTCTCGAGGCCCTCTCAACAGGAACGGCGAGAGGAACTCCAGGGTCGTGCCACCATTCCAAGAGTCCCCCAGATGTCTCAGGCCATTCCAGAGGAACCTCTTTTCCCTTCACCGGCTCGTCTTTCACGCCGAGGATCGACTCACACCAAGGTGGCACGTGGCACAGCCTTGTGGGAAAGCCTCGTGGGAAAGCCTCGAGGGACAGCCTCGAGGGAAAGCCACAGATCCCTTGATCCACGTGACAGGAAGCGTGACACTGCTGCTGCAGCTTGGGAGGAAAGCGCACGTGCATGTCCCCACTCGAGACGAGGCCTGAATCCCCTGGGGAGACTCAGAAGCACCCCAAGATCCATGGCAACACTGGAGAGGAATCCTCAGGTTCCGGCCCCGAATCCACACAAGGACTGAGGCCCCGGCATGGATGGGAGAGGAATGCCGAGCGGTCCCCTAGCAACTCGCATGGGGACTGGCCTTTCCTGAGGCCACCAGAGCGGGTCCCTGAGGTCCCCGTCGTAACCTGAGAAGACCTGCCGCAACTCGAGAAAATCCAGGAGGTTCTCCCCTCCAGGCGAGATGAGGCCCATTTCGGCTGAGGCGTCTCGAGGCTGATCACACCTCACCTCTGGAACTTCGAAAGGGTCCTTCACACCCTTGGTGCAAATCAAGAAGTTCCCCGACCTAGCCGTCTCCACTCGAGAGGAATCACGAGGGTCCCGCCCACATCCAGAGGAGCCCCGTTTCCAACTCGTAGCTCGAGATGAGGGATTCTTTCCCTGCTTCGTCGGGAAAGAGTTCCCGGCGTTCCCGTCGCATCTCAAGAGGAGGACCACTGAACAGGAACGGCGAGGGGAACTCCAGGGTCGTGCCACCATTCCAAGAGTCCCCCAGATGTCTCAGTCCATTCCAGAGGAACCTCTTTTCCCTTCACCGGCTCGTCTTTCACGCCGAGGATCGACTCACACCAAGGTGGCACGTGGCACAGCCCTGTGGGAAAGCCTCGTGGGAAAGCCTCGAGGGACAGCCTCGAGGGAAAGCCACAGATCCCTTGATCCACGAGACAGGAAGCGTGACACTACTGCTGCAGCTCGGGAGGAAAGCGCACGTGCATGCCCCCACTCGAGACGAGGCCTGACTCCCCTGGGGAGACTCAGAAGCACCCCAAGATCCATGACAACACTGGAGAGCAAAACTCAGGTTCCGGCCCCGACTCCACACAAGGACTGAGGCCCCGGCATGGACGGGAGAGGAATCCCGAGAGGTCCCCTCGAAACTCGCATGGGGACTGGCCTTTCCTGAGGCCACCAGAGCGGGTCCCTGAGATCCCCGTCGTAACTCGAGAAGACCTGCCGCAACTCGAGAAAATCCAGGAGGTTCTCCCCTCCAGGCGAGAGGAGGCCCATTTCCGCTGAGGCGTCTCGAGGCTGATCACACCTCACCTCTGGAACTTCGAAAGGGTCCTTCACACCCTTGGTGCAAATCAAGAAGTTCCCCGACCTAGCCGTCTCCACTCGAGAGGAATCACGAGGGTCCCGCCCACATCCAGAGGAGCCCCGTTTCCGCCTCGTAGCTCGAGATGAGGGATCCTTTCCCTGCTTCGTCGGGAAAGAGTTCCCGGCGTTCCCGTCGCATCTCAAGAGGAGGCCCTCTCAACAGGAACGGCGAGAGGAACTCCAGGGTCGTGCCACCATTCCAAGAGTCCCCCAGATGTCTCAATCCATTCCTGAGGAACCTCTTTTCCCTTCACCGGCTCGTCTTTCACGCCGAGGATCGACTCACACCAAGGTGGCACGTGGCACAGCCCTGTGGGAAAGCCTCGTGGGAAAGCCTCGAGGGACAGCCTCGAGGGAAAGCCACAGATCCCTTGATCCACGTGACAGGAAGCGTGACACTACTGCTGCAGCTCGGGAGGAAAGCGCACGGGCATGCCCCCACTCGAGACGAGGCCTGACTCCCCTGGGGAGACTCAGAAGCACCCCAAGATCCATGGCAACACTGGAGAGGAATCCTCAGGTTCTGGCCCCGACTCCACACAAGGTCTTAGGCCCCGGCCTCGACGGGAGAGGAATCCCGAGAGGGCCCCAGCAACTCGCATGGGGACTGGCCTTTCCTGAGGCCACCAGAGCGGGTCCCTGAGATCCCCGTCGTAACTCGAGAAGACCTGCCGCAACTCGAGAAAATCCAGGAGGTTCTCCCCTCCAGGCGAGAGGAGGCCCATTTCCGCTGAGGCGTCTCGAGGCTGATCACACCTCACCTCTGGAACTTCGAAAGGGTCCTTCACACCCTTGGTGCAAATCAAGAAGTTCCCCGACCTAGCCGTCTCCACTCGAGAGGAATCACGAGGGTCCCGCCCACATCCAGAGGAGCCCCGTTTCCGCCTCGTAGCTCGAGATGAGGGATGCTTTCCCTGCTTCGTCGGGAAAGAGTTCCCGGCGTTCCCGTCGCATCTCAAGAGGAGGCCGTCTCAACAGGAACGGCGAGAGGAACTCCAAGGTCGTGCCACCATTCCAAGAGTCCCCCAGATGTTTCAGTCCATTCCAGAGGAACCTCTTTTCCCTTCACCGGCTCGTATTTCACGCCGAGGATTGACTCACACCAGGGTGGCACGTGGCACAGCCCTGTGGGAAAGCCTCGTGGGAAAGCCTCGAGGGACAGCCTCGAGGGAAAGCCACAGATCACTTGATCCACGTGACAGGAAGCGTGACACTACTGCTGCAGCTCGGGAGGAAAGCGCACGTGCATGCCCCCACTCGAGACGAGGACTGAGTCCCCTGGGAAGACTCAGAAGCACCCCAAGATCCATGGCAACACTGGAGAGGAATCCTCAGGTTCCGGCCCCGACTCCACACAAGGACTGAGGCCCCGGCATGGACGGGAGAGGAATCCCGAGAGGTCCCCTAGCAACTCGCATGGGGACTGGCCTTTCCTGAGGCCACCAGAGCGGGTCCCTGAGGTCCCCGTCGTAACTCGAGAAGACCTGCCGCAACTCGAGAAAATCCAGGAGGTTCTCCCCTCCAGGCGAGATGAGGCCCATTTCCGCTGAGGCGTCTCGAGGCTGATCACACCTCACCTCTGGAACTTCGAAAGGGTCCTTCACACCCTTGGTGCAAATCAAGAAGGTCCCCGGCATACCCGTCTCCACTCGAGAGGAATCACGAGGGTCCCGCCCACATCCAGAGGAGCCCCGTTTCCGCCTCGTAGCTCGAGATGAGGGATCCTTTCCCTGCTTCGTCGGGAAAGAGTTCCCGGCGTTCCCGTCGCATCTCAAGAGGAGGCCCTCTCAACAGGAACGGCGAGAGGAACTCCAGGGTCGTGCCACCATTCCAAGAGTCCCCCAGATGTCTCAGTCCATTCCTGAGGAACCTCTTTTCCCTTCACCGGCTCGTCTTTCACGCCGAGGATCGACTCACACCAAGGTGGCACGTGGCACAGCCCTGTGGGAAAGCCTCGTGGGAAAGCCTCGAGGGACAGCCTCGAGGGAAAGCCACAGATCCCTTGATCCACGTGACAGGAAGCGTGACACTACTGCTGCAGCTCGGGAGGAAAGCGCACGGGCATGCCCCCACTCGAGACGAGGCCTGACTCCCCTGGGGAGACTCAGAAGCACCCCAAGATCCATGGCAACACTGGAGAGGAATCCTCAGGTTCTTGCCCCGACTCCACACAAGGTCTTAGGCCCTGGCCTCGACGGGAGAGGAATCCCGAGAGGGCCCCAGCAACTCGCATGGGGACTGGCCTTTCCTGAGGCCACCAGAGCGGGTCCCTGAGATCCCCGTCGTAACTCGAGAAGACCTGCCGCAACTCGAGAAAATCCAGGAGGTTCTCCCCTCCAGGCGAGAGGAGGCCCATTTCAGCTGAGGCGTCTCGAGGCTGATCACACCTCACCTCTGGAACTTCGAAAGGGTCCTTCACACCCTTGCTGCAAATCAAGAAGTTCCCCGGCATACCCGTCTCCACTCGAGAGGAATCACGAGGGTCCCGCCCACATCCAGAGGAGCCCCGTTTCCGCCTCGTAGCTCGAGATGAGGGATCCTTTCCCTGCTTCGTCGGGAAAGAGTTCCCGGCGTTCCCGTCGCATCTCAAGAGGAGGCCCTCTCAACAGGAACGGCGAGAGGAACTCCAGGGTCGTGCCACCATTCCAAGAGTCCCCCAGATGTCTCAGTCCATTCCTGAGGAACCTCTTTTCCCTTCACCGGCTCGTCTTTCACGCCGAGGATCGACTCACACCAAGGTGGCACGTGGCACAGCCCTGTGGGAAAGCCTCGTGGGAAAGCCTCGAGGGACAGCCTCGAGGGAAAGCCACAGATCCCTTGATCCACGTGACAGGAAGCGTGACACTACTGCTGCAGCTCGGGAGGAAAGCGCACGGGCATGCCCCCACTCGAGACGAGGCCTGACTCCCCTGGGGAGACTCAGAAGCACCCCAAGATCCATGGCAACACTGGAGAGGAATCCTCAGGTTCTGGCCCCGACTCCACACAAGGTCTTAGGCCCCGGCCTCGACGGGAGAGGAATCCCGAGAGGGCCCCAGCAACTCGCATGGGGACTGGCCTTTCCTGAGGCCACCAGAGCGGGTCCCTGAGATCCCCGTCGTAACTCGAGAAGACCTGCCGCAACTCGAGAAAATCCAGGAGGTTCTCCCCTTCAGGCGAGAGGAGGCCCATTTCCGCTGAGGCGTCTCGAGGCTGATCACACCTCACCTCTGGAACTTCGAAAGGGTCCTTCACACCCTTGGTGCAAATCAAATAGTTCCCCGACCTAGCCGTCTCCACTCGAGAGGAATCACGAGGGTCCCGCCCACATCCAGAGGAGCCCCGTTTCCGCCTCGTAGCTCGAGATGAGGGATGCTTTCCCTGCTTCGTCGGGAAAGAGTTCCCGGCGTTCCCGTCGCATCTCAAGAGGAGTCCCTCTGAACAGGAACGGCGAGAGGAACTCCAGGGTCGTGCCACCATTCCAAGAGTCCCCCAGATGTCTCAGTCCATTCCAGAGGAACCTCTTTTCCCTTCACCGGCTCGTCTTTCACGCCGAGGATCGACTCACACCAAGGTGGCACCTGGCACAGCCCTGTGGGAAAGCCTCGTGGGAAAGCCTCGAGGGACAGCCTCGAGGGAAAGCCACAGATCCCTTGATCCACGTGACAGGAAGCGTGACACTACTGCTGCAGCTCGGGAGGAAAGCGCACGTGCATGCCCCCACTCGAGACGAGGCCTGAGTCCCCTGGGAAGACTCAGAAGCACCTCAAGATCCATGGCAACACTGGAGAGGAATCCTCAGGTTCCGGCCCCGACTCCACACAAGGACTGAGGCCCCGGCATGGACGGGAGAGGAATCCCGAGAGGTCCCCTAGCAACTCGCATGGGGACTGGCCTTTCCTGAGGCCACCAGAGCGGGTCCCTGAGGTCCCCGTCGTAACTCGAGAAGACCTGCCGCAACTCGAGAAAATCCAGGAGGTTCTCCCCTCCAGGCGAGATGAGGCCCATTTCCGCTGAGGCGTCTCGAGGCTGATCACACCTCACCTCTGGAACTTCGAAAGGGTCCTTCACACCCTTGCTGCAAATCAAGAAGTTCCCCGGCATACCCGTCTCCACTCGAGAGGAATCACGAGGGTCCCGCCCACATCCAGAGGAGCCCCGTTTCCGCCTCGTAGCTCGAGATGAGGGATCCTTTCCCTGCTTCGTCGCGAAAGAGTTCCCGGCGTTCCCGTCGCATCTCAAGAGGAGGCCCTCTCAACAGGAACAGCGAGAGGAACTCCAGGGTCGTGGCACCATTCCAAGAGTCCCCCAGATGTCTCAGTCCGTTCCAGAGGAACCTCTTTTCCCTTCACCGGCTCGTCTTTCACGCCGAGGATCGACTCACACCAAGGTGGCACGTGGCACAGCCCTGTGGGAAAGCCTCGTGGGAAAGCCTCGAGGGACAGCCTCGAGGGAAAGCCACAGATCCCTTGATCCAGGTGACAGGAAGCGTGACACTACGGCTGCAGCTCGGGAGGAAAGCGCACGTGCATGCCCCCACTCGAGACGAGGCCTGACTCCCCTGGGGAGACTCAGAAGCACCCCAAGATCCATGGCAACACTGGAGAGGAATCCTCAGGTTCCGGCCCCGATTCCACACAAGGACTGAGGCCCCGGTATGGACGGGAGAGGAATCCCGAGAGGTCCCCTAGCAACTCGCATGGGGACTGGCCTTTCCTGAGGCCACCAGAGCGGGTCCCTGAGGTCCCAGTCGTAACTCGAGAAGACCTGCCGCAACTCGAGAAAATCCAGGAGGTTCTCCCCTCCAGGCGAGAGGAGGCCCATTTCCGCTGAGGCGTCTCGAGGCTGATCACACCTCACCTCTGGAACTTCGAAAGGGTCCTTCACACCCTTGGTGCAAATCAAGAAGTTCCCCGACATACCCGTCTCCACTCGAGAGGAATCACGAGGGTCCCGCCCACATCCAGAGGAGCCCCGTTTCCACCTCGTAGCTCGAGATGAGGGATGCTTTCCCTGCTTCGTCGGGAAAGAGTTCCCGGCGTTCCCGTCGCATCTCAAGAGGAGGCCGTCTCAACAGGAACGGCGAGAGGAACTCCAAGGTCGTGCCACCATTCCAAGAGTCCCCCAGATGTTTCAGTCCATTCCAGAGGAACCTCTTTTCCCTTCACCGGCTCGTATTTCACGCCGAGGATTGACTCACACCAGGGTGGCACGTGGCACAGCCCTGTGGGAAAGCCTCGTGGGAAAGCCTCGAGGGACAGCCTCGAGGGAAAGCCACAGATCCCTTGATCCACGTGACAGGAAGCGTGACACTACTGCTGCAGCTCGGGAGGAAAGCGCACGTGCATGCCCCCACTCGAGACGAGGCCTGAGTCCCCTGGGAAGACTCAGAAGCACCCCAAGATCCATGGCAACACTGGAGAGGAATCCTCAGGTTCCGGCCCCGACTCCACACAAGGACTGAGGCCCCGGCATGGACGGGAGAGGAATCCCGAGAGGTCCCCTAGCAACTCGCATGGGGACTGGCCTTTCCTGAGGCCACCAGAGCGGGTCCCTGAGGTCCCCGTCGTAACTCGAGAAGACCTGCCGCAACTCGAGAAAATCCAGGAGGTTCTCCCCTCCAGGCGAGATGAGGCCCATTTCCGCTGAGGCGTCTCGAGGCTGATCACACCTCACCTCTGGAACTTCGAAAGGGTCCTTCACACCCTTGCTGCAAATCAAGAAGTTCCCCGGCATACCCGTCTCCACTCGAGAGGAATCACGAGGGTCCCGCCCACATCCAGAGGAGCCCCGTTTCCGCCTCGTAGCTCGAGATGAGGGATCCTTTCCCTGCTTCGTCGCGAAAGAGTTCCCGGCGTTCCCGTCGCATCTCAAGAGGAGGCCCTCTCAACAGGAACAGCGAGAGGAACTCCAGGGTCGTGGCACCATTCCAAGAGTCCCCCAGATGTCTCAGTCCGTTCCAGAGGAACCTCTTTTCCCTTCACCGGCTCGTCTTTCACGCCGAGGATCGACTCACACCAAGGTGGCACGTGGCACAGCCCTGTGGGAAAGCCTCGTGGGAAAGCCTCGAGGGACAGCCTCGAGGGAAAGCCACAGATCCCTTGATCCAGGTGACAGGAAGCGTGACACTACGGCTGCAGCTCGGGAGGAAAGCGCACGTGCATGCCCCCACTCGAGACGAGGCCTGACTCCCCTGGGGAGACTCAGAAGCACCCCAAGATCCATGGCAACACTGGAGAGGAATCCTCAGGTTCCGGCCCCGATTCCACACAAGGACTGAGGCCCCGGTATGGACGGGAGAGGAATCCCGAGAGGTCACCTAGCAACTCGCATGGGGACTGGCCTTTCCTGAGGCCACCAGAGCGGGTCCCTGAGGTCCCAGTCGTAACTCGAGAAGACCTGCCGCAACTCGAGAAAATCCAGGAGGTTCTCCCCTCCAGGCGAGAGGAGGCCCATTTCCGCTGAGGCGTCTCGAGGCTGATCACACCTCACCTCTGGAACTTCGAAAGGGTCCTTCACACCCTTGGTGCAAATCAAGAAGTTCCCCGACATACCCGTCTCCACTCGAGAGGAATCACGAGGGTCCCGCCCACATCCAGAGGAGCCCCGTTTCCACCTCGTAGCTCGAGATGAGGGATGCATTCCTGCTTCGTCGGGAAAGAGTTCCCGGCGTTCCCGTCGCATCTCAAGAGGAGGCCGTCTCAACAGGAACGGCGAGAGGAACTCCAAGGTCGTGCCACCATTCCAAGTGTCCCCCAGATGTTTCAGTCCATTCCAGAGGAACCTCTTTTCCCTTCACCGGCTCGTATTTCACGCCGAGGATTGACTCACACCAGGGTGGCACGTGGCACAGCCCTGTGGGAAAGCCTCGTGGGAAAGCCTCGAGGGACAGCCTCGAGGGAAAGCCACAGATCCCTTGATCCACGTGACAGGAAGCGTGACACTACTGCTGCAGCTCGGGAGGAAAGCGCACGTGCATGCCCCCACTCGAGACGAGGCCTGAGTCCCCTGGGAAGACTCAGAAGCACCCCAAGATCCATGGCAACACTGGAGAGGAATCCTCAGGTTCCGGCCCCGACTCCACACAAGGACTGAGGCCCCGGCATGGACGGGAGAGGAATCCCGAGAGGTCCCCTAGCAACTCGCATGGGGACTGGCCTTTCCTGAGGCCACCAGAGCGGGTCCCTGAGGTCCCCGTCGTAACTCGAGAAGACCTGCCGCAACTCGAGAAAATCCAGGAGGTTCTCCCCTCCAGGCGAGATGAGGCCCATTTCCGCTGAGGCGTCTCGAGGCTGATCACACCTCACCTCTGGAACTTCGAAAGGGTCCTTCACACCCTTGCTGCAAATCAAGAAGTTCCCCGGCATACCCGTCTCCACTCGAGAGGAATCACGAGGGTCCCGCCCACATCCAGAGGAGCCCCGTTTCCGCCTCGTAGCTCGAGATGAGGGATCCTTTCCCTGCTTCGTCGCGAAAGAGTTCCCGGCGTTCCCGTCGCATCTCAAGAGGAGGCCCTCTCAACAGGAACAGCGAGAGGAACTCCAGGGTCGTGGCACCATTCCAAGAGTCCCCCAGATGTCTCAGTCCGTTCCAGAGGAACCTCTTTTCCCTTCACCGGCTCGTCTTTCACGCCGAGGATCGACTCACACCAAGGTGGCACGTGGCACAGCCCTGTGGGAAAGCCTCGTGGGAAAGCCTCGAGGGACAGCCTCGAGGGAAAGCCACAGATCCCTTGATCCAGGTGACAGGAAGCGTGACACTACGGCTGCAGCTCGGGAGGAAAGCGCACGTGCATGCCCCCACTCGAGACGAGGCCTGACTCCCCTGGGGAGACTCAGAAGCACCCCAAGATCCATGGCAACACTGGAGAGGAATCCTCAGGTTCCGGCCCCGATTCCACACAAGGACTGAGGCCCCGGTATGGACGGGAGAGGAATCCCGAGAGGTCCCCTAGCAACTCGCATGGGGACTGGCCTTTCCTGAGGCCACCAGAGCGGGTCCCTGAGGTCCCAGTCGTAACTCGAGAAGACCTGCCGCAACTCGAGAAAATCCAGGAGGTTCTCCCCTCCAGGCGAGAGGAGGCCCATTTCCGCTGAGGCGTCTCGAGGCTGATCACACCTCACCTCTGGAACTTCGAAAGGGTCCTTCACACCCTTGGTGCAAATCAAGAAGTTCCCCGACATACCCGTCTCCACTCGAGAGGAATCACGAGGGTCCCGCCCACATCCAGAGGAGCCCCGTTTCCGCCTCGTAGCTCGAGATGAGGGATGCTTTCCCTGCTTCGTCGGGAAAGAGTTCCCGGCGTTCCCGTCGCATCTCAAGAGGAGGCCGTCTCAACAGGAACGGCGAGAGGAACTCCAAGGTCGTGCCACCATTCCAAGAGTCCCCCAGATGTTTCAGTCCATTCCAGAGGAACCTCTTTTCCCTTCACCGGCTCGTATTTCACGCCGAGGATTGACTCACACCAGGGTGGCACGTGGCACAGCCCTGTGGGAAAGCCTCGTGGGAAAGCCTCGAGGGACAGCCTCGAGGGAAAGCCACAGATCCCTTGATCCACGTGACAGGAAGCGTGACACTACTGCTGCAGCTCGGGAGGAAAGCGCACGTGCATGCCCCCACTCGAGACGAGGCCTGAGTCCCCTGGGAAGACTCAGAAGCACCCCAAGATCCATGGCAACACTGGAGAGGAATCCTCAGGTTCCGGCCCCGACTCCACACAAGGACTGAGGCCCCGGCATGGACGGGAGAGGAATCCCGAGAGGTCCCCTAGCAACTCGCATGGGGACTGGCCTTTCCTGAGGCCACCAGAGCGGGTCCCTGAGGTCCCCGTCGTAACTCGAGAAGACCTGCCGCAACTCGAGAAAATCCAGGAGGTTCTCCCCTCCAGGCGAGATGAGGCCCATTTCCGCTGAGGCGTCTCGAGGCTGATCACACCTCACCTCTGGAACTTCGAAAGGGTCCTTCACACCCTTGCTGCAAATCAAGAAGTTCCCCGGCATACCCGTCTCCACTCGAGAGGAATCACGAGGGTCCCGCCCACATCCAGAGGAGCCCCGTTTCCGCCTCGTAGCTCGAGATGAGGGATCCTTTCCCTGCTTCGTCGCGAAAGAGTTCCCGGCGTTCCCGTCGCATCTCAAGAGGAGGCCCTCTCAACAGGAACAGCGAGAGGAACTCCAGGGTCGTGGCACCATTCCAAGAGTCCCCCAGATGTCTCAGTCCGTTCCAGAGGAACCTCTTTTCCCTTCACCGGCTCGTCTTTCACGCCGAGGATCGACTCACACCAAGGTGGCACATGGCACAGCCCTGTGGGAAAGCCTCGTGGGAAAGCCTCGAGGGACAGCCTCGAGGGAAAGCCACAGATCCCTTGATCCAGGTGACAGGAAGCGTGACAATACGGCTGCAGCTCGGGAGGAAAGCGCACGTGCATGCCCCCACTCGAGACGAGGCCTGACTCCCCTGGGGAGACTCAGAAGCACCCCAAGATCCATGGCAACACTGGAGAGGAATCCTCAGGTTCCGGCCCCGATTCCACACAAGGACTGAGGCCCCGGTATGGACGGGAGAGGAATCCCGAGAGGTCCCCTAGCAACTCGCATGGGGACTGGCCTTTCCTGAGGCCACCAGAGCGGGTCCCTGAGGTCCCCGTCGTAACTCGAGAAGACCTGCCACTACTCGAGAAAATCCAGGAGGTTCTCCCCTCCAGGCGAGATGAGGCCCATTTCTGCTGAGGCGTCTCGAGGCTGATCACACCTCACCTCTGGAACTTCGAAAGGGTCCTTCACACCCTTGGTGCAAATCAAGAAGTTTCCCGACATACCCGTCTCCACTCGAGAGGAATCACGAGGGTCCCGCCCACATCCAGAGGAGCCCCGTTTCCGCTTCGTAGCTCGAGATGAGGGATCCTTTCCCTGCTTCGTCGGGAAAGAGTTCCCGGCGTTCCCGTCGCATCTCAAGAGGAGGCCCTCTCAACAGGAACGGTGAGAGGAAATCCAGGGTCGTGCCACCATTCCAAGAGTCCCCCAGATGTCTCAGTCCATTCCAGAGGAACCTCTTTTCCCTTCACCGGCTCGTCTTTCACGCCGAGGATCGACTCACACCAAGGTGGCACGTGGCACAGCCCTGTGGGAAAGCCTCGTGGGAAAGCCTCGAGGGACAGCCTCGAGGGAAAGCCACAGATCCCTTGATGCACGTGACAGGAAGCGTGACACTACTGCTGCAGCTCGGGAGGAAAGCGCACGTGCATGCCCCCAATCGAGACGAGGCCTGACTCCCCTGGGGAGACTCAGAAGCACCCCAAGATCCATGGCAACACTGGAGAGGAATCCTCAGGTTCCGGCCCCGACTCCACACAAGGTCTTAGGCCCCGGCCTCGACGGGAGAGGAATCCCGAGAGGGCCCCTAGCAACTCGCATGGGGACTGGCCTTTCCTGAGGCCACCAGAGCGGGTCCCTGAGATCCCCGTCGTAACTCGAGAAGACCTGCCGCAACTCGAGAAAATCCAGGAGGTTCTCCCCTCCAGGCGAGAGGAGGCCCATTTCCGCTGAGGCGTCTCGAGGCTGATCACACCTCACCGCTGGAACTTCGAAAGGGTCCTTCACACCCTTGGTGCAAATCAAGAAGTTCCCCGACCTAGCCGTCTCCACTCGAGAGGAATCACGAGGGTCCCGCCCACATCCAGAGGAGCCCCGTTTCCGCCTCGTAGCTCGAGATGAGGGATCCTTTCCCTGCTTCGTCGGGAAAGAGTTCCCGGCGTTCCCGTCGCATCTCAAGAGGAGGCCCTCTCAACAGGAACGGCGAGAGGAACTCCAGGGTCGTGCCACCATTCCAAGAGTCCCCCAGATGTCTCAGTCCGTTCCAGAGGAACCTCTTTTCCCTTCACCGGCTCGTCTTTCACGCCGAGGATCGACTCACACCAAGGTGGCACGTGGCACAGCCCTGTGGGAAAGCCTCGTGGGAAAGCCTCGAGGGACAGCCTCGAGGGAAAGCCACAGATCCCTTGATGCACGTGACAGGAAGCGTGACACTACTGCTGCAGCTCGGGAGGAAAGCGCACGTGCATGCCCCCACTCGAGACGAGGCCTGACTCCCCTGGGGAGACTCAGAAGCACCCCAAGATCCATGGCAACACTGGAGAGGAATCCTCAGGTTCCTGCCCCGACTCCACACAAGGTCTTAGGCCCCGGCCTCGACGGGAGAGGAATCCCGAGAGGGCCCCAGCAACTCGCATGGGGACTGGCCTTTCCTGAGGCCACCAGAGCGGGTCCCTGAGATCCCCGTCGTAACTCGAGAAGACCTGCCGCAACTCGAGAAAATCCAGGAGGTTCTCCCCTCCAGGCGAGAGGAGGCCCATTTCCGCTGAGGCGTCTCGAGGCTGATCACACCTCACCTCTGGAACTTCGAAAGGGTCCTTCACACCCTTGGTGCAAATCAAGAAGTTCCCCGACCTAGCCGTCTCCACTCGAGAGGAATCACGAGGGTCCCGCCCACATCCAGAGGAGCCCCGTTTCCGCCTCGTAGCTCGAGATGAGGGATGCTTTCCCTGCTTCGTCGGGAAAGAGTTCCCGGCGTTCCCGTCGCATCTCAAGAGGAGTCCCTCTGAACAGGAACGGCGAGAGGAACTCCAGGGTCGTGCCACCATTCCAAGAGTCCCCCAGATGTCTCAGTCCATTCCAGAGGAACCTCTTTTCCCTTCACCGGCTCGTCTTTCACGCCGAGGATCGACACACACCAAGGTGGCACGTGGCACAGCCCTGTGGGAAAGCCTCGTGGGAAAGCCTCGAGGGACAGCCTCGAGGGAAAGCCACAGATCCCTTGATCCAGGTGACAGGAAGCGTGACACTACTGCTGCAGCTCGGGAGGAAAGCGCACGTGCATGCCCCCACTCGAGACGAGGCCTGAGTCCCCTGGGAAGACTCAGAAGCACCCCAAGATCCATGGCAACACTGGAGAGGAATCCTCAGGTTCCGGCCCCGACCCCACACAAGGACTGAGGCCCCGGCATGGACGGGAGAGGAATCCCGAGAGGTCCCCTAGCAACTCGCATGGGGACTGGCCTTTCCTGAGGCCACCAGAGCGGGTCCCTGAGGTCCCCGTCGTAACTCGAGAAGACCTGCCGCAACTCGAGAAAATCCAGGAGGTTCTCCCCTCCAGGCGAGAGGAGGCCCATTTCCGCTGAGGCGTCTCGAGGCTGATCACACCTCACCGCTGGAACTTCGAAAGGGTCCTTCACACCCTTGCTGCAAATCAAGAAGTTCCCCGGCATACCCGTCTCCACTCGAGAGGAATCACGAGGGTCCCGCCCACATCCAGAGGAGCCCCGTTTCCGCCTCGTAGCTCGAGATGAGGGATCCTTTCCCTGCTTCGTCGGGAAAGAGTTCCCGGCGTTCCCGTCGCATCTCAAGAGGAGGCCCTCTCAACAGGAACAGCGAGAGGAACTCCAGGGTCGTGGCACCATTCCAAGAGTCCCCCAGATGTCTCAGTCCGTTCCAGAGGAACCTCTTTTCCCTTCACCGGCTCGTCTTTCACGCCGAGGATCGACTCACACCAAGGTGGCACGTGGCACAGCCCTGTGGGAAAGCCTCGTGGGAAAGCCTCGAGGGACAGCCTCGAGGGAAAGCCACAGATCCCTTGATCCAGGTGACAGGAAGCGTGACACTACTGCTGCAGCTCGGGAGGAAAGCGCACGTGCATGCCCCCACTCGAGACGATGCCTGACTCCCCTGGGGAGACTCAGAAGCACCCCAAGATCCATGGCAACACTGGAGAGGAATCCTCAGGTTCCGGCCCTGACTCCACACAAGGTCTTAGGCCCCGGCCTCGACGGGAGAGGAATCCCGAGAGGGCCCCTAGCAACTCGCATGGGGACTGGCCTTTCCTGAGGCCACCAGAGCGGGTCCCTGAGATCCCCGTCGTAACTCGAGAAGACCTGCCGCAACTCGAGAAAATCCAGGAGGTTCTCCCCTCCAGGCGAGATGAGGCCCATTTCCGCTGAGGCATCTCGAGGCTGATCACACCTCACCTCTGGAACTTCGAAAGGGGCCTTCACACCCTTGGTGCAAATCAAGAAGTTCCCCGACCTAGCCGTCTCCACTCGAGAGGAATCACGAGGGTCCCGCCCACATCCAGAGGAGCCCCGTTTCCGCCTCATAGCTCGAGATGAGGGATCCTTTCCCTGCTTCTTCGGGAAAGAGTTCCCGGCGTTCCCGTCGCATCTCAAGATGAGGCCCACTCAACAGGAACGGCGAGAGGAACTCCAGGGTCGTGCCACCATTCCAAGAGTCCCCCAGATGTCTCAGTCCATTCCAGAGGAACCTCTTTTCCCTTCACTGGCTCGTCTTTCACGCCGAGGATCGACCCACACCAAGGTGGCACGTGGCACAGCCCTGTGGGAAAGCCTCGTGGGAAAGCCTCGAGGGACAGCCTCGAGGGAAAGCCACAGAACCCTTGATCCACGTGACAGGAAGCGTGACACTACTGCTGCCGCTCGGGAGGAAAGCGCACGTGCATGCCCCCACTCGAGACGAGGCCTGAATCCCCTGGGGAGACTCAGAAGCACCCCAAGATCCATGGCAACACTGGAGAGGAATCCTCAGGTTCCGGCCCCGACTCCACACAAGGACTGAGGCCCCGGCATGGACGGGAGAGGAATCCCGAGAGGTCCCCTAGCAACTCGCATGGGGACTGGCCTTTCCTGAGGCCACCAGAGCGGGTCCCTGAGGTCCCCGTCGTAACTCGAGAAGACCTGCCGCAACTCGAGAAAATCCAGGAGGTTCTCCCCTCCAGGCGAGATGAGGCCCATTTCCGCTGAGGCGTCTCGAGGCTGATCACACCTCACCTCTGGAACTTCGAAAGGGTCCTTCACACCCTTGCTGCAAATCAAGAAGTTCCCCGGCATACCCGTCTCCACTCGAGAGGAATCACGAGGGTCCCGCCCACATCCAGAGGAGCCCCGTTTCCGCCTCGTAGCTCGAGATGAGGGATGCTTTCCCTGCTTCGTCGGGAAAGAGTTCCCGGCGTTCCCGTCGCATCTCAAGAGGAGTCCCTCTCAACAGGAACGGCGAGAGGAACTCCAGGGTCGTGCCACCATTCCAAGAGTCCCCCAGATGTCTCAGTCCATTCCAGAGGAACCTCTTTTCCCTTCACCGGCTCGTCTTTCACGCCGAGGATCGACTCACACCAAGGTGGCACGTGGCACAGCCCTGTGGGAAAGCCTCGTGGGAAAGCCTCGAGGGACAGCCTCGAGGGAAAGCCACCGATCCCTTGATCCACGTGACAGGAAGCGTGACACTACTGCTGCAGCTCGGGAGGAAAACGCACGTGCATGCCCCCACTCGAGACGAGGCCTGACTCCCCTGGGGAATCTCAGAAGCACCCCAAGATCCATGGCAACACTGGAGAGGAATCCTCAGGTTCTGGCCCCGACTCCACACAAGGACCGAGGCCCCGGCATGGACGGGAGAGGAATCCCGAGAGGCCCCCTAGCAACTCGCATGGGGACTGGCCTTTCCTGAGGCCACCAGAGCGGGTCCCTGAGGTCCCCGTCGTAACTCGAGAAGACCTGCCGCAACTCGAGAAAATCCAGGAGGTTCTCCCCTCCAGGCGAGAGGAGGCCCATTTCCGCTGAGGCGTCTCGAGGCTGATCACACCTCACCTCTGGAACTTCGAAAGGGTCCTTCACACCCTTGGTGCAAATCAAGAAGTTCCCCGACATACCCGTCTCCACTCGAGAGGAATCACGAGGGTCCCGCCCACATCCAGAGGAGCCCCGTTTCCACCTCGTAGCTCGAGATGAGGGATGCTTTCCCTGCTTCGTCGGGAAAGAGTTCCCGGCGTTCCCGTCGCATCTCAAGAGGAGGCCGTCTCAACAGGAACGGCGAGAGGAACTCCAAGGTCGTGCCACCATTTCAAGAGTCCCCCAGATGTTTCAGTCCATTCCAGAGGAACCTCTTTTCCCTTCACCGGCTCGTCTTTCACGCCGAGGATTGACTCACACCAGGGTGGCACGTGGCACAGCCCTGTGGGAAAGCCTCGTGGGAAAGCCTCGAGGGACAGCCTCGAGGGAAAGCCACAGATCCCTTGATCCACGTGACAGGAAGCGTGACACTACTGCTGCAGCTCGGGAGGAAAGCGCACGTGCATGCCCCCACTCGAGACGAGGCCTGAGTCCCCTGGGAAGACTCAGAAGCACCCCAAGATCCATGGCAACACTGGAGAGGAATCCTCAGGTTCCGGCCCCGACTCCACACAAGGACTGAGGCCCCGGCATGGACGGGAGAGGAATCCCGAGAGGTCCCCTAGCAACTCGCATGGGGACTGGCCTTTCCTGAGGCCACCAGAGCGGGTCCCTGAGGTCCCCGTCGTAACTCGAGAAGACCTGCCGCAACTCGAGAAAATCCAGGAGGTTCTCCCCTCCAGGCGAGATGAGGCCCATTTCCGCTGAGGCGTCTCGAGGCTGATCACACCTCACCTCTGGAACTTCGAAAGGGTCCTTCACACCCTTGCTGCAAATCAAGAAGTTCCCCGGCATACCCGTCTCCACTCGAGAGGAATCACGAGGGTCCCGCCCACATCCAGAGGAGCCCCGTTTCCGCCTCGTAGCTCGAGATGAGGGATCCTTTCCCTGCTTCGTCGGGAAAGAGTTCCCGGCGTTCCCGTCGCATCTCAAGAGGAGGCCCTCTCAACAGGAACAGCGAGAGGAACTCCAGGGTCGTGCCACCATTCCAAGAGTCCCCCAGATGTCTCAGTCCGTTCCAGAGGAACCTCTTTTCCCTTCACCGGCTCGTCTTTCACGCCGAGGATCGACTCACACCAAGGTGGCACGTGGCACAGCCCTGTGGGAAAGCCTCGTGGGAAAGCCTCGAGGGACAGCCTCGAGGGAAAGCCACAGATCCCTTGATGCACGTGACAGGAAGCGTGACACTACTGCTGCAGCTCGGGAGGAAAGCGAACGTGCATGCCCCCACTCGAGACGAGGCCTGACTCCCCTGGGGAGACTCAGAAGCACCCCAAGATCCATGGCAACACTGGAGAGGAATCCTCAGGTTCCAGCCCCGACTCCACACAAGGTCTTAGGCCCCGGCCTCGACGGGAGAGGAATCCCGAGAGGGCCCCTAGCAACTCGCATGGGGACTGGCCTTTCCTGAGGCCACCAGAGCGGGTCCCTGAGGTCCCCGTCGTAACTCGAGAAGACCTGCCGCTACTCGAGAAAATCCAGGAGGTTCTCCCCTCCAGGCGAGATGAGGCCCATTTCTGCTGAGGCATCTCGAGGCTGATCACACCTCACCTCTGGAACTTCGAAAGGGTCCTTCACACCCTTGGTGCAAATCAAGAAGTTCCCCGGCATACCCGTCTCCACTCGAGAGGAATCACGAGGGTCCCGCCCACATCCAGAGGAGCCCCGTTTCCGCTTCGTAGCTCAAGATGAGGGATCCTTTTCCTGCTTCGTCGGGAAAGAGTTCCCGGCGTTCCCGTCGCATCTCAAGAGGAGGCCCTCTCAACAGGAACGGTGAGAGGAACTCCAGGGTCGTGCCACCATTCCAAGAGTCCCCCAGATGTCTCAGTCCATTCCAGAGGAACCTCTTTTCCCTTCACCGGCTCGTCTTTCACGCCGAGGATCGACTCACACCAAGGTGGCACGTGGCACAGCCCTGTGGGAAAGCCTCGTGGGAAAGCCTCGAGGGACAGCCTCGAGGGAAAGCCACAGATCCCTTGATGCACGTGACAGGAAGCGTGACACTACTGCTGCAGCTCGGGAGGAAAGCGCACGTGCATGCCCCCACACGAGAGGAGGCCTGACTCCCCTGGGGAGACTCAGAAGCACCTCAAGATCCATGGCAACACTGGAGAGGAATCCTCAGGTTCCGGCCCCGACTCCACACAAGGTCTTAGGCCCCGGCCTCGACGGGAGAGGAATCCCGAGAGGGCCCCTAGCAACTCGCATGGTGACTGGCCTTTCCTGAGACACCAGAGCGGGTCCCTGAGATCCCCGTCGTAACTCGAGAAGACCTGCCGCAACTCGAGAAAATCCAGGAGGTTCTCCCCTCCAGGCGAGATGAGGCCCATTTCGGCTGAGGCGTCTCGAGGCTGATCACACCTCACCTCTGGAACTTCGAAAGGGTCCTTCACACCCTTGGTGCAAATCAAGAAGTTCCCCGACCTAGCCGTCTCCACTCGAGAGGAATCACGAGGGTCCCGCCCACATCCAGAGGAGCCCCGTTTCCGCCTCGAAGCTCGAGATGAGGGATCCTTTCCCTGCTTCGTCGGGAAAGAGTTCCCGGCGTTCCCGTCGCATCTCAAGAGGAGGCCCTCTCAACAGGAACGGCGAGAGGAACTCCAGGGTCGTGCCACCATTCCAAGAGTCCCCCAGATGTCTCAGTCCATTCCAGAGGAACCTCTTTTCCCTTCACCGGCTCGTCTTTCACGCCGAGGATCGACTCACACCAAGGTGGCACGTGGCACAGCCCTGTGGGAAAGCCTCGTGGGAAAGCGTCGAGGGACAGCCTCGAGGGAAAGCCACAGATCCCTTGATCCACGTGACAGGAAGCGTGACACTACTGCTGCAGCTCGGGAGGAAAGCGCACGTGCATGCCCCCACTCGAGACGAGGCCTGACTCCCCTGGGGAGAGTCAGAAGCACCCCAAGATCCATGGCAACACTGGAGAGGAATCCTCAGGTTCCGGCCCCGATTCCACACAAGGACTGAGGCCCCGGTATGGACGGGAGAGGAATCCCGAGAGGTCCCCTAGCAACTCGCATGGGGACTGGCCTTTCCTGAGGCCACCAGAGCGGGTCCCTGAGGTCCCCGTCGTAACTCGAGAAGACCTGCCGCAACTCGAGAAAATCCAGGAGGTTCTCCCCTCCAGGCGAGATGAGGCCCATTTCCGCTGAGGCATCTCGAGGCTGATCACACCTCACCTCTGGAACTTCGAAAGGGGCCTTCACACCCTTGGTGCAAATCAAGAAGTTCCCCGACCTAGCCGTCTCCACTCGAGAGGAATCACGAGGGTCCCGCCCACATCCAGAGGAGCCCCGTTTCCGCCTCATAGCTCGAGATGAGGGATCCTTTCCCTGCTTCGTCGGGAAAGAGTTCCCGGCGTTCCCGTCGCATCTCAAGAGGAGGCCCACTCAACAGGAACGGCGAGAGGAACTCCAGGGTCGTGCCACCATTCCAAGAGTCCCCCAGATGTCTCAGTCCATTCCAGAGGAACCTCTTTTCCCTTCACTGGCTCGTCTTTCACGCCGAGGATCGACCCACACCAAGGTGGCACGTGGCACAGCCCTGTGGGAAAGCCTCGTGGGAAAGCCTCGAGGGACAGCCTCGAGGGAAAGCCACAGATCCCTTGATGCACGTGACAGGAAGCGTGACACTACTGCTGCAGCTCGGGAGGAAAGCGCACGTGCATGCCCCCACTCGAGACGAGGCCTGACTCCCCTGGGGAGACTCAGAAGCACCCCAAGATCCATGGCAACACTGGAGAGGAATCCTCAGGTTCCGGCCCCGACTCCACACAAGGTCTTAGGCCCCGGCCTCGACGGGAGAGGAATCCCGAGAGGGCCCCAGCAACTCGCATGGGGACTGGCCTTTCCTGAGGCCACCAGAGCGGGTCCCTGAGATCCCCGTCGTAACTCGAGAAGACCTGCCGCAACTCGAGAAAATCCAGGAGGTTCTCCCCTCCAGGCGAGAGGAGGCCCATTTCCGCTGAGGCGTCTCGAGGCTGATCACACCTCACCTTTGGAACTTCGAAAGGGTCCTTCACACCCTTGCTGCAAATCAAGAAGTTCCCCGGCATACCCGTCTCCACTCGAGAGGAATCACGAGGGTCCCGCCCACATCCAGAGGAGCCCCGTTTCCGCCTCGTAGCTCGAGATGAGGGATGCTTTCCCTGCTTCGTCGGGAAAGAGTTCCCGGCGTTCCCGTCGCATCTCAAGAGGAGTCCCTCTCAACAGGAACGGCGAGAGGAACTCCAGGGTCGTGCCACCATTCCAAGAGTCCCCCAGATGTCTCAGTCCATTCCAGAGGAACCTCTTTTCCCTTCACCGGCTCGTCTTTCACGCCGAGGATCGACTCACACCAAGGTGGCACGTGGCACAGCCCTGTGGGAAAGCCTCGTGGGAAAGCCTCGAGGGACAGCCTCGAGGGAAAGCCACAGATCCCTTGATCCACGTGACAGGAAGCGTGACACTACTGCTGCAGCTCGGGAGGAAAGGGCACGTGCATGCCCCCACTCGAGACGAGGCCTGACTCCCCTGGGGAATCTCAGAAGCACCCCAAGATCCATGGCAACACTGGAGAGGAATCCTCAGGTTCTGGCCCCGACTCCACACAAGGACCGAGGCCCCGGCATGGACGGGAGAGGAATCCCGCGAGGCCCCCTAGCAACTCGCATGGGGACTGGCCTTTCCTGAGGCCACCAGAGCGGGTCCCTGAGGTCCCCGTCGTAACTCGAGAAGACCTGCCGCAACTCGAGAAAATCCAGGAGGTTCTCCCCTCCAGGCGAGAGGAGGCCCATTTCCGCTGAGGCGTCTCGAGGCTGATCACACCTCACCTCTGGAACTTCGAAAGGGTCCTTCACACCCTTGGTGCAAATCAAGAAGTTCCCCGACATACCCGTCTCCACTCGAGAGGAATCACGAGGGTCCCGCCCACATCCAGAGGAGCCCCGTTTCCACCTCGTAGCTCGAGATGAGGGATGCTTTCCCTGCTTCGTCGGGAAAGAGTTCCCGGCGTTCCCGTCGCATCTCAAGAGGAGGCCGTCTCAACAGGAACGGCGAGAGGAACTCCAAGGTCGTGCCACCATTTCAAGAGTCCCCCAGATGTTTCAGTCCATTCCAGAGGAACCTCTTTTCCCTTCACCGGCTCGTCTTTCACGCCGAGGATTGACTCACACCAGGGTGGCACGTGGCACAGCCCTGTAGGAAAGCCTCGTGGGAAAGCCTCGAGGGACAGCCTCGAGGGAAAGCCACAGATCCCTTGATCCAGGTGACAGGAAGCGTGACACTACTGCTGCAGCTCGGGAGGAAAGCGCACGTGCATGCCCCCACTCGAGACGAGGCCTGAGTCCCCTGGGAAGACTCAGAAGCACCCCAAGATCCATGGCAACACTGGAGAGGAATCCTCAGGTTCCGGCCCCGACTCCACACAAGGACTGAGGCCCCGGCATGGACGGGAGAGGAATCCCGAGAGGTCCCCTAGCAACTCGCATGGGGACTGGCCTTTCCTGAGGCCACCAGAGCGGGTCCCTGAGGTCCCCGTCGTAACTCGAGAAGACCTGCCGCAACTCGAGAAAATCCAGGAGGTTCTCCCCTCCAGGCGAGATGAGGCCCATTTCCGCTGAGGCGTCTCGAGGCTGATCACACCTCACCTCTGGAACTTCGAAAGGGTCCTTCACACCCTTGCTGCAAATCAAGAAGTTCCCCGGCATACCCGTCTCCACTCGAGAGGAATCACGAGGGTCCCGCCCACATCCAGAGGAGCCCCGTTTCCGCCTCGTAGCTCGAGATGAGGGATCCTTTCCCTGCTTCGTCGGGAAAGAGTTCCCGGCGTTCCCGTCGCATCTCAAGAGGAGGCCCTCTCAACAGGAACAGCGAGAGGAACTCCAGGGTCGTGCCACCATTCCAAGAGTCCCCCAGATGTCTCAGTCCGTTCCAGAGGAACCTCTTTTCCCTTCACCGGCTCGTCTTTCACGCCGAGGATCGACTCACACCAAGGTGGCACGTGGCACAGCCCTGTGGGAAAGCCTCGTGGGAAAGCCTCGAGGGACAGCCTCGAGGGAAAGCCACAGATCCCTTGATGCACGTGACAGGAAGCGTGACACTACTGCTGCAGCTCGGGAGGAAAGCGCACGTGCATGCCCCCACTCGAGACGAGGCCTGACTCCCCTGGGGAGACTCAGAAGCACCCCAAGATCCATGGCAACACTGGAGAGGAATCCTCAGGTTCCGGCCCCGACTCCACACAAGGTCTTAGGCCCCGGCCTCGACGGGAGAGGAATCCCGAGAGGGCCCCTAGCAACTCGCATGGGGACTGGCCTTTCCTGAGGCCACCAGAGCGGGTCCCTGAGGTCCCCGTCGTAACTCGAGAAGACCTGCCGCTACTCGAGAAAATCCAGGAGGTTCTCCCCTCCAGGCGAGATGAGGCCCATTTCTGCTGAGGCATCTCGAGGCTGATCACACCTCACCTCTGGAACTTCGAAAGGGTCCTTCACACCCTTGGTGCAAATCAAGAAGTTCCCCGGCATACCCGTCTCCACTCGAGAGGAATCACGAGGGTCCCGCCCACATCCAGAGGAGCCCCGTTTCCGCTTCGTAGCTCGAGATGAGGGATCCTTTCCCTGCTTCGTCGGGAAAGAGTTCCCGGCGTTCCCGTCGCATCTCAAGAGGAGGCCCTCTCAACAGGAACGGTGAGAGGAACTCCAGGGTCGTGCCACCATTCCAAGAGTCCCCCAGATGTCTCAGTCCATTCCAGAGGAACCTCTTTTCCCTTCACCGGCTCGTCTTTCACGCCGAGGATCGACTCACACCAAGGTGGCACGTGGCACAGCCCTGTGGGAAAGCCTCGTGGGAAAGCCTCGAGGGACAGCCTCGAGGGAAAGCCACAGATCCCTTGATGCACGTGAAAGGAAGCGTGACACTACTGCTGCAGCTCGGGAGGAAAGCGCACGTGCATGCCCCCACTCGAGACGAGGCCTGACTCCCCTGGGGAGACTCAGAAGCACCCCAAGATCCATGGCAACACTGGAGAGCAATCCTCAGGTTCCGGCCCCGACTCCACACAAGGACTGAGGCCCCGGCATGGACGGGAGAGGAATCCCGAGAGGTCCCCTAGCAACACGCATGGGGACTGGCCTTTCCTGAGGCCACCAGAGCGGGTCCCTGAGGTCCCCGTCGTAACTCGAGAAGACCTGCCGCAACTCGAGAAAATCCAGGAGGTTCTCCCCTCCAGGCGAGATGAGGCCCATTTCCGCTGAGGCGTCTCGAGGCTGATCACACCTCACCTCTGGAACTTCGAAAGGGTCCTTCACACCCTTGGTGCAAATCAAGAAGTTCCCCGACCTAGCCGTCTCCACTCGAGAGGAATCACGAGGGTCCCGCCCACATCCAGAGGAGCCCCGTTTCCGCCTCGTAGCTCGAGATGAGGGATCTTTTCCCTGCTTCGTCGGGAAAGAGTTCCCGGCGTTCCCGTCGCATCTCAAGAGGAGGCCCTCTCAACAGGAACGGCGAGAGGAACTCCAGGGTCGTGCCACCATTCCAAGAGTCCCCCAGATGTCTCACTCCATCCCAGAGGAACCTCTTTTCCCTTCACCGGATCGTCTTTCACGCCGAGGATCGACTCACACCAAGGTGGCCCGTGGCACAGCCCTGTGGGAAAGCCTCGTGGGAAAGCCTCGAGGGACAGCCTCGAGGGAAAGCCACAGATCCCTTGATCCACGTGACAGGAAGCGTGACACTACTGCTGCAGCTCGGGAGGAAAGCGCACGTGCATGCCCCCACTCAAGACGAGGCCTGACTCCCCTGGGGAGACTCAGAAGCACCCCAAGATCCATGGCAACACTGGAGAGGAATCCTCAGGTTCCGGCCCCGACTCCACACAAGGACTGAGGCCCCGGCATGGACGGGAGAGGAATCCCGAGTGGTCCCCTAGCAACACGCATGGGGACTGGCCTTTCCTGAGGCCACCAGAGCGGGTCCCTGAGGTCCCCGTCGTAACTCGAGAAGACCTGCCGCAACTCGAGAAAATCCAGGAGGTTCTCCCCTCTAGGCGAGATGAGGCCCATTTCCGCTGAGGCGTCTCGAGGCTGATCACACCTCACCTCTGGAACTTCGAAAGGGTCCTTCACACCCTTGGTGCAAATCAAGAAGTTCCCCGACCTAGCCGTCTCCACTCGAGAGGAATCACGAGGGTCCCGCCCACATCCAGAGGAGCCCCGTTTCCGCCTCGTAGCTCGAGATGAGGGATCCTTTCCCTGCTTCGTCGGGAAAGAGTTCCCGGCGTTCCCGTCGCATCTCAAGAGGAGGCCCTCTCAACAGGAACGGCCAGAGGAACTCCAGGGTCGTGCCACCATTCCAAGAGTCCCCCAGATGTGTCAGTCCATTCCAGAGGAACCTCTTTTCCCTTCACCGGCTCGTCTTTCACGCGGAGGATCGACTCACACCAAGGTGGCCCGTGGCACAGCCCTGTGGGAAAGCCTCATGGGAAAGCCTCGAGGGACAGCCTCGAGGGAAAGCCACAGATCCCTTGATCCACGTGACAGGAAGCGTGACACTACTGCTGCAGCTCGGGAGGAAAGCGCACGTGCATGCCCCCACACGAGACGAGGCCTGACTCCCCTGGGGAGACTCAGAAGCACCCCAAGATCCATGGCAACATTGGAGAGCAATCCTCAGGTTCCGGCCCCGACTCCACACAAGGACTGAGGCCCCGGCATGGACGGGAGAGGAATCCCGAGAGGTCCCCTAGCAACTCGCATGGGGACTGGCTTTTCCTGAGGCCACCAGAGCGGGTCCCTGAGGTCCCCGTCGTAACTCGAGAAGACCTGCCGCAACTCGAGAAAATCCAGGAGGTTCTCCCCTCCAGGCGAGATGAGGCCCATTTCTGCTGAGGCGTCTCGAGGCTGATCACACCTCAACTCTGGAACTTCGAAAGGGTCCTTCACACCCTTGGTGCAAATCAAGAAGTTCCCCGACCTAGCCGTCTCCACTCGAGAGGAATCACGAGGGTCCCGGCCACATCCAGAGGAGCCCCGTTTCCGCCTCGTAGCTCGAGATGAGGGATCTTTTCCCTGCTTCGTCGGGAAAGAGTTCCCGGCGTTCCCGTCGCATCTCAAGAGGAGGCCCTCTCAACAGGAACGGCGAGAGGAACTCCAGGGTCGTGCCACCATTCCAAGAGTCCCCCAGATGTCTCACTCCATCCCAGAGGAACCTCTTTTCCCTTCACCGGATCGTCTTTCACGCCGAGGATCGACTCACACCAAGGTGGCCCGTGGCACAGCCCTGTGGGAAAGCCTCGTGGGAAAGCCTCGAGGGACAGCCTCGAGGGAAAGCCACAGATCCCTTGATCCACGTGACAGGAAGCGTGACACTACTGCTGCAGCTCGGGAGGAAAGCGCACGTGCATGCCCCCACTCAAGACGAGGCCTGACTCCCCTGGGGAGACTCAGAAGCACCCCAAGATCCATGGCAACACTGGAGAGCAATCCTCAGGTTCCGGTCCCGACTCCACACAAGGACTGAGGCCCCGGCATGGACGGGAGAGGAATCCCGAGAGGTCCCCTAGCAACTCGCATGGGGACTGGCTTTTCCTGAGGCCAACAGAGCGGGTCCCTGAGGTCCCCGTCGTAACTCGAGAAGACCTGCCGCAACTCGAGAAAATCCAGGAGGTTCTCCCCTCCAGGCGAGATGAGGCCCATTTCCGCTGAGGCGTCTCGAGGCTGATCACACCTCACCTCTGGAACTTCGAAAGGGTCCTTCACACCCTTGGTGCAAATCAAGAAGTTCCCCGACCTAGCCGTCTCCACTCGAGAGGAATCACGAGGGTCCCGGCCACATCCAGAGGAGCCCCGTTTCCGCCTCGTAGCTCGAGATGAGGGATCTTTTCCCTGCTTCGTCGGGAAAGAGTTCCCGGCGTTCCCGTCGCATCTCAAGAGGAGGCCCTCTCAACAGGAACGGCGAGAGGAACTCCAGGGTCGTGCCACCATTCCAAGAGTCCCCCAGATGTCTCACTCCATCCCAGAGGAACCTCTTTTCCCTTCACCGGATCGTCTTTCACGCCGAGGATCGACTCACACCAAGGTGGCCCGTGGCACAGCCCTGTGGGAAAGCCTCGTGGGAAAGCCTCGAGGGACAGCCTCGAGGGAAAGCCACAGATCCCTTGATCCACGTGACAGGAAGCGTGACACTACTGCTGCAGCTCGGGAGGAAAGCGCACGTGCATGCCCCCACTCAAGACGAGGCCTGACTCCCCTGGGGAGACTCAGAAGCACCCCAAGATCCATGGCAACACTGGAGAGGAATCCTCAGGTTCCGGCCCCGACTCCACACAAGGACTGAGGCCCCGGCATGGACGGGAGAGGAATCCCGAGAGGTCCCCTAGCAACACGCATGGGGACTGGCCTTTCCTGAGGCCACCAGAGCGGGTCCCTGAGGTCCCCGTCGTAACTCGAGAAGACCTGCCGCAACTCGAGAAAATCCAGGAGGTTCTCCCCTCCAGGCGAGATGAGGCCCATTTCCGCTGAGGCGTCTCGAGGCTGATCACACCTCACCTCTGGAACTTCGAAAGGGTCCTTCACACCCTTGGTGCAAATCAAGAAGTTCCCCGACCTAGCCGTCTCCACTCGAGAGGAATCACGAGGGTCCCGCCCACATCCAGAGGAGCCCCGTTTCCGCCTCGTAGCTCGAGATGAGGGATCCTTTCCCTGCTTCGTCGGGAAAGAGTTCCCGGCGTTCCCGTCGCATCTCAAGAGGAGGCCCTCTCAACAGGAACGGCCAGAGGAACTCCAGGGTCGTGCCACCATTCCAAGAGTCCCCCAGATGTCTCAGTCCATTCCAGAGGAACCTCTTTTCCCTTCACCGGCTCGTCTTTCACGCCGAGGATCGACTCACACCAAGGTGGCACGTGGCACAGCCCTGAAGGAAAGCCTCGTGGGAAAGCCTCGAGGGACAGGCTCGAGGGAAAGCCACAGATCCCTTGATCCACGTGACAGGAAGCGTGACACTACTGCTGCAGCTCGGGAGGAAAGCGCACGTGCATGCCCCCACTCGAGACGAGGCCTGACTCCCCTGGGGAGACTCAGAAGCACCCCAAGATCCATGGCAACACTGGAGAGCAATCCTCAGGTTCCGGCCCCGACTCCACACAAGGACTGAGGCCCCGGCATGGACGGGAGAGGAATCCCGAGAGGTCCCCTAGCAACTCGCATGGGGACTGGCCTTTCCTGAGGCCACCAGAGCGGGTCCCTGAGGTCCCCGTCGTAACTCGAGAAGACCTGCCGCAACTCGAGAAAATCCAGGAGGTTCTCCCCTCCAGGCGAGATGAGGCCCATTTCCGCTGAGGCGTCTCGAGGCTGATCACACCTCACCTCTGGAACTTCGAAAGGGTCCTTCACACCCTTGGTGCAAATCAAGAAGTTCCCCGACCTAGCCGTCTCCACTCGAGAGGAATCACGAGGGTCCCGCCCACATCCAGAGGAGCCCCGTTTCCGCCTCGTAGCTCGAGATGAGGGATCTTTTCCCTGCTTCGTCGGGAAAGAGTTCCCGGCGTTCCCGTCGCATCTGAAGAGGAGGCCCTCTCAACAGGAACCGCGAGAGGAACTCCACGGTCGTGCCACCATTCCAAGAGTCCCCCAGATGTCTCACTCCATCCCAGAGGAACCTCTTTTCCCTTCACCGGATCGTCTTTCACGCCGAGGATCGACTCACACCAAGGTGGCCCGTGGCACAGCCCTGTGGGAAAGCCTCGTGGGAAAGCCTCGAGGGACAGCCTCGAGGGAAAGCCACAGATCCCTTGATCCACGTGACAGGAAGCGTGACACTACTGCTGCAGCTCGGGAGGAAAGCGCACGTGCATGCCCCCACTCAAGACGAGGCCTGACTCCCCTGGGGAGACTCAGAAGCACCCCAAGATCCATGGCAACACTGGAGAGGAATCCTCAGGTTCCGGCCCCGACTCCACACAAGGACTGAGGCCCCGGCATGGACGGGAGAGGAATCCCGAGAGGTCCCCTAGCAACACGCATGGGGACTGGCCTTTCCTGAGGCCACCAGAGCGGGTCCCTGAGGTCCCCGTCGTAACTCGAGAAGACCTGCCGCAACTCGAGAAAATCCAGGAGGTTCTCCCCTCCAGGCGAGATGAGGCCCATTTCCGCTGAGGCGTCTCGAGGCTGATCACACCTCACCTCTGGAACTTCGAAAGGGTCCTTCACACCCTTGGTGCAAATCAAGAAGTTCCCCGACCTAGCCGTCTCCACTCGAGAGGAATCACGAGGGTCCCGGCCACATCCAGAGGAGCCCCGTTTCCGCCTCGTAGCTCGAGATGAGGGATCCTTTCCCTGCTTCGTCGGGAAAGAGTTCCCGGCGTTCCCGTCGCATCTCAAGAGGAGGCCCTCTCAACAGGAACGGCGAGAGGAACTCCAGGGTCGTGCCACCATTCCAAGAGTCCCCCAGATGTCTCAGTCCATTCCAGAGGAACCTCTTTTCCCTTCACCGGCTCGTCTTTCACGCCGAGGATCGACTCACACCAAGGTGGCACGTGGCACAGCCCTGAAGGAAAGCCTCGTGGGAAAGCCTCGAGGGACAGGCTCGAGGGAAAGCCACAGATCCCTTGATCCACGTGACAGGAAGCGTGACACTACTGCTGCAGCTCGGGAGGAAAGCGCACGTGCATGCCCCCACTCAAGACGAGGCCTGACTCCCCTGGGGAGACTCAGAAGCACCCCAAGATCCATGGCAACACTGGAGAGGAATCCTCAGGTTCCGGCCCCGACTCCACACAAGGACTGAGGCCCCGGCATGGACGGGAGAGGAATCCCGAGAGGTCCCCTAGCAACACGCATGGGGACTGGCCTTTCCTGAGGCCACCAGAGCGGGTCCCTGAGGTCCCCGTCGTAACTCGAGAAGACCTGCCGCAACTCGAGAAAATCCAGGAGGTTCTCCCCTCTAGGCGAGATGAGGCCCATTTCCGCTGAGGCGTCTCGAGGCTGATCACACCTCACCTCTGGAACTTCGAAAGGGTCCTTCACACCCTTGGTGCAAATCAAGAAGTTCCCCGACCTAGCCGTCTCCACTCGAGAGGAATCACGAGGGTCCCGCCCACATCCAGAGGAGCCCCGTTTCCGCCTCGTAGCTCGAGATGAGGGATCCTTTCCCTGCTTCGTCGGGAAAGAGTTCCCGGCGTTCCCGTCGCATCTCAAGAGGAGGCCCTCTCAACAGGAACGGCCAGAGGAACTCCAGGGTCGTGCCACCATTCCAAGAGTCCCCCAGATGTCTCAGTCCATTCCAGAGGAACCTCTTTTCCCTTCACCGGCTCGTCTTTCACGCGGAGGATCGACTCACACCAAGGTGGCCCGTGGCACAGCCCTGTGGGAAAGCCTCATGGGAAAGCCTCGAGGGACAGCCTCGAGGGAAAGCCACAGATCCCTTGATCCACGTGACAGGAAGCGTGACACTACTGCTGCAGCTCGGGAGGAAAGCGCACGTGCATGCCCCCACACGAGACGAGGCCTGACTCCCCTGGGGAGACTCAGAAGCACCCCAAGATCCATGGCAACACTGGAGAGCAATCCTCAGGTTCCGGCCCCGACTCCACACAAGGACTGAGGCCCCGGCATGGACGGGAGAGGAATCCCGAGAGGTCCCCTAGCAACTCGCATGGGGACTGGCTTTTCCTGAGGCCAACAGAGCGGGTCCCTGAGGTCCCCGTCGTAACTCGAGAAGACCTGCCGCAACTCGAGAAAATCCAGGAGGTTCTCCCCTCCAGGCGAGATGAGGCCCATTTCCGCTGAGGCGTCTCGAGGCTGATCACACCTCACCTCTGGAACTTCGAAAGGCTCCTTCACACCCTTGGTGCAAATCAAGAAGTTCCCCGACCTAGCCGTCTCCACTCGAGAGGAATCACGAGGGTCCCGCCCACATCCAGAGGAGCCCCGTTTCCGCCTCGTAGCTCGAGATGAGGGATCCTTTCCCTGCTTCGTCGGGAAAGAGTTCCCGGCGTTCCCGTCGCATCTCAAGAGGAGGCCCTCTCAACAGGAACGGCGAGAGGAACTCCAGGGTCGTGCCACCATTCCAAGAGTCCCCCAGATGTCTCAGTCCATTCCAGAGGAACCTCTTTTCCCTTCACCGGCTCGTCTTTCACGCAGAGGATCGACTAACACCAAGGTGGCACGTGGCACAGCCCTGTGGGAAAGCCTCGTGCGAAAGCCTCGAGGGACAGCCTCGAGGGAAAGCCACAGATCCCTTGATCCACGTGACAGGAAGCGTGACACTACTGCTGCAGCTCGGGAGGAAAGCGCACGTGCATGCCCCCACTGGAGACGAGGTCTGACTCCCCTGGGGAGACTCAGATGCACCCCAAGATCCATGGCAACATTGGAGAGGAATCCTCAGGTTCCGGCCCCGACTCCACACAAGGACTGAGGCCCCGGCATGGACGGGAGAGGAATCCCGAGAGGTCCCCTAGCAACTCGCATGGGGACTGGCCTTTCCTGAGGCCACCAGAGCGGGTCCCTGAGGTCCCCGTCGTAACTCGAGAAGACCTGCCGCAACTCGAGAAAATCCAGGAGGTTCTCCCCTCCAGGCGAGATGAGGCCCATTTCCGCTGAGGCGTCTCGAGGTTGATCACACCTCACCTCTGGAACTTCGAAAGGGTCCTTCACACCCTTGGTGCAAATCAAGAAGTTCCCCGACCTAGCCGTCTCCAATCGAGAGGAATCACGATGGTCCCGCCCACATCCAGAGGAGCCCCGTTTCCGCCTCGTAGCTCGAGATGAGGGATCCTTTCCCTGCTTCGTCGGGAAAGAGTTCCCGGCGTTCCCGTCGCATCTCAAGAGGAGGCCCTCTCAACAGGAACGGCGAGAGGAACTCCAGGGTCGTGCCACCATTCCAAGAGTCCCCCAGATGTCTCAGTCCATTCCAGAGGAACCTCTTTTCCCTTCACCGGCTCGTCTTTCACGCCGAGGATCGACTCACACCAAGGTGGCACGTGGCACAGCCCTGTGGGAAAGCCTCGTGGGAAAGCCTCGAGGGACAGCCTCGAGGGAAAGCCACAGATCCCTTGATCCACGTGACAGGAAGCGTGACACTACTGCTGCAGCTCGGGAGGAAAGCGCACGTGCATGCCCCCACTCGAGACGAGGCCTGACTCCCCTGGGGAGACTCAGAAGCACCCCAAGATCCATGGCAACACTGGAGAGGAATCCTCAGGTTCCGGCCCCGACTCCACACAAGGACTGAGGCCCCGGCATGGACGGGAGAGGAATCCCGAGAGGTCCCCTAGCAACTCGCATGGGGACTGGCCTTTCCTGAGGCCACCAGAGCGGGTCCCTGAGGTCCCCGTCGTAACTCGAGAAGACCTGCCGCAACTCGAGAAAATCCAGGAGGTTCTCCCCTCCAGGCGAGATGAGGCCCATTTCCGCTGAGGCGTCTCGAGGCTGATCACACCTCACCTCTGGAACTTCGAAAGGCTCCTTCACACCCTTGGTGCAAATCAAGAAGTTCCCCGACCTAGCCGTCTCCACTCGAGAGGAATCACGAGGGTCCCGCCCACATCCAGAGGAGCCCCGTTTCCGCTTCGTAGCTCGAGATGAGGGATCCTTTCCCTGCTTCGTCGGGAAAGAGTTTCCGGCGTTCCCGTCGCATCTCAAGAGGAGGCCCTCTCAACAGGAACGGCGAGAGGAACTCCAGGGTCGTGCCACCATTCCAAGAGTCCCCCAGATGTCTCAGTCCATTCCAGAGGAACCTCTTTTCCCTTCACCGGCTCGTCTTTCACGCCGAGGATCGACTCACACCAAGGTGGCACGTGGCACAGCCCTGTGGGAAAGCCTCGTGGGAAAGCCTCGAGGGACAGCCTCGAGGGAAAGCCACAGATCCCTTGATCCACGTGACAGGAAGCGTGACACTACTGCTGCAGCTCGGGAGGAAAGCGCACGTGCATGCCCCCACTCGAGACGACGCCTGACTCCCCTGGGGAGACACAGAAGCACCCCAAGATCCATGGCAACACTGGAGAGGAATCCTCAGGTTCCGGCCCCGTCTCCACACAAGGTCTTAGGCCCAGGAACGGACGGGAGAGGAATCCCGAGATGGCCCCTAGCAACTCGCACGGGGACTGGCCTTTCCTGAGGCCACCAGAGCGGGTCCCTGAGGTCCCCGTCGTAACTCGAGAAGACCTGCCGCAACTCGAGAAAATCCAGGAGGTACTCCCCTCCAGGCGAGATGAGGACCATTTCCGCTGAGGCGTCTCGAGGCTGACAACACCTCACCTCTGGAACTTCGAAAGGGTCCTTCACACCCTTGGTGCAAATCAAGAAGTTCCCCGACCTAGCCGTCTCCACTCGAGAGGAATCACGAGGGTCCCGGCCACATCCAGAGGAACCCCGTTTCCGCCTCGTAGCTCGAGATGAGGGATCCTTTCCCTGCTTCGTCGGGAAAGAGTTCCCGGCGTTCCCGTCGCATCTCAAGAGGAGGCCCTCTCAACAGGAACGGCGAGAGGAACTCCAGGGTCGTGCAACCATTCCAAGAGTCCCCCAGATGTCTCAGTCCATTCCAGAGGAACCTCTTTTCCCTTCACCGGCTCGTCTTTCACGCCGAGGATCGACTCACACCAAGGTGGCACGTGGCACAGCCCTGTGGGAAAGCCTCGTGGGAAAGCCTCGAGGGACAGCCTCGAGGGAAAGCCACAGATCCCTTGATCCACGTGACAGGAAGCGTGACACTACTGCTGCAGCTCGGGAGGAAAGCGCACGTGCATGCCCCCACTCGAGACGACGCCTGACTCCCCTGGGGAGACACAGAAGCACCCCAAGATCCATGGCAACACTGGAGAGGAATCCTCAGGTTCCGGCCCCGTCTCCACACAAGGTCTTAGGCCCAGGAACGGACGGGAGAGGAATCCCGAGATGGCCCCTAGCAACTCGCACGGGGACTGGCCTTTCCTGAGGCCACCAGAGCGGGTCCCTGAGGTCCCCGTCGTAACTCGAGAAGACCTGCCGCAACTCGAGAAAATCCAGGAGGTACTCCCCTCCAGGCGAGATGAGGACCATTTCCGCTGAGGCGTCTCGAGGCTGATCACACCTCACCTCTGGAACTTCGAAAGGGTCCTTCACACCCTTGGTGCAAATCAAGAAGTTCCCCGACCTAGCCGTCTCCACTCGAGAGGAATCACGAGGGTCCCGGCCACATCCAGAGGAGCCCCGTTTCCGCCTCGTAGCTCGAGATGAGGGATCCTTTCCCTGCTTCGTCGGGAAAGAGTTCCCGGCGTTCCCGTCGCATCTCAAGAGGAGGCCCTCTCAACAGGAACCGCGAGAGGAACTCCAGGGTCGTGCCACCATTCCAGGAGTCCCCCAGATGTCTCAGTCCATTCCAGAGGAACCTCTTTTCCCTTCACCGGCTCGTCTTTCACGCCGAGGATCGACTCACACCAAGGTGGCACGTGGCACAGCCCTGTGGGAAAGCCTCGTGGGAAAGCCTCGAGGGACAGCCTCGAGGGAAAGCCACAGATCCCTTGATCCACGTGACAGGAAGCGTGACACTACTGCTGCAGCTCGGGAGGAAAGCGCACGTGCATGCCCCCACTCGAGACGACGCCTGACTCCCCTGGGGAGACACAGAAGCACCCCAAGATCCATGGCAACACTGGAGAGGAATCCTCAGGTTCCGGCCCCGTCTCCACACAAGGTCTTAGGCCCAGGAATGGACGGGAGAGGAATCCCTAGATGGCCCCTAGCTACTCGCACGGGGACTGGCCTTTCCTGAGGCCACCAGAGCGGGTCCCTGAGGTCCCCGTCGTAACTCGAGAAGACCTGCCGCAACTCGAGAAAATCCAGGAGGTACTCCCCTCCAGGCGAGATGAGGACCATTTCCGCTGAGGCGTCTCGAGGCTGATCACACCTCACCTCTGGAACTTCGAAAGGGTCCTTCACACCCTTGGTGCAAATCAAGAAGTTCCCCGACCTAGCCGTCTCCACTCGAGAGGAATCACGAGGGTCCCGCCCACATCCAGAGGAGCCCCGTTTCCGCCTCGTAGCTCGAGATGAGGGATCCTTTCCCTGCTTCGTCGGGAAAGAGTTCCCGGCGTTCCCGTCGCATCTCAAGAGGAGGCCCTCTCAACAGGAACGGCGAGAGGAACTCCAGGGTCGTGCCACCATTCCAAGAGTCCCCCAGATGTCGCAGTCCATTCCAGAGGAACCTCTTTTCCCTTCACCGGCCCGTCTTTCACGCCGAGGATCGACTCACACCAAGGTGGCACGTGGCACAGCCCTGTGGGAAAGCCTCGTGGGAAAGCCTCGAGGGACAGCCTCGAGGGAAAGCCACAGATCCCTTGATCAACGTGACAGGAAGCGTGACACTACTGCTGGAGCTCGGGAGGAAAGCGCACGTGCATCCCCCACTCTAGACGACGCCTGACTCCCCTGGGGAGACACAGAAGCACCCCAAGATCCATGGCAACACTGGAGAGGAATCCTCAGGTTCCGGCCCCGTCTCCACACAAGGTCTTAGGCCCAGGAACGGACGGGAGAGGAATCCCGAGATGGCCCCTAGCAACTCGCACGGGGACTGGCCTTTCCTGAGGCCACCAGAGCGGGTCCCTGAGGTCCCCGTCGTAACTCGAGAAGACCTGCCGCAACTCGAGAAAATCCAGGAGGTACTCCCCTCCAGGCGAGATGAGGCCCATTTCCGCTGAGGCGTCTCGAGGCTGATCACACCTCACCTCTGGAACTTCGAAAGGGTCCTTCACACCCTTGGTGCAAATCAAGAAGTTCCCCGACCTAGCCGTCTCCACTCGAGAGGAATCACGAGGGTCCCGGCCACATCCAGAGGAGCCCCGTTTCCGCCTCGTAGCTCGAGATGAGGGATCCTTTCCCTGCTTCGTCGGGAAAGAGTTCCCGGCGTTCCCGTCGCATCTCAAGAGGAGGCCCTCTCAACAGGAACGGCGAGAGGAACTCCAGGGTCGTGCCACCATTCCAAGAGTCCCCCAGATGTCTCAGTCCATTCCAGAGGAACCTCTTTTCCCTTCACCGGCTCGTCTTTCACGCCGAGGATCGACTCACACCAAGGTGGCACGTGGCACAGCCCTGTGGGAAAGCCTCGTGGGAAAGCCTCGAGGGACAGCCTCGAGGGAAAGCCACAGATCCCTTGATCCACGTGACAGGAAGCGTGACACTACTGCTGCAGCTCGGGAGGAAAGCGCACGTGCATGCCCCCACTCGAGACGACGCCTGACTCCCCTGGGGAGACACAGAAGCACCCCAAGATCCATGGCAACACTGGAGAGGAATCCTCAGGTTCCGGCCCCGTCTCCACACAAGGTCTTAGGCCCAGGAATGGACGGGAGAGGAATCCCGAGATGGCCCCTAGCAACTCGCACGGGGACTGGCCTTTCCTGAGGCCACCAGAGCGGGTCCCTGAGGTCCCCGTCGTAACTCGAGAAGACCTGCCGCAACTCGAGAAAATCCAGGAGGTACTCCCCTCCAGGCGAGATGAGGACCATTTCCGCTGAGGCGTCTCGAGGCTGATCACACCTCACCTCTGGAACTTCGAAAGGGTCCTTCACACCCTTGGTGCAAATCAAGAAGTTCCCCGACCTAGCCGTCTCCACTCGAGAGGAATCACGAGGGTCCCGCCCACATCCAGAGGAGCCCCGTTTCCGCCTCGTAGCTCGAGATGAGGGATCCTTTCCCTGCTTCGTCGGGAAAGAGTTCCCGGCGTTCCCGTCGCATCTCAAGAGGAGGCCCTCTCAACAGGAACGGCGAGAGGAACTCCAGGGTCGTGCCACCATTCCAAGAGTCCCCCAGATGTCGCAGTCCATTCCAGAGGAACCTCTTTTCCCTTCACCGGCCCGTCTTTCACGCCGAGGATCGACTCACACCAAGGTGGCACGTGGCACAGCCCTGTGGGAAAGCCTCGTGGGAAAGCCTCGAGGGACAGCCTCGAGGGAAAGCCACAGATCCCTTGATCAACGTGACAGGAAGCGTGACACTACTGCTGGAGCTCGGGAGGAAAGCGCACGTGCATCCCCCACTCGAGACGACGCCTGACTCCCCTGGGGAGACACAGAAGCACCCCAAGATCCATGGCAACACTGGAGAGGAATCCTCAGGTTCCGGCCCCGTCTCCACACAAGGTCTTAGGCCCAGGAACGGACGGGAGAGGAATCCCGAGATGGCCCCTAGCAACTCGCACGGGGACTGGCCTTTCCTGAGGCCACCAGAGCGGGTCCCTGAGGTCCCCGTCGTAACTCGAGAAGACCTGCCGCAACTCGAGAAAATCCAGGAGGTACTCCCCTCCAGGCGAGATGAGGCCCATTTCCGCTGAGGCGTCTCGAGGCTGATCACACCTCACCTCTGGAACTTCGAAAGGGTCCTTCACACCCTTGGTGCAAATCAAGAAGTTCCCCGACCTAGCCGTCTCCACTCGAGAGGAATCACGAGGGTCCCGGCCACATCCAGAGGAGCCCCGTTTCCGCCTCGTAGCTCGAGATGAGGGATCCTTTCCCTGCTTCGTCGGGAAAGAGTTCCCGGCGTTCCCGTCGCATCTCAAGAGGAGGCCCTCTCAACAGGAACGGCGAGAGGAACTCCAGGGTCGTGCCACCATTCCAAGAGTCCCCCAGATGTCTCAGTCCATTCCAGAGGAACCTCTTTTCCCTTCACCGGCTCGTCTTTCACGCCGAGGATCGACTCACACCAAGGTGGCACGTGGCACAGCCCTGTGGGAAAGCCTCGTGGGAAAGCCTCGAGGGACAGCCTCGAGGGAAAGCCACAGATCCCTTGATCCACGTGACAGGAAGCGTGACACTACTGCTGCAGCTCGGGAGGAAAGCGCACGTGCATGCCCCCACTCGAGACGAGGCCTGACTCCCCTGGGGAGACTCAGAAGCACCCCAAGATCCATGGCAACACTGGAGAGGAATCCTCAGGTTCCAGCCCCGACTCCACACAAGGACTGAGGCCCCGGCATGGACGGGAGAGGAATCCCGAGAGGTCCCCTAGCAACACGCATGGGGACTGGACTTTCCTGAGGCCACCAGAGCGGGTCCCTGTGGTCCCCGTCGTAACTCGAGAAGACCTGCCGCAACTCGAGAAAATCCAGGAGGTTCTCCCCTCCAGGCGAGATGAGGCCCATTTCCGCTGAGGCGTCTCGAGGCTGATCACACCTCACCTCTGGAACTTCGAAAGGGTCCTTCACACTCTTGGTGCAAATCAAGAAGTTCCCCGACCTAGCCGTCTCCACTCGAGAGGAATCACGAGGGTCCCGCCCACATCCAGAGGAGTCCCGTTTCCGCCTCGTAGCTCAAGATGAGGGATCCTTTCCCTGCTTCGTCGGGAAAGAGTTCCCGGCGTTCCCGTCGCATCTCAAGAGGAGGCCCTCTCAACAGGAACGGCGAGAGGAACTCCAGGGTCGTGCCACCATTCCAAGAGTCCCCCAGATGTCTCAGTCCATTCCAGAGGAACCTCTTTTCCCTTCACCGGCTCGTCTTTCACGCAGAGGATCGACTCACACCAAGGTGGCACGTGGCACAGCCCTGTGGGAAAGCCTCGTGGGAAAGCCTCGAGGGACAGCCTCGAGGGAAAGCCACAGATCCCTTGATCCACGTGACAGGAAGCGTGACCCTACTGCTGCAGCTCGGGAGGAAAGCGCACGTGCATGCCCCCACTCGAGACGAGGTCTGACTCCCCTGGGGAGACTCAGAAGCACCCCAAGATCCATGGCAACATTGGAGAGGAATCCTCAGGTTCCGGCCCCGACTCCACACAAGGACTGAGGCCCCGGCATGGACGGGAGAGGAATCCCGAGAGGTCCCCTAGCAACTCGCATGGGGACTGGCCTTTCCTGAGGCCACCAGAGCGGGTCCCTGAGGTCCCCGTCGTAACTCGAGAAGACCTGCCGCAACTCGAGAAAATCCAGGAGGTTCTCCCCTCCAGGCGAGATGAGGCCCATTTCCGCTGAGGCGTCTCGAGGTTGATCACACCTCACCTCTGGAACTTCGAAAGGGTCCTTCACACCCTTGGTGCAAATCAAGAAGTTCCCCGACCTAGCCGTCTCCACTCGAGAGGAATCACGAGGGTCCCGCCCACATCCAGAGGAGCCCCGTTTCCGCCTCGTAGCTCGAGATGAGGGATCCTTTCCCTGCTTCTTCGGGAAAGAGTTCCCGGCGTTCCCGTCGCATCTCAAGAGGAGGCCCTCTCAACAGGAACGGCGAGAGGAACTCCAGGGTCGTGCCACCATTCCAAGAGTCCCCCAGATGTCTCAGTCCATTCCAGAGGAACCTCTTTTCCCTTCACCGGCTCGTCTTTCACGCCGAGGATCGACTCACACCAAGGTGGCACGTGGCACAGCCCTGTGGGAAAGCCTCGTGGGAAAGCCTCGAGGGACAGCCTCGAGGGAAAGCCACAGATCCCTTGATCCACGTGACAGGAAGCGTGACACTACTGCTGCAGCTCGGGAGGAAAGCGCACGTGCATGCCCCCACTCGATACGAGTCCTGACTCCCCTGGGGAGACTCAGAAGCACCCCAAGATCCATGGCAACACTGGAGAGGAATCCTCAGGTTCCGGCCCCGACACCACAAAAGGACTGAGGCCCCGGCATGGACGGGAGAGGAATCCCGAGAGGTCCCCAAGCAACTCGCATGGGGACTGGCCTTTCCTGAGGCCACCAGAGCGGGTCCCTGAGGTCCCCGTCGTAACTCGAGAAGAGCTGCCGCAACTCGAGAAAATCCAGGAGGTTCTCCCCTCCAGGCGAGATGAGGCCCATTTGCGCTGAGGCGTCTCTCGAGCCTGATCACACCTCACCTCTGGAACTTCGAAAGGCTCCTTCACACCCTTGGTGCAAATCAAGAAGTTCCCCCACATACCCGTCTCCACTCGAGAGGAATCACGAGGCTCCCGCCCACATCCAGAGGAGCCCCGTTTCCGCCTCGTAGCTCGAGATGAGGGATCCTTTCCCTGCTTCGTCGGGAAAGAGTTCCCGGCGTTCCCGTCGCATCTCAAGAGGAGGCCCTCTCAACAGGAACGGCGAGAGGAACTCCAGGGTCGTGCCACCATTCCAAGAGTCCCCCAGATGTCTCAGTCCATTCCAGAGGAACATCTTTTCCCTTCACCGGCTCGTCTTTCACGCCGAGGATCGACTCACACCAAGGTGGCACGTGGCACAGCCCTGTGGGAAAGCCTCGTGGGAAAGCCTCGAGGGACAGCCTCGAGGGAAAGCCACAGATCCCTTGATCCACGTGACAGGAAGCGTGACACTACTGCTGCAGCTCGGGAGGAAAGCGCACGTGCATGCCCCAACTCGAGACGAGGCCTGACTCCCCTGGGGAGACTCAGAAGCACCCCAAGATCCATGGCAACACTGGAGAGCAATCCTCAGGTTCCGGCCCCGACTCCACACAAGGACTGAGGCCCCGGCATGGACGGGAGAGGAATCCCGAGTGGTCCCCTAGCAACTCGCATGGGGACTGGCCTTTCCTGAGGCCACCAGAGCGGGTCCCTGAGGTCCCCGTCGTAACTCGAGAAGACCTGCCGCAACTCGAGAAAATCCAGGAGGTTCTCCCCTCCAGGCGAGATGAGGCCCATTTCCGCTGAGGCGTCTCGAGGCTGATCACACCTCACCTCTGGAACTTCGAAAGGGTCCTTCACACCCTTGGTGCAAATCAAGAAGTTCCCCGACCTAGCCGTCTCCACTCGAGAGGAATCACGAGGGTCCCGCCCACATCCAGAGGAGCCCCGTTTCCGCCTCGTAGCTCGAGATGAGGGATCCTTTCCCTGCTTCGTCGGGAAAGAGTTCCCGGCGTTCCCGTCGCATCTCAAGAGGAGGCCCTCTCAACAGGAACGGCGAGAGGAACTCCAGGGTCGTGCCACCATTCCAAGAGTCCCCCAGATGTCTCAGTCCATTCCAGAGGAACCTCTTTTCCCTTTACCGGCTCGTCTTTCACGCCGAGGATCGACTCACACCAAGGTGGCACGTGGCACAGCCCTGTGGGAAAGCCTCGTGGGAAAGCCTCGAGGGACAGCCTCGAGGAAAAGCCGAGATCCCTTGATCCACGTGACAGGAAGCGTGACACTACTGCTGCAGCTCGGGAGGAAAGCGCACGTGCATGCCACCACTCGAGACGAGGCCTGACTCCCGTGGGGAGACTCAGAAGCACCCCAAGATCCATGGTAACACTGGAGAGGAATCCTCAGGTTCCGGCCCCGACTCCACACAAGGACTGAGGCCCCGGCATGGACGGGAGAGGAATCCCGAGAGGTCCCCTAGCAACTCGCATGGGGACTGGCCTTTCCTGAGGCCACCAGAGCGGGTCCCTGAGGTCCCCGTCGTAACTCGAGAAGACCTGCCGCAACTCGAGAAAATCCAGGAGGTTCTCCCCTCCAGGCGAGATGAGGCCCATTTCCGTTGAGGCGTCTCGAGGCTGATCACACCTCACCTCTGGAACTTCGAAAGGGTCCTTTACACCCTTGGTGCAAATCAAGAAGTTCCCCGACCTAGCCGTCTCCACTCGAGAGGAATCACGAGGGTCCCGCCCACATCCAGAGGAGCCCCGTTTCCGCCTCGTAGCTCGAGATGAGGGATCCTTTCCCTGCTTCGTCGGGAAAGAGTTCCCGGCGTTCCCGTCGCATCTCAAGAGGAGGCCCTCTCAACAGGAACGGCGAGAGGAACTCCAGGGTCGTGCCACCATTCCAAGAGTCCCCCAGATGTCTCAGTCCATTCCAGAGGAACCTCTTTTCCCTTCACCGGCTCGTCTTTCACGCCGAGGATCGACTCACGCCAAGGTGGCACGTGGCACAGCCCTGTGGGAAAGCCTCGTGGGAAAGCCTCGAGGGACAGCCTCGAGGGAAAGCCACAGATCCCTTGATCCACGTGACAGGAAGCGTGACACTACTGCTGCAGCTCGGGAGGAAAGCGCACGTGCATGCCCCCACTCGAGACGAGGCCTGACTCCCGTGGGGAGACTCAGAAGCACCCCAAGATCCATGGCAACACTGGAGAGGAATCCTCAGGTTCCGGCCCCGACTCCACACAAGGACTGAGGCCCCGGCATGGACGGGAGAGGTATCCCGAGAGGTCCCCTAGCAACTCGCATGGGGACTGGCCTTTCCTGAGGCCAACAGAGTGGGTCCCTGAGGTCCCCGTCGTAACTCGAGAAGACCTGCCGCAACTCGAGAAAATCCAGGAGGTTCTCCCCTCCAGGCGAGATGAGGCCCATTTCCGCTGAGGCGTCTCGAGGCTGATCACACCTCACCTCTGGAACTTCGAAAGGGTCCTTCACACCCTTGGTGCAATTCAAGAAGTTCCCCGACCTAGCCGTCTCCACTCGAGAGGAATCACGAGGGTCCCGCCCACATCCAGAGGAGCCCCGTTTCCGCCTCGTAGCTCGAGATGAGGGATCCTTTCCCTGCTTCGTCGGGAAAGAGTTCCCGGCGTTCCCGTCGCATCTCAAGAGGAGGCCCTCTCAACAGGAACGGCGAGAGGAACTCCAGGGTCGTGCCACCATTCCAAGAGTCCCCCAGATGTCTCAGTCCATTCCAGAGGAACCTCTTTTCCCTTCACCGGCTCGTCTTTCACGCCGAGGATCGACTCACACCAAGGTGGCACGTGGCACAGCCCTGTGGGAAAGCCTCGTGGGAAAGCCTCGAGGGACAGCCTCGAGGGAAAGCCACAGATCCCTTGATCCACGTGACAGGAAGCGTGACACTACTGCTGCAGCTCGGGAGGAAAGCGCACGTGCATGCCCCCACTCGAGACGAGGCCTGACTCCCCTGGGGAGACTCAGAAGCACCCCAAGATCCATGGCAACACTGGAGAGGAATCCTCAGGTTCCGGCCCCGACTCCACACAAGGACTGAGGCCCCGGCATGGACGGGAGAGGAATCCCGAGAGGTCCCCTAGCAACTCGCATGGGGACTGGCCTTTCCTGAGGCCAACAGAGTGGGTCCCTGAGGTCCCCGTCGTAACTCGAGAAGACCTGCCGCAACTCGAGAAAATCCAGGAGGTTCTCCCCTCCAGGCGAGATGAGGCCCATTTCCGCTGAGGCGTCTCGAGGCTGATCACACCTCACCTCTGGAACTTCGAAAGGGTCCTTCACACCCTTGGTGCAATTCAAGAAGTTCCCCGACCTAGCCGTCTCCACTCGAGAGGAATCACGAGGGTCCCGCCCACATCCAGAGGAGCCCCGTTTCCGCCTCGTAGCTCGAGATGAGGGATCCTTTCCCTGCTTCGTCGGGAAAGAGTTCCCGGCGTTCCCGTCGCATCTCAAGAGGAGGCCCTCTCAACAGGAACGGCGAGAGGAACTCCAGGGTCGTGCCACCATTCCAAGAGTCCCCCAGATGTCTCAGTCCATTCCAGAGGAACCTCTTTTCCCTTCACCGGCTCGTCTTTCACGCCGAGGATCGACTCACACCAAGGTGGCACGTGGCACAGCCCTGTGGGAAAGCCTCGTGGGAAAGCCTCGAGGGACAGCCTCGAGGGAAAGCCACAGATCCCTTGATCCACGTGACAGGAAGCGTGACACTACTGCTGCAGCTCGGGAGGAAAGCGCACGTGCATGCCCCCACTCGAGACGAGGCCTGACTCCCCTGGGGAGACTCAGAAGCACCCCAAGATCCATGGCAACACTGGAGAGGAATCCTCAGGTTCCGGCCCCGACTCCACACAAGGACTGAGGCCCCGGCATGGACGGGAGAGGAATCCCGAGAGGTCCCCTAGCAACTCGCATGGGGACTGGCCTTTCCTGAGGCCAACAGAGTGGGTCCCTGAGGTCCCCGTCGTAACTCGAGAAGACCTGCCGCAACTCGAGAAAATCCAGGAGGTTCTCCCCTCCAGGCGAGATGAGGCCCATTTCCGCTGAGGCGTCTCGAGGCTGATCACACCTCACCTCTGGAACTTCGAAAGGGTCCTTCACACCCTTGGTGCAATTCAAGAAGTTCCCCGACCTAGCCGTCTCCACTCGAGAGGAATCACGAGGGTCCCGCCCACATCCAGAGGAGCCCCGTTTCCGCCTCGTAGCTCGAGATGAGGGATCCTTTCCCTGCTTCGTCGGGAAAGAGTTCCCGGCGTTCCCGTCGCATCTCAAGAGGAGGCCCTCTCAACAGGAACGGCGAGAGGAACTCCAGGGTCGTGCCACCATTCCAAGAGTCCCCCAGATGTCTCAGTCCATTCCAGAGGAACCTCTTTTCCCTTCACCGGCTCGTCTTTCACGCCGAGGATCGACTCACACCAAGGTGGCACGTGGCACAGCCCTGTGGGAAAGCCTCGTGGGAAAGCCTCGAGGGACAGCCTCGAGGGAAAGCCACAGATCCCTTGATCCACGTGACAGGAAGCGTGACACTACTGCTGCAGCTCGGGAGGAAAGCGCACGTGCATGCCCCAACTCGAGACGAGGCCTGACTCCCCTGGGGAGACTCAGAAGCACCCCAAGATCCATGGCAACACTGGAGAGGAATCCTCAGGTTCCGGCCCCGACTCCACAAAAGGACTGAGGCCCCGGCATGGACGGGAGAGGAATCCCGAGAGGTCCCCTAGCAACTCGCATGGGGACTGGCCTTTCCTGAGGCCACCAGAGCGGGTCCCTGTGGTCCACGTCGTAACTCGAGAAGACCTGCCGCAACTCGAAAAAATCCAGGAGGTTCTCCCCTCCAGGCGAGATGAGGCCCATTTCCGCTGAGGCGTCTCGAGGCTGATCACACCTCACCTCTGGAACTTCGAAAGGGTCCTTCACACCCTTGGTGCAAATCAAGAAGTTCCCCGACCTAGCCGTCTCCACTCGAGAGGAATCACGATGGTCCCGCCCACATCCAGAGGAGTCCCGTTTCCGCCTCGTAGCTCAAGATGAGGGATCCTTTCCCTGCTTCGTCGGGAAAGAGTTCCCGGCGTTCCCGTCGCATCTCAAGAGGAGGCCCTCTCAACAGGAACGGCGAGAGGAACTCCAGGGTCGTGCCACCATTCCAAGAGTCCCCCAGATGTCTCAGTCCATTCCAGAGGAACCTCTTTTCCCTTCACCGGCTCGTCTTTCACGCAGAGGATCGACTCACACCAAGGTGGCACGTGGCACAGCCCTGTGGGAAAGCCTCGTGGGAAAGCCTCGAGGGACAGCCTCGAGGGAAAGCCACAGATCCCTTGATCCACGTGACAGGAAGCGTGACACTACTGCTGCAGCTCGGGAGGAAAGCGCACGTGCATGCCCCCACTCGAGACGAGGTCTGACTCCCCTGGGGAGACTCAGAAGCACCCCAAGATCCATGGCAACATTGGAGAGGAATCCTCAGGTTCCGGCCCCGACTCCACACAAGGACTGAGGCCCCGGCATGGACGGGAGAGGAATCCCGAGAGGTCCCCTAGCAACTTGCATGGGGACTGGCCTTTCCTGAGGCCACCAGAGCGGGTCCCTGAGGTCCCCGTCGTAACTCGAGAAGACCTGCCGCAACTCGAGAAAATCCAGGAGGTTCTCCCCTCCAGGCGAGATGAGGCCCATTTCCGCTGAGGCGTCTCGAGGCTGATCACACCTCACCTCTGGAACTTCGAAAGGGTCCTTCACACCCTTGGTGCAATTCAAGAAGTTCCCCGACCTAGCCGTCTCCACTCGAGAGGAATCACGAGAGTCCCGCCCGCATCCAGAGGAGCCCCGTTTCCGCTTCGTAGCTCGAGATGAGGGATCCTTTCCCTGCTTCGTCGGGAAAGAGTTCCCGGCGTTCCCGTCGCATCTCAAGAGGAGGCCCTCTCAACAGGAACGGCGAGAGGAACTCCAGGGTCGTGCCACCATTCCAAGAGTCCCCCAGATGTCTCAGTCCATTCCAGAGGAACCTCTTTTCCCTTCACCGGCTCGTCTTTCACGCCGAGGATCGACTCACACCAAGGTGGCACGTGGCACAGCCCTGTGGGAAAGCCTCGTGGGAAAGCCTCAAGGGACAGCCTCGAGGGAAAGCCACAGATCCCTTGATCCACGTGACAGGAAGCGTGACACTACTGCTGCAGCTCGGGAGGAAAGCGCACGTGCATGCCCCAACTTGAGACGAGGCCTGACTCCCCTGGGGAGACTCAGAAGCACCCCAAGATCCATGGCAACACTGGAGAGGAATCCTCAGGTTCCGGCCCCGACTCCACAAAAGGACTGAGGCCCCGGCATGGACGGGAGAGGAATCCCAAGAGGTCCCCTAGCAACTCGCATGGGGACTGGCCTTTCCTGAGGCCACCAGAGCGGGTCCCTGTGGTCCCCGTCGTAACTCGAGAAGACCTGCTGCAACTCGAAAAAATCCAGGAGGTTCTCCCCTCCAGGCGAGATGAGGCCCATTTCCGCTGAGGCGTCTCGAGGCTGATCACACCTCACCTCTGGAACTTCGAAAGGGTCCTTCACACCCTTGGTGCAAATCAAGAAGTTCCCCGACCTAGCCGTCTCCACTCGAGAGGAATCACGAGGGTCCCGCCCACATCCAGAGGAGTCCCGTTTCCGCCTCGTAGCTCAAGATGAGGGATCCTTTCCCTGCTTCGTCGGGAAAGAGTTCCCGGCGTTCCCGTCGCATCTCAAGAGGAGGCCCTCTCAACAGGAACGGCGAGAGGAACTCCAGGGTCGAGCCAGCATTCCAAGAGTCCCCCAGATGTCTCAGTCCATTCCAGAGGAACCTCTTTTCCCTTCACCGGCTCGTCTTTCACGCAGAGGATCGACTCACACCAAGGTGGCACGTGGCACAGCCCTGTGGGAAAGCCTCGTGGGAAAGCCTCGAGGGACAGCCTCGAGGGAAAGCCACAGATCCCTTGATCCACGTGACAGGAAGCGTGACACTACTGCTGCAGCTCGGGAGGAAAGCGCACGTGCATGCCCCCACTCGAGACGAGGTCTGACTCCCCTGGGGAGACTCAGAAGCACCCCAAGATCCATGGCAACACTGGAGAGGAATCCTCAGGTTCCGGCCCCGACTCCACACAATGACTGAGGCCCCGGCATGGACGGGAGAGGAATCCCGAGTGGTCCCCTAGCAACTCGCATGGGGACTGGCCTTTCCTGAGGCCACCAGTGCGGGTCCCTGAGGTCCCCGTCGTAACTCGAGAAGACCTGCCGCAACTCGAGAAAATCCAGGAGGTTCTCCCCTCCAGGCGAGATGAGGCCCATTTCCGCTGAGGAATCTCGAGGCTGATCACACCTCACCTCTGGAACTTCGAAAGGGTCCTTCACACCCTTGGTGCAAATCAAGAAGTTCCCCGACCTAGCCGTCTCCACTCGAGAGGAATCAAGAGGGTCCCGCCCACATCCAGAGGAGCCCCGTTTCCGCCTCGTAGCTCGAGATGAGGGATCCTTTCCCTGCTTCGTCGGGAAAGAGTTCCCGGCGTTCCCGTCGCATCTCAAGAGGAGGCCCTCTCAACAGGAACGGCGAGAGGAACTCCAGGGTCGTGCCACCATTCCAAGAGTCCCCCAGATGTCTCAGTCCATTCCAGAGGAACCTCTTTTCCCTTTACCGGCTCGTCTTTCACGCCGAGGATCGACTCACACCAAGGTGGCACGTGGCACAGCCCTGTGGGAAAGCCTCGTGGGAAAGCCTCGAGGGACAGCCTCGAGGGAAAGCCGAGATCCCTTGATCCACGTGACAGGAAGCGTGACACTACTGCTGCAGCTCGGGAGGAAAGCGCACGTGCATGCCCCCACTCGAGACGAGGCCTGACTCCCGTGGGGAGACTCAGAAGCACCCCAAGATCCATGGTAACACTGGAGAGGAATCCTCAGGTTCCGGCCCCGACTCCACACAAGGACTGAGGCCCCGGCATGGACGGGAGAGGAATCCCGAGAGGTCCCCTAGCAACTCGCATGGGGACTGGCCTTTCCTGAGGCCACCAGAGCGGGTCCCTGAGGTCCCCGTCGTAACTCGAGAAGGCCTGCCGCAACTCAGGAAAATCCCGGAGGTTCTCCCCTCCAGGCGAGATGAGGCCCATTTCCGTTGAGGCGTCTCGAGGCTGATCACACCTCACCTCTGGAACTTCGAAAGGGTCCTTTACACCCTTGGTGCAAATCAAGAAGTTCCCCGACCTAGCCGTCTCCACTCGAGAGGAATCACGAGGGTCCCGCCCACATCCAGAGGAGCCCCGTTTCCGCCTCGTAGCTCGAGATGAGGGATCCTTTCCCTGCTTCGTCGGGAAAGAGTTCCCGGCGTTCCCGTCGCATCTCAAGAGGAGGCCCTCTCAACAGGAACGGCGAGAGGAACTCCAGGGTCGTGCCACCATTCCAAGAGTCCCCCAGATGTCTCAGTCCATTCCAGAGGAACCTCTTTTCCCTTCACCGGCTCGTCTTTCACGCCGAGGATCGACTCACGCCAAGGTGGCACGTGGCACAGCCCTGTGGGAAAGCCTCGTGGGAAAGCCTCGAGGGACAGCCTCGAGGGAAAGCCACAGATCCCTTGATCCACGTGACAGGAAGCGTGACACTACTGCTGCAGCTCGGGAGGAAAGCGCACGTGCATGCCCCCACTCGAGACGAGGCCTGACTCCCGTGGGGAGACTCAGAAGCACCCCAAGATCCATGGCAACACTGGAGAGGAATCCTCAGGTTCCGGCCCCGACTCCACACAAGGACTGAGGCCCCGGCATGGACGGGAGAGGTATCCCGAGAGGTCACCTAGCAACTCGCATGGGGACTGGCCTTTCCTGAGGCCAACAGAGTGGGTCCCTGAGGTCCCCGTCGTAACTCGAGAAGACCTGCCGCAACTCGAGAAAATCCAGGAGGTTCTCCCCTCCAGGCGAGATGAGGCCCATTTCCGCTGAGGCGTCTCGAGGCTGATCACACCTCACCTCTGGAACTTCGAAAGGGTCCTTCACACCCTTGGTGCAATTCAAGAAGTTCCCCGACCTAGCCGTCTCCACTCGAGAGGAATCACGAGGGTCCCGCCCACATCCAGAGGAGCCCCGTTTCCGCCTCGTAGCTCGAGATGAGGGATCCTTTCCCTGCTTCGTCGGGAAAGAGTTCCCGGCGTTCCCGTCGCATCTCAAGAGGAGGCCCTCTCAACAGGAACGGCGAGAGGAACTCCAGGGTCGTGCCACCATTCCAAGAGTCCCCCAGATGTCTCAGTCCATTCCAGAGGAACCTCTTTTCCCTTCACCGGCTCGTCTTTCACGCCGAGGATCGACTCACACCAAGGTGGCACGTGGCACAGCCCTGTGGGAAAGCCTCGTGGGAAAGCCTCGAGGGACAGCCTCGAGGGAAAGCCACAGATCCCTTGATCCACGTGACAGGAAGCGTGACACGACTGCTGCAGCTCGGGAGGAAAGCGCACGTGCATGCCCCAACTCGAGACGAGGCCTGACTCCCCTGGGGAGACTCAGAAGCACCCCAAGATCCATGGCAACACTGGAGAGGAATCCTCAGGTTCCGGTCCCGACTCCACAAAAGGACTGAGGCCCCGGCATGGACGGGAGAGGAATCCCGAGAGGTCCCCTAGCAACTCGCATGGGGACTGGCCTTTCCTGAGGCCACCAGAGCGGGTCCCTGAGGTCCCCGTCGTAACTCGAGAAGAGCTGCCGCAACTCGAGAAAATCCACGAGGTTCTCCCCTCCAGGCGAGATGAGGCCCATTTGCGCTGAGGCGTCTCGAGCCTGATCACACCTCACCTCTGGAACTTCGAAAGGCTCATTCACACCCTTGGTGCAAATCAAGAAGTTCCCCGACCTAGCCGTCTCCACTCGAGAGGAATCACGAGGGTCCCGCCCACATCCAGAGGAGCCCCGTTTCCGCCTCGTAGCTCGAGATGAGGGATCCTTTCCCTGCTTCGTCGGGAAAGAGTTCCCGGCGTTCCCGTCGCATCTCAAGAGGAGGCCCTCTCAACAGGAACGGCGAGAGGAACTCCAGGGTCGTGCCACCATTCCAAGAGTCCCCCAGATGTCTCAGTCCATTCCAGAGGAACCTCTTTTCCCTTCACCGGCTCGTCTTTCACGCCGAGGATCGACTCACACCAAGGTGGCACGTGGCACAGCCCTGTGGGAAAGCCTCGTGGGAAAGCCTCGAGGGACAGCCTCGAGGGAAAGCCACAGATCCCTTGATCCACGTGACAGGAAGCGTGACACTACTGCTGCAGCTCGGGAGGAAAGCACACGTGCATGCCCCAACTCGAGACGAGGCCTGACTCCCCTGGGGAGACTCAGAAGCACCCCAAGATCCATGGCAACACTGGAGAGGAATCCTCAGGTTCCGGCCCCGACTCCACACAAGGACTGAGGCCCCGGCATGGACGGGAGAGGAATCCCGAGTGGTCCCCTAGCAACTCGCATGGGGACTGGCCTTTCCTGAGGCCACCAGAGCGGGTCCCTGAGGTCCCCGTCGTAACTCGAGAAGACCTGCCGCAACTCGAGAAAATCCAGGAGGTTCTCCCCTCCAGGCGAGATGAGGCCCATTTCCGCTGAGGCGTCTCGAGGCTGATCACACCTCACCTCTGGAACTTCGAAAGGGTCCTTCACACCCTTGGTGCAAATCAAGAAGTTCCCCGACCTAGCCGTCTCCACTCGAGAGGAATCACGAGGGTCCCGCCCACATCCAGAGGAGCCCCGTTTCCGCCTCGTAGCTCGAGATGAGGGATCCTTTCCCTGCTTCGTCGGGAAAGAGTTCCCGGCGTTCCCGTCGCATCTCAAGAGGAGGCCCTCTCAACAGGAACGGCGAGAGGAACTCCAGGGTCGTGCCACCATTCCAAGAGTCCCCCAGATGTCTCAGTCCATTCCAGAGGAACCTCTTTTCCCTTCACCGGCTCGTCTTTCACGCCGAGGATCGACTCACACCAAGGTGGCACGTGGCACAGCCCTGTGGGAAAGCCTCGTGGGAAAGCCTCGAGGGACAGCCTCGAGGGAAAGCCACAGATCCCTTGATCCACGTGACAGGAAGCGTGACACGACTGCTGCAGCTCGGGAGGAAAGCGCACGTGCATGCCCCCACTCGAGACGAGGCCTGACTCCCCTGGGGAGACTCAGAAGCACCCCAAGATCCATGGCAACACTGGAGAGGAATCCTCAGGTTCCGGTCCCGACTCCACAAAAGGACTGAGGCCCCGGCATGGACGGGAGAGGAATCCCGAGAGGTCCCCTAGCAACTCGCATGGGGACTGGCCTTTCCTGAGGCCACCAGAGCGGGTCCCTGAGGTCCCCGTCGTAACTCGAGAAGAGCTGCCGCAACTCGAGAAAATCCACGAGGTTCTCCCCTCCAGGCGAGATGAGGCCCATTTGCGCTGAGGCGTCTCGAGCCTGATCACACCTCACCTCTGGAACTTCGAAAGGCTCATTCACACCCTTGGTGCAAATCAAGAAGTTCCCCGACCTAGCCGTCTCCACTCGAGAGGAATCACGAGGGTCCCGCCCACATCCAGAGGAGCCCCGTTTCCGCCTCGTAGCTCGAGATGAGGGATCCTTTCCCTGCTTCGTCGGGAAAGAGTTCCCGGCGTTCCCGTCGCATCTCAAGAGGAGGCCCTCTCAACAGGAACGGCGAGAGGAACTCCAGGGTCGTGCCACCATTCCAAGAGTCCCCCAGATGTCTCAGTCCATTCCAGAGGAACCTCTTTTCCCTTCACCGGCTCGTCTTTCACGCCGAGGATCGACTCACACCAAGGTGGCACGTGGCACAGCCCTGTGGGAAAGCCTCGTGGGAAAGCCTCGAGGGACAGCCTCGAGGGAAAGCCACAGATCCCTTGATCCACGTGACAGGAAGCGTGACACTACTGCTGCAGCTCGGGAGGAAAGCGCACGTGCATGCCCCAACTCGAGACGAAGCCTGACTCCCCTGGGGAGACTCAGAAGCACCCCAAGATCCATGGCAACACTGGAGAGCAATCCTCAGGTTCCGGCCCCGACTCCACACAAGGACTGAGGCCCCGGCATGGACGGGAGAGGAATCCCGAGTGGTCCCCTAGCAACTCGCATGGGGACTGGCCTTTCCTGAGGCCACCAGAGCGGGTCCCTGAGGTCCCCGTCGTAACTCGAGAAGACCTGCCGCAACTCGAGAAAATCCAGGAGGTTCTCCCCTCCAGGCGAGATGAGGCCCATTTCCGCTGAGGCGTCTCGAGGCTGATCACACCTCACCTCTGGAACTTCGAAAGGGTCCTTCACACCCTTGGTGCAAATCAAGAAGTTCCCCGACCTAGCCGTCTCCACTCGAGAGGAATCACGAGGGTCCCGCCCACATCCAGAGGAGCCCCGTTTCCGCCTCGTAGCTCGAGATGAGGGATCCTTTCCCTGCTTCGTCGGGAAAGAGTTCCCGGCGTTCCCGTCGCATCTCAAGAGGAGGCCCTCTCAACCGGAACGGCGAGAGGAACTCCAGGGTCGTGCCACCATTCCAAGAGTCCCCCAGATGTCTCAGTCCATTCCAGAGGAACCTCTTTTCCCTTCACCGGCTCGTCTTTCACGCCGAGGATCGACTCACACCAAGGTGGCACGTGGAACAGCCCTGTGGGAAAGCCTCGTGGGAAAGCCTCGAGGGACAGCCTCGAGGGAAAGCCGAGATCCCTTGAACCACGTGACAGGAAGCGTGACACTACTGCTGCAGCTCGGGAGGAAAGCGCACGTGCATGCCCCCACTCGAGACGAGGCCTGACTCCCGTGGGGAGACTCAGAAGCACCCCAAGAACCATGGTAACACTGGAGAGGAATCCTCAGGTTCCGGCCCCGACTCCACACAAGGACTGAGGCCCCGGCATGGACGGGAGAGGAATCCCGAGAGGTCCCCTAGCAACTCGCATGGGGACTGGCCTTTCCTGAGGCCACCAGAGCGGGTCCCTAGGGTCCCCGTCGTAACTCGAGAAGACCTGCCGCAACTCGAGAAAATCCAGGAGGTTCTCCCCTCCAGGCGAGATGAGGCCCATTTCCGTTGAGGCGTCTCGAGGCTGATCACACCTCACCTCTGGAACTTCGAAAGGGTCCTTTACACCCTTGGTGCAAATCAAGAAGTTCCCCGACCTAGCCGTCTCCACTCGAGAGGAATCACGAGGGTCCCGCCCACATCCAGAGGAGCCCCGTTTCCGCCTCGTAGCTCGAGATGAGGGATCCTTTCCCTGCTTCGTCGGGAAAGAGTTCCCGGCGTTCCCGTCGCATCTCAAGAGGAGGCCCTCTCAACAGGAACGGCGAGAGGAACTCCAGGGTCGTGCCACCATTCCAAGAGTCCCCCAGATGTCTCAGTCCATTCCAGAGGAACCTCTTTTCCCTTCACCGGCTCGTCTTTCACGCCGAGGATCGACTCACACCAAGGTGGCACGTGGCACAGCCCTGTGGGAAAGCCTCGTGGGAAAGCCTCGAGGGACAGCCTCGAGGGAAAGCCACAGATCCCTTGATCCACGTGACAGGAAGCGTGACACTACTGCTGCAGCTCGGGAGGAAAGCGCACGTGCATGCCCCAACTCGAGACGAGGCCTGACTCCCCTGGGGAGACTCAGAAGCACCCCAAGATCCATGACAACACTGGAGAGTAATCCTCAGGTTCCGGCCCCGACTCCACACAAGGACTGAGGCCCCGGCATGGACGGGAGAGGAATCCCGAGTGGTCCCCTAGCAACTCGCATGGGGACTGGCCTTTCCTGAGGCCACCAGAGCGGGTCCCTGAGGTCCCCGTCGTAACTCGAGAAGACCTGCCGCAACTCGAGAAAATCCAGGAGGTTCTCCCCTCCAGGCGAGATGAGGCCCATTTCCGTTGAGGCGTCTCGAGGCTGATCACACCTCACCTCTGGAACTTCGAAAGGGTCCTTTACACCCTTGGTGCAAATCAAGAAGTTCCCCGACCTAGCCGTCTCCACTCGAGAGGAATCACGAGGGTCCCGCCCACATCCAGAGGAGCCCCGTTTCCGCCTCGTAGCTCGAGATGAGGGATCCTTTCCCTGCTTCGTCGGGAAAGAGTTCCCGGCGTTCCCGTCGCATCTCAAGAGGAGGCCCTCTCAACAGGAACCGCGAGAGGAACTCCAGGGTCGTGCCACCATTCCAAGAGTCCCCCAGATGTCTCAGTCCATTCCAGAGGAACCTCTTTTCCCTTCACCGGCTCGTCTTTCACGCCGAGGATCGACTCACGCCAAGGTGGCACGTGGCACAGCCCTGTGGGAAAGCCTCGTGGGAAAGCCTCGAGGGACAGCCTCGAGGGAAAGCCACAGATCCCTTGATCCACGTGACAGGAAGCGTGACACTACTGCTGCAGCTCGGGAGGAAAGCGCACGTGCATGCCCCCACTCGAGACGAGGCCTGACTCCCGTGGGGAGACTCAGAAGCACCCCAAGATCCATGGCAACACTGGAGAGGAATCCTCAGGTTCCGGCCCCGACTCCACACAAGGACTGAGGCCCCGGCATGGACGGGAGAGGTATCCCGAGAGGTCCCCTAGCAACTCGCATGGGGACTGGCCTTTCCTGAGGCCAACAGAGTGGGTCCCTGAGGTCCCCGTCGTAACACGAGAAGACCTGCCGCAACTCGAGAAAATCCAGGAGGTTCTCCCCTCCAGGCGAGATGAGGCCCATTTCCGCTGAGGCGTCTCGAGGCTGATCACACCTCACCTCTGGAACTTCGAAAGGGTCCTTCACACCCTTGGTGCAATTCAAGAAGTTCCCCGACCTAGCCGTCTCCACTCGAGAGGAATCACGAGGGTCCCGCCCACATCCAGAGGAGCCCCGTTTCCGCCTCGTAGCTCGAGATGAGGGATCCTTTCCCTGCTTCGTCGGGAAAGAGTTCCCGGCGTTCCCGTCGCATCTCAAGAGGAGGCCCTCTCAACAGGAACGGCGAGAGGAACTCCAGGGTCGTGCCACCATTCCAAGAGTCCCCCAGATGTCTCAGTCCATTCCAGAGGAACCTCTTTTCCCTTCACCGGCTCGTCTTTCACGCCGAGGATCGACTGACACCAAGGTGGCACGTGGCACAGCCCTGTGGGAAAGCCTCGTGGGAAAGCCTCGAGGGACAGCCTCGAGGGAAAGCCACAGATCCCTTGATCCACGTGACAGGAAGCGTGACACTACTGCTGCAGCTCGGGAGGAAAGCGCACGTGCATGCCCCAACTCGAGATGAGGCCTGACTCCCCTGGGGAGACTCAGAAGCACCCCAAGATCCATGGCAACACTGGAGAGGAATCCTCAGGTTCCGGCCCCGACTCCACAAAAGGACTGAGGCCCCGGCATGGACGGGAGAGGAATCCCGAGAGGTCCCCTAGCAACTCGCATGGGGACTGGCCTTTCCTGAGGCCACCAGAGCGGGTCCCTGTGGTCCCGGTCGTAACTCGAGAAGACCTGCCGCAACTCGAAAAAATCCAGGAGGTTCTCCCCTCCAGGCGAGATGAGGCCCATTTCCGCTGAGGCGTCTCGAGGCTGATCACACCTCACCTCTGGAACTTCGAAAGGGTCCTTCACACCCTTGGTGCAAATCAAGAAGTTCCCCGACCTAGCCGTCTCCACTCGAGAGGAATCACGAGGGTCCCGCCCACATCCAGAGGAGCCCCGTTTCCGCCTCGTAGCTCGAGATGAGGGATCCTTTCCCTGCTTCGTCGGGAAAGAGTTCCCGGCGTTCCCGTCGCATCTCAAGAGGAGGCCCTCTCAACAGGAACGGCGAGAGGAACTCCAGGGTCGTGCCACCATTCCAAGAGTCCCCCAGATGTCTCAGTCCATTCCAGAGGAACCTCTTTTCCCTTCACCGGCTCGTCTTTCACGCCGAGGATCGACTCACACCAAGGTGGCACGTGGCACAGCCCTGTGGGAAAGCCTCGTGGGAAAGCCTCGAGGGACAGCCTCGAGGGAAAGCCACAGATCCCTTGATCCACGTGACAGGAAGCGTGACACTACTGCTGCAGCTCGGGAGGAAAGCGCACGTGCATGCCCCAACTCGAGACGAGGCCTGACTCCCCTGGGGAGACTCAGAAGCACCCCAAGATCCATGGCAACACTGGAGAGGAATCCTCAGGTTCCGGCCCCGACTCCACAAAAGGACTGAGGCCCCGGCATGGACGGGAGAGGAATCCCGAGAGGTCCCCTAGCAACTCGCATGGGGACTGGCCTTTCCTGAGGCCACCAGAGCGGGTCCCTGTGGTCCCGGTCGTAACTCGAGAAGACCTGCCGCAACTCGAAAAAATCCAGGATGTTCTCCCCTCCAGGCGAGATGAGGCCCATTTCCGCTGAGGCGTCTCGAGGCTGATCACACCTCACCTCTGGAACTTCGAAAGGGTCCTTCACACCCTTGGTGCAAATCAAGAAGTTCCCCGACCTAGCCGTCTCCACTCGAGAGGAATCACGAGGGTCCCGCCCACATCCAGAGGAGCCCCGTTTCCGCCTCGTAGCTCGAGATGAGGGATCCTTTCCCTGCTTCGTCGGGAAAGAGTTCCCGGCGTTCCCGTCGCATCTCAAGAGGAGGCCCTCTCAACAGGAACCGCGAGAGGAACTCCAGGGTCGTGCCACCATTCCAAGAGTCCCCCAGATGTCTCAGTCCATTCCAGAGGAACCTCTTTTCCCTTCACCGGCTCGTCTTTCACGCCGAGGATCGACTCACGCCAAGGTGGCACGTGGCACAGCCCTGTGGGAAAGCCTCGTGGAAAAGCCTCGAGGGACAGCCTCGAGGGAAAGCCACAGATCCCTTGATCCACGTGACAGGAAGCGTGACACTACTGCTGCAGCTCGGGAGGAAAGCGCACGTGCATGCCCCCACTCGAGACGAGGCCTGACTCCCGTGGGGAGACTCAGAAGCACCCCAAGAACCATGGCAACACTGGAGAGGAATCCTCAGGTTCCGGCCCCGACTCCACACAAGGACTGAGGCCCCGGCATGGACGGGAGAGGAATCCCGAGTGGTCCCCTAGCAACTCGCATGGGGACTGGCCTTTCCTGAGGCCACCAGAGCGGGTCCCTGAGGTCCCCGTCGTAACTCGAGAAGACCTGCCGCAACTCGAGAAAATCCAGGAGGTTCTCCCCTCCAGGCGAGATGAGGCCCATTTCTGCTGAGGAGTCTCGAGGCTGATCACACCTCACCTCTGGAACTTCGAAAGGGTCCTTCACACCCTTGGTGCAAATCAAGAAGTTCCCCGACCTAGCCGTCTCCACTCGAGAGGAATCACGAGGGTCCCGCCCACATGCAGAGGAGCCCCGATTCCACCTCGTAGCTCGAGATGAGGGATCCTTTCCCTGCTTCGTCGGGAAAGAGTTCCCGGCGTTACCGTCGCATCTCAAGAGGAGGCCCTCTCAACAGGAACGGCGAGAGGAACTCCAGGGTCGTGCCACCATTCCAAGAGTCCCCCAGATGTCTCAGTCCATTCCAGAGGAACCTCTTTTCCCTTTACCGGCTCGTCTTTCACGCCGAGGATCGACTCACACCAAGGTGGCACGTGGCACAGCCCTGTGGGAAAGCCTCGTGGGAAAGCCTCGAGGGACAGCCTCGAGGGAAAGCCGAGATCCCTTGATCCACGTGACAGGAAGCGTGACACTACTGCTGCAGCTCGGGAGGAAAGCGCACGTGCATGCCCCCACTCGAGACGAGGCCTGACTCCCGTGGGGAGACTCAGAAGCACCCCAAGAACCATGGTAACACTGGAGAGGAATCCTCAGGTTCCGGCCCCGACTCCACACAAGGACTGAGGCCCCGGCATGGACGGGAGAGGAATCCCGAGAGGTCCCCTAGCAACTCGCATGGGGACTGGCCTTTCCTCAGGCCACCAGAGCGGGTCCCTGAGGTCCCCGTCGTAACTCGAGAAGACCTGCCGCAACTCGAGAAAATCCAGGAGGTTCTCCCCTCCAGGCGAGATGAGGCCCATTTCCGTTGAGGCGTCTCGAGGCTGATCACACCTCACCTCTGGAACTTCGAAAGGGTCCTTTACACCCTTGGTGCAAATCAAGAAGTTCCCCGACCTAGCCGTCTCCACTCGAGAGGAATCACGAGGGTCCCGCCCACATCCAGAGGAGCCCCGTTTCCGCCTCGTAGCTCGAGATGAGGGATCCTTTCCCTGCTTCGTCGGGAAAGAGTTCCCGGCGTTCCCGTCGCACCTCAAGAGGAGGCCCTCTCAACAGGAACGGCGAGAGGAACTCCAGGGTCGTGCCACCATTCCAAGAGTCCCCCAGATGTCTCAGTCCATTCCAGAGGAACCTCTTTTCCCTTCACTGGCTCGTCTTTCACGCCGAGGATCGACTCACGCCAAGGTGGCACGTGGCACAGCCCTGTGGGAAAGCCTCGTGGGAAAGCCTCGAGGGACAGCCTCGAGGGAAAGCCACAGATCCCTTGATCCACGTGACAGGAAGCGTGACACTACTGCTGCAGCTCGGGAGGAAAGCGCACGTGCATGCCCCCACTCGAGACGAGGCCTGACTCCCCTGGGGAGACTCAGAAGCACCCCAAGATCCATGGCAACACTGGAGAGGAATCCTCAGGTTCCGGCCCCGACTCCACACAAGGACTGAGGCCCCGGCATGGACGGGAGAGGTATCCCGAGAGGTCCCCTAGCAACTCGCATGGGGACTGGCCTTTCCTGAGGCCAACAGAGTGGGTCCCTGAGGTCCCCGTCGTAACTCGAGAAGACCTGCCGCAACTCGAGAAAATCCAGGAGGTTCTCCCCTCCAGGCGAGATGAGGCCCATTTCCGCTGAGGCGTCTCGAGGCTGATCACACCTCACCTCTGGAACTTCGAAAGGGTCCTTCACACCCTTGGTGCAATTCAAGAAGTTCCCCGACCTAGCCGTCTCCACTCGAGAGGAATCACGAGGGTCCCGCCCACATCCAGAGGAGCCCCGTTTCCGCCTCGTAGCTCGAGATGAGGGATCCTTTCCCTGCTTCGTCGGGAAAGAGTTCCCGGCGTTCCCGTCGCATCTCAAGAGGAGGCCCTCTCAACAGGAACGGCGAGAGGAACTCCAGGGTCGTGCCACCATTTCAAGAGTCCCCCAGATGTCTCAGTCCATTCCAGAGGAACCTCTTTTCCCTTCACCGGCTCGTCTTTCACGCCGAGGATCGACTCACGCCAAGGTGGCACGTGGCACAGCCCTGTGGGAAAGCCTCGTGGGAAAGCCTCAAGGGACAGCCTCGAGGGAAAGCCACAGATCCCTTGATCCACGTGACAGGAAGCGTAACACTACTGCTGCAGCTCGGGAGGAAAGCGCACGTGCATGCCCCCACTCGAGACGAGGCCTGACTCCCCTGGGGAGACTCAGAAGCACCCCAAGATCCATGGCAACACTGGAGAGCAATCCTCAGGTTCCGGCCCCGACTCCACACAAGGACTGAGGCCCCGGCATGGACGGGAGAGGAATCCCGAGAGGTCCCCTAGCAACACGCATGGGGACTGGCCTTTCCTGAGGCCACCAGAGCGGGTCCCTGAGGTCCCCGTCGTAACTCGAGAAGACCTGCCGCAACTCGAGAAAATCCAGGAGGTTCTCCCCTCCAGGCGAGATGAGGCCCATTTCCGCTGAGGCGTCTCGAGGCTGATCACACCTCACCTCTGGAACTTCGAAAGGGTCCTTCACACCCTTGGTGCAAATCAAGAAGTTCCCCGACCTAGCCGTCTCCACTCGAGAGGAATCACGAGGGTCCCGCCCACATCCAGAGGAGCCCCGTTTCCGCCTCGTAGCTCGAGATGAGGGATCCTTTCCCTGCTTCGTTGGGAAAGAGTTCCCGGCGTTCCCGTCGCATCTCAAGAGGAGGCCCTCTCAACAGGAACGGCGAGAGGAACTCCAGGGTCGTGCCACCATTCCAAGAGTCCCCCAGATGTCTCAGTCCATTCCAGAGGAACCTCTTTTCCCTTCACCGGCTCGTCTTTCACGCCGAGGATCGACTCACACCAAGGTGGCACGTGGCACAGCCCTGTGGGAAAGCCTCGTGGGAAAGCCTCGAGGGACAGCCTCGAGGGAAAGCCACAGATCCCTTGATCCACGTGACAGGAAGCGTGACACTACTGCTGCAGCTCAGGAGGAAAGCGCACGTGCATGCCCCCACTCGAGACGAGGCCTGACTCCCCTGGGGAGACTCAGAAGCACCCCAAGATCCATGGCAACACTGGAGAGCAATCCTCAGGTTCCGGCCCCGACTCCACACAAGGACTGAGGCCCCGGCATGGACGGGAGAGGAATCCCGAGAGGTCCCCTAGCAACACGCATGGGGACTGGCCTTTCCTGAGGCCACCAGAGCGGGTCCCTGAGGTCCCCGTCGTAACTCGAGAAGACCTGCCGCAACTCGAGAAAATCCAGGAGGTTCTCCCCTCCAGGCGAGATGAGGCCCATTTCCGCTGAGGCGTCTCGAGGCTGATCACACCTCACCTCTGGAACTTCGAAAGGGTCCTTCACACCCTTGGTGCAAATCAAGAAGTTCCCCGACCTAGCCATCTCCACTCGAGAGGAATCACGAGGGTCCCGCCCACATCCAGAGGAGCCCCGTGTCCGCCTCGTAGCTCGAGATGAGGGATCTTTTCCCTGCTTCGTCGGGAAAGAGTTCCCGGCGTTCCCGTCGCATCTCAAGAGAAGGCCCTCTCAACAGGAACGGCGAGAGGAACTCCAGGGTCGTGCCACCATTCCAAGAGTCCCCCAGATGTCTCAGTCCATTCCAGAGGAACCTCTTTTCCCTTCACCGGCTCGTCTTTCACGCCGAGGATCGACTCACACCAAGGTGGCACGTGGCACAGCCCTGTGGGAAAGCCTCGTGGGAAAGCCTCGAGGGACAGCCTCGAGGGAAAGCCACAGATCCCTTGATCCACGTGACAGGAAGCGTAACACTACTGCTGCAGCTCGGGAGGAAAGCGCACGTGCATGCCCCCACTCGAGACGAGGCCTGACTCCCCTGGGGAGACTCAGAAGCACCCCAAGATCCATGGCAACACTGGAGAGCAATCCTCAGGTTCCGGCCCCGACTCCACACAAGGACTGAGGCCCCGGCATGGACGGGAGAGGAATCCCGAGAGGTCCCCTAGCAACACGCATGGGGACTGGCCTTTCCTGAGGCCACCAGAGCGGGTCCCTGAGGTCCCCGTCGTAACTCGAGAAGACCTGCCGCAACTCGAGAAAATCCAGGAGGTTCTCCCCTCCAGGCGAGATGAGGCCGATTTCCGCTGAGGCGTCTCGCGGCTGATCACACCTCACCTCTGGAACTTAGAAAGGGTCCTTCACACCCTTGGTGCAAATCAAGAAGTTCCCCGACCTAGCCGTCTCCACTCGAGAGGAATCACGAGGGTCCCGCCCACATCCAGAGGAGCCCCGTTTCCGCCTCGTAGCTCGAGATGAGGGATCCTTTCCCTGCTTCGTCGGGAAAGAGTTCCCGGCGTTCCCGTCGCATCTCAAGAGGAGGCCCTCTCAACAGGAACGGCGAGAGGAACTCCAGGGTCGTGCCACCATTCCAAGTGTCCCCCAGATGTCTCAGTCCATTCCAGAGGAACCTCTTTTCCCTTCACCGGCTCGTCTTTCACGCCGAGGATCGACTCACAACAAGGTGGCACGTGGCACAGCCCTGTGGGAAAGCCTCGTGGGAAAGCCTCGAGGGACAGCCTCGAGGGAAAGCCACAGATCCCTTGATCCACGTGACAGGAAGCGTGACACTACTGCTGCAGCTCGGGAGGAAAGCGCACGTGCATGCCCCCACTCGAGACGAGGCCTGACTCCCCTGGGGAGACTCAGAAGCACCCCAAGATCCATGGCAACACTGGAGAGCAATCCTCAGGTTCCGGCCCCGACTCCACACAAGGACTGAGGCCCCGGCATGGACGGGAGAGGAATCCCGAGAGGTCCCCTAGCAACACGCATGGGGACTGGCCTTTCCTGAGGCCACCAGAGCGGGTCCCTGAGGTCCCCGTCGTAACTCGAGAAGACCTGCCGCAACTCGAGAAAATCCAGGAGGTTCTCCCCTCCAGGCGAGATGAGGCCCATTTCCGCTGAGGCGTCTCGAGGCTGATCACACCTCACCTCTGGAACTTCGAAAGGGTCCTTCACACCCTTGGTGCAAATCAAGAAGTTCCCCGACCTAGCCGTCTCCACTCGAGAGGAATCACGAGGGTCCCGCCCACATCCAGAGGAGCCCCGTTTCCGCCTCGTAGCTCGAGATGAGGGATCCTTTCCCTGCTTCGTCGGGAAAGAGTTCCCGGCGTTCCCGTCGCATCTCAAGAGGAGGCCCTCTCAACAGGAACGGCGAGAGGAACTCCAGGGTCGTGCCACCATTCCAAGTGTCCCCCAGATGTCTCAGTCCATTCCAGAGGAACCTCTTTTCCCTTCACCGGCTCGTCTTTCACGCCGAGGATCGACTCACAACAAGGTGGCACGTGGCACAGCCCTGTGGGAAAGCCTCGTGGGAAAGCCTCGAGGGACAGCCTTGAGGGAAAGCCACAGATCCCTTGATCCACGTGACAGGAAGCGTGACACTACTGCTGCAGCTCGGGAGGAAAGCGCACGTGCATGCCCCCACTCGAGACGAGGCCTGACTCCCCTGGGGAGACTCAGAAGCACCCCAAGATCCATGGCAACACTGGAGAGCAATCCTCAGGTTCCGGCCCCGACTCCACACAAGGACTGAGGCCCCGGCATGGACGGGAGAGGAATCCCGAGAGGTCCCCTAGCAACACGCATGGGGACTGGCCTTTCCTGAGGCCACCAGAGCGGGTCCCTGAGGTCCCCGTCGTAACTCGAGAAGACCTGCCGCAACTCGAGAAAATCCAGGAGGTTCTCCCCTCCAGGCGAGATGAGGCCCATTTCCGCTGAGGCGTCTCGAGGCTGATCACACCTCACCTCTGGAACTTCGAAAGGGTCCTTCACACCCTTGGTGCAAATCAAGAAGTTCCCCGACCTAGCCGTCTCCACTCGAGAGGAATCACGAGGTTCCCGCCCACATCCAGAGGAGCCCCGTTTCCGCCTCGTAGCTCGAGATGAGGGATCCTTTCCCTGCTTCGTTGGGAAAGAGTTCCCGGCGTTCCCGTCGCATCTCAAGAGGAGGCCCTCTCAACAGGAACGGCGAGAGGAACTCCAGGGTCGTGCCACCATTCCAAGAGTCCCCCAGATGTCTCAGTCCATTCCAGAGGAACCTCTTTTCCCTTCACCGGCTCGTCTTTCACGCCGAGGATCGACTCACACCAAGGTGGCACGTGGCACAGCCCTGTGGGAAAGCCTCGTGGGAAAGCCTCGAGGGACAGCCTCGAGGGAAAGCCACAGATCCCTTGATCCACGTGACAGGAAGCGTGACACTACTGCTGCAGCTCGGGAGGAAAGCGCACGTGCATGCCCCCACTCGAGACGAGGCCTGACTCCCCTGGGGAGACTCAGAAGCACCCCAAGATCCATGGCAACACTGGAGAGCAATCCTCAGGTTCCGGCCCCGACTCCACACAAGGACTGAGGCCCCGGCATGGACGGGAGAGGAATCCCGAGAGGTCCCCTAGCAACACGCATGGGGACTGGCCTTTCCTGAGGCCACCAGAGCGGGTCCCTGAGGTCCCCGTCGTAACTCGAGAAGACCTGCCGCAACTCGAGAAAATCCAGGAGGTTCTCCCCTCCAGGCGAGATGAGGCCCATTTCCGCTGAGGCGTCTCGAGGCTGATCACACCTCACCTCTGGAACTTCGAAAGGGTCCTTCACACCCTTGGTGCAAATCAAGAAGTTCCCCGACCTAGCCGTCTCCACTCGAGAGGAATCACGAGGGTCCCGCCCACATCCAGAGGAGCCCCGTGTCCGCCTCGTAGCTCGAGATGAGGGATCTTTTCCCTGCTTCGTCGGGAAAGAGTTCCCGGCGTTCCCGTCGCATCTCAAGAGAAGGCCCTCTCAACAGGAACGGCGAGAGGAACTCCAGGGTCGTGCCACCATTCCAAGAGTCCCCCAGATGTCTCAGTCCATTCCAGAGGAACCTCTTTTCCCTTCACCGGCTCGTCTTTCACGCCGAGGATCGACTCACACCAAGGTGGCACGTGGCACAACCCTGTGGGAAAGCCTCGTGGGAAAGCCTCGAGGGACAGCCTCGAGGGAAAGCCACAGATCCCTTGATCCACGTGACAGGAAGCGTAACACTACTGCTGCAGCTCGGGAGGAAAGCGCACGTGCATGCCCCCACTCGAGACGAGGCCTGACTCCCCTGGGGAGACTCAGAAGCACCCCAAGATCCATGGCAACACTGGAGAGCAATCCTCAGGTTCCGGCCCCGACTCCACACAAGGACTGAGGCCCCGGCATGGACGGGAGAGGAATCCCGAGAGGTCCCCTAGCAACACGCATGGGGACTGGCCTTTCCTGAGGCCACCAGAGCGGGTCCCTGAGGTCCCCGTCGTAACTCGAGAAGACCTGCCGCAACTCGAGAAAATCCAGGAGGTTCTCCCCTCCAGGCGAGATGAGGCCGATTTCCGCTGAGGCGTCTCGCGGCTGATCACACCTCACCTCTGGAACTTAGAAAGGGTCCTTCACACCCTTGGTGCAAATCAAGAAGTTCCCCGACCTAGCCGTCTCCACTCGAGAGGAATCACGAGGGTCCCGCCCACATCCAGAGGAGCCCCGTTTCCGCCTCGTAGCTCGAGATGAGGGATCCTTTCCCTGCTTCGTCGGGAAAGAGTTCCCGGCGTTCCCGTCGCATCTCAAGAGGAGGCCCTCTCAACAGGAACGGCGAGAGGAACTCCAGGGTCGTGCCACCATTCCAAGTGTCCCCCAGATGTCTCAGTCCATTCCAGAGGAACCTCTTTTCCCTTCACCGGCTCGTCTTTCACGCCGAGGATCGACTCACAACAAGGTGGCACGTGGCACAGCCCTGTGGGAAAGCCTCGTGGGAAAGCCTCGAGGGACAGCCTCGAGGGAAAGCCACAGATCCCTTGATCCACGTGACAGGAAGCGTGACACTACTGCTGCAGCTCGGGAGGAAAGCGCACGTGCATGCCCCCACTCGAGACGAGGCCTGACTCCCCTGGGGAGACTCAGAAGCACCCCAAGATCCATGGCAACACTGGAGAGCAATCCTCAGGTTCCGGCCCCGACTCCACACAAGGACTGAGGCCCCGGCATGGACGGGAGAGGAATCCCGAGAGGTCCCCTAGCAACACGCATGGGGACTGGCCTTTCCTGAGGCCACCAGAGCGGGTCCCTGAGGTCCCCGTCGTAACTCGAGAAGACCTGCCGCAACTCGAGAAAATCCAGGAGGTTCTCCCCTCCAGGCGAGATGAGGCCCATTTCCGCTGAGGCGTCTCGAGGCTGATCACACCTCACCTCTGGAACTTCGAAAGGGTCCTTCACACCCTTGGTGCAAATCAAGAAGTTCCCCGACCTAGCCGTCTCCACTCGAGAGGAATCACGAGGGTCCCGCCCACATCCAGAGGAGCCCCGTTTCCGCCTCGTAGCTCGAGATGAGGGATCCTTTCCCTGCTTCGTTGGGAAAGAGTTCCCGGCGTTCCCGTCGCATCTCAAGAGGAGGCCCTCTCAACAGGAACGGCGAGAGGAACTCCAGGGTCGTGCCACCATTCCAAGAGTCCCCCAGATGTCTCAGTCCATTCCAGAGGAACCTCTTTTCCCTTCACCGGCTCGTCTTTCACGCCGAGGATCGACTCACACCAAGGTGGCACGTGGCACAGCCCTGTGGGAAAGCCTCGTGGGAAAGCCTCGAGGGACAGCCTCGAGGGAAAGCCACAGATCCCTTGATCCACGTGACAGGAAGCGTGACACTACTGCTGCAGCTCGGGAGGAAAGCGCACGTGCATGCCCCCACTCGAGACGAGGCCTGACTCCCCTGGGGAGACTCAGAAGCACCCCAAGATCCATGGCAACACTGGAGAGCAATCCTCAGGTTCCGGCCCCGACTCCACACAAGGACTGAGGCCCCGGCATGGACGGGAGAGGAATCCCGAGAGGTCCCCTAGCAACACGCATGGGGACTGGCCTTTCCTGAGGCCACCAGAGCGGGTCCCTGAGGTCCCCGTCGTAACTCGAGAAGACCTGCCGCAACTCGAGAAAATCCAGGAGGTTCTCCCCTCCAGGCGAGATGAGGCCCATTTCCGCTGAGGCGTCTCGAGGCTGATCACACCTCACCTCTGGAACTTCGAAAGGGTCCTTCACACCCTTGGTGCAAATCAAGAAGTTCCCCGACCTAGCCGTCTCCACTCGAGAGGAATCACGAGGGTCCCGCCCACATCCAGAGGAGCCCCGTGTCCGCCTCGTAGCTCGAGATGAGGGATCTTTTCCCTGCTTCGTCGGGAAAGAGTTCCCGGCGTTCCCGTCGCATCTCAAGAGAAGGCCCTCTCCACAGGAACGGCGAGAGGAACTCCAGGGTCGTGCCACCATTCCAAGAGTCCCCCAGATGTCTCAGTCCATTCCAGAGGAACCTCTTTTCCCTTCACCGGCTCGTCTTTCACGCCGAGGATCGACTCACACCAAGGTGGCACGTGGCACAGCCCTGTGGGAAAGCCTCGTGGGAAAGCCTCGAGGGACAGCCTCGAGGGAAAGCCACAGATCCCTTGATCCACGTGACAGGAAGCGTAACACTACTGCTGCAGCTCGGGAGGAAAGCGCACGTGCATGCCCCCACTCGAGACGAGGCCTGACTCCCCTGGGGAGACTCAGAAGCACCCCAAGATCCATGGCAACACTGGAGAGCAATCCTCAGGTTCCGGCCCCGACTCCACACAAGGACTGAGGCCCCGGCATGGACGGGAGAGGAATCCCGAGAGGTCCCCTAGCAACTCGCATGGGGACTGGCTTTTCCTGAGGCCACCAGAGCGGGTCCCTGAGGTCCCCGTCGTAACTCGAGAAGACCTGCCGCAACTCGAGAAAATCCAGGAGGTTCTCCCTTCCAGGCGAGATGAGGCCCATTTCCGCTGAGGCGTCTCGAGGCTGATCACACCTCACCTCTGGAACTTCGAAAGGGTCCTTCACACCCTTGGTGCAAATCAAGAAGTTCCCCGACCTAGCCGTCTCCACTCGAGAGGAATCACGAGGGTCCCGCCCACATCCAGAGGAGCCCCGTTTCCGCCTCGTAGCTCGAGATGAGGGATCCTTTCCCTGCTTCGTCGGGAAAGAGTTCCCGGCGTTCCCGTCACATCTCAAGAGGAGGCCCTCTCAACAGGAACGGCGAGAGGAACTCCAGGGTCGTGCCACCATTCCAAGAGTCCCCCAGATGTCTCAGTCCATTCCAGAGGAACCTCTTTTCCCTTCACCGGCTCGTCTTTCACGCCGAGGATCGACTCACACCAAGGTGGCACGTGGCACAGCCCTGTGGGAAAGCCTCGTGGGAAAGCCTCGAGGGACAGCCTCGAGGGAAAGCCACAGATCCCTTGATCCACGTGACAGGAAGCGTGACACTACTGCTGCAGCTCGGGAGGAAAGCGCACGTGCATGCCCCCACTCGAGACGAGGCCTGACTCCCCTGGGGAGACTCAGAAGTACCCCAAGATCCATGGCAACACTGGAGAGCAATCCTCAGGTTCCGGCCCCGACTCCACACAAGGACTGAGGCCCCGGCATGGACGGGAGAGGAATCCCGAGAGGTCCCCTAGCAACACGCATGGGGACTGGCCTTTCCTGAGGCCACCAGAGCGGGTCCCTGAGGTCCCCGTCGTAACTCGAGAAGACCTGCCGCAACTCGAGAAAATCCAGGAGGTTCTCCCCTCCAGGCGAGATGAGGCCCATTTCCGCTGAGGCGTCTCGAGGCTGATCACACCTCAACTCTGGAACTTCGAAAGGGTCCTTCACACCCTTGGTGCAAATCAAGAAGTTCCCCGACCTAGCCGTCTCCACTCGAGAGGAATCACGAGGGTCCCGCCCACATCCAGAGGAGCCCCGTGTCCGCCTCGTAGCTCGAGATGAGGGATCTTTTCCCTGCTTCGTCGGGAAAGAGTTCCCGGCGTTCCCGTCGCATCTCAACAGAAGGCCCTCTCAACAGGAACGGCGAGAGGAACTCCAGGGTCGTGCCACCATTCCAAGAGTCCCCCAGATGTCTCAGTCCATTCCAGAGGAACCTCTTTTCCCTTCACCGGCTCGACTTTCACGCCGAGGATCGACTCACACCAAGGTGGCACGTGGCACAGCCCTGTGGGAAAGCCTCGTGGGAAAGCCTCGAGGGACAGCCTCGAGGGAAAGCCACAGATCCCTTGATCCACGTGACAGGAAGCGTAACACTACTGCTGCAGCTCGGGAGGAAAGCGCACGTGCATGCCCCCACTCGAGACGAGGCCTGACTCCCCTGGGGAGACTCAGAAGCACCCCAAGATCCATGGCAACACTGGAGAGCAATCCTCAGGTTCCGGCCCCGACTCCACACAAGGACTGAGGCCCCGGCATGGACGGGAGAGGAATCCCGAGAGGTCCCCTAGCAACACGCATGGGGACTGGCCTTTCCTGAGGCCACCAGAGCGGGTCCCTGAGGTCCCCGTCGTAACTCGAGAAGACCTGCCGCAACTCGAGAAAATCCAGGAGGTTCTCCCCTCCAGGCGAGATGAGGCCCATTTCCGCTGAGGCGTCTCGCGGCTGATCACACCTCACCTCTGGAACTTCGAAAGGGTCCTTCACACCCTTGGTGCAAATCAAGAAGTTCCCCGACCTAGCCGTCTCCACTCGAGAGGAATCACGAGGGTCCCGCCCACATCCAGAGGAGCCCCGTTTCCGCCTCGTAGCTCGAGATGAGGGATCCTTTCCCTGCTTCGTCGGGAAAGAGTTCCCGGCGTTCCCGTCGCATCTCAAGAGGAGGCCCTCTCAACAGGAACGGCGAGAGGAACTCCAGGGTCGTGCCACCATACCAAGTGTCCCCCAGATGTCTCAGTCCATTCCAGAGGAACCTCTTTTCCCTTCACCGGCTCGTCTTTCACGCCGAGGATCGACTCACACCAAGGTGGCACATGGCACAGCCCTGTGGGAAAGCCTCGTGGGAAAGCCTCGAGGGACAGCCTCGAGGGAAAGCCACAGATCCCTTGATCCACGTGACAGGAAGCGTGACACTACTGCTGCAGCTCGGGAGGAAAGCGCACGTGCATGCCCCCACTCGAGACGAGGCCTGACTCCCCTGGGGAGACTCAGAAGCACCCCAAGATCCATGGCAACACTGGAGAGCAATCCTCAGGTTCCGGCCCCGACTCCACACAAGGACTGAGGCCCCGGCATGGACGGGAGAGGAATCCCGAGAGGTCCCCTAGCAACACGCATGGGGACTGGCCTTTCCTGAGGCCACCAGAGCGGGTCCCTGAGGTCCCCGTCGTAACTCGAGAAGACCTGCCGCAACTCGAGAAAATCCAGGAGGTTCTCCCCTCCAGGCGAGATGAGGCCCATTTCCGCTGAGGCGTCTCGCGGCTGATCACACCTCACCTCTGGAACTTAGAAAGGGTCCTTCACACCCTTGGTGCAAATCAAGAAGTTCCCCGACCTAGCCGTCTCCACTCGAGAGGAATCACGAGGGTCCCGCCCACATCCAGAGGAGCCCCGTTTCCGCCTCGTAGCTCGAGATGAGGGATCCTTTCCCTGCTTCGTCGGGAAAGAGTTCCCGGCGTTCCCGTCGCATCTCAAGAGGAGGCCCTCTCAACAGGAACGGCGAGAGGAACTCCAGGGTCGTGCCACCATTCCAAGAGTCCCCCAGATGTCTCAGTCCATTCCAGAGGAACCTCTTTTCCCTTCACCGGCTCGTCTTTCACGCCGAGGATCGACTCACACCAAGGTGGCACGTGGCACAGCCCTGTGGGAAAGCCTCGTGGGAAAGCCTCGAGGGACAGCCTCGAGGGAAAGCCACAGATCCCTTGATCCACGTGACAGGAAGCGTAACACTACTGCTGCAGCTCGGGAGGAAAGCGCACGTGCATGCCCCCTCTCGAGACGAGGCCTGACTCCCCTGGGGAGACTCAGAAGCACCCCAAGATCCATGGCAACACTGGAGAGCAATCCTCAGGTTCCGGCCCCGACTCCACACAAGGACTGAGGCCCCGGCATGGACGGGAGAGGAATCCCGAGAGGTCCCCTAGCAACTCGCATGGGGACTGGCTTTTCCTGAGGCCACCAGAGCGGGTCCCTGAGGTCCCCGTCGTAACTCGAGAAGACCTGCCGCAACTCGAGAAAATCCAGGAGGTTCTCCCTTCCAGGCGAGATGAGGCCCATTTCCGCTGAGGCGTCTCGAGGCTGATCACACCTCACCTCTGGAACTTCGAAAGGGTCCTTCACACCCTTGGTGCAAATCAAGAAGTTCCCCGACCTAGCCGTCTCCACTCGAGAGGAATCACGAGGGTCCCGCCCACATCCAGAGGAGCCCCGTTTCCGCCTCGTAGCTCGAGATGAGGGATCCTTTCCCTGCTTCGTCGGGAAAGAGTTCCCGGCGTTCCCGTCGCATCTCAAGAGGAGGCCCTCTCAACAGGAACGGCGAGAGGAACTCCAGGGTCGTGCCACCATTCCAAGAGTCCCCCAGATGTCTCAGTCCATTCCAGAGGAACCTCTTTTCCCTTCACCGGCTCGTCTTTCACGCCGAGGATCGACTCACACCAAGGTGGCACGTGGCACAGCCCTGTGGGAAAGCCTCGTGGGAAAGCCTCGAGGGACAGCCTCGAGGGAAAGCCACAGATCCCTTGATCCACGTGACAGGAAGCGTGACACTACTGCTGCAGCTCGGGAGGAAAGCGCACGTGCATGCCCCCACTCGAGACGAGGCCTGACTCCCCTGGGGAGACTCAGAAGCACCCCAAGATCCATGGCAACACTGGAGAGCAATCCTCAGGTTCCGGCCCCGACTCCACACAAGGACTGAGGCCCCGGCATGGACGGGAGAGGAATCCCGAGAGGTCCCCTAGCAACACGCATGGGGACTGGCCTTTCCTGAGGCCACCAGAGCGGGTCCCTGAGGTCCCCGTCGTAACTCGAGAAGACCTGCCGCAACTCGAGAAAATCCAGGAGGTTCTCCCCTCCAGGCGAGATGAGGCCCATTTCCACTGAGGCGTCTCGAGGCTGATCACACCTCAACTCTGGAACTTCGAAAGGGTCCTTCACACCCTTGGTGCAAATCAAGAAGTTCCCCGACCTAGCCGTCTCCACTCGAGAGGAATCACGAGGGTCCCGCCCACATCCAGAGGAGCCCCGTGTCCGCCTCGTAGCTCGAGATGAGGGATCTTTTCCCTGCTTCGTCGGGAAAGAGTTCCCGGCGTTCCCGTCGCATCTCAAGAGAAGGCCCTCTCAACAGGAACGGCGAGAGGAACTCCAGGGTCGTGCCACCATTCCAAGAGTCCCCCAGATGTCTCAGTCCATTCCAGAGGAACCTCTTTTCCCTTCACCGGCTCGTCTTTCACGCCGAGGATCGACTCACACCAAGGTGGCACGTGGCACAGCCCTGTGGGAAAGCCTCGTGGGAAAGCCTCGAGGGACAGCCTCGAGGGAAAGCCACAGATCCCTTGATCCACGTGACAGGAAGCGTAACACTACTGCTGCAGCTCGGGAGGAAAGCGCACGTGCATGCCCCCACTCGAGACGAGGCCTGACTCCCCTGGGGAGACTCAGAAGCACCCCAAGATCCATGGCAACACTGGAGAGCAATCCTCAGGTTCCGGCCCCGACTCCACACAAGGACTGAGGCCCCGGCATGGACGGGAGAGGAATCCCGAGAGGTCCCCTAGCAACACGCATGGGGACTGGCCTTTCCTGAGGCCACCAGAGCGGGTCCCTGAGGTCCCCGTCGTAACTCGAGAAGACCTGCCGCAACTCGAGAAAATCCAGGAGGTTCTCCCCTCCAGGCGAGATGAGGCCCATTTCCGCTGAGGCGTCTCGCGGCTGATCACACCTCACCTCTGGAACTTCGAAAGGGTCCTTCACACCCTTGGTGCAAATCAAGAAGTTCCCCGACCTAGCCGTCTCCACTCGAGAGGAATCACGAGGGTCCCGCCCACATCCAGAGGAGCCCCGTTTCCGCCTCGTAGCTCGAGATGAGGGATCCTTTCCCTGCTTCGTCGGGAAAGAGTTCCCGGCGTTCCCGTCGCATCTCAAGAGGAGGCCCTCTCAACAGGAACGGCGAGAGGAACTCCAGGGTCGTGCCACCATTCCAAGTGTCCCCCAGATGTCTCAGTCCATTCCAGAGGAACCTCTTTTCCCTTCACCGGCTCGTCTTTCACGCCGAGGATCGACTCACACCAAGGTGGCACATGGCACAGCCCTGTGGGAAAGCCTCGTGGGAAAGCCTCGAGGGACAGCCTCGAGGGAAAGCCACAGATCCCTTGATCCACGTGACAGGAAGCGTGACACTACTGCTGCAGCTCGGGAGGAAAGCGCACGTGCATGCCCCCACTCGAGACGAGGCCTGACTCCCCTGGGGAGACTCAGAAGCACCCCAAGATCCATGGCAACACTGGAGAGCAATCCTCAGGTTCCGGCCCCGACTCCACACAAGGACTGAGGCCCCGGCATGGACGGGAGAGGAATCCCGAGAGGTCCCCTAGCAACACGCATGGGGACTGGCCTTTCCTGAGGCCACCAGAGCGGGTCCCTGAGGTCCCCGTCGTAACTCGAGAAGACCTGCCGCAACTCGAGAAAATCCAGGAGGTTCTCCCCTCCAGGCGAGATGAGGCCCATTTCCGCTGAGGCGTCTCGCGGCTGATCACACCTCACCTCTGGAACTTAGAAAGGGTCCTTCACACCCTTGGTGCAAATCAAGAAGTTCCCCGACCTAGCCGTCTCCACTCGAGAGGAATCACGAGGGTCCCGCCCACATCCAGAGGAGCCCCGTTTCCGCCTCGTAGCTCGAGATGAGGGATCCTTTCCCTGCTTCGTCGGGAAAGAGTTCCCGGCGTTCCCGTCGCATCTCAAGAGAAGGCCCTCTCAACAGGAACGGCGAGAGGAACTCCAGGGTCGTGCCACCATTCCAAGAGTCCCCCAGATGTCTCAGTCCATTCCAGAGGAACCTCTTTTCCCTTCACCGGCTCGTCTTTCACGCCGAGGATCGACTCACACCAAGGTGGCACGTGGCACAGCCCTGTGGGAAAGCCTCGTGGGAAAGCCTCGAGGGACAGCCTCGAGGGAAAGCCACAGATCCCTTGATCCACGTGACAGGAAGCGTGACACTACTGCTGCAGCTCGGGAGGAAAGCGCACGTGCATGCCCCCACTCGAGACGAGGCCTGACTCCCCTGGGGAGACTCAGAAGCACCCCAAGATCCATGGCAACACTGGAGAGCAATCCTCAGGTTCCGGCCCCGACTCCACACAAGGACTGAGGCCCCGGCATGGACGGGAGAGGAATCCCGAGAGGTCCCCTAGCAACACGCATGGGGACTGGCCTTTCCTGAGGCCACCAGAGCGGGTCCCTGAGGTCCCCGTCGTAACTCGAGAAGACCTGCCGCAACTCGAGAAAATCCAGGAGGTTCTCCCCTCCAGGCGAGATGAGGCCCATTTCCGCTGAGGCGTCTCGCGGCTGATCACACCTCACCTCTGGAACTTCGAAAGGGTCCTTCACACCCTTGGTGCAAATCAAGAAGTTCCCCGACCTAGCCGTCTCCACTCGAGAGGAATCACGAGGGTCCCGCCCACATCCAGAGGAGCCCCGTTTCCGCCTCGTAGCTCGAGATGAGGGATCCTTTCCCTGCTTCGTCGGGAAAGAGTTCCCGGCGTTCCCGTCGCATCTCAAGAGGAGGCCCTCTCAACAGGAACGGCGAGAGGAACTCCAGGGTCGTGCCACCATTCCAAGTGTCCCCCAGATGTCTCAGTCCATTCCAGAGGAACCTCTTTTCCCTTCACCGGCTCGTCTTTCACGCCGAGGATCGACTCACACCAAGGTGGCACGTGGCACAGCCCTGTGGGAAAGCCTCGTGGGAAAGCCTCGAGGGACAGCCTCGAGGGAAAGCCACAGATCCCTTGATCCACGTGACAGGAAGCGTGACACTACTGCTGCAGCTCGGGAGGAAAGCGCACGTGCATGCCCCCACTCGAGACGAGGCCTGACTCCCCTGGGGAGACTCAGAAGCACCCCAAGATCCATGGCAACACTGGAGAGCAATCCTCAGGTTCCGGCCCCGACTCCACACAAGGACTGAGGCCCCGGCATGGACGGGAGAGGAATCCCGAGAGGTCCCCTAGCAACACGCATGGGGACTGGCCTTTCCTGAGGCCACCAGAGCGGGTCCCTGAGGTCCCCGTCGTAACTCGAGAAGACCTGCCGCAACTCGAGAAAATCCAGGAGGTTCTCCCCTCCAGGCGAGATGAGGCCCATTTCCGCTGAGGCGTCTCGCGGCTGATCACACCTCACCTCTGGAACTTAGAAAGGGTCCTTCACACCCTTGGTGCAAATCAAGAAGTTCCCCGACCTAGCCGTCTCCACTCGAGAGGAATCACGAGGGTCCCGCCCACATCCAGAGGAGCCCCGTTTCCGCCTCGTAGCTCGAGATGAGGGATCCTTTCCCTGCTTCGTCGGGAAAGAGTTCCCGGCGTTCCCGTCGCATCTCAAGAGGAGGCCCTCTCAACAGGAACGGCGAGAGGAACTCCAGGGTCGTGCCACCATTCCAAGAGTCCCCCAGATGTCTCACTCCATTCCAGAGGAACCTCTTTTCCCTTCACCGGCTCGTCTTTCACGCCGAGGATCGACTCACACCAAGGTGGCACGTGGCACAGCCCTGTGGGAAAGCCTCGTGGGAAAGCCTCGAGGGACAGCCTCGAGGGAAAGCCACAGATCCCTTGATCCACGTGACAGGAAGCGTAACACTACTGCTGCAGCTCGGGAGGAAAGCGCACGTGCATGCCCCCTCTCGAGACGAGGCCTGACTCCCCTGGGGAGACTCAGAAGCACCCCAAGATCCATGGCAACACTGGAGAGCAATCCTCAGGTTCCGGCCCCGACTCCACACAAGGACTGAGGCCCCGGCATGGACGGGAGAGGAATCCCGAGAGGTCCCCTAGCAACTCGCATGGGGACTGGCTTTTCCTGAGGCCACCAGAGCGGGTCCCTGAGGTCCCCGTCGTAACTCGAGAAGACCTGCCGCAACTCGAGAAAATCCAGGAGGTTCTCCCTTCCAGGCGAGATGAGGCCCATTTCCGCTGAGGCGTCTCGAGGCTGATCACACCTCACCTCTGGAACTTCGAAAGGGTCCTTCACACCCTTGGTGCAAATCAAGTTCCCCGACCTAGCCGTCTCCACTCGAGAGGAATCACGAGGGTCCCGCCCACATCCAGAGGAGCCCCGTTTCCGCCTCGTAGCTCGAGATGAGGGATCCTTTCCCTGCTTCGTCGGGAAAGAGTTCCCGGCGTTCCCGTCGCATCTCAAGAGGAGGCCCTCTCAACAGGAACGGCGAGAGGAACTCCAGGGTCGTGCCACCATTCCAAGAGTCCCCCAGATGTCTCAGTCCATTCCAGAGGAACCTCTTTTCCCTTCACCGGCTCGTCTTTCACGCCGAGGATCGACTCACACCAAGGTGGCACGTGGCACAGCCCTGTGGGAAAGCCTCGTGGGAAAGCCTCGAGGGACAGCCTCGAGGGAAAGCCACAGATCCCTTGATCCACGTGACAGGAAGCGTGACACTACTGCTGCAGCTCGGGAGGAAAGCGCACGTGCATGCCCCCACTCGAGACGAGGCCTGACTCCCCTGGGGAGACTCAGAAGCACCCCAAGATCCATGGCAACACTGGAGAGCAATCCTCAGGTTCCGGCCCCGACTCCACACAAGGACTGAGGCCCCGGCATGGACGGGAGAGGAATCCCGAGAGGTCCCCTAGCAACACGCATGGGGACTGGCCTTTCCTGAGGCCACCAGAGCGGGTCCCTGAGGTCCCCGTCGTAACTCGAGAAGACCTGCCGCAACTCGAGAAAATCCAGGAGGTTCTCCCCTCCAGGCGAGATGAGGCCCATTTCCGCTGAGGCGTCTCGAGGCTGATCACACCTCAACTCTGGAACTTCGAAAGGGTCCTTCACACCCTTGGTGCAAATCAAGAAGTTCCCCGACCTAGCCGTCTCCACTCGAGAGGAATCACGAGGGTCCCGCCCACATCCAGAGGAGCCCCGTGTCCGCCTCGTAGCTCGAGATGAGGGATCTTTTCCCTGCTTCGTCGGGAAAGAGTTCCCGGCGTTCCCGTCGCATCTCAAGAGAAGGCCCTCTCAACAGGAACGGCGAGAGGAACTCCAGGGTCGTGCCACCATTCCAAGAGTCCCCCAGATGTCTCAGTCCATTCCAGAGGAACCTCTTTTCCCTTCACCGGCTCGTCTTTCACGCCGAGGATCGACTCACACCAAGGTGGCACGTGGCACAGCCCTGTGGGAAAGCCTCGTGGGAAAGCCTCGAGGGACAGCCTCGAGGGAAAGCCACAGATCCCTTGATCCACGTGACAGGAAGCGTGACACTACTGCTGCAGCTCGGGAGGAAAGCGCACGTGCATGCCCCCACTCGAGACGAGGCCTGACTCCCCTGGGGAGACTCAGAAGCACCCCAAGATCCATGGCAACACTGGAGAGCAATCCTCAGGTTCCGGCCCCGACTCCACACAAGGACTGAGGCCCCGGCATGGACGGGAGAGGAATCCCGAGAGGTCCCCTAGCAACACGCATGGGGACTGGCCTTTCCTGAGGCCACCAGAGCGGGTCCCTGAGGTCCCCGTCGTAACTCGAGAAGACCTGCCGCAACTCGAGAAAATCCAGGAGGTTCTCCCCTCCAGGCGAGATGAGGCCCATTTCCGCTGAGGCGTCTCGCGGCTGATCACACCTCACCTCTGGAACTTCGAAAGGGTCCTTCACACCCTTGGTGCAAATCAAGAAGTTCCCCGACCTAGCCGTCTCCACTCGAGAGGAATCACGAGGGTCCCGCCCACATCCAGAGGAGCCCCGTTTCCGCCTCGTAGCTCGAGATGAGGGATCCTTTCCCTGCTTCGTCGGGAAAGAGTTCCCGGCGTTCCCGTCGCATCTCAAGAGGAGGCCCTCTCAACAGGAACGGCGAGAGGAACTCCAGGGTCGTGCCACCATTCCAAGTGTCCCCCAGATGTCTCAGTCCATTCCAGAGGAACCTCTTTTCCCTTCACCGGCTCGTCTTTCACGCCGAGGATCGACTCACACCAAGGTGGCACGTGGCACAGCCCTGTGGGAAAGCCTCGTGGGAAAGCCTCGAGGGACAGCCTCGAGGGAAAGCCACAGATCCCTTGATCCACGTGACAGGAAGCGTGACACTACTGCTGCAGCTCGGGAGGAAAGCGCACGTGCATGCCCCCACTCGAGACGAGGCCTGACTCCCCTGGGGAGACTCAGAAGCACCCCAACATCCATGGCAACACTGGAGAGCAATCCTCAGGTTCCGGCCCCGACTCCACACAAGGACTGAGGCCCCGGCATGGACGGGAGAGGAATCCCGAGAGGTCCCCTAGCAACACGCATGGGGACTGGCCTTTCCTGAGGCCACCAGAGCGGGTCCCTGAGGTCCCCGTCGTAACTCGAGAAGACCTGCCGCAACTCGAGAAAATCCAGGAGGTTCTCCCCTCCAGGCGAGATGAGGCCCATTTGCGCTGAGGCGTCTCGCGGCTGATCACACCTCACCTCTGGAACTTCGAAAGGGTCCTTCACACCCTTGGTGCAAATCAAGAAGTTCCCCGACCTAGCCGTCTCCACTCGAGAGGAATCACGAGGGTCCCGCCCACATCCAGAGGAGCCCCGTTTCCGCCTCGTAGCTCGAGATGAGGGATCCTTTCCCTGCTTCGTCGGGAAAGAGTTCCCGGCGTTCCCGTCGCATCTCAAGAGGAGGCCCTCTCAACAGGAACGGCGAGAGGAACTCCAGGGTCGTGCCACCATTCCAAGAGTCCCCCAGATGTCTCACTCCATTCCAGAGGAACCTCTTTTCCCTTCACCGGATCGTCTTTCACGCCGAGGATCGACTCACACCAAGGTGGCACGTGGCACAGCCCTGTGGGAAAGCCTCGTGGGAAAGCCTCGAGGGACAGCCTCGAGGGAAAGCCACAGATCCCTTGATCCACGTGACAGGAAGCGTAACACTACTGCTGCAGCTCGGGAGGAAAGCGCACGTGCATGCCCCCTCTCGAGACGAGGCCTGACTCCCCTGGGGAGACTCAGAAGCACCCCAAGATCCATGGCAACACTGGAGAGCAATCCTCAGGTTCCGGCCCCGACTCCACACAAGGACTGAGGCCCCGGCATGGACGGGAGAGGAATCCCGAGAGGTCCCCTAGCAACTCGCATGGGGACTGGCTTTTCCTGAGGCCACCAGAGCGGGTCCCTGAGGTCCCCGTCGTAACTCGAGAAGACCTGCCGCAACTCGAGAAAATCCAGGAGGTTCTCCCTTCCAGGCGAGATGAGGCCCATTTCCGCTGAGGCGTCTCGAGGCTGATCACACCTCACCTCTGGAACTTCGAAAGGGTCCTTCACACCCTTGGTGCAAATCAAGAAGTTCCCCGACCTAGCCGTCTCCACTCGAGAGGAATCACGAGGGTCCCGCCCACATCCAGAGGAGCCCCGTTTCCGCCTCGTAGCTCGAGATGAGGGATCCTTTCCCTGCTTCGTCGGGAAAGAGTTCCCGGCGTTCCCGTCGCATCTCAAGAGGAGGCCCTCTCAACAGGAACGGCGAGAGGAACTCCAGGGTCGTGCCACCATTCCAAGAGTCCCCCAGATGTCTCAGTCCATTCCAGAGGAACCTCTTTTCCCTTCACCGGCTCGTCTTTCACGCCGAGGATCGACTCACACCAAGGTGGCACGTGGCACAGCCCTGTGGGAAAGCCTCGTGGGAAAGCCTCGAGGGACAGCCTCGAGGGAAAGCCACAGATCCCTTGATCCACGTGACAGGAAGCGTGACACTACTGCTGCAGCTCGGGAGGAAAGCGCACGTGCATGCCCCCACTCGAGACGAGGCCTGACTCCCCTGGGGAGACTCAGAAGCACCCCAAGATCCATGGCAACACTGGAGAGCAATCCTCAGGTTCCGGCCCCGACTCCACACAAGGACTGAGGCCCCGGCATGGACGGGAGAGGAATCCCGAGAGGTCCCCTAGCAACACGCATGGGGACTGGCCTTTCCTGATGCCACCAGAGCGGGTCCCTGAGGTCCCCGTCGTAACTCGAGAAGACCTGCCGCAACTCGAGAAAATCCAGGAGGTTCTCCCCTCCAGGCGAGATGAGGCCCATTTCCGCTGAGGCGTCTCGAGGCTGATCACACCTCAACTCTGGAACTTCGAAAGGGTCCTTCACACCCTTGGTGCAAATCAAGAAGTTCCCCGACCTAGCCGTCTCCACTCGAGAGGAATCACGAGGGTCCCGCCCACATCCAGAGGAGCCCCGTGTCCGCCTCGTAGCTCGAGATGAGGGATCTTTTCCCTGCTTCGTCGGGAAAGAGTTCCCGGCGTTCCCGTCGCATCTCAAGAGAAGGCCCTCTCAACAGGAACGGCGAGAGGAACTCCAGGGTCGTGCCACCATTCCAAGAGTCCCCCAGATGTCTCAGTCCATTCCAGAGGAACCTCTTTTCCCTTCACCGGCTCGTCTTTCACGCCGAGGATCGACTCACACCAAGGTGGCACGTGGCACAGCCCTGTGGGAAAGCCTCGTGGGAAAGCCTCGAGGGACAGCCTCGAGGGAAAGCCACAGATCCCTTGATCCACGTGACAGGAAGCGTGACACTACTGCTGCAGCTCGGGAGGAAAGCGCACGTGCATGCCCCCACTCGAGACGAGGCCTGACTCCCCTGGGGAGACTCAGAAGCACCCCAAGATCCATGGCAACACTGGAGAGCAATCCTCAGGTTCCGGCCCCGACTCCACACAAGGACTGAGGCCCCGGCATGGACGGGAGAGGAATCCCGAGAGGTCCCCTAGCAACACGCATGGGGACTGGCCTTTCCTGAGGCCACCAGAGCGGGTCCCTGAGGTCCCCGTCGTAACTCGAGAAGACCTGCCGCAACTCGAGAAAATCCAGGAGGTTCTCCCCTCCAGGCGAGATGAGGCCGATTTCCGCTGAGGCGTCTCGCGGCTGATCACACCTCACCTCTGGAACTTAGAAAGGGTCCTTCACACCCTTGGTGCAAATCAAGAAGTTCCCCGACCTAGCCGTCTCCACTCGAGAGGAATCACGAGGGTCCCGCCCACATCCAGAGGAGCCCCGTTTCCGCCTCGTAGCTCGAGATGAGGGATCCTTTCCCTGCTTCGTCGGGAAAGAGTTCCCGGCGTTCCCGTCGCATCTCAAGAGGAGGCCCTCTCAACAGGAACGGCGAGAGGAACTCCAGGGTCGTGCCACCATTCCAAGTGTCCCCCAGATGTCTCAGTCCATTCCAGAGGAACCTCTTTTCCCTTCACCGGCTCGTCTTTCACGCCGAGGATCGACTCACAACAAGGTGGCACGTGGCACAGCCCTGTGGGAAAGCCTCGTGGGAAAGCCTCGAGGGACAGCCTCGAGGGAAAGCCACAGATCCCTTGATCCACGTGACAGGAAGCGTGACACTACTGCTGCAGCTCGGGAGGAAAGCGCACGTGCATGCCCCCACTCGAGACGAGGCCTGACTCCCCTGGGGAGACTCAGAAGCACCCCAAGATCCATGGCAACACTGGAGAGCAATCCTCAGGTTCCGGCCCCGACTCCACACAAGGACTGAGGCCCCGGCATGGACGGGAGAGGAATCCCGAGAGGTCCCCTAGCAACACGCATGGGGACTGGCCTTTCCTGAGGCCACCAGAGCGGGTCCCTGAGGTCCCCGTCGTAACTCGAGAAGACCTGCCGCAACTCGAGAAAATCCAGGAGGTTCTCCCCTCCAGGCGAGATGAGGCCCATTTCCGCTGAGGCGTCTCGAGGCTGATCACACCTCACCTCTGGAACTTCGAAAGGGTCCTTCACACCCTTGGTGCAAATCAAGAAGTTCCCCGACCTAGCCGTCTCCACTCGAGAGGAATCACGAGGGTCCCGCCCACATCCAGAGGAGCCCCGTTTCCGCCTCGTAGCTCGAGATGAGGGATCCTTTCCCTGCTTCGTCGGGAAAGAGTTCCCGGCGTTCCCGTCGCATCTCAAGAGGAGGCCCTCTCAACAGGAACGGCGAGAGGAACTCCAGGGTCGTGCCACCATTCCAAGTGTCCCCCAGATGTCTCAGTCCATTCCAGAGGAACCTCTTTTCCCTTCACCGGCTCGTCTTTCACGCCGAGGATCGACTCACAACAAGGTGGCACGTGGCACAGCCCTGTGGGAAAGCCTCGTGGGAAAGCCTCGAGGGACAGCCTTGAGGGAAAGCCACAGATCCCTTGATCCACGTGACAGGAAGCGTGACACTACTGCTGCAGCTCGGGAGGAAAGCGCACGTGCATGCCCCCACTCGAGACGAGGCCTGACTCCCCTGGGGAGACTCAGAAGCACCCCAAGATCCATGGCAACACTGGAGAGCAATCCTCAGGTTCCGGCCCCGACTCCACACAAGGACTGAGGCCCCGGCATGGACGGGAGAGGAATCCCGAGAGGTCCCCTAGCAACACGCATGGGGACTGGCCTTTCCTGAGGCCACCAGAGCGGGTCCCTGAGGTCCCCGTCGTAACTCGAGAAGACCTGCCGCAACTCGAGAAAATCCAGGAGGTTCTCCCCTCCAGGCGAGATGAGGCCCATTTCCGCTGAGGCGTCTCGAGGCTGATCACACCTCACCTCTGGAACTTCGAAAGGGTCCTTCACACCCTTGGTGCAAATCAAGAAGTTCCCCGACCTAGCCGTCTCCACTCGAGAGGAATCACGAGGTTCCCGCCCACATCCAGAGGAGCCCCGTTTCCGCCTCGTAGCTCGAGATGAGGGATCCTTTCCCTGCTTCGTTGGGAAAGAGTTCCCGGCGTTCCCGTCGCATCTCAAGAGGAGGCCCTCTCAACAGGAACGGCGAGAGGAACTCCAGGGTCGTGCCACCATTCCAAGAGTCCCCCAGATGTCTCAGTCCATTCCAGAGGAACCTCTTTTCCCTTCACCGGCTCGTCTTTCACGCCGAGGATCGACTCACACCAAGGTGGCACGTGGCACAGCCCTGTGGGAAAGCCTCGTGGGAAAGCCTCGAGGGACAGCCTCGAGGGAAAGCCACAGATCCCTTGATCCACGTGACAGGAAGCGTGACACTACTGCTGCAGCTCGGGAGGAAAGCGCACGTGCATGCCCCCACTCGAGACGAGGCCTGACTCCCCTGGGGAGACTCAGAAGCACCCCAAGATCCATGGCAACACTGGAGAGCAATCCTCAGGTTCCGGCCCCGACTCCACACAAGGACTGAGGCCCCGGCATGGACGGGAGAGGAATCCCGAGAGGTCCCCTAGCAACACGCATGGGGACTGGCCTTTCCTGAGGCCACCAGAGCGGGTCCCTGAGGTCCCCGTCGTAACTCGAGAAGACCTGCCGCAACTCGAGAAAATCCAGGAGGTTCTCCCCTCCAGGCGAGATGAGGCCCATTTCCGCTGAGGCGTCTCGAGGCTGATCACACCTCACCTCTGGAACTTCGAAAGGGTCCTTCACACCCTTGGTGCAAATCAAGAAGTTCCCCGACCTAGCCGTCTCCACTCGAGAGGAATCACGAGGGTCCCGCCCACATCCAGAGGAGCCCCGTGTCCGCCTCGTAGCTCGAGATGAGGGATCTTTTCCCTGCTTCGTCGGGAAAGAGTTCCCGGCGTTCCCGTCGCATCTCAAGAGAAGGCCCTCTCAACAGGAACGGCGAGAGGAACTCCAGGGTCGTGCCACCATTCCAAGAGTCCCCCAGATGTCTCAGTCCATTCCAGAGGAACCTCTTTTCCCTTCACCGGCTCGTCTTTCACGCCGAGGATCGACTCACACCAAGGTGGCACGTGGCACAACCCTGTGGGAAAGCCTCGTGGGAAAGCCTCGAGGGACAGCCTCGAGGGAAAGCCACAGATCCCTTGATCCACGTGACAGGAAGCGTAACACTACTGCTGCAGCTCGGGAGGAAAGCGCACGTGCATGCCCCCACTCGAGACGAGGCCTGACTCCCCTGGGGAGACTCAGAAGCACCCCAAGATCCATGGCAACACTGGAGAGCAATCCTCAGGTTCCGGCCCCGACTCCACACAAGGACTGAGGCCCCGGCATGGACGGGAGAGGAATCCCGAGAGGTCCCCTAGCAACACGCATGGGGACTGGCCTTTCCTGAGGCCACCAGAGCGGGTCCCTGAGGTCCCCGTCGTAACTCGAGAAGACCTGCCGCAACTCGAGAAAATCCAGGAGGTTCTCCCCTCCAGGCGAGATGAGGCCGATTTCCGCTGAGGCGTCTCGCGGCTGATCACACCTCACCTCTGGAACTTAGAAAGGGTCCTTCACACCCTTGGTGCAAATCAAGAAGTTCCCCGACCTAGCCGTCTCCACTCGAGAGGAATCACGAGGGTCCCGCCCACATCCAGAGGAGCCCCGTTTCCGCCTCGTAGCTCGAGATGAGGGATCCTTTCCCTGCTTCGTCGGGAAAGAGTTCCCGGCGTTCCCGTCGCATCTCAAGAGGAGGCCCTCTCAACAGGAACGGCGAGAGGAACTCCAGGGTCGTGCCACCATTCCAAGTGTCCCCCAGATGTCTCAGTCCATTCCAGAGGAACCTCTTTTCCCTTCACCGGCTCGTCTTTCACGCCGAGGATCGACTCACAACAAGGTGGCACGTGGCACAGCCCTGTGGGAAAGCCTCGTGGGAAAGCCTCGAGGGACAGCCTCGAGGGAAAGCCACAGATCCCTTGATCCACGTGACAGGAAGCGTGACACTACTGCTGCAGCTCGGGAGGAAAGCGCACGTGCATGCCCCCACTCGAGACGAGGCCTGACTCCCCTGGGGAGACTCAGAAGCACCCCAAGATCCATGGCAACACTGGAGAGCAATCCTCAGGTTCCGGCCCCGACTCCACACAAGGACTGAGGCCCCGGCATGGACGGGAGAGGAATCCCGAGAGGTCCCCTAGCAACACGCATGGGGACTGGCCTTTCCTGAGGCCACCAGAGCGGGTCCCTGAGGTCCCCGTCGTAACTCGAGAAGACCTGCCGCAACTCGAGAAAATCCAGGAGGTTCTCCCCTCCAGGCGAGATGAGGCCCATTTCCGCTGAGGCGTCTCGAGGCTGATCACACCTCACCTCTGGAACTTCGAAAGGGTCCTTCACACCCTTGGTGCAAATCAAGAAGTTCCCCGACCTAGCCGTCTCCACTCGAGAGGAATCACGAGGGTCCCGCCCACATCCAGAGGAGCCCCGTTTCCGCCTCGTAGCTCGAGATGAGGGATCCTTTCCCTGCTTCGTTGGGAAAGAGTTCCCGGCGTTCCCGTCGCATCTCAAGAGGAGGCCCTCTCAACAGGAACGGCGAGAGGAACTCCAGGGTCGTGCCACCATTCCAAGAGTCCCCCAGATGTCTCAGTCCATTCCAGAGGAACCTCTTTTCCCTTCACCGGCTCGTCTTTCACGCCGAGGATCGACTCACACCAAGGTGGCACGTGGCACAGCCCTGTGGGAAAGCCTCGTGGGAAAGCCTCGAGGGACAGCCTCGAGGGAAAGCCACAGATCCCTTGATCCACGTGACAGGAAGCGTGACACTACTGCTGCAGCTCGGGAGGAAAGCGCACGTGCATGCCCCCACTCGAGACGAGGCCTGACTCCCCTGGGGAGACTCAGAAGCACCCCAAGATCCATGGCAACACTGGAGAGCAATCCTCAGGTTCCGGCCCCGACTCCACACAAGGACTGAGGCCCCGGCATGGACGGGAGAGGAATCCCGAGAGGTCCCCTAGCAACACGCATGGGGACTGGCCTTTCCTGAGGCCACCAGAGCGGGTCCCTGAGGTCCCCGTCGTAACTCGAGAAGACCTGCCGCAACTCGAGAAAATCCAGGAGGTTCTCCCCTCCAGGCGAGATGAGGCCCATTTCCGCTGAGGCGTCTCGAGGCTGATCACACCTCACCTCTGGAACTTCGAAAGGGTCCTTCACACCCTTGGTGCAAATCAAGAAGTTCCCCGACCTAGCCGTCTCCACTCGAGAGGAATCACGAGGGTCCCGCCCACATCCAGAGGAGCCCCGTGTCCGCCTCGTAGCTCGAGATGAGGGATCTTTTCCCTGCTTCGTCGGGAAAGAGTTCCCGGCGTTCCCGTCGCATCTCAAGAGAAGGCCCTCTCCACAGGAACGGCGAGAGGAACTCCAGGGTCGTGCCACCATTCCAAGAGTCCCCCAGATGTCTCAGTCCATTCCAGAGGAACCTCTTTTCCCTTCACCGGCTCGTCTTTCACGCCGAGGATCGACTCACACCAAGGTGGCACGTGGCACAGCCCTGTGGGAAAGCCTCGTGGGAAAGCCTCGAGGGACAGCCTCGAGGGAAAGCCACAGATCCCTTGATCCACGTGACAGGAAGCGTAACACTACTGCTGCAGCTCGGGAGGAAAGCGCACGTGCATGCCCCCACTCGAGACGAGGCCTGACTCCCCTGGGGAGACTCAGAAGCACCCCAAGATCCATGGCAACACTGGAGAGCAATCCTCAGGTTCCGGCCCCGACTCCACACAAGGACTGAGGCCCCGGCATGGACGGGAGAGGAATCCCGAGAGGTCCCCTAGCAACTCGCATGGGGACTGGCTTTTCCTGAGGCCACCAGAGCGGGTCCCTGAGGTCCCCGTCGTAACTCGAGAAGACCTGCCGCAACTCGAGAAAATCCAGGAGGTTCTCCCTTCCAGGCGAGATGAGGCCCATTTCCGCTGAGGCGTCTCGAGGCTGATCACACCTCACCTCTGGAACTTCGAAAGGGTCCTTCACACCCTTGGTGCAAATCAAGAAGTTCCCCGACCTAGCCGTCTCCACTCGAGAGGAATCACGAGGGTCCCGCCCACATCCAGAGGAGCCCCGTTTCCGCCTCGTAGCTCGAGATGAGGGATCCTTTCCCTGCTTCGTCGGGAAAGAGTTCCCGGCGTTCCCGTCACATCTCAAGAGGAGGCCCTCTCAACAGGAACGGCGAGAGGAACTCCAGGGTCGTGCCACCATTCCAAGAGTCCCCCAGATGTCTCAGTCCATTCCAGAGGAACCTCTTTTCCCTTCACCGGCTCGTCTTTCACGCCGAGGATCGACTCACACCAAGGTGGCACGTGGCACAGCCCTGTGGGAAAGCCTCGTGGGAAAGCCTCGAGGGACAGCCTCGAGGGAAAGCCACAGATCCCTTGATCCACGTGACAGGAAGCGTGACACTACTGCTGCAGCTCGGGAGGAAAGCGCACGTGCATGCCCCCACTCGAGACGAGGCCTGACTCCCCTGGGGAGACTCAGAAGTACCCCAAGATCCATGGCAACACTGGAGAGCAATCCTCAGGTTCCGGCCCCGACTCCACACAAGGACTGAGGCCCCGGCATGGACGGGAGAGGAATCCCGAGAGGTCCCCTAGCAACACGCATGGGGACTGGCCTTTCCTGAGGCCACCAGAGCGGGTCCCTGAGGTCCCCGTCGTAACTCGAGAAGACCTGCCGCAACTCGAGAAAATCCAGGAGGTTCTCCCCTCCAGGCGAGATGAGGCCCATTTCCGCTGAGGCGTCTCGAGGCTGATCACACCTCAACTCTGGAACTTCGAAAGGGTCCTTCACACCCTTGGTGCAAATCAAGAAGTTCCCCGACCTAGCCGTCTCCACTCGAGAGGAATCACGAGGGTCCCGCCCACATCCAGAGGAGCCCCGTGTCCGCCTCGTAGCTCGAGATGAGGGATCTTTTCCCTGCTTCGTCGGGAAAGAGTTCCCGGCGTTCCCGTCGCATCTCAACAGAAGGCCCTCTCAACAGGAACGGCGAGAGGAACTCCAGGGTCGTGCCACCATTCCAAGAGTCCCCCAGATGTCTCAGTCCATTCCAGAGGAACCTCTTTTCCCTTCACCGGCTCGACTTTCACGCCGAGGATCGACTCACACCAAGGTGGCACGTGGCACAGCCCTGTGGGAAAGCCTCGTGGGAAAGCCTCGAGGGACAGCCTCGAGGGAAAGCCACAGATCCCTTGATCCACGTGACAGGAAGCGTAACACTACTGCTGCAGCTCGGGAGGAAAGCGCACGTGCATGCCCCCACTCGAGACGAGGCCTGACTCCCCTGGGGAGACTCAGAAGCACCCCAAGATCCATGGCAACACTGGAGAGCAATCCTCAGGTTCCGGCCCCGACTCCACACAAGGACTGAGGCCCCGGCATGGACGGGAGAGGAATCCCGAGAGGTCCCCTAGCAACACGCATGGGGACTGGCCTTTCCTGAGGCCACCAGAGCGGGTCCCTGAGGTCCCCGTCGTAACTCGAGAAGACCTGCCGCAACTCGAGAAAATCCAGGAGGTTCTCCCCTCCAGGCGAGATGAGGCCCATTTCCGCTGAGGCGTCTCGCGGCTGATCACACCTCACCTCTGGAACTTCGAAAGGGTCCTTCACACCCTTGGTGCAAATCAAGAAGTTCCCCGACCTAGCCGTCTCCACTCGAGAGGAATCACGAGGGTCCCGCCCACATCCAGAGGAGCCCCGTTTCCGCCTCGTAGCTCGAGATGAGGGATCCTTTCCCTGCTTCGTCGGGAAAGAGTTCCCGGCGTTCCCGTCGCATCTCAAGAGGAGGCCCTCTCAACAGGAACGGCGAGAGGAACTCCAGGGTCGTGCCACCATACCAAGTGTCCCCCAGATGTCTCAGTCCATTCCAGAGGAACCTCTTTTCCCTTCACCGGCTCGTCTTTCACGCCGAGGATCGACTCACACCAAGGTGGCACATGGCACAGCCCTGTGGGAAAGCCTCGTGGGAAAGCCTCGAGGGACAGCCTCGAGGGAAAGCCACAGATCCCTTGATCCACGTGACAGGAAGCGTGACACTACTGCTGCAGCTCGGGAGGAAAGCGCACGTGCATGCCCCCACTCGAGACGAGGCCTGACTCCCCTGGGGAGACTCAGAAGCACCCCAAGATCCATGGCAACACTGGAGAGCAATCCTCAGGTTCCGGCCCCGACTCCACACAAGGACTGAGGCCCCGGCATGGACGGGAGAGGAATCCCGAGAGGTCCCCTAGCAACACGCATGGGGACTGGCCTTTCCTGAGGCCACCAGAGCGGGTCCCTGAGGTCCCCGTCGTAACTCGAGAAGACCTGCCGCAACTCGAGAAAATCCAGGAGGTTCTCCCCTCCAGGCGAGATGAGGCCCATTTCCGCTGAGGCGTCTCGCGGCTGATCACACCTCACCTCTGGAACTTAGAAAGGGTCCTTCACACCCTTGGTGCAAATCAAGAAGTTCCCCGACCTAGCCGTCTCCACTCGAGAGGAATCACGAGGGTCCCGCCCACATCCAGAGGAGCCCCGTTTCCGCCTCGTAGCTCGAGATGAGGGATCCTTTCCCTGCTTCGTCGGGAAAGAGTTCCCGGCGTTCCCGTCGCATCTCAAGAGGAGGCCCTCTCAACAGGAACGGCGAGAGGAACTCCAGGGTCGTGCCACCATTCCAAGAGTCCCCCAGATGTCTCAGTCCATTCCAGAGGAACCTCTTTTCCCTTCACCGGCTCGTCTTTCACGCCGAGGATCGACTCACACCAAGGTGGCACGTGGCACAGCCCTGTGGGAAAGCCTCGTGGGAAAGCCTCGAGGGACAGCCTCGAGGGAAAGCCACAGATCCCTTGATCCACGTGACAGGAAGCGTAACACTACTGCTGCAGCTCGGGAGGAAAGCGCACGTGCATGCCCCCTCTCGAGACGAGGCCTGACTCCCCTGGGGAGACTCAGAAGCACCCCAAGATCCATGGCAACACTGGAGAGCAATCCTCAGGTTCCGGCCCCGACTCCACACAAGGACTGAGGCCCCGGCATGGACGGGAGAGGAATCCCGAGAGGTCCCCTAGCAACTCGCATGGGGACTGGCTTTTCCTGAGGCCACCAGAGCGGGTCCCTGAGGTCCCCGTCGTAACTCGAGAAGACCTGCCGCAACTCGAGAAAATCCAGGAGGTTCTCCCTTCCAGGCGAGATGAGGCCCATTTCCGCTGAGGCGTCTCGAGGCTGATCACACCTCACCTCTGGAACTTCGAAAGGGTCCTTCACACCCTTGGTGCAAATCAAGAAGTTCCCCGACCTAGCCGTCTCCACTCGAGAGGAATCACGAGGGTCCCGCCCACATCCAGAGGAGCCCCGTTTCCGCCTCGTAGCTCGAGATGAGGGATCCTTTCCCTGCTTCGTCGGGAAAGAGTTCCCGGCGTTCCCGTCGCATCTCAAGAGGAGGCCCTCTCAACAGGAACGGCGAGAGGAACTCCAGGGTCGTGCCACCATTCCAAGAGTCCCCCAGATGTCTCAGTCCATTCCAGAGGAACCTCTTTTCCCTTCACCGGCTCGTCTTTCACGCCGAGGATCGACTCACACCAAGGTGGCACGTGGCACAGCCCTGTGGGAAAGCCTCGTGGGAAAGCCTCGAGGGACAGCCTCGAGGGAAAGCCACAGATCCCTTGATCCACGTGACAGGAAGCGTGACACTACTGCTGCAGCTCGGGAGGAAAGCGCACGTGCATGCCCCCACTCGAGACGAGGCCTGACTCCCCTGGGGAGACTCAGAAGCACCCCAAGATCCATGGCAACACTGGAGAGCAATCCTCAGGTTCCGGCCCCGACTCCACACAAGGACTGAGGCCCCGGCATGGACGGGAGAGGAATCCCGAGAGGTCCCCTAGCAACACGCATGGGGACTGGCCTTTCCTGAGGCCACCAGAGCGGGTCCCTGAGGTCCCCGTCGTAACTCGAGAAGACCTGCCGCAACTCGAGAAAATCCAGGAGGTTCTCCCCTCCAGGCGAGATGAGGCCCATTTCCACTGAGGCGTCTCGAGGCTGATCACACCTCAACTCTGGAACTTCGAAAGGGTCCTTCACACCCTTGGTGCAAATCAAGAAGTTCCCCGACCTAGCCGTCTCCACTCGAGAGGAATCACGAGGGTCCCGCCCACATCCAGAGGAGCCCCGTGTCCGCCTCGTAGCTCGAGATGAGGGATCTTTTCCCTGCTTCGTCGGGAAAGAGTTCCCGGCGTTCCCGTCGCATCTCAAGAGAAGGCCCTCTCAACAGGAACGGCGAGAGGAACTCCAGGGTCGTGCCACCATTCCAAGAGTCCCCCAGATGTCTCAGTCCATTCCAGAGGAACCTCTTTTCCCTTCACCGGCTCGTCTTTCACGCCGAGGATCGACTCACACCAAGGTGGCACGTGGCACAGCCCTGTGGGAAAGCCTCGTGGGAAAGCCTCGAGGGACAGCCTCGAGGGAAAGCCACAGATCCCTTGATCCACGTGACAGGAAGCGTAACACTACTGCTGCAGCTCGGGAGGAAAGCGCACGTGCATGCCCCCACTCGAGACGAGGCCTGACTCCCCTGGGGAGACTCAGAAGCACCCCAAGATCCATGGCAACACTGGAGAGCAATCCTCAGGTTCCGGCCCCGACTCCACACAAGGACTGAGGCCCCGGCATGGACGGGAGAGGAATCCCGAGAGGTCCCCTAGCAACACGCATGGGGACTGGCCTTTCCTGAGGCCACCAGAGCGGGTCCCTGAGGTCCCCGTCGTAACTCGAGAAGACCTGCCGCAACTCGAGAAAATCCAGGAGGTTCTCCCCTCCAGGCGAGATGAGGCCCATTTCCGCTGAGGCGTCTCGCGGCTGATCACACCTCACCTCTGGAACTTCGAAAGGGTCCTTCACACCCTTGGTGCAAATCAAGAAGTTCCCCGACCTAGCCGTCTCCACTCGAGAGGAATCACGAGGGTCCCGCCCACATCCAGAGGAGCCCCGTTTCCGCCTCGTAGCTCGAGATGAGGGATCCTTTCCCTGCTTCGTCGGGAAAGAGTTCCCGGCGTTCCCGTCGCATCTCAAGAGGAGGCCCTCTCAACAGGAACGGCGAGAGGAACTCCAGGGTCGTGCCACCATTCCAAGTGTCCCCCAGATGTCTCAGTCCATTCCAGAGGAACCTCTTTTCCCTTCACCGGCTCGTCTTTCACGCCGAGGATCGACTCACACCAAGGTGGCACATGGCACAGCCCTGTGGGAAAGCCTCGTGGGAAAGCCTCGAGGGACAGCCTCGAGGGAAAGCCACAGATCCCTTGATCCACGTGACAGGAAGCGTGACACTACTGCTGCAGCTCGGGAGGAAAGCGCACGTGCATGCCCCCACTCGAGACGAGGCCTGACTCCCCTGGGGAGACTCAGAAGCACCCCAAGATCCATGGCAACACTGGAGAGCAATCCTCAGGTTCCGGCCCCGACTCCACACAAGGACTGAGGCCCCGGCATGGACGGGAGAGGAATCCCGAGAGGTCCCCTAGCAACACGCATGGGGACTGGCCTTTCCTGAGGCCACCAGAGCGGGTCCCTGAGGTCCCCGTCGTAACTCGAGAAGACCTGCCGCAACTCGAGAAAATCCAGGAGGTTCTCCCCTCCAGGCGAGATGAGGCCCATTTCCGCTGAGGCGTCTCGCGGCTGATCACACCTCACCTCTGGAACTTAGAAAGGGTCCTTCACACCCTTGGTGCAAATCAAGAAGTTCCCCGACCTAGCCGTCTCCACTCGAGAGGAATCACGAGGGTCCCGCCCACATCCAGAGGAGCCCCGTTTCCGCCTCGTAGCTCGAGATGAGGGATCCTTTCCCTGCTTCGTCGGGAAAGAGTTCCCGGCGTTCCCGTCGCATCTCAAGAGAAGGCCCTCTCAACAGGAACGGCGAGAGGAACTCCAGGGTCGTGCCACCATTCCAAGAGTCCCCCAGATGTCTCAGTCCATTCCAGAGGAACCTCTTTTCCCTTCACCGGCTCGTCTTTCACGCCGAGGATCGACTCACACCAAGGTGGCACGTGGCACAGCCCTGTGGGAAAGCCTCGTGGGAAAGCCTCGAGGGACAGCCTCGAGGGAAAGCCACAGATCCCTTGATCCACGTGACAGGAAGCGTGACACTACTGCTGCAGCTCGGGAGGAAAGCGCACGTGCATGCCCCCACTCGAGACGAGGCCTGACTCCCCTGGGGAGACTCAGAAGCACCCCAAGATCCATGGCAACACTGGAGAGCAATCCTCAGGTTCCGGCCCCGACTCCACACAAGGACTGAGGCCCCGGCATGGACGGGAGAGGAATCCCGAGAGGTCCCCTAGCAACACGCATGGGGACTGGCCTTTCCTGAGGCCACCAGAGCGGGTCCCTGAGGTCCCCGTCGTAACTCGAGAAGACCTGCCGCAACTCGAGAAAATCCAGGAGGTTCTCCCCTCCAGGCGAGATGAGGCCCATTTCCGCTGAGGCGTCTCGCGGCTGATCACACCTCACCTCTGGAACTTCGAAAGGGTCCTTCACACCCTTGGTGCAAATCAAGAAGTTCCCCGACCTAGCCGTCTCCACTCGAGAGGAATCACGAGGGTCCCGCCCACATCCAGAGGAGCCCCGTTTCCGCCTCGTAGCTCGAGATGAGGGATCCTTTCCCTGCTTCGTCGGGAAAGAGTTCCCGGCGTTCCCGTCGCATCTCAAGAGGAGGCCCTCTCAACAGGAACGGCGAGAGGAACTCCAGGGTCGTGCCACCATTCCAAGTGTCCCCCAGATGTCTCAGTCCATTCCAGAGGAACCTCTTTTCCCTTCACCGGCTCGTCTTTCACGCCGAGGATCGACTCACACCAAGGTGGCACGTGGCACAGCCCTGTGGGAAAGCCTCGTGGGAAAGCCTCGAGGGACAGCCTCGAGGGAAAGCCACAGATCCCTTGATCCACGTGACAGGAAGCGTGACACTACTGCTGCAGCTCGGGAGGAAAGCGCACGTGCATGCCCCCACTCGAGACGAGGCCTGACTCCCCTGGGGAGACTCAGAAGCACCCCAAGATCCATGGCAACACTGGAGAGCAATCCTCAGGTTCCGGCCCCGACTCCACACAAGGACTGAGGCCCCGGCATGGACGGGAGAGGAATCCCGAGAGGTCCCCTAGCAACACGCATGGGGACTGGCCTTTCCTGAGGCCACCAGAGCGGGTCCCTGAGGTCCCCGTCGTAACTCGAGAAGACCTGCCGCAACTCGAGAAAATCCAGGAGGTTCTCCCCTCCAGGCGAGATGAGGCCCATTTCCGCTGAGGCGTCTCGCGGCTGATCACACCTCACCTCTGGAACTTAGAAAGGGTCCTTCACACCCTTGGTGCAAATCAAGAAGTTCCCCGACCTAGCCGTCTCCACTCGAGAGGAATCACGAGGGTCCCGCCCACATCCAGAGGAGCCCCGTTTCCGCCTCGTAGCTCGAGATGAGGGATCCTTTCCCTGCTTCGTCGGGAAAGAGTTCCCGGCGTTCCCGTCGCATCTCAAGAGGAGGCCCTCTCAACAGGAACGGCGAGAGGAACTCCAGGGTCGTGCCACCATTCCAAGAGTCCCCCAGATGTCTCACTCCATTCCAGAGGAACCTCTTTTCCCTTCACCGGCTCGTCTTTCACGCCGAGGATCGACTCACACCAAGGTGGCACGTGGCACAGCCCTGTGGGAAAGCCTCGTGGGAAAGCCTCGAGGGACAGCCTCGAGGGAAAGCCACAGATCCCTTGATCCACGTGACAGGAAGCGTAACACTACTGCTGCAGCTCGGGAGGAAAGCGCACGTGCATGCCCCCTCTCGAGACGAGGCCTGACTCCCCTGGGGAGACTCAGAAGCACCCCAAGATCCATGGCAACACTGGAGAGCAATCCTCAGGTTCCGGCCCCGACTCCACACAAGGACTGAGGCCCCGGCATGGACGGGAGAGGAATCCCGAGAGGTCCCCTAGCAACTCGCATGGGGACTGGCTTTTCCTGAGGCCACCAGAGCGGGTCCCTGAGGTCCCCGTCGTAACTCGAGAAGACCTGCCGCAACTCGAGAAAATCCAGGAGGTTCTCCCTTCCAGGCGAGATGAGGCCCATTTCCGCTGAGGCGTCTCGAGGCTGATCACACCTCACCTCTGGAACTTCGAAAGGGTCCTTCACACCCTTGGTGCAAATCAAGTTCCCCGACCTAGCCGTCTCCACTCGAGAGGAATCACGAGGGTCCCGCCCACATCCAGAGGAGCCCCGTTTCCGCCTCGTAGCTCGAGATGAGGGATCCTTTCCCTGCTTCGTCGGGAAAGAGTTCCCGGCGTTCCCGTCGCATCTCAAGAGGAGGCCCTCTCAACAGGAACGGCGAGAGGAACTCCAGGGTCGTGCCACCATTCCAAGAGTCCCCCAGATGTCTCAGTCCATTCCAGAGGAACCTCTTTTCCCTTCACCGGCTCGTCTTTCACGCCGAGGATCGACTCACACCAAGGTGGCACGTGGCACAGCCCTGTGGGAAAGCCTCGTGGGAAAGCCTCGAGGGACAGCCTCGAGGGAAAGCCACAGATCCCTTGATCCACGTGACAGGAAGCGTGACACTACTGCTGCAGCTCGGGAGGAAAGCGCACGTGCATGCCCCCACTCGAGACGAGGCCTGACTCCCCTGGGGAGACTCAGAAGCACCCCAAGATCCATGGCAACACTGGAGAGCAATCCTCAGGTTCCGGCCCCGACTCCACACAAGGACTGAGGCCCCGGCATGGACGGGAGAGGAATCCCGAGAGGTCCCCTAGCAACACGCATGGGGACTGGCCTTTCCTGAGGCCACCAGAGCGGGTCCCTGAGGTCCCCGTCGTAACTCGAGAAGACCTGCCGCAACTCGAGAAAATCCAGGAGGTTCTCCCCTCCAGGCGAGATGAGGCCCATTTCCGCTGAGGCGTCTCGAGGCTGATCACACCTCAACTCTGGAACTTCGAAAGGGTCCTTCACACCCTTGGTGCAAATCAAGAAGTTCCCCGACCTAGCCGTCTCCACTCGAGAGGAATCACGAGGGTCCCGCCCACATCCAGAGGAGCCCCGTGTCCGCCTCGTAGCTCGAGATGAGGGATCTTTTCCCTGCTTCGTCGGGAAAGAGTTCCCGGCGTTCCCGTCGCATCTCAAGAGAAGGCCCTCTCAACAGGAACGGCGAGAGGAACTCCAGGGTCGTGCCACCATTCCAAGAGTCCCCCAGATGTCTCAGTCCATTCCAGAGGAACCTCTTTTCCCTTCACCGGCTCGTCTTTCACGCCGAGGATCGACTCACACCAAGGTGGCACGTGGCACAGCCCTGTGGGAAAGCCTCGTGGGAAAGCCTCGAGGGACAGCCTCGAGGGAAAGCCACAGATCCCTTGATCCACGTGACAGGAAGCGTGACACTACTGCTGCAGCTCGGGAGGAAAGCGCACGTGCATGCCCCCACTCGAGACGAGGCCTGACTCCCCTGGGGAGACTCAGAAGCACCCCAAGATCCATGGCAACACTGGAGAGCAATCCTCAGGTTCCGGCCCCGACTCCACACAAGGACTGAGGCCCCGGCATGGACGGGAGAGGAATCCCGAGAGGTCCCCTAGCAACACGCATGGGGACTGGCCTTTCCTGAGGCCACCAGAGCGGGTCCCTGAGGTCCCCGTCGTAACTCGAGAAGACCTGCCGCAACTCGAGAAAATCCAGGAGGTTCTCCCCTCCAGGCGAGATGAGGCCCATTTCCGCTGAGGCGTCTCGCGGCTGATCACACCTCACCTCTGGAACTTCGAAAGGGTCCTTCACACCCTTGGTGCAAATCAAGAAGTTCCCCGACCTAGCCGTCTCCACTCGAGAGGAATCACGAGGGTCCCGCCCACATCCAGAGGAGCCCCGTTTCCGCCTCGTAGCTCGAGATGAGGGATCCTTTCCCTGCTTCGTCGGGAAAGAGTTCCCGGCGTTCCCGTCGCATCTCAAGAGGAGGCCCTCTCAACAGGAACGGCGAGAGGAACTCCAGGGTCGTGCCACCATTCCAAGTGTCCCCCAGATGTCTCAGTCCATTCCAGAGGAACCTCTTTTCCCTTCACCGGCTCGTCTTTCACGCCGAGGATCGACTCACACCAAGGTGGCACGTGGCACAGCCCTGTGGGAAAGCCTCGTGGGAAAGCCTCGAGGGACAGCCTCGAGGGAAAGCCACAGATCCCTTGATCCACGTGACAGGAAGCGTGACACTACTGCTGCAGCTCGGGAGGAAAGCGCACGTGCATGCCCCCACTCGAGACGAGGCCTGACTCCCCTGGGGAGACTCAGAAGCACCCCAACATCCATGGCAACACTGGAGAGCAATCCTCAGGTTCCGGCCCCGACTCCACACAAGGACTGAGGCCCCGGCATGGACGGGAGAGGAATCCCGAGAGGTCCCCTAGCAACACGCATGGGGACTGGCCTTTCCTGAGGCCACCAGAGCGGGTCCCTGAGGTCCCCGTCGTAACTCGAGAAGACCTGCCGCAACTCGAGAAAATCCAGGAGGTTCTCCCCTCCAGGCGAGATGAGGCCCATTTCCGCTGAGGCGTCTCGCGGCTGATCACACCTCACCTCTGGAACTTCGAAAGGGTCCTTCACACCCTTGGTGCAAATCAAGAAGTTCCCCGACCTAGCCGTCTCCACTCGAGAGGAATCACGAGGGTCCCGCCCACATCCAGAGGAGCCCCGTTTCCGCCTCGTAGCTCGAGATGAGGGATCCTTTCCCTGCTTCGTCGGGAAAGAGTTCCCGGCGTTCCCGTCGCATCTCAAGAGGAGGCCCTCTCAACAGGAACGGCGAGAGGAACTCCAGGGTCGTGCCACCATTCCAAGAGTCCCCCAGATGTCTCACTCCATTCCAGAGGAACCTCTTTTCCCTTCACCGGATCGTCTTTCACGCCGAGGATCGACTCACACCAAGGTGGCACGTGGCACAGCCCTGTGGGAAAGCCTCGTGGGAAAGCCTCGAGGGACAGCCTCGAGGGAAAGCCACAGATCCCTTGATCCACGTGACAGGAAGCGTAACACTACTGCTGCAGCTCGGGAGGAAAGCGCACGTGCATGCCCCCTCTCGAGACGAGGCCTGACTCCCCTGGGGAGACTCAGAAGCACCCCAAGATCCATGGCAACACTGGAGAGCAATCCTCAGGTTCCGGCCCCGACTCCACACAAGGACTGAGGCCCCGGCATGGACGGGAGAGGAATCCCGAGAGGTCCCCTAGCAACTCGCATGGGGACTGGCTTTTCCTGAGGCCACCAGAGCGGGTCCCTGAGGTCCCCGTCGTAACTCGAGAAGACCTGCCGCAACTCGAGAAAATCCAGGAGGTTCTCCCTTCCAGGCGAGATGAGGCCCATTTCCGCTGAGGCGTCTCGAGGCTGATCACACCTCACCTCTGGAACTTCGAAAGGGTCCTTCACACCCTTGGTGCAAATCAAGAAGTTCCCCGACCTAGCCGTCTCCACTCGAGAGGAATCACGAGGGTCCCGCCCACATCCAGAGGAGCCCCGTTTCCGCCTCGTAGCTCGAGATGAGGGATCCTTTCCCTGCTTCGTCGGGAAAGAGTTCCCGGCGTTCCCGTCGCATCTCAAGAGGAGGCCCTCTCAACAGGAACGGCGAGAGGAACTCCAGGGTCGTGCCACCATTCCAAGAGTCCCCCAGATGTCTCAGTCCATTCCAGAGGAACCTCTTTTCCCTTCACCGGCTCGTCTTTCACGCCGAGGATCGACTCACACCAAGGTGGCACGTGGCACAGCCCTGTGGGAAAGCCTCGTGGGAAAGCCTCGAGGGACAGCCTCGAGGGAAAGCCACAGATCCCTTGATCCACGTGACAGGAAGCGTGACACTACTGCTGCAGCTCGGGAGGAAAGCGCACGTGCATGCCCCCACTCGAGACGAGGCCTGACTCCCCTGGGGAGACTCAGAAGCACCCCAAGATCCATGGCAACACTGGAGAGCAATCCTCAGGTTCCGGCCCCGACTCCACACAAGGACTGAGGCCCCGGCATGGACGGGAGAGGAATCCCGAGAGGTCCCCTAGCAACACGCATGGGGACTGGCCTTTCCTGATGCCACCAGAGCGGGTCCCTGAGGTCCCCGTCGTAACTCGAGAAGACCTGCCGCAACTCGAGAAAATCCAGGAGGTTCTCCCCTCCAGGCGAGATGAGGCCCATTTCCGCTGAGGCGTCTCGAGGCTGATCACACCTCAACTCTGGAACTTCGAAAGGGTCCTTCACACCCTTGGTGCAAATCAAGAAGTTCCCCGACCTAGCCGTCTCCACTCGAGAGGAATCACGAGGGTCCCGCCCACATCCAGAGGAGCCCCGTGTCCGCCTCGTAGCTCGAGATGAGGGATCTTTTCCCTGCTTCGTCGGGAAAGAGTTCCCGGCGTTCCCGTCGCATCTCAAGAGAAGGCCCTCTCAACAGGAACGGCGAGAGGAACTCCAGGGTCGTGCCACCATTCCAAGAGTCCCCCAGATGTCTCAGTCCATTCCAGAGGAACCTCTTTTCCCTTCACCGGCTCGTCTTTCACGCCGAGGATCGACTCACACCAAGGTGGCACGTGGCACAGCCCTGTGGGAAAGCCTCGTGGGAAAGCCTCGAGGGACAGCCTCGAGGGAAAGCCACAGATCCCTTGATCCACGTGACAGGAAGCGTAACACTACTGCTGCAGCTCGGGAGGAAAGCGCACGTGCATGCCCCCAATCGAGACGAGGCCTGACTCCCCTGGGGAGACTCAGAAGCACCCCAAGATCCATGGCAACACTGGAGAGCAATCCTCAGGTTCCGGCCCCGACTCCACACAAGGACTGAGGCCCCGGCATGGACGGGAGAGGAATCCCGAGAGGTCCCCTAGCAACACGCATGGGGACTGGCCTTTCCTGAGGCCACCAGAGCGGGTCCCTGAGGTCCCCGTCGTAACTCGAGAAGACCTGCCGCAACTCGAGAAAATCCAGGAGGTTCTCCCCTCCAGGCGAGATGAGGCCCATTTCCGCTGAGGCGTCTCGCGGCTGATCACACCTCACCTCTGGAACTTCGAAAGGGTCCTTCACACCCTTGGTGCAAATCAAGAAGTTCCCCGACCTAGCCGTCTCCACTCGAGAGGAATCACGAGGGTCCCGCCCACATCCAGAGGAGCCCCGTTTCCGCCTCGTAGCTCGAGATGAGGGATCCTTTCCCTGCTTCGTCGGGAAAGAGTTCCCGGCGTTCCCGTCGCATCTCAAGAGGAGGCCCTCTCAACAGGAACGGCGAGAGGAACTCCAGGGTCGTGCCACCATTCCAAGTGTCCCCCAGATGTCTCAGTCCATTCCAGAGGAACCTCTTTTCCCTTCACCGGCTCGTCTTTCACGCCGAGGATCGACTCACACCAAGGTGGCACATGGCACAGCCCTGTGGGAAAGCCTCGTGGGAAAGCCTCGAGGGACAGCCTCGAGGGAAAGCCACAGATCCCTTGATCCACGTGACAGGAAGCGTGACACTACTGCTGCAGCTCGGGAGGAAAGCGCACGTGCATGCCCCCACTCGAGACGAGGCCTGACTCCCCTGGGGAGACTCAGAAGCACCCCAAGATCCATGGCAACACTGGAGAGCAATCCTCAGGTTCCGGCCCCGACTCCACACAAGGACTGAGGCCCCGGCATGGACGGGAGAGGAATCCCGAGAGGTCCCCTAGCAACACGCATGGGGACTGGCCTTTCCTGATGCCACCAGAGCGGGTCCCTGAGGTCCCCGTCGTAACTCGAGAAGACCTGCCGCAACTCGAGAAAATCCAGGAGGTTCTCCCCTCCAGGCGAGATGAGGCCCATTTCCGCTGAGGCGTCTCGCGGCTGATCACACCTCACCTCTGGAACTTAGAAAGGGTCCTTCACACCCTTGGTGCAAATCAAGAAGTTCCCCGACCTAGCCGTCTCCACTCGAGAGGAATCACGAGGGTCCCGCCCACATCCAGAGGAGCCCCGTTTCCGCCTCGTAGCTCGAGATGAGGGATCCTTTCCCTGCTTCGTCGGGAAAGAGTTCCCGGCGTTCCCGTCGCATCTCAAGAGGAGGCCCTCTCAACAGGAACGGCGAGAGGAACTCCAGGGTCGTGCCACCATTCCAAGTGTCCCCCAGATGTCTCAGTCCATTCCAGAGGAACCTCTTTTCCCTTCACCGGCTCGTCTTTCACGCCGAGGATCGACTCACACCAAGGTGGCACGTGGCACAGCCCTGTGGGAAAGCCTCGTGGGAAAGCCTCGAGGGACAGCCTCGAGGGAAAGCCACAGATCCCTTGATCCACGTGACAGGAAGCGTGACACTACTGCTGCAGCTCGGGAGGAAAGCGCACGTGCATGCCCCCACTCGAGACGAGGCCTGACTCCCCTGGGGAGACTCAGAAGCACCCCAAGATCCATGGCAACACTGGAGAGCAATCCTCAGGTTCCGGCCCCGACTCCACACAAGGACTGAGGCCCCGGCATGGACGGGAGAGGAATCCCGAGAGGTCCCCTAGCAACACGCATGGGGACTGGTCTTTCCTGAGGCCACCAGAGCGGGTCCCTGAGGTCCCCGTCGTAACTCGAGAAGACCTGCCGCAACTCGAGAAAATCCAGGAGGTTCTCCCCTCCAGGCGAGATGAGGCCCATTTCCGCTGAGGCGTCTCGCGGCTGATCACACCTCACCTCTGGAACTTCGAAAGGGTCCTTCACACCCTTGGTGCAAATCAAGAAGTTCCCCGACCTAGCCGTCTCCACTCGAGAGGAATCACGAGGGTCCCGCCCACATCCAGAGGAGCCCCGTTTCCGCCTCGTAGCTCGAGATGAGGGATCCTTTCCCTGCTTCGTCGGGAAAGAGTTCCCGGCGTTCCCGTCGCATCTCAAGAGGAGGCCCTCTCAACAGGAACGGCGAGAGGAACTCCAGGGTCGTGCCACCATTCCAAGTGTCCCCCAGATGTCTCAGTCCATTCCAGAGGAACCTCTTTTCCCTTCACCGGCTCGTCTTTCACGCCGAGGATCGACTCACACCAAGGTGGCACATGGCACAGCCCTGTGGGAAAGCCTCGTGGGAAAGCCTCGAGGGACAGCCTCGAGGGAAAGCCACAGATCCCTTGATCCACGTGACAGGAAGCGTGACACTACTGCTGCAGCTCGGGAGGAAAGCGCACGTGCATGCCCCCACTCGAGACGAGGCCTGACTCCCCTGGGGAGACTCAGAAGCACCCCAAGATCCATGGCAACACTGGAGAGCAATCCTCAGGTTCCGGCCCCGACTCCACACAAGGACTGAGGCCCCGGCATGGACGGGAGAGGAATCCCGAGAGGTCCCCTAGCAACACGCATGGGGACTGGCCTTTCCTGAGGCCACCAGAGCGGGTCCCTGAGGTCCCCGTCGTAACTCGAGAAGACCTGCCGCAACTCGAGAAAATCCAGGAGGTTCTCCCCTCCAGGCGAGATGAGGCCCATTTCCGCTGAGGCGTCTCGCGGCTGATCACACCTCACCTCTGGAACTTAGAAAGGGTCCTTCACACCCTTGGTGCAAATCAAGAAGTTCCCCGACCTAGCCGTCTCCACTCGAGAGGAATCACGAGGGTCCCGCCCACATCCAGAGGAGCCCCGTTTCCGCCTCGTAGCTCGAGATGAGGGATCCTTTCCCTGCTTCGTCGGGAAAGAGTTCCCGGCGTTCCCGTCGCATCTCAAGAGGAGGCCCTCTCAACAGGAACGGCGAGAGGAACTCCAGGGTCGTGCCACCATTCCAAGTGTCCCCCAGATGTCTCAGTCCATTCCAGAGGAACCTCTTTTCCCTTCACCGGCTCGTCTTTCACGCCGAGGATCGACTCACACCAAGGTGGCACGTGGCACAGCCCTGTGGGAAAGCCTCGTGGGAAAGCCTCGAGGGACAGCCTCGAGGGAAAGCCACAGATCCCTTGATCCACGTGACAGGAAGCGTGACACTACTGCTGCAGCTCGGGAGGAAAGCGCACGTGCATGCCCCCACTCGAGACGAGGCCTGACTCCCCTGGGGAGACTCAGAAGCACCCCAAGATCCATGGCAACACTGGAGAGCAATCCTCAGGTTCCGGCCCCGACTCCACACAAGGACTGAGGCCCCGGCATGGACGGGAGAGGAATCCCGAGAGGTCCCCTAGCAACACACATGGGGACTGGCCTTTCCTGAGGCCACCAGAGCGGTCCCTGAGGTCCCCGTCGTAACTCGAGAAGACCTGCCGCAACTCGAGAAAATCCAGGAGGTTCTCCCCTCCAGGCGAGATGAGGCCCATTTCCGCTGAGGCGTCTCGAGGCTGATCACACCTCACCTCTGGAACTTCGAAAGGGTCCTTCACACCCTTGGTGCAAATCAAGAAGTTCCCCGACCTAGCCGTCTCCACTCGAGAGGAATCACGAGGGTCCCGCCCACATCCAGAGGAGCCCCGTTTCCGCCTCGTAGCTCGAGATGAGGGATCTTTTCCCTGCTTCGTCGGGAAAGAGTTCCCGGCGTTCCCGTCGCATCTCAAGAGGAGGCCCTCTCAACAGGAACGGCGAGAGGAACTCCAGGGTCGTGCCACCATTCCAAGAGTCCCCCAGATGTCTCACTCCATTCCAGAGGAACCTCTTTTCCCTTCACCGGATCGTCTTTCACGCCGAGGATCGACTCACACCAATGTGGCCCGTGGCACAGCCCTGTGGGAAAGCCTCGTGGGAAAGCCTCGAGGGACAGCCTCGAGGGAAAGCCACAGATCCCTTGATCCACGTGACAGGAAGCGTGACACTACTGCTGCAGCTCGGGAGGAAAGCGCACGTGCATGCCCCCACTCGAGACGAGGCCTGACTCCCCTGGGGAGACTCAGAAGCACCCCAAGATCCATGGCAACACTGGAGAGGAATCCTCAGGTTCCGGCCCCGACTCCACACAAGGACTGAGGCCCCGGCATGGACAGGAGAGGAATCCCGAGAGGTCCCCTAGCAACACGCATGGGGACTGGTCTTTCCTGAGGCCACCAGAGCGGGTCCCTGAGGTCCCCGTCGTAACTCGAGAAGACCTGCCGCAACTCGAGAAAATCCAGGAGGTTCTCCCCTCCAGGCGAGATGAGGCCCATTTCCGCTGAGGCGTCTCGAGGCTGATCACACCTCACCTCTGGAACTTCGAAACGGTCCTTCACACCCTTGGTGCAAATCAAGAAGTTCCCCGACCTAGCCGTCTCCACTCGAGAGGAATCACGAGGGTCCCGCCCACATCCAGAGGAGCCCCGTTTCCGCCTCGTAGCTCGAGATGAGGGATCCTTTCCCTGCTTCGTTGGGAAAGAGTTCCCGGCGTTCCCGTCGCATCTCAAGAGGAGGCCCTCTCAACAGGAACGGCGAGAAGAACTCCAGGGTCGTGCCACCATTCCAAGAGTCCCCCAGATGTCTCAGTCCATTCCAGAGGAACCTCTTTTCCCTTCACCGGCTCGTCTTTCACGCCGAGGATCGACTCACACCAAGGTGGCCCGTGGCACAGCCCTGTGGGAAAGCCTCGTGGGAAAGCCTCGAGGGACAGCCTCGAGGGAAAGCCACAGATCCCTTGATCCACGTGACAGGAAGCGTGACACTACTGCTGCACCTCGGGAGGAAAGCGCACGTGCATGCCCCCACATGAGACGAGGCCTGACTCCCCTGGGGAGACTCAGAAGCACCCCAAGATCCATGGCAACACTGGAGAGCAATCCTCAGGTTCCGGCCCCGACTCCACACAAGGACTGAGGCCCCGGCATGGACGGGAGAGGAATCCCGAGAGGTCCCCTAGCAACTCGCATGGGGACTGGCTTTTCCTGAGGCCACCAGAGCGGGTCCCTGAGGTCCCCGTCGTAACTCGAGAAGACCTGCCGCAACTCGAGAAAATCCAGGAGGTTCTCCCTTCCAGGCGAGATGAGGCCCATTTCCGCTGAGGCGTCTCGAGGCTGATCACACCTCACCTCTGGAACTTCGAAAGGGTCCTTCACACCCTTGGTGCAAATCAAGAAGTTCCCCGACCTAGCCGTCTCCACTCGAGAGGAATCACGAGGGTCCCGCCCACATCCAGAGGAGCCCCGTTTCCGATTCGTAGCTCGAGATGAGGGATCCTTTCCCTGCTTCGTCGGGAAAGAGTTCCCGGCGTTCCCGTCGCATCTCAAGAGGAGGCCCTCTCAACAGGAACGGCGAGAGGAACTCCAGGGTCGTGCCACCATTCCAAGAGTCCCCCAGATGTCTCAGTCCATTCCAGAGGAACCTCTTTTCCCTTCACCGGCTCGTCTTTCACGCCGAGGATCGACTCACACCAAGGTGGCACGTGGCACAGCCCTGTGGGAAAGCCTCGTGGGAAAGCCTCGAGGGACAGCCTCGAGGGAAAGCCACAGATCCCTTGATCCACGTGACAGGAAGCGTGACACTACTGCTGCAGCTCGGGAGGAAAGCGCACGTGCATGCCCCCACTCGAGACGAGGCCTGACTCCCCTGGGGAGACTCAGAAGCACCCCAAGATCCATGGCAACACTGGAGAGCAATCCTCAGGTTCCGGCCCCGACTCCACACAAGGACTGAGGCCCCGGCATGGACGGGAGAGGAATCCCGAGAGGTCCCCTAGCAACTCGCATGGGGACTGGCCTTTCCTGAGGCCACCAGAGCGGGTCCCTGAGGTCCCCGTCGTAACTCGAGAAGACCTGCCGCAACTCGAGAAAATCCAGGAGGTTCTCCCCTCCAGGCGAGATGAGGCCCATTTCCGCTGAGGCGTCTCGAGGCTGATCACACCTCACCTCTGGAACTTCGAAAGGGTCCTTCACACCCTTGGTGCAAATCAAGAAGTTCCCCGACCTAGCCGTCTCCACTCGAGAGGAATCACGAGGGTCCCGCCCACATCCAGAGGAGCCCCGTGTCCGCCTCGTAGCTCGAGATGAGGGATCTTTTCCCTGCTTCGTCGGGAAAGAGTTCCCGGCGTTCCTGTCGCATCTCAAGAGAAGGCCCTCTCAACAGGAACGGCGAGAGGAACTCCAAGGTCGTGCCACCATTCCAAGAGTCCCCCAGATGTCTCAGTCCATTCCAGAGGAACCTCTTTTCCCTTCACCGGATCGTCTTTCACGCCGAGGATCGACTCACACCAAGGTGGCACGTGGCACAGCCCTGTGGGAAAGCCTCGTGGGAAAGCCTCGAGGGACAGCCTCGAGGGAAAGCCACAGATCCCTTGATCCACGTGACAGGAAGCGTAACACTACTGCTGCAGCTCGGGAGGAAAGCGCACGTGCATGCCCCCACTCGAGACGAGGCCTGACTCCCCTGGGGAGACTCAGAAGCACCCCAAGATCCATGGCAACACTGGAGAGCAATCCTCAGGTTCCGGCCCCGACTCCACACAAGGACTGAGGCCCCGGCATGGACGGGAGAGGAATCCCGAGAGGTCCCCTAGCAACACGCATGGGGACTGGCCTTTCCTGAGGCCACCAGAGCGGGTCCCTGAGGTCCCCGTCGTAACTCGAGAAGACCTGCCGCAACTCGAGAAAATCCAGGAGGTTCTCCCCTCCAGGCGAGATGAGGCCCATTTCCGCTGAGGCGTCTCCCGGCTGATCACACCTCACCTCTGGAACTTAGAAAGGGTCCTTCACACCCTTGGTGCAAATCAAGAAGCTCCCCGACCTAGCCGTCTCCACTCGAGAGGAATCACGAGGGTCCCGCCCACATCCAGAGGAGCCCCGTTTCCGCCTCGTAGCTCGAGATGAGGGATCCTTTCCCTGCTTCGTCGGGAAAGAGTTCCCGGCGTTCCCGTCGCATCTCAAGAGGAGGCCCTCTCAACAGGAACGGCGAGAGGAACTCCAGGGTCGTGCCACCATTCCAAATGTCCCCCAGATGTCTCAGTCCATTCCAGAGGAACCTCTTTTCCCTTCACCGGCTCGTCTTTCACGCCGAGGATCGACTCACACCAAGGTGGCACGTGGCACAGCCCTGTGGGAAAGCCTCGTGGGAAAGCCTCGAGGGACAGCCTCGAGGGAAAGCCACAGATCCCTTGATCCACGTGACAGGAAGCGTGACACTACTGCTGCAGCTCGGGAGGAAAGCGCACGTGCATGCCCCCACTCGAGACGAGGCCTGACTCCCCTGGGGAGACTCAGAAGCACCCCAAGATCCATGGCAACACTGGAGAGCAATCCTCAGGTTCCGGCCCCGACTCCACACAAGGACTGAGGCCCCGGCATGGACGGGAGAGGAATCCCGAGAGGTCCCCTAGCAACACACATGGGGACTGGCCTTTCCTGAGGCCACCAGAGCGGTCCCTGAGGTCCCCGTCGTAACTCGAGAAGACCTGCCGCAACTCGAGAAAATCCAGGAGGTTCTCCCCTCCAGGCGAGATGAGGCCCATTTCCGCTGAGGCGTCTCGAGGCTGATCACACCTCACCTCTGGAACTTCGAAAGGGTCCTTCACACCCTTGGTGCAAATCAAGAAGTTCCCCGACCTAGCCGTCTCCACTCGAGAGGAATCACGAGGGTCCCGCCCACATCCAGAGGAGCCCCGTTTCCGCCTCGTAGCTCGAGATGAGGGATCTTTTCCCTGCTTCGTCGGGAAAGAGTTCCCGGCGTTCCCGTCGCATCTCAAGAGGAGGCCCTCTCAACAGGAACGGCGAGAGGAACTCCAGGGTCGTGCCACCATTCCAAGAGTCCCCCAGATGTCTCACTCCATTCCAGAGGAACCTCTTTTCCCTTCACCGGATCGTCTTTCACGCCGAGGATCGACTCACAACAAGGTGGCACGTGGCACAGCCCTGTGGGAAAGCCTCGTGGGAAAGCCTCGAGGGACAGCCTCGAGGGAAAGCCACAGATCCCTTGATCCACGTGACAGGAAGCGTGACACTACTGCTGCAGCTCGGGAGGAAAGCGCACGTGCATGCCCCCACTCGAGACGAGGCCTGACTCCCCTGGGGAGACTCAGAAGCACCCCAAGATCCATGGCAACACTGGAGAGGAATCCTCAGGTTCCGGCCCCGACTCCACACAAGGACTGAGGCCCCGGCATGGACAGGAGAGGAATCCCGAGAGGTCCCCTAGCAACACGCATGGGGACTGGTCTTTCCTGAGGCCACCAGAGCGGGTCCCTGAGGTCCCCGTCGTAACTCGAGAAGACCTGCCGCAACTCGAGAAAATCCAGGAGGTTCTCCCCTCCAGGCGAGATGAGGCCCATTTCCGCTGAGGCGTCTCGAGGCTGATCACACCTCACCTCTGGAACTTCGAAACGGTCCTTCACACCCTTGGTGCAAATCAAGAAGTTCCCCGACCTAGCCGTCTCCACTCGAGAGGAATCACGAGGGTCCCGCCCACATCCAGAGGAGCCCCGTTTCCGCCTCGTAGCTCGAGATGAGGGATCCTTTCCCTGCTTCGTTGGGAAAGAGTTCCCGGCGTTCCCGTCGCATCTCAAGAGGAGGCCCTCTCAACAGGAACGGCGAGAAGAACTCCAGGGTCGTGCCACCATTCCAAGAGTCCCCCAGATGTCTCAGTCCATTCCAGAGGAACCTCTTTTCCCTTCACCGGCTCGTCTTTCACGCCGAGGATCGACTCACACCAAGGTGGCCCGTGGCACAGCCCTGTGGGAAAGCCTCGTGGGAAAGCCTCGAGGGACAGCCTCGAGGGAAAGCCACAGATCCCTTGATCCACGTGACAGGAAGCGTGACACTACTGCTGCACCTCGGGAGGAAAGCGCACGTGCATGCCCCCACATGAGACGAGGCCTGACTCCCCTGGGGAGACTCAGAAGCACCCCAAGATCCATGGCAACACTGGAGAGCAATCCTCAGGTTCCGGCCCCGACTCCACACAAGGACTGAGGCCCCGGCATGGACGGGAGAGGAATCCCGAGAGGTCCCCTAGCAACTCGCATGGGGACTGGCTTTTCCTGAGGCCACCAGAGCGGGTCCCTGAGGTCCCCGTCGTAACTCGAGAAGACCTGCCGCAACTCGAGAAAATCCAGGAGGTTCTCCCTTCCAGGCGAGATGAGGCCCATTTCCGCTGAGGCGTCTCGAGGCTGATCACACCTCACCTCTGGAACTTCGAAAGGGTCCTTCACACCCTTGGTGCAAATCAAGAAGTTCCCCGACCTAGCCGTCTCCACTCGAGAGGAATCACGAGGGTCCCGCCCACATCCAGAGGAGTCCCGTTTCCGATTCGTAGCTCGAGATGAGGGATCCTTTCCCTGCTTCGTCGGGAAAGAGTTCCCGGCGTTCCCGTCGCATCTCAAGAGGAGGCCCTCTCAACAGGAACGGCGAGAGGAACTCCAGGGTCGTGCCACCATTCCAAGAGTCCCCCAGATGTCTCAGTCCATTCCAGAGGAACCTCTTTTCCCTTCACCGGCTCGTCTTTCACGCCGAGGATCGACTCACACCAAGGTGGCACGTGGCACAGCCCTGTGGGAAAGCCTCGTGGGAAAGCCTCGAGGGACAGCCTCGAGGGAAAGCCACAGATCCCTTGATCCACGTGACAGGAAGCGTGACACTACTGCTGCAGCTCGGGAGGAAAGCGCACGTGCATGCCCCCACTCGAGACGAGGCCTGACTCCCCTGGGGAGACTCAGAAGCACCCCAAGATCCATGGCAACACTGGAGAGCAATCCTCAGGTTCCGGCCCCGACTCCACACAAGGACTGAGGCCCCGGCATGGACGGGAGAGGAATCCCGAGAGGTCCCCTAGCAACTCGCATGGGGACTGGCCTTTCCTGAGGCCACCAGAGCGGGTCCCTGAGGTCCCCGTCGTAACTCGAGAAGACCTGCCGCAACTCGAGAAAATCCAGGAGGTTCTCCCCTCCAGGCGAGATGAGGCCCATTTCCGCTGAGGCGTCTCGAGGCTGATCACACCTCACCTCTGGAACTTCGAAAGGGTCCTTCACACCCTTGGTGCAAATCAAGAAGTTCCCCGACCTAGCCGTCTCCACTCGAGAGGAATCACGAGGGTCCCGCCCACATCCAGAGGAGCCCCGTGTCCGCCTCGTAGCTCGAGATGAGGGATCTTTTCCCTGCTTCGTCGGGAAAGAGTTCCCGGCGTTCCTGTCGCATCTCAAGAGAAGGCCCTCTCAACAGGAACGGCGAGAGGAACTCCAAGGTCGTGCCACCATTCCAAGAGTCCCCCAGATGTCTCAGTCCATTCCAGAGGAACCTCTTTTCCCTTCACCGGCTCGTCTTTCACGCCGAGGATCGACTCACACCAAGGTGGCACGTGGCACAGCCCTGTGGGAAAGCCTCGTGGGAAAGCCTCGAGGGACAGCCTCGAGGGAAAGCCACAGATCCCTTGATCCACGTGACAGGAAGCGTAACACTACTGCTGCAGCTCGGGAGGAAAGCGCACGTGCATGCCCCCACTCGAGACGAGGCCTGACTCCCCTGGGGAGACTCAGAAGCACCCCAAGATCCATGGCAACACTGGAGAGCAATCCTCAGGTTCCGGCCCCGACTCCACACAAGGACTGAGGCCCCGGCATGGACGGGAGAGGAATCCCGAGAGGTCCCCTAGCAACACGCATGGGGACTGGCCTTTCCTGAGGCCACCAGAGCGGGTCCCTGAGGTCCCCGTCGTAACTCGAGAAGACCTGCCGCAACTCGAGAAAATCCAGGAGGTTCTCCCCTCCAGGCGAGATGAGGCCCATTTCCGCTGAGGCGTCTCCCGGCTGATCACACCTCACCTCTGGAACTTAGAAAGGGTCCTTCACACCCTTGGTGCAAATCAAGAAGCTCCCCGACCTAGCCGTCTCCACTCGAGAGGAATCACGAGGGTCCCGCCCACATCCAGAGGAGCCCCGTTTCCGCCTCGTAGCTCGAGATGAGGGATCCTTTCCCTGCTTCGTCGGGAAAGAGTTCCCGGCGTTCCCGTCGCATCTCAAGAGGAGGCCCTCTCAACAGGAACGGCGAGAGGAACTCCAGGGTCGTGCCACCATTCCAAGTGTCCCCCAGATGTCTCAGTCCATTCCAGAGGAACCTCTTTTCCCTTCACCGGCTCGTCTTTCACGCCGAGGATCGACTCACACCAAGGTGGCACATGGCACAGCCCTGTGGGAAAGCCTCGTGGGAAAGCCTCGAGGGACAGCCTCGAGGGAAAGCCACAGATCCCTTGATCCACGTGACAGGAAGCGTGACACTACTGCTGCAGCTCGGGAGGAAAGCGCACGTGCATGCCCCCACTCGAGACGAGGCCTGACTCCCCTGGGGAGACTCAGAAGCACCCCAAGATCCATGGCAACACTGGAGAGCAATCCTCAGGTTCCGGCCCCGACTCCACACAAGGACTGAGGCCCCGGCATGGACGGGAGAGGAATCCCGAGAGGTCCCCTAGCAACACGCATGGGGACTGGCCTTTCCTGAGGCCACCAGAGCGGGTCCCTGAGGTCCCCGTCGTAACTCGAGAAGACCTGCCGCAACTCGAGAAAATCCAGGAGGTTCTCCCCTCCAGGCGAGATGAGGCCCATTTCCGCTGAGGCGTCTCGAGGCTGATCACACCTCACCTCTGGAACTTCGAAAGGGTCCTTCACACCCTTGGTGCAAATCAAGAAGTTCCCCGACCTAGCCGTCTCCACTCGAGAGGAATCACGAGGGTCCCGCCCACATCCAGAGGAGCCCCGTTTCCGCCTCGTAGCTCGAGATGAGGGATCTTTTCCCTGCTTCGTCGGGAAAGAGTTCCCGGCGTTCCCGTCGCATCTCAAGAGGAGGCCCTCTCAACAGGAACGGCGAGAGGAACTCCAGGGTCGTGCCACCATTCCAAGAGTCCCCCAGATGTCTCACTCCATTCCAGAGGAACCTCTTTTCCCTTAACCGGATCGTCTTTCACGCCGAGTATCGACTCACACCAAGGTGGCCCGTGGCACAGCCCTGTGGGAAAGCCTCGTGGGAAAGCCTCGAGGGACAGCCTCGAGGGAAAGCCACAGATCCCTTGATCCACGTGACAGGAAGCGTGACACTACTGCTGCAGCTCGGGAGGAAAGCGCACGTGCATGCCCCCACTCGAGAGGAGGCCTGACTCCCCTGGGGAGACTCAGAAGCACCCCAAGATCCATGGCAACACTGGAGAGGAATCCTCAGGTTCCGGCCCCGACTCCACACAAGGACTGAGGCCCCGGCATGGACGGGAGAGGAATCCCGAGAGGTCCCCTAGCAACACGCATGGGGACTGGCCTTTCCTGAGGCCACCAGAGCGGGTCCCTGAGGTCCCCGTCGTAACTCGAGAAGACCTGCCGCAACTCGAGAAAATCCAGGAGGTTCTCCCCTCCAGGGGAGATGAGGCCCATTTCCGCTGAGGCGTCTCGAGGCTGATCACACCTCACCTCTGGAACTTCGAAACGGTCCTTCACACCCTTGGTGCAAATCAAGAAGTTCCCCGACCTAGCCGTCTCCACTCGAGAGGAATCACGAGGGTCCCGCCCACATCCAGAGGAGCCCCGTTTCCGCCTCGTAGCTCGAGATGAGGGATCCTTTCCCTGCTTCGTTGGGAAAGAGTTCCCGGCGTTCCCGTCGCATCTCAAGAGGAGGCCCTCTCAACAGGAACGGCGAGAGGAACTCCAGGGTCGTGCCACCATTCCAAGAGTCCCCCAGATGTCTCAGTCCATTCCAGAGGAACCTCTTTTCCCTTCACCGGCTCGTCTTTCACGCCGAGGATCGACTCACACCAAGGTGGCCCGTGGCACAGCAATGTGGGAAAGCCTCGTGGGAAAGCCTCGAGGGATAGGCTCGAAGGAAAGGCACAGATCCCTTGATCCACGTGACAGGAAGCGTGACACTACTGCTGCAGCTCGGGAGGAAAGCGCACGTGCATGCCCCCACATGAGACGAGGCCTGACTCCCCTGGGGAGACTCAGAAGCACCCCAAGATCCATGGCAACACTGGAGAGCAATCCTCAGGTTCCGGCCCCGACTCCACACAAGGACTGAGGCCCCGGCATGGACAGGAGAGGAATCCCGAGAGGTCCCCTAGCAACACGCATGGGGACTGGCCTTTCCTGAGGCCACCAGAGCGGGTCCCTGAGGTCCCCGTCGTAACTCGAGAAGACCTGCCGCAACTCCAGAAAATCCAGGAGGTTCTCCCCTCCAGGCGAGATGAGGCCCATTTCCGCTGAGGCGTCTCGAGGCTGATCACACCTCACGTCTGGAACTTAGAAAGGGTCCTTCACACCCTTGGTGCAAATCAAGAAGCTCCCCGACCTAGCCGTCTCCACTCGAGAGGAATCACGAGGGTCCCGCCCACATCCAGAGGAGCCCCGTTTCCGCCTCGTAGCTCGAGATGAGGGATCCTTTCCCTGCTTCGTCGGGAAAGAGTTCCCGGCGTTCCCGTCGCATCTCAAGAGGAGGCCCTCTCAACAGGAACGGCGAGAGGAACTCCAGGGTCGTGCCACCATTCCAAGTGTCCCCCAGATGTCTCAGTCCATTCCAGAGGAACCTCTTTTCCCTTCACCGGCTCGTCTTTCACGCCGAGGATCGACTCACACCAAGGTGGCACATGGCACAGCCCTGTGGGAAAGCCTCGTGGGAAAGCCTCGAGGGACAGCCTCGAGGGAAAGCCACAGATCCCTTGATCCACGTGACAGGAAGCGTGACACTACTGCTGCAGCTCGGGAGGAAAGCGCACGTGCATGCCCCCACTCGAGACGAGGCCTGACTCCCCTGGGGAGACTCAGAAGCACCCCAAGATCCATGGCAACACTGGAGAGCAATCCTCAGGTTCCGGCCCCGACTCCACACAAGGACTGAGGCCCCGGCATGGACGGGAGAGGAATCCCGAGAGGTCCCCTAGCAACACGCATGGGGACTGGCCTTTCCTGAGGCCACCAGAGCGGGTCCCTGAGGTCCCCGTCGTAACTCGAGAAGACCTGCCGCAACTCGAGAAAATCCAGGAGGTTCTCCCCTCCAGGCGAGATGAGGCCCATTTCCGCTGAGGCGTCTCGAGGCTGATCACACCTCACCTCTGGAACTTCGAAAGGGTCCTTCACACCCTTGGTGCAAATCAAGAAGTTCCCCGACCTAGCCGTCTCCACTCGAGAGGAATCACGAGGGTCCCGCCCACATCCAGAGGAGCCCCGTTTCCGCCTCGTAGCTCGAGATGAGGGATCTTTTCCCTGCTTCGTCGGGAAAGAGTTCCCGGCGTTCCCGTCGCATCTCAAGAGGAGGCCCTCTCAACAGGAACGGCGAGAGGAACTCCAGGGTCGTGCCACCATTCCAAGAGTCCCCCAGATGTCTCACTCCATTCCAGAGGAACCTCTTTTCCCTTAACCGGATCGTCTTTCACGCCGAGTATCGACTCACACCAAGGTGGCCCGTGGCACAGCCCTGTGGGAAAGCCTCGTGGGAAAGCCTCGAGGGACAGCCTCGAGGGAAAGCCACAGATCCCTTGATCCACGTGACAGGAAGCGTGACACTACTGCTGCAGCTCGGGAGGAAAGCGCACGTGCATGCCCCCACTCGAGAGGAGGCCTGACTCCCCTGGGGAGACTCAGAAGCACCCCAAGATCCATGGCAACACTGGAGAGGAATCCTCAGGTTCCGGCCCCGACTCCACACAAGGACTGAGGCCCCGGCATGGACGGGAGAGGAATCCCGAGAGGTCCCCTAGCAACACGCATGGGGACTGGCCTTTCCTGAGGCCACCAGAGCGGGTCCCTGAGGTCCCCGTCGTAACTCGAGAAGACCTGCCGCAACTCGAGAAAATCCAGGAGGTTCTCCCCTCCAGGGGAGATGAGGCCCATTTCCGCTGAGGCGTCTCGAGGCTGATCACACCTCACCTCTGGAACTTCGAAACGGTCCTTCACACCCTTGGTGCAAATCAAGAAGTTCCCCGACCTAGCCGTCTCCACTCGAGAGGAATCACGAGGGTCCCGCCCACATCCAGAGGAGCCCCGTTTCCGCCTCGTAGCTCGAGATGAGGGATCCTTTCCCTGCTTCGTTGGGAAAGAGTTCCCGGCGTTCCCGTCGCATCTCAAGAGGAGGCCCTCTCAACAGGAACGGCGAGAGGAACTCCAGGGTCGTGCCACCATTCCAAGAGTCCCCCAGATGTCTCAGTCCATTCCAGAGGAACCTCTTTTCCCTTCACCGGCTCGTCTTTCACGCCGAGGATCGACTCACACCAAGGTGGCCCGTGGCACAGCAATGTGGGAAAGCCTCGTGGGAAAGCCTCGAGGGATAGGCTCGAAGGAAAGGCACAGATCCCTTGATCCACGTGACAGGAAGCGTGACACTACTGCTGCAGCTCGGGAGGAAAGCGCACGTGCATGCCCCCACACGAGACGAGGCCTGACTCCCCTGGGGAGACTCAGAAGCACCCCAAGATCCATGGCAACACTGGAGAGCAATCCTCAGGTTCCGGCCCCGACTCCACACAAGGACTGAGGCCCCGGCATGGACAGGAGAGGAATCCCGAGAGGTCCCCTAGCAACACGCATGGGGACTGGCCTTTCCTGAGGCCACCAGAGCGGGTCCCTGAGGTCCCCGTCGTAACTCGAGAAGACCTGCCGCAACTCCAGAAAATCCAGGAGGTTCTCCCCTCCAGGCGAGATGAGGCCCATTTCCGCTGAGGCGTCTCGAGGCTGATCACACCTCACGTCTGGAACTTCCAAAGGGTCCTTCACACCCTTGGTGCAAATCAAGAAGTTCCCCGACCTAGCCGTCTCCACTCGAGAGGAATCACGAGGGTCCCGCCCACATCCAGAGGAGCCCCGTTTCCGCCTCGTAGCTCGAGATGAGGGATCCTTTCCCTGCTTCGTCGGGAAAGAGTTCCCGGCGTTCCCGTCGCATCTCAAGAGGAGGCCCTCTCAACAGGAACGGCGAGATGAACTCCAGGGTCGTGCCACCATTCCAAGAGTCCCCCAGATGTCTCAGTCCATTCCAGAGGAACCTCTTTTCCCTTCACCGGCTCGTCTTTCACGCCGAGGATCGACTCACACCAAGGTGGCACGTGGCACAGCCCTGTGGGAAAGCCTCGTGGGAAAGCCTCGAGGGACAGCCTCGAGGGAAAGCCACAGATCCCTTGATCCACATGACAGGAAGCGTGACACTACTGCTGCACCTCGGGAGGAAAGCGCACGTGCATGCCCCCACTCGAGACGAGGCCTGACTCCCCTGGGGAGACTCAGAAGCACCCCAAGATCCATGGCAACACTGGAGAGGAATCCTCAGGTTCTGGCCCCGACTCCACACAAGGACTGAGGCCCCGGAATGGACGGGAGAGGAATCCCGAGCGGTCCCCTAGCAACTCGCATGGGGACTGGCCTTTCCTGAGGCCACCAGAGCGGGTCCCTGAGGTCCCCGTCGTAACTCGAGAAGACCTGCCGCAACTCGAGAAAATCCAGGAGGTTCTCCCCTCCAGGCGAGATGAGGCCCATTTCCGCTGAGGCGTCTCGAGGCTGATCACACCTCACCTCTGGAACTTCGAAAGGGTCCTTCACACCCTTGGTGCAAATCAAGAAGTTCCCCGACCTAGCCGTCTCCACTCGAGAGGAATCACGAGGGTCCCGGCCACATCCAGAGGAGCCCCGTTTCCGCCTCGTAGCTCGAGATGAGGGATCCTTTCCCTGCTTCGTCGGGAAAGAGTTCCCGGCGTTCCCGTCGCATCTCAAGAGGAGGCCCTCTCAACAGGAACGGCGAGAGGAACTCCAGGGTCGTGCCACCATTCCAAGAGTCCCCCAGATGTCTCAGTCCATTCCAGAGGAACCTCTTTTCCCTTCACCGGCTCGTCTTTCACGCCGAGGATCGACTCACACCAAGGTGGCCCGTGGCACAGCAATGTGGGAAAGCCTCGTGGGAAAGCCTCGAGGGATAGGCTCGAAGGAAAGGCACAGATCCCTTGATCCACGTGACAGGAAGCGTGACACTACTGCTGCAGCTCGGGAGGAAAGCGCACGTGCATGCCCCCACACGAGACGAGGCCTGACTCCCCTGGGGAGACTCAGAAGCACCCCAAGATCCATGGCAACACTGGAGAGCAATCCTCAGGTTCCGGCCCCGACTCCACACAAGGACTGAGGCCCCGGCATGGACAGGAGAGGAATCCCGAGAGGTCCCCTAGCAACACGCATGGGGACTGGCCTTTCCTGAGGCCACCAGAGCGGGTCCCTGAGGTCCCCGTCGTAACTCGAGAAGACCTGCCGCAACTCCAGAAAATCCAGGAGGTTCTCCCCTCCAGGCGAGATGAGGCCCATTTCCGCTGAGGCGTCTCGAGGCTGATCACACCTCACGTCTGGAACTTCCAAAGGGTCCTTCACACCCTTGGTGCAAATCAAGAAGTTCCCCGACCTAGCCGTCTCCACTCGAGAGGAATCACGAGGGTCCCGCCCACATCCAGAGGAGCCCCGTTTCCGCCTCGTAGCTCGAGATGAGGGATCCTTTCCCTGCTTCGTCGGGAAAGAGTTCCCGGCGTTCCCGTCGCATCTCAAGAGGAGGCCCTCTCAACAGGAACGGCGAGATGAACTCCAGGGTCGTGCCACCATTCCAAGAGTCCCCCAGATGTCTCAGTCCATTCCAGAGGAACCTCTTTTCCCTTCACCGGCTCGTCTTTCACGCCGAGGATCGACTCACACCAAGGTGGCACGTGGCACAGCCCTGTGGGAAAGCCTCGTGGGAAAGCCTCGAGGGACAGCCTCGAGGGAAAGCCACAGATCCCTTGATCCACATGACAGGAAGCGTGACACTACTGCTGCACCTCGGGAGGAAAGCGCACGTGCATGCCCCCACTCGAGACGAGGCCTGACTCCCCTGGGGAGACTCAGAAGCACCCCAAGATCCATGGCAACACTGGAGAGGAATCCTCAGGTTCTGGCCCCGACTCCACACAAGGACTGAGGCCCCGGCATGGACGGGAGAGGAATCCCGAGCGGTCCCCTAGCAACTCGCATGGGGACTGGCCTTTCCTGAGGCCACCAGAGCGGGTCCCTGAGGTCCCCGTCGTAACTCGAGAAGACCTGCCGCAACTCGAGAAAATCCAGGAGGTTCTCCCCTCCAGGCGAGATGAGGCCCATTTCCGCTGAGGCGTCTCGAGGCTGATCACACCTCACCTCTGGAACTTCGAAAGGGTCCTTCACACCCTTGGTGCAAATCAAGAAGTTCCCCGACCTAGCCGTCTCCACTCGAGAGGAATCACGAGGGTCCCGGCCACATCCAGAGGAGCCCCGTTTCCGCCTCGTAGCTCGAGATGAGGGATCCTTTCCCTGCTTCGTCGGGAAAGAGTTCCCGGCGTTCCCGTCGCATCTCAAGAGGAGGCCCTCTCAACAGGAACGGCGAGAGGAACTCCAGGGTCGTGCCACCATTCCAAGAGTCCCCCAGATGTCTCAGTCCATTCCAGAGGAACCTCTTTTCCCTTCACCGGCTCGTCTTTCACGCAAAGGATCGACTCACACCAAGGTGGCACGTGGCACAGCCCTGTGGGAAAGCCTCGTGGGAAAGCCTCGAGGGACAGCATCGAGCGAAAGCCACAGATCCCTTGATGCACGAGACAGAAAGCGGGACACTACTGCTGCAGCTCGGGAGGAAAGCGCACGAGCATGCCCCCACTCGAGACGAGGCCTGACTCCCCTGGGGAGACTCACAAGCACCCCAAGATCCATGGCAACACTGGAGAGCAATCCTCAGGTTCCGGCCCCGACTCCACACAAGGACTGAGGCCCCGGCATGGACGGGAGAGGAATCCCGAGAGGTCCCCTAGCAACACGCATGGGGACTGGCCTTTCCTGAGGCCACCAGAGCGGGTCCCTGAGGTCCCCGTCGTAACTCGAGAAGACCTGCCGCAACTCCAGAAAATCCAGGAGGTTCTCCCCTCCAGGCGAGATGAGGCCCATTTCCGCTGAGGCGTCTCGAGGCTGATTACACCTCACCTCTGGAACTTCCAAAGGGTCCTTCACACCCTTGGTGCAAATCAAGAAGTTCCCCGACCTAGCCGTCTCCACTCGAGAGGAATCACGAGGGTCCCGCCCACATCCAGAGGAGCCCCGTTTCCGCCTCGTAGCTCGAGATGAGGGATCCTTTCCCTGCTTCGTCGGGAAAGAGTTCCCGGCGTTCCCGTCGCATCTCAAGAGGAGGCCCTCTCAACAGGAACGGCGAGAGGAACTCCAGGGTCGTGCCACCATTCCAAGAGTCCCCCAGATGTCTCAGTCCATTCCAGAGGAACCTCTTTTCCCTTCACCGGCTCGTCTTTCACGCCGAGGATCGACTCACACCAAGGTGGCACGTGGCACAGCCCTGTGGGAAAGCCTCGTGGGAAAGCCTCGAGGGACAGCCTCGAGGGAAAGCCACAGATCCCTTGATCCACATGACAGGAAGCGTGACACTACTGCTGCACCTCGGGAGGAAAGCGCACGTGCATGCCCCCACTCGAGACGAGGCCTGACTCCCCTGGGGAGACTCAGAAGCACCCCAAGATACATGGCAACACTGGAGAGGAATCCTCAGGTTCTGGCCCCGACTCCACACAAGGACTGAGGCCCCGGCATGGACGGGAGAGGAATCCCGAGCGGTCCCCTAGCAACTCGCATGGGGACTGGCCTTTCCTGAGGCCACCAGAGCGGGTCCCTGAGGTCCCCGTCGTAACTCGAGAAGACCTGCCGCAACTCGAGAAAATCCAGGAGGTTCTCCCCTCCAGGCGAGATGAGGCCCATTTCCGCTGAGGCGTCTCGAGGCTGATCACACCTCACCTCTGGAACTTCGAAAGGGTCCTTCACACCCTTGGTGCAAATCAAGAAGTTCCCCGACCTAGCCGTCTCCACTCGAGAGGAATCACGAGGGTCCCGGCCACATCCAGAGGAGCCCCGTTTCCGCCTCGTAGCTCGAGATGAGGGATCCTTTCCCTGCTTCGTCGGGAAAGAGTTCCCGGCGTTCCCGTCGCATCTCAAGAGGAGGCCCTCTCAACAGGAACGGCGAGAGGAACTCCAGGGTCGTGCCACCATTCCAAGAGTCCCCCAGATGTCTCAGTCCATTCCAGAGGAACCTCTTTTCCCTTCACCGGCTCGTCTTTCACGCAAAGGATCGACTCACACCAAGGTGGCACGTGGCACAGCCCTGTGGGAAAGCCTCGTGGGAAAGCCTCGAGGGACAGCATCGAGCGAAAGCCACAGATCCCTTGATGCACGTGACAGAAAGCGGGACACTACTGCTGCAGCTCGGGAGGAAAGCGCACGTGCATGCCCCCACTCGAGACGAGGCCTGACTCCCCTGGGGAGACTCAGAAGCACCCCAAGATCCATGGCAAAACTGGAGAGGAATCCTCAGGTTTCGGCCCCGACTCCACACAAGGACTGAGGCCCCGGCATGGACGGGAGAGGAATGCCGAGCGGTCCCCTAGCAACTCGCATGGGGACCGGCATTTCCTGAGGCCACCAGAGCGGGTCCCTGAGGTCCCCGTCGTAACTCGAGAAGACCTGCCGCAACTCGAGAAAATCCAGGAGGTTCTCCCTCCAGGCGAGATGAGGCCCATTTCCGCTGAGGCGTCTCGAGGCTGATCACACCTCACCTCTGGAACTTCGAAAGGGTCCTTCACACCCTTGGTGCAAATCAAGAAGTTCCCCGACCTAGCCGTCTCCACTCGAGAGGAATCACGAGGGTCCCGCCCACATCCAGAGGAGCCCCGTTTCCGTCTCGTAGCTCGAGATGAGGGATCCTTTCCCTGCTTCGTCGGGAAAGAGTTCCTGGCGTTCCCGTCGCATCTCAAGAGGAGGCCCTCTCAACAGGAACGGCGAGAGGAACTCCAGGGTCGTGCCACCATTCCAAGAGTCCCCCAGAAGTCTCAGTCCATTCCAGAGGAACCTCTTTTCCCTTCACCGGCTCGTCTTTCACGCCGAGGATCGACTCACACCAAGGTGGCACGTGGCACAGCCCTGTGGGAAAGCCTCGTGGGAAAGCCTCGAGGGACAGCCTCGAGGGAAAGCCACAGATCCCTTGATCCACGTGACAGGAAGCGTGACACTACTGCTGCAGCTCGGGAGGAAAGCGCACGAGCATGCCCCCACTCGAGACGAGGCCTGACTCCCCTGGGGAGACTCAGAAGCACCCCAAGATCCATGGCAACACAGGAGAGGAATCCTCAGGTTCCGGCCCCGACTCCACACAAGGACTGAGGCCCCGGCATGGACTGGAGAGGAATCCCGAGAGGTCCCCTAGCAACTCGCATGGGGACTGGCCTTTCCTGAGGCCACCAGAGCGGGTCCCTGAGGTCCCCGTCGTAACTCGAGAAGACCTGCCGCAACTCGAGAAAATCCAGGAGGTTCTCCCCTCCAGGCGAGATGAGGCCCATTTCCGCTGAGGCGTCTCGAGGCTGATCACACCTCACCTCTGGAACTTCGAAAGGGTCCTTCACACCCTTGGTGCAAATCAAGAAGTTCCCCGACCTAGCCGTCTCCACTCGAGAGGAATCACGAGGGTCCCGGCCACATCCAGAGGAGCCCCGTTTCCGCCTCGTAGCTCGAGATGAGGGATCCTTTCCCTGCTTCGTCGGGAAAGAGTTCCCGGCGTTCCCGTCGCATCTCAAGTGGAGGCCCTCTCAACAGGAACGGCGAGAGGAACTCCAGGGTCGTGCCACCATTCCAAGAGTCCCCCAGATGTCTCAGTCCATTCCAGAGGAACCTCTTTTCCCTTCACCGGCTCGTCTTTCACGCAAAGGATCGACTCACACCAAGGTGGCACGTGGCACAGCCCTGTGGGAAAGCCTCGTGGGAAAGCCTCGAGGGACAGCATCGAGCGAAAGCCACAGATCCCTTGATGCACGTGACAGAAAGCGGGACACTACTGCTGCAGCTCGGGAGGAAAGCGCACGTGCATGCCCCCACTCGAGACGAGGCCTGACTCCCCTGGGGAGACTCAGAAGCACCCCAAGATCCATGGCAACACTGGAGAGGAATCCTCAGGTTTCGGCCCCGACTCCACACAAGGACTGAGGCCCCGGCATGGACGGGAGAGGAATGCCGAGCGGTCCCCTAGCAACTCGCATGGGGACCGGCATTTCCTGAGGCCACCAGAGCGGGTCCCTGAGGTCCCCGTCGTAACTCGAGAAGACCTGCCGCAACTCGAGAAAATCCAGGAGGTTCTCCCTCCAGGCGAGATGAGGCCCATTTCCGCTGAGGCGTCTCGAGGCTGATCACACCTCACCTCTGGAACTTCGAAAGGGTCCTTCACACCCTTGGTGCAAATCAAGAAGTTCCCCGACCTAGCCGTCTCCACTCGAGAGGAATCACGAGGGTCCCGCCCACATCCAGAGGAGCCCCGTTTCCGTCTCGTAGCTCGAGATGAGGGATCCTTTCCCTGCTTCGTCGGGAAAGAGTTCCTGGCGTTCCCGTCGCATCTCAAGAGGAGGCCCTCTCAACAGGAACGGCGAGAGGAACTCCAGGGTCGTGCCACCATTCCAAGAGTCCCCCAGAAGTCTCAGTCCATTCCAGAGGAACCTCTTTTCCCTTCACCGGCTCGTCTTTCACGCCGAGGATCGACTCACACCAAGGTGGCACGTGGCACAGCCCTGTGGGAAAGCCTCGTGGGAAAGCCTCGAGGGACAGCCTCGAGGGAAAGCCACAGATCCCTTGATCCACGTGACAGGAAGCGTGACACTACTGCTGCAGCTCGGGAGGAAAGCGCACGAGCATGCCCCCACTCGAGACGAGGCCTGACTCCCCTGGGGAGACTCAGAAGCACCCCAAGATCCATGGCAACACAGGAGAGGAATCCTCAGGTTCCGGCCCCGACTCCACACAAGGACTGAGGCCCCGGCATGGACTGGAGAGGAATCCCGAGAGGTCCCCTAGCAACTCGCATGGGGACTGGCCTTTCCTGAGGCCACCAGAGCGGGTCCCTGAGGTCCCCGTCGTAACTCGAGAAGACCTGCCGCAACTCGAGAAAATCCAGGAGGTTCTCCCCTCCAGGCGAGATGAGGCCCATTTCCGCTGAGGTGTCTCGAGGCTGATCACACCTCACCTCTGGAACTTCAAAAGGGTCCTTCACACCCTTGGTGCAAATCAAGAAGTTCCCCGACCTAGCCGTCTCCACTCGAGAGGAATCACGAGGGTCCCGGCCACATCCAGAGGAGCCCCGTTTCCGCCTCGTAGCTCGAGATGAGGGATCCTTTCCCTGCTTCGTCGGGAAAGAGTTCCCGGCGTTCCCGTCGCATCTCAAGTGGAGGCCCTCTCAACAGGAACGGCGAGAGGAACTCCAGGGTCGTGCCACCATTCCAAGAGTCCCCCAGATGTCTCAGTCCATTCCAGAGGAACCTCTTTTCCCTTCACCGGCTCGTCTTTCACGCAAAGGATCGACTCACACCAAGGTGGCACGTGGCACAGCCCTGTGGGAAAGCCTCGTGGGAAAGCCTCGAGGGACAGCATCGAGCGAAAGCCACAGATCCCTTGATGCACGTGACAGAAAGCGGGACACTACTGCTGCAGCTCGGGAGGAAAGCGCACGTGCATGCCCCCACTCGAGACGAGGCCTGACTCCCCTGGGGAGACTCAGAAGCCCCCCAAGATCCATGGCAACACTGGAGAGGAATCCTCAGGTTTCGGCCCCGACTCCACACAAGGACTGAGGCCCCGGCATGGACGGGAGAGGAATGCCGAGCGGTCCCCTAGCAACTCGCATGGGGACCGGCATTTCCTGAGGCCACCAGAGCGGGTCCCTGAGGTCCCCGTCGTAACTCGAGAAGACCTGCCGCAACTCGAGAAAATCCAGGAGGTTCTCCCTCCAGGCGAGATGAGGCCCATTTCCGCTGAGGCGTCTCGAGGCTGATCACACCTCACCTCTGGAACTTCGAAAGGGTCCTTCACACCCTTGGTGCAAATCAAGAAGTTCCCCGACCTAGCCGTCTCCACTCGAGAGGAATCACGAGGGTCCCGCCCACATCCAGAGGAGCCCCGTTTCCGTCTCGTAGCTCGAGATGAGGGATCCTTTCCCTGCTTCGTCGGGAAAGAGTTCCTGGCGTTTCCGTCGCATCTCAAGAGGAGGCCCTCTCAACAGGAACGGCGAGAGGAACTCCAGGGTCGTGCCACCATTCCAAGAGTCCCCCAGAAGTCTCAGTCCATTCCAGAGGAACCTCTTTTCCCTTCACCGGCTCGTCTTTCACGCCGAGGATCGACTCACACCAAGGTGGCACGTGGCACAGCCCTGTGGGAAAGCCTCGTGGGAAAGCCTCGAGGGACAGCCTCGAGGGAAAGCCACAGATCCCTTGATCCACGTGACAGGAAGCGTGACACTACTGCTGCAGCTCGGGAGGAAAGCGCACGAGCATGCCCCCACTCGAGACGAGGCCTGACTCCCCTGGGGAGACTCAGAAGCACCCCAAGATCCATGGCAACACAGGAGAGGAATCCTCAGGTTCCGGCCCCGACTCCACACAAGGACTGAGGCCCCGGCATGGACTGGAGAGGAATCCCGAGAGGTCCCCTAGCAACTCGCATGGGGACTGGCCTTTCCTGAGGCCACCAGAGCGGGTCCCTGAGGTCCCCGTCGTAACTCGAGAAGACCTGCCGCAACTCGAGAAAATCCAGGAGGTTCTCCCCTCCAGGCGAGATGAGGCCCATTTCCGCTGAGGTGTCTCGAGGCTGATCACACCTCACCTCTGGAACTTCAAAAGGGTCCTTCACACCCTTGGTGCAAATCAAGAAGTTCCCCGACCTAGCCGTCTCCACTCGAGAGGAATCACGAGGGTCCCGCCCACATCCAGAGGAGCCCCGTTTACACCTCGTAGCTCGAGATGAGGGATCCTTTCCCTGCTTTGTCGGGAAAGAGTCCCCGGCTTTCACGTCGCATCTCAAGAGGAGGCCCTCTCAACAGGAACGGCGAGAGGAACTCCAGGGTCGTGCCACCATTCCAAGAGTCCCCCAGATGTCTCAGTCCATTCCAGAGGAACCTCTTTTCCCTTCACCGGCTCGTCTTTCACGCCGAGGATCGACTCACACCAAGGTGGCACGTGGCACAGCCCTCTGGGAAAGCCTCTTGGGAAAGCCACGAGGGAGAGCCTCGAGGGACAGCCTCGAGGGAAAGCCACAGATCCCTTGATCCACGTGACAGGAAGCGTGACACTACTGCTGCAGCTCGGGAGGAAAGCGCACGTGCATGCCCCCACTCGAGACAAGGCCTGACTCCCCTGGGGAGACACAGAAGCACCCCAAGAACCATGGCAACACTGGAGAGGAATCCTCAGGTTCCGGCCCCGACTCCACACAAGGACTGAGACCCCGGCATGGACGGGAGAGGAATCCCGAGAGGTCCCCTAGCAACACGTATGGGGACTGGCCTTTCCTGAGGCCACCAGAGCGGGTCCCTGTGGTCCCCGTCGTAACTCGAGAAGACCTGCCGCAACTCGAGAAAATCCAGGAGGTTCTCCCCTCCAGGCGAGATGAGGCCCATTTCCGCTAAGGTGTCTCGAGGCTGATCACACCTCACCTCTGGAACTTCAAAAGGGTCCTTCACACCCTTGGTGCAAATCAAGAAGTTCCCCGACCTAGCCGTCTCCACTCGAGAGGAATCACGAGGGTCCCGCCCACATCCAGAGGAGCCCCGTTACCCCCTCGTAGCTCGAGATGAGGGATCCTTTCCCTGCTTCGTCGGGAAAGAGTTCCCGGCGTTCCCGTCGCATCTCAAGAGGAGGCCCTCTCAACAGGAATGGCGAGAGGAACTCCAGGGTCGTGCCACCATTCCAAGAGTCCCCCAGATGTCTCAGTCCATTCCAGAAGAACCTCTTTTCCCTTCACCGGCTCGTCTTTCACGCCGAGGATCGACTGACACCAAGGTGGCACGTGGCACAGCCCTGTGGGAAAGCCTCGTGGGAAAGCCTCGAGGGACAGCCTCGAGGGAAAGCCACAGATCCCTTGATCCACGTGACAGGAAGCGTGACACTACTGCTGAAGCTCGGGAGGAAAGTGCACGTGCATGGGCCCACTCGAGACGAGGCCTGACTCCCCTGGGGAGACTCAGAAGGACCCCAAGATCCATGGCAACACTGGAGAGCAATCCTCAGGTTCCGACCCCGACTCCACACAAGGACTGAGGCCCCGGCATGGACGGGAGAGGAATCCCGAGAGGTCCCCTAGCAACTCGCATGGGGACCGGCCTTTCCTGAGGCCACCAGAGCGGGTCCCTGAGGTCCCCGTCGTAACTCGAGAAGACCTGCCGCAACTCGAGAAAATCCAGGAGGTTCTCCCCTCCAGGCGAGATGAGGCCCATGTCCGCTGAGGCGTCTCGAGGCTGATCACACCTCACCTCTGGAACTTCGAAAGGGTCCTTCACACCCTTGGTGCAAATCAAGAAGTTCCCCGACCTAGCCGTCTCCACACGAGAGGAATCACGAGGGTCCCGCCCACATCCAGAGGAGCCCCGTTTCCGCCTCGTAGCTCGAAAAGAGGGATCCTTTCCCTGCTTCGGCGGGAAAGAGTTCCCGGCGTTTCCGTCGCATCTCAAGAGGAGGCCCTCTCAACAGGAACGGCGAGAGGAACTCCAGGGTCGTGCCACCATTCCAAGAGTCCCCCAGATGTCTCAGTCCATTCCAGAGGAACCTCTTTTCCCTTCACCGGCTCGTCTTTCACGCAAAGGATCGACTCACACCAAGGTGGCACGTGGCACAGCCCTGTGGGAAAGCCTCGTGGGAAAGCCTCGAGGGACAGCATCGAGCGAAAGCCACAGATCCCTTGATGCACGAGACAGAAAGCGGGACACTACTGCTGCAGCTCGGGAGGAAAGCGCACGAGCATGCCCCCACTCGAGACGAGGCCTGACTCCCCTGGGGAGACTCACAAGCACCCCAAGATCCATGGCAACACTGGAGAGCAATCCTCAGGTTCCGGCCCCGACTCCACACAAGGACTGAGGCCCCGGCATGGACGGGAGAGGAATCCCGAGAGGTCCCCTAGCAACACGCATGGGGACTGGCCTTTCCTGAGGCCACCAGAGCGGGTCCCTGAGGTCCCCGTCGTAACTCGAGAAGACCTGCCGCAACTCCAGAAAATCCAGGAGGTTCTCCCCTCCAGGCGAGATGAGGCCCATTTCCGCTGAGGCGTCTCGAGGCTGATTACACCTCACCTCTGGAACTTCCAAAGGGTCCTTCACACCCTTGGTGCAAATCAAGAAGTTCCCCGACCTAGCCGTCTCCACTCGAGAGGAATCACGAGGGTCCCGCCCACATCCAGAGGAGCCCCGTTTCCGCCTCGTAGCTCGAGATGAGGGATCCTTTCCCTGCTTCGTCGGGAAAGAGTTCCCGGCGTTCCCGTCGCATCTCAAGAGGAGGCCCTCTCAACAGGAACGGCGAGAGGAACTCCAGGGTCGTGCCACCATTCCAAGAGTCCCCCAGATGTCTCAGTCCATTCCAGAGGAACCTCTTTTCCCTTCACCGGCTCGTCTTTCACGCCGAGGATCGACTCACACCAAGGTGGCACGTGGCACAGCCCTGTGGGAAAGCCTCGTGGGAAAGCCTCGAGGGACAGCCTCGAGGGAAAGCCACAGATCCCTTGATCCACATGACAGGAAGCGTGACACTACTGCTGCACCTCGGGAGGAAAGCGCACGTGCATGCCCCCACTCGAGACGAGGCCTGACTCCCCTGGGGAGACTCAGAAGCACCCCAAGATCCATGGCAACACTGGAGAGGAATCCTCAGGTTCTGGCCCCGACTCCACACAAGGACTGAGGCCCCGGCATGGACGGGAGAGGAATCCCGAGCGGTCCCCTAGCAACTCGCATGGGGACTGGCCTTTCCTGAGGCCACCAGAGCGGGTCCCTGAGGTCCCCGTCGTAACTCGAGAAGACCTGCCGCAACTCGAGAAAATCCAGGAGGTTCTCCCCTCCAGGCGAGATGAGGCCCATTTCCGCTGAGGCGTCTCGAGGCTGATCACACCTCACCTCTGGAACTTCGAAAGGGTCCTTCACACCCTTGGTGCAAATCAAGAAGTTCCCCGACCTAGCCGTCTCCACTCGAGAGGAATCACGAGGGTCCCGGCCACATCCAGAGGAGCCCCGTTTCCGCCTCGTAGCTCGAGATGAGGGATCCTTTCCCTGCTTCGTCGGGAAAGAGTTCCCGGCGTTCCCGTCGCATCTCAAGAGGAGGCCCTCTCAACAGGAACGGCGAGAGGAACTCCAGGGTCGTGCCACCATTCCAAGAGTCCCCCAGATGTCTCAGTCCATTCCAGAGGAACCTCTTTTCCCTTCACCGGCTCGTCTTTCACGCAAAGGATCGACTCACACCAAGGTGGCACGTGGCACAGCCCTGTGGGAAAGCCTCGTGGGAAAGCCTCGAGGGACAGCATCGAGCGAAAGCCACAGATCCCTTGATGCACGTGACAGAAAGCGGGACACTACTGCTGCAGCTCGGGAGGAAAGCGCACGTGCATGCCCCCACTCGAGACGAGGCCTGACTCCCCTGGGGAGACTCAGAAGCACCCCAAGATCCATGGCAACACTGGAGAGGAATCCTCAGGTTTCGGCCCCGACTCCACACAAGGACTGAGGCCCCGGCATGGACGGGAGAGGAATGCCGAGCGGTCCCCTAGCAACTCGCATGGGGACCGGCATTTCCTGAGGCCACCAGAGCGGGTCCCTGAGGTCCCCGTCGTAACTCGAGAAGACCTGCCGCAACTCGAGAAAATCCAGGAGGTTCTCCCTCCAGGCGAGATGAGGCCCATTTCCGCTGAGGCGTCTCGAGGCTGATCACACCTCACCTCTGGAACTTCGAAAGGGTCCTTCACACCCTTGGTGCAAATCAAGAAGTTCCCCGACCTAGCCGTCTCCACTCGAGAGGAATCACGAGGGTCCCGCCCACATCCAGAGGAGCCCCGTTTCCGTCTCGTAGCTCGAGATGAGGGATCCTTTCCCTGCTTCGTCGGGAAAGAGTTCCTGGCGTTCCCGTCGCATCTCAAGAGGAGGCCCTCTCAACAGGAACGGCGAGAGGAACTCCAGGGTCGTGCCACCATTCCAAGAGTCCCCCAGAAGTCTCAGTCCATTCCAGAGGAACCTCTTTTCCCTTCACCGGCTCGTCTTTCACGCCGAGGATCGACTCACACCAAGGTGGCACGTGGCACAGCCCTGTGGGAAAGCCTCGTGGGAAAGCCTCGAGGGACAGCCTCGAGGGAAAGCCACAGATCCCTTGATCCACGTGACAGGAAGCGTGACACTACTGCTGCAGCTCGGGAGGAAAGCGCACGAGCATGCCCCCACTCGAGACGAGGCCTGACTCCCCTGGGGAGACTCAGAAGCACCCCAAGATCCATGGCAACACAGGAGAGGAATCCTCAGGTTCCGGCCCCGACTCCACACAAGGACTGAGGCCCCGGCATGGACTGGAGAGGAATCCCGAGAGGTCCCCTAGCAACTCGCATGGGGACTGGCCTTTCCTGAGGCCACCAGAGCGGGTCCCTGAGGTCCCCGTCGTAACTCGAGAAGACCTGCCGCAACTCGAGAAAATCCAGGAGGTTCTCCCCTCCAGGCGAGATGAGGCCCATTTCCGCTGAGGCGTCTCGAGGCTGATCACACCTCACCTCTGGAACTTCGAAAGGGTCCTTCACACCCTTGGTGCAAATCAAGAAGTTCCCCGACCTAGCCGTCTCCACTCGAGAGGAATCACGAGGGTCCCGGCCACATCCAGAGGAGCCCCGTTTCCGCCTCGTAGCTCGAGATGAGGGATCCTTTCCCTGCTTCGTCGGGAAAGAGTTCCCGGCGTTCCCGTCGCATCTCAAGTGGAGGCCCTCTCAACAGGAACGGCGAGAGGAACTCCAGGGTCGTGCCACCATTCCAAGAGTCCCCCAGATGTCTCAGTCCATTCCAGAGGAACCTCTTTTCCCTTCACCGGCTCGTCTTTCACGCAAAGGATCGACTCACACCAAGGTGGCACGTGGCACAGCCCTGTGGGAAAGCCTCGTGGGAAAGCCTCGAGGGACAGCATCGAGCGAAAGCCACAGATCCCTTGATGCACGTGACAGAAAGCGGGACACTACTGCTGCAGCTCGGGAGGAAAGCGCACGTGCATGCCCCCACTCGAGACGAGGCCTGACTCCCCTGGGGAGACTCAGAAGCACCCCAAGATCCATGGCAACACTGGAGAGGAATCCTCAGGTTTCGGCCCCGACTCCACACAAGGACTGAGGCCCCGGCATGGACGGGAGAGGAATGCCGAGCGGTCCCCTAGCAACTCGCATGGGGACCGGCATTTCCTGAGGCCACCAGAGCGGGTCCCTGAGGTCCCCGTCGTAACTCGAGAAGACCTGCCGCAACTCGAGAAAATCCAGGAGGTTCTCCCTCCAGGCGAGATGAGGCCCATTTCCGCTGAGGCGTCTCGAGGCTGATCACACCTCACCTCTGGAACTTCGAAAGGGTCCTTCACACCCTTGGTGCAAATCAAGAAGTTCCCCGACCTAGCCGTCTCCACTCGAGAGGAATCACGAGGGTCCCGCCCACATCCAGAGGAGCCCCGTTTCCGTCTCGTAGCTCGAGATGAGGGATCCTTTCCCTGCTTCGTCGGGAAAGAGTTCCTGGCGTTCCCGTCGCATCTCAAGAGGAGGCCCTCTCAACAGGAACGGCGAGAGGAACTCCAGGGTCGTGCCACCATTCCAAGAGTCCCCCAGAAGTCTCAGTCCATTCCAGAGGAACCTCTTTTCCCTTCACCGGCTCGTCTTTCACGCCGAGGATCGACTCACACCAAGGTGGCACGTGGCACAGCCCTGTGGGAAAGCCTCGTGGGAAAGCCTCGAGGGACAGCCTCGAGGGAAAGCCACAGATCCCTTGATCCACGTGACAGGAAGCGTGACACTACTGCTGCAGCTCGGGAGGAAAGCGCACGAGCATGCCCCCACTCGAGACGAGGCCTGACTCCCCTGGGGAGACTCAGAAGCACCCCAAGATCCATGGCAACACAGGAGAGGAATCCTCAGGTTCCGGCCCCGACTCCACACAAGGACTGAGGCCCCGGCATGGACTGGAGAGGAATCCCGAGAGGTCCCCTAGCAACTCGCATGGGGACTGGCCTTTCCTGAGGCCACCAGAGCGGGTCCCTGAGGTCCCCGTCGTAACTCGAGAAGACCTGCCGCAACTCGAGAAAATCCAGGAGGTTCTCCCCTCCAGGCGAGATGAGGCCCATTTCCGCTGAGGTGTCTCGAGGCTGATCACACCTCACCTCTGGAACTTCAAAAGGGTCCTTCACACCCTTGGTGCAAATCAAGAAGTTCCCCGACCTAGCCGTCTCCACTCGAGAGGAATCACGAGGGTCCCGCCCACATCCAGAGGAGCCCCGTTTACACCTCGTAGCTCGAGATGAGGGATCCTTTCCCTGCTTTGTCGGGAAAGAGTCCCCGGCTTTCACGTCGCATCTCAAGAGGAGGCCCTCTCAACAGGAACGGCGAGAGGAACTCCAGGGTCGTGCCACCATTCCAAGAGTCCCCCAGATGTCTCAGTCCATTCCAGAGGAACCTCTTTTCCCTTCACCGGCTCGTCTTTCACGCCGAGGATCGACTCACACCAAGGTGGCACGTGGCACAGCCCTCTGGGAAAGCCTCTTGGGAAAGCCACGAGGGAGAGCCTCGAGGGACAGCCTCGAGGGAAAGCCACAGATCCCTTGATCCACGTGACAGGAAGCGTGACACTACTGCTGCAGCTCGGGAGGAAAGCGCACGTGCATGCCCCCACTCGAGACAAGGCCTGACTCCCCTGGGGAGACACAGAAGCACCCCAAGAACCATGGCAACACTGGAGAGGAATCCTCAGGTTCCGGCCCCGACTCCACACAAGGACTGAGACCCCGGCATGGACGGGAGAGGAATCCCGAGAGGTCCCCTAGCAACACGTATGGGGACTGGCCTTTCCTGAGGCCACCAGAGCGGGTCCCTGTGGTCCCCGTCGTAACTCGAGAAGACCTGCCGCAACTCGAGAAAATCCAGGAGGTTCTCCCCTCCAGGCGAGATGAGGCCCATTTCCGCTAAGGTGTCTCGAGGCTGATCACACCTCACCTCTGGAACTTCAAAAGGGTCCTTCACACCCTTGGTGCAAATCAAGAAGTTCCCCGACCTAGCCGTCTCCACTCGAGAGGAATCACGAGGGTCCCGCCCACATCCAGAGGAGCCCCGTTACCCCCTCGTAGCTCGAGATGAGGGATCCTTTCCCTGCTTCGTCGGGAAAGAGTTCCCGGCGTTCCCGTCGCATCTCAAGAGGAGGCCCTCTCAACAGGAACGGCGAGAGGAACTCCAGGGTCGTGCCACCATTCCAAGAGTCCCCCAGATGTCTCAGTCCATTCCAGAGGAACCTCTTTTCCCTTCACCGGCTCGTCTTTCACGCCGAGGATCGACTCACACCAAGGTGGCACGTGGCACAGCCCTGTGGGAAAGCCTCGTGGGAAAGCCTCGAGGGACAGCCCCGAGGGAAAGCCACAGATCCCTTGATCCACGTGACAGGAAGCCTGACACTATTGCTGCAGCTCGGGAGGAAAGCGCACGTGCATGCCCCCACTCGAGACGAGGCCTGACTCCCCTGGGGAGACTCAGAAGCACCCCAAGAACCATGGCAACACTGGAGAGGAATCCTCAGGTTCCGGCCCCGACTCCACACAAGGACTGAGGCCCCGGCATGGACGGGAGAGGAATCCCGAGAGGTCCCCTTGCAACACGCATGGGGACTGGCCTTTCCTGAGGCCACCAGAGCGGGTCCCTGTGGTCCCCGTCGTAACTCGAGAAGACCTGCCGCAACTCGAGAAAATCCAGGAGGTTCTCCCCTCCAGGCGAGATGAGGCCCATTTCCGCTGAGGCGTCTCGAGGCTGATCACACCTCACCTCTGGAACTTCGAAAGGGTCCTTCACACCCTTGGTGCAATTCAAGAAGTTCCGCGACCTAGCCGTCTCCACTCGAGAGGAATCACGAGGGTCCCGCCCACATCCAGAGGAGCCCCGTTTCCGCTTCGTAGCTCGAGATGAGGGATCCTTTCCCTGCTTCGTCGGGAAAGAGTTCCCGGCGTTCCCGTCGCATCTCAAGAGGAGGCCCTCTCAACAGGAACGGCGAGAGGAACTCCAGGGTCGTGCCACCATTCCAAGAGTCCCCCAGATGTCTCAGTCCATTCCAGAGGAACCTCTTTTCCCTTCACCGGCTCGTCTTTCACGCCGAGGATCGACTCACACCAAGGTGGCACGTGGCACAGCCCTGTGGGAAAGCCTCGTGGGAAAGCCTCAAGGGACAGCCTCGAGGGAAAGCCACAGATCCCTTGATCCACGTGACAGGAAGCGTGACACTACTGCTGCAGCTCGGGAGGAAAGCGCACGTGCATGCCCCAACTTGAGACGAGGTCTGACTCCCCTGGGGAGACTCAGAAGCACCCCAAGATCCATGGCAACACTGGAGAGGAATCCTCAGGTTCCGGCCCCGACTTCACAAAAGGACTGAGGCCCCGGCATGGACGGGAGAGGAATCCCAAGAGGTCCCCTAGCAACTCGCATGGGGACTTGCCTTTCCTGAGGCCACCAGAGCGGGTCCCTGTGGTCCCCGTCGTAACTCGAGAAGACCTGCTGCAACTCGAAAAAATCCAGGAGGTTCTCCCCTCCAGGCGAGATGAGGCCCATTTCCGCTGAGGCGTCTCGAGGCTGATCACACCTCACCTCTGGAACTTCGAAAGGGTCCTTCACACCCTTGGTGCAAATCAAGAAGTTCCCCGACCTAGCCGTCTCCACTCGAGAGGAATCACGAGGGTCCCGCCCACATCCAGAGGAGTCCCGTTTCCGCCTCGTAGCTCAAGATGAGGGATCCTTTCCCTGCTTCGTCGGGAAAGAGTTCCCGGCGTTCCCGTCGCATCTCAAGAGGAGGCCCTCTCAACAGGAACGGCGAGAGGAACTCCAGGGTCGAGCCACCATTCCAAGAGTCCCCCAGATGTCTCAGTCCATTCCAGAGGAACCTCTTTTCCCTTCACCGGCTCGTCTTTCACGCAGAGGATCGACTCACACCAAGGTGGCACGTGGCACAGCCCTGTGGGAAAGCCTCGTGGGAAAGCCTCGAGGGACAGCCTCGAGGGAAAGCCACAGATCCCTTGATCCACGTGACAGGAAGCGTGACACTACTGCTGCAGCTCGGGAGGAAAGCGCACGTGCATGCCCCCACTCGAGACGAGGTCTGACTCCCCTGGGGAGACTCAGAAGCACCCCAAGATCCATGGCAACACTGGAGAGGAATCCTCAGGTTCCGGCCCCGACTCCACACAAGGACTGAGGCCCCGGCATGGACGGGAGAGGAATCCCGAGTGGTCCCCTAGCAACTCGCATGGGGACTGGCCTTTCCTGAGGCCAACAGAGTGGGTCCCTGAGGTCCCCGTCGTAACTCGAGAAGACCTGCCGCAACTCGAGAAAATCCAGGAGGTTCTCCCCTCCAGGCGAGATGAGGCCCATTTCCGCTGAGGAATCTCGAGGCTGATCACACCTCACCTCTGGAACTTCGAAAGGGTCCTTCACACCCTTGGTGCAAATCAAGAAGTTCCCCGACCTAGCCGTCTCCACTCGAGAGGAATCACGAGGGTCCCGCCCACATCCAGAGGAGCCCCGTTTCCGCCTCGTAGCTCGAGATGAGGGATCCTTTCCCTGCTTCGTCGGGAAAAAGTTCCCGGCGTTCCCGTCGCATCTCAAGAGGAGGCCCTCTCAACAGGAACGGCGAGAGGAACTCCAGGGTCGTGCCACCATTCCAAGAGTCCCCCAGATGTCTCAGTCCATTCCAGAGGAACCTCTTTTCCCTTTACCGGCTCGTCTTTCACGCCGAGGATCGACTCACACCAAGGTGGCACGTGGCACAGCCCTGTGGGAAAGCCTCGTGGGAAAGCCTCGAGGGACAGCCTCGAGGGAAAGCCGAGATCCCTTGATCCACGTGACAGGAAGCGTGACACTACTGCTGCAGCTCGGGAGGAAAGCGCACGTGCATGCCCCCACTCGAGACGAGGCCTGACTCCCGTGGGGAGACTCAGAAGCACCCCAAGATCCATGGTAACACTGGAGAGGAATCCTCAGGTTCCGGCCCCGACTCCACACAAGGACTGAGGCCCCGGCATGGACGGGAGAGGAATCCCGAGAGGTCCCCTAGCAACTCGCATGGGGACTGGCCTTTCCTGAGGCCACCAGAGCGGGTCCCTGAGGTCCCCGTCGTAACTCGAGAAGGCCTGCCGCAACTCAGGAAAATCCAGGAGGTTCTCCCCTCCAGGCGAGATGAGGCCCATTTCCGCTGAGGCGTCTCGAGGCTGATCACACCTCACCTCTGGAACTTCGAAAGGGTCCTTCACACCCTTGGTGCAAATCAAGAAGTTCCCCGACCTAGCCGTCTCCACTCGAGAGGAATCACGAGGGTCCCGGCCACATCCAGAGGAGCCCCGTTTCCGCCTCGTAGCTCGAGATGAGGGATCCTTTCCCTGCTTCGTCGGGAAAGAGTTCCCGGCGTTCCCGTCGCATCTCAAGTGGAGGCCCTCTCAACAGGAACGGCGAGAGGAACTCCAGGGTCGTGCCACCATTCCAAGAGTCCCCCAGATGTCTCAGTCCATTCCAGAGGAACCTCTTTTCCCTTCACCGGCTCGTCTTTCACGCAAAGGATCGACTCACACCAAGGTGGCACGTGGCACAGCCCTGTGGGAAAGCCTCGTGGGAAAGCCTCGAGGGACAGCATCGAGCGAAAGCCACAGATCCCTTGATGCACGTGACAGAAAGCGGGACACTACTGCTGCAGCTCGGGAGGAAAGCGCACGTGCATGCCCCCACTCGAGACGAGGCCTGACTCCCCTGGGGAGACTCAGAAGCACCCCAAGATCCATGGCAACACTGGAGAGGAATCCTCAGGTTTCGGCCCCGACTCCACACAAGGACTGAGGCCCCGGCATGGACGGGAGAGGAATGCCGAGCGGTCCCCTAGCAACTCGCATGGGGACCGGCATTTCCTGAGGCCACCAGAGCGGGTCCCTGAGGTCCCCGTCGTAACTCGAGAAGACCTGCCGCAACTCGAGAAAATCCAGGAGGTTCTCCCTCCAGGCGAGATGAGGCCCATTTCCGCTGAGGCGTCTCGAGGCTGATCACACCTCACCTCTGGAACTTCGAAAGGGTCCTTCACACCCTTGGTGCAAATCAAGAAGTTCCCCGACCTAGCCGTCTCCACTCGAGAGGAATCACGAGGGTCCCGCCCACATCCAGAGGAGCCCCGTTTCCGTCTCGTAGCTCGAGATGAGGGATCCTTTCCCTGCTTCGTCGGGAAAGAGTTCCTGGCGTTCCCGTCGCATCTCAAGAGGAGGCCCTCTCAACAGGAACGGCGAGAGGAACTCCAGGGTCGTGCCACCATTCCAAGAGTCCCCCAGAAGTCTCAGTCCATTCCAGAGGAACCTCTTTTCCCTTCACCGGCTCGTCTTTCACGCCGAGGATCGACTCACACCAAGGTGGCACGTGGCACAGCCCTGTGGGAAAGCCTCGTGGGAAAGCCTCGAGGGACAGCCTCGAGGGAAAGCCACAGATCCCTTGATCCACGTGACAGGAAGCGTGACACTACTGCTGCAGCTCGGGAGGAAAGCGCACGAGCATGCCCCCACTCGAGACGAGGCCTGACTCCCCTGGGGAGACTCAGAAGCACCCCAAGATCCATGGCAACACAGGAGAGGAATCCTCAGGTTCCGGCCCCGACTCAACACAAGGACTGAGGCCCCGGCATGGACTGGAGAGGAATCCCGAGAGGTCCCCTAGCAACTCGCATGGGGACTGGCCTTTCCTGAGGCCACCAGAGCGGGTCCCTGAGGTCCCCGTCGTAACTCGAGAAGACCTGCCGCAACTCGAGAAAATCCAGGAGGTTCTCCCCTCCAGGCGAGATGAGGCCCATTTCCGCTGAGGTGTCTCGAGGCTGATCACACCTCACCTCTGGAACTTCAAAAGGGTCCTTCACACCCTTGGTGCAAATCAAGAAGTTCCCCGACCTAGCCGTCTCCACTCGAGAGGAATCACGAGGGTCCCGCCCACATCCAGAGGAGCCCCGTTTACACCTCGTAGCTCGAGATGAGGGATCCTTTCCCTGCTTTGTCGGGAAAGAGTCCCCGGCTTTCACGTCGCATCTCAAGAGGAGGCCCTCTCAACAGGAACGGCGAGAGGAACTCCAGGGTCGTGCCACCATTCCAAGAGTCCCCCAGATGTCTCAGTCCATTCCAGAGGAACCTCTTTTCCCTTCACCGGCTCGTCTTTCACGCCGAGGATCGACTCACACCAAGGTGGCACGTGGCACAGCCCTCTGGGAAAGCCTCTTGGGAAAGCCACGAGGGAGAGCCTCGAGGGACAGCCTCGAGGGAAAGCCACAGATCCCTTGATCCACGTGACAGGAAGCGTGACACTACTGCTGCAGCTCGGGAGGAAAGCGCACGTGCATGCCCCCACTCGAGACAAGGCCTGACTCCCCTGGGGAGACACAGAAGCACCCCAAGAACCATGGCAACACTGGAGAGGAATCCTCAGGTTCCGGCCCCGACTCCACACAAGGACTGAGACCCCGGCATGGACGGGAGAGGAATCCCGAGAGGTCCCCTAGCAACACGTATGGGGACTGGCCTTTCCTGAGGCCACCAGAGCGGGTCCCTGTGGTCCCCGTCGTAACTCGAGAAGACCTGCCGCAACTCGAGAAAATCCAGGAGGTTCTCCCCTCCAGGCGAGATGAGGCCCATTTCCGCTAAGGTGTCTCGAGGCTGATCACACCTCACCTCTGGAACTTCAAAAGGGTCCTTCACACCCTTGGTGCAAATCAAGAAGTTCCCCGACCTAGCCGTCTCCACTCGAGAGGAATCACGAGGGTCCCGCCCACATCCAGAGGAGCCCCGTTACCCCCTCGTAGCTCGAGATGAGGGATCCTTTCCCTGCTTCGTCGGGAAAGAGTTCCCGGCGTTCCCGTCGCATCTCAAGAGGAGGCCCTCTCAACAGGAACGGCGAGAGGAACTCCAGGGTCGTGCCACCATTCCAAGAGTCCCCCAGATGTCTCAGTCCATTCCAGAGGAACCTCTTTTCCCTTCACCGGCTCGTCTTTCACGCCGAGGATCGACTCACACCAAGGTGGCACGTGGCACAGCCCTGTGGGAAAGCCTCGTGGGAAAGCCTCGAGGGACAGCCCCGAGGGAAAGCCACAGATCCCTTGATCCACGTGACAGGAAGCCTGACACTATTGCTGCAGCTCGGGAGGAAAGCGCACGTGCATGCCCCCACTCGAGACGAGGCCTGACTCCCCTGGGGAGACTCAGAAGCACCCCAAGAACCATGGCAACACTGGAGAGGAATCCTCAGGTTCCGGCCCCGACTCCACACAAGGACTGAGGCCCCGGCATGGACGGGAGAGGAATCCCGAGAGGTCCCCTTGCAACACGCATGGGGACTGGCCTTTCCTGAGGCCACCAGAGCGGGTCCCTGTGGTCCCCGTCGTAACTCGAGAAGACCTGCCGCAACTCGAGAAAATCCAGGAGGTTCTCCCCTCCAGGCGAGATGAGGCCCATTTCCGCTGAGGCGTCTCGAGGCTGATCACACCTCACCTCTGGAACTTCGAAAGGGTCCTTCACACCCTTGGTGCAATTCAAGAAGTTCCGCGACCTAGCCGTCTCCACTCGAGAGGAATCACGAGGGTCCCGCCCACATCCAGAGGAGCCCCGTTTCCGCTTCGTAGCTCGAGATGAGGGATCCTTTCCCTGCTTCGTCGGGAAAGAGTTCCCGGCGTTCCCGTCGCATCTCAAGAGGAGGCCCTCTCAACAGGAACGGCGAGAGGAACTCCAGGGTCGTGCCACCATTCCAAGAGTCCCCCAGATGTCTCAGTCCATTCCAGAGGAACCTCTTTTCCCTTCACCGGCTCGTCTTTCACGCCGAGGATCGACTCACACCAAGGTGGCACGTGGCACAGCCCTGTGGGAAAGCCTCGTGGGAAAGCCTCAAGGGACAGCCTCGAGGGAAAGCCACAGATCCCTTGATCCACGTGACAGGAAGCGTGACACTACTGCTGCAGCTCGGGAGGAAAGCGCACGTGCATGCCCCAACTTGAGACGAGGTCTGACTCCCCTGGGGAGACTCAGAAGCACCCCAAGATCCATGGCAACACTGGAGAGGAATCCTCAGGTTCCGGCCCCGACTTCACAAAAGGACTGAGGCCCCGGCATGGACGGGAGAGGAATCCCAAGAGGTCCCCTAGCAACTCGCATGGGGACTTGCCTTTCCTGAGGCCACCAGAGCGGGTCCCTGTGGTCCCCGTCGTAACTCGAGAAGACCTGCTGCAACTCGAAAAAATCCAGGAGGTTCTCCCCTCCAGGCGAGATGAGGCCCATTTCCGCTGAGGCGTCTCGAGGCTGATCACACCTCACCTCTGGAACTTCGAAAGGGTCCTTCACACCCTTGGTGCAAATCAAGAAGTTCCCCGACCTAGCCGTCTCCACTCGAGAGGAATCACGAGGGTCCCGCCCACATCCAGAGGAGTCCCGTTTCCGCCTCGTAGCTCAAGATGAGGGATCCTTTCCCTGCTTCGTCGGGAAAGAGTTCCCGGCGTTCCCGTCGCATCTCAAGAGGAGGCCCTCTCAACAGGAACGGCGAGAGGAACTCCAGGGTCGAGCCACCATTCCAAGAGTCCCCCAGATGTCTCAGTCCATTCCAGAGGAACCTCTTTTCCCTTCACCGGCTCGTCTTTCACGCAGAGGATCGACTCACACCAAGGTGGCACGTGGCACAGCCCTGTGGGAAAGCCTCGTGGGAAAGCCTCGAGGGACAGCCTCGAGGGAAAGCCACAGATCCCTTGATCCACGTGACAGGAAGCGTGACACTACTGCTGCAGCTCGGGAGGAAAGCGCACGTGCATGCCCCCACTCGAGACGAGGTCTGACTCCCCTGGGGAGACTCAGAAGCACCCCAAGATCCATGGCAACACTGGAGAGGAATCCTCAGGTTCCGGCCCCGACTCCACACAATGACTGAGGCCCCGGCATGGACGGGAGAGGAATCCCGAGTGGTCCCCTAGCAACTCGCATGGGGACTGGCCTTTCCTGAGGCCAACAGAGTGGGTCCCTGAGGTCCCCGTCGTAACTCGAGAAGACCTGCCGCAACTCGAGAAAATCCAGGAGGTTCTCCCCTCCAGGCGAGATGAGGCCCATTTCCGCTGAGGAATCTCGAGGCTGATCACACCTCACCTCTGGAACTTCGAAAGGGTCCTTCACACCCTTGGTGCAAATCAAGAAGTTCCCCGACCTAGCCGTCTCCACTCGAGAGGAATCACGAGGGTCCCGCCCACATCCAGAGGAGCCCCGTTTCCGCCTCGTAGCTCGAGATGAGGGATCCTTTCCCTGCTTCGTCGGGAAAAAGTTCCCGGCGTTCCCGTCGCATCTCAAGAGGAGGCCCTCTCAACAGGAACGGCGAGAGGAACTCCAGGGTCGTGCCACCATTCCAAGAGTCCCCCAGATGTCTCAGTCCATTCCAGAGGAACCTCTTTTCCCTTTACCGGCTCGTCTTTCACGCCGAGGATCGACTCACACCAAGGTGGCACGTGGCACAGCCCTGTGGGAAAGCCTCGTGGGAAAGCCTCGAGGGACAGCCTCGAGGGAAAGCCGAGATCCCTTGATCCACGTGACAGGAAGCGTGACACTACTGCTGCAGCTCGGGAGGAAAGCGCACGTGCATGCCCCCACTCGAGACGAGGCCTGACTCCCGTGGGGAGACTCAGAAGCACCCCAAGATCCATGGTAACACTGGAGAGGAATCCTCAGGTTCCGGCCCCGACTCCACACAAGGACTGAGGCCCCGGCATGGACGGGAGAGGAATCCCGAGAGGTCCCCTAGCAACTCGCATGGGGACTGGCCTTTCCTGAGGCCACCAGAGCGGGTCCCTGAGGTCCCCGTCGTAACTCGAGAAGGCCTGCCGCAACTCAGGAAAATCCAGGAGGTTCTCCCCTCCAGGCGAGATGAGGCCCATTTCCGCTGAGGCGTCTCGAGGCTGATCACACCTCACCTCTGGAACTTCGAAAGGGTCCTTCACACCCTTGGTGCAAATCAAGAAGTTCCCCGACCTAGCCGTCTCCACTCGAGAGGAATCACGAGGGTCCCGGCCACATCCAGAGGAGCCCCGTTTCCGCCTCGTAGCTCGAGATGAGGGATCCTTTCCCTGCTTCGTCGGGAAAGAGTTCCCGGCGTTCCCGTCGCATCTCAAGTGGAGGCCCTCTCAACAGGAACGGCGAGAGGAACTCCAGGGTCGTGCCACCATTCCAAGAGTCCCCCAGATGTCTCAGTCCATTCCAGAGGAACCTCTTTTCCCTTCACCGGCTCGTCTTTCACGCAAAGGATCGACTCACACCAAGGTGGCACGTGGCACAGCCCTGTGGGAAAGCCTCGTGGGAAAGCCTCGAGGGACAGCATCGAGCGAAAGCCACAGATCCCTTGATGCACGTGACAGAAAGCGGGACACTACTGCTGCAGCTCGGGAGGAAAGCGCACGTGCATGCCCCCACTCGAGACGAGGCCTGACTCCCCTGGGGAGACTCAGAAGCACCCCAAGATCCATGGCAACACTGGAGAGGAATCCTCAGGTTTCGGCCCCGACTCCACACAAGGACTGAGGCCCCGGCATGGACGGGAGAGGAATGCCGAGCGGTCCCCTAGCAACTCGCATGGGGACCGGCATTTCCTGAGGCCACCAGAGCGGGTCCCTGAGGTCCCCGTCGTAACTCGAGAAGACCTGCCGCAACTCGAGAAAATCCAGGAGGTTCTCCCTCCAGGCGAGATGAGGCCCATTTCCGCTGAGGCGTCTCGAGGCTGATCACACCTCACCTCTGGAACTTCGAAAGGGTCCTTCACACCCTTGGTGCAAATCAAGAAGTTCCCCGACCTAGCCGTCTCCACTCGAGAGGAATCACGAGGGTCCCGCCCACATCCAGAGGAGCCCCGTTTCCGTCTCGTAGCTCGAGATGAGGGATCCTTTCCCTGCTTCGTCGGGAAAGAGTTCCTGGCGTTCCCGTCGCATCTCAAGAGGAGGCCCTCTCAACAGGAACGGCGAGAGGAACTCCAGGGTCGTGCCACCATTCCAAGAGTCCCCCAGAAGTCTCAGTCCATTCCAGAGGAACCTCTTTTCCCTTCACCGGCTCGTCTTTCACGCCGAGGATCGACTCACACCAAGGTGGCACGTGGCACAGCCCTGTGGGAAAGCCTCGTGGGAAAGCCTCGAGGGACAGCCTCGAGGGAAAGCCACAGATCCCTTGATCCACGTGACAGGAAGCGTGACACTACTGCTGCAGCTCGGGAGGAAAGCGCACGAGCATGCCCCCACTCGAGACGAGGCCTGACTCCCCTGGGGAGACTCAGAAGCACCCCAAGATCCATGGCAACACAGGAGAGGAATCCTCAGGTTCCGGCCCCGACTCCACACAAGGACTGAGGCCCCGGCATGGACTGGAGAGGAATCCCGAGAGGTCCCCTAGCAACTCGCATGGGGACTGGCCTTTCCTGAGGCCACCAGAGCGGGTCCCTGAGGTCCCCGTCGTAACTCGAGAAGACCTGCCGCAACTCGAGAAAATCCAGGAGGTTCTCCCCTCCAGGCGAGATGAGGCCCATTTCCGCTGAGGTGTCTCGAGGCTGATCACACCTCACCTCTGGAACTTCAAAAGGGTCCTTCACACCCTTGGTGCAAATCAAGAAGTTCCCCGACCTAGCCGTCTCCACTCGAGAGGAATCACGAGGGTCCCGCCCACATCCAGAGGAGCCCCGTTTACACCTCGTAGCTCGAGATGAGGGATCCTTTCCCTGCTTTGTCGGGAAAGAGTCCCCGGCTTTCACGTCGCATCTCAAGAGGAGGCCCTCTCAACAGGAACGGCGAGAGGAACTCCAGGGTCGTGCCACCATTCCAAGAGTCCCCCAGATGTCTCAGTCCATTCCAGAGGAACCTCTTTTCCCTTCACCGGCTCGTCTTTCACGCCGAGGATCGACTCACACCAAGGTGGCACGTGGCACAGCCCTCTGGGAAAGCCTCTTGGGAAAGCCACGAGGGAGAGCCTCGAGGGACAGCCTCGAGGGAAAGCCACAGATCCCTTGATCCACGTGACAGGAAGCGTGACACTACTGCTGCAGCTCGGGAGGAAAGCGCACGTGCATGCCCCCACTCGAGACAAGGCCTGACTCCCCTGGGGAGACACAGAAGCACCCCAAGAACCATGGCAACACTGGAGAGGAATCCTCAGGTTCCGGCCCCGACTCCACACAAGGACTGAGACCCCGGCATGGACGGGAGAGGAATCCCGAGAGGTCCCCTAGCAACACGTATGGGGACTGGCCTTTCCTGAGGCCACCAGAGCGGGTCCCTGTGGTCCCCGTCGTAACTCGAGAAGACCTGCCGCAACTCGAGAAAATCCAGGAGGTTCTCCCCTCCAGGCGAGATGAGGCCCATTTCCGCTAAGGTGTCTCGAGGCTGATCACACCTCACCTCTGGAACTTCAAAAGGGTCCTTCACACCCTTGGTGCAAATCAAGAAGTTCCCCGACCTAGCCGTCTCCACTCGAGAGGAATCACGAGGGTCCCGCCCACATCCAGAGGAGCCCCGTTACCCCCTCGTAGCTCGAGATGAGGGATCCTTTCCCTGCTTCGTCGGGAAAGAGTTCCCGGCGTTCCCGTCGCATCTCAAGAGGAGGCCCTCTCAACAGGAACGGCGAGAGGAACTCCAGGGTCGTGCCACCATTCCAAGAGTCCCCCAGATGTCTCAGTCCATTCCAGAGGAACCTCTTTTCCCTTCACCGGCTCGTCTTTCACGCCGAGGATCGACTCACACCAAGGTGGCACGTGGCACAGCCCTGTGGGAAAGCCTCGTGGGAAAGCCTCGAGGGACAGCCCCGAGGGAAAGCCACAGATCCCTTGATCCACGTGACAGGAAGCCTGACACTATTGCTGCAGCTCGGGAGGAAAGCGCACGTGCATGCCCCCACTCGAGACGAGGCCTGACTCCCCTGGGGAGACTCAGAAGCACCCCAAGAACCATGGCAACACTGGAGAGGAATCCTCAGGTTCCGGCCCCGACTCCACACAAGGACTGAGGCCCCGGCATGGACGGGAGAGGAATCCCGAGAGGTCCCCTTGCAACACGCATGGGGACTGGCCTTTCCTGAGGCCACCAGAGCGGGTCCCTGTGGTCCCCGTCGTAACTCGAGAAGACCTGCCGCAACTCGAGAAAATCCAGGAGGTTCTCCCCTCCAGGCGAGATGAGGCCCATTTCCGCTGAGGCGTCTCGAGGCTGATCACACCTCACCTCTGGAACTTCGAAAGGGTCCTTCACACCCTTGGTGCAATTCAAGAAGTTCCGCGACCTAGCCGTCTCCACTCGAGAGGAATCACGAGGGTCCCGCCCACATCCAGAGGAGCCCCGTTTCCGCTTCGTAGCTCGAGATGAGGGATCCTTTCCCTGCTTCGTCGGGAAAGAGTTCCCGGCGTTCCCGTCGCATCTCAAGAGGAGGCCCTCTCAACAGGAACGGCGAGAGGAACTCCAGGGTCGTGCCACCATTCCAAGAGTCCCCCAGATGTCTCAGTCCATTCCAGAGGAACCTCTTTTCCCTTCACCGGCTCGTCTTTCACGCCGAGGATCGACTCACACCAAGGTGGCACGTGGCACAGCCCTGTGGGAAAGCCTCGTGGGAAAGCCTCAAGGGACAGCCTCGAGGGAAAGCCACAGATCCCTTGATCCACGTGACAGGAAGCGTGACACTACTGCTGCAGCTCGGGAGGAAAGCGCACGTGCATGCCCCAACTTGAGACGAGGTCTGACTCCCCTGGGGAGACTCAGAAGCACCCCAAGATCCATGGCAACACTGGAGAGGAATCCTCAGGTTCCGGCCCCGACTTCACAAAAGGACTGAGGCCCCGGCATGGACGGGAGAGGAATCCCAAGAGGTCCCCTAGCAACTCGCATGGGGACTTGCCTTTCCTGAGGCCACCAGAGCGGGTCCCTGTGGTCCCCGTCGTAACTCGAGAAGACCTGCTGCAACTCGAAAAAATCCAGGAGGTTCTCCCCTCCAGGCGAGATGAGGCCCATTTCCGCTGAGGCGTCTCGAGGCTGATCACACCTCACCTCTGGAACTTCGAAAGGGTCCTTCACACCCTTGGTGCAAATCAAGAAGTTCCCCGACCTAGCCGTCTCCACTCGAGAGGAATCACGAGGGTCCCGCCCACATCCAGAGGAGTCCCGTTTCCGCCTCGTAGCTCAAGATGAGGGATCCTTTCCCTGCTTCGTCGGGAAAGAGTTCCCGGCGTTCCCGTCGCATCTCAAGAGGAGGCCCTCTCAACAGGAACGGCGAGAGGAACTCCAGGGTCGAGCCACCATTCCAAGAGTCCCCCAGATGTCTCAGTCCATTCCAGAGGAACCTCTTTTCCCTTCACCGGCTCGTCTTTCACGCAGAGGATCGACTCACACCAAGGTGGCACGTGGCACAGCCCTGTGGGAAAGCCTCGTGGGAAAGCCTCGAGGGACAGCCTCGAGGGAAAGCCACAGATCCCTTGATCCACGTGACAGGAAGCGTGACACTACTGCTGCAGCTCGGGAGGAAAGCGCACGTGCATGCCCCCACTCGAGACGAGGTCTGACTCCCCTGGGGAGACTCAGAAGCACCCCAAGATCCATGGCAACACTGGAGAGGAATCCTCAGGTTCCGGCCCCGACTCCACACAATGACTGAGGCCCCGGCATGGACGGGAGAGGAATCCCGAGTGGTCCCCTAGCAACTCGCATGGGGACTGGCCTTTCCTGAGGCCACCAGAGCGGGTCCCTGAGGTCCCCGTCGTAACTCGAGAAGACCTGCCGCAACTCGAGAAAATCCAGGAGGTTCTCCCCTCCAGGCGAGATGAGGCCCATTTCCGCTGAGGAATCTCGAGGCTGATCACACCTCACCTCTGGAACTTCGAAAGGGTCCTTCACACCCTTGGTGCAAATCAAGAAGTTCCCCGACCTAGCCGTCTCCACTCGAGAGGAATCACGAGGGTCCCGCCCACATCCAGAGGAGCCCCGTTTCCGCCTCGTAGCTCGAGATGAGGGATCCTTTCCCTGCTTCGTCGGGAAAAAGTTCCCGGCGTTCCCGTCGCATCTCAAGAGGAGGCCCTCTCAACAGGAACGGCGAGAGGAACTCCAGGGTCGTGCCACCATTCCAAGAGTCCCCCAGATGTCTCAGTCCATTCCAGAGGAACCTCTTTTCCCTTTACCGGCTCGTCTTTCACGCCGAGGATCGACTCACACCAAGGTGGCACGTGGCACAGCCCTGTGGGAAAGCCTCGTGGGAAAGCCTCGAGGGACAGCCTCGAGGGAAAGCCGAGATCCCTTGATCCACGTGACAGGAAGCGTGACACTACTGCTGCAGCTCGGGAGGAAAGCGCACGTGCATGCCCCCACTCGAGACGAGGCCTGACTCCCGTGGGGAGACTCAGAAGCACCCCAAGATCCATGGTAACACTGGAGAGGAATCCTCAGGTTCCGGCCCCGACTCCACACAAGGACTGAGGCCCCGGCATGGACGGGAGAGGAATCCCGAGAGGTCCCCTAGCAACTCGCATGGGGACTGGCCTTTCCTGAGGCCACCAGAGCGGGTCCCTGAGGTCCCCGTCGTAACTCGAGAAGGCCTGCCGCAACTCAGGAAAATCCCGGAGGTTCTCCCCTCCAGGCGAGATGAGGCCCATTTCCGTTGAGGCGTCTCGAGGCTGATCACACCTCACCTCTGGAACTTCGAAAGGGTCCTTTACACCCTTGGTGCAAATCAAGAAGTTCCCCGACCTAGCCGTCTCCACTCGAGAGGAATCACGAGGGTCCCGCCCACATCCAGAGGAGCCCCGTTTCCGCCTCGTAGCTCGAGATGAGGGATCCTTTCCCTGCTTCGTCGGGAAAGAGTTCCCGGCGTTCCCGTCGCATCTCAAGAGGAGGCCCTCTCAACAGGAACGGCGAGAGGAACTCCAGGGTCGTGCCACCATTCCAAGAGTCCCCCAGATGTCTCAGTCCATTCCAGAGGAACCTCTTTTCCCTTCACCGGCTCGTCTTTCACGCCGAGGATCGACTCACGCCAAGGTGGCACGTGGCACAGCCCTGTGGGAAAGCCTCGTGGGAAAGCCTCGAGGGACAGCCTCGAGGGAAAGCCACAGATCCCTTGATCCACGTGACAGGAAGCGTGACACTACTGCTGCAGCTCGGGAGGAAAGCACACGTGCATGCCCCCACTCGAGACGAGGCCTGACTCCCGTGGGGAGACTCAGAAGCACCCCAAGATCCATGGCAACACTGGAGAGGAATCCTCAGGTTCCGGCCCCGACTCCACACAAGGACTGAGGCCCCGGCATGGACGGGAGAGGTATCCCGAGAGGTCACCTAGCAACTCGCATGGGGACTGGCCTTTCCTGAGGCCAACAGAGTGGGTCCCTGAGGTCCCCGTCGTAACTCGAGAAGACCTGCCGCAACTCGAGAAAATCCAGGAGGTTCTCCCCTCCAGGCGAGATGAGGCCCATTTCCGCTGAGGCGTCTCGAGGCTGATCACACCTCACCTCTGGAACTTCGAAAGGGTCCTTCACACCCTTGGTGCAATTCAAGAAGTTCCCCGACCTAGCCGTCTCCACTCGAGAGGAATCACGAGGGTCCCGCCCACATCCAGAGGAGCCCCGTTTCCGCCTCGTAGCTCGAGATGAGGGATCCTTTCCCTGCTTCGTCGGGAAAGAGTTCCCGGCGTTCCCGTCGCATCTCAAGAGGAGGCCCTCTCAACAGGAACGGCGAGAGGAACTCCAGGGTCGTGCCACCATTCCAAGAGTCCCCCAGATGTCTCAGTCCATTCCAGAGGAACCTCTTTTCCCTTCACCGGCTCGTCTTTCACGCCGAGGATCGACTCACACCAAGGTGGCACGTGGCACAGCCCTGTGGGAAAGCCTCGTGGGAAAGCCTCGAGGGACAGCCTCGAGGGAAAGCCACAGATCCCTTGATCCACGTGACAGGAAGCGTGACACGACTGCTGCAGCTCGGGAGGAAAGCGCACGTGCATGCCCCAACTCGAGACGAGGCCTGACTCCCCTGGGGAGACTCAGAAGCACCCCAAGATCCATGGCAACACTGGAGAGGAATCCTCAGGTTCCGGTCCCGACTCCACAAAAGGACTGAGGCCCCGGCATGGACGGGAGAGGAATCCCGAGAGGTCCCCTAGCAACTCGCATGGGGACTGGCCTTTCCTGAGGCCACCAGAGCGGGTCCCTGAGGTCCCGTCGTAACTCGAGAAGAGCTGCCGCAACTCGAGAAAATCCACGAGGTTCTCCCCTCCAGGCGAGATGAGGCCCATTTGCGCTGAGGCGTCTCGAGCCTGATCACACCTCACCTCTGGAACTTCGAAAGGCTCATTCACACCCTTGGTGCAAATCAAGAAGTTCCCCGACCTAGCCGTCTCCACTCGAGAGGAATCACGAGGGTCCCGCCCACATCCAGAGGAGCCCCGTTTCCGCCTCGTAGCTCGAGATGAGGGATCCTTTCCCTGCTTCGTCGGGAAAGAGTTCCCGGCGTTCCCGTCGCATCTCAAGAGGAGGCCCTCTCAACAGGAACGGCGAGAGGAACTCCAGGGTCGTGCCACCATTCCAAGAGTCCCCCAGATGTCTCAGTCCATTCCAGAGGAACCTCTTTTCCCTTCACCGGCTCGTCTTTCACGCCGAGGATCGACTCACACCAAGGTGGCACGTGGCACAGCCCTGTGGGAAAGCCTCGTGGGAAAGCCTCGAGGGACAGCCTCGAGGGAAAGCCACAGATCCCTTGATCCACGTGACAGGAAGCGTGACACTACTGCTGCAGCTCGGGAGGAAAGCGCACGTGCATGCCCCAACTCGAGACGAAGCCTGACTCCCCTGGGGAGACTCAGAAGCACCCCAAGATCCATGGCAACACTGGAGAGGAATCCTCAGGTTCCGGCCCCGACTCCACACAAGGACTGAGGCCCCGGCATGGACGGGAGAGGAATCCCGAGTGGTCCCCTAGCAACTCGCATGGGGACTGGCCTTTCCTGAGGCCACCAGAGCGGGTCCCTGAGGTCCCCGTCGTAACTCGAGAAGACCTGCCGCAACTCGAGAAAATCCAGGAGGTTCTCCCCTCCAGGCGAGATGAGGCCCATTTCCGCTGAGGCGTCTCGAGGCTGATCACACCTCACCTCTGGAACTTCGAAAGGGTCCTTCACACCCTTGGTGCAAATCAAGAAGTTCCCCGACCTAGCCGTCTCCACTCGAGAGGAATCACGAGGGTCCCGCCCACATCCAGAGGAGCCCCGTTTCCGCCTCGTAGCTCGAGATGAGGGATCCTTTCCCTGCTTCGTCGGGAAAGAGTTCCCGGCGTTCCCGTCGCATCTCAAGAGGAGGCCCTCTCAACAGGAACGGCGAGAGGAACTCCAGGGTCGTGCCACCATTCCAAGAGTCCCCCAGATGTCTCAGTCCATTCCAGAGGAACCTCTTTTCCCTTCACCGGCTCGTCTTTCACGCCGAGGATCGACTCACACCAAGGTGGCACGTGGCACAGCCCTGTGGGAAAGCCTCGTGGGAAAGCCTCGAGGGACAGCCTCGAGGGAAAGCCACAGATCCCTTGATCCACGTGACAGGAAGCGTGACACTACTGCTGCAGCTCGGGAGGAAAGCACACGTGCATGCCCCAACTCGAGACGAGGCCTGACTCCCCTGGGGAGACTCAGAAGCACCCCAAGATCCATGGCAACACTGGAGAGGAATCCTCAGGTTCCGGCCCCGACTCCACACAAGGACTGAGGCCCCGGCATGGACGGGAGAGGAATCCCGAGAGGTCCCCTAGCAACTCGCATGGGGACTGGCCTTTCCTGAGGCCACCAGAGCGGGTCCCTGAGGTCCCCGTCGTAACTCGAGAAGAGCTGCCGCAACTCGAGAAAATCCACGAGGTTCTCCCCTCCAGGCGAGATGAGGCCCATTTGCGCTGAGGCGTCTCGAGCCTGATCACACCTCACCTCTGGAACTTCGAAAGGCTCATTCACACCCTTGGTGCAAATCAAGAAGTTCCCCGACCTAGCCGTCTCCACTCGAGAGGAATCACGAGGGTCCCGCCCACATCCAGAGGAGCCCCGTTTCCGCCTCGTAGCTCGAGATGAGGGATCCTTTCCCTGCTTCGTCGGGAAAGAGTTCCCGGCGTTCCCGTCGCATCTCAAGAGGAGGCCCTCTCAACAGGAACGGCGAGAGGAACTCCAGGGTCGTGCCACCATTCCAAGAGTCCCCCAGATGTCTCAGTCCATTCCAGAGGAACCTCTTTTCCCTTCACCGGCTCGTCTTTCACGCCGAGGATCGACTCACACCAAGGTGGCACGTGGCACAGCCCTGTGGGAAAGCCTCGTGGGAAAGCGTCGAGGGACAGCCTCGAGGGAAAGCCACAGATCCCTTGATCCACGTGACAGGAAGCATGACACTACTGCTGCAGCTCGGGAGCAAAGCGCACGTGCATGACCCCACTCGAGACGAGGCCTGACTCCCCTGGGGAGACTCAGAAGCACCCCAAGATCCATGGCAACACTGGAGAGGAATCCTCAGGTTCCGGCCCCGACTCCACACAAGGACTGAGGCCCCGGCATGGACGGGAGAGGAATCCCGAGAGGTCTCCTAGCAACTCGCATGGGGACTGGCCTTTCCTGAGGCCACCAGAGCGGGTCCCTGAGGTCCCCGTCGTAACTCGAGAAGACCTGCCGCAACTCGAGAAAATCCAGGAGGTTCTCCCCTCCAGGCGAGATGAGGCCCATTTCCGCTGAGGCGTCTCGAGGCTGATCACACCTCACCTCTGGAACTTCGAAAGGGTCCTTCACACCCTTGGTGCAAATCAAGAAGTTCCCCGACCTAGCCGTCTCCACTCGAGAGGAATCACGAGGGTCCCGCCCACATCCAGAGGAGCCCCGTTTCCGCCTCGTAGCTCGAGATGAGGGATCCTTTCCCTGCTTCGTCGGGAAAGAGTTCCCGGCGTTCCCGTCGCATCTCAAGAGGAGGCCCTCTCAACAGGAACGGCGAGAGGAACTCCAGGGTCGTGCCACCATTCCAAGAGTCCCCCAGATGTCTCAGTCCATTCCAGAGGAACCTCTTTTCCCTTCACCGGCTCGTCTTTCACGCCGAGGATCGACTCACACCAAGGTGGCACGTGGCACAGCCCTGTGGGAAAGCCTCGTGGGAAAGCCTCGAGGGACAGCCTCGAGGGAAAGCCACAGATCCCTTGATCCACGTGACAGGAAGCGTGACACTACTGCTGCAGCTCGGGAGGAAAGCGCACGTGCATGCCCCAACTCGAGACGAAGCCTGACTCCCCTGGGGAGACTCAGAAGCACCCCAAGATCCATGGCAACACTGGAGAGGAATCCTCAGGTTCCGGCCCCGACTCCACACAAGGACTGAGGCCCCGGCATGGACGGGAGAGGAATCCCGAGTGGTCCCCTAGCAACTCGCATGGGGACTGGCCTTTCCTGAGGCCACCAGAGCGGGTCCCTGAGGTCCCCCGTCGTAACTCGAGAAGACCTGCCGCAACTCGAGAAAATCCAGGAGGTTCTCCCCTCCAGGCGAGATGAGGCCCATTTCCGCTGAGGCGTCTCGAGGCTGATCACACCTCACCTCTGGAACTTCGAAAGGGTCCTTCACACCCTTGGTGCAAATCAAGAAGTTCCCCGACCTAGCCGTCTCCACTCGAGAGGAATCACGAGGGTCCCGCCCACATCCAGAGGAGCCCCGTTTCCGCCTCGTAGCTCGAGATGAGGGATCCTTTCCCTGCTTCGTCGGGAAAGAGTTCCCGGCGTTCCCGTCGCATCTCAAGAGGAGGCCCTCTCAACAGGAACGGCGAGAGGAACTCCAGGGTCGTGCCACCATTCCAAGAGTCCCCCAGATGTCTCAGTCCATTCCAGAGGAACCTCTTTTCCCTTCACCGGCTCGTCTTTCACGCCGAGGATCGACTCACACCAAGGTGGCACGTGGCACAGCCCTGTGGGAAAGCCTCGTGGGAAAGCCTCGAGGGACAGCCTCGAGGGAAAGCCACAGATCCCTTGATCCACGTGACAGGAAGCGTGACACTACTGCTGCAGCTCGGGAGGAAAGCACACGTGCATGCCCCAACTCGAGACGAGGCCTGACTCCCCTGGGGAGACTCAGAAGCACCCCAAGATCCATGGCAACACTGGAGAGGAATCCTCAGGTTCCGGCCCCGACTCCACACAAGGACTGAGGCCCCGGCATGGACGGGAGAGGAATCCCGAGAGGTCCCCTAGCAACTCGCATGGGGACTGGCCTTTCCTGAGGCCACCAGAGCGGGTCCCTGAGGTCCCCCGTCGTAACTCGAGAAGAGCTGCCGCAACTCGAGAAAATCCACGAGGTTCTCCCCTCCAGGCGAGATGAGGCCCATTTGCGCTGAGGCGTCTCGAGCCTGATCACACCTCACCTCTGGAACTTCGAAAGGCTCATTCACACCCTTGGTGCAAATCAAGAAGTTCCCCGACCTAGCCGTCTCCACTCGAGAGGAATCACGAGGGTCCCGCCCACATCCAGAGGAGCCCCGTTTCCGCCTCGTAGCTCGAGATGAGGGATCCTTTCCCTGCTTCGTCGGGAAAGAGTTCCCGGCGTTCCCGTCGCATCTCAAGAGGAGGCCCTCTCAACAGGAACGGCGAGAGGAACTCCAGGGTCGTGCCACCATTCCAAGAGTCCCCCAGATGTCTCAGTCCATTCCAGAGGAACCTCTTTTCCCTTCACCGGCTCGTCTTTCACGCCGAGGATCGACTCACACCAAGGTGGCACGTGGCACAGCCCTGTGGGAAAGCCTCGTGGGAAAGCGTCGAGGGACAGCCTCGAGGGAAAGCCACAGATCCCTTGATCCACGTGACAGGAAGCATGACACTACTGCTGCAGCTCGGGAGCAAAGCGCACGTGCATGACCCCACTCGAGACGAGGCCTGACTCCCCTGGGGAGACTCAGAAGCACCCCAAGATCCATGGCAACACTGGAGAGGAATCCTCAGGTTCCGGCCCCGACTCCACACAAGGACTGAGGCCCCGGCATGGACGGGAGAGGAATCCCGAGAGGTCTCCTAGCAACTCGCATGGGGACTGGCCTTTCCTGAGGCCACCAGAGCGGGTCCCTGAGGTCCCCGTCGTAACTCGAGAAGACCTGCCGCAACTCGAGAAAATCCAGGAGGTTCTCCCCTCCAGGCGAGATGAGGCCCATTTCCGCTGAGGCGTCTCGAGGCTGATCACACCTCACCTCTGGAACTTCGAAAGGGTCCTTCACACCCTTGGTGCAAATCAAGAAGTTCCCCGACCTAGCCGTCTCCACTCGAGAGGAATCACGAGGGTCCCGCCCACATCCAGAGGAGCCCCGTTTCCGCCTCGTAGCTCGAGATGAGGGATCCTTTCCCTGCTTCGTCGGGAAAGAGTTCCCGGCGTTCCCGTCGCATCTCAAGAGGAGGCCCTCTCAACAGGAACGGCGAGAGGAACTCCAGGGTCGTGCCACCATTCCAAGAGTCCCCCAGATGTCTCAGTCCATTCCAGAGGAACCTCTTTTCCCTTCACCGGCTCGTCTTTCACGCCGAGGATCGACTCACACCAAGGTGGCACGTGGCACAGCCCTGTGGGAAAGCCTCGTGGGAAAGCCTCGAGGGACAGCCTCGAGGGAAAGCCACAGATCCCTTGATCCACGTGACAGGAAGCGTGACACTACTGCTGCAGCTCGGGAGGAAAGCACACGTGCATGCCCCAACTCGAGACGAGGCCTGACTCCCCTGGGGAGACTCAGAAGCACCCCAAGATCCATGGCAACACTGGAGAGGAATCCTCAGGTTCCGGCCCCGACTCCACACAAGGACTGAGGCCCCGGCATGGACGGGAGAGGAATCCCGAGTGGTCCCATAGCAACTCGCATGGGGACTGGCCTTTCCTGAGGCCACCAGAGCGGGTCCCTGAGGTCCCCGTCGTAACTCGAGAAGACCTGCCGCAACTCGAGAAAATCCAGGAGGTTCTCCCCTCCAGGCGAGATGAGGCCCATTTCTGCTGAGGAGTCTCGAGGCTGATCACACCTCACCTCTGGAACTTCGAAAGGGTCCTTCACACCCTTGGTGCAAATCAAGAAGTTCCCCGACCTAGCCGTCTCCACTCGAGAGGAATCACGAGGGTCCCGCCCACATCCAGAGGAGCCCCGTTTCCGCCTCGTAGCTCGAGATGAGGGATCCTTTCCCTGCTTCGTCGGGAAAGAGTTCCCGGCGTTCCCGTCGCATCTCAAGAGGAGGCCCTCTCAACAGGAACGGCGAGAGGAACTCCAGGGTCGTGCCACCATTCCAAGAGTCCCCCAGATGTCTCAGTCCATTCCAGAGGAACCTCTTTTCCCTTCACCGGCTCGTCTTTCACGCCGAGGATCGACTCACACCAAGGTGGCACGTGGCACAGCCCTGTGGGAAAGCCTCGTGGGAAAGCGTCGAGGGACAGCCTCGAGGGAAAGCCACAGATCCCTTGATCCACGTGACAGGAAGCATGACACTACTGCTGCAGCTCGGGAGCAAAGCGCACGTGCATGACCCCACTCGAGACGAGGCCTGACTCCCCTGGGGAGACTCAGAAGCACCCCAAGATCCATGGCAACACTGGAGAGGAATCCTCAGGTTCCGGCCCCGACTCCACACAAGGACTGAGGCCCCCGGCATGGACGGGAGAGGAATCCCGAGAGGTCTCCTAGCAACTCGCATGGGGACTGGCCTTTCCTGAGGCCACCAGAGCGGGTCCCTGAGGTCCCCGTCGTAACTCGAGAAGACCTGCCGCAACTCGAGAAAATCCAGGAGGTTCTCCCCTCCAGGCGAGATGAGGCCCATTTCCGCTGAGGCGTCTCGAGGCTGATCACACCTCACCTCTGGAACTTCGAAAGGGTCCTTCACACCCTTGGTGCAAATCAAGAAGTTCCCCGACCTAGCCGTCTCCACTCGAGAGGAATCACGAGGGTCCCGCCCACATCCAGAGGAGCCCCGTTTCCGCCTCGTAGCTCGAGATGAGGGATCCTTTCCCTGCTTCGTTGGGAAAGAGTTCCCGGCGTTCCCGTCGCATCTCAAGAGGAGGCCCTCTCAACAGGAACGGCGAGAGGAACTCCAGGGTCGTGCCACCATTCCAAGAGTCCCCCAGATGTCTCAGTCCATTCCAGAGGAACCTCTTTTCCCTTCACCGGCTCGTCTTTCACGCCGAGGATCGACTCACACCAAGGTGGCACGTGGCACAGCCCTGTGGGAAAGCCTCGTGGGAAAGCGTCGAGGGACAGCCTCGAGGGAAAGCCACAGATCCCTTGATCCACGTGACAGGAAGCATGACACTACTGCTGCAGCTTGGGAGCAAAGCGCACGTGCATGACCCCACTCGAGACGAGGCCTGACTCCCCTGGGGAGACTCAGAAGCACCCCAAGATCCATGGCAACATTGGAGAGGAATCCTCAGGTTCCGGCCCCGACTCCACACAAGGACTGAGGCCCCGGCATGGACGGGAGAGGAATCCCGAGAGGTCTCCTAGCAACTCGCATGGGGACTGGCCTTTCCTGAGGCCACCAGAGCGGGTCCCTGAGGTCCCCGTCGTAACTCGAGAAGACCTGCCGCAACTCGAGAAAATCCAGGAGGTTCTCCCCTCCAGGCGAGATGAGGCCCATTTCCGCTGAGGCGTCTCGAGGCTGATCACACCTCACCTCTGGAACTTCGAAAGGGTCCTTCACACCCTTGGTGCAAATCAAGAAGTTCCCCGACCTAGCCGTCTCCACTCGAGAGGAATCACGAGGGTCCCGCCCACATCCAGAGGAGCCCCGTTTCCGCCTCGTAGCTCGAGATGAGGGATCCTTTCCCTGCTTCGTCGGGAAAGAGTTCCCGGCGTTCCCGTCGCATCTCAAGAGGAGGCCCTCTCAACAGGAACGGCGAGAGGAACTCCAGGGTCGTGCCACCATTCCAAGAGTCCCCCAGATGTCTCAGTCCATTCCAGAGGAACCTCTTTTCCCTTCACCGGCTCGTCTTTCACGCCGAGGATCGACTCACACCAAGGTGGCACGTGGCACAGCCCTGTGGGAAAGCCTCGTGGGAAAGCGTCGAGGGACAGCCTCGAGGGAAAGCCACAGATCCCTTGATCCACGTGACAGGAAGCATGACACTACTGCTGCAGCTCGGGAGCAAAGCGCACGTGCATGACCCCACTCGAGACGAGGCCTGACTCCCCTGGGGAGACTCAGAAGCACCCCAAGATCCATGGCAACACTGGAGAGGAATCCTCAGGTTCCGGCCCCGACTCCACACAAGGACTGAGGCCCCGGCATGGACGGGAGAGGAATCCCGAGAGGTCTCCTAGCAACTCGCATGGGGACTGGCCTTTCCTGAGGCCACCAGAGCGGGTCCCTGAGGTCCCCGTCGTAACTCGAGAAGACCTGCCGCAACTCGAGAAAATCCAGGAGGTTCTCCCCTCCAGGCGAGATGAGGCCCATTTCCGCTGAGGCGTCTCGAGGCTGATCACACCTCACCTCTGGAACTTTGAAAGGGTCCTTCACACCCTTGGTGCAAATCAAGAAGTTCCCCGACCTAGCCGTCTCCACTCGAGAGGAATCACGAGGGTCCCGCCCACATCCAGAGGAGCCCCGTTTCCGCCTCGTAGCTCGAGATGAGGGATCCTTTCCCTGCTTCGTCGGGAAAGAGTTCCCGGCGTTCCCGTCGCATCTCAAGAGGAGGCCCTCTCAACAGGAACGGCGAGAGGAACTCCAGGGTCGTGCCACCATTCCAAGAGTCCCCCAGATGTCTCAGTCCATTCCAGAGGAACCTCTTTTCCCTTCACCGGCTCGTCTTTCACGCCGAGGATCGACTCACACCAAGGTGGCACGTGGCACAGCCCTGTGGGAAAGCCTCGTGGGAAAGCGTCGAGGGACAGCCTCGAGGGAAAGCCACAGATCCCTTGATCCACGTGACAGGAAGCATGACACTACTGCTGCAGCTCGGGAGCAAAGCGCACGTGCATGACCCCACTCGAGACGAGGCCTGACTCCCCTGGGGAGACTCAGAAGCACCCCAAGATCCATGGCAACACTGGAGAGGAATCCTCAGGTTCCGGCCCCGACTCCACACAAGGACTGAGGCCCCGGCATGGACGGGAGAGGAATCCCGAGAGGTCTCCTAGCAACTCGCATGGGGACTGGCCTTTCCTGAGGCCACCAGAGCGGGTCCCTGAGGTCCCCGTCGTAACTCGAGAAGACCTGCCGCAACTCGAGAAAATCCAGGAGGTTCTCCCCTCCAGGCGAGATGAGGCCCATTTCCGCTGAGGCGTCTCGAGGCTGATCACACCTCACCTCTGGAACTTCGAAAGGGTCCTTCACACCCTTGGTGCAAATCAAGAAGTTCCCCGACCTAGCCGTCTCCACTCGAGAGGAATCACGAGGGTCCCGCCCACATCCAGAGGAGCCCCGTTTCCGCCTCGTAGCTCGAGATGAGGGATCCTTTCCCTGCTTCGTCGGGAAAGAGTTCCCGGCGTTCCCGTCGCATCTCAAGAGGAGGCCCTCTCAACAGGAACGGCGAGAGGAACTCCAGGGTCGTGCCACCATTCCAAGAGTCCCCCAGATGTCTCAGTCCATTCCAGAGGAACCTCTTTTCCCTTCACCGGCTCGTCTTTCACGCCGAGGATCGACTCACACCAAGGTGGCACGTGGCACAGCCCTGTGGGAAAGCCTCGTGGGAAAGCCTCGAGGGACAGCCTCGAGGGAAAGCCACAGATCCCTTGATCCACGTGACAGGAAGCGTGACACTACTGCTGCAGCTCGGGAGGAAAGCACACGTGCATGCCCCAACTCGAGACGAGGCCTGACTCCCCTGGGGAGACTCAGAAGCACCCCAAGATCCATGGCAACACTGGAGAGGAATCCTCAGGTTCCGGCCCCGACTCCACACAAGGACTGAGGCCCCGGCATGGACGGGAGAGGAATCCCGAGTGGTCCCATAGCAACTCGCATGGGGACTGGCCTTTCCTGAGGCCACCAGAGCGGGTCCCTGAGGTCCCCGTCGTAACTCGAGAAGACCTGCCGCAACTCGAGAAAATCCAGGAGGTTCTCCCCTCCAGGCGAGATGAGGCCCATTTCTGCTGAGGAGTCTCGAGGCTGATCACACCTCACCTCTGGAACTTCGAAAGGGTCCTTCACACCCTTGGTGCAAATCAAGAAGTTCCCCGACCTAGCCGTCTCCACTCGAGAGGAATCACGAGGGTCCCGCCCACATCCAGAGGAGCCCCGTTTCCGCCTCGTAGCTCGAGATGAGGGATCCTTTCCCTGCTTCGTCGGGAAAGAGTTCCCGGCGTTCCCGTCGCATCTCAAGAGGAGGCCCTCTCAACAGGAACGGCGAGAGGAACTCCAGGGTCGTGCCACCATTCCAAGAGTCCCCCAGATGTCTCAGTCCATTCCAGAGGAACCTCTTTTCCCTTCACCGGCTCGTCTTTCACGCCGAGGATCGACTCACACCAAGGTGGCACGTGGCACAGCCCTGTGGGAAAGCCTCGTGGGAAAGCGTCGAGGGACAGCCTCGAGGGAAAGCCACAGATCCCTTGATCCACGTGACAGGAAGCATGACACTACTGCTGCAGCTCGGGAGCAAAGCGCACGTGCATGACCCCACTCGAGACGAGGCCTGACTCCCCTGGGGAGACTCAGAAGCACCCCAAGATCCATGGCAACACTGGAGAGGAATCCTCAGGTTCCGGCCCCGACTCCACACAAGGACTGAGGCCCCGGCATGGACGGGAGAGGAATCCCGAGAGGTCTCCTAGCAACTCGCATGGGGACTGGCCTTTCCTGAGGCCACCAGAGCGGGTCCCTGAGGTCCCCGTCGTAACTCGAGAAGACCTGCCGCAACTCGAGAAAATCCAGGAGGTTCTCCCCTCCAGGCGAGATGAGGCCCATTTCCGCTGAGGCGTCTCGAGGCTGATCACACCTCACCTGTGTAACTTCGAAAGGGTCCTTCACACCCTTGGTGCAAATCAAGAAGTTCCCCGACATACCCGTCTCCACTCGAGAGGAATCACGAGGGTCCCGCCCACATCCAGAGGAGCCCCGTTTCCGCCTCATAGCTCGAGATGAGGGATCCTTTCCCTGCTTCGTCGGGAAAGATTTCCCGGCGTTCCCGTCGCATCTCAAGAGGAGGCCCTCTCAACAGGAACGGCGAGAGGAACTCCAGGGTCGTGCCACCATTCCAAGAGTCCCCCAGATGTCTCAGTCCATTCCAGAGGAACCTCTTTTCCCTTCACCGGCTCGTCTTTCACGCCGAGGATCGACTCACACCAAGGTGGCACGTGGCACAGCCCTGTGGGAAAGCCTCGTGGGAAAGCCTCGAGGGACAGCCTCGAGGGAAAGCCACAGATCCCTTGATCCACGTGACAGGAAGCGTGACACTACTGCTGCAGCTCGGGAGGAAAGCGCACGTGCATGCCCCAACTCGAGACGAAGCCTGACTCCCCTGGGGAGACTCAGAAGCACCCCAAGAACCATGGCAACACTGGAGAGGAATCCTCAGGTTCCGGCCCCGACTCCACACAAGGACTGAGGCCCCGGCATGGACGGGAGAGGAATCCCGAGTGGTCCCCTAGCAACTCGCATGGGGACTGGCCTTTCCTGAGGCCACCAGAGCGGGTCCCTGAGGTCCCCGTCGTAACTCGAGAAGACCTGCCGCAACTCGAGAAAATCCAGGAGGTTCTCCCCTCCAGGCGAGATGAGGCCCATTTCCGCTGAGGCGTCTCGAGGCTGATCACACCTCACCTCTGGAACTTCGAAAGGGTCCTTCACACCCTTGGTGCAAATCAAGAAGTTCCCCGACCTAGCCGTCTCCACTCGAGAGGAATCACGAGGGTCCCGCCCACATCCAGAGGAGCCCCGTTTCCGCCTCGTAGCTCGAGATGAGGGATCCTTTCCCTGCTTCGTCGGGAAAGAGTTCCCGGCGTTCCCGTCGCATCTCAAGAGGAGGCCCTCTCAACAGGAACGGCGAGAGGAACTCCAGGGTCGTGCCACCATTCCAAGAGTCCCCCAGATGTCTCAGTCCATTCCAGAGGAACCTCTTTTCCCTTCACCGGCTCGTCTTTCACGCCGAGGATCGACTCACACCAAGGTGGCACGTGGCACAGCCCTGTGGGAAAGCCTCGTGGGAAAGCCTCGAGGGACAGCCTCGAGGGAAAGCCACAGATCCCTTGATCCACGTGACAGGAAGCGTGACACGACTGCTGCAGCTCGGGAGGAAAGCGCACGTGCATGCCCCAACTCGAGATGAGGCCTGACTCCCCTGGGGAGACTCAGAAGCACCCCAAGATCCATGGCAACACTGGAGAGGAATCCTCAGGTTCCGGTCCCGACTCCACAAAAGGACTGAGGCCCCGGCATGGACGGGAGAGGAATCCCGAGAGGTCCCCTAGCAACTCGCATGGGGACTGGCCTTTCCTGAGGCCACCAGAGCGGGTCCCTGAGGTCCCCGTCGTAACTCGAGAAGAGCTGCCGCAACTCGAGAAAATCCACGAGGTTCTCCCCTCCAGGCGAGATGAGGCCCATTTGCGCTGAGGCGTCTCGAGCCTGATCACACCTCACCTCTGGAACTTCGAAAGGCTCATTCACACCCTTGGTGCAAATCAAGAAGTTCCCCGACCTAGCCGTCTCCACTCGAGAGGAATCACGAGGGTCCCGCCCACATCCAGAGGAGCCCCGTTTCCGCCTCGTAGCTCGAGATGAGGGATCCTTTCCCTGCTTCGTCGGGAAAGAGTTCCCGGCGTTCCCGTCGCATCTCAAGAGGAGGCCCTCTCAACAGGAACGGCGAGAGGAACTCCAGGGTCGTGCCACCATTCCAAGAGTCCCCCAGATGTCTCAGTCCATTCCAGAGGAACCTCTTTTCCCTTCACCGGCTCGTCTTTCACGCCGAGGATCGACTCACACCAAGGTGGCACGTGGCACAGCCCTGTGGGAAAGCCTCGTGGGAAAGCCTCGAGGGACAGCCTCGAGGGAAAGCCACAGATCCCTTGATCCACGTGACAGGAAGCGTGACACTACTGCTGCAGCTCGGGAGGAAAGTGCACGTGCATGCCCCAACTCGAGACGAAGCCTGACTCCCCTGGGGAGACTCAGAAGCACCCCAAGATCCATGGCAACACTGGAGAGGAATCCTCAGGTTCCGGCCCCGACTCCACACAAGGACTGAGGCCCCGGCATGGACGGGAGAGGAATCCCGAGTGGTCCCCTAGCAACTCGCATGGGGACTGGCCTTTCCTGAGGCCACCAGAGCGGGTCCCTGAGGTCCCCGTCGTAACTCGAGAAGACCTGCCGCAACTCGAGAAAATCCAGGAGGTTCTCCCCTCCAGGCGAGATGAGGCCCATTTCCGCTGAGGCGTCTCGAGGCTGATCACACCTCACCTCTGGAACTTCGAAAGGGTCCTTCACACCCTTGGTGCAAATCAAGAAGTTCCCCGACCTAGCCGTCTCCACTCGAGAGGAATCACGAGGGTCCCGCCCACATCCAGAGGAGCCCCGTTTCCGCCTCGTAGCTCGAGATGAGGGATCCTTTCCCTGCTTCGTCGGGAAAGAGTTCCCGGCGTTCCCGTCGCATCTCAAGAGGAGGCCCTCTCAACAGGAACGGCGAGAGGAACTCCAGGGTCGTGCCACCATTCCAAGAGTCCCCCAGATGTCTCAGTCCATTCCAGAGGAACCTCTTTTCCCTTCACCGGCTCGTCTTTCACGCCGAGGATCGACTCACACCAAGGTGGCACGTGGCACAGCCCTGTGGGAAAGCCTCGTGGGAAAGCCTCGAGGGACAGCCTCGAGGGAAAGCCACAGATCCCTTGATCCACGTGACAGGAAGCGTGACACGACTGCTGCAGCTCGGGAGGAAAGCGCACGTGCATGCCCCAACTCGAGACGAGGCCTGACTCCCCTGGGGAGACTCAGAAGCACCCCAAGATCCATGGCAACACTGGAGAGCAATCCTCAGGTTCCGGCCCCGACTCCACACAAGGACTGAGGCCCCGGCATGGACGGGAGAGGAATCCCGAGTGGTCCCCTAGCAACTCGCATGGGGACTGGCCTTTCCTGAGGCCACCAGAGCGGGTCCCTGAGGTCCCCGTCGTAACTCGAGAAGACCTGCCGCAACTCGAGAAAATCCAGGAGGTTCTCCCCTCCAGGCGAGATGAGGCCCATTTCCGTTGAGGCGTCTCGAGGCTGATCACACCTCACCTCTGGAACTTCGAAAGGGTCCTTTACACCCTTGGTGCAAATCAAGAAGTTCCCCGACCTAGCCGTCTCCACTCGAGAGGAATCACGAGGGTCCCGCCCACATCCAGAGGAGCCCCGTTTCCGCCTCGTAGCTCGAGATGAGGGATCCTTTCCCTGCTTCGTCGGGAAAGAGTTCCCGGCGTTCCCGTCGCATCTCAAGAGGAGGCCCTCTCAACAGGAACCGCGAGAGGAACTCCAGGGTCGTGCCACCATTCCAAGAGTCCCCCAGATGTCTCAGTCCATTCCAGAGGAACCTCTTTTCCCTTCACCGGCTCGTCTTTCACGCCGAGGATCGACTCACACCAAGGTGGCACGTGGCACAGCCCTGTGGGAAAGCCTCGTGGGAAAGCCTCGAGGGACAGCCTCGAGGGAAAGCCACAGATCCCTTGATCCACGTGACAGGAAGCGTGACACTACTGCTGCAGCTCGGGAGGAAAGCACACGTGCATGCCCCAACTCGAGACGAGGCCTGACTCCCCTGGGGAGACTCAGAAGCACCCCAAGATCCATGGCAACACTGGAGAGGAATCCTCAGGTTCCGGCCCCGACTCCACACAAGGACTGAGGCCCCGGCATGGACGGGAGAGGAATCCCGAGTGGTCCCCTAGCAACTCGCATGGGGACTGGCCTTTCCTGAGGCCACCAGAGCGGGTCCCGAAGGTCCCCGTCGTAACTCGAGAAGACCTGCCGCAACTCGAGAAAATCCAGGAGGTTCTCCCCTCCAGGCGAGATGAGGCCCATTTCCGCTGAGGAGTCTCGAGGCTGATCACACCTCACCTCTGGAACTTCGAAAGGGTCCTTCACACCCTTGGTGCAAATCAAGAAGTTCCCCGACCTAGCCGTCTCCACTCGAGAGGAATCACGAGGGTCCCGCCCACATCCAGAGGAGCCCCGTTTCCGCCTCGTAGCTCGAGATGAGGGATCCTTTCCCTGCTTCGTCGGGAAAGAGTTCCCGGCGTTCCTGTCGCATCTCAAGAGGAGGCCCTCTCAACAGGAACGGCGAGAGGAACTCCAGGGTCGTGCCACCATTCCAAGAGTCCCCCAGATGTCTCAGTCCATTCCAGAGGAACCTCTTTTCCCTTTACCGGCTCGTCTTTCACGCCGAGGATCGACTCACACCAAGGTGGCACGTGGCACAGCCCTGTGGGAAAGCCTCGTGGGAAAGCCTCGAGGGACAGCCTCGAGGGAAAGCCGAGATCCCTTGAACCACGTGACAGGAAGCGTGACACTACTGCTGCAGCTCGGGAGGAAAGCGCACGTGCATGCCCCCACTCGAGACGAGGCCTGACTCCCGTGGGGAGACTCAGAAGCACCCCAAGAACCATGGTAACACTGGAGAGGAATCCTCAGGTTCCGGCCCCGACTCCACACAAGGACTGAGGCCCCGGCATGGACGGGAGAGGAATCCCGAGAGGTCCCCTAGCAACTCGCATGGGGACTGGCCTTTCCTGAGGCCACCAGAGCGGGTCCCTAGGGTCCCCGTCGTAACTCGAGAAGACCTGCCGCAACTCGAGAAAATCCAGGAGGTTCTCCCCTCCAGGCGAGATGAGGCCCATTTCCGTTGAGGCGTCTCGAGGCTGATCACACCTCACCTCTGGAACTTCGAAAGGGTCCTTTACACCCTTGGTGCAAATCAAGAAGTTCCCCGACCTAGCCGTCTCCACTCGAGAGGAATCACGAGGGTCCCGCCCACATCCAGAGGAGCCCCGTTTCCGCCTCGTAGCTCGAGATGAGGGATCCTTTCCCTGCTTCGTCGGGAAAGAGTTCCCGGCGTTCCCGTCGCATCTCAAGAGGAGGCCCTCTCAACAGGAACGGCGAGAGGAACTCCAGGGTCGTGCCACCATTCCAAGAGTCCCCCAGATGTCTCAGTCCATTCCAGAGGAACCTCTTTTCCCTTCACCGGCTCGTCTTTCACGCCGAGGATCGACTCACGCCAAGGTGGCACGTGGCACAGCCCTGTGGGAAAGCCTCGTGGGAAAGCCTCGAGGGACAGCCTCGAGGGAAAGCCACAGATCCCTTGATCCACGTGACAGGAAGCGTGACACTACTGCTGCAGCTCGGGAGGAAAGCGCACGTGCATGCCCCCACTCGAGACGAGGCCTGACTCCCGTGGGGAGACTCAGAAGCACCCCAAGATCCATGGCAACACTGGAGAGGAATCCTCAGGTTCCGGCCCCGACTCCACACAAGGACTGAGGCCCCGGCATGGACGGGAGAGGAATCCCGAGTGGTCCCCTAGCAACTCGCATGGGGACTGGCCTTTCCTGAGGCCACCAGAGCGGGGCCCTGAGGTCCCCGTCGTAACTCGAGAAGACCTGCCGCAACTCGAGAAAATCCAGGAGGTTCTCCCCTCCAGGCGAGATGAGGCCCATTTCCGCTGAGGCGTCTCGAGGCTGATCACACCTCACCTCTGGAACTACGAAAGGGTCCTTCACACCCTTGGTGCAAATCAAGAAGTTCCCCGACATACCCGTCTCCACTCGAGAGGAATCACGAGGGTCCCGCCCACATCCAGAGGAGCCCCGTTTCCGCCTCGTAGCTCGAGATGAGGGATCCTTTCCCTGCTTCGTCGGGAAAGAGTTCCCGGCGTTCCCGTCGCATCTCAAGAGGAGGCCCTCTCAACAGGAACGGCGAGAGGAACTCCAGGGTCGTGCCACCATTCCAAGAGTCCCCCAGATGTCTCAGTCCATTCCAGAGGAACCTCTTTTCCCTTCACCGGCTCGTCTTTCACGCCGAGGATCGACTCACACCAAGGTGGCACGTGGCACAGCCCTGTGGGAAAGCCTCGTGGGAAAGCCTCGAGGGACAGCCTCGAGGGAAAGCCACAGATCCCTTGATCCACGTGACAGGAAGCGTGACACTACTGCTGCAGCTCGGGAGGAAAGCACACGTGCATGCCCCAACTCGAGACGAGGCCTGACTCCCCTGGGGAGACTCAGAAGCACCCCAAGAACCATGGCAACACTGGAGAGGAATCCTCAGGTTCCGGCCCCGACTCCACACAAGGACTGAGGCCCCGGCATGGACGGGAGAGGAATCCCGAGTGGTCCCCTAGCAACTCGCATGGGGACTGGCCTTTCCTGAGGCCACCAGAGCGGGTCCCTGAGGTCCCCGTCGTAACTCGAGAAGACCTGCCGCAACTCGAGAAAATCCAGGAGGTTCTCCCCTCCAGGCGAGATGAGGCCCATTTCCGCTGAGGAGTCTCGAGGCTGATCACACCTCACCTCTGGAACTTCGAAAGGGTCCTTCACACCCTTGGTGCAAATCAAGAAGTTCCCCGACCTAGCCGTCTCCACTCGAGAGGAATCACGAGGGTCCCGCCCACATCCAGAGGAGCCCCGTTTCCGCCTCGTAGCTCGAGATGAGGGATCCTTTCCCTGCTTCGTCGGGAAAGAGTTCCCGGCGTTCCTGTCGCATCTCAAGAGGAGGCCCTCTCAACAGGAACGGCGAGAGGAACTCCAGGGTCGTGCCACCATTCCAAGAGTCCCCCAGATGTCTCAGTCCATTCCAGAGGAACCTCTTTTCCCTTTACCGTCTCGTCTTTCACGCCGAGGATCGACTCACACCAAGGTGGCACGTGGCACAGCCCTGTGGGAAAGCCTCGTGGGAAAGCCTCGAGGGACAGCCTCGAGGGAAAGCCGAGATCCCTTGAACCACGTGACAGGAAGCGTGACACTACTGCTGCAGCTCGGGAGGAAAGCGCACGTGCATGCCCCCACTCGAGACGAGGCCTGACTCCCGTGGGGAGACTCAGAAGCACCCCAAGATCCATGGCAACACTGGAGAGGAATCCTCAGGTTCCGGCCCCGACTCCACACAAGGACTGAGGCCCCGGCATGGACGGGAGAGGTATCCCGAGAGGTCCCCTAGCAACTCGCATGGGGACTGGCCTTTCCTGAGGCCAACAGAGTGGGTCCCTGAGGTCCCCGTCGTAACTCGAGAAGACCTGCCGCAACTCGAGAAAATCCAGGAGGTTCTCCCCTCCAGGCGAGATGAGGCCCATTTCCGCTGAGGCGTCTCGAGGCTGATCACACCTCACCTCTGGAACTTCGAAAGGGTCCTTCACACCCTTGGTGCAATTCAAGAAGTTCCCCGACCTAGCCGTCTCCACTCGAGAGGAATCACGAGGGTCCCGCCCACATCCAGAGGAGCCCCGTTTCCGCCTCGTAGCTCGAGATGAGGGATCCTTTCCCTGCTTCGTCGGGAAAGAGTTCCCGGCGTTCCCGTCGCATCTCAAGAGGAGGCCCTCTCAACAGGAACGGCGAGAGGAACTCCAGGGTCGTGCCACCATTCCAAGAGTCCCCCAGATGTCTCAGTCCATTCCAGAGGAACCTCTTTTCCCTTCACCGGCTCGTCTTTCACGCCGAGGATCGACTCACACCAAGGTGGCACGTGGCACAGCCCTGTGGGAAAGCCTCGTGGGAAAGCCTCGAGGGACAGCCTCGAGGGAAAGCCACAGATCCCTTGATCCACGTGACAGGAAGCGTGACACTACTGCTGCAGCTCGGGAGGAAAGCGCACGTGCATGCCCCAACTCGAGATGAGGCCTGACTCCCCTGGGGAGACTCAGAAGCACCCCAAGATCCATGGCAACACTGGAGAGGAATCCTCAGGTTCCGGCCCCGACTCCACAAAAGGACTGAGGCCCCGGCATGGACGGGAGAGGAATCCCGAGAGGTCCCCTAGCAACTCGCATGGGGACTGGCCTTTCCTGAGGCCACCAGAGCGGGTCCCTGTGGTCCCGGTCGTAACTCGAGAAGACCTGCCGCAACTCGAAAAAATCCAGGAGGTTCTCCCCTCCAGGCGAGATGAGGCCCATTTCCGCTGAGGCGTCTCGAGGCTGATCACACCTCACCTCTGGAACTTCGAAAGGGTCCTTCACACCCTTGGTGCAAATCAAGAAGTTCCCCGACCTAGCCGTCTCCACTCGAGAGGAATCACGAGGGTCCCGCCCACATCCAGAGGAGCCCCGTTTCCGCCTCGTAGCTCGAGATGAGGGATCCTTTCCCTGCTTCGTCGGGAAAGAGTTCCCGGCGTTCCCGTCGCATCTCAAGAGGAGGCCCTCTCAACAGGAACGGCGAGAGGAACTCCAGGGTCGTGCCACCATTCCAAGAGTCCCCCAGATGTCTCAGTCCATTCCAGAGGAACCTCTTTTCCCTTCACCGGCTCGTCTTTCACGCCGAGGATCGACTCACACCAAGGTGGCACGTGGCACAGCCCTGTGGGAACGCCTCGTGGGAAAGCCTCGAGGGACAGCCTCGAGGGAAAGCCACAGATCCCTTGATCCACGTGACAGGAAGCGTGACACTACTGCTGCAGCTCGGGAGGAAAGCGCACGTGCATGCCCCAACTCGAGACGAGGCCTGACTCCCCTGGGGAGACTCAGAAGCACCCCAAGATCCATGGCAACACTGGAGAGGAATCCTCAGGTTCCGGCCCCGATTCCACACAAGGACTGAGGCTCCGGCATGGACGGGAGAGGAATCCCGAGAGGTCCCCTAGCAACTCGCATGGGGACTGGCCTTTCCTGAGGCCACCAGAGCGGGTCCCTGTGGTCCCGGTCGTAACTCGAGAAGACCTGCCGCAACTCGAAAAAATCCAGGAGGTTCTCCCCTCCAGGCGAGATGAGGCCCATTTCCGCTGAGGCGTCTCGAGGCTGATCACACCTCACCTCTGGAACTTCGAAAGGGTCCTTCACACCCTTGGTGCAAATCAAGAAGTTCCCCGACCTAGCCGTCTCCACTCGAGAGGAATCACGAGGGTCCCGCCCACATCCAGAGGAGCCCCGTTTCCGCCTTGTAGCTCGAGATGAGGGATCCTTTCCCTGCTTCGTCGGGAAAGAGTTCCCGGCGTTCCCGTCGCATCTCAAGAGGAGGCCCTCTCAACAGGAACCGCGAGAGGAACTCCAGGGTCGTGCCACCATTCCAAGAGTCCCCCAGATGTCTCAGTCCATTCCAGAGGAACCTCTTTTCCCTTCACCGGCTCGTCTTTCACGCCGAGGATCGACTCACACCAAGGTGGCACGTGGCACAGCCCTGTGGGAAAGCCTCGTGGGAAAGCCTCGAGGGACAGCCTCGAGGGAAAGCCGAGATCCCTTGATCCACGTGACAGGAAGCGTGACACTACTGCTGCAGCTCGGGAGGAAAGCGCACGTGCATGCCCCCACTCGAGACGAGGCCTGACTCCCGTGGGGAGACTCAGAAGCACCCCAAGAACCATGGTAACACTGGAGAGGAATCCTCAGGTTCCGGCCCCGACTCCACACAAGGACTGAGGCCCCGGCATGGACGGGAGAGGAATCCCGAGAGGTCCCCTAGCAACTCGCATGGGGACTGGCCTTTCCTGAGGCCACCAGAGCGGGTCCCTGAGGTCCCCGTCGTAACTCGAGAAGACCTGCCGCAACTCGAGAAAATCCAGGAGGTTCTCCCCTCCAGGCGAGATGAGGCCCATTTCCGTTGAGGCGTCTCGAGGCTGATCACACCTCACCTCTGGAACTTCGAAAGGGTCCTTTACACCCTTGGTGCAAATCAAGAAGTTCCCCGACCTAGCCGTCTCCACTCGAGAGGAATCACGAGGGTCCCGCCCACATACAGAGGAGCCCCGTTTCCGCCTCGTAGCTCGAGATGAGGGATCCTTTCCCTGCTTCGTCGGGAAAGAGTTCCCGGCGTTCCCGTCGCACCTCAAGAGGAGGCCCTCTCAACAGGAACGGCGAGAGGAACTCCAGGGTCGTGCCACCATTCCAAGAGTCCCCCAGATGTCTCAGTCCATTCCAGAGGAACCTCTTTTCCCTTCACTGGCTCGTCTTTCACGCCGAGGATCGACTCACGCCAAGGTGGCACGTGGCACAGCCCTGTGGGAAAGCCTCGTGGGAAAGCCTCGAGGGACAGCCTCGAGGGAAAGCCACAGATCCCTTGATCCACGTGACAGGAAGCGTGACACTACTGCTGCAGCTCGGGAGGAAAGCGCACGTGCATGCCCCCACTCGAGACGAGGCCTGACTCCCCTGGGGAGACTCAGAAGCACCCCAAGATCCATGGCAACACTGGAGAGGAATCCTCAGGTTCCGGCCCCGACTCCACACAAGGACTGAGGCCCCGGCATGGACGGGAGAGGTATCCCGAGAGGTCCCCTAGCAACTCGCATGGGGACTGGCCTTTCCTGAGGTCAACAGAGTGGGTCCCTGAGGTCCCCGTCGTAACTCGAGAAGACCTGCCGCAACTCGAGAAAATCCAGGAGGTTCTCCCCTCCAGGCGAGATGAGGCCCATTTCCGCTGAGGCGTCTCGAGGCTGATCACACCTCACCTCTGGAACTTCGAAAGGGTCCTTCACACCCTTGGTGCAATTCAAGAAGTTCCCCGACCTAGCCGTCTCCACTCGAGAGGAATCACGAGGGTCCCGCCCACATCCAGAGGAGCCCCGTTTCCGCCTCGTAGCTCGAGATGAGGGATCCTTTCCCTGCTTCGTCGGGAAAGAGTTCCCGGCGTTCCCGTCGCATCTCAAGAGGAGGCCCTCTCAACAGGAACGGCGAGAGGAACTCCAGGGTCGTGCCACCATTCCAAGAGTCCCCCAGATGTCTCAGTCCATTCCAGAGGAACCTCTTTTCCCTTCACCGGCTCGTCTTTCACGCCGAGGATCGACTCACACCAAGGTGGCACGTGGCACAGCCCTGTGGGAAAGCCTCGTGGGAAAGCCTCGAGGGACAGCCTCGAGGGAAAGCCACAGATCCCTTGATCCACGTGACAGGAAGCGTGACACTACTGCTGCAGCTCGGGAGGAAAGCGCACGTGCATGCCCCAACTCGAGACGAGGCCTGACTCCCCTGGGGAGACTCAGAAGCACCCCAAGATCCATGGCAACACTGGAGAGGAATCCTCAGGTTCCGGCCCCGACTCCACAAAAGGACTGAGGCCCCGGCATGGACGGGAGAGGAATCCCGAGAGGTCCCCTAGCAACTCGCATGGGGACTGGCCTTTCCTGAGGCCACCAGAGCGGGTCCCTGTGGTCCCGGTCGTAACTCGAGAAGACCTGCCGCAACTCGAAAAAATCCAGGAGGTTCTCCCCTCCAGGCGAGATGAGGCCCATTTCCGCTGAGGCGTCTCGAGGCTGATCACACCTCACCTCTGGAACTTCGAAAGGGTCCTTCACACCCTTGGTGCAAATCAAGAAGTTCCCCGACCTAGCCGTCTCCACTCGAGAGGAATCACGAGGGTCCCGCCCACATCCAGAGGAGCCCCGTTTCCGCCTTGTAGCTCGAGATGAGGGATCCTTTCCCTGCTTCGTCGGGAAAGAGTTCCCGGCGTTCCCGTCGCATCTCAAGAGGAGGCCCTCTCAACAGGAACCGCGAGAGGAACTCCAGGGTCGTGCCACCATTCCAAGAGTCCCCCAGATGTCTCAGTCCATTCCAGAGGAACCTCTTTTCCCTTCACCGGCTCGTCTTTCACGCCGAGGATCGACTCACGCCAAGGTGGCACGTGGCACAGCCCTGTGGGAAAGCCTCGTGGAAAAGCCTCGAGGGACAGCCTCGAGGGAAAGCCACAGATCCCTTGATCCACGTGACAGGAAGCGTGACACTACTGCTGCAGCTCGGGAGGAAAGCGCACGTGCATGCCCCCACTCGAGACGAGGCCTGACTCCCGTGGGGAGACTCAGAAGCACCCCAAGATCCATGGCAACACTGGAGAGGAATCCTCAGGTTCCGGCCCCGACTCCACACAAGGACTGAGGCCCCGGCATGGACGGGAGAGGAATCCCGAGTGGTCCCCTAGCAACTCGCATGGGGACTGGCCTTTCCTGAGGCCACCAGAGCGGGTCCCTGAGGTCCCCGTCGTAACTCGAGAAGACCTGCCGCAACTCGAGAAAATCCAGGAGGTTCTCCCCTCCAGGCGAGATGAGGCCCATTTCCGCTGAGGAGTCTCGAGGCTGATCACACCTCACCTCTGGAACTTCGAAAGGGTCCTTCACACCCTTGGTGCAAATCAAGAAGTTCCCCGACCTAGCCGTCTCCACTCGAGAGGAATCACGAGGGTCCCGCCCACATCCAGAGGAGCCCCGTTTCCGCCTCGTAGCTCGAGATGAGGGATCCTTTCCCTGCTTCGTCGGGAAAGAGTTCCCGGCGTTCCCGTCGCATCTCAAGAGGAGGCCCTCTCAACAGGAACGGCGAGAGGAACTCCAGGGTCGTGCCACCATTCCAAGAGTCCCCCAGATGTCTCAGTCCATTCCAGAGGAACCTCTTTTCCCTTCACCGGCTCGTCTTTCACGCCGAGGATCGACTCACATCAAGGTGGCACGTGGCACAGCCCTGTGGGAAAGCCTCGTGGGAAAGCCTCGAGGGACAGCCTCGAGGGAAAGCCACAGATCCCTTGATCCACGTGACAGGAAGCGTGACACTACTGCTGCAGCTCGGGAGGAAAGCGCACGTGCATGCCCCCACTCGAGACGAGGCCTGACTCCCCTGGGGAGACTCAGAAGCACCCCAAGATCCACGGCAACACTGGAGAGGAATCCTCAGGTTCCGGCCCCGACTCCACAAAAGGACTGAGGCCCCGGCATGGACGGGAGAGGAATCCCGAGAGGTCCCCTAGCAACTCGCATGGGGACTGGCCTTTCCTGAGGCCACCAGAACGGGTCCCTGAGGTCCCCGTCGTAACTCGAGAAGAGCTGCCGCAACTCGAGAAAATCCAGGAGGTTCTCCCCTCCAGGCGAGATGAGGCCCATTTGCGCTGAGGCGTCTCGAGCCTGATCACACCTCACCTCTGGAACTTCGAAAGGCTCCTTCACACCCTTGGTGCAAATCAAGAAGTTCCCCGACCTAGCCGTCTCCACTCGAGTGGAATCACGAGGGTCCCGCCCACATCCAGAGGAGCCCCGTTTCCGCCTCGTAGCTCGAGATGAGGGATCCTTTCCCTGCTTCGTCGGGAAAGAGTTCCCGGCGTTCCCGTCGCATCTCAAGAGGAGGCCCTCTCAACAGGAACGGCGAGAGGAACTCCAGGGTCGTGCCACCATTCCAAGAGTCCCCCAGATGTCTCAGTCCATTCCAGAGGAACCTCTTTTCCCTTCACCGGCTCGTCTTTCACGCCGAGGATCGACTCACACCAAGGTGGCACGTGGCACAGCCCTGTGGGAAAGCCTCGTGGGAAAGCCTCGAGGGACAGCCTCGAGGGAAAGCCACAGATCCCTTGATCCACGTGACAGGAAGCGCGACACTACTGCTGCAGCTCGGGAGGAAAGCGCACGTGCATGCCCCCACTCGAGACGAGGCCTGACTCCCGTGGGGAGACTCAGAAGCACCCCAAGATCCATGGCAACACTGGAGAGGAATCCTCAGGTTCCGGCCCCGACTCCACACAAGGACTGAGGCCCCGGCATGGACGGGAGAGGAATCCCGAGTGGTCCCCTAGCAACTCGCATGGGGACTGGCCTTTCCTGAGGCCACCAGAGCGGGTCCCTGAGGTCCCCGTCGTAACTCGAGAAGACCTGCCGCAACTCGAGAAAATCCAGGAGGTTCTCCCCTCCAGGCGAGATGAGGCCCATTTCCGCTGAGGAGTCTCGAGGCTGATCACACCTCACCTCTGGAACTTCGAAAGGGTCCTTCACACCCTTGGTGCAAATCAAGAAGTTCCCCGACCTAGCCGTCTCCACTCGAGAGGAATCACGAGGGTCCCGCCCACATCCAGAGGAGCCCCGTTTCCGCCTCGTAGCTCGAGATGAGGGATCCTTTCCCTGCTTCGTCGGGAAAGAGTTCCCGGCGTTCCCGTCGCATCTCAAGAGGAGGCCCTCTCAACAGGAACGGCGAGAGGAACTCCAGGGTCGTGCCACAATTCCAAGAGTCCCCCAGATGTCTCAGTCCATTCCAGAGGAACCTCTTTTCCCTTCACCGGCTCGTCTTTCACGCCGAGGATCGACTCACATCAAGGTGGCACGTGGCACAGCCCTGTGGGAAAGCCTCGTGGGAAAGCCTCGAGGGACAGCCTCGAGGGAAAGCCACAGATCCCTTGATCCACGTGACAGGAAGCGTGACACTACTGCTGCAGCTCGGGAGGAAAGCGCACGTGCATGCCCCCACTCGAGACGAGGCCTGACTCCCCTGGGGAGACTCAGAAGCACCCCAAGATCCATGGCAACACTGGAGAGGAATCCTCAGGTTCCGGCCCCGACTCCACAAAAGGACTGAGGCCCCGGCATGGACGGGAGAGGAATCCCGAGAGGTCCCCTAGCAACTCGCATGGGGACTGGCCTTTCCTGAGGCCACCAGAACGGGTCCCTGAGGTCCCCGTCGTAACTCGAGAAGAGCTGCCGCAACTCGAGAAAATCCAGGAGGTTCTCCCCTCCAGGCGAGATGAGGCCCATTTGCGCTGAGGCGTCTCGAGCCTGATCACACCTCACCTCTGGAACTTCGAAAGGCTCCTTCACACCCTTGGTGCAAATCAAGAAGTTCCCCGACCTAGCCGTCTCCACTCGAGTGGAATCACGAGGGTCCCGCCCACATCCAGAGGAGCCCCGTTTCCGCCTCGTAGCTCGAGATGAGGGATCCTTTCCCTGCTTCGTCGGGAAAGAGTTCCCGGCGTTCCCGTCGCATCTCAAGAGGAGGCCCTCTCAACAGGAACGGCGAGAGGAACTCCAGGGTCGTGCCACCATTCCAAGAGTCCCCCAGATGTCTCAGTCCATTCCAGAGGAACCTCTTTTCCCTTCACCGGCTCGTCTTTCACGCCGAGGATCGACTCACACCAAGGTGGCACGTGGCACAGCCCTGTGGGAAAGCCTCGTGGGAAAGCCTCGAGGGACAGCCTCGAGGGAAAGCCACAGATCCCTTGATCCACGTGACAGGAAGCGCGACACTACTGCTGCAGCTCGGGAGGAAAGCGCACGTGCATGCCCCCACTCGAGACGAGGCCTGACTCCCCTGGGGAGACTCAGAAGCACCCCAAGATCCATGGCAACACTGGAGAGGAATCCTCAGGTTCCGGCCCCGACTCCACACAAGGACTGAGGCCCCGGCATGGACGGGAGAGGAATCCCGAGTGGTCCCCTAGCAACTCGCATGGGGACTGGCCTTTCCTGAGGCCACCAGAGCGGGTCCCTGAGGTCCCCGTCGTAACTCGAGAAGACCTGCCGCAACTCGAGAAAATCCAGGAGGTTTTCCCCTCCAGGCGAGATGAGGCCCATTTCCGCTGAGGAGTCTCGAGGCTGATCACACCTCACCTCTGGAACTTCGAAAGGGTCCTTCACACCCTTGGTGCAATTCAAGAAGTTCCCCGACCTAGCCGTCTCCACTCGAGAGGAATCACGAGGGTCCCGCCCACATCCAGAGGAGCCCCGTTTCCGCCTCGTAGCTCGAGATGAGGGATCCTTTCCCTGCTTCGTCGGGAAAGAGTTCCCGGCGTTACCGTCGCATCTCAAGAGGAGGCCCTCTCAACAGGAACGGCGAGAGGAACTCCAGGGTCGTGCCACCATTCCAAGAGTCCCCCAGATGTCTCAGTCCATTCCAGAGGAACCTCTTTTCCGTTTACCGGCTCGTCTTTCACGCCGAGGATCGACTCACACCAAGGTGGCACGTGGCACAGCCCTGTGGGAAAGCCTCGTGGGAAAGCCTCGAGGGACAGCCTCGAGGGAAAGCCGAGATCCCTTGATCCACGTGACAGGAAGCGTGACACTACTGCTGCAGCTCGGGAGGAAAGCGCACGTGCATGCCCCCACTCGAGACGAGGCCTGACTCCCGTGGGGAGACTCAGAAGCACCCCAAGAACCATGGTAACACTGGAGAGGAATCCTCAGGTTCTGGCCCCGACTCCACACAAGGACTGAGGCCCCGGCATGGACGGGAGAGGAATCCCGAGAGGTCCCCTAGCAACTCGCATGGGGACTGGCCTTTCCTGAGGCCACCAGAGCGGGTCCCTGAGGTCCCCGTCGTAACTCGAGAAGACCTGCCGCAACTCGAGAAAATCCAGGAGGTTCTCCCCTCCAGGCGAGATGAGGCCCATTTCCGTTGAGGCGTCTCGAGGCTGATCACACCTCACCTCTGGAACTTCGAAAGGGTCCTTTACACCCTTGGTGCAAATCAAGAAGTTCCCCGACCTAGCCGTCTCCACTCGAGAGGAATCACGAGGGTCCCGCCCACATCCAGAGGAGCCCCGTTTCCGCCTCGTAGCTCGAGATGAGGGATCCTTTCCCTGCTTCGTCGGGAAAGAGTTCCCGGCGTTCCCGTCGCACCTCAAGAGGAGGCCCTCTCAACAGGAACGGCGAGAGGAACTCCAGGGTCGTGCCACCATTCCAAGAGTCCCCCAGATGTCTCAGTCCATTCCAGAGGAACCTCTTTTCCCTTCACTGGCTCGTCTTTCACGCCGAGGATCGACTCACGCCAAGGTGGCACGTGGCACAGCCCTGTGGGAAAGCCTCGTGGGAAAGCCTCGAGGGACAGCCTCGAGGGAAAGCCACAGATCCCTTGATCCACGTGACAGGAAGCGTGACACTACTGCTGCAGCTCGGGAGGAAAGCGCACGTGCATGCCCCCACTCGAGACGAGGCCTGACTCCCCTGGGGAGACTCAGAAGCACCCCAAGATCCATGGCAACACTGGAGAGGAATCCTCAGGTTCCGGCCCCGACTCCACACAAGGACTGAGGCCCCGGCATGGACGGGAGAGGTATCCCGAGAGGTCCCCTAGCAACTCGCATGGGGACTGGCCTTTCCTGAGGCCAACAGAGTGGGTCCCTGAGGTCCCCGTCGTAACTCGAGAAGACCTGCCGCAACTCGAGAAAATCCAGGAGGTTCTCCCCTCCAGGCGAGATGAGGCCCATTTCCGCTGAGGCGTCTCGAGGCTGATCACACCTCACCTCTGGAACTTCGAAAGGGTCCTTCACACCCTTGGTGCAATTCAAGAAGTTCCCCGACCTAGCCGTCTCCACTCGAGAGGAATCACGAGGGTCCCGCCCACATCCAGAGGAGCCCCGTTTCCGCCTCGTAGCTCGAGATGAGGGATCCTTTCCCTGCTTCGTCGGGAAAGAGTTCCCGGCGTTCCCGTCGCATCTCAAGAGGAGGCCCTCTCAACAGGAACGGCGAGAGGAACTCCAGGGTCGTGCCACCATTCCAAGAGTCCCCCAGATGTCTCAGTCCATTCCAGAGGAACCTCTTTTCCCTTCACCGGCTCGTCTTTCACGCCGAGGATCGACTCACGCCAAGGTGGCACGTGGCACAGCCCTGTGGGAAAGCCTCGTGGGAAAGCCTCAAGGGACAGCCTCGAGGGAAAGCCACAGATCCCTTGATCCACGTGACAGGAAGCGTGACACTACTGCTGCAGCTCGGGAGGAAAGCGCACGTGCATGCCCCCACTCGAGACGAGGCCTGACTCCCGTGGGGAGACTCAGAAGCACCCCAAGATCCATGGCAACACTGGAGAGGAATCCTCAGGTTCCGGCCCCGACTCCACACAAGGACTGAGGCCCCGGCATGGACGGGAGAGGTATCCCGAGAGGTCCCCTAGCAACTCGCATGGGGACTGGCCTTTCTTGAGGCCAACAGAGTGGGTCGCTGAGGTCCCCGTCGTAACTCGAGAAGACCTGCCGCAACTCGAGAAAATCCAGGAGGTTCTCCCCTCCAGGCGAGATGAGGCCCATTTCCGCTGAGGCGTCTTGAGGCTGATCACACCTCACCTCTGGAACTTCGAAAGGGTCCTTCACACCCTTGGTGAAATTCAAGAAGTTCCCCGACCTAGCCGTCTCCACTCGAGAGGAATCACGAGGGTCCCGCCCACATCCAGAGGAGCCCCGTTTCCGCCTCGTAGCTCGAGATGAGGGATCCTTTCCCTGCTTCGTCGGGAAAGAGTTCCCGGCGTTCCCGTCGCATCTCAAGAGGAGGCCCTCTCAACAGGAACGGCGAGAGGAACTCCAGGGTCGTGCCACCATTCCAAGAGTCCCCCAGATGTCTCAGTCCATTCCAGAGGAACCTCTTTTCCCTTCACCGGCTCGTCTTTCACGCCGAGGATCGACTCACACCAAGGTGGCACGTGGCACAGCCCTGTGGGAAAGCCTCGTGGGAAAGCCTCGAGGGACAGCCTCGAGGGAAAGCCACAGATCCCTTGATCCACGTGACAGGAAGCGTGACACTACTGCTGCAGCTCGGGAGGAAAGCGCACGTGCATGCCCCCACTCGAGACGAGGCCTGACTCCCCTGGGGAGACTCAGAAGCACCCCAAGATCCATGGCAACACTGGAGAGGAATCCTCAGGTTCCGGCCCCGACTCCACACAAGGACTGAGGCCGCGGCATGGACGGGAGAGGAATCCCGAGAGGTCCCCTAGCAACTCGCATGGGGACTGGCCTTTCCTGAGGCCACCAGAGCGGGTCCCTGAGGTCCCCGTCGTAACTCGAGAAGACCTGCCGCAACTCGAGAAAATCCAGGAGGTTCTCCCCTCCAGGCGAGATGAGGCCGATTTCCGCTGAGGCGTCTCGCGGCTGATCACACCTCACCTCTGGAACTTAGAAAGGGTCCTTCACACCCTTGGTGCAAATCAAGAAGTTCCCCGACCTAGCCGTCTCCACTCGAGAGGAATCACGAGGGTCCCGCCCACATCCAGAGGAGCCCCGTTTCCGCCTCGTAGCTCGAGATGAGGGATCCTTTCCCTGCTTCGTCGGGAAAGAGTTCCTGGCGTTCCCGTCGCATCTCAAGAGGAGGCCCTCTCAACAGGAACGGCGAGAGGAACTCCAGGGTCGTGCCACCATTCCAAGTGTCCCCCAGATGTCTCAGTCCATTCCAGAGGAACCTCTTTTCCCTTCACCGGCTCGTCTTTCACGCCGAGGATCGACTCACAACAAGGTGGCACGTGGCACAGCCCTGTGGGAAAGCCTCGTGGGAAAGCCTCGAGGGACAGCCTCGAGGGAAAGCCACAGATCCCTTGATCCACGTGACAGGAAGCGTGACACTACTGCTGCAGCTCGGGAGGAAAGCGCACGTGCATGCCCCCACTCGAGACGAGGCCTGACTCCCCTGGGGAGACTCAGAAGCACCCCAAGATCCATGGCAACACTGGAGAGCAATCCTCAGGTTCCGGCCCCGACTCCACACAAGGACTGAGGCCCCGGCATGGACGGGAGAGGAATCCCGAGAGGTCCCCTAGCAACACGCATGGGGACTGGCCTTTCCTGAGGCCACCAGAGCGGGTCCCTGAGGTCCCCGTCGTAACTCGAGAAGACCTGCCGCAACTCGAGAAAATCCAGGAGGTTCTCCCCTCCAGGCGAGATGAGGCCCATTTCCGCTGAGGCGTCTCGAGGCTGATCACACCTCACCTCTGGAACTTCGAAAGGGTCCTTCACACCCTTGGTGCAAATCAAGAAGTTCCCCGACCTAGCCGTCTCCACTCGAGAGGAATCACGAGGGTCCCGCCCACATCCAGAGGAGCCCCGTTTCCGCCTCGTAGCTCGAGATGAGGGATCCTTTCCCTGCTTCGTTGGGAAAGAGTTCCCGGCGTTCCCGTCGCATCTCAAGAGGAGGCCCTCTCAACAGGAACGGCGAGAGGAACTCCAGGGACGTGCCACCATTCCAAGAGTCCCCCAGATGTCTCAGTCCATTCCAGAGGAACCTCTTTTCCCTTCACCGGCTCGTCTTTCACGCCGAGGATCGACTCACACCAAGGTGGCACGTGGCACAGCCCTGTGGGAAAGCCTCGTGGGAAAGCCTCGAGGGACAGCCTCGAGGGAAAGCCACAGATCCCTTGATCCACGTGACAGGAAGCGTGACACTACTGCTGCAGCTCGGGAGGAAAGCGCACGTGCATGCCCCCACTCGAGACGAGGCCTGACTCCCCTGGGGAGACTCAGAAGCACCCCAAGATCCATGGCAACACTGGAGAGCAATCCTCAGGTTCCGGCCCCGACTCCACACAAGGACTGAGGCCCCGGCATGGACGGGAGAGGAATCCCGAGAGGTCCCCTAGCAACACGCATGGGGACTGGCCTTTCCTGAGGCCACCAGAGCGGGTCCCTGAGGTCCCCGTCGTAACTCGAGAAGACCTGCCGCAACTCGAGAAAATCCAGGAGGTTCTCCCCTCCAGGCGAGATGAGGCCCATTTCCGCTGAGGCGTCTCGAGGCTGATCACACCTCACCTCTGGAACTTCGAAAGGGTCCTTCACACCCTTGGTGCAAATCAAGAAGTTCCCCGACCTAGCCGTCTCCACTCGAGAGGAATCACGAGGGTCCCGCCCACATCCAGAGGAGCCCCGTGTCCGCCTCGTAGCTCGAGATGAGGGATCTTTTCCCTGCTTCGTCGGGAAAGAGTTCCCGGCGTTCCCGTCGCATCTCAAGAGAAGGCCCTCTCAACAGGAACGGCGAGAGGAACTCCAGGGTCGTGCCACCATTCCAAGAGTCCCCCAGATGTCTCAGTCCATTCCAGAGGAACCTCTTTTCCCTTCACCGGCTCGTCTTTCACGCCGAGGATCGACTCACACCAAGGTGGCACGTGGCACAGCCCTGTGGGAAAGCCTCGTGGGAAAGCCTCGAGGGACAGCCTCGAGGGAAAGCCACAGATCCCTTGATCCACGTGACAGGAAGCGTAACACTACTGCTGCAGCTCGGGAGGAAAGCGCACGTGCATGCCCCCACTCGAGACGAGGCCTGACTCCCCTGGGGAGACTCAGAAGCACCCCAAGATCCATGGCAACACTGGAGAGCAATCCTCAGGTTCCGGCCCCGACTCCACACAACGACTGAGGCCCCGGCATGGACGGGAGAGGAATCCCGAGAGGTCCCCTAGCAACACGCATGGGGACTGGCCTTTCCTGAGGCCACCAGAGCGGGTCCCTGAGGTCCCCGTCGTAACTCGAGAAGACCTGCCGCAACTCGAGAAAATCCAGGAGGTTCTCCCCTCCAGGCCAGATGAGGCCGATTTCCGCTGAGGCGTCTCGCGGCTGATCACACCTCACCTCTGGAACTTAGAAAGGGTCCTTCACACCCTTGGTGCAAATCAAGAAGTTCCCCGACCTAGCCGTCTCCACTCGAGAGGAATCACGAGGGTCCCGCCCACATCCAGAGGAGCCCCGTTTCCGCCTCGTAGCTCGAGATGAGGGATCCTTTCCCTGCTTCGTCGGGAAAGAGTTCCTGGCGTTCCCGTCGCATCTCAAGAGGAGGCCCTCTCAACAGGAACGGCGAGAGGAACTCCAGGGTCGTGCCACCATTCCAAGTGTCCCCCAGATGTCTCAGTCCATTCCAGAGGAACCTCTTTTCCCTTCACCGGCTCGTCTTTCACGCCGAGGATCGACTCACAACAAGGTGGCACGTGGCACAGCCCTGTGGGAAAGCCTCGTGGGAAAGCCTCGAGGGACAGCCTCGAGGGAAAGCCACAGATCCCTTGATCCACGTGACAGGAAGCGTGACACTACTGCTGCAGCTCGGGAGGAAAGCGCACGTGCATGCCCCCACTCGAGACGAGGCCTGACTCCCCTGGGGAGACTCAGAAGCACCCCAAGATCCATGGCAACACTGGAGAGCAATCCTCAGGTTCCGGCCCCGACTCCACACAAGGACTGAGGCCCCGGCATGGACGGGAGAGGAATCCCGAGAGGTCCCCTAGCAACACGCATGGGGACTGGCCTTTCCTGAGGCCACCAGAGCGGGTCCCTGAGGTCCCCGTCGTAACTCGAGAAGACCTGCCGCAACTCGAGAAAATCCAGGAGGTTCTCCCCTCCAGGCGAGATGAGGCCCATTTCCGCTGAGGCGTCTCGAGGCTGATCACACCTCACCTCTGGAACTTCGAAAGGGTCCTTCACACCCTTGGTGCAAATCAAGAAGTTCCCCGACCTAGCCGTCTCCACTCGAGAGGAATCACGAGGGTCCCGCCCACATCCAGAGGAGCCCCGTTTCCGCCTCGTAGCTCGAGATGAGGGATCCTTTCCCTGCTTCGTTGGGAAAGAGTTCCCGGCGTTCCCGTCGCATCTCAAGAGGAGGCCCTCTCAACAGGAACGGCGAGAGGAACTCCAGGGTCGTGCCACCATTCCAAGAGTCCCCCAGATGTCTCAGTCCATTCCAGAGGAACCTCTTTTCCCTTCACCGGCTCGTCTTTCACGCCGAGGATCGACTCACACCAAGGTGGCACGTGGCACAGCCCTGTGGGAAAGCCTCGTGGGAAAGCCTCGAGGGACAGCCTCGAGGGAAAGCCACAGATCCCTTGATCCACGTGACAGGAAGCGTGACACTACTGCTGCAGCTCGGGAGGAAAGCGCACGTGCATGCCCCCACTCGAGACGAGGCCTGACTCCCCTGGGGAGACTCAGAAGCACCCCAAGATCCATGGCAACACTGGAGAGGAATCCTCAGGTTCCGGCCCCGACTCCACACAAGGACTGAGGCCGCGGCATGGACGGGAGAGGAATCCCGAGAGGTCCCCTAGCAACTCGCATGGGGACTGGCCTTTCCTGAGGCCACCAGAGCGGGTCCCTGAGGTCCCCGTCGTAACTCGAGAAGACCTGCCGCAACTCGAGAAAATCCAGGAGGTTCTCCCCTCCAGGCGAGATGAGGCCGATTTCCGCTGAGGCGTCTCGCGGCTGATCACACCTCACCTCTGGAACTTAGAAAGGGTCCTTCACACCCTTGGTGCAAATCAAGAAGTTCCCCGACCTATCCGTCTCCACTCGAGAGGAATCACGAGGGTCCCGCCCACATCCAGAGGAGCCCCGTTTCCGCCTCGTAGCTCGAGATGAGGGATCCTTTCCCTGCTTCGTCGGGAAAGAGTTCCTGGCGTTCCCGTCGCATCTCAAGAGGAGGCCCTCTCAACAGGAACGGCGAGAGGAACTCCAGGGTCGTGCCACCATTCCAAGTGTCCCCCAGATGTCTCAGTCCATTCCAGAGGAACCTCTTTTCCCTTCACCGGCTCGTCTTTCACGCCGAGGATCGACTCACAACAAGGTGGCACGTGGCACAGCCCTGTGGGAAAGCCTCGTGGGAAAGCCTCGAGGGACAGCCTCGAGGGAAAGCCACAGATCCCTTGATCCACGTGACAGGAAGCGTGACACTACTGCTGCAGCTCGGGAGGAAAGCGCACGTGCATGCCCCCACTCGAGACGAGGCCTGACTCCCCTGGGGAGACTCAGAAGCACCCCAAGATCCATGGCAACACTGGAGAGCAATCCTCAGGTTCCGGCCCCGACTCCACACAAGGACTGAGGCCCCGGCATGGACGGGAGAGGAATCCCGAGAGGTCCCCTAGCAACACGCATGGGGACTGGCCTTTCCTGAGGCCACCAGAGCGGGTCCCTGAGGTCCCCGTCGTAACTCGAGAAGACCTGCCGCAACTCGAGAAAATCCAGGAGGTTCTCCCCTCCAGGCGAGATGAGGCCCATTTCCGCTGAGGCGTCTCGAGGCTGATCACACCTCACCTCTGGAACTTCGAAAGGGTCCTTCACACCCTTGGTGCAAATCAAGAAGTTCCCCGACCTAGCCGTCTCCACTCGAGAGGAATCACGAGGGTCCCGCCCACATCCAGAGGAGCCCCGTTTCCGCCTCGTAGCTCGAGATGAGGGATCCTTTCCCTGCTTCGTTGGGAAAGAGTTCCCGGCGTTCCCGTCGCATCTCAAGAGGAGGCCCTCTCAACAGGAACGGCGAGAGGAACTCCAGGGACGTGCCACCATTCCAAGAGTCCCCCAGATGTCTCAGTCCATTCCAGAGGAACCTCTTTTCCCTTCACCGGCTCGTCTTTCACGCCGAGGATCGACTCACACCAAGGTGGCACGTGGCACAGCCCTGTGGGAAAGCCTCGTGGGAAAGCCTCGAGGGACAGCCTCGAGGGAAAGCCACAGATCCCTTGATCCACGTGACAGGAAGCGTGACACTACTGCTGCAGCTCGGGAGGAAAGCGCACGTGCATGCCCCCACTCGAGACGAGGCCTGACTCCCCTGGGGAGACTCAGAAGCACCCCAAGATCCATGGCAACACTGGAGAGCAATCCTCAGGTTCCGGCCCCGACTCCACACAAGGACTGAGGCCCCGGCATGGACGGGAGAGGAATCCCGAGAGGTCCCCTAGCAACACGCATGGGGACTGGCCTTTCCTGAGGCCACCAGAGCGGGTCCCTGAGGTCCCCGTCGTAACTCGAGAAGACCTGCCGCAACTCGAGAAAATCCAGGAGGTTCTCCCCTCCAGGCGAGATGAGGCCCATTTCCGCTGAGGCGTCTCGAGGCTGATCACACCTCACCTCTGGAACTTCGAAAGGGTCCTTCACACCCTTGGTGCAAATCAAGAAGTTCCCCGACCTAGCCGTCTCCACTCGAGAGGAATCACGAGGGTCCCGCCCACATCCAGAGGAGCCCCGTGTCCGCCTCGTAGCTCGAGATGAGGGATCTTTTCCCTGCTTCGTCGGGAAAGAGTTCCCGGCGTTCCCGTCGCATCTCAAGAGAAGGCCCTCTCAACAGGAACGGCGAGAGGAACTCCAGGGTCGTGCCACCATTCCAAGAGTCCCCCAGATGTCTCAGTCCATTCCAGAGGAACCTCTTTTCCCTTCACCGGCTCGTCTTTCACGCCGAGGATCGACTCACACCAAGGTGGCACGTGGCACAGCCCTGTGGGAAAGCCTCGTGGGAAAGCCTCGAGGGACAGCCTCGAGGGAAAGCCACAGATCCCTTGATCCACGTGACAGGAAGCGTAACACTACTGCTGCAGCTCGGGAGGAAAGCGCACGTGCATGCCCCCACTCGAGACGAGGCCTGACTCCCCTGGGGAGACTCAGAAGCACCCCAAGATCCATGGCAACACTGGAGAGCAATCCTCAGGTTCCGGCCCCGACTCCACACAACGACTGAGGCCCCGGCATGGACGGGAGAGGAATCCCGAGAGGTCCCCTAGCAACACGCATGGGGACTGGCCTTTCCTGAGGCCACCAGAGCGGGTCCCTGAGGTCCCCGTCGTAACTCGAGAAGACCTGCCGCAACTCGAGAAAATCCAGGAGGTTCTCCCCTCCAGGCCAGATGAGGCCGATTTCCGCTGAGGCGTCTCGCGGCTGATCACACCTCACCTCTGGAACTTAGAAAGGGTCCTTCACACCCTTGGTGCAAATCAAGAAGTTCCCCGACCTAGCCGTCTCCACTCGAGAGGAATCACGAGGGTCCCGCCCACATCCAGAGGAGCCCCGTTTCCGCCTCGTAGCTCGAGATGAGGGATCCTTTCCCTGCTTCGTCGGGAAAGAGTTCCTGGCGTTCCCGTCGCATCTCAAGAGGAGGCCCTCTCAACAGGAACGGCGAGAGGAACTCCAGGGTCGTGCCACCATTCCAAGTGTCCCCCAGATGTCTCAGTCCATTCCAGAGGAACCTCTTTTCCCTTCACCGGCTCGTCTTTCACGCCGAGGATCGACTCACAACAAGGTGGCACGTGGCACAGCCCTGTGGGAAAGCCTCGTGGGAAAGCCTCGAGGGACAGCCTCGAGGGAAAGCCACAGATCCCTTGATCCACGTGACAGGAAGCGTGACACTACTGCTGCAGCTCGGGAGGAAAGCGCACGTGCATGCCCCCACTCGAGACGAGGCCTGACTCCCCTGGGGAGACTCAGAAGCACCCCAAGATCCATGGCAACACTGGAGAGCAATCCTCAGGTTCCGGCCCCGACTCCACACAAGGACTGAGGCCCCGGCATGGACGGGAGAGGAATCCCGAGAGGTCCCCTAGCAACACGCATGGGGACTGGCCTTTCCTGAGGCCACCAGAGCGGGTCCCTGAGGTCCCCGTCGTAACTCGAGAAGACCTGCCGCAACTCGAGAAAATCCAGGAGGTTCTCCCCTCCAGGCGAGATGAGGCCCATTTCCGCTGAGGCGTCTCGAGGCTGATCACACCTCACCTCTGGAACTTCGAAAGGGTCCTTCACACCCTTGGTGCAAATCAAGAAGTTCCCCGACCTAGCCGTCTCCACTCGAGAGGAATCACGAGGGTCCCGCCCACATCCAGAGGAGCCCCGTTTCCGCCTCGTAGCTCGAGATGAGGGATCCTTTCCCTGCTTCGTTGGGAAAGAGTTCCCGGCGTTCCCGTCGCATCTCAAGAGGAGGCCCTCTCAACAGGAACGGCGAGAGGAACTCCAGGGTCGTGCCACCATTCCAAGAGTCCCCCAGATGTCTCAGTCCATTCCAGAGGAACCTCTTTTCCCTTCACCGGCTCGTCTTTCACGCCGAGGATCGACTCACACCAAGGTGGCACGTGGCACAGCCCTGTGGGAAAGCCTCGTGGGAAAGCCTCGAGGGACAGCCTCGAGGGAAAGCCACAGATCCCTTGATCCACGTGACAGGAAGCGTGACACTACTGCTGCAGCTCGGGAGGAAAGCGCACGTGCATGCCCCCACTCGAGACGAGGCCTGACTCCCCTGGGGAGACTCAGAAGCACCCCAAGATCCATGGCAACACTGGAGAGGAATCCTCAGGTTCCGGCCCCGACTCCACACAAGGACTGAGGCCGCGGCATGGACGGGAGAGGAATCCCGAGAGGTCCCCTAGCAACTCGCATGGGGACTGGCCTTTCCTGAGGCCACCAGAGCGGGTCCCTGAGGTCCCCGTCGTAACTCGAGAAGACCTGCCGCAACTCGAGAAAATCCAGGAGGTTCTCCCCTCCAGGCGAGATGAGGCCGATTTCCGCTGAGGCGTCTCGCGGCTGATCACACCTCACCTCTGGAACTTAGAAAGGGTCCTTCACACCCTTGGTGCAAATCAAGAAGTTCCCCGACCTAGCCGTCTCCACTCGAGAGGAATCACGAGGGTCCCGCCCACATCCAGAGGAGCCCCGTTTCCGCCTCGTAGCTCGAGATGAGGGATCCTTTCCCTGCTTCGTCGGGAAAGAGTTCCTGGCGTTCCCGTCGCATCTCAAGAGGAGGCCCTCTCAACAGGAACGGCGAGAGGAACTCCAGGGTCGTGCCACCATTCCAAGTGTCCCCCAGATGTCTCAGTCCATTCCAGAGGAACCTCTTTTCCCTTCACCGGCTCGTCTTTCACGCCGAGGATCGACTCACAACAAGGTGGCACGTGGCACAGCCCTGTGGGAAAGCCTCGTGGGAAAGCCTCGAGGGACAGCCTCGAGGGAAAGCCACAGATCCCTTGATCCACGTGACAGGAAGCGTGACACTACTGCTGCAGCTCGGGAGGAAAGCGCACGTGCATGCCCCCACTCGAGACGAGGCCTGACTCCCCTGGGGAGACTCAGAAGCACCCCAAGATCCATGGCAACACTGGAGAGCAATCCTCAGGTTCCGGCCCCGACTCCACACAAGGACTGAGGCCCCGGCATGGACGGGAGAGGAATCCCGAGAGGTCCCCTAGCAACACGCATGGGGACTGGCCTTTCCTGAGGCCACCAGAGCGGGTCCCTGAGGTCCCCGTCGTAACTCGAGAAGACCTGCCGCAACTCGAGAAAATCCAGGAGGTTCTCCCCTCCAGGCGAGATGAGGCCCATTTCCGCTGAGGCGTCTCGAGGCTGATCACACCTCACCTCTGGAACTTCGAAAGGGTCCTTCACACCCTTGGTGCAAATCAAGAAGTTCCCCGACCTAGCCGTCTCCACTCGAGAGGAATCACGAGGGTCCCGCCCACATCCAGAGGAGCCCCGTTTCCGCCTCGTAGCTCGAGATGAGGGATCCTTTCCCTGCTTCGTTGGGAAAGAGTTCCCGGCGTTCCCGTCGCATCTCAAGAGGAGGCCCTCTCAACAGGAACGGCGAGAGGAACTCCAGGGTCGTGCCACCATTCCAAGAGTCCCCCAGATGTCTCAGTCCATTCCAGAGGAACCTCTTTTCCCTTCACCGGCTCGTCTTTCACGCCGAGGATCGACTCACACCAAGGTGGCACGTGGCACAGCCCTGTGGGAAAGCCTCGTGGGAAAGCCTCGAGGGACAGCCTCGAGGGAAAGCCACAGATCCCTTGATCCACGTGACAGGAAGCGTGACACTACTGCTGCAGCTCGGGAGGAAAGCGCACGTGCATGCCCCCACTCGAGACGAGGCCTGACTCCCCTGGGGAGACTCAGAAGCACCCCAAGATCCATGGCAACACTGGAGAGCAATCCTCAGGTTCCGGCCCCGACTCCACACAAGGACTGAGGCCCCGGCATGGACGGGAGAGGAATCCCGAGAGGTCCCCTAGCAACACGCATGGGGACTGGCCTTTCCTGAGGTCACCAGAGCGGGTCCCTGAGGTCCCCGTCGTAACTCGAGAAGACCTGCCGCAACTCGAGAAAATCCAGGAGGTTCTCCCCTCCAGGCGAGATGAGGCCCATTTCCGCTGAGGCGTCTCGAGGCTGATCACACCTCACCTCTGGAACTTCGAAAGGGTCCTTCACACCCTTGGTGCAAATCAAGAAGTTCCCCGACCTAGCCGTCTCCACTCGAGAGGAATCACGAGGGTCCCGCCCACATCCAGAGGAGCCCCGTGTCCGCCTCGTAGCTCGAGATGAGGGATCTTTTCCCTGCTTCGTCGGGAAAGAGTTCCCGGCGTTCCCGTCGCATCTCAAGAGAAGGCCCTCTCAACAGGAACGGCGAGAGGAACTCCAGGGTCGTGCCACCATTCCAAGAGTCCCCCAGATGTCTCAGTCCATTCCAGAGGAACCTCTTTTCCCTTCACCGGCTCGTCTTTCACGCCGAGGATCGACTCACACAAAGGTGGCACGTGGCACAGCCCTGTGGGAAAGCCTCGTGGGAAAGCCTCGAGGGACAGCCTCGAGGGAAAGCCACAGATCCCTTGATCCACGTGACAGGAAGCGTAACACTACTGCTGCAGCTCGGGAGGAAAGCGCACGTGCATGCCCCCACTCGAGACGAGGCCTGACTCCCCTGGGGAGACTCAGAAGCACCCCAAGATCCATGGCAACACTGGAGAGCAATCCTCAGGTTCCGGCCCCGACTCCACACAAGGACTGAGGCCCCGGCATGGACGGGAGAGGAATCCCGAGAGGTCCCCTAGCAACACGCATGGGGACTGGCCTTTCCTGAGGCCACCAGAGCGGGTCCCTGAGGTCCCCGTCGTAACTCGAGAAGACCTGCCGCAACTCGAGAAAATCCAGGAGGTTCTCCCCTCCAGGCCAGATGAGGCCGATTTCCGCTGAGGCGTCTCGAGGCTGATCACACCTCACCTCTGGAACTTCGAAAGGGTCCTTCACACCCTTGGTGCAAATCAAGAAGTTCCCCGACCTAGCCGTCTCCACTCGAGAGGAATCACGAGGGTCCCGCCCACATCCAGAGGAGCCCCGTGTCCGCCTCGTAGCTCGAGATGAGGGATCTTTTCCCTGCTTCGTCGGGAAAGAGTTCCCGGCGTTCCCGTCGCATCTCAAGAGAAGGCCCTCTCAACAGGAACGGCGAGAGGAACTCCAGGGTCGTGCCACCATTCCAAGAGTCCCCCAGATGTCTCAGTCCATTCCAGAGGAACCTCTTTTCCCTTCACCGGCTCGTCTTTCACGCCGAGGATCGACTCACACAAAGGTGGCACGTGGCACAGCCCTGTGGGAAAGCCTCGTGGGAAAGCCTCGAGGGACAGCCTCGAGGGAAAGCCACAGATCCCTTGATCCACGTGACAGGAAGCGTAACACTACTGCTGCAGCTCGGGAGGAAAGCGCACGTGCATGCCCCCACTCGAGACGAGGCCTGACTCCCCTGGGGAGACTCAGAAGCACCCCAAGATCCATGGCAACACTGGAGAGCAATCCTCAGGTTCCGGCCCCGACTCCACACAAGGACTGAGGCCCCGGCATGGACGGGAGAGGAATCCCGAGAGGTCCCCTAGCAACACGCATGGGGACTGGCCTTTCCTGAGGCCACCAGAGCGGGTCCCTGAGGTCCCCGTCGTAACTCGAGAAGACCTGCCGCAACTCGAGAAAATCCAGGAGGTTCTCCCCTCCAGGCCAGATGAGGCCGATTTCCGCTGAGGCGTCTCGCGGCTGATCACACCTCACCTCTGGAACTTAGAAAGGGTCCTTCACACCCTTGGTGCAAATCAAGAAGTTCCCCGACCTAGCCGTCTCCACTCGAGAGGAATCACGAGGGTCCCGCCCACATCCAGAGGAGCCCCGTTTCCGCCTCGTAGCTCGAGATGAGGGATCCTTTCCCTGCTTCGTCGGGAAAGAGTTCCTGGCGTTCCCGTCGCATCTCAAGAGGAGGCCCTCTCAACAGGAACGGCGAGAGGAACTCCAGGGTCGTGCCACCATTCCAAGTGTCCCCCAGATGTCTCAGTCCATTCCAGAGGAACCTCTTTTCCCTTCACCGGCTCGTCTTTCACGCCGAGGATCGACTCACAACAAGGTGGCACGTGGCACAGCCCTGTGGGAAAGCCTCGTGGGAAAGCCTCGAGGGACAGCCTCGAGGGAAAGCCACAGATCCCTTGATCCACGTGACAGGAAGCGTGACACTACTGCTGCAGCTCGGGAGGAAAGCGCACGTGCATGCCCCCACTCGAGACGAGGCCTGACTCCCCTGGGGAGACTCAGAAGCACCCCAAGATCCATGGCAACACTGGAGAGCAATCCTCAGGTTCCGGCCCCGACTCCACACAAGGACTGAGGCCCCGGCATGGACGGGAGAGGAATCCCGAGAGGTCCCCTAGCAACACGCATGGGGACTGGCCTTTCCTGAGGCCACCAGAGCGGGTCCCTGAGGTCCCCGTCGTAACTCGAGAAGACCTGCCGCAACTCGAGAAAATCCAGGAGGTTCTCCCCTCCAGGCGAGATGAGGCCCATTTCCGCTGAGGCGTCTCGAGGCTGATCACACCTCACCTCTGGAACTTCGAAAGGGTCCTTCACACCCTTGGTGCAAATCAAGAAGTTCCCCGACCTAGCCGTCTCCACTCGAGAGGAATCACGAGGGTCCCGCCCACATCCAGAGGAGCCCCGTTTCCGCCTCGTAGCTCGAGATGAGGGATCCTTTCCCTGCTTCGTTGGGAAAGAGTTCCCGGCGTTCCCGTCGCATCTCAAGAGGAGGCCCTCTCAACAGGAACGGCGAGAGGAACTCCAGGGTCGTGCCACCATTCCAAGAGTCCCCCAGATGTCTCAGTCCATTCCAGAGGAACCTCTTTTCCCTTCACCGGCTCGTCTTTCACGCCGAGGATCGACTCACACCAAGGTGGCACGTGGCACAGCCCTGTGGGAAAGCCTCGTGGGAAAGCCTCGAGGGACAGCCTCGAGGGAAAGCCACAGATCCCTTGATCCACGTGACAGGAAGCGTGACACTACTGCTGCAGCTCGGGAGGAAAGCGCACGTGCATGCCCCCACTCGAGACGAGGCCTGACTCCCCTGGGGAGACTCAGAAGCACCCCAAGATCCATGGCAACACTGGAGAGCAATCCTCAGGTTCCGGCCCCGACTCCACACAAGGACTGAGGCCCCGGCATGGACGGGAGAGGAATCCTGAGAGGTCCCCTAGCAACACGAATGGGGACTGGCCTTTCCTGAGGCCACCAGAGCGGGTCCCTGAGGTCCCCGTCGTAACTCGAGAAGACCTGCCGCAACTCGAGAAAATCCAGGAGGTTCTCCCCTCCAGGCGAGATGAGGCCCATTTCCGCTGAGGCGTCTCGAGGCTGATCACACCTCACCTCTGGAACTTCGAAAGGGTCCTTCACACCCTTGGTGCAAATCAAGAAGTTCCCCGACCTAGCCGTCTCCACTCGAGAGGAATCACGAGGTCCCGCCCACATCCAGAGGAGCCCCGTGTCCGCCTCGTAGCTCGAGATGAGGGATCTTTTCCCTGCTTCGTCGGGAAAGAGTTCCCGGCGTTCCCGTCGCATCTCAAGAGAAGGCCCTCTCAACAGGAACGGCGAGAGGAACTCCAGGGTCGTGCCACCATTCCAAGAGTCCCCCAGATGTCTCAGTCCATTCCAGAGGAACCTCTTTTCCCTTCACCGGCTCGTCTTTCACGCCGAGGATCGACTCACACCAAGGTGGCACGTGGCACAGCCCTGTGGGAAAGCCTCGTGGGAAAGCCTCGAGGGACAGCCTCGAGGGAAAGCCACAGATCCCTTGATCCACGTGACAGGAAGCGTAACACTACTGCTGCAGCTCGGGAGGAAAGCGCACGTGCATGCCCCCACTCGAGACGAGGCCTGACTCCCCTGGGGAGACTCAGAAGCACCCCAAGATCCATGGCAACACTGGAGAGCAATCCTCAGGTTCCGGCCCCGACTCCACACAACGACTGAGGCCCCGGCATGGACGGGAGAGGAATCCCGAGAGGTCCCCTAGCAACACGCATGGGGACTGGCCTTTCCTGAGGCCACCAGAGCGGGTCCCTGAGGTCCCCGTCTTAACTCGAGAAGACCTGCCGCAACTCGAGAAAATCCAGGAGGTTCTCCCCTCCAGGCGAGATGAGGCCGATTTCCGCTGAGGCGTCTCGCGGCTGATCACACCTCACCTCTGGAACTTCGAAAGGGTCCTTCACACCCTTGGTGCAAATCAAGAAGTTCCCCGACCTAGCCGTCTCCACTCGAGAGGAATCACGAGGGTCCCGCCCACATCCAGAGGAGCCCCGTTTCCGCCTCGTAGCTCGAGATGAGGGATCCTTTCCCTGCTTCGTCGGGAAAGATTTCCCGGCGTTCCCGTCGCATCTCAAGAGGAGGCCCTCTCAACAGGAACGGCGAGAGGAACTCCAGGGTCGTGCCACCATTCCAAGAGTCCCCCAGATGTCTCAGTCCATTCCAGAGGAACCTCTTTTCCCTTCACCGGCTCGTCTTTCACGCCGAGGATCGACTCACAACAAGGTGGCACGTGGCACAGCCCTGTGGGAAAGCCTCGTGGGAAAGCCTCGAGGGACAGCCTCGAGGGAAAGCCACAGATCCCTTGATCCACGTGACAGGAAGCGTGACACTACTGCTGCAGCTCGGGAGGAAAGCGCACGTGCATGCCCCCACTCGAGACGAGGCCTGACTCCCCTGGGGAGACTCAGAAGCACCCCAAGATCCATGGCAACACTGGAGAGCAATCCTCAGGTTCCGGCCCCGACTCCACACAAGGACTGAGGCCCCGGCATGGACGGGAGAGGAATCCCGAGAGGTCCCCTAGCAACACGCATGGGGACTGGCCTTTCCTGAGGCCACCAGAGCGGGTCCCTGAGGTCCCCGTCGTAACTCGAGAAGACCTGCCGCAACTCGAGAAAATCCAGGAGGTTCTCCCCTCCAGGCGAGATGAGGCCCATTTCCGCTGAGGCGTCTCGAGGCTGATCACACCTCACCTCTGGAACTTCGAAAGGGTCCTTCACACCCTTGGTGCAAATCAAGAAGTTCCCCGACCTAGCCGTCTCCACTCGAGAGGAATCACGAGGGTCCCGCCCACATCCAGAGGAGCCCCGTTTCCGCCTCGTAGCTCGAGATGAGGGATCCTTTCCCTGCTTCGTCGGGAAAGAGTTCCCGGCGTTCCCGTCGCATCTCAAGAGGAGGCCCTCTCAACAGGAACGGCGAGAGGAACTCCAGGGTCGTGCCACCATTCCAAGAGTCCCCCAGATGTCTCAGTCCATTCCAGAGGAACCTCTTTTCCCTTCACCGGCTCGTCTTTCACGCCGAGGATCGACTCACAACAAGGTGGCACGTGGCACAGCCCTGTGGGAAAGCCTCGTGGGAAAGCCTCGAGGGACAGCCTCGAGGGAAAGCCACAGATCCCTTGATCCACGTGACAGGAAGCGTGACACTACTGCTGCAGCTCGGGAGGAAAGCGCACGTGCATGCCCCCACTCGAGACGAGGCCTGACTCCCCTGGGGAGACTCAGAAGCACCCCAAGATCCATGGCAACACTGGAGAGCAATCCTCAGGTTCCGGCCCCGACTCCACACAAGGACTGAGGCCCCGGCATGGACGGGAGAGGAATCCCGAGAGGTCCCCTAGCAACACGCATGGGGACTGGCCTTTCCTGAGGCCACCAGAGCGGGTCCCTGAGGTCCCCGTCGTAACTCGAGAAGACCTGCCGCAACTCGAGAAAATCCAGGAGGTTCTCCCCTCCAGGCGAGATGAGGCCCATTTCCGCTGAGGCGTCTCGAGGCTGATCACACCTCACCTCTGGAACTTCGAAAGGGTCCTTCACACCCTTGGTGCAAATCAAGAAGTTCCCCGACCTAGCCGTCTCCACTCGAGAGGAATCACGAGGGTCCCGCCCACATCCAGAGGAGCCCCGTGTCCGCCTCGTAGCTCGAGATGAGGGATCTTTTCCCTGCTTCGTCGGGAAAGAGTTCCCGGCGTTCCCGTCGCATCTCAAGAGAAGGCCCTCTCAACAGGAACGGCGAGAGGAACTCCAGGGTCGTGCCACCATTCCAAGAGTCCCCCAGATGTCTCAGTCCATTCCAGAGGAACCTCTTTTCCCTTCACCGGCTCGTCTTTCACGCCGAGGATCGACTCACACCAAGGTGGCACGTGGCACAGCCCTGTGGGAAAGCCTCGTGGGAAAGCCTCGAGGGACAGCCTCGAGGGAAAGCCACAGATCCCTTGATCCACGTGACAGGAAGCGTAACACTACTGCTGCAGCTCGGGAGGAAAGCGCACGTGCATGCCCCCACTCGAGACGAGGCCTGACTCCCCTGGGGAGACTCAGAAGCACCCCAAGATCCATGGCAACACTGGAGAGCAATCCTCAGGTTCCGGCCCCGACTCCACACAAGGACTGAGGCCCCGGCATGGACGGGAGAGGAATCCCGAGAGGTCCCCTAGCAACACGCATGGGGACTGGCCTTTCCTGAGGCCACCAGAGCGGGTCCCTGAGGTCCCCGTCGTAACTCGAGAAGACCTGCCGCAACTCGAGAAAATCCAGGAGGTTCTCCCCTCCAGGCGAGATGAGGCCCATTTCCGCTGAGGCGTCTCGAGGCTGATCACACCTCACCTCTGGAACTTCGAAAGGGTCCTTCACACCCTTGGTGCAAATCAAGAAGTTCCCCGACCTAGCCGTCTCCACTCGAGAGGAATCACGAGGGTCCCGCCCACATCCAGAGGAGCCCCGTTTCCGCCTCGTAGCTCGAGATGAGGGATCCTTTCCCTGCTTCGTCGGGAAAGAGTTCCCGGCGTTCCCGTCGCATCTCAAGAGGAGGCCCTCTCAACAGGAACGGCGAGAGGAACTCCAGGGTCGTGCCACCATTCCAAGAGTCCCCCAGATGTCTCAGTCCATTCCAGAGGAACCTCTTTTCCCTTCACCGGCTCGTCTTTCACGCCGAGGATCGACTCACAACAAGGTGGCACGTGGCACAGCCCTGTGGGAAAGCCTCGTGGGAAAGCCTCGAGGGACAGCCTCGAGGGAAAGCCACAGATCCCTTGATCCACGTGACAGGAAGCGTGACACTACTGCTGCAGCTCGGGAGGAAAGCGCACGTGCATGCCCCCACTCGAGACGAGGCCTGACTCCCCTGGGGAGACTCAGAAGCACCCCAAGATCCATGGCAACACTGGAGAGCAATCCTCAGGTTCCGGCCCCGACTCCACACAAGGACTGAGGCCCCGGCATGGACGGGAGAGGAATCCCGAGAGGTCCCCTAGCAACACGCATGGGGACTGGCCTTTCCTGAGGCCACCAGAGCGGGTCCCTGAGGTCCCCGTCGTAACTCGAGAAGACCTGCCGCAACTCGAGAAAATCCAGGTGGTTCTCCCCTCCAGGCGAGATGAGGCCCATTTCCGCTGAGGCGTCTCGAGGCTGATCACACCTCACCTCTGGAACTTCGAAAGGGTCCTTCACACCCTTGGTGCAAATCAAGAAGTTCCCCGACCTAGCCGTCTCCACTCGAGAGGAATCACGAGGGTCCCGCCCACATCCAGAGGAGCCCCGTGTCCGCCTCGTAGCTCGAGATGAGGGATCTTTTCCCTGCTTCGTCGGGAAAGAGTTCCCGGCGTTCCCGTCGCATCTCAAGAGAAGGCCCTCTCAACAGGAACGGCGAGAGGAACTCCAGGGTCGTGCCACCATTCCAAGAGTCCCCCAGATGTCTCAGTCCATTCCAGAGGAACCTCTTTTCCCTTCACCGGCTCGTCTTTCACGCCGAGGATCGACTCACACCAAGGTGGCACGTGGCACAGCCCTGTGGGAAAGCCTCGTGGGAAAGCCTCGAGGGACAGCCTCGAGGGAAAGCCACAGATCCCTTGATCCACGTGACAGGAAGCGTAACACTACTGCTGCAGCTCGGGAGGAAAGCGCACGTGCATGCCCCCACTCGAGACGAGGCCTGACTCCCCTGGGGAGACTCAGAAGCACCCCAAGATCCATGGCAACACTGGAGAGCAATCCTCAGGTTCCGGCCCCGACTCCACACAAGGACTGAGGCCCCGGCATGGACGGGAGAGGAATCCCGAGAGGTCCCCTAGCAACTCGCATGGGGACTGGCTTTTCCTGAGGCCACCAGAGCGGGTCCCTGAGGTCCCCGTCGTAACTCGAGAAGACCTGCCGCAACTCGAGAAAATCCAGGAGGTTCTCCCCTCCAGGCGAGATGAGGCCCATTTCCGCTGAGGCGTCTCGAGGCTGATCACACCTCACCTCTGGAACTTCGAAAGGGTCCTTCACACCCTTGGTGCAAATCAAGAAGTTCCCCGACCTAGCCGTCTCCACTCGAGAGGAATCACGAGGGTCCCGCCCACATCCAGAGGAGCCCCGTTTCCGCCTCGTAGCTCGAGATGAGGGATCCTTTCCCTGCTTCGTCGGGAAAGATTTCCCGGCGTTCCCGTCGCATCTCAAGAGGAGGCCCTCTCAACAGGAACGGCGAGAGGAACTCCAGGGTCGTGCCACCATTCCAAGAGTCCCCCAGATGTCTCAGTCCATTCCAGAGGAACCTCTTTTCCCTTCACCGGCTCGTCTTTCACGCCGAGGATCGACTCACACCAAGGTGGCACGTGGCACAGCCCTGTGGGAAAGCCTCGTGGGAAAGCCTCGAGGGACAGCCTCGAGGGAAAGCCACAGATCCCTTGATCCACGTGACAGGAAGCGTGACACTACTGCTGCAGCTCGGGAGGAAAGCGCACGTGCATGCCCCCACTCGAGACGAGGCCTGACTCCCCTGGGGAGACTCAGAAGCACCCCAAGATCCATGGCAACACTGGAGAGCAATCCTCAGGTTCCGGCCCCGACTCCACACAAGGACTGAGGCCCCGGCATGGACGGGAGAGGAATCCCGAGAGGTCCCCTAGCAACACGCATGGGGACTGGCCTTTCCTGAGGCCACCAGAGCGGGTCCCTGAGGTCCCCGTCGTAACTCGAGAAGACCTGCCGCAACTCGAGAAAATCCAGGAGGTTCTCCCCTCCAGGCGAGATGAGGCCCATTTCCGCTGAGGCGTCTCGAGGCTGATCACACCTCAACTCTGGAACTTCGAAAGGGTCCTTCACACCCTTGGTGCAAATCAAGAAGTTCCCCGACCTAGCCGTCTCCACTCGAGAGGAATCACGAGGGTCCCGCCCACATCCAGAGGAGCCCCGTGTCCGCCTCGTAGCTCGAGATGAGGGATCTTTTCCCTGCTTCGTCGGGAAAGAGTTCCCGGCGTTCCCGTCGCATCTCAAGAGAAGGCCCTCTCAACAGGAACGGCGAGAGGAACTCCAGGGTCGTGCCACCATTCCAAGAGTCCCCCAGATGTCTCAGTCCATTCCAGAGGAACCTCTTTTCCCTTCACCGGCTCGTCTTTCACGCCGAGGATCGACTCACACCAAGGTGGCACGTGGCACAGCCCTGTGGGAAAGCCTCGTGGGAAAGCCTCGAGGGACAGCCTCGAGGGAAAGCCACAGATCCCTTGATCCACGTGACAGGAAGCGTAACACTACTGCTGCAGCTCGGGAGGAAAGCGCACGTGCATGCCCCCACTCGAGACGAGGCCTGACTCCCCTGGGGAGACTCAGAAGCACCCCAAGATCCATGGCAACACTGGAGAGCAATCCTCAGGTTCCGGCCCCGACTCCACACAAGGACTGAGGCCCCGGCATGGACGGGAGAGGAATCCCGAGAGGTCCCCTAGCAACACGCATGGGGACTGGCCTTTCCTGAGGCCACCAGAGCGGGTCCCTGAGGTCCCCGTCGTAACTCGAGAAGACCTGCCGCAACTCGAGAAAATCCAGGAGGTTCTCCCCTCCAGGCGAGATGAGGCCCATTTCCGCTGAGGCGTCTCGCGGCTGATCACACCTCACCTCTGGAACTTCGAAAGGGTCCTTCACACCCTTGGTGCAAATCAAGAAGTTCCCCGACCTAGCCGTCTCCACTCGAGAGGAATCACGAGGGTCCCGCCCACATCCAGAGGAGCCCCGTTTCCGCCTCGTAGCTCGAGATGAGGGATCCTTTCCCTGCTTCGTCGGGAAAGAGTTCCCGGCGTTCCCGTCGCATCTCAAGAGGAGGCCCTCTCAACAGGAACGGCGAGAGGAACTCCAGGGTCGTGCCACCATTCCAAGTGTCCCCCAGATGTCTCAGTCCATTCCAGAGGAACCTCTTTTCCCTTCACCGGCTCGTCTTTCACGCCGAGGATCGACTCACACCAAGGTGGCACATGGCACAGCCCTGTGGGAAAGCCTCGTGGGAAAGCCTCGAGGGACAGCCTCGAGGGAAAGCCACAGATCCCTTGATCCACGTGACAGGAAGCGTGACACTACTGCTGCAGCTCGGGAGGAAAGCGCACGTGCATGCCCCCACTCGAGACGAGGCCTGACTCCCCTGGGGAGACTCAGAAGCACCCCAAGATCCATGGCAACACTGGAGAGCAATCCTCAGGTTCCGGCCCCGACTCCACACAAGGACTGAGGCCCCGGCATGGACGGGAGAGGAATCCCGAGAGGTCCCCTAGCAACACGCATGGGGACTGGCCTTTCCTGAGGCCACCAGAGCGGGTCCCTGAGGTCCCCGTCGTAACTCGAGAAGACCTGCCGCAACTCGAGAAAATCCAGGAGGTTCTCCCCTCCAGGCGAGATGAGGCCCATTTCCGCTGAGGCGTCTCGCGGCTGATCACACCTCAACTCTGGAACTTAGAAAGGGTCCTTCACACCCTTGGTGCAAATCAAGAAGTTCCCCGACCTAGCCGTCTCCACTCGAGAGGAATCACGAGGGTCCCGCCCACATCCAGAGGAGCCCCGTTTCCGCCTCGTAGCTCGAGATGAGGGATCCTTTCCCTGCTTCGTCGGGAAAGAGTTCCCGGCGTTCCCGTCGCATCTCAAGAGGAGGCCCTCTCAACAGGAACGGCGAGAGGAACTCCAGGGTCGTGCCACCATTCCAAGAGTCCCCCAGATGTCTCACTCCATTCCAGAGGAACCTCTTTTCCCTTCACCGGATCGTCTTTCACGCCGAGGATCGACTCACACCAAGGTGGCACGTGGCACAGCCCTGTGGGAAAGCCTCGTGGGAAAGCCTCCAGGGACAGCCTCGAGGGAAAGCCACAGATCCCTTGATCCACGTGACAGGAAGCGTAACACTACTGCTGCAGCTCGGGAGGAAAGCGCACGTGCATGCCCCCACTCGAGACGAGGCCTGACTCCCCTGGGGAGACTCAGAAGCACCCCAAGATCCATGGCAACACTGGAGAGCAATCCTCAGGTTCCGGCCCCGACTCCACACAAGGACTGAGGCCCCGGCATGGACGGGAGAGGAATCCCGAGAGGTCCCCTAGCAACTCGCATGGGGACTGGCTTTTCCTGAGGCCACCAGAGCGGGTCCCTGAGGTCCCCGTCGTAACTCGAGAAGACCTGCCGCAACTCGAGAAAATCCAGGAGGTTCTCCCTTCCAGGCGAGATGAGGCCCATTTCCGCTGAGGCGTCTCGAGGCTGATCACACCTCACCTCTGGAACTTCGAAAGGGTCCTTCACACCCTTGGTGCAAATCAAGAAGTTCCCCGACCTAGCCGTCTCCACTCGAGAGGAATCACGAGGGTCCCGCCCACATCCAGAGGAGCCCCGTTTCCGCCTCGTAGCTCGAGATGAGGGATCCTTTCCCTGCTTCGTCGGGAAAGAGTTCCCGGCGTTCCCGTCGCATCTCAAGAGGAGGCCCTCTCAACAGGAACGGCGAGAGGAACTCCAGGGTCGTGCCACCATTCCAAGAGTCCCCCAGATGTCTCAGTCCATTCCAGAGGAACCTCTTTTCCCTTCACCGGCTCGTCTTTCACGCCGAGGATCGACTCACACCAAGGTGGCACGTGGCACAGCCCTGTGGGAAAGCCTCGTGGGAAAGCCTCGAGGGACAGCCTCGAGGGAAAGCCACAGATCCCTTGATCCACGTGACAGGAAGCGTGACACTACTGCTGCAGCTCGGGAGGAAAGCGCACGTGCATGCCCCCACTCGAGACGAGGCCTGACTCCCCTGGGGAGACTCAGAAGCACCCCAAGATCCATGGCAACACTGGAGAGCAATCCTCAGGTTCCGGCCCCGACTCCACACAAGGACTGAGGCCCCGGCATGGACGGGAGAGGAATCCCGAGAGGTCCCCTAGCAACACGCATGGGGACTGGCCTTTCCTGAGGCCACCAGAGCGGGTCCCTGAGGTCCCCGTCGTAACTCGAGAAGACCTGCCGCAACTCGAGAAAATCCAGGAGGTTCTCCCCTCCAGGCGAGATGAGGCCCATTTCCGCTGAGGCGTCTCGAGGCTGATCACACCTCAACTCTGGAACTTCGAAAGGGTCCTTCACACCCTTGGTGCAAATCAAGAAGTTCCCCGACCTAGCCGTCTCCACTCGAGAGGAATCACGAGGGTCCCGCCCACATCCAGAGGAGCCCCGTGTCCGCCTCGTAGCTCGAGATGAGGGATCTTTTCCCTGCTTCGTCGGGAAAGAGTTCCCGGCGTTCCCGTCGCATCTCAAGAGAAGGCCCTCTCAACAGGAACGGCGAGAGGAACTCCAGGGTCGTGCCACCATTCCAAGAGTCCCCCAGATGTCTCAGTCCATTCCAGAGGAACCTCTTTTCCCTTCACCGGCTCGTCTTTCACGCCGAGGATCGACTCACACCAAGGTGGCACGTGGCACAGCCCTGTGGGAAAGCCTCGTGGGAAAGCCTCGAGGGACAGCCTCGAGGGAAAGCCACAGATCCCTTGATCCACGTGAGAGGAAGCGTAACACTACTGCTGCAGCTCGGGAGGAAAGCGCACGTGCATGCCCCCACTCGAGACGAGGCCTGACTCCCCTGGGGAGACTCAGAAGCACCCCAAGATCCATGGCAACACTGGAGAGCAATCCTCAGGTTCCGGCCCCGACTCCACACAAGGACTGAGGCCCCGGCATGGACGGGAGAGGAATCCCGAGAGGTCCCCTAGCAACACGCATGGGGACTGGCCTTTCCTGAGGCCACCAGAGCGGGTCCCTGAGGTCCCCGTCGTAACTCGAGAAGACCTGCCGCAACTCGAGAAAATCCAGGAGGTTCTCCCCTCCAGGCGAGATGAGGCCCATTTCCGCTGAGGCGTCTCGCGGCTGATCACACCTCACCTCTGGAACTTCGAAAGGGTCCTTCACACCCTTGGTGCAAATCAAGAAGTTCCCCGACCTAGCCGTCTCCACTCGAGAGGAATCACGAGGGTCCCGCCCACATCCAGAGGAGCCCCGTTTCCGCCTCGTAGCTCGAGATGAGGGATCCTTTCCCTGCTTCGTCGGGAAAGAGTTCCCGGCGTTCCCGTCGCATCTCAAGAGGAGGCCCTCTCAACAGGAACGGCGAGAGGAACTCCAGGGTCGTGCCACCATTCCAAGTGTTCCCCAGATGTCTCAGTCCATTCCAGAGGAACCTCTTTTCCCTTCACCGGCTCGTCTTTCACGCCGAGGATCGACTCACACCAAGGTGGCACATGGCACAGCCCTGTGGGAAAGCCTCGTGGGAAAGCCTCGAGGGACAGCCTCGAGGGAAAGCCACAGATCCCTTGATCCACGTGACAGGAAGCGTGACACTACTGCTGCAGCTCGGGAGGAAAGCGCACGTGCATGCCCCCACTCGAGACGAGGCCTGACTCCCCTGGGGAGACTCAGAAGCACCCCAAGATCCATGGCAACACTGGAGAGCAATCCTCAGGTTCCGGCCCCGACTCCACACAAGGACTGAGGCCCCGGCATGGACGGGAGAGGAATCCCGAGAGGTCCCCTAGCAACACGCATGGGGACTGGCCTTTCCTGAGGCCACCAGAGCGGGTCCCTGAGGTCCCCGTCGTAACTCGAGAAGACCTGCCGCAACTCGAGAAAATCCAGGAGGTTCTCCCCTCCAGGCGAGATGAGGCCCATTTCCGCTGAGGAGTCTCGCGGCTGATCACACCTCACCTCTGGAACTTAGAAAGGGTCCTTCACACCCTTGGTGCAAATCAAGAAGTTCCCCGACCTAGCCGTCTCCACTCGAGAGGAATCACGAGGGTCCCGCCCACATCCAGAGGAGCCCCGTTTCCGCCTCGTAGCTCGAGATGAGGGATCCTTTCCCTGCTTCGTCGGGAAAGAGTTCCCGGCGTTCCCGTCGCATCTCAAGAGGAGGCCCTCTCAACAGGAACGGCGAGAGGAACTCCAGGGTCGTGCCACCATTCCAAGTGTCCCCCAGATGTCTCAGTCCATTCCAGAAGAACCTCTTTTCCCTTCACCGGCTCGTCTTTCACGCCGAGGATCGACTCACACCAAGGTGGCACGTGGCACAGCCCTGTGGGAAAGCCTCGTGGGAAAGCCTCGAGGGACAGCCTCGAGGGAAAGCCACAGATCCCTTGATCCACGTGACAGGAAGCGTGACACTACTGCTGCAGCTCGGGAGGAAAGCGCACGTGCATGCCCCCACTCGAGACGAGGCCTGACTCCCCTGGGGAGACTCAGAAGCACCCCAAGATCCATGGCAACACTGGAGAGCAATCCTCAGGTTCCGGCCCCGACTCCACACAAGGACTGAGGCCCCGGCATGGACGGGAGAGGAATCCCGAGAGGTCCCCTAGCAACACGCATGGGGACTGGCCTTTCCTGAGGCCACCAGAGCGGGTCCCTGAGGTCCCCGTCGTAACTCGAGAAGACCTGCCGCAACTCGAGAAAATCCAGGAGGTTCTCCCCTCCAGGCGAGATGAGGCCCATTTCCGCTGAGGCGTCTCGAGGCTGATCACACCTCACCTCTGGAACTTCGAAAGGGTCCTTCACACCCTTGGTGCAAATCAAGAAGTTCCCCGACCTAGCCGTCTCCACTCGAGAGGAATCACGAGGGTCCCGCCCACATCCAGAGGAGCCCCGTTTCCGCCTCGTAGCTCGAGATGAGGGATCTTTTCCCTGCTTCGTCGGGAAAGAGTTCCCGGCATTCCCGTCGCATCTCAAGAGGAGGCCCTCTCAACAGGAACGGCGAGAGGAACTCCAGGGTCGTGCCACCATTCCAAGAGTCCCCCAGATGTCTCACTCCATTCCAGAGGAACCTCTTTTCCCTTCACCGGATCGTCTTTCACGCCGAGGATCGACTCACACCAAGGTGGCCCGTGGCACAGCCCTGTGGGAAAGCCTCGTGGGAAAGCCTCGAGGGACAGCCTCGAGGGAAAGCCACAGATCCCTTGATCCACGTGACAGGAAGCGTGACACTACTGCTGCAGCTCGGGAGGAAAGCGCACGTGCATGCCCCCACTCAAGACGAGGCCTGACTCCCCTGGGGAGACTCAGAAGCACCCCAAGATCCATGGCAACACTGGAGAGGAATCCTCAGGTTCCGGCCCCGACTCCACACAAGGACTGAGGCCCCGGCATGGACAGGAGAGGAATCCCGAGAGGTCCCCTAGCAACACGCATGGGGACTGGTCTTTCCTGAGGCCACCAGAGCGGGTCCCTGAGGTCCCCGTCGTAACTCGAGAAGACCTGCCGCAACTCGAGAAAATCCAGGAGGTTCTCCCCTCCAGGCGAGATGAGGCCCATTTCCGCTGAGGCGTCTCGAGGCTGATCACACCTCACCTCTGGAACTTCGAAACGGTCCTTCACACCCTTGGTGCAAATCAAGAAGTTCCCCGACCTAGCCGTCTCCACTCGAGAGGAATCACGAGGGTCCCGCCCACATCCAGAGGAGCCCCGTTTCCGCCTCGTAGCTCGAGATGAGGGATCCTTTCCCTGCTTCGTTGGGAAAGAGTTCCCGGCGTTCCCGTCGCATCTCAAGAGGAGGCCCTCTCAACAGGAACGGCGAGAGGAACTCCAGGGTCGTGCCACCATTCCAAGAGTCCCCCAGATGTCTCAGTCCATTCCAGAGGAACCTCTTTTCCCTTCACCGGCTCGTCTTTCACGCCGAGGATCGACTCACACCAAGGTGGCCCGTGGCACAGCCCTGTGGGAAAGCCTCGTGGGAAAGCCTCGAGGGACAGCCTCGAGGGAAAGCCACAGATCCCTTGATCCACGTGACAGGAAGCGTGACACTACTGCTGCACCTCGGGAGGAAAGCGCACGTGCATGCCCCCACATGAGACGAGGCCTGACTCCCCTGGGGAGACTCAGAAGCACCCCAAGATCCATGGCAACACTGGAGAGCAATCCTCAGGTTCCGGCCCGGACTCCACACAAGGACTGAGGCCCCGGCATGGACGGGAGAGGAATCCCGAGAGGTCCCCTAGCAACTCGCATGGGGACTGGCTTTTCCTGAGGCCACCAGAGCGGGTCCCTGAGGTCCCCGTCGTAACTCGAGAAGACCTGCCGCAACTCGAGAAAATCCAGGAGGTTCTCCCTTCCAGGCGAGATGAGGCCCATTTCCGCTGAGGCGTCTCGAGGCTGATCACACCTCACCTCTGGAACTTCGAAAGGGTCCTTCACACCCTTGGTGCAAATCAAGAAGTTCCCCGACCTAGCCGTCTCCACTCGAGAGGAATCACGAGGGTCCCGCCCACATCCAGAGGAGCCCCGTTTCCGCCTCGTAGCTCGAGATGAGGGATCCTTTCCCTGCTTCGTCGGGAAAGAGTTCCCGGCGTTCCCGTCGCATCTCAAGAGGAGGCCCTCTCAACAGGAACGGCGAGAGGAACTCCAGGGTCGTGCCACCATTCCAAGAGTCCCCCAGATGTCTCAGTCCATTCCAGAGGAACCTCTTTTCCCTTCACCGGCTCGTCTTTCACGCCGAGGATCGACTCACACCAAGGTGGCACGTGGCACAGCCCTGTGGGAAAGCCTCGTGGGAAAGCCTCGAGGGACAGCCTCGAGGGAAAGCCACAGATCCCTTGATCCACGTGACAGGAAGCGTGACGCTACTGCTGCAGCTCGGGAGGAAAGCGCACGTGCATGCCCCCACTCGAGACGAGGCCTGACTCCCCTGGGGAGACTCAGAAGCACCCCAAGATCCATGGCAACACTGGAGAGCAATCCTCAGGTTCCGGCCCCGACTCCACACAAGGACTGAGGCCCCGGCATGGACGGGAGAGGAATCCCGAGAGGTCCCCTAGCAACACGCATGGGGACTGGCCTTTCCTGAGGCCACCAGAGCGGGTCCCTGAGGTCCCCGTCGTAACTCGAGAAGACCTGCCGCAACTCGAGAAAATCCAGGAGGTTCTCCCCTCCAGGCGAGATGAGGCCCATTTCCGCTGAGGCGTCTCGAGGCTGATCACACCTCACCTCTGGAACTTCGAAAGGGTCCTTCACACCCTTGGTGCAAATCAAGAAGTTCCCCGACCTAGCCGTCTCCACTCGAGAGGAATCACGAGGGTCCCGCCCACATCCAGAGGAGCCCCGTTTCCGCCTCGTAGCTCGAGATGAGGGATCTTTTCCCTGCTTCGTCGGGAAAGAGTTCCCGGCGTTCCCGTCGCATCTCAAGAGGAGGCCCTCTCAACAGGAACGGCGAGAGGAACTCCAGGGTCGTGCCACCATTCCAAGAGTCCCCCAGATGTCTCACTCCATTCCAGAGGAACCTCTTTTCCCTTCACCGGATCGTCTTTCACGCCGAGGATCGACTCACACCAAGGTGGCCCGTGGCACAGCCCTGTGGGAAAGCCTCGTGGGAAAGCCTCGAGGGACAGCCTCGAGGGAAAGCCACAGATCCCTTGATCCACGTGACAGGAAGCGTGACACTACTGCTGCAGCTCGGGAGGAAAGCGCACGTGCATGCCCCCACTCAAGACGAGGCCTGACTCCCCTGGGGAGACTCAGAAGCACCCCAAGATCCATGGCAACACTGGAGAGGAATCCTCAGGTTCCGGCCCCGACTCCACACAAGGACTGAGGCCCCGGCATGGACAGGAGAGGAATCCCGAGAGGTCCCCTAGCAACACGCATGGGGACTGGTCTTTCCTGAGGCCACCAGAGCGGGTCCCTGAGGTCCCCGTCGTAACTCGAGAAGACCTGCCGCAACTCGAGAAAATCCAGGAGGTTCTCCCCTCCAGGCGAGATGAGGCCCATTTCCGCTGAGGCGTCTCGAGGCTGATCACACCTCACCTCTGGAACTTCGAAACGGTCCTTCACACCCTTGGTGCAAATCAAGAAGTTCCCCGACCTAGCCGTCTCCACTCGAGAGGAATCACGAGGGTCCCGCCCACATCCAGAGGAGCCCCGTTTCCGCCTCGTAGCTCGAGATGAGGGATCCTTTCCCTGCTTCGTTGGGAAAGAGTTCCCGGCGTTCCCGTCGCATCTCAAGAGGAGGCCCTCTCAACAGGAACGGCGAGAGGAACTCCAGGGTCGTGCCACCATTCCAAGAGTCCCCCAGATGTCTCAGTCCATTCCAGAGGAACCTCTTTTCCCTTCACCGGCTCGTCTTTCACGCCGAGGATCGACTCACACCAAGGTGGCCCGTGGCACAGCCCTGTGGGAAAGCCTCGTGGGAAAGCCTCGAGGGACAGCCTCGAGGGAAAGCCACAGATCCCTTGATCCACGTGACAGGAAGCGTGACACTACTGCTGCAGCTCGGGAGGAAAGCGCACGTGCATGCCCCCACTCGAGACGAGGCCTGACTCCCCTGGGGAGACTCAGAAGCACCCCAAGATCCATGGCAACACTGGAGAGCAATCCTCAGGTTCCGGCCCCGACTCCACACAAGGACTGAGGCCCCGGCATGGACGGGAGAGGAATCCCGAGAGGTCCCCTAGCAACACGCATGGGGACTGGCCTTTCCTGAGGCCACCAGAGCGGGTCCCTGAGGTCCCCGTCGTAACTCGAGAAGACCTGCCGCAACTCGAGAAAATCCAGGAGGTTCTCCCCTCCAGGCGAGATGAGGCCCATTTCCGCTGAGGCGTCTCGAGGCTGATCACACCTCACCTCTGGAACTTCGAAAGGGTCCTTCACACCCTTGGTGCAAATCAAGAAGTTCCCCGACCTAGCCGTCTCCACTCGAGAGGAATCACGAGGGTCCCGCCCACATCCAGAGGAGCCCCGTTTCCGCCTCGTAGCTCGAGATGAGGGATCTTTTCCCTGCTTCGTCGGGAAAGAGTTCCCGGCGTTCCCGTCGCATCTCAAGAGGAGGCCCTCTCAACAGGAACGGCGAGAGGAACTCCAGGGTCGTGCCACCATTCCAAGAGTCCCCCAGATGTCTCACTCCATTCCAGAGGAACCTCTTTTCCCTTCACCGGATCGTCTTTCACGCCGAGGATCGACTCACACCAAGGTGGCCCGTGGCACAGCCCTGTGGGAAAGCCTCGTGGGAAAGCCTCGAGGGACAGCCTCGAGGGAAAGCCACAGATCCCTTGATCCACGTGACAGGAAGCGTGACACTACTGCTGCAGCTCGGGAGGAAAGCGCACGTGCATGCCCCCACTCAAGACGAGGCCTGACTCCCCTGGGGAGACTCAGAAGCACCCCAAGATCCATGGCAACACTGGAGAGGAATCCTCAGGTTCCGGCCCCGACTCCACACAAGGACTGAGGCCCCGGCATGGACAGGAGAGGAATCCCGAGAGGTCCCCTAGCAACACGCATGGGGACTGGTCTTTCCTGAGGCCACCAGAGCGGGTCCCTGAGGTCCCCGTCGTAACTCGAGAAGACCTGCCGCAACTCGAGAAAATCCAGGAGGTTCTCCCCTCCAGGCGAGATGAGGCCCATTTCCGCTGAGGCGTCTCGAGGCTGATCACACCTCACCTCTGGAACTTCGAAACGGTCCTTCACACCCTTGGTGCAAATCAAGAAGTTCCCCGACCTAGCCGTCTCCACTCGAGAGGAATCACGAGGGTCCCGCCCACATCCAGAGGAGCCCCGTTTCCGCCTCGTAGCTCGAGATGAGGGATCCTTTCCCTGCTTCGTTGGGAAAGAGTTCCCGGCGTTCCCGTCGCATCTCAAGAGGAGGCCCTCTCAACAGGAACGGCGAGAGGAACTCCAGGGTCGTGCCACCATTCCAAGAGTCCCCCAGATGTCTCAGTCCATTCCAGAGGAACCTCTTTTCCCTTCACCGGCTCGTCTTTCACGCCGAGGATCGACTCACACCAAGGTGGCCCGTGGCACAGCCCTGTGGGAAAGCCTCGTGGGAAAGCCTCGAGGGACAGCCTCGAGGGAAAGCCACAGATCCCTTGATCCACGTGACAGGAAGCGTGACACTACTGCTGCACCTCGGGAGGAAAGCGCACGTGCATGCCCCCACATGAGACGAGGCCTGACTCCCCTGGGGAGACTCAGAAGCACCCCAAGATCCATGGCAACACTGGAGAGCAATCCTCAGGTTCCGGCCCCGACTCCACACAAGGACTGAGGCCCCGGCATGGACGGGAGAGGAATCCCGAGAGGTCCCCTAGCAACTCGCATGGGGACTGGCTTTTCCTGAGGCCACCAGAGCGGGTCCCTGAGGTCCCCGTCGTAACTCGAGAAGACCTGCCGCAACTCGAGAAAATCCAGGAGGTTCTCCCTTCCAGGCGAGATGAGGCCCATTTCCGCTGAGGCGTCTCGAGGCTGATCACACCTCACCTCTGGAACTTCGAAAGGGTCCTTCACACCCTTGGTGCAAATCAAGAAGTTCCCCGACCTAGCCGTCTCCACTCGAGAGGAATCACGAGGGTCCCGCCCACATCCAGAGGAGCCCCGTTTCCGATTCGTAGCTCGAGATGAGGGATCCTTTCCCTGCTTCGTCGGGAAAGAGTTCCCGGCGTTCCCGTCGCATCTCAAGAGGAGGCCCTCTCAACAGGAACGGCGAGAGGAACTCCAGGGTCGTGCCACCATTCCAAGAGTCCCCCAGATGTCTCAGTCCATTCCAGAGGAACCTCTTTTCCCTTCACCGGCTCGTCTTTCACGCCGAGGATCGACTCACACCAAGGTGGCACGTGGCACAACCCTGTGGGAAAGCCTCGTGGGAAAGCCTCGAGGGACAGCCTCGAGGGAAAGCCACAGATCCCTTGATCCACGTGACAGGAAGCGTGACACTACTGCTGCAGCTCGGGAGGAAAGCGCACGTGCATGCCCCCACTCGAGACGAGGCCTGACTCCCCTGGGGAGACTCAGAAGCACCCCAAGATCCATGGCAACACTGGAGAGCAATCCTCAGGTTCCGGCCCCGACTCCACACAAGGACTGAGGCCCCGGCATGGACGGGAGAGGAATCCCGAGAGGTCCCCTAGCAACACGCATGGGGACTGGCCTTTCCTGAGGCCACCAGAGCGGGTCCCTGAGGTCCCCGTCGTAACTCGAGAAGACCTGCCGCAACTCGAGAAAATCCAGGAGGTTCTCCCCTCCAGGCGAGATGAGGCCCATTTCCGCTGAGGCGTCTCGAGGCTGATCACACCTCACCTCTGGAACTTCGAAAGGGTCCTTCACACCCTTGGTGCAAATCAAGAAGTTCCCCGACATACCCGTCTCCACTCGAGAGGAATCACGAGGGTCCCGCCCACATCCAGAGGAGCCCCGTGTCCGCCTCGTAGCTCGAGATGAGGGATCTTTTCCCTGCTTCGTCGGGAAAGAGTTCCCGGCGTTCCCGTCGCATCTCAAGAGAAGGCCCTCTCAACAGGAACGGCGAGAGGAACTCCAAGGTCGTGCCACCATTCCAAGAGTCCCCCAGATGTCTCAGTCCATTCCAGAGGAACCTCTTTTCCCTTCACCGGCTCGTCTTTCACGCCGAGGATCGACTCACACCAAGGTGGCACGTGGCACAGCCCTGTGGGAAAGCCTCGTGGGAAAGCCTCGAGGGACAGCCTCGAGGGAAAGCCACAGATCCCTTGATCCACGTGACAGGAAGCGTAACACTACTGCTGCAGCTCGGGAGGAAAGCGCACGTGCATGCCCCCACTCGAGACGAGGCCTGACTCCCCTGGGGAGACTCAGAAGCACCCCAAGATCCATGGCAACACTGGAGAGCAATCCTCAGGTTCCGGCCCCGACTCCACACAAGGACTGAGGCCCCGGCATGGACGGGAGAGGAATCCCGAGAGGTCCCCTAGCAACACGCATGGGGACTGGCCTTTCCTGAGGCCACCAGAGCGGGTCCCTGAGGTCCCCGTCGTAACTCGAGAAGACCTGCCGCAACTCGAGAAAATCCAGGAGGTTCTCCCCTCCAGGCGAGATGAGGCCCATTTCCGCTGAGGCGTCTCCCGGCTGATCACACCTCACCTCTGGAACTTAGAAAGGGTCCTTCACACCCTTGGTGCAAATCAAGAAGTTCCCCGACCTAGCCGTCTCCACTCGAGAGGAATCACGAGGGTCCCGCCCACATCCAGAGGAGCCCCGTTTCCGCCTCGTAGCTCGAGATGAGGGATCCTTTCCCTGCTTCGTCGGGAAAGAGTTCCCGGCGTTCCCGTCGCATCTCAAGAGGAGGCCCTCTCAACAGGAACGGCGAGAGGAACTCCAGGGTCGTGCCACCATTCCAAGTGTCCCCCAGATGTCTCAGTCCATTCCAGAGGAACCTCTTTTCCCTTCACCGGCTCGTCTTTCACGCCGAGGATCGACTCACACCAAGGTGGCACATGGCACAGCCCTGTGGGAAAGCCTCGTGGGAAAGCCTCGAGGGACAGCCTCGAGGGAAAGCCACAGATCCCTTGATCCACGTGACAGGAAGCGTGACACTACTGCTGCAGCTCGGGAGGAAAGCGCACGTGCATGCCCCCACTCGAGACGAGGCCTGACTCCCCTGGGGAGACTCAGAAGCACCCCAAGATCCATGGCAACACTGGAGAGCAATCCTCAGGTTCCGGCCCCGACTCCACACAAGGACTGAGGCCCCGGCATGGACGGGAGAGGAATCCCGAGAGGTCCCCTAGCAACACGCATGGGGACTGGCCTTTCCTGAGGCCACCAGAGCGGGTCCCTGAGGTCCCCGTCGTAACTCGAGAAGACCTGCCGCAACTCGAGAAAATCCAGGAGGTTCTCCCCTCCAGGCGAGATGAGGCCCATTTCCGCTGAGGCGTCTCGAGGCTGATCACACCTCACCTCTGGAACTTCGAAAGGGTCCTTCACACCCTTGGTGCAAATCAAGAAGTTCCCCGACCTAGCCGTCTCCACTCGAGAGGAATCACGAGGGTCCCGCCCACATCCAGAGGAGCCCCGTTTCCGCCTCGTAGCTCGAGATGAGGGATCTTTTCCCTGCTTCGTCGGGAAAGAGTTCCCGGCGTTCCCGTCGCATCTCAAGAGGAGGCCCTCTCAACAGGAACGGCGAGAGGAACTCCAGGGTCGTGCCACCATTCCAAGAGTCCCCCAGATGTCTCACTCCATTCCAGAGGAACCTCTTTTCCCTTAACCGGATCGTCTTTCACGCCGAGTATCGACTCACACCAAGGTGGCCCGTGGCACAGCCCTGTGGGAAAGCCTCGTGGGAAAGCCTCGAGGGACAGCCTCGAGGGAAAGCCACAGATCCCTTGATCCACGTGACAGGAAGCGTGACACTACTGCTGCAGCTCGGGAGGAAAGCGCACGTGCATGCCCCCACTCGAGACGAGGCCTGACTCCCCTGGGGAGACTCAGAAGCACCCCAAGATCCATGGCAACACTGGAGAGGAATCCTCAGGTTCCGGCCCCGACTCCAAACAAGGACTGAGGCCCCGGCATGGACGGGAGAGGAATCCCGAGAGGTCCCCTAGCAACACGCATGGGGACTGGCCTTTCCTGAGGCCACCAGAGCGGGTCCCTGAGGTCCCCGTCGTAACTCGAGAAGACCTGCCGCAACTCGAGAAAATCCAGGAGGTTCTCCCCTCCAGGCGAGATGAGGCCCATTTCCGCTGAGGCGTCTCGAGGCTGATCACACCTCACCTCTGGAACTTCGAAACGGTCCTTCACACCCTTGGTGCAAATCAAGAAGTTCCCCGACCTAGCCGTCTCCACTCGAGAGGAATCACGAGGGTCCCGCCCACATCCAGAGGAGCCCCGTTTCCGCCTCGTAGCTCGAGATGAGGGATCCTTTCCCTGCTTCGTTGGGAAAGAGTTCCCGGCGTTCCCGTCGCATCTCAAGAGGAGGCCCTCTCAACAGGAACGGCGAGAGGAACTCCAGGGTCGTGCCACCATTCCAAGAGTCCCCCAGATGTCTCAGTCCATTCCAGAGGAACCTCTTTTCCCTTCACCGGCTCGTCTTTCACGCCGAGGATCGACTCACACCAAGGTGGCCCGTGGCACAGCACTGTGGGAAAGCCTCGTGGGAAAGCCTCGAGGGACAGCCTCGAGGGAAAGCCACAGATCCCTTGATCCACGTGACAGGAAGCGTGACACTACTGCTGCAGCTCGGGAGGAAAGCACACGTGCATGCCCCCACACGAGACGAGGCCTGACTCCCCTGGGGAGACTCAGAAGCACCCCAAGATCCATGGCAACACTGGAGAGCAATCCTCAGGTTCCGGCCCCGACTCCACACAAGGACTGAGGCCCCGGCATGGACGGGAGAGGAATCCCGAGAGGTCCCCTAGCAACACGCATGGGGACTGGCCTTTCCTGAGGCCACCAGAGCGGGTCCCTGAGGTCCCCGTCGTAACTCGAGAAGACCTGCCGCAACTCCAGAAAATCCAGGAGGTTCTCCCCTCCAGGCGAGATGAGGCCCATTTCCGCTGAGGCGTCTCGAGGCTGATCACACCTCACGTCTGGAACTTCCAAAGGGTCCTTCACACCCTTGGTGCAAATCAAGAAGTTCCCCGACCTAGCCGTCTCCACTCGAGAGGAATCACGAGGGTCCCGCCCACATCCAGAGGAGCCCCGTTTCCGCCTCGTAGCTCGAGATGAGGGATCCTTTCCCTGCTTCGTCGGGAAAGAGTTCCCGGCGTTCCCGTCGCATCTCAAGAGGAGGCCCTCTCAACAGGAACGGCGAGATGAACTCCAGGGTCGTGCCACCATTCCAAGAGTCCCCCAGATGTCTCAGTCCATTCCAGAGGAACCTCTTTTCCCTTCACCGGCTCGTCTTTCACGCCGAGGATCGACTCACACCAAGGTGGCACGTGGCACAGCCCTGTGGGAAAGCCTCGTGGGAAAGCCTCGAGGGACAGCCTCAAGGGAAAGCCACAGATCCCTTGATCCACATGACAGGAAGCGTGACACTACTGCTGCACCTCGGGAGGAAAGCGCACGTGCATGTCCCCACTCGAGACGAGGCCTGACTCCCCTGGGGAGACTCAGAAGCACCCCAAGATCCATGGCAACACTGGAGAGGAATCCTCAGGTTCTGGCCCCGACTCCACACAAGGACTGAGGCCCCGGCATGGACGGGAGAGGAATCCCGAGCGGTCCCCTAGCAACTCGCATGGGGACTGGCCTTTCCTGAGGCCACCAGAGCGGGTCCCTGAGGTCCCCGTCGTAACTCGAGAAGACCTGCCGCAACTCGAGAAAATCCAGGAGGTTCTCCCCTCCAGGCGAGATGAGGCCCATTTCCGCTGAGGCGTCTCGAGGCTGATCACACCTCACCTCTGGAACTTCGAAAGGGTCCTTCACACCCTTGGTGCAAACCAAGAAGTTCCCCGACCTAGCCGTCTCCACTCGAGAGGAATCACGAGGGTCCCGGCCACATCCAGAGGAGCCCCGTTTCCGCCTCGTAGCTCGAGATGAGGGATCCTTTCCCTGCTTCGTCGGGAAAGAGTTCCCGGCGTTCCCGTCGCATCTCAAGAGGAGGCCCTCTCAACAGGAACGGCGAGAGGAACTCCAGGGTCGTGCCACCATTCCAAGAGTCCCCCAGATGTCTCAGTCCATTCCAGAGGAACCTCTTTTCCCTTCACCGGCTCGTCTTTCACGCCGAGGATCGACTGACACCAAGGTGGCACGTGGCACAGCCCTGTGGGAAAGCCTCGTGGGAAAGCCTCGAGGGACAGCCTCGAGGGAAAGCCACAGATCCCTTGATCCACGTGACAGGAAGCGTGACACTACTGCTGAAGCTCGGGAGGAAAGTGCACGTGCATGGCCCCACTCGAGACGAGGCCTGACTCCCCTGGGGAGACTCAGAAGGACCCCAAGATCCATGGCAACACTGGAGAGCAATCCTCAGGTTCCGACCCCGACTCCACACAAGGACTGAGGCCCCGGCATGGACGGGAGAGGAATCCCGAGAGGTCCCCTAGCAACTCGCATGGGGACCGGCCTTTCCTGAGGCCACCAGAGCGGGTCCCTGAGGTCCCCGTCGTAACTCGAGAAGACCTGCCGCAACTCGAGAAAATCCAGGAGGTTCTCCCCTCCAGGCGAGATGAGGCCCATGTCCGCTGAGGCGTCTCGAGGCTGATCACACCTCACCTCTGGAACTTCGAAAGGGTCCTTCACACCCTTGGTGCAAATCAAGAAGTTCCCCGACCTAGCCGTCTCCACACGAGAGGAATCACGAGGGTCCCGCCCACATCCAGAGGAGCCCCGTTTCCGCCTCGTAGCTCGAAAAGAGGGATCCTTTCCCTGCTTCGTCGGGAAAGAGTTCCCGGCGTTTCCGTCGCATCTCAAGAGGAGGCCCTCTCAACAGGAACGGCGAGAGGAACTCCAGGGTCGTGCCACCATTCCAAGAGTCCCCCAGATGTCTCAGTCCATTCCAGAGGAACCTCTTTTCCCTTCACCGGCTCGTCTTTCACGCAAAGGATCGACTCACACCAAGGTGGCACGTGGCACAGCCCTGTGGGAAAGCCTCGTGGGAAAGCCTCGAGGGACAGCATCGAGCGAAAGCCACAGATCCCTTGATGCACGTGACAGAAAGCGGGACACTACTGCCGCAGCTCGGGAGGAAAGCGCACGAGCATGCCCCCACTCGAGACGAGGCCTGACTCCCCTGGGGAGACTCAGAAGCACCCCAAGATCCATGGCAACACTGGAGAGCAATCCTCAGGTTCCGGCCCCGACTCCACACAAGGACTGAGGCCCCGGCATGGACGGGAGAGGAATCCCGAGAGGTCCCCTAGCAACACGCATGGGGACTGGCCTTTCCTGAGGCCACCAGAGCGGGTCCCTGAGGTCCCCGTCGTAACTCGAGAAGACCTGCCGCAACTCCAGAAAATCCAGGAGGTTCTCCCCTCCAGGCGAGATGAGGCCCATTTCCGCTGAGGCGTCTCGAGGCTGATTACACCTCACGTCTGGAACTTCCAAAGGGTCCTTCACACCCTTGGTGCAAATCAAGAAGTTCCCCGACCTAGCCGTCTCCACTCGAGAGGAATCACGAGGGTCCCGCCCACATCCAGAGGAGCCCCGTTTCCGCCTCGTAGCTCGAGATGAGGGATCCTTTCCCTGCTTCGTCGGGAAAGAGTTCCCGGCGTTCCCGTCGCATCTCAAGAGGAGGCCCTCTCAACAGGAACGGCGAGAGGAACTCCAGGGTCGTGCCACCATTCCAAGAGTCCCCCAGATGTCTCAGTCCATTCCAGAGGAACCTCTTTTCCCTTCACCGGCTCGTCTTTCACGCCGAGGATCGACTCACACCAAGGTGGCACGTGGCACAGCCCTGTGGGAAAGCCTCGTGGGAAAGCCTCGAGGGACAGCCTCGAGGGAAAGCCACAGATCCCTTGATCCACATGACAGGAAGCGTGACACTACTGCTGCACCTCGGGAGGAAAGCGCACGTGCATGCCCCCACTCGAGACGAGGCCTGACTCCCCTGGGGAGACTCAGAAGCACCCCAAGATCCATGGCAACACTGGAGAGGAATCCTCAGGTTCTGGCCCCGACTCCACACAAGGACTGAGGCCCCGGCATGGACGGGAGAGGAATCCCGAGCGGTCCCCTAGCAACTCGCATGGGGACTGGCCTTTCCTGAGGCCACCAGAGCGGGTCCCTGAGGTCCCCGTCGTAACTCGAGAAGACCTGCCGCAACTCGAGAAAATCCAGGAGGTTCTCCCCTCCAGGCGAGATGAGGCCCATTTCCGCTGAGGCGTCTCGAGGCTGATCACACCTCACCTCTGGAACTTCGAAAGGGTCCTTCACACCCTTGGTGCAAATCAAGAAGTTCCCCGACCTAGCCGCCTCCACTCGAGAGGAATCACGAGGGTCCCGGCCACATCCAGAGGAGCCCCGTTTCCGCCTCGTAGCTCGAGATGAGGGATCCTTTCCCTGCTTCGTCGGGAAAGAGTTCCCGGCGTTCCCGTCGCATCTCAAGAGGAGGCCCTCTCAACAGGAACGGCGAGAGGAACTCCAGGGTCGTGCCACCATTCCAAGAGTCCCCCAGATGTCTCAGTCCATTCCAGAGGAACCTCTTTTCCCTTCACCGGCTCGTCTTTCACGCCGAGGATCGACTCACACCAAGGTGGCACGTGGCACAGCCCTCTGGGAAAGCCTCTTGGGAAAGCCACGAGGGAGAGCCTCGAGGGACAGCCTCGAGGGAAAGCCACAGATCCCTTGATCCACGTGACAGGAAGCGTGACACTACTGCTGCAGCTCGGGAGGAAAGCGCACGTGCATGCCCCCACTCGAGACGAGGCCTGACTCCCCTGGGGAGACTCAGAAGCACCCCAAGATCCATGGCAACACTGGAGAGCAATTCTCAGGTTCCGGCCCCGACTCCACACAAGGACTGAGGCCCCGGCATGGACGGGAGAGGAATCCCGAGAGGTCCCCTAGCAACTCGCATGGGGACTGGCCTTTCCTGAGGCCACCAGAGCGGGTCCCTGAGGTCCCCGTCGTAACTCGAGAAGACCTGCCGCAACTCGAGAAAATCCAGGAGGTTCTCCCCTCCAGGCGAGATGAGGCCCATTTCCGCTGAGGCGTCTCGAGGCTGATCACACCTCACCTCTGGAACTTCGAAAGGGTCCTCCACACCCTTGGTGCAAAGCAAGAAGTTCCCCGACCTAGCCGTCTCCACTCGAGAGGAATCACGAGGATCCCGCCGACATCCAGAAGAGCCCCTTTTCTGCCTCGTAGCTCGAGATGAGGGATCCTTTCCCTGCTTCGTCGGGAAAGAGTCCCCGGCGTTCCCGTCTCATCTCAAGAGGAGGCCCTCTCAACAGGAACGGCGAGAGGAACTCCAGGGTCGTGCCACCATTCCAAGAGTCCCCCAGATGTCTCAGTCCATTCCAGAGGAACCTCTTTTCCCTTCACCGGCTCGTCTTTCACGCCGAGGATCGACTCACACCAAGGTGGCACGTGGCACAGCCCTGTGGGAAAGCCTCGTGGGAAAGCCTCGAGGGACAGCCTCGAGGGAAAGCCACAGATCCCTTGATCCACGTGACAGGAAGCCTGACACTATTGCTGCAGCTCGGGAGGAAAGCGCACGTGCATGCCCCCACTCGAGACGAGGCCTGACTCCCCTGGGGAGACTCAGAAGCACCCCAAGAACCATGGCAACACTGGAGAGGAATCCTCAGGTTCCGGCCCCGACTCCACACAAGGACTGAGGCCCCGGCATGGACGGGAGAGGAATCCCGAGAGGTCCCCTTGCAACACGCATGGGGACTGGCCTTTCCTGAGGCCACCAGAGCGGGTCCCTGTGGTCCCCGTCCTAACTCGAGAAGACCTGCCGCAACTCGAGAAAATCCAGGAGGTTCTCCCCTCCAGGCGAGATGAGGCCCATTTCCGCTGAGGCGTCTCGAGGCTGATCACACCTCACCTCTGGAACTTCGAAAGGGTCCTTCACACCCTTGGTGCAAATCAAGAAGTTCCCCGACCTAGCCGTCTCCACTCGAGAGGAATCACGAGGGTCCCGCCCACATCCAGAGGAGCCCCGTTTCCGCCTCGTAGCTCGAGATGAGGGATCCTTTCCCTGCTTCGTCGGGAAAGAGTTCCCGGCGTTCCCGTCGCATCTCAAGAGGAGGCCCTCTCAACAGGAATGGCGAGAGGAACTCCAGGGTCGTGCCACCATTCCAAGAGTCCCCCAGATATCTCAGTCCATTCCAGAGGAACCTCTTTTCCCTTCACCGGCTCGTCTTTCACGCCGAGGATCGACTCACACCAAGGTGGCACGTGGCACAGCCCTGTGGGAAAGCCTCGTGGGAAAGCCTCGAGGGACAGCCTCGAGGGAAAGCCACAGATCCCTTGATCCACGTGACAGGAAGAGTGACACTACTGCTGCAGCTCGGGAGGAAAGCGCACGTGCATGCCCCCACTCGAGATGAGGCCTGACTCCCCTGGGGAGACTCAGAAGCACCCCAAGATCCATGGCAACACTGGAGAGCAATCCTCAGGTTCCGGCCCCGACTCCACACAAGGACTGAGGCCCCGGCATGGACGGGAGAGGAATCCCGAGAGGTCACCTAGCAACTCGCATGGGGACTGGCCTTTCCTGAGGCCACCAGAGCGGGTCCCTGAGGTCCCCGTCGTAACTCGAGAAGACCTGCCGCAACTCGAGAAAATCCAGGAGGTTCTCCCCTCCAGGCGAGATGAGGCCCATTTCCGCTGAGGCGTCTCGAGGCTGATCACACCTCACCTCTGGAACTTCGAAAGGGTCCTTCACACCCTTGGTGCAAATCAAGAAGTTCCCCGACCTAGCCGTCTCCACTCGAGAGGAATCACGAGGGTCCCGCCCACATCCAGAGGAGCCCCGTTTACACCTCGTAGCTCGAGATGAGGGATCCTTTCCCTGCTTTGTCCGGAAAGAGTCCCCGGCTTTCACGTCGCATCTCAAGAGGAGGCCCTCTCAACAGGAAGGGCGAGAGGAACTCCAGGGTCGTGCCACCATTCCAAGAGTCCCCCAGATGTCTCAGTCCATTCCAGAGGAACCTCTTTTCCCTTCACCGGCTCGTCTTTCACGCCGAGGATCGACTCACACCAAGGTGGCACGTGGCACAGCCCTGTGGGAAAGCCTCTTGGGAAAGCCACGAGGGAGAGCATTGAGGGACAGCCTCGAGGGAAAGCCACAGATCCCTTGATCCACGTGACAGGAAGCGTGACACTACTGCTGCAGCTCGGGAGGAAAGCGCACGTGCATGCCCCCACTCGAGACGAGGCCTGACTCCCCTGGGGAGACTCAGAAGCACCCCAAGATCCATGGCAACACTGGAGAGCAATCCTCAGGTTCCGGCCCCGACTCCACACAAGGACTGAGGCCCCGGCATGGACGGGAGAGGAATCCCGAGAGGTCCCCTAGCAACACGCATGGGGACTGGCCTTTCCTGAGGCCACCAGAGCGGGTCCCTGAGGTCCCCGTCGTAACTCGAGAAGACCTGCCGCAACTCGAGAAAATCCAGGAGGTTCTCCCCTCCAGGCGAGATGAGGCCCATTTCCGCTGAGGCGTCTCGAGGCTGATCACACCTCACCTCTGGAACTTCGAAAGGGTCCTTCACACCCTTGGTGCAAATCAAGAAGTTCCCCGACCTAGCCGTCTCCACTCGAGAGGAATCACGAGGGTCCCGCCCACATCCAGAGGAGCCCCGTTTCCGCCTCGTAGCTCGAGATGAGGGATCCTTTCCCTGCTTCGTCGGGAAAGAGTCCCCGGCGTTCCCGTCGCATCTCAACAGGAGGCCCTCTCAACAGGAACGGCGAGAGGAACTCCAGGGTCGTGCCACCATTCCAAGAGTCCCCCAGATGTCTCAGTCCATTCCAGAGGAACCTCTTTTCCCTTCACCCGCTCGTCTTTCACGCCGAGGATCGACTCACACCAAGGTGGCACGTGGCACAGCCCTGTGGGAAAGCCTCGTGGGAAAGCCTCGAGGGACAGCCTCGAGGGAAAGCCACAGATCCCTTGATCCACGTGACAGGAAGCGTGACACTACTGCTGCAGCTCGGGAGGAAAGCGCACGTGCATGCCCCCACTCGAGACAAGGCCTGACTCCCCTGGGGAGACACAGAAGCACCCCAAGAACCATGGCAACACTGGAGAGGAATCCTCAGGTTCCGGCCCCGACTCCACACAAGGACTGAGACCCCGGCATGGACGGGAGAGGAATCCCGAGAGGTCCCCTAGCAACACGTATGGGGACTGGCCTTTCCTGAGGCCACCAGAGCGGGTCCCTGTGGTCCCCGTCGTAACTCGAGAAGACCTGCCGCAACTCGAGAAAATCCAGGAGGTTCTCCCCTCCAGGCGAGATGAGGCCCATTTCCGCTAAGGTGTCTCGAGGCTGATCACACCTCACCTCTGGAACTTCAAAAGGGTCCTTCACACCCTTGGTGCAAATCAAGAAGTTCCCCGACCTAGCCGTCTCCACTCGAGAGGAATCACGAGGGTCCCGCCCACATCCAGAGGAGCCCCGTTACCCCCTCGTAGCTCGAGATGAGGGATCCTTTCCCTGCTTCGTCGGGAAAGAGTTCCCGGCGTTCCCGTCGCATCTCAAGAGGAGGCCCTCTCAACAGGAACGGCGAGAGGAACTCCAGGGTCGTGCCACCATTCCAAGAGTCCCCCAGATGTCTCAGTCCATTCCAGAGGAACCTCTTTTCCCTTCACCGGCTCGTCTTTCACGCCGAGGATCGACTCACACCAAGGTGGCACGTGGCACAGCCCTGTGGGAAAGCCTCGTGGGAAAGCCTCGAGGGACAGCCTCGAGGGAAAGCCACAGATCCCTTGATCCACGTGACAGGAAGCCTGACACTATTGCTGCAGCTCGGGAGAAAGCGCACGTGCATGCCCCCACTCGAGACGAGGCCTGACTCCCCTGGGGAGACTCAGAAGCACCCCAAGAACCATGGCAACACTGGAGAGGAATCCTCAGGTTCCGGCCCCGACTCCACACAAGGACTGAGGCCCCGGCATGGACGGGAGAGGAATCCCGAGAGGTCCCCTTGCAACACGCATGGGGACTGGCCTTTCCTGAGGCCACCAGAGCGGGTCCCTGTGGTCCCCGTCCTAACTCGAGAAGACCTGCCGCAACTCGAGAAAATCCAGGAGGTTCTCCCCTCCAGGCGAGATGAGGCCCATTTCCGCTGAGGCGTCTCGAGGCTGATCACACCTCACCTCTGGAACTTCGAAAGGGTCCTTCACACCCTTGGTGCAAATCAAGAAGTTCCCCGACCTAGCCGTCTCCACTCGAGAGGAATCACGAGGGTCCCGCCCACATCCAGAGGAGCCCCGTTTCCGCCTCGTAGCTCGAGATGAGGGATCCTTTCCCTGCTTCGTCGGGAAAGAGTTCCCGGCGTTCCCGTCGCATCTCAAGAGGAGGCCCTCTCAACAGGAATGGCGAGAGGAACTCCAGGGTCGTGCCACCATTCCAAGAGTCCCCCAGATGTCTCAGTCCATTCCAGAGGAACCTCTTTTCCCTTCACCGGCTCGTCTTTCACGCCGAGGATCGACTCACACCAAGGTGGCACGTGGCACAGCCCTGTGGGAAAGCCTCGTGGGAAAGCCTCGAGGGACAGCCTCGAGGGAAAGCCACAGATCCCTTGATCCACGTGACAGGAAGCGTGACACTACTGCTGAAGCTCGGGAGGAAAGTGCACGTGCATGCCCCCACTCGAGACGAGGCCTGACTCCCCTGGGGAGACTCAGAAGCACCCCAAGATCCATGGCAACACTGGAGAGCAATCCTCAGGTTCCGACCCCGACTCCACACAAGGACTGAGGCCCCGGCATGGACGGGAGAGGAATCCCGAGAGTTCCCCTAGCAACTCGCATGGGGACCATCCTTTCCTGAGGCCACCAGAGCGGGTCCCTGAGGTCCCCGTCGTAACTCGAGAAGACCTGCCGCAACTCGAGAAAATCCAGGAGGTTCTCCCCTCCAGGCGAGATGAGGCCCATTTCCGCTGAGGCGTCTCGAGGCTGATCACACCTCACCTCTGGAACTTCGAAAGGGTCCTTCACACCCTTGGTGCAAATCAAGAAGTTCCCCGACCTAGCCGTCTCCACTCGAGAGGAATCACGAGGGTCCCGCCCACATCCAGAGCAGCCCCGTTTCCGCCTCGTAGCTCGAGATGAGGGATCCTTTCCCTGCTTCGTCGGGAAAGAGTTCCCGGCGTTCCCGTCGCATCTCAAGAGGAGGCCCTCTCAACAGGAACGGCGAGAGGAACTCCAGGGTCGTGCCACCATTCCAAGAGTCCCCCAGATGTCTCAGTCCATTCCAGAGGAACCTCTTTTCCCTTCACCGGCTCGTCTTTCACGCCGAGGATCGACTGACACCAAGGTGGCACGTGGCACAGCCCTGTGGGAAAGCCTCTTGGGAAAGCCACGAGGGAGAGCCTCGAGGGACAGCCTCGAGGGAAAGCCACAGATCCCTTGATCCACGTGACAGGAAGCGTGACACTACTGCTGCAGCTCGGGAGGAAAGCGCACGTGCATGCCCCCACTCGAGACGAGGCCTGACTCCCCTGGGGAGACTCAGAAGCACCCCAAGATCCATGGCAACACTGGAGAGCAATCCTCAGGTTCCGGCCCCGACTCCACACAAGGACTGAGGCCCCGGCATGGACGGGAGAGGAATCCCGAGAGGTCCCCTAGCAACACGCATGGGGACTGGCCTTTCCTGAGGCCACCAGAGCGGGTCCCTGAGGTCCCCGTCGTAACTCGAGAAGACCTGCCGCAACTCGAGAAAATCCAGGAGGTTCTCCCCTCCAGGCGAGATGAGGCCCATTTCCGCTGAGGCGTCTCGAGGCTGATCACACCTCAACTCTGGAACTTCGAAAGGGTCCTTCACACCCTTGGTGCAAATCAAGAAGTTCCCCGACCTAGCCGTCTCCACTCGAGAGGAATCACGAGGGTCCCGCCCACATCCTGAGGAGCCCCGTTTCCGCCTCGTAGCTCGAGATGAGGGATCCTTTCCCTGCTTCGTCGGGAAAGAGTTCCCGGCGTTCCCGTCGCATCTCAAGAGGAGGCCCACTCAACAGGAACGGCGAGAGGAACTCCAGGGTCGTGCCACCATTCCAAGAGTCCCCCAGATGTCTCAGTCCATTCCAGAGGAACCTCTTTTCCCTTCACCGGCTCGTCTTTCACGCCGAGGATCGACTCACACCAAGGTGGCACGTGGCACAGCCCTGTGGGAAAGCCTCGTGGGAAAGCCTCGAGGGACAGCCTCGAGGGAAAGCCACAGATCCCTTGATCCACGTGACAGGAAGCGTGACACTACTGCTGCAGCTCGGGAGGAAAGCGCACGTGCATGCCCCCACTCGAGACGAGGCCTGACTCCCCTGGGGAGACTCAGAAGCACCCCAAGATCCATGGCAACACTGGAGAGGAATCCTCAGGTTCTGGCCCCGAATCCACACAAGGACTGAGGCCCCGGCATGGACGGGAGAGGAATCCCGAGCGGTCCCCTAGCAACTCGCATGGGGACTGGCCTTTCCTGAGGCCACCAGAGCGGGTCCCTGAGGTCCCCGTCGTAACTCGAGAAGACCTGCCGCAACTCGAGAAAATCCAGGAGGTTCTCCCCTCCAGGCGAGATGAGGCCCATTTCCGCTGAGGCGTCTCGAGGCTGATCACACCTCACCTCTGGAACTTCGAAAGGCTCATTCACACCCTTGGTGCAAATCAAGAAGTTCCCCGACCTAGCCGTCTCCACTCGAGAGGAATCACGAGGGTCCCGCCCACATCCAGAGGAGCCCCGTTTCCGCCTCGTAGCTCGAGATGAGGGATCCTTTCCCTGCTTCGTCGGGAAAGAGTTCCCGGCGTTCCCGTCGCATCTCAAGAGGAGGCCCTCTCAACAGGAACGGCGAGAGGAACTCCAGGGTCGTGCCACCATTCCAAGAGTCCCCCAGATGTCTCAGTCCTTTCCAGAGGAACCTATTTTCCCTTCACCGGCTCGTCTTTCACGCCGAGGATCGACTCACACCAAGGTGGCACGTGGCACAGCCCTGTGGAGAAAGCCTCGTGGGAAAGCCTCGAGGGACAGCCTCGAGGGAAAGCCACAGATCCCTTGATCCACGTGACAGGAAGCGTGACACTACTGCTGAAGCTCGGGAGGAAAGTGCACGTGCATGGCCCCACTCGAGACGAGGCCTGACTCCCCTGGGGAGACTCAGAAGGACCCCAAGATCCATGGCAACACTGGAGAGCAATCCTCAGGTTCCGACCCCGACTCCACACAAGGACTGAGGCCCCGGCATGGACGGGAGAGGAATCCCGAGAGGTCCCCTAGCAACTCGCATGGGGACCGGCCTTTCCTGAGGCCACCAGAGCGGGTCCCTGAGGTCCCCGTCGTAACTCGAGAAGACCTGCCGCAACTCGAGAAAATCCAGGAGGTTCTCCCCTCCAGGCGAGATGAGGCCCATTTCCGCTGAGGCGTCTCGAGGCTGATCACACCTCACCTCTGGAACTTCGAAAGGGTCCTTCACACCCTTGGTGCAAATCAAGAAGTTCCCCGACCTAGCCGTCTCCACTCGAGAGGAATCACGAGGGTCCCGCCCACATCCAGAGGAGCCCCGTTTCCGCCTCGTAGCTCGAGATGAGGGATCCTTTCCCTGCTTCGTCGGGAAAGAGTTCCCGGCGTTCCCGTCGCATCTCAAGAGGAGGCCCTCTCAACAGGAACGGCGAGAGGAACTCCAGGGTCGTGCCACCATTCCAAGAGTCCCCCAGATGTCTCAGTCCATTCCAGAGGAACCTCTTTTCCCTTCACCGGCTCGTCTTTCACGCAGAGGATCGACTAACACCAAGGTGGCACGTGGCACAGCCCTGTGGGAAAGCCTCGTGCGAAAGCCTCGAGGGACAGCCTCGAGGGAAAGCCACAGATCCCTTGATCCACGTGACAGGAAGCGTGACACTACTGCTGCAGCTCGGGAGGAAAGCGCACGTGCATGCCCCCACTCGAGACGAGGTCTGACTCCCCTGGGGAGACTCAGATGCACCCCAAGATCCATGGCAACATTGGAGAGGAATCCTCAGGTTCCGGCCCCGACTCCACACAAGGACTGAGGCCCCGGCATGGACGGGAGAGGAATCCCGAGAGGTCCCCTAGCAACTCGCATGGGGACTGGCCTTTCCTGAGGCCACCAGAGCGGGTCCCTGAGGTCCCCGTCGTAACTCGAGAAGACCTGCCGCAACTCGAGAAAATCCAGGAGGTTCTCCCCTCCAGGCGAGATGAGGCCCATTTCCGCTGAGGCGTCTCGAGGTTGATCACACCTCACCTCTGGAACTTCGAAAGGGTCCTTCACACCCTTGGTGCAAATCAAGAAGTTCCCCGACCTAGCCGTCTCCAATCGAGAGGAATCACGAGGGTCCCGCCCACATCCAGAGGAGCCCCGTTTCCGCCTCGTAGCTCGAGATGAGGGATCCTTTCCCTGCTTCGTCGGGAAAGAGTTCCCGGCGTTCCCGTCGCATCTCAAGAGGAGGCCCTCTCAACAGGAACGGCGAGAGGAACTCCAGGGTCGTGCCACCATTCCAAGAGTCCCCCAGATGTCTCAGTCCATTCCAGAGGAACCTCTTTTCCCTTCACCGGCTCGTCTTTCACGCCGAGGATCGACTCACACCAAGGTGGCACGTGGCACAGCCCTGTGGGAAAGCCTCGTGGGAAAGCCTCGAGGGACAGCCTCGAGGGAAAGCCACAGATCCCTTGATCCACGTGACAGGAAGCGTGACACTACTGCTGCAGCTCGGGAGGAAAGCGCACATTCATGCCCCCACTCGAGACGAGGCCTGACTCCCCTGGGGAGACTCAGAAGCACCCCAAGATCCATGGAAACACTGGAGAGGAATCCTCAGGTTCCGGCCCCGACTCCACACAAGGACTCAGGCCCCGGCATGGACGGGAGAGGAATCGCGAGAGGTCCCCTAGCAACACGCATGGGGACTGGCCTTTCCTGAGGCCACCAGAGCGGGTCCCTGTGGTCCCCGTCGTAACTCGAGAAGACCTGCCGCAACTCGAGAAAATCCAGGAGGTTCTCCCCTCCAGGCGAGATGAGGCCCATTTCCGCTGAGGCGTCTCGAGGCTGATCACACCTCACCTCTGGAACTTCGAAAGGGTCCTTCACACCCTTGGTGCAAATCAAGAAGTTCCCCGACCTAGCCGTCTCCACTCGAGAGGAATCACGAGGGTCCCGCCCACATCCAGAGGAGCCCCGTTTCCGCCTCGTAGCTCGAGATGAGGGATCCTTTCCCTGCTTCGTCGGGAAAGAGTTCCCGGCGTTCCCGTCGCATCTCAAGAGGAGGCCCACTCAACAGGAACGGCGAGAGGAACTCCAGGGTCGTGCCACCATTCCAAGAGTCCCCCAGATGTCTCAGTCCATTCCAGAGGAACCTCTTTTCCCTTCACCGGCTCGTCTTTCACGCCGAGGATCGACTCACATCAAGGTGGCACGTGGCACAGCCCTGTGGGAAAGCCTCGTGGGAAAGCCTCGAGGGACAGCCTCGAGGGAAAGCCACAGATCCCTTGATCCACGTGACAGGAAGCGTGACACTACTGCTGCAGCTCGGGAGGAAAGCGCACGTGCATGCCCCCACTCGAGACGAGGCCTGACTCCCCTGGGGAGACTCAGAAGCACCCCAAGATCCATGGCAACACTGGAGAGGAATCCTCAGGTTCCGGCCCCGACTCCACACAAGGACTGAGGCCCCGGCATGGACGGGAGAGGAATCCCGAGAGGTCCCCTAGCAACTCGCATGGGGACTGGCCTTTCCTGAGGCCACAAGAGCGGGTCCCTGTGGTCCCCGTCGTAACTCGAGAAGACCTGCCGCAACTCGAGAAAATCCAGGAGGTTCTCCCCTCCAGGCGAGATGAGGCCCATTTCCGCTGAGGCGTCTCGAGGCTGATCACACCTCACCTCTGGAACTTCGAAAGGGTCCTCCACACCCTTGGTGCAAAGCAAGAAGTTCCCCGACCTAGCCGTCTCCACTCGAGAGGAATCACGAGGATCCCGCCCACATCCAGAAGAGCCCCGTTTCCGCCTCGTAGCTCGAGATGAGGGATCCTTTCCCTGCTTCGTCGGGAAAGAGTCCCCGGCGTTCCCGTCGCATCTCAAGAGGAGGCCCTCTCAACAGGAACGGCGAGAGGAACTCCACGGTCGTGCCACCATTCCAAGAGTCCCCCAGATGTCTCAGTCCATTCCAGAGGAACCTCTTTTCCCTTCACCGGCTCGTCTTTCACGCCGAGGATCGACTGACACCAAGGTGGCACGTGGCACAGCCCTGTGGGAAAGCCTCGTGGGAAAGCCTCGAGGGACAGCCTCGAGGGAAAGCCACAGATCCATTGATCCACGTGACAGGAAGCGTGACACTACTGCTGCAGCTCGGGAGGAAAGCGCACGTGCATGCCCCCACTCGAGACAAGGCCTGACTCCCCTGGGGAGACACAGAAGCACCCCAAGAACCATGGCAACACTGGAGAGGAATCCTCAGGTTCCAGCCCCGACTCCACACAAGGACTGAGGCCCCGGCATGAACGGGAGAGGAATCCCAAGAGGTCCCCTAGCAACACGCATGTGGACTGGCCTTTCCTGAGGCCACCAGAGCGGGTCCCTGTGGTCCCCGTCGTAACTCGAGAAGACCTGCCGCAACTCGAGAAAATCCAGGAGGTTCTCCCCTCCAGGCGAGATGAGGCCCATTTCCGCTGAGGTGTCTCGAGACTGATCACACCTCACCTCTGGAACTTCGAAAGGGTCCTTCACACCCTTGGTGCAAATCAAGAAGTTCCCCGACCTAGCCGTCTCCACTCGAGAGGAATCACGAGGGTCCCGCCCACATCCAGAGGAGCCCCGTTTCCGCCTCGTAGCTCGAGATGAGGTATCCTTTCCCTGCTTCGTCGGGAAAGAGTTCCCGGCGTTCCCGTCGCATCTCAAGAGGAGGCCCTCTCAACAGGAACGGCGAGAGGAACTCCAGGGTCGTGCCACCATTCCAAGAGTCCCCCAGATGTCTCAGTCCATTCCAGAGGAACCTCTTTTCCCTTCACCGGCTCGTCTTTCACGCCGAGGATCGACTCACACCAATGTGGCACGAAGCACAGCCCTGTGGGAAAGCCTCGTGGGAAAGCCTCGAGGGACAGCCTCGAGGGAAAGCCACAGATCCCTTGATGCACGTGACAGGAAGCGGGACACTACTGCTGCAGCTCGGGAGGAAAGCGCACGTGCATGCCCCCACTCGAGACGAGGCCTGACTCCCCTGGGGAGACTCAGAAGCACCCCAAGATCCATGGCAACACTGGAGAGGAATCCTCAGGTTTCGGCCCCGACTCCACACAAGGACTGAGGCCCCGGCATGGACGGGAGAGGAATCCCGAGCGGTCCCCTAGCAACTCGCATGGGGACCGGCCTTTCCTGAGGCCACCAGAGCGGGTCCCTGAGGTCCCCGTCGTAACTCGAGAAGACCTGCCGCAACTCGAGAAAATCCAGGAGGTTCTCCCCTCCAGGCGAGATGAGGCCCATTTCCGCTGAGGCGTCTCGAGGCTGATCACACCTCACCTCTGGAACTTCGAAAGGGTCCTTCACACCCTTGGTGCAAATCAAGAAGTTCCCCGACCTAGCCGTCTCCACTCGAGAGGAATCACGAGGGTCCCGCCCACATCCAGAGGAGCCCCGTTTCCGTCTCGTAGCTCGAGATGAGGGATCCTTTCCCTGCTTCGTCGGGAAAGAGTTCCCGGCGTTCCCGTCGCATCTCAAGAGGAGGCCCTCTCAACAGGAACGGCGAGAGGAACTCCAGGGTCGTGCCACCATTCCAAGAGTCCCCCAGATGTCTCAGTCCATTCCAGAGGAACCTCTTTTCCCTTCACCGGCTCGTCTTTCACGCCGAGGATCGACTCACACCAAGGTGGCACATGGCACAGCCCTGTGGGAAAGCCTCGTGGGAAAGCCTCGAGGGACAGCCTCGAGGGAAAGCCACAGATCCCTTGATCCACGTGACAGGAAGCGTGACACTACTGCTGCAGCTCGGGAGGAAAGCGCACGTGCATGCCCCCACTCAAGACGAGGCCTGACTCCCCTGGGCAGACTCAGAAGCACCCCAAGATCCATGGCAACACTGGAGAGGAATCCTCAGGTTCCGGCCCCGACTCCACACAAGAACTGAGGCCCCGGCATGGACGGGAGAGGAATCCCGAGCGGTCCCCTAGCAACTCGCATGGGGACTGGCCTTTCCTGAGGCCACCAGAGCGGGTCCCTGTGGTCCCCGTCGTAACTCGAGAAGACCTGCCGCAACTCGAGAAAATCCAGGAGGTTCTCCCCTCCAGGCGAGATGAGGCCGATTTCCGCTGAGGCGTCTCGAGGCTGATCACACCTCACCTCTGGAACTTCGAAAGGGTCCTCAACACCCTTGGTGCAAATCAAGAAGTTCCCCGACCTAGCCGTCTCCACTCGAGAGGAATCACGGGGATCCCGCCCACATCCAGAAGAGCCCCGTTTCCGCCTCGTAGCTCGAGATGAGGGATCCTTTCCCTGCTTCGCCGGGAAAGAGTTCCCGGCGTTCCCGTCGCATCTCAAGAGGAAGCCCTCTCAACAGGAACGGCGAGAGGAACTCCAGGGTCGTGCCACCATTCCAAGAGTCCCCCAGATGTCTCAGTCCATTCCAGAGGAACCTCTTTTCCCTTCACCGGCTCGTCTTTCACGCCGAGGATCGACTCACACCAAGGTGGCACGTGGCACAGCCCTGTGGGAAAGCCTCGTGGGAAAGCCTCGAGGGACAGCCTCGAGGGAAAGCCACAGATCCCTTGATCCACGTGACAGGAAGCGTGACACTACTGCTGCAGCTCGGGAGGAAAGCGCACGTGCATGCCCCCACTCGAGACAAGGCCTGACTCCCCTGGGGAGACACAGAAGCACCCCAAGAACCATGGCAAGACTGGAGAGGAATCCTCAGGTTCCGGCCCCGACTCCACACAAGGACTGAGGCCCCGGCATGGACGGGAGAGGAATCCCGAGAGGTCCCCTAGCAACACGCATGGGGACTGGCCTTTCCTGAGGCCACCAGAGCGGGTCCCTGTGGTTCCCGTCGTAACTCGAGAAGACCTGCCGCAACTCGAGAAAATCCAGGAGGTTCTCCCCTCCAGGCGAGATGAGGCCCATTTCCGCTGAGGCGTCTCGAGGCTGATCACACCTCACCTCTGGAACTTCGAAAGGGTCCTTCACACCCTTGGTGCAAATCAAGAAGTTCCCCGACCTAGCCGTCTCCACTCGAGAGGAATCACGAGGGTCCCGCCCACATCCAGAGGAGCCCCGTTTCCGCCTCGTAGCTCGAGATGAGGGATCCTTTCCCTGCTTCGTCGGGAAAGAGTTCCCGGCGTTCCCGTCGCATCTCAAGAGGAGGCCCTCTCAACAGGAACGGCGAGAGGAACTCCAGGGTCGTGCCACCATTCCAAGAGTCCCCCAGATGTCTCAGTCCATTCCAGAGGAACCTCTTTTCCCTTCACCGGCTCGTCTTTCACGCCGAGGATCGACTCACACCAAGGTGGCACGTGGCACAGCCCTGTGGGAAAGCCTCGGGGGAAAGCCTTGAGGGAGAGCCTCGAGGGAAAGCCACAGATCCCTTGATCCACGTGACAGGAAGCGTGACACTACTGCTGCAGCTCGGGAGGAAAGCGCACGTGCATGCCCCCACTCGAGACGAGGCCTGACTCCCCTGGGGAGACTCAGAAGCACCCCAAGATCCATGGCAACACTGGAGAGGAATCCTCAGGTTCCGGCCCCGACTCCACACAAGGACTGAGGCCCCGGCATGGACGGGAGAGGAATCCCGAGAGGTCCCCTAGCAACACGCATGTGGACTGGCCTTTCCTGAGGCCAACAGAGCGGGTCCCTGTGGTCCCCGTCGTAACTCGAGAAGACCTGCCGCAACTCGAGAAAATCCAGGAGGTTCTCCCCTCCAGGCGAGATGAGGCCCATTTCCGCTGAGGCGTCTCGAGGCTGATCACACCTCACCTCTGGAACTTCGAAAGGGTCCTCCACACCCTTGGTGCAAATCAAGAAGTTCCCCGACCTAGCCGTCTCCACTCGAGAGGAATCACGAGGATCCCGCCCACATCCAGAAGAGCCCCGTTTCCGCCTCGTAGCTCGAGATGAGGGATCCTTTCCCTGCTTCGTCGGGAAAGAGTCCCCTGCGTTCCCGTCGCATCTCAAGAGGAGGCCCTCTCAACAGGAACGGCGAGAGGAACTCCAGGGTCGTGCCACCATTCCAAGAGTCCCCCAGATGTCTCAGTCCATTCCAGAGGAACCTCTTTTCCCTTCACCGGCTCGTCTTTCACGCCGAGGATCGACTCACATCAAGGTGGCACGTGGCACAGCCCTGTGGGAAAGCCTCGTGGGAAAGCCTCGAGGGACAGCCTCGAGGGAAAGCCACAGATCCCTTGATCCACGTGACAGGAAGCGTGACACTACTGCTGCAGCTCGGGAGGAAAGCGCACGTGCATGCCCCCACTCGAGACGAGGCCTGACTCCCCTGGGGAGACTCAGAAGCACCCCAAGATCCATGGCAACACTGGAGAGGAATCCTCAGGTTCCAGCCCCGACTCCACACAAGGACTGAGGCCCCGGCATGGACGGGAGAGGAATCCCGAGAGGTCCCCTAGCAACTCGTATGGGGACTGGCCTTTCCTGAGGCCACCAGAGCGGGTCCCTGTCGTCCCCGTCGTAACTCGAGAAGACCTGCCGCAACTCGAGAAAATCCAGGAGGTTCTCCCCTCCAGACGAGATGAGGCCCGTTTCCGCTGAGGCGTCTCGAGGCTGATCACACCTCACCTCTGGAACTTCGAAAGGGTCCTCCACACCCTTGGTGCAAAGCAAGAAGTTCCCCGACCTAGCCGTCTCCACTCGAGAGGAATCACGAGGATCCCGCCCACATCCAGAAGAGCCCCGTTTCCGCCTCGTAGCTCGAGATGAGGGATCCTTTCCCTGCTTCGTCGGGAAAGAGTCCCCGGCGTTCCCGTCGCATCTCAAGAGGAGGCCCTCTCAACAGGAACGGCGAGAGGAACTCCAGGGTCGTGCCACCATTCCAAGAGTCCCCCAGATGTCTCAGTCCATTCCAGAGGAACCTCTTTTCCCTTCACCGGCTCGTCTTTCACGCCGAGGATCGACTCACACCAATGTGGCACGAGGCACAGCCCTGTGGGAAAGCCTCGTGGGAAAGCCTCGAGGGACAGCCTCGAGGGAAAGCCACAGATCCCTTGATGCACGTGACAGGAAGCGGGACACTACTGCTGCAGCTCGGGAGGAAAGCGCACGTGCATGCCCCCACTCGAGACGAGGCCTGACTCCCCTGGGGAGACTCAGAAGCACCCCAAGATCCATGGCAACACTGGAGAGGAATCCTCAGGTTTCGGCCCCGACTCCACACAAGGACTGAGGCCCCGGCATGGACGGGAGAGGAATCCCGAGCGGTCCCCTAGCAACTCGCATGGGGACCGGCCTTTCCTGAGGCCACCAGAGCGGGTCCCTGAGGTCCCCGTCGTAACTCGAGAAGACCTGCCGCAACTCGAGAAAATCCAGGAGGTTCTCCCCTCCAGGCGAGATGAGGCCCATTTCCGCTGAGGCGTCTCGAGGCTGATCACACCTCACCTCTGGAACTTCGAAAGGGTCCTTCACACCCTTGGTGCAAATCAAGAAGTTCCCCGACCTAGCCGTCTCCACTCGAGAGGAATCACGAGGGTCCCGCCCACATCCAGAGGAGCCCCGTTTCCGTCTCGTAGCTCGAGATGAGGGATCCTTTCCCTGCTTCGTCGGGAAAGAGTTCCCGGCGTTCCCGTCGCATCTCAAGAGGAGGCCCTCTCAACAGGAACGGCGAGAGGAACTCCAGGGTCGTGCCACCATTCCAAGAGTCCCCCAGATGTCTCAGTCCATTCCAGAGGAACCTCTTTTCCCTTCACCGGCTCGTCTTTCACGCCGAGGATCGACTCACACCAAGGTGGCACATGGCACAGCCCTGTGGGAAAGCCTCGTGGGAAAGCCTCGAGGGACAGCCTCGAGGGAAAGCCACAGATCCCTTGATCCACGTGACAGGAAGCGTGACACTACTGCTGCAGCTCGGGAGGAAAGCGCACGTGCATGCCCCCACTCGAGACGAGGCCTGACTCCCCTGGGCAGACTCAGAAGCACCCCAAGATCCATGGCAACACTGGAGAGGAATCCTCAGGTTCCGGCCCCGACTCCACACAAGAACTGAGGCCCCGGCATGGACGGGAGAGGAATCCCGAGCGGTCCCCTAGCAACTCGCATGGGGACTGGCCTTTCCTGAGGCCACCAGAGCGGGTCCCTGTGGTCCCCGTCGTAACTCGAGAAGACCTGCCGCAACTCGAGAAAATCCAGGAGGTTCTCCCCTCCAGGCGAGATGAGGCCGATTTCCGCTGAGGCGTCTCGAGGCTGATCACACCTCACCTCTGGAACTTCGAAAGGGTCCTCCACACCCTTGGTGCAAAGCAAGAAGTTCCCCGACCTAGCCGTCTCCACTCGAGAGGAATCACGGGGATCCCGCCCACATACAGAAGAGCCCCGTTTCCGCCTCGTAGCTCGAGATGAGGGATCCTTTCCCTGCTTCGCCGGGAAAGAGTTCCCGGCGTTCCCGTCGCATCTCAAGAGGAAGCCCTCTCAACAGGAACGGCGAGAGGAACTCCAGGGTCGTGCCACCATTCCAAGAGTCCCCCAGATGTCTCAGTCCATTCCAGAGGAACCTCTTTTCCCTTCACCGGCTCGTCTTTCACGCCGAGGATCGACTCACACCAAGGTGGCACGTGGCACAGCCCTGTGGGAAAGCCTCGTGGGAAAGCCTCGAGGGACAGCCTCGAGGGAAAGCCACAGATCCCTTGATCCACGTGACAGGAAGCGTGACACTACTGCTGCAGCTCGGGAGGAAAGCGCACGTGCATGCCCCCACTCGAGACAAGGCCTGACTCCCCTGGGGAGACACAGAAGCACCCCAAGAACCATGGCAACACTGGAGAGGAATCCTCAGGTTCCGGCCCCGACTCCACACAAGGACTGAGGCCCCGGCATGGACGGGAGAGGAATCCCGAGAGGTCCCCTAGCAACACGCATGGGGACTGGCCTTTCCTGAGGCCACCAGAGCGGGTCCCTGTGGTCCCCGTCGTAACTCGAGAAGACCTGCCGCAACTCGAGAAAATCCAGGAGGTTCTCCCCTCCAGGCGAGATGAGGCCCATTTCCGCTGAGGCGTCTCGAGGCTGATCACACCTCACCTCTGGAACTTCGAAAGGGTCCTTCACACCCTTGGTGCAAATCAAGAAGTTCCCCGACCTAGCCGTCTCCACTCGAGAGGAATCACGAGGGTCCCACCCACATCCAGAGGAGCCCCGTTTCCGCCTCGTAGCTCGAGATGAGGGATCCTTTCCCTGCTTCGTCGGGAAAGAGTCCCCTGCGTTCCCGTCGCATCTCAAGAGGAGGCCCTCTCAACAGGAACGGCGAGAGGAACTCCAGGGTCGTGCCACCATTCCAAGAGTCCCCCAGATGTCTCAGTCCATTCCAGAGGAACCTCTTTTCCCTTCACCGGCTCGTCTTTCACGCCGAGGATCGACTCACACCAAGGTGGCACGTGGCACGGCCCTGTGGGAAAGCCTCGTGGGAAAGCCTCGAGGGACAGCCTCGAGGGAAAGCCACAGATCCCTTGATCCACGTGACAGGAAGCGTGACACTACTGCTGCAGCTCGGGAGGAAAGCGCACGTGCATGCCCCCACTCGAGACGAGGCCTGACTCCCCTAGGGAGACTCAGAAGCAAACCAAGATCCATGGCAACACTGGAGAGGAATCCTCAGGTTCCGGCCCCGACTCCACACAAGGACTGAGGCCCCGGCATGGACGGGAGAGGAATCCCGAGCGGTCCCCTAGCAACTCGCATGGGGACTGGCCTTTCCTGAGGACACCAGAGTGGGTCCCTGAGGTTCCCGTCGTAACTCGAGAAGACCTGCCGCAACTCGAGAAAATCCAGGAGGTTCTCCCCTCCAGGCGAGATGAGGCCCAATTCCGCTGAGGCGTCTCGAGGCTGATCACACCTCACCTCTGGAACTTCGAAAGGGTCCTTCACACCCTTGGTTCAAATCAAGAAGTTCCCCGACCTAGCCGTCTCCACTCGAGAGGAATCACGAGGGTCCCGCCCTCATCCAGAGGAGCCCCGTTTCCGCCTCGTAGCTCGAGATGAGGGATCCTTTCCCTGCTTCGTCGGGAAAGAGTTCCCGGCGTTCCCGTCGCCTCTCAAGAGGAGGCCCTCTCAACAGGAACGGCGAGAGGAACTCCAGGGTCGTGCCACCATTCCAAGAGTCCCCCAGATGTCTCAGTCCATTCCAGAGGAACCTCTTTTCCCTTCACCGGCTCGTCTTTCACGCCGAGGATCGACTCACACCAAGGTGGAACGTGGCACAGCCCTGTGGGAAAGCCTCGTGGGAAAGCCTCGAGGGACAGCCTCGAGGGAAAGCCACAGATCCCTTGATCCACGTGACAGGAAGCGTGACACTACTGCTGCAGCTCGGGAAGAAAGCGCACGTGCATGCCCCCACTCGAGACAAGGCCTGACTCCCCTGGGGAGACACAGAAGCACCCCAAGAACCATGGCAACACTGGAGAGGAATCCTCAGGTTCCGGCCCCGACTCCACACAAGGACTGAGGCCCCGGCATGGACGGGAGAGGAATCCCGAGAGGTCCCCTAGCAACACGCATGGGGACTGGCCTTTCCTGAGGCCACCAGAGCGGGTCCCTGTGGTCCCCATCGTAACTCGAGAAGACCTGCCGCAACTCGAGAAAATCCAGGAGGTTCTCCCCTCCAGGCGAGATGAGGCCCATTTCCCCTGAGGTGTCTCGAGACTGATCACACCTCACCTCTGGAACTTCGAAAGGGTCCTTCACACCCTTGGTGCAAATCAAGAAGTCCCCCGACCTAGCCGTCTCCACTCGAGAGGAATCACGAGGGTCCCGCCCACATCCAGAGGAGCCCCGTTTCCGCCTCGTAGCTCGAGATGAGGGATCCTTTCCCTGCTTCGTCGGGAAAGAGTTCCCGGCTTTCCCGTCGCATCTCAAGAGGAGGCCCTCTCAACAGGAACGGCGAGAGGAACTCCAGGGTCGTGCCACCATTCCAAGAGTCCCCCAGATGTCTCAGTCCATTCCAGAGGAACCTCTTTTCCCTTCACCGGCTCGTCTTTCACGCCGAGGATCGACTCACACCAAGGTGGCACGTGGCACAGCCCTGTGGGAAAGCCTCGGGGGAAAGCCTCGAGGGACAGCCTCGAGGGAAAGCCACAGATCCCTTGATCCACGTGACAGGAAGCGTGACACTACTGCTGCAGCTCGGGAGGAAAGCGCACGTGCATGCCCCCACTCGAGACGAGGCCTGACTCCCCTGGGGAGACTCAGAAGCACCCCAAGATCCATGGCAACACTGGAGAGCAATCCTCAGGTTCCGGCCCCGACTCCACACAAGGACTGAGGCCCCGGCATGGACGGGAGAGGAATCCCGAGAGGTCCCCTAGCAACACGCATGTGGACTGGCCTTTCCTGAGGCCAACAGAGCGGGTCCCTGTGGTCCCCGTCGTAACTCGAGAAGACCTGCCGCAACTCGAGAAAATCCAGGAGGTTCTCCCCTCCAGGCGAGATGAGGCCCATTTCCGCTGAGGCGTCTCGAGGCTGATCACACCTCACCTCTGGAACTTCGAAAGGGTCCTCCACACCCTTGGTGCAAATCAAGAAGTTCCCCGACCTAGCCGTCTCCACTCGAGAGGAATCACGAGGATCCCGCCCACATCCAGAAGAGCCCCGTTTCCGCCTCGTAGCTCGAGATGAGGGATCCTTTCCCTGCTTCGTCGGGAAAGAGTCCCCTGCGTTCCCGTCGCATCTCAAGAGGAGGCCCTCTCAACAGGAACGGCGAGAGGAACTCCAGGGTCGTGCCACCATTCCAAGAGTCCCCCAGATGTCTCAGTCCATTCCAGAGGAACCTCTTTTCCCTTCACCGGCTCGTCTTTCACGCCGAGGATCGACTCACACCAAGGTGGCACGTGGCACGGCCCTGTGGGAAAGCCTCGTGGGAAAGCCTCGAGGGACAGCCTCGAGGGAAAGCCACAGATCCCTTGATCCACGTGACAGGAAGCGTGACACTACTGCTGCAGCTCGGGAAGAAAGCGCACGTGCATGCCCCCACTCGAGACAAGGCCTGACTCCCCTGGGGAGACACAGAAGCACCCCAAGAACCATGGCAACACTGGAGAGGAATCCTCAGGTTCCGGCCCCGACTCCACACAAGGACTGAGGCCCCGGCATGGACGGGAGAGGAATCCTGAGAGGTCCCCTAGCAACACGCATGGGGACTGGCCTTTCCTGAGGCCACCAGAGCGGGTCCCTGTGGTCCCCGTCGTAACTCGAGAAGACCTGCCGCAACTCGAGAAAATCCAGGAGGTTCTCCCCTCCAGGCGAGATGAGGCCCATTTCCGCTGAGGCGTCTGGAGGCTGATCAAACCTCACCACTGGAACTTCGAAAGGGTCCTTCACACCCTTGGTGCAAATCAAGAAGTTCCCCGACCTAGCCGTCTCCACTCGAGAGGAATCACGAGGGTCCCGCCCACATCCAGAGGAGCCCCGTTTCCGCCTCGTAGCTCGACATGAGGGATCCTTTCCCTGCTTCGTCGGGAAAGAGTTCCCGGCGTTCCCGTCGCATCTCAAGAGGAGGCCCTCTCAACAGGAATGGCGAGAGGAACTCCAGGGTCGTGCCACCATTCCAAGAGTTCCCCAGATGTCTCAGTCCATTCCAGAGGAACCTCTTTTCCTTTCACCGGCTCGTCTTTCACGCCGAGGATCGACTGACACCAAGGTGGCACGTGGCACAGCCCTGTGGGAAAGCATCGTGGGAAAGCCTCGAGGGACAGCCTCGAAGGAAAGCCACAGATCCCTTGATCCACGTGACAGGAAGCGTGACACTACTGCTGCAGCTCGGGAGGAAAGCGCACGTGCATGCCCCCACTCGAGACGAGGCCTGACTCCCCTGGGGAGACTCAGAAGCAAACCAAGATCCATGGCAACACTGGAGAGGAATCCTCAGGTTCCGGCCCCGACTCCACACAAGGACTGAGGCCCCGGCATGGACGGGAGAGGAATCCCGAGCGGTCCCCTAGCAACTCGCATGGGGACTGGCCTTTCCTGAGGACACCAGAGTGGGTCCCTGAGGTTCCCCTCGTAACTCGAGAAGACCTGCCGCAACTCGAGAAAATCCAGGAGGTTCTCCCCTCCAGGCGAGATGAGGCCCAATTCCGCTGAGGCGTCTCGAGGCTGATCACACCTCACCTCTGGAACTTCGAAAGGGTCCTTCACACCCTTGGTTCAAATCAAGAAGTTCCCCGACCTAGCCGTCTCCACTCGAGAGGAATCACGAGGGTCCCGCCCTCATCCAGAGGAGCCCCGTTTCCGCCTCGTAGCTCGAGATGAGGGATCCTTTCCCTGCTTCGTCGGGAAAGAGTTCCCGGCGTTCCCGTCGCCTCTCAAGAGGAGGCCCTCTCAACAGGAACGGCGAGAGGAACTCCAGGGTCGTGCCACCATTCCAAGAGTCCCCCAGATGTCTCAGTCCATTCCAGAGGAACCTCTTTTCCCTTCACCGGCTCGTCTTTCACGCCGAGGATCGACTCACACCAAGGTGGAACGTGGCACAGCCCTGTGGGAAAGCCTCGTGGGAAAGCCTCGAGGGACAGCCTCGAGGGAAAGCCACAGATCCCTTGATCCACGTGACAGGAAGCGTGACACTACTGCTGCAGCTCGGGAGGAAAGCGCACGTGCATGCCCCCACTCGAGACGAGGCCTGACTCCCCTGGGGAGACTCAGAAGCACCCCAAGATCCATGACAACACTGGAGAGCAATCCTCAGGTTCCGGCCCCGACTCCACACAAGGACTGAGGCCCCGGCATGGACGGGAGAGGAATCCTGAGAGGTCCCCTAGAAACTCGCATGGGGACTGGCCTTTCCTGAGGCCACCAGAGCGGGTCCCTGAGGTCCCCGTCGTAACTCGAGAAGACCTGCCGCAACTCGAGAAAATCCAGGAGGTTCTCCCCTCCAGGCGAGATGAGGCCCATTTCCGCTGAGGCGTCTCGAGGCTGATCACACCTCACCTCTGGAACTTCGAAAGGCTCCTTCACACCCTTGGTGCAAATCAAGAAGTTCCCCGACCTAGCCGTCTCCACTCGAGAGGAATCACGAGGATCCCGCCCACATCCAGAAGAGCCCCGTTTCCGCCTCGTAGCTCGAGATGAGGGATCCTTTCCCTGCTTCGTCGGGAAAGAGTCCCCTGCGTTCCCGTCGCATCTCAAGAGGAGGCCCTCTCAACAGGAACGGCGAGAGGAACTCCAGGGTCGTGCCACCATTCCAAGAGTCCCCCAGATGTCTCAGTCCATTCCAGAGGAACCTCTTTTCCCTTCACCGGCTCGTCTTTCACGCCGAGGATCGACTCACACCAAGGTGGCACGTGGCACAGCCCTGTGGGAAAGCCTCGTGGGAAAGCCTCGAGGGACAGCCTCGAGGGAAAGCCACAGATCCCTTGATCCACGTGACAGGAAGCGTGACACTACTGCTGCAGCTCGGGAAGAAAGCACACGTGCATGCCCCCACTCGAGACAAGGCCTGACTCCCCTGGGGAGACACAGAAGCACCCCAAGAACCATGGCAACACTGGAGAGGAATCCTCAGGTTCCGGCCCCGACTCCACACAAGGACTGAGGCCCCGGCATGGACGGGAGAGGAATCCCGAGAGGTCCCCTAGCAACACGCATGGGGACTGGCCTTTACTGAGGCCACCAAAGCGGGTCCCTGTGGTCCCCATCGTAACTCGAGAAGACCTGCCGCAACTCGAGAAAATCCAGGAGGTTCTCCCCTCCAGGCGAGATGAGGCCCATTTCCGCTGAGGTGTCTCGAGACTGATCACACCTCACCTCTGGAACTTCGAAAGGGTCCTTCACACCCTTGGTGCAAATCAAGAAGTTCCCCGACCTAGCCGTCTCCACTCGAGAGGAATCACGAGGGTCCCGCCCACATCCAGAGGAGCCCCGTTTCCGCCTCGTAGCTCGAGATGAGGGATCCTTTCCCTGCTTCGTCGGGAAAGAGTTCCCGGCTTTCCCGTCGCATCTCAAGAGGAGGCCCTCTCAACAGGAACGGCGAGAGGAACTCCAGGGTCGTGCCACCATTCCAAGAGTCCCCCAGATGTCTCAGTCCATTCCAGAGGAACCTCTTTTCCCTTCACCGGCTCGTCTTTCACGCCGAGGATCGACTGACACCAAGGTGGCACGTGGCACAGCCCTGTGGGGAAGCCTCGTGGGAAAGGCTCGAGGGACAGCCTCGAGGGAAAGCCACAGATCCCTTGATCCACGTGACAGGAAGCGTGACACTACTGCTGCAGCTCGGGAGTAAAGCGCACGTGCATGCCCCCACTTGAGACGAGGCCTGACTCCCCTGGGGAGACTCAGAAGCACCCCAAGATCCATGGCAACACTGGAGAGCAATCCTCAGGTTCCGGCCCCGACTCCACACAAGGACTGAGGCCCCGGCATGGACGGAGAGGAATCCCGAGAGGTCCCCTAGCAACTCGCATGGGGACTGGCCTTTCCTGAGGCCACCAGAGCGGGTCCCTGAGGTCCCCGTCGTAACTCGAGAAGACCTGCCGCAACTCGAGAAAATCCAGGAGGTTCTCCCCTCCAGGCGAGATGAGGCCCATTTCCGCTGAGGCGTCTCGAGGCTGATCACACCTCACCTCTGGAACTTCGAAAGGGTCCTTCACACCCTTGGTGCAAATCAAGAAGTTCCCCGACCTAGCCGTCTCCACTCGAGAGGAATCACGAGGGTCCCGCCCACATCCAGAGGAGCCCCGTTTCCGCCTCGTAGCTCAAGATGAGGGATCCTTTCCCTGCTTCGTCGGGAAAGAGTTCCCGGCGTTCCCGTCGCGTCTCAAGAGGAGGCCCTCTCAACAGGAACGGCGAGAGGAACTCCAGGGTCGTGCCACCATTCCAAGAGTCCCCCAGATGTCTCAGTCCATTCCAGAGGAACCTCTTTTCCCTTCACCGGCTCGTCTTTCACGCCGAGGATCGACTCACACCAAGGTGGCCCGTGGCACAGCCCTGTGGGAAAGCCTCGTGGGAAAGCCTCGAGGGACAGCCTCGAGGGAAAGCCACAGATCCCTTGATCCACGTGACAGGAAGCGTGACACTACTGCTGCAGCTCGGGAGGAAAGCGCACGTGCATGCCCCCACTCGAGACGAGGCCTGACTCCCCTGGGGAGACTCAGAAGCACCCCAAGATCCATGACAACACTGGAGAGCAAAACTCAGGTTCCGGGCCCGACTCCACACAAGGACTGAGGCCCCGGCATGGACGGAGAGGAATCCCGAGAGGTCCCCTAGAAACTCGCATGGGGACTGGCCTTTCCTGAGGCCACCAGAGCGGGTCCCTGAGGTCCCCGTCGTAACTCGAGAAGACCTGCCGCAACTCGAGAAAATCCAGGAGGTTCTCCCCTCCAGGCGAGATGAGGCCCATTTCCGCTGAGGCGTCTCGAGGCTGATCACACCTCACCTCTGGAACTTCGAAAGGGTCCTTCACACCCTTGGTGCAAATCAAGAAGTTCCCCGATCTAGCCGTCTCCACTCGAGAGGAATCACGAGGGTCCGTCCACATCCAGAGGAGCCCCGTTTCCGCCTCGTAGCTCGAGATGAGGGATCCTTTCACTGCTTCGTCGGGAAAGAGTTCCCGGCGTTTCCTTCGCATCTCAAGAGGAGGCCCTCTCAACAGGAACGGCGAGAGGAACTCCAGGGTCGTGCCACCATCCCAAGAGTCCCCCAGATGTCTTAGTCCATTCCAGAGGAACCTCTTTTCCCTTCACCGGCTCGTCTTTCACGCCGAGGATCGACTCACACCAAGGTGGCACGTGGCACAGCCCTGTGGGAAAGCCTCGTGGGAAAGCCTCGAGGGACAGCCTCGAGGGAAAGCCACAGATCCCTTGATCCACGTGACAGGAAGCGTGACACTACTGCTGCAGCTCGGGAGGAAAGCGCACGTGCATGCCCCCACTCGAGACGAGGCCTGACTCCCCTGGGGAGACTCAGAAGCACCCCAAGATCCATGGCAACACTGGAGAGGAATCCTCAGGTTCCGGCCCCGACTCCACACAAGGACTGAGGCCCCGGCATGGACGGGAGAGGAATCCCGAGAGTTCCCCTAGCAACACGCATGGGGACTGGCCTTTCCTGAGGCCACCAGAGCGGGTCCCTGTGGTCCCCGTCGTAACTCGAGAAGACCTGCCGCAACTCCAGAAAATCCAGGAGGTTCTCCCCTCCAGGCGAGATGAGGCCCATTTCCGCTGAGGCGTCTCGAGGCTGATCACACCTCACCTCTGGAACTTCGAAAGGGTCCTTCACACCCTTGGTGCAAATCAAGAAGTTCCCCGACCTAGCCGTCTCCACTCGAGAGGAATCACGAGGGTCCCGCCCACATCCAGAGGAGCCCCGTTTCCGCCTCGTAGCTCGAGATGAGGGATCCTTTCCCTGCTTCGTCGGGAAAGAGTTCCCGGCGTTCCCGTCGCATCTCAAGAGGAGGCCCTCTCAACAGGAACGGCGAGAGGAACTCCAGGGTCTTGCCACCATTCCAAGAGTCCCCCAGATGTCTCAGTCCATTCCAGAGGAACCTCTTTTAACTTCACCGGCTCGTCTTTCACGCCGAGGATCGACTCACACCAAGGTGGCTCGTGGCACAGCCCTGTGGGAAAGCCTCGTGGGAAAGCCTCGAGGGACAGCCTCGAGGGAAAGCCACAGATCCCTTGATCCACGTGACAGGAAGCGTGACACTACTGCTGCAGCTCGGGAGGAAAGCGCACGTGCATGCCCCCACTCGAGACGGGGCCTGACTCCCCTGGGAAGACTCAGAAGCACCCCAAGATCCATGGCAACACTGGAGAGGAATCCTCAGGTTCCGGCCCCGACTCCACACAAGGACTGAGGCCCCGGCATGGACGGGAGAGGAATCCCGAGCGGTCCCCTAGCAACTAGCATGGGGACCGGCCTTTCCTGAGGCCACCAGAGCGGGTCCCTGAGGTCCCCGTCGTAACTCGAGAAGACCTGCCGCAACTCGAGAAAATCCAGGAGGTTCTCCCCTCCAGGCCAGATGAGGCCCATTTCCGATGAGGCGTCTCGAGGCTGATCACACCTCACCTCTGGAACTTCGAAAGGGTCATTCACACCCTTGGTGCAAATCAAGAAGTTCCCCGACCTAGCCGTCTCCACTCGAGAGGAATCACGAGGGTCCCGCCCACATCCAGAGGAGTCCCGTTTCCGTCTCGTAGCTCGAGATGAGGGATCCTTTCCCTGCTTCGTCGGGAAAGAGTTCCCGGCGTTCCCGTCGCATCTCAAAAGGAGGCCCTCTCAACAGGAACGGCGAGAGGAACTCCAGGGTCGTGCCACCATTCCAAGAGTCCCCCAGATGTCTCAGTCCATTCCAGAGGAACCTCTTTTCCCTTCACCGGCTCGTCTTTCACGCCGAGGATCGACTCACACCAAGGTGGCCCGTGGCACAGCCCAGTGGGAAAGCCTCGTGGGAAAGCCTCGAGGGACAGCCTCGAGGGAAAGCCACAGATCCCTTGATCCACGTGACAGGAAGCGTGACACTACTGCTGCAGCTCGGGAGGAAAGCGCACGTGCATGCCCCCACTCGAGACGAGGCCTGACTCCCCTGGGGAGACTCAGAAGCACCCCAAGATCCATGACAACACTGGAGAGCAAAACTCAGGTTCCGGCCCCGACTCCACACAAGGACTGAGGCCCCGGCATGGACGGAGAGGAATCCCGAGGGGTCCCCTAGAAACTCGCATGGGGACTGGCCTTTCCTGAGGCCACCAGAGCGGGTCCCTGAGGTCCCCGTCGTAACTCGAGAAGACCTGCCGCAACTCGAGAAAATCCTGGAGGTTCTCCCCTCCAGGCGAGATGAGGCCCATTTCCGCTGAGGCGTCTCGAGGCTGATCACACCTCACCTCTGGAACTTCGAAAGGGTCCTTCACACCCTTGGTGCAAATCAAGAAGTTCCCCGACCTAGCCGTCTCCACTCGAGAGGAATCACGAGGGTCCGTCCACATCCAGAGGAGCCCCGTTTCCGCCTCGTAGCTCGAGATGAGGGATCCTTTCACTGCTTCGTCGGGAAAGTGTTCCCGGCGTTTCCGTCGCATCTCAAGAGGAGGCCCTCTCAACAGGAACGGCGAGAGGAACTCCAGGGTCGTGCCACCATCCCAAGAGTCCCCCAGATGTCTTAGTCCATTCCAGAGGAACCTCTTTTCCCTTCACCGGCTCGTCTTTCACGCCGAGGATCGACTCACACCAAGGTGGCACGTGGCACAGCCCTGTGGGAACGCCTCGTGGGAAAGCCTCGAGGGACAGCCTCGAGGGAAAGCCACAGATCCCTTGATCCACGTGACAGGAAGCGTGACACTACTGCTGCAGCTCGGGAGGAAAGCGCACGTGCATGCCCCGACTCGAGACGAGGCCTGACTCCCCTGGGGAGACTCAGAAGCACCCCAAGATCCATGGCAACACTGGAGAGGAATCCTCAGGTTCCCGCCCCGACTCCACACAAGGACTGAGGCCCCGGCATGGACGGGAGAGGCATCCCGAGAGGTCCCCTAGCAACACGCATGGGGACTGGCCTTTCCTGAGGCCACCAGAGCGGGTCCCTGTGGTCCCCGTCGTAACTCGAGAAGACCTGCCGCAACTCGAGAAAATCCTGGAGGTTCTCCCCTCCAGGCGAGATGAGGCCCATTTCCGGCGAGGCGACTCGAGGCTGATCACACCTCACCTCTGGAACTTCAAAAGGGTCCTTCACACCCTTGGTGCAAATCAAGAAGTTCCCCGACCTAGCCGTCTCCACTCGAGAGGAATCACGAGGGTCCCGCCCACATCCAGAGGAGCCCCGTTTCCGCCTTGTAGCTCGAGATGAGGGATCCTTTCACTGCTTCGTTGGGAAAGAGTTCCCAGCGTTCCCGTCGCATCTCAAGAGGAGGCCCTCTCAACAGGAACGGCGAGAGGAACTCCAGGGTCGTGCCACCATTCCAAGAGTCCCCCAGATGTCTCAGTCCATTCCAGAGGAACCGCTTTTCCCTTCACCGGCTCGTCTTTCACGCCGAGGATCGACTCACGCCAAGGTGGCACGTGGCCCAGCCCTGTGGGAAAGCCTCGTGGGAAAGCCTCGAGGGACAGCCTCGAGGGAAAGCCACAGATCCCTTGATCCACGTGACAGGAAGCGTGACACTACTGCTGCAGCTCGGGAGGAAAGCGCACGTGCATGCCCCCACTCGAGACGAGGCCTGACTCCCCTGGGGAGTCTCAGAAGCACCCCAAGATCCATGGCAACACTGAAGAGGAATCCTCAGGTTCCGGCCCCGACTCCACACAAGGACTGAGGCCCCGGCATGGACGGGAGAGGAATCCCGAGAGTTCCCCTAGCAACACGCATGGGGACTGGCCTTTCCTGAGGCCACCTGAGCGGGTCCCTGTGGTCCCCGTCGTAACTCGAGAAGACCTGCCACAACTCGAGAAAATCCAGGAGGTTCTCCCCTCCAGGCGAGATGAGGCCCATTTCCGCTGAGGCGTCTCGAGGCTGATCACACCTCACCTCTGGAACTTCGAAAGGGTCCTTCACACCCTTGGTGCAAATCAAGAAGTTCCCCGACCTAGTCGTCTCCACTCGAGAGGAATCACGAGGGTCCCGCCCACATCCAGAGGAGCCCCGTTTCCGCCTCGTAGCTCGAGATGAGGGATCCTTTCCCTGCTTCGTCGGGAAAGAGTTCCCGGCGTTCCCGTCGCATCTCAAGAGGAGGCCCTCTCAACAGGAACGGCGAGAGGAACTCCAGGGTCGTGCCACCATTCCAAGAGTCCCCCAGATGTCTCAGTCCATTCCAGAGGAACCTCTTTTAACTTCACCGGCTCGTCTTTCACGCCGAGGATCGACTCACACCAAGGTGGCTCGTGGCACAGCCCTGTGGGAAAGCCTCGTGGGAAAGCCTCGAGGGACAGCCTCGAGGGAAAGCCACAGATCCCTTGATCCACGTGACAGGAAGCGTGACACTACTGCTGCAGCTCGGGAGGAAAGCGCACGTGCATGCCCCCACTCGAGACGGGGCCTGACTCCCCTGGGGAGACTCAGAAGCACCCCAAGATCCATGGCAACACTGGAGAGGAATCCTCAGGTTCCGGCCCCGACTCCACACAAGGACTGAGGCCCCGGCATGGACGGGAGAGGAATCCCGAGCGGTCCCCTAGCAACTCGCATGGGGACCGGCCTTTCCTGAGGCCACCAGAGCGGGTCCCTGAGGTCCCCGTCGTAACTCGAGAAGACCTGCCGCAACTCGAGAAAATCCAGGAGGTTCTCCCCTCCAGGCGAGATGAGGCCCATTTCCGCTGAGGCGTCTCGAGGCTGATCACACCTCACCTCTGGAACTTCGAAAGGGTCCTTCACACCCTTGGTGCAAATCAAGAAGTTCCCCGACCTAGCCGTCTCCACTCGAGAGGAATCACGAGGGTCCCGCCCACATCCAGAGGAGCCCCGTTTCCGTCTCGTAGCTCGAGATGAGGGATCCTTTCCCTGCTTCTTCGGGAAAGAGTTCCCGGCTTTCCCGTCGCATCTCAAAAGGAGGCCCTCTCAACAGGAACGGCGAGAGGAACTCCAGGGTCGTGCCACCATTCCAAGAGTCCCCCAGATGTCTCAGTCCATTCCAGAGGAACCTCTTTTCCCTTCACCGGCTCGTCTTTCACGCCGAGGATCGACTCACACGAAGGTGGCACGTGGCACAGCCCTGTGGGAAAGCCTCGTGGGAAAGCCTCGAGGGACAGCCTCGACGGAAAGCCACAGATCCCTTGATCCACGTGACAGGAAGCGTGACACTACTGCTGCAGCTCGGGAGGAAAGCGCACGTGCATGCCCCCACTCGAGACGAGGCCTGACTCCCCTGGGGAGACTCAGAAGCACCCCAAGATCCATGGCAACACTGGAGAGCAATCCTCAGGTTCCGGCCCCGACTCCACACAAGGACTGAGGCCCCGGCATGGACGGAGAGGAATCCCGAGAGGTCCCCTAGACTCGCATGGGGACTGGCCTTTCCTGAGGCCACCAGAGCGGGTCCCTGAGGTCCCCGTCGTAACTCGAGAAGACCTGCCGCAACTCGAGAAAATCCAGGAGGTTCTCCCCTCCAGGCGAGATGAGGCCCATTTCCGCTGAGGCGTCTCGAGGCTGATCACACCTCACCTCTGGAACTTCGAAAGGCTCCTTCACACCCTTGGTGCAAATCAAGAAGTTCCCCGACCTAGGCGTCTCCACTCGAGAGGAATCACGAGGGTCCCGCCCACATCCAGAGGAGCCCCGTTTCCCCCTCGTAGCTCGAGATGAGGGATCCTTTCCCTGCTTCGTCGGGAAAGAGTTCCCGGCGTTCCCGTCGCATCTCAAGAGGAGGCCCTCTCAACAGGAACGGCGAGAGGAACTCCAGGGTCGTGCCACCTTTCCAAGAGTCCCCCAGATGTCTCAGTCCATTCCAGAGGAAACTCTTTTCCCTTCACCGGCTCGTCTTTCACGCCGAGGATCGACTCACACCAAGGTGGCACGTGACACAGCCCTGTGGGAAAGCCTCGTGGGAAAGCCTCGAGGGACAGCCTCGAGGGAAAGCCACAGATCCCTTGATCCACGTGACAGGAAGGGTGACACTACTGCTGCAGCTCGGGAGGAAAGCGCACGTGCATGCCCCCACTCGAGACGAGGCCTGACTCCCCTGGGGAGACTCAGAAGCATCCCAAGATCCATGGCAACACTGGAGAGGAATCCTCAGGTTCCGGCCCCGACTCCACACAAGGACTGAGGCCCCGGCATGGACGGGAGAGGCATCCCGAGAGGTCCCATAGCAACACGCATGGGGACTGGCCTTTCCTGAGGCCACCAGAGCGGGTCCCTGTGGTCCCCGTCGTAACTCGAGAAGACCTGCCACAACTCGAGAAAATCCAGGAGGTTCTCCCCTCCAGGCGAGATGAGGCCCATTTCCGCTGAGGCATCTCGAGGCTGATCACACCTCACCTCTGGAACTTCGAAAGGGTCTTTCACACCCTTGGTGCAAATCAAGAAGTTCCCCGACCTAGCCGTCTCCACTCGAGAGGAATCACGAGGGTCCCGCCCACATCCAGAGGAGCCCCGTTTCCGCCTCGTAGCTCGAGATGAGGGATCCTTTCCCTGCTTCGTCGGGAAAGAGTTCCCGGCGTTCCCGTCGCCTCTCAAGAGGAGGCCCTCTCAACAGGAACGGCGAGAGGAACTCCAGGGTCGTGCCACCATTCCAAGAGTCCCCCAGATGTCTCAGTCCATTCCAGAGGAACCTCTTTTCCCTTCACCGGCTCGTCTTTCACGCCGAGGATAGACTGACACCAAGGTGGCACGTGGCACAGCCCTGTGGGGAAGCCTCGTGGGAAAGGCTCGAGGGACAGCCTCGAGGGAAAGCCACAGATCCCTTGATCCACGTGACAGGAAGCGTGACACTACTGCTGCAGCTCGGGAGGAAAGCGCACGTGCATGCCCCCACTCGAGATGAGGCCTGACTCCCCTGGGGAGACTCAGAAGCAAACCAAGATCCATGGCAACACTGGAGAGGAATCCTCAGGTTCCGGCCCCGAATCCACACAAGGACTGAGGCCCCGGCATGGACGGGAGAGGAATCCCGAGCGGTCCCCTAGCAACTCGCATGGGGAGTGGCCTTTCCTGAGGACACCAGAGTGGGTCCCTGAGGTTCCCCTCGTAACTCGAGAAGACCTGCCGCAACTCGAGAAAATCCAGGAGGTTCTCCCCTCCAGGCGAGATGAGGCCCAATTCCGCTGAGGCGTCTCGAGGCTGATCACACCTCACCTCTGGAACTTCGAAAGGGTCCTTCACACCCTTGGTTCAAATCAAGAAGTTCCCCGACCTAGCCGTCTCCACTCGAGAGGAATCACGAGGGTCCCGCCCTCATCCAGAGGAGCCCCGTTTCCGCCTCGTAGCTCGAGATGAGGGATCCTTTCCCTGCTTCGTCGGGAAAGAGTTCCCGGCGTTCCCGTCGCCTCTCAAGAGGAGGCCCTCTCAACAGGAACGGCGAGAGGAACTCCAGGGTCGTGCCACCATTCCAAGAGTCCCCCAGATGTCTCAGTCCATTCCAGAGGAACCTCTTTTCCCTTCACCGGCTCGTCTTTCACGCCGAGGATCGACTCACACCAAGGTGGAACGTGGCACAGCCCTGTGGGAAAGCCTCGTGGGAAAGCCTCGAGGGACAGCCTCGAGGGAAAGCCACAGATCCCTTGATCCACGTGACAGGAAGCGTGACACTACTGCTGCAGCTCGGGAGGAAAGCGCACGTGCATGCCCCCACTCGAGACGAGGCCTGACTCCCCTGGGGAGACTCAGAAGCACCCCAAGATCCATGACAACACTGGAGAGCAATCCTCAGGTTCCGGCCCCGACTCCACACAAGGACTGAGGCCCCGGCATGGACGGGAGAGGAATCCTGAGAGGTCCCCTAGAAACTCGCATGGGGACTGGCCTTTCCTGAGGCCACCAGAGCGGGTCCCTGAGGTCCCCGTCGTAACTCGAGAAGACCTGCCGCAACTCGAGAAAATCCAGGAGGTTCTCCCCTCCAGGCGAGATGAGGCCCATTTCCGCTGAGGCGTCTCGAGGCTGATCACACCTCACCTCTGGAACTTCGAAAGGCTCCTTCACACCCTTGGTGCAAATCAAGAAGTTCCCCGACCTAGCCGTCTCCACTCGAGAGGAATCACGAGGATCCCGCCCACATCCAGAAGAGCCCCGTTTCCGCCTCGTAGCTCGAGATGAGGGATCCTTTCCCTGCTTCGTCGGGAAAGAGTCCCCTGCGTTCCCGTCGCATCTCAAGAGGAGGCCCTCTCAACAGGAACGGCGAGAGGAACTCCAGGGTCGTGCCACCATTCCAAGAGTCCCCCAGATGTCTCAGTCCATTCCAGAGGAACCTCTTTTCCCTTCACCGGCTCGTCTTTCACGCCGAGGATCGACTCACACCAAGGTGGCACGTGGCACAGCCCTGTGGGAAAGCCTCGTGGGAAAGCCTCGAGGGACAGCCTCGAAGGAAAGCCACAGATCCCTTGATCCACGTGACAGGAAGCGTGACACTACTGCTGCAGCTCGGGAAGAAAGCGCACGTGCATGCCCCCACTCGAGACAAGGCCTGACTCCCCTGGGGAGACACAGAAGCACCCCAAGATCCATGGCAACACTGGAGAGGAATCCTCAGGTTCCGGCCCCGACTCCACACAAGGACTGAGGCCCCGGCATGGACGGGAGAGGAATCCCGAGAGGTCCCCTAGCAACACGCATGGGGACTGGCCTTTCCTGAGGCCACCAAAGCGGGTCCCTGTGGTCCCCATCGTAACTCGAGAAGACCTGCCGCAACTCGAGAAAATCCAGGAGGTTCTCCCCTCCAGGCGAGATGAGGCCCATTTCCGCTGAGGTGTCTCGAGACTGATCACACCTCACCTCTGGAACTTCGAAAGGGTCCTTCACACCCTTGGTGCAAATCAAGAAGTTCCCCGACCTAGCCGTCTCCACTCGAGAGGAATCACGAGGGTCCCGCCCACATCCAGAGGAGCCCCGTTTCCGCCTCGTAGCTCGAGATGAGGGATCCTTTCCCTGCTTCGTCGGGAAAGAGTTCCCGGCTTTCCCGTCGCATCTCAAGAGGAGGCCCTCTCAACAGGAACGGCGAGAGGAACTCCAGGGTCGTGCCACCATTCCAAGAGTCCCCCAGATGTCTCAGTCCATTCCAGAGGAACCTCTTTTCCCTTCACCGGCTCGTCTTTCACGCCGAGGATCGACTCACACCAAGGTGGCACGTGGCACAGCCCTGTGGGAAAGCCTCGTGGGAAAGCCTCGAGGGACAGCCTCGAGGGAAAGCCACAGATCCCTTGATCCACGTGACAGGAAGCGTGACACTACTGCTGCAGCTCGGGAAGAAAGCGCACGTGCATGCCCCCACTCGAGACAAGGCCTGACTCCCCTGGGGAGACACAGAAGCACCCCAAGAACCATGGCAACACTGGAGAGGAATCCTCAGGTTCCGGCCCCGACTCCACACAAGGACTGAGGCCCCGGCATGGACGGGAGAGGAATCCCGAGAGGTCCCCTAGCAACACGCATGGGGACTGGCCTTTCCTGAGGCCACCAAAGCGGGTCCCTGTGGTCCCCATCGTAACTCGAGAAGACCTGCCGCAACTCGAGAAAATCCAGGAGGTTCTCCCCTCCAGGCGAGATGAGGCCCAATTCCGCTGAGGCGTCTCGAGGCTGATCACACCTCACCTCTGGAACTTCGAAAGGGTCCTTCACACCCTTGGTTCAAATCAAGAAGTTCCCCGACCTAGCCGTCTCCACTCGAGAGGAATCACGAGGGTCCCGCCCTCATCCAGAGGAGCCCCGTTTCCGCCTCGTAGCTCGAGATGAGGGATCCTTTCCCTGCTTCGTCGGGAAAAAGTTCCCGGCGTTCCCGTCGCCTCTCAAGAGGAGGCCCTCTCAACAGGAACGGCGAGAGGAACTCCAGGGTCGTGCCACCATTCCAAGAGTCCCCCAGATGTCTCAGTCCATTCCAGAGGAACCTCTTTTCCCTTCACCGGCTCGTCTTTCACGCCGAGGATCGACTCACACCAAGGTGGAACGTGGCACAGCCCTGTGGGAAAGCCTCGTGGGAAAGCCTCGAGGGACAGCCTCGAGGGAAAGGCACAGATCCCTTGATCCACGTGACAGGAAGCGTGACACTACTGCTGCAGCTCGGGAGGAAAGCGCACGTGCATGCCCCCACTCGAGACGAGGCCTGACTCCCCTGGGGAGACTCAGAAGCACCCCAAGATCCATGACAACAATGGAGAGCAATCCTCAGGTTCCGGCCCCGACTCCACACAAGGACTGAGGCCCCGGCATGGACGGGAGAGGAATCCTGAGAGGTCCCCTAGAAACTCGCATGGGGACTGGCCTTTCCTGAGGCCACCAGAGCGGGTCCCTGAGGTCCCCGTCGTAACTCGAGAAGACCTGCCGCAACTCGAGAAAATCCAGGAGGTTCTCCCCTCCAGGCGAGATGAGGCCCATTTCCGCTGAGGCGTCTCGAGGCTGATCACACCTCACCTCTGGAACTTCGAAAGGCTCCTTCACACCCTTGGTGCAAATCAAGAAGTTCCCCGACCTAGCCGTCTCCACTCGAGAGGAATCACGAGGGTCCCGCCCACATCCAGAGGAGCCCCGTTTCCGCCTCGTAGCTCGAGATGAGGGATCCTTTCCCTGCTTCGTCGGGAAAGAGTTCCCGGCGTTCCCGTCGCATCTCAAGAGGAGGCCCTCTCAACAGGAACGGCGAGAGGAACTCCAGGGTCGTGCCACCATTCCAAGAGTCCCCCAGATGTCTCAGTCCATTCCAGAGGAACCTCTTTTAACTTCACCGGCTCGTCTTTCACGCCGAGGATCGACTCACACCAAGGTGGCTCGTGGCACAGCCCTGTGGGAAAGCCTCGTGGGAAAGCCTCGAGGGACAGCCTCGAGGGAAAGCCACAGATCCCTTGATCCACGTGACAGGAAGCGTGACACTACTGCTGCAGCTCGGGAGGAAAGCGCACGTGCATGCCCCCACTCGAGACGGGGCCTGACTCCCCTGGGAAGACTCAGAAGCACCCCAAGATCCATGGCAACACTGGAGAGGAATCCTCAGGTTCCGGCCCCGACTCCACACAAGGACTGAGGCCCCGGCATGGACGGGAGAGGAATCCCGAGCGGTCCCCTAGCAACTCCCATGGGGACCGGCCTTTCCTGAGGCCACCAGAGCGGGTCCCTGAGGTCCCCGTCGTAACTCGAGAAGACCTGCCGCAACTCGAGAAAATCCAGGAGGTTCTCCCCTCCAGGCGAGATGAGGCCCATTTCCGCTGAGGCGTCTCGAGGCTGATCACACCTCACCTCTGGAACTTCGAAAGGGTCCTTCACACCCTTGGTGCAAATCAAGAAGTTCCCCGAGCTAGCCGTCTGCACTCGAGAGGAATCACGAGGGTCCGTCCACATCCAGAGGAGGCCCGTTTCCGCCTCGTAGCTCGAGATGAGGGATCCTTTCCCTGCTTCGTCGGGAAATAGTTCCCGGCGTTTCCGTCGCATCTCAAGAGGAGGCCCTCTCAACAGGAACGGCGAGAGGAACTCCTGGGTCGTGATACCATCCCAAGAGTCCCCCAGATGTCTCAGTCCATTCCAGAGGAACCTCTTTTCCCTTCACCGGCTCGTCTTTCACGCCGAGGATCGACTCACCCCAAGGTGGCACGTGGCACAGCCCTGTGGGAAAGCCTCGTGGGAAAGCCTCGAGGGACAGCCTCGAAGGAAAGCCACAGATCCCTTGATCCACGTGACAGGAAGCGTGACACTACTGCTGCAGCTCGGGAAGAAAGCGCACGTGCATGCCCCCACTCGAGACAAGGCCTGACTCCCCTGGGGAGACACAGAAGCACCCCAAGATCCATGGCAACACTGGAGAGGAATCCTCAGGTTCCGGCCCCGACTCCACACAAGGACTGAGGCCCCGGCATGGACGGGAGAGGAATCCCGAGAGGTCCCCTAGCAACACGCATGGGGACTGGCCTTTCCTGAGGCCACCAAAGCGGGTCCCTGTGGTCCCCATCGTAACTCGAGAAGACCTGCCGCAACTCGAGAAAATCCAGGAGGTTCTCCCCTCCAGGCGAGATGAGGCCCATTTCCGCTGAGGTGTCTCGAGACTGATCACACCTCACCTCTGGAACTTCGAAAGGGTCCTTCACACCCTTGGTGCAAATCAAGAAGTTCCCCGACCTAGCCGTCTCCACTCGAGAGGAATCACGAGGGTCCCGCCCACATCCAGAGGAGCCCCGTTTCCGCCTCGTAGCTCGAGATGAGGGATCCTTTCCCTGCTTCGTCGGGAAAGAGTTCCCGGCTTTCCCGTCGCATCTCAAGAGGAGGCCCTCTCAACAGGAACGGCGAGAGGAACTCCAGGGTCGTGCCACCATTCCAAGAGTCCCCCAGATGTCTCAGTCCATTCCAGAGGAACCTCTTTTCCCTTCACCGGCTCGTCTTTCACGCCGAGGATCGACTCACACCAAGGTGGCACGTGGCACAGCCCTGTGGGAAAGCCTCGTGGGAAAGCCTCGAGGGACAGCCTCGAGGGAAAGCCACAGATCCCTTGATCCACGTGACAGGAAGCGTGACACTACTGCTGCAGCTCGGGAAGAAAGCGCACGTGCATGCCCCCACTCGAGACAAGGCCTGACTCCCCTGGGGAGACACAGAAGCACCCCAAGAACCATGGCAACACTGGAGAGGAATCCTCAGGTTCCGGCCCCGACTCCACACAAGGACTGAGGCCCCGGCATGGACGGGAGAGGAATCCCGAGAGGTCCCCTAGCAACACGCATGGGGACTGGCCTTTCCTGAGGCCACCAAAGCGGGTCCCTGTGGTCCCCATCGTAACTCGAGAAGACCTGCCGCAACTCGAGAAAATCCAGGAGGTTCTCCCCTCCAGGCGAGATGAGGCCCAATTCCGCTGAGGCGTCTCGAGGCTGATCACACCTCACCTCTGGAACTTCGAAAGGGTCCTTCACACCCTTGGTTCAAATCAAGAAGTTCCCCGACCTAGCCGTCTCCACTCGAGAGGAATCACGAGGGTCCCGCCCTCATCCAGAGGAGCCCCGTTTCCGCCTCGTAGCTCGAGATGAGGGATCCTTTCCCTGCTTCGTCGGGAAAAAGTTCCCGGCGTTCCCGTCGCCTCTCAAGAGGAGGCCCTCTCAACAGGAACGGCGAGAGGAACTCCAGGGTCGTGCCACCATTCCAAGAGTCCCCCAGATGTCTCAGTCCATTCCAGAGGAACCTCTTTTCCCTTCACCGGCTCGTCTTTCACGCCGAGGATCGACTCACACCAAGGTGGAACGTGGCACAGCCCTGTGGGAAAGCCTCGTGGGAAAGCCTCGAGGGACAGCCTCGAGGGAAAGGCACAGATCCCTTGATCCACGTGACAGGAAGCGTGACACTACTGCTGCAGCTCGGGAGGAAAGCGCACGTGCATGCCCCCACTCGAGACGAGGCCTGACTCCCCTGGGGAGACTCAGAAGCACCCCAAGATCCATGACAACAATGGAGAGCAATCCTCAGGTTCCGGCCCCGACTCCACACAAGGACTGAGGCCCCGGCATGGACGGGAGAGGAATCCTGAGAGGTCCCCTAGAAACTCGCATGGGGACTGGCCTTTCCTGAGGCCACCAGAGCGGGTCCCTGAGGTCCCCGTCGTAACTCGAGAAGACCTGCCGCAACTCGAGAAAATCCAGGAGGTTCTCCCCTCCAGGCGAGATGAGGCCCATTTCCGCTGAGGCGTCTCGAGGCTGATCACACCTCACCTCTGGAACTTCGAAAGGCTCCTTCACACCCTTGGTGCAAATCAAGAAGTTCCCCGACCTAGCCGTCTCCACTCGAGAGGAATCACGAGGGTCCCGCCCACATCCAGAGGAGCCCCGTTTCCGCCTCGTAGCTCGAGATGAGGGATCCTTTCCCTGCTTCGTCGGGAAAGAGTTCCCGGCGTTCCCGTCGCATCTCAAGAGGAGGCCCTCTCAACAGGAACGGCGAGAGGAACTCCAGGGTCGTGCCACCATTCCAAGAGTCCCCCAGATGTCTCAGTCCATTCCAGAGGAACCTCTTTTAACTTCACCGGCTCGTCTTTCACGCCGAGGATCGACTCACACCAAGGTGGCTCGTGGCACAGCCCTGTGGGAAAGCCTCGTGGGAAAGCCTCGAGGGACAGCCTCGAGGGAAAGCCACAGATCCCTTGATCCACGTGACAGGAAGCGTGACACTACTGCTGCAGCTCGGGAGGAAAGCGCACGTGCATGCCCCCACTCGAGACGGGGCCTGACTCCCCTGGGAAGACTCAGAAGCACCCCAAGATCCATGGCAACACTGGAGAGGAATCCTCAGGTTCCGGCCCCGACTCCACACAAGGACTGAGGCCCCGGCATGGACGGGAGAGGAATCCCGAGCGGTCCCCTAGCAACTCCCATGGGGACCGGCCTTTCCTGAGGCCACCAGAGCGGGTCCCTGAGGTCCCCGTCGTAACTCGAGAAGACCTGCCGCAACTCGAGAAAATCCAGGAGGTTCTCCCCTCCAGGCGAGATGAGGCCCATTTCCGCTGAGGCGTCTCGAGGCTGATCACACCTCACCTCTGGAACTTCGAAAGGGTCCTTCACACCCTTGGTGCAAATCAAGAAGTTCCCCGAGCTAGCCGTCTGCACTCGAGAGGAATCACGAGGGTCCGTCCACATCCAGAGGAGGCCCGTTTCCGCCTCGTAGCTCGAGATGAGGGATCCTTTCCCTGCTTCGTCGGGAAATAGTTCCCGGCGTTTCCGTCGCATCTCAAGAGGAGGCCCTCTCAACAGGAACGGCGAGAGGAACTCCTGGGTCGTGATACCATCCCAAGAGTCCCCCAGATGTCTCAGTCCATTCCAGAGGAACCTCTTTTCCCTTCACCGGCTCGTCTTTCACGCCGAGGATCGACTCACCCCAAGGTGGCACGTGGCACAGCCCTGTGGGAAAGCCTCGTGGAAAAGCCTCGAGGGACAGCCTCGAGGGAAAGCCACAGATCCCTTGATCCACGTGACAGGAAGCGTGACACTACTGCTGCAGCACGGGAGGAAAGCGCACGAGAATGCCCCCACTCGAGACGAGGCCTGACTCCCCTGGGAAGACTCAGAAGCACCCCAATATCCATGGCAACACTGGAGAGCAATCCTCAGGTTCCGGCCCCGACTCCACACAAGGACTGAGGCCCCGGCATGGACGGGAGAGGAATCCCGAGAGGTCCCCTAGAAACTCGCATGGGGACTGGCCTTTCCTGAGGCCACCAGAGCGGGTCCCTGAGGTCCCCGTCGTAACTCGAGAAGACCTGCCGCAACTCGAGAAAATCCAGGAGGTTCTCCCCTCCAGGCGAGATGAGGCCCATTTCCGCTGAGGCGTCTCGAGGCTGATCACACCTCACCTCTGGAACTTCGAAAGGCTCCTTCACACCCTTGGTGCAAATCAAGAAGTTCCCCGACCTAGGCGTCTCCACTCGAGAGGAATCACGAGGGTCCCGCCCACATCCAGAGGAGCCCCGTTTCCCCCTCGTAGCTCGAGATGAGGGATCCTTTCCCTGCTTCGTCGGGAAAGAGTTCCCGGCGTTCCCATCGCATCTCAAGAGGAGGCCCTCTCAACAGGAACGGCGAGAGGAACTCCAGGGTCGTGCCACCTTTCCAAGAGTCCCCCAGATGTCTCAGTCCATTCCAGAGGAAACTCTTTTCCCTTCACCGGCTCGTCTTTCACGCCGAGGATCGACTCACACCAAGGTGGCACGTGACACAGCCCTGTGGGAAAGCCTCGTGGGAAAGCCTCGAGGGACAGCCTCGAGGGAAAGCCACAGATCCCTTGATCCACGTGACAGGAAGGGTGACACTAGTGCTGCAGCTCGGGAGGAAAGCGCACGTGCATGCCCCCACTCGAGACGAGGCCTGACTCCCCTGGGGAGACTCAGAAGCACCCCAAGATCCATGGCAACACTGGAGAGGAATCCTCAGGTTCCGGCCCCGACTCCACACAAGGACTGAGGCCCCGGCATGGACGGGAGAGGAATCCCGAGAGGTCCCCTAGCAACACGCATGGGGACTGGCCTTTCCTGAGGCCACCAGAGCGGGTCCCTGTGGTCCCCGTCGTAACTCGAGAAGACCTGCCACAACTCGAGAAAATCCAGGAGGTTCTCCCCTCCAGGCGAGATGAGGCCCATTTCCGCTGAGGCATCTCGAGGCTGATCACACCTCACCTCTGGAACTTCGAAAGGGTCCTTCACACCCTTGGTGCAAATCAAGAAGTTCCCCGACCTAGCCGTCTCCACTCGAGAGGAATCACGAGGGTCCCGCCCACATCCAGAGGAGCCCCGTTTCCGCCTCGTAGCTCGAGATGAGGGATCCTTTCCCTGCTTCGTCGGGAAAGAGTTCCCGGCGTTCCCGTCGCATCTCAAGAGGAGGCCCTCTCAACAGGAACGGCGAGAGGAACTCCAGGGTCGTGCCACCATTCCAAGAGTCCCCCAGATGTCTCAGTCCATTCCAGAGGAACCTCTTTTCCCTTCACCGGCTCGTCTTTCACGCCGAGGATCGACTGACACCAAGGTGGCACGTGGCACAGCCCTGTGGGGAAGCCTCGTGGGAAAGGCTCGAGGGACAGCCTCGAGGGAAAGCCACAGATCCCTTGATCCACGTGACAGGAAGCGTGACACTACTGCTGCAGCTCGGGAGTAAAGCGCACGTGCATGCCCCCACTTGAGACGAGGCCTGACTCCCCTGGGGAGACTCAGAAGCACCCCAAGATCCATGGCAACACTGGAGAGCAATCCTCAGGTTCCGGCCCCGACTCCACACAAGGACTGAGGCCCCGGCATGGACGGAGAGGAATCCCGAGAGGTCCCCTAGCAACTCGCATGGGGACTGGCCTTTCCTGAGGCCACCAGAGCGGGTCCCTGAGGTCCCCGTCGTAACTCGAGAAGACCTGCCGCAACTCGAGAAAATCCAGGAGGTTCTCCCCTCCAGGCGAGATGAGGCCCATTTCCGCTGAGGCGTCTCGAGGCTGATCACACCTCACCTCTGGAACTTCGAAAGGGTCCTTCACACCCTTGGTGCAAATCAAGAAGTTCCCCGACCTAGCCGTCTCCACTCGAGAGGAATCACGAGGGTCCCGCCCACATCCAGAGGAGCCCCGTTTCCGCCTCGTAGCTCAAGATGAGGGATCCTTTCCCTGCTTCGTCGGGAAAGAGTTCCCGGCGTTCCCGTCGCATCTCAAGAGGAGGTCCTCTCAACAGGAACGGCGAGAGGAACTCCAGGGTCGTGCCACCATTCCAAGAGTCCCCCAGATGTTACAGTCCATTCCAGAGGAACCTCTTTTCCCTTCACCGGCTCGTCTTTCACGCCGAGGATCGACTCACACCAAGGTGGCCCGTGGCACAGCCCTGTGGGAAAGCCTCGTGGGAAAGCCTCGAGGGACAGCCTCGAGGGAAAGCCACAGATCCCTTGATCCACGTGACAGGAAGCGTGACACTACTGCTGCAGCTCGGGAGGAAAGCGCACGTGCATGCCCCCACTCGAGACGAGGCCTGACTCCCCTGGGGAGACTCAGAAGCACCCCAAGATCCATGACAACACTGGAGAGCAAAACTCAGGTTCCGGCCCCGACTCCACACAAGGACTGAGGCCCCGGCATGGACGGAGAGGAATCCCGAGAGGTCCCCTAGAAACTCGCATGGGGACTGGCCTTTCCTGAGGCCACCAGAGCGGGTCCCTGAGGTCCCCGTCGTAACTCGAGAAGACCTGCCGCAACTCGAGAAAATCCAGGAGGTTCTCCCCTCCAGGCGAGATGAGGCCCATTTCCGCTGAGGCGTCTCGAGGCTGATCACACCTCACCTCTGGAACTTCGAAAGGGTCCTTCACACCCTTGGTGCAAATCAAGAAGTTCCCCGACCTAGCCGTCTCCACTCGAGAGGAATCACGAGGGTCCGTCCACATCCAGAGGAGCCCCGTTTCCGCCTCGTAGCTCGAGATGAGGGATCCTTTCACTGCTTCGTCGGGAAAGAGTTCCCGGCGTTTCCGTCGCATCTCAAGAGGAGGCCGTCTCAACAGGAACGGCGAGAGGAACTCCAGGGTCGTGCCACCATCCCAAGAGTCCCCCAGATGTCTTAGTCCATTCCAGAGGAACCTCTTTTCCCTTCACCGGCTCGTCTTTCACGCCGAGGATCGACTCACACCAAGGTGGCACGTGGCACAGCCCTGTGGGAAAGCCTCGTGGGAAAGCCTCGAGGGACAGCCTCGAGGGAAAGCCTCAGATCCCTTGATCCACGTGACAGGAAGCGTGACACTACTGCTGCAGCTCGGGAGGAAAGCGCACGTGCATGCCCCCACTCGAGACGAGGCCTGACTCCCCTGGGGAGACTCAGAAGCACCCCAAGATCCATGGCAACACTGGAGAGCAATCCTCAGGTTCCGGCCCCGACTCCACACAAGGACTGAGGCCCCGGCATGGACGGGAGAGGAATCCCGAGAGTTCCCCTAGCAACACGCATGGGGACTGGCCTTTCCTGAGGCCACCAGAGCGGGTCCCTGTGGTCCCCGTCGTAACTCGAGAAGACCCGCCGCAACTCCAGAAAATCCAGGAGGTTCTCCCCTCCAGGCGAGATGAGGCCCATTTCCGCTGAGGCGTCTCGAGGCTGATCACACCTCACCTCTGGAACTTCGAAAGGGTCCTTCACACCCTTGGTGCAAATGAAGAAGTTCCCCGACCTAGCCGTCTCCACTCGAGAGGAATCACGAGGGTCCCGCCCACATCCAGAGGAGCCCCGTTTCCGCCTCGTAGCTCGAGATGAGGGATCCTTTCCCTGCTTCGTCGGGAAAGAGTTCCCGGCGTTCCCGTCGCATCTCAAGAGGAGGCCCTCTCAACAGGAACGGCGAGAGGAACTCCAGGGTCTTGCCACCATTCCAAGAGTCCCCCAGATGTCTCAGTCCATTCCAGAGGAACCTCTTTTAACTTCACCGGCTCGTCTTTCACGCCGAGGATCGACTCACACCAAGGTGGCTCGTGGCACAGCCCTGTGGGAAAGCCTCGTGGGAAAGCCTCGAGGGACAGCCTCGAGGGAAAGCCACAGATCCCTTGATCCACGTGACAGGAAGCGTGACACTACTGCTGCAGCTCGGGAGGAAAGCGCACGTGCATGCCCCCACTCGAGACGGGGCCTGACTCCCCTGGGAAGACTCAGAAGCACCCCAAGATCCATGGCAACACTGGAGAGGAATCCTCAGGTTCCGGCCCCGACTCCACACAAGGACTGAGGCCCCGGCATGGACGGGAGAGGAATCCCGAGCGGTCCCCTAGCAACTCGCATGGGGACCGGCCTTTCCTGAGGCCACCAGAGCGGGTCCCTGAGGTCCCCGTCGTAACTCGAGAAGACCTGCCGCAACTCGAGAAAATCCAGGAGGTTCTCCCCTCCAGGCGAGATGAGGCCCATTTCCGCTGAGGCGTCTCGAGGCTGATCACACCTCACCTCTGGAACTTCGAAAGGGTCATTCACACCCTTGGTGCAAATCAAGAAGTTCCCCGACCTAGCCGTCTCCACTCGAGAGGAATCACGAGGATCCCGCCCACATCCAGAAGAGCCCCGTTTCCGCCTCGTAGCTCGAGATGAGGGATCCTTTCCCTGCTTCGTCGGGAAAGAGTCCCCTGCGTTCCCGTCGCATCTCAAGAGGAGGCCCTCTCAACAGGAACGGCGAGAGGAACTCCAGGGTCGTGCCACCATTCCAAGAGTCCCCCAGATGTCTCAGTCCATTCCAGAGGAACCTCTTTTCCCTTCACCGGCTCGTCTTTCACGCCGAGGATCGACTCACACCAAGGTGGCACGTGGCACAGCCCTGTGGGAAAGCCTCGTGGGAAAGCCTCGAGGGACAGCCTCGAGGGAAAGCCACAGATCCCTTGATCCACGTGACAGGAAGCGTGACACTACTGCTGCAGCTCGGGAAGAAAGCGCACGTGCATGCCCCCACTCGAGACAAGGCCTGACTCCCCTGGGGAGACACAGAAGCACCCCAAGAACCATGGCAACACTGGAGAGGAATCCTCAGGTTCCGGCCCCGACTCCACACAAGGACTGAGGCCCCGGCATGGACGGGAGAGGAATCCCGAGAGGTCCCCTAGCAACACGCATGGGGACTGGCCTTTCCTGAGGCCACCAAAGCGGGTCCCTGTGGTCCCCATCGTAACTCGAGAAGACCTGCCGCAACTCGAGAAAATCCAGGAGGTTCTCCCCTCCAGGCGAGATGAGGCCCATTTCCGCTGAGGTGTCTCGAGACTGATCACACCTCACCTCTGGAACTTCGAAAGGGTCCTTCACACCCTTGGTGCAAATCAAGAAGTTCCCCGACCTAGCCGTCTCCACTCGAGAGGAATCACGAGGGTCCCGCCCACATCCAGAGGAGCCCCGTTTCCGCCTCGTAGCTCGAGATGAGGGATCCTTTCCCTGCTTCGTCGGGAAAGAGTTCCCGGCTTTCCCGTCGCATCTCAAGAGGAGGCCCTCTCAACAGGAACGGCGAGAGGAACTCCAGGGTCGTGCCACCATTCCAAGAGTCCCCCAGATGTCTCAGTCCATTCCAGAGGAACCTCTTTTCCCTTCACCGGCTCGTCTTTCACGCCGAGGATCGACTCACACCAAGGTGGCACGTGGCACAGCCCTGTGGGAAAGCCTCGTGGGAAAGCCTCGAGGGACAGCCTCGAGGGAAAGCCACAGATCCCTTGATCCACGTGACAGGAAGCGTGACACTACTGCTGCAGCTCGGGAAGAAAGCGCACGTGCATGCCCCCACTCGAGACAAGGCCTGACTCCCCTGGGGAGACACAGAAGCACCCCAAGAACCATGGCAACACTGGAGAGGAATCCTCAGGTTCCGGCCCCGACTCCACACAAGGACTGAGGCCCCGGCATGGACGGGAGAGGAATCCCGAGAGGTCCCCTAGCAACACGCATGGGGACTGGCCTTTCCTGAGGCCACCAAAGCGGGTCCCTGTGGTCCCCATCGTAACTCGAGAAGACCTGCCGCAACTCGAGAAAATCCAGGAGGTTCTCCCCTCCAGGCGAGATGAGGCCCAATTCCGCTGAGGCGTCTCGAGGCTGATCACACCTCACCTCTGGAACTTCGAAAGGGTCCTTCACACCCTTGGTTCAAATCAAGAAGTTCCCCGACCTAGCCGTCTCCACTCGAGAGGAATCACGAGGGTCCCGCCCTCATCCAGAGGAGCCCCGTTTCCGCCTCGTAGCTCGAGATGAGGGATCCTTTCCCTGCTTCGTCGGGAAAAAGTTCCCGGCGTTCCCGTCGCCTCTCAAGAGGAGGCCCTCTCAACAGGAACGGCGAGAGGAACTCCAGGGTCGTGCCACCATTCCAAGAGTCCCCCAGATGTCTCAGTCCATTCCAGAGGAACCTCTTTTCCCTTCACCGGCTCGTCTTTCACGCCGAGGATCGACTCACACCAAGGTGGAACGTGGCACAGCCCTGTGGGAAAGCCTCGTGGGAAAGCCTCGAGGGACAGCCTCGAGGGAAAGGCACAGATCCCTTGATCCACGTGACAGGAAGCGTGACACTACTGCTGCAGCTCGGGAGGAAAGCGCACGTGCATGCCCCCACTCGAGACGAGGCCTGACTCCCCTGGGGAGACTCAGAAGCACCCCAAGATCCATGACAACAATGGAGAGCAATCCTCAGGTTCCGGCCCCGACTCCACACAAGGACTGAGGCCCCGGCATGGACGGGAGAGGAATCCTGAGAGGTCCCCTAGAAACTCGCATGGGGACTGGCCTTTCCTGAGGCCACCAGAGCGGGTCCCTGAGGTCCCCGTCGTAACTCGAGAAGACCTGCCGCAACTCGAGAAAATCCAGGAGGTTCTCCCCTCCAGGCGAGATGAGGCCCATTTCCGCTGAGGCGTCTCGAGGCTGATCACACCTCACCTCTGGAACTTCGAAAGGCTCCTTCACACCCTTGGTGCAAATCAAGAAGGTCCCCGACCTAGCCGTCTCCACTCGAGAGGAATCACGAGGGTCCCGCCCACATCCAGAGGAGCCCCGTTTCCGCCTCGTAGCTCGAGATGAGGGATCCTTTCCCTGCTTCGTCGGGAAAGAGTTCCCGGCGTTCCCGTCGCATCTCAAGAGGAGGCCCTCTCAACAGGAACGGCGAGAGGAACTCCAGGGTCGTGCCACCATTCCAAGAGTCCCCCAGATGTCTCAGTCCATTCCAGAGGAACCTCTTTTCCCTTCACTGGCTCGTCTTTCACGCCGAGGATCGACTCACACCAAGGTGGCACGTGGCATAGCCCTGTGGGAAAGCCTCGTGGGAAAGCCTCGAGGGACAGCCTCGAGGGAAAGCCACAGATCCCTTGATCCACGTGACAGGAAGCGTGACACTACTGCTGCAGCTCGGGAGGAAAGCGCACGTGCATGCCCCCACTCGAGACGAGGCCTGACTCCCCTGGGGAGACTCAGAAGCACCCCAAGATCCATGGCAACACTGGAGAGGAATCCTCAGGTTCCGGCCCCGACTCCACACAAGGACTGAGGCCCCGGCATGGACGGGAGAGGAATCCCGAGAGTTCCCCTAGCAACACGCATGGGGACTGGCCTTTCCTGAGGCCACCAGAGCGGGTCCCTGTGGTCCCCGTCGTAACTCGAGAAGACCTGCCGCAACTCCAGAAAATCCAGGAGGTTCTCCCCTCCAGGCGAGATGAGGCCCATTTCCGCTGAGGCGTCTCGAGGCTGATCACACCTCACCTCTGGAACTTCGAAAGGGTCCTTCACACCCTTGGTGCAAATCAAGAAGTTCCCCGACCTAGCCGTCTCCACTCGAGAGGAATCACGAGGGTCCCGCCCACATCCAGAGGAGCCCCGTTTCCGCCTCGTAGCTCGAGATGAGGGATCCTTTCCCTGCTTCGTCGGGAAAGAGTTCCCGGCTTTCCCGTCGCATCTCAAGAGGAGGCCCTCTCAACAGGAACGGCGAGAGGAACTCCAGGGTCGTGCCACCATTCCAAGAGTCCCCCAGATGTCTCAGTCCATTCCAGAGGAACCTCTTTTCCCTTCACCGGCTCGTCTTTCACGCCGAGGATCGACTCACACCAAGGTGGAACGTGGCACAGCCCTGTGGGAAAGCCTCGTGGGAAAGCCTCGAGGGACAGCCTCGAGGGAAAGGCACAGATCCCTTGATCCACGTGACAGGAAGCGTGACACTACTGCTGCAGCTCGGGAGGAAAGCGCACGTGCATGCCCCCACTCGAGACGAGGCCTGACTCCCCTGGGGAGACTCAGAAGCACCCCAAGATCCATGACAACAATGGAGAGCAATCCTCAGGTTCCGGCCCCGACTCCACACAAGGACTGAGGCCCCGGCATGGACGGGAGAGGAATCCTGAGAGGTCCCCTAGAAACTCGCATGGGGACTGGCCTTTCCTGAGGCCACCAGAGCGGGTCCCTGAGGTCCCCGTCGTAACTCGAGAAGACCTGCCGCAACTCGAGAAAATCCAGGAGGTTCTCCCCTCCAGGCGAGATGAGGCCCATTTCCGCTGAGGCGTCTCGAGGCTGATCACACCTCACCTCTGGAACTTCGAAAGGCTCCTTCACACCCTTGGTGCAAATCAAGAAGGTCCCCGACCTAGCCGTCTCCACTCGAGAGGAATCACGAGGGTCCCGCCCACATCCAGAGGAGCCCCGTTTCCGCCTCGTAGCTCGAGATGAGGGATCCTTTCCCTGCTTCGTCGGGAAAGAGTTCCCGGCGTTCCCGTCGCATCTCAAGAGGAGGCCCTCTCAACAGGAACGGCGAGAGGAACTCCAGGGTCGTGCCACCATTCCAAGAGTCCCCCAGATGTCTCAGTCCATTCCAGAGGAACCTCTTTTCCCTTCACTGGCTCGTCTTTCACGCCGAGGATCGACTCACACCAAGGTGGCACGTGGCATAGCCCTGTGGGAAAGCCTCGTGGGAAAGCCTCGAGGGACAGCCTCGAGGGAAAGCCACAGATCCCTTGATCCACGTGACAGGAAGCGTGACACTACTGCTGCAGCTCGGGAGGAAAGCGCACGTGCATGCCCCCACTCGAGACGAGGCCTGACTCCCCTGGGGAGACTCAGAAGCACCCCAAGATCCATGGCAACACTGGAGAGGAATCCTCAGGTTCCGGCCCCGACTCCACACAAGGACTGAGGCCCCGGCATGGACGGGAGAGGAATCCCGAGAGTTCCCCTAGCAACACGCATGGGGACTGGCCTTTCCTGAGGCCACCAGAGCGGGTCCCTGTGGTCCCCGTCGTAACTCGAGAAGACCTGCCGCAACTCCAGAAAATCCAGGAGGTTCTCCCCTCCAGGCGAGATGAGGCCCATTTCCGCTGAGGCGTCTCGAGGCTGATCACACCTCACCTCTGGAACTTCGAAAGGGTCCTTCACACCCTTGGTGCAAATGAAGAAGTTCCCCGACCTAGCCGTCTCCACTCGAGAGGAATCACGAGGGTCCCGCCCACATCCAGAGGAGCCCCGTTTCCGCCTCGTAGCTCGAGATGAGGGATCCTTTCCCTGCTTCGTCGGGAAAGAGTTCCCGGCGTTCCCGTCGCATCTCAAGAGGAGGCCCTCTCAACAGGAACGGCGAGAGGAACTCCAGGGTCGTGCCACCATTCCAAGAGTCCCCCAGATGTCTCAGTCCATTCCAGAGGAACCTCTTTTAACTTCACCGGCTCGTCTTTCACGCCGAGGATCGACTCACACCAAGGTGGCTCGTGGCACAGCCCTGTGGGAAAGCCTCGTGGGAAAGCCTCGAGGGACAGCCTCGAGGGAAAGCCACAGATCCCTTGATCCACGTGACAGGAAGCGTGACACTACTGCTGCAGCTCGGGAGGAAAGCGCACGTGCATGCCCCCACTCGAGACGGGGCCTGACTCCCCTGGGAAGACTCAGAAGCACCCCAAGATCCATGGCAACACTGGAGAGGAATCCTCAGGTTCCGGCCCCGACTCCACACAAGGACTGAGGCCCCGGCATGGACGGGAGAGGAATCCCGAGCGGTCCCCTAGCAACTCGCATGGGGACCGGCCTTTCCTGAGGCCACCAGAGCGGGTCCCTGAGGTCCCCGTCGTAACTCGAGAAGACCTGCCGCAACTCGAGAAAATCCAGGAGGTTCTCCCCTCCAGGCGAGATGAGGCCCATTTCCGCTGAGGCGTCTCGAGGCTGATCACACCTCACCTCTGGAACTTCGAAAGGGTCCTTCACACCCTTGGTGCAAATCAAGAAGTTCCCCGAGCTAGCCGTCTGCACTCGAGAGGAATCACGAGGGTCCGTCCACATCCAGAGGAGGCCCGTTTCCGCCTCGTAGCTCGAGATGAGGGATCCTTTCCCTGCTTCGTCGGGAAATAGTTCCCGGCGTTTCCGTCGCATCTCAAGAGGAGGCCCTCTCAACAGGAACGGCGAGAGGAACTCCAGGGTCGTGATACCATCCCAAGAGTCCCCCAGATGTCTCAGTCCATTCCAGAGGAACCTCTTTTCCCTTCACCGGCTCGTCTTTCACGCCGAGGATCGACTCACCCCAAGGTGGCACGTGGCACAGCCCTGTGGGAAAGCCTCGTGGAAAAGCCTCGAGGGACAGCCTCGAGGGAAAGCCACAGATCCCTTGATCCACGTGACAGGAAGCGTGACACTACTGCTGCAGCACGGGAGGAAAGCGCACGAGAATACCCCCACTCGAGACGAGGCCTGACTCCCCTGGGAAGACTCAGAAGCACCCCAAGATGCATGGCAACACTGGAGAGCAATCCTCAGGTTCCGGCCCCGACTCCACACAAGGACTGAGGCCCCGGCATGGACGGGAGAGGAATCCCGAGAGGTCCCCTAGAAACTCGCACGGGGACTGGCCTTTCCTGAGGCCACCAGAGCGGGTCCCTGAGGTCCCCGTCGTAACTCGAGAAGACCTGCCGCAACTCGAGAAAATCCAGGAGGTTCTCCCCTCCAGGCGAGATGAGGCCCATTTCCGCTGAGGCGTCTCGAGGCTGATCACACCTCACCTCTGGAACTTCGAAAGGCTCCTTCACACCCTTGGTGCAAATCAAGAAGTTCCCCGACCTAGGCGTCTCCACTCGAGAGGAATCACGAGGGTCCCGCCCACATCCAGAGGAGCCCCGTTTCCCCCTCGTAGCTCGAGATGAGGGATCCTTTCCCTGCTTCGTCGGGAAAGAGTTCCCGGCGTTCCCATCGCATCTCAAGAGGAGGCCCTCTCAACAGGAACGGCGAGAGGAACTCCAGGGTCGTGCCACCTTTCCAAGAGTCCCCCAGATGTCTCAGTCCATTCCAGAGGAAACTCTTTTCCCTTCACCGGCTCGTCTTTCACGCCGAGGATCGACTCACACCAAGGTGGCACGTGACACAGCCCTGTGGGAAAGCCTCGTGGGAAAGCCTCGAGGGACAGCCTCGAGGGAAAGCCACAGATCCCTTGATCCACGTGACAGGAAGGGTGACACTACTGCTGCAGCTCGGGAGGAAAGCGCACGTGCATGCCCCCACTCGAGACGAGGCCTGACTCCCCTGGGGAGACTCAGAAGCACCCCAAGATCCATGGCAACACTGGAGAGGAATCCTCAGGTTCCGGCCCCGACTCCACACAAGGACTGAGGCCCCGGCATGGACGGGAGAGGAATCCCGAGAGGTCCCCTAGCAACACGCATGGGGACTGGCCTTTCCTGAGGCCACCAGAGCGGGTCCCTGTGGTCCCCGTCGTAACTCGAGAAGACCTGCCACAACTCGAGAAAATCCAGGAGGTTCTCCCCTCCAGGCGAGATGAGGCCCATTTCCGCTGAGGCATCTCGAGGCTGATCACACCTCAACTCTGGAACTTCGAAAGGGTCCTTCACACCCTTGGTGCAAATCAAGAAGTTCCCCGACCTAGCCGTCTCCACTCGAGAGGAATCACGAGGGTCCCGCCCACATCCAGAGGAGCCCCGTTTCTGCCTCGTAGCTCGAGATGAGGGATCCTTTCCCTGCTTCGTCGGGAAAGAGTTCCCGGCGTTCCCGTCGCATCTCAAGAGGAGGCCCTCTCAACAGGAACGGCGAGAGGAACTCCAGGGTCGTGCCACCATTCCAAGAGTCCCCCAGATGTCTCAGTCCATTCCAGAGGAACCTCTTTTCCCTTCACCGGCTCGTCTTTCACGCCGAGGATCGACTGACACCAAGGTGGCACGTGGCACAGCCCTGTGGGGAAGCCTCGTGGGAAAGGCTCGAGGGACAGCCTCGAGGGAAAGCCACAGATCCCTTGATCCACGTGACAGGAAGCGTGACACTACTGCTGCAGCTCGGGAGTAAAGCGCACGTGCAGGCCCCCACTTGAGACGAGGCCTGACTCCCCTGGGGAGACTCAGAAGCACCCCAAGATCCATGGCAACACTGGAGAGCAATCCTCAGGTTCCGGCCCCGACTCCACACAAGGACTGAGGCCCCGGCATGGACGGAGAGGAATCCCGAGAGGTCCCCTAGCAACTCGCATGGGGACTGGCCTTTCCTGAGGCCACCAGAGCGGGTCCCTGAGGTCCCCGTCGTAACTCGAGAAGACCTGCCGCAACTCGAGAAAATCCAGGAGGTTCTCCCCTCCAGGCGAGATGAGGCCCATTTCCGCTGAGGCGTCTCGAGGCTGATCACACCTCAGCTCTGGAACTTCGAAAGGGTCCTTCACACCCTTGGTGCAAATCAAGAAGTTCCCCGACCTAGCCGTCTCCACTCGAGAGGAATCACGAGGGTCCGTCCACATCCAGAGGAGCCCCGTTTCCGCCTCGTAGCTCGAGATGAGGGATCCTTTCACTGCTTCGTCGGGAAAGAGTTCCCGGCGTTTCCGTCGCATCTCAAGAGGAGGCCGTCTCAACAGGAACGGCGAGAGGAACTCCAGGGTCGTGCCACCATCCCAAGAGTCCCCCAGATGTCTTAGTCCATTCCAGAGGAACCTCTTTTCCCTTCACCGGCTCGTCTTTCACGCCGAGGATCGACTCACACCAAGGTGGCACGTGGCACAGCCCTGTGGGAAAGCCTCGTGGGAAAGCCTCGAGGGACAGCCTCGAGGGAAAGCCTCAGATCCCTTGATCCACGTGACAGGAAGCGTGACACTACTGCTGCAGCTCGGGAGGAAAGCGCACGTGCATGCCCCCACTCGAGACGAGGCCTGACTCCCCTGGGGAGACTCAGAAGCACCCCAAGATCCATGGCAACACTGGAGAGCAATCCTCAGGTTCCGGCCCCGACTCCACACAAGGACTGAGGCCCCGGCATGGACGGGAGAGGAATCCCGAGAGTTCCCCTAGCAACACGCATGGGGACTGGCCTTTCCTGAGGCCACCAGAGCGGGTCCCTGTGGTCCCCGTCGTAACTCAAGAAGACCTGCCGCAACTCCAGAAAATCCAGGAGGTTCTCCCCTCCAGGCGAGATGAGGCCCATTTCCGCTGAGGCGTCTGGAGGCTGATCACACCTCACCTCTGGAACTTCGAAAGGGTCCTTCACACCCTTGGTGCAAATGAAGAAGTTCCCCGACCTAGCCGTCTCCACTCGAGAGGAATCACGAGGGTCCCGCCCACATCCAGAGGAGCCCCGTTTCCGCCTCGTAGCTCGAGATGAGGGATCCTTTCCCTGCTTCGTCGGGAAAGAGTTCCCGGCGTTCCCGTCGCATCTCAAGAGGAGGCCCTCTCAACAGGAACGGCGAGAGGAACTCCAGGGTCTTGCCACCATTCCAAGAGTCCCCCAGATGTCTCAGTCCATTCCAGAGGAACCTCTTTTAACTTCACCGGCTCGTCTTTCACGCCGAGGATCGACTCACACCAAGGTGGCTCGTGGCACAGCCCTGTGGGAAAGCCTCGTGGGAAAGCCTCGAGGGACAGCCTCGAGGGAAAGCCACAGATCCCTTGATCCACGTGACAGGAAGCGTGACACTACTGCTGCAGCTCGGGAGGAAAGCGCACGTGCATGCCCCCACTCGAGACGGGGCCTGACTCCCCTGGGAAGACTCAGAAGCACCCCAAGATCCATGGCAACACTGGAGAGGAATCCTCAGGTTCCGGCCCCGACTCCACACAAGGACTGAGGCCCCGGCATGGACGGGAGAGGAATCCCGAGCGGTCCCCTAGCAACTCGCATGGGGACCGGCCTTTCCTGAGGCCACCAGAGCGGGTCCCTGAGGTCCCCGTCGTAACTCGAGAAGACCTGCCGCAACTCGAGAAAATCCAGGAGGTTCTCCCCTCCAGGCGAGATGAGGCCCATTTCCGCTGAGGCGTCTCGAGGCTGATCACACCTCACCTCTGGAACTTCGAAAGGGTCATTCACACCCTTGGTGCAAATCAAGAAGTTCCCCGACCTAGCCGTCTCCACTCGAGAGGAATCACGAGGGTCCCGCCCACATCCAGAGGAGTCCCGTTTCCGTCTCGTAGCTCGAGATGAGGGATCCTTTCCCTGCTTCGTCGGGAAAGAGTTCCCGGCTTTCCCGTCGCATCTCAAAAGGAGGCCCTCTCAACAGGAACGGCGAGAGGAACTCCAGGGTCGTGCCACCATTCCAAGAGTCCCCCAGATGTCTCAGTCCATTCCAGAGGAACCTCTTTTCCCTTCACCGGCTCGTCTTTCACGCCGAGGATCGACTCACACGAAGGTGGCACGTGGCACAGCCCTGTGGGAAAGCATCGTGGGAAAGCCTCGAGGGACAGCCTCGAGGGAAAGCCACAGATCCCTTGATCCACGTGACAGGAAGCGTGACACTACTGCTGCAGCTCGGGAGGAAAGCGCACGTGCATGCCCCCACTCGAGACGAGGCCTGACTCCCCTGGGGAGACTCAGAAGCACCCCAAGATCCATGACAACACTGGAGAGCAATCCTCAGGTTCCGGCCCCGACTCCACACAAGGACTGAGGCCCCGGCATGGACGGAGAGGAATCCCGAGAGGTCCCCTAGAAACTCGCATGGGGACTGGCCTTTCCTGAGGCCACCAGAGCGGGTCCCTGAGGTCCCCGTCGTAACTCGAGAAGACCTACCGCAACTCGAGAAAATCCAGGAGGTTCTCCCCTCCAGGCGAGATGAGGCCCATTTCCGCTGAGGCGTCTCGAGGCTGATCACACCTCACCTCTGGAACTTCGAAAGGGTCCTTCACACCCTTGGTGCAAATCAAGAAGTTCCCCGACCTAGCCGTCTGCACTCGAGAGGAATCACGAGGGTCCGTCCACATCCAGAGGAGGCCCGTTTCCGCCTCGTAGCTCGAGATGAGGGATCCTTTCCCTGCTTCGTCGGGAAATAGTTCCCGGCGTTTCCGTCGCATCTCAAGAGGAGGCCCTCTCAACAGGAACGGCGAGAGGAACTCCAGGGTCGTGATACCATCCCAAGAGTCCCCCAGATGTCTCAGTCCATTCCAGAGGAACCTCTTTTCCCTTCACCGGCTCGTCTTTCACGCCGAGGATCGACTCACCCCAAGGTGGCACGTGGCACAGCCCTGTGGGAAAGCCTCGTGGGAAAGCCTAGAGGGACAGCCTCGAGGGAAAGCCACAGATCCCTTGATCCACGTGACAGGAAGCGTGACACTACTGCTGCAGCACGGGAGGAAAGCGCACGTGCATGCCCCCACTCGAGACGAGGCCTGACTCCCCTGGGAAGACTCAGAAGCACCCCAATATCCATGGCAACACTGGAGAGCAATCCTCAGGTTCCGGCCCCGACTCCACACAAGGACTGAGGCCCCGGCATGGACGGGAGAGGAATCCCGAGAGGTCCCCTAGAAACTCGCATGGGGACTGGCCTTTCCTGAGGCCACCAGAGCGGGTCCCTGAGGTCCCCGTCGTAACTCGAGAAGACCTGCCGCAACTCGAGAAAATCCAGGAGGTTCTCCCCTCCAGGCGAGATGAGGCCCATTTCCGCTGAGGCGTCTCGAGGCTGATCACACCTCACCTCTGGAACTTCGAAAGGCTCCTTCACACCCTTGGTGCAAATCAAGAAGTTCCCCGACCTAGGCGTCTCCACTCGAGAGGAATCACGAGGGTCCCGCCCACATCCAGAGGAGCCCCGTTTCCCCCTCGTAGCTCGAGATGAGGGATCCTTTCCCTGCTTCGTCGGGAAAGAGTTCCCGGCGTTCCCGTCGCATCTCAAGAGGAGGCCCTCTCAACAGGAACGGCGAGAGGAACTCCAGGGTCGTGCCACCTTTCCAAGAGTCCCCCAGATGTCTCAGTCCATTCCAGAGGAAACTCTTTTCCCTTCACCGGCTCGTCTTTCACGCCGAGGATCGACTCACACCAAGGTGGCACGTGACACAGCCCTGTGGGAAAGCCTCGTGGGAAAGCCTCGAGGGACAGCCTCGAGGGAAAGCCACAGATCCCTTGATCCACGTGACAGGAAGGGTGACACTAATGCTGCAGCTCGGGAGGAAAGCGCACGTGCATGCCCCCACTCGAGACGAGGCCTGACTCCCCTGGGGAGACTCAGAAGCACCCGAAGATCCATGGCAACACTGGAGAGGAATCCTCAGGTTCCGGCCCCGACTCCACACAAGGACTGAGGCCCCGGCATGGACGGGAGAGGAATCCGGAGAGGTCCCCTAGCAACACGCATGGGGACTGGCCTTTCCTGAGGCCACCAGAGCGGGTCCCTGTGGTCCCCGTCGTAACTCGAGAAGACCTGCCGCAACTCGAGAAAATCCTGGAGGTTCTCCCCTCCAGGCGAGATGAGGCCCATTTCCGCTGAGGCGACTCGAGGCTGATCACACCTCACCTCTGGAACTTCAAAAGGGTCCTTCACACCCTTGGTGCAAATCAAGAAGTTCCCCGACCTAGCCGTCTCCACTCGAGAGGAATCACGAGGGTCCCGCCCACATCCAGAGGAGCCCCGTTTCCGCCTCGTAGCTCGAGATGAGGGATCCTTTCACTGCTTCGTTGGGAAAGAGTTCCCAGCGTTCCCGTCGCATCTCAAGAGGAGGCCCTCTCAACAGGAACGGCGAGAGGAACTCCAGGGTCGTGCCACCATTCCAAGAGTCCCCCAGATGTCTCAGTCCATTCCAGAGGAACCGCTTTTCCCTTCACCGGCTCGTCTTTCACGCCGAGGATCGACTCACCCCAAGGTGGCACGTGGCCCAGCCCTGTGGGAAAGCCTCGTGGGAAAGCCTCGAGGGACAGCCTCGAGGGAAAGCCACAGATCCCTTGATCCACGTGACAGGAAGCGTGACACTACTGCTGCAGCTCGGGAGGAAAGCGCACGTGCATGCCCCCACTCGAGACGAGGCCTGACTCCCCTGGGGAGTCTCAGAAGCACCCCAAGATCCATGGCAACACTGAAGAGGAATCCTCAGGTTCCGGCCCCGACTCCACACAAGGACTGAGGCCCCGGCATGGACGGGAGAGGAATCCCGAGAGTTCCCCTAGCAACACGCATGGGGACTGGCCTTTCCTGAGGCCACCTGAGCGGGTCCCTGTGGTCCCCGTCGTAACTCGAGAAGACCTGCCACAACTCGAGAAAATCCAGGAGGTTCTCCCCTCCAGGCGAGATGAGGCCCATTTCCGCTGAGACGTCTCGAGGCTGATCACACCTCACCTCTGGAACTTCGAAAGGGTCCTTCACACCCTTGGTGCAAATCAAGAAGTTCCCCGACCTAGCCGTCTCCACTCGAGAGGAATCACGAGGGTCCCGCCCACATCCAGAGGAGCCCCGTTTCCGCCTCGTAGCTCGAGATGAGGGATCCTTTCCCTGCTTCGTCGGGAAAGAGTTCCCGGCGTTCCCGTCGCATCTCAAGAGGAGGCCCTCTCAACAGGAACGGCGAGAGGAACTCCAGGGTCGTGCCACCATTCCAAGAGTCCCCCAGATGTCTCAGTCCATTCCAGAGGAACCTCTTTTAACTTCACCGGCTCGTCTTTCACGCCGAGGATCGACTCACACCAAGGTGTCTCGTGGCACAGCCCTGTGGGAAAGCCTCGTGGGAAAGCCTCGAGGGACAGCCTCGAGGGAAAGCCACAGATCCCTTGATCCACGTGACAGGAAGCGTGACACTACTGCTGCAGCTCGGGAGGAAAGCGCACGTGCATGCCCCCACTCGAGACGGGGCCTGACTCCCCTGGGGAGACTCAGAAGCACCCCAAGATCCATGGCAACACTGGAGAGGAATCCTCAGGTTCCGGCCCCGACTCCACACAAGGACTGAGGCCCCGGCATGGACGGGAGAGGAATCCCGAGCGGTCCCCTAGCAACTCGCATGGGGACCGGCCTTTCCTGAGGCCACCAGAGCGGGTCCCTGAGGTCCCCGTCGTAACTCGAGAAGACCTGCCGCAACTCGAGAAAATCCAGGAGGTTCTCCCCTCCAGGCGAGATGAGGCCCATTTCCGCTGAGGCGTCTCGAGGCTGATCACACCTCACCTCTGGAACTTCGAAAGGGTCCTTCACACCCTTGGTGCAAATCAAGAAGTTCCCCGACCTAGCCGTCTCCACTCGAGAGGAATCACGAGGGTCCCGCCCACATCCAGAGGAGCCCCGTTTCCGTCTCGTAGCTCGAGATGAGGGATCCTTTCCCTGCTTCTTCGGGAAAGAGTTCCCGGCTTTCCCGTCGCATCTCAAAAGGAGGCCCTCTCAACAGGAACGGCGAGAGGAACTCCAGGGTCGTGCCACCATTCCAAGAGTCCCCCAGATGTCTCAGTCCATTCCAGAGGAACCTCTTTTCCCTTCACCGGCTCGTCTTTCACGCCGAGGATCGACTGACACCAAGGTGGCACGTGGCACAGCCCTGTGGGAAAGCCTCGTGGGAAAGCCTCGAGGGACAGCCTCGAGGGAAAGCCACAGATCCCTTGATCCACGTGACAGGAAGCGTGACACTACTGCTGCAGCTCGGGAGGAAAGCGCACGTGCATGCCCCCACTCGAGACGAGGCCTGACTCCCCTGGGGAGACTCAGAAGCACCCCAAGATCCATGACAACACTGGAGAGCAATCCTCAGGTTCCGGCCCCGACTCCACACAAGGACTGAGGCCCCGGCATGGACGGAGAGGAATCCCGAGAGGTCCCCTAGACTCGCATGGGGACTGGCCTTTCCTGAGGCCACCAGAGCGGGTCCCTGAGGTCCCCGTCGTAACTCGAGAAGACCTGCCGCAACTCGAGAAAATCCAGGAGGTTCTCCCCTCCAGGCGAGATGAGGCCCTTTTCCGCTGAGGCGTCTCGAGGCTGATCACACCTCACCTCTGGAACTTCGAAAGGCTCCTTCACACCCTTGGTGCAAATCAAGAAGTTCCCCGACCTAGGCGTCTCCACTCGAGAGGAATCACGAGGGTCCCGCCCACATCCAGAGGAGCCCCGTTTCCCCCTCGTAGCTCGAGATGAGGGATCCTTTCCCTGCTTCGTCGGGAAAGAGTTCCCGGCGTTCCCATCGCATCTCAAGAGGAGGCCCTCTCAACAGGAACGGCGAGAGGAACTCCAGGGTCGTGCCACCTTTCCAAGAGTCCCCCAGATGTCTCAGTCCATTCCAGAGGAAACTCTTTTCCCTTCACCGGCTCGTCTTTCACGCCGAGGATCGACTCACACCAAGGTGGCACGTGACACAGCCCTGTGGGAAAGCCTCGTGGGAAAGCCTCGAGGGACAGCCTCGAGGGAAAGCCACAGATCCCTTGATCCACGTGACAGGAAGGGTTACACGACTGCTGCAGCTCGGGAGGAAAGCGCACGTGCATGCCCCCACTCGAGACGAGGCCTGACTCCCCTGGGGAGACTCAGAAGCATCCCAAGATCCATGGCAACACTGGAGAGGAATCCTCAGGTTCCGGCCCCGACTCCACACAAGGACTGAGGCCCCGGCATGGACGTGAGAGGCATCCCGAGAGGTCCCCTAGCAACACGCATGGGGACTGGCCTTTCCTGAGGCCACCAGAGCGGGTCCCTGTGGTCCCCGTCGTAACTCGAGAAGACCTGCCACATCTCGAGAAAATCCAGGAGGTTCTCCACTCCAGGCGAGATGAGGCCCATTTCCACTGAGGCATCTCGAGGCTGACCACACCTCACCTCTGGAACTTCGAAAGGGTCTTTCACACCCTTGGTGCAAATCAAGAAGTTCCCCGACCTAGCCGTCTCCACTCGAGAGGAATCACGAGGGTCCCGCCCACATCCAGAGGAGCCCCGTTTCCGCCTCGTAGCTCGAGATGAGGGATCCTTTCCCTGCTTCGTCGGGAAAGAGTTCCCGGCGTTCCCGTCGCATCTCAAGAGGAGGCCCTCTCAACAGGAACGGCGAGAGGAACTCCAGGGTCGTGCCACCATTCCAAGAGTCCCCCAGATGTCTCAGTCCATTCCAGAGGAACCGCTTTTCCCTTCACCGGCTCGTCTTTCACGCCGAGGATCGACTCACCCCAAGGTGGCACGTGGCCCAGCCCTGTGGGAAAGCCTCGTGGGAAAGCCTCGAGGGACAGCCTCGAGGGACAGCCTCGAGGGAAAGCCACAGATCCCTTGATCCACGTGACAGGAAGCGTGACACTACTGCTGCAGCTCGGGAGGAAAGCGCACGTGCATGCCCCCACTCGAGACGAGGCCTGACTCCCCAGGGGAGACTCAGAAGCACCCCAAGATCCATGACAACACTGGAGAGCAAAACTCAGGTTCCGGCCCCGACTCCACACAAGGACTGAGGCCCCGGCATGGACGGAGAGGAATCCCGAGAGGTCCCCTAGAAACTCGCATGGGGACTGGCCTTTCCTGAGGCCACCAGAGCGGGTCCCTGAGGTCCCCGTCGTAACTCGAGAAGACCTGCCGCAACTCGAGAAAATCCAGGAGGTTCTCCCCTCCAGGCGAGATGAGGCCCATTTCCGCTGAGGCGTCTCGAGGCTGATCACACCTCACCTCTGGAACTTCGAAAGGGTCCTTCACACCCTTGGTGCAAATCAAGAAGTTCCCCGACCTAGCCGTCTCCACTCGAGAGGAATCACGAGGGTCCGTCCACATCCAGAGGAGCCCCGTTTCCGCCTCGTAGCTCGAGATGAGGGATCCTTTCCCTGCTTCGTCGGGAAAGAGTTCCCGGCGTTTCCGTCGCATCTCAAGAGGAGGCCCTCTCAACAGGAACGGCGAGAGGAACTCCAGGGTCGTGCCACCATCCCAAGAGTCCCCCAGATGTCTCAGTCCATTCCAGAGGAACCTCTTTTCCCTTCACCGGCTCGTCTTTCACGCCGAGGATCGACTCACACCAAGGTGGCACGTGGCACAGCCCTGTGGGAAAGCCTCGTGGGAAAGCCTCGAGGGACAGCCTCGAGGGAAAGCCACAGATCCCTTGATCCACGTGACAGGAAGCGTGACACTACTGCTGCAGCTCGGGAGGAAAGCGCACGTGCATGCCCCCACTCGAGACGAGGCCTGACTCCCCTGGGGAGACTCAGAAGCACCCCAAGATCCATGGCAACACTGGAGAGGAATCCTCAGGGTCCGGCCCCGACTCCACACAAGGACTGAGGCCCCGGCATGGACGGGAGAGGCATCCCGAGAGGTCTCCTAGCAACACGCATGGGGACTGGCCTTTCCTGAGGCCACCAGAGCGGGTCCCTGTGGTCCCCGTCGTAACTCGAGAAGACCTGCCGCAACTCGAGAAAATCCTGGAGGTTCTCCCCTCCAGGCGAGATGAGGCCCATTTCCGGCGAGGCGACTCGAGGCTGATCACACCTCACCTCTGGAACTTCAAAAGGGTCCTTCACACCCTTGGTGCAAATCAAGAAGTTCCCCGACCTAGCCGTCTCCACTCGAGAGGAATCACGAGGGTCCCGCCCACATCCAGAGGAGCCCCGTTTCCGCCTCGTAGCTCGAGATGAGGGATCCTTTCACTGCTTCGTTGGGAAAGAGTTCCCAGCGTTCCCGTCGCATCTCAAGAGGAGGCCCTCTCAACAGGAACGGCGAGAGGAACTCCAGGGTCGTGCCACCATTCCAAGAGTCCCCCAGATGTCTCAGTCCATTCCAGAGGAAACGCTTTTCCCTTCACCGGCTCGTCTTTCACGCCGAGGATCGACTCACCCCAAGGTGGCACGTGGCCCAGCCCTGTGGGAAAGCCTCGTGGGAAAGCCTCGAGGGACAGCCTCGAGGGACAGCCTCGAGGGAAAGCCACAGATCCCTTGATCCACGTGACAGGAAGCGTGACACTACTGCTGCAGCTCGGGAGGAAAGCGCACGTGCATGCCCTCACTCGAGACGAGGCCTGACTCCCCTGGGGAGACTCAGAAGCACCCCAAGATCCATGACAACACTGGAGAGCAATCCTCAGGTTCCGGCCCCGACTCCACACAAGGACTGAGGCCCCGGCATGGACGGAGAGGAATCCCGAGAGGTCCCCTAGAAACTCGCATGGGGACTGGCCTTTCCTGAGGCCACCAGAGCGGGTCCCTGAGGTCCCCGTCGTAACTCGAGAAGACCTGCCGCAACTCGAGAAAATCCAGGAGGTTCTCCCCTCCAGGCGAGATGAGGCCCATTTCCGCTGAGGCGTCTCGAGGCTGATCACACCTCACCTCTGGAACTTCGAAAGGGTCCTTCACACCCTTGGTGCAAATCAAGAAGTTCCCCGACCTAGCCGTCTGCACTCGAGAGGAATCACGAGGGTCCGTCCACATCCAGAGGACGCCCGTTTCCGCCTCGTAGCTCGAGATGAGGGATCCTTTCCCTGCTTCGTCGGGAAAGAGTTCCCGGCGTTTCCGTCGCATCTCAAGAGGAGGCCCTCTCAACAGGAACGGCGAGAGGAACTCCAGGGTCGTGATACCATCCCAAGAGTCCCCCAGATGTCTCAGTCCATTCCAGAGGAACCTCTTTTCCCTTCACCGGCTCGTCTTTCACGCCGAGGATCGACTCACACCAAGGTGGCACGTGGCACAGCCCTGTGGGAAAGCCTCGTGGGAAAGCCTCGAGGGACAGCCTCGAGGGAAAGCCACAGATCCCTTGATCCACGTGACAGGAAGCGTGACACTACTGCTGCAGCTCGGGAGGAAAGCGCACGTGCATGCCCCCACTCGAGACGAGGCCTGACTCCCCTGGGGAGACTCAGAAGCACCCCAAGATCCATGGCAACACTGGAGAGGAATCCTCAGGGTCCGGCCCCGACTCCACACAAGGACTGAGGCCCCGGCATGGACGGGAGAGGCATCCCGAGAGGTCCCCTAGCAACACGCATGGGGACTGGCCTTTCCTGAGGCCACCAGAGCGGGTCCCTGTGGTCCCCGTCGTAACTCGAGAAGACCTGCCGCAACTCGAGAAAATCCTGGAGGTTCTCCCCTCCAGGCGAGATGAGGCCCATTTCCGGCGAGGGGAATCGAGGCTGATCACACCTCACCTCTGGAACTTCAAAAGGGTCCTTCACACCCTTGGTGCAAATCAAGAAGTTCCCCGACCTAGCCGTCTCCACTCGAGAGGAATCACGAGGGTCCCGCCCACATCCAGAGGAGCCCCGTTTCCGCCTCGTAGCTCGAGATGAGGGATCCTTTCACTGCTTCGTTGGGAAAGAGTTCCCAGCGTTCCCGTCGCATCTCAAGAGGAGGCCCTCTCAACAGGAACGGCGAGAGGAACTCCAGGGTCGTGCCACCATTCCAAGAGTCCCCCAGATGTCTCAGTCCATTCCAGAGGAACCGCTTTTCCCTTCACCGGCTCGTCTTTCACGCCGAGGATCGACTCACCCCAAGGTGGCACGTGGCCCAGCCCTGTGGGAAAGCCTCGTGGGAAAGCCTCGAGGGACAGCCTCGAGGGACAGCCTCGAGGGAAAGCCACAGATCCCTTGATCCACGTGACAGGAAGCGTGACACTACTGCTGCAGCTCGGGAGGAAAGCGCACGTGCATGCCCCCACTCGAGACGAGGCCTGACTCCCCAGGGGAGACTCAGAAGCACCCCAAGATCCATGACAACACTGGAGAGCAAAACTCAGGTTCCGGCCCCGACTCCACACAAGGACTGAGGCCCCGGCATGGACGGAGAGGAATCCCGAGAGGTCCCCTAGAAACTCGCATGGGGACTGGCCTTTCCTGAGGCCACCAGAGCGGGTCCCTGAGGTCCCCGTCGTAACTCGAGAAGACCTGCCGCAACTCGAGAAAATCCAGGAGGTTCTCCCCTCCAGGCGAGATGAGGCCCATTTCCGCTGAGGCGTCTCGAGGCTGATCACACCTCACCTCTGGAACTTCGAAAGGGTCCTTCACACCCTTGGTGCAAATCAAGAAGTTCCCCGACCTAGCCGTCTCCACTCGAGAGGAATCACGAGGGTCCGTCCACATCCAGAGGAGCCCCGTTTCCGCCTCGTAGCTCGAGATGAGGGATCCTTTCCCTGCTTCGTCGGGAAAGAGTTCCCGGCGTTTCCGTCGCATCTCAAGAGGAGGCCCTCTCAACAGGAACGGCGAGAGGAACTCCAGGGTCGTGCCACCATCCCAAGAGTCCCCCAGATGTCTCAGTCCATTCCAGAGGAACCTCTTTTCCCTTCACCGGCTCGTCTTTCACGCCGAGGATCGACTCACACCAAGGTGGCACGTGGCACAGCCCTGTGGGAAAGCCTCGTGGGAAAGCCTCGAGGGACAGCCTCGAGGGAAAGCCACAGATCCCTTGATCCACGTGACAGGAAGCGTGACACTACTGCTGCAGCTCGGGAGGAAAGCGCACGTGCATGCCCCCACTCGAGACGAGGCCTGACTCCCCTGGGGAGACTCAGAAGCACCCCAAGATCCATGGCAACACTGGAGAGGAATCCTCAGGGTCCGGCCCCGACTCCACACAAGGACTGAGGCCCCGGCATGGACGGGAGAGGCATCCCGAGAGGTCTCCTAGCAACACGCATGGGGACTGGCCTTTCCTGAGGCCACCAGAGCGGGTCCCTGTGGTCCCCGTCGTAACTCGAGAAGACCTGCCGCAACTCGAGAAAATCCTGGAGGTTCTCCCCTCCAGGCGAGATGAGGCCCATTTCCGGCGAGGCGACTCGAGGCTGATCACACCTCACCTCTGGAACTTCAAAAGGGTCCTTCACACCCTTGGTGCAAATCAAGAAGTTCCCCGACCTAGCCGTCTCCACTCGAGAGGAATCACGAGGGTCCCGCCCACATCCAGAGGAGCCCCGTTTCCGCCTCGTAGCTCGAGATGAGGGATCCTTTCACTGCTTCGTTGGGAAAGAGTTCCCAGCGTTCCCGTCGCATCTCAAGAGGAGGCCCTCTCAACAGGAACGGCGAGAGGAACTCCAGGGTCGTGCCACCATTCCAAGAGTCCCCCAGATGTCTCAGTCCATTCCAGAGGAAACGCTTTTCCCTTCACCGGCTCGTCTTTCACGCCGAGGATCGACTCACCCCAAGGTGGCACGTGGCCCAGCCCTGTGGGAAAGCCTCGTGGGAAAGCCTCGAGGGACAGCCTCGAGGGACAGCCTCGAGGGAAAGCCACAGATCCCTTGATCCACGTGACAGGAAGCGTGACACTACTGCTGCAGCTCGGGAGGAAAGCGCACGTGCATGCCCTCACTCGAGACGAGGCCTGACTCCCCTGGGGAGACTCAGAAGCACCCCAAGATCCATGACAACACTGGAGAGCAATCCTCAGGTTCCGGCCCCGACTCCACACAAGGACTGAGGCCCCGGCATGGACGGAGAGGAATCCCGAGAGGTCCCCTAGAAACTCGCATGGGGACTGGCCTTTCCTGAGGCCACCAGAGCGGGTCCCTGAGGTCCCCGTCGTAACTCGAGAAGACCTGCCGCAACTCGAGAAAATCCAGGAGGTTCTCCCCTCCAGGCGAGATGAGGCCCATTTCCGCTGAGGCGTCTCGAGGCTGATCACACCTCACCTCTGGAACTTCGAAAGGGTCCTTCACACCCTTGGTGCAAATCAAGAAGTTCCCCGACCTAGCCGTCTGCACTCGAGAGGAATCACGAGGGTCCGTCCACATCCAGAGGACGCCCGTTTCCGCCTCGTAGCTCGAGATGAGGGATCCTTTCCCTGCTTCGTCGGGAAAGAGTTCCCGGCGTTTCCGTCGCATCTCAAGAGGAGGCCCTCTCAACAGGAACGGCGAGAGGAACTCCAGGGTCGTGATACCATCCCAAGAGTCCCCCAGATGTCTCAGTCCATTCCAGAGGAACCTCTTTTCCCTTCACCGGCTCGTCTTTCACGCCGAGGATCGACTCACACCAAGGTGGCACGTGGCACAGCCCTGTGGGAAAGCCTCGTGGGAAAGCCTCGAGGGACAGCCTCGAGGGAAAGCCACAGATCCCTTGATCCACGTGACAGGAAGCGTGACACTACTGCTGCAGCTCGGGAGGAAAGCGCACGTGCATGCCCCCACTCGAGACGAGGCCTGACTCCCCTGGGGAGACTCAGAAGCACCCCAAGATCCATGGCAACACTGGAGAGGAATCCTCAGGGTCCGGCCCCGACTCCACACAAGGACTGAGGCCCCGGCATGGACGGGAGAGGCATCCCGAGAGGTCCCCTAGCAACACGCATGGGGACTGGCCTTTCCTGAGGCCACCAGAGCGGGTCCCTGTGGTCCCCGTCGTAACTCGAGAAGACCTGCCGCAACTCGAGAAAATCCTGGAGGTTCTCCCCTCCAGGCGAGATGAGGCCCATTTCCGGCGAGGGGAATCGAGGCTGATCACACCTCACCTCTGGAACTTCAAAAGGGTCCTTCACACCCTTGGTGCAAATCAAGAAGTTCCCCGACCTAGCCGTCTCCACTCGAGAGGAATCACGAGGGTCCCGCCCACATCCAGAGGAGCCCCGTTTCCGCCTCGTAGCTCGAGATGAGGGATCCTTTCACTGCTTCGTTGGGAAAGAGTTCCCAGCGTTCCCGTCGCATCTCAAGAGGAGGCCCTCTCAACAGGAACGGCGAGAGGAACTCCAGGGTCGTGCCACCATTCCAAGAGTCCCCCAGATGTCTCAGTCCATTCCAGAGGAAACGCTTTTCCCTTCACCGGCTCGTCTTTCACGCCGAGGATCGACTCACCCCAAGGTGGCACGTGGCCCAGCCCTGTGGGAAAGCCTCGTGGGAAAGCCTCGAGGGACAGCCTCGAGGGACAGCCTCGAGGGAAAGCCACAGATCCCTTGATCCACGTGACAGGAAGCGTGACACTACTGCTGCAGCTCGGGAGGAAAGCGCACGTGCATGCCCCCACTCGAGACGAGGCCTGACTCCCCTGGGGAGACTCAGAAGCACCCCAAGATCCATGACAACACTGGAGAGCAATCCTCAGGTTCCGGCCCCGACTCCACACAAGGACTGAGGCCCCGGCATGGACGGAGAGGAATCCCGAGAGGTCCCCTAGAAACTCGCATGGGGACTGGCCTTTCCTGAGGCCACCAGAGCGGGTCCCTGAGGTCCCCGTCGTAACTCGAGAAGACCTGCCGCAACTCGAGAAAATCCAGGAGGTTCTCCCCTCCAGGCGAGATGAGGCCCATTTCCGCTGAGGCGTCTCGAGGCTGATCACACCTCACCTCTGGAACTTCGAAAGGGTCCTTCACACCCTTGGTGCAAATCAAGAAGTTCCCCGACCTAGCCGTCTGCACTCGAGAGGAATCACGAGGGTCCGTCCACATCCAGAGGACGCCCGTTTCCGCCTCGTAGCTCGAGATGAGGGATCCTTTCCCTGCTTCGTCGGGAAAGAGTTCCCGGCGTTTCCGTCGCATCTCAAGAGGAGGCCCTCTCAACAGGAACGGCGAGAGGAACTCCAGGGTCGTGATACCATCCCAAGAGTCCCCCAGATGTTTCAGTCCATTCCAGAGGAACCTCTTTTCCCTTCACCGGCTCGTCTTTCACGCCGAGGATCGACTCACCCCAAGGTGGCACGTGGCACAGCCCTGTGGGAAAGCCTCGTGGGAAAGCCTCGAGGGACAGCCTCGAGGGAAAGCCACAGATCCCTTGATCCACGTGACAGGAAGCGTGACACTACTGCTGCAGCACGGGAGGAAAGCGCACGTGCATGCCCCCACTCGAGACGAGGCCTGACTCCCCTGGGAAGACTCAGAAGCACCCCAAGATCCATGGCAACACTGGAGAGCAATCCTCAGGTTCCGGCCCCGACTCCACACAAGGACTGAGGCCCCGGCATGGACGGGAGAGGAATCCCGAGAGGTCCCCTAGAAACTCGCATGGGGACTGGCCTTTCCTGAGGCCACCAGAGCGGGTCCCTGAGGTCCCCGTCGTAACTCGAGAAGACCTGCCGCAACTCGAGAAAATCCAGGAGGTTCTCCCCTCCAGGCGAGATGAGGCCCATTTCCGCTGAGGCGTCTCGAGGCTGATCACACCTCACCTCTGGAACTTCGAAAGGGTCCTTCACACCCTTGGTGCAAATCAAGAAGTTCCCCGACCTAGCCGTCTGCACTCGAGAGGAATCACGAGGGTCCCGCCCACATCCAGAGGAGCCCCGTTTCTGCCTCGTAGCTCGAGATGAGGGATCCTTTCCCTGCTTCGTCGGGAAAGAGTTCCCGGCGTTCCCGTCGCATCTCAAGAGGAGGCCCTCTCAACAGGAACGGCGAGAGGAACTCCAGGGTCGTGCCACCATTCCAAGAGTCCCCCAGATGTCTCAGTCCATTCCAGAGGAACCTCTTTTCCCTTCACCGGCTCGTCTTTCACGCCGAGGATCGACTGACACCAAGGTGGCACGTGGCACAGCCCTGTGGGGAAGCCTCGTGGGAAAGGCTCGAGGGACAGCCTCGAGGGAAAGCCACAGATCCCTTGATCCACGTGACAGGAAGCGTGACAATACTGCTGCAGCTCGGGAGGAAAGCGCACGTGCATGCCCCCACTCGAGACGAGGCCTGACTCCCCTGGGGAGACTCAGAAGCACCCCAAGATCCATGGCAACACTGGAGAGCAATCCTCAGGTTCCGGCCCCGACTCCACACAAGGACTGAGGCCCCGGCATGGACGGAGAGGAATCCCGAGAGGTCCCCTAGCAACTCGCATGTGGACTGGCCTTTCCTGAGGCCACCAGAGCGGGTCCCTGAGGTCCCCGTCGTAACTCGAGAAGACCTGCCGCAACTCGAGAAAATCCAGGAGGATCTCCCCTCCAGGCGAGATGAGGCCCATTTCCGCTGAGGCGTCTCGAGGCTGATCACACCTCACATCTGGAACTTCGAAAGGCTCTTTCACACCCTTGGTGCAAATCAAGAAGTTCCGCGACCTAGCCGTCTCCACTCGAGAGGAATCACGAGGGTCCCGCCCACATCCAGAGGAGCCCCGTTTCCGCCTCGTAGCTCGAGATGAGGGATCCTTTCCCTGCTTCGTCGGGAAAGAGTTCCCGGCGTTCCCGTCGCATCTCAAGAGGAGGCCCTCTCAACAGGAACGGCGAGAGGAACTCCAGGGTCGTGCCACCATTCCAAGAGTCCCCCAGATGTCTCAGTCCATTCCAGAGGAACCTCTTTTCCCTTCACCGGCTCGTCTTTCACGCCGAGGATCGACTCACCCCAAGGTGGCACGTGGCACAGCCCTGTGGGAAAGCCTCGTGGGAAAGCCTCGAGGTACAGCCTCGAGGGACAGCCTCGAGGGAAAGCCACACATCCCTTGATCCACGTGACAGGAAGAGTGACACTACTTCTGCAGCACGGGAGTAAAGCGCACGTGCATGCCCCCCCTCGAGACGAGGCCTGACTCCCCTGGGAAGACTCAGAAGCACCCCAATATCCATGGCAACACTGGAGAGCAATCCTCAGGTTCCGGCCCCGACTCCACACAAGGACTGAGGCCCCGGCATGGACGGGAGAGTTATCCCGAGAGGTCCCCTAGAAACTCGCATGGGGACTGGCCTTTCCTGAGGCCACCAGAGCGGGTCCCTGAGGTCCCCGTCGTAACTCGAGAAGACATGCCGCAACTCGAGAAAATCCAGGAGGTTCTCCCCTCCAGGCGAGATGAGGCCCATTTCCGCTGAGGCGTCTCGAGGCTGATCACACCTCACCTCTGGAACTTCGAAAGGGTCCTTCACACCCTTGGTGCAAATCAAGAAGTTCCCCGACCTAGCCGTCTCCACTCGAGAGGAATCACGAGGGTCCCGCCCACATCCAGAGGAGCCCCGTTTCCGCCTCGTAGCTCGAGATGAGGGATCCTTTCCCTGCTTCGTCGGGAAAGAGTTCCCGGCATTCCCGTCGCATCTCAAGAGGAGGCCCTCTCAACAGGAACGGCGAAAGGAACTCCAGGGTCGTGCCACCATTCCAAGAGTCCCCCAGATGTCTCAGTCCATTCCAGAGGAACCTCTTTTCCCTTCACCGGCTCGTCTTTCACGCCGAGGATCGACTGACACCAAGGTGGCACGTGGCACAGCCCTGTGGGGAAGCCTCGTGGGAAAGGCTCGAGGGACAGCCTCGAGGGAAAGCCACAGATCCCTTGATCCACGTGACAGGAAGCGTGACACTACTGCTGCAGCTCGGGAGTAAAGCGCACGTGCATGCCCCCACTCGAGACGAGGCCTGACTCCCCTGGGGAGACTCAGAAGCACCCCAAGATCCATGGCAACACTGGAGAGCAATCCTCAGGTTCCGGCCCCGACTCCACACAAGGACTGAGGCCCCGGCATGGACGGAGAGGAATCCCGAGAGGTCCCCTAGCAACTCGCATGGGGACTGGCCTTTCCTGAGGCCACCAGAGCGGGTCCCTGAGGTCCCCGTCGTAACTCGAGAAGACCTGCCGCAACTCGAGAAAATCCAGGAGGTTCTCCCCTCCAGGCGAGATGAGGCCCATTTCCGCTGAGGCGTCTCGAGGCCCTCTCAACAGGAACGGCGAGAGGAACTCCAGGGTCGTGCCACCATTCCAAGAGTCCCCCAGATGTCTCAGGCCATTCCAGAGGAACCTCTTTTCCCTTCACCGGCTCGTATTTCACGCCGAGGATCGACTCACACCAAGGTGGCACGTGGCACAGCCTTGTGGGAAAGCCTCGTGGGAAAGCCTCGAGGGACAGCCTCGAGGGAAAGCCACAGATCCCTTGATCCACGTGACAGGAAGCGTGACACTGATGCTGCAGCTTGGGAGGAAAGCGCACGTGCATGTCCCCACTCGAGACGAGGCCTGAATCCCCTGGGGAGACTCAGAAGCACCCCAAGATCCATGGCAACACTGGAGAGGAATCCTCAGGTTCCGGCCCCGAATCCACACAAGGACTGAGGCCCCGGCATGGATGGGAGAGGAATGCCGAGCGGTCCCCTAGCAACTCGCATGGGGACTGGCCTTTCCTGAGGCCACCAGAGCGGGTCCCTGAGGTCCCCGTCGTAACCTGAGAAGACCTGCCGCAACTCGAGAAAATCCAGGAGGTTCTCCCCTCCAGGCGAGATGAGGCCCATTTCGGCTGAGGCGTCTCGAGGCTGATCACACCTCACCTCTGGAACTTCGAAAGGCTCCTTCACACCCTTGGTGCAAATCAAGAAGTTCCCCGACCTAGCCGTCTCCACTCGAGAGGAATCACGAGGGTCCCGCCCACATCCAGAGGAGCCCCGTTTCCAACTCGTAGCTCGAGATGAGGGATTCTTTCCCTGCTTCTTCGGGAAAGAGTTCCCGGCGTTCCCGTCGCATCTCAAGAGGAGGACCACTGAACAGGAACGGCGAGGGGAACTCCAGGGTCGTGCCACCATTCCAAGAGTCCCCCAGATGTCTCAGTCCATTCCAGAGGAACCTCTTTTCCCTTCACCGGCTCGTCTTTCACGCCGAGGATCGACTCACACCAAGGTGGCACGTGGCACAGCCCTGTGGGAAAGCCTCGTGGGAAAGCCTCGAGGGACAGCCTCGAGGGAAAGCCACAGATCCCTTGATCCACGTGACAGGAAACGTGACACTACTGCTGCAGCTCGGGAGGAAAGCGCACGTGCATGCCCCCACTCGAGACGAGGCCTGACTCCCCTGGGGAGACTCAGAAGCACCCCAAGATCCATGACAACACTGGAGAGCAAAACTCAGGTTCCGGCCCCGACTCCACACAAGGACTGAGGCCCCGGCATGGACGGAGAGGAATCCCGAGAGGTCCCCTAGCAACTCGCATGGGGACTGGCCTTTCCTGAGGCCACCAGAGCGGGTCCCTGAGGTCCCCGTCGTAACTCGAGAAGACCTGCCGCAACTCGAGAAAATCCAGGAGGTTCTCCCCTCCAGGCGAGATGAGGCCCATTTCCGCTGAGGCGTCTCGAGGCTGATCACACCTCGCATCTGGAACTTCGAAAGGCTCTTTCACACCCTTGGTGCAAATCAAGAAGTTCCCCGACCTAGCCGTCTCCACTCGAGAGGAATCACGAGGGTCCCGCCCACATCCAGAGGAGCCCCGTTTCCGCCTCGTAGCTCGAGATGAGGGATCCTTTCCCTGCTTCGTCGGGAAAGAGTTCCCGGCGTTCCCGTCGCATCTCAAGAGGAGGCCCTCTCAACAGGAACGGCGAGAGGAACTCCAGGGTCGTGCCACCATTCCAAGAGTCCCCCAGATGTCACAGTCCATTCCAGAGGAACCTCTTTACCCTTCACCGGCTCGTCTTTCACGCCGAGGATCGACTCACACGAAGGTGGCACGTGGCACAGCCCTGTGGGAAAGCCTCGTGGGAAAGCCTCGAGGGACAGCCTCGAGGGAAAGCCACAGATCCCTTGATCCACGGGACAGGAAGCGTGACACTACTGCTGCAGCTCGGGAGGAAAGCGCACGTGCATGCCCCCACTCGAGACGAGGCCTGACTCCCCTGGGGAGACTCAGAAGCACCCCAAGATCCATGACAACACTGGAGAGCAAAACTCAGGTTCCGGCCCCGACTCCACACAAGGACTGAGGCCCCGGCATGGACGGAGAGGAATCCCGAGAGGTCCCCTAGAAACTCGCATGGGGACTGGCCTTTCCTGAGGCCACCAGAGCGGGTCCCTGAGGTCCCCGTTGTAACTCGAGAAGACCTGCCGCAACTCGAGAAAATCCAGGAGGTTCTCCCCTCCAGGCGAGATGAGGACCATTTCCGCTGAGGCGTCTCGAGGCTGATCACACCTCACCTCTGGAACTTCGAAAGGGTCCTTCACACCCTTGGTGCAAATCAAGAAGTTCCCCGACCTAGCCGTCTGCACTCGAGAGGAATCACGAGGGTCCGTCCACATCCAGAGGAGGCCCGTTTCCGCCTCGTAGCTCAAGATGAGTGATCCTTTCCCTGCTTCGTCGGGAAAGAGTTCCCGGCGTTTCCGTCGCATCTCAAGAGGAGGCCCTCTCAACAGGAACGGCGAGAGGAACTCCAGGGTCGTGCCACCATCCCAAGAGTCCCCCAGATGTCTCAGTCCATTCCAGAGGAACCTCTTTTCCCTTCACCGGCTCGTCTTTCACGCCGAGGATCGACTCACCCCAAGGTGGCACGTGGCACAGCCCTGTGGGAAAGCCTCGTGGGAAAGCCTCGAGGGACAGCCTCGAGGGAAAGCCACACATCCCTTGATCCACGTGACAGGAAGAGTGACACTACTTCTGCAGCACGGGAGTAAAGCGCATGTGCATGCCCCCCCTCGAGACGAGGCCTGACTCCCCTGGGAAGACTCAGAAGCACCCCAATATCCATGGCAACACTGGAGAGCAATCCTCAGGTTCCGGCCCCGACTCCACACAAGGACTGAGGCCCCGGCATGGACGGGAGAGGAATCCCGAGAGGTCCCCTAGAAACTCGCATGGGGACTGGCCTTTCCTGAGGCCACCAGAGCGGGTCCCTGAGGTCCCCGTCGTAACTCGAGAAGACCTGCCGCAACTCGAGAAAATCCAGGAGGTTCTCCCCTCCAGGCGAGATGAGGCCCATTTCCGCTGAGGCGTCTCGAGGCTGATCACACCTCACCTCTGGAACTTCGAAAGGGTCCTTCACACCCTTGGTGCAAATCAAGAAGTTCCCCGACCTAGCCGTCTGCACTCGAGAGGAATCACGAGGGTCCCGCCCACATCCAGAGGAGCCCCGTTTCCGCCTCGTAGCTCGAGATGAGGGATCCTTTCCCTGCTTCGTCGGGAAAGAGTTCCCGGCGTTCCCGTCGCATCTCAAGAGGAGGCCCTCTCAACAGGAACGGCGAGAGGAACTCCAGGGTCGTGCCACCATTCCAAGAGTCCCCCAGATGTCTCAGTCCATTCCAGAGGAACCTCTTTTCCCTTCACCGGCTCGTCTTTCACGCCGAGGATCGACTCACCCCAAGGTGGCACGTGGCACAGCCCTGTGGGAAAGCCTCGTGGGAAAGCCTCGAGGGACAGCCTCGAGGGACAGCCTCGAGGGAAAGCTACAGATCCCTTGATCCACGTGACAGGAAGCGTGACACTACTGCTGCAGCTCGGGAGGAAAGCGCACGTGCATGCCCCCACTCGAGACGAGGCCTGACTCCCCTGGGGAGACTCAGAAGCACCCCAAGATCCATGACAACACTGGAGAGCAATCCTCAGGTTCCGGCCCCGACTCCACACAAGGACTGAGGCCCCGGCATGGACGGGAGAGGTATCCCGAGAGGTCCCCTAGAAACTCGCATGGGGACTGGCCTTTCCTGAGGCCACCAGAGCGGGTCCCTGAGGTCCCCGTCGTAACTCGAGAAGACATGCCGCAACTCGAGAAAATCCAGGAGGTTCTCCCCTCCAGGCGAGATGAGGCCCATTTCCGCTGAGGCGTCTCGAGGCTGATCACACCTCACCTCTGGAACTTCGAAAGGGTCCTTCACACCCTTGGTGCAAATCAAGACCTAGCCGTCTCCACTCGAGAGGAATCACGAGGGTCCCGCCCACATCCAGAGGAGCCCCGTTTCCGCCTCGTAGCTCGAGATGAGGGATCCTTTCCCTGCTTCGTCGGGAAAGAGTTCCCGGCGTTCCCGTCGCATCTCAAGAGGAGGCCCTCTCAACAGGAACGGCGAAAGGAACTCCAGGGTCGTGCCACCATTCCAAGAGTCCCCCAGATGTCTCAGTCCATTCCAGAGGAACCTCTTTTCCCTTCACCGGCTCGTCTTTCACGCCGAGGATCGACTGACACCAAGGTGGCACGTGGCACAGCCCTGTGGGGAAGCCTCGTGGGAAAGGCTCGAGGGACAGCCTCGAGGGAAAGCCACAGATCCCTTGATCCACGTGACAGGAAGCGTGACACTACTGCTGCAGCTCGGGAGTAAAGCGCACGTGCATGCCCCCACTCGAGACGAGGCCTGACTCCCCTGGGGAGACTCAGAAGCACCCCAAGATCCATGGCAACACTGGAGAGGAATCCCCAGGTTCCGGCCCCGACTCCACACAAGGACTGAGGCCCCGGCATGGACGGAGAGGAATCCCGAGAGGTCCCCTAGCAACTCGCATGGGGACTGGCCTTTACTGAGGCCACCAGAGCGGGTCCCTGAGGTTCCCGTCGTAACTCGAGAAGACCTGCCGCAACTCGAGAAAATCCAGGAGGTTCTCCCCTCCAGGCGAGATGAGGCCCATTTCCGCTGAGGCGTCTCGAGGCTGATCACACCTCACATCTGGAACTTCGAAAGGCTCTTTCACACCCTTGGTGCAAATCAAGAAGTTCCCCGACCTAGCCGTCTCCACTCGAGAGGAATCACGAGGGTCCCGCCCACATCCAGAGGAGCCCCGTTTCCGCCTCGTAGCTCGAGATGAGGGATCCTTTCCCTGCTTCGTCGGGAAAGAGTTCCCGGCGTTCCCGTCGCATCTCAAGAGGAGGCCCTCTCAACAGGAACGGCGAGAGGAACTCCAGGGTCGTGCCACCATTCCAAGAGTCCCCCAGATGTCTCAGTCCATTCCAGAGGAACCTCTTTTCCCTTCACCGGCTCGTCTTTCACGCCGAGGATCGACTCACACCAAGGTGGCACGTGGCACAGCCCTGTGGGAAAGCCTCGTGGGAAAGCCTCGAGGGACAGCCTCGAGGGAAAGCCACAGATCCCTTGATCCACGTGACAGGAAGCGTGACACTACTGCTGCAGCTCGGGAGGAAAGCGCACGTGCATGCCCCCACTCGAGACGAGGCCTGACTCCCCTGGGGAGACTCAGAAGCACCCCAAGATCCATGGCAACACTGGAGAGGAATCCTCAGGTTCCGGCCCCGACTCCACACAAGGACTGAGGCCCCGGCATGGACGGGAGAGGAATCCCGAGAGGTCCCCTAGCAACTCGCATGGGGACTGGCCTTTCCTGAGGCCACCAGAGCGGGTCCCTGAGGTCCCCGTCGTAACTCGAGAAGACCTGCCGCAACTCGAGAAAATCCAGGAGGTTCTCCCCTCCAGGCGAGATGAGGCCCATTTCCGCTGAGGCGTCTCGAGGCTGATCACACCTCACCTCTGGAACTTCGAAAGGGTCCTTCACACCCTTGGTGCAAATCAAGAAATTCCCGGACCTAGCCGTCTCTACTCGAGAGGAATCACGAGGGTCCCGCCCACATCCAGAGGAGCCCCGTTTCCGCCTCGTAGCTCGAGATGAGGGATCCTTTCCCTGCTTCGTCGGGAAAGAGTTCCCGGCATTCCCGTCGCATCTCAAGAGGAGGCCCTCTCAACAGGAACGGCGAGAGGAACTCCAGGGTCGTGCCACCATTCCAAGAGTCCCCCAGATGTCTCAGTCCATTCCAGAGGAACCTCTTTTCCCTTCACCGGCTCGTCTTTCACGCCGAGGATCGACTGACACCAAGGTGGCACGTGGCACAGCCCTGTGGGGAAGCCTCGTGGGAAAGCCTCGAGGGACAGCCTCGAGGGAAAGCCACAGATCCCTTGATCCACGTGACAGGAAGCGTTACACTACTGCTGCAGCTCGGGAGTAAAGCGCACGTGCATGCCCCCACTCGAGACGAGGCCTGACTCCCCTGGGGAGACTCAGAAGCACCCCAAGATCCATGGCAACACTGGAGAGCAATCCTCAGGTTCCGGCCCCGACTCCACACAAGGACTGAAGCCCCGGCATGGACGGAGAGGAATCCCGAGAGGTCCCCTAGCAACTCGCATGTGGACTGGCCTTTCCTGAGGCCACCAGAGCGGGTCCCTGAGGTCCCCGTCGTAACTCGAGAAGACCTGCCGCAACTCGAGAAAATCCAGGAGGATCTCCCCTCCAGGCGAGATGAGGCCCATTTCCGCTGAGGCGTCTCGAGGCTGATCACACCTCACATCTGGAACTTCGAAAGGCTCTTTCACACCCTTGGTGCAAATCAAGAAGTTCCCCGACCTAGCCGTCTCCACTCGAGAGGAATCACGAGGGTCCCGCCCACATCCAGAGGAGCCCCGTTTCCGCCTCGTAGCTCGAGATGAGGGATCCTTTCCCTGCTTCGTCGGGAAAGAGTTCCCGGCGTTCCCGTCGCATCTCAAGAGGAGGCCCTCTCAACAGGAACGGCGAGAGGAACTCCAGGGTCGTGCCACCATTCCAAGAGTCCCCCAGATGTCTCAGTCCATTCCAGAGGAACCTCTTTTCCCTTCACCGGCTCGTCTTTCACGCCGAGGATCGACTCACCCCAAGGTGGCACGTGGCACAGCCCTGTGGGAAAGCCTCGTGGGAAAGCCTCGAGGGACAGCCTCGAGGGAAAGCCACACATCCCTTGATCCACGTGACAGGAAGAGTGACACTACTTCTGCAGCACTGGAGTAAAGCGCACGTGCATGCCCCCCCTCGAGACGAGGCCTGACTCCCCAGGGAAGACTCAGAAGCACCCCAATATCCATGGCAACACTGGAGAGCAATCCTCAGGTTCCGGCCCCGACTCCACACAAGGACTGAGGCCCCGGCATGGACGGGAGAGGTATCCCGAGAGGTCCCCTAGAAACTCGCATGGGGACTGGCCTTTCCTGAGGCCACCAGAGCGGGTCCCTGAGGTCCCCGTCGTAACTCGAGAAGACATGCCGCAACTCGAGAAAATCCAGGAGGTTCTCCCCTCCAGGCGAGATGAGGCCCATTTCCGCTGAGGCGTCTCGAGGCTGATCACACCTCACCTCTGGAACTTCGAAAGGGTCCTTCACACCCTTGGTGCAAATCAAGAAGTTCCCCGACCTAGCCGTCTCCACTCGAGAGGAATCACGAGGGTCCCGCCCACATCCAGAGGAGCCCCGTTTCCGCCTCGTAGCTCGAGATGAGGGATCCTTTCCCTGCTTCGTCGGGAAAGAGTTCCCGGCATTCCCGTCGCATCTCAAGAGGAGGCCCTCTCAACAGGAACGGCGAAAGGAACTCCAGGGTCGTGCCACCATTCCAAGAGTCCCCCAGATGTCTCAGTCCATTCCAGAGGAACCTCTTTTCCCTTCACCGGCTCGTCTTTCACGCCGAGGATCGACTGACACCAAGGTGGCACGTGGCACAGCCCTGTGGGGAAGCCTCGTGGGAAAGGCTCGAGGGACAGCCTCGAGGGAAAGCCACAGATCCCTTGATCCACGTGACAGGAAGCGTGACACTACTGCTGCAGCTCGGGAGTAAAGCGCACGTGCATGCCCCCACTCGAGACGAGGCCTGACTCCCCTGGGGAGACTCAGAAGCACCCCAAGATCCATGGCAACACTGGAGAGCAATCCTCAGGTTCCGGCCCCGACTCCACACAAGGACTGAGGCCCCGGCATGGACGGAGAGGAATCCCGAGAGGTCCCCTAGCAACTCGCATGGGGACTGGCCTTTCCTGAGGCCACCAGAGCGGGTCCCTGAGGTCCCCGTCGTAACTCGAGAAGACCTGCCGCAACTCGAGAAAATCCAGGAGGTTCTCCCCTCCAGGTGAGATGAGGCCCATTTCCGCTGAGGCGTCTCGAGGCTGATCACACCTCACATCTGGAACTTCGAAAGGCTCTTTCACACCCTTGGTGCAAATCAAGAAGTTCCCCGACCTAGCCGTCTCCACTCGAGAGGAATCACGAGGGTCCCGCCCACATCCAGAGGAGCCCCGTTTCCGCCTCGTAGCTCGAGATGAGGGATCCTTTCCCTGCTTCGTCGGGAAAGAGTTCCCGGCGTTCCCGTCGCATCTCAAGAGGAGGCCCTCTCAACAGAAACGGCGAGAGGAACTCCAGGGTCGTGCCACCATTCCAAGAGTCCCCCAGATGTCACAGTCCATTTCAGAGGAACCTCTTTACCCTTCACCGGCTCGTCTTTCACGCCGAGGATCGACTCACACCAAGGTGGCACGTGGCACAGCCCTGTGGGAAAGCCTCGTGGGAAACCCTCGAGGGACAGCCTCGAGGGAAAGCCACAGATCCCTTGATCCACGTGACAGGAAGCGTGACACTACTGCTGCAGCTCGGGAGGAAAGCGCACGTGCATGCCCCCACTCGAGACGAGGCCTGACTCCCCTGGGGAGACTCAGAAGCACCCCAAGATCCATGGCAACACTGGAGAGGAATCCTCAGGTTCCGGCCCCGACTCCACACAAGGACTGAGGCCCCGGCATGAACGGGAGAGGAATCCCGAGAGGTCCCCTAGCAACTCGCATGGGGACTGGCCTTTCCTGAGGCCACCAGAGCGGGTCCCTGAGGTCCCCGTCGTAACTCGAGAAGACCTGCCGCAACTCGAGAAAATCCAGGAGGTTCTCCCCTCCAGGCGAGATGAGGCCCATTTCCGCTGAGGCGTCTCGAGGCCCTCTCAACAGGAACGGCGAGAGGAACTCCAGGGTCGTGCCACCATTCCAAGAGTCCCCCAGATGTCTCAGGCCATTCCAGAGGAACCTCTTTTCCCTTCACCGGCTCGTCTTTCACGCCGAGGATCGACTCACACCAAGGTGGCACGTGGCACAGCCTTGTGGGAAAGCCTCGTGGGAAAGCCTCGAGGGACAGCCTCGAGGGAAAGCCACAGATCCCTTGATCCACGTGACAGGAAGCGTGACACTGCTGCTGCAGCTTGGGAGGAAAGCGCACGTGCATGTCCCCACTCGAGACGAGGCCTGAATCCCCTGGGGAGACTCAGAAGCACCCCAAGATCCATGGCAACACTGGAGAGGAATCCTCAGGTTCCGGCCCCGAATCCACACAAGGACTGAGGCCCCGGCATGGATGGGAGAGGAATGCCGAGCGGTCCCCTAGCAACTCGCATGGGGACTGGCCTTTCCTGAGGCCACCAGAGCGGGTCCCTGAGGTCCCCGTCGTAACCTGAGAAGACCTGCCGCAACTCGAGAAAATCCAGGAGGTTCTCCCCTCCAGGCGAGATGAGGCCCATTTCGGCTGAGGCGTCTCGAGGCTGATCACACCTCACCTCTGGAACTTCGAAAGGGTCCTTCACACCCTTGGTGCAAATCAAGAAGTTCCCCGACCTAGCCGTCTCCACTCGAGAGGAATCACGAGGGTCCCGCCCACATCCAGAGGAGCCCCGTTTCCAACTCGTAGCTCGAGATGAGGGATTCTTTCCCTGCTTCGTTGGGAAAGAGTTCCCGGCGTTCCCGTCGCATCTCAAGAGGAGGACCACTGAACAGGAACGGCGAGGGGAACTCCAGGGTCGTGCCACCATTCCAAGAGTCCCCCAGATGTCTCAGTCCATTCCAGAGGAACCTCTTTTCCCTTCACCGGCTCGTCTTTCACGCCGAGGATCGACTCACACCAAGGTGGCACGTGGCACAGCCCTGTGGGAAAGCCTCGTGGGAAAGCCTCGAGGGACAGCCTCGAGGGAAAGCCACAGATCCCTTGATCCACGTGACAGGAAGCGTGACACTACTGCTGCAGCTCGGGAGGAAAGCGCACGTGCATGCCCCCACTCGAGACGAGGCCTGACTCCCCTGGGGAGACTCAGAAGCACCCCAAGATCCATGACAACACTGGAGAGCAAAACTCAGGTTCCGGCCCCGACTCCACACAAGGACTGAGGCCCCGGCATGGACGGAGAGGAATCCCGAGAGGTCCCCTAGCAACTCGCATGGGGACTGGCCTTTCCTGAGGCCACCAGAGCGGGTCCCTGAGGTCCCCGTCGTAACTCGAGAAGACCTGCCGCAACTCGAGAAAATCCAGGAGGTTCTCCCCTCCAGGCGAGATGAGGCCCATTTCCGCTGAGGCGTCTCGAGGCTGATCACACCTCACCTCTGGAACTTCGAAAGGGTCCTTCACACCCTTGGTGCAAATCAAGAAGTTCCCCGACATACCCGTCTCCACTCGAGAGGATTCACGAGGGTCCCGCCCACATCCAGAGGAGCCCCGTTTCCGCCTCGTAGCTCGAGATGAGGGATCCTTTCCCTGCTTCGTCGGGAAAGAGTCCCCGGCGTTCCCGTCGCCTCTCAAGAGGAGGCCCTCTCAACAGGAACGGCGAGAGGAACTCCAGGGTCGTGCCACCATTCCAAGAGTCCCCCAGATGTCTCAGTCCATTCCAGAGGAACCTCTTTTCCCTTCACCGGCTCGTCTTTCACGCCGAGGATCGACTCACACCAAGGTGGCACGTGGCACAGCCTTGTGGGAAAGCCTCGTGGGAAAGCCTCGAGGGACAGCCTCGAGGGAAAGCCACAGATCCCTTGATCCACGTGACAGGAAGCGTGACACTGCTGCTGCAGCTTGGGAGGAAAGCGCACGTGCATGTCCCCACTCGAGACGAGGCCTGAATCCCCTGGGGAGACTCAGAAGCACCCCAAGATCCATGGCAACACTGGAGAGGAATCCTCAGGTTCCGGCCCCGACTCCACACAAGGACTGAGGCCCCGGCATGGACGGGAGAGGAATGCCGAGCGGTCCCCTAGCAACTCGCATGGGGACTGGCCTTTCCTGAGGCCACCAGAGCGGGTCCCTGAGGTCCCCGTCGTAACCCGAGAAGACCTGCCGCAACTCGAGAAAATCCAGGAGGTTCTCCCCTCCAGGCGAGATGAGGCCCATTTCCGCTGAGGCGTCTCGAGGCTGATCACACCTCACCTCTGGAACTTCGAAAGGGTCCTTCACACCCTTGGTGCAAATCAAGAAGTTCCCCGACATACCCGTCTCCACTCGAGAGGAATCACGACGGTCCCGCCCACATCCAGAGGAGCCCCGTTTCCGCCTCGTAGCTCGAGATGAGGGATTCTTTCCCTGCTTCGTCGGGAAAGAGTTCCCGGCGTTCCCGTCGCATCTCAAGAGGAGGCCCACTCAACAGTAACGGCGAGGGGAACTCCAGGGTCGTGCCACCATTCCAAGAGTCCCCCAGATGTCTCAGTCCATTCCAGAGGAACCTCTTTTCCCTTCACCGGCTCGTCTTTCACGCCGAGGATCGACTCACACCAAGGTGGCACGTGGCACAGCCCTGTGGGAAAGCCTCGTGGGAAAGCCTCGAGGGACAGCCTCGAGGGAAAGCCACAGATCCCTTGATCCACGTGACAGGAAGCGTGACACTACTGCTGCAGCTCGGGAGGAAAGCGCACGTGCATGCCCCCACTCGAGACGAGGCCTGACTCCCCTGGGGAGACTCAGAAGCACCCCAAGTTCCATGGCAACACTGGAGAGGAATCCTCAGGTTCCTGCCCCGACTCCACACAAGGTCTTAGGCCCCGGCCTCGACGGGAGAGGAATCCCGAGAGGGCCCCTAGCAACTCGCATGGGGACTGGCCTTTCCTGAGGCCACCAGAGCGGGTCCCTGAGATCCCCGTCGTAACTCGAGAAGACCTGCCGCAACTCGAGAAAATCCAGGAGGTTCTCCCCTCCAGGCGAGATGAGGCCCATTTCGGCTGAGGCGTCTCGAGGCTGATCACACCTCACCTCTGGAACTTCGAAAGGGGCCTTCACACCCTTGGTGCAAATCAAGAAGTTCCCCGACCTAGCCGTCTCCACTCGAGAGGAATCACGAGGGTCCCGCCCACATCCAGAGGAGCCCCGTTTCCGCCTCGTAGCTCGAGATGAGGGATCCTTTCCCTGCTTCGTCGGGAAAGTTCCCGGCGTTCCCGTCGCATCTCAAGAGGAGGCCCACTCAACAGGAACGGCGAGAGGAACTCCAGGGTCGTGCCACCATTCCAAGAGTCCCCCAGATGTCTCAGTCCATTCCAGAGGAACCTCTTTTCCCTTCACCGGCTCGTCTTTCACGCCGAGGATCGACTCACACCAAGGTGGCACGTGGCACAGCCCTGTGGGAAAGCCTCGTGGGAAAGCCTCGAGGGACAGCCTCGAGGGAAAGCCACAGATCCCTTGATCCACGTGACAGGAAGCGTGACACTACTGCTGCAGCTCGGGAGGAAAGCGCACGTGCATGCCCCCACTCGAGACGAGGCCTGACTCCCCTGGGGAGACTCAGAAGCACCCCAAGATCCATGGCAACACTGGAGAGGAATCCTCAGGTTCCGGCCCCGACTCCACACAAGGACTGAGGCCCCGGCATGGACGGGAGAGGAATCCCGAGAGGTCCCCCAGCAACTCGCATGGGGACTGGCCTTTCCTGAGGCCACCAGAGCGGGTCCCTGAGGTCCCCGTCGTAACTCGAGAAGACCTGCCGCAACTCGAGAAAATCCAGGAGGTTCTCCCCTCCAGGCGAGATGAGGCCCATTTCCGCTGAGGCGTCTCGAGGCTGATCACACCTCACCTCTGGAACTTCGAAAGGGTCCTTCACACCCTTGGTGCAAATCAAGAAGTTCCCCGACCTAGCCGTCTGCACTCGAGAGGAATCACGAGGGTCCATCCACATCCAGAGGAGGCCCTTTTCCGCCTCGTAGCTCGAGATGAGGGATCCTTTCCCTGCTTCGTCGGGAAAGAGTTCCCGGCGTTTCCGTCGCATCTCAAGAGGAGGCCCTCTCAACAGGAACGGCGAGAGGAACTCCAGGGTCGTGCCACCATCCCAAGAGTCCCCCAGATGTCTCAGTCCATTCCAGAGGAACCTCTTTTCCCTTCACCGGCTCGTCTTACACGACGAGGATCGACTCACCCCAAGGTGGCACGTGGCACAGCCTTGTGGGAAAGCCTCGTGGGAAAGCCTCGAGGGACAGCCTCGAGGGAAAGCCACAGATCCCTTGATCCACGTGACAGGAAGCGTGACACTGCTGCTGCAGCTTGGGAGGAAAGCGCACGTGCATGTCCCCACTCGAGACGAGGCCTGAATCCCCTGGGGAGACTCAGAAGCACCCCAAGATCCATGGCAACACTGGAGAGGAATCCTCAAGTTCCGGCCCCGACTCCACACAAGGACTGAGGCCCCGGCATGGACGGGAGAGGAATGCCGAGCGGACCCCTAGCAACTCGCATGGGGACTGGCCTTTCCTGAGGCCACCAGAGCGGGTCCCTGAGGTCCCCGTCGTAACCCGAGAAGACCTGCCGCAACTCGAGAAAATCCAGGAGGTTCTCCCCTCCAGGCGAGATGAGGCCCATTTCCGCTGAGGCGTCTCGAGGCTGATCACACCTCACCTCTGGAACTTCGAAAGGGTCCTTCACACCCTTGGTGCAAATCAAGAAGTTCCCCGACATACCCGTCTCCACTCGAGAGGAATCACGAGGGTCCCGCCCACATCCAGAGGAGCCCCGTTTCCGCCTCGTAGCTCGAGATGAGGGATTCTTTCCCTGCTTCGTCGGGAAAGAGTTCCCGGCGTTCCCGTCGCATCTCAAGAGGAGGCCCACTCAACAGGAACAGCGAGGGGAACTCCAGGGTCGTGCCACCATTCCAAGAGTCCCCCAGATGTCTCAGTCCATTCCAGAGGAACCTCTTTTCCCTTCACCGGCTCGTCTTTCACGCCGAGGATCGACTCACACCAAGGTGGCACGTGGCACAGCCCTGTGGGAAAGCCTCGTGGGAAAGCCTCGAGGGACAGCCTCGAGGGAAAGCCACAGATCCCTTGATCCACGTGACAGGAAGCGTGACACTACTGCTGCAGCTCGGGAGGAAAGCGCACGTGCATGCCCCCACTCGAGACGAGGCCTGACTCCCCTGGGGAGACTCAGAAGCACCCCAAGTTCCATGGCAACACTGGAGAGGAATCCTCAGGTTCCGGCCCCGACTCCACACAAGGTCTTAGGCCCCGGCCTCGACGGGAGAGGAATCCCGAGAGGTCCCCTAGCAACTCGCATGGGGACTGGCCTTTCCTGAGGCCACCAGAGCGGGTCCCTGAGATCCCCGTCGTAACTCGAGAAGACCTGCCGCAACTCGAGAAAATCCAGGAGGTTCTCCCCTCCAGGCGAGATGCGGCCCATTTCTGCTGAGGCGTCTCGAGGCTGATCACACCTCACCTCTGGAACTTCGAAAGGGGCCTTCACACCCTTGGTGCAAATCAAGAAGTTCCCCGACATACCCGTCTCCACTCGAGAGGAATCACGAGGGTCCCGCCCACATCCAGAGGAGCCCCGTTTCCGCCTCGTAGCTCGAGATGAGGGATCCTTTCCCTGCTTCGTCGGGAAAGAGTTCCCGGCGTTCCCGTCGCATCTCAAGAGGAGGCCCACTCAACAGGAACGGCGAGGGGTACTCCAGGGTCGTGCCACCATTCCAAGAGTCCCCCAGATGTCTCAGTCCATTCCAGAGGAACCTCTTTTCTCTTCACCGGCTCGTCTTTCACGCCGAGGATCGACTCACACCAAGGTGGCACGTGGCACAGCCCTGTGGGAAAGCCTCGTGGGAAAGCCTCGAGGGACAGCGTCGAGGGAAAGCCACAGATCCCTTGATCCACGTGACAGGAAGCGTGACACTACTGCTGCAGCTCGGGAGGAAAGCGCACGTGCATGCCCCCACTCGAGACGAGGCCTGACTCCCCTGGGGAGACTCAGAAGCACCCCAAGATCCATGGCAACACTGGAGAGGAATCCTCAGGTTCCGGCCCCGACTCCACACAAGGTCTTAGGCCCCGGCCTCGACGGGAGAGGAATCCCGAGAGGGCCCCTAGCAACTCGCATGGTGACTGGCCTTTCCTGAGACAACAGAGCGGGTCCCTGAGATCCCCGTCGTAACTCGAGAAGACCTGCCGCAACTCGAGAAAATCCAGGAGGTTCTCCCCTCCAGGCGAGATGAGGCCCATTTCCGCTGAGGCGTCTCGAGGCTGATCACACCTCACCTCTGGAACTTCGAAAGGGTCCTTCACACCCTTGGTGCAAATCAAGAAGTTCCCCGACCTAGCCGTCTCCACTCGAGAGGAATCACGAGGGTCCCGCCCACATCCAGAGGAGCCCCGTTTCCGCCTCAAAGATCGAGATGAGGGATCCTGTCCCTGCTTCGTCGGGAAAGAATTCCCGGCGTTCCCGTCGCATCTCAAGAGGAGGCCCACTCAACAGGAACGGCGAGAGGAACTCCAGGGTCGTGCCACCATTCCAAGAGTCCCCCAGATGTCTCAGTCCATTCCAGAGGAACCTCTTTTCCCTTCACCGGCTCGTCTTTCACGCCGAGGATCGACCCACACCAAGGTGGCACGTGGCACAGCCCTGTGGGAAAGATTCGTGGGAAAGCCTCGAGGGACAGCCTCGAGGGAAAGCCACAGAACCCTTGATCCACGTGACAGGAAGCGTGACACTACTGCTGCAGCTCGGGAGGAAAGCGCACGTGCATGCCCCCACTCGAGACGAGGCCTGACTCCCCTGGGGAGAGTCAGAAGCACCCCAAGATCCATGGCAACACTGGAGAGGAATCCTCAGGTTCCGGCCCCGACTCCACACAAGGACTGAGGCCCCGGATTGGACGGGAGAGGAATCCCGAGAGGTCCCCTAGCAACTCGCATGGGGACTGGCCTTTCCTGAGGCCACCAGAGCGGGTCCCTGAGGTCCCCGTCGTAACTCGAGAAGACCTGCCGCAACACGAGAAAATCCAGGAGGTTCTCCCCTCCAGGCGAGATGAGGCCCATTTCCGCTGAGGCGTCTCGAGCCTGATCACACCTCACCTCTGGAACTTCGAAAGGGTCCTTCACACCCTTGCTGCAAATCAAGAAGTTCCCCGACCTAGCCGTCTCCACTCGAGAGGAATCACGAGGGTCCCGCCCACATCCAGAGGAGCCCCGTTTCCGCCTCGTAGCTCGAGATGAGGGATCCTTTCCCTGCTTCGTCGGGAAAGAGTTCCCGGCGTTCCCGTCGCATCTCAAGAGGAGGCCCTCTCAACAGGAACGGCGAGAGGAACTCCAGGGTCGTGCCCCATTCCAAGAGTCCCCCAGATGTCTCAGTCCTTTCCAGAGGAACCTCTTTTCCCTTCACCGGCTCGTCTTTCACGCCTAGGATCGACTCACACCAAGGTGGCACGTGGCACAGCCCTGTGGGAAAGCCTCGTGGGAAAGCCTCGAGGGACAGCCTCGAGGGAAAGCCACAGATCCCTTGATCCAGGTGACAGGAAGCGTGACACTACGGCTGCAGCTCGGGAGGAAAGCGCACGTGCATGCCCCCACTCGAGACGAGGCCTGACTCCCCTGGGGAGACTCAGAAGCACCCCAAGATCCATGGCAACCCTGGAGAGGAATCCTCAGGTTCCGGCCCCGATTCCACACAAGGACTGAGGCCCCGGTATGGACGGGAGAGGAATCCCGAGAGGTCCCCTAGCAACTCGCATGGGGACTGGCCTTTCCTGAGGCCACCAGAGCGGGTCCCTGAGGTCCCCGTCGTAACTCGAGAAGACCTGCCGCAACTCGAGAAAATCCAGGAGGTTCTCCCCTCCAGGCGAGATGAGGCCCATTTCTGCTGAGGCGTCTCGAGGCTGATCACACCTCACCTCTGGAACTTCGAAAGGGTCCTTCACACCCTTGGTGCAAATCAAGAAGTTCCCCGACATACCCGTCTCCACTCGAGAGGAATCACGAGGGTCCCGCCCACATCCAGAGGAGCCCCGTTTCCGCTTCGTAGCTCGAGATGAGGGATCCTTTCCCTGCTTCGTCGGGAAAGAGTTCCCGGCGTTCCCGTCGCATCTCAAGAGGAGGCCCTCTCAACAGGAACGGTGAGAGGAACTCCAGGGTCGTGCCACCATTCCAGGAGTCCCCCAGATGTCACAGTCCATTCCAGAGGAACCTCTTTTCCCTTCACCGGCTCGTCTTTCACGCCGAGGATCGACTCACACCAAGGTGGCACGTGGCACAGCCCTGTGGGAAAGCCTCGTGGGAAAGCCTCGAGGGACAGCCTCGAGGGAAAGCCACAGATCCCTTGATGCACGTGACAGGAAGCGTGACACTACTGCTGCAGCTCGGGAGGAAAGCGCACGTGCATGCCCCCACTCGAGACGAGGCCTGACTCCCCTGGGGAGACTCAGAACCACCTCAAGATCCATGGCAACACTGGAGAGGAATCCTCAGGTTCCGGCCCCGACTCCACACAAGGTCTTAGGCCCCGGCCTCGACGGGAGAGGAATCCCGAGAGGGCCCCTAGCAACTCGCATGGGGACTGGCCTTTCCTGAGGCCACCAGAGCGGGTCCCTGAGATCCCCGTCGTAACTCGAGAAGACCTGCCGCAACTCGAGAAAATCCAGGAGGTTCTCCCCTCCAGGCGAGATGAGGCCCATTTCCGCTGAGGCGTCTCGAGGCTGATCACACCTCACCTCTGGAACTTCGAAAGGGTCCTTCACACCCTTGGTGCAAATCAAGAAGTTCCCCGACCTAGCCGTCTCCACTCGAGAGGAATCACGAGGGTCCCGCCCACATCCAGAGGAGCCCCGTTTCCGCCTCGTAGCTCGAGATGAGGGATCCTTTCCCTGCTTCGTCGGGAAAGAGTTCCCGGCGTTCCCGTCGCATCTCAAGAGGAGGCCCTCTCAACAGGAACGGCGAGAGGAACTCCAGGGTCGTGCCACCATTCCAAGAGTCCCCCAGATGTCTCAGTCCATTCCTGAGGAACCTCTTTTCCCTTCACCGGCTCGTCTTTCACGCCGAGGATCGACTCACACCAAGGTGGCACGTGGCACAGCCCTGTGGGAAAGCCTCGTGGGAAAGCCTCGAGGGACAGCCTCGAGGGAAAGCCACAGATCCCTTGATCCACGTGACAGGAAGCGTGACACTACTGCTGCAGCTCGGGAGGAAAGCGCACGTGCATGCCCCCACTCGAGACGAGGCCTGACTCCCCTGGGGAGACTCAGAAGCACCCCAAGATCCATGGCAACACTGGAGAGGAATCCTCAGGTTCCGGCCCCGACTCCACACAAGGACTGAGGCCCCGGCATGGACGGGAGAGGAATCCCGAGAGGTCCCCTAGCAACTCGCATGGGGACTGGCCTTTCCTGAGGCCACCAGAGCGGGTCCCTGAGGTCCCCGTCGTAACTCGAGAAGACCTGCCGCAACTCGAGAAAATCCAGGAGGTTCTCCCCTCCAGGCGAGAGGAGGCCCATTTCCGCTGAGGCGTCTCGAGGCTGATCACACCTCACCTCTGGAACTTCGAAAGGGTCCTTCACACCCTTGGTGCAAATCAAGAAGTTCCCCGACCTAGCCGTCTCCACTCGAGAGGAATCACGAGGGTCCCGCCCACATCCAGAGGAGCCCCGTTTCCGCCTCGTAGCTCGAGGTGAGGGATGCTTTCCCTGCTTCGTCGGGAAAGAGTTCCCGGCGTTCCCGTCGCATCTCAAGAGGAGGCCCTCTCAACAGGAACGGCGAGAGGAACTCCAGGGTCGTGCCACCATTCCAAGAGTCCCCCAGATGTCTCAGTCCATTCCAGAGGAACCTCTTTTCCCTTCACCGGCTCGTCTTTCACGCCGAGGATCGACTCACACCAAGGTGGCACGTGGCACAGCCCTGTGGGAAAGCCTCGTGGGAAAGCCTCGAGGGACAGCCTCGAGGGAAAGCCACAGATCCCTTGATCCACGTGACAGGAAGCGTGACACTACTGCTGCAGCTCGGGAGGAAAGGGCACGTGCATGCCCCCACTCGAGACGAGGCCTGACTCCCCTGGGGAGACTCAGAAGCACCCCAAGATCCATGGCAACACTGGAGAGGAATCCTCAGGTTCTGGCCCCGACTCCACACAAGGACCGAGGCCCCGGCATGGACGGGAGAGAAATCCCGAGAGGCCCCCTAGCAACTCGCATGGGGACTGGCCTTTCCTGAGGCCACCAGAGCGGGTCCCTGAGGTCCCCGTCGTAACTCGAGAAGACCTGCCGCAACTCGAGAAAATCCAGGAGGTTCTCCCCTCCAGGCGAGAGGAGGCCCATTTCCGCTGAGGCGTCTCGAGGCTGATCACACCTCACCTCTGGAACTTCGAAAGGGTCCTTCACACCCTTGGTGTAAATCAAGAAGTTCCCCGACCTAGCCGTCTCCACTCGAGAGGAATCACGAGGGTCCCGCCCACATCCAGAGGAGCCCCGTTTCCGCCTCGTAGCTCGAGATGAGGGATCCTTTCCCTGCTTCGTCGGGAAAGAGTTCCCGGCGTTCCCGTCGCATCTCAAGAGGAGGCCCTCTCAACAGGAACGGCGAGAGGAACTCCAGGGTCGTGCCACCATTCCAAGAGTCCCCCAGATGTCTCAGTCCATTCCAGAGGAACCTCTTTTCCCTTCACCGGCTCGTCTTTCATGCCGAGGATCGACTCACACCAAGGTGGCACGTGGCACAGCCCTGTGGGAAAGCCTCGTGGGAAAGCCTCGAGGGACAGCCTCGAGGGAAAGCCACAGATCCCTTGATCCACGTGACAGGAAGCGTGAAACTACTGCTGCAGCTCGGGAGGAAAGCGCACGTGAATGCCCCCACTCGAGACGAGGCCTGACTCCCCTGGGGAGACTCAGAAGCACCCCAAGATCCATGGCAACACTGGAGAGGAATCCTCAGGTTCCGGCCCCGACTCCACACAAGGACTGAGGCCCCGGCATGGACGGGAGAGGAATCCCGAGAGGTCCCCTAGCAACTCGCATGGGGACTGGCCTTTCCTGAGTCCACCAGAGCGGGTCCCTGAGGTCCCCGTCGTAACTCGAGAAGACCTGCCGCAACTCGAGAAAATCCAGGAGGTTCTCCCCTCCAGGCGAGATGAGGCCCATTTCCGCTGAGGCGTCTCGAGGCTGATCACACCTCACCTCTGGAACTTCGAAAGGGTCCTTCACACCCTTGGTGCAAATCAAGAAGTTCCCCGACCTAGCCGTCTCCACTCGAGAGGAATCACGAGGGTCCCGCCCACATCCAGAGGAGCCCCGTTTCCGCCTCGTAGCTCGAGATGAGGGATCCTTTCCCTGCTTCGTCGGGAAAGAGTCCCCGGCGTTCCCGTCGCCTCTCAAGAGGAGGCCCTCTCAACAGGAACGGAGAGAGGAACTCCAGGGTCGTGCCACCATTCCAAGAGTCCCCCAGATGTCTCAGGCCATTCCAGAGGAACCTCTTTTCCCTTCACCGGCTCGTCTTTCACGCCGAGGATCGACTCACACCAAGGTGGCACCTGGCACAGCCTTGTGGGAAAGCCTCGTGGGAAAGCCTCGAGGGACAGCCTCGAGGGAAAGCCACAGATCCCTTGATCCACGTGACAGGAAGCGTGACACTGCTGCTGCAGCTTGGGAGGAAAGCGCACGTGCATGTCCCCACTCGAGACGAGGCCTGACTCCCCTGGGGAGACTCAGAAGCACCCCAAGATCCATGGCAACACTGGAGAGGAATCCTCAGGTTCCGGCCCCTACTCCACACAAGGACTGAGGCCCCGGCATGGACGGGAGAGGAATCCCGAGCGGTCCCCTAGCAACTCGCATGGGGACTGGCCTTTCCTGAGGCCACCAGAGCGGGTCCCTGAGGTCCCCGTCGTAACTCGAGAAGACGTGCCGCAACTCGAGAAAATCCAGGAGGTTCTCCCCTCCAGGCGAGAAGAGGCCCATTTCCGCTGAGGCGTCTCGAGGCTGATCACACCTCACCTCTGCAACTTCGAAAGGGTCCTTCACACCCTTGCTGCAAATCAGGAAGTTCCCCGACCTAGCCGTCTCCACTCGAGAGGAATCACGAGGGTCCCGCCCACATCCAGAGGAGCCCCGTTTCCACCTCGTAGCTCGAGATGAGGGATCCTTTCCCTGCTTCGTCGGGAAAGATTTCCCGGCGTTCCCGTCGCATCTCAAGAGGAGGCCCTCTCAACAGGAACGGCGAGAGGAACTCCAGGGTCGTGCCACCATTCCAAGAGTCCCCCAGATGTCTCAGTCCTTTCCAGAGGAACCTCTTTTCCCTTCACCGGCTCGTCTTTCACGCCGAGGATCGACTCACACCAAGGTGGCACGTGGCACAGCCCTGTGGGAAAGCCTCGTGGGAAAGCCTCGAGGGACAGCCTCGAGGGAAAGCCACAGATCCCTTGATCCAGGTGACAGGAAGCGTGACACTACGGCTGCAGCTCGGGAGGAAAGCGCACGTGCATGCCCCCACTCGAGACGAGGCCTGACTCCCCTGGGGAGACTCAGAAGCACCCCAAGATCCATGGCAACACTGGAGAGGAATCCTCAGGTTCCGGCCCCGATTCCACACAAGGACTGAGGCCCAGGTATGGACGGGAGAGGAATCCCGAGAGGTCCCCTAGCAACTCGCATGGGGACTGGCCTTTCCTGAGGCCACCAGAGCGGGTCCCTGAGGTCCCCGTCGTAACTCGAGAAGACCTGCCGCAACTCGAGAAAATCCAGGAGGTTCTCCCCTCCAGGCGAGATGAGGCCCATTTCCGCTGAGGCGTCTCAAGGCTGATCACACCTCACCTCTGGAACTTCGAAAGGGGCCTTCACACCCTTGGTGCAAATCAAGAAGTTCCCCGACATACCCGTCTCCACTCGAGAGGAATCACGAGGGTCCCGCCCACATCCAGAGGAGCCCCGTTTCCGCCTCGTAGCTCGAGATGAGGGATCCTTTCCCTGCTTCGTCGGGAATGAGTTCCCGGCGTTCCCGTCGCATCTCAAGAGGAGGCCCTCTCAACAGGAACGGTGAGAGGAACTCCAGGGTCGTGCCACCATTCCAAGAGTCCCCCAGATGTCTCAGTCCATTCCAGAGGAACCTCTTTTCCCTTCACCGGCTCGTCTTTCACGCCGAGGATCGACTCACACCAAGGTGGCACGTGGCACAGCCCTGTGGGAAAGCCTCGTGGGAAAGCCTCGAGGCACAGCCTCGAGGGAAAGCCACAGATCCCTTGATGCACGTGACAGGAAGCGTGACTCTACTGCTGCAGCTCGGGAGGAAAGCGCACGTGCATGCCCCCACTCGAGACGAGGCCTGACTCCCCTGGGGAGACTCAGAAGCACCCCAAGATCCATGGCAACACTGGAGAGGAATCCTCAGGTTCCGGCCCCGACTCCACACAAGGTCTTAGGCCCCGGCCTCGACGGGAGAGGAATCCCGAGAGGGCCCCTAGCAACTCGCATGGTGACTGGCCTTTCCTGAGACAACAGAGCGGGTCCCTGAGATCCCCGTCGTAACTCGAGAAGACCTGCCGCAACTCGAGAAAATCCAGGAGGTTCTCCCCTCCAGGCGAGAGGAGGCCCATTTCCGCTGAGGCGTCTCGAGGCTGATCACACCTCACCTCTGGAACTTCGAAAGGGTCCTTCACACCCTTGGTGCAAATCAAGAAGTTCCCCGACCTAGCCGTCTCCACTCGAGAGGAATCACGAGGGTCCCGCCCACATCCAGAGGAGCCCCGTTTCCGCCTCGTAGCTCGAGGTGAGGGATGCTTTCCCTGCTTCGTCGGGAAAGAGTTCCCGGCGTTCCCGTCGCATCTCAAGAGGAGTCCCTCTGAACAGGAACGGCGAGAGGAACTCCAGGGTCGTGCCACCATTCCAAGAGTCCCCCAGATGTCTCAGTCCATTCCAGAGGAACCTCTTTTCCCTTCACCGGCTCGTCTTTCACGCCGAGGATCGACTCACACGAAGGTGGCACGTGGCACAGCCCTGTGGGAAAGCCTCGTGGGAAAGCCTCGAGGGACAGCCTCGAGGGAAAGCCACAGATCCCTTGATCCACGTGACAGGAAGCGTGACACTACTGCTGCAGCTCGGGAGGAAAGCGCACGTGCATGCCCCCACTCGAGACGAGGCCTGACTCCCCTGGGGAGACTCAGAAGCACCCCAAGATCCATGGCAACACTGGAGAGGAATCCTCAGGTTCCGGCCCCGACTCCACACAAGGACCGAGGCCCCGGCATGGACGGGAGAGAAATCCCGAGAGGCCCCCTAGCAACTCGCATGGGGACTGGCCTTTCCTGAGGCCACCAGAGCGGGTCCCTGAGGTCCCCGTCGTAACTCGAGAAGACCTGCCGCAACTCGAGAAAATCCAGGAGGTTCTCCCCTCCAGGCGAGAGGAGGCCCATTTCCGCTGAGGCGTCTCGAGGCTGATCACACCTCACCTCTGGAACTTCGAAAGGGTCCTTCACACCCTTGGTGTAAATCAAGAAGTTCCCCGACCTAGCCGTCTCCACTCGAGAGGAATCACGAGGGTCCCGCCCACATCCAGAGGAGCCCCGTTTCCGCCTCGTAGCTCGAGATGAGGGATCCTTTCCCTGCTTCGTCGGGAAAGAGTTCCCGGCGTTCCCGTCGCCTCTCAAGAGGAGGCCCTCTCAACAGGAACGGAGAGAGGAACTCCAGGGTCGTGCCACCATTCCAAGAGTCCCCCAGATGTCTCAGGCCATTCCAGAGGAACCTCTTTTCCCTTCACCGGCTCGTCTTTCACGCCGAGGATCGACTCACACCAAGGTGGCACCTGGCACAGCCTTGTGGGAAAGCCTCGTGGGAAAGCCTCGAGGGACAGCCTCGAGGGAAAGCCACAGATCCCTTGATCCACGTGACAGGAAGCGTGACACTGCTGCTGCAGCTTGGGAGGAAAGCGCACGTGCATGTCCCCACTCGAGACGAGGCCTGACTCCCCTGGGGAGACTCAGAAGCACCCCAAGATCCATGGCAACACTGGAGAGGAATCCTCAGGTTCCGGCCCCTACTCCACACAAGGACTGAGGCCCCGGCATGGACGGGAGAGGAATCCCGAGCGGTCCCCTAGCAACTCGCATGGGGACTGGCCTTTCCTGAGGCCACCAGAGCGGGTCCCTGAGGTCCCCGTCGTAACTCGAGAAGACGTGCCGCAACTCGAGAAAATCCAGGAGGTTCTCCCCTCCAGGCGAGAAGAGGCCCATTTCCGCTGAGGCGTCTCGAGGCTGATCACACCTCACCTCTGCAACTTCGAAAGGGTCCTTCACACCCTTGCTGCAAATCAGGAAGTTCCCCGACCTAGCCGTCTCCACTCGAGAGGAATCACGAGGGTCCCGCCCACATCCAGAGGAGCCCCGTTTCCACCTCGTAGCTCGAGATGAGGGATCCTTTCCCTGCTTCGTCGGGAAAGATTTCCCGGCGTTCCCGTCGCATCTCAAGAGGAGGCCCTCTCAACAGGAACGGCGAGAGGAACTCCAGGGTCGTGCCACCATTCCAAGAGTCCCCCAGATGTCTCAGTCCTTTCCAGAGGAACCTCTTTTCCCTTCACCGGCTCGTCTTTCACGCCGAGGATCGACTCACACCAAGGTGGCACGTGGCACAGCCCTGTGGGAAAGCCTCGTGGGAAAGCCTCGAGGGACAGCCTCGAGGGAAAGCCACAGATCCCTTGATCCAGGTGACAGGAAGCGTGACACTACGGCTGCAGCTCGGGAGGAAAGCGCACGTGCATGCCCCCACTCGAGACGAGGCCTGACTCCCCTGGGGAGACTCAGAAGCACCCCAAGATCCATGGCAACACTGGAGAGGAATCCTCAGGTTCCGGCCCCGATTCCACACAAGGACTGAGGCCCAGGTATGGACGGGAGAGGAATCCCGAGAGGTCCCCTAGCAACTCGCATGGGGACTGGCCTTTCCTGAGGCCACCAGAGCGGGTCCCTGAGGTCCCCGTCGTAACTCGAGAAGACCTGCCGCAACTCGAGAAAATCCAGGAGGTTCTCCCCTCCAGGCGAGATGAGGCCCATTTCCGCTGAGGCGTCTCAAGGCTGATCACACCTCACCTCTGGAACTTCGAAAGGGGCCTTCACACCCTTGGTGCAAATCAAGAAGTTCCCCGACATACCCGTCTCCACTCGAGAGGAATCACGAGGGTCCCGCCCACATCCAGAGGAGCCCCGTTTCCGCCTCGTAGCTCGAGATGAGGGATCCTTTCCCTGCTTCGTCGGGAATGAGTTCCCGGCGTTCCCGTCGCATCTCAAGAGGAGGCCCTCTCAACAGGAACGGTGAGAGGAACTCCAGGGTCGTGCCACCATTCCAAGAGTCCCCCAGATGTCTCAGTCCATTCCAGAGGAACCTCTTTTCCCTTCACCGGCTCGTCTTTCACGCCGAGGATCGACTCACACCAAGGTGGCACGTGGCACAGCCCTGTGGGAAAGCCTCGTGGGAAAGCCTCGAGGCACAGCCTCGAGGGAAAGCCACAGATCCCTTGATGCACGTGACAGGAAGCGTGACTCTACTGCTGCAGCTCGGGAGGAAAGCGCACGTGCATGCCCCCACTCGAGACGAGGCCTGACTCCCCTGGGGAGACTCAGAAGCACCCCAAGATCCATGGCAACACTGGAGAGGAATCCTCAGGTTCCGGCCCCGACTCCACACAAGGTCTTAGGCCCCGGCCTCGACGGGAGAGGAATCCCGAGAGGGCCCCTAGCAACTCGCATGGTGACTGGCCTTTCCTGAGACAACAGAGCGGGTCCCTGAGATCCCCGTCGTAACTCGAGAAGACCTGCCGCAACTCGAGAAAATCCAGGAGGTTCTCCCCTCCAGGCGAGATGAGGCCCATTTCCGCTGAGGCGTCTCGAGGCTGATCACACCTCACCTCTGGAACTTCGAAAGGGGCCTTCACACCCTTGGTGCAAATCAAGAAGTTCCCCGACCTAGCCGTCTCCACTCGAGAGGAATCACGAGGGTCCCGCCCACATCCAGAGGAGCCCCGTTTCCGCCTCAAAGATCGAGATGAGGGATCCTGTCCCTGCTTCGTCGGGAAAGAGTTCCCGGCGTTCCCGTCGCATCTCAAGAGGAGGCCCACTCAACAGGAACGGCGAGAGGAACTCCAGGGTCGTGCCACCATTCCAAGAGTCCCCCAGATGTCTCAGTCCATTCCAGAGGAACCTCTTTTCCCTTCACCGGCTCGTCTTTCACGCCGAGGATCGACCCACACCAAGGTGGCACGTGGCACAGCCCTGTGGGAAAGATTCGTGGGAAAGCCTCGAGGGACAGCCTCGAGGGAAAGCCACAGAACCCTTGATCCACGTGACAGGAAGCGTGACACTACTGCTGCAGCTCGGGAGGAAAGCGCACGTGCATGCCCCCACTCGAGACGAGGCCTGACTCCCCTGGGGAGAGTCAGAAGCACCCCAAGATCCATGGCAACACTGGAGAGGAATCCTCAGGTTCCGGCCCCGACTCCACACAAGGACTGAGGCCCCGGATTGGACGGGAGAGGAATCCCGAGAGGTCCCCTAGCAACTCGCATGGGGACTGGCCTTTCCTGAGGCCACCAGAGCGGGTCCCTGAGGTCCCCGTCGTAACTCGAGAAGACCTGCCGCAACACGAGAAAATCCAGGAGGTTCTCCCCTCCAGGCGAGATGAGGCCCATTTCCGCTGAGGCGTCTCGAGCCTGATCACACCTCACCTCTGGAACTTCGAAAGGGTCCTTCACACCCTTGCTGCAAATCAAGAAGTTCCCCGACCTAGCCGTCTCCACTCGAGAGGAATCACGAGGGTCCCGCCCACATCCAGAGGAGCCCCGTTTCCGCCTCGTAGCTCGAGATGAGGGATCCTTTCCCTGCTTCGTCGGGAAAGAGTTCCCGGCGTTCCCGTCGCATCTCAAGAGGAGGCCCTCTCAACAGGAACGGCGAGAGGAACTCCAGGGTCGTGCCCCATTCCAAGAGTCCCCCAGATGTCTCAGTCCTTTCCAGAGGAACCTCTTTTCCCTTCACCGGCTCGTCTTTCACGCCTAGGATCGACTCACACCAAGGTGGCACGTGGCACAGCCCTGTGGGAAAGCCTCGTGGGAAAGCCTCGAGGGACAGCCTCGAGGGAAAGCCACAGATCCCTTGATCCAGGTGACAGGAAGCGTGACACTACGGCTGCAGCTCGGGAGGAAAGCGCACGTGCATGCCCCCACTCGAGACGAGGCCTGACTCCCCTGGGGAGACTCAGAAGCACCCCAAGATCCATGGCAACCCTGGAGAGGAATCCTCAGGTTCCGGCCCCGATTCCACACAAGGACTGAGGCCCCGGTATGGACGGGAGAGGAATCCCGAGAGGTCCCCTAGCAACTCGCATGGGGACTGGCCTTTCCTGAGGCCACCAGAGCGGGTCCCTGAGGTCCCCGTCGTAACTCGAGAAGACCTACCGCAACTCGAGAAAATCCAGGAGGTTCTCCCCTCCAGGCGAGATGAGGCCCATTTCTGCTGAGGCGTCTCGAGGCTGATCACACCTCACCTCTGGAACTTCGAAAGGGTCCTTCACACCCTTGGTGCAAATCAAGAAGTTCCCCGACATACCCGTCTCCACTCGAGAGGAATCACGAGGGTCCCGCCCACATCCAGAGGAGCCCCGTTTCCGCTTCGTAGCTCGAGATGAGGGATCCTTTCCCTGCTTCGTCGGGAAAGAGTTCCCGGCGTTCCCGTCGCATCTCAAGAGGAGGCCCTCTCAACAGGAACGGTGAGAGGAACTCCAGGGTCGTGCCACCATTCCAGGAGTCCCCCAGATGTCACAGTCCATTCCAGAGGAACCTCTTTTCCCTTCACCGGCTCGTCTTTCACGCCGAGGATCGACTCACACCAAGGTGGCACGTGGCACAGCCCTGTGGGAAAGCCTCGTGGGAAAGCCTCGAGGGACAGCCTCGAGGGAAAGCCACAGATCCCTTGATGCACGTGACAGGAAGCGTGACACTACTGCTGCAGCTCGGGAGGAAAGCGCACGTGCATGCCCCCACTCGAGACGAGGCCTGACTCCCCTGGGGAGACTCAGAACCACCTCAAGATCCATGGCAACACTGGAGAGGAATCCTCAGGTTCCGGCCCCGACTCCACACAAGGTCTTAGGCCCCGGCCTCGACGGGAGAGGAATCCCGAGAGGGCCCCTAGCAACTCGCATGGGGACTGGCCTTTCCTGAGGCCACCAGAGCGGGTCCCTGAGATCCCCGTCGTAACTCGAGAAGACCTGCCGCAACTCGAGAAAATCCAGGAGGTTCTCCCCTCCAGGCGAGATGAGGCCCATTTCCGCTGAGGCGTCTCGAGGCTGATCACACCTCACCTCTGGAACTTCGAAAGGGTCCTTCACACCCTTGGTGCAAATCAAGAAGTTCCCCGACCTAGCCGTCTCCACTCGAGAGGAATCACGAGGGTCCCGCCCACATCCAGAGGAGCCCCGTTTCCGCCTCGTAGCTCGAGATGAGGGATCCTTTCCCTGCTTCGTCGGGAAAGAGTTCCCGGCGTTCCCGTCGCATCTCAAGAGGAGGCCCTCTCAACAGGAACGGCGAGAGGAACTCCAGGGTCGTGCCACCATTCCAAGAGTCCCCCAGATGTCTCAGTCCATTCCTGAGGAACCTCTTTTCCCTTCACCGGCTCGTCTTTCACGCCGAGGATCGACTCACACCAAGGTGGCACCTGGCACAGCCTTGTGGGAAAGCCTCGTGGGAAAGCCTCGAGGGACAGCCTCGAGGGAAAGCCACAGATCCCTTGATCCACGTGACAGGAAGCGTGACACTGCTGCTGCAGCTTGGGAGGAAAGCGCACGTGCATGTCCCCACTCGAGACGAGGCCTGACTCCCCTGGGGAGACTCAGAAGCACCCCAAGATCCATGGCAACACTGGAGAGGAATCCTCAGGTTCCGGCCCCTACTCCACACAAGGACTGAGGCCCCGGCATGGACGGGAGAGGAATCCCGAGCGGTCCCCTAGCAACTCGCATGGGGACTGGCCTTTCCTGAGGCCACCAGAGCGGGTCCCTGAGGTCCCCGTCGTAACTCGAGAAGACGTGCCGCAACTCGAGAAAATCCAGGAGGTTCTCCCCTCCAGGCGAGAAGAGGCCCATTTCCGCTGAGGCGTCTCGAGGCTGATCACACCTCACCTCTGCAACTTCGAAAGGGTCCTTCACACCCTTGCTGCAAATCAGGAAGTTCCCCGACCTAGCCGTCTCCACTCGAGAGGAATCACGAGGGTCCCGCCCACATCCAGAGGAGCCCCGTTTCCACCTCGTAGCTCGAGATGAGGGATCCTTTCCCTGCTTCGTCGGGAAAGATTTCCCGGCGTTCCCGTCGCATCTCAAGAGGAGGCCCTCTCAACAGGAACGGCGAGAGGAACTCCAGGGTCGTGCCACCATTCCAAGAGTCCCCCAGATGTCTCAGTCCTTTCCAGAGGAACCTCTTTTCCCTTCACCGGCTCGTCTTTCACGCCGAGGATCGACTCACACCAAGGTGGCACGTGGCACAGCCCTGTGGGAAAGCCTCGTGGGAAAGCCTCGAGGGACAGCCTCGAGGGAAAGCCACAGATCCCTTGATCCAGGTGACAGGAAGCGTGACACTACGGCTGCAGCTCGGGAGGAAAGCGCACGTGCATGCCCCCACTCGAGACGAGGCCTGACTCCCCTGGGGAGACTCAGAAGCACCCCAAGATCCATGGCAACACTGGAGAGGAATCCTCAGGTTCCGGCCCCGATTCCACACAAGGACTGAGGCCCAGGTATGGACGGGAGAGGAATCCCGAGAGGTCCCCTAGCAACTCGCATGGGGACTGGCCTTTCCTGAGGCCACCAGAGCGGGTCCCTGAGGTCCCCGTCGTAACTCGAGAAGACCTGCCGCAACTCGAGAAAATCCAGGAGGTTCTCCCCTCCAGGCGAGATGAGGCCCATTTCCGCTGAGGCGTCTCAAGGCTGATCACACCTCACCTCTGGAACTTCGAAAGGGGCCTTCACACCCTTGGTGCAAATCAAGAAGTTCCCCGACATACCCGTCTCCACTCGAGAGGAATCACGAGGGTCCCGCCCACATCCAGAGGAGCCCCGTTTCCGCTTCGTAGCTCGAGATGAGGGATCCTTTCCCTGCTTCGTCGGGAAAGAGTTCCCGGCGTTCCCGTCGCATCTCAAGAGGAGGCCCTCTCAACAGGAACGGCGAGAGGAACTCCAGGGTCGTGCCACCATTCCAAGAGTCCCCCAGATGTCTCAGTCCATTCCTGAGGAACCTCTTTTCCCTTCACCGGCTCGTCTTTCACGCCGAGGATCGACTCACACCAAGGTGGCACGTGGCACAGCCCTGTGGGAAAGCCTCGTGGGAAAGCCTCGAGGGACAGCCTCGAGGGAAAGCCACAGATCCCTTGATCCACGTGACAGGAAGCGTGACACTGCTGCTGCAGCTTGGGAGGAAAGCGCACGTGCATGTCCCCACTCGAGACGAGGCCTGACTCCCCTGGGGAGACTCAGAAGCACCCCAAGATCCATGGCAACACTGGAGAGGAATCCTCAGGTTCCGGCCCCTACTCCACACAAGGACTGAGGCCCCGGCATGGACGGGAGAGGAATCCCGAGCGGTCCCCTAGCAACTCGCATGGGGACTGGCCTTTCCTGAGGCCACCAGAGCGGGTCCCTGAGGTCCCCGTCGTAACTCGAGAAGACGTGCCGCAACTCGAGAAAATCCAGGAGGTTCTCCCCTCCAGGCGAGAAGAGGCCCATTTCCGCTGAGGCGTCTCGAGGCTGATCACACCTCACCTCTGCAACTTCGAAAGGGTCCTTCACACCCTTGCTGCAAATCAGGAAGTTCCCCGACCTAGCCGTCTCCACTCGAGAGGAATCACGAGGGTCCCGCCCACATCCAGAGGAGCCCCGTTTCCACCTCGTAGCTCGAGATGAGGGATCCTTTCCCTGCTTCGTCGGGAAAGATTTCCCGGCGTTCCCGTCGCATCTCAAGAGGAGGCCCTCTCAACAGGAACGGCGAGAGGAACTCCAGGGTCGTGCCACCATTCCAAGAGTCCCCCAGATGTCTCAGTCCTTTCCAGAGGAACCTCTTTTCCCTTCACCGGCTCGTCTTTCACGCCGAGGATCGACTCACACCAAGGTGGCACGTGGCACAGCCCTGTGGGAAAGCCTCGTGGGAAAGCCTCGAGGGACAGCCTCGAGGGAAAGCCACAGATCCCTTGATCCAGGTGACAGGAAGCGTGACACTACGGCTGCAGCTCGGGAGGAAAGCGCACGTGCATGCCCCCACTCGAGACGAGGCCTGACTCCCCTGGGGAGACTCAGAAGCACCCCAAGATCCATGGCAACACTGGAGAGGAATCCTCAGGTTCCGGCCCCGATTCCACACAAGGACTGAGGCCCAGGTATGGACGGGAGAGGAATCCCGAGAGGTCCCCTAGCAACTCGCATGGGGACTGGCCTTTCCTGAGGCCACCAGAGCGGGTCCCTGAGGTCCCCGTCGTAACTCGAGAAGACCTGCCGCAACTCGAGAAAATCCAGGAGGTTCTCCCCTCCAGGCGAGATGAGGCCCATTTCCGCTGAGGCGTCTCAAGGCTGATCACACCTCACCTCTGGAACTTCGAAAGGGGCCTTCACACCCTTGGTGCAAATCAAGAAGTTCCCCGACATACCCGTCTCCACTCGAGAGGAATCACGAGGGTCCCGCCCACATCCAGAGGAGCCCCGTTTCCGCCTCGTAGCTCGAGATGAGGGATCCTTTCCCTGCTTCGTCGGGAATGAGTTCCCGGCGTTCCCGTCGCATCTCAAGAGGAGGCCCTCTCAACAGGAACGGTGAGAGGAACTCCAGGGTCGTGCCACCATTCCAAGAGTCCCCCAGATGTCTCAGTCCATTCCAGAGGAACCTCTTTTCCCTTCACCGGCTCGTCTTTCACGCCGAGGATCGACTCACACCAAGGTGGCACGTGGCACAGCCCTGTGGGAAAGCCTCGTGGGAAAGCCTCGAGGCACAGCCTCGAGGGAAAGCCACAGATCCCTTGATGCACGTGACAGGAAGCGTGACTCTACTGCTGCAGCTCGGGAGGAAAGCGCACGTGCATGCCCCCACTCGAGACGAGGCCTGACTCCCCTGGGGAGACTCAGAAGCACCCCAAGATCCATGGCAACACTGGAGAGGAATCCTCAGGTTCCGGCCCCGACTCCACACAAGGTCTTAGGCCCCGGCCTCGACGGGAGAGGAATCCCGAGAGGGCCCCTAGCAACTCGCATGGTGACTGGCCTTTCCTGAGACAACAGAGCGGGTCCCTGAGATCCCCGTCGTAACTCGAGAAGACCTGCCGCAACTCGAGAAAATCCAGGAGGTTCTCCCCTCCAGGCGAGATGAGGCCCATTTCCGCTGAGGCGTCTCGAGGCTGATCACACCTCACCTCTGGAACTTCGAAAGGGGCCTTCACACCCTTGGTGCAAATCAAGAAGTTCCCCGACCTAGCCGTCTCCACTCGAGAGGAATCACGAGGGTCCCGCCCACATCCAGAGGAGCCCCGTTTCCGCCTCAAAGATCGAGATGAGGGATCCTGTCCCTGCTTCGTCGGGAAAGAGTTCCCGGCGTTCCCGTCGCATCTCAAGAGGAGGCCCACTCAACAGGAACGGCGAGAGGAACTCCAGGGTCGTGCCACCATTCCAAGAGTCCCCCAGATGTCTCAGTCCATTCCAGAGGAACCTCTTTTCCCTTCACCGGCTCGTCTTTCACGCCGAGGATCGACCCACACCAAGGTGGCACGTGGCACAGCCCTGTGGGAAAGATTCGTGGGAAAGCCTCGAGGGACAGCCTCGAGGGAAAGCCACAGAACCCTTGATCCACGTGACAGGAAGCGTGACACTACTGCTGCAGCTCGGGAGGAAAGCGCACGTGCATGCCCCCACTCGAGACGAGGCCTGACTCCCCTGGGGAGACTCAGAAGCACCCCAAGATCCATGGCAACACTGGAGAGGAATCCTCAGGTTCCGGCCCCGACTCCACACAAGGACCGAGGCCCCGGCATGGACGGGAGAGAAATCCCGAGAGGCCCCCTAGCAACTCGCATGGGGACTGGCCTTTCCTGAGGCCACCAGAGCGGGTCCCTGAGGTCCCCGTCGTAACTCGAGAAGACCTGCCGCAACTCGAGAAAATCCAGGAGGTTCTCCCCTCCAGGCGAGAGGAGGCCCATTTCCGCTGAGGCGTCTCGAGGCTGATCACACCTCACCTCTGGAACTTCGAAAGGGTCCTTCACACCCTTGGTGCAAATCAAGAAGTTCCCCGACATACCCGTCTCCACTCGAGAGGAATCACGAGGGTCCCGCCCACATCCAGAGGAGCCCCGTTTCCACCTCGTAGCTCGAGATGAGGGATGCTTTCCCTGCTTCGTCGGGAAAGAGTTCCCTGCGTTCCCGTCGCATCTCAAGAGGAGGCCGTCTCAACAGGAACGGCGAGAGGAACTCCAAAGTCGTGCCACCATTCCAAGAGTCCCCCAGATGTTTCAGTCCATTCCAGAGGAACCTCTTTTCCCTTCACCGGCTCGTATTTCACGCCGAGGATTGACTCACACCAGGGTGGCACGTGGCACAGCCCTGTGGGAAAGCCTCGTGGGAAAGCCTCGAGGGACAGCCTCGAGGGAAAGCCACAGATCCCTTGATCCACGTGACAGGAAGCGTGACACTACTGCTGCAGCTCGGGAGGAAATCGCACGTGCATGCCCCCACTCGAGACGAGGCCTGAGTCCCCTGGGAAGACTCAGAAGCACCCCAAGATCCATGGCAACACTGGAGAGGAATCCTCAGGTTCCGGCCCCGACTCCACACAAGGACTGAGGCCCCGGCATGGACGGGAGAGGAATCCCGAGAGGTCCCCTAGCAACTAGCATGGGGACTGGCCTTTCCTGTGGCCACCAGAGCGGGTCCCTGAGGTCCCCGTCGTAACTCGAGAAGACCTGCCGCAACTCGAGAAAATCCAGGAGGTTCTCCCCTCCAGGCGAGATGAGGCCCATTTCCGCTGAGGCGTCTCGAGGCTGATCACACCTCACCTCTGGAACTTCGAAAGGGTCCTTCACACCCTTGCTGCAAATCAAGAAGTTCCCCGGCATACCCGTCTCCACTCGAGAGGAATCACGAGGGTCCCGCCCACATCCAGAGGAGCCCCGTTTCCGCCTCGTAGCTCGAGATGAGGGATCCTTTCCCTGCTTCGTCGGGAAAGAGTTCCCGGCGTTCCCGTCGCATCTCAAGAGGAGGCCCTCTCAACAGGAACAGCGAGAGGAACTCCAGGGTCGTGGCACCATTCCAAGAGTCCCCCAGATGTCTCAGTCCGTTCCAGAGGAACCTCTTTTCCCTTCACCGGCTCGTCTTTCACGCCGAGGATCGACTCACACCAAGGTGGCACGTGGCACAGCCCTGTGGGAAAGCCTCGTGGGAAAGCCTCGAGGGACAGCCTCGAGGGAAAGCCACAGATCCCTTGATCCAGGTGACAGGAAGCGTGACACTACGGCTGCAGCTCGGGAGGAAAGCGCACGTGCATGCCCCCACTCGAGACGAGGCCTGACTCCCCTGGGGAGACTCAGAAGCACCCCAAGATCCATGGCAACACTGGAGAGGAATCCTCAGGTTCCGGCCCCGATTCCACACAAGGACTGAGGCCCCGGTAATGACGGGAGAGGAATCCCGAGAGGTCCCCTAGCAACTCGCATGGGGACTGGCCTTTCCTGAGGCCACCAGAGCGGGTCCCTGAAGTCCCCGTCGTAACTCGAGAAGACCTGCCGCTACTCGAGAAAATCCAGGAGGTTCTCCCCTCCAGGCGAGATGAGGCCTATTTCTGCTGAGGCGTCTCGAGGCTGATCACACCTCACCTCTGGAACTTCGAAAGGGTCCTTCACACCCTTGGTGCAAATCAAGAAGTTCCCCGGCATACCCGTCTCCACTCGAGAGGAATCACGAGGGTCCCGCCCACATCCAGAGGAGCCCCGTTTCCGCTTCGTAGCTCGAGATGAGGGATCCTTTCCCTGCTTCGTCGGGAAAGAGTTCCCGGCGTTCCCGTCGCATCTCAAGAGGAGGCCCTCTCAACAGGAACGGCGAGAGGAACTCCAGGGTCGTGCCACCATTCCAAGAGTCCCCCAGATGTCTCAGTCCATTCCTGAGGAACCTCTTTTCCCTTCACCGGCTCGTCTTTCACGCCGAGGATCGACTCACACCAAGGTGGCACGTGGCACAGCCCTGTGGGAAAGCCTCGTGGGAAAGCCTCGAGGGACAGCCTCGAGGGAAAGCCACAGATCCCTTGATGCACGTGACAGGAAGCGTGACACTACTGCTGCAGCTCGGGAGGAAAGCGCACGTGCATGCCCGCACTCGAGACGAGGCCTGACTCCCCTGGGGAGACTCAGAAGCACCCCAAGATCCATGGCAACACTGGAGAGGAATCCTCAGGTTCCGGCCCCGACTCCACACAAGGTCTTAGGCCCCGGCCTCGACGGGAGAGGAATCCCGAGAGGGCCCCTAGCAACTCGCATGGGGACTGGCCTTTCCTGAGTCCACCAGAGCGGGTCCCTGAGATCCCCGTCGTAACTCGAGAAGACCTGCCGCAACTCGAGAAAATCCAGGAGGTTCTCCCCTCCAGGCGAGATGAGGCCCATTTCCGCTGAGGCGTCTCGAGGCTGATCACACCTCACCTCTGGAACTTCGAAAGGGTCCTTCACACCCTTGGTGCAAATCAAGAAGTTCCCCGACCTAGCCGTCTCCACTCGAGAGGAATCACGAGGGTCCCGCCCACATCCAGAGGAGCCCCGTTTCCGCCTCGTAGCTCGAGATGAGGGATCCTTTCCCTGCTTCGTCGGGAAAGAGTTCCCGGCGTTCCCGTCGCATCTCAAGAGGAGGCCCTCTCAACAGGAACGGCGAGAGGAACTCCAGGGTCGTGCCACCATTCCAAGAGTCCCCCAGATGTCTCAGTCCATTCCTGAGGAACCTCTTTTCCCTTCACCGGCTCGTCTTTCACGCCGAGGATCGACTCACACCAAGGTGGCACGTGGCACAGCCCTGTGGGAAAGCCTCGTGGGAAAGCCTCGAGGGACAGCCTCGAGGGAAAGCCACAGATCCCTTGATCCACGTGACAGGAAGCGTGACACTACTGCTGCAGCTCGGGAGGAAAGCGCACGGGCATGCCCCCACTCGAGACGAGGCCTGACTCCCCTGGGGAGACTCAGAAGCACCCCAAGATCCATGGCAACACTGGAGAGGAATCCTCAGGTTCTGGCCCCGACTCCACACAAGGTCTTAGGCCCCGGCCTCGACGGGAGAGGAATCCCGAGAGGGCCCCAGCAACTCGCATGGGGACTGGCCTTTCCTGAGGCCACCAGAGCGGGTCCCTGAGATCCCCGTCGTAACTCGAGAAGACCTGCCGCAACTCGAGAAAATCCAGGAGGTTCTCCCCTCCAGGCGAGAGGAGGCCCATTTCCGCTGAGGCGTCTCGAGGCTGATCACACCTCACCTCTGGAACTTCGAAAGGGTCCTTCACACCCTTGGTGCAAATCAAGAAGTTCCCCGACATACCCGTCTCCACTCGAGAGGAATCACGAGGGTCCCGCCCACATCCAGAGGAGCCCCGTTTCCGCCTCGTAGCTCGAGATGAGGGATGCTTTCCCTGCTTCGTCGGGAAAGAGTTCCCGGCGTTCCCGTCGCATCTCAAGAGGAGTCCCTCTGAACAGGAACGGCGAGAGGAACTCCAGGGTCGTGCCACCATTCCAAGAGTCCCCCAGATGTCTCAGTCCATTCCAGAGGAACCTCTTTTCCCTTCACCGGCTCGTCTTTCACGCCGAGGATTGACTCACACCAGGGTGGCACGTGGCACAGCCCTGTGGGAAAGCCTCGTGGGAAAGCCTCGAGGGACAGCCTCGAGGGAAAGCCACAGATCCCTTGATCCACGTGACAGGAAGCGTGACACTACTGCTGCAGCTCGGGAGGAAAGCGCACGTGCATGCCCCCACTCGAGACGAGGCCTGAGTCCCCTGGGAAGACTCAGAAGCACCCCAAGATCCATGGCAACACTGGAGAGGAATCCTCAGGTTCCGGCCCCGACTCCACACAAGGCCTGAGGCCCCGGCATGGACGGGAGAGGAATCCCGAGAGGTCCCCTAGCAACTCGCATGGGGACTGGCCTTTCCTGTGGCCACCAGAGCGGGTCCCTGAGGTCCCCGTCGTAACTCGAGAAGACCTGCCGCAACTCGAGAAAATCCAGGAGGTTCTCCCCTCCAGGCGAGATGAGGCCCATTTCCGCTGAGGCGTCTCGAGGCTGATCACACCTCACCTCTGGAACTTCGAAAGGGTCCTTCACACCCTTGGTGCAAATCAAGAAGTTCCCCAGCATACCCGTCTCCACTCGAGAGGAATCACGAGGGTCCCGCCCACATCCAGAGGAGCCCCGTTTCCGCCTCGTAGCTCGAGATGAGGGATCCTTTCCCTGCTTCGTCGGGAAAGAGTTCCCGGCGTTCCCGTCGCATCTCAAGAGGAGGCCCTCTCAACAGGAAAGGCGAGAGGAACTCCAGGGTCGTGCCACCATTCCAAGAGTCCCCCAGATGTCTCAGTCCATTCCTGAGGAACCTCTTTTCCCTTCACCGGCTCGTCTTTCACGCCGAGGATCGACTCACACCAAGGTGGCACGTGGCACAGCCCTGTGGGAAAGCCTCGTGGGAAAGCCTTGAGGGACAGCCTCGAGGGAAAGCCACAGATCCCTTGATCCACGTGACAGGAAGCGTGACACTACTGCTGCAGCTCGGGAGGAAAGCGCACGGGCATGCCCCCACTCGAGACGAGGCCTGACTCCCCTGGGGAGACTCAGAAGCACCCCAAGATCCATGGCAACACTGGAGAGGAATCCTCAGGTTCTGGCCCCGACTCCACACAAGGTCTTAGGCCCTGGCCTCGACGGGAGAGGAATCCCGAGAGGGCCCCAGCAACTCGCATGGGGACTGGCCTTTCCTGAGGCCACCAGAGCGGGTCCCTGAGATCCCCGTCGTAACTCGAGAAGACCTGCCGCAACTCGAGAAAATCCAGGAGGTTCTCCCCTCCAGGCGAGAGGAGGCCCATTTCAGCAGAGGCGTCTCGAGGCTGATCACACCTCACCTCTGGAACTTCGAAAGGGTCCTTCACACCCTTGCTGCAAATCAAGAAGTTCCCCGGCATACCCGTCTCCACTCGAGAGGAATCACGAGGGTCCCGCCCACATCCAGAGGAGCCCCGTTTCCGCCTCGTAGCTCGAGATGAGGGATCCTTTCCCTGCTTCGTCGGGAAAGAGTTCCCGGCGTTCCCGTCGCATCTCAAGAGGAGGCCCTCTCAACAGGAACGGCGAGAGGAACTCCAGGGTCGTGCCACCATTCCAAGAGTCCCCCAGATGTCTCAGTCCATTCCAGAGGAACCTCTTTTCCCTTCACCGGCTCGTCTTTCACGCCGAGGATCGACTCACACCAAGGTGGCACGTGGCACAGCCCTGTGGGAAAGCCTCGTGGGAAAGCCTCGAGGGACAGCCTCGAGGGAAAGCCACAGATCCCTTGATCCACGTGACAGGAAGCGTGACACTACTGCTGCAGCTCGGGAGGAAAGCGCACGGGCATGCCCCCACTCGAGACGAGGCCTGACTCCCCTGGGGAGACTCAGAAGCACCCCAAGATCCATGGCAACACTGGAGAGGAATCCTCAGGTTCTGGCCCCGACTCCACACAAGGTCTTAGGCCCCGGCCTCGACGGGAGAGGAATCCCGAGAGGGCCCCAGCAACTCGCATGGGGACTGGCCTTTCCTGAGGCCACCAGAGCGGGTCCCTGAGATCCCCGTCGTAACTCGAGAAGACCTGCCGCAACTCGAGAAAATCCAGGAGGTTCTCCCCTCCAGGCGAGAGGAGGCCCATTTCCGCTGAGGCGTCTCGAGGCTGATCACACCTCACCTCTGGAACTTCGAAAGGGGCCTTCACACCCTTGGTGCAAATCAAGAAGTTCCCCGACCTAGCCGTCTCCACTCGAGAGGAATCACGAGGGTCCCGCCCACATCCAGAGGAGCCCCGTTTCCGCCTCGTAGCTCGAGATGAGGGATGCTTTCCCTGCTTCGTCGGGAAAGAGTTCCCGGCGTTCCCGTCGCATCTCAAGAGGAGTCCCTCTGAACAGGAACGGCGAGAGGAACTCCAGGGTCGTGCCACCATTCCAAGAGTCCCCCAGATGTCTCAGTCCATTCCAGAGGAACCTCTTTTCCCTTCACCGGCTCGTCTTTCACGCCGAGGATCGACTCACACCAAGGTGGCACGTGGCACAGCCCTGTGGGAAAGCCTCGTGGGAAAGTCTCGAGGGACAGCCTCGAGGGAAAGCCACAGATCCCTTGATCCACGTGACAGGAAGCGTGACACTACTGCTGCAGCTCGGGAGGAAAGCGCACGTGCATGCCCCCACTCGAGACGAGGCCTGACTCCCCTGGGGAGACTCAGAAGCACCCCAAGATCCATGGCAACACTGGAGAGGAATCCTCAGGTTCTGGCCCCGACTCCACACAAGGACCGAGGCCCCGGCATGGACGGGAGAGAAATCCCGAGAGGCCCCCTAGCAACTCGCATGGGGACTGGCCTTTCCTGAGGCCACCAGAGCGGGTCCCTGAGGTCCCCGTCGTAACTCGAGAAGACCTGCCGCAACTCGAGAAAATCCAGGAGGTTCTCCCCTCCAGGCGAGAGGAGGCCCATTTCCGCTGAGGCGTCTCGAGGCTGATCACACCTCACCTCTGGAACTTCGAAAGGGTCCTTCACACCCTTGCTGCAAATCAAGAAGTTCCCCGGCATACCCGTCTCCACTCGAGAGGAATCACGAGGGTCCCGCCCACATCCAGAGGAGCCCCGTTTCCGCCTCGTAGCTCGAGATGAGGGATCCTTTCCCTGCTTCGTCGCGAAAGAGTTCCCGGCGTTCCCGTCGCATCTCAAGGGAGGCCGTCTCAACAGGAACGGCGAGAGGAACTCCAAGGTCGTGCCACCATTCCAAGAGTCCCCCAGATGTTTCAGTCCATTCCAGAGGAACCTCTTTTCCCTTCACCGGCTCGTATTTCACGCCGAGGATTGACTCAAACCAGGGTGGCACGTGGCACAGCCCTGTGGGAAAGCCTCGTGGGAAAGCCTCGAGGGACAGCCTCGAGGGAAAGCCACAGATCCCTTGATCCAGGTGACAGGAAGCGTGACACTACGGCTGCAGCTCGGGAGGAAAGCGCACGTGCATGCCCCCACTCGAGACGAGGCCTGACTCCCCTGGGGAGACTCAGAAGCACCCCAAGATCCATGGCAACACTGGAGAGGAATCCTCAGGTTCCGGCCCCGATTCCACACAAGGACTGAGGCCCCGGTATGGACGGGAGAGGAATCCCGAGAGGTCCCCTAGCAACTCGCATGGGGACTGGCCTTTCCTGAGGCCACCAGAGCGGGTCCCTGACGTCCCAGTCGTAACTCGAGAAGACCTGCCGCAACTCGAGAAAATCCAGGAGGTTCTCCCCTCCAGGCGAGAGGAGGCCCATTTCCGCTGAGGCGTCTCGAGGCTGATCACACCTCACCTCTGGAACTTCGAAAGGGTCCTTCACACCCTTGGTGCAAATCAAGAAGTTCCCCGACATACCCGTCTCCACTCGAGAGGAATCACGAGGGTCCCGCCCACATCCAGAGGAGCCCCGTTTCCACCTCGTAGCTCGAGATGAGGGATGCTTTCCCTGCTTCGTCGGGAAAGAGTTCCCGGCGTTCCCGTCGCATCTCAAGAGGAGGCCGTCTCAACAGGAACGGCGAGAGGAACTCCAAGGTCGTGCCACCATTCCAAGAGTCCCCCAGAAGTTTCAGTCCATTCCAGAGGAACCTCTTTTCCCTTCACCGGCTCGTATTTCACGCCGAGGATTGACTCACACCAGGGTGGCACGTGGCACAGCCCTGTGGGAAAGCCTCGTGGGAAAGCCTCGAGGGACAGCCTCGAGGGAAAGCCACAGATCCCTTGATCCACGTGACAGGAAGCGTGACACTACTGCTGCAGCTCGGGAGGAAAGCGCACGTGCATGCCCCCACTCGAGACGAGGCCTGTGTCCCCTGGGAAGACTCAGAAGCACCCCAAGATCCATGGCAACACTGGAGAGGAATCCTCAGGTTCCGGCCCCGACTCCACACAAGGACTGAGGCCCCGGCATGGACGGGAGAGGAATCCCGAGAGGTCCCCTAGCAACTCGCATGGGGACTGGCCTTTCCTGAGGCCACCAGAGCGGGTCCCTGAGGTCCCCGTCGTAACTCGAGAAGACCTGCCGCAACTCGAGAAAATCCAGGAGGTTCTCCCCTCCAGGCGAGATGAGGCCCATTTCCGCTGAGGCGTCTCGAGGCTGATCACACCTCACCTCTGGAACTTCGAAAGGGTCCTTCACACCCTTGCTGCAAATCAAGAAGTTCCCCGGCATACCCGTCTCCACTCGAGAGGAATCACGAGGGTCCCGCCCACATCCAGAGGAGCCCCGTTTCCGCCTCGTAGCTCGAGATGAGGGATCCTTTCCCTGCTTCGTCGCGAAAGAGTTCCCGGCGTTCCCGTCGCATCTCAAGAGGAGGCCCTCTCAACAGGAACAGCGAGAGGAACTCCAGGGTCGTGGCACCATTCCAAGAGTCCCCCAGATGTCTCAGTCCGTTCCAGAGGAACCTCTTTTCCCTTCACCGGCTCGTCTTTCACGCCGAGGATCGACTCACACCAAGGTGGCACGTGGCACAGCCCTGTGGGAAAGCCTCGTGGGAAAGCCTCGAGGGACAGCCTCGAGGGAAAGCCACAGATCCCTTGATCCAGGTGACAGGAAGCGTGACACTACGGCTGCAGCTCGGGAGGAAAGCGCACGTGCATGCCCCCACTCGAGACGAGGCCTGACTCCCCTGGGGAGACTCAGAAGCACCCCAAGATCCATGGCAACACTGGAGAGGAATCCTCAGGTTCCGGCCCCGATTCCACACAAGGACTGAGGCCCCGGTATGGACGGGAGAGGAATCCCGAGAGGTCCCCTAGCAACTCGCATGGGGACTGGCCTTTCCTGAGGCCACCAGAGCGGGTCCCTGAGGTCCCAGTCGTAACTCGAGAAGACCTGCCGCAACTCGAGAAAATCCAGGAGGTTCTCCCCTCCAGGCGAGAGGAGGCCCATTTCCGCTGAGGCGTCTCGAGGCTGATCACACCTCACCTCTGGAACTTCGAAAGGGTCCTTCACACCCTTGGTGCAAATCAAGAAGTTCCCCGACATACCCGTCTCCACTCGAGAGGAATCACGAGGGTCCCGCCCACATCCAGAGGAGCCCCGTTTCCACCTCGTAGCTCGAGATGAGGGATGCTTTCCCTGCTTCGTCGGGAAAGAGTTCCCGGCGTCCCGTCGCATCTCAAGAGGAGGCCGTCTCAACAGGAACGGCGAGAGGAACTCCAAGGTCCTGCCACCATTCCAAGAGTCCCCCAGATGTTTCAGTCCATTCCAGAGGAACCTCTTTTCCCTTCACCGGCTCGTATTTCACGCCGAGGATTGACTCACACCAGGGTGGCACGTGGCACAGCCCTGTGGGAAAGCCTCGTGGGAAAGCCTCGAGGGACAGCCTCGAGGGAAAGCCACAGATCCCTTGATCCACGTGACAGGAAGCGTGACACTACTGCTGCAGCTCGGGAGGAAAGCGCACGTGCATGCCCCCACTCGAGACGAGGCCTGAGTCCCCTGGGAAGACTCAGAAGCACCCCAAGATCCATGGCAACACTGGAGAGGAATCCTCAGGTTCCGGCCCCGACCCCACACAAGGACTGAGGCCCCGGCATGGACGGGAGAGGAATCCCGAGAGGTCCCCTAGCAACTCACATGGGGACTGGCCTTTCCTGAGGCCACCAGAGCGGGTCCCTGAGGTCCCCGTCGTAACTCGAGAAGACCTGCCGCTACTCGAGAAAATCCAGGAGGTTCTCCCCTCCAGGCGAGATGAGGCCCATTTCTGCTGAGGCGTCTCGAGGCTGATCACACCTCACCTCTGGAACTTCGAAAGGGTCCTTCACACCCTTGGTGCAAATCAAGAAGTTCCCCGACATACCCGTCTCCACTCGAGAGGAATCACGAGGGTCCCGCCCACATCCAGAGGAGCCCCGTTTCCGCTTCGTAGCTCGAGATGAGGGATCCTTTCCCTGCTTCGTCGGGAAAGAGTTCCCGGCGTTCCCGTCGCATCTCAAGAGGAGGCCCTCTCAACAGGAACGGTGAGAGGAACTCCAGGGTCGTGCCACCATTCCAAGAGTCCCCCAGATGTCTCAGTCCATTCCAGAGGAACCTCTTTTCCCTTCACCGGCTCGTCTTTCACGCCGAGGATCGACTCACACCAAGGTGGCACGTGGCACAGCCCTGTGGGAAAGCCTCGTGGGAAAGCCTCGAGGGACAGCCTCGAGGGAAAGCCACAGATCCCTTGATGCACGTGACAGGAAGCGTGACACTACTGCTGCAGCTCGGGAGGAAAGCGCACGTGCATGCCCCCACTCGAGACGAGGCCTGACTCCCCTGGGGAGACTCAGAAGCACCCCAAGATCCATGGCAACACTGGAGAGGAATCCTCAGGTTCCGGCCCCGACTCCACACAAGGTCTTAGGCCCCGGCCTCGACGGGAGAGGAATCCCGAGAGGGCCCCTAGCAACTCGCATGGGGACTGGCCTTTCCTGAGGCCACCAGAGCGGGTCCCTGAGATCCCCGTCGTAACTCGAGAAGACCTGCCGCAACTCGAGAAAATCCAGGAGGTTCTCCCCTCCAGGCGAGATGAGGCCCATTTCCGCTGAGGCGTCTCGAGGCTGATCACACCTCACCTCTGGAACTTCGAAAGGGTCCTTCACACCCTTGGTGCAAATCAAGAAGTTCCCCGACCTAGCCGTCTCCACTCGAGAGGAATCACGAGGGTCCCGCCCACATCCAGAGGAGCCCCGTTTCCGCCTCGTAGCTCGAGATGAGGGATCCTTTCCCTGCTTCGTCGGGAAAGAGTTCCCGGCGTTCCCGTCGCATCTCAAGAGGAGGCCCTCTCAACAGGAACGGCGAGAGGAACTCCAGGGTCGTGCCACCATTCCAAGAGTCCCCCAGATGTCTCAGTCCGTTCCAGAGGAACCTCTTTTCCCTTCACCGGCTCGTCTTTCACGCCGAGGATCGACTCACACCAAGGTGGCACGTGGCACAGCCCTGTGGGAAAGCCTCGTGGGAAAGCCTCGAGGGACAGCCTCGAGGGAAAGCCACAGATCCCTTGATGCACGTGACAGGAAGCGTGACACTACTGCTGCAGCTCGGGAGGAAAGCGCACGTGCATGCCCCCACTCGAGACGAGGCCTGACTCCCCTGGGGAGACTCAGAAGCACCCCAAGATCCATGGCAACACTGGAGAGGAATCCTCAGGTTCCGGCCCCGACTCCACACAAGGTCTTAGGCCCCGGCCTCGACGGGAGAGGAATCCCGAGAGGGCCCCAGCAACTCGCATGGGGACTGGCCTTTCCTGAGGCCACCAGAGCGGGTCCCTGAGATCCCCGTCGTAACTCGAGAAGACCTGCCGCAACTCGAGAAAATCCAGGAGGTTCTCCCCTCCAGGCGAGAGGAGGCCCATTTCCGCTGAGGCGTCTCGAGGCTGATCACACCTCACCTCTGGAACTTCGAAAGGGTCCTTCACACCCTTGGTGCAAATCAAGAAGTTCCCCGACCTAGCCGTCTCCACTCGAGAGGAATCACGAGGGTCCCGCCCACATCCAGAGGAGCCCCGTTTCCGCCTCGTAGCTCGAGATGAGGGATGCTTTCCCTGCTTCGTCGGGAAAGAGTTCCCGGCGTTCCCGTCGCATCTCAAGAGGAGTCCCTCTGAACAGGAACGGCGAGAGGAACTCCAGGGTCGTGCCACCATTCCAAGAGTCCCCCAGATGTCTCAGTCCATTCCAGAGGAACCTCTTTTCCCTTCACCGGCTCGTCTTTCACGCCGAGGATCGACACACACCAAGGTGGCACGTGGCACAGCCCTGTGGGAAAGCCTCGTGGGAAAGCCTCGAGGGACAGCCTCGAGGGAAAGCCACAGATCCCTTGATCCAGGTGACAGGAAGCGTGACACTACTGCTGCAGCTCGGGAGGAAAGCGCACGTGCATGCCCCCACTCGAGACGAGGCCTGAGTCCCCTGGGAAGACTCAGAAGCACCCCAAGATCCATGGCAACACTGGAGAGGAATCCTCAGGTTCCGGCCCCGACTCCACACAAGGACTGAGGCCCCGGCATGGACGGGAGAGGAATCCCGAGAGGTCCCCTAGCAACTCGCATGGGGACTGGCCTTTCCTGAGGCCACCAGAGCGGGTCCCTGAGGTCCCCGTCGTAACTCGAGAAGACCTGCCGCAACTCGAGAAAATCCAGGAGGTTCTCCCCTCCAGGCGAGAGGAGGCCCATTTCCGCTGAGGCGTCTCGAGGCTGATCACACCTCACCGCTGGAACTTCGAAAGGGTCCTTCACACCCTTGCTGCAAATCAAGAAGTTCCCCGGCATACCCGTCTCCACTCGAGAGGAATCACGAGGGTCCCGCCCACATCCAGAGGAGCCCCGTTTCCGCCTCGTAGCTCGAGATGAGGGATGCTTTCCCTGCTTCGTCGGGAAAGAGTTCCCGGCGTTCCCGTCGCATCTCAAGAGGAGGCCCTCTCAACAGGAACAGCGAGAGGAACTCCAGGGTCGTGGCACCATTCCAAGAGTCCCCCAGATGTCTCAGTCCGTTCCAGAGGAACCTCTTTTCCGTTCACCGGCTCGTCTTTCACGCCGAGGATCGACTCACACCACGGTGGCACGTGGCACAGCCCTGTGGGAAAGCCTCGTGGGAAAGCCTCGAGGGACAGCCTCGAGGGAAAGCCACAGATCCCTTGATCCAGGTGACAGGAAGCGTGACACTACGGCTGCAGCTCGGGAGGAAAGCGCACGTGCATGCCCCCACTCGAGACGATGCCTGACTCCCCTGGGGAGACTCAGAAGCACCCCAAGATCCATGGCAACACTGGAGAGGAATCCTCAGGTTCCGGCCCCGATTCCACACAAGGACTGAGGCCCCGGTATGGACGGGAGAGGAATCCCGAGAGGTCCCCTAGCAACTCGCATGGGGACTGGCCTTTCCTGAGGCCACCAGAGCGGGTCCCTGAGATCCCCGTCGTAACTCGAGAAGACCTGCCGCTACTCGAGAAAATCCAGGAGGTTCTCCCCTCCAGGCGAGATGAGGCCCATTTCTGCTGAGGCATCTCGAGGCTGATCACACCTCACCTCTGGAACTTCGAAAGGGTCCTTCACACCCTTGGTGCAAATCAAGAAGTTCCCCGACATACCCGTCTCCACTCGAGAGGAATCACGAGGGTCCCGCCCACATCCAGAGGAGCCCCGTTTCCGCTTCGTAGCTCGAGATGAGGGATCCTTTCCCTGCTTCGTCGGGAAAGAGTTCCCGGCGTTCCCGTCGCATCTCAAGAGGAGGCCCTCTCAACAGGAACGGTGAGAGGAACTCCAGGGTCGTGCCACCATTCCAAGAGTCCCCCAGATGTCTCAGTCCATTCCAGAGGAACCTCTTTTCCCTTCACCGGCTCGTCTTTCACGCCGAGGATCGACTCACACCAAGGTGGCACGTGGCACAGCCCTGTGGGAAAGCCTCGTGGGAAAGCCTCGAGGGACAGCCTCGAGGGAAAGCCACAGATCCCTTGATGCACGTGACAGGAAGCGTGACACTACTGCTGCAGCTCGGGAGGAAAGCGCACCTGCATGCCCCCACTCGAGACGAGGCCTGACTCCCCTGGGGAGACTCAGAAGCACCCCAAGATCCATGGCAACACTGGAGAGGAATCCTCAGGTTCCGTCCCGACTCCACACAAGGTCTTAGGCCCCGGCCTCGACGGGAGAGGAATCCCGAGAGGGCCACTAGCAACTCGCATGGGGACTGGCCTTTCCTGAGGCCACCAGAGCGGGTCCCTGAGGTCCCCGTCGTAACTCGAGAAGACCTGCCGCTACTCGAGAAAATCCAGGAGGTTCTCCCCTCCAGGCGAGATGAGGCCCATTTCTGCTGAGGCGTCTCAAGGCTGATCACACCTCACCTCTGGAACTTCGAAAGGGTCCTTCACACCCTTGGTGCAAATCAAGAAGTTCCCCGACATACCCATCTCCACTCGAGAGGAATCACGAGGGTCCCGCCCACATCCAGAGGAGCCCCGTTTCCCCTTCGTAGCTCGAGATGAGGGATCCTTTCCCTGCTTCGTCGGGAAAGAGTTCCCGGCGTTCCCGTCGCATCTCAAGAGGAGGCCCTCTCAACAGGAACGGTGAGAGGAACTCCAGGGTCGTGCCACCATTCCAAGAGTCCCCCAGATGTCTCAGTCCATTCCAGAGGAACCTCTTTTCCCTTCACCGGCTCGTCTTTCACGCCGAGGATCGACTCACACCAAGGTGGCACGTGGCACAGCCCTGTGGGAAAGCCTCGTGGGAAAGCCTCGAGGGACAGCCTCGAGGGAAAGCCACAGATCCCTTGATGCACGTGACAGGAAGCGTGACACTACTGCTGCAGCTCGGGAGGAAAGCGCACGTGCATGCCCCCACTCGAGACGAGGCCTGACTCCCCTGGGGAGACTCAGAAGCACCCCAAGATCCATGGCAACACTGGAGAGGAATCCTCAGGTTCCGGCCCCGACTCCACACAAGGTCTTAGGCCCTGGCCTCGACGGGAGAGGAATCCCGAGAGGGCCCCTAGCAACTCGCATGGGGACTGGCCTTTCCTGAGTCCACCAGAGCGGGTCCCTGAGATCCCCGTCGTAACTCGAGAAGACCTGCCGCAACTCGAGAAAATCCAGGAGGTTCTCCCCTCCAGGCGAGATGAGGCCCAGTTCCGCTGAGGCGTCTCGAGGCTGATCACACCTCACCTCTGGAACTTCGAAAGTGTCCTTCACACCCTTGGTGCAAATCAAGAAGTTCCCCGACCTAGCCGTCTCCACTCGAGAGGAATCACGAGGGTCCCGCCCACATCCAGAGGAGCCCCGTTTCCGCCTCGTAGCTCGAGATGAGGGATCCTTTCCCTGCTTCGTCGGGAAAGAGTTCCCGGCGTTCCTGTCGCATCTCAAGAGGAGGCCCTCTCAACAGGAACGGCGAGAGGAACTCCAGGGTCGTGCCACCATTCCAAGAGTCCCCCAGATGTCTCAGTCCATTCCAGAGGAACCTCTTTTCCCTTCACTGGCTCGTCTTTCACGCCGAGGATCGACCCACACCAAGGTGGCACGTGGCACAGCCCTGTGGGAAAGCCTCGTGGGAAAGCCTCGAGGGACAGCCTCGAGGGAAAGCCACAGAACCCTTGATCCACGTGACAGGAAGCGTGATACTACTGCTGCCGCTCGGGAGGAAAGCGCACGTGCATGCCCCCACTCGAGACGAGGCCTGACTCCCCTGGGGAGAGTCAGAAGCACCCCAAGATCCATGGCAACACTGGAGAGGAATCCTCAGGTTCCGTCCCGACTCCACACAAGGACTGAGGCCCCGGCATGGACGGGAGAGGAATCCCGAGAGGTCCCCTAGCAACTCGCATGGGGACTGGCCTTTCCTGAGGCCACCAGAGCGGGTCCCTGAGGTCCCCGTCGTAACTCGAGAAGACCTGCCGCAACTCGAGAAAATCCAGGAGGTTCTCCCCTCCAGGCGAGATGAGGCCCATTTCCGCTGAGGCGTCTCGAGGCTGATCACACCTCACCTCTGGAACTTCGAAAGGGTCCTTCACACCCTTGGTGCAAATCAAGAAGTTCCCCGACATACCCGTCTCCACTCGAGAGGAATCACGAGGGTCCCGCCCACATCCATAGGAGCCCGGTTTCCGCCTCGTAGCTCGAGATGAGGGATCCTTTCCCTGCTTCGTCGGGAAAGAGTTCCCGGCGTTCCCGTCGCATCTCAAGAGGAGGCCCTCTCAACAGGAACGGCGAGAGGAACTCCAGGGTCGTGCCACCATTCCAAGAGTCCCCCAGATATCTCAGTCCATTCCAGAGGAACCTCTTTTCCCTTCACCGGCTCGTCTTTCATGCCGAGGATCGACTCAAACCAAGGTGGCACGTGGCACAGCCCTGTGGGTAAGCCTCGTGGGAAAGCCTCGAGGGATAGCCTCGAGGGAAAGCCACAGATCCCTTGATCCACGTGACAGGAAGCGTGACACTACTGCTGCAGCTCGGGAGGAAAACGCACGTGCATGCCCCCACTCGAGACGAGGCCTGAATCCCCTGGGGAGACTCAGAAGCACCCCAAGATCCATGGCAACACTGGAGAGGAATCCTCAGGTTCCGGCCCCGACTCCACACAAGGACTGAGGCCCCGGCATGGACGGGAGAGGAATCCCGAGAGGTCCCCTAGCAACTCGCATGGGGACTGGCCTTTCCTGAGGCCACCAGAGCGGGTCCCTGAGGTCCCCGTCGTAACTCGAGAAGACCTGCCGCAACTCGAGAAAATCCAGGAGGTTCTCCCCTCCAGGCGAGATGAGGCCCATTTCCGCTGAGGCATCTCGAGGCTGATCACACCTCACCTCTGGAACTTCGAAAGGGTCCTTCACACCCTTGCTGCAAATCAAGAAGTTCCCCGGCATACCCGTCTCCACTCGAGAGGAATCACGAGGGTCCCGCCCACATCCAGAGGAGCCCCGTTTCCGCCTCGTAGCTCGAGATGAGGGATGCTTTCCCTGCTTCGTCGGGAAAGAGTTCCCGGCGTTCCCGTCGCATCTCAAGAGGAGTCCCTCTCAACAGGAACGGCGAGAGGAACTCCAGGGTCGTGCCACCATTCCAAGAGTCCCCCAGATGTCTCAGTCCATTCCAGAGGAACCTCTTTTCCCTTCACCGGCTCGTCTTTCACGCCGAGGATCGACTCACACCAAGTTGGCACGTGGCACAGCCCTGTGGGAAAGCCTCGTGGGAAAGCCTCGAGGGACAGCCTCGAGGGAAAGCCACCGATCCCTTGATCCACGTGACAGGAAGCGTGACACTACTGCTGCAGCTCGGGAGGAAAGCGCACGTGCATGCCCCCACTCGAGACGAGGCCTGACTCCCCTGGGGAATCTCAGAAGCACCCCAAGATCCATGGCAACACTGGAGAGGAATCCTCAGGTTCTGGCCCCGACTCCACACAAGGACCGAGGCCCCGGCATGGACGGGAGAGGAATCCCGAGAGGCCCCCTAGCAACTCGCATGGGGACTGGCCTTTCCTGAGGCCACCAGAGCGGGTCCCTGAGGTCCCCGTCGTAACTCGAGAAGACCTGCCGCAACTCGAGAAAATCCAGGAGGTTCTCCCCTCCAGGCGAGAGGAGGCCCATTTCCGCTGAGGCGTCTCGAGGCTGATCACACCTCACCTCTGGAACTTCGAAAGGGTCCTTCACACCCTTGGTGCAAATCAAGAAGTTCCCCGACATACCCGTCTCCACTCGAGAGGAATCACGAGGGTCCCGCCCACATCCAGAGGAGCCCCGTTTCCACCTCGTAGCTCGAGATGAGGGATGCTTTCCCTGCTTCGTCGGGAAAGAGTTCCCGGCGTTCCCGTCGCATCTCAAGAGGAGGCCGTCTCAACAGGAACGGCGAGAGGAACTCCAAGGTCGTGCCACCATTTCAAGAGTCCCCCAGATGTCTCAGTCCATTCCTGAGGAACCTCTTTTCCCTTCACCGGCTCGTCTTTCACGCCGAGGATCGACTCACACCAAGGTGGCACGTGGCACAGCCCTGTGGGAAAGCCTCGTGGGAAAGCCTCGAGGGACAGCCTCGAGGGAAAGCCACAGATCCCTTGATCCACGTGACAGGAAGCGTGACACTACTGCTGCAGCTCGGGAGGAAAGCGCACGTGCATGCCCCCACTCGAGACGAGGCCTGACTCCCCTGGGGAGACTCAGAAGCACCCCATGATCCATGGCAACACTGGAGAGGAATCCTCAGGTTCCGGCCCCGATTCCACACAAGGACTGAGGCCCCGGTATGGACGGGAGAGGAATCCCGAGAGGTCCCCTAGCAACTCGCATGGGGACTGGCCTTTCCTGAGGCCACCAGAGCGGGTCCCTGAGATCCCCGTCGTAACTCGAGAAGACCTGCCGCAACTCGAGAAAATCCAGGAGGTTCTCCTCTCCAGGCGAGATGCGGCCCATTTCGGCTGAGGCGTCTCGAGGCTGATCACACCTCACCTCTGGAACTTCGAAAGGGGCCTTCACACCCTTGGTGCAAATCAAGAAGTTCCCCGACCTAGCCGTCTCCACTCGAGAGGAATCACGAGGGTCCCGCCCACATCCAGAGGAGCCCCGTTTCCCCCTCGTAGCTCGAGATGAGGTATCCTTTCCCTGCTTCGTCGGGAAAGATTTCCCGGCGTTCCCGTCGCATCTCAAGAGGAGGCCCTCTCAACAGGAACATCGAGAGGAACTCCAGGGTCGTGCCACCATTCCAAGAGTCCCCCAGATGTCTCAGTCCGTTCCAGAGGAACCTCTTTTCCCTTCACCGGCTCGTCTTTCACGCCGAGGATCGACTCACACCAAGGTGGCACGTGGCACAGCCCTGTGGGAAAGCCTCGTGGGAAAGCCTCGAGGGACAGCCTCGAGGGAAAGCCACAGATCCCTTGATCCACGTGACAGGAAGCGTGACACTACTGCTGCAGCTCGGGAGGAAAGAGCACGTGCATGCCCCCACTCGAGACGATGCCTGACTCCCCTGGGGAGACTCAGAAGCACCCCAAGATCCATGGCAACACTGGAGAGGAATCCTCAGGTTCCGGCCCTGACTCCACACAAGGTCTTAGGCCCCGGCCTCGACGGGAGAGGAATCCCGAGAGGGCCCCTAGCAACTCGCATGGGGACTGGCCTTTCCTGAGGCCACCAGAGCGGGTCCCTGAGATCCCCGTCGTAACTCGAGAAGACCTGCCGCAACTCGAGAAAATCCAGGAGGTTCTCCCCTCCAGGCGAGATGAGGCCCATTTCCGCTGAGGCATCTCGAGGCTGATCACACCTCACCTCTGGAACTTCGAAAGGGGCCTTCACACCCTTGGTGCAAATCAAGAAGTTCCCCGACCTAGCCGTCTCCACTCGAGAGGAATCACGAGGGTCCCGCCCACAACCAGAGGAGCCCCGTTTCCGCCTCATAGCTCGAGATGAGGGATCCTTTCCCTGCTTCGTCGGGAAAGAGTTCCCGGCGTTCCCGTCGCATCTCAAGAGGAGGCCCACTCAACAGGAACGGCGAGAGGAACTCCAGGGTCGTGCCACCATTCCAAGAGTCCCCCAGATGTCTCAGTCCATTCCAGAGGAACCTCTTTTCCCTTCACTGGCTCGTCTTTCACGCCGAGGATCGACCCACACCAAGGTGGCACGTGGCACAGCCCTGTGGGAAAGCCTCGTGGGAAAGCCTCGAGGGACAGCCTCGAGGGAAAGCCACAGAACCCTTGATCCACGTGACAGGAAGCGTGATACTACTGCTGCCGCTCGGGAGGAAAGCGCACGTGCATGCCCCCACTCGAGACGAGGCCTGACTCCCCTGGGGAGAGTCAGAAGCACCCCAAGATCCATGGCAACACTGGAGAGGAATCCTCAGGTTCCGGCCCCGACTCCACACAAGGACTGAGGCCCCGGCATGGACGGGAGAGGAATCCCGAGAGGTCCCCTAGCAACTCGCATGGGGACTGGCCTTTCCTGAGGCCACCAGAGCGGGTCCCTGAGGTCCCCGTCGTAACTCGAGAAGACCTGCCGCAACTCGAGAAAATCCAGGAGGTTCTCCCCTCCAGGCGAGATGAGGCCCATTTCCGCTGAGGCGTCTCGAGGCTGATCACACCTCACCTCTGGAACTTCGAAAGGGTCCTTCACACCCTTGGTGCAAATCAAGAAGTTCCCCGACATACCCGTCTCCACTCGAGAGGAATCACGAGGGTCCCGCCCACATCCATAGGAGCCCGGTTTCCGCCTCGTAGCTCGAGATGAGGGATCCTTTCCCTGCTTCGTCGGGAAAGAGTTCCCGGCGTTCCCGTCGCATCTCAAGAGGAGGCCCTCTCAACAGGAACGGCGAGAGGAACTCCAGGGTCGTGCCACCATTCCAAGAGTCCCCCAGATATCTCAGTCCATTCCAGAGGAACCTCTTTTCCCTTCACCGGCTCGTCTTTCACGCCGAGGATCGACTCACACCAAGTTGGCACGTGGCACAGCCCTGTGGGTAAGCCTCGTGGGAAAGCCTCGAGGGACAGCCTCGAGGGAAAGCCACCGATCCCTTGATCCACGTGACAGGAAGCGTGACACTACTGCTGCAGCTCGGGAGGAAAGCGCACGTGCATGCCCCCACTCGAGACGAGGCCTGACTCCCCTGGGGAATCTCAGAAGCACCCCAAGATCCATGGCAACACTGGAGAGGAATCCTCAGGTTCTGGCCCCGACTCCACACAAGGACCGAGGCCCCGGCATGGACGGGAGAGGAATCCCGAGAGGCCCCCTAGCAACTCGCATGGGGACTGGCCTTTCCTGAGGCCACCAGAGCGGGTCCCTGAGGTCCCCGTCGTAACTCGAGAAGACCTGCCGCAACTCGAGAAAATCCAGGAGGTTCTCCCCTCCAGGCGAGAGGAGGCCCATTTCCGCTGAGGCGTCTCGAGGCTGATCACACCTCACCTCTGGAACTTCGAAAGGGTCCTTCACACCCTTGGTGCAAATCAAGAAGTTCCCCGACATACCCGTCTCCACTCGAGAGGAATCACGAGGGTCCCGCCCACATCCAGAGGAGCCCCGTTTCCACCTCGTAGCTCGAGATGAGGGATGCTTTCCCTGCTTCGTCGGGAAAGAGTTCCCGGCGTTCCCGTCGCATCTCAAGAGGAGGCCGTCTCAACAGGAACGGCGAGAGGAACTCCAAGGTCGTGCCACCATTTCAAGAGTCCCCCAGATGTCTCAGTCCATTCCTGAGGAACCTCTTTTCCCTTCACCGGCTCGTCTTTCACGCCGAGGATCGACTCACACCAAGGTGGCACGTGGCACAGCCCTGTGGGAAAGCCTCGTGGGAAAGCCTCGAGGGACAGCCTCGAGGGAAAGCCACAGATCCCTTGATCCACGTGACAGGAAGCGTGACACTACTGCTGCAGCTCGGGAGGAAAGCGCACGTGCATGCCCCCACTCGAGACGAGGCCTGACTCCCCTGGGGAGACTCAGAAGCACCCCATGATCCATGGCAACACTGGAGAGGAATCCTCAGGTTCCGGCCCCGATTCCACACAAGGACTGAGGCCCCGGTATGGACGGGAGAGGAATCCCGAGAGGTCCCCTAGCAACTCGCATGGGGACTGGCCTTTCCTGAGGCCACCAGAGCGGGTCCCTGAGATCCCCGTCGTAACTCGAGAAGACCTGCCGCAACTCGAGAAAATCCAGGAGGTTCTCCTCTCCAGGCGAGATGCGGCCCATTTCGGCTGAGGCGTCTCGAGGCTGATCACACCTCACCTCTGGAACTTCGAAAGGGGCCTTCACACCCTTGGTGCAAATCAAGAAGTTCCCCGACCTAGCCGTCTCCACTCGAGAGGAATCACGAGGGTCCCGCCCACATCCAGAGGAGCCCCGTTTCCCCCTCGTAGCTCGAGATGAGGTATCCTTTCCCTGCTTCGTCGGGAAAGATTTCCCGGCGTTCCCGTCGCATCTCAAGAGGAGGCCCTCTCAACAGGAACATCGAGAGGAACTCCAGGGTCGTGCCACCATTCCAAGAGTCCCCCAGATGTCTCAGTCCGTTCCAGAGGAACCTCTTTTCCCTTCACCGGCTCGTCTTTCACGCCGAGGATCGACTCACACCAAGGTGGCACGTGGCACAGCCCTGTGGGAAAGCCTCGTGGGAAAGCCTCGAGGGACAGCCTCGAGGGAAAGCCACAGATCCCTTGATCCACGTGACAGGAAGCGTGACACTACTGCTGCAGCTCGGGAGGAAAGAGCACGTGCATGCCCCCACTCGAGACGATGCCTGACTCCCCTGGGGAGACTCAGAAGCACCCCAAGATCCATGGCAACACTGGAGAGGAATCCTCAGGTTCCGGCCCTGACTCCACACAAGGTCTTAGGCCCCGGCCTCGACGGGAGAGGAATCCCGAGAGGGCCCCTAGCAACTCGCATGGGGACTGGCCTTTCCTGAGGCCACCAGAGCGGGTCCCTGAGATCCCCGTCGTAACTCGAGAAGACCTGCCGCAACTCGAGAAAATCCAGGAGGTTCTCCCCTCCAGGCGAGATGAGGCCCATTTCCGCTGAGGCATCTCGAGGCTGATCACACCTCACCTCTGGAACTTCGAAAGGGGCCTTCACACCCTTGGTGCAAATCAAGAAGTTCCCCGACCTAGCCGTCTCCACTCGAGAGGAATCACGAGGGTCCCGCCCACAACCAGAGGAGCCCCGTTTCCGCCTCATAGCTCGAGATGAGGGATCCTTTCCCTGCTTCGTCGGGAAAGAGTTCCCGGCGTTCCCGTCGCATCTCAAGAGGAGGCCCACTCAACAGGAACGGCGAGAGGAACTCCAGGGTCGTGCCACCATTCCAAGAGTCCCCCAGATGTCTCAGTCCATTCCAGAGGAACCTCTTTTCCCTTCACTGGCTCGTCTTTCACGCCGAGGATCGACCCACACCAAGGTGGCACGTGGCACAGCCCTGTGGGAAAGCCTCGTGGGAAAGCCTCGAGGGACAGCCTCGAGGGAAAGCCACAGAACCCTTGATCCACGTGACAGGAAGCGTGATACTACTGCTGCCGCTCGGGAGGAAAGCGCACGTGCATGCCCCCACTCGAGACGAGGCCTGACTCCCCTGGGGAGAGTCAGAAGCACCCCAAGATCCATGGCAACACTGGAGAGGAATCCTCAGGTTCCGGCCCCGACTCCACACAAGGACTGAGGCCCCGGCATGGACGGGAGAGGAATCCCGAGAGGTCCCCTAGCAACTCGCATGGGGACTGGCCTTTCCTGAGGCCACCAGAGCGGGTCCCTGAGGTCCCCGTCGTAACTCGAGAAGACCTGCCGCAACTCGAGAAAATCCAGGAGGTTCTCCCCTCCAGGCGAGATGAGGCCCATTTCCGCTGAGGCGTCTCGAGGCTGATCACACCTCACCTCTGGAACTTCGAAAGGGTCCTTCACACCCTTGGTGCAAATCAAGAAGTTCCCCGACATACCCGTCTCCACTCGAGAGGAATCACGAGGGTCCCGCCCACATCCATAGGAGCCCGGTTTCCGCCTCGTAGCTCGAGATGAGGGATCCTTTCCCTGCTTCGTCGGGAAAGAGTTCCCGGCGTTCCCGTCGCATCTCAAGAGGAGGCCCTCTCAACAGGAACGGCGAGAGGAACTCCAGGGTCGTGCCACCATTCCAAGAGTCCCCCAGATATCTCAGTCCATTCCAGAGGAACCTCTTTTCCCTTCACCGGCTCGTCTTTCATGCCGAGGATCGACTCAAACCAAGGTGGCACGTGGCACAGCCCTGTGGGTAAGCCTCGTGGGAAAGCCTCGAGGGATAGCCTCGAGGGAAAGCCACAGATCCCTTGATCCACGTGACAGGAAGCGTGACACTACTGCTGCAGCTCGGGAGGAAAACGCACGTGCATGCCCCCACTCGAGACGAGGCCTGAATCCCCTGGGGAGACTCAGAAGCACCCCAAGATCCATGGCAACACTGGAGAGGAATCCTCAGGTTCCGGCCCCGACTCCACACAAGGACTGAGGCCCCGGCATGGACGGGAGAGGAATCCCGAGAGGTCCCCTAGCAACTCGCATGGGGACTGGCCTTTCCTGAGGCCACCAGAGCGGGTCCCTGAGGTCCCCGTCGTAACTCGAGAAGACCTGCCGCAACTCGAGAAAATCCAGGAGGTTCTCCCCTCCAGGCGAGATGAGGCCCATTTCCGCTGAGGCGTCTCGAGGCTGATCACACCTCACCTCTGGAACTTCGAAAGGGTCCTTCACACCCTTGCTGCAAATCAAGAAGTTCCCCGGCATACCCGTCTCCACTCGAGAGGAATCACGAGGGTCCCGCCCACATCCAGAGGAGCCCCGTTTCCGCCTCGTAGCTCGAGATGAGGGATGCTTTCCCTGCTTCGTCGGGAAAGAGTTCCCGGCGTTCCCGTCGCATCTCAAGAGGAGTCCCTCTCAACAGGAACGGCGAGAGGAACTCCAGGGTCGTGCCACCATTCCAAGAGTCCCCCAGATGTCTCAGTCCATTCCAGAGGAACCTCTTTTCCCTTCACCGGCTCGTCTTTCACGCCGAGGATCGACTCACACCAAGGTGGCACGTGGCACAGCCCTGTGGGAAAGCCTCGTGGGAAAGCCTCGAGGGACAGCCTCGAGGGAAAGCCACCGATCCCTTGATCCACGTGACAGGAAGCGTGACACTACTGCTGCAGCTCGGGAGGAAAGCGCACGTGCATGCCCCCACTCGAGACGCGGCCTGACTCCCCTGGGGAATCTCAGAAGCACCCCAAGATCCATGGCAACACTGGAGAGGAATCCTCAGGTTCTGGCCCCGACTCCACACAAGGACCGAGGCCCCGGCATGGACGGGAGAGGAATCGCGAGAGGCCCCCTAGCAACTCGCATGGGGACTGGCCTTTCCTGAGGCCACCAGAGCGGGTCCCTGAGGTCCCCGTCGTAACTCGAGAAGACCTGCCGCAACTCGAGAAAATCCAGGAGGTTCTCCCCTCCAGGCGAGAGGAGGCCCATTTCCGCTGAGGCGTCTCGAGGCTGATCACACCTCACCTCTGGAACTTCGAAAGGGTCCTTCACACCCTTGGTGCAAATCAAGAAGTTCCCCGACATACCCGTCTCCACTCGAGAGGAATCACGAGGGTCCCGCCCACATCCAGAGGAGCCCCGTTTCCACCTCGTAGCTCGAGATGAGGGATGCTTTCCCTGCTTCGTCGGGAAAGAGTTCCCGGCGTTCCCGTCGCATCTCAAGAGGAGGCCGTCTCAACAGGAACGGCGAGAGGAACTCCAAGGTCGTGCCACCATTTCAAGAGTCCCCCAGATGTTTCAGTCCATTCCAGAGGAACCTCTTTTCCCTTCACCGGCTCGTCTTTCACGCCGAGGATTGACTCACACCAGGGTGGCACGTGGCACAGCCCTGTAGGAAAGCCTCGTGGGAAAGCCTCGAGGGACAGCCTCGAGGGAAAGCCACAGATCCCTTGATCCACGTGACAGGAAGCGTGACACTACTGCTGCAGCTCGGGAGGAAAGCGCACGTGCATGCCCCCACTCGAGACGAGGCCTGAGTCCCCTGGGAAGACTCAGAAGCACCCCAAGATCCATGGCAACACTGGAGAGGAATCCTCAGGTTCCGGCCCCGACTCCACACAAGGACTGAGGCCCCGGCATGGACGGGAGAGGAATCCCGAGAGGTCCCCTAGCAACTCGCATGGGGACTGGCCTTTCCTGAGGCCACCAGAGCGGGTCCCTGAGGTCCCCGTCGTAACTCGAGAAGACCTGCCGCAACTCGAGAAAATCCAGGAGGTTCTCCCCTCCAGGCGAGATGAGGCCCATTTCCGCTGAGGCGTCTCGAGGCTGATCACACCTCGCCTCTGGAACTTCGAAAGGGTCCTTCACACCCTTGCTGCAAATCAAGAAGTTCCCCGGCATACCCGTCTCCACTCGAGAGGAATCACGAGGGTCCCGCCCACATCCAGAGGAGCCCCGTTTCCGCCTCGTAGCTCGAGATGAGGGATCCTTTCCCTGCTTCGTCGGGAAAGAGTTCCCGGCGTTCCCGTCGCATCTCAAGAGGAGGCCCTCTCAACAGGAACAGCGAGAGGAACTCCAGGGTCGTGCCACCATTCCAAGAGTCCCCCAGATGTCTCAGTCCGTTCCAGAGGAACCTCTTTTCCCTTCACCGGCTCGTCTTTCACGCCGAGGATCGACTCACACCAAGGTGGCACGTGGCACAGCCCTGTGGGAAAGCCTCGTGGGAAAGCCTCGAGGGACAGCCTCGAGGGAAAGCCACAGATCCCTTGATTCACGTGACAGGAAGCGTGACACTACTGCTGCAGCTCGGGAGGAAAGAGCACGTGCATGCCCCCACTCGAGACGATGCCTGACTCCCCTGGGGAGACTCAGAAGCACCCCAAGATCCATGGCAACACTGGAGAGGAATCCTCAGGTTCCGGCCCTGACTCCACACAAGGTCTTAGGCCCCGGCCTCGACGGGAGAGGAATCCCGAGAGGGCCCCTAGCAACTCGCATGGGGACTGGCCTTTCCTGAGGCCACCAGAGCGGGTCCCTGAGATCCCCGTCGTAACTCGAGAAGACCTGCCGCAACTCGAGAAAATCCAGGAGGTTCTCCCCTCCAGGCGAGATGAGGCCCATTTCCGCTGAGGCATCTCGAGGCTGATCACACCTCACCTCTGGAACTTCGAAAGGGGCCTTCACACCCTTGGTGCAAATCAAGAAGTTCCCCGACCTAGCCGTCTCCACTCGAGAGGAATCACGAGGGTCCCGCCCACATCCAGAGGAGCCCCGTTTCCGCCTCATAGCTCGAGATGAGGGATCCTTTCCCTGCTTCGTCGGGAAAGAGTTCCCGGCGTTCCCGTCGCATCTCAAGAGGAGGCCCACTCAACAGGAACGGCGAGAGGAACTCCAGGGTCGTGCCACCATTCCAAGAGTCCCCCAGATGTCTCAGTCCATTCCAGAGGAACCTCTTTTCCCTTCACTGGCTCGTCTTTCACGCCGAGGATCGACCCAAACCAAGGTGGCACGTGGCACAGCCCTGTGGGAAAGCCTCGTGGGAAAGCCTCGAGGGACAGCCTCGAGGGAAAGCCACAGATCCCTTGATGCACGTGACAGGAAGCGTGACACTACTGCTGCAGCTCGGGAGGAAAGCGCACGTGCATGCCCCCACTCGAGACGAGGCCTGACTCCCCTGGGGAGACTCAGAAGCACCCCAAGATCCATGGCAACACTGGAGAGGAATCCTCAGGTTCCGGCCCCGACTCCACACAAGGTCTTAGGCCCCGGCCTCGACGGGAGAGGAATCCCGAGAGGGCCCCAGCAACTCGCATGGGGACTGGCCTTTCCTGAGGCCACCAGAGCGGGTCCCTGAGATCCCCGTCGTAACTCGAGAAGACCTGCCGCAACTCGAGAAAATCCAGGAGGTTCTCCCCTCCAGGCGAGAGGAGGCCCATTTCCGCTGAGGCGTCTCGAGGCTGATCACACCTCACCTCTGGAACTTCGAAAGGGTCCTTCACACCCTTGCTGCAAATCAAGAAGTTCCCCGGCATACCCGTCTCCACTCGAGAGGAATCACGAGGGTCCCGCCCACATCCAGAGTAGCCCCGTTTCCGCCTCGTAGCTCGAGATGAGGGATGCTTTCCCTGCTTCGTCGGGAAAGAGTTCCCGGCGTTCCCGTCACATCTCAAGAGGAGTCCCTCTCAACAGGAACGGCGAGAGGAACTCCAGGGTCGTGCCACCATTCCAAGAGTCCCCCAGATGTCTCAGTCCATTCCAGAGGAACCTCTTTTCCCTTCACCGGCTCGTCTTTCACGCCGAGGATCGACTCACACCAAGGTGGCACGTGGCACAGCCCTGTGGGAAAGCCTCGTGGGAAAGCCTCGAGGGACAGCCTCGAGGGAAAGCCACAGATCCCTTGATCCACGTGACAGGAAGCGTGACACTACTGCTGCAGCTCGGGAGGAAAGGGCACGTGCATGCCCCCACTCGAGACGAGGCCTGACTCCCCTGGGGAATCTCAGAAGCACCCCAAGATCCATGGCAACACTGGAGAGGAATCCTCAGGTTCCGGCCCCGACTCCACACAAGGACCGAGGCCCCGGCATGGACGGGAGAGGAATCCCGCGAGGCCCCCTAGCAACTCGCATGGGGACTGGCCTTTCCTGAGGCCACCAGAGCGGGTCCCTGAGGTCCCCGTCGTAACTCGAGAAGACCTGCCGCAACTCGAGAAAATCCAGGAGGTTCTCCCCTCCAGGCGAGAGGAGGCCCATTTCCGCTGAGGCGTCTCGAGGCTGATCACACCTCACCTCTGGAACTTCGAAAGGGTCCTTCACACCCTTGGTGCAAATCAAGAAGTTCCCCGACATACCCGTCTCCACTCGAGAGGAATCACGAGGGTCCCGCCCACATCCAGAGGAGCCCCGTTTCCACCTCGTAGCTCGAGATGAGGGATGCTTTCCCTGCTTCGTCGGGAAAGAGTTCCCGGCGTTCCCGTCGCATCTCAAGAGGAGGCCGTCTCAACAGGAACGGCGAGAGGAACTCCAAGGTCGTGCCACCATTTCAAGAGTCCCCCAGATGTTTCATTCCATTCCAGAGGAACCTCTTTTCCCTTCACCGGCTCGTCTTTCACGCCGAGGATTGACTCACACCAGGGTGGCACGTGGCACAGCCCTGTAGGAAAGCCTCGTGGGAAAGCCTCGAGGGACAGCCTCGAGGGAAAGCCACAGATCCCTTGATCCAGGTGACAGGAAGCGTGACACTACTGCTGCAGCTCGGGAGGAAAGCGCACGTGCATGCCCCCACTCGAGACGAGGCCTGAGTCCCCTGGGAAGACTCAGAAGCACCCCAAGATCCATGGCAACACTGGAGAGGAATCCTCAGGTTCCGGCCCCGACTCCACACAAGGACTGAGGCCCCGGCATGGACGGGAGAGGAATCCCGAGAGGTCCCCTAGCAACTCGCATGGGGACTGGCCTTTCCTGAGGCCACCAGAGCGGGTCCCTGAGGTCCCCGTCGTAACTCGAGAAGACCTGCCGCAACTCGAGAAAATCCAGGAGGTTCTCCCCTCCAGGCGAGATGAGGCCCATTTCCGCTGAGGCGTCTCGAGGCTGATCACACCTCACCTCTGGAACTTCGAAAGGGTCCTTCACACCCTTGCTGCAAATCAAGAAGTTCCCCGGCATACCCGTCTCCACTCGAGAGGAATCACGAGGGTCCCGCCCACATCCAGAGGAGCCCCGTTTCCGCCTCGTAGCTCGAGATGAGGGATCCTTTCCCTGCTTCGTCGGGAAAGAGTTCCCGGCGTTCCCGTCGCATCTCAAGAGGAGGCCCTCTCAACAGGAACAGCGAGAGGAACTCCAGGGTCGTGCCACCATTCCAAGAGTCCCCCAGATGACTCAGTCCGTTCCAGAGGAACCTCTTTTCCCTTCACCGGCTCGTCTTTCACGCCGAGGATCGACTCACACCAAGGTGGCACGTGGCACAGCCCTGTGGGAAAGCCTCGTGGGAAAGCCTCGAGGGACAGCCTCGAGGGAAAGCCACAGATCCCTTGATGCACGTGACAGGAAGCGTGACACTACTGCTGCAGCTCGGGAGGAAAGCGCACGTGCATGCCCCCACTCGAGACGAGGCCTGACTCCCCTGGGGAGACTCAGAAGCACCCCAAGATCCATGGCAACACTGGAGAGGAATCCTCAGGTTCCGGCCCCGACTCCACACAAGGTCTTAGTCCCCGGCCTCGACGGGAGAGGAATCCCGAGAGGGCCCCTAGCAACTCGCATGGGGACTGGCCTTTCCTGAGGCCACCAGAGCGGGTCCCTGAGGTCCCCGTCGTAACTCGAGAAGACCTGCCGCTACTCGAGAAAATCCAGGAGGTTCTCCCCTCCAGGCGAGATGAGGCCCATTTCTGCTGAGGCATCTCGAGGCTGATCACACCTCACCTCTGGAACTTCGAAAGGGTCCTTCACACCCTTGGTGCAAATCAAGAAGTTCCCCGGCATACCCGTCTCCACTCGAGAGGAATCACGAGGGTCCCGCCCACATCCAGAGGAGCCCCGTTTCCGCTTCGTAGCTCGAGATGAGGGATCCTTTCCCTGCTTCGTCGGGAAAGAGTTCCCGGCGTTCCCGTCGCATCTCAAGAGGAGGCCCTCTCAACAGGAACGGTGAGAGGAACTCCAGGGTCGTGCCACCATTCCAAGAGTCCCCCAGATGTCTCAGTCCATTCCAGAGGAACCTCTTTTCCCTTCACCGGCTCGTCTTTCACGCCGAGGATCGACTCACACCAAGGTGGCACGTGGCACAGCCCTGTGGGAAAGCCTCGTGGGAAAGCCTCGAGGGACAGCCTCGAGGGAAAGCCACAGATCCCTTGATGCACGTGACAGGAAGCGTGACACTACTGCTGCAGCTCGGGAGGAAAGCGCACGTGCATGCCCCCACTCGAGACGAGGCCTGACTCCCCTGGGGAGACTCAGAAGCACCCCAAGATCCATGGCAACACTGGAGAGGAATCCTCAGGTTCCGGCCCCGACTCCACACAAGGTCTTAGTCCCCGGCCTCGACGGGAGAGGAATCCCGAGAGGGCCCCTAGCAACTCGCATGGGGACTGGCCTTTCCTGAGGCCACCAGAGCGGGTCCCTGAGGTCCCCGTCGTAACTCGAGAAGACCTGCCGCTACTCGAGAAAATCCAGGAGGTTCTCCCCTCCAGGCGAGATGAGGCCCATTTCTGCTGAGGCATCTCGAGGCTGATCACACCTCACCTCTGGAACTTCGAAAGGGTCCTTCACACCCTTGGTGCAAATCAAGAAGTTCCCCGGCATACCCGTCTCCACTCGAGAGGAATCACGAGGGTCCCGCCCACATCCAGAGGAGCCCCGTTTCCGCTTCGTAGCTCGAGATGAGGGATCCTTTCCCTGCTTCGTCGGGAAAGAGTTCCCGGCGTTCCCGTCGCATCTCAAGAGGAGGCCCTCTCAACAGGAACGGTGAGAGGAACTCCAGGGTCGTGCCACCATTCCAAGAGTCCCCCAGATGTCTCAGTCCATTCCAGAGGAACCTCTTTTCCCTTCACCGGCTCGTCTTTCACGCCGAGGATCGACTCACACCAAGGTGGCACGTGGCACAGCCCTGTGGGAAAGCCTCGTGGGAAAGCCTCGAGGGACAGCCTCGAGGGAAAGCCACAGATCCCTTGATGCACGTGACAGGAAGCGTGACACTACTGCTGCAGCTCGGGAGGAAAGCGCACGTGCATGCCCCCACTCGAGACGAGGCCTGACTCCCCTGGGGAGACTCAGAAGCACCCCAAGATCCATGGCAACACTGGAGAGGAATCCTCAGGTTCTGGCCCCGACTCCACACAAGGTCTTAGGCCCCGGCCTCGACGGGAGAGGAATCCCGAGAGGGCCCCTAGCAACTCGCATGGGGACTGGCCTTTCCTGAGGCCACCAGAGCGGGTCCCTGAGATCCCCGTCGTAACTCGAGAAGACCTGCCGCAACTCGAGAAAATCCAGGAGGTTCTCCCGTCCAGGCGAGATGAGGCCCATTTCCGCTGAGGCGTCTCGAGGCTGATCACACCTCACCTCTGGAACTTCGAAAGGGTCCTTCACACCCTTGGTGCAAATCAAGAAGTTCCCCGACCTAGCCGTCTCCACTCGAGAGGAATCACGAGGGTCCCGCCCACATCCAGAGGAGCCCCGTTTCCGCCTCGTAGCTCGAGATGAGGGATCCTTTCCCTGCTTCGTCGGGAAAGAGTTCCCGGCGTTCCCGTCGCATCTCAAGAGGAGGCCCTCTCAACAGGAACGGCGAGAGGAACTCCAGGGTCGTGCCACCATTCCAAGAGTCCCCCAGATGTCTCAGTCCATTCCTGAGGAACCTCTTTTCCCTTCACCGGCTCGTCTTTCACGCCGAGGATCGACTCACACCAAGGTGGCACGTGGCACAGCCCTGTGGGAAAGCCTCGTGGGAAATCCTCGAGGGACAGCCTCGAGGGAAAGCCACAGATCCCTTGATCCACGTGACAGGAAGCGTGACACTACTGCTGCAGCTCGGGAGGAAAGCGCACGTGCATGCCCCCACTCGAGACGAGGCCTGACTCCCCTGGGGAATCTCAGAAGCACCCCAAGATCCATGGCAACACTGGAGAGGAATCCTCAGGTTCTGGCCCCGACTCCACACAAGGACCGAGGCCCCGGCATGGACGGGAGAGGAATCCCGAGAGGCCCCCTAGCAACTCGCATGGGGACTGGCCTTTCCTGAGGCCACCAGAGCGGGTCCCTGAGGTCCCCGTCGTAACTCGAGAAGACCTGCCGCAACTCGAGAAAATCCAGGAGGTTCTCCCCTCCAGGCGAGAGGAGGCCCATTTCCGCTGAGGCGTCTCGAGGCTGATCACACCTCACCTCTGGAACTTCGAAAGGGTCCTTCACACCCTTGGTGCAAATCAAGAAGTTCCCCGACATACCCGTCTCCACTCGAGAGGAATCACGAGGGTCCCGCCCACATCCAGAGGAGCCCCGTTTCCACCTCGTAGCTCGAGATGAGGGATGCTTTCCCTGCTTCGTCGGGAAAGAGTTCCCGGCGTTCCCGTCGCATCTCAAGAGGAGGCCGTCTCAACAGGAACGGCGAGAGGAACTCCAAGGTCGTGCCACCATTTCAAGAGTCCCCCAGATGTTTCAGTCCATTCCAGAGGAACCTCTTTTCCCTTCACCGGCTCGTCTTTCACGCCGAGGATTGACTCACACCAGGGTGGCACGTGGCACAGCCCTGTGGGAAAGCCTCGTGGGAAAGCCTCGAGGGACAGCCTCGAGGGAAAGCCACAGATCCCTTGATGCACGTGACAGGAAGCGTGACACTACTGCTGCAGCTCGGGAGGAAAGGGCACGTGCATGCCCCCACTCGAGACGAGGCCTGACTCCCCTGGGGAGACTCAGAAGCACCCCAAGATCCATGGCAACACTGGAGAGGAATCCTCAGGTTCCGGCCCCGACTCCACACAAGGTCTTAGGCCCCGGCCTCGACGGGAGAGGAATCCCGAGAGGGCCCCTAGCAACTCGCATGGTGACTGGCCTTTCCTGAGACACCAGAGCGGGTCCCTGAGATCCCCGTCGTAACTCGAGAAGACCTGCCGCAACTCGAGAAAATCCAGGAGGTTCTCCCCTCCAGGCGAGATGAGGCCCATTTCGGCTGAGGCGTCTCGAGGCTGATCACACCTCACCTCTGGAACTTCGAAAGGGTCCTTCACACCCTTGGTGCAAATCAAGAAGTTCCCCGACCTAGCCGTCTCCACTCGAGAGGAATCACGAGGGTCCCGCCCACATCCAGAGGAGCCCCGTTTCCGCCTCGTAGCTCGAGATGAGGGATCCTTTCCCTGCTTCGTCGGGAAAGAGTTCCCGGCGTTCCCGTTGCATCTCAAGAGGAGGCCCTCTCAACAGGAACGGCGAGAGGAACTCCAGGGTCGTGCCACCATTCCAAGAGTCCCCCAGATGTCTCAGTCCATTCCTGAGGAACCTCTTTTCCCTTCACCGGCTCGTCTTTCACGCCGAGGATCGACTCACACCAAGGTGGCACGTGGCACAGCCCTGTGGGAAAGCCTCGTGGGAAAGCCTCGAGGGACAGCCTCGAGGGAAAGCCACAGATCCCTTGATCCACGTGACAGGAAGCGTGACACTACTGCTGCAGCTCGGGAGGAAAGCGCACGTGCATGCCCCCACTCGAGACGAGGCCTGACTCCCCTGGGGAGAGTCAGAAGCACCCCAAGATCCATGGCAACACTGGAGAGGAATCCTCAGGTTCCGGCCCCGATTCCACACAAGGACTGAGGCCCCGGTATGGACGGGAGAGGAATCCCGAGAGGGCCCCTAGCAACTCGCATGGTGACTGGCCTTTCCTGAGACACCAGAGCGGGTCCCTGAGATCCCCGTCGTAACTCGAGAAGACCTGCCGCAACTCGAGAAAATCCAGGAGGTTCTCCCCTCCAGGCGAGATGAGGCCCATTTCGGCTGAGGCGTCTCGAGGCTGATCACACCTCACCTCTGGAACTTCGAAAGGGTCCTTCACACCCTTGGTGCAAATCAAGAAGTTCCCCGACCTAGCCGTCTCCACTCGAGAGGAATCACGAGGGTCCCGCCCACATCCAGAGGAGCCCCGTTTCCGCCTCGTAGCTCGAGATGAGGGATCCTTTCCCTGCTTCGTCGGGAAAGAGTTCCCGGCGTTCCCGTCGCATCTCAAGAGGAGGCCCTCTCAACAGGAACGGCGAGAGGAACTCCAGGGTCGTGCCACCATTCCAAGAGTCCCCCAGATGTCTCAGTCCATTCCTGAGGAACCTCTTTTCCCTTCACCGGCTCGTCTTTCACGCCGAGGATCGACCCACACCAAGGTGGCACGTGGCACAGCCCTGTGGGAAAGCCTCGTGGGAAAGCCTCGAGGGACAGCCTCGAGGGAAAGCCACAGATCCCTTGATCCACGTGACAGGAAGCGTGACACTACTGCTGCAGCTCGGGAGGAAAGCGCACGTGCATGCCCCCACTCGAGACGAGGCCTGACTCCCCTGGGGAGAGTCAGAAGCACCCCAAGATCCATGGCAACACTGGAGAGGAATCCTCAGGTTCCGGCCCCGATTCCACACAAGGACTGAGGCCCCGGTATGGACGGGAGAGGAATCCCGAGAGGTCCCCTAGCAACTCGCATGGGGACTGGCCTTTCCTGAGGCCAGCAGAGCGGGTCCCTGAGATCCCCGTCGTAACTCGAGAAGACCTGCCGCAACTCGAGAAAATCCAGGAGGTTCTCCCCTCCAGGCGAGATGCGGCCCATTTCGGCTGAGGCGTCTCGAGGCTGATCACACCTCACCTCTGGAACTTCGAAAGGGGCCTTCACACCCTTGGTGCAAATCAAGAAGTTCCCCGACCTAGCCGTCTCCACTCGAGAGGAATCACGAGGGTCCCGCCCACATCCAGAGGAGCCCCGTTTCCGCCTCGTAGCTCGAGATGAGGTATCCTTTCCCTGCTTCGTCGGGAAAGAGTTCCCGGCGTTCCCGTCGCATCTCAAGAGGAGGCCCTCTCAACAGGAACAGCGAGAGGAACTCCAGGGTCGTGCCACCATTCCAAGAGTCCCCCAGATGTCTCAGTCCGTTCCAGAGGAACCTCTTTTCCCTTCACCGGCTCGTCTTTCACGCCGAGGATCGACTCACACCAAGGTGGCACGTGGCACAGCCCTGTGGGAAAGCCTCGTGGGAAAGCCTCGAGGGACAGCCTCGAGGGAAAGCCACAGATCCCTTGATCCACGTGACAGGAAGCGTGACACTACTGCTGCAGCTCGGGAGGAAAGAGCACGTGCATGCCCCCACTCGAGACGATGCCTGACTCCCCTGGGGAGACTCAGAAGCACCCCAAGATCCATGGCAACACTGGAGAGGAATCCTCAGGTTCCGGCCCTGACTCCACACAAGGTCTTAGGCCCCGGCCTCGACGGGAGAGGAATCCCGAGACGGCCCCTAGCAACTCGCATGGGGACTGGCCTTTCCTGAGGCCACCAGAGCGGGTCCCTGAGATCCCCGTCGTAACTCGAGAAGACCTGCCGCAACTCGAGAAAATCCAGGAGGTTCTCCCCTCCAGGCGAGATGAGGCCCATTTCCGCTGAGGCATCTCGAGGCTGATCACACCTCACCTCTGGAACTTCGAAAGGGGCCTTCACACCCTTGGTGCAAATCAAGAATTTCCCCGACCTAGCCGTCTCCACTCGAGAGGAATCACGAGGGTCCCGCCCACATCCAGAGGAGCCCCGTTTCCGCCTCATAGCTCGAGATGAGGGATCCTTTCCCTGCTTCGTCGGGAAAGAGTTCCCGGCATTCCCGTCGCATCTCAAGAGGAGGCCCACTCAACAGGAACGGCGAGAGGAACTCCAGGGTCGTGCCACCATTCCAAGAGTCCCCCAGATGTCTCAGTCCATTCCAGAGGAACCTCTTTTCCCTTCACTGGCTCGTCTTTCACGCCGAGGATCGACCCACACCAAGGTGGCACGTGGCACAGCCTTGTGGGAAAGCCTCGTGGGAAAGCCTCGAGGGACAGCCTCGAGGGAAAGCCACAGATCCCTTGATGCACGTGACAGGAAGCGTGACACTACTGCTGCAGCTCGGGAGGAAAGCGCACGTGCATGCCCCCACTCGAGACGAGGCATGACTCCCCTGGGGAGACACAGAAGCACCCCAAGATCCATGGCAACACTGGAGAGGAATCCTCAGGTTCCGGCCCCGACTCCACACAAGGTCTTAGGCCCCGGCCTCGACGGGAGAGGAATCCCGAGAGGGCCCCAGCAACTCGCATGGGGACTGGCCTTTCCTGAGGCCACCAGAGCGGGTCCCTGAGATCCCCGTCGTAACTCGAGAAGACCTGCCGCAACTCGAGAAAATCCAGGAGGTTCTCCCCTCCAGGCGAGAGGAGGCCCATTTCCGCTGAGGCGTCTCGAGGCTGATCACACCTCACCTCTGGAACTTCGAAAGGGTCCTTCACACCCTTGCTGCAAATCAAGAAGTTCCCCGGCATACCCGTATCCACTCGAGAGGAATCACGAGGGTCCCGCCCACATCCAGAGGAGCCCCGTTTCCGCCTCGTAGCTCGAGATGAGGGATGCTTTCCCTGCTTCGTCGGGAAAGAGTTCCCGGCGTTCCCGTCGCATCTCAAGAGGAGTCCCTCTCAACAGGAACGGCGAGAGGAACTCCAGGGTCGTGCCACCATTCCAAGAGTCCCCCAGATGTCTCAGTCCTTTCCAGAGGAACCTCTTTTCCCTTCACCGGCTCGTCTTTCACGCCGAGGATCGACTCACACCAAGGTGGCACGTGGCACAGCCCTGTGGGAAAGCCTCGTGGGAAAGCCTCGAGGGACAGCCTCGAGGGAAAGCCACAGATCCCTTGATGCACGTGACAGGAAGCGTGACACTACTGCTGCAGCTCGGGAGGAAAGCGCACGTGCATGCCCCCACTCGAGACGAGGCCTGACTCCCCTGGGGAATCTCAGAAGCACCCCAAGATCCATGGCAACACTGGAGAGGAATCCTCAGGTTCTGGCCCCGACTCCACACAAGGACCGAGGCCCCGGCATGGACGGGAGAGGAATCCCGAGAGGCCCCCTAGCAACTCGCATGGGGACTGGCCTTTCCTGAGGCCACCAGAGCGGGTCCCTGAGGTCCCCGTCGTAACTCGAGAAGACCTGCCGCAACTCGAGAAAATCCAGGAGGTTCTCCCCTCCAGGCGAGAGGAGGCCCATTTCCGCTGAGGCGTCTCGAGGCTGATCACACCTCACCTCTGGAACTTCGAAAGGGTCCTTCACACCCTTGGTGCAAATCAAGAAGTTCCCCGACATACCCGTCTCCACTCGAGAGGAATCACGAGGGTCCCGCCCACATCCAGAGGAGCCCCGTTTCCACCTCGTAGCTCGAGATGAGGGATGCTTTCCCTGCTTCGTCGGGAAAGAGTTCCCGGCGTTCCCGTCGCATCTCAAGAGGAGGCCGTCTCAACAGGAACGGCGAGAGGAACTCCAAGGTCGTGCCACCATTTCAAGAGTCCCCCAGATGTTTCAGTCCATTCCAGAGGAACCTCTTTTCCCTTCACCGGCTCGTCTTTCACGCCGAGGATTGACTCACACCAGGGTGGCACGTGGCACAGCCCTGTAGGAAAGCCTCGTGGGAAAGCCTCGAGGGACAGCCTCGAGGGAAAGCCACAGATCCCTTGATCCAGGTGACAGGAAGCGTGACACTACTGCTGCAGCTCGGGAGGAAAGCGCACGTGCATGCCCCCACTCGAGACGAGGCCTGAGTCCCCTGGGAAGACTCAGAAGCACCCCAAGATCCATGGCAACACTGGAGAGGAATCCTCAGGTTCCGGCCCCGACTCCACACAAGGACTGAGGCCCCGGCATGGACGGGAGAGGAATCCCGAGAGGTCCCCTAGCAACTCGCATGGGGACTGGCCTTTCCTGAGGCCACCAGAGCGGGTCCCTGAGGTCCCCGTCGTAACTCGAGAAGACCTGCCGCAACTCGAGAAAATCCAGGAGGTTCTCCCCTCCAGGCGAGATGAGGCCCATTTCCGCTGAGGCGTCTCGAGGCTGATCACACCTCACCTCTGGAACTTCGAAAGGGTCCTTCACACCCTTGCTGCAAATCAAGAAGTTCCCCGGCATACCCGTCTCCACTCGAGAGGAATCACGATGGTCCCGCCCACATCCAGAGGAGCCCCGTTTCCGCCTCGTAGCTCGAGATGAGGGATCCTTTCCCTGCTTCGTCGGGAAAGAGTTCCCGGCGTTCCCGTCGCATCTCAAGATTAGGCCCTCTCAACAGGAACAGCGAGAGGAACTCCAGGGTCTTGCCACCATTCCAAGAGTCCCCCAGATGTCTCAGTCCGTTCCAGAGGAACCTCTTTTCCCTTCACCGGCTCGTCTTTCACGCCGAGGATCGACTCACACCAAGGTGGCACGTGGCACAGCCCTGTGGGAAAGCCTCGTGGGAAAGCCTCGAGGGACAGCCTCGAGGGAAAGCCACAGATCCCTTGATGCACGTGACAGGAAGCGTGACACTACTGCTGCAGCTCGGGAGGAAAGCGCACGTGCATGCCCCCACTCGAGACGAGGCCTGACTCCCCTGGGGAGACTCAGAAGCACCCCAAGATCCATGGCAACACTGGAGAGGAATCCTCAGGTTCCGGCCCCGACTCCACACAAGGTCTTAGGCCCCGGCCTCGACGGGAGAGGAATCCCGAGAGGGCCCCTAGCAACTGGCATGGGGACTGGCCTTTCCTGAGGCCACCAGAGCGGGTCCCTGGGGTCCCCGTCGTAACTCGAGAAGACCTGCTGCTACTCGAGAAAATCCAGGAGGTTCTCCCCTCCAGGCGAGATGAGGCCAATTTCCGCTGAGGCGTCTCGAGGCTGATCACACCTCACCTCTGGAACTTCGAAAGGGTCCTTCACACCCTTGGTGCAAATCAAGAAGTTCCCCGACATACCCGTCTCCACTCGAGAGGAATCACGAGGGTCCCGCCCACATCCAGAGGAGCCCGGTTTCCGCCTCGTAGCTCGAGATGAGGGATCCTTTCCCTGCTTCGTCGGGAAAGAGTTCCCGGCGTTCCCGTCTCATCTCAAGAGGAGGCCCTCTCTACAGGAACGGCGAGAGGAACTCCAGGGTCGTGCCACCATTCCAAGAGTCCCCCAGATATCTCAGTCCATTCCAGAGGAACCTCTTTTCCCTTCACCGGGTCGTCTTTCACGCCGAGGATCGACTCACACCAAGGTGGCACGTGGCACAGCCTGTGGGAAAGCCTCGAGGGAAAGCCTCGAGGGACAGCCTCGAGGGAAAGCCACAGATCCCTTGATCCACGTGACAGGAAGCGTGACACTACTGCTGCAGCTCGGGAGGAAAGGGCACGTGCATGCCCCCACTCGAGACGAGGCCTGAATCCCCTGGGGAGACTCAGAAGCACCCCAAGATCCATGGCAACACTGGAGAGGAATCCTCAGGTTCCGGCCCCGACTCCACACAAGGACTGAGGCCCCGGCATGGACGGGAGAGGAATCCCGAGAGGTCCCCTAGCAACTCGCATGGGGACTGGCCTTTCCTGAGGCCACCAGAGCGGGTCCCTGAGGTCCCCGTCGTAACTCGAGAAGACCTGCCGCAACTCGAGAAAATCCAGGAGGTTCTCCCCTCCAGGCGAGATGAGGCCCATTTCCACTGAGGCGTCTCGAAGCTGATCACACCTCACCTCTGGAACTTCGAAAGGGTCCTTCACACCCTTGCTGAAAATCAAGAAGTTCCCCGACCTAGCCGTCTCCACTCGAGAGGAATCACGAGGGTCCCGCCCACATCCAGAGGAGCCCCGTTTCCGCCTCGTAGCTCGAGATGAGGGATTCTTTCCCTGCTTCGTCGGGAAAGAGTTCCCGGCGTTCCCGTCGCATCTCAAGAGGAGGCCCTCTCAACAGGAACGGCGAGAGGAACTCCAGGGTCGTGCCACCATTCCAAGAGTCCCCCAGATGTCTCAGTCCATTCCAGAGGAACCTCTTTTCCCTTCACCGGCTCGTCTTTCACGCCGAGGATCGACTCACACCAAGGTGGCACGTGGCACAGCCCTGTGGGAAAGCCTCGTGGGAAAGCCTCGAGGGACAGCCTCGAGGGAAAGCCACAGATCCCTTGATCCACGTGACAGGAAGCGTGACACTACTGCTGCAGCTCGGTAGGAAAGCGCACGTGCATGCCCCCACTCGAGACGAGGCCTGACTCCCCTGGGGAGACTCAGAAGCACCCCAAGATCCATGGCAACACTGGAGAGGAATCCTCAGGTTCCGGCCCCGATTCCACACAAGGACTGAGGCCCCGGTATGGACGGGAGAGGAATCCCGAGAGGTCCCCTAGCAACTCGCATGGGGACTGGCCTTTCCTGAGGCCACCAGAGCGGGTCCCTGAGGTCCCCGTCGTAACTCGAGAAGACCTGCCGCAACTCGAGAAAATCCAGGAGGTTCTCCCCTCCAGGCGAGATGAGGCCCATTTCCGCTGAGGCGTCACGAGGCTGATCACACCTCAACTCTGGAACTTCGAAAGGGTCCTTCACACCCTTGGTGCAAATCAAGAAGTTCCCCGACATACCCGTCTCCACTCGAGAGGAATCACGAGGGTCCCGCCCACATCCAGAGGATCCCCGTTTCCGCTTCGTAGCTCGAGATGAGGGATCCTTTCCCTGTTTCTTCGGGAAAGAGTTCCCGGCGTTCCCGTCGCATCTCAAGAGGAGGCCCTCTCAACAGGAACGGCGAGAGGAACTCCAGGGTCGTGCCACCATTCCAAGAGTCCCCCAGATGTCTCAGTCCATTCCAGAGGAACCTCTTTTCCCTTCACCGGCTCGTCTTTCACGCCGAGGATCGACTCACACCAAGGTGGCACGTGGCACAGCCTTGTGGGAAATCCTCGTGGGAAAGCCTCGAGGGACAGCCTCGAGGGAAAGCCACAGATCCCTTGATCCACGTGACAGGAAGCGTGACACTACTGCTGCAGCTCGGGAGGAAAGCGCACGTGCATGCCCCCACTTGAGACGAGGCCTGACTCCCCTGGGGAGACTCAGAAGCACCCCAAGATCCATGGCAACACTGGAGAGGAATCCTCAGGTTCCGGCCCCGACTCCACACAAGGACTGAGGCCCCGGCATGGACGGGAGAGGAATCCCGAGAGGCCCCCTAGCAACTCGCATGGGGACTGGCCTTTCCTGAGGCCAACAGAGCGGGTCCCTGAGGTCCCCGTCGTAACTCGAGAAGACCTGCCGCAACTCGAGAAAATCCAGGAGGTTCTCCCCTCCAGGCGAGAGGAGGCCCATTTCCGCTGAGGCGTCTCGAGGCTGATCACACCTCACCTCTGGAACTTCGAAAGGGTCCTTCACACCCTTGGTGCAAATCAAGAAGTTCCCCGACATACCCGTCTCCACTCGAGAGGAATCACGAGGGTCCCGCCCACATCCAGAGGAGCCCCGTTTCCGCCTCGTAGCTCGAGATGAGGGATGCTTTCCCTGCTTGTCGGGAAAGAGTTCCCGGCGTTTCCGTCGCATCTCAAGAGGAGGCCGTCTCAACAGGAACGGCGAGAGGAACTCCAAGGTCGTGCCACCATTCCAAGAGTCCCCCAGATGTTTCAGTCCATTCCAGAGGAACCTCTTTTCCCTTCACCGGCTCGTCTTTCACGCCGAGGATCGACTCACACCAGGGTGGCACGTGGCACAGCCCTGTGGGAAAGCCTCGTGGGAAAGCCTCGAGGGACAGCCTCGAGGGAAAGCCACAGATCCCTTGATCCAGGTGACAGGAAGCGTGACATTACTGCTGCAGCTCGGGAGGAAATCGCACGTGCATGCCCCCACTCGAGACGAGGCCTGAGTCCCCTGGGAAGACTCATAAGCACCCCAAGATCCATGGCAACACTGGAGAGGAATCCTCAGGTTCCGGCCCCGTTTCCACACAAGGACTGAGGCCCCGGTATGGACGGGAGAGGAATCCCGAGAGGTCCCCTAGCAACTCGCATGGGGACTGGCCTTTCCTGAGGCCACCAGAGCGGGTCCCTGAGGTCCCCGTCGTAACTCGAGAAGACCTGCCGCAACTCGAGAAAATCCAGGAGGTTCTCCCCTCCAGGCGAGATGAGGCCCATTTCCGCTGAGGCGTCACGAGGCTGATCACACCTCAACTCTGGAACTTCGAAACGGTCCTTCACACCCTTGGTGCAAATCAAGAAGTTCCCCGACATACCCGTCTCCACTCGAGAGGAATCACGAGGGTCCCGCCCACATCCAGAGGATCCCCGTTTCCGCTTCGTAGCTCGAGATGAGGGATCCTTTCCCTGCTTCTTCGGGAAAGAGTTCCCGGCGTTCCCGTCGCATCTCAAGAGGAGGCCCTCTCAACAGGAACGGCGAGAGGAACTCCAGGGTCGTGCCACCATTCCAAGAGTCCCCCAGATGTCTCAGTCCATTCCAGAGGAACCTCTTTTCCATTCACCGGCTCGTCTTTCACGCCGAGGATCGACTCACACCAAGGTGGCACGTGGCACAGCCTTGTGGGAAAGCCTCGTGGGAAAGCCTCGAGGGACAGCCTCGAGGGAAAGCCACAGATCCCTTGATCCACGTGACAGGAAGCGTGACACTACTGCTGCAGCTCGGGAGGAAAGCGCACGTGCATGCCCCCACTCGAGACGAGGCCTGACTCCCCTGGGGAGACTCAGAAGCACCCCAAGATCCATGTCAACACTGGAGAGGAATCCTCAGGTTCCGGCCCCGACTCCACCCAAGGACTTAGGCCCCGGCCTCGACGGGAGAGGAATCCCGAGAGGGCCCCTAGCAACACGCATGGGGACTGGCCTTTCCTGAGGCCACCAGAGCGGGTCCCTGAGATCCCCGTCGTAACTCGAGAAGACCTGCCGCAACTCGAGAAAATCCAGGAGGTTCTCCCCTCCAGGCGAGATGAGGCCAATTTCCGCTGAGGCGTCTCGAGGCTGATCACACCTCACCTCTGGAACTTCGAAAGGGTCCTTCACACCCTTGGTGCAAATCAAGAAGTTCCCCGACATACCCGTCTCCACTCGAGAGGAATCACGAGGGTCCCGCCCACATCCAGAGGAGGCCGGTTTCCGCCTCGTAGCTCGAGATGAGGGATCCTTTCCCTGCTTCGTCGGGAAAGAGTTCCCGGCGTTCCCGTCGCATCTCAAGAGGAGGCCCTCTCAACAGGAACGGCGAGAGGAACTCCAGGGTCGTGCCACCATTCCAAGAGTCCCCCAGATGTCTCAGTCCATTCCAGAGGAACCTCTTTTCCCTTCACCGGCTCGTCTTTCACGCCGAGGATCGACTCACACCAAGATGGCACGTGGCACAGCCCTGTGGGAAAGCCTCGTTGGAAAGCCTAGAGGGACAGCCTCGAGGGAAAGCCACAGATCCCTTGATCCACGTGACAGGAAGCGTGACACTACTGCTGCAGCTCGGGAGGAAAGCGCACGTGCATGCCCCCACTCGAGACGAGGCCTGACTCCCCTGGGGAGACTCAGAAGCACCCCAAGATCCATGGCAACACTGGAGAGGAATCCTCAGGTTCCGGCCCCGACTCCACACAAGGACTGAGGCCCCGGCATGGACGGGAGAGGAATCCCGAGAGGCCCCCTAGCAACTCACATGGAGACTGGCCTTTCCTGAGGCCACCAGAGCGGGTCCCTGAGGTCCCCGTCGTAACTCGAGAAGACCTGCCGCAACTCGAGAAAATCCAGGAGGTTCTCCCCTCCAGGCGAGAGGAGGCCCATTTCCGCTGAGGCGTCTCGAGGCTGATCACACCTCACCTCTGGAACTTCGAAAGGGTCCTTCACACCCTTGGTGTAAATCAAGAAGTTCCCCGACCTAGCCGTCTCCACTCGAGAGGAATCACGAGGGTCCCGCCCACATCCAGAGGAGCCCCGTTTCCGCCTCGTAGCTCGAGATGAGGGATCCTTTCCCTGCTTCGTCGGGAAAGAGTTCCCGGCGTTCCCGTCGCATCTCAAGAGGAGGCCCTCTCAACAGGAACGGCGAGAGGAACTCCAGGGTCGTGCCACCATTCCAAGAGTCCCCCAGATGTCTCAGTCCATTCCAGAGGAACCTCTTTTCCCTTCACCGGCTCGTCTTTCACGCCGAGGATCGACTCACACCAAGGTGGCACGTGGCACAGCCCTGTGGGAAAGCCTCGTGGGAAAGCCTCGAGGGACAGCCTCGAGGGAAAGCCACAGATCCCTTGATCCACGTGACAGGAAGCGTGACACTACTGCTGCAGCTCGGGAGGAAAGCGCACGTGCATGCCCCCACTCGAGATGAGGCCTGACTCCCCTGGGGAGACTCAGAAGCACCCCAAGATCCATGGCAACACTGGAGAGGAATCCTCAGGTTCCGGCCCCGACTCCACACAAGGACTGAGGCCCCGGCATGGACGGGAGAGGAATCCCGAGAGGCCCCCTAGCAACTCGCATGGGGACTGGCCTTTCCTGAGGCCACCAGAGCGGGTCCCTGAGGTCCCCGTCATAACTCGAGAAGACCTGCCGCAACTCGAGAAAATCCAGGAGGTTCTCCCCTCCAGGCGAGAGGAGGCCCATTTCCGCTGAGGCGTCTCGAGGCTGATCACACCTCACCTCTGGAACTTCGAAAGGGTCCTTCACACCCTTGGTGCAAATCAAGAAGTTCCCCGACATACCCGTCTCCACTCGAGAGGAATCACGAGGGTCCCGCCCACATCCAGAGGAGCCCCGTTTCCGCCTCGTAGCTCGAGATGAGGGATGCTTTCCCTGCTTCGTCGGGAAAGAGTTCCCGGCGTTTCCGTCGCATCTCAAGAGGAGGCCGTCTCAACAGGAACGGCGAGAGGAACTCCAAGGTCGTGCCACCATTCCAAGAGTCCCCCAGATGTTTCAGTCCATTCCAGAGGAACCTCTTTTCCCTTCACCGGCTCGTCTTTCACGCCGAGGATCGACTCACACCAGGGTGGAACGTGGCACAGCCCTGTGGGAAAGCCTCGTGGGAAAGCCTCGAGGGACAGCCTCGAGGGAAAGCCACAGATCCCTTGATCCACGTGACAGGAAGCGTGACACTACTGCTGCAGCTCGGGAGGAAAGCGCACGTGCATGCCCCCACTCGAGACGAGGCCTGACTCCCCTGGGGAGACTCAGAAGCACCCTAAGATCCATGGCAACACTGGAGAGGAATCCTCAGTTTCCGGCCCCGACTCCACACAAGGACTGAGGCCCCGGCATGGACGGGAGAGGAATCCCGAGAGGCCCCCTAGCAACTCGCATGGGGACTGGCCTTTCCTGAGGCCACCAGAGCGGGTCCCTGAGGTCCCCGTCATAACTCGAGAAGACCTGCCGCAACTCGAGAAAATCCAGGAGGTTCTCCCCTCCAGGCGAGAGGAGGCCCATTTCCGCTGAGGCGTCTCGAGGCTGATCACACCTCACCTCTGGAACTTCGAAAGGGACCTTCACAACCTTGGTGCAAATCAAGAAGTTCCCCGACATACCCGTCTCCACTCGAGAGGAATCACGAGGGTCCCGCCCACATCCAGAGGAGCCCCGTTTCCGCCTCGTAGCTCGAGATGAGGGATGCTTTCCCTGCTTCGTCGGGAAAGAGTTCCCGGCGTTTCCGTCGCATCTCAAGAGGAGGGCGTCTCAACAGGAACGGCGAGAGGAACTCCAAGGTCGTGCCACCATTCCAAGAGTCCCCCAGATGTTTCAGTCCATTCCAGACGAACCTCTTTTCCCTTCACCGGCTCGTCTTTCACGCCGAGGATCGACTCACACCAGGGTGGCACGTGGCACAGCCCTGTGGGAAAGCCTCGTGGGAAAGCCTCGAGGGACAGCCTCGAGGGAAAGCCACAGATCCCTTGATCCACGTGACAGGAAGCGTGACACTACTGCTGCAGCTCGGGAGGAAATCGCACGTGCATGCCCCCACTCGAGACGAGGCCTGAGTCCCCTGGGAAGACTCAGAAGCACCCCAAGATCCATGGCAACACTGGAGAGGAATCCTCAGGTTCCGGCCCCGACTCCACACAAGGACTGAGGCCGCGGCATGGACGGGAGAGGAATCCCGAGAGGTCCCCTAGCACCTCGCATGGGGACTGGCCTTTCCTGAGGCCACCAGAGCGGGTCCCTGAGGTCCCCGTCGTAACTCGAGAAGACCTGCCGCAACTCGAGAAAATCCAGGAGGTTCTCCCCTCCAGGCGAGATGAGGCCCATTTCCGCTGAGGCGTCTCGAGGCTGATCACACCTCACCTCTGGAACTTCGAAAGGGTCCTTCACACCCTTGGTGTAAATCAAGAAGTTCCCAGACCTAGCCGTCTCCACTCGAGAGGAATCACGAGGGTCCCGCCCACATCCAGAGGAGCCCCGTTTCCGCCACGTAGCTCGAGATGAGGGATCCTTTCCCTGCTTCGTCGGGAAAGAGTTCCCGGCGTTCCCGTCGCATCTCAAGAGGAGGCCCTCTCAACAGGAACAGCGAGAGGAACTCCAGGGTCGTGCCACCATTCCAAGAGTCCCCCAGATGTCTCAGTCCATTCCAGAGGAACCTCTTTTCCCTTCACCGGCTCGTCTTTCACGCCGAGGATCGACTCACACCAAGGTGGCACGTGGCACAGCCCTGTGGGAAAGCCTCGTGGGAAAGCCTCGAGGGACAGCCTCGAGGGAAAGCCACAGATCCCTTGATCCACGTGACAGGAAGCGTGACACTACTGCTGCAGCTCGGGAGGAAAGCGCACGTGCATGACCCCACTCGAGACGAGGCCTGACTCCCCTGGGGAGACTCAGAAGCACCCCAAGATCCATGGCAACACTGGAGAGGAATCCTCAGGTTCCGGCCCCGACTCCACACAAGGTCTTAGGCCCCGGCCTCGACGGGAGAGGAATCCCGAGAGGGCCCCTAGCAACTCGCATGGGGACTGGCCTTTCCTGAGGCCACCAGAGCGGGTCCCTGAGATCCCCGTCGTAACTCGAGAAGACCTGCCGCAACTCGAGAAAATCCAGGAGGTTCTCCCCTCCAGGCGAGATGAGGCCCATTTCCGCTGAGGCGTCTCGAGGCTGATCACACCTCACCTCTGGAACTTCGAAAGGGTCCTTCACACCCTTGCTGCAAATCAAGAAGTTCCCCGACCTAGCCGTCTCCACTCGAGAGGAATCACGAGGGTCCCGCCCACATCCAGAGGAGCCCCGTTTCCGCTTCGTAGCTCGAGATGAGGAATCCTTTCCCTGCTTCGTCGGGAAAGAGTTCCCGGCGTTCCCGTCGCATCTCAAGAGGAGGCCCTCTCAACAGGAACGGCGAGAGGAACTCCAGGGTCGTGCCACCATTCCAAGAGTCCCCCAGATGTCTCAGTCCATTCCTGAGGAACCTCTTTTCCCTTCACCGGCTCGTCTTTCACGCCGAGGATCGACTCACACCAAGGTGGCACGTGGCACAGCCCTGTGGGAAAGCCTCGTGGGAAAGCCTCGAGGGACAGCCTCGAGGGAAAGCCACAGATCCCTTGATCCACGTGACAGGAAGCGTGACACTACTGCTGCAGCTCGGGAGGAAAGCGCACGTGCATGCCCCCACTCGAGACGAGGCCTGACTCCCCTGGGGAGACTCAGAAGCACCCCAAGATCCATGGCAACACTGGAGAGGAATCCTCAGGTTCCGGCCCCGACTCCACACAAGGACTGAGGCCCCGGCATGGACGGGAGAGGAATCCCGAGAGGCCCCCTAGCAACTCGCATGGGGACTGGCCTTTCCTGAGGCCACCAGAGCGGGTCCCTGAGGTCCCCGTCGTAACTCGAGAAGACCTGCCGCAACTCGAGAAAATCCAGGAGGTTCTCCCCTCCAGGCGAGATGAGGCCCATTTCCACTGAGGCGTCTCGAGGCTGATCACACCTAACCTCTGGAACTTCGAAAGGGTCCTTCACACCCTTGCTGAAAATCAAGAAGTTCCCCGACCTAGCCGTCTCCACTCGAGAGGAATCACGAGGGTCCCGCCCACATCCAGAGGAGCCCCGTTTCCGCCTCGTAGCTCGAGATGAGGGATTCTTTCCCTGCTTCGTCGGGAAAGAGTTCCCGGCGTTCCCGTCGCATCTCAAGAGGAGGCCCTCTCAACAGGAACGGCGAGAGGAACTCCAGGGTCGTGCCACCATTCCAAGAGTCCCCCAGATGTCTCAGTCCATTCCAGAGGAACCTCTTTTCCCTTCACCGGCTCGTCTTTCACGCCGAGGATCGACTCACACCAAGGTGGCACGTGGCACAGCCCTGTGGGAAAGCCTCGTGGGAAAGCCTCGAGGGACAGCCTCGAGGGAAAGCCACAGATCCCTTGATCCACGTGACAGGAAGCGTGACACTACTGCTGCAGCTCGGGAGGAAAGCGCACGTGCTTGCCCCCACTCGAGACGAGGCCTGACTCCCCTGGGGAGACTCAGAAGCACCCCAAGATCCATGGCAACACTGGAGAGGAATCCTCAGGTTCCGGCCCCGATTCCACACAAGGACTGAGGCTCCGGCATGGACGGGAGAGGAATCCCGAGAGTTCCCCTAGCAACTCGCATGGGGACTGGCCTTTCCTGAGGCCACCAGAGCGGGTCCCTGAGGTCCCCGTCGTAACTCGAGAAGACCTGCCGCAACTCGAGAAAATCCAGGAGGTTCTCCCCTCCAGGCGAGAGGAGGCCCATTTCCGCTGAGGCGTCTCGAGGCTGATCACACCTCACCTCTGGAACTTCGAAAGGGTCCTTCACACCCTTGGTGCAAATCAAGAAGTTCCCCGACATACCCGTCTCCACTCGAGAGGAATCACGAGGGTCCCGCCCACATCCAGAGGAGCCCCGTTTCCGCCTCGTAGCTCGAGATGAGGGATGCTTTCCCTGCTTCGTCGGGAAAGAGTTCCCGGCGTTTCCGTCGCATCTCAAGAGGAGGCCGTCTCAACAGGAACGGCGAGAGGAACTCCAAGGTCGTGCCACCATTCCAAGAGTCCCCCAGATGTTTCAGTCCATTCCAGAGGAACCTCTTTTCCCTTCACCGGCTCGTCTTTCACGCCGAGGATCGACTCACACCAGGGTGGCACGTGGCACAGCCCTGTGGGAAAGCCTCGTGGGAAAGCATCGAGGGACAGCCTCGAGGGAAAGCCACTGATCCCTTGATGCAGGTGACAGGAAGCGTGACATTACTGCTGCAGCTCGGGAGGAAATCGCACGTGCATGCCCCCACTCGAGACGAGGCCTGAGTCCCCTGGGAAGACTCAGAAGCACCCCAAGATCCATGGCAACACTGGAGAGGAATCCTCAGGTTCCGGCCCCGACTCCACACAAGGACTGAGGCCGCGGCATGGACGGGAGAGGAATCCCGAGAGGTCCCCTAGCACCTCGCATGGGGACTGGCTTTTCCTGAGGCCAACAGAGCGGGTCCCTGAGGTCCCCGTCGTAACTCGAGAAGACCTGCCGCAACTCGAGAAAATCCAGGAGGTTCTCCCCTCCAGGCGAGATGAGGCCCATTTCTGCTGAGGCGTCTCGAGGCTGATCACACCTCACCTCTGGAACTTCGAAAGGGTCCTTCACACCCTTGGTGTAAATCAAGAAGTTCCCCGACCTAGCCGTCTCCACTCGAGAGGAATCACGAGGGTCCCGCCCACATCCAGAGGAGCCCCGTTTCCGCCTCGTAGCTCGAGATGAGGGATCCTTTCCCTGCTTCGTCGGGAAAGAGTTCCCGGCGTTCCCGTCGCATCTCAAGTGGAGGCCCTCTCAACAGGAACAGCGAGAGGAACTCCAGGGTCGTGCCACCATTCCAAGAGTCCCCCAGATGTCTCAGTCCGTTCCAGAGGAACCTCTTTTCCCTTCACCGGCTCGTCTTTCACGCCGAGGATTGACTCACACCAAGGTGGCACGTGGCACAGCCCTGTGGGAAAGCCTCGTGGGAAAGCCTCGAGGGACAGCCTCGAGGGAAAGCCACAGATCCCTTGATCCACGTGACAGGAAGCGTGACACTACTGCTGCAGCTCGGGAGGAAAGCGCACGGGCATGCCCCCACTCGAGACGAGGCCTGACTCCCCTGGGGAGACTCAGAAGCACCCCAAGATCCATGGCAACACTGGAGAGGAATCCTCAGGTTCTGGCCCCGACTCCACCCAAGGTCTTAGGCCCCGGCCTCGACGGGAGAGGAATCCCGAGAGGGCCCCTAGCAACACGCATGGGGACTGGCCTTTCCTGAGGCCACCAGAGCGGGTCCCTGAGATCCCCGTCGTAACTCGAGAAGACCTGCCGCAACTCGAGAAAATCCAGGAGGTTCTCCCCTCCAGGCGAGATGAGGCCAATTTCCGCTGAGGCGTCTCGAGGCTGATCACACCTCACCTCTGGAACTTCGAAAGGGTCCTTCACACCCTTGCTGAAAATCAAGAAGTTCCCCGACCTAGCCGTCTCCACTCGAGAGGAATCACGAGGGTCCCGCCCACATCCAGAGGAGCCCCGTTTCCGCCTCGTAGCTCGAGATGAGGGATTCTTTCCCTGCTTCGTCGGGAAAGAGTTCCCGGCGTTCCCGTCGCATCTCAAGAGGAGGCCCTCTCAACAGGAACGGCGAGAGGAACTCCAGGGTCGTGCCACCATTCCAAGAGTCCCCCAGATGTCTCAGTCCATTCCAGAGGAACCTCTTTTCCCTTCACCGGCTCGTCTTTCACGCCGAGGATCGACTCACACCAAGGTGGCACGTGGCACAGCCCTGTGGGAAAGCCTCGTGGGAAAGCCTCGAGGGACAGCCTCGAGGGAAAGCCACAGATCCCTTGATCCACGTGACAGGAAGCGTGACACTACTGCTGCAGCTCGGGAGGAAAGCGCACGTGCATGCCCCCACTCGAGACGAGGCCTGACTCCGCTGGGGAGACTCAGAAGCACCCCAAGATCCATGGCAACACTGGAGAGGAATCCTCAGGTTCCGGCCCCGACTCCACACAAGGACTGAGGCCCCGGCATGGACGGGAGAGGAATCCCGAGAGGCCCCCTAGCAACTCGCATGGGGACTGGCCTTTCCTGAGGCCACCAGAGCGGGTCCCTGAGGTCCCCGTCATAACTCGAGAAGACCTGCCGCAACTCGAGAAAATCCAGGAGGTTCTCCCCTCCAGGCGAGAGGAGGCCCATTTCCGCTGAGGCGTCTCGAGGCTGATCACACCTCACCTCTGGAACTTCGAAAGGGTCCTTCACACCCTTGGTGCAAATCAAGAAGTTCCCCGACATACCCGTCTCCACTCGAGAGGAATCACGAGGGTCCCGCCCACATCCAGAGGAGCCCCTTTTCCGCCTCGTAGCTCGAGATGAGGGATGCTTTCCCTGCTTCGTCGGGAAAGAGTTCACGGCGTTTCCGTCGCATCTCAAGAGGAGGCCGTCTCAACAGGAACGGCGAGAGGAACTCCAAGGTCGTGCCACCATTCCAAGAGTCCCCCAGATGTTTCAGTCCATTCCAGAGGAACCTCTTTTCCCTTCACCGGCTCGTCTTTCACGCCGAGGATCGACTCACACCAGGGTGGCACGTGGCACAGCCCTGTGGGAAAGCCTCGTGGGAAAGCCTCGAGGGACAGCCTCGAGGGAAAGCCACAGATCCCTTGATCCACGTGACAGGAAGCGTGACACTACTGCTGCAGCTCGGGAGGAAAGCGCACGTGCATGCCCCCACTCGAGACGAGGCCTGACTCCCCTGGGGAGACTCAGAAGCACCCCAAGATCCATGGCAACACTGGAGAGGAATCCTCAGGTTCCGGCCCCGACTCCACACAAGGACTGAGGCCCCGGCATGGACGGGAGAGGAATCCCGAGAGGCCCCCTAGCAACTCGCATGGGGACTGGCCTTTCCTGAGGCCACCAGAGCGGGTCCCTGAGGTCCCCGTCATAACTCGAGAAGACCTGCCGCAACTCGAGAAAATCCAGGAGGTTCTCCCCTCCAGGCGAGAGGAGGCCCATTTCCGCTGAGGCGTCTCGAGGCTGATCACACCTCACCTCTGGAACTTCGAAAGGGACCTTCACAACCTTGGTGCAAATCAAGAAGTTCCCCGACATACCCGTCTCCACTCGAGAGGAATCACGAGGGTCCCGCCCACATCCAGAGGAGCCCCGTTTCCGCCTCGTAGCTCGAGATGAGGGATGCTTTCCCTGCTTCGTCGGGAAAGAGTTCCCGGCGTTTCCGTCGCATCTCAAGAGGAGGGCGTCTCAACAGGAACGGCGAGAGAAACTCCAAGGTCGTGCCACCATTCCAAGAGTCCCCCAGATGTTTCAGTCCATTCCAGACGAACCTCTTTTCCCTTCACCGGCTCGTCTTTCACGCCGAGGATCGACTCACACCAGGGTGGCACGTGGCACAGCCCTGTGGGAAAGCCTCGTGGGAAAGCCTCGAGGGACAGCCTCGAGGGAAAGCCACAGATCCCTTGATCCACGTGACAGGAAGCGTGACACTACTGCTGCAGCTCGGGAGGAAATCGCACGTGCATGCCCCCACTCGAGACGAGGCCTGAGTCCCCTGGGAAGACTCAGAAGCACCCCAAGATCCATGGCAACACTGGAGAGGAATCCTCAGGTTCCGGCCCCGACTCCACACAAGGACTGAGGCCGCGGCATGGACGGGAGAGGAATCCCGAGAGGTCCCCTAGCACCTCGCATGGGGACTGGCCTTTCCTGAGGCCACCAGAGCGGGTCCCTGAGGTCCCCGTCGTAACTCGAGAAGACCTGCCGCAACTCGAGAAAATCCAGGAGGTTCTCCCCTCCAGGCGAGATGAGGCCCATTTCCGCTGAGGCGTCTCGAGGCTGATCACACCTCACCTCTGGAACTTCGAAAGGGTCCTTCACACCCTTGGTGTAAATCAAGAAGTTCCCCGACCTAGCCGTCTCCACTCGAGAGGAATCACGAGGGTCCCGCCCACATCCAGAGGAGCCCCGTTTCCGCCACGTAGCTCGAGATGAGGGATCCTTTCCCTGCTTCGTCGGGAAAGAGTTCCCGGCGTTCCCGTCGCATCTCAAGAGGAGGCCCTCTCAACAGGAACAGCGAGAGGAACTCCAGGGTCGTGCCACCATTCCAAGAGTCCCCCAGATGTCTCAGTCCATTCCAGAGGAACCTCTTTTCCCTTCACCGGCTCGTCTTTCACGCCAAGGATCGACTCACACCAAGGTGGCACGTGGCACAGCCCTGTGGGAAAGCCTCGTGGGAAAGCCTCGAGGGACAGCCTCGAGGGAAAGCCACAGATCCCTTGATCCACGTGACAGGAAGCGTGACACTACTGCTGCAGCTCGGGAGGAAAGCGCACGTGCATGCCCCCACTCGAGACGAGGCCTGACTCCCCTGGGGAAACTCAGAAGCACCCCAAGATCCATGGCAACACTGGAGAGGAATCCTCAGGTTCCGGCCCCGACTCCACACAAGGACTGAGGCCCCGGCATGGACGGGAGAGGAATCCCGAGAGTTCCCCTAGCAACTCGCATGGGGACTGGCCTTTCCTGAGGCCACCAGAGCGGGTCCCTGAGGTCCCCGTCGTAACTGGAGAAGACCTGCCGCAACTCGAGAAAATCCAGGAGGTTCTCCCCTCCAGGCGAGAGGAGGCCCATTTCCGCTGAGGCGTCTTGAGGCTGATCACACCTCACCTCTGGACCTTCGAAAGGGTCCTTCACACCCTTGGTGCAAATCAAGAAGTTCCCCGACATACCCGTCTCCACTCGAGAGGAATCACGAGGGTCCCGCCCACATCAAGAGGAGCCCCGTTTCCGCCTCGTAGATCGAGATGAGGGATGCTTTCCCTGCTTCGTCGGGAAAGAGTTCCCGGCGTTCCCGTCGCATCTCAAGAGGAGGCCCTCTCAACAGGAACAGCGAGAGGAACTCCAGGGTCGTGCCACCATTCCAAGAGTCCCCCAGATGTCTCAGTCCGTTCCAGAGGAACCTCTTTTCCCTTCACCGGCTCGTCTTTCACGCCGAGGATCGACTCACACCAAGGTGGCACGTGGCACAGCCCTGTGGGAAAGCCTCGTGGGAAAGCCTCGAGAGACAGCCTCGAGGGAAAGCCACAGATCCCTTGATCCACGTGACAGGAAGCGTGACACTACTGCTGCAGCTCGGGAGGAAAGCGCACGTGCATGCCCCCACTCGAGACGAGGCCTGACTCCGCTGGGGAGACTCAGAAGCACCCCAAGATCCATGGCAACACTGGAGAGGAATCCTCAGGTTCCGGCCCCGACTCCACACAAGGACTGAGGCCCCGGCATGGACGGGAGAGGAATCCCGAGAGGCCCCCTAGCAACTCGCATGGGGACTGGCCTTTCCTGAGGCCACCAGAGCGGGTCCCTGAGGTCCCCGTCATAACTCGAGAAGACCTGCCGCAACTCGAGAAAATCCAGGAGGTTCTCCCCTCCAGGCGAGAGGAGGCCCATTTCCGCTGAGGCGTCTCGAGGCTGATCACACCTCACCTCTGGAACTTCGAAAGGGTCCTTCACACCCTTGGTGCAAATCAAGAAGTTCCCCGACATACCCGTCTCCACTCGAGAGGAATCACGAGGGTCCCGCCCACATCCAGAGGAGCCCCTTTTCCGCCTCGTAGCTCGAGATGAGGGATGCTTTCCCTGCTTCGTCGGGAAAGAGTTCCCGGCGTTTCCGTCGCATCTCAAGAGGAGGCCGTCTCAACAGGAACGGCGAGAGGAACTCCAAGGTCGTGCCACCATTCCAAGAGTCCCCCAGATGTTTCAGTCCATTCCAGAGGAACCTCTTTTCCCTTCACCGGCTCGTCTTTCACGCCGAGGATCGACTCACACCAGGGTGGCACGTGGCACAGCCCTGTGGGAAAGCCTCGTGGGAAAGCCTCGAGGGACAGCCTCGAGGGAAAGCCACAGATCCCTTGATCCACGTGACAGGAAGCGTGACACTACTGCTGCAGCTCGGGAGGAAAGCGCACGTGCATGCCCCCACTCGAGACGAGGCCTGACTCCCCTGGGGAGACTCAGAAGCACCCCAAGATCCATGGCAACACTGGAGAGGAATCCTCAGGTTCCGGCCCCGACTCCACAAAAGGACTGAGGCCCCGGCATGGACGGGAGAGGAATCCCGAGAGGCCCCCTAGCAACTCGCATGGGGACTGGCCTTTCCTGAGGCCACCAGAGCGGGTCCCTGAGGTCCCCGTCATAACTCGAGAAGACCTGCCGCAACTCGAGAAAATCCAGGAGGTTCTCCCCTCCAGGCGAGAGGAGGCCCATTTCCGCTGAGGCGTCTCGAGGCTGATCACACCTCACCTCTGGAACTTCGAAAGGGACCTTCACAACCTTGGTGCAAATCAAGAAGTTCCCCGACATACCCGTCTCCACTCGAGAGGAATCACGAGGGTCCCGCCCACATCCAGAGGAGCCCCGTTTCCGCCTCGTAGCTCGAGATGAGGGATGCTTTCCCTGCTTCGTCGGGAAAGAGTTCCCGGCGTTTCCGTCGCATCTCAAGAGGAGGGCGTCTCAACAGGAACGGCGAGAGGAACTCCAAGGTCGTGCCACCATTCCAAGAGTCCCCCAGATGTTTCAGTCCATTCCAGACGAACCTCTTTTCCCTTCACCGGCTCGTCTTTCACGCCGAGGATCGACTCACACCAGGGTGGCACGTGGCACAGCCCTGTGGGAAAGCCTCGTGGGAAAGCCTCGAGGGACAGCCTCGAGGGAAAGCCACAGATCCCTTGATCCACGTGACAGGAAGCGTGACACTACTGCTGCAGCTCGGGAGGAAATCGCACGTGCATGCCCCCACTCGAGACGAGGCCTGAGTCCCCTGGGAAGACTCAGAAGCACCCCAAGATCCATGGCAACACTGGAGAGGAATCCTCAGGTTCCGGCCCCGACTCCACACAAGGACTGAGGCCGCGGCATGGACGGGAGAGGAATCCCGAGAGGTCCCCTAGCACCTCGCATGGGGACTGGCCTTTCCTGAGGCCACCAGAGCGGGTCCCTGAGGTCCCCGTCGTAACTCGAGAAGACCTGCCGCAACTCGAGAAAATCCAGGAGGTTCTCCCCTCCAGGCGAGATGAGGCCCATTTCCGCTGAGGCGTCTCGAGGCTGATCACACCTCACCTCTGGAACTTCGAAAGGGTCCTTCACACCCTTGGTGTAAATCAAGAAGTTCCCCGACCTAGCCGTCTCCACTCGAGAGGAATCACGAGGGTCCCGCCCACATCCAGAGGAGCCCCGTTTCCGCCACGTAGCTCGAGATGAGGGATCCTTTCCCTGCTTCGTCGGGAAAGAGTTCCCGGCGTTCCCGTCGCATCTCAAGAGGAGGCCCTCTCAACAGGAACAGCGAGAGGAACTCCAGGGTCGTGCCACCATTCCAAGAGTCCCCCAGATGTCTCAGTCCATTCCAGAGGAACCTCTTTTCCCTTCACCGGCTCGTCTTTCACGCCGAGGATCGACTCACACCAAGGTGGCACGTGGCACAGCCCTGTGGGAAAGCCTCGTGGGAAAGCCTCGAGGGACAGCCTCGAGGGAAAGCCACAGATCCCTTGATCCACGTGACAGGAAGCGTGACACTACTGCTGCAGCTCGGGAGGAAAGCGCACGTGCATGCCCCCACTCGAGACGAGGCCTGACTCCCCTGGGGAAACTCAGAAGCACCCCAAGATCCATGGCAACACTGGAGAGGAATCCTCAGGTTCCGGCCCCGACTCCACACAAGGACTGAGGCCCCGGCATGGACGGGAGAGGAATCCCGAGAGTTCCCCTAGCAACTCGCATGGGGACTGGCCTTTCCTGAGGCCACCAGAGCGGGTCCCTGAGGTCCCCGTCGTAACTGGAGAAGACCTGCCGCAACTCGAGAAAATCCAGGAGGTTCTCCCCTCCAGGCGAGAGGAGGCCCATTTCCGCTGAGGCGTCTTGAGGCTGATCACACCTCACCTCTGGACCTTCGAAAGGGTCCTTCACACCCTTGGTGCAAATCAAGAAGTTCCCCGACATACCCGTCTCCACTCGAGAGGAATCACGAGGGTCCCGCCCACATCAAGAGGAGCCCCGTTTCCGCCTCGTAGATCGAGATGAGGGATGCTTTCCCTGCTTCGTCGGGAAAGAGTTCCCGGCGTTCCCGTCGCATCTCAAGAGGAGGCCCTCTCAACAGGAACAGCGAGAGGAACTCCAGGGTCGTGCCACCATTCCAAGAGTCCCCCAGATGTCTCAGTCCGTTCCAGAGGAACCTCTTTTCCCTTCACCGGCTCGTCTTTCACGCCGAGGATCGACTCACACCAAGGTGGCACGTGGCACAGCCCTGTGGGAAAGCCTCGTGGGAAAGCCTCGAGAGACAGCCTCGAGGGAAAGCCACAGATCCCTTGATCCACGTGACAGGAAGCGTGACACTACTGCTGCAGCTCGGGAGGAAAGCGCACGTGCATGCCCCCACTCGAGACGAGGCCTGACTCCCCTGGGGAGACTCAGAAGCACCCCAAGATCCATGGCAACACTGGAGAGGAATCCTCAGGTTCCGGCCCCGACTCCACACAAGGTCTTAGGCCCCGGCCTCGACGGGAGAGGAATCCCGAGAGGTCCCCTAGCAACTCGCATGGGGACTGGCCTTTCCTGAGGCCACCAGAGCGGGTCCCTGAGATCCCCGTCGTAACTCGAGAAGACCTGCCGCAACTCGAGAAAATCCAGGAGGTTCTCCCCTCCAGGCGAGATGAGGCCCATTTCCGCTGAGGCGTCTCGAGGCTGATCACACCTCACCTCTGGAACTTCGAAAGGGTCCTTCACACCCTTGGTGCAAATCAAGAAGTTCCCCGACCTAGCCGTCTCCACTCGAGAGGAATCACGAGGGTCCCGCCCACATCCAGAGGAGCCCCGTTTCCGCCTCGTAGCTCGAGATGAGGAATCCTTTCCCTGCTTCGTCGGGAAAGAGTTCCCGGCGTTCCCGTCGCAACTCAAGAGGAGGCCCACTCAACAGGAACGGCGAGAGGAACTCCAGGGTCGTGCCACCATTCCAAGAGTCCCCCAGATGTCTCAGTCCATTCCTGAGGAACCTCTTTTCCCTTCACCGGCTCGTCTTTCACGCCGTGGATCGACTCACACCAAGGTGGCACGTGGCACAGCCCTGTGGGAAAGCCTCGTGGGAAAGCCTCGAGGTACAGCCTCGAGGGAAAGCCACAGATCCCTTGATCCACGTGACAGGAAGCGTGACACTACTGCTGCAGCTCGGGAGGAAAGCGCACGTGCATGCCCCCACTCGAGACGAGGCCTGACTCCCCTGGGGAGAGTCAGAAGCACCCAAGATCCATGGCAACACTGGAGAGGAATCCTCAGGTTCCGGCCCCGACTCCACACAAGGACTGAGGCCCCGGCATGGACGGGAGAGGAATCCCGAGAGGTCCCCTAGCAACTCGCATGGGGACTGGCCTTTCCTGAGGCCACCAGAGCGGGTCCCTGAGGTCCCCGTCGTAACTCGAGAAGACCTGCCGCAACTCGAGAAAATCCAGGAGGTTCTCCCCTCCAGGCGAGATGAGGCCCATTTCCGCTGAGGCGTCTCGAGGCTGATCACACCTCACCTCTGGAACTTCGAAAGGGTCCTTCACACCCTTGGTGCAAATCAAGAAGTTCCCCGACATACCCGTCTCCACTCGAGAGGAATCACGAGGGTCCCGCCCACATCCAGAGGAGCCCCGTTTCCGCTTCGTAGCTCGAGATGAGGGATCCTTTCCCTGCTTCGTCGGGAAAGAGTTCCCGGCGTTCCCGTCGCATCTCAAGAGGAGGCCCTCTCAACAGGAACGGCGAGAGGAACTCCAGGGTCGTGCCACCATTCCAGGAGTCCCCTAGATGTCTCAGTCCATTCCAGAGGAACCTCTTTTCCCTTCACCGGCTCGTCTTTCACGCCGAGGATCGACTCACACCAAGGTGGCACGTGGCACAGCCCTGTGGGAAAGCCTCGTGGGAAAGCCTCGAGGGACAGCCTCGAAGGAAAGCCACAGATCCCTTGATCCACGTGACAGGAAGCGTGACACTACTGCTGCAGCTCGGGAGGAAAGCGCACGTGCATGACCCCACTCGAGACGAGGCCTGACTCCCCTGGGGAGACTCAGAAGCACCCCAAGATCCATGGAAACACTGGAGAGGAATCCTCAGGTTCCGGCCCCGACTCCACACAAGGTCTTAGGCCCCGGCCTCGACGGGAGAGGAATCCCGAGAGGGCCCCTAGCAACTCGCATGGGGACTGGCCTTTCCTGAGGCCACCAGAGCGGGTCCCTGAGATCCCCGTCGTAACTCGAGAAGACCTGCCGCAACTCGAGAAAATCCAGGAGGTTCTCCCCTCCAGGCGAGATGAGGCCCATTTCCGCTGAGGCGTCTCGAGGCTGATCACACCTCACCTCTGGAACTTCGAAAGGGTCCTTCACACCCTTGCTGCAAATCAAGAAGTTCCCCGACCTAGCCGTCTCCACTCGAGAGGAATCACGAGGGTCCCGCCCACATCCAGAGGAGCCTCGTTTCCGCTTCGTAGCTCGAGATGAGGAATCCTTTCCCTGCTTCGTCGGGAAAGAGTTCCCGGCGTTCCCGTCGCATCTCAAGAGGAGGCCCTCTCAACAGGAACGGCGAGAGGAACTCCAGGGTCGTGCCACCATTCCAAGAGTCCCCCAGATGTCTCAGTCCATTCCAGAGGAACCTCTTTTCCCTTCACCGGCTCGTCTTTCACGCCGAGGATCGACTCACACCAAGGTGGCACGTGGCACAGCCCTGTGGGAAAGCCTCGTGGGAAAGCCTCGAGGGACAGCCTCGAGGGAAAGCCACAGATCCCTTGATCCACGTGACAGGAAGCGTGACACTACTGCTGCAGCTCGGGAGGAAAGCGCACGTGCATGCCCCCACTCGAGACGAGGCCTGACTCCCCTGGGGAGACTCAGAAGCACCCCAAGATCCATGGCAACACTGGAGAGGAATCCTCAGGTTCCGGCCCCGACTCCACACAAGGACTGAGGCCCCGGCATGGACGGGAGAGGAATCCCGAGAGGCCCCCTAGCAACTCGCATGGGGACTGGCCTTTCCTGAGGCCACCAGAGCGGGTCCCTGAGGTCCCCGTCGTAACTCGAGAAGACCTGCCGCAACTCGAGAAAATCCAGGAGGTTCTCCCCTCCAGGCGAGATGAGGCCCATTTCCACTGAGGCGTATCGAGGCTGATCACACCTCACCTCTGGAACTTCGAAAGGGTCCTTCACACCCTTGGTGCAAATCGAGAAGTTCCCCGACATACCCGTCTCCACTCGAGAGGAATCACGAGGGTCCCGCCCACATCCAGAGGATCCCCGTTTCCGCTTCGTAGCTCGAGATGAGGGATCCTTTCCCTGCTTCGTCGGGAAAGAGTTCCCGGCGTTCCCGTCGCATCTCAAGAGGAGGCCCTCTCAACAGGAACGGCGAGAGGAACTCCAGGGTCGTGCCACCATTCCAAGAGTCCCCCAGATGTCTCAGTCCATTCCAGAGGAACCTCTTTTCCCTTCACCGGCTCGTCTTTCACGCCGAGGATCGACTCACACCAAGGTGGCACGTGGCACAGCCCTGTGGGAAAGCCTCGTGGGAAAGCCTCGAGGGACAGCCTCGAGGGAAAGCCACAGATCCCTTGATCCACGTGACAGGAAGCGTGACACTACTGCTGCAGCTCGGGAGGAAAGCGCACGTGCATGCCCCCACTCGAGACGAGGCCTGACTCCCCTGGGGAGACTCAGAAGCACCCCAAGATCCATGGCAACACTGGAGAGGAATCCTCAGGTTCCGGCCCCGACTCCACACAAGGACTGAGGCCCCGGCATGGACGGGAGAGGAATCCCGAGAGACCCCCTAGCAACTCGCATGGGGACTGGCCTTTCCTGAGGCCACCAGAGCGGGTCCCTGAGGTCCCCGTCATAACTCGAGAAGACCTGCCGCAACTCGAGAAAATCCAGGAGGTTCTCCCCTCCAGGCGAGAGGAGGCCCATTTCCGCTGAGGCGTCTCGAGGCTGATCACACCTCACCTCTGGAACTTCGAAAGGGTCCTTCACACCCTTGGTGCAAATCAAGAAGTTCCCCGACATACCCGTCTCCACTCGAGAGGAATCACGAGGGTCCCGCCCACATCCAGAGGAGCCCCGTTTCCGCCTCGTAGCTCGAGATGAGGGATGCTTTCCCTGCTTCGTCGGGAAAGAGTTCCCGGCGTTTCCGTCGCATCTCAAGAGGAGGCCGTCTCAACAGGAACGGCGAGAGGAACTCCAAGGTCGTGCCACCATTCCAAGAGTCCCCCAGATGTTTCAGTCCATTCCAGAGGAACCTCTTTTCCCTTCACCGGCTCGTCTTTCACGCCGAGGATCGACTCACACCAGGGTGGCACGTGGCACAGCCCTGTGGGAAAGCCTCGTGGGAAAGCCTCGAGGGACAGCCTCGAGGGAAAGCCACAGATCCCTTGATCCACGTGACAGGAAGCGTGACACTACTGCTGCAGCTCGGGAGGAAAGCGCACGTGCATGCCCCCACTCGAGACGAGGCCTGACTCCCCTGGGGAGACTCAGAAGCACCCCAAGATCCATGGCAACACTGGAGAGGAATCCTCAGGTTCCGGCCCCGACTCCACACAAGGACTGAGGCCCCGGCATGGACGGGAGAGGAATCCCGAGAGGCCCCCTAGCAACTCGCATGGGGACTGGCCTTTCCTGAGGCCACCAGAGCGGGTCCCTGAGGTCCCCGTCATAACTCGAGAAGACCTGCCGCAACTCGAGAAAATCCAGGAGGTTCTCCCCTCCAGGCGAGAGGAGGCCCATTTCCGCTGAGGCGTCTCGAGGCTGATCACACCTCACCTCTGGAACTTCGAAAGGGACCTTCACAACCTTGGTGCAAATCAAGAAGTTCCCCGACATACCCGTCTCCACTCGAGAGGAATCACGAGGGTCCCGCCCACATCCAGAGGAGCCCCGTTTCCGCCTCGTAGTTCGAGATGAGGGATGCTTTCCCTGCTTCGTCGGGAAAGAGTTCCCGGCGTTTCCGTCGCATCTCAAGAGGAGGGCGTCTCAACAGGAACGGCGAGAGGAACTCCAAGGTCGTGCCACCATTCCAAGAGTCCCCCAGATGTTTCAGTCCATTCCAGAGGAACCTCTTTTCCCTTCACCGGCTCGTCTTTCACGCCGAGGATCGACTCACACCAGGGTGGCACGTGGCACAGCCCTGTGGGAAAGCCTCGTGGGAAAGCCTCGAGGGACAGCCTCGAGGGAAAGCCACAGATCCCTTGATCCACGTGACAGGAAGCGTGACACTACTGCTGCAGCTCGGGAGGAAATCGCACGTGCATGCCCCCACTCGAGACGAGGCCTGAGTCCCCTGGGAAGACTCAGAAGCACCCCAAGATCCATGGCAACACTGGAGAGGAATCCTCAGGTTACGTCCCCGACTCCACACAAGGACTGAGGCCGCGGCATGGACGGGAGAGGAATCCCGAGAGGTCCCCTAGCACCTCGCATGGGGACTGGCCTTTCCTGAGGCCACCAGAGCGGGTCCCTGAGGTCCCCGTCGTAACTCGAGAAGACCTGCCGCAACTCGAGAAAATCCAGGAGGTTCTCCCCTCCAGGCGAGATGAGGCCCATTTCCGCTGAGGCGTCTCGAGGCTGATCACACCTCACCTCTGGAACTTCGAAAGGGTCCTTCACACCCTTGGTGTAAATCAAGAAGTTCCCCGACCTAGCCGTCTCCACTCGAGAGGAATCACGAGGGTCCCGCCCACATCCAGAGGAGCCCCGTTTCCGCCACGTAGCTCGAGATGAGGGATCCTTTCCCTGCTTCGTCGGGAAAGAGTTCCCGGCGTTCCCGTCGCATCTCAAGAGGAGGCCCTCTCAACAGGAACAGCGAGAGGAACTCCAGGGTCGTGCCACCATTCCAAGAGTCCCCCAGATGTCTCAGTCCATTCCAGAGGAACCTCTTTTCCCTTCACCGGCTCGTCTTTCACGCCGAGGATCGACTCACACCAAGGTGGCACGTGGCACAGCCCTGTGGGAAAGCCTCGTGGGAAAGCCTCGAGGGACAGCCTCGAGGGAAAGCCACAGATCCCTTGATCCACGTGACAGGAAGCGTGACACTACTGCTGCAGCTCGGGAGGAAAGCGCACGTGCATGCCCCCACTCGAGACGAGGCCTGACTCCCCTGGGGAGACTCAGAAGCACCCCAAGATCCATGGCAACACTGGAGAGGAATCCTCAGGTTCCGGCCCCGACTCCACACAAGGACTGAGGCCCCGGCATGGACGGGAGAGGAATCCCGAGAGGTCCCCTAGCAACTCGCATGGGGACTGGCCTTTCCTGAGGCCACCAGAGCGGGTCCCTGAGGTCCCCGTCGTAACTGGAGAAGACCTGCCGCAACTCGAGAAAATCCAGGAGGTTCTCCCCTCCAGGCGAGAGGAGGCCCATTTCCGCTGAGGCGTCTTGAGGCTGATCACACCTCACCTCTGGACCTTCGAAAGGGTCCTTCACACCCTTGGTTCAAATCAAGAAGTTCCCCGACATACCCGTCTCCACTCGAGAGGAATCACGAGGGTCCCGCCCACATCCAGAGGAGCCCCGTTTCCGCCTCGTAGCTCGAGATGAGGGATGCTTTCCCTGCTTCGTCGGGAAAGAGTTCCCGGCGTTCCCGTCGCATCTCAAGAGGAGGCCCTCTCAACAGGAACAGCGAGAGGAACTCCAGGGTCGTGCCACCATTCCAAGAGTCCCCCAGATGTCTCAGTCCGTTCCAGAGGAACCTCTTTTCCCTTCACCGGCTCGTCTTTCACGCCGAGGATCGACTCACACCAAGGTGGCACGTGGCACAGCCCTGTGGGAAAGCCTCGTGGGAAAGCCTCGAGAGACAGCCTCGAGGGAAAGCCACAGATCCCTTGATCCACGTGACAGGAAGCGTGACACTACTGCTGCAGCTCGGGAGGAAAGCGCACGTGCATGCCCCCACTCGAGACGAGGCCTGACTCCCCTGGGGAGACTCAGAAGCACCCCAAGATCCATGGCAACACTGGAGAGGAATCCTCAGGTTCCGGCCCCGACTCCACACAAGGTCTTAGGCCCCGGCCTCGACGGGAGAGGAATCCCGAGAGGGCCCCTAGCAACTCGCATGGGGACTGGCCTTTCCTGAGGCCACCAGAGCGGGTCCCTGAGATCCCCGTCGTAACTCGAGAAGACCTGCCGCAACTCGAGAAAATCCAGGAGGTTCTCCCCTCCAGGCGAGATGAGGCCCATTTCCGCTGAGGCGTCTCGAGGCTGATCACACCTCACCTCTGGAACTTCGAAAGGGTCCTTCACACCCTTGGTGCAAATCAAGAAGTTCCCCGACCTAGCCGTCTCCACTCGAGAGGAATCACGAGGGTCCCGCCCACATCCAGAGGAGCCCCGTTTCCGCCTCGTAGCTCGAGATGAGGAATCCTTTCCCTGCTTCGTCGGGAAAGAGTTCCCGGCGTTCCCGTCGCAACTCAAGAGGAGGCCCACTCAACAGGAACGGCGAGAGGAACTCCAGGGTCGTGCCACCATTCCAAGAGTCCCCCAGATGTCTCAGTCCATTCCTGAGGAACCTCTTTTCCCTTCACCGGCTCGTCTTTCACGCCGTGGATCGACTCACACCAAGGTGGCACGTGGCACAGCCCTGTGGGAAAGCCTCGTGGGAAAGCCTCGAGGTACAGCCTCGAGGGAAAGCCACAGATCCCTTGATCCACGTGACAGGAAGCGTGACACTACTGCTGCAGCTCGGGAGGAAAGCGCACGTGCATGCCCCCACTCGAGACGAGGCCTGACTCCCCTGGGGAGAGTCAGAAGCACCCAAGATCCATGGCAACACTGGAGAGGAATCCTCAGGTTCCGGCCCCGAATCCACACAAGGACTGAGGCCCCGGCATGGACGGGAGAGGAATCCCGAGAGGTCCCCTAGCAACTCGCATGGGGACTGGCCTTTCCTGAGGCCACCAGAGCGGGTCCCTGAGGTCCCCGTCGTAACTCGAGAAGACCTGCCGCAACTCGAGAAAATCCAGGAGGTTCTCCCCTCCAGGCGAGATGAGGCCCATTTCCGCTGAGGCGTCTCGAGGCTGATCACACCTCACCTCTGGAACTTCGAAAGGGTCCTTCACACCCTTGGTGCAAATCAAGAAGTTCCCCGACATACCCGTCTCCACTCGAGAGGAATCACGAGGGTCCCGCCCACATCCAGAGGAGCCCCGTTTCCGCTTCATAGCTCGAGATGAGGGATCCTTTCCCTGCTTCGTCGGGAAAGAGTTCCCGGCGTTCCCGTCGCATCTCAAGAGGAGGCCCTCTCAACAGGAACGGCGAGAGGAACTCCAGGGTCGTGCCACCATTCCAGGAGTCCCCTAGATGTCTCAGTCCATTCCAGAGGAACCTCTTTTCCCTTCACCGGCTCGTCTTTCACGCCGAGGATCGACTCACACCAAGGTGGCACGTGGCACAGCCCTGTGGGAAAGCCTCGTGGGAAAGCCTCGAGGGACAGCCTCGAAGGAAAGCCACAGATCCCTTGATCCACGTGACAGGAAGCGTGACACTACTGCTGCAGCTCGGGAGGAAAGCGCACGTGCATGACCCCACTCGAGACGAGGCCTGACTCCCCTGGGGAGACTCAGAAGCACCCCAAGATCCATGGCAACACTGGAGAGGAATCCTCAGGTTCCGGCCCCGACTCCACACAAGGTCTTAGGCCCCGGCCTCGACGGGAGAGGAATCCCGAGAGGGCCCCTAGCAACTCGCATGGGGACTGGCCTTTCCTGAGGCCACCAGAGCGGGTCCCTGAGATCCCCGTCGTAACTCGAGAAGACCTGCCGCAACTCGAGAAAATCCAGGAGGTTCTCCCCTCCAGGCGAGATGAGGCCCATTTCCGCTGAGGCGTCTCGAGGCTGATCACACCTCACCTCTGGAACTTCGAAAGGGTCCTTCACACCCTTGCTGCAAATCAAGAAGTTCCCCGACCTAGCCGTCTCCACTCGAGAGGAATCACGAGGGTCCCGCCCACATCCAGAGGAGCCCCGTTTCCGCTTCGTAGCTCGAGATGAGGAATCCTTTCCCTGCTTCGTCGGGAAAGAGTTCCCGGCGTTCCCGTCGCATCTCAAGAGGAGGCCCTCTCAACAGGAACGGCGAGAGGAACTCCAGGGTCGTGCCACCATTCCAAGAGTCCCCCAGATGTCTCAGTCCATTCCAGAGGAACCTCTTTTCCCTTCACCGGCTCGTCTTTCACGCCGAGGATCGACTCACACCAAGGTGGCACGTGGCACAGCCCTGTGGGAAAGCCTCGTGGGAAAGCCTCGAGGGACAGCCTCGAGGGAAAGCCACAGATCCCTTGATCCACATGACAGGAAGCGTGACACTACTGCTGCAGCTCGGGAGGAAAGCGCACGTGCATGCCCCCACTCGAGACGAGGCCTGACTCCCCTGGGGAGACTCAGAAGCACCCCAAGATCCATGGCAACACTGGAGAGGAATCCTCAGGTTCCGGCCCCGACTCCACACAAGGACTGAGGCCCCGGCATGGACGGGAGAGGAATCCCGAAAGGCCCCCTAGCAACTCGCATGGGGACTGGCCTTTCCTGAGGCCACCAGAGCGTGTCCCTGAGGTCCCCGTCATAACTCGAGAAGACCTGCCGCAACTCGAGAAAATCCAGGAGGTTCTCCCCTCCAGGCGAGAGGAGGCCCATTTCCGCTGAGGCGTCTCGAGGCTGATCACACCTCACCTCTGGAACTTCGAAAGGGTCCTTCACACCCTTGGTGCAAATCAAGAAGTTCCCCGACATACCCGTCTCCACTCGAGAGGAATCACGAGGGTCCCGCCCACATCCAGAGGAGCCCCGTTTCCGCCTCGTAGCTCGAGATGAGGGATGCTTTCCCTGCTTCGTCGGGAAAGAGTTCCCGGCGTTTCCGTCGCATCTCAAGAGGAGGCCATCTCAACAGGAACGGCGAGAGGAACTCCAAGGTCGTGCCACCATTCCAAGAGTCCCCCAGATGTTTCAGTCCATTCCAGAGGAACCTCTTTTCCCTTCACCGGCTCGTCTTTCACGCCGAGGATCGACTCACACCAGGGTGGCACGTGGCACAGCCCTGTGGGAAAGCCTCGTGGGAAAGCCTCGAGGGACAGCCTCGAGGGAAAGCCACAGATCCCTTGATCCACGTGACAGGAAGCGTGACACTACTGCTGCAGCTCGGGAGGAAAGCGCACGTGCATGCCCCCACTCGAGACGAGGCCTGAGTCCCCTGGGGAGACTCAGAAGCACCCCAAGATCCATGGCAACACTGGAGAGGAATCCTCAGGTTCCGGCCCCGACTCCACACAAGGACTGAGGCCGCGGCATGGACGGGAGAGGAATCCCGAGAGGTCCCCTTGCACCTCGCATGGGGACTGGCCTTTCCTGAGGCCACCAGAGCGGGTCCCTGAGGTCCCCGTCGTAACTCGAGAAGACCTGCCGCAACTCGAGAAAATCCAGGAGGTTCTCCCCTCCAGGCGAGATGAGGCCCATTTCCGCTGATGCGTCTCGAGGCTGATCACACCTCACCTCTGGAACTTCGAAAGGGTCCTTCACACCCTTGGTGTAAATCAAGAAGTTCCCCGACCTAGCCGTCTCCACTCGAGAGGAATCACGAGGGTCCCGCCCACATCCAGAGGAGCCCCGTTTCCGCCTCGTAGCTCGAGATGAGGTATCCTTTCCCTGCTTCGTCGGGAAAGAGTTCCCGGCGTTCCCGTCGCATCTCAAGAGGAGGCCCTCTCAACAGGAACAGCGAGAGGAACTCCAGGGTCGTGCCACCATTCCAAGAGTCCCCCAGATGTCTCAGTCCGTTCCAGAGGAACCTCTTTTCCCTTCACCGGCTCGTCTTTCACGCCGAGGATCGACTCACACCAAGGTGGCACGTGGCACAGCCCTGTGGGAAAGCCTCGTGGGAAAGCCTCGAGGGACAGCCTCGAGGGAAAGCCACAGATCCCTTGATCCACGTGACAGGAAGCGTGACACTACTGCTGCAGCTCGGGAGGAAAGCGCACGTGCGTGACCCCACTCGAGACGAGGCCTGACTCCCCTGGGGAGACTCAGAAGCACCCCAAGATCCATGGCAACACTGGAGAGGAATCCTCAGGTTCCGGCCCCGACTCCACACAAGGTCTTAGGCCCCGGCCTCGACGGGAGAGGAATCCCGAGAGGGCCCCTAGCAACTCGCATGGGGACTGGCCTTTCCTGAGGCCACCAGAGCGGGTCCCTGAGATCCCCGTCGTAACTCGAGAAGACCTGCCGCAACTCGAGAAAATCCAGGAGGTTCTCCCCTCCAGGCGAGATGAGGCCCATTTCCGCTGAGGCGTCTCGAGGCTGATCACACCTCACCTCTGGAACTTCGAAAGGGTCCTTCACACCCTTGCTGCAAATCAAGAAGTTCCCCGACCTAGCCGTCTCCACTCGAGAGGAATCACGAGGGTCCCGCCCACATCCAGAGGAGCCCCGTTTCCGCTTCGTAGCTCGAGATGAGGAATCCTTTCCCTGCTTCGTCGGGAAAGAGTTCCCGGCGTTCTCGTCGCATCTCAAGAGGAGGCCCTCTCAACAGGAACGGCGAGAGGAACTCCAGGGTCGTGCCACCATTCCAAGAGTCCCCCAGATGTCTCAGTCCATTCCAGAGGAACCTCTTTTCCCTTCACCGGCTCGTCTTTCACGCCGAGGATCGACTCACACCAAGGTGGCACGTGGCACAGCCCTGTGGGAAAGCCTCGTGGGAAAGCCTCGAGGGACAGCCTCGAGGGAAAGCCACAGATCCCTTGATCCACGTGACAGGAAGCGTGACACTACTGCTGCAGCTCGGGAGGAAAGCGCACGTGCATGCCCCCACTCGAGACGAGGCCTGACTCCCCTGGGGAGACTCAGAAGCACCCCAAGATCCATGGCAACACTGGAGAGGAATCCTCAGGTTCCGGCCCCGACTCCACACAAGGACTGAGGCCCCGGCATGGACGGGAGAGGAATCCCGATTGGCCCCCTAGCAACTCGCATGGGGACTGGCCTTTCCTGAGGCCACCAGAGCGGGTCCCTGAGGTCCCCGTCGTAACTCGAGAAGACCTGCCGCAACTCGAGAAAATCCAGGAGGTTCTCCCCTCCAGGCGAGAGGAGGCCCATTTCCGCTGAGGCGTCTCGAGGCTGATCACACCTCACCTCTGGAACTTCGAAAGGGTCCTTCACACCCTTGGTGCAAATCAAGAAGTTCCCCGACATACCCGTCTCCACTCGAGAGGAATCACGAGGGTCCCGCCCACATCCAGAGGAGCCCCGTTTCCGCCTCGTAGCTCGAGATGAGGGATGCTTTCCCTGCTTCGTCGGGAAAGAGTTCCCGGCGTTCCCGTCGCAACTCAAGAGGAGGCCCACTCAACAGGAACGGCGAGAGGAACTCCAGGGTCGTGCCACCATTCCAAGAGTCCCCCAGATGTCTCAGTCCATTCCTGAGGAACCTCTTTTCCCTTCACCGGCTCGTCTTTCACGCCGAGGATCGACTCACACCAAGGTGGCACGTGGCACAGCCCTGTGGGAAAGCCTCGTGGGAAAGCCTCGAGGGACAGCCTCGAGGGAAAGCCACAGATCCCTTGATCCACGTGACAGGAAGCGTGACACTACTGCTGCAGCTCGGGAGGAAAGCGCACGTGCATGCCCCCACTCGAGACGAGGCCTGACTCCCCTGGGGAGAGTCAGAAGCACCCAAGATCCATGGCAACACTGGAGAGGAATCCTCAGGTTCCGGCCCCGACTCCACACAAGGACTGAGGCCCCGGCATGGACGGGAGAGGAAACCCGAGAGGTCCCCTAGCAACTCGCATGGGGACTGGCCTTTCCTGAGGCCACCAGAGCGGGTCACTGAGGTCCCCGTCGTAACTCGAGAAGACCTGCCGCAACTCGAGAAAATCCAGGAGGTTCTCCCCTCCAGGCGAGATGAGGCCCATTTCCACTGAGGCGTCTCGAGGCTGATCACACCTCACCTCTGGAACTTCGAAAGGGTCCTTCACACCCTTGCTGCAAATCAAGAAGTTCCCCGACCTAGCCGTCTCCACTCGAGAGGAATCACGAGGGTCCCGCCCACATCCAGAGGAGCCCCGTTTCCGCCTCGTAGCTCGAGATGAGGGATCCTTTCCCTGCTTCGTCGGGAAAGAGTTCCCGGCGTTCCCGTCGCATCTCAAGAGGAGGCCCTCTCAACAGGAACGGCGAGAGGAACTCCAGGGTCGTGCCACCATTCCAAGAGTCCCCCAGATGTCTCAGTCCATTCCAGAGGAACCTCTTTTCCCTTCACCGGCTCGTCTTTCACGCCGAGGATCGACTCACACCAAGGTGGCACGTGGCACAGCCCTGTGGGAAAGCCTCGTGGGAAAGCCTCGAGGGACAGCCTCGAGGGAAAGCCACAGATCCCTTGATCCACGTGACAGGAAGCGTGACACTACTGCTGCAGCTCGGGAGGAAAGCGCACGTGCATGCCCCCACTCGAGACGAGGCCTGACTCCCCTGGGGAGACTCAGAAGCACCCCAAGATCCATGGCAACACTGGAGAGGAATCCTGAGATTCCGGCCCCGACTACACACAAGGACTGAGGCCGCGGCATGGACGGGAGAGGAATCCCGAGAGGTCCCCTAGCACCTCGCATGGGGACTGGCCTTTCCTGAGGCCACCAGAGCGGGTCCCTGAGGTCCCCGTCGTAACTCGAAAAGACCTGCCGCAACTCGAGAAAATCCAGGAGGATCTCCCCTCCAGGCGAAATGAGGCCCATTTCCGCTGAGGCGTCTCGAGACTGATCACACCTCACCTCTGGAACTTCGAAATGGTCCTTCACACCCTTGGTGTAAATCAAGAAGTTCCCCGACCTAGCCGTCTCCACTCGAGAGGAATCACGAGGGTCCCGCCCACATCCAGAGTAGCCCCGTTTCCGCCTCGTAGCTCGAGATGAGGGATCCTTTCCCTGCTTCGTCGGGAAAGAGTTCCCGGCGTTCCCGTCGCATCTCAAGAGGAGGCCCTCTCAACAGGAACAGCGAGAGGAACTCCAGGGTCGTGCCACCATTCCAAGAGTCCCCCAGATGTCTCAGTCCGTTCCAGAGGAACCTCTTTTCCCTTCACCGGCTCGTCTTTCACGCCGAGGATCGACTCACACCAAGGTGGCACGTGGCACAGCCCTGTGGGAAAGCCTCGTGGGAAAGCCTCGAGGGACAGCCTCGAGGGAAAGCCACAGATCCCTTGATCCACGTGACAGGAAGCGTGACACTACTGCTGCAGCTCGGGAGGAAAGCGCACGTGCGTGACCCCACTCGAGACGAGGCCTGACTCCCCTGGGGAGACTCAGAAGCACCCCAAGATCCATGGCAACACTGGAGAGGAATCCTCAGGTTCCGGCCCCGACTCCACACAAGGTCTTAGGCCCCGGCCTCGACGGGAGAGGAATCCCGAGAGGGCCCCTAGCAACTCGCATGGGGACTGGCCTTTCCTGAGGCCACCAGAGCGGGTCCCTGAGATCCCCGTCGTAACTCGAGAAGACCTGCCGCAACTCGAGAAAATCCAGGAGGTTCTCCCCTCCAGGCGAGATGAGGCCCATTTCCGCTGAGGCGTCTCGAGGCTGATCACACCTCACCTCTGGAACTTCGAAAGGGTCCTTCACACCCTTGCTGCAAATCAAGAAGTTCCCCGACCTAGCCGTCTCCACTCGAGAGGAATCACGAGGGTCCCGCCCACATCCAGAGGAGCCCCGTTTCCGCTTCGTAGCTCGAGATGAGGAATCCTTTCCCTGCTTCGTCGGGAAAGAGTTCCCGGCGTTCTCGTCGCATCTCAAGAGGAGGCCCTCTCAACAGGAACGGCGAGAGGAACTCCAGGGTCGTGCCACCATTCCAAGAGTCCCCCAGATGTCTCAGTCCATTCCAGAGGAACCTCTTTTCCCTTCACCGGCTCGTCTTTCACGCCGAGGATCGACTCACACCAAGGTGGCACGTGGCACAGCCCTGTGGGAAAGCCTCGTGGGAAAGCCTCGAGGGACAGCCTCGAGGGAAAGCCACAGATCCCTTGATCCACGTGACAGGAAGCGTGACACTACTGCTGCAGCTCGGGAGGAAAGCGCACGTGCATGCCCCCACTCGAGACGAGGCCTGACTCCCCTGGGGAGACTCAGAAGCACCCCAAGATCCATGGCAACACTGGAGAGGAATCCTCAGGTTCCGGCCCCGACTCCACACAAGGACTGAGGCCCCGGCATGGACGGGAGAGGAATCCCGAGTGGCCCCCTAGCAACTCGCATGGGGACTGGCCTTTCCTGAGGCCACCAGAGCGGGTCCCTGAGGTCCCCGTCGTAACTCGAGAAGACCTGCCGCAACTCGAGAAAATCCAGGAGGTTCTCCCCTCCAGGCGAGAGGAGGCCCATTTCCGCTGAGGCGTCTCGAGGCTGATCACACCTCACCTCTGGAACTTCGAAAGGGTCCTTCACACCCTTGGTGTAAATCAAGAAGTTCCCCGACCTAGCCGTCTCCACTCGAGAGGAATCACGAGGGTCCCGCCCACATCCAGAGGAGCCCCGTTTCCGCCTCGTAGCTCGAGATGAGGTATCCTTTCCCTGCTTCGTCGGGAAAGAGTTCCCGGCGTTCCCGTCGCATCTCAAGAGGAGGCCCTCTCAACAGGAACAGCGAGAGGAACTCCAGGGTCGTGCCACCATTCCAAGAGTCCCCCAGATGACTCAGTCCGTCCCAGAGGAACCTCTTTTCCCTTCACCGGCTCGTCTTTCACGCCGAGGATCGACTCACACCAAGGTGGCACGTGGCACAGCCCTGTGGGAAAGCCTCGTGGGAAACCCTAGAGAGACAGCCTCGAGGGAAAGCCACAGATCCCTTGATCCACGTGACAGGAAGCGTGACACTACTGCTGCAGCTCGGGAGGAAAGCGCACGTGCATGCCCCCACTCGAGACGAGGCCTGACTCCCCTGGGGAGACTCAGAAGCACCCCAAGATCCATGGCAACACTGGAGAGGAATCCTCAGGTTCCGGCCCCGACTCCACACAAGGTCTTAGGCCCCGGCCTCGACGGGAGAGGAATCCCGAGAGGGCCCCTAGCAACTCGCATGGGGACTGGCCTTTCCTGAGGCCACCAGAGCGGGTCCCTGAGATCCCCGTCGTAACTCGAGAAGACCTGCCGCAACTCGAGAAAATCCAGGAGGTTCTCCCCTCCAGGCGAGATGAGGCCCATTTCCGCTGAGGCGTCTCGAGGCTGATCACACCTCACCTCTGGAACTTTGAAAGGGTCCTTCACACCCTTGGTGCAAATCTAGAAGTTCCCCCACCTAGCCGTCTCCACTCGAGAGGAATCACGAGGGTCCCGCCCACATCCAGAGGAGCCCCGTTTCCGCCTCGTAGCTCGAGATGAGGGATCCTTTCCCTGCTTCATCGGGAAAGAGTTCCCGGCGTTCCCGTCGCAACTCAAGAGGAGGCCCACTCAACAGGTACGGCGAGAGGAACTCCAGGGTCGTGCCACCATTCCAAGAGTCCCCCAGATGTCTCAGTCCATTCCTGAGGAACCTCTTTTCCCTTCACCGGCTCGTCTTTCACGCCGAGGATCGACTCACACCAAGGTGGCACGTGGCACAGCCCTGTGGGAAAGCCTCGTGGGAAAGCCTCGAGGGACAGCCTCGAGGGAAAGCCACAGATCCCTTGATCCACGTGACAGGAAGCGTGACACTACTGCTGCAGCTCGGGAGGAAAGCGCACGTGCATGCCCCCACTCGAGACGAGGCCTGACTCCCCTGGGGAGAGTCAGAAGCACCCAAGATCCATGGCAACACTGGAGAGGAATCCTCAGGTTCCGGCCCCGACTCCACACAAGGACTGAGGCCCCGGCATGGACGGGAGAGGAATCCCGAGAGGTCCCCTAGCAACTCGCATGGGGACTGGCCTTTCCTGAGGCCACCAGAGCGGGTCCCTGAGGTCCCCGTCGTAACTCGAGAAGACCTGCCGCAACTCGAGAAAATCCAGGAGGTTCTCCCCTCCAGGCGAGAGGAGGCCCATTTCCGCTGAGGCGTCTCGAGGCTGATCACACCTCACCTCTGGAACTTCGAAAGGGTCCTTCACACCCTTGCTGCAAATCAAGAAGTTCCCCGAAATACCCGTCTCCACTCGAGAGGAATCACGAGGGTCCCGCCCACATCCAGAGGAGCCCCGTTTCCGCCTCGTAGCTCGAGATGAGGGATGCTTTCCCTGCTTCGTCGGGAAAGAGTTCCCGGCGTTTCCGTCGCATCTCAAGAGGAGGCCGTCTCAACAGGAACGGCGAGAGGAACTCCAAGGTCGTGCCACCATTCCAAGTGTCCCCCAGATGTTTCAGTCCATTCCAGAGGAACCTCTTTTCCCTTCACCGGCTCGTCTTTCACGCCGAGGATCGACTCACACCAGGGTGGCACGTGGCACAGCCCTGTGGGAAAGCCTCGTGGGAAAGCCTCGAGGGACAGCCTCGAGGGAAAGCCACAGATCCCTTGATCCACGTGACAGGAAGCGTGACACTACTGCTGCAGCTCGGGAGGAAAGCGCACGTGCATGCCCCCACTCGAGACGAGGCCTGAGTCCACTGGGAAGACTCAGAAGCACCCCAAGATCCATGGCAACACTGGAGAGCAATCCTCAGATTCCGGCCCCGACTCCACACAAGGACTGAGGCCGCGGCATGGACGGGAGAGGAATCCCGAGAGGTCCCCTAGCACCTCGCATGGGGACTGGCCTTTCCTGAGGCCACCAGAGCGGGTCCCTGAGGTCCCCGTCGTAACTCGAGAAGACCTGCCGCAACTCGAGAAAATCCAGGAGGTTCTCCCCTCCAGGCGAAATGAGGCCCATTTCCGCTGAGGCGTCTCGAGACTGATCACACCTCACCTCTGGAACTTCGAAAGGGTCCTTCACACCCTTGGTGTAAATCAAGAAGTTCCCCGACCTAGCCGTCTCCACTCGAGAGGAATCACGAGGGTCCCGCCCACATCCAGAGTAGCCCCGTTTCCGCCTCGTAGCTCGAGATGAGGGATCCTTTCCCTGCTTCGTCGGGAAAGAGTTCCCGGCGTTCCCGTCGCATCTCAAGAGGAGGCCCTCTCAACAGGAACAGCGAGAGGAACTCCAGGGTCGTGCCACCATTCCAAGAGTCCCCCAGATGTCTCAGTCCATTCCAGAGGAACCTCTTTTCCCTTCACCGGCTCGTCTTTCACGCCGAGGATCGACTCACACCAAGGTGGCACGTGGCACAGCCCTGTGGGAAAGCCTCGTGGGAAAGCCTCGAGGGACAGCCTCGAGGGAAAGCCACAGATCCCTTGATCCACGTGACAGGAAGCGTGACACTACTGCTGCAGCTCGGGAGGAAAGCGCACGTGCGTGACCCCACTCGAGACGAGGCCTGACTCCCCTGGGGAGACTCAGAAGCACCCCAAGATCCATGGCAACACTGGAGAGGAATCCTCAGGTTCCGGCCCCGACTCCACACAAGGTCTTAGGCCCCGGCCTCGACGGGAGAGGAATCCCGAGAGGGCCCCTAGCAACTCGCATGGGGACTGGCCTTTCCTGAGGCCACCAGAGCGGGTCCCTGAGATCCCCGTCGTAACTCGAGAAGACCTGCCGCAACTCGAGAAAATCCAGGAGGTTCTCCCCTCCAGGCGAGATGAGGCCCATTTCCGCTGAGGCGTCTCGAGGCTGATCACACCTCACCTCTGGAACTTCGAAAGGGTCCTTCACACCCTTGCTGCAAATCAAGAAGTTCCCCGACCTAGCCGTCTCCACTCGAGAGGAATCACGAGGGTCCCGCCCACATCCAGAGGAGCCCCGTTTCCGCTTCGTAGCTCGAGATGAGGAATCCTTTCCCTGCTTCGTCGGGAAAGAGTTCCCGGCGTTCTCGTCGCATCTCAAGAGGAGGCCCTCTCAACAGGAACGGCGAGAGGAACTCCAGGGTCGTGCCACCATTCCAAGAGTCCCCCAGATGTCTCAGTCCATTCCAGAGGAACCTCTTTTCCCTTCACCGGCTCGTCTTTCACGCCGAGGATCGACTCACACCAAGGTGGCACGTGGCACAGCCCTGTGGGAAAGCCTCGTGGGAAAGCCTCGAGGGACAGCCTCGAGGGAAAGCCACAGATCCCTTGATCCACGTGACAGGAAGCGTGACACTACTGCTGCAGCTCGGGAGGAAAGCGCACGTGCATGCCCCCACTCGAGACGAGGCCTGACTCCCCTGGGGAGACTCAGAAGCACCCCAAGATCCATGGCAACACTGGAGAGGAATCCTCAGGTTCCGGCCCCGACTCCACACAAGGACTGAGGCCCCGGCATGGACGGGAGAGGAATCCCGATTGGCCCCCTAGCAACTCGCATGGGGACTGGCCTTTCCTGAGGCCACCAGAGCGGGTCCCTGAGGTCCCCGTCGTAACTCGAGAAGACCTGCCGCAACTCGAGAAAATCCAGGAGGTTCTCCCCTCCAGGCGAGAGGAGGCCCATTTCCGCTGAGGCGTCTCGAGGCTGGTCACACCTCACCTCTGGAACTTCGAAAGGGTCCTTCACACCCTTGGTGCAAATCAAGAAGTTCCCCGACATACCCGTCTCCACTCGAGAGGAATCACGAGGGTCCCGCCCACATCCAGAGGAGCCCCGTTTCCGCCTCGTAGCTCGAGATGAGGGATGCTTTCCCTGCTTCGTCGGGAAAGAGTTCCCGGCGTTCCCGTCGCAACTCAAGAGGAGGCCCACTCAACAGGAACGGCGAGAGGAACTCCAGGGTCGTGCCACCATTCCAAGAGTCCCCCAGATGTCTCAGTCCATTCCTGAGGAACCTCTTTTCCCTTCACCGGCTCGTCTTTCACGCCGAGGATCGACTCACACCAAGGTGGCACGTGGCACAGCCCTGTGGGAAAGCCTCGTGGGAAAGCCTCGAGGGACAGCCTCGAGGGAAAGCCACAGATCGCTTGATCCACGTGACAGGAAGCGTGACACTACTGCTGCAGCTCGGGAGGAAAGCGCACGTGCATGCCCCCACTCGAGACGAGGCCTGACTCCCCTGGGGAGAGTCAGAAGCACCCAAGATCCATGGCAACACTGGAGAGGAATCCTCAGGTTCCGGCCCCGACTCCACACAAGGACTGAGGCCCCGGCATGGACGGGAGAGGAAACCCGAGAGGTCCCCTAGCAACTCGCATGGGGACTGGCCTTTCCTGAGGCCACCAGAGCGGGTCACTGAGGTCCCCGTCGTAACTCGAGAAGACCTGCCGCAACTCGAGAAAATCCAGGAGGTTCTCCCCTCCAGGCGAGATGAGGCCCATTTCCACTGAGGCGTCTCGAGGCTGATCACACCTCACCTCTGGAACTTCGAAAGGGTCCTTCACACCCTTGGTGCAAATCAAGAAGTTCCCCGACCTAGCCGTCTCCACTCGAGAGGAATCACGAGGGTCCCGCCCACATCCAGAGGAGCCCCGTTTCCGCCTCGTAGCTCGAGATGAGGGATCCTTTCCCTGCTTCGTCGGGAAAGAGTTCCCGGCGTTCCCGTCGCATCTCAAGAGGAGGCCCTCTCAACAGGAACGGCGAGAGGAACTCCAGGGTCGTGCCACCATTCCAAGAGTCCCCCAGATGTCTCAGTCCATTCCAGAGGAACCTCTTTTCCCTTCACCGGCTCGTCTTTCACGCCGAGGATCGACTCACACCAAGGTGGCACGTGGCACAGCCCTGTGGGAAAGCCTCGTGGGAAAGCCTCGAGGGACAGCCTCGAGGGAAAGCCACAGATCCCTTGATCCACGTGACAGGAAGCGTGACACTACTGCTGCAGCTCGGGAGGAAAGCGCACGTGCATGCCCCCACTCGAGACGAGGCCTGACTCCCCTGGGGAGACTCAGAAGCACCCCAAGATCCATGGCAACACTGGAGAGGAATCCTGAGATTCCGGCCCCGACTACACACAAGGACTGAGGCCGCGGCATGGACGGGAGAGGAATCCCGAGAGGTCCCCTAGCACCTCGCATGGGGACTGGCCTTTCCTGAGGCCACCAGAGCGGGTCCCTGAGGTCCCCGTCGTAACTTGAAAAGACCTGCCGCAACTCGAGAAAATCCAGGAGGTTCTCCCCTCCAGGCGAAATGAGGCCCATTTCCGCTGAGGCGTCTCGAGGCTGATCACACCTCACCTCTGGAACTTCGAAATGGTCCTTCACACCCTTGGTGTAAATCAAGAAGTTCCCCGACCTAGCCGTCTCCACTCGAGAGGAATCACGAGGGTCCCGCCCACATCCAGAGTAGCCCCGTTTCCGCCTCGTAGCTCGAGATGAGGGATCCTTTCCCTGCTTCGTCGGGAAAGAGTTCCCGGCGTTCCCGTCGCATCTCAAGAGGAGGCCCTCTCAACAGGAACAGCGAGAGGAACTCCAGGGTCGTGCCACCATTCCAAGAGTCCCCCAGATGTCTCAGTCCGTTCCAGAGGAACCTCTTTTCCCTTCACCGGCTCGTCTTTCACGCCGAGGATCGACTCACACCAAGGTGGCACGTGGCACAGCCCTGTGGGAAAGCCTCGTGGGAAAGCCTCGAGGGACAGCCTCGAGGGAAAGCCACAGATCCCTTGATCCACGTGACAGGAAGCGTGACACTACTGCTGCAGCTCGGGAGGAAAGCGCACGTGCGTGACCCCACTCGAGACGAGGCCTGACTCCCCTGGGGAGACTCAGAAGCACCCCAAGATCCATGGCAACACTGGAGAGGAATCCTCAGGTTCCGGCCCCGACTCCACACAAGGTCTTAGGCCCCGGCCTCGACGGGAGAGGAATCCCGAGAGGGCCCCTAGCAACTCGCATGGGGACTGGCCTTTCCTGAGGCCACCAGAGCGGGTCCCTGAGATCCCCGTCGTAACTCGAGAAGACCTGCCGCAACTCGAGAAAATCCAGGAGGTTCTCCCCTCCAGGCGAGATGAGGCCCATTTCCGCTGAGGCGTCTCGAGGCTGATCACACCTCACCTCTGGAACTTCGAAAGGGTCCTTCACACCCTTGCTGCAAATCAAGAAGTTCCCCGACATACCCGTCTCCACTCGAGAGGAATCACGAGGGTCCCGCCCACATCCAGAGGAGCCCCGTTTCCGCTTCGTAGCTCGAGATGAGGAATCCTTTCCCTGCTTCGTCGGGAAAGAGTTCCCGGCGTTCTCGTCGCATCTCAAGAGGAGGCCCTCTCAACAGGAACGGCGAGAGGAACTCCAGGGTCGTGCCACCATTCCAAGAGTCCCCCAGATGTCTCAGTCCATTCCAGAGGAACCTCTTTTCCCTTCACCGGCTCGTCTTTCACGCCGAGGATCGACTCACACCAAGGTGGCACGTGGCACAGCCCTGTGGGAAAGCCTCGTGGGAAAGCCTCGAGGGACAGCCTCGAGGGAAAGCCACAGATCCCTTGATCCACGTGACAGGAAGCGTGACACTACTGCTGCAGCTCGGGAGGAAAGCGCACGTGCATGCCCCCACTCGAGACGAGGCCTGACTCCCCTGGGGAGACTCAGAAGCACCCCAAGATCCATGGCAACACTGGAGAGGAATCCTCAGGTTCCGGCCCCGACTCCACACAAGGACTGAGGCCCCGGCATGGACGGGAGAGGAATCCCGAGTGGCCCCCTAGCAACTCGCATGGGGACTGGCCTTTCCTGAGGCCACCAGAGCGGGTCCCTGAGGTCCCCGTCGTAACTCGAGAAGACCTGCCGCAACTCGAGAAAATCCAGGAGGTTCTCCCCTCCAGGCGAGAGGAGGCCCATTTCCGCTGAGGCGTCTCGAGGCTGATCACACCTCACCTCTGGAACTTCGAAAGGGTCCTTCACACCCTTGGTGCAAATCAAGAAGTTCCCCGACATACCCGTCTCCACTCGAGAGGAATCACGAGGGTCCCGCCCACATCCAGAGGAGCCCCGTTTCCGCCTCGTAGCTCGAGATGAGGGATGCTTTCCCTGCTTCGTCGGGAAAGAGTTCCCGGCGTTTCCGTCGCATCTCAAGAGGAGGCCGTCTCAACAGGAACGGCGAGAGGAACTCCAAGGTCGTGCCACCATTCCAAGAGTCCCCCAGATGTTTCAGTCCATTCCAGAGGAACCTCTTTTCCCTTCACCGGCTCGTCTTTCACGCCGAGGATCGACTCACACCAGGGTGGCACGTGGCACAGCCCTGTGGGAAAGCCTCGTGGGAAAGCCTCGAGGGACAGCCTCGAGGGAAAGCCACAGATCCCTTGATCCACGTGACAGGAAGCGTGACACTACTGCTGCAGCTCGGGAGGAAAGCGCACGTGCATGCCCCCACTCGAGACGAGGCCTGACTCCCCTGGGGAGAGTCAGAAGCACCCAAGATCCATGGCAACACTGGAGAGGAATCCTCAGGTTCCGGCCCCGACTCCACACAAGGACTGAGGCCCCGGCATGGACGGGAGAGGAAACCCGAGAGGTCCCCTAGCAACTCGCATGGGGACTGGCCTTTCCTGAGGCCACCAGAGCGGGTCACTGAGGTCCCCGTCGTAACTCGAGAAGACCTGCCGCAACTCGAGAAAATCCAGGAGGTTCTCCCCTCCAGGCGAGATGAGGCCCATTTCCGCTGAGGCGTCTCGAGGCTGATCACACCTCACCTCTGGAACTTCGAAAGGGTCCTTCACACCCTTGGTGCAAATCAAGAAGTTCCCCGACCTAGCCGTCTCCACTCGAGAGGAATCACGAGGGTCCCGCCCACATCCAGAGGAGCCCCGTTTCCGCCTCGTAGCTCGAGATGAGGGATCCTTTCCCTGCTTCGTCGGGAAAGAGTTCCCGGCGTTCCCGTCGCATCTCAAGAGGAGGCCCTCTCAACAGGAACGGCGAGAGGAACTCCAGGGTCGTGCCACCATTCCAAGAGTCCCCCAGATGTCTCAGTCCATTCCAGAGGAACCTCTTTTCCCTTCACCGGCTCGTCTTTCACGCCGAGGATCGACTCACACCAAGGTGGCACGTGGCACAGCCCTGTGGGAAAGCCTCGTGGGAAAGCCTCGAGGGACAGCCTCGAGGGAAAGCCACAGATCCCTTGATCCACGTGACAGGAAGCGTGACACTACTGCTGCAGCTCGGGAGGAAAGCGCACGTGCATGCCCCCACTCGAGACGAGGCCTGACTCCCCTGGGGAGACTCAGAAGCACCCCAAGATCCATGGCAACACTGGAGAGGAATCCTCAGGTTCCGGCCCCGACTCCACACAAGGACTGAGGCCGCGGCATGGACGGGAGAGGAATCCCGAGAGGTCCCCTAGCACCTCGCATGGGGACTGGCCTTTCCTGAGGCCACCAGAGCGGGTCCCTGAGGTCCCCGTCGTAACTCGAGAAGACCTGCCGCAACTCGAGAAAATCCAGGAGGTTCTCCCCTCCAGGCGAGATGAGGCCCATTTCCGCTGATGCGTCTCGAGGCTGATCACACCTCACCTCTGGAACTTCGAAAGGGTCCTTCACACCCTTGGTGTAAATCAAGAAGTTCCCCGACCTAGCCGTCTCCACTCGAGAGGAATCACGAGGGTCCCGCCCACATCCAGAGGAGCCCCGTTTCCGCCTCGTAGCTCGAGATGAGGTATCCTTTCCCTGCTTCGTCGGGAAAGAGTTCCCGGCGTTCCCGTCGCATCTCAAGAGGAGGCCCTCTCAACAGGAACAGCGAGAGGAACTCCAGGGTCGTGCCACCATTCCAAGAGTCCCCCAGATGACTCAGTCCGTTCCAGAGGAACCTCTTTTCCCTTCACCGGCTCGTCTTTCACGCCGAGGATCGACTCACACCAAGGTGGCACGTGGCACAGCCCTGTGGGAAAGCCTCGTGGGAAAGCCTCGAGAGACAGCCTCGAGGGAAAGCCACAGATCCCTTGATCCACGTGACAGGAAGCGTGACACTACTGCTGCAGCTCGGGAGGAAAGCCCACGTGCATGCCCCCACTCGAGACGAGGCCTGACTCCCCTGGGGAGACTCAGAAGCACCCCAAGATCCATGGCAACACTGGAGAGGAATCCTCAAGTTCCGGCCCCGACTCCACACAAGGTCTTAGGCCCCGGCCTCGACGGGAGAGGAATCCCGAGAGGGCCCCTAGCAACTCGCATGGGGACTGGCCTTTCCTGAGGCCACCAGAGCGGGTCCCTGAGATCCCCGTCGTAACTCGAGAAGACCTGCCGCAACTCGAGAAAATCCAGGAGGTTCTCCCCTCCAGGCGAGATGAGGCCCATTTCCGCTGAGGCGTCTCGAGGCTGATCACACCTCACCTCTGGAACTTTGAAAGGGTCCTTCACACCCTTGGTGCAAATCAAGAAGTTCCCCGACCTAGCCGTCTCCACTCGAGAGGAATCACGAGGGTCCCGCCCACATCCAGAGGAGCCCCGTTTCCGCCTCGAAGCTCGAGATGAGGGATCCTTTCCCTGCTTCGTCGGGAAAGAGTTCCCGGCGTTCCCGTCGCAACTCAAGAGGAGGCCCACTCAACAGGAACGGCGAGAGGAACTCCAGGGTCGTGCCACCATTCCAAGAGTCCCCCAGATGTCTCAGTCCATTCCTGAGGAACCTCTTTTTCCTTCACCGGCTCGTCTTTCACGCCGTGGATCGACTCACACCAAGGTGGCACGTGGCACAGCCCTGTGGGAAAGCCTCGTGGGAAAGCCTCGAGGGACAGCCTCGAGGGAAAGCCACAGATCCCTTGATCCACGTGACAGGAAGCGTGACACTACTGCTGCAGCTCGGGAGGAAAGCGCACGTGCATGCCCCCACTCGTGACGAGGCCTGACTCCCCTGGGGAGAGTCAGAAGCACCCAAGATCCATGGCAACACTGGAGAGGAATCCTCAGGTTCCGGCCCCGACTCCACACAAGGACTGAGGCCCCGGCATGGACGGGAGAGGAAACCCGAGAGGTCCCCTAGCAACTCGCATGGGGACTGGCCTTTCCTGAGGCCACCAGAGCGGGTCACTGAGGTCCCCGTCGTAACTCGAGAAGACCTGCCGCAACTCGAGAAAATCCAGGAGGTTCTCCCCTCCAGGCGAGATGAGGCCCATTTCCGCTGAGGCGTCTCGAGGCTGATCACACCTCACCTCTGGAACTTCGAAAGGGTCCTTCACACCCTTGCTGCAAATCAAGAAGTTCCCCGACCTAGCCGTCTCCACTCGAGAGGAATCACGAGGGTCCCGCCCACATCCAGAGGAGCCCCGTTTCCGCCTCGTAGCTCGAGATGAGGGATCCTTTCCCTGCTTCGTCGGGAAAGAGTTCCCGGCGTTCCCGTCGCATCTCAAGAGAGGCCCTCTCAACAGGAACAGCGAGAGGAACTCCAGGGTCGTGCCACCATTCCAAGAGTCCCCCAGATGTCTCAGTCCATTCCAGAGGAACCTCTTTTCCCTTCACCGGCTCGTCTTTCACGCCGAGGATCGACTCACACCAAGGTGGCACGTGGTACAGCCCTGTGGCAAAGCCTCGTGGGAAAGCCTCGACGGACAGCCTCGAGGGAAAGCCACAGATCCCTTGATCCACGTGACAGGAAGCGTGACACTACTGCTGCAGCTAGGGAGGAAAGCACACGTGCAGGCCCCCACTCGAGACGAGGCCTGACTCCCCTGGGGAGACTCAGAAGCACCCCAAGATCCATGGCAACACTGGAGAGGAATCCTCAGGTTCCGGCCCCGATTCCACACAAGGACTGAGGCCCCGGTATGGACGGGAGAGGAATCCCGAGAGGTCCCCTAGCAACTCGCATGGGGACTGGCCTTTCCTGAGGCCACCAGAGGGGGTCCCTGAGGTCCCCGTCGTAACTCGAGAAGACCTGCCGCAACTCGAGAAAATCCAGGAGGATCTCCCCTCCAGGCGAGATGAGGCCCATTTCCGCTGAGGCGTCTCGAGGCTGATCACACCTCACCTCTGGAACTTCGAAAGGGTCCTTCACACCCTTGGTGCAAATCAAGAAGTTCCCCGACATACCCGTCTCCACTCGAGAGGAATCACGAGGGTCCCGCCCACATCCAGATGAGCCCCGTTTCCGCTTCGTAGCTCGAGATGAGGGATCCTTTCCCTGCTTCGTCGGGAAAGAGTTCCCGGCGTTCCCGTCGCATCTCAAGAGGAGGCCCTCTCAACAGGAACGGCGAGAGGAACTCCAGGGTCGTGCCACTATTCCAAGAGTCCCCCAGATGTCTCAGTCCATTCCAGAGGAACCTCTTTTCCCTTCACCGGCTCGTCTTTCACGCCGAGGATCGACTCACACCAAGGTGGCACGTGGCACAGCCCTGTGGGAAAGCCTCGTGGGAAAGCCTCGAGGGACAGCCTCGAGGGAAAGCCACAGATCCCTTGATCCACGTGACAGGAAGCGTGACACTACTGCTGCAGCTCGGGAGGAAAGCGCACGTGCATGCCCCCACTCGAGACGAGGCCTGACTCCCCTGGGGAGACTCAGAAGCACCCCAAGATCCATGGCAACACTGGAGAGGAATCCTCAGGTTCCGGCCCCGAATCCACACAAGGACTGAGGCCCCGGCATGGACGGGAGAGGAATCCCGAGAGGTCCCCTAGGAACTCGCATGGGGACTGGCCTTTCCTGAGGCCACCAGAGCGGGTCCCTGAGGTCCCCGTCGTAACTCGAGAAGACCTGCCGCAACTCGAGAAAATCCAGGAGGTTCTCCCCTCCAGGCGAGAGGAGGCCCATTTCCGCTGAGGCGTCTCGAGGCTGATCACACCTCACCTCTGGAACTTCGAAAGGGTCCTTCACACCCTTGGTGCAAATCAAGAAGTTCCCCGACATACCCGTCTCCACTCGAGAGGAATCACGAGGGTCCCGCCCACATCCAGAGGAGCCCCGTTTCCGCCTCGTAGCTCGAGATGAGGGATGCTTTCCCTGCTTCTTCGGGAAAGAGTTCCCGGCGTTTCCGTCGCATCTCAAGAGGAGGCCGTCTCAACAGGAACGGCGAGAGGAACTCCAAGGTCGTGCCACCATTCCAAGAGTCCCCCAGATGTTTCAGTCCATTCCAGAGGAACCTCTTTTCCCTTCACCGGCTCGTCTTTCACGCCGAGGATCGACTCACACCAGGGTGGCACGTGGCACAGCCCTGTGGGAAAGCCTCGTGGGAAAGCCTCGAGGGACAGCCTCGAGGGAAAGCCACAGATCCCTTGATCCACGTGACAGGAAGCGTGACACTACTGCTGCAGCTCGGGAGGAAAGCGCACGTGCATGCCCCCACTCGAGACGAGGCCTGAGTCCACTGGGAAGACTCAGAAGCACCCCAAGATCCATGGCAACAGTGGAGAGCAATCCTCAGATTCCGGCCCCGACTCCATACAAGGACTGAGGCCGCGGCATGGACGGGAGAGGAATCCCGAGAGGTCCCCTAGCACCTCGCATGGGGACTGGCCTTTCCTGAGGCCACCAGAGCGGGTCCCTGAGGTCCCCGTCGTAACTCGAGAAGACCTGCCGCAACTCGAGAAAATCCAGGAGGTTCTCCCCTCCAGGCGAGATGAGGCCCATTTCCGCTGAGGCGTCTCGAGGCTGATCACACCTCACCTCTGGAACTTCGAAAGGGTCCTTCACACCCTTGGTGTAAATCAAGAAGTTCCCCGACCTAGCCGTCTCCACTCGAGAGGAATCACGAGGGTCCCGCCCACATCCAGAGGAGCCCCGTTTCCGCCTCGTAGCTCGAGATGAGGGATCCTTTCCCTGCTTCGTCGGGAAAGAGTTCCCGGCGTTCCCGTCGCATCTCAAGAGGAGGCCCTCTCAACAGGAACAGCGAGAGGAACTCCAGAGTCGTGCCACCATTCCAAGAGTCCCCCAGATGTCTCAGTCCGTTCCAGAGGAACCTCTTTTCCCTTCACCGGCTCGTCTTTCACCCCGAGGATCGACTCACACCAAGGTGGCACGTGGCACAGCCCTGTGGGAAAGTCTCGTGGGAAAGCCTCGAGGGACAGCCTCGAGGGAAAGCCACAGATCCCTTGATCCACGTGACAGGAAGCGTGACACTACTGCTGCAGCTCGGGAGGAAAGCGCACGTGCGTGCCCCCACTCGAGACGAGGCCTGATTCCCCTGGGGAGACTCAGAAGCACCCCAAGATCCATGGCAACACTGGAGAGGAATCCTCAGGTTCCGGCCCCGACTCCACACAAGGTCTTAGGCCCCGGCCTCGACGGGAGAGGAATCCCGAGAGGGCCCCTAGCAACTCGCATGGGGACTGGCCTTTCCTGAGGCCACCAGAGCGGGTCCCTGAGATCCCCGTCGTAACTCGAGAAGACCTGCCGCAACTCGAGAAAATCCAGGAGGTTCTCCGATCCAGGCGAGATGAGGCCCATTTCCGCTGAGGCGTCTCGAGGCTGATCACACCTCACCTGTGGAACTTCGAAAGGGTCCTTCACACCCTTGCTGCAAATCAAGAAGTTCCCCGACCTAGCCGTCTCCACTCGAGAGGAATCACGAGGGTCCCGCCCACATCCAGAGGAGCCCCGTTTCCGCTTCGTAGCTCGAGATGAGGAATCCTTTCCCTGCTTCGTCGGGAAAGAGTTCCCGGCGTTCCCGACGCATCTCAAGAGGAGGCCCTCTCAACAGGAACGGCGAGAGGAACTCCAGGGTCGTGCCACCATTCCAAGAGCCCCCAGATGTCTCAGTCCATTCCAGAGGAACCTCTTTTCCCTTCACCGGCTCGTCTTTCACGCCGAGGACCGACTCACACCAAGGTGGCACGTGGCACAGCACTGTGGGAAAGCCTCGTGGGAAAGCCTCGAGGGAAAGCCACAGATCCCTTGATCCACGTGACAGGAAGCGTGACACTACTGCTGCAGCTCGGGAGGAAAGCTCACGTGCATGTCCCCACTCGAGACGCCGCCTGACTCCCCTGGGGACACTCAGAAGCTCCCCAAGATCCATGGCAACACTGGAGAGGAATCCTCAGGTTCCGGCCCCGAATCCACACAAGGACTGAGGCCCCGGCATGGACGGGAGAGGAATCCCGAGAGGTCCCCTAGCAACTCGCATGGGGACTGGCCTTTCCTGAGGCCACCAGAGCGGGTCCCTGAGGTCCCCGTCGTAACTCGAGAAGACCTGCCGCAACTCGAGAAAATCTAGGAGGTTCTCCCCTCCAGGCGAGATGAGGCCCATTTCCGCTGAGGCGTCTCGAGGCTGATCACACCTCACCTCTGGAACTTCGAAAGGGTCCTTCACACCCTTGGTGCAAATCAAGAAGTTCCCCGACATACCCGTCTCAACTCGAGAGGAATCACGAGGGTCCCGCCCACATCCAGAGGAGCCCCGTTTCCGCCTCGTAGCTCGAGATGAGGGATCCTTTCCCTGCTTCGTCGGGAAAGAGTTCCCGGCGTTCCCGTCGCATCTCAAGAGGAGGCCCTCTCAACAGGAACGGCGAGAGGAACTCCAGGGTCGTGCCACCATTCCAAGAGTCCCCCAGATGTCTCAGTCCATTCCAGAGGAACCTCTTTTCCCTTCACCCGCTCGTCTTTCACGCCGAGGATCGACTCACACCAAGGTGGCACGTGGCACAGCCCTGTGGGAAAGCCTCGTGGGAAAGCCTCGAGGGACAGCCTCGAGGGAAAGCCACAGATCCCTTGATCCAGGTGACAGGAAGCGTGACACTACTGCTGCAGCTCGGGAGGAAAGCGCACGTGCATGCCCCCACTCGAGACGAGGCCTGAGTCCACTGGGAAGACTCAGAAGCACCCCAAGATCCATGGCAACAGTGGAGAGCAATCCTCAGATTCCGTCCCCGACTCCACACAAGGACTGAGGCCGCGGCATGGACGGGAGAGGAATCCCGAGAGGTCCCCTAGCACCTCGCATGGGGACTGGCCTTTCCTGAGGCCACCAGAGCGGGTCCCTGAGGTCCCCGTCGTAACTCGAGAAGACCTGCCGCAACTCGAGAAAATCCAGGAGGTTCTCCCCTCCAGGCGAGATGAGGCCCATTTCCGCTGAGGCGTCTCGAGGCTGATCACACCTCACCTCTGCAACTTCGAAAGGGTCCTTCACACCCTTGGTGTAAATCAAGAAGTTCCCCGACCTAGCCGTCTCCACTCGAGAGGAATCACGAGGGTCCCGCCCACATCCAGAGGAGCCCCGTTTCCGCCTCGTAGCTCGAGATGAGGGATCCTTTCCCTGCTTCGTCGGGAAAGAGTTCCCGGCGTTCCCGTCGCATCTCAAGAGGAGGCCCTCTCAACAGGAACAGCGAGAGGAACTCCAGGGTCGTGCCACCATTCCAAGAGTCCCCCAGATGTCTCAGTCCGTTCCAGAGGAACCTCTTTTCCCTTCACCGGCTCGTCTTTCACGCCGAGGATCGACTCACACCAAGGTGGCACGTGGCACAGCCCTGTGGGAAAGTCTCGTGGGAAAGCCTCGAGGGACAGCCTCGAGGGAAAGCCACAGATCCCTTGATCCACGTGACAGGAAGCGTGACACTACTGCTGCAGCTCGGGAGGAAAGCGCACGTGCGTGCCCCCACTCGAGACGAGGCCTGACTCCCCTGGGGAGACTCAGAAGCACCCCAAGATCCATGGCAACACTGGAGAGGAATCCTCAGGTTCCGGCCCCGACTCCACACAAGGTCTTAGGCCCCGGCCTCGACGGGAGAGGAATCCCGAGAGGGCCCCTAGCAACTCGCATGGGGACTGGCCTTTCCTGAGGCCACCAGAGCGGGTCCCTGAGATCCCCGTCGTAACTCGAGAAGACCTGCCGCAACTCGAGAAAATCCAGGAGGTTCTCCGATCCAGGCGAGATGAGGCCCATTTCCGCTGAGGCGTCTCGAGGCTGATCACACCTCACCTCTGGAACTTCGAAAGGGTCCTTCACACCCTTGCTGCAAATCAAGAAGTTCCCCGACCTAGCCGTCTCCACTCGAGAGGAATCACGAGGGTCCCGCCCACATCCAGAGGAGCCCCGTTTCCGCTTCGTAGCTCGAGATGAGGAATCCTTTCCCTGCTTCGTCGGGAAAGAGTTCCCGGCGTTCCCGACGCATCTCAAGAGGAGGCCCTCTCAACAGGAACGGCGAGAGGAACTCCAGGGTCGTGCCACCATTCCAAGAGCCCCCAGATGTCTCAGTCCATTCCAGAGGAACCTCTTTTCCCTTCACCGGCTCGTCTTTCACGCCGAGGACCGACTCACACCAAGGTGGCACGTGGCACAGCACTGTGGGAAAGCCTCGTGGGAAAGCCTCGAGGGAAAGCCACAGATCCCTTGATCCACGTGACAGGAAGCGTGACACTACTGCTGCAGCTCGGGAGGAAAGCTCACGTGCATGTCCCCACTCGAGACGCCGCCTGACTCCCCTGGGGACACTCAGAAGCTCCCCAAGATCCATGGCAACACTGGAGAGGAATCCTCAGGTTCCGTCCCCGAATCCACACAAGGACTGAGGCCCCGGCATGGACGGGAGAGGAATCCCGAGAGGTCCCCTAGCAACTCGCATGGGGACTGGCCTTTCCTGAGGCCACCAGAGCGGGTCCCTGAGGTCCCCGTCGTAACTCGAGAAGACCTGCCGCAACTCGACAAAATCTAGGAGGTTCTCCCCTCCAGGCGAGATGAGGCCCATTTCCGCTGAGGCGTCTCGAGGCTGATCACACCTCACCTCTGGAACTTCGAAAGGGTCCTTCACACCCTTGGTGCAAATCAAGAATTTCCCCGACATACCCGTCTCAACTCGAGAGGAATCACGAGGGTCCCGCCCACATCCAGAGGAGCCCCGTTTCCGCCTCGTAGCTCGAGATGAGGGATCCTTTCCCTGCTTCGTCGGGAAAGAGTTCCCGGCGTTCCCGTCGCATCTCAAGAGGAGGCCCTCTCAACAGGAACGGCGAGAGGAACTCCAGGGTCGTGCCACCATTCCAAGAGTCCCCCAGATGTCTCAGTCCATTCCAGAGGAACCTCTTTTCCCTTCACCCGCTCGTCTTTCACGCCGAGGATCGACTCACACCAAGGTGGCACGTGGCACAGCCCTGTGGGAAAGCCTCGTGGGAAAGCCTCGAGGGACAGCCTCGAGGGAAAGCCACAGATCCCTTGATCCACGTGACAGGAAGCGTGACACTACTGCTGCAGCTCGGGAGGAAAGCGCACGTGCATGCCCCCACTCGAGACGAGGCCTGACTCCCCTGGGGAGACTCAGAAGCACCCCAAGATCCATGGCAACACTGGAGAGGAATCCTCAGGTTCCGGCCCCGAATCCACACAAGGACTGAGGCCCCGGCATGGACGGGAGAGGAATCCCGAGAGGTCCCCTAGGAACTCGCATGGGGACTGGCCTTTCCTGAGGCCACCAGAGCGGGTCCCTGAGGTCCCCGTCGTAACTCGAGAAGACCTGCCGCAACTCGAGAAAATCCAGGAGGTTCTCCCCTCCAGGCGAGAGGAGGCCCATTTCCGCTGAGGCGTCTCGAGGCTGATCACACCTCACCTCTGGAACTTCGAAAGGGTCCTTCACACCCTTGGTGCAAATCAAGAAGTTCCCCGACATACCCGTCTCCACTCGAGAGGAATCACGAGGGTCCCGCCCACATCCAGAGGAGCCCCGTTTCCGCCTCGTAGCTCGAGATGAGGGATGCTTTCCCTGCTTCTTCGGGAAAGAGTTCCCGGCGTTTCCGTCGCATCTCAAGAGGAGGCCGTCTCAACAGGAACGGCGAGAGGAACTCCAAGGTCGTGCCACCATTCCAAGAGTCCCCCAGATGTTTCAGTCCATTCCAGAGGAACCTCTTTTCCCTTCACCGGCTCGTCTTTCACGCCGAGGATCGACTCACACCAGGGTGGCACGTGGCACAGCCCTGTGGGAAAGCCTCGTGGGAAAGCCTCGAGGGACAGCCTCGAGGGAAAGCCACAGATCCCTTGATCCACGTGACAGGAAGCGTGACACTACTGCTGCAGCTCGGGAGGAAAGCGCACGTGCATGCCCCCACTCGAGACGAGGCCTGAGTCCACTGGGAAGACTCAGAAGCACCCCAAGATCCATGGCAACAGTGGAGAGCAATCCTCAGATTCCGGCCCCGACTCCATACAAGGACTGAGGCCGCGGCATGGACGGGAGAGGAATCCCGAGAGGTCCCCTAGCACCTCGCATGGGGACTGGCCTTTCCTGAGGCCACCAGAGCGGGTCCCTGAGGTCCCCGTCGTAACTCGAGAAGACCTGCCGCAACTCGAGAAAATCCAGGAGGTTCTCCCCTCCAGGCGAGATGAGGCCCATTTCCGCTGAGGCGTCTCGAGGCTGATCACACCTCACCTCTGGAACTTCGAAAGGGTCCTTCACACCCTTGGTGTAAATCAAGAAGTTCCCCGACCTAGCCGTCTCCACTCGAGAGGAATCACGAGGGTCCCGCCCACATCCAGAGGAGCCCCGTTTCCGCCTCGTAGCTCGAGATGAGGGATCCTTTCCCTGCTTCGTCGGGAAAGAGTTCCCGGCGTTCCCGTCGCATCTCAAGAGGAGGCCCTCTCAACAGGAACAGCGAGAGGAACTCCAGGGTCGTGCCACCATTCCAAGAGTCCCCCAGATGTCTCAGTCCGTTCCAGAGGAACCTCTTTTCCCTTCACCGGCTCGTCTTTCACCCCGAGGATCGACTCACACCAAGGTGGCACGTGGCACAGCCCTGTGGGAAAGTCTCGTGGGAAAGCCTCGAGGGACAGCCTCGAGGGAAAGCCACAGATCCCTTGATCCACGTGACAGGAAGCGTGACACTACTGCTGCAGCTCGGGAGGAAAGCGCACGTGCGTGCCCCCACTCGAGACGAGGCCTGACTCCCCTGGGGAGACTCAGAAGCACCCCAAGATCCATGGCAACACTGGAGAGGAATCCTCAGGTTCCGGCCCCGACTCCACACAAGGTCTTAGGCCCCGGCCTCGACGGGAGAGGAATCCCGAGAGGGCCCCTAGCAACTCGCATGGGGACTGGCCTTTCCTGAGGCCACCAGAGCGGGTCCCTGAGATCCCCGTCGTAACTCGAGAAGACCTGCCGCAACTCGAGAAAATCCAGGAGGTTCTCCGATCCAGGCGAGATGAGGCCCATTTCCGCTGAGGCGTCTCGAGGCTGATCACACCTCACCTCTGGAACTTCGAAAGGGTCCTTCACACCCTTGCTGCAAATCAAGAAGTTCCCCGACCTAGCCGTCTCCACTCGAGAGGAATCACGAGGGTCCCGCCGACATCCAGAGGAGCCCCGTTTCCGCTTCGTAGCTCGAGATGAGGAATCCTTTCCCTGCTTCGTCGGGAAAGAGTTCCCGGCGTTCCCGACGCATCTCAAGAGGAGGCCCTCTCAACAGGAACGGCGAGAGGAACTCCAGGGTCGTGCCACCATTCCAAGAGCCCCCAGATGTCTCAGTCCATTCCAGAGGAACCTCTTTTCCCTTCACCGGCTCGTCTTTCACGCCGAGGACCGACTCACACCAAGGTGGCACGTGGCACAGCACTGTGGGAAAGCCTCGTGGGAAAGCCTCGAGGGAAAGCCACAGATCCCTTGATCCACGTGACAGGAAGCGTGACACTACTGCTGCAGCTCGGGAGGAAAGCTCACGTGCATGTCCCCACTCGAGACGCCGCCTGACTCCCCTGGGGACACTCAGAAGCTCCCCAAGATCCATGGCAACACTGGAGAGGAATCCTCAGGTTCCGTCCCCGAATCCACACAAGGACTGAGGCCCCGGCATGGACGGGAGAGGAATCCCGAGAGGTCCCCTAGCAACTCGCATGGGGACTGGCCTTTCCTGAGGCCACCAGAGCGGGTCCCTGAGGTCCCCGTCGTAACTCGAGAAGACCTGCCGCAACTCGACAAAATCTAGGAGGTTCTCCCCTCCAGGCGAGATGAGGCCCATTTCCGCTGAGGCGTCTCGAGGCTGATCACACCTCACCTCTGGAACTTCGAAAGGGTCCTTCACACCCTTGGTGCAAATCAAGAATTTCCCCGACATACCCGTCTCAACTCGAGAGGAATCACGAGGGTCCCGCCCACATCCAGAGGAGCCCCGTTTCCGCCTCGTAGCTCGAGATGAGGGATCCTTTCCCTGCTTCGTCGGGAAAGAGTTCCCGGCGTTCCCGTCGCATCTCAAGAGGAGGCCCTCTCAACAGGAACGGCGAGAGGAACTCCAGGGTCGTGCCACCATTCCAAGAGTCCCCCAGATGTCTCAGTCCATTCCAGAGGAACCTCTTTTCCCTTCACCCGCTCGTCTTTCACGCCGAGGATCGACTCACACCAAGGTGGCACGTGGCACAGCCCTGTGGGAAAGCCTCGTGGGAAAGCCTCGAGGGACAGCCTCGAGGGAAAGCCAGAGATCCCTTGATCCACGTGACAGGAAGCGTGACACTACTGCTGCAGCTCGGGAGGAAAGCGCACGTGCATGCCCCCACTCGAGACGAGGCCTGACTCCCCTGGGGAGACTCAGAAGCACCCCAAGATCCATGGCAACATTGGAGAGGAATCCTCAGGTTCCGGCCCCGACTCCACACAAGGACTGAGGCCCCGGCATGGACGGGAGAGGAATCCCGAGAGGTCCCCTAGCAACTCGCATGGGGAATGGCCTTTCCTGAGGCCACCAGAGCGGGTCCCTGAGGTCCCCGTCGTAACTCCAGAAGACCTGCCGCAACTCGAGAAAATCCAGGAGGTTCTCCCCTCCAGGCGAGATGAGGCCCATTTCCGCTGAGGCGTCTCGAGGCTGATCACACCTCACCTCTGGAACTTCGAAAGGCTCCTTCACACCCTTGGTGCAAATCAAGAAGTTCCCCGACATAGCCGTCTCCACTCGAGAGGAATCACGAGGGTCCCGCCCACATCCAGAGGAGCCCCGTTTCAGCCTCGTAGCTCGAGATGAGGGATCCTTTCCCTGCTTCGTCGGGAAAGAGTTCCCGGCGTTCCCGTCGCATCTCAAGAGGAGGCCCTCTCAACAGGAACGGAGAGAGGAACTCCAGGGTCGTGCCACCATTCCAAGAGTCCCCCAGATGTCTCAGTCCATTCCAGAGGAACCTCTTTTCCCTTCACTGGCTCGTCTTTCACGCCGAGGACCGACTCACACCAAGGTGGCACGTGGCACAGCACTGTGGGAAAGCCTCGTGGGAAAGCCTCGAGGGAAAGCCACAGATCCCTTGATCCACGTGACAGGAAGCGTGACACTACTGCTGCAGCTCGGGAGGAAAGCTCACGTGCATGTCCCCACTCGAGACGCCGCCTGACTCCCCTGGGGACACTCTGAAGCTCCCCAAGATCCATGGCAACAGTGGAGAGGAATCCTCAGGTTCCGGCCCCGAATCCACACAAGGACTGAGGACCCGGCATGGACGGGAGAGGAATCCCGAGAGGCCCCATATCAACTCGCATGGGGACTGGCCTTTCCTGAGGCCACCAGAGCGGGTCCCTGAGGTCCCCGTCGTAACTCGAGAAGACCTGCCGCAACTCGAGAAAATCCAGGAGGTTCTCCCCTCCCGGCGAGATGAGGCCCATTTCCGCTGAGGCGTCTCGAGGCTGATCACACCTCACCTCTGGAACTTCGAAAGGCTCCTTCACACCCTTGGTGCAAATCAAGAAGTTCCCCGACATACCAGTCTCCACTCGAGAGGAATCACGAGGGTCCCGCCCACATCCAGAGCAGCCCCGTTTCAGCCTCGTAGCTCGAGATCAGGGATCCTTTCCCTGCTTCGTCGGGAAAGAGTTCCCGGCGTTCCCGTCGCATCTCAAGAGGAGGCCCTCTCAACAGGAACGGCGAGAGGAACTCCAGGGTCGTGCCACCATTCCAAGAGTCCCCCAGATGTCTCAGTCCATTCCAGAGGAACCTCTTTTCCCTTCACCCGCTCGTCTTTCACGCCGAGGATCGACTCACACCAAGGTGGCACGTGGCACAGCCCTGTGGGAAAGCCTCGTGGGAAAGCCTCGAGGGACAGCCTCGAGGGAAAGCCACAGATCCCTTGATCCACGTGACAGGAAGCGTGACACTACTGCTGCAGCTCGGGAGGAAAGCGCACGTGCATGCCCTCACTCGAGACGAGGCCTGACTCCCCTGGGGAGACTCAGAAGCACCCCAAGATCCATGGCAACACTGGAGAGGAATCCTCAGGTTCCGGCCCCGACTCCACACAAGGACTGAGGCCCCGGCATGGACGGGAGAGGAATTCCGAGAGGCCCCCTAGCAACTCGCATGGGGACTGGCCTTTCCTGAGGCCACCAGAGCGGGTCCCTGAGGTCCCCGTCGTAACTCGAGAAGACCTGCCGCAACTCGACAAAATCCAGGAGGTTCTCCCCTCCCGCCGAGATGAGGCCCATTTCCGCTGAGGCGTCTCGAGGCTGATCACACCTCACCTCTGGAACTTCGAAAGGGCCCTTCACACCCTTGGTGCAAATCAAGAAGTTCCCCGACATACCCGTCTCCACTCGAGGGGAATCACGAGGGTCCCGCCCACATCCAGAGGAGCCCCGTTTCCGCCTCGTAGCTCGAGATGAGGGATCCTTTCCCTGCTTCGTCGGGAAAGAGTTCCCGGCGTTCCCTTCGCATCTCAAGAGGAGGCCCTCTCAACAGGAACGGCGAGAGGAACTCCAGGGTCGTGCCACCATTCCAAGAGTCCCCCAGATGTCTCAGTCCATTCCAGAGGAACCTTTTTCCCTTCACCGGCTCGTCTTTCACGCCGAGGATCGACTCACACCAGGGTGGCACGTGGCAGAGCCCTGTGGGAAAGCCTCGTGGGAAAGCCTCGAGGGACAGCCTCGAGGGAAAGCCACAGATCCCTTGATCCACGTGACAGGAAGCGTGACACTACTGCTGCAGCTCGGGAGGAAAGCGCACGTGCATGCCCCCACTCGAGACGAGGCCTGACTCCCCTGGGGAGACTCAGAAGCACCCCAAGATCCATGGCAACACTGGAGAGGAATCCTCAGGTTCCGGCCCCGACTCCACACAAGGACTGAGGCCCCGGCATGGACGGGAGAGGAATCCCGAGAGGTCCCCTAGCAACTCGCATGGGGACTGGCCTTTCCTGAGGCCACCAGAGCGGGTCCCTGAGGTCCCCGTCGTAACTCGAGAAGACCTGCCGCAACTCGAGAAAATCCAGGAGGTTCTCCCCTCCAGGCGAGATGAGGCCCATTTCCGCTGAGGCGTCTCGAGGCTGATCACACCTCACTTCTGGAACTTCGAAAGGGTCCTTCACACCCTTGGTGCAAATCAAGAAGTTCCCCGACATACCCGTCTCCACTCGAGGGGAATCCCGAGGGTCCCGCCCACATCCAGAGGAGCCCCGTTTTCGCCTCGTAGCTCGAGATGAGGGATCCTTTCCCTGCTTGGTTGGGAAAGAGTTCCCGGCGTTCCCGTCGCATCTCAAGAGGAGGCCCTCTCAACAGGAACGGCGAGAGGAATTCCAGGGTCGTGCCACCATTCCAAGAGTCCCCCAGATGTCTCAGTCCATTCCAGAGGAACCTCTTTTCCCTTCACCCGCTCGTCTTTCACGCCGAGGATCGACTCACACCAAGGTGGCACGTGGCACAGCCCTGTGGGAAAGCCTCGTGGGAAAGCCTCGAGGGACAGCCTCGAGGGAAAGCCACAGATCCCTTGATCCACGTGACAGGAAGCGTGACACTACTGCTGCAGCTCGGGAGGAAAGCTCACGTGCATGCCCCCACTCGAGACGAGGCCTGACTCCCCTGGGGAGACTCAGAAGCACCCCAAGATCCATGGCAACATTGGAGAGGAATCCTCAGGTTCCGACCCCGACTCCACACAAGGACTGAGGCCCTGGCATGGACGGGAGAGGAATCCCGAGAGGTCCCCTAGCAACTCGCATGGGGAATGGCCTTTCCTGAGGCCACCAGAGCGGGTCCCTGAGGTCCCCGTCGTAACTCGAGAAGACCTGCCGCAACTCGAGAAAATCCACGAGGTTCTCCCCTCCAGGCGAGATGAGGCCCATTTCCGCTGAGGCGTCTCGAGGCTGATCACACCTCACCTCTGGAACTTCGAAAGGCTCCTTCACACCCTTGGTGCAAATCAAGAAGTTCCCCGACATACCCGTCTCCACTCGAGAGGAATCACGAGGGTCCCGCCCACATCCAGAGGAGCCCCGTTTCAGCCTCGTAGCTCGAGATGAGGGATCCTTTCCCTGCTTCGTCGGGAAAGAGTTCCCGGCGTTCCCGTCGCATCTCAAGAGGAGGCCCTCTCAACAGGAACGGAGAGAGGAACTCCAGGGTCGTGCCACCATTCCAAGAGTCCCCCAGATATCTCAGTCCATTCCAGAGGAACCTCTTTTCCCTTCACTGGCTCGTCTTTCACGCCGAGGACCGACTCACACCAAGGTGGCACGTGGCACAAGCACTGTGGGAAAGCCTCGTGGGAAAGCCTCGAGGGAAAGCCACAGATCCCTTGATCCACGTGACAGGAAGCGTGACATTACTGCTGCAGCTCGGGAGGAAAGCTCACGTGAATGTCCCCACTCGAGACGCCGCCTGACTCCCCTGGGGACACTCTGAAGCTCCCCAAGATCCATGGCAACACTGGAGAGGAATCCTCAGGTTCCGGCCCCGACTCCACACAAGGACTGAGGCCCCGGCATGGACGGGAGAGGAATCCCGAGAGGCCCCATATCAACTCGCATGGGGACTGGCCTTTCCTGAGGCCACCAGAGCGGGTCCCTGAGGTCCCCGTCGTAACTCGAGAAGACCTGCCGCAACTCGACAAAATCCAGGAGGTTCTCCCCTCCCGGCGAGATGAGGCCCATTTCCGCTGAGGCGTCTCGAGGCTGATCACACCTCACCTCTGGAACTTCGAAAGGCTCCTTCACACCCTTGGTGCAAATCAAGAAGTTCCCCGACATACCCGTCTCCACTTAGGGGAATCACGAGGGTCCCGCCCACATCCAGAGGAGCCCCGTTTCCGCCTCGTAGCTCGAGATGAGTGATCCTTTCCCTGCTTCGTCTTGAAAGAGTTCCCGGCGTTCCCGTCGCATCTCAAGAGGAGGCCCTCTCAACAGGAACGGCGAGAGGAACTCCAGGGTCGTGCCACCATTCCAAGAGTCCCCCAGATGTCTCAGTCCATTCCAGAGGAACCTCTTTTCCCTTCACCGGCTCGTCTTTCACGCCGAGGTTCGACTCACACCAGGGTGGCACGTGGCAGAGACCTGTGGGAAAGCCTCGTGGGAAAGCCTCGAGGGACAGCCTCGAGGGAAAGCCACAGATCCCTTGATCCACGTGACAGGAAGCATGACACTACTGCTGCAGGTCGGGAGGAAAGCGCACGTGCATGCCCCCACTCGAGACGAGGCCTGACTCCCCTGGGGAGACTCAGAAGCACCCCAAGATCCATGGCAACACTGGAGAGGAATCCTCAGGTTCCGGCCCCGACTCCACACAAGGTCTTAGGCCCCGGCCTCGACGGGAGAGGAATCCCGAGAGGGCCCCTAGCAACTCGCATGGGGACTGGCCTTTCCTGAGGCCACCAGAGCGGGTCCCTGAGATCCCCGTCGTAACTCGAGAAGACCTGCCGCAACTCGAGAAAATCCAGGAGGTTCTCCCCTCCAGGCGAGATGAGGCCCATTTCCGCTGAGGCGTCTCGAGGCTGATCACACCTCACCTCTGGAACTTTGAAAGGGTCCTTCACACCCTTGGTGCAAATCAAGAAGTTCCCCGACCTAGCCGTCTCCACTCGAGAGGAATCACGAGGGTCCCGCCCACATCCAGAGGAGCCCCGTTTCCGCCTCGTAGCTCGAGATGAGGGATCCTTTCCCTGCTTCATCGGGAAAGAGTTCCCGGCGTTCCCGTCGCAACTCAAGAGGAGGCCCACTCAACAGGAACGGCGAGAGGAACTCCAGGGTCGTGCCACCATTCCAAGAGTCCCCCAGATGTCTCAGTCCATTCCTGAGGAACCTCTTTTCCCTTCACCGGCTCGTCTTTCACGCCGAGGATCGACTCACACCAAGGTGGCACGTGGCACAGCCCTGTGGGAAAGCCTCGTGGGAAAGCCTCGAGGGACAGCCTCGAGGGAAAGCCACAGATCCCTTGATCCACGTGACAGGAAGCGTGACACTACTGCTGCAGCTCGGGAGGAAAGCGCACGTGCATGCCCCCACGCGAGACGAGGCCTGACTCCCCTGGGGAGAGTCAGAAGCACCCAAGATCCATGGCAACACTGGAGAGGAATCCTCAGGTTCCGGCTCCGACTCCACACAAGGACTGAGGCCCCGGCATGGACGGGAGAGGAAACCCGAGAGGTCCCCTAGCAACTCGCATGGGGACTGGCCTTTCCTGAGGCCACCAGAGCGGGTCACTGAGGTCCCCGTCGTAACTCGAGAAGACCTGCCGCAACTCGAGAAAATCCAGGAGGTTCTCCCCTCCAGGCGAGATGAGGCCCATTTCCGCTGAGGCGTCTCGAGGCTGATCACACCTCACCTCTGGAACTTCGAAAGGGTCCTTCACACCCTTGCTGCAAATCAAGAAGTTCCCCGACCTAGCCGTCTCCACTCGAGAGGAATCACGAGGGTCCCGCCCACATCCAGAGGAGCCCCGTTTCCGCCTCGTAGCTCGAGATGAGGGATCCTTTCCCTGCTTCGTCGGGAAAGAGTTCCCGGCGTTCCCGTCGCATCTCAAGAGGAGGCCCTCTCAACAGGAACGGCGAGAGGAATTCCAGGGTCGTGCCACCATTCCAAGAGTCCCCCAGATGTCTCAGTCCATTCCAGAGGAACCTCTTTTCCCTTCACCCGCTCGTCTTTCACGCCGAGGATCGACTCACACCAAGGTGGCACGTGGCACAGCCCTGTGGGAAAGCCTCGTGGGAAAGCCTCGAGGGACAGCCTCGAGGGAAAGCCACAGATCCCTTGATCCACGTGACAGGAAGCGTGACACTACTGCTGCAGCTCGGGAGGAAAGCTCACGTGCATGCCCCCACTCGAGACGAGGCCTGACTCCCCTGGGGAGACTCAGAAGCACCCCAAGATCCATGGCAACATTGGAGAGGAATCCTCAGGTTCCGGCCCCGACTCCACACAAGGACTGAGGCCCCGGCATGGACGGGAGAGGAATCCCGAGAGGTCCCCTAGCAACTCGCATGGGGAATGGCCTTTCCTGAGGCCACCAGAGCGGGTCCCTGAGGTCCCCGTCGTAACTCGAGAAGACCTGCCGCAACTCGAGAAAATCCAGGAGGTTCTCCCCTCCAGGCGAGATGAGGCCCATTTCCGCTGAGGCGTCTCGAGGCTGATCACACCTCACCTCTGGAACTTCGAAAGGCTCCTTCACACCCTTGGTGCAAATCAAGAAGTTCCCCGACATAGCCGTCTCCACTCGAGAGGAATCACGAGGGTCCCGCCCACATCCAGAGGAGCCCCGTTTCAGCCTCGTAGCTCGAGATGAGGGATCCTTTCCCTGCTTCGTCGGGAAAGAGTTCCCGGCGTTCCCGTCGCATCTCAAGAGGAGGCCCTCTCAACAGGAACGGAGAGAGGAACTCCAGGGTCGTGCCACCATTCCAAGAGTCCCCCAGATATCTCAGTCCATTCCAGAGGAACCTCTTTTCCCTTCACTGGCTCGTCTTTCACGCCGAGGACCGACTCACACCAAGGTGGCACGTGGCACAAGCACTGTGGGAAAGCCTCGTGGGAAAGCCTCGAGGGAAAGCCACAGATCCCTTGATCCACGTGACAGGAAGCGTGACATTACTGCTGCAGCTCGGGAGGAAAGCTCACGTGAATGTCCCCACTCGAGACGCCGCCTGACTCCCCTGGGGACACTCTGAAGCTCCCCAAGATCCATGGCAACACTGGAGAGGAATCCTCAGGTTCCGGCCCCGACTCCACACAAGGACTGAGGCCCCGGCATGGACGGGAGAGGAATCCCGAGAGGCCCCATATCAACTCGCATGGGGACTGGCCTTTCCTGAGGCCACCAGAGCGGGTCCCTGAGGTCCCCGTCGTAACTCGAGAAGACCTGCCGCAACTCGACAAAATCCAGGAGGTTCTCCCCTCCCGGCGAGATGAGGCCCATTTCTGCTGAGGCGTCTTGAGGCTGATCACATCTCACCTCTGGAACTTCGAAAGGCTCCTTCACACCCTTGGTGCAAATCAAGAAGTTCCCCGACATACCCGTCTCCACTTAGGGGAATCACGAGGGTCCCGCCCACATCCAGAGGAGCCCCGTTTCCGCCTCGTAGCTCGAGATGAGTGATCCTTTCCCTGCTTCGTCTTGAAAGAGTTCCCGGCGTTCCCGTCGCATCTCAAGAGGAGGCCCTCTCAACAGGAACGGCGAGAGGAACTCCAGGGTCGTGCCACCATTCCAAGAGTCCCCCAGATGTCTCAGTCCATTCCTGAGGAACCTCTTTTCCCTTCACCGGCTCGTCTTTCACGCCGAGGATCGACTCACACCAAGGTGGCACGTGGCACAGCCCTGTGGGAAAGCCTCGTCGGAAAGCCTCGAGGGACAGCCTCGAGGGAAAGCCACAGATCCCTTGATCCACGTGACAGGAAGCGTGACACTACTGCTGCAGCTCGGGAGGAAAGCGCACGTGCATGCCCCCACGCGAGACGAGGCCTGACTCCCCTGGGGAGAGTCAGAAGCACCCAAGATCCATGGCAACACTGGAGAGGAATCCTCAGGTTCCGGCTCCGACTCCACACAAGGACTGAGGCCCCGGCATGGACGGGAGAGGAAACCCGAGAGGTCCCCTAGCAACTCGCATGGGGACTGGCCTTTCCTGAGGCCACCAGAGCGGGTCACTGAGGTCCCCGTCGTAACTCGAGAAGACCTGCCGCAACTCGAGAAAATCCAGGAGGTTCTCCCCTCCAGGCGAGATTAGGCCCATTTCCGCTGAGGCGTCTCGAGGCTGATCACACCTCACCTCTGGAACTTCGAAAGGGTCCTTCACACCCTTGCTGCAAATCAAGAAGTTCCCCGACCTAGCCGTCTCCACTCGAGAGGAATCACGAGGGTCCCGCCCACATCCAGAGGAGCCCCGTTTCCGCCTCGTAGCTCGAGATGAGGGATCCTTTCCCTGCTTCGTCGGGAAAGAGTTCCCGGCGTTCCCGTCGCATCTCAAGAGAGGCCCTCTCAACAGGAAAGGCGAGAGGAACTCCAGGGTCGTGCCACCATTCCAAGAGTCCCCCAGATGTCTCAGTCCATTTCACAGGAACCTCTTTTCCCTTCACCGGCTCGTCTTTCACGCCGAGGATCGACTCACACCAAGGTGGCACGTGGCACAGCCCTGTGGGAAAGCCTCGTGGGAAAGCCTCGAGGGACAGCCTCGCGGGAAAGCCACAGATCCCTTGATCCACGTGACAGGAAGCGTGACACTACTGCTGCAGCTCGGGAGGAAAGCGCACGTGCATGCCCCCACTCGAGATGAGGCCTGACTCCCCTGGGGAGACTCAGAAGCACCCCAAGATCCATGGCAACACTGGAGAGGAATCCTCAGGTTCCGGCCCCGATTCCACACAAGGACTGAGGCCCCGGTATGTACGGGAGAGGAATCCCGAGAGGTCCCCTAGCAACTCGCATGGGGACTGGCCTTTCCTGAGGCCACCAGAGCGGGTGCCTGAGGTCCCCGTCGTAACTCGAGAAGACCTGCCGCAACTCGAGAAAATCCAGGAGGTTCTCCCCTCCAGGCGAGATGAGGCCCATTTCCGCTGAGGCGTCACGAGGCTGATCACACCTCACCTCTGGAACTTCGAAAGGGTCCTTCACACCCTTGGTGCAAATCAAGAAGTTCCCCGACATAGCCGTCTCCACTCGAGAGGAATCACGAGGGTCCCGCCCACATCCAGAGGAGTCCCGTTTCCGCTTCGTAGCTCGAGATGAGGGATCCTTTCCCTGCTTCGTCGGGAAAGAGTTCCCGGCGTTCCCGTCGCATCTCAAGAGGAGGCCCTCTCAACAGGAACGGCGAGAGGAACTCCAGGGTCGTGCCACCATTCCAAGAGTCCCCCAGATGTCTCAGTCCATTCCAGAGGAACCTCTTATCCCTTCACCGGCTCGTCTTTCACGCCGAGGATCGACTCACACCAAGGTGGCACGTGGTACAGTCCTGTGGGAAAGCCTCGTGGGAAAGCCTCGAGGGACAGCCTCGAGGGAAAGCCACAGATCCCTTGATGCACGTGACAGGAAGCGTGACACTACTGCTGCAGCTCGGGAGGAAAGCGCACGTGCATGCCCCCACTCGAGACGAGGCCTGACTCCCCTGGGGAGACTCAGAAGCACCCCAAGATCCATGGCAACACTGGAGAGGAATCCTCAGGTTCCGGCCCCGATTCCACACAAGGACTGAGGCCCCGGTATGGACGGGAGAGGAATCCCGAGAGGTCCCCTAGCAACTCGCATGGGGACTGGCCTTTCCTGAGGCCACCAGAGGGGGTCCCTGAGGTCCCCGTCGTAACTCGAGAAGACCTGCCGCAACTCGAGAAAATCCAGGAGGATCTCCCCTCCAGGCGAGATGAGGCCCATTTCTGCTGAGGCGTCTCGAGGCTGATCACACCTCACCTCTGGAACTTCGAAAGGGTCCTTCACACCCTTGGTGCAAATCAAGAAGTTCCCCGATATACCCGTCTCCACTCGAGAGGAATCACGAGGGTCCTGCCCACATCCAGAGGAGCCCCGTTTCCGCCTCGTAGCTCGAGATGAGGGATGCTTTCCCTGCTTCGTCGGGAAAGAGTTCCCGGCGTTTCCGTCGCATCTCAAGAGGAGGCCGTCTCAACAGGAACGGCGAGAGGAACTCCAAGGTCGTGCCACCATTCCAAGAGTCCCCCAGATGTTTCAGTCCATTCCAGAGGAACCTCTTTTCCCTTCACCGGCTCGTCTTTCACGCCGAGGATCGACTCACACCAGGGTGGCACGTGGCACAGCCCTGTGGGAAAGCCTCGTGGGAAAGCCTCAAGGGACAGCCTCGAGGGAAAGCCACAGATCCCTTGATCCAGGTGACAGGAAGCGTGACACTACTGCTGCAGCTCGGGAGGAAAGCGCACGTGCATGCCCCCACTCGAGACGAGGCCTGAGTCCACTGGGAAGACTCAGAAGCACCCCAAGATCCATGGCAACACTGGAGAGCAATCCTCAGATTCCGGCCCCGACTCCACACAAGGACTGAGGCCGCGGCATGGACGGGAGAGGAATCCCGAGAGGTCCCCTAGCACCTCGCATGGGGACTGGCCTTTCCTGAGGCCACCAGAGCGGGTCCCTGAGGTCCCCGTCGTAACTCGAGAAGACCTGCCGCAACTCGAGAAAATCCAGGAGGTTCTCCCCTCCAGGCGAGATGAGGCCCATTTCCGCTGAGGCGTCTCGAGGCTGATCACACCTCACCTCTGGAACTTCGAAAGGGTCCTTCACACCCTTGGTGTAAATCAAGAAGTTCCCCGACCTAGCCGTCTCCACTCGAGAGGAATCACGAGGGTCCCGCCCACATCCAGAGGAGCCCCGTTTCCGCCTCGTAGCTCGAGATGAGGGATCCTTTCCCTGCTTCGTCGGGAAAGAGTTCCCGGCCTTCCCGTCGCATCTCAAGAGGAGGCCCTCTCAACAGGAACAGCGAGAGGAACTCCAGGGTCGTGCCACCATTCCAAGAGTCCCCCAGATGTCTCAGTCCGTTCCAGAGGAACCTCTTTTCCCTTCACCGGCTCGTCTTTCACGCCGAGGATCGACTCACACCAAGGTGGCACGTGGCACAGCCCTGTGGGAAAGCCTCGTGGGAAAGCCTCGAGGGACAGCCTCGAGGGAAAGCCACAGATCCCTTGATCCACGTGACAGGAAGCGTGACACTACTGCTGCAGCTCGGGAGGAAAGCGCACGTGCGTGCCCCCACTCGAGACGAGGCCTGACTCCCCTGGGGAGACTCAGAAGCACCCCAAGATCCATGGCAACACTGGAGAGGAATCCTCAGGTTCCGGCCCCGACTCCACACAAGGTCTTAGGCCCCGGCCTCGACGGGAGAGGAATCCCGAGAGGGCCCCTAGCAACTCGCATGGGGACTGGCCTTTCCTGAGGCCACCAGAGCGGGTCCCTGAGATCCCCGTCGTAACTCGAGAAGACCTGCCGCAACTCGAGAAAATCCAGGAGGTTCTCCGATCCAGGCGAGATGAGGCCCATTTCCGCTGAGGCGTCTCGAGGCTGATCACACCTCACCTCTGGAACTTCGAAAGGGTCCTTCACACCCTTGCTGCAAATCAAGAAGTTCCCCGACCTAGCCGTCTCCACTCGAGAGGAATCACGAGGGTCCCGCCCACATCCAGAGGAGCCCCGTTTCCGCTTCGTAGCTCGAGATGAGGAATCCTTTCCCTGCTTCGTCGGGAAAGAGTTCCCGGCGTTCCCGTCGCATCTCAAGAGTAGGCCCTCTCAACAGGAACGGCGAGAGGAACTCCAGGGTCGTGCCACCATTCCAAGAGCCCCCAGATGTCTCAGTCCATTCCAGAGGAACCTCTTTTCCCTTCACCGGCTCGTCTTTCACGCCGAGGACCGACTCACACCAAGGTGGCACGTGGCACAGCACTGTGGGAAAGCCTCGTGGGAAAGCCTCGAGGGAAAGCCACAGATCCCTTGATCCACGTGACAGGAAGCGTGACACTACTGCTGCAGCTCGGGAGGAAAGCTCACGTGCATGTCCCCACTCGAGACGCCGCCTGACTCCCCTGGGGACACTCAGAAGCTCCCCAAGATCCATGGCAACACTGGAGAGGAATCCTCAGGTTCCGGCCCCGAATCCACACAAGGACTGAGGCCCCGGCATGGACGGGAGAGGAATCCCGAGAGGCCCCATATCAACTCGCATGGGGACTGGCCTTTCCTGAGGCCACCAGAGCGGGTCCCTGAGGTCCCCGTCGTAACTCGAGAAGACCTGCCGCAACTCGAGAAAATCCAGGAGGTTCTCCCTTACAGGCGAGATGAGGCCCATTTCCGCTGAGGCGTCTCGAGGCTGATCACACCTCACCTCTGGAACTTCGAAAGGGTCCTTCACACCCTTGGTGCAAATCAAGAAGTTCCCCGACCTAGCCGTCTCCACTCGAGAGGAATCACGAGGGTCCCGCCCACATCCAGAGGAGCCCCGTTTCCGCCTCGTAGCTCGAGATGAGGGATCCTTTCCCTGCTTCATCGGGAAAGAGTTCCCGGCGTTCCCGTCGCAACTCAAGAGGAGGCCCACTCAACAGGAACGGCGAGAGGAACTCCAGGGTCGTGCCACCATTCCAAGAGTCCCCCAGATGTCTCAGTCCATTCCTGAGGAACCTCTTTTCCCTTCACCGGCTCGTCTTTCACGCCGAGGATCGACTCACACCAAGGTGGCACGTGGCACAGCCCTGTGGGAAAGCCTCGTGGGAAAGCCTCGAGGGACAGCCTCGAGGGAAAGCCACAGATCCCTTGATCCACGTGACAGGAAGCGTGACACTACTGCTGCAGCTCGGGAGGAAAGCGCACGTGCATGCCCCCACGCGAGACGAGGCCTGACTCCCCTGGGGAGAGTCAGAAGCACCCAAGATCCATGGCAACACTGGAGAGGAATCCTCAGGTTCCGGCTCCGACTCCACACAAGGACTGAGGCCCCGGCATGGACGGGAGAGGAAACCCGAGAGGTCCCCTAGCAACTCGCATGGGGACTGGCCTTTCCTGAGGCCACCAGAGCGGGTCACTGAGGTCCCCGTCGTAACTCGAGAAGACCTGCCGCAACTCGAGAAAATCCAGGAGGTTCTCCCCTCCAGGCGAGATTAGGCCCATTTCCGCTGAGGCGTCTCGAGGCTGATCACACCTCACCTCTGGAACTTCGAAAGGGTCCTTCACACCCTTGCTGCAAATCAAGAAGTTCCCCGACCTAGCCGTCTCCACTCGAGAGGAATCACGAGGGTCCCGCCCACATCCAGAGGAGCCCCGTTTCCGCCTCGTAGCTCGAGATGAGGGATCCTTTCCCTGCTTCGTCGGGAAAGAGTTCCCGGCGTTCCCGTCGCATCTCAAGAGAGGCCCTCTCAACAGGAAAGGCGAGAGGAACTCCAGGGTCGTGCCACCATTCCAAGAGTCCCCCAGATGTCTCAGTCCATTTCACAGGAACCTCTTTTCCCTTCACCGGCTCGTCTTTCACGCCGAGGATCGACTCACACCAAGGTGGCACGTGGCACAGCCCTGTGGGAAAGCCTCGTGGGAAAGCCTCGAGGGACAGCCTCGCGGGAAAGCCACAGATCCCTTGATCCACGTGACAGGAAGCGTGACACTACTGCTGCAGCTCGGGAGGAAAGCGCACGTGCATGCCCCCACTCGAGATGAGGCCTGACTCCCCTGGGGAGACTCAGAAGCACCCCAAGATCCATGGCAACACTGGAGAGGAATCCTCAGGTTCCGGCCCCGATTCCACACAAGGACTGAGGCCCCGGTATGTACGGGAGAGGAATCCCGAGAGGTCCCCTAGCAACTCGCATGGGGACTGGCCTTTCCTGAGGCCACCAGAGCGGGTGCCTGAGGTCCCCGTCGTAACTCGAGAAGACCTGCCGCAACTCGAGAAAATCCAGGAGGTTCTCCCCTCCAGGCGAGATGAGGCCCATTTCCGCTGAGGCGTCACGAGGCTGATCACACCTCACCTCTGGAACTTCGAAAGGGTCCTTCACACCCTTGCTGCAAATCAAGAAGTTCCCCGACCTAGCCGTCTCCACTCGAGAGGAATCACGAGGGTCCCGCCCACATCCAGAGGAGCCCCGTTTCCGCTTCGTAGCTCGAGATGAGGAATCCTTTCCCTGCTTCGTCGGGAAAGAGTTCCCGGCGTTCCCGTCGCATCTCAAGAGTAGGCCCTCTCAACAGGAACGGCGAGAGGAACTCCAGGGTCGTGCCACCATTCCAAGAGCCCCCAGATGTCTCAGTCCATTCCAGAGGAACCTCTTTTCCCTTCACCGGCTCGTCTTTCACGCCGAGGACCGACTCACACCAAGGTGGCACGTGGCACAGCACTGTGGGAAAGCCTCGTGGGAAAGCCTCGAGGGAAAGCCACAGATCCCTTGATCCACGTGACAGGAAGCGTGACACTACTGCTGCAGCTCGGGAGGAAAGCTCACGTGCATGTCCCCACTCGAGACGCCGCCTGACTCCCCTGGGGACACTCAGAAGCTCCCCAAGATCCATGGCAACACTGGAGAGGAATCCTCAGGTTCCGGCCCCGAATCCACACAAGGACTGAGGCCCCGGCATGGACGGGAGAGGAATCCCGAGAGGCCCCATATCAACTCGCATGGGGACTGGCCTTTCCTGAGGCCACCAGAGCGGGTCCCTGAGGTCCCCGTCGTAACTCGAGAAGACCTGCCGCAACTCGAGAAAATCCAGGAGGTTCTCCCTTACAGGCGAGATGAGGCCCATTTCCGCTGAGGCGTCTCGAGGCTGATCACACCTCACCTCTGGAACTTCGAAAGGCTCCTTCACACCCTTGGTGCAAATCAAGAAGTTCCCCGACATACCCGTCTCCACTCGAGAGGAATCACGAGGGTCCCGCCCACATCCAGAGGAGCCCCGTTTCAGCCTCGTAGCTCGAGATCAGGGATCCTTTCCCTGCTTCGTCGGGAAAGAGTTCCCGGCGTTCCCGTCGCATCTCAAGAGGAGGCCCTCTCAACAGGAACGGCGAGAGGAACTCCAGGGTCGTGCCACCATTCCAAGAGTCCCCCAGATGTCTCAGTCCATTCCAGAGGAACCTCTTTTCCCTTCACCCGCTCGTCTTTCACGCCGAGGATCGACTCACACCAACGTGGCACGTGGCACAGCCCTGTGGGAAAGCCTCGTGGGAAAGCCTCGAGGGACAGCCTCGAGGGAAAGCCACAGATCCCTTGATCCACGTGACAGGAAGCGTGACACTACTGCTGCAGCTCGGGAGGAAAGCGCACGTGCATGCCCCCACTCGAGACGAGGCCTGACTCCCCTGGGGAGACTCAGAAGCACCCCAAGATCCATGGCAACACTGGAGAGGAATCCTCAGGTTCCGGCCCCGAATCCACACAAGGACTGAGGCCCCGGCATGGACGGGAGAGGAATCCCGAGAGGTCCCCTAGGAACTCGCATGGGGACTGGCCTTTCCTGAGGCCACCAGAGCGGGTCCCTGAGGTCCCCGTCGTAACTCGAGAAGACCTGCCGCAACTCGAGAAAATCCAGGAGGTTCTCCCCTCCAGGCGAGAGGAGGCCCATTTCCCCTGAGGCGTCTCGAGGCTGATCACACCTCACCTCTGGAACTTCGAAAGGGTCCTTCACACCCTTGGTGCAAATCAAGAAGTTCCCCGACATACCCGTCTCCACTCGAGAGGAATCACGAGGGTCCCGCCCACATCCAGAGGAGCCCCGTTTCCGCCTCGTAGCTCGAGATGAGGGATGCTTTCCCTGCTTCGTCGGGAAAGAGTTCCCGGCGTTTCCGTCGCATCTCAAGAGGAGGCCGTCTCAACAGGAACGGCGAGAGGAACTCCAAGGTCGTGCCACCATTCCAAGAGTCCCCCAGATGTTTCAGTCCATTCCAGAGGAACCTCTTTTCCCTTCACCGGCTCGTCTTTCACGCCGAGGATCGACTCACACCAGGGTGGCACGTGGCACAGCCCTGTGGGAAAGCCTCGTGGGAAAGCCTCAAGGGACAGCCTCGAGGGAAAGCCACAGATCCCTTGATCCAGGTGACAGGAAGCGTGACACTACTGCTGCAGCTCGGGAGGAAAGCGCACGTGCATGCCCCCACTCGAGACGAGGCCTGAGTCCACTGGGAAGACTCAGAAGCACCCCAAGATCCATGGCAACACTGGAGAGCAATCCTCAGATTCCGGCCCCGACTCCACACAAGGACTGAGGCCGCGGCATGGACGGGAGAGGAATCCCGAGAGGTCCCCTAGCACCTCGCATGGGGACTGGCCTTTCCTGAGGCCACCAGAGCGGGTCCCTGAGGTCCCCGTCGTAACTCGAGAAGACCTGCCCCAACTCGAGAAAATCCAGGAGGTTCTCCCCTCCAGGCGAGATGAGGCCCATTTCCGCTGAGGCGTCTCGAGGCTGATCACACCTCACCTCTGGAACTTCGAAAGGGTCCTTCACACCCTTGGTGTAAATCAAGAAGTTCCCCGACCTAGCCGTCTCCACTCGAGAGGAATCACGAGGGTCCCGCCCACATCCAGAGGAGCCCCGTTTCCGCCTCGTAGCTCGAGATGAGGGATCCTTTCCCTGCTTCGTCGGGAAAGAGTTCCCGGCGTTCCCGTCGCATCTCAAGAGGAGGCCCTCTCAACAGGAACAGCGAGAGGAACTCCAGGGTCGTGCCACCATTCCAAGAGTCCCCCAGATGTCTCAGTCCGTTCCAGAGGAACCTCTTTTCCCTTCACCGGCTCGTCTTTCACGCCGAGGATCGACTCACACCAAGGTGGCACGTGGCACAGCCCTGTGGGAAAGTCTCGTGGGAAAGCCTCGAGGGACAACCTCGAGGGAAAGCCACAGATCCCTTGATCCACGTGACAGGAAGCGTGACACTACTGCTGCAGCTCGGGAGGAAAGCGCACGTGCGTGCCCCCACTCGAGACGAGGCCTGACTCCCCTGGGGAGACTCAGAAGCACCCCAAGATCCATGGCAACACTGGAGAGGAATCCTCAGGTTCCGGCCCCGACTCCACACAAGGTCTTAGGCCCCGGCCTCGACGGGAGAGGAATCCCGAGAGGGCCCCTAGCAACTCGCATGGGGACTGGCCTTTCCTGAGGCCACCAGAGCGGGTCCCTGAGATCCCCGTCGTAACTCGAGAAGACCTGCCGCAACTCGAGAAAATCCAGGAGGTTCTCCCCTCCAGGCGAGATGAGGCCCATTTCCGCTGAGGCGTCTCGAGGCTGATCACACCTCACCTCTGGAACTTTGAAAGGGTCCTTCACACCCTTGGTGCAAATCAAGAAGTTCCCCGACCTAGCCGTCTCCACTCGAGAGGAATCACGAGGGTCCCGCCCACATCCAGAGGAGCCCCGTTTCCGCCTCGTAGCTCGAGATGAGGGATCCTTTCCCTGCTTCATCGGGAAAGAGTTCCCGGCGTTCCCGTCGCAACTCAAGAGGAGGCCCACTCAACAGGAACGGCGAGAGGAACTCCAGGGTCGTGCCACCATTCCAAGAGTCCCCCAGATGTCTCAGTCCATTCCTGAGGAACCTCTTTTCCCTTCACCGGCTCGTCTTTCACGCCGAGGATCGACTCACACCAAGGTGGCACGTGGCACAGCCCTGTGGGAAAGCCTCGTGGGAAAGCCTCGAGGGACAGCCTCGAGGGAAAGCCACAGATCCCTTGATCCACGTGACAGGAAGCGTGACACTACTGCTGCAGCTCGGGAGGAAAGCGCACGTGCATGCCCCCACGCGAGACGAGGCCTGACTCCCCTGGGGAGAGTCAGAAGCACCCAAGATCCATGGCAACACTGGAGAGGAATCCTCAGGTTCCGGCTCCGACTCCACACAAGGACTGAGGCCCCGGCATGGACGGGAGAGGAAACCCGAGAGGTCCCCTAGCAACTCGCATGGGGACTGGCCTTTCCTGAGGCCACCAGAGCGGGTCACTGAGGTCCCCGTCGTAACTCGAGAAGACCTGCCGCAACTCGAGAAAATCCAGGAGGTTCTCCCCTCCAGGCGAGATTAGGCCCATTTCCGCTGAGGCGTCTCGAGGCTGATCACACCTCACCTCTGGAACTTCGAAAGGGTCCTTCACACCCTTGCTGCAAATCAAGAAGTTCCCCGACCTAGCCGTCTCCACTCGAGAGGAATCACGAGGGTCCCGCCCACATCCAGAGGAGCCCCGTTTCCGCCTCGTAGCTCGAGATGAGGGATCCTTTCCCTGCTTCGTCGGGAAAGAGTTCCCGGCGTTCCCGTCGCATCTCAAGAGAGGCCCTCTCAACAGGAAAGGCGAGAGGAACTCCAGGGTCGTGCCACCATTCCAAGAGTCCCCCAGATGTCTCAGTCCATTTCACAGGAACCTCTTTTCCCTTCACCGGCTCGTCTTTCACGCCGAGGATCGACTCACACCAAGGTGGCACGTGGCACAGCCCTGTGGGAAAGCCTCGTGGGAAAGCCTCGAGGGACAGCCTCGCGGGAAAGCCACAGATCCCTTGATCCACGTGACAGGAAGCGTGACACTACTGCTGCAGCTCGGGAGGAAAGCGCACGTGCATGCCCCCACTCGAGATGAGGCCTGACTCCCCTGGGGAGACTCAGAAGCACCCCAAGATCCATGGCAACACTGGAGAGGAATCCTCAGGTTCCGGCCCCGATTCCACACAAGGACTGAGGCCCCGGTATGTACGGGAGAGGAATCCCGAGAGGTCCCCTAGCAACTCGCATGGGGACTGGCCTTTCCTGAGGCCACCAGAGCGGGTGCCTGAGGTCCCCGTCGTAACTCGAGAAGACCTGCCGCAACTCGAGAAAATCCAGGAGGTTCTCCCCTCCAGGCGAGATGAGGCCCATTTCCGCTGAGGCGTCACGAGGCTGATCACACCTCACCTCTGGAACTTCGAAAGGGTCCTTCACACCCTTGGTGCAAATCAAGAAGTTCCCCGACATACCCGTCTCCACTCGAGAGGAATCACGAGGGTCCCGCCCACATCCAGAGGAGTCCCGTTTCCGCTTCGTAGCTCGAGATGAGGGATCCTTTCCCTGCTTCGTCGGGAAAGAGTTCCCGGCGTTCCCGTCGCATCTCAAGAGGAGGCCCTCTCAACAGGAACGGCGAGAGGAACTCCAGGGTCGTGCCACCATTCCAAGAGTCCCCCAGATGTCTCAGTCCATTCCAGAGGAACCTCTTATCCCTTCACCGGCTCGTCTTTCACGCCGAGGATCGACTCACACCAAGGTGGCACGTGGTACAGTCCTGTGGGAAAGCCTCGTGGGAAAGCCTCGAGGGACAGCCTCGAGGGAAAGCCACAGATCCCTTGATGCACGTGACAGGAAGCGTGACACTACTGCTGCAGCTCGGGAGGAAAGCGCACGTGCATGCCCCCACTCGAGACGAGGCCTGACTCCCCTGGGGAGACTCAGAAGCACCCCAAGATCCATGGCAACACTGGAGAGGAATCCTCAGGTTCCGGCCCCGATTCCACACAAGGACTGAGGCCCCGGTATGGACGGGAGAGGAATCCCGAGAGGTCCCCTAGCAACTCGCATGGGGACTGGCCTTTCCTGAGGCCACCAGAGGGGGTCCCTGAGGTCCCCGTCGTAACTCGAGAAGACCTGCCGCAACTCGAGAAAATCCAGGAGGATCTCCCCTCCAGGCGAGATGAGGCCCATTTCTGCTGAGGCGTCTCGAGGCTGATCACACCTCACCTCTGGAACTTCGAAAGGGTCCTTCACACCCTTGGTGCAAATCAAGAAGTTCCCCGATATACCCGTCTCCACTCGAGAGGAATCACGAGGGTCCTGCCCACATCCAGAGGAGCCCCGTTTCCGCCTCGTAGCTCGAGATGAGGGATGCTTTCCCTGCTTCGTCGGGAAAGAGTTCCCGGCGTTTCCGTCGCATCTCAAGAGGAGGCCGTCTCAACAGGAACGGCGAGAGGAACTCCAAGGTCGTGCCACCATTCCAAGAGTCCCCCAGATGTTTCAGTCCATTCCAGAGGAACCTCTTTTCCCTTCACCGGCTCGTCTTTCACGCCGAGGATCGACTCACACCAGGGTGGCACGTGGCACAGCCCTGTGGGAAAGCCTCGTGGGAAAGCCTCAAGGGACAGCCTCGAGGGAAAGCCACAGATCCCTTGATCCAGGTGACAGGAAGCGTGACACTACTGCTGCAGCTCGGGAGGAAAGCGCACGTGCATGCCCCCACTCGAGACGAGGCCTGAGTCCACTGGGAAGACTCAGAAGCACCCCAAGATCCATGGCAACACTGGAGAGCAATCCTCAGATTCCGGCCCCGACTCCACACAAGGACTGAGGCCGCGGCATGGACGGGAGAGGAATCCCGAGAGGTCCCCTAGCACCTCGCATGGGGACTGGCCTTTCCTGAGGCCACCAGAGCGGGTCCCTGAGGTCCCCGTCGTAACTCGAGAAGACCTGCCGCAACTCGAGAAAATCCAGGAGGTTCTCCCCTCCAGGCGAGATGAGGCCCATTTCCGCTGAGGCGTCTCGAGGCTGATCACACCTCACCTCTGGAACTTCGAAAGGGTCCTTCACACCCTTGGTGTAAATCAAGAAGTTCCCCGACCTAGCCGTCTCCACTCGAGAGGAATCACGAGGGTCCCGCCCACATCCAGAGGAGCCCCGTTTCCGCCTCGTAGCTCGAGATGAGGGATCCTTTCCCTGCTTCGTCGGGAAAGAGTTCCCGGCGTTCCCGTCGCATCTCAAGAGGAGGCCCTCTCAACAGGAACAGCGAGAGGAACTCCAGGGTCGTGCCACCATTCCAAGAGTCCCCCAGATGTCTCAGTCCGTTCCAGAGGAACCTCTTTTCCCTTCACCGGCTCGTCTTTCACGCCGAGGATCGACTCACACCAAGGTGGCACGTGGCACAGCCCTGTGGGAAAGCCTCGTGGGAAAGCCTCGAGGGACAGCCTCGAGGGAAAGACACAGATCCCTTGATCCACGTGACAGGAAGCGTGACACTACTGCTGCAGCTCGGGAGGAAAGCGCACGTGCGTGCCCCCACTCGAGACGAGGCCTGACTCCCCTGGGGAGACTCAGAAGCACCCCAAGATCCATGGCAACACTGGAGAGGAATCCTCAGGTTCCGGCCCCGACTCCACACAAGGTCTTAGGCCCCGGCCTCGACGGGAGAGGAATCCCGAGAGGGCCCCTAGCAACTCGCATGGGGACTGGCCTTTCCTGAGGCCACCAGAGCGGGTCCCTGAGATCCCCGTCGTAACTCGAGAAGACCTGCCGCAACTCGAGAAAATCCAGGAGGTTCTCCGATCCAGGCGAGATGAGGCCCATTTCCGCTGAGGCGTCTCGAGGCTGATCACACCTCACCTCTGGAACTTCGAAAGGGTCCTTCACACCCTTGCTGCAAATCAAGAAGTTCCCCGACCTAGCCGTCTCCACTCGAGAGGAATCACGAGGGTCCCGCCCACATCCAGAGGAGCCCCGTTTCCGCTTCGTAGCTCGAGATGAGGAATCCTTTCCCTGCTTCGTCGGGAAAGAGTTCCCGGCGTTCCCGTCGCATCTCAAGAGTAGGCCCTCTCAACAGGAACGGCGAGAGGAACTCCAGGGTCGTGCCACCATTCCAAGAGCCCCCAGATGTCTCAGTCCATTCCAGAGGAACCTCTTTTCCCTTCACCGGCTCGTCTTTCACGCCGAGGACCGACTCACACCAAGGTGGCACGTGGCACAGCACTGTGGGAAAGCCTCGTGGGAAAGCCTCGAGGGAAAGCCACAGATCCCTTGATCCACGTGACAGGAAGCGTGACACTACTGCTGCAGCTCGGGAGGAAAGCTCACGTGCATGTCCCCACTCGAGACGCCGCCTGACTCCCCTGGGGACACTCAGAAGCTCCCCAAGATCCATGGCAACACTGGAGAGGAATCCTCAGGTTCCGGCCCCGAATCCACACAAGGACTGAGGCCCCGGCATGGACGGGAGAGGAATCCCGAGAGGCCCCATATCAACTCGCATGGGGACTGGCCTTTCCTGAGGCCACCAGAGCGGGTCCCTGAGGTCCCCGTCGTAACTCGAGAAGACCTGCCGCAACTCGAGAAAATCCAGGAGGTTCTCCCCTACAGGCGAGATGAGGCCCATTTCCGCTGAGGCGTCTCGAGGCTGATCACACCTCACCTCTGGAACTTCGAAAGGCTCCTTCACACCCTTGGTGCAAATCAAGAAGTTCCCCGACATACCCGTCTCCACTCGAGAGGAATCACGAGGGTCCCGCCCACATCCAGAGGAGCCCCGTTTCAGCCTCGTAGCTCGAGATCAGGGATCCTTTCCCTGCTTCGTCGGGAAAGAGTTCCCGGCGTTCCCGTCGCATCTCAAGAGGAGGCCCTCTCAACAGGAACGGCGAGAGGAACTCCAGGGTCGTGCCACCATTCCAAGAGTCCCCCAGATGTCTCAGTCCATTCCAGAGGAACCTCTTTTCCCTTCACCCGCTCGTCTTTCACGCCGAGGATCGACTCACACCAAGGTGGCACGTGGCACAGCCCTGTGGGAAAGCCTCGTGGGAAAGCCTCGAGGGACAGCCTCGAGGGAAAGCCACAGATCCCTTGATCCACGTGACAGGAAGCGTGACACTACTGCTGCAGCTCGGGAGGAAAGCGCACGTGCATGCCCCCACTCGAGACGAGGCCTGACTCCCCTGGGGAGACTCAGAAGCACCCCAAGATCCATGGCAACACTGGAGAGGAATCCTCAGGTTCCGGCCCCGAATCCACACAAGGACTGAGGCCCCGGCATGGACGGGAGAGGAATCCCGAGAGGTCCCCTAGGAACTCGCATGGGGACTGGCCTTTCCTGAGGCCACCAGAGCGGGTCCCTGAGGTCCCCGTCGTAACTCGAGAAGACCTGCCGCAACTCGAGAAAATCCAGGAGGTTCTCCCCTCCAGGCGAGAGGAGGCCCATTTCCCCTGAGGCGTCTCGAGGCTGATCACACCTCACCTCTGGAACTTCGAAAGGGTCCTTCACACCCTTGGTGCAAATCAAGAAGTTCCCCGACATACCCGTCTCCACTCGAGAGGAATCACGAGGGTCCCGCCCACATCCAGAGGAGCCCCGTTTCCGCCTCGTAGCTCGAGATGAGGGATGCTTTCCCTGCTTCGTCGGGAAAGAGTTCCCGGCGTTTCCGTCGCATCTCAAGAGGAGGCCGTCTCAACAGGAACGGCGAGAGGAACTCCAAGGTCGTGCCACCATTCCAAGAGTCCCCCAGATGTTTCAGTCCATTCCAGAGGAACCTCTTTTCCCTTCACCGGCTCGTCTTTCACGCCGAGGATCGACTCACACCAGGGTGGCACGTGGCACAGCCCTGTGGGAAAGCCTCGTGGGAAAGCCTCAAGGGACAGCCTCGAGGGAAAGCCACAGATCCCTTGATCCAGGTGACAGGAAGCGTGACACTACTGCTGCAGCTCGGGAGGAAAGCGCACGTGCATGCCCCCACTCGAGACGAGGCCTGAGTCCACTGGGAAGACTCAGAAGCACCCCAAGATCCATGGCAACACTGGAGAGCAATCCTCAGATTCCGGCCCCGACTCCACACAAGGACTGAGGCCGCGGCATGGACGGGAGAGGAATCCCGAGAGGTCCCCTAGCACCTCGCATGGGGACTGGCCTTTCCTGAGGCCACCAGAGCGGGTCCCTGAGGTCCCCGTCGTAACTCGAGAAGACCTGCCCCAACTCGAGAAAATCCAGGAGGTTCTCCCCTCCAGGCGAGATGAGGCCCATTTCCGCTGAGGCGTCTCGAGGCTGATCACACCTCACCTCTGGAACTTCGAAAGGGTCCTTCACACCCTTGGTGTAAATCAAGAAGTTCCCCGACCTAGCCGTCTCCACTCGAGAGGAATCACGAGGGTCCCGCCCACATCCAGAGGAGCCCCGTTTCCGCCTCGTAGCTCGAGATGAGGGATCCTTTCCCTGCTTCGTCGGGAAAGAGTTCCCGGCGTTCCCGTCGCATCTCAAGAGGAGGCCCTCTCAACAGGAACAGCGAGAGGAACTCCAGGGTCGTGCCACCATTCCAAGAGTCCCCCAGATGTCTCAGTCCGTTCCAGAGGAACCTCTTTTCCCTTCACCGGCTCGTCTTTCACGCCGAGGATCGACTCACACCAAGGTGGCACGTGGCACAGCCCTGTGGGAAAGTCTCGTGGGAAAGCCTCGAGGGACAACCTCGAGGGAAAGCCACAGATCCCTTGATCCACGTGACAGGAAGCGTGACACTACTGCTGCAGCTCGGGAGGAAAGCGCACGTGCGTGCCCCCACTCGAGACGAGGCCTGACTCCCCTGGGGAGACTCAGAAGCACCCCAAGATCCATGGCAACACTGGCGAGGAATCCTCAGGTTCCGGCCCCGACTCCACACAAGGTCTTAGGCCCCGGCCTCGACGGGAGAGGAATCCCGAGAGGGCCCCTAGCAACTCGCATGGGGACTGGCCTTTCCTGAGGCCACCAGAGCGGGTCCCTGAGATCCCCGTCGTAACTCGAGAAGACCTGCCGCAACTCGAGAAAATCCAGGAGGTTCTCCGATCCAGGCGAGATGAGGCCCATTTCCTCTGAGGCGTCTCGAGGCTGATCACACCTCACCTCTGGAACTTCGAAAGGGTCCTTCACACCCTTGCTGCAAATCAAGAAGTTCCCCGACCTAGCCGTCTCCACTCGAGAGGAATCACGAGGGTCCCGCCCACATCCAGAGGAGCCCCGTTTCCGCTTCGTAGCTCGAGATGAGGAATCCTTTCCCTGCTTCGTCGGGAAAGAGTTCCCGGCGTTCCCGTCGCATCTCAAGAGTAGGCCCTCTCAACAGGAACGGCGAGAGGAACTCCAGGGTCGTGCCACCATTCCAAGAGCCCCCAGATGTCTCAGTCCATTCCAGAGGAACCTCTTTTCCCTTCACCGGCTCGTCTTTCACGCCGAGGACCGACTCACACCAAGGTGGCACGTGGCACAGCACTGTGGGAAAGCCTCGTGGGAAAGCCTCGAGGGAAAGCCACAGATCCCTTGATCCACGTGACAGGAAGCGTGACACTACTGCTGCAGCTCGGGAGGAAAGCTCACGTGCATGTCCCCACTCGAGACGCCGCCTGACTCCCCTGGGGACACTCAGAAGCTCCCCAAGATCCATGGCAACACTGGAGAGGAATCCTCAGGTTCCGGCCCCGAATCCACACAAGGACTGAGGCCCCGGCATGGACGGGAGAGGAATCCAGAGAGGTCCCCTAGCAACTCGCATGGGGACTGGCCTTTCCTGAGGCCACCAGAGCGGGTCCCTGAGGTCCCCGTCGTAACTCGAGAAGACCTGCCGCAACTCGAGAAAATCCAGGAGGTTCTCCCCTCCAGGCGAGATGAGGCCCATTTCCGCTGAGGCGTCTCGAGGCTGATCACACCTCACCTCTGGAACTTCGAAAGGGTCCTTCACAGCCTTGGTGCAAATCAAGAAGTTCCCCGACCTAGCCGTCTCCACTCGAGAGGAATCACGAGGGTCCCGCCCACATCCAGAGGAGCCCCGTTTCCGCCTCGTAGCTCGAGATGAGGGATCCTTTCCCTGCTTCGTCGGGAAAGAGTTCCCGGCGTTCCCGTCGCATCTCAAGAGGAGGCCCTCTCAACAGGAACAGCGAGAGGAACTCCAGGGTCGTGCCACCATTCCAAGAGTCCCCCAGATGTCTCAGTCCGTTCCAGAGGAACCTCTTTTCCCTTCACCGGCTCGTCTTTCACGCCGAGGATCGACTCACACCAAGGTGGCACGTGGCACAGCCCTGTGGGAAAGCCTCGTGGGAAAGCCTCGAGGGACAGCCTCGAGGGAAAGACACAGATCCCTTGATCCACGTGACAGGAAGCGTGACACTACTGCTGCAGCTCGGGAGGAAAGCGCACGTGCGTGCCCCCACTCGAGACGAGGCCTGACTCCCCTGGGGAGACTCAGAAGCACCCCAAGATCCATGGCAACACTGGAGAGGAATCCTCAGGTTCCGGCCCCGACTCCACACAAGGTCTTAGGCCCCGGCCTCGACGGGAGAGGAATCCCGAGAGGGCCCCTAGCAACTCGCATGGGGACTGGCCTTTCCTGAGGCCACCAGAGCGGGTCCCTGAGATCCCCGTCGTAACTCGAGAAGACCTGCCGCAACTCGAGAAAATCCAGGAGGTTCTCCCCTCCAGGCGAGATGAGGCCCATTTCCGCTGAGGCGTCTCGAGGCTGATCACACCTCACCTCTGGAACTTCGAAAGGGTCCTTCACACCCTTGCTGCAAATCAAGAAGTTCCCCGACCTAGCCGTCTCCACTCGAGAGGAATCACGAGGGTCCCGCCCACATCCAGAGGAGCCCCGTTTCCGCTTCGTAGCTCGAGATGAGGAATCCTTTCCCTGCTTCGTCGGGAAAGAGTTCCCGGCGTTCCCGTCGCATCTCAAGAGTAGGCCCTCTCAACAGGAACGGCGAGAGGAACTCCAGGGTCGTGCCACCATTCCAAGAGCCCCCAGATGTCTCAGTCCATTCCAGAGGAACCTCTTTTCCCTTCACCGGCTCGTCTTTCACGCCGAGGACCGACTCACACCAAGGTGGCACGTGGCACAGCACTGTGGGAAAGCCTCGTGGGAAAGCCTCGAGGGAAAGCCACAGATCCCTTGATCCACGTGACAGGAAGCGTGACACTACTGCTGCAGCTCGGGAGGAAAGCTCACGTGCATGTCCCCACTCGAGACGCCGCCTGACTCCCCTGGGGACACTCAGAAGCTCCCCAAGATCCATGGCAACACTGGAGAGGAATCCTCAGGTTCCGGCCCCGAATCCACACAAGGACTGAGGCCCCGGCATGGACGGGAGAGGAATCCCGAGAGGCCCCATATCAACTCGCATGGGGACTGGCCTTTCCTGAGGCCACCAGAGCGGGTCCCTGAGGTCCCCGTCGTAACTCGAGAAGACCTGCCGCAACTCGAGAAAATCCAGGAGGTTCTCCCCTACAGGCGAGATGAGGCCCATTTCCGCTGAGGCGTCTCGAGGCTGATCACACCTCACCTCTGGAACTTCGAAAGGCTCCTTCACACCCTTGGTGCAAATCAAGAAGTTCCCCGACATACCCGTCTCCACTCGAGAGGAATCACGAGGGTCCCGCCCACATCCAGAGGAGCCCCGTTTCAGCCTCGTAGCTCGAGATCAGGGATCCTTTCCCTGCTTCGTCGGGAAAGAGTTCCCGGCGTTCCCGTCGCATCTCAAGAGGAGGCCCTCTCAACAGGAACGGCGAGAGGAACTCCAGGGTCGTGCCACCATTCCAAGAGTCCCCCAGATGTCTCAGTCCATTCCAGAGGAACCTCTTTTCCCTTCACCCGCTCGTCTTTCACGCCGAGGATCGACTCACACCAAGGTGGCACGTGGCACAGCCCTGTGGGAAAGCCTCGTGGGAAAGCCTCGAGGGACAGCCTCGAGGGAAAGCCACAGATCCCTTGATCCACGTGACAGGAAGCGTGACACTACTGCTGCAGCTCGGGAGGAAAGCGCACGTGCATGCCCCCACTCGAGACGAGGCCTGACTCCCCTGGGGAGACTCAGAAGCACCCCAAGATCCATGGCAACACTGGAGAGGAATCCTCAGGTTCCGGCCCCGAATCCACACAAGGACTGAGGCCCCGGCATGGACGGGAGAGGAATCCCGAGAGGTCCCCTAGGAACTCGCATGGGGACTGGCCTTTCCTGAGGCCACCAGAGCGGGTCCCTGAGGTCCCCGTCGTAACTCGAGAAGACCTGCCGCAACTCGAGAAAATCCAGGAGGTTCTCCCCTCCAGGCGAGAGGAGGCCCATTTCCCCTGAGGCGTCTCGAGGCTGATCACACCTCACCTCTGGAACTTCGAAAGGGTCCTTCACACCCTTGGTGCAAATCAAGAAGTTCCCCGACATACCCGTCTCCACTCGAGAGGAATCACGAGGGTCCCGCCCACATCCAGAGGAGCCCCGTTTCCGCCTCGTAGCTCGAGATGAGGGATGCTTTCCCTGCTTCGTCGGGAAAGAGTTCCCGGCGTTTCCGTCGCATCTCAAGAGGAGGCCGTCTCAACAGGAACGGCGAGAGGAACTCCAAGGTCGTGCCACCATTCCAAGAGTCCCCCAGATGTTTCAGTCCATTCCAGAGGAACCTCTTTTCCCTTCACCGGCTCGTCTTTCACGCCGAGGATCGACTCACACCAGGGTGGCACGTGGCACAGCCCTGTGGGAAAGCCTCGTGGGAAAGCCTCAAGGGACAGCCTCGAGGGAAAGCCACAGATCCCTTGATCCAGGTGACAGGAAGCGTGACACTACTGCTGCAGCTCGGGAGGAAAGCGCACGTGCATGCCCCCACTCGAGACGAGGCCTGAGTCCACTGGGAAGACTCAGAAGCACCCCAAGATCCATGGCAACACTGGAGAGCAATCCTCAGATTCCGGCCCCGACTCCACACAAGGACTGAGGCCGCGGCATGGACGGGAGAGGAATCCCGAGAGGTCCCCTAGCACCTCGCATGGGGACTGGCCTTTCCTGAGGCCACCAGAGCGGGTCCCTGAGGTCCCCGTCGTAACTCGAGAAGACCTGCCCCAACTCGAGAAAATCCAGGAGGTTCTCCCCTCCAGGCGAGATGAGGCCCATTTCCGCTGAGGCGTCTCGAGGCTGATCACACCTCACCTCTGGAACTTCGAAAGGGTCCTTCACACCCTTGGTGTAAATCAAGAAGTTCCCCGACCTAGCCGTCTCCACTCGAGAGGAATCACGAGGGTCCCGCCCACATCCAGAGGAGCCCCGTTTCCGCCTCGTAGCTCGAGATGAGGGATCCTTTCCCTGCTTCGTCGGGAAAGAGTTCCCGGCGTTCCCGTCGCATCTCAAGAGGAGGCCCTCTCAACAGGAACAGCGAGAGGAACTCCAGGGTCGTGCCACCATTCCAAGAGTCCCCCAGATGTCTCAGTCCGTTCCAGAGGAACCTCTTTTCCCTTCACCGGCTCGTCTTTCACGCCGAGGATCGACTCACACCAAGGTGGCACGTGGCACAGCCCTGTGGGAAAGTCTCGTGGGAAAGCCTCGAGGGACAACCTCGAGGGAAAGCCACAGATCCCTTGATCCACGTGACAGGAAGCGTGACACTACTGCTGCAGCTCGGGAGGAAAGCGCACGTGCGTGCCCCCACTCGAGACGAGGCCTGACTCCCCTGGGGAGACTCAGAAGCACCCCAAGATCCATGGCAACACTGGAGAGGAATCCTCAGGTTCCGGCCCCGACTCCACACAAGGTCTTAGGCCCCGGCCTCGACGGGAGAGGAATCCCGAGAGGGCCCCTAGCAACTCGCATGGGGACTGGCCTTTCCTGAGGCCACCAGAGCGGGTCCCTGAGATCCCCGTCGTAACTCGAGAAGACCTGCCGCAACTCGAGAAAATCCAGGAGGTTCTCCGATCCAGGCGAGATGAGGCCCATTTCCTCTGAGGCGTCTCGAGGCTGATCACACCTCACCTCTGGAACTTCGAAAGGGTCCTTCACACCCTTGCTGCAAATCAAGAAGTTCCCCGACCTAGCCGTCTCCACTCGAGAGGAATCACGAGGGTCCCGCCCACATCCAGAGGAGCCCCGTTTCCGCCTCGTAGCTCGAGATGAGGAATCCTTTCCCTGCTTCGTCGGGAAAGAGTTCCCGGCGTTCCCGTCGCATCTCAAGAGTAGGCCCTCTCAACAGGAACGGCGAGAGGAACTCCAGGGTCGTGCCACCATTCCAAGAGCCCCCAGATGTCTCAGTCCATTCCAGAGGAACCTCTTTTCCCTTCACCGGCTCGTCTTTCACGCCGAGGACCGACTCACACCAAGGTGGCACGTGGCACAGCACTGTGGGAAAGCCTCGTGGGAAAGCCTCGAGGGAAAGCCACAGATCCCTTGATCCACGTGACAGGAAGCGTGACACTACTGCTGCAGCTCGGGAGGAAAGCTCACGTGCATGTCCCCACTCGAGACGCCGCCTGACTCCCCTGGGGACACTCAGAAGCTCCCCAAGATCCATGGCAACACTGGAGAGGAATCCTCAGGTTCCGGCCCCGAATCCACACAAGGACTGAGGCCCCGGCATGGACGGGAGAGGAATCCAGAGAGGTCCCCTAGCAACTCGCATGGGGACTGGCCTTTCCTGAGGCCACCAGAGCGGGTCCCTGAGGTCCCCGTCGTAACTCGAGAAGACCTGCCGCAACTCGAGAAAATCCAGGAGGTTCTCCCCTCCAGGCGAGATGAGGCCCATTTCCGCTGAGGCGTCTCGAGGCTGATCACACCTCACCTCTGGAACTTCGAAAGGGTCCTTCACAGCCTTGGTGCAAATCAAGAAGTTCCCCGACCTAGCCGTCTCCACTCGAGAGGAATCACGAGGGTCCCGCCCACATCCAGAGGAGCCCCGTTTCCGCCTCGTAGCTCGAGATGAGGGATCCTTTCCCTGCTTCGTCGGGAAAGAGTTCCCGGCGTTCCCGTCGCATCTCAAGAGGAGGCCCTTTCAACAGGAACGGCGAGAGGAACTCCAGGGTCGTGCCACCATTCCAAGAGTCCCCCAGATGTCTCAGTCCATTCCAGAGGAACCTCTTTTCCCTTCACCGGCTCGTCTTTCACGCCGAGGTTCGACTCACACCAGGGTGGCACGTGGCACAGACCTGTGGGAAAGCCTCGTGGGAAAGCCTCGAGAGACAGCCTCGAGGGAAAGCCACAGATCCCTTGATCCACGTGACAGGAAGCGTGACACTACTGCTGCAGCTCGGGAGGAAAGCGCACGTGCATGCCCCCACTCGAGACGAGGCCTGACTCCCCTGGGGAGACTCAGAAGCACCCCAAGATCCATGGCAACACTGGAGAGGAATCCTCAGGTTCCGGCCCCGACTCCACACAAGGACTGAGGCCCCGGCATGGACGGGAGAGGAATCCCGAGAGGTCCCCTAGCAACTCGCATGGGGAATGGCCTTTCCTGAGGCCACCAGAGCGGGTCCCTGAGGTCCCCGTCGTAACTCGAGAAGACCTGCCGCAACTCGAGAAAATCCAGGAGGTTCTCCCCTCCAGGCGAGATGAGGCCCATTTCCGCTGAGGCGTCTCGAGGCTGATCACACCTCACTTCTGGAACTTCGAAAGGCTCCTTCACACCCTTGGTGCAAATCAAGAAGTTCCCCGACATAGCCGTCTCCACTCGAGAGGAATCACGAGGGTCCCGCCCACATCCAGAGGAGCCCCGTTTCAGCCTCGTAGCTCGAGATGAGGGATCCTTTCCCTGCTTTCTCGACGTTCCCGTCGCATCTCAAGAGGAGGCCCTCTCAACAGGAACGGAGAGAGGAACTCCAGGGTCGTGCCACCATTCCAAGAGTCCCCCAGATGTCTCAGTCCATTCCAGAGGAACCTCTTTTCCCTTCACTGGCTTGTCTTTCACGCAGAGGACCGACTCACACCAAGGTGGCACGTGGCACAGCACTGTGGGAAAGCCTCGTGGGAAAGCCTCGAGGGAAAGCCACAGATCCCTTGATCGACGTGACAGGAAGCGTGACACTACTGCTGCAGCTCGGGAGGAAAGCTCACGTGCATGTCCCCACTCGAGACGCCGCCTGACTCCCCTGGGGACACTCTGAAGCTCCCCAAGATCCATGGCAACAGTGGAGAGGAATCCTCAGGTTCCGGCCCCGAATCCACACAAGGACTGAGGCCCCGGCATGGACGGGAGAGGAATCCCGAGAGGCCCCATATCAACTCGCATGGGGACTGGCCTTTCCTGAGGCCACCAGAGCGGGTCCCTGAGGTCCCCGTCGTAACTCGAGAAGACCTGCCGCAACTCGAGAAAATCCAGGAGGTTCTCCCCTACAGGCGAGATGAGGCCCATTTCCGCTGAGGCGTCTCGAGGCTGATCACACCTCACCTCTGGAACTTCGAAAGGCTCCTTCACACCCTTGGTGCAAATCAAGAAGTTCCCCGACATACCCGTCTCCACTCGAGAGGAATCACGAGGGTCCCGCCCACATCCAGAGGAGCCCCGTTTCAGCCTCGTAGCTCGAGATCAGGGATCCTTTCCCTGCTTCGTCGGGAAAGAGTTCCCGGCGTTCCCGTCGCATCTCAAGAGGAGGCCCTCTCAACAGGAACGGCGAGAGGAACTCCAGGGTCGTGCCACCATTCCAAGAGTCCCCCAGATGTCTCAGTCCATTCCAGAGGAACCTCTTTTCCCTTCACCCGCTCGTCTTTCACGCCGAGGATCGACTCACACCAAGGTGGCACGTGGCACAGCCCTGTGGGAAAGCCTCGTGGGAAAGCCTCGAGGGACAGCCTCGAGGGAAAGCCACAGATCCCTTGATCCACGTGACAGGAAGCGTGACACTACTGCTGCAGCTCGGGAGGAAAGCGCACGTGCATGCCCCCACTCGAGACGAGGCCTGACTCCCCTGGGGAGACTCAGAAGCACCCCAAGATCCATGGCAACACTGGAGAGGAATCCTCAGGTTCCGGCCCCGAATCCACACAAGGACTGAGGCCCCGGCATGGACGGGAGAGGAATCCCGAGAGGTCCCCTAGGAACTCGCATGGGGACTGGCCTTTCCTGAGGCCACCAGAGCGGGTCCCTGAGGTCCCCGTCGTAACTCGAGAAGACCTGCCGCAACTCGAGAAAATCCAGGAGGTTCTCCCCTCCAGGCGAGAGGAGGCCCATTTCCCCTGAGGCGTCTCGAGGCTGATCACACCTCACCTCTGGAACTTCGAAAGGGTCCTTCACACCCTTGGTGCAAATCAAGAAGTTCCCCGACATACCCGTCTCCACTCGAGAGGAATCACGAGGGTCCCGCCCACATCCAGAGGAGCCCCGTTTCCGCCTCGTAGCTCGAGATGAGGGATGCTTTCCCTGCTTCGTCGGGAAAGAGTTCCCGGCGTTTCCGTCGCATCTCAAGAGGAGGCCGTCTCAACAGGAACGGCGAGAGGAACTCCAAGGTCGTGCCACCATTCCAAGAGTCCCCCAGATGTTTCAGTCCATTCCAGAGGAACCTCTTTTCCCTTCACCGGCTCGTCTTTCACGCCGAGGATCGACTCACACCAGGGTGGCACGTGGCACAGCCCTGTGGGAAAGCCTCGTGGGAAAGCCTCAAGGGACAGCCTCGAGGGAAAGCCACAGATCCCTTGATCCAGGTGACAGGAAGCGTGACACTACTGCTGCAGCTCGGGAGGAAAGCGCACGTGCATGCCCCCACTCGAGACGAGGCCTGAGTCCACTGGGAAGACTCAGAAGCACCCCAAGATCCATGGCAACACTGGAGAGCAATCCTCAGATTCCGGCCCCGACTCCACACAAGGACTGAGGCCGCGGCATGGACGGGAGAGGAATCCCGAGAGGTCCCCTAGCACCTCGCATGGGGACTGGCCTTTCCTGAGGCCACCAGAGCGGGTCCCTGAGGTCCCCGTCGTAACTCGAGAAGACCTGCCCCAACTCGAGAAAATCCAGGAGGTTCTCCCCTCCAGGCGAGATGAGGCCCATTTCCGCTGAGGCGTCTCGAGGCTGATCACACCTCACCTCTGGAACTTCGAAAGGGTCCTTCACACCCTTGGTGTAAATCAAGAAGTTCCCCGACCTAGCCGTCTCCACTCGAGAGGAATCACGAGGGTCCCGCCCACATCCAGAGGAGCCCCGTTTCCGCCTCGTAGCTCGAGATGAGGGATCCTTTCCCTGCTTCGTCGGGAAAGAGTTCCCGGCGTTCCCGTCGCATCTCAAGAGGAGGCCCTCTCAACAGGAACAGCGAGAGGAACTCCAGGGTCGTGCCACCATTCCAAGAGTCCCCCAGATGTCTCAGTCCGTTCCAGAGGAACCTCTTTTCCCTTCACCGGCTCGTCTTTCACGCCGAGGATCGACTCACACCAAGGTGGCACGTGGCACAGCCCTGTGGGAAAGTCTCGTGGGAAAGCCTCGAGGGACAACCTCGAGGGAAAGCCACAGATCCCTTGATCCACGTGACAGGAAGCGTGACACTACTGCTGCAGCTCGGGAGGAAAGCGCACGTGCGTGCCCCCACTCGAGACGAGGCCTGACTCCCCTGGGGAGACTCAGAAGCACCCCAAGATCCATGGCAACACTGGAGAGGAATCCTCAGGTTCCGGCCCCGACTCCACACAAGGTCTTAGGCCCCGGCCTCGACGGGAGAGGAATCCCGAGAGGGCCCCTAGCAACTCGCATGGGGACTGGCCTTTCCTGAGGCCACCAGAGCGGGTCCCTGAGATCCCCGTCGTAACTCGAGAAGACCTGCCGCAACTCGAGAAAATCCAGGAGGTTCTCCGATCCAGGCGAGATGAGGCCCATTTCCTCTGAGGCGTCTCGAGGCTGATCACACCTCACCTCTGGAACTTCGAAAGGGTCCTTCACACCCTTGCTGCAAATCAAGAAGTTCCCCGACCTAGCCGTCTCCACTCGAGAGGAATCACGAGGGTCCCGCCCACATCCAGAGGAGCCCCGTTTCCGCTTCGTAGCTCGAGATGAGGAATCCTTTCCCTGCTTCGTCGGGAAAGAGTTCCCGGCGTTCCCGTCGCATCTCAAGAGTAGGCCCTCTCAACAGGAACGGCGAGAGGAACTCCAGGGTCGTGCCACCATTCCAAGAGCCCCCAGATGTCTCAGTCCATTCCAGAGGAACCTCTTTTCCCTTCACCGGCTCGTCTTTCACGCCGAGGACCGACTCACACCAAGGTGGCACGTGGCACAGCACTGTGGGAAAGCCTCGTGGGAAAGCCTCGAGGGAAAGCCACAGATCCCTTGATCCACGTGACAGGAAGCGTGACACTACTGCTGCAGCTCGGGAGGAAAGCTCACGTGCATGTCCCCACTCGAGACGCCGCCTGACTCCCCTGGGGACACTCAGAAGCTCCCCAAGATCCATGGCAACACTGGAGAGGAATCCTCAGGTTCCGGCACCGAATCCACACAAGGACTGAGGCCCCGGCATGGACGGGAGAGGAATCCAGAGAGGTCCCCTAGCAACTCGCATGGGGACGGGCCTTTCCTGAGGCCACCAGAGCGGGTCCCTGAGGTCCCCGTCGTAACTCGAGAAGACCTGCCGCAACTCGAGAAAATCCAGGAGGTTCTCCCCTCCAGGCGAGATGAGGCCCATTTCCGCTGAGGCGTCTCGAGGCTGATCACACCTCACCTCTGGAACTTCGAAAGGGTCCTTCACAGCCTTGGTGCAAATCAAGAAGTTCCCCGACCTAGCCGTCTCCACTCGAGAGGAATCACGAGGGTCCCGCCCACATCCAGAGGAGCCCCGTTTCCGCCTCGTAGCTCGAGATGAGGGATCCTTTCCCTGCTTCGTCGGGAAAGAGTTCCCGGCGTTCCCGTCGCATCTCAAGAGGAGGCCCTCTCAACAGGAACAGCGAGAGGAACTCCAGGGTCGTGCCACCATTCCAAGAGTCCCCCAGATGTCTCAGTCCGTTCCAGAGGAACCTCTTTTCCCTTCACCGGCTCGTCTTTCACGCCGAGGATCGACTCACACCAAGGTGGCACGTGGCACAGCCCTGTGGGAAAGCCTCGTGGGAAAGCCTCGAGGGACAGCCTCGAGGGAAAGACACAGATCCCTTGATCCACGTGACAGGAAGCGTGACACTACTGCTGCAGCTCGGGAGGAAAGCGCACGTGCGTGCCCCCACTCGAGACGAGGCCTGACTCCCCTGGGGAGACTCAGAAGCACCCCAAGATCCATGGCAACACTGGAGAGGAATCCTCAGGTTCCGGCCCCGACTCCACACAAGGTCTTAGGCCCCGGCCTCGACGGGAGAGGAATCCCGAGAGGGCCCCTAGCAACTCGCATGGGGACTGGCCTTTCCTGAGGCCACCAGAGCGGGTCCCTGAGATCCCCGTCGTAACTCGAGAAGACCTGCCGCAACTCGAGAAAATCCAGGAGGTTCTCCGATCCAGGCGAGATGAGGCCCATTTCCGCTGAGGCGTCTCGAGGCTGATCACACCTCACCTCGGAACTTCGAAAGGGTCCTTCACACCCTTGCTGCAAATCAAGAAGTTCCCCGACCTAGCCGTCTCCACTCGAGAGGAATCACGAGGGTCCCGCCCACATCCAGAGGAGCCCCGTTTCCGCTTCGTAGCTCGAGATGAGGAATCCTTTCCCTGCTTCGTCGGGAAAGAGTTCCCGGCGTTCCCGTCGCATCTCAAGAGTAGGCCCTCTCAACAGGAACGGCGAGAGGAACTCCAGGGTCGTGCCACCATTCCAAGAGCCCCCAGATGTCTCAGTCCATTCCAGAGGAACCTCTTTTCCCTTCACCGGCTCGTCTTTCACGCCGAGGACCGACTCACACCAAGGTGGCACGTGGCACAGCACTGTGGGAAAGCCTCGTGGGAAAGCCTCGAGGGAAAGCCACAGATCCCTTGATCCACGTGACAGGAAGCGTGACACTACTGCTGCAGCTCGGGAGGAAAGCTCACGTGCATGTCCCCACTCGAGACGCCGCCTGACTCCCCTGGGGACACTCAGAAGCTCCCCAAGATCCATGGCAACACTGGAGAGGAATCCTCAGGTTCCGGCCCCGAATCCACACAAGGACTGAGGCCCCGGCATGGACGGGAGAGGAATCCCGAGAGGCCCCATATCACCTCGCATGGGGACTGGCCTTTCCTGAGGCCACCAGAGCGGGTCCCTGAGGTCCCCGTCGTAACTCGAGAAGACCTGCCGCAACTCGAGAAAATCCAGGAGGTTCTCCCCTACAGGCGAGATGAGGCCCATTTCCGCTGAGGCGTCTCGAGGCTGATCACACCTCACCTCTGGAACTTCGAAAGGCTCCTTCACACCCTTGGTGCAAATCAAGAAGTTCCCCGACATACCCGTCTCCACTCGAGAGGAATCACGAGGGTCCCGCCCACATCCAGAGGAGCCCCGTTTCAGCCTCGTAGCTCGAGATCAGGGATCCTTTCCCTGCTTCGTCGGGAAAGAGTTCCCGGCGTTCCCGTCGCATCTCAAGAGGAGGCCCTCTCAACAGGAACGGCGAGAGGAACTCCAGGGTCGTGCCACCATTCCAAGAGTCCCCCAGATGTCTCAGTCCATTCCAGAGGAACCTCTTTTCCCTTCACCCGCTCGTCTTTCACGCCGAGGATCGACTCACACCAAGGTGGCACGTGGCACAGCCCTGTGGGAAAGCCTCGTGGGAAAGCCTCGAGGGACAGCCTCGAGGGAAAGCCACAGATCCCTTGATCCACGTGACAGGAAGCGTGACACTACTGCTGCAGCTCGGGAGGAAAGCGCACGTGCATGCCCCCACTCGAGACGAGGCCTGACTCCCCTGGGGAGACTCAGAAGCACCCCAAGATCCATGGCAACACTGGAGAGGAATCCTCAGGTTCCGGCCCCGAATCCACACAAGGACTGAGGCCCCGGCATGGACGGGAGAGGAATCCCGAGAGGTCCCCTAGGAACTCGCATGGGGACTGGCCTTTCCTGAGGCCACCAGAGCGGGTCCCTGAGGTCCCCGTCGTAACTCGAGAAGACCTGCCGCAACTCGAGAAAATCCAGGAGGTTCTCCCCTCCAGGCGAGAGGAGGCCCATTTCCCCTGAGGCGTCTCGAGGCTGATCACACCTCACCTCTGGAACTTCGAAAGGGTCCTTCACACCCTTGGTGCAAATCAAGAAGTTCCCCGACATACCCGTCTCCACTCGAGAGGAATCACGAGGGTCCCGCCCACATCCAGAGGAGCCCCGTTTCCGCCTCGTAGCTCGAGATGAGGGATGCTTTCCCTGCTTCGTCGGGAAAGAGTTCCCGGCGTTTCCGTCGCATCTCAAGAGGAGGCCGTCTCAACAGGAACGGCGAGAGGAACTCCAAGGTCGTGCCACCATTCCAAGAGTCCCCCAGATGTTTCAGTCCATTCCAGAGGAACCTCTTTTCCCTTCACCGGCTCGTCTTTCACGCCGAGGATCGACTCACACCAGGGTGGCACGTGGCACAGCCCTGTGGGAAAGCCTCGTGGGAAAGCCTCAAGGGACAGCCTCGAGGGAAAGCCACAGATCCCTTGATCCAGGTGACAGGAAGCGTGACACTACTGCTGCAGCTCGGGAGGAAAGCGCACGTGCATGCCCCCACTCGAGACGAGGCCTGAGTCCACTGGGAAGACTCAGAAGCACCCCAAGATCCATGGCAACACTGGAGAGCAATCCTCAGATTCCGGCCCCGACTCCACACAAGGACTGAGGCCGCGGCATGGACGGGAGAGGAATCCCGAGAGGTCCCCTAGCACCTCGCATGGGGACTGGCCTTTCCTGAGGCCACCAGAGCGGGTCCCTGAGGTCCCCGTCGTAACTCGAGAAGACCTGCCCCAACTCGAGAAAATCCAGGAGGTTCTCCCCTCCAGGCGAGATGAGGCCCATTTCCGCTGAGGCGTCTCGAGGCTGATCACACCTCACCTCTGGAACTTCGAAAGGGTCCTTCACACCCTTGGTGTAAATCAAGAAGTTCCCCGACCTAGCCGTCTCCACTCGAGAGGAATCACGAGGGTCCCGCCCACATCCAGAGGAGCCCCGTTTCCGCCTCGTAGCTCGAGATGAGGGATCCTTTCCCTGCTTCGTCGGGAAAGAGTTCCCGGCGTTCCCGTCGCATCTCAAGAGGAGGCCCTCTCAACAGGAACAGCGAGAGGAACTCCAGGGTCGTGCCACCATTCCAAGAGTCCCCCAGATGTCTCAGTCCGTTCCAGAGGAACCTCTTTTCCCTTCACCGGCTCGTCTTTCACGCCGAGGATCGACTCACACCAAGGTGGCACGTGGCACAGCCCTGTGGGAAAGTCTCGTGGGAAAGCCTCGAGGGACAACCTCGAGGGAAAGCCACAGATCCCTTGATCCACGTGACAGGAAGCGTGACACTACTGCTGCAGCTCGGGAGGAAAGCGCACGTGCGTGCCCCCACTCGAGACGAGGCCTGACTCCCCTGGGGAGACTCAGAAGCACCCCAAGATCCATGGCAACACTGGAGAGGAATCCTCAGGTTCCGGCCCCGACTCCACACAAGGTCTTAGGCCCCGGCCTCGACGGGAGAGGAATCCCGAGAGGGCCCCTAGCAACTCGCATGGGGACTGGCCTTTCCTGAGGCCACCAGAGCGGGTCCCTGAGATCCCCGTCGTAACTCGAGAAGACCTGCCGCAACTCGAGAAAATCCAGGAGGTTCTCCGATCCAGGCGAGATGAGGCCCATTTCCTCTGAGGCGTCTCGAGGCTGATCACACCTCACCTCTGGAACTTCGAAAGGGTCCTTCACACCCTTGCTGCAAATCAAGAAGTTCCCCGACCTAGCCGTCTCCACTCGAGAGGAATCACGAGGGTCCCGCCCACATCCAGAGGAGCCCCGTTTCCGCTTCGTAGCTCGAGATGAGGAATCCTTTCCCTGCTTCGTCGGGAAAGAGTTCCCGGCGTTCCCGTCGCATCTCAAGAGTAGGCCCTCTCAACAGGAACGGCGAGAGGAACTCCAGGGTCGTGCCACCATTCCAAGAGCCCCCAGATGTCTCAGTCCATTCCAGAGGAACCTCTTTTCCCTTCACCGGCTCGTCTTTCACGCCGAGGACCGACTCACACCAAGGTGGCACGTGGCACAGCACTGTGGGAAAGCCTCGTGGGAAAGCCTCGAGGGAAAGCCACAGATCCCTTGATCCACGTGACAGGAAGCGTGACACTACTGCTGCAGCTCGGGAGGAAAGCTCACGTGCATGTCCCCACTCGAGACGCCGCCTGACTCCCCTGGGGACACTCAGAAGCTCCCCAAGATCCATGGCAACACTGGAGAGGAATCCTCAGGTTCCGGCCCCGAATCCACACAAGGACTGAGGCCCCGGCATGGACGGGAGAGGAATCCAGAGAGGTCCCCTAGCAACTCGCATGGGGACTGGCCTTTCCTGAGGCCACCAGAGCGGGTCCCTGAGGTCCCCGTCGTAACTCGAGAAGACCTGCCGCAACTCGAGAAAATCCAGGAGGTTCTCCCCTCCAGGCGAGATGAGGCCCATTTCCGCTGAGGCGTCTCGAGGCTGATCACACCTCACCTCTGGAACTTCGAAAGGGTCCTTCACAGCCTTGGTGCAAATCAAGAAGTTCCCCGACCTAGCCGTCTCCACTCGAGAGGAATCACGAGGGTCCCGCCCACATCCAGAGGAGCCCCGTTTCCGCCTCGTAGCTCGAGATGAGGGATCCTTTCCCTGCTTCGTCGGGAAAGAGTTCCCGGCGTTCCCGTCGCATCTCAAGAGGAGGCCCTTTCAACAGGAACGGCGAGAGGAACTCCAGGGTCGTGCCACCATTCCAAGAGTCCCCCAGATGTCTCAGTCCATTCCAGAGGAACCTCTTTTCCCTTCACCGGCTCGTCTTTCACGCCGAGGTTCGACTCACACCAGGGTGGCACGTGGCACAGACCTGTGGGAAAGCCTCGTGGGAAAGCCTCGAGAGACAGCCTCGAGGGAAAGCCACAGATCCCTTGATCCACGTGACAGGAAGCGTGACACTACTGCTGCAGCTCGGGAGGAAAGCGCACGTGCATGCCCCCACTCGAGACGAGGCCTGACTCCCCTGGGGAGACTCAGAAGCACCCCAAGATCCATGGCAACACTGGAGAGGAATCCTCAGGTTCCGGCCCCGACTCCACACAAGGACTGAGGCCCCGGCATGGACGGGAGAGGAATCCCGAGAGGTCCCCTAGCAACTCGCATGGGGAATGGCCTTTCCTGAGGCCACCAGAGCGGGTCCCTGAGGTCCCCGTCGTAACTCGAGAAGACCTGCCGCAACTCGAGAAAATCCAGGAGGTTCTCCCCTCCAGGCGAGATGAGGCCCATTTCCGCTGAGGCGTCTCGAGGCTGATCACACCTCACTTCTGGAACTTCGAAAGGCTCCTTCACACCCTTGGTGCAAATCAAGAAGTTCCCCGACATAGCCGTCTCCACTCGAGAGGAATCACGAGGGTCCCGCCCACATCCAGAGGAGCCCCGTTTCAGCCTCGTAGCTCGAGATGAGGGATCCTTTCCCTGCTTTCTCGACGTTCCCGTCGCATCTCAAGAGGAGGCCCTCTCAACAGGAACGGAGAGAGGAACTCCAGGGTCGTGCCACCATTCCAAGAGTCCCCCAGATGTCTCAGTCCATTCCAGAGGAACCTCTTTTCCCTTCACTGGCTTGTCTTTCACGCAGAGGACCGACTCACACCAAGGTGGCACGTGGCACAGCACTGTGGGAAAGCCTCGTGGGAAAGCCTCGAGGGAAAGCCACAGATCCCTTGATCGACGTGACAGGAAGCGTGACACTACTGCTGCAGCTCGGGAGGAAAGCTCACGTGCATGTCCCCACTCGAGACGCCGCCTGACTCCCCTGGGGACACTCTGAAGCTCCCCAAGATCCATGGCAACAGTGGAGAGGAATCCTCAGGTTCCGGCCCCGAATCCACACAAGGACTGAGGCCCCGGCATGGACGGGAGAGGAATCCCGAGAGGCCCCATATCAACTCGCATGGGGACTGGCCTTTCCTGAGGCCACCAGAGCGGGTCCCTGAGGTCCCCGTCGTAACTCGAGAAGACCTGCCGCAACTCGAGAAAATCCAGGAGGTTCTCCCCTCCAGGCGAGATGAGGCCCATTTCCGCTGAGGCGTCTCGAGGCTGATCACACCTCACCTCTGGAACTTCGAAAGGCTCCTTCACACCCTTGGTGCAAATCAAGAAGTTCCCCGACATACCCGTCTCCACTCGAGAGGAATCACGAGGGTCCCGCCCACATCCAGAGGAGCCCCGTTTCAGCCTCGTAGCTCGAGATCAGGGATCCTTTCCCTGCTTCGTCGGGAAAGAGTTCCCGGCGTTCCCGTCGCATCTCAAGAGGAGGCCCTCTCAACAGGAACGGCGAGAGGAACTCCAGGGTCGTGCCACCATTCCAAGAGTCCCCCAGATGTCTCAGTCCATTCCAGAGGAACCTCTTTTCCCTTCACCCGCTCGTCTTTCACGCCGAGGATCGACTCACACCAAGGTGGCACGTGGCACAGCCCTGTGGGAAAGCCTCGTGGGAAAGCCTCGAGGGACAGCCTCGAGGGAAAGCCACAGATCCCTTGATCCACGTGACAGGAAGCGTGACACTACTGCTGCAGCTCGGGAGGAAAGCGCACGTGCATGCCCCCACTCGAGACGAGGCCTGACTCCCCTGGGGAGACTCAGAAGCACCCCAAGATCCATGGCAACACTGGAGAGGAATCCTCAGGTTCCGGCCCCGAATACACACAAGGACTGAGGCCCCGGCATGGACGGGAGAGGAATCCCGAGAGGTCCCCTAGGAACTCGCATGGGGACTGGCCTTTCCTGAGGCCACCAGAGCGGGTCCCTGAGGTCCCCGTCGTAACTCGAGAAGACCTGCCGCAACTCGAGAAAATCCAGGAGGTTCTCCCCTCCAGGCGAGAGGAGGCCCATTTCCCCTGAGGCGTCTCGAGGCTGATCACACCTCACCTCTGGAACTTCGAAAGGGTCCTTCACACCCTTGGTGCAAATCAAGAAGTTCCCCGACATACCCGTCTCCACTCGAGAGGAATCACGAGGGTCCCGCCCACATCCAGAGGAGCCCCGTTTCCGCCTCGTAGCTCGAGATGAGGGATGCTTTCCCTGCTTCGTCGGGAAAGAGTTCCCGGCGTTTCCGTCGCATCTCAAGAGGAGGCCGTCTCAACAGGAACGGCGAGAGGAACTCCAAGGTCGTGCCACCATTCCAAGAGTCCCCCAGATGTTTCAGTCCATTCCAGAGGAACCTCTTTTCCCTTCACCGGCTCGTCTTTCACGCCGAGGATCGACTCACACCAGGGTGGCACGTGGCACAGCCCTGTGGGAAAGCCTCGTGGGAAAGCCTCAAGGGACAGCCTCGAGGGAAAGCCACAGATCCCTTGATCCAGGTGACAGGAAGCGTGACACTACTGCTGCAGCTCGGGAGGAAAGCGCACGTGCATGCCCCCACTCGAGACGAGGCCTGAGTCCACTGGGAAGACTCAGAAGCACCCCAAGATCCATGGCAACACTGGAGAGCAATCCTCAGATTCCGGCCCCGACTCCACACAAGGACTGAGGCCGCGGCATGGACGGGAGAGGAATCCCGAGAGGTCCCCTAGCACCTCGCATGGGGACTGGCCTTTCCTGAGGCCACCAGAGCGGGTCCCTGAGGTCCCCGTCGTAACTCGAGAAGACCTGCCGCAACTCGAGAAAATCCAGGAGGTTCTCCCCTCCAGGCGAGATGAGGCCCATTTCCGCTGAGGCGTCTCGAGGCTGATCACACCTCACCTCTGGAACTTCGAAAGGGTCCTTCACACCCTTGGTGTAAATCAAGAAGTTCCCCGACGTAGCCGTCTCCACTCGAGAGGAATCACGAGGGTCCCGCCCACATCCAGAGGAGCCCCGTTTCCGCCTCGTAGCTCGAGATGAGGGATCCTTTCCCTGCTTCGTCGGGAAAGAGTTCCCGGCGTTCCCGTCGCATCTCAAGAGGAGGCCCTCTCAACAGGAACAGCGAGAGGAACTCCAGGGTCGTGCCACCATTCCAAGAGTCCCCCAGATGTCTCAGTCCGTTCCAGAGGAACCTCTTTTCCCTTCACCGGCTCGTCTTTCACGCCGAGGATCGACTCACACCAAGGTGGCACGTGGCACAGCCCTGTGGGAAAGCCTCGTGGGAAAGCCTCGAGGGACAACCTCGAGGGAAAGCCACAGATCCCTTGATCCACGTGACAGGAAGCGTGACACTACTGCTGCAGCTCGGGAGGAAAGCGCACGTGCGTGCCCCCACTCGAGACGAGGCCTGACTCCCCTGGGGAGACTCAGAAGCACCCCAAGATCCATGGCAACACTGGAGAGGAATCCTCAGGTTCCGGCCCCGACTTCACACAAGGTCTTAGGCCCCGGCCTCAACGGGAGAGGAATCCCGAGAGGGCCCCTAGCAACTCGCATGGGGACTGGCCTTTCCTGAGGCCACCAGAGCGGGTCCCTGAGATCCCCGTCGTAACTCGAGAAGACCTGCCGCAACTCGAGAAAATCCAGGAGGTTCTCCGATCCAGGCGAGATGAGGCCCATTTCCGCTGAGGCGTCTCGAGGCTGATCACACCTCACCTCTGGAACTTCGAAAGGGTCCTTCACACCCTTGCTGCAAATCAAGAAGTTCCCCGACCTAGCCGTCTCCACTCGAGAGGAATCACGAGGGTCCCGCCCACATCCAGAGGAGCCCCGTTTCCGCTTCGTAGCTCGAGATGAGGAATCCTTTCCCTGCTTCGTCGGGAAAGAGTTCCCGGCGTTCCCGTCGCATCTCAAGAGGAGGCCCTCTCAACAGGAACGGCGAGAGGAACTCCAGGGTCGTGCCACCATTCCAAGAGCCCCCAGATGTCTCAGTCCATTCCAGAGGAACCTCTTTTCCCTTCACCGGCTCGTCTTTCACGCCGAGGACCGACTCACACCAAGGTGGCACGTGGCACAGCACTGTGGGAAAGCCTCGTGGGAAAGCCTCGAGGGAAAGCCACAGATCCCTTGATCCACGTGACAGGAAGCGTGACACTACTGCTGCAGCTCGGGAGGAAAGCTCACGTGCATGTCCCCACTCGAGACGCCGCCTGACTCCCCTGGGGACACTCAGAACCTCCCCAAGATCCATGGCAACACTGGAGGGGAATCCTCAGGTTCCGGCCCCGAATCCACACAAGGACTGAGGCCCCGGCATGGACGGGAGAGGAATCCCGAGAGGTCCCCTAGCAACTCGCATGGGGACTGGCCTTTCCTGAGGCCACCAGAGCGGGTCCCTGAGGTCCCCGTCGTAACTCGAGAAGACCTGCCGCAACTCGACAAAATCTAGGAGGTTCTCCCTTCCAGGCGAGATGAGGCCCATTTCCGCTGAGGCGTCTCGAGGCTGATCACACCTCACCTCTGGAACTTCGAAAGGGTCCTTCACAGCCTTGGTGCAAATCAAGAAGTTCCCCGACCTAGCCGTCTCCACTCGAGAGGAATCACGAGGGTCCCGCCCACATCCAGAGGAGCCCCGTTTCCGCCTCGTAGCTCGAGATGAGGGATCCTTTCCCTGCTTCGTCGGGAAAGAGTTCCCGGCGTTCCCGTCGCATCTCAAGAGGAGGCCCTCTCAACAGGAACGGCGAGAGGAACTCCAGGGTCGTGCCACCATTCCAAGAGTCCCCCAGATGTCTCAGTCCATTCCAGAGGAACCTCTTTTCCCTTCACCGGCTCGTCTTTCACGCCGAGGTTCGACTCACACCAGGGTGGCACGTGGCAGAGACCTGTGGGAAAGCCTCGTGGGAAAGCCTCGAGAGACAGCCTCGAGGGAAAGCCACAGATCCCTTGATCCACGTGACAGGAAGCGTGACACTACTGCTGCAGCTCGGGAGGAAAGCGCACGTGCATGCCCCCACTCGAGACGAGGCCTGACTCCCCTGGGGAGACTCAGAAGCACCCCAAGATCCATGGCAACACTGGAGAGGAATCCTCAGGTTCCGGCCCCGACTCCACACAAGGACTGAGGCCCCGGCATGGACGGGAGAGGAATCCCGAGAGGTCCCCTAGCAACTCGCATGGGGAATGGCCTTTCCTGAGGCCACCAGAGCGGGTCCCTGAGGTCCCCGTCGTAACTCGAGAAGACCTGCCGCAACTCGAGAAAATCCAGGAGGTTCTCCCCTCCAGGCGAGATGAGGCCCATTTCCGCTGTGGCGTCTCGAGGCTGATCACACCTCACTTCTGGAACTTCGAAAGGCTCCTTCACACCCTTGGTGCAAATCAAGAAGTTCCCCGACATAGCCGTCTCCACTCGAGAGGAATCACGAGGGTCCCGCCCACATCCAGAGGAGCCCCGTTTCAGCCTCGTAGCTCGAGATGAGGGATCCTTTCCCTGCTTCGTCGGGAAAGAGTTCCCGGCGTTCCCGTCGCATCTCAACAGGAGGCCCTCTCAACAGGAACGGAGAGAGGAACTCCAGGGTCGTGCCACCATTCCAAGAGTCCCCCAGATATCTCAGTCCATTCCAGAGGAACCTCTTTTCCCTTCACTGGCTCGTCTTTCACGCAGAGGACCGACTCACACCAAGGTGGCACGTGGCACAGCACTGTGGGAAAGCCTCGTGGGAAAGCCTCGAGGGAAAGTCACAGATCCCTTGATCGACGTGACAGGAAGCGTGACACTACTGCTGCAGCTCGGGAGGAAAGCTCACGTGCATGTCCCCACTCGAGACGCCGCCTGACTCCCCTGGGGACACTCTGAAGCTCCCCAAGATCCATGGCAACAGTGGAGAGGAATCCTCAGGTTCCGGCCCCGAATCCACACAAGGACTGAGGCCCCGGCATGGACGGGAGAGGAATCCCGAGAGGCCCCATATCAACTCGCATGGGGACTGGCCTTTCCTGAGGCCACCAGAGCGGGTCCCTGAGGTCCCCGTCGTAACTCGAGAAGACCTGCCGCAACTCGAGAAAATCCAGGAGGTTCTCCCCTCCAGGCGAGATGAGGCCCATTTCCGCTGAGGCGTCTCGAGGCTGATCACACCTCACCTCTGGAACTTCGAAAGGCTCCTTAACACCCTTGGTGCAAATCAAGAAGTTCCCCGACATACCCGTCTCCACTCGAGAGGAATCACGAGGGTCCCGCCCACATCCAGAGGAGCCCCGTTTCAGCCTCGTAGCTCGAGATCAGGGATCCTTTCCCTGCTTCGTCGGGAAAGAGTTCCCGGCGTTCCCGTCGCATCTCAAGAGGAGGCCCTCTCAACAGGAACGGCGAGAGGAACTCCAGGGTCGTGCCACCATTCCAAGAGTCCCCCAGATGTCTCAGTCCATTCCAGAGGAACCTCTTTTCCCTTCACCCGCTCGTCTTTCACGCCGAGGATCGACTCACACCAAGGTGGCACGTGGCACAGCCCTGTGGGAAAGCCTCGTGGGAAAGCCTCGAGGGACAGCCTCGAGGGAAAGCCACAGATCCCTTGATCCACGTGACAGGAAGCGTGACACTACTGCTGCAGCTCGGGAGGAAAGCGCACGTGCATGCCCCCACTCGAGACGAGGCCTGACTCCCCTGGGGAGACTCAGAAGCACCCCAAGATCCATGGCAACACTGGAGAGGAATCCTCAGGTTCCGGCCCCGACTCCACACAAGGACTGAGGCCCCGGCATGGACGGGAGAGGAATTCCGAGAGGCCCCCTAGCAACTGGCATGGGGACTGGCCTTTCCTGAGGCCACCAGAGCGGGTCCCTGAGGTCCCCGTCGTAACTCGAGAAGACCTGCCGCAACTCGACAAAATCCATAAGGATCTCCCCTCCAGGCGAGATGAGGCCCATTTCTGCTGAGGCGTCTTGAGGCTGATCACATCTCACCTCTGGAACTTCGAAAGGCTCCTTCACACCCTTGGTGCAAATCAAGAAGTTCCCCGACATAGCCGTCTCCACTCGAGAGGAATCACGAGGGTCCCGCCCACATCCAGAGGAGCCCCGTTTCCGCCTCGTAGCTCGAGATGAGGGATCCTTTCCCTGCTTCTTCGGGAAAGAGTTCCCGGCGTTCCCGTCGCATCTCAAGAGGAGGCCCTCTCAACAGGAACGGCGAGAGGAACTCCAGGGTCGTGCCACCATTCCAAGAGTCCCCCAGATGTCTCAGTCCTTTCCAGAGGAACCCCTTTTCCCTTCACCGGCTCGTCTTTCACGCCGAGGACCGACTCACACCAAGGTGGCACGTGGCACACCACTGTGGGAAAGCCTCGTGGGAAAGCCTCGAGGGAAAGCCACAGATCCCTTGATCCACGTGACAGTAAGTGTGACACTACTGCTGCAGCTCGGGAGGAAAGCTCACGTGCATGCCCCCACTCGAGACGCCGCCTGACTCCCCTGGGGACACTCAGAAGCTCCCCAAGATCCATGGCAACACTGGAGAGGAATCCTCAGGTTCCGGCCCCGACTCCACACAAGGACTGAGGCCCCGGCATGGACGGGAGAGGAATCCCGAGAGGCCCCCTATCAACTCGCATGGGGACTGGCCTTTCCTGAGGCCACCAGAGCGGGTCCCTGAGGTCCCCGTCGTAACTCGAGAAGACCTGCCGCAACTCGACAAAATCCAGGAGGTTCTCCCCTCCCGCCGAGATGAGGCCCATTTCCGCTGAGGCGTCTCGAGGCTGATCACACCTCACCTCTGGAACTTCGAAAGTCTCCTTCACACCCTTGGTGCAAATCAAGAAGTTCCCCGACATACCCGTCTCCACTCGAGGGGAATCACGAGGGTCCCGCCCACATCCAGAGGAGCCCCGTTTCCGCCTCGTAGCTCGAGATGAGGGATCCTTTCCCTGCTTCGTCGGGAAAGAGTTCCCGGCGTTCCCCTCGCATCTCAAGAGGAGGCCCTCTCAACAGGAACGGCGAGAGGAACTCCAGGGTCTTGCCACCATTCCAAGAGTCCCCCAGATGTCTCAGTCCATTCCAGAGGAACCTTTTTCCCTTCACCGGCTCGTCTTTCACGCCGAGGATCGACTCACACCAGGGTGGCACGTGGCAGAGCCCTGTGGGAAAGCCTCGTGGGAAAGCCTCGAGGGACAGCCTCGAGGGAAAGCCACAGATCCCTTGATCCACGTGACAGGAAGCGTGACACTACTGCTGCAGCTCGGGAGGAAAGCGCACGTGCATGCCCCCACTCGAGACGAGGCCTGACTCCCCTGGGGAGACTCAGAAGCACCCCAAGATCCATGGCAACACTGGAGAGGAATCCTCAGGTTCCGGCCCCGATTCCACACAAGGACTGAGGCCCCGGCATGGACGGGAGAGGAATCCCGAGAGGTCCCCTAGCAACTCGCATGGGGACTGGCCTTTCCTGAGGCCACCAGAGCGGGTCCCTGAGGTCCCCGTCGTAACTCGAGAAGACCTGCCGCAACTCGAGAAAATCCAGGAGGTTCTCCCCTCCAGGCGAGAGGAGGCCCATTTCCGCTGAGGCGTCTCGAGGCTGATCACACCTCACATCTGGAACTTCGAAAGGGTCCTTCACACCCTTGGTGCAAATCAAGAAGTTCCCCGACATACCCGTCTCCACTTGAGAGGAATCACGAGGGTCCCGCCCACATCCAGAGGAGCCCCGTTTCCGCCTCGTAGCTCGAGATGAGGGATGCTTTCCCTGCTTCGTCGGGAAAGAGTTCCCGGCGTTTCCGTCGCATCTCAAGAGGAGGCCGTCTCAACAGGAACGGCGAGAGGAACTCCAAGGTCGTGCCACCATTCCAAGAGTCCCCCAGATGTTTCAGTCCATTCCAGAGGAAACTCTTTTCCCTTCACCGCCTCGTCTTTCACGCCGAGGATCGACTCACACCCGGGTGGCACGTGGCACAGCCCTATGGGAAAGCCTCGTGGGAAAGCCTCGAGGGACAGCCTAGAGGGAAAGCCACAGATCCCTTGATCCAGGTGACAGGAAGCGTGACACTACTGCTGCAGCTCGGGAGGAAAGCGCACGTGCATGCCCCAACTCGAGACGAGACCTGAGTCCCCTGGGAAGACTCAGAAGCACCCCAAGATCCATGGCAACACTGGAGAGGAATCCTCAGGTTCCGGCCCCGACTCCACACAAGGACTGAGGCCGCGGCATGGACGGGAGAGGAATCCCGAGAGGTCCCCTAGCACCTCGCATGGGGACTGGCCTTTCCTGAGGCCACCAGAGCGGGTCCCTGAGGTCCCCGTCGTAACTCGAGAAGACCTGCCGCAACTCGAGAAAATCCAGGAGGTTCTCCCCTCCAGGCGAGATGAGGCCCATTTCCGCTGAGGCGTCTCGAGGCTGATCACACCTCACCTCTGGAACTTCGAAAGGGTCCTTCACACCCTTGGTGTAAATCAAGAAGTTCCCCTACCTAGCCGTCTCCACTCGAGAGGAATCACGAGGGTCCCGCCCACATCCAGAGGAGCCCCGTTTCCGCCTCGTAGCTCGAGATGAGGGATCCTTTCCCTGCTTCGTCGGGAAAGAGTTCCCGGCGTTCCCGTCGCATCTCAAGAGGAGGCCCTCTCAACAGGAACAGCGAGAGGAACTCCAGGGTCGTGCCACCATTCCAAGAGTCCCCCAGATGTCTCAGTCCGTTCCAGAGGAACCTCTTTTCCCTTCAGCGGCTCGTCTTTCACGCCGAGGATCGACTCACACCAAGGTGGCACGTGGCACAGCACTGTGGGAAAGCCTCGTGGGAAAGCCTCGAGGGAAAGCCACAGATCCCTTGATCGACGTGACAGGAAGCGTGACACTACTGCTGCAGCTCGGGAGGAAAGCTCACGTGCATGTCCCCACTCGAGACGCCGCCTGACTCCCCTGGGGACACTCTGAAGCTCCCCAAGATACATGGCAACAGTGGAGAGGAATCCTAAGGTTCCGGCCCCGAATCCACACAAGGACTGAGGCCCCGGCATGGACGGGAGAGGAATCCCGAGAGGCCCCATATCAACTCGCATGGGGACTGGCCTTTCCTGAGGCCACCAGAGCGGGTCCCTGAGGTCCCCGTCGTAACTCGAGAAGACCTGCCGCAACTCGAGAAAATCCAGGAGGTTCTCCCCTCCAGGCGAGAGGAGGCCCATTTCCGCTGAGGCGTCTCGAGGCTGATCACACCTCACATCTGGAACTTCGAAAGGGTCCTTCACACCCTTGGTGCAAATCAAGAAGTTCCCCGACATACCCGTCTCCACTTGAGAGGAATCACGAGGGTCCCGCCCACATCCAGAGGAGCCCCGTTTCCGCCTCGTAGCTCGAGATGAGGGATGCTTTCCCTGCTTCGTCGGGAAAGAGTTCCCGGCGTTTCCGTCGCATCTCAAGAGGAGGCCGTCTCAACAGGAACGGCGAGAGGAACTCCAAGGTCGTGCCACCATTCCAAGAGTCCCCCAGATGTTTCAGTCCATTCCAGAGGAAACTCTTTTCCCTTCACCACCTCGTCTTTCACGCCGAGGATCGACTCACACCCGGGTGGCACGTGGCACAGCCCTATGGGAAAGCCTCGTGGGAAAGCCTCGAGGGACAGCCTAGAGGGAAAGCCACAGATCCCTTGATCCAGGTGACAGGAAGCGTGACACTACTGCTGCAGCTCGGGAGGAAAGCGCACGTGCATGCCCCCACTCGAGACGAGACCTGAGTCCCCTGGGAAGACTCAGAAGCACCCCAAGATCCATGGCAACACTGGAGAGGAATCCTCAGGTTCCGGCCCCGACTCCACACAAGGACTGAGGCCGCGGCATGGACGGGAGAGGAATCCCGAGAGGTCCCCTAGCACCTCGCATGGGGACTGGCCTTTCCTGAGGCCACCAGAGCGGGTCCCTGAGGTCCCCGTCGTAACTCGAGAAGACCTGCCGCAACTCGAGAAAATCCAGGAGGTTCTCCCCTCCAGGCGAGATGAGGCCCATTTCCGCTGAGGCGTCTCGAGGCTGATCACACCTCACCTCTGGAACTTCGAAAGGGTCCTTCACACCCTTGGTGTAAATCAAGAAGTTCCCCTACCTAGCCGTCTCCACTCGAGAGGAATCACGAGGGTCCCGCCCACATCCAGAGGAGCCCCGTTTCCACCTCGTAGCTCGAGATGAGGGATCCTTTCCCTGCTTCGTCGGGAAAGAGTTCCCGGCGTTCCCGTCGCATCTCAAGAGGAGGCCCTCTCAACAGGAACAGCGAGAGGAACTCCAGGGTCGTGCCACCATTCCAAGAGTCCCCCAGATGTCTCAGTCCGTTCCAGAGGAACCTCTTTTCCCTTCAGCGGCTCGTCTTTCACGCCGAGGATCGACTCACACCAAGGTGGCACGTGGCACAGCACTGTGGGAAAGCCTCGAGGGAAAGCCTCGAGGGAAAGCGACAGATCCCTTGATCGACGTGACAGGAAGCGTGACACTACTGCTGCAGCTCGGGAGGAAAGCTCACGTGCATGTCCCCACTCGAGACGCCGCCTGACTCCCCTGGGGACACTCTGAAGCTCCCCAAGATCCATGGCAACAGTGGAGAGGAATCCTCAGGTTCCGGCCCCGAATCCACACAAGGACTGAGGCCCCGGCATGGACGGGAGAGGAATCCCGAGAGGCCCCATATCAACTCGCATGGGGACTGGCCTTTCCTGAGGCCACCAGAGCGGGTCCCTGAGGTCCCCGTCGTAACTCGAGAAGACCTGCCGCAACTCGAGAAAATCCAGGAGGTTCTCCCCTACAGGCGAGATGAGGCCCATTTCCGCTGAGGAGTCTCGAGGCTGATCACACCTCACCTCTGGAACTTCGAAAGGCTCCTTCACACCCTTGGTACAAATCAAGAAGTTCCCCGACATAGCCGTCTCCACTCGAGAGGAATCACGAGGGTCCCGCCCACATCCAGAGGAGCCCCGTTTCCGCCTCGTAGCTCGAGATGAGGGATCCTTTCCCTGCTTCTTCGGGAAAGAGTTCCCAGCGTTCCCGTCGCATCTCAAGAGGAGGCCCTCTCAACAGGAACGGCGAGAGGAACTCCAGGGTCGTGCCACCATTCCAAGAGTCCCCCAGATGTCTCAGTCCATTCCAGAGGAACCTCTTTTCCCTTCACCGGCTCGTCTTTCACGCCGAGGACCGACTCACACCAAGGTGGCACGTGGCACAGCACTGTGGGAAAGCCTCGTGGGAAAGCCTCGAGGGAAAGCCACAGATCCCTTGATCCACGTGACAGTAAGTGTGACACTACTGCTGCAGCTCGGGAGGAAAGCTCACGTGCATGCCCCCACTCGAGACGCCGCCTGACTCCCCTGGGGACACTCAGAAGCTCCCCAAGATCCATGGCAACACTGGAGAGGAATCCTCAGGTTCCGGCCCCGACTCCACACAAGGACTGAGGCCCCGGCATGGACGGGAGAGGAATCCCGAGAGGCCCCCTAGCAACTCGCATGGGGACTGGCCTTCCTGAGGCCACCAGAGCGGGTCCCTGAGGTCCCCGTCGTAACTCGAGAAGACCTGCCGCAACTCGACAAAATCCAGGAGGTTCTCCCCTCCCGCCGAGATGAGGCCCATTTCCGCTGAGGCGTCTCGAGGCTGATCACACCTCACCTCTGGAACTTCGAAAGGCTCCTTCACACCCTTGGTGCAAATCAAGAAGTTCCCCGACATACCCGTCTCCACTCGAGGGGAATCACGAGGGTCCCGCCCACATCCAGAGGAGCCCCGTTTCCGCCTCGTAGCTCGAGATGAGGGATCCTTTCCCTGCTTCGTCGGGAAAGAGTTCCCGGCGTTCCCCTCGCATCTCAAGAGGAGGCCCTCTCAACAGGAACGGCGAGAGGAACTCCAGGGTCTTGCCACCATTCCAAGAGTTCCCCAGATGTCTCAGTCCATTCCAGAGGAACCTTTTTCCCTTCACCGGCTCGTCTTTCACGCCGAGGATCGACTCACACCAGGGTGGCACGTGGCAGAGCCCTGTGGGAAATCCTCGTCGGAAAGCCTCGAGGGACAGCCTCGAGGGAAAGCCACAGATCCCTTGATCCACGTGACAGGAAGCGTGACACTACTGCTGCAGCTCGGGAGGAAAGCGCACGTGCATGCCCCCACTCGAGACGAGGCCTGACTCCCCTGGGGAGACTCAGAAGCACCCCAAGATCCATGGCAACACTGGAGAGGAATCCTCAGGTTCCGACCCCGACTCCACACAAGGACTGAGGCCCCGGCATGGACGGGAGAGGAATCCCGAGAGGTCCCCTAGCAACTCGCATGGGGACTGGCCTTTCCTGAGGCCACCAGAGCGGGTCCCTGAGGTCCCCGTCGTAACTCGAGAAGACCTGCCGCAACTCGAGAAAATCCAGGAGGTTCTCCCCTCCAGGCTAGAGGAGGCCCATTTCCGCTGAGGCGTCTCGAGGCTGATCACACCTCACATCTGGAACTTCGAAAGGGTCCTTCACACCCTTGGTGCAAATCAAGAAGTTCCCCGACATACCCGTCTCCACTTGAGAGGAATCACGAGGGTCCCGCCCACATCCAGAGGAGCCCCGTTTCCGCCTCGTAGCTCGAGATGAGGGATGCTTTCCCTGCTTCGTCGGGAAAGAGTTCCCGGCGTTTCCGACGCATCTCAAGAGGAGGCCGTCTCAACAGGAACGGCGAGAGGAACTCCAAGGTCGTGCCACCATTCCAAGAGTCCCCCAGATGTTTCAGTCCATTCCAGAGGAAACTCTTTTCCCTTCACCGCCTCGTCTTTCACGCCGAGGATCGACTCACACCCGGGTGGCACGTGGCACAGCCCTATGGGAAAGCCTCGTGGGAAAGCCTCGAGGGACAGCCTAGAGGGAAAGCCACAGATCCCTTGATCCAGGTGACAGGAAGCGTGACACTACTGCTGCAGCTCGGGAGGAAAGCGCACGTGCATGCCCCCACTCGAGACGAGACCTAGGTCCCCTGGGAAGACTCAGAAGCACCCCAAGATCCATGGCAACACTGGAGAGGAATCCTCAGGTTCCGGCCCCGACTCCACACAAGGACTGAGGCCGCGGCATGGACGGGAGAGGAATCCCGAGAGGTCCCCTAGCACCTCGCATGGGGACTGGCCTTTCCTGAGGCCACCAGAGCGGGTCCCTGAGGTCCCCGTCGTAACTCGAGAAGACCTGCCGCAACTCGAGAAAATCCAGGAGGTTCTCCCCTCCAGGCGAGATGAGGCCCATTTCCGCTGAGGCGTCTCGAGGCTGATCACACCTCACCTCTGGAACTTCGAAAGGGTCCTTCACACCCTTGGTGTAAATCAAGAAGTTCCCCGACCTAGCCGTCTCCACTCGAGAGGAATCACGAGGGTCCCGCCCACATCCAGAGGAGCCCCGTTTCCGCCTCGTAGCTCGAGATGAGGGATCCTTTCCCTGCTTCGTCGGGAAAGAGTTCCCGGCGTTCCCGTCGCATCTCAAGAGGAGGCCCTCTCAACAGGAACAGCGAGAGGAACTCCAGGGTCGTGCCACCATTCCAAGAGTCCCCCAGATGTCTCAGTCCGTTCCAGAGGAACCTCTTTTCCCTTCACCGGCTCGTCTTTCACGCCGAGGATCGACTCACACCAAGGTGGCACGTGGCACAGCCCTGTGGGAAAGCCTCGTGGGAAAGCTTCGAGGGACAGCCTCGAGGGAAAGCCACATATCCCTTGATCCACGTGACAGGAAGCGTGACACTACTGCTGCAGCTCGGGAGGAAAGCGCAGGTGCGTGCCCCCACTCGAGACGAGGCCTGACTCCCCTGGGGAGACTCAGAAGCACCCCAAGATCCATGGAAACACTGGAGAGGAATCCTCAGGTTCCGGCCCCGACTCCACACAAGGTCTTAGGCCCCGGCCTCGACGGGAGAGGAATCCCGAGAGGGCCCCTAGCAACTCGCATGTGGACTGGCCTTTCCTGAGGCCACCAGAGCGGGTCCCTGAGATCCCCGTCGTAACTCGAGAAGACCTGCCGCAACTCGAGAAAATCCAGGAGGTTCTCCCCTCCAGGCGAGATGAGGCCCATTTCCGCTGAGGCGTCTCGAGGCTGATCACACCTCACCTCTGGAACTTCGAAACGGTCCTTCACACCCTTGCTGCAAATCAAGAAGTTCCCCGACCTAGCCGTCTCCACTCGAGAGGAATCACGAGGGTCCCGCCCACATCCAGAGGAGCCCCGTTTCCGCTTCGTAGCTCGAGATGAGGAATCCTTTCCCTGCTTCGTCGGGAAAGAGTTCCCGGCGTTCCTGTCGCATCTCAAGAGGAGGCCCTCTCAACAGGAACGGCGAGAGGAACTCCAGGGTCGTGCCACCATTCCAAGAGCCCCCAGATGTCTCAGTCCATTCCAGAGGAAACTCTTTTCCCTTCACCGGCTCGTCTTTCACGCCGAGGATCGACTCACACCAAGGTGGCACGTGGCACAGCCCTGTGAGAAAGCCTCGTGGGAAAGCCTCGAGGGACAGCCTCGAGGGAAAGCCACAGATCCCTTGATCCACGTGACAGGAAGCGTGACACTACTGCTGCAGCTCGGGTGGAAAGCGCACGTGCATGCCCCCACTCGAGACGAGGCCTGACTCCCCTGGGGAGACTCAGAAGCACCCCAAGATCCATGGCAACACTGGAGAGGAATCCTCAGGTTCCGGCCCCGAATCCACACAAGGACTGAGGCCCCGCCATGGACGGGAGAGGAATCCCGAGAGGTCCCCTAGCAACTCGCATGGGGACTGGCCTTTCCTGAGGCCACCAGAGCGGGTCCCTGAGGTCCCCGTCGTAACTCGAGAAGACCTGCCGCAACTCGAGAAAATCCAGGAGGTTCTCCCCTCCAGGCGAGAGGAGGCCCATTTCCGCTGAGGCGTCTCGAGGCTGATCACACCTCACATCTGGAACTTCGAAAGGGTCCTTCACACCCTTGGTGCAAATCAAGAAGTTCCCCGACATACCCGTCTCCACTCGAGAGGAATCACGAGGGTCCCGCCCACATCCAGAGGAGCCCCGTTTCCGCCTCGTAGCTCGAGATGAGGGATGCTTTCCCTGCTTCGTCGGGAAAGAGTTCCCGGCGTTTCCGTCGCATCTCAAGAGGAGGCCGTCTCAACAGGAACGGCGAGAGGAACTCCAAGGTCGTGCCACCATTCCAAGAGTCCCCCAGATGTTTCAGTCCATTCCAGAGGAAACTCTTTTCCCTTCACCGCCTCGTCTTTCACGCCGAGGATCGACTCACACCCGGGTGGCACGTGGCACAGCCCTATGGGAAAGCCTCGTGGGAAAGCCTCGAGGGACAGCCTAGAGGGAAAGCCACAGATCCCTTGATCCAGGTGACAGGAAGCGTGACACTACTGCTGCAGCTCGGGAGGAAAGCGCACGTGCATGCCCCCACTCGAGACGAGACCTAGGTCCCCTGGGAAGACTCAGAAGCACCCCAAGATCCATGGCAACACTGGAGAGGAATCCTCAGGTTCCGGCCCCGACTCCACACAAGGACTGAGGCCGCGGCATGGACGGGAGAGGAATCCCGAGAGGTCCCCTAGCACCTCGCATGGGGACTGGCCTTTCCTGAGGCCACCAGAGCGGGTCCCTGAGGTCCCCGTCGTAACTCGAGAAGACCTGCCGCAACTCGAGAAAATCCAGGAGGTTCTCCCCTCCAGGCGAGATGAGGCCCATTTCCGCTGAGGCGTCTCGAGGCTGATCACACCTCACCTCTGGAACTTCGAAAGGGTCCTTCACACCCTTGGTGTAAATCAAGAAGTTCCCCGACCTAGCCGTCTCCACTCGAGAGGAATCACGAGGGTCCCGCCCACATCCAGAGGAGCCCCGTTTCCGCCTCGTAGCTCGAGATGAGGGATCCTTTCCCTGCTTCGTCGGGAAAGAGTTCCCGGCGTTCCCGTCGCATCTCAAGAGGAGGCCCTCTCAACAGGAACAGCGAGAGGAACTCCAGGGTCGTGCCACCATTCCAAGAGTCCCCCAGATGTCTCAGTCCGTTCCAGAGGAACCTCTTTTCCCTTCACCGGCTCGTCTTTCACGCCGAGGATCGACTCACACCAAGGTGGCACGTGGCACAGCCCTGTGGGAAAGCCTCGTGGGAAAGCTTCGAGGGACAGCCTCGAGGGAAAGCCACATATCCCTTGATCCACGTGACAGGAAGCGTGACACTACTGCTGCAGCTCGGGAGGAAAGCGCAGGTGCGTGCCCCCACTCGAGACGAGGCCTGACTCCCCTGGGGAGACTCAGAAGCACCCCAAGATCCATGGAAACACTGGAGAGGAATCCTCAGGTTCCGGCCCCGACTCCACACAAGGTCTTAGGCCCCGGCCTCGACGGGAGAGGAATCCCGAGAGGGCCCCTAGCAACTCGCATGTGGACTGGCCTTTCCTGAGGCCACCAGAGCGGGTCCCTGAGATCCCCGTCGTAACTCGAGAAGACCTGCCGCAACTCGAGAAAATCCAGGAGGTTCTCCCCTCCAGGCGAGATGAGGCCCATTTCCGCTGAGGCGTCTCGAGGCTGATCACACCTCACCTCTGGAACTTCGAAACGGTCCTTCACACCCTTGCTGCAAATCAAGAAGTTCCCCGACCTAGCCGTCTCCACTCGAGAGGAATCACGAGGGTCCCGCCCACATCCAGAGGAGCCCCGTTTCCGCTTCGTAGCTCGAGATGAGGAATCCTTTCCCTGCTTCGTCGGGAAAGAGTTCCCGGCGTTCCTGTCGCATCTCAAGAGGAGGCCCTCTCAACAGGAACGGCGAGAGGAACTCCAGGGTCGTGCCACCATTCCAAGAGCCCCCAGATGTCTCAGTCCATTCCAGAGGAAACTCTTTTCCCTTCACCGGCTCGTCTTTCACGCCGAGGATCGACTCACACCAAGGTGGCACGTGGCACAGCCCTGTGAGAAAGCCTCGTGGGAAAGCCTCGAGGGACAGCCTCGAGGGAAAGCCACAGATCCCTTGATCCACGTGACAGGAAGCGTGACACTACTGCTGCAGCTCGGGTGGAAAGCGCACGTGCATGCCCCCACTCGAGACGAGGCCTGACTCCCCTGGGGAGACTCAGAAGCACCCCAAGATCCATGGCAACACTGGAGAGGAATCCTCAGGTTCCGGCCCCGAATCCACACAAGGACTGAGGCCCCGCCATGGACGGGAGAGGAATCCCGAGAGGTCCCCTAGCAACTCGCATGGGGACTGGCCTTTCCTGAGGCCACCAGAGCGGGTCCCTGAGGTCCCCGTCGTAACTCGAGAAGACCTGCCGCAACTCGAGAAAATCCAGGAGGTTCTCCCCTCCAGGCGAGAGGAGGCCCATTTCCGCTGAGGCGTCTCGAGGCTGATCACACCTCACATCTGGAACTTCGAAAGGGTCCTTCACACCCTTGGTGCAAATCAAGAAGTTCCCCGACATACCCGTCTCCACTCGAGAGGAATCACGAGGGTCCCGCCCACATCCAGAGGAGCCCCGTTTCCGCCTCGTAGCTCGAGATGAGGGATGCTTTCCCTGCTTCGTCGGGAAAGAGTTCCCGGCGTTTCCGTCGCATCTCAAGAGGAGGCCGTCTCAACAGGAACGGCGAGAGGAACTCCAAGGTCGTGCCACCATTCCAAGAGTCCCCCAGATGTTTCAGTCCATTCCAGAGGAAACTCTTTTCCCTTCACCGCCTCGTCTTTCACGCCGAGGATCGACTCACACCCGGGTGGCACGTGGCACAGCCCTATGGGAAAGCCTCGTGGGAAAGCCTCGAGGGACAGCCTAGAGGGAAAGCCACAGATCCCTTGATCCAGGTGACAGGAAGCGTGACACTACTGCTGCAGCTCGGGAGGAAAGCGCACGTGCATGCCCCCACTCGAGACGAGACCTGAGTCCCCTGGGAAGACTCAGAAGCACCCCAAGATCCATGGCAACACTGGAGAGGAATCCTCAGGTTCCGGCCCCGACTCCACACAAGGACTGAAGCCGCGGCATGGACGGGAGAGGAATCCCGAGAGGTCCCCTAGCACCTCGCATGGGGACTGGCCTTTCCTGAGGCCACCAGAGCGGGTCCCTGAGGTCCCCGTCGTAACTCGAGAAGACCTGCCGCAACTCGAGAAAATCCAGGAGGTTCTCCCCTCCAGGCGAGATGAGGCCATTTTCGCTGAGACGTTTCGAGGCTGATCACAACTCACCTCTGGAACTTCGAAAGGGTCCTTCACACCCTTGGTGCAAATCAAGAAGTTCCCCGACATACCCGTCTCCACTCGATAGGAATCACGAGGGTCCCGCCCACATCCAGAGGAGCCCCGTTTCCGCCTCGTAGCTCGAGATGAGGGATCCTTTCCCTGCTTCGTCGGGAAAGAGTTCCCGGCGTTCCCGTCGCATCTCAAGAGGAGGCCCTCTCAACAGGAACGGCGAGAGGAACTCCAGGGTCGTGCCACCATTCCAAGAGTCCCCCAGATGTCTCAGTCCATTCCAGAGGAACCGCTTTTCCCTTCACCGGCTCGTCTTTCACGCCGAGGATCGACTCCCACCAAGGTGGCACGTGGCACAGCCCTGTGGGAAAGCCTCGTGGGAAAGCCTCGAGGGACAGCCTCGAGGGAAAGCCACAGATCCCTTGATCCACGTGACAGGAAGCGTGACACTGCTGCTTCAGTCCGGGAGGAAAGCGCACGTGCATGCCCCCACTCGAGACGATGCCTGACTCCCCTGTGGAGACTCAGAAGCACCGCAAGGTCCATGGCAACACTCGAGAGGAATCCTCAGGTTCCGGCCCCGACTCCACACAAGGTCTTAACCGCGGCATGGACGGGAGAGGAATCCCGAGATGGCCCCTAGCAACTCGCATGGGGACTGGCCTTTGCTGAGGCCACCAGAGCGGGTCCCTGAGGTCCCCGTCGTAACTCGAGAAGACCTGCCGCAACTAGAGAAAATCCAGGAGGTTCTCCCCTCCAGGCGAGATGAGGCCCATTTCCGCTGAGGCGTCTCGAGGCTGATCACACCTCTCCTCTGGAACTTCGAACGGGTCTTTCACACCCTTGGTGCAAATCAAGAAGTTCCCCGACATACCCGTCTCCACTCGAGGGGAAACACGAGGGTCTCGCCCACATCCAGAGGAGCCCCGTTTCCGCCTCGTAGCTCGAGATGAGGGATCCTTTCCCTGCTTCATCGGGAAAGAGTTCCCGGCGTTCCCGTCGCATCTCAAGAGGAGGCCCTCTCAACAGGAACGGCGAGAGGAACTCCAGGGTCGTGCCACCATTCCAAGAGTCCACCAGATGTCTCAGTCCATTCCTGAGGAACCTCTTTTCCCTTCACCGGCTCGTCTTTCACGCCGAGGATCGACTCACACCAAGGTGGCACGTGGCACAGCCCTGTGGGAAAGCCTCGTGGGAAAGCCTCGAGGGACAGCCTCGAGGGAAAGCCACAGATCCCTTGATCCACGTGACAGGAAGCGTGACACTACTGCTGCAGCTCGGGAGGAAAGCGCACGTGCATGCCCCCACTCGAGACGAGGCCTGACTCCCCTGGGGAGACTCAGAAGCACCCCAAGATCCATGGCAACACTGGAGAGGAATCCTCAGGTTCCGGCCCCGACTCCACACAAGGACTGAGGCCGCGGCATGGACGGGAGAGGAATCCCGAGAGGTCCCCTAGCAACTCGCATGGGGACTGGCCTTTCCTGAGGCCACCAGAGCGGGTCCCTGAGGTCCCCGTCGTAACTCGAGAAGACCTGCCGCAACTCGAGAAAATCCAGGAGGTTCCCCCCTCCAGGCGAGATGAGGCCCATTTCCGCTGAGGCGTCTCGAGGCTGATCACACCTCACCTCTGGAACTTCGAAAGGGTCCTTCACACCCTTGGTGCAAATCAAGAAGTTCCCCGACATACCCGTCTCCACTCGACAGGAATCACGAGGGTCCCGCCCACATCCAGAGGAGCCCCGTTTCCGCCTCGTAGCTCGAGATGAGGGATCCTTTCCCTGCTTCGTCGGGAAAGAGTTCCCGGCGTTCCCGTCGCATCTCAAGAGGAGGCCCTCTCAACAGGAACGGCGAGAGGAACTCCAGGGTCGTGCCACCATTCCAAGAGTCCCCCAGATGTCTCAGTCCATTCCAGAGGAACCTCTTTTCCCTTCACCGGCTCGTCTTTCACGCCGAGGATCGACTCACACCAAGGTGGCACGTGGCACAGCCCTGTGGGAAAGCCTCGTGGGAAAGCCTCGAGGGACAGCCTCGAGGGAAAGCCACAGATCCCTTGATCCACGTGACAGGAAGCATGACACTACTGCTGCAGCTCGGGAGGAAAGCGCACGTGCATGCCCCCACTCGAGACGAGGCCTGAATCCCCTGGGGAGACTCAGAAGCACCCCAAGATCCATGGCAACACTGGAGAGGAATCCTCAGGTTCCGGCCCCGACTCCACACAAGGACTGAGGCCCCGGCATGGACGGGAGAGGAATCCCGAAAAGTCCCCTAGCAACTCGCATGGTGACTGGCCTTTCCTGAGGCCACCAGAGCGGGTCCCTGTGGACCCCGTCGTAACTCGAGAAGACCTGCCGCAACTTGAGAAAATCCAGGAGGTTCTCCCCTCCAGGCGAGATGAGGCCCATTTCCGCTGAGGCGTCTCGAGGCTGATCACACCTCACCTCTGGAACTTCGAAAGGGTCCTTCACACCCTTGCTGCAAATCAAGAAGTTCCCCGACCTAGCCGTCTCCACTCGAGAGGAATCACGAGGGTCCCGCCCACATCCAGAGGAGCCCCGTTTCCGCCTCGTAGCTCGAGATGAGGAATCCTTTCCCTGCTTCGTCGGGAAAGAGTTCCCGGCGTTCCTGTCGCATCTCAAGAGGAGGCCCTCTCAACAGGAACGGCGAGAGGAACTCCAGGGTCGTGCCACCATTCCAAGAGTCCACCAGATGTCTCAGTCCATTCCAGAGGAACCTCTTTTCCCTTCACCGGCTTGTCTTTCACGCCGAGGATCGACTCACACCAAGGTGGCACGTGGCACAGCCCTGTGGGAAAGCCTCGTGGGAAAGCCTCGAGGGACAGCCTCGAGGGTAAGCCACAGATCCCTTGATCCACGTGACAGGAAGCGTGACACTACTGCTGCAGCTCGGGAGGAAAGCGCACGTGCATGCCCCCACTCGAGACGAGGCCTGACTCCCCTGGGGAGACTCAGAAGCACCCCAAGATCCATGGCAACACTGGAGAGGAATCCTCAGGTTCCGGCCCCGATTCCACACAAGGACTGAGGCCCAGGTATGGACGGGAGAGGAATCACGAGAGGTCCCCTAGCAACTCGCATGGGGACGGGCCTTTCCTGAGGCCACCAGAGCGGGTCCCTGAGGTCCCCGTCGTAACTCGAGAAGACCTGCCGCAACTCGAGAAAATCCAGGAGGTTCTCGCCTCCAGGCGAGATGAGGCCCATTTCCGCTGAGGCGTCTCGAGGCTGATCACACCTCACCTCTGGAACTTCGAAAGGGTCCTTCACACCCTTGGTGCAAATCAAGAAGTTCCCTGACATACCCGTCTCCACTCGAGAGGAATCACGAGGGTCCCGCCCACATCCAGAGGAGCCCCGTTTCCGCCTCGTAGCTCGAGATGAGGGATCCTTTCCCTGCTTCGTCGGGAAAGAGTTCCCGGCGTTCCCGTCGCATCTCAAGAGCAGGCCCTCTCAACAGGAACGGCGAGAGGAACTCCAGGGTCGTGCCACCATTCCAAGAGTCCCCCAGATGTCTCAGTCCATTCCAGAGGAACCTCTTTTCCCTTCACCGGCTCGTCTTTCACGCCGAGGATCGACTCACACCAAGGTGGCACGTGGCACAGCCCTGTGGGAAAGCCTCGTGGGAAAGCCTCGAGGGACAGCCTCGAGGGAAAGCCACAGATCCCTTGATCCACGTGACAGGAAGCGTGACACTACTGCTGCAGCTCGGGAGGAAAGCGCACGTGCATGCCCCCACTCGAGACGAGGCCTGACTCCCCTGGGGAGACTCAGAAGCACCCCAAGATCCATGGCAACACTGGAGAGGAATCCTCAGGTTCCGGCCCCGACTCCACACAAGGACTGAGGCCGCGGCATGGACGGGAGAGGAATCCCGAGAGGTCCCCTAGCACCTCGCATGGGGACTGGCCTTTCCTGAGGCCACCAGAGCGGGTCCCTGAGGTCCCCGTCGTAACTCGAGAAGACCTGCCGCAACTCGAGAAAATCCAGTAGGTTCTCCCCTCCAGGCGAGATGAGGCCATTTTCTCTGAGACGTTTCGAGTCTGATCACACCTCACCTCTGGAACTTCGAAAGGGTCCTTCACACCCTTGGTGCAAATCAAGAAGTTCCCCGACATACCCGTCTCCACTCGACAGGAATCACGAGGGTCCCGCCCACATCCAGAGGAGCCCCGTTTCCGCCTCGTAACTCGAGATGAGGGATCCTTTCCCTGCTTCGTCGGGAAAGAGTTCCCGGCGTTCCCGTCGCATCTCAAGAGGAGGCCCTCTCAACAGGAACGGCGAGAGGAACTCCAGGGTCGTGCCACCATTCCAAGAGTCCCCCAGATGTCTCAGTCCATTCCAGAGGAACCTCTTTTCCCTTCACCGGCTCGTCTTTCACGCCGAGGATCGACTCACACCAAGGTGGCACGTGGCACAGCCCTGTGGGAAAGCCTCGTGGGAAAGCCTCGAGGGACAGCCTCGAGGGAAAGCCACAGATCCCTTGATCCACGTGACAGGAAGCATGACACTACTGCTGCAGCTCGGGAGGAAAGCGCACGTGCATGCCCCCACTCGAGACGAGGCCTGAATCCCCTGGGGAGACTCAGAAGCACCCCAAGATCCATGGCAACACTGGAGAGGAATCCTCAGGTTCCGGCCCCGACTCCACACAAGGACTGAGGCCCCGGCATGGACGGGAGAGGAATCCCGAAAAGTCCCCTAGCAACTCGCATGGTGACTGGCCTTTCCTGAGGCCACCAGAGCGGGTCCCTGTGGACCCCGTCGTAACTCGAGAAGACCTGCCGCAACTTGAGAAAATCCAGGAGGTTCTCCCCTCCAGGCGAGATGAGGCCCATTTCCGCTGAGGCGTCTCGAGGCTGATCACACCTCACCTCTGGAACTTCGAAAGGGTCCTTCACACCCTTGCTGCAAATCAAGAAGTTCCCCGACCTAGCCGTCTCCACTCGAGAGGAATCACGAGGGTCCCGCCCACATCCAGAGGAGCCCCGTTTCCGCCTCGTAGCTCGAGATGAGGAATCCTTTCCCTGCTTCGTCGGGAAAGAGTTCCCGGCGTTCCTGTCGCATCTCAAGAGGAGGCCCTCTCAACAGGAACGGCGAGAGGAACTCCAGGGTCGTGCCACCATTCCAAGAGTCCACCAGATGTCTCAGTCCATTCCAGAGGAACCTCTTTTCCCTTCACCGGCTTGTCTTTCACGCCGAGGATCGACTCACACCAAGGTGGCACGTGGCACAGCCCTGTGGGAAAGCCTCGTGGGAAAGCCTCGAGGGACAGCCTCGAGGGTAAGCCACAGATCCCTTGATCCACGTGACAGGAAGCGTGACACTACTGCTGCAGCTCGGGAGGAAAGCGCACGTGCATGCCCCCACTCGAGACGAGGCCTGACTCCCCTGGGGAGACTCAGAAGCACCCCAAGATCCATGGCAACACTGGAGAGGAATCCTCAGGTTCCGGCCCCGATTCCACACAAGGACTGAGGCCCAGGTATGGACGGGAGAGGAATCACGAGAGGTCCCCTAGCAACTCGCATGGGGACGGGCCTTTCCTGAGGCCACCAGAGCGGGTCCCTGAGGTCCCCGTCGTAACTCGAGAAGACCTGCCGCAACTCGAGAAAATCCAGGAGGTTCTCGCCTCCAGGCGAGATGAGGCCCATTTCCGCTGAGGCGTCTCGAGGCTGATCACACCTCACCTCTGGAACTTCGAAAGGGTCCTTCACACCCTTGGTGCAAATCAAGAAGTTCCCTGACATACCCGTCTCCACTCGAGAGGAATCACGAGGGTCCCGCCCACATCCAGAGGAGCCCCGTTTCCGATTCGTAGCTCGAGATGAGGGATCCTTTCCCTGCTTCGTCGGGAAAGAGTTCCCGGCGTTCCCGTCGCATCTCAAGAGCAGGCCCTCTCAACAGGAACGGCGAGAGGAACTCCAGGGTCGTGCCACCATTCCAAGAGTCCCCCAGATGTCTCAGTCCATTCCAGAGGAACCTCTTTTCCCTTCACCGGCTCGTCTTTCACGCCGAGGATCGACTCACACCAAGGTGGCACGTGGCACAGCCCTGTGGGAAAGCCTCGTGGGAAAGCCTCGAGGGACAGCCTCGAGGGAAAGCCACAGATCCCTTGATCCACGTGACAGGAAGCGTGACACTACTGCTGCAGCTCGGGAGGAAAGCGCACGTGCATGCCCCCACTCGAGACGAGGCCTGACTCCCCTGGGGAGACTCAGAAGCACCCCAAGATCCATGGCAACACTGGAGAGGAATCCTCAGGTTCCGGCCCCGACTCCACACAAGGACTGAGGCCGCGGCATGGACGGGAGAGGAATCCCGAGAGGTCCCCTAGCACCTCGCATGGGGACTGGCCTTTCCTGAGGCCACCAGAGCGGGTCCCTGAGGTCCCCGTCGTAACTCGAGAAGACCTGCCGCAACTCGAGAAAATCCAGTAGGTTCTCCCCTCCAGGCGAGATGAGGCCATTTTCTCTGAGACGTTTCGAGTCTGATCACACCTCACCTCTGGAACTTCGAAAGGGTCCTTCACACCCTTGGTGCAAATCAAGAAGTTCCCCGACATACCCGTCTCCACTCGACAGGAATCACGAGGGTCCCGCCCACATCCAGAGGAGCCCCGTTTCCGCCTCGTAACTCGAGATGAGGGATCCTTTCCCTGCTTCGTCGGGAAAGAGTTCCCGGCATTCCCGTCGCATCTCAAGAGGAGGCCCTCTCAACAGGAACGGCGAGAGGAACTCCAGGGTCGTGCCACCATTCCAAGAGTCCCCCAGATGTCTCAGTCCATTCCAGAGGAACCTCTTTTCCCTTCACCGGCTCGTCTTTCACGCCGAGGATCGACTCACACCAAGGTGGCACGTGGCACAGCCCTGTGGGAAAGCCTCGTGGGAAAGCCTCGAGGGACAGCCTCGAGGGAAAGCCACAGATCCCTTGATCCACGTGACAGGAAGCGTGACACTACTGCTGCAGCTCGGGAGGAAAGCGCACGTGCATGCCCCCACTCGAGACGAGGCCTGACTCCCCTGGGGAGACTCAGAAGCACCCCAAGATCCATGGCAACACTGGAGAGGAATCCTCAGGTTCCGGCCCCGACTCCACACAAGGACTGAGGCCGCGGCATGGACGGGAGAGGAATCCCGAGAGGTCCCCTAGCACCTCGCATGGGGACTGGCCTTTCCTGAGGCCACCAGAGCGGGTCCCTGAGGTCCCCGTCGTAACTCGAGAAGACCTGCCGCAACTCGAGAAAATCCAGGAGGTTCTCCCCTCCAGGCGAGATGAGGCCATTTTCTCTGAGACGTTTCGAGTCTGATCACACCTCACCTCTGGAACTTCGAAAGGGTCCTTCACACCCTTGGTGCAAATCAAGAAGATCCCCGACATACCCGTCTCCACTCGACAGGAATCACGAGGGTCCCGCCCACATCCAGAGGAGCCCCGTTTCCGCCTCGTAACTCGAGATGAGGGATCCTTTCCCTGCTTCGTCGGGAAAGAGTTCCCGGCGTTCCCGTCGCATCTCAAGAGGAGGCCCTCTCAAAAAGAACGGCGAGAGGAACTCCAGGGTCGTGCCACCATTCCAAGAGTCCCCCAGATGTCTCAGTCCATTCCAGAGGAACCTCTTTTCCCTTCACCGGCTCGTCTTTCACGCCGAGGATCGACTCACACCAAGGTGGCACGTGGCACAGCCCTGTGGGAAAGCCTCGTGGGAAAGCCTCGAGGGACAGCCTCGAGGGAAAGCCACAGATCCCTTGATCCACGTGACAGGAAGCGTGACACTACTGCTGCAGCTCGGGAGGAAAGCGCACGTGCATGCCCCCACTCGAGACGAGGCCTGAATCCCCTGGGGAGACTCAGAAGCACCCCAAGATCCATGGCAACACTGGAGAGGAATCCTCAGGTTCCGGCCCCGACTCCACACAAGGACTGAGGACGCGGCATGGACGGGAGAGGAATCCCGAAAAGTCCCCTAGCAGCTCGCATGGTGACTGGCCTTTCCTGAGGCCACCAGAGCGGGTCCCTGTGGACCCCGTCGTACCTCGAGAAGACCTGCCGCAACTCGAGAAAATCCAGGAGGTTCTCCCCTCCAGGCGAGATGAGGCCCATTTCCGCTGAGGCGTCTCGAGGCTGATCACACCTCACCTCTGGAACTTCGAAAGGGTCCTTCACACCCTTGCTGCAAATCAAGAAGTTCCCCGACCTAGCCGTCTCCACTCGAGAGGAATCACGAGGGTCCCGCCCACATCCAGAGGAGCCCCGTTTCCGCCTCGTAGCTCGAGATGAGGAATCCTTTCCCTGCTTCGTCGGGAAAGAGTTCCCGGCGTTCCTGTCGCATCTCAAGAGGAGGCCCTCTCAACAGGAACGGCGAGAGGAACTCCAGGGTCGTGCCACCATTCCAAGAGTCCACCAGATGTCTCAGTCCATTCCAGAGGAACCTCTTTTCCCTTCACCGGCTTGTCTTTCACGCCGAGGATCGACTCACACCAAGGTGGCACGTGGCACAGCCCTGTGGGAAAGCCTCGTGGGAAAGCCTCGAGGGACAGCCTCGAGGGAAAGCCACAGATCCCTTGATCCACGTGACAGGAAGCGTGACACTACTGCTGCAGCTCGGGAGGAAAGCGCACGTGCATGCCCCCACTCGAGACGAGGCCTGACTCCCCTGGGGAGACTCAGAAGCACCCCAAGGTCCATGGCAACACTGGAGAGGAATCCTCAGGTTCCGGCCCCGATTCCACACAAGGACTGAGGCCCAGGTATGGACGGGAGAGGAATCACGAGAGGTCCCCTAGCAACTCGCATGGGGACGGGCCTTTCCTGAGGCCACCAGAGCGGGTCCCTGAGGTCCCCGTCGTAACTCGAGAAGACCTGCCGCAACTCGAGAAAATCCAGGAGGTTCTCCCCTCCAGGCGAGATGAGGCCCATTTCCGCTGAGGCGTCTCGAGGCTGATCACACCTCACCTCTGGAACTTCGAAAGGGTCCTTCACACCCTTGGTGCAAATCAAGAAGTTCCCTGACATACCCGTCTCCACTCGAGAGGAATCACGAGGGTCCCGCCCACATCCAGAGGAGCCCCGTTTCCGCCTCGTAGCTCGAGATGAGGGATCCTTTCCCTGCTTCGTCGGGAAAGAGTTCCCGGCGTTCCCGTCGCATCTCAAGAGGAGGCCCTCTCAACAGGAACGGCGAGAGGAACTCCAGGGTCGTGCCACCATTCCAAGAGTCCCCCAGATGTCTCAGTCCATTCCAGAGGAACCTCTTTTTCCTTCACCGGCTCGTCTTTCACGCCGAGGATCGACTCACACCAAGGTGGCACGTGGCACATCCCTGTGGGAAAGCCTCGTGGGAAAGCCTCGAGGGACAGCCTCGAGGGAAAGCCACAGATCCCTTGATCCACGTGACAGGAAGCGTGACACTACTGCTGCAGCTCGGGAGGAAAGCGCACGTGCATGCCCCCACTCGAGACAAGGACTGACTCCCCTGGGGAGACTCAGAAGTACCCCAAGATCCATGGCAACCCTGGAGAGGAATCCTCAGGTTCCGGCCCCGACTCCACACAAGGACTGAGGCCCCGGCATGGACGGGAGAGGAATCCCGAGAGATCCCCTAGCAACTCGCATGGGGACTGGCCTTTCCTGAGGCCACCAGAGCGGGTCCCTGAGGTCCCCGTCGTAACTCGAGAAGACCTGCCGCAACTCGAGAAAATCCAGGAGGTTCTCCCCTCCAGGCGAGAGGAGGCCCATTTCCGCTGAGGCGTCTCGAGGCTGATCACACCTCACCTCTGGAACTTCGAAAGGGTCCTTCACACCCTTGGTGCAAATCAAGAAGTTCCCCGACATACCCGTCTCCACTCGAGAGGAATCACGAGGGTCCCGCCCACATCCAGAGGAGCCCCGTTTCCGCCTCGTAGCTCGAGATGAGGGATGCTTTCCCTGCTTCGTCGGGAAAGAGTTCCCGGCGTTTCCGTCGCATCTCAAGAGGAGGCCCTCTCAACAGGAACAGCGAGAGGAACTCCAAGGTCGTGCCACCATTCCAATAGTCCCCCAGATGTTTCAGTCCATTCCAGAGGTAACTCTTTTCCCTTCACCGCCTCGTCTTTCACGCCGAGGATCGATTCACACCCGGGTGGCACGTGGCACAGCCCTGTGGGAAAGCCTCTTGGGAAAGCCTCGAGGGACAGCCTAAAGGGAAAGCCACAGATCCCTTGATCCAGGTGACAGGAAGCGTGACACTACTGCTGCAGCTCGGGAGGAAAGCGCACGTGCATGCCCCCACTCGAGACGAGACCTGACTCCCCTGGGAAGACTCAGAAGCACCCCAAGATCCATGGCAACACTGGAGAGGAATCCTCAGGTTCCGGCCCCGACTCCACACAAGGACTGAGGCCGCGGCATGGACGGGAGAGGAATCCCGAGAGGTCCCCTAGCACCTCGCATGGGGACTGGCCTTTCCTGAGGCCACCAGAGCGGGTCCCTGAGGTCCCCGTCGTAACTCGAGAAGACCTGCCGCAACTCGAGAAAATCCAGGAGGTTCTCCCCTCCAGGCGAGATGAGGCCATTTTCTCTGAGACGTTTCGAGTCTGATCACACCTCACCTCTGGAACTTCGAAAGGGTCCTTCACACCCTTGGTGCAAATCAAGAAGATCCCCGACATACCCGTCTCCACTCGACAGGAATCACGAGGGTCCCGCCCACATCCAGAGGAGCCCCGTTTCCGCCTCGTAACTCGAGATGAGGGATCCTTTCCCTGCTTCGTCGGGAAAGAGTTCCCGGCGTTCCCGTCGCATCTCAAGAGGAGGCCCTCTCAAAAAGAACGGCGAGAGGAACTCCAGGGTCGTGCCACCATTCCAAGAGTCCCCCAGATGTCTCAGTCCATTCCAGAGGAACCTCTTTTCCCTTCACCGGCTCGTCTTTCACGCCGAGGATCGACTCACACCAAGGTGGCACGTGGCACAGCCCTGTGGGAAAGCCTCGTGGGAAAGCCTCGAGGGACAGCCTCGAGGGAAAGCCACAGATCCCTTGATCCACGTGACAGGAAGCGTGACACTACTGCTGCAGCTCGGGAGGAAAGCGCACGTGCATGCCCCCACTCGAGACGAGGCCTGAATCCCCTGGGGAGACTCAGAAGCACCCCAAGATCCATGGCAACACTGGAGAGGAATCCTCAGGTTCCGGCCCCGACTCCACACAAGGACTGAGGACGCGGCATGGACGGGAGAGGAATCCCGAAAAGTCCCCTAGCAGCTCGCATGGTGACTGGCCTTTCCTGAGGCCACCAGAGCGGGTCCCTGTGGACCCCGTCGTACCTCGAGAAGACCTGCCGCAACTCGAGAAAATCCAGGAGGTTCTCCCCTCCAGGCGAGATGAGGCCCATTTCCGCTGAGGCGTCTCGAGGCTGATCACACCTCACCTCTGGAACTTCGAAAGGGTCCTTCACACCCTTGCTGCAAATCAAGAAGTTCCCCGACCTAGCCGTCTCCACTCGAGAGGAATCACGAGGGTCCCGCCCACATCCAGAGGAGCCCCGTTTCCGCCTCGTAGCTCGAGATGAGGAATCCTTTCCCTGCTTCGTCGGGAAAGAGTTCCCGGCGTTCCTGTCGCATCTCAAGAGGAGGCCCTCTCAACAGGAACGGCGAGAGGAACTCCAGGGTCGTGCCACCATTCCAAGAGTCCACCAGATGTCTCAGTCCATTCCAGAGGAACCTCTTTTCCCTTCACCGGCTTGTCTTTCACGCCGAGGATCGACTCACACCAAGGTGGCACGTGGCACAGCCCTGTGGGAAAGCCTCGTGGGAAAGCCTCGAGGGACAGCCTCGAGGGAAAGCCACAGATCCCTTGATCCACGTGACAGGAAGCGTGACACTACTGCTGCAGCTCGGGAGGAAAGCGCACGTGCATGCCCCCACTCGAGACGAGGCCTGACTCCCCTGGGGAGACTCAGAAGCACCCCAAGGTCCATGGCAACACTGGAGAGGAATCCTCAGGTTCCGGCCCCGATTCCACACAAGGACTGAGGCCCAGGTATGGACGGGAGAGGAATCATGAGAGGTCCCCTAGCAACTCGCATGGGGACGGGCCTTTCCTGAGGCCACCAGAGCGGGTCCCTGAGGTCCCCGTCGTAACTCGAGAAGACCTGCCGCAACTCGAGAAAATCCAGGAGGTTCTCCCCTCCAGGCGAGATGAGGCCCATTTCCGCTGAGGCGTCTCGAGGCTGATCACACCTCACCTCTGGAACTTCGAAAGGGTCCTTCACACCCTTGGTGCAAATCAAGAAGTTCCCTGACATACCCGTCTCCACTCGAGAGGAATCACGAGGGTCCCGCCCACATCCAGAGGAGCCCCGTTTCCGCCTCGTAGCTCGAGATGAGGGATCCTTTCCCTGCTTCGTCGGGAAAGAGTTCCCGGCGTTCCCGTCGCATCTCAAGAGGAGGCCCTCTCAACAGGAACGGCGAGAGGAACTCCAGGGTCGTGCCACCATTCCAAGAGTCCCCCAGATGTCTCAGTCCATTCCAGAGGAACCTCTTTTTCCTTCACCGGCTCGTCTTTCACGCCGAGGATCGACTCACACCAAGGTGGCACGTGGCACATCCCTGTGGGAAAGCCTCGTGGGAAAGCCTCGAGGGACAGCCTCGAGGGAAAGCCACAGATCCCTTGATCCACGTGACAGGAAGCGTGACACTACTGCTGCAGCTCGGGAGGAAAGCGCACGTGCATGCCCCCACTCGAGACAAGGACTGACTCCCCTGGGGAGACTCAGAAGTACCCCAAGATCCATGGCAACCCTGGAGAGGAATCCTCAGGTTCCGGCCCCGACTCCACACAAGGACTGAGGCCCCGGCATGGACGGGAGAGGAATCCCGAGAGATCCCCTAGCAACTCGCATGGGGACTGGCCTTTCCTGAGGCCACCAGAGCGGGTCCCTGAGGTCCCCGTCGTAACTCGAGAAGACCTGCCGCAACTCGAGAAAATCCAGGAGGTTCTCCCCTCCAGGCGAGAGGAGGCCCATTTCCGCTGAGGCGTCTCGAGGCTGATCACACCTCACCTCTGGAACTTCGAAAGGGTCCTTCACACCCTTGGTGCAAATCAAGAAGTTCCCCGACATACCCGTCTCCACTCGAGAGGAATCACGAGGGTCCCGCCCACATCCAGAGGAGCCCCGTTTCCGCCTCGTAGCTCGAGATGAGGGATGCTTTCCCTGCTTCGTCGGGAAAGAGTTCCCGGCGTTTCCGTCGCATCTCAAGAGGAGGCCCTCTCAACAGGAACAGCGAGAGGAACTCCAAGGTCGTGCCACCATTCCAATAGTCCCCCAGATGTTTCAGTCCATTCCAGAGGTAACTCTTTTCCCTTCACCGCCTCGTCTTTCACGCCGAGGATCGATTCACACCCGGGTGGCACGTGGCACAGCCCTGTGGGAAAGCCTCTTGGGAAAGCCTCGAGGGACAGCCTAAAGGGAAAGCCACAGATCCCTTGATCCAGGTGACAGGAAGCGTGACACTACTGCTGCAGCTCGGGAGGAAAGCGCACGTGCATGCCCCCACTCGAGACGAGACCTGACTCCCCTGGGAAGACTCAGAAGCACCCCAAGATCCATGGCAACACTGGAGAGGAATCCTCAGGTTCCGGCCCCGACTCCACACAAGGACTGAGGCCGCGGCATGGACGGGAGAGGAATCCCGAGAGGTCCCCTAGCACCTCGCATGGGGACTGGCCTTTCCTGAGGCCACCAGAGCGGGTCCCTGAGGTCCCCGTCGTAACTCGAGAAGACCTGCCGCAACTCGAGAAAATCCAGGAGGTTCTCCCCTCCAGGCGAGATGAGGCCCATTTCCGCTGAGGCGTCTCGAGGCTGATCACACCTCACCTCTGGAACTTCGAAAGGGTCCTTCACACCCTTGGTGCAAATCAAGAAGTTCCCTGACATACCCGTCTCCACTCGAGAGGAATCACGAGGGTCCCGCCCACATCCAGAGGAGCCCCGTTTCCGATTCGTAGCTCGAGATGAGGGATCCTTTCCCTGCTTCGTCGGGAAAGAGTTCCCGGCGTTCCCGTCGCATCTCAAGAGGAGGCCCTCTCAACAGGAACGGCGAGAGGAACTCCAGGGTCGTGCCACCATTCCAAGAGTCCCCCAGATGTCTCAGTCCATTCCAGAGGAACCTCTTTTCCCTTCACCGGCTCGTCTTTCACGCCGAGGATCGACTCACACCAAGGTGGCACGTGGCACAGCCCTGTGGGAAAGCCTCGTGGGAAAGCCTCGAGGGACAGCCTCGAGGGAAAGCCACAGATCCCTTGATCCACGTGACAGGAAGCGTGACACTACTGCTGCAGCTCGGGAGGAAAGCGCACGTGCATGCCCCCACTCGAGACGAGGCCTGAATCCCCTGGGGAGACTCAGAAGCACCCCAAGATCCATGGCAACACTGGAGAGGAATCCTCAGGTTCCGGCCCCGACTCCACACAAGGACTGAGGCCCCGGCATGGACGGGAGAGGAATCCCGAGAGATCCCCTAGCACCTCGCATGGGGACTGGCCTTTCCTGAGGCCACAAGAGCGGGTCCCTGAGGTCCCCGTCGTAACTCGAGAAGACCTGCCGCAACTCGAGAAAATCCAGGAGGTTCTCCCCTCCAGGCGAGATGAGGCCCATTTCCGCTGAGGCGTCTCGAGGCTGATCACACCTCACCTCTGGAACTTCGAAAGGGTCCTTCACACCCTTGCTGCAAATCAAGAAGTTCCCCGACCTAGCCGTCTCCACTCGAGAGGAATCACGAGGGTCCCGCCCACATCCAGAGGAGCCCCGTTTCCGCCTCGTAGCTCGAGATGAGGAATCCTTTCCCTGCTTCGTCGGGAAAGAGTTCCCGGCGTTCCCGTCGCATCTCAAGAGGAGGCCCTCTCAACAGGAACGGCGAGAGGAACTCCAGGGTCGTGCCACCATTCCAAGAGTCCACCAGATGTCTCAGTCCATTCCAGAGGAACCTCTTTTCCCTTCACCGGCTCGTCTTTCACGCCGAGGATCGACTCACACCAAGGTGGCACGTGGCACAGCCCTGTGGGAAAGCCTCGTGGGAAAGCCTCGAGGGACAGCCTCGAGGGAAAGCCACAGATCCCTTGATCCACGTGACAGGAAGCGTGACACTACTGCTGCAGCTCGGGAGGAAAGCGCACGTGCATGCCCCCACTCGAGACGAGGCCTGAATCCCCTGGGGAGACTCAGAAGCACCCCAAGATCCATGGCAACACTGGAGAGGAATCCTCAGGTTCCGGCCCCGACTCCACACAAGGACTGAGGCCGCGGCATGGACGGGAGAGGAATCCCGAGAGGTCCCCTAGCACCTCGCATGGGGACTGGCCTTTCCTGAGGCCACCAGAGCGGGTCCCTGAGGTCCCCGTCGTAACTCGAGAAGACCTGCCGCAACTCGAGAAAATCCAGGAGGTTCTCCCCTCCAGGCGAGATGAGGCCATTTTCTCTGAGACGTTTCGAGTCTGATCACACCTCACCTCTGGAACTTCGAAAGGGTCCTTCACACCCTTGGTGCAAATCAAGAAGTTCCCCGACATACCCGTCTCCACTCGAGAGGAATCACGAGGGTCCCGCCCACATCCAGAGGAGCCCCGTTTCCGCCTCGTAACTCGAGATGAGGGATCCTTTCCCTGCTTCGTCGGGAAAGAGTTCCCGGCGTTCCCGTCGCATCTCAAGAGGAGGCCCTCTCAACAGGAATGGCGAGAGGAACTCCAGGGTCGTGCCACCATTCCAAGAGTCCCCCAGATGTCTCAGTCCATTCCAGAGGAACCTCTTTTCCCTTCACCGGCTCGTCTTTCACGCCGAGGATCGACTCACACCAAGGTGGCACGTGGCACAGCCCTGTGGGAAAGCCTCGTGGGAAAGCCTCGAGGGACAGCCTCGAGGGAAAGCCACAGATCCCTTGATCCACGTGACAGGAAGCATGACACTACTGCTGCAGCTCGGGAGGAAAGCGCACGTGCATGCCCCCACTCGAGACGAGGCCTGACTCCCCTGGGGAGACTCAGAAGCACCCCAAGATCCATGGCAACACTGGAGAGGAATCCTCAGGTTCCGGCCCCGATTCCACACAAGGACTGAGGCCCAGGTATGGACGGGAGAGGAATCACGAGGGGTCCCCTAGCAACTCGCATGGGGACGGGCCTTTCCTGAGGCCACCAGAGCGGGTCCCTGAGGTCCCCGTCGTAACTCGAGAAGACCTGCCGCAACTCGAGAAAATCCAGGAGGTTCTCCCCTCCAGGCGAGATGAGGCCCATTTCCGCTGAGGCGTCTCGAGGCTGATCACACCTCACCTCTGGAACTTCGAAAGGGTCCTTCACACCCTTGGTGCAAATCAAGAAGTTCCCTGACATACCCGTCTCCACTCGAGAGGAATCACGAGGGTCCCGCCCACATCCAGAGGAGCCCCGTTTCCGATTCGTAGCTCGAGATGAGTGATCCTTTCCCTGCTTCGTCGGGAAAGAGTTCCCGGCGTTCCCGTCGCATCTCAAGAGGAGGCCCTCTCAACAGGAACGGCGAGAGGAACTCCAGGGTCGTGCCACCATTCCAAGAGTCCCCCAGATGTCTCAGTCCATTCCAGAGGAACCTCTTTTCCCTTCACCGGCTCGTCTTTCACGCCGAGGATCGACTCACACCAAGGTGGCACGTGGCACAGCCCTGTGGGAAAGCCTCGTGGGAAAGCCTCGAGGGACAGCCTCGAGGGAAAGCCACAGATCCCTTGATCCACGTGACAGGAAGCGTGACACTACTGCTGCAGCTCGGGAGGAAAGCGCACGTGCATGCCCCCACTCGAGACGAGGCCTGAATCCCCTGGGGAGACTCAGAAGCACCCCAAGATCCATGGCAACACTGGAGAGGAATCCTCAGGTTCCGGCCCCGACTCCACACAAGGACTGAGGCCGCGGCATGGACGGGAGAGGAATCCCGAGAGGTCCCCTAGCACCTCGCATGGGGACTGGCCTTTCCTGAGGCCACCAGAGCGGGTCCCTGAGGTCCCCGTCGTAACTCGAGAAGACCTGCCGCAACTCGAGAAAATCCAGGAGGTTCTCCCCTCCAGGCGAGATGAGGCCATTTTCTCTGAGACGTTTCGAGTCTGATCACACCTCACCTCTGGAACTTCGAAAGGGTCCTTCACACCCTTGGTGCAAATCAAGAAGTTCCCCGACATACCCGTCTCCACTCGAGAGGAATCACGAGGGTCCCGCCCACATCCAGAGGAGCCCCGTTTCCGCCTCGTAACTCGAGATGAGGGATCCTTTCCCTGCTTCGTCGGGAAAGAGTTCCCGGCGTTCCCGTCGCATCTCAAGAGGAGGCCCTCTCAACAGGAATGGCGAGAGGAACTCCAGGGTCGTGCCACCATTCCAAGAGTCCCCCAGATGTCTCAGTCCATTCCAGAGGAACCTCTTTTCCCTTCACCGGCTCGTCTTTCACGCCGAGGATCGACTCACACCAAGGTGGCACGTGGCACAGCCCTGTGGGAAAGCCTCGTGGGAAAGCCTCGAGGGACAGCCTCGAGGGAAAGCCACAGATCCCTTGATCCACGTGACAGGAAGCGTGACACTACTGCTGCAGCTCGGGAGGAAAGCGCACGTGCATGCCCCCACTCGAGACGAGGCCTGACTCCCCTGGGGAGACTCAGAAGCACCCCAAGATCCATGGCAACACTGGAGAGGAATCCTCAGGTTCCGGCCCCGATTCCACACAAGGACTGAGGCCCAGGTATGGACTGGAGAGGAATCACGAGAGGTCCCCTAGCAACTCGCATGGGGACGGGCCTTTCCTGAGGCCACCAGAGCGGGTCCCTGAGGTCCCCGTCGTAACTCGAGAAGACCTGCCGCAACTCGAGAAAATCCAGGAGGTTCTCCCCTCCAGGCGAGATGAGGCCCATTTCCGCTGAGGCGTCTCGAGGCTGATCACACCTCACCTCTGGAACTTCGAAAGGGTCCTTCACACCCTTGGTGCAAATCAAGAAGTTCCCTGACATACCCGTCTCCACTCGAGAGGAATCACGAGGGTCCCGCCCACATCCAGAGGAGCCCCGTTTCCGATTCGTAGCTCGAGATGAGGGATCCTTTCCCTGCTTCGTCGGGAAAGAGTTCCCGGCGTTCCCGTCGCATCTCAAGAGGAGGCCCTCTCAACAGGAACGGCGAGAGGAACTCCAGGGTCGTGCCACCATTCCAAGAGTCCCCCAGATGTCTCAGTCCATTCCAGAGGAACCTCTTTTCCCTTCACCGGCTCGTCTTTCACGCCGAGGATCGACTCACACCAAGGTGGCACGTGGCACAGCCCTGTGGGAAAGCCTCGTGGGAAAGCCTCGAGGGACAGCCTCGAGGGAAAGCCACAGATCCCTTGATCCACGTGACAGGAAGCGTGACACTACTGCTGCAGCTCGGGAGGAAAGCGCACGTGCATGCCCCCACTCGAGACGAGGCCTGAATCCCCTGGGGAGACTCAGAAGCACCCCAAGATCCATGGCAACACTGGAGAGGAATCCTCAGGTTCCGGCCCCGACTCCACACAAGGACTGAAGCCGCGGCATGGACGGGAGAGGAATCCCGAGAGGTCCCCTAGCACCTCGCATGGGGACTGGCCTTTCCTGAGGCCACCAGAGCGGGTCCCTGAGGTCCCCGTCGTAACTCGAGAAGACCTGCCGCAACTCGAGAAAATCCAGGAGGTTCTCCCCTCCAGGCGAGATGAGGCCATTTTCTCTGAGACGTTTCGAGTCTGATCACACCTCACCTCTGGAACTTCGAAAGGGTCCTTCACACCCTTGGTGCAAATCAAGAAGTTCCCCGACATACCCGTCTCCACTCGACAGGAATCACGAGGGTCCCGCCCACATCCAGAGGAGTCCCGTTTCCGATTCGTAGCTCGAGATGAGGGATCCTTTCCCTGCTTCGTCGGGAAAGAGTTCCCGGCGTTCCCGTCGCATCTCAAGAGGAGGCCCTCTCAACAGGAACGGCGAGAGGAACTCCAGGGTCGTGCCACCATTCCAAGAGTCCCCCAGATGTCTCAGTCCATTCCAGAGGAACCTCTTTTCCCTTCACCGGCTCGTCTTTCACGCCGAGGATCGACTCACACCAAGGTGGCACGTGGCACAGCCCTGTGGGAAAGCCTCGTGGGAAAGCCTCGAGGGACAGCCTCGAGGGAAAGCCACAGATCCCTTGATCCACGTGACAGGAAGCGTGACACTACTGCTGCAGCTCGGGAGGAAAGCGCACGTGCATGCCCCCACTCGAGACGAGGCCTGACTCCCCTGGGGAGACTCAGAAGCACCCCAAGATCCATGGCAACACTGGAGAGGAATCCTCAGGTTCCGGCCCCGATTCCACACAAGGACTGAGGCCCAGGTATGGACGGGAGAGGAATCACGAGAGGTCCCCTAGCAACTCGCATGGGGACGGGCCTTTCCTGAGGCCACCAGAGCGGGTCCCTGAGGTCCCCGTCGTAACTCGAGAAGACCTGCCGCAACTCGAGAAAATCCAGGAGGTTCTCCCCTCCAGGCGAGATGAGGCCCATTTCCGCTGAGGCGTCTCGAGGCTGATCACACCTCACCTCTGGAACTTCGAAAGGGTCCTTCACACCCTTGGTGCAAATCAAGAAGTTCCCTGACATACCCGTCTCCACTCGAGAGGAATCACGAGGGTCCCGCCCACATCCAGAGGAGCCCCGTTTCCGATTCGTAGCTCGAGATGAGGGATCCTTTCCCTGCTTCGTCGGGAAAGAGTTCCCGGCGTTCCCGTCGCATCTCAAGAGGAGGCCCTCTCAACAGGAACGGCGAGAGGAACTCCAGGGTCGTGCCACCATTCCAAGAGTCCCCCAGATGTCTCAGTCCATTCCAGAGGAAGCTCTTTTCCCTTCACCGGCTCGTCTTTCACGCCGAGGATCGACTCACACCAAGGTGGCACGTGGCACAGCCCTGTGGGAAAGCCTCGTGGGAAAGCCTCGAGGGACAGCCTCGAGGGAAAGCCACAGATCCCTTGATCCACGTGACAGGAAGCGTGACACTACTGCTGCAGCTCGGGAGGAAAGCGCACGTGCATGCCCCCACTCGAGACGAGGCCTGAATCCCCTGGGGAGACTCAGAAGCACCCCAAGATCCATGGCAACACTGGAGAGGAATCCTCAGGTTCCGGCCCCGACTCCACACAAGGACTGAGGCCGCGGCATGGACGGGAGAGGAATCCCGAGAGGTCCCCTAGCACCTCGCATGGGGACTGGCCTTTCCTGAGGCCACCAGAGCGGGTCCCTGAGGTCCCCGTCGTAACTCGAGAAGACCTGCCGCAACTCGAGAAAATCCAGGAGGTTCTCCCCTCCAGGCGAGATGAGGCCATTTTCTCTGAGACGTTTCGAGTCTGATCACACCTCACCTCTGGAACTTCGAAAGGGTCCTTCACACCCTTGGTGCAAATCAAGAAGTTCCCCGACATACCCGTCTCCACTCGACAGGAATCACGAGGGTCCCGCCCACATCCAGAGGAGCCCCGTTTCCGCCTCGTAACTCGAGATGAGGGATCCTGTCCCTGCTTCGTCGGGAAAGAGTTCCCGGCGTTCCCGTCGCATCTCAAGAGGAGGCCCTCTCAACAGGAATGGCGAGAGGAACTCCAGGGTCGTGCCACCATTCCAAGAGTCCCCCAGATGTCTCAGTCCATTCCAGAGGAACCTCTTTTCCCTTCACCGGCTCGTCTTTCACGCCGAGGATCGACTCACACCAAGGTGGCACGTGGCACAGCCCTGTGGGAAAGCCTCGTGGGAAAGCCTCGAGGGACAGCCTCGAGGGAAAGCCACAGATCCCTTGATCCACGTGACAGGAAGCGTGACACTACTGCTGCAGCTCGGGAGGAAAGCGCACGTGCATGCCCCCACTCGAGACGAGGCCTGACTCCCCTGGGGAGACTCAGAAGCACCCCAAGATCATGGCAACACTGGAGAGGAATCCTCAGGTTCCGGCCCCGATTCCACACAAGGACTGAGGCCCAGGTATGGACGGGAGAGGAATCACGAGTGGTCCCCTAGCAACTCGCATGGGGACGGGCCTTTCCTGAGGCCACCAGAGCGGGTCCCTGAGGTCCCCGTCGTAACTCGAGAAGACCTGCCGCAACTCGAGAAAATCCAGGAGGTTCTCCCCTCCAGGCGAGATGAGGCCCATTTCCGCTGAGGCGTCTCGAGGCTGATCACACCTCACCTCTGGAACTTCGAAAGGGTCCTTCACACCCTTGGTGCAAATCAAGAAGTTCCCTGACATACCCGTCTCCACTCGAGAGGAATCACGAGGGTCCCGCCCACATCCAGAGGAGCCCCGTTTCCGATTCGTAGCTCGAGATGAGGGATCCTTTCCCTGCTTCGTCGGGAAAGAGTTCCCGGCGTTCCCGTCGCATCTCAAGAGGAGGCCCTCTCAACAGGAACGGCGAGAGGAACTCCAGGGTCGTGCCACCATTCCAAGAGTCCCCCAGATGTCTCAGTCCATTCCAGAGGAACCTCTATTCCCTTTACCGGCTCGTCTTTCACGCCGAGGATCGACTCACACCAAGGTGGCACGTGGCACAGCCCTGTGGGAAAGCCTCGTGGGAAAGCCTCGAGGGACAGCCTCGAGGGAAAGCCACAGATCCCTTGATCCACGTGACAGGAAGCGTGACACTACTGCTGCAGCTCGGGAGGAAAGCGCACGTGCATGCCCCCACTCGAGACGAGGCCTGAATCCCCTGGGGAGACTCAGAAGCACCCCAAGATCCATGGCAACACTGGAGAGGAATCCTCAGGTTCCGGCCCCGACTCCACACAAGGACTGAGGCCGCGGCATGGACGGGAGAGGAATCCCGAGAGGTCCCCTAGCACCTCGCATGGGGACTGGCCTTTCCTGAGGCCACCAGAGCGGGTCCCTGAGGTCCCCGTCGTAACTCGAGAAGACCTGCCGCAACTCGAGAAAATCCAGGAGGTTCTCCCCTCCAGGCGAGATGAGGCCATTTTCTCTGAGACGTTTCGAGTCTGATCACACCTCACCTCTGGAACTTCGAAAGGGTCCTTCACACCCTTGGTGCAAATCAAGAAGTTCCCCGACATACCCGTCTCCACTCGACAGGAATCACGAGGGTCCCGCCCACATCCAGAGGAGCCCCGTTTCCGCCTCGTAACTCGAGATGAGGGATCCTTTCCCTGCTTCGTCGGGAAAGAGTTCCCGGCGTTCCCGTCGCATCTCAAGAGGAGGCCCTCTCAACAGGAATGGCGAGAGGAACTCCAGGGTCGTGCCACCATTCCAAGAGTCCCCCAGATGTCTCAGTCCATTCCAGAGGAACCTCTTTTCCCTTCACCGGCTCGTCTTTCACGCCGAGGATCGACTCACACCAAGGTGGCACGTGGCACAGCCCTGTGGGAAAGCCTCGTGGGAAAGCCTCGAGGGACAGCCTCGAGGGAAAGCCACAGATCCCTTGATCCACGTGACAGGAAGCGTGACACTACTGCTGCAGCTCGGGAGGAAGGCGCACGTGCATGCCCCCACTCGAGACGAGGCCTGACTCCCCTGGGGAGACTCAGAAGCACCCCAAGATCCATGGCAACACTGGAGAGGAATCCTCAGGTTCCGGCCCCGATTCCACACAAGGACTGAGGCCCAGGTATGGACGGGAGAGGAATCACGAGAGGTCCCCTAGCAACTCGCATGGGGACGGGCCTTTCCTGAGGCCACCAGAGCGGGTCCCTGAGGTCCCCGTCGTAACTCGAGAAGACCTGCCGCAACTCGAGAAAATCCAGGAGGTTCTCCCCTCCAGGCGAGATGAGGCCCATTTCCGCTGAGGCGTCTCGAGGCTGATCACACCTCACCTCTGGAACTTCGAAAGGGTCCTTCACACCCTTGGTGCAAATCAAGAAGTTCCCTGACATACCCGTCTCCACTCGAGAGGAATCACGAGGGTCCCGCCCACATCCAGAGGAGCCCCGTTTCCGATTCGTAGCTCGAGATGAGGGATCCTTTCCCTGCTTCGTCGGGAAAGAGTTCCCGGCGTTCCCGTCGCATCTCAAGAGGAGGCCCTCTCAACAGGAACGGCGAGAGGAACTCCAGGGTCGTGCCACCATTCCAAGAGTCCCCCAGATGTCTCAGTCCATTCCAGAGGAACCTCTTTTCCCTTCACCGGCTCGTCTTTCACGCCGAGGATCGACTCACACCAAGGTGGCACGTGGCACAGCCCTGTGGGAAAGCCTCGTGGGAAAGCCTCGAGGGACAGCCTCGAGGGAAAGCCACAGATCCCTTGATCCACGTGACAGGAAGCGTGACACTACTGCTGCAGCTCGGGAGGAAAGCGCACGTGCATGCCCCCACTCGAGACGAGGCCTGAATCCCCTGGGGAGACTCAGAAGCACCCCAAGATCCATGGCAACACTGGAGAGGAATCCTCAGGTTCCGGCCCCGACTCCACACAAGGACTGAGGCCGCGGCATGGACGGGAGAGGAATCCCGAGAGGTCCCCTAGCACCTCGCATGGGGACTGGCCTTTCCTGAGGCCACCAGAGCGGGTCCCTGAGGTCCCCGTCGTAACTCGAGAAGACCTGCCGCAACTCGAGAAAATCCAGGAGGTTCTCCCCTCCAGGCGAGATGAGGCCATTTTCTCTGAGACGTTTCGAGTCTGATCACACCTCACCTCTGGAACTTCGAAAGGGTCCTTCACACCCTTGGTGCAAATCAAGAAGTTCCCCGACATACCCGTCTCCACTCGACAGGAATCACGAGGGTCCCGCCCACATCCAGAGGAGCCCCGTTTCCGCCTCGTAACTCGAGATGAGGGATCCTTTCCCTGCTTCGTCGGGAAAGAGTTCCCGGCGTTCCCGTCGCATCTCAAGAGGAGGCCCTCTCAACAGGAATGGCGAGAGGAACTCCAGGGTCGTGCCACCATTCCAAGAGTCCCCCAGATGTCTCAGTCCATTCCAGAGGAACCTCTTTTCCCTTCACCGGCTCGTCTTTCACGCCGAGGATCGACTCACACCAAGGTGGCACGTGGCACAGCCCTGTGGGAAAGCCTCGTGGGAAAGCCTCGAGGGACAGCCTCGAGGGAAAGCCACAGATCCCTTGATCCACGTGACAGGAAGCGTGACACTACTGCTGCAGCTCGGGAGGAAAGCGCACGTGCATGCCCCCACTCGAGACGAGGCCTGACTCCCCTGGGGAGACTCAGAAGCACCCCAAGATCCATGGCAACACTGGAGAGGAATCCTCAGGTTCCGGCCCCGATTCCACACAAGGACTGAGGCCCAGGTATGGACGGGAGAGGAATCACGAGAGGTCCCCTAGCAACTCGCATGGGGACGGGCCTTTCCTGAGGCCACCAGAGCGGGTCCCTGAGGTCCCCGTCGTAACTCGAGAAGACCTGCCGCAACTCGAGAAAATCCAGGAGGTTCTCCCCTCCAGGCGAGATGAGGCCCATTTCCGCTGAGGCGTCTCGAGGCTGATCACACCTCACCTCTGGAACTTCGAAAGGGTCCTTCACACCCTTGGTGCAAATCAAGAAGTTCCCTGACATACCCGTCTCCACTCGAGAGGAATCACGAGGGTCCCGCCCACATCCAGAGGAGCCCCGTTTCCGATTCGTAGCTCGAGATGAGGGATCCTTTCCCTGCTTCGTCGGGAAAGAGTTCCCGGCGTTCCCGTCGCATCTCAAGAGGAGGCCCTCTCAACAGGAACGGCGAGAGGAACTCCAGGGTCGTGCCACCATTCCAAGAGTCCCCCAGATGTCTCAGTCCATTCCAGAGGAACCTCTTTTCCCTTCACCGGCTCGTCTTTCACGCCGAGGATCGACTCACACCAAGGTGGCACGTGGCACAGCCCTGTGGGAAAGCCTCGTCGGAAAGCCTCGAGGGACAGCCTCGAGGGAAAGCCACAGATCCCTTGATCCACGTGACAGGAAGCGTGACACTACTGCTGCAGCTCGGGAGGAAAGCGCACGTGCATGCCCCCACTCGAGACGAGGCCTGAATCCCCTGGGGAGACTCAGAAGCACCCCAAGATCCATGGCAACACTGGAGAGGAATCCTCAGGTTCCGGCCCCGACTCCACACAAGGACTGAGGCCGCGGCATGGACGGGAGAGGAATCCCGAGAGGTCCCCTAGCACCTCGCATGGGGACTGGCCTTTCCTGAGGCCACCAGAGCGGGTCCCTGAGGTCCCCGTCGTAACTCGAGAAGACCTGCCGCAACTCGAGAAAATCCAGGAGGTTCTCCCCTCCAGGCGAGATGAGGCCATTTTCTCTGAGACGTTTCGAGTCTGATCACACCTCACCTCTGGAACTTCGAAAGGGTCCTTCACACCCTTGGTGCAAATCAAGAAGTTCCCCGACATACCCGTCTCCACTCGACAGGAATCACGAGGGTCCCGCCCACATCCAGAGGAGCCCCGTTTCCGCCTCGTAACTCGAGATGAGGGATCCTGTCCCTGCTTCGTCGGGAAAGAGTTCCCGGCGTTCCCGTCGCATCTCAAGAGGAGGCCCTCTCAACAGGAATGGCGAGAGGAACTCCAGGGTCGTGCCACCATTCCAAGAGTCCCCCAGATGTCTCAGTCCATTCCAGAGGAACCTCTTTTCCCTTCACCGGCTCGTCTTTCACGCCGAGGATCGACTCACACCAAGGTGGCACGTGGCACAGCCCTGTGGGAAAGCCTCGTGGGAAAGCCTCGAGGGACAGCCTCGAGGGAAAGCCACAGATCCCTTGATCCACGTGACAGGAAGCGTGACACTACTGCTGCATCTCGGGAGGAAAGCGCACGTGCATGCCCCCACTCGAGACGAGGCCTGACTCCCCTGGGGAGACTCAGAAGCACCCCAAGATCATGGCAACACTGGAGAGGAATCCTCAGGTTCCGGCCCCGATTCCACACAAGGACTGAGGCCCAGGTATGGACGGGAGAGGAATCACGAGAGGTCCCCTAGCAACTCGCATGGGGACGGGCCTTTCCTGAGGCCACCAGAGCGGGTCCCTGAGGTCCCCGTCGTAACTCGAGAAGACCTGCCGCAACTCGAGAAAATCCAGGAGGTTCTCCCCTCCAGGCGAGATGAGGCCCATTTCCGCTGAGGCGTCTCGAGGCTGATCACACCTCACCTCTGGAACTTCGAAAGGGTCCTTCACACCCTTGGTGCAAATCAAGAAGTTCCCTGACATACCCGTCTCCACTCGAGAGGAATCACGAGGGTCCCGCCCACATCCAGAGGAGCCCCGTTTCCGATTCGTAGCTCGAGATGAGGGATCCTTTCCCTGCTTCGTCGGGAAAGAGTTCCCGGCGTTCCCGTCGCATCTCAAGAGGAGGCCCTCTCAACAGGAACGGCGAGAGGAACTCCAGGGTCGTGCCACCATTCCAAGAGTCCCCCAGATGTCTCAGTCCATTCCAGAGGAACCTCTATTCCCTTTACCGGCTCGTCTTTCACGCCGAGGATCGACTCACACCAAGGTGGCACGTGGCACAGCCCTGTGGGAAAGCCTCGTGGGAAAGCCTCGAGGGACAGCCTCGAGGGAAAGCCACAGATCCCTTGATCCACGTGACAGGAAGCGTGACACTACTGCTGCAGCTCGGGAGGAAAGCGCACGTGCATGCCCCCACTCGAGACGAGGCCTGAATCCCCTGGGGAGACTCAGAAGCACCCCAAGATCCATGGCAACACTGGAGAGGAATCCTCAGGTTCCGGCCCCGACTCCACACAAGGACTGAGGCCGCGGCATGGACGGGAGAGGAATCCCGAGAGGTCCCCTAGCACCTCGCATGGGGACTGGCCTTTCCTGAGGCCACCAGAGCGGGTCCCTGAGGTCCCCGTCGTAACTCGAGAAGACCTGCCGCAACTCGAGAAAATCCAGGAGGTTCTCCCCTCCAGGCGAGATGAGGCCATTTTCTCTGAGACGTTTCGAGTCTGATCACACCTCACCTCTGGAACTTCGAAAGGGTCCTTCACACCCTTGGTGCAAATCAAGAAGTTCCCCGACATACCCGTCTCCACTCGACAGGAATCACGAGGGTCCCGCCCACATCCAGAGGAGCCCCGTTTCCGCCTCGTAACTCGAGATGAGGGATCCTTTCCCTGCTTCGTCGGGAAAGAGTTCCCGGCGTTCCCGTCGCATCTCAAGAGGAGGCCCTCTCAACAGGAATGGCGAGAGGAACTCCAGGGTCGTGCCACCATTCCAAGAGTCCCCCAGATGTCTCAGTCCATTCCAGAGGAACCTCTTTTCCCTTCACCGGCTCGTCTTTCACGCCGAGGATCGACTCACACCAAGGTGGCACGTGGCACAGCCCTGTGGGAAAGCCTCGTGGGAAAGCCTCGAGGGACAGCCTCGAGGGAAAGCCACAGATCCCTTGATCCACGTGACAGGAAGCGTGACACTACTGCTGCAGCTCGGGAGGAAGGCGCACGTGCATGCCCCCACTCGAGACGAGGCCTGACTCCCCTGGGGAGACTCAGAAGCACCCCAAGATCCATGGCAACACTGGAGAGGAATCCTCAGGTTCCGGCCCCGATTCCACACAAGGACTGAGGCCCAGGTATGGACGGGAGAGGAATCACGAGAGGTCCCCTAGCAACTCGCATGGGGACGGGCCTTTCCTGAGGCCACCAGAGCGGGTCCCTGAGGTCCCCGTCGTAACTCGAGAAGACCTGCCGCAACTCGAGAAAATCCAGGAGGTTCTCCCCTCCAGGCGAGATGAGGCCCATTTCCGCTGAGGCGTCTCGAGGCTGATCACACCTCACCTCTGGAACTTCGAAAGGGTCCTTCACACCCTTGGTGCAAATCAAGAAGTTCCCTGACATACCCGTCTCCACTCGAGAGGAATCACGAGGGTCCCGCCCACATCCAGAGGAGCCCCGTTTCCGATTCGTAGCTCGAGATGAGGGATCCTTTCCCTGCTTCGTCGGGAAAGAGTTCCCGGCGTTCCCGTCGCATCTCAAGAGGAGGCCCTCTCAACAGGAACGGCGAGAGGAACTCCAGGGTCGTGCCACCATTCCAAGAGTCCCCCAGATGTCTCAGTCCATTCCAGAGGAACCTCTTTTCCCTTCACCGGCTCGTCTTTCACGCCGAGGATCGACTCACACCAAGGTGGCACGTGGCACAGCCCTGTGGGAAAGCCTCGTGGGAAAGCCTCGAGGGACAGCCTCGAGGGAAAGCCACAGATCCCTTGATCCACGTGACAGGAAGCGTGACACTACTGCTGCAGCTCGGGAGGAAAGCGCACGTGCATGCCCCCACTCGAGACGAGGCCTGAATCCCCTGGGGAGACTCAGAAGCACCCCAAGATCCATGGCAACACTGGAGAGGAATCCTCAGGTTCCGGCCCCGACTCCACACAAGGACTGAGGCCGCGGCATGGACGGGAGAGGAATCCCGAGAGGTCCCCTAGCACCTCGCATGGGGACTGGCCTTTCCTGAGGCCACCAGAGCGGGTCCCTGAGGTCCCCGTCGTAACTCGAGAAGACCTGCCGCAACTCGAGAAAATCCAGGAGGTTCTCCCCTCCAGGCGAGATGAGGCCATTTTCTCTGAGACGTTTCGAGTCTGATCACACCTCACCTCTGGAACTTCGAAAGGGTCCTTCACACCCTTGGTGCAAATCAAGAAGTTCCCCGACATACCCGTCTCCACTCGACAGGAATCACGAGGGTCCCGCCCACATCCAGAGGAGCCCCGTTTCCGCCTCGTAACTCGAGATGAGGGATCCTTTCCCTGCTTCGTCGGGAAAGAGTTCCCGGCGTTCCCGTCGCATCTCAAGAGGAGGCCCTCTCAACAGGAATGGCGAGAGGAACTCCAGGGTCGTGCCACCATTCCAAGAGTCCCCCAGATGTCTCAGTCCATTCCAGAGGAACCTCTTTTCCCTTCACCGGCTCGTCTTTCACGCCGAGGATCGACTCACACCAAGGTGGCACGTGGCACAGCCCTGTGGGAAAGCCTCGTGGGAAAGCCTCGAGGGACAGCCTCGAGGGAAAGCCACAGATCCCTTGATCCACGTGACAGGAAGCGTGACACTACTGCTGCAGCTCGGGAGGAAAGCGCACGTGCATGCCCCCACTCGAGACGAGGCCTGACTCCCCTGGGGAGACTCAGAAGCACCCCAAGATCCATGGCAACACTGGAGAGGAATCCTCAGGTTCCGGCCCCGATTCCACACAAGGACTGAGGCCCAGGTATGGACGGGAGAGGAATCACGAGAGGTCCCCTAGCAACTCGCATGGGGACGGGCCTTTCCTGAGGCCACCAGAGCGGGTCCCTGAGGTCCCCGTCGTAACTCGAGAAGACCTGCCGCAACTCGAGAAAATCCAGGAGGTTCTCCCCTCCAGGCGAGATGAGGCCCATTTCCGCTGAGGCGTCTCGAGGCTGATCACACCTCACCTCTGGAACTTCGAAAGGGTCCTTCACACCCTTGGTGCAAATCAAGAAGTTCCCTGACATACCCGTCTCCACTCGAGAGGAATCACGAGGGTCCCGCCCACATCCAGAGGAGCCCCGTTTCCGATTCGTAGCTCGAGATGAGGGATCCTTTCCCTGCTTCGTCGGGAAAGAGTTCCCGGCGTTCCCGTCGCATCTCAAGAGGAGGCCCTCTCAACAGGAACGGCGAGAGGAACTCCAGGGTCGTGCCACCATTCCAAGAGTCCCCCAGATGTCTCAGTCCATTCCAGAGGAACCTCTTTTCCCTTCACCGGCTCGTCTTTCACGCCGAGGATCGACTCACACCAAGGTGGCACGTGGCACAGCCCTGTGGGAAAGCCTCGTGGGAAAGCCTCGAGGGACAGCCTCGAGGGAAAGCCACAGATCCCTTGATCCACGTGACAGGAAGCGTGACACTACTGCTGCAGCTCGGGAGGAAAGCGCACGTGCATGCCCCCACTCGAGACGAGGCCTGAATCCCCTGGGGAGACTCAGAAGCACCCCAAGATCCATGGCAACACTGGAGAGGAATCCTCAGGTTCCGGCCCCGACTCCACACAAGGACTGAGGCCGCGGCATGGACGGGAGAGGAATCCCGAGAGGTCCCCTAGCACCTCGCATGGGGACTGGCCTTTCCTGAGGCCACCAGAGCGGGTCCCTGAGGTCCCCGTCGTAACTCGAGAAGACCTGCCGCAACTCGAGAAAATCCAGGAGGTTCTCCCCTCCAGGCGAGATGAGGCCATTTTCTCTGAGACGTTTCGAGTCTGATCACACCTCACCTCTGGAACTTCGAAAGGGTCCTTCACACCCTTGGTGCAAATCAAGAAGTTCCCCGACATACCCGTCTCCACTCGACAGGAATCACGAGGGTCCCGCCCACATCCAGAGGAGCCCCGTTTCCGCCTCGTAACTCGAGATGAGGGATCCTTTCCCTGCTTCGTCGGGAAAGAGTTCCCGGCGTTCCCGTCGCATCTCAAGAGGAGGCCCTCTCAACAGGAATGGCGAGAGGAACTCCAGGGTCGTGCCACCATTCCAAGAGTCCCCCAGATGTCTCAGTCCATTCCAGAGGAACCTCTTTTCCCTTCACCGGCTCGTCTTTCACGCCGAGGATCGACTCACACCAAGGTGGCACGTGGCACAGCCCTGTGGGAAAGCCTCGTGGGAAAGCCTCGAGGGACAGCCTCGAGGGAAAGCCACAGATCCCTTGATCCACGTGACAGGAAGCGTGACACTACTGCTGCAGCTCGGGAGGAAAGCGCACGTGCATGCCCCCACTCGAGACGAGGCCTGACTCCCCTGGGGAGACTCAGAAGCACCCCAAGATCCATGGCAACACTGGAGAGGAATCCTCAGGTTCCGGCCCCGATTCCACACAAGGACTGAGGCCCAGGTATGGACGGGAGAGGAATCACGAGTGGTCCCCTAGCAACTCGCATGGGGACGGGCCTTTCCTGAGGCCACCAGAGCGGGTCCCTGAGGTCCCCGTCGTAACTCGAGAAGACCTGCCGCAACTCGAGAAAATCCAGGAGGTTCTCCCCTCCAGGCGAGATGAGGCCCATTTCCGCTGAGGCGTCTCGAGGCTGATCACACCTCACCTCTGGAACTTCGAAAGGGTCCTTCACACCCTTGGTGCAAATCAAGAAGTTCCCTGACATACCCGTCTCCACTCGAGAGGAATCACGAGGGTCCCGCCCACATCCAGAGGAGCCCCGTTTCCGATTCGTAGCTCGAGATGAGGGATCCTTTCCCTGCTTCGTCGGGAAAGAGTTCCCGCCGTTCCCGTCGCATCTCAAGAGGAGGCCCTCTCAACAGGAACGGCGAGAGGAACTCCAGGGTCGTGCCACCATTCCAAGAGTCCCCCAGATGTCTCAGTCCATTCCAGAGGAACCTCTTTTCCCTTCACCGGCTCGTCTTTCACGCCGAGGATCGACTCACACCAAGGTGGCACGTGGCACAGCCCTGTGGGAAAGCCTCGTGGGAAAGCCTCGAGGGACAGCCTCGAGGGAAAGCCACAGATCCCTTGATCCACGTGACAGGAAGCGTGACACTACTGCTGCAGCTCAGGAGGAAAGCGCACGTGCATGCCCCCACACGAGACGAGGCCTGAATCCCCTGGGGAGACTCAGAAGCACCCCAAGATCCATGGCAACACTGGAGAGGAATCCTCAGGTTCCGGCCCCGACTCCACACAAGGACTGAGGCCGCGGCATGGACGGGAGAGGAATCCCGAGAGGTCCCCTAGCACCTCGCATGGGGACTGGCCTTTCCTGAGGCCACCAGAGCGGGTCCCTGAGGTCCCCGTCGTAACTCGAGAAGACCTGCCGCAACTCGAGAAAATCCAGGAGGTTCTCCCCTCCAGGCGAGATGAGGCCATTTTCTCTGAGACGTTTCGAGTCTGATCACACCTCACCTCTGGAACTTCGAAAGGGTCCTTCACACCCTTGGTGCAAATCAAGAAGTTCCCCGACATACCCGTCTCCACTCGACAGGAATCACGAGGGTCCCGCCCACATCCAGAGGAGCCCCGTTTCCGCCTCGTAGCTCGAGATGAGGGATCCTTTCCCTGCTTCGTCGGGAAAGAGTTCCCGGCGTTCCCGTCGCATCTCAAGAGGAGGCCCTCTCAACAGGAACGGCGAGAGGAACTCCAGGGTCGTGCCACCATTCCAAGAGTCCCCCAGATGTCTCAGTCCATTCCAGAGGAACCTCTTTTCCCTTCACCGGCTCGTCTTTCACGCCGAGGATCGACTCACACCAAGGTGGCACGTGGCACAGCCCTGTGGGAAAGCCTCGTGGGAAAGCCTCGAGGGACAGCCTCGAGGGAAAGCCACAGATCCCTTGATCCACGTGACAGGAAGCGTGACACTACTGCTGCAGCTCGGGAGGAAAGCGCACGTGCATGCCCCCACTCGAGACGAGGCCTGACTCCCCTGGGGAGACTCAGAAGCACCCCAAGATCCATGGCAACACTGGAGAGGAATCCTCAGGTTCCGGCCCCGATTCCACACAAGGACTGAGGCCCAGGTATGGACGGGAGAGGAATCACGAGAGGTCCCCTAGCAACTCGCATGGGGACGGGCCTTTCCTGAGGCCACCAGAGCGGGTCCCTGAGGTCCCCGTCGTAACTCGAGAAGACCTGCCGCAACTCGAGAAAATCCAGGAGGTTCTCCCCTCCAGGCGAGATGAGGCCCATTTCCGCTGAGGCGTCTCGAGGCTGATCACACCTCACCTCTGGAACTTCGAAAGGGTCCTTCACACCCTTGGTGCAAATCAAGAAGTTCCCTGACATACCCGTCTCCACTCGAGAGGAATCACGAGGGTCCCGCCCACATCCAGAGGAGCCCCGTTTCCGATTCGTAGCTCGAGATGAGGGATCCTTTCCCTGCTTCGTCGGGAAAGAGTTCCCGGCGTTCCCGTCGCATCTCAAGAGGAGGCCCTCTCAACAGGAACGGCGAGAGGAACTCCAGGGTCGTGCCACCATTCCAAGAGTCCCCCAGATGTCTCAGTCCATTCCAGAGGAACCTCTTTTCCCTTCACCGGCTCGTCTTTCACGCCGAGGATCGACTCACACCAAGGTGGCACGTGGCACAGCCCTGTGGGAAAGCCTCGTGGGAAAGCCTCGAGGGACAGCCTCGAGGGAAAGCCACAGATCCCTTGATCCACGTGACAGGAAGCGTGACACTACTGCTGCAGCTCGGGAGGAAAGCGCACGTGCATGCCCCCACTCGAGACGAGGCCTGACTCCCCTGGGGAGACTCAGAAGCACCCCAAGATCCATGGCAACACTGGAGAGGAATCCTCAGGTTCCGGCCCCGACTCCACACAAGGACTGAGGCCGCGGCATGGAAGGGAGAGGAATCCCGAGAGGTCCCCTAGCACCTCGCATGGGGACTGGCCTTTCCTGAGGCCACCAGAGCGGGTCCCTGAGGTCCCCGTCGTAACTCGAGAAGACCTGCCGCAACTCGAGAAAATCCAGGAGGTTCTCCCCTCCAGGCGAGATGAGGCCCATTTCTGCTGAGGTGTCACGAGGCGGATCACACCTCACCTCTGGAACTTCGAAAGGCTCCTTCACACCCTTGCTGCAAATCAAGAAGTTCCCCGACATACCCGTCTCCACTCGAGAGGAATCACGAGGGTCCCGCCCACATCCAGAGGAGCCCCGTTTCGTGCTCGTAGCTCGAGATGAGGGATCCTGTCCCTGCTTCGTCGGGAAAGAGTTCCCGGCGTTCCCGTCGCATCTCAAGAGGAGGCCCTCTTAACAGGAACGGCGAGAGGAACTCCAGGGTCGTGCCACCATTCCAAGAGTCCCCCAGATGTCTCAGTCCATTCCAGAGGAACCTCTTTTCCCTTCACCGGCTCGTCTTTCACGCAGAGGATCGACTCCCACCAGGGTGGCACGTGGCAGAGCCCTGTGGGAAAGCCTCGTGGGAAAGCCTCGATGGACAGCCTCGAGGGAAAGCCACAGATCCCTTGATCCACGTGACAGGAAGCGTGACACTACTGCTGCAGCTTGGGAGGAAAGCGCACGTGCATGCCCCCACTCGAGACGCCGCCTGACTCCCCTGGGGAGCCTCAGAAGCTCCCCAAGATCCATGGCAATACTGGAGAGGAATCCTCAGGTTCCAGCCCCGACTCCACACAAGGACTGAGGCCCCGGCATGGACGGGAGAGGAATCCCGAGATGTCCCCTAGCAACTCGCATGGGGACTGGCCTTTCCTGAGGCCACCAGAGCGGGTCACTGAGGTCCCCGTCGTAACTCGAGAAGACCTGCCGCAACTCGAGAAAATCCAGGAGGTTCTCCCCTCCAGGCGAGATGAGGCCCATTTCCGCTGAGGCGTCTCGAGGCTGATCACACCTCACCGCTGGAACTTCGAAAGGGTCCTTCACACCTTTGGTGCAAATCAAGAAGTTCCCCGACATAGCCGTCTCCACTCGAGAGGAATCACGAGGGTCCCGCCCACATCCAGAGGAGCCCCGTTTCCGCCTCGTAGCTCGAGATCAGGGATCCTTTCCCTGCTTCGTCGGGAAAGAGTTCCCGGCGTTCCCGTCGCATCTCAAGAGGAGGCCCTCTCTACAGGAACGGCGAGAGGAACTCCAGGGTCGTGCCACCATTCCAAGAGTCCCCCAGATGTGTCAGTCCATTCCAGAGGAACCTCTTTTCCCTTCACCGGCTCGTCTTTCACGCCGAGGATTGACTCACACCAAGGTGGCACGTGGCAGAGCCCTGTGGGAAAGCCTCGTGGGAAAGCCTCGAGGGACAGCCTCGAGGGAAAGCCACAGATCCCTTGATCCACGTGACAGGTAGCGTGACACTACTGCTGCAGCTCGGGAGGAAAGCCCACGTGCATGCCCCCACACGAGACGCCGCCTGACTCCCCTGGGGAGACTCAGAAGCTCCCCAAGATCCATGGCAACACTGGAGAGGAATCCTCAGGTTCCGGCCCCGACTCCACACAAGGACTGACCCCGGCATGGATGGGAGAGGAATCCCGAGAGGTCGCCTAGCAAATCGCATGGGGACTGGCCTTTCCTGAGGCCACCAGAGCGGGTCCCTGAGGTCCCCGTCGTAACTCGAGAAGACCTGCCGCAACTCGAGAAAATCCAGGAGGTTCTCCCCTCCAGGCGAGATGAGGCCCATTTCTTCTGAGGTGTCACGAGGAGGATCACACCTCACTTCTGGAACTTCGAAAGGCTCCTTCACACCCTTGCTGCAAATCAAGAAGTTCCCGACATACCCGTCTCCACTCGAGAGGAATCACGAGAGTCCCGCTCACATCCAGAGGAGCCCCGTTTCGGCCTCGTAGCTCGAGATGAGGGATCCTTTCCCTGCTTCTTTGGGAAAGAGTTCCCGGCGTTCCCGTCGAATCTAAAGAGGAGGCCCTCTCAACAGGAACGGCGAGAGGAACTCCAGGGTCGTGCCACCATTCCAAGAGTCCCCCAGATGTCTCAGTCCATTCCAGAGGAACCTATTTTCCCTTCACCGGCTCGTCTTTCACGCAGAGGATCGACTCCCACCAGGGTGGAACGTGGCAGAGCCCTGTGGGAAAGCCTCGTGGGAAAGCCTCGAGGGACAGCCTCGAGGGAAAGCCACAGATCCCTTGATCCACGTGACAGGAAGCGTGACACTACTGCTGCAGCTCGGGAGGAAAGCGCACGTGCATGCCCCCACTCGAGACGCCGCCTGACTCCCCTGGGGAGACTCAGAAGCTCCCCAAGATCCATGGCAACACTGGAGAGGAATCCTCAGGTTCCGGCCCCGACTCCACACAAGGAGTGAGGCCCCGGCATGGACGGCAGAGGAATCCCGAGAGGTCCCCTAGCAACTCGCATGGGGACTGGCCTTTCCTGAGGCCACCAGAGCGGGTCCCTGAGGTCCCCGTCGTAACTCGAGAAGACCTGCCGCAACTCGAGAAAATCCAGGAGGTTCTCCCCTCCAGGCGAGATGAGGCCCATTTCTGCTGAGGCGTCTCGAGGCTGATCACACCTCACCTCTGGAACTTCGAAAGGCTCCTTCACACCCTTGGTGCAAATCAAGAAGTTCCCCGACATACCCGTCTCCACTCGAGAGGAATATCGAGGGTCCCGCCCACATCCAGAGGAGCCCCGTTTCCGCCTCGTAGCTCGAGATGAGGGATCCTTTCCCTGCTTCGTCGGGAAAGAGTTCCCGGCGTTCCCGTCGCATCTCAAGAGGAGGCCCTCTCAACAGGAACGGCGAGAGGAACTCCAGGGTCGTGCCACCATTCCAAGAGTCCCCCAGATGTCTCAGTCCATTCCAGAGGAACCTCTTTTCCCTTCACCGGCTCGTCTTTCACGCCGAGGATCGACTCACACCAAGGTGGCACGTGGCACAGCCCTGTGGGAAAGCCTCGTGGGAAAGCCTCGAGGGACAGCCTCGAGGGAAAGCCACAGATCCCTTGATCCACGTGACAGGAAGCGTGACACTACTGCTGCAGCTCGGGAGGAAAGCGCACGTGCATGCCCCCACTCGAGACGCCGCCTGACTCCCCTGGGGAGACTCAGAAGCTCCCCAAGATCCATGGCAACACTGGAGAGGAATCCTCAGGTTCCGGCCCCGACTCCACACAAGGACTGAGGCCCCGGCATGGACGGGAGAGGAATCCCGAGAGGTCGCCTAGCAAATCGCATGGGGACTGGCCTTTCCTGAGGCCACCAGAGCGGGTCCCTGAGGTCCCCGTCGTAACTCGAGAAGACCTGCCGCAACTCGAGAAAATCCAGGAGGTTCTCCCCTCCAGGCGAGATGAGGCCCATTTCTGCTGAGGTGTCACGAGGCGGATCACACCTCACCTCTGGAACTTCGAAAGGCTCCTTCACACCCTTGCTGCAAATCAAGAAGTTCCCCGACATACCCGTCTCCACTCGAGAGGAATCACGAGGGTCCCGCCCACATCCAGAGGAGCCCCGTTTCGTCCTCGTAGCTCGAGATGAGGGATCCTGTCCCTGCTTCGTCGGGAAAGAGTTCCCGGCGTTCCCGTCGCATCTCAAGAGGAGGCCCTCTTAACAGGAACGGCGAGAGGAACTCCAGGGTCGTGCCACCATTCCAAGAGTCCCCCAGATGTCTCAGTCCATTCCAGAGGAACCTCTTTTCCCTTCACCGGCTCGTCTTTCACGCAGAGGATCGACTCCCACCAGGGTGGCACGTGGCAGAGCCCTGTGGGAAAGCCTCGTGGGAAAGCCTCGATGGACAGCCTCGAGGGAAAGCCACAGATCCCTTGATCCACGTGACAGGAAGCGTGACACTACTGCTGCAGCTTGGGAGGAAAGCGCACGTGCATGCCCCCACTCGAGACGCCGCCTGACTCCCCTGGGGAGCCTCAGAAGCTCCCCAAGATCCATGGCAATACTGGAGAGGAATCCTCAGGTTCCAGCCCCGACTCCACACAAGGACTGAGGCCCCGGCATGGACGGGAGAGGAATCCCGAGATGTCCCCTAGCAACTCGCATGGGGACTGGCCTTTCCTGAGGCCACCAGAGCGGGTCACTGAGGTCCCCGTCGTAACTCGAGAAGACCTGCCGCAACTCGAGAAAATCCAGGAGGTTCTCCCCTCCAGGCGAGATGAGGCCCATTTCCGCTGAGGCGTCTCGAGGCTGATCACACCTCACCGCTGGAACTTCGAAAGGGTCCTTCACACCTTTGGTGCAAATCAAGAAGTTCCCCGACATAGCCGTCTCCACTCGAGAGGAATCACGAGGGTCCCGCCCACATCCAGAGGAGCCCCGTTTCCGCCTCGTAGCTCGAGATCAGGGATCCTTTCCCTGCTTCGTCGGGAAAGAGTTCCCGGCGTTCCCGTCGCATCTCAAGAGGAGGCCCTCTCAACAGGAACGGCGAGAGGAACTCCAGGGTCGTGCCACCATTCCAAGAGTCCCCCAGATGTCTCAGTCCATTCCAGAGGAACCTCTTTTCCCTTCACCGGCTCGTCTTTCACGCCGAGGATTGACTCACACCAAGGTGGCACGTGGCAGAGCCCTGTGGGAAAGCCTCGTGGGAAAGCCTCGAGGGACAGCCTCGAGGGAAAGCCACAGATCCCTTGATCCACGTGACAGGTAGCGTGACACTACTGCTGCAGCTCGGGAGGAAAGCCCACGTGCATGCTCCCACACGAGACGCCGCCTGACTCCCCTGGGGAGACTCAGAAGCTCCCCAAGATCCATGGCAACACTGGAGAGGAATCCTCAGGTTCCGGCCCCGACTCCACACAAGGACTGACCCCGGCATGGATGGGAGAGGAATCCCGAGAGGTCGCCTAGCAAATCGCATGGGGACTGGCCTTTCCTGAGGCCACCAGAGCGGGTCCCTGAGGTCCCCGTCGTAACTCGAGAAGACCTGCCGCAACTCGAGAAAATCCAGGAGGTTCTCCCCTCCAGGCGAGATGAGGCCCATTTCTTCTGAGGTGTCACGAGGAGGATCACACCTCACTTCTGGAACTTCGAAAGGCTCCTTCACACCCTTGCTGCAAATCAAGAAGTTCCCGACATACCCGTCTCCACTCGAGAGGAATCACGAGAGTCCCGCTCACATCCAGAGGAGCCCCGTTTCGGCCTCGTAGCTCGAGATGAGGGATCCTTTCCCTGCTTCTTTGGGAAAGAGTTCCCGGCGTTCCCGTCGAATCTAAAGAGGAGGCCCTCTCAACAGGAACGGCGAGAGGAACTCCATGGTCGTGCCACCATTCCAAGAGTCCCCCAGATGTCTCAGTCCATTCCAGAGGAACCTATTTTCCCTTCACCGGCTCGTCTTTCACGCAGAGGATCGACTCCCACCAGGGTGGAACGTGGCAGAGCCCTGTGGGAAAGCCTCGTGGGAAAGCCTCGAGGGACAGCCTCGAGGGAAAGCCACAGATCCCTTGATCCACGTGACAGGAAGCGTGACACTACTGCTGCAGCTCGGGAGGAAAGCGCACGTGCATGCCCCCACTCGAGACGCCGCCTGACTCCCCTGGGGAGACTCAGAAGCTCCCCAAGATCCATGGCAACACTGGAGAGGAATCCTCAGGTTCCGGCCCCGACTCCACACAAGGAGTGAGGCCCCGGCATGGACGGCAGAGGAATCCCGAGAGGTCCACTAGCAACTCGCATGGGGACTGGCCTTTCCTGAGGCCACCAGAGCGGGTCACTGAGGTCCCCGTCGTAACTCGAGAAGACCTGCCGCAACTCGAGAAAATCCAGGAGGTTCTCCCCTCCAGGCGAGATGAGGCCCATTTCTGCTGAGGCGTCTCGAGGCTGGTCACACCTCACCTCTGGAACTTCGAAAGGCTCCTTCACACCCTTGGTGCAAATCAAGAAGTTCCCCGACATACCCGTCTCCACTCGAGAGGAATATCGAGGGTCCCGCCCACATCCAGAGGAGCCCCGTTTCCGCCTCGTAGCTCGAGATGAGGGATCCTTTCCCTGCTTCGTCGGGAAAGAGTTCCCGGCGTTCCCGTCGCATCTCAAGAGGAGGCCCTCTCAACAGGAACGGCGAGAGGAACTCCAGGGTCGTGCCACCATTCCAAGAGTCCCCCAGATGTCTCAGTCCATTCCAGAGGAACCTCTTTTCCCTTCACCGGCTCGTCTTTCACGCCGAGGATCGACTCACACCAAGGTGGCACGTGGCACAGCCCTGTGGGAAAGCCTCGTGGGAAAGCCTCGAGGGACAGCCTCGAGGGAAAGCCACAGATCCCTTGATCCACGTGACAGGAAGCGTGACACTACTGCTGCAGCTCGGGAGGAAAGCGCACGTGCATGCCCCCACTCGAGACGCCGCCTGACTCCCCTGGGGAGACTCAGAAGCTCCCCAAGATCCATGGCAACACTGGAGAGGAATCCTCAGGTTCCGGCCCCGACTCCACACAAGGACTGAGGCCCCGGCATGGACGGGAGAGGAATCCCGAGAGGTCGCCTAGCAAATCGCATGGGGACTGGCCTTTCCTGAGGCCACCAGAGCGGGTCCCTGAGGTCCCCGTCGTAACTCGAGAAGACCTGCCGCAACTCGAGAAAATCCAGGAGGTTCTCCCCTCCAGGCGAGATGAGGCCCATTTCTGCTGAGGTGTCACGAGGCGGATCACACCTCACCTCTGGAACTTCGAAAGGCTCCTTCACACCCTTGCTGCAAATCAAGAAGTTCCCCGACATACCCGTCTCCACTCGAGAGGAATCACGAGGGTCCCGCCCACATCCAGAGGAGCCCCGTTTCGTCCTCGTAGCTCGAGATGAGGGATCCTGTCCCTGCTTCGTCGGGAAAGAGTTCCCGGCGTTCCCGTCGCATCTCAAGAGGAGGCCCTCTTAACAGGAACGGCGAGAGGAACTCCAGGGTCGTGCCACCATACCAAGAGTCCCCCAGATGTCTCAGTCCATTCCAGAGGAACCTCTTTTCCCTTCACCGGCTCGTCTTTCACGCAGAGGATCGACTCCCACCAGGGTGGCACGTGGCAGAGCCCTGTGGGAAAGCCTCGTGGGAAAGCCTCGATTGACAGCCTCGAGGGAAAGCCACAGATCCCTTGATCCACGTGACAGGAAGCGTGACACTACTGCTGCAGCTTGGGAGGAAAGCGCACGTGCATGCCCCCACTCGAGACGCCGCCTGACTCCCCTGGGGAGCCTCAGAAGCTCCCCAAGATCCATGGCAATACTGGAGAGGAATCCTCAGGTTCCAGCCCCGACTCCACACAAGGACTGAGGCCCCGGCATGGACGGGAGAGGAATCCCGAGATGTCCCCTAGCAACTCGCATGGGGACTGGCCTTTCCTGAGGCCACCAGAGCGGGTCACTGAGGTCCCCGTCGTAACTCGAGAAGACCTGCCGCAACTCGAGAAAATCCAGGAGGTTCTCCCCTCCAGGCGAGATGAGGCCCATTTCCGCTGAGGCGTCTCGAGGCTGATCACACCTCACCGCTGGAACTTCGAAAGGGTCCTTCACACCTTTGGTGCAAATCAAGAAGTTCCCCGACATAGCCGTTTCCACTCGAGAGGAATCACGAGGGTCCCGCCCACATCCAGAGGAGCCCCGTTTCCGCCTCGTAGCTCGAGATCAGGGATCCTTTCCCTGCTTCGTCGGGAAAGAGTTCCCGGCGTTCCCGTCGCATCTCAAGAGGAGGCCCTCTCAACAGGAACGGCGAGAGGAACTCCAGGGTCGTGCCACCATTCCAAGAGTCCCCCAGATGTCTCAGTCCATTCCAGAGGAACCTCTTTTCCCTTCACCGGCTCGTCTTTCACGCCGAGGATTGACTCACACCAAGGTGGCACGTGGCAGAGCCCTGTGGGAAAGCCTCGTGGGAAAGCCTCGAGGGACAGCCTCGAGGGAAAGCCACAGATCCCTTGATCCACGTGACAGGTAGCGTGACACTACTGCTGCAGCTCGGGAGGAAAGCCCACGTGCATGCCCCCACACGAGACGCCGCCTGACTCCCCTGGGGAGACTCAGAAGCTCCCCAAGATCCATGGCAACACTGGAGAGGAATCCTCAGGTTCCGGCCCCGACTCCACACAAGGACTGACCCCGGCATGGATGGGAGAGGAATCCCGAGAGGTCGCCTAGCAAATCGCATGGGGACTGGCCTTTCCTGAGGCCACCAGAGCGGGTCCCTGAGGTCCCCGTCGTAACTCGAGAAGACCTGCCGCAACTCGAGAAAATCCAGGAGGTTCTCCCCTCCAGGCGAGATGAGGCCCATTTCTTCTGACGTGTCACGAGGAGGATCACACCTCACTTCTGGAACTTCGAAAGGCTCCTTCACACCCTTGCTGCAAATCAAGAAGTTCCCGACATACCCGTCTCCACTCGAGAGGAATCACGAGAGTCCCGCTCACATCCAGAGGAGCCCCGTTTCGGCCTCGTAGCTCGAGATGAGGGATCCTTTCCCTGCTTCTTTGGGAAAGAGTTCCCGGCGTTCCCGTCGAATCTAAAGAGGAGGCCCCCTCAACAGGAACGGCGAGAGGAACTCCAGGGTCGTGCCACCATTCCAAGAGTCCCCCAGATGTCTCAGTCCATTCCAGAGGAACCTCTTTTCCCTTCACCGGCTCGTCTTTCACGCAGAGGATCGACTTCCCACCAGGGTGGAACGTGGCAGAGCCCTGTGGGAAAGCCTCGTGGGAAAGCCTCGAGGGACAGCCTCGAGGGAAAGCCACAGATCCCTTGATCCACGTGACAGGAAGCGTGACACTACTGCTGCAGCTCGGGAGGAAAGCGCACGTGCATGCCCCCACTCGAGACGCCGCCTGACTCCCCTGGGGAGACTCAGAAGCTCCCCAAGATCCATGGCAATACTGGAGAGGAATCCTCGGGTTCCAGCCCCGACTCCACACAAGGACTGAGGCCCCGGCATGGACGGGAGAGGAATCCCGAGATGTCCCCTAGCAACTCGCATGGGGACTGGCCTTTCCTGAGGCCACCAGAGCGGGTCACTGAGGTCCCCGTCGTAACTCGAGAAGACCTGCCGCAACTCGAGAAAATCCAGGAGGTTCTCCCCTCCAGGCGAGATGAGGCCCATTTCCGCTGAGGCGTCTCGAGGCTGATCACACCTCACCGCTGGAACTTCGAAAGGGTCCTTCACACCTTTGGTGCAAATCAAGAAGTTCCCCGACATAGCCGTCTCCACTCGAGAGGAATCACGAGGGTCCCGCCCACATCCAGAGGAGCCCCGTTTCCGCCTCGTAGCTCGAGATCAGGGATCCTTTCCCTGCTTCGTCGGGAAAGAGTTCCCGGCGTTCCCGTCGCATCTCAAGAGGAGGCCCTCTCAACAGGAACGGCGAGAGGAACTCCAGGGTCGTGCCACCATTCCAAGAGTCCCCCAGATGTCTCAGTCCATTCCAGAGGAACCTCTTTTCCCTTCACCGGCTCGTCTTTCACGCCGAGGATTGACTCACACCAAGGTGGCACGTGGCAGAGCCCTGTGGGAAAGCCTCGTGGGAAAGCCTCGAGGGACAGCCTCGAGGGAAAGCCACAGATCCCTTGATCCACGTGACAGGTAGCGTGACACTACTGCTGCAGCTCGGGAGGAAAGCCCACGTGCATGCCCCCACACGAGACGCCGCCTGACTCCCCTGGGGAGACTCAGAAGCTCCCCAAGATCCATGGCAACACTGGAGAGGAATCCTCAGGTTCCGGCCCCGACTCCACACAAGGACTGACCCCGGCATGGATGGGAGAGGAATCCCGAGAGGTCGCCTAGCAAATCGCATGGGGACTGGCCTTTCATGAGGCCACCAGAGCGGGTCCCTGAGGTCCCCGTCGTAACTCGAGAAGACCTGCCGCAACTCGAGAAAATCCAGGAGGTTCTCCCCTCCAGGCGAGATGAGGCCCATTTCTTCTGAGTTGTCACGAGGAGGATCACACCTCACTTCTGGAACTTCGAAAGGCTCCTTCACACCCTTGCTGCAAATCAAGAAGTTCCCGACATACCCGTCTCCACTCGAGAGGAATCACGAGAGTCCCGCTCACATCCAGAGGAGACCCGTTTCGGCCTCGTAGCTCGAGATGAGGGATCCTTTCCCTGCTTCTTTGGGAAAGAGTTCCCGGCGTTCCCGTCGAATCTAAAGAGGAGGCCCTCTCAACAGGAACGGCGAGAGGAACTCCAGGGTCGTGCCACCATTCCAAGAGTCCCCCAGATGTCTCAGTCCATTCCAGAGGAACCTCTTTTCCCTTCACCGGCTCGTCTTTCACGCAGAGGATCGACTCCCACCAGGGTGGAACGTGGCAGAGCCCTGTGGGAAAGCCTCGTGGGAAAGCCTCGAGGGACAGCCTCGAGGGAAAGCCACAGATCCCTTGATCCACGTGACAGGAAGCGTGACACTACTGCTGCAGCTCGGGAGGAAAGCGCACGTGCATGCCCCCACTCGAGACGCCGCCTGACTCCCCTGGGGAGACTCAGAAGCTCCCCAAGATCCATGGCAACACTGGAGAGGAATCCTCAGGTTCCGGCCCCGACTCCCCACAAGGAGTGAGGCCCCGGCATGGACGGCAGAGGAATCCCGAGAGGTCCCCTAGCAACTCGCATGGGGACTGGCCTTTCCTGAGGCCACCAGAGCGGGTCCCTGAGGTCCCCGTCGTAACTCGAGAAGACCTGCCGCAACTCGAGAAAATCCAGGAGGTTCTCCCCTCCAGGCGAGATGAGGCCCATTTCCACTGAGGCGTCTCGAGGCTGATCACACCTCACCTCTGGAACTTCGAAAGGGTCCTTCACACCCTTGGTGCAAATCGAGAAGTTCCCCGACATACCCGTCTCCACTCGAGAGGAATCACGAGGGACCCGCCCACATCCAGAGGAGCCCCGTTTCCGCCTCGTAGCTCGAGATGAGGGATCCTTTCCCTGCTTCTTCGGGAAAGAGTTCTCGGCGTTCCCGTCGCCCTCTCAACAGGAACGGCGAGAGGAACTCCAGGGTCGTGCCACCATTCCAAGAATCCCCCAGATGTCTCAGTCCATTCCAGAGGAAACTCTTTTCCCTTCACCGGCTCGTCTTTCACACCGAGGATCGACTCACACCAAGGTGGCACGTGGCACAGCCCTGTGCGAAAGCCTCGTGGGAAAGCCTCGAGGGACAGCCTCGAGGGAAAGCCACAGATCCCCTGATCCACGTTACAGGAAGCGTGACACTACTGCTGCAGCTCGGGAGGAAAGCGCACGTGCATGCCCCCACTCGAGACGAGGCCTGACTCCCCTGGGGAGACTCAGAAGCTCCCCAAGATCCATGGCAACACTGGAGAGGAATCCTCAGGTTCCGGCCCCGACTCCACACAAGGACTGAGGCCCCGGCATGGACGGGAGAGGAATCCAGAGAGGCCCCCTAGCAACTCGCATGGGGACTGGCCTTTCCTGAGGCCACCAGAGCGGGTCCCTGAGGTCCCCGTCGTAAGTCGAGAAGACCTGCCGCAACTCGACAAAATCCAGGAGGTTCTCCCCTCCAGGCGAGATGAGGCCCATTTCCGCTGAGCGTCTCGAGGCTGATCACACCTCACCTCTGGAACTTCGAAAGGCTCCTTCACACCCTTGGTGCAACTCAAGAAGTTCTCCGACATACCCGTCTCCACTCGAGGGGAATCACGAGGGTCCCGCCCACATCCAGAGGAGCCCCGTTTCCGCCTCGTAGCTCGAGATGAGGGATCCTTTCCCTGCTTCGTCGGGAAAGAGTTCCCGGCGTTCCCGTCGCATCTCAAGAGGAGGCCCTCTCAACAGGAACGGCGAGAGGAACTCCAGGGTCGTGCCACCATTCCAAGAGTCCCCCATATGTCTCAGTCCATTCCAGAGGAACCTCTTTTCCCTTAACCGGCTCGTCTTACACGCAGAGGATCGACTCACACCAGGGTGGCACGCGACACAGCCCTGTGGGAAAGACTCGTGGGAAAGCCTCGAGGGACAGCCTCGAGGGAAAGACACAGATCCCTTGATTCACGTGACAGGAAGCGTGACACTACTGCTGCAGCTCGGGATGAAGCGCACGTGCATACCCCCACTCGAGACGAGGCCTGACAACCCTGGGGAGACTCAGAAGCACCCCAAGATCCATGGCAACACTGGAGAGGAATCCTCAGGTTCCGGCCCCGACTCCACACAAGGACTGAGGCCCCGGCATGGACGGCAGAGGAATCCCGAGAGGTCCCCTAGCAACTCGCATGGGGACTGGCTTTTCCTGAGGCCACCAGAGCGGGTCCCTGAGGTCCCCGTCGTAACTCGAGAAGACCTGCCGCAACTCGAGAAAATCCAGGAGGTTCTCCCCTCCAGGCGAGATGAGGCCCATTTCCGCTGAGGCGTCTCGAGGCTGATCACACCTCACCTCTGGAACTTCGAAAGGCTCCTTCACACCCTTGGTGCAAATGAAGAAGTTCTCCGACATACCCGTCTCCACTCGAGGGGAATCACGAGGGTCCCGCCCACATCCAGAGGAGCCCCGTTTCCGCCTCGTAGCTCGAGATGAGGGATCCTTTCCCTGCTTCGTCGGGAAAGAGTTCCCGGCGTTCCCGTCGCATCTCAAGAGGAGGCCCTCTCAACAGGAAAGGCGAGAGGAACTCCAGGTTCGTGCCACCATTCCAAGAGTCCCCCAGATGTCTCAGTCCATTCCAGAGGAACCTCTTTTCCCTTCACCGACTCGTCTTTCACGCCGAGGATCGACTCACACCAGGGTGGCACGTGGCACAGCCCTGTGGGAAAGCCTCGTGGGAAAGCCTCGAGGGACAGCCTCGAGGGAATGCCACAGATCCCTTGATCCACGTGACAGGAAGCGTGACACTACTGCTGCAGCTCGGGAGGAAAGGGCACGTGCATGCCCCCACTCGAGACGAGGCCTGACTCCCCTGGGGAGACTCAGAAGCACCCCAAGATCCATGGCAACACTGGAGAGGAATCCTCAGGTTCCGGCCCCGGCTCCACACAAGGAATGAGGCCCCGGCATGGACGGCAGAGGAATCCCGAGAGGTCCCCTAGCAACTCTCATGGGGACTGGCCTTTCCTGAGGCCACCAGAGCGGGTCCCTGAGGTCCCCGTCGTAACTCGAGAAGACCTGCCGCAACTCGAGAAAATCCAGGAGGTTCTCCCCTCCAGGCGAGATGAGGCCCATTTCTGCTGAGGCGTCTCGAGGCTGATCACACCTCACCTCTGGAACTTCGAAAGGGTCCTTCACACCCTTGGTGCAAATCAAGAAGTTCCCCGACATACCCGTCTCCACTCGAGAGGAATATCGAGGGTCCCGCCCACATCCAGAGGAGCCCCGTTTCCGCCTCGTAGCTCGAGATCAGGGATCCTTTCCCTGCTTCGTCGGGAAAGAGTTCCCGGCGTTCCCGTCGCATCTCAAGAGGAGGCCCTCTCAACAGGAACGGCGAGAGGAACTCCAGGGTCGTGCCACCATTCCAAGAGTCCCCCAGATGTCTCAGTCCATTCCAGAGGAACCTCTTTTCCCTTCACCGGCTCGTCTTTCACGCCGAGGATCGTCTCACACCAAGGTGGCACTTGGCACAGCCCTGTGGGAAAGCCTCGTGGGAAAGCCTCGAGGGACAGCCTCGAGGGAAAGCCACAGATCCCTTGATCCACGTGACAGGAAGCGTGGCACTACTGCTGAAGCTCGGGAGGAAAGCGCACGTGCATGCCCCCACTCGAGACGAGGCCTGACTCCCCTGGGGAGACTCAGAATCACCCCAAGATCAATGGGAACACTGGAGAGGAATCCTCAGGTTCCGGCCCCGACTCCACACAAGGACTGAGGCCCCGGCATGGACGGGAGAGGAATCCCGAGAGGCCCCCTCCAACTCGCATGGGGACTGGCCTTTCCTGAGGCCACCAGAGCGGGTCCCTGTGGTCCCCCTCGTAACTCGAGAAGACCTGCCGCATCTCGAGAAATTCCAGGAGGTTCTCCCCTCCAGGCAAGATGAGGCCCATTTCTGCTGAGGCGTCTCGAGGCTGATCACATCTCACCTCTGTAACTTCGAAAGGCTCCTTCACACCCTTGGTGCAAATCAAGAAGTTCCCCGACATAGCCGTCTCCACTCGAGAGGAATCACGAGGGTCCCGCCCACATCCAGAGGAGCCCCGTTTCCGCCTCGTAGCTCGAGATGAGAGATCCTTTCCCTGCTTCGTCGGGAAAGAGTTCCCGGCATTCCTGTCGCATCTCAAGAGGAGGCCCTCTCAACAGGAACGGCGAGAGGAACTCCACGGTCGTGCCACCATTCCAAGAGTACCCCAGATGTCTCAGTCCATTCCACAGGAACCTCTTTTTCCTTCACCGGCTCGTCTTTCACGCCGAGGATCGACTCACACCAGGTGGCACTTGGCACAGCCCTGTGGGAAAGCCTCGTGGGAAAGCCTCGAGGGACAGCCTCGAGGGAAAGCCACAGATCCCTTGATCCACGTGACAGGAAGCGTGACACTACTGCTGCAGCTCGGGAGGAAAGCGCACGTGCATGCCCCCACTCGAGACGAGGCCTGACTCCCCTGGGGAGACTCAGAAGCACCCCAAGATCCATGGCAACACTGGAGAGCAAACCTCAGGTTCCGGCCCCGTCTCCACACAAGGACTGAGGCCCCGGCATGGACGGGAGAGGAATCCCGAGAGGCCCCCAAGCAACTCGCATGGGGACTGGCCTTTCCTGAGTCCACCAGAGCGGGTCCCTGAGGTCCCCGTCGTAACTCGAGAAGACCTGCCGCAACTCGAGAAAATCCAGGAGGTTCTCCCCTCCAGGTGAGATGAGGCCCATTTCCGCTGAGGCGTCTCGAGGCTGATCACATCTCACCTCTGGAACTTCGAAAGGCTCCTTCACACCCATGGTGCAAATCAAGAAGTTCCCCGACATAGCCGTCTCCACTCGAGAGGAATCACGACGGTCCCGCCCACATCCAGAGGAGCCCCGTTTCCGCCTCGTAGCTCGAGATCAGGGATCCTTTCCCTGCTTCGTCGGGAAAGCGTTCCCGGCGTTCCCGTCGCATCTCAAGAGGAGGCCCTCTCAACAGGAACGGCGAGAGGAACTCCAGGGTCGTGCCACCATTCCAAGAGTCCCGCAGATGTCTCAGTCCATTCCAGAGGAACCTCTTTTTCCTTCACCGGCTCGTCTTTCACGCCGAGGATCGACTCACACCAAGGTGGCATGTGACACAGCCCTGTGGGAAAGCCTCGTGGGAAAGCCTCGAGGGACAGCCTCGAGGGAAAGCCACAGATCCCTTGATCCATGTGACAGGAAGCGTGACACTACTGCTGCAGCTCGGGAGGAAAGCGCACGTGCATGCCCCCACTCGAGACGCCGCCTGACTCCGCTGGGGAGACTCCGAAGCTCCCCAAGATCCATGGCAACACTGGAGAGGAATCCTCAGGTTCTGGCCCCGACTCCACACAAGGACTGAGGCCCCGGCATGGACGGGAGAGGAATCCCGAGAGGTCGCCTAGCAACTCGCATGGGGACTGGCCTTTCCTGAGGCCACCAGAGCGGGTCCCTGAGGTCCCCGTCGTAACTCGAGAAGACCTGCCGCAACTCGAGAAAATCCAGGAGGTTCTCCCCTCCAGGCGAGATGAGGCCCATTTCCGCTGAGGCGTCTCAAGGCTGATCACACCTCACCTCTGGAACTTCGAAAGGGTCCTTCACACCCTTGGTGCAAATCAAGAAGTTCCCCGACATACCCGTCTCCACTCGAGAGGAATCACGAGGGTCCCGCCCACATCCAGAGGGGCCCCGTTTCTGCCTCGTAGCTCGAGATGAGGGATCCTTTCCCTGCTTCGTCGGGAAAGAGTTCCCGGCGTTCCCGTCGCATCTCAAGAGGAGGCCCTCTCAACAGGAACGGCGAGAGGAACTACAGGGTCGTGCCACCATTCCAAGAGTCCCCCAGATGTCTCAGTCCATTCCAGAGGAACCTCTTTTCCTTTCACCGGCTCGTCTTTCACGCCGAATATCGACTCACACCAAGGTGGCACGTGGCACAGCCCTGTGGGAAAGACTCGTGGGAAAGCCTCGAGGGACAGCCTCGAGGGAAAGCCACAGATCCCTTGATCCACGTGACAGGAAGCGTGACACTACTGCTGCAGCTCGGGAGGAAAGCGCACGTGCATGCCCACACTGGAGACGAGGCCTGACGCCCCTGGGGAGACTCAGAATCACCCCAAGATCCATGGCAACACTGGAGAGGAATCCTCAGGTTCCGGTCCCGACTCCACACAAGGACTGAGGCCCCGGCATGGACGGGAGAGGAATCCCGAGAGGCCCCCTAGCAACTCGCATGGGGACTGGCCTTTCCTGAGGCCACCAGAGCGGGTCCCTGAGGTCCCCGTCGTAACTCGAGAAGACCTGCCGCAACTCGAGAAAATCCAGGAGGTTCTCCCCTCCAGGCGAGATGAGGCCCATTTCCACTGAGGTGTCTCGAGGCTGATCACACCTCACCTCTGGAACTTCGAAAGGGTCCTTCACACCCTTGGTGCAAATCGAGAAGTTCCCCGACATACCCGTCTCCACTCGAGAGGAATCACGAGGGACCCGCCCACATCCAGAGGAGCCCCGTTTCCGCCTCGTAGCTCGAGATGAGGGATCCTTTCCCTGCTTCTTCGGGAAAGAGTTCTCGGCGTTCCCGTCGCCCTCTCAACAGGAACGGCGAGAGGAACTCCACGGTCGTGCCACCATTCCAAGAGTACCCCAGATGTCTCAGTCCATTCCACAGGAACCTCTTTTTCCTTCACCGGCTCGTCTTTCACGCCGAGGATCGACTCACACCAGGTGGCACTTGGCACAGCCCTGTGGGAAAGCCTCGTGGGAAAGCCTCGAGGGACAGCCTCGAGGGAAACCACAGATCCCTTGATCCACGTGACAGGAAGCGTGACACTACTGCTGCAGCTCGGGAGGAAAGCGCACGTGCATGCCCCCACTCGAGACGAGGCCTGACTCTCCTGGGGAGACTCAGAAGCACCCCAAGATCCATGGCAACACTGGAGAGCAAACCTCAGGTTCCGGCCCCGTCTCCACACAAGGACTGAGGCCCCGGCATGGACGGGAGAGGAATCCCGAGAGGCCCCCAAGCAACTCGCATGGGGACTGGCCTTTCCTGAGTCCACCAGAGCGGGTCCCTGAGGTCCCCGTCGTAACTCGAGAAGACCTGCCGCAACTCGAGAAAATCCAGGAGGTTCTCCCCTCCAGGTGAGATGAGGCCCATTTCCGCTGAGGCGTCTCGAGGCTGATCACATCTCACCTCTGGAACTTCGAAAGGCTCCTTCACACCCATGGTGCAAATCAAGAAGTTCCCCGACATAGCCGTCTCCACTCGAGAGGAATCACGACGGTCCCGCCCACATCCAGAGGAGCCCCGTTTCCGCCTCGTAGCTCGAGATCAGGGATCCTTTCCCTGCTTCGTCGGGAAAGCGTTCCCGGCGTTCCCGTCGCATCTCAAGAGGAGGACCTCTCAACAGGAACGGCGAGAGGAACTCCAGGGTCGTGCCACCATTCCAAGAGTCCCGCAGATGTCTCAGTCCATTCCAGAGGAACCTCTTTTTCCTTCACCGGCTCGTCTTTCACGCCGAGGATCGACTCACACCAAGGTGGCATGTGACACAGCCCTGTGGGAAAGCCTCGTGGGAAAGCCTCGAGGGACAGCCTCGAGGGAAAGCCACAGATCCCTTGATCAATGTGACAGGAAGCGTGACACTACTGCTGCAGCTCGGGAGGAAAGCGCACGTGCATGCCCCCACTCGAGACGCCGCCTGACTCCGCTGGGGAGACTCCGAAGCTCCCCAAGATCCATGGCAACACTGGAGAGGAATCCTCAGGTTCTGGCCCCGACTCCACACAAGGACTGAGGCCCCGGCATGGACGGGAGAGGAATCCCAAGAGGTCGCCTAGCAACTCGCATGGGGACTGGCCTTTCCTGAGGCCACCAGAGCGGGTCCCTGAGGTCCCCGTCGTAACTCGAGAAGACCTGCCGCAACTCGAGAAAATCCAGGAGGTTCTCCCCTCCAGGCGAGATGAGGCCCATTTCCGCTGAGGCGTCTCAAGGCTGATCACACCTCACCTCTGGAACTTCGAAAGGGTCCTTCACACCCTTGGTGCAAATCAAGAAGTTCCCCGACATACCCGTCTCCACTCGAGAGGAATCACGAGGGTCCTGCCCACATCCAGAGGGGCCCCGTTTCCGCCTCGTAGCTCGAGATGAGGGATCCTTTCCCTGCTTCGTCGGGAAAGAGTTCCCGGCGTTCCCGTCGCATCTCAAGAGGAGGCCCTCTCAACAGGAACGGCGAGAGGAACTACAGGGTCGCGCCACCATTCCAAGAGTCCCCCAGATGTCTCAGTCCATTCCAGAGGAACCTCTTTTCCTTTCACCGGCTCGTCTTTCACGCCGAATATCGACTCACACCAAGGTGGCACGTGGCACAGCCCTGTGGGAAAGACTCGTGGGAAAGCCTCGAGGGACAGCCTCGAGGGAAAGCCACAGATCCCTTGATCCACGTGACAGGAAGCGTGACACTACTGCTGCAGCTCGGGAGGAAAGCGCACGTGCATGCCCACACTGGAGACGAGGCCTGACGCCCCTGGGGAGACTCAGAATCACCCCAAGATCCATGGCAACACTGGAGAGGAATCCTCAGGTTCCGGTCCCGACTCCACACAAGGACTGAGGCCCCGGCATGGACGGGAGAGGAATCCCGAGAGGCCCCCTAGCAACTCGCATGGGGACTGGCCTTTCCTGAGGCCACCAGAGCGGGTCCCTGAGGTCCCCGTCGTAACTCGAGAAGACCTGCCGCAACTCGACAAAATCCAGGAGGTTCTCCCCTCCAGGCGAGATGAGGCCCATTTCTGCTGAGGCGTCTCGAGGCTGATCACATCTCACCTCTGGAACTTCGAAAGGGTCCTTCACACCCTTGGTGCAAATCAAGAAGTTCCCCGACATACCCGTCTCCACTCGAGAGGAATCACGAGGGTCCCGCCCACATCCAGAGGAGCCCCGTTTCTGCCACGTAGCTCGAGATGAGGGATCCTTTGCCTGCTTCGTCGGGAAAGAGTTCCCGGCGTTCCCGTCGCATCTCAAGAGGAGGCCCTCTCAACAGGAACGGCGAGAGGAACTCCAGGGTCGTGCCACCATTCCAAGAGTCCCCCAGATGTCTCAGTCCATTCCAGAGGAACCTCTTTTCCCTTCACCGGCTCGTCTTTCACGCCGAGGATCGACTCACACCAAGGTGGCACGTGGCACAGCCCTGTGGGAAAGCCTCGTGGGAAAGCCTCAAGGGACAGCCTCGAGGGAAAGCCACAGATCCCTTGATCCACGTGACAGGAAGCGTGACACTACTGCTGCAGCTCGGGAGGAAAGCGCACGTGCATGCCCCCACTCGAGACGAGGCCTGACTCCCCTGGGGAGACTCAGAAGCACCCCAAGATCCATGGCAACACTGGAGAGGAATCCTGATGTTCCGGCCCCGACTCCACACAAGGACTGAGGCCCCGGCATGGACGGGAGAGGAATCCCGAGAGGTCCCCTAGCAACTCGCATGGGGACTGGCCTTTCCTGAGGCCACCAGAGCGGGTCCCTGAGGTCCCCGTCGTAACTCGAGAAGACCTGCCGCAACTCGAGAAAATCCAGGAGGTTCTCCCCTCCAGGCGAGATGAGGCCCATTTCTTCTGAGGTGTCACGAGGAGGATCACACCTCACTTCTGGAACTTCGAAAGGCTCCTTCACACCCTTGCTGCAAATCAAGAAGTTCCCGACATACCCGTCTCCACTCGAGAGGAATCACGAGAGTCCCGCTCACATCCAGAGGAGCCCCGTTTCGGCCTCGTAGCTCGAGATGAGGGATCCTTTCCCTGCTTCTTTGGGAAAGAGTTCCCGGCGTTCCCGTCGAATCTAAAGAGGAGGCCCTCTCAACAGGAACGGCGAGAGGAACTCCAGGGTCGTGCCACCATTCCAAGAGTCCCCCAGATGTCTCAGTCCATTCCAGAGGAACCTCTTTTCCCTTCACCGGCTCGTCTTTCACGCAGAGGATCGACTCCCACCAGGGTGGAACGTGGCAGAGCCCTGTGGGAAAGCCTCGTGGGAAAGCCTCGAGGGACAGCCTCGAGGGAAAGCCACAGATCCCTTGATCCACGTGACAGGAAGCGTGACACTACTGCTGCAGCTCGGGAGGAAAGCGCACGTGCATGCCCCCACTCGAGACGCCGCCTGACTCCCCTGGGGAGACTCAGAAGCTCCCCAAGATCCATGGCAACACTGGAGAGGAATCCTCAGGTTCCGGCCCCGACTCCACACAAGGAGTGAGGCCCCGGCATGGACGGCAGAGGAATCCCGAGAGGTGCCCTAGCAACTCGCATGGGGACTGGCCTTTCCTGAGGCCACCAGAGCGGGTCCCTGAGGTCCCCGTCGTAACTCGAGAAGACCTGCCGCAACTCGAGAAAATCCAGGAGGTTCTCCCCTCCAGGCGAGATGAGGCCCATTTCCACTGAGGCGTCTCGAGGCTGATCACACCTCACCTCTGGAACTTCGAAAGGGTCCTTCACACCCTTGGTGCAAATCGAGAAGTTCCCCGACATACCCGTCTCCACTCGAGAGGAATCACGAGGGACCCGCCCACATCCAGAGGAGCCCCGTTTCCGCCTCGTAGCTCGAGATGAGGGATCCTTTCCCTGCTTCTTCGGGAAAGAGTTCTCGGCGTTCCCGTCGCCCTCTCAACAGGAACGGCGAGAGGAACTCCAGGGTCGTGCCACCATTCCAAGAATCCCCCAGATGTCTCAGTCCATTCCAGAGGAAACTCTTTTCCCTTCACCGGCTCGTCTTTCACACCGAGGATCGACTCACACCAAGGTGGCACGTGGCACAGCCCTGTGGGAAAGCCTCGTGGGAAAGCCTCGAGGGACAGCCTCGAGGGAAAGCCACAGATCCCCTGATCCACGTTACAGGAATCGTGACACTACTGCTGCAGCTCGGGAGGAAAGCGCACGTGCATGCCCCCACTCGAGACGAGGCCTGACTCCCCTGGGGAGACTCAGAAGCTCCCCAAGATCCATGGCAACACTGGAGAGGAATCCTCAGGTTCCGGCCCCGACTCCACACAAGGACTGAGGCCCCGGCATGGACGGGAGAGGAATCCAGAGAGGCCCCCTAGCAACTCGCATGGGGACTGGCCTTTCCTGAGGCCACCAGAGCGGGTCCCTGAGGTCCCCGTCGTAAGTCGAGAAGACCTGCCGCAACTCGACAAAATCCAGGAGGTTCTCCCCTCCAGGCGAGATGAGGCCCATTTCCGCTGAGCGTCTCGAGGCTGATCACACCTCACCTCTGGAACTTCGAAAGGCTCCTTCACACCCTTGGTGCAACTCAAGAAGTTCTCCGACATACCCGTCTCCACTCGAGGGGAATCACGAGGGTCCCGCCCACATCCAGAGGAGCCCCGTTTCCGCCTCGTAGCTCGAGATGAGGGATCCTTTCCCTGCTTCGTCGGGAAAGAGTTCCCGGCGTTCCCGTCGCATCTCAAGAGGAGGCCCTCTCAACAGGAACGGCGAGAGGAACTCCAGGGTCGTGCCACCATTCAAAGAGTCCCCCAGATGTCTCAGTCCATTCCAGAGGAACCTCTTTTCCCTTCACCGGCTCGTCTTTCACGCCGAGGATCGTCTCACACCAAGGTGGCACTTGGCACAGCCCTGTGGGAAAGCCTCGTGGGAAAGCCTCGAGGGACAGCCTCGAGGGAAAGCCACAGATCCCTTGATCCACGTGACAGGAAGCGTGGCACTACTGCTGAAGCTCGGGAGGAAAGCGCACGTGCATGCCCCCACTCGAGACGAGGCCTGACTTCCCTGGGGAGACTCAGAATCACCCCAAGATCAATGGCAACACTGGAGAGGAATCCTCAGGTTCCGGCCCCGACTCCACACAAGGACTGAGGCCCCGGCATGGACGGGAGAGGAATCCCGAGAGGCCCCCTCCAACTCGCATGGGGACTGGCCTTTCCTGAGGCCACCAGAGCGGGTCCCTGTGGTCCCCCTCGTAACTCGAGAAGACCTGCCGCATCTCGAGAAATTCCAGGAGGTTCTCCCCTCCAGGCGAGATGAGGCCCATTTCTGCTGAGGCATCTCGAGGCTGATCACATCTCACCTCTGTAACTTCGAAAGGCTCCTTCACACCCTTGGTGCAAATCAAGAAGTTCCCCAACATAGCCGTCTCCACTCGAGAGGAATCACGAGGGTCCCGCCCACATCCAGAGGAGCCCCGTTTCCGCCTCGTAGCTCGAGATGAGAGATCCTTTCCCTGCTTCGTCGGGAAAGAGTTCCCGGCATTCCTGTCGCATCTCAAGAGGAGGCCCTCTCAACAGGAACGGCGAGAGGAACTCCAGGGTCGTGCCACCATTCCAAGAGTACCCCAGATGTCTCAGTCCATTCCACAGGAACCTCTTTTTCCTTCACCGGCTCGTCTTTCACGCCGAGGATCGACTCACACCAGGTGGCACTTGGCACAGCCCTGTGGGAAAGCCTCGTGGGAAAGCCTCGAGGGACAGCCTCGAGGGAAAGACACAGATCCCTTGATCCACGTGACAGGAAGCGTGACACTACTGCTGCAGCTCGGGAGGAAAGCGCACGTGCATGCCCCCACTCGAGACGAGGCCTGACTCCCCTGGGGAGACTCAGAAGCACCCCAAGATCCATGGCAACACTGGAGAGCAAACCTCAGGTTCCGGCCCCGTCTCCACACAAGGACTGAGGCCCCGGCATGGACGGGAGAGGAATCCCGAGAGGCCCCCAAGCAACTCGCATGGGGACTGGCCTTTCCTGAGTCCACCAGAGCGGGTCCCTGAGGTCCCCGTCGTAACTCGAGAAGACCTGCCGCAACTCGAGAAAATCCAGGAGGTTCTCCCCTCCAGGTGAGATGAGGCCCATTTCCGCTGAGGCGTCTCGAGGCTGATCACATCTCACCTCTGGAACTTCGAAAGGCTCCTTCACACCCATGGTGCAATCAAGAAGTTCCCCGACATAGCCGTCTCCACTCGAGAGGAATCACGATGGTCCCGCCCACATCCAGAGGAGCCCCGTTTCCGCCTCGTAGCTCGAGATCAGGGATCCTTTCCCTGCTTCGTCGGGAAAGCGTTCCCGGCGTTCCCGTCGCATCTCAAGAGGAGGCCCTCTCAACAGGAACGGCGAGAGGAACTCCAGGGTCGTGCCACCATTCCAAGAGTCCCCCAGATGTCTCAGTCCATTCCAAGGGAACCTCTTTTCCCTTCACCGGCTCGTCTTTCACGCCGAGGATCGACTCAGAACAAGGTGGCACGTGGCACAGCCCTGTGGGAAAGCCTCGTGGGAAAGCCTCGAGGGACAGCCTCTTGAGAAAGCAACAGATCCCTTGATCCACGTGACAGGAAGCGTGACACTACTGCTGCAGCTCGGGAGGAAAGCGCACGTGCATGCCCCCACACGAGACGAGGCCTGACTCCCCTGGGGAGACTCAGAAGCACCCCAAGACCCATGGCAACACTGGAGAGGAATCCTCAGGTTCCGGCCCCGACTCCACACAAAGACTGAGGCCCCGGCATGGACGGGAGAGGAATCCCGAGAGGTACCCTAGCAACTCGCATGGGGACTGGCCTTTCCTGAGGCCCCCAGAGCGGGTCCCTGAGGTCCCCGTCGTAACTGGAGAAGACCTGCCACAACTCGAGAAAATCCAGGAGGTTCTCCCCTCCAGGCGAGATGAGGCCCATTTCCGCTGAGACGTCTCGAGGCTGATCACACCTCACCTCTGGAACTTCGAAAGGGTCCTTCACACCCTTGGTGCAAATCAAGAAGTTCCCCGACATACCCGTCTCCACTCGAGAGGAATCACGAGGGTCCCGTCCACATCCAGAGGAGCCCCGTTTCCGCCTCGTAGCTCGAGATGAGGGATCCTTTCCTGCTTCGTCAGGAAAGAGTTCCCGGCGTTCCCGTCGCATCTCAAGAGGAGGCCCTCTCAACAGGAACGGCGAGAGGAACTCCAGGGTCGTGCCACCATTGCAAGAGTCCCCCAGATGTCTCAGTCCATTCCAGAGGAACCTCTTTTCCCTTCACCGGCACGTCTTTCACGCCGAGGATCGACTCACACCAAGGTGGCACGTGGCACAGCCCTGTGGGAAAGCCTCGTGGGAAAGCCTCGAGTGACAGCCTCGAGAGAAAGCAACAGATCCCTTGACCCACGTGACAGGAAGCGTGACACTACTGCTGCAGCTCGGGAGGAAAGCGCACGTGCATGCCCCCACTCGAGACGAGGCCTGACTCCCCTGGGGAGACTCAGAAGCACCCCAAGATCCATGGCAACACTGGAGAGGAATCCTCAGGTTCCGGCCCCGACTCCACACAAGGACTGAGGCCCCGGCATGGACGGGAGAGGAATCCCGAGAGGTACCCTAGCAACTCGCATGGGGACTGGCCTTTCCTGAGGCCACCAGAGCGGGTCCCTGAGGTCCCCGTCGTAACTCGAGAAGACCTGCCGCAACTCGAGAAAATCCAGGAGGTTCTCCCCTCCATGCGAGATGAGGCCCATTTCCGCTGAGGCGTCTCGAGGCTGATCACACCTCACCTCTGGAACTTCGAAAGGGTCCTTCACAACCTTGGTGCAAAACAAGAAGTTCCCGGACATACCCGTCTCCACTCGAGAGGAAACACGTGGGTCCCGCCCACATCCAGAGGAGCCCCGTTTCCGCCTCGCAGATCGAGATGAAGGATCCTGTCCCTGCTTCGTCGGGAAAGAGTTCCCGGCTTACCCGTCGCACCTCAAGAGGAGGCCCTCTCACCAGGAACGGCGAGAGGAACTCCAGGGTCGTGCCACCATTCCAAGAGTCCCCGAGATGTCTCAGTCCATTCCAGAGGAACCTCTTTTCCCTTCACTGGCTCGTCTTTCACGCCGAGGATCGACTCACACCAACTTGGCACGTGGCACAGCCCTGTGGGAAAGCCCCGTGGGAAAGCCTCGAGGGAAAGCCACAGATCCCTTGATCCACATGACAGGAAGCGTGACACTACTGCTGCAGCTCGGGAGGGAAGCGCACGTGGATGCCCCCAATCGAGACGAGGCCTGACTCCCCTGGGGAGACTCAGAAGCACTCCAAGATCCATGGCAAGACTAGAGAGGAATCCTCAGGTTCGGCCCCGACTCCACACAAGGTCTTAGGCCCCAGCATGGATGGGAGAGGAATCCCGAGAGGTCCCCTAGCAACTCGCACGTGTACTGGCCTTTCTTGAGGCCACCAGAGCGGGTCCCTGAGGTCCCCGTCGTAACTCGAGAAGACCTGCCACAACTCGAGAAAATCCAGGAGGTTCTCCCCTGCAGGCGAGATGAGGCCCATTTCCGCTGAGGCGTCTCGAGGCTGATCACACCTCACCTCTGGAACTTCGAAAGGGTCCTTCACACCCTTGGTGCAAATCAAGAAGTGCCCCGACATACCCGTCTCCCCTCGAGAGGAATCACGAGGGTCCCGCAGACATCCAGAGGAGCCCCGTTTCCGCCTCGTAGCTCGAGATGAGGGATCCTTTGCCTGCTTCGTCGGGAAAGAGTTCCCGGGGTTCCCGTCGCCTCTCAAGAGGAGGCCCTCTCAACAGGAACGGTGAGAGGAACCCCAGGGTCGTGCCACCATTCCAAGAGTCCCCCAGATGTCTCAGTCCATTCCAGAGGAACCTCTTTTCCCTACACTGGCTCGTCTTTCACGCCGAGGATCGACTCACACCAAGGTGGCACGTGGCACAGCCCTGTGGGAAAGCCTCGTGGGAAAACCTCGAGGTACAGCCTCGAGGGAAAGCCACAGATCCCTTGATCCACGTGACAGGAAGCGTGACACTACTGCTGCAGGTCGGGAGGGAAGTGCACGTGCATGCCCCCACTCGAGATGACGCCTGACTCCCCTGGGGACACTCAGAAGCACCCCAAGATCCATGGCAACACTGGAGAAGAATCCTCAGGTTCCAGCCCCGACTCCACACAAGGACTGAGGCCCCGGCATGGATGGGAGAGGAATCCCGAGAGGTCCCCTAGCAACTCGCATGGGGACTGGCCTTTCCTGAGGCCACCAGAGCGAGTCCTTGAGGTCCCCGTCGTAACTCGAGAAGACCTGCCGCAACTCGAGAAAATCCAGGAGGTTCTCCCCTCCAGGCGAGATGAGGCCCATTTCCGCTGAGGCGTCTCGAGGCTGATCACACCGCACCTCTGTAACTTCGAAAGGCTCCTTCACAACCTTGGTGCAAATCAAGAAATTCCCCGACATACCCGTCTCCAATCGAGAGGAAACACGAGGGTCTCGCCCACATCCAGAGGAGCCCCGTTTCCGCCTCGTAGATCGAGATGAGGGATCCTTTCTCTGCTTCGTCGGGAAAGAGTTCCCGGCATTCCCGTCGCATCTCAAGAGGAGGCCCTCTCAACAGGAACGGCGAGAGGAACTCCAGGGTCGTGCCACCATTCCAAGAGTCCCCCAGATGTCTCAGTCCATTCCAGAGGAACCTCTTTTCCCTACACCGGCTCGTCTTTCACGCCGAGGATTGACTCACACCAAGGTGGCACGTGGCACAGCCCTGTGGGAAAGCCTCGTGGGAAAGCCACAGATCCCTTGATCCACATGACAGGAAGCGTGAGACTACTGCTGCAGCTCGGGAGGGAAGCGCACGTGGATGCCCCCACTCGAGACGAGGCCTGACTCCCCTCGGGAGACTCAGAAGCACCCCAAGAACCATGGCAACACTGGAGAGGAATCCTCAGGTTCGGCCCCGACTCCAAACAAGGTCTTAGGCCCCGGCATGGACGGGAGAGCAATCCAGAGATGGCCCCTAGCAACTCGCACGGGGACTGGTCTTTCTTGAGGCCACCAGAGCGGGTCCCTGAGGTCCCCGTCGTAACTCGAGAAGACCTGCCGCAACTCGAGAAAATCCAGGAGGTTCTCCCCTCCAGGCGAGATGAGGCCCATTTCCGCTGAGGCGTCTCGAGGCTGATCACACCTCACCTCTGGAACTTCGAAAGGGTCCTTCACAACCTTGGTGCAAATCAAGAAGTTCCCCGACATACCCGTCTCCACTCGAGAGGAAACACGTGGGTCCCGCCCACATCCAGAGGAGCCCCGTTTCTGCCTTGTAGATCTAGATGAGGCATCCTTTCCCTGCTTCGTCGGGAAAGATTCCCGGCTTTCCTGTCGCACCTCAAGAGGAGGCCCTCTCAACAGGAACGGCGAGAGGAACTCCAGGGTCGTGCCACATTCCAAGAGTCCCCCAGATGTCTCAGTCCATTCCAGAGGAACCTCTTTTCCCTTCACCGGCTCGTCTTTCACGCAGAGGATCGACTCACACCAAGGTGGCACGTGGCACAGCCCTGTGGGAAAGCCTCGTGGGAAAGCCTCGAGGGACAGCCTCGAGGGAAAGCCACAGATCCCTTGATCCACGTGACAGGAAGCGTGACACTACTGCTGCAGGTCGGGAGGGAAGTGCACGTGCATGCCCCCACTCGAGACGACGCCTGACTCCCCTGGGGAAACTCAGAAGCACCCCAAGATCCATGGCAACACTGGAGAAGAATCCTCAGGTTCCAGCCCCGACTCCACACAAGGACTGAGGCCCCGGCATGGACGGGAGAGGAATCCCGAGAGGTCCCTTAGCAACTCGCATGAGGACTGGCCTTTCCTGAGGCCACTAGAGCGGGTCCTTGAGGTCCCCGTCGTAACTCGAGAAGACCTGCCGCAACTCGAGAAAATCCAGGAGGTTCTACCCTCCAGGCGAGATGAGGCCCATTTCCGCTGAGGCGTCTCGAGGCTGATCACACCGCACCTCTGTAACTTCGAAAGGCTCCTTCACAACCTTGGTGCAAATCAAGAAATTCCCCGACATACCCGTCTCCAATCGAGAGGAAACACGAGGGTCTCGCCCACATCCAGAGGAGCCACGTTTCCGCCTCGTAGATCGAGATGAGGGATCCTTTCTCTGCTTCGTCGGGAAAGAGTTCCCGGCATTCCCGTCGCATCTCAAGAGGAGGCCCTCTCAACAGGAACGGCGAGAGGAACTCCAGGGTCGTGCCACCATTCCAAGAGTCCCCCAGATGTCTCAGTCCATTCCAGAGGAATCTCTTTTCCCTTCACCTGCTCGTCTTTCACGCGGAGGATCGACTCACACCAAGGTAGCACGTGGCACAGCCCTGTGGGAAAGCCTCGTGGGAAAGCCTCGAGGGACAGCCTCGAGAGAAAGCAACAGATCCCTTGACCCACGTGACAGGAAGCGTGACAGTACTGCTGCAGCTCGGGAGGAAAGCGCACGTGCATGCCCCCACTCGAGACGAGGCCTGACTCCCCTGGGGACACTCAGAAGCACCCCAAGATCCATGGCAACACTGGAGAAGAATCCTCAGGTTCCAGCCCCGACTCCACACAAGGACTGAGGCCCCGGCATGGACGGGAGAGGAATCCCGAGAGGTCCCCTAGCAACTCGCATGGGGACTGCCTTTCCTGAGGCCACCAGAGCGGGTCCTTGAGGTCCCCGTCGTAACTCGAGAATACCTGCCGCAACTCTAGAAAATCCAGGAGGTTCTCCCCTCCAGGCGAGATGAGGCCCATTTCCGCTGAGGCGTCTCGAGGCTGATCACACCGCACCTCTGTAACTTCGAAAGGCTCCTTCACAACCTTGGTGCAAATCAAGAAATTCCCCGACATACCCGTCTCCAATCGAGAGGAAACACGAGGGTCTCGCCCACATCCAGAGGAGCCCCGTTTCCGCCTCGTAACTCGAGATGAGGGATCCTTTCTCTGCTTCGTCGGGAAAGAGTTCCCGGCATTCCCGTCGCATCTCAAGAGGAGGCCCTCTCAACAGGAACGGCGAGAGGAACTCCAGGGTCGTGCCACCATTCCAAGAGTCCCCCAGATGTCTCAGTCCATTCCAGAGGAACCTCTTTTCCCTACACCGGCTCGTCTTTCACGCCGAGGATTGACTCACACCAAGGTGGCACGTGGCACAGCCCTGTGGGAAAGCCTCGAGGGAAAGCCACAGATCCCTTGATCCACATGACAGGAAGCGTGACACTACTGCTGCATCTCGGGAGGGAAGCGCACGTGGATGCCCCCACTCGAGACGAGGCCTGACTCCCCTCGGGAGACTCAGAAGCACCCCAAGAACCATGGCAACACTGGAGAGGAATCCTCAGGTTCGGCCCCGACTCCAAACAAGGTCTTAGGCCCCGGCATGGACGGGAGAGCAATCCAGAGATGGCCCCTAGCAACTCGCACGGGGACTGGTCTTTATTGAGGCCACCAGAGCGGGTCCCTGAGGTCCCCGTCGTAACTCGAGAAGACCTGCCGCAACTCGAGAAAATCCAGGAGGTTCTCCCCTCCAGGCGAGATGAGGCCCATTTCCGCTGAGGCGTCTCAAGGCTGATCACACCTCACCTCTGGAACTTCGAAAGGGTCCTTCACAACCTTGGTGCAAATCAAGAAGTTCCCCGACATACCCGTCTCCACTCGAGAGGAAACACGTGGGTCCCGCCCACATCCAGAGGAGCCCCGTTTCCGCCTCGTAGATCTAGATGAGGCATCCTTTCCCTGCTTCGTCGGGAAAGAGTTCCCGGCTTTCCTGTCGCACCTCAAGAGGAGGCCCTCTCAACAGGAACGGCGAGAGGAACTCCAGGGTCGTGCCACATTCCAAGAGTCCCCCAGATGTCTCAGTCCATTCCAGAGGAACCTCTTTTCCCTTCACCGGCTCGTCTTTCACGCCGAGGATCGACTCACACCAAGGTGGCACGTGGCACAGCCCTGTGGGAAAGCCTCGTGGGAAAGCCTCGAGGGACAGCCTCGAGGGAAAGCCACAGATCCCTTGATCCACGTGACAGGAAGCGTGACACGACTGCTGGAGGTCGGGAGGGAAGTGCACGTGCATGCCCCCACTCGAGACGACGCCTGACTCCCCTGGGGAAACTCAGAAGCACCCCAAGATCCATGCCAACACTGGAGAAGAATCCTCAGGTTCCAGCCCCGAATCCACACAAGGACTGAGGCCCCGGCATGGACGGGAGAGGAATCCCGAGAGGTCCCCTAGCAACTCGCATGAGGACTGGCCTTTCCTGAGGCCACCAGAGCGGGTCCTTGAGGTCCCCGTCGTAACTCGAGAAGACCTGCCGCAACTCGAGAAAATCCAGGAGGTTCTCCCCTCCAGGCGAGATGAGGCCCATTTCCGCTGAGGCGTCTCGAGGCTGATCACACCGCACCTCTGTAACTTCGAAAGGCTCCTTCACAACCTTGGTGCAAATCAAGAAATTCCCCGACATACCCGTCTCCAATCGAGAGGAAACACGAGGGTCTCGCCCACACCCAGAGGAGCCACGTTTCCGCCTCGTAGATCGAGATGAGGGATCCTTTCCCTGCTTCGTCGGGAAAGAGTTCCCGGCATTCCCGTCGCATCTCAAGAGGAGGCCCTCTCAACAGGAACGGCGAGAGGAACTCCAGGGTCGTGCCACCATTCCAAGAGTCCCCCAGATGTCTCAGTCCATTCCAGAGGAATCTCTTTTCCATTCACCGGCTCGTCTTTCACGCGGAGGATCGACTCACACCAAGGTAGCACGTGGCACAGCCCTTTGGGAAAGCCTCGTGGGAAAGCCTCGAGGGACAGCCTCGAGGGAAAGCCACAGATCCCTTGATCCACGTGACAGGAAGCGTGACACTACTGCTGCAGCTCGGGAGGAAAGCGCACGTGTATGCCCCCACTCGAGACGAGGCCTGACTCCCCTGGAAAAGACTCAGAAGCACCCCAAGATCCATGGCAACACTGGAGAGGAATCCTCAGGTTCCGGCCCCGACTCCACACAAGGACTGAGGCCCCGGCATGGACGGCAGAGGAATCCCGAGTGGTCCCGTAGAAACTCGCATGGGGACTGGCCTTTCCTGAGGCCATCAGAGCGGGTCCCTGAGGTCCCCGTCGTAACTCGAGAAGACCTGCCGCATCTCGAGAAAATCCATGAGGTTCTCCCCTCCAGGCGAGATGAGGCCCATTTCCGCTGAGGCTACTCGAGGCTGATCACACCTCACCTCTGTAACTTCGAAAGGCTCCTTCACAACCTTGGTGCAAATCAGGAAATTCCCCGACATACCCGTCTCCACTCGAGAGGAAACACGAGGGTCCCGCCCACATCCAGAGGAGCCTCGTTTCCACCTCGTAGCTCGAGATGAGGGATCCTTTCCCTGCTTCGTCGGGAAAGAGTTCCCGGCGTTCCCGTCGCATCTCAAGAGGAGGCCCTCTCAACAGGAACGGCGAGAGGAACTCCAGGGTCGTGCCACCATTCAAAGAGTCCCCCAGATGTCTCAGTCCATTCCAGAGGAACCTCTTTTCCCTTCACCGGCTCGTCTTTCACGCCGAGGATCGACTCACACCAAGGTGGCACGTGGCACAGCCCTGTGGGAAAGCCTCGTGGGAAAGCCTCGAGGGACAGCCTCGAGGGAAAGCCACAGATCCCTTGATCCACGTGACAGGAAGCGTGACACTATTGCTTCAGCTGGGGAGGAAAGCGCACGTGCATGCTCCCACCCGAGACGAGGCCTGACTACCCTGGGGAGACTCAGAAGCACCCCAAGATCCATGGCAACACTGGAGAGGAATCCTCCGGTTCCGGCCCAGACTCCACACAAGGACTGAGGCCCCGACATGGACGGGAGAGGAATCCCGAGAGGTCCCCTAGCAACTTGCATGAGGACTGGCCTTTCCTGAGGCCACCAGAGCGGGTCCCTGAGGTCCCCGTCGTAACTCGGGAAGACCTGCCTCAACTCGAGAAAATCCAGGAGGTTCTCCCCTCCAGGCGAGATGAGGCCCATTTCCGCTGAGGCGTCTCGAGGCTGATCACACCTCACCTCTGGAACTTCGAAAGGGTCCTTCACACCCTTGGTGCAAATCAAGAAGTTCCCCGACATACCCGTCTCCCCGTGAGAGGAATCACGAGGGTCCCGCCCACATCCAGAGGAGCCCCGTTTCCGCCTCGTAGCTCGAGATGAGGGATCCTTTCCCTGCTTCGTCGGGAAAGAGTTCCTGGCGTTCCCGTCGCATCTCAAGAGGAGGCCCTCTCAACAGGAACGGCGAGAGGAACTCCAGGGTCGTGCCACCATTCAAAGAGTCCCCCAGATGTCTCAGTCCATTCCAGAGGAACCTCTTTTCCCTTCACCGGCTCGTCTTTCACGCCGAGGATCGACTCACACCAAGGTGGCACGTGGCACAGCCCTGTGGGAAAGCCTCGTGGGAAAGCCTCGAGGGACAGCCTCGAGGGAAAGCCACAGATCCCTTAATCCACGTGACAGGAAGCGTGACACTACTGCTGCAGCTCGGGAGGAAAGCACACGTGCATGCCCCCACTCGAGACGAGGCCTGACTCCCCTGGGGAGACTCAGAAGCACCCCAAGATCCATGGCAACACTGGAGAGGAATCCTCAGGTTCCGGCCCGGACTCCACACAAGGACTGAGGCCCCGGCATGGACGGGTGAGGAATACCGAGAGGTCCCCTAGCAACTTCCATGGGAACTGGCCTTTCCTGAGGCCACCAGAGCTGGTCCCTGAGGTCCCCGTCGTAACTCGGGAAGACCTGCCGCAACTCGAGAAAATCCAGGAGGTTCTCCCCTCCAGGCGCGATGAGGCCCATTTCCGCTGAGGCGTCTCGAGGCTGATCACACCTCCCCTCTGGAACTTCGAAAGGGTCCTTCACACCCTTGGTGCAAATCAAGAAGTTCCCCGACATACCCGTCCCCCTCGAGAGGAAACACGAGGGTCCCGCCCACATCCAGTGGAGCCCCATTTCCGCCTCGTAGCTCGAGATGAGGGATCCTTTCCCTGCTTCGTCGGGAAAGAGTTCCCGGCATTCCCGTCGCATCTCAAGAGGAGGCCCTCTCAACAGGAACGGCGAGAGGAACTCCAGGGTCGTGCCACCATTCCAAGAGTCCCCCAGATGTCTCAGTCCATTCCAGAGGAATCTCTTTTCCCTTCACCTGCTCGTCTTTCACGCGGAGGATCGACTCACACCAAGGTAGCACGTGGCACAGCCCTGTGGGAAAGCCTCGTGGGAAAGCCTCGAGGGACAGCCTCGAGAGAAAGCAACAGATCCCTTGACCCACGTGACAGGAAGCGTGACACTACTGCTGCATCTCGGGAGGGAAGCGCACGTGGATGCCCCCACCCGAGAAGGGGCCTGACTCCCCTCGGGAGACTCAGAAGCACCCCAAGAACCATGGCAACACTGGAGCGGAATCCTCAGGTTCGGCCCCGACTCCAAACAAGGTCTTAGGCCCCGGCATGGACGGGAGAGCAATCCAGAGATGGCCCCTAGCAACTCGCACGGGGACTGGTCTTTATGAGGCCACCTGAGCGGGTCCCTGAGGTCCCCGTCGTAACTCGAGAAGACCTGCCGCAACTCGAGAAAATCCAGGAGGTTCTCCCCTCCAGGCGAGATGAGGCCCATTTCCGCTGAGGCGTCTCGAGGCTGATCACACCTCACCTCTGGAACTTCGAAAGGGTCCTTCACAACCTTGGTGCAAATCAAGAAGTTCCCCGACATACCCGTCTCCACTCGAGAGGAAACACGTGGGTCCCGCCCACATCCAGAGGAGCCCCGTTTCCGCCTCGTAGATCTAGATGAGGCATCCTTTCCCTGCTTCGTCGGGAAAGAGTTCCCGGCTTTCCTGTCGCACCTCAAGAGGAGGCCCTCTCAACAGGAACGGCGAGAGGAACTCCAGGGTCGTGCCACATTCCAAGAGTCCCCCAGATGTCTCAGTCCATTCCAGAGGAACCTCTTTTCCCTTCACCGGCTCGTCTTTCACGCCGAGGATCGACTCACACCAAGGTGGCACGTGGCACAGCCCTGTGGGAAAGCCTCGTGGGAAAGCCTCGAGGGACAGCCTCGAGGGAAAGCCACAGATCCCTTGATCCACGTGACAGGAAGCGTGACACGACTGCTGGAGGTCGGGAGGGAAGTGCACGTGCATGCCCCCACTCGAGACGACGCCTGACTCCCCTGGGGAAACTCAGAAGCACCCCAAGATCCATGGCAACACTGGAGAAGAATCCTCAGGTTCCAGCCCCGACTCCACACAAGGACTGAGGCCGCGGCATGGACGGGAGAGGAATCCCGAGAGGTCCCCTAGCAACTCGCATGAGGACTGGCCTTTCCTGAGGCCACCAGAGCGGGTCCTTGAGGTCCCCGTCGTAACTCGAGAAGACCTGCCGCAACTCGAGAAAATCCAGGAGGTTCTCCCCTCCAGGCGAGATGAGGCCCATTTCCGCTGAGGCGTCTCGAGGCTGATCACACCGCACCTCTGTAACTTCGAAAGGCTCCTTCACAACCTTGGTGCAAATCAAGAAATTCCCCGACATACCCGTCTCCAATCGAGAGGAAACACGAGGGTCTCGCCCACATCCAGAGGAGCCACGTTTCCGCCTCGTAGATCGAGATGAGGGATCCTTTCCCTGCTTCGTCGGGAAAGAGTTCCCGGCATTCCCGTCGCATCTCAAGAGGAGGCCCTCTCAACAGGAACGGCGAGAGGAACTCCAGGGTCGTGCCACCATTCCAAGAGTCCCCCAGATGTCTCAGTCCATTCCAGAGGAATCTCTTTTCCATTCACCGGCTCGTCTTTCACGCGGAGGATCGACTCACACCAAGGTAGCACGTGGCACAGCCCTTTGGGAAAGCCTCGTGGGAAAGCCTCGAGGGACAGCCTCGAGGGAAAGCCACAGATCCCTTGATCCACGTGACAGGAAGCGTGACACTACTGCTGCAGCTCGGGAGGAAAGCGCACGTGCATGCCCCCACTCGAGACGAGGCCTGACTCCCCTGGAAAAGACTCAGAAGCACCCCAAGATCCATGGCAACACTGGAGAGGAATCCTCAGGTTCCGGCCCCGACTCCACACAAGGACTGAGGCCCCGGCAAGGACGGCAGAGGAATCCCGAGTGGTCCCGTAGAAACTCGCATGGGGACTGGCCTTTCCTGAGGCCACCAGAGCGGGTCCCTGAGGTCCCCGTCGTAACTCGGGAAGACCTGCCTCAACTCGAGAAAATCCAGGAGGTTCTCCCCTCCAGGCGAGATGAGGCCCATTTCCGCTGAGGCGTCTCGAGGCTGATCACACCTCACCTCTGGAACTTCGAAAGGGTCCTTCACACCCTTGGTGCAAATCAAGAAGTTCCCCGACATACCCGTCTCCCCGTGAGAGGAATCACGAGGGTCCCGCCCACATCCAGAGGAGCCCCGTTTCCGCCTCGTAGCTCGAGATGAGGGATCCTTTGCCTGCTTCGTCGGGAAAGAGTTCCTGGCGTTCCCGTCGCGTCTCAAGAGGAGGCCCTCTCAACAGGAACGGCGAGAGGAACTCCAGGGTCGTGCCACCATTCAAAGAGTCCCCCAGATGTCTCAGTCCATTCCAGAGGAACCTCTTTTCCCTTCACCGGCTCGTCTTTCACGCCGAGGATCGACTCACACCAAGGTGGCACGTGGCACAGCCCTGTGGGAAAGCCTCGTGGGAAAGCCTCGAGGGACAGCCTCGAGGGAAAGCCACAGATCCCTTAATCCACGTGACAGGAAGCGTGACACTACTGCTGCAGCTCGGGAGGAAAGCACACGTGCATGCCCCCACTCGAGACGAGGCCTGACTCCCCTGGGGAGACTCAGAAGCACCCCAAGATCCATGGCAACACTGGAGAGGAATCCTCAGGTTCCGGCCCCGACTCCACACAAGGACTGAGGCCCCGGCATGGACGGGTGAGGAATACCGAGAGGTCCCCTAGCAACTTCCATGGGAACTGGCCTTTCCTGAGGCCACCAGAGCTGGTCCCTGAGGTCCCCGTCGTAACTCGGGAAGACCTGCCGCAACTCGAGAAAATCCAGGAGGTTCTCCCCTCCAGGCGCGATGAGGCCGATTTCCGCTGAGGCGTCTCGAGGCTGATCACACCTCCCCTCTGGAACTTCGAAAGGGTCCTTCACACCCTTGGTGCAAATCAAGAAGTTCCCCGACATACCCGTCTCCCCTCGAGAGGAAACACGAGGGTCCCGGCCACATCCAGTGGAGCCCCATTTCCGCCTCGTAGCTCGAGATGAGGGATCCTTTCCCTGCTTCGTCGGGAAAGAGTTCCCGGCGTTCCCGTCGCATCTCAAGAGGAGGCCCTCTCAACAGGAACGGCGAGAGGAACTCCAGGGTCGTGCCACCATTCCAAGAGTCCCCCAGATGTCTCAGTCCATTCCAGAGGAAACTCTTTTCGCTACACCGGCTCGTCTTTCACGCCGAGGATCGAATCACACCAAGGTGGCACGTGGCACAGCCCTGTGGGAAAGCCTCGTGGGAAAGCCTCGAGGGACAGCCTCGAGGGAAAGCCACAGATCCCTTGATCCACGTGACAGGAAGCGTGACACTACTGCTGCAGGTCGGGAGGGAAGTGCACGTGCATGCCCCCACTCGAGACGACGCCTGACTCCCCTGGGGAAACTCAGAAGCACCCCAAGATCCATGGCAATACTGGAGAGGAATCCTCAGGTTCCAGCCCCGACTCCACACAAGGACTGAGGCCCCGGCATGGATGGGAGAGGAATCCCGAGAGGTCCCCTAGCAACTTGCATGGGGACTGGCCTTTCCTGAGGCCACCAGAGCGGGTCCTTGAGGTCCCCGTCGTAACTCGAGAAGACCTGTCGCAACTCGAGAAAATCCAGGAGGTTCTCCCCTCCAGGCGAGATGAGGCCCATTTCCGCTGAGGCGTCTCGAGGCTGATCACACCGCACCTCTGTAACTTCGAAAGGCTCCTTCACAACCTTGGTGCAAATCAAGAAATTCCCCGACATACCCGTCTCCAATCGAGAGGAAACAAGAGGGTCTCGCCCACATCCAGAGGAGCCCCGTTTCCGCCTCGTAGATCGAGATGAGGGATCCTTTCTCTGCTTCGTCGGGAAAGAGTTCCCGGCATTCCCGTCGCATCTCAAGAGGAGGCCCTCTCAACAGGAACGGCGAGAGGAACTCCAGGGTCGTGCCACCATTCCAAGAGTCCCCCAGATGTCTCAGTCCATTCCAGAGGAACCTCTTTTCCCTTCACCGGCTCGTCTTTCACGCCGAGGATCGACTCACACCAAGGTGGCACGTGGCACAGCCCTGTGGGAAAGACTCGTGGGAAAGCCTCGAGGGACAGCCTCGAGAGAAAGCAACAGATCCCTTGATCCACGTGACAGGAAGCGTGACACTACTGCTGCAGCTCGGGAGGAAAGCGCACGTGCATGCCCCCACTCGAGACGAGGCCTGACTCCCCTGGGGAGACTCAGAAGCACCCCAAGATCCATGGCAACACTGGAGAGGAATCCTCAGGTTCCGGCCCCGACTCCACACAAGGACTGAGGCCCCGGCATGGACGGGAGAGGAATCCCGAGAGGTCCCCTAGCAACTCGCATGGGGACTGGCCTTTCCTGAGGCCACCAGAGCGGGTACCTGAGGTCCCCGTAGTAACTCGAGAAGACCTGCCAAAACTCGAGAAAATCCAGGAGGTTCTCCCCTCCAGGCGAGATGAGGCCCATTTCCGCTGAGGCGTCTCGAGGCTGATCACACTTCACCACTGGAACTTCGAAAGGGTCCTTCACACCCTTGGTGCAAATCAAGAAGTTCCCCGACATACCCGTCTCCCCTCGAGAGGAATCACGAGGGTCCCGCCCACATCCAGAGGAGCCCCGTTTCCGCCTCGTAGCTCGAGATGAGGGATCCTTTCCCTGCTTCTTCGGGAAAGAGTTCCTGGCGTTCCCGTCGCATCTCAAGAGGAGGCCCTCTCAACAGGAACAGCGAGAGGAACTCCAGGGTCGTGCCACCATTCCAAGAGTCCCCCAGATGTCTCAGTCCATTCCAGAGGAACCTCTTTTCGCTACACCGGCTCGTCTTTCACGCCGAGGATCGACTCACACCAAGGTGGCACGTGGCACAGCCCTGTGGGAAAGCCTCGTGGGAAAGCCTCGAGGGACAGCCTCGAGGGAAAGCCACAGATCCCTTGATCCACGTGACAGGAAGCGTGACACTACTGCTGCAGCTCGGGAGGAAAGCGCACGTGCATGCCCCCACTCGAGACGAGGCCTGACTCCCCTGGGGAGACTCAGAAGCACCCCAAGATCCATGGCAACACTGGAGAGGAATCCTCAGGTTCCAGCCCCGACTCCACACAAGGACTGAGGCCCCGGCATGGACGGGAGAGGAATCCCGAGAGGTCCCCTAGCAACTTCCATGGGAACTGGCCTTTCCTGAGGCCACCAGAGCTGGTCCCTGAGGTCCCCGTCGTAACTCGGGAAGACCTGCCGCAACTCGAGAAAATCCAGGAGGTTCTCCCCTCCAGGCGAGATGAGGCCCATTTCCGATGAGGCGTCTCGAGGCTGATCACTTCTCCCCTCTGGAACTTCGAAAGGCTCCTTCACACCCTTGGTGCAAATCAAGAAGGTCCCCGACATACCCGTCTCCACTCGAGAGGAATCACGAGGGTCCCATCCACATCTAGAGGAGCCCGGTTTCCGCCTCATAGCTCGAGATGAGGGATCCTTTCCCTGCTTCGTCGGGAAAGAGTTCCCGGCGTTCCCGTCGCATCTCAAGAGGAGGACCTCTCAACAGGAACGGCGAGAGGAACTCCAGGGTCGTGCCACCATTCCAAGAGTCCCCCAGATGTCTCAGTCCATTCCAGAGGAACCTCTTTTCCCTTCACCGGCTCGTCTTTCACGCCGAGGATCGACTCACTCCAAGGTGGCACGTGGCACAGCCCTGTGGGAAAGCCTCGTGGGAAAGCCTCGAGGGACAGCCTCGAGGGAAAGCCACAGATCCCTTGATCCACGTGACAGGAAGCGTGACACTACTGCTGCAGCTCGGGAGGAAAGCGCACGTGCATGCCCCCACTCGAGACGAGGCCTGACTCCCCTGGGGAGACTCAGAAGCACCCCAAGATCCATGGCAACACTGGAGAGGAATCCTCAGGTTCCGGCCCCGACTCCACACAAGGACTGAGGCCCCGGCATGGACGGGATAGGAATCTCGAGAGGTCCCCTAGCAACACGCATGGGGACTGGCCTTTCCTGAGGCCACCAGAGCGGGTCCCTGAGGTCCCCGTCGTAACTCGAGAAGACCTGCTGCAACTCGAGAAAATCCAGGAGGTTCTCCCCTCCAGGCGAGATGAGCCCCATTTCCTCTGAGGCGTCTCGGGGCTGATCACACCTCCCCTCTGGAACTTCGAAAGGGTCCTTCACACCCTTGGTGCAAATCAAGAAGTTCCCCGACATACCCGTCTCCACTCGAGAGGAAACACGTGGGTCCCGCCCACATCCAGAGGAGCCCCGTTTCGGCCTGGTAGCTCGAGATGAGGGATCCTTTCCCTGCTTCGTCGGGAAAGAGTTCCCGGCGTTCCCGTCGCATCTCAAGGGGAGGCCCTCTCAACAGGAACGGCGAGAGGAACTCCAGGGTCGTGCCACCATTCCAAGAGTCCCCCAGATGTCTCAGTCCATTCCAGAGGAACCTCTTTTCCATTCACGGGCTCGTCTTTCACGCCGAGGATCGACTCACACCAAGGTGGCACGTGGCACAGCCCTGTGGGAAAGCCTCGTGGGAAAGCCTCGAGGGACAGCCTCGAGGGAAAGCCACAGATCCCTTGATCCACGTGACAGGAAGCGTGACACTACTGCTGCAGCTCGGGAGGAAAGCGCACGTGCATGCCCCCACTCGAGACGAGGCCTGACTCCGCTGGGGAGACTCAGAAGCACCCCAAGATCCATGGCAACACTGGAGAGGAATCCTCAGGTTCGGCCCCGACTCCAAACAAGGTCTTAGGCCCCGGCATGGACGGGTGAGGAATCCCGAGAGGTCCCCTAGCAACTTCCATGGGAACTGGCCTTTCCTGAGGCCACCAGAGCGGGTCCCTGAGGTCCCCGTCGTAACTCGAGAAGACCTGCCGTAACTCGAGAAAATCCAGGAGGTTCTCCCCTCCAGGCGAGATGAGGCCCATTTCCGCTGAGGCGTCTCGAGGCTGATCACACCTCCCCTCTGGAACTTCGAAAGGCTCCTTCACACCCTTGTTGCAAATCAAGAAGTTCCCCGACATACCCGTCTCCACTCGAGAGGAATCACGAGGGTCCCGTCCACATCTAGAGGAGCCCCGTTTCCGCCTTGTAGCTCGAGATGAGGGATCCTTTCCCTGCTTCGTCGGGAAAGAGTTCCCGGCGTTCCCGTCGCATCTCAAGAGGAGGCCCTCTCAACAGGAACGGCGAGAGGAACTCCAGGGTCGTGCCACCATTCCAAGAGTCCCCCAGATGTCTCAGTCCATTCCAGAGGAACCTCTATTCCCTTCACCGGCTCGTCTTTCACGCCGAGGATTGACTCACACCAAGGTGGCACGTTGCACAGCCCTGTGGGAAAGCCTCGTGGGAAAGCCTCGAGGGAAAGCCACAGATCCCTTGATCCACGTGACAGGAAGCGTGACACTACTGCTGCAGCACTGGAGGGAAGCGCACGTGGATGCCCCCACTCGAGACGAGGCCTGACTCCCCTCGGGAGACTCAGAAGCACCCGAAGAACCATGGCAACACTGGAGAGGAATCCTCAGGTTCGGCCCCGACTCCAAACAAGGTCTTAGGCCCCGGCATGGACGGGAGAGGAATCCCGAGATGGCCCCTAGCAACTCGCACAGGGACTGGCCTTTCTTGAGTCCACCAGAGCGGGTCCCGGAGGTCCCCGTCGTAACTCGAGAAGACCTGCCGCAACTCGAGAAAATCCAGGAGGTTCTCCCCTCCAGGCGAGATGAGGCCTTTTCCGCTGAGGCGTCTCGAGGCTGATCACACCTCACCTCTGGAACTTCGAAAGGGTCCTTCACACCCTTGGTGCAAATCAAGAAGTTCCCCGACATAACCGTCTCCCCTCGAGAGGAATCACGAGGGTCCCGCCCACATCCAGAGGAGCCCCGTTTCCGCCTCGTAGCTTTAGATGAGGGATCCTTTCCCTGCTTCTTCGGGAAAGAGTTCCCGGCGTTCCCGTCGCATCTCAAGAGGAGGCCCTCTCAACAGGAACGGCGAGAGGAACTCCAGGGTCGTGGCACCATTCCAAGAGTCCCCCAGATGTCTCAGTCCATTCCAGAGGAACCTCTTTTCCCTTCACCGGCTCGTCTTTCACGCCGAGGATCGACTCACACCAAGGTGGCACGTGGCACAGCCCTGTGGGAAAGACTCGTGGGAAAGCCTCGAGGGACAGCCTCGAGAGAAAGAAACAGATCCCTTGATCCACGTGACAGGAAGCGTGAAACTACTGCTTCAGCTCGGGAGGAAAGCGCACGTGCATGCCCCCACTCGAGACGAGGCCTGACTCCCCTGGGGAAACTCAGAAGCACCCCAAGATCCATGGCAACACTGGAGAGGAATCCTCAGGTTCCGGCCCCGACTCCACACAAGGACTGAGGCCCCGGCATGGACGGGAGAGGAATCCCGAGAGGTCCCCTAGCAACTCGCATGGGGACTGGCCTTTCCTGAGGCCACCAGAGCGGGTCCCTGAGGTCCCCGTCGTAACTCGAGAAGACCTGCCGCAACTCGACAAAATCCAGGAGGTTCTCCCCTCCAGGCGAGATGAGGCCCATTTCCGCCAAGGCGTCTCGAGTCCGATCACACCTCACATCTGGAACTTCAAAAGGGTCATTCATACCCTTGGTGCAAAACAAGAAGTACCCCGACATACCTGTCTCCACTCGAGAGGAAACACGAGGGTCCCGCCCACATCCAGAGAAGCCCCGTTTCCGCCTCGTATCTCTAGATGAGGGATTCTTTCCCTGCATCGTCAGGAAAGAGTTCCCGGCGTTCCCGTCGCATCTCAAGAGGAGGCCCTCTCAACAGGAGCGGTTAGAGGAACTCCAGGGTCGTGCCACCATTCCAAGAGTCCCCCAGATGTCTCAGTCCATTCCAGAGGAACCTCTATTCCCTTCACCGGCTCGTCTTTCACGCCGAGGATTGACTCACACCAAGGTGGCACGTGGCACAGCCCTGTGGGAAAGCCTCGTGGGAAAGCCTCGAGGGAAAGCCACAGATCCCTTGATCCACGTGACAGGAAGCGTGACACTACTGCTGCAGCACTGGAGGGAAGCGCACGTGGATGCCCCCACTCGAGACGAGGCCTGACTCCCCTCGGGAGACTCAGAAGCACCCCAAGAACCATGGCAACACTGGAGAGGAATCCTCAGGTTCGGCCCCGACTCCAAACAAGGTCTTAGGCCCCGGCATGGACGGGAGAGGAATCCCGAGATGGCCCCTAGCAACTCGCACAGGGACTGGCCTTTCTTGAGGCCACCAGAGCGGGTCCCGGAGGTCCCCGTCGTAACTCGAGAAGACCTGCCGCAACTCGAGAAAATCCAGGAGGTTCTCCCCTCCAGGCGAGATGAGGCCTTTTCCGCTGAGGCGTCTCGAGGCTGATCACACCTCACCTCTGGAACTTCGAAAGGGTCCTTCACACCCTTGGTACAAATCAAGAAGTTCCCCGACATAACCGTCTCCCCTCGAGAGGAATCACGAGGGTCCCGCCCACATCCAGAGGAGCCCCGTTTCCGCCTCGTAGCTTTAGATGAGGGATCCTTTCCCTGCTTCGTAGGGAAAGAGTTCCCGGCGTTCCCGTCGCATCTCAAGAGGAGGCCCTCTCAACAGGAACGGCGAGAGGAACTCCAGGGTCGTGGCACCATTCCAAGAGTCCCCCAGATGTCTCAGTCCATTCCAGAGGAACCTCTTTTCCCTTCACCGGCTCGTCTTTCACGCCGAGGATCGATTCACAACAAGGTGGCACGTGGCACAGCCCTGTGGGAAAGACTCGTGGGAAAGCCTCGAGGGACAGCCTCGAGAGAAAGCAACAGATCCCTTGATCCACGTGACAGGAAGCGTGAAACTACTGCTTCAGCTCGGGAGGAAAGCGCACGTGCATGCCCCCACTCGAGACGAGGCCTGACTCCCCTGGGGAGACTCAGAAGCACCCCAAGATCCATGGCAACACTGGAGAGGAATCCTCAGGTTCCGGCCCCGACTCCACACAAGGACTGAGGCCCCGGCATGGACGGGAGAGGAATCCCGAGAGGTCCCCTAGCAACTCGCATGGGGACTGGCCTTTCCTGAGGCCACCAGAGCGGGTCCCTGAGGTCCCCGTCGTAACTCGAGAAGACCTGCCGCAACTCGAGAAAATCCAGGAGGTTCTCCCCTCCAGGCGAGATGAGGCCCATTTCCGCTGAGGCGTCTCGAGTCCGATCACACCTCACATCTGGAACTTCAAAAGGGTCATTCATACCCTTGGTGCAAAACAAGAAGTACCCCGACATACCTGTCTCCACTCGAGAGGAAACACGAGGGTCCCGCCCACACCCAGAGAAGCCCCGTTTCCGCCTCGTATCTCTAGATGAGGGATTCTTTCCCTGCATCGTCAGGAAAGAGTTCCCGGCGTTCCCGTCCCATCTCAAGAGGAGGCCCTCTCAACAGGAGCGGTTAGAGGAACTCCAGGGTCGTGCCACCATTCCAAGAGTCCCCCAGATGTCTCAGTCCATTCCAGAGGAACCTCTTTTCCCTTCACCGGCTCGTCTTTCACACCGAGGATCGACTCACACCAAGGTGGCACGTGGCACAGCCCTGTGGGAAAGCCTCGAGGGACAGCCTCAAGGGAAAGCCACAGATCCCTTGATCCACGTGACAGGAAGCGTGACACTACTGCTGCAGCTCGGGAGGAAAGCGCACGTGCATGCCCCCACTCGAGACGAGGCCTGACTCCCCTGGGGAGACTCAGAAGCACCCCAAGATCCATGGCAACACTGGAGAGGAATCCTCAGGTTCCGGCCCCGACTCCACACAAGGACTGAGGCCCCGGCATGGACGGGTGAGGAATCCCGAGAGGTCCCCTAGCAACTCGCATGGGGACTGGCCTTTCCTGAGGCCACCAGAGCGGGTCCCTGAGGTCCCCGTCGTAACGCGAGAAGACCTGCCACAACTCGAGAAAATCCAGGAGGTTCTCCCCTCCAGGCGAGATGAGGCCCATTTCCGATGAGGCGTCTCGAGGCTGATCACTTCTCCCCTCTGGAACTTCGAAAGGCTCCTTCACACCCTTGGTACAAATCAAGAAGGTCCCCGACATACCCGTCTCCACTCGAGAGGAATCACGAGGGTCCCATCCACATCTAGAGGAGCCCGGTTTCCGCCTCGTAGCTCGAGATGAGGGATCCTTTCCCTGCTTCGTCGGGAAAGAGTTCCCGGCGTTCCCGTCGCATCTCAAGAGGAGGCCCTCTCAACAGGAACGGCGAGAGGAACTCCAGGGTCGTGCCACCATTCCAAGAGTCCCCCACATGTCTCAGTCCATTCCAGAGGAACCTCTTTTCCCTTCACCGGCTCATCTTTCACGCCGAGGATCGACTCACACCAAGGTGGCACGTGGCACAGCCCTGTGGGAAAGCCTCGTGGGAAAGCCTCGAGGGACAGCCTCGAGGGAAAGCCACAGATCCCTTGATCCACGTGACAGGAAGCGTGACACTACTGCTGCAGCACGGGAGGAAAGCGCACGTGCATGCCCCCACTCGAGACGAGGCCTGACTCCCCTGGGGAGACTCAGAAGCACCCCAAGATCCATGGCAACACTGGAGAGGAATCCTCAGGTTCCGGCCCAGACTCCACACAAAGACTGAGCCCCCGGCATGGACGGGAGAGGAATCCCGAGAGGTCCCCTAGCAACTCGCATGGGGACTGGCCTTTCCTGAGGCCACCAGAGCGGGTCCCAGAGGTCCCCGTTGTAACTCGAGAAGACCTGCCACAACTCGAGAAAATCCAGGAGGTTCTCACCTCCAGGCGAGATGAGGCCCATTTCCGCTGAGGCGTCTCGAGGCTGATCACACCTCACCTCTGGAACTTCGAAAGGGTCCTTTACTTCCTTGGTGCAAATCAAGAAGTTCCCCGACATAGCCGTCTCCACTCGAGAGGAATCACTAGAGTCCCGCCCACATCCAGAGGAGCCCCGTTTCCGCCTCGTAGCTCAAGATGAGGGATCCTTTCCCTGCTTCGTCGGGAAAGAGTTCCCGGCATTCCCGTCGCATCTCAAGAAGAGGCCCTCTCAACAGGAACGGCGAGAGGAACTCCAGGGTCGTGCCACCATTCCAAGAGTCCCCCAGATGTCTCAGTCCATTCCAGAGGAACCTCTTTTCCCTTCAGCGGCTCGTCTTTCACGCCGAGGATCGACTCACACCAAGGTGGCACGTGGCACAGCCCTGTGGGAAAGCCTCTTGGGAAAGCCTCGAGGGACAGCCTCGATGGAAAGCCACAGATCCCTTGATCCACGTGACAGGAAGCGTGACACTACTGCTGCAGCTCGGGAGGAAAGCGCACGTGCATGCCCCCACTCGAGACGAGGCCTGACTCCCCTGGGGAGACTCAGAAGCACCCCAAGATACATGGCAACACTGGAGAGGAATCCTCAGGTTCCGGCCCCGACTCCACACAAGGACTGAGGCCCCGGCATGGACGGGAGAGGAATCCCGAGAGGTCCCCTAGCAACTCGCATGGGGACTGGCCTTTCCTGAGGCCACCAGAGCGGGTCCCAGAGGTCCCCGTTTTAACTCGAGAAGACCTGCCACAACTCGAGAAAATCCAGGAGGTTCTCACCTCCAGGCGAGATGAGGCCCATTTCCGCTGAGGCGTCTCGAGGCTGATCACACCTCACCTCTGGAACTTCGAAAGGGTCCTTCACATCCTTGGTGCAAATCAAGAAGTTCCCCGACATAGCCGTCTCCACTCGAGAGAGATCACTAGAGTCCCGCCCACATCCAGAGGAGCCCCGTTTCCGCCTCGTAGCTCAAGATGAGGGATCCTTTCCCTGCTTCGTCGGGAAAGAGTTCCCGGCGTTCCCGTCGCATCTCAAGAGGAGGCCCTCTCAACAGGAACGGCGAGAGGAACTCCAGGGTCGTGCCACCATTCCAAGAGTCCCCCACATGTCTCAGTCCATTCCAGAGGAACCTCTTTTCCCTTCACCGGCTCGTCTTTCACGCCGAGGATCGACTCACACCAAGGTGGCACGTGGCACAGCCCTGTGGGAAAGCTTCGTGGGAAAGCCTCGAGGGACAGCCTCGAGGGAAAGCCACAGATCCCTTGATCCACGTGACAGGAAGCGTGACACTACTGCTGCAGCTCGGGAGGAAAGCGCACGTGCATTCCCCCACTCGTGACGGGGCCTGACTCCCCTGGGGAGACTCAGAAGCACCCCAAGATCCATGGCAACACTGGAGAGGAATCCTCAGGTTCTGGCCCCGACTCCACACAAGGACTGAGGCCCCGGCATGGACGGGAGAGGAATCCCGAGAGGTCCCCTAGCAACTCGCATGGGGACTGGCCTTTCCTGAGGCCACCAGAGCGGGTCCCAGAGGTCCCCGTCGTAACTCGAGAAGACCTGCCGCAACTCGAGAAAATCCAGGAGGATCTCCCCTCCAGGCGAGATGAGGCCCATTTCCGCTGAGGCGTCTCGAGGCTGATCACACCTCACCTCTGGAACTTCGAAAGGCTCCTTCACACCCTTGGTGCAAATCAAGAAGTTCCCCGACCTAGCCGTCTCCACTCGAGAGGAATCACGAGGGTCCCGCCCACATCCAGAGGAGCCCCGTTTCCGCCTCGTAGCTCAAGATGAGGGATCCTTTCCCTGCTTCGTCGGGAAAGAGTTCCCGGCTTTCCCGTCGCATCTCAAGAGGAGGCCCTCTCAACAGGAACGGCGAGAGGAACTCCAGGGTCGTGCCACCATTCCAAGAGTCCCCCAGATGTCTCAGTCCATTCCAGAGGAACCTCTTTTCCCTTCACCGGCTCGTCTTTCACGCCGAGGATCGACTCACACCAAGGTGGCACGTGGCACAGCCCTGTGGGAAAGCCTCGTGGGAAAGCCTCGAGGGACAGCCTCAAGGGAAAGCCACAGATCCCTTGATCCACGTGACAGGAAGCGTGACACTACTGCTGCAGCTCGGGAGGAAAGCGCACGTGCATGCCCCCACTCGTGACGGGGCCTGACTCCCCTGGGGAGACTCAGAAGCACCCCAAGATCCATGGCAACACTGGAGAGGAATCCTCAGGTTCTGGCCCCGACTCCACACAAGGACTGAGGCCCCGGCATGGACGGGAGAGGAATCCCGAGAGGTCCCCTAGCAACTCGCATGGGGACTGGCCTTTCCTGAGGCCACCAGAGCGGGTCCCTGAGGTCCCCGTCGTAACTCGAGAAGACCTGCCGCAACTGGAGAAAATCCAGGAGGTTCTTCCCTCCAGGCGAGATGAGGCCCATTTCCGCTGAGGCGTCTCGAGGCTGATCACACCTCACCTCTGGAACTTCGAAAGGGTCCTTCACACCCTTGGTGCAAATCAAGAAGTTCCCCGACATACCCGTCTCCACTCGAGAGGAATCACGAGGGTCCCGCCCACATCCAGAGGAGTCCCGTTTCCGCCTCGTAGCTCGAGATGAGGGATCCTTTCCCTGCTTCGTCGGGAAAGAGTTCCCGGCGTTCCCGTCGCATCTCAAGAGGAGGCCCTCTCAACAGGAACGGCGAGAGGAACTCCAGGGTCGTGCCACCATTCCAAGAGTCCCCCAGATGTCTCAGTCCATTCCAGAGGAACCTCTTTTCCCTTCAGCGGCTCGTCTTTCACGCCGAGGATCGACTCACACCAAGGTGGCACGTGGCACAGCCCTGTGGGAAAGCCTCGTGGGAAAGCCTCGAGGGACAGCCTCGAGGGAAAGCCACAGATCCCTTGATCCACGTGACAGGGAGCGTGACACTACTGCTGCAGCTCGGGAGGAAAGCGCACGTGCATGCCCCCACTCGAGACGAGGCCTGACTCCCCTGGGGAGACTCAGAAGCACCCCAAGATCCATGGCAACACTGGAGAGGAATCCTCAGGTTCCGGCCCCGACTCCACACAAGGACTGAGGCCCCGGCATGGACAGGAGAGGAATCCCGAGAGGTCCCCTAGCAACTCGCATGGGGACTGGCCTTTCCTGAGGCCACCAGAGCGGGTCCCTGAGGTCCCCGTCGTAACTCGAGAAGACCTGCCGCAACTCGAGAAAATCCAGGAGGTTCTCCCCTCCAGGCGAGATGAGGCCCATTTCCGCTAAGGCGTCTCGAGGCTGATCACACCTCACCTCTGGAACTTCGAAAGGGTCCTTCACACCCTTGGTGCAAATCAAGAAGTTCCCCGACATACCCGTCTCCACTCGAGAGGAATCACGAGGGTCCCGCCCACATCCAGAGGAGCCCCGTTTCCGCCTCGTAGCTCGAGATGAGGGATCCTTTCCCTGCTTCGTCGGGAAAGAGTTCCCGGCGTTCCCGTCGCATCTCAAGAGGAGGCCCTCTCAACAGGAACGGCGAGAGGAACTCCAGGGTTGGGCCCCCTTTCCAAGAGTCCCCAGATGTCTCAGTCCATTCCAGAGGAACCTCTTTTCCCTTCACCGGCTCGTCTTTCACGCCGAGGATCGACTCACACCAAGGTGGCACGTGGCACAGCCCTGTGGGAAAGCCTCGTGGGAAAGCCTCGAGGGACAGCCTCGAGGGAAAGCCACAGATCCCTTGATCCACGTGACAGGAAGCGTGACACTACTGCTGCAGCTCGGGAGGAAAGCGCATGTGCATGCCCCCACTCGACACGAGGCCTGACTCCTCTGGGGAGACTCAGAAGCACTCCAGGATCCATGGCAACACTGGAGAGGAATCCTCAGGTTCCGGCCCCGACTCCACACAAGGACTGAGGCCCCGGCATGGACGGGAGAGGAATCCCGAGAGGTCCCCTAGCAACTCGCATGGGGACTGGCCTTTCCTGAGGCCACCAGAGCGGGTCCCTGAGTTCCCCGTCGTAACTCGGGAAGACCTGCCGCAACTCGAGAAAATCCAGGAGGTTCTCCCCTCCAGGCGAGATGAGGCCCATTTCCGCTGAGGCGTCTCGAGGCTGATCACTCCTCATCTCTGCAACTTCGATAGGGTCATTCACACCCTTGGTGCAAATCAAGAAGTTCCCCGACATACCCGTCTCCACTCGAGAGGAATCACGAGGGTCCCGCCCACATCCAGAGGAGCCCCGTTTCCGCCTCGTAGCTCGAGATGAGTGATCCTTTCCCTGCTTCGTCGGGAAAGAGTTCCCGGTGTTCCCGTCGCATCTCAAGAGGAGGCCCTGTCAACAGGAACGGCGAGAGGAACTCCAGGGTCGTGCCACCATTCCAAGAGTCCCCCAGATGTCTCAGTCCATTCTAGAGGAACCTCCTTTCCCTTCACCGGCTCGTCTTTCACGCCGAGGATCGACTCACACCAAGGTGGCACGTGGCACAGCCCTGTGGGAAAGCCTCGTGGGAAAGCCTCGAGGGACAGCCTCGAGGGAAAGCCACAGATCCCTTGATCCACGTGACAGGAAGCGTGACACTACTGCTGCAGCTCGGGAGGAAAGCGCACGTGCATGCCCCCACTGGAGACGAGGCCTGACTCCCCTGGGGAGACTCAGAAGCACTCCAAGATCCATGGCAACACTGGAGAGGAATCCTCAGGTTCCGGCCCCGACTCCACACAAGGACTGAGGCCCCGGCATGGACGGGAGAGGAATCCCGAGAGGTCCCCTAGCAACTCGCATGGGGACTGGCCTTTCCTGAGGCCACCAGAGCGGGTCCCTGAGGTCCCCGTCGTAACTCGAGAAGACCTGCCACAACTCGAGAAAATCCAGGAGATTCTCACCTCCAGGCGAGATGAGGCCCATTTCCGCTGAGGCGTCTCGAGGCTGATCACACCTCACCTCTGGAACTTCGAAAGGGTCCTTCACTTCCTTGGTGCAAATCAAGAAGTTCCCCGACATAGCCGTCTCCACTCGAGAGGAATCACTAGAGTCCCGCCCACATCCAGAGGAGCCCCGTTTCCGCCTCTTAGCTCAAGATGTGGGATCCTTTCCCTGCTTCGTCGGGAAAGAGTTCCCGGCGTTCCCGTCGCATCTCAAGAGGAGGCCCTCTCAACAGGAACGGCGAGAGGAACTCCAGGGTCGTGCCACCATTCCAAGAGTCCCCCAGATGTCTCAGTCCATTCCAGAGGAACCTCTTTTCCCTTCACCGGCTCGTCTTTCACGCCGAGGATCGACTCACACCAAGGTGGCACGTGGCACAGCCCTGTGGGAAAGCGTCGTGGGAAAGCCTTGAGGGACAGCCTCGAGGGAAAGCCACAGATCCCTTGATCCACGTGACAGGAAGCGTGAGACTACTGCTGCAGCTCGGGAGGAAAGCGCACGTGCATGCCCCCACTCGAGACGAGGCCTGACTCCCCTGGGGAGACTCAGAAGCACCCCAAGATCCATGGCAACACTGGAGAGGAATCCTCAGGTTCCGGCCACGACTCCACACAAGAACTGAGACCCCGGCATGGACGGGAGAGGAATCCCGAGAGGTCCCCTAGCAACTCGCATGGGGACTGGCCTTTCCTGAGGCCACCAGAGGGGGTCCCAGGGGACCCGTCGTAACTCGAGAAGACCTGCCGCAACTCGAGAAAATCCAGGAGGTTGTCCCCTTCAGGCGAGACGAGGCCCATTTCCGCTGAGGCGTCTTGAGGCTGATCACACCTCACCTCTGGAACTTCGAAAGGGTCCTTCACACCCTTGGTGAAAATCAAGAAGTTCCCCGACATACCCGTCTCCACTCGAGAGGAAACACGAGGGTTCCGCCCACATCCAGAGGAGCCCCGTTTCCGCCTCGTAGCTCGAGATGAGGGCTCATTTCCCTGCTTCGTCGGGAAAGAGTTCCCGGCGTTCCCGTCGCATCTCAAGAGGAGGCCCTATCAACAGGAATGGCGAGAGGAACTCCAGGGTCGTTCCACCATTCCAAGAGTCCCCCAGATGTCTCAGTCCATTCCAGAGGAACCTCTTTTCCATTCACCGGCTCGTCTTTCACGCCGAGGATCGACTCACACCAAGGTGGCACGTGGCACAGCCCTGTGGGAAAGCCTCGTGGGAAAGCCTCGAGGGACAGCCTCGAGGGAAAGCCACAGATCCCTTGATCCACCTGACAGGAAGCGTGACAATACTGCTGCAGCTCGGGAGGAAAGCGCACGTGCATGACCCCACTCGAGACGAGGCCTGACTCCCCTGGGGAGACTCAGAAGCACCCCAAGATCCATGGCAACACTGGAGAGGAATCCTCAGGTTCCGGCCCCGACTCCACACAAGGACTGAGGCCCCGGCATGGACTGGAGAGGAATCCCGAGAGGTCCCCTAGCAACTCGCATGGGGACTGGCCTTTCCTGAGGCCACCAGAGCGGGTCCCTGAGGTCCCCGTCGTAACTCGAGAAGACCTGCCGCAACTCGAGAAAATCCAGGAGGTTCTCCCCTCCAGGCGAGATGAGGCCCATTTCCGCTGAGGCGTCTCGAGGCTGATCACACCTCACCTCTGGAACTTCGAAAGGGTCCTTCACACCCTTGGTGCAAATCAAGAAGTTCCCCGACCTAGCCGTCTCCACTCGAGAGGAATCACGAGGGTCCCGCACATATTCAGAGGAGCCCCGTTTCCGCCTCGTAGCTCGAGATGAGGGATCCTTTCCCTGCTTCGTCGGGAAAGAGTTCCCGGCGTTCCCGTCGCATCTCAAGAGGAGGCCCTCTCAACAGGAACGGCGAGAGGAACTCCAGGGTCGTGCCACCATTGCAAGAGTCCCCCTGATGTCTCAGTCCATTCCAGAGGAACCTCTTTTCCCTTCACCGGCTCGTCTTTCACGCCGAGGATCGACTCACACCAAGGTGGCACGTGGCACAGCCCTGTGGGAAAGCCTCGTGGGAAAGCCTCGAGGGACAGCCTCGAGGGAAAGCCACAGATCCCTTGATCCACGTGACAGGAAGCGTGACACTACTGCTGCAGCTCGGGAGGAAAGCGCATGTGCATGCCCCCACTCGAGACGAGGCCTGACTCCCCTGGGGAGACTCAGAAGTACCCCAAGATCCATGGCAACACTGGAGAGGAATCCTCAGGTTCCGGCCCCGACTCCACACAAGGACTGAGGCCCCGGAATGGACGGGAGAGGAATCCCGAGAGGTCCCCTTGCAACTCGCATGGGGACTGGCCTTTGCTGAGGCCACCAGAGCGGGTCCCTGTGGTCCCCATCGTAACTCGAGAAGACCTGCCGCAACTCGAGAAAATCCGGGAGGTTCTCCACTCCAGGCGAGATGAGGCCCATTTCCGCTGAGGCTTCTCGAGGCTGATCACACCTCACCTCTGGAACTTCGAAAGGGTCCTTCACACCCTTGGTGCAAATCAAGAAGTTCCCCGACATACCCGTCTCCACTCGAGAGGAATCACGAGGGTCCCGCCCACATCCAGAGAAGCCCCGTTTCCGCCTCGTAGCTCGAGATGAGGGATCCTTTCCCTGCTTCGTCGGGAAAGAGTTCCCGGCGTTCCCGTCGCATCTCAAGAGGAGGCCCTCTCAACAGGAACGGCGAGAGGAACTCCAGGGTCGTGCCACCATTCCAAGAGTCCCCCAGATGTCTCAGTCCATTCCAGAGGAACCTCTTTTCCCTTCACCGGCTCGTCTTTCACGCCGAGGATCGACTCACACCAAGGTGGCACGTGGCACAGCCCTGTGGGAAAGCCTCGTGGGAAAGCCTTGAGGGACAGCCTCGAGGGAAAGCCACAGATCCCTTGATCCACGTGACAGGAAGCGTGAGACTACTGCTGCAGCTCGGGAGGAAAGCGCACGTGCATGCCCCCACTCGAGACGAGGCCTGACTCCCCTGGGGAGACTCAGAAGCACCCCAAGATCCATGGCAACACTGGAGAGGAATCCTCAGGTTCCGGCCACGACTCCACACAAGGACTGAGACCCCGGCATGGACGGGAGAGGAATCCCGAGAGGTCCCCTAGCAACTCGCATGGGGACTGGCCTTTCCTGAGGCCACCAGAGCGGGTCCCTGAGGTCCCCGTCGTAACTCGAGAAGACCTGCCGCAACTCGAGAAAATCCAGGAGGTTCTCCCCTCCAGGCGAAATGAGGCCCATTTCCGCTGAGGCATCTCGAGGCTGATCACACCTCACCTCTGGAACTTTGAAAGGCTCCTTCACACCCTTGCTGCAAATCAAGAAGTTCCCCGACATACCCTTCTCCACTCGAGAGGAATCACGAGGGTCCCGCCCACATCCAGAGGAGCCCCGTTTCCGCCTCGTAGCTCGAGATGAGGGATCCTTTCCCTGCTTCGTCGGGAAAGAGTTCCCGGTGTTCCCGTCGCATCTCAAGAGGAGGCCCTGTCAACAGGAACGGCGAGAGGAACTCCAGGGTCGTGCCACCATTCCAAGAGTCCCCCAGATGTCTCAGTCCATTCTAGAGGAACCTCTTTTCCCTTCACCGGCTCGTCTTTCACGCCGAGGATCGACTCACACCAAGGTGGCACGTGGCACAGCCCTGTGGGAAAGCCTCGTGGGAAAGCCTCGAGGGACAGCCTCGAGGGAAAGCCACAGATCCCTTGATCCACCTGACAGGAAGCGTGACACTACTGCTGCAGCTCGGGAGGAAAGCGCACGTGCATGCCCCCACTCGAGACGAGGCCTGACTCCCCTGGGGAGACTCAGAAGCACTCCAAGATCCATGGCAACACTGGAGAGGAATCCTCAGGTTCCGGCCCCGACTCCACACAAGGACTGAGGCCCCGGCATGGACGGGAGAGGAATCCCGAGAGGTCCCCTAGCAACTCGCATGGGGACTGGCCTTTCCTGAGGCCACCAGAGCGGGTCCCTGAGGTCCCCGTCGTAACTCGAGAAGACCTGCCGCAACTCGAGAAAATCCAGGAGGTTCCCCCCTCCAGGCGAGATGAGGCCCATTTCTGCTGAGGCGTCTCGAGGCTGATCACACCTCACCTCTGGAACTTCGAAAGGGTCCTTCACACCCTTGGTGCAAATCAAGAAGTTCCCCGACCTAGCCGTCTCCACTCGAGAGGAATCACGAGGGTCCCGCCCACATCCAGAGGAGCCCCTTTTCCGCCTCGTAGCTCGAGATGAGGGATCCTTTCCCTGCTTCGTCGGGAAAGAGTTCCCGGCATTCCCGTCGCATCTCAAGAGGAGGCCCTCTCAACAGGAACGTCGAGAGGAACTCCAGGGTCGTGCCACCATTCCAAGAGTCCCCCAGATGTCTCAGTCCATTCCAGAGGAACCTCTTTTCCCTTCACCGGCTCGTCTTTCAAGCCGAGGATCGACTCACACCAAGGTGGCACGTGGCACAGCCCTGTGGGAAAGCCTCGTGGGAAAGCCTCGAGGGACAGCCTCGAGGGAAAGCCACAGATCCCTTGATCCACGTGACAGGAAGCGTGACACTACTGCTGCAGCTCGGGAGGAAAGCGCACGTGCATGCCCCCACTCGAGACGAGGCCTGACTCCCCTGGGGAGACTCAGAAGCACCCCAAGATCCATGGCAACACTGGAGAGGAATCCTCAGGTTCCGGCCCCGACTCCACACAAGGACTGAGGACCCGGCATGGACGGGAGAGGAATCCCGAGAGGTCCCCTAGCAACTCGCATGGGGACTGGCCTTTCCTGAGGCCACCAGAGCGGGTCCCAGGGGTCCCCGTCGTAACTCGAGAAGACCTGCCGCAACTCGAGAAAATCCAGGAGGTTCTCCCCTCCAGGCGAGATGAGGCCCATTTCCGCTGAGGCGTCTTGAGGCTGATCACACCTCACCTCTGGAACTTCGAAAGGGTCCTTCACACCCTTGGTGCAAATCAAGAAGTTCCCCGACATACCCGTCTCCACTCGAGAGGAAACACGAGGGTCCCGCCCACATCCAGAGGAGCCCCGTTTCCGCCTCGTAGCTCGAGATGAGGGCTCATTTCCCTGCTTCGTCGGGAAAGAGTTCCCAGCGTTCCCGTCGCATCTCAAGAGGAGGCCCTCTCAACAGGAATGGCGAGAGGAACTCCAGGGTCGTTCCACCATTCCAAGAGTCCCCCAGATGTCTCAGTCCATTCCAGAGGAACCTCTTTTCCCTTCACCGGCTCGTCTTTCACGCCGAGGATCGACTCACACCAAGGTGGCACGTGGCACAGCCCTGTGGGAAAGCCTCGTGGGAAAGCCTCGAGGGACAGCCTCGAGGGAAAGACACAGATCCCTTGATCCACCTCACAGGAAGCGTGACACTACTGCTGCAGCTCGGGAGGAAAGCGCACGTGCATGACCCCACTCGAGACGAGGCCTGACTCCCCTGGGGAGACTCAGAAGCACCCCAAGATCCATGGCAACACTGGAGAGGAATCCTCAGGTTCCGGCCCCGACTCCACACAAGGACTGAGGCCCCGGCATGGACGGGAGAGGAATCCCGAGAGGTCCCCTAGCAACTCGCATGGGGACTGGCCTTTCCTGAGGCCACCAGAGCGGGTCCCTGAGGTCCCCGTCGTAACTCGAGAAGACCTGCCGCAACTCGAGAAAATCCAGGAGGTTCTCCCCTCCAGGCGACATGAGGCCCATTTCCGCTGAGGCGTCTCGACATGGCTGATCACACCTCACCTCTGGATCTTTGAAAGGCTCCTTCACACCCTTGGTGCAAATCAAGAAGTTCCCCGACATACCCGTCTCCACTCGAGAAGAATCACGAGGGTCCCGCCCACATCCAGAGGAGCCCCGTTTCCGCCTCGTAGCTCGAGATGAGGGATCCTTTCCCTTCTTCGACGGGAAAGAGTTCCCGGCGTTCCCGTCGCATCTCAAGAGGAGGCCCTCTCAACAGGAACGGCGAGAGGAACTCCAGGGTCGTGCCACCATTCCAAGAGTCCCCCAGATGTCTCAGTCCATTCCAGAGGAACCTCTTTTCCCTTCACCGGCTCGTCTTTCACGCCGAGGATCGACTCACACCAAGGTGGCACGTGGCACAGCCCTGTGGGAAAGCCTCGTGGGAAAGCCTCGAGGGACAGCCTCGAGGGAAAGCCACAGATCCCTTGATCCACGTGACAGGAAGCGTGACACTACTGCTGCAGCTCGGGAGGAAAGCGCACGTGCATGCCCCCACTCGAGACGAGGCCTGACTCCCCTGGGGAGACTCAGAAGCACCCCAAGATCCATGGCAACACTGGAGAGGAAACCTCAGGTTCCGGCCCCGACTCCACACAAGGACTGAGGCCCCGGCATGGAGGGGAGAGGAATCCCGAGAGGTTCCCTAGCAACTCGCATGGGGACTGGCCTTTCCTGGGGCCACCAGAGCGGGTCCCTAAGGTCCCCGTCGTAACTCGAGAAGACCTGCCGCAACTCGAGAAAATTCAGGAGGTTCTCCCCTCCAGGCGTGATGAGGCCCATTTCCGCTGAGGCGTCTCGAGGCTGATCACACCTCACCTCTGGAACTTCGAAAGGGTCCTTCACACCCTTGGTGCAAATCAAGAAGTTCCCCGACCTAGCCGTCTCCACTCGAGAGGAATCACGAGGGTCCCGCCCACATCCAGAGTATCCCCGTTTCCGCCTCGTAGCTCGAGATGAGCGATCCTTTCCCTGCTTCGTCGGGAAAGAGTTCCCGGCGTTCCCGTCGCATCTCAAGAGGAGGCCCTCTCAACAGGAACGGCGAGAGGAACTCCAGGGTCGTGCCACCATTCCAAGAGTCCCCCAGATGTCTCAGTCCATTCCAGAGGAACCTCTTTTCCCTTCAGCGGCTCGTCTTTCACGCCGAGGATCGACTCACACCAACGTGGCACGTGGCACAGCCCTATGGGAAAGCCTCGTGGGAAAGCCTCGAGGGACAGCCTCGAGGGAAAGCCACAGATCCCTTGATCCACGTGACAGGAAGCGTGACACTACTGCTGCAGCTCGGAAGGAAAGCGCACGTGCATGCCCCCACTCGAGACGAAGCCTGACTCCCCTGGGGAGACTCAGAAGCACCCCAAGATCCATGGCAACACTGGAGAGGAATCCTCAGGTTCCGGCCCCGACTCCACACAAGGACTGAGGCCCCGGCATGGACGGGAGAGGAATCCCGAGAGGTCCCCTAGCAACTCGCATGGGGACTGGCCTTTCCTGGGGCCACCAGAGCGTGTCCCTAAGGTCCCCGTCGTAACTCGAGAAGACCTGCCGCAACTCGAGAAAATCCAGGAGGTTCTCCCCTCCAGGCGAGATGAGGCCCATTTCCGCTGAGGCGTCTCGAGGCTGATCACACCTCACCTCTGGAACTTCGAAAGGGTCCTTCACACCCTTGGTGCAAATCAGGAAGTTCCCCGACCTAGCCGTCTCCACTCGAGAGGAATCACGAGGGTCCCGCCCACATCCAGAGGAGCCCCGTTTCCGCCTCGTAGCTCGAGATGAGGGATCCTTTCCCTGCTTCGTCGGGATAGAGTTCCCGGCGTTCCCGTCGCATTTCAAGAGGAGGCCCTCTCAACAGGAACGGCGAGAGGAACTCCAGGGTCGTGCCACCATTCCAAGAGTCCACCAGATGTCTCAGTCCATTCCAGAGGAACCTCTTTTCCCTTCACCGGCTCGTCTTTGACGCCGAGGATCGACTCACACCAAGGTGGCACGTGGCACAGCCCTGTGGGAAAGCCTCGTGGGAAAGCCTCGAGGGACAGCCTCGAGGGAAAGCCACAGATCCCTTGATCCACGTGACAGGAAGCGTGACACTACTGCTGCAGCTCGGGAGGAAAGCGCACGTGCATGCCCCCACTCGAGACGAGGCCTGACTCCCCTGGGGAGACTCAGAAGCACCCCAAGATCCATGGCAACACTGGAGAGGAAACCTCAGGTTCCGGCCCCGACTCCACACAAGGACTGAGGCCCCGGCATGGACGGGAGAGGAATCCCGAGAGGTTCCCTAGCAACTCGCATGGGGACTGGCCTTTCCTGGGGCCACCAGAGCGGGTCCCTAAGGTCCCCGTCGTAACTCGAGAAGACCTGCCGCAACTCGAGAAAATTCAGGAGGTTCTCCCCTCCAGGCGAGATGAGGCCCATTTCCGCTGAGGCGTCTCGAGGCTGATCACACCTCACCTCTGGAACTTCGAAAGGGTCCTTCACACCCGTGGTGCAAATCAAGAAGTTCACCGACCTAGCGGTCTCCACTCGAGAGGAATCACGAGGGTCCCGCCCACATCTAGAGGAGCCCCGTTTCCGCCTCGTAGCTCGAGATGAGGGATCCTTTCCCTGCTTCGTCGGGAAAGTGTTCCCGGCGTTCTCGTCGCATCTCAAGAGGAGGCCCTCTCAACAGGAACGGCGAGAGGAACTCCAGGGTCGTGCCACCATTCCAAGAGTCCCCCAGATGTCTCAGTCCATTCCAGAGGAACCTCTTTTCCCTTCACCGGCTCGTCTTTCACGCCGAGGATCGACTCACACCAAGGTGGCACGTGGCACAGCCCTGTGGGAAAGCCTCGTGGGAAAGCCTCGAGGGACAGCTTCGAGGGAAAGCCACAGATCCCTTGATCCACGTGACAGGAAGCGTGACACTACTGCTGCAGCTCGGGAGGAAAGCGCACGTGCATGCCCCCACTCGAGACGAGGCCTGACTCCCCTGGGGAGACTCAGAAGCACCCCAAGATCCATGGCAACACTGGAGAGGACTCCTCAGGTTCCGGCCCCGACTCCACACAAGGACTGAGGCCCCGGCATGGACGGGAGAGGAATCCCGAGAGGTCCCCTAGCAACTCGCATGGGGACAGGCCTTTCCTGAGGCCACCAGAGCGGGTCCCTGAGGTCCCCGTCGTAACTCGAGAAGACCTGCCACAACTCGAGAAAATCCAGGAGGTTCTCCCCTCCAGGCGAAATGAGGCCCATTTCCGCTGAGGCGTCTCGAGGCTGATCACACCTCACCTCTGGAACTTCGAAAGGGTCCTTCACACCCTTGGTGCAAATCAAGAAGTTCCCCGACCTAGCCGTCTCCACTCGAGAGGAATCACGAGGGTCCCGCCCACATCCAGAGGAGCCCCGTTTCCGCCTCGTAGCTCGAGATGAGGGATCCTTTCCCTGCTTCGTCGGGAAAGAGTTCCCGGCGTTCCCGTCGCATCTCAAGAGGAGGCCCTCTCAACAGGAACGGCGAGAGGAACTCCAGGGTCGTGCCACCATTCCAAGAGTCCCCCAGATGTCTCAGTCCATTCCAGAGGAACCTCTTTTCCCTTCACCGGCTCGTCTTTCACGCCGAGGATCGACTCACACCAAGGTGGCACGTGGCACAGCCCTGTGGGAAAGCCTCGTGGGAAAGCCTCGAGGGACAGCCTCGAGGGAAAGCCACAGATCCCTTGATCCACGTGACAGGAAGCGTGACACTACTGCTGCAGCTCGGGAGGAAAGCGCACGTGCATGCCCCCACTCGAGACGAGGCCTGACTCCCCTGGGGAGACTCAGAAGCACCCCAAGATCCATGGCAACACTGGAGAGGAATCCTCAGGTTCCGGCCCCGACTCCACACAAGGACTGAGGCCCCGGCATGGACGGGAGAGGAATCCCGAGAGGTCCCCTAGCAACTCGCATGGGGACTGGCCTTCCCTGAGGCCACCAGAGCGGGTCCCTGAGGTTCCCGTCGTAACTCGAGAAGACCTGCCGCAGCTCGAGAAAATCCAGGAGGTTCTCCCCTCCAGGCGAGATGAGGCCCATTTCCGCTGAGGCGTCTCGAGGCTGATCACACCTCACCTCTGGAACTTCGAAAGGGTCCTTCACACCCTTTGTGCAAATCAAGAAGTTCCCCGACCTAGCCGTCTCCACTCGAGAGGAATCACGAGGGTCCCGCCCACATCCAGAGGATCCCCGTTTCCGCCTCGTAGCTCGAGATGAGCGATCCTTTACCTGCTTCGTCGGGAAAGAGTTCCCGGCGTTCCCGTCGCATCTCAAGAGGAGGCCCTCTCAACAGGAACGGCGAGAGGAACTCCAGGGTCGTGCCACCATTCCAAGAGTCCCCCAGATGTCTCAGTCCATTCCAGAGGAACCTCTTTTCCCTTCACCGGCTCGTCTTTCACGCCGAGGATCGACTCACACCAAGGTGGCACGTGGCACAGCCCTGTGGGAAAGCCTCGTGGGAAAGCCTCGAGGGACAGCTTCGAGGGAAAGCCACAGATCCCTTGATCCACGTGACAGGAAGCGTGACACTACTGCTGCAGCTCGGGAGGAAAGCGCACGTGCATGCCCCCACTCGAGACGAGGCCTGACTCCCCTGGGGAGACTCAGAAGCACCCCAAGATCCATGGCAACAGTGGAGCGGAAACCTCAGGTTCCGGCCCCGACTCCACACAAGGACTGAGGCCCCGGCATGGACGGGAGAGGAATCCCGAGAGGTTCCCTAGCAACTCGCATGGGGACTGGCCTTTCCTGGGGCCACCAGAGCGGGTCCCTAAGGTCCCCGTCGTAACTCGAGAAGACCTGCCGCAACTCGAGAAAATTCAGGAGGTTCTCCCCTCCAGGCGAGATGAGGCCCATTTCCGCTGAGGCGTCTCGAGGCTGATCACACCTCACCTCTGGAACTTCGAAAGGGTCCTTCACACCCTTGGTGCAAATCAAGAAGTTCCCCGACCTAGCGGTCTCCACTCGAGAGGAATCACGAGGGTCCCGCCCACATCCAGAGGAGCCCCGTTTCCGCCTCGTAGCTCGAGATGAGGGATCCTTTCCCTGCTTCGTCGGGAAAGAGTTCCCGGCATCTCGTCGCATCTCAAGAGGAGGCCCTCTCAACAGGAACGGCGAGAGGAACTCCAGGGTCGTTCCACCATTCCAAGAGTCCCCCAGATGTCTCAGTCCATTCCAGAGGAACCTCTTTTCCCTTCACCGGCTCGTCTTTCACGCCGAGGATCGACTCACACCAAGGTGGCACGTGGCACAGCCCTGTGGGAAAGCCTCGTGGGAAAGCCTCGAGGGACAGCTTCGAGGGAAAGCCACAGATCCCTTGATCCACGTGACAGGAAGCGTGACACTACTGCTGCAGCTCGGGAGGAAAGCGCACGTGCATGCCCCCACTCGAGACGAGGCCTGACTCCCCTGGGGAGACTCAGAAGCACCCCAAGATCCATGGCAACACTGGAGAGGACTCCTCAGGTTCCGGCCCCGACTCCACACACGGACTGAGGCCCCGGCATGGACGGGAGAGGAATCCCGAGAGGTCCCCTAGCAACTCGCATGGGGACAGGCCTTTCCTGAGGCCACCAGAGCGGGTCCCTGAGGTCCCCGTCGTAACTCGAGAAGACCTGCCACAACTCGAGAAAATCCAGGAGGTTCTCCCCTCCAGGCGAAATGAGGCCCATTTCCGCTGAGGCGTCTCGAGGCTGATCACACCTCACCTCTGGAACTTCGAAAGGGTCCTTCACACCCTTGGTGCAAATCAAGAAGTTCCCCTACCTAGCCGTCTCCACTCGAGAGGAATCACGAGGGTCCCGCCCACATCCAGAGGAGCCCCGTTTCCGCCTCGTAGCTCGAGATGAGGGATCCTTTCCCTGCTTCGTCGGGAAAGAGTTCCCGGCGTTCCCGTCGCATCTCAAGAGGAGGCCCTCTCAACAGGAACGGCGAGAGGAACTCCAGGGTCGTGCCACCATTCCAAGAGTCCCCCAGATGTCTCAGTCCATTCCAGAGGAACCTCTTTTCCCTTCACCGGCTCGTCTTTCACGCCGAGGATCGACTCACACCAAGGTGGCACGTGGCACAGCCCTGTGGGAAAGCCTCGTGGGAAAGCCTCGAGGGACAGCTTCGAGGGAAAGCCACAGATCCCTTGATCCACGTGACAGGAAGCGTGACACTACTGCTGCAGCTCGGGAGGAAAGCGCACGTGCATGCCCCCACTCGAGACGAGGCCTGACTCCCCTGGGGAGACTCAGAAGCATCCCAAGATCCATGGCAACACTGGAGAGGACTCCTCAGGTTCCGGCCCCGACTCCACACAAGGACTGAGGCCCCGGCATGGACGGGAGAGGAATCCCAAGAGGTCCCCTAGCAACTCGCATGGGGACAGGCCTTTCCTGAGGCCACCAGAGCGGGTCCCTGAGGTCCCCGTCGTAACTCGAGAAGACCTGCCACAACTCGAGAAAATCCAGGAGGTTCTCCCCTCCAGGCGAAATGAGGCCCATTTCCGCTGAGGCGTCTCGAGGCTGATCACACCTCACCTCTGGAACTTCGAAAGGGTCCTTCACACCCTTGGTGCAAATCAAGAAGTTCCCCGACCTAGCCGTCTCCACTCGAGAGGAATCACGAGGGTCCCGCCCACATCCAGAGGAGCCCCGTTTCCGCCTCGTAGCTCGAGATGAGGGATCCTTTCCCTGCTTCGTCGGGAAAGAGTTCCCGGCGTTCCCGTCGCATCTCAAGAGGAGGCCCTCTCAACAGGAACGGCGAGAGGAACTCCAGGGTCGTGCCACCATTCCAAGAGTCCTCCAGATGTCTCAGTCCATTCTAGAGGAACCTCTTTTCCCTTCACCGGCTCGTCTTTCACGCCGAGGATCGACTCACACCAAGGTGGCACGTGGCACAGCCCTGTGGGAAAGCCTCGTGGGAAAGCCTCGAGGGACAGCCTCGAGGGAAAGCCACAGATCCCTTGATCCACGTGACAGGAAGCGTGACACTACTGCTGCAGCTCGGGAGGAAAGCGCACGTGCATGCCCCCACTCGAGACGAGGCCTGACTCCCCTGGGGAGACTCAGAAGCACCCCAAGATCCATGGCAACACTGGAGAGGAAACCTCAGGTTCCAGCCCCGACTCCACACAAGGACTGAGGCCCCGGCATGGACGGGAGAGGAATCCCGAGAGGTTCCCTGGCAACTCGCATGGGGACTGGCCTTTCCTGGGGCCACCAGAGCGGGTCCCTAAGGTCCCCGTCGTAACTCGAGAAGACCTGCCGCAACTCGAGAAAATTCAGGAGGTTCTCCCCTCCAGGCGAGATGAGGCCCATTTCCGCTGAGGCGTCTCGAGGCTGATCACACCTCACCTCTGGAACTTCGAAAGGGTCCTTCACACCCTTGGTGCAAATCAAGAAGTTCCCCGACCTAGCGGTCTCCACTCGAGAGGAATCACGAGGGTCCCGCCCACATCCAGAGGAGCCCCGTTTCCGCCTCGTAGCTCGAGATGAGGGATCCTTTCCCTGCTTCGTCGGGAAAGAGTTCCCGGCGTTCCCGTCGCATCTCAAGAGGAGGCCCTCTCAACAGGAACGGCGAGAGGAACTCCAGGGTCGTGCCACCATTCCAAGAGTCCCCCAGATGTCTCAGTCCATTCCAGAGGAACCTCTTTTCCCTTCACCGGCTCGTCTTTCACGCCGAGGATCGACTCACACCAAGGTGGCACGTGGCACAGCCCTGTGGGAAAGCCTCGTGGGAAAGCCTCGAGGGACAGCTTCGAGGGAAAGCCACAGATCCCTTGATCCACGTGACAGGAAGCGTGACACTACTGCTGCAGCTCGGGAGGAAAGCGCACGTGCATGCCCCCACTCGAGACGAGGCCTGACTCCCCTGGGGAGACTCAGAAGCACCCCAAGATCCATGGCAACACTGGAGAGGACTCCTCAGGTTCCGGCCCCGACTCCACACAAGGAATGAGGCCCCGGCATGGACGGGAGAGGAATCCCGAGAGGTCCCCTAGCAACTCGCATGGGGACAGGCCTTTCCTGAGGCCACCAGAGCGGGTCCCTGAGGTCCCCGTCGTAACTCGAGAAGACCTGCCGCAACTCGAGAAAATCCAGGAGGTTCTCCCCTCCAGGCGAGATGAGGCCCATTTCCGCTGAGGCGTCTTGAGGCTGATCACACCTCACCTCTGGAACTTCGAAAGGGTCCTTCACACCCTTGGTGCAAATCAAGAAGTTTCCCGACCTAGCCGTCTCCACTCGAGAGGAATCACGAGGGTCCCGCCCACATCCAGAGGAGCCCCGTTTCCGCCTCGTAGCTCGAGATGAGGGATCCTTTCCCTGCTTCGTCGGGAAAGAGTTCCCGGCGTTCCCGTCGCATCTCAAGAGGAGGCCCTCTCAACAGGAACGGCGAGAGGAACTCCAGGGTCGTGCCACCATTCCAAGAGTCCCCCAGATGTCTCAGTCCATTCTAGAGGAACCTCTTTTCCCTTCACCGGCTCGTCTTTCACGCCGAGGATCGACTCACACCAAGGTGGCACGTGGCACAGCCCTGTGGGAAAGCCTCGTGGGAAAGCCTCGAGGGACAGCCTCGAGGGAAAGCCACAGATCCCTTGATCCACGTGACAGGAAGCGTGACACTACTGCTGCAGCTCGGGAGGAAAGCGCACGTGCATGCCCCCACTCGAGACGAGGCCTGACTCCCCTGGGGAGACTCAGAAGCACCCCAAGATCCATGGCAACACTGGAGAGGAATCCTCAGGTTCCGGCCCCGACTCCACACAAGGACTGAGGCCCCGGCATGGACGGGAGAGGAATCCCGAGAGGTCCCCTAGCAACTCGCATGTGGACTGGCCTTTCCTGAGGCCACCAGAGCGGGTCCCTGAGGTCCCCGTCGTAACTCGAGAAGACCTGCCGCAACTCGAGAAAATCCAGGAGGTTCTCCCCTCCAGGTGAGATGAGGCCCATTTCCGCTGAGGCGTCTCGAGGCTGATCAAACCTCACCTCTGGAACTTCGAAAGGGTCCTTCACACCCTTGGTGCAAATCAAGAAGTTCCCCGACCTAGCCGTCTCCACTCGAGAGGAATCACGAGGGTCCCGCCCACATCCAGAGGAGCCCCGTTTCCGCCTCGTAGCTCGAGATGAGGGATCCTTTCCCTGCTTCGTCGGGAAAGAGTTCCCGGCGTTCCAGTCGCATCTCAAGAGGAGGCCCTCTCAACAGGAACGGCGAGAGGAACTCCAGGGTCGTGCCACCATTCCAAGAGTCCCCCAGATGTCTCAGTCCATTCCAGAGGAACCTCTTTTCCCTTCACCGGCTCGTCTTTCACGCCGAGGATCGACTCACACCAAGGTGGCACGTGGCACAGCCCTGTGGGAAAGCCTCGTGGGAAAGCCTCGAGGGACAGCTTCGAGGGAAAGCCACAGATCCCTTGATCCACGTGACAGGAAGCGTGACACTACTGCTGCAGCTCGGGAGGAAAGCACACGTGCATGCCCCCACTCGAGACGAGGCCTGACTCCCCTGGGGAGACTCAGAAGCACCCCAAGATCCATGGCAACACTGGAGAGGACTCCTCAGGTTCCGGCCCCGACTCCACACAAGGACTGAGGCCCCGGCATGGACGGGAGAGGAATCCCGAGAGTTCCCCTAGCAACTCGCATGGGGACAGGCCTTTCCTGAGGCCACCAGAGCGGGTCCCTGAGGTCCCCGTCGTAACTCGAGAAGACCTGCCACAACTCGAGAAAATCCAGGAGGTTCTCCCCTCCAGGCGAAATGAGGCCCATTTCCGCTGAGGCGTCTCGAGGCTGATCACACCTCACGTCTGGAACTTCGAAAGGGTCCTTCACACCCTTGGTGCAAATCAAGAAGTTCCCCGACATACCCGTCTCCACTCGAGAGGAATCACGAGGGTCCCGCCCACATCCAGAGGAGCCCCGTTTCCGCCTCGTAGCTCGAGATGAGGGATCCTTTCCCTGCTTCGTCGGGAAAGAGTTCCCGGCGTTCCCGTCGCATCTCAAGAGGAGGCCCTCTCAACAGGAACGGCGAGAGGAACTCCAGGGTCGTGCCACCATTCCAAGAGTCCCCCAGATGTCTCAGTCCATTCTAGAGGAACCTCTTTTCCCTTCACCGGCTCGTCTTTCACGCCGAGGATCGACTCACACCAAGGTGGCACGTGGCACAGCCCTGTGGGAAAGCCTCGTGGGAAAGCCTCGAGGGACAGCCTCGAGGGAAAGCCACAGATCCCTTGATCCACGTGACAGGAAGCGTGACACTACTGCTGCAGCTCGGGAGGAAAGCGCACGTGCATGCCCCCACTCGAGACGAGGCCTGACTCCCCTGGGGAGACTCAGAAGCACCCCAAGATCCATGGCAACACTGGAGAGGAATCCTCAGGTTCCGGCCCCGACTCCACACAAGGACTGAGGCCCCGGCATGGACGGGAGAGGAATCCCGAGAGGTCCACTAGCAACTCGCATGGGGACTGGCCTTTCCTGAGGCCACCAGAGCGGGTCCCTGAGGTCCCCGTCGTAACTCGCGAAGACCTGCCGCAACTCGAGAAAATCCAGGAGGTTCTCCCCTCCAGGCGAGATGAGGCCCATTTCCGCTGAGGCGTCTCGAGGCTGATCACACCTCACCTCTGGAACTTCGAAAGGGTCCTTCACACCCTTGGTGCAAATCAAGAAGTTCCCCGACCTAGCCGTCTCCACTCGAGAGGAATCACGAGGGTCCCGCCCACATCCAGAGGAGCCCCGTTTCCGCCTCGTAGCTCGAGATGAGGGATCCTTTCCCTGCTTCGTCGGGAAAGAGTTCCCGGCGTTCCCGTCGCATCTCAAGAGGAGGCCCTCTCAACAGGAACGGCGAGAGGAACTCCAGGGTCGTGCCACCATTCCAAGAGTCCCCCAGATGTCTCAGTCCATTCCAGAGGAACCTCTTTTCCCTTCACCGGCTCGTCTTTCACGCCGAGGATCGACTCACACCAAGGTGGCACGTGGCACAGCCCTGTGGGAAAGCCTCGTGGGAAAGCCTCGAGGGACAGCCTCGAGGGAAAGCCACAGATCCCTTGATCCACGTGACAGGAAGCGTGACACTACTGCTGCAGCTCGGGAGGAAAGCGCACGTGCATGCCCCCACTCGAGACGAGGCCTGACTCCCCTGGGGAGACTCAGAAGCACCCCAAGATCCATGGCAACACTGGAGAGGAATCCTCAGGTTCCGGCCCCGACTCCACACAAGGACTGAGGCCCCGGCATGGACGGGAGAGGAATCCCGAGAGGTCCACTAGCAACTCGCATGGGGACTGGCCTTTCCTGAGGCCACCAGAGCGGGTCCCTGAGGTCCCCGTCGTAACTCGCGAAGACCTGCCGCAACTCGAGAAAATCCAGGAGGTTCTCCCCTCCAGGCGAGATGAGGCCCATTTCCGCTGAGGCGTCTCGAGGCTGATCACACCTCACCTCTGGAACTTCGAAAGGGTCCTTCACACCCTTGGTGCAAATCAAGAAGTTCCCCGACCTAGCCGTCTCCACTCGAGAGGAATCACGAGGGTCCCGCCCACATCCAGAGGAGCCCCGTTTCCGCCTCGTAGCTCGAGATGAGGGATCCTTTCCCTGCTTCGTCGGGAAAGAGTTCCCGGCGTTCCCGTCGCATCTCAAGAGGAGGCCCTCTCAACAGGAACGGCGAGAGGAACTCCAGGGTCGTGCCACCATTCCAAGAGTCCCCCAGATGTCTCAGTCCATTCTAGAGGAACCTCTTTTCCCTTCACCGGCTCGTCTTTCACGCCGAGGATCGACTCACACCAAGGTGGCACGTGGCACAGCCCTGTGGGAAAGCCTCGTTGGAAAGCCTCGAGGGACAGCCTCGAGGGAAAGCCACAGATCCCTTGATCCACGTGACAGGAAGCGTGACACTACTGCTGCAGCTCGGGAGGAAAGCGCACGTGCATGCCCCCACTCGAGACGAGGCCTGACTCCCCTGGGGAGACTCAGAAGCACCCCAAGATCCATGGCAACACTGGAGAGGAATCCTCAGGTTCCGGCCCCGACTCCACACAAGGACTGAGGACCCGGCATGGACGGGAGAGGAATCCCGAGAGGTCCCGTAGCAACTCGCATGGGGACTGGCCTTTCCTGAGGCCACCAGAGCGGGTCCCAGGGGTCCCCGTCGTAACTCGAGAAGACCTGCCGCAACTCGAGAAAATCCAGGAGGTTCTCCCCTCCAGGTGAGATGAGGCCCATTTCCGCTGAGGCGTCTTGAGGCTGATCACACCTCACCTCTGGAACTTCGAAAGGGTCCTTCACACCCTTGGTGCAAATCAAGAAGTTCCCCGACATACCCGTCTCCACTCGAGAGGAAACACGAGGGTCCCGCCCACATCCAGAGGAGCCCCGTTTCCGCCTCGTAGCTCGAGATGAGGGCTCATTTCCCTGCTTCGTCGGGAAAGAGTTCCCGGCGTTCCCGACGCATCTCAAGAGGAGGCCCTCTCAACAGGAATGGCGAGAGGAACTCCAGGGTCGTTCCACCATTCCAAGAGTCCCCCAGATGTCTCAGTCCATTCCAGAGGAGCCTCTTTTCCCTTCACCGGCTCGTCTTTCACGCCGAGGATCGACTCACACCAAGGTGGCACGTGGCACAGCCCTGTGGGAAAGCCTCGTGGGAAAGCCTCGAGGGACAGCCTCGAGGGAAAGACACAGATCCCTTGATCCACCTCACAGGAAGCGTGACACTACTGCTGCAGCTCGGGAGGAAAGCGCACGTGCATGCCCCCACTCGAGACGAGGCCTGACTCCCCTGGGGAGACTCAGAAGCACCCCAAGATCCATGGCAACACTGGAGAGGAATCCTCAGGTTCCGGCCCCGACTCCACACAAGGACTGAGGCCCCGGAATGGACGGGAGAGGAATCCCGAGAGGTCCCCTAGCAACTCGCATGGGGACTGGCCTTTCCTGAGGCCACCAGAGCGGGTCCCTGAGGTCCCCGTCGTAACTCGAGAAGACCTGCCGCAACTCGAGAAAATCCAGGAGGTTCTCCCCTCCAGGCGACATGAGGCCCATTTCCGCTGAGGCGTCTCGACATGGCTGATCACACCTCACCTCTGGATCTTTGAAAGGCTCCTTCACACCCTTGGTGCAAATCAAGAAGTTCCCCGACATACCCGTCTCCACTCGAGAAGAATCACGAGGGTCCCGCCCACATCCAGAGGAGCCCCGTTTCCGCCTCGTAGCTCGAGATGAGGGATCCTTTCCCTTCTTCGACGGGAAAGAGTTCCCGGCGTTCCCGTCGCATCTCAAGAGGAGGCCCTCTCAACAGGAACGGCGAGAGGAACTCCAGGGTCGTGCCACCATGCCAAGAGTCCCCCAGATGTCTCAGTCCATTCCAGAGGAACCTCTTTTCCCTTCACCGGCTCGTCTTTCACGCCGAGGATCGACTCACACCAAGGTGGCACGTGGCACAGCCCTGTGGGAAAGCCTCGTGGGAAAGCCTCGAGGGACAGCCACGAGGGAAAGCCACAGATCCCTTGATCCACGTGACAGGAAGCGTGACACTACTGCTGCAGCTCGGAAGGAAAGCGCACGTGCATGCCCCCACTCGAGACGAGGCCTGACTCCCCTGGGGAGACTCAGAAGCACCCCAAGATCCATGGCAACACTGGAGAGGAATCCTCAGGTTCCGGCCCCGACTCCACACAAGGACTGAGGCCCCGGCATGGACGGGAGAGGAATCCCGAGAGGTCCCCTAGCAACTCTCATGGGGACTGGCCTTTCCTGGGGCCACCAGAGCGTGTCCCTAAGGTCCCCGTCGTAACTCGAGAAGACCTGCCGCAACTCGAGAAAATTCAGGAGGTTCTCCCCTCCAGGCGAGATGAGGCCCATTTCCGCTGAGGCGTCTCGAGGATGATCACACCTCACCTCTGGAACTTCGAAAGGCTCCTTCACACCCTTGGTGCAAATCAAGAAGTTCCCCGACATACCCGTCTCCACTCGAGAGGAATCACGAGGGTCCCGCCCACATCCAGAGGAGCCCGGTTTCCGCCTCGTAGCTCGAGATGAGGGATCCTTTCCCTGCTTCGTCGGGAAAGAGTTCCCGGCGTTCCCGTCGCATCTCAAGAGGAGGCCCTCTCAACAGGAACGGCGAGAGGAACTCCAGGGTCGTGCCACCATTCCAAGAGTCCCCCAGATGTCTCAGTCCATTCCAGAGGAACCTCTTTTCCCTTCACTGGCTCGTCTTTCACGCCGAGGATCGACTCACACCAAGGTGGCACGTGGCACAGCCCTGTGGGAAAGCCTCGTGGGAAAGCCTCGAGGGACAGCTTCGAGGGAAAGCCACAGATCCCTTGATCCACGTGACAGGAAGCGTGACACTACTGCTGCAGCTCGGGAGGAAAGCGCACGTGCATGCCCCCACTCGAGACGAGGCCTGACTCCCCTGGGGAGACTCAGAAGCACCCCAAGATCCATGGCAACACTGGAGAGGAAACCTCAGGTTCCGGCCCCGACTCCACACAAGGACTGAGGCCCCGGCATGGACGGGAGAGGAATCCCGAGAGGTTCCCTAGCAACTCGCATGGGGACTGGCCTTTCCTGGGGCCACCAGAGCGGGTCCCTAAGGTCCCCGTCGTAACTCGAGAAGACCTGCCGCAACTCGAGAAAATTCAGGAGGTTCTCCCCTCCAGGCGAGATGAGGCCCATTTCCGCTGAGGCGTCTCGAGGCTGATCACACCTCACCTCTGGAACTTCGAAAGGGTCCTTCACACCCTTGGTGCAAATCAAGAAGTTCCCCGACCTAGCGGTCTCCACTCGAGAGGAATCACGAGGGTCCCGCCCACATCCAGAGGAGCCCCGTTTCCGCCTCGTAGCTCGAGATGAGGGATCCTTTCCCTGCTTCGTCGGGAAAGAGTTCCCGGCGTTCCCGTCGCATCTCAAGAGGAGGCCCTCTCAACAGGAACGGCGAGAGGAACTCCAGGGTCGTGCCACCATTCCAAGAGTCCCCCAGATGTCTCAGTCCATTCCAGAGGAACCTCTTTTCCCTTCACCGGCTCGTCTTTCACGCCGAGGATCGACTCACACCAAGGTGGCACGTGGCACAGCCCTGTGGGAAAGCCTCGTGGGAAAGCCTCGAGGGACAGCTTCGAGGGAAAGCCACAGATCCCTTGATCCACGTGACAGGAAGCGTGACACTACTGCTGCAGCTCGGGAGGAAAGCGCACGTGCATGCCCCCACTCGAGACGAGGCCTGACTCCCCTGGGGAGACTCAGAAGCACCCCAAGATCCATGGCAACACTGGAGAGGACTCCTCAGGTTCCGGCCCCGACTCCACACAAGGACTGAGGCCCCGGCATGGACGGGAGAGGAATCCCGAGAGGTCACCTAGCAACTCGCATGGGGACAGGCCTTTCCTGAGGCCACCAGAGCGGGTCCCTGAAGTCCCCGTCGTAACTCGAGAAGACCTGCCGCAGCTCGAGAAAATCCAGGAGGTTCTCCCCTCCAGGCCAGATGAGGCCCATTTCCGCTGAGGCGTCTTGAGGCTGATCACACCTCACCTCTGGAACTTCGAAAGGGTCCTTCACACCCTTGGTGCAAATCAAGAAGTTCCCCGACCTAGCCGTCTCCACTCGAGAGGAATCACGAGGGTCCCGCCCACATCCAGAGGAGCCCCGTTTCCGCCTCGTAGCTCGAGATGAGGGATCCTTTCCCTGCTTCGTCGGGAAAGAGTTCCCGGCGTTCCCGTCGCATCTCAAGAGGAGGCCCTCTCAACAGGAACGGCGAGAGGAACTCCAGGGTCGTGCCACCATTCCAAGAGTCCCCCAGATGTCTCAGTCCATTCTAGAGGAACCTCTTTTCCCTTCACCGGCTCGTCTTTCACGCCGAGGATCGACTCACACCAAGGTGGCACGTGGCACAGCCCTGTGGGAAAGCCTCGTGGGAAAGCCTCGAGGGACAGCCTCGAGGGAAAGCCACAGATCCCTTGATCCACGTGACAGGAAGCGTGACACTACTGCTGCAGCTCGGGAGGAAAGCGCACGTGCATGCCCCCACTCGAGACGAGGCCTGACTCCCCTGGGGAGACTCAGAAGCACCCCAAGATCCATGGCAACACTGGAGAGGAATCCTCAGGTTCCGGCCCCGACTCCACACAAGGACTGAGGCCCCGGCATGGACGGGAGAGGAATCCCGAGAGGTCCCCTAGCAACTCGCATGTGGACTGGCCTTTCCTGAGGCCACCAGAGCGGGTCCCTGAGGTCCCCGTCGTAACTCGAGAAGACCTGCCGCAACTCGAGAAAATCCAGGAGGTTCTCCCCTCCAGGCGAGATGAGGCCCATTTCCGCTGAGGCGTCTCGAGGCTGATCAAACCTCACCTCTGGAACTTCGAAAGGGTCCTTCACACCCTTGGTGCAAATCAAGAAGTTCTCCGACCTAGCCGTCTCCACTCGAGAGGAATCACGAGGGTCCCGCCCACATCCAGAGGAGCCCCGTTTCCGCCTCGTAGCTCGAGATGAGGGATCCTTTCCCTGCTTCGTCGGGAAAGAGTTCCCGGCGTTCCCGTCGCATCTCAAGAGGAGGCCCTCTCAACAGGAACGGCGAGAGGAACTCCAGGGTCGTGCCACCATGCCAAGAGTCCCCCAGATGTCTCAGTCCATTCCAGAGGAACCTCTTTTCCCTTCACCGGCTCGTCTTTCACGCCGAGGATCGACTCACACCAAGGTGGCACGTGGCACAGCCCTGTGGGAAAGCCTCGTGGGAAAGCCTCGAGGGACAGCCACGAGGGAAAGCCACAGATCCCTTGATCCACGTGACAGGAAGCGTGACACTACTGCTGCAGCTCGGAAGGAAAGCGCACGTGCATGCCCCCACTCGAGACGAGGCCTGACTCCCCTGGGGAGACTCAGAAGCACCCCAAGATCCATGGCAACACTGGAGAGGAATCCTCAGGTTCCGGCCCCGACTCCACACAAGGACTGAGGCCCCGGCATGGACGGGAGAGGAATCCCGAGAGGTCCCCTAGCAACTCTCATGGGGACTGGCCTTTCCTGGGGCCACCAGAGCGTGTCCCTAAGGTCCCCGTCGTAACTCGAGAAGACCTGCCGCAACTCGAGAAAATTCAGGAGGTTCTCCCCTCCAGGCGAGATGAGGCCCATTTCCGCTGAGGCGTCTCGAGGATGATCACACCTCACCTCTGGAACTTCGAAAGGCTCCTTCACACCCTTGGTGCAAATCAAGAAGTTCCCCGACATACCCGTCTCCACTCGAGAGGAATCACGAGGGTCCCGCCCACATCCAGAGGAGCCCGGTTTCCGCCTCGTAGCTCGAGATGAGGGATCCTTTCCCTGCTTCGTCGGGAAAGAGTTCCCGGCGTTCCCGTCGCATCTCAAGAGGAGGCCCTCTCAACAGGAACGGCGAGAGGAACTCCAGGGTCGTGCCACCATTCCAAGAGTCCCCCAGATGTCTCAGTCCATTCCAGAGGAACCTCTTTTCCCTTCACTGGCTCGTCTTTCACGCCGAGGATCGACTCACACCAAGGTGGCACGTGGCACAGCCCTGTGGGAAAGCCTCGTGGGAAAGCCTCGAGGGACAGCTTCGAGGGAAAGCCACAGATCCCTTGATCCACGTGACAGGAAGCGTGACACTACTGCTGCAGCTCGGGAGGAAAGCGCACGTGCATGCCCCCACTCGAGACGAGGCCTGACTCCCCTGGGGAGACTCAGAAGCACCCCAAGATCCATGGCAACACTGGAGAGGAAACCTCAGGTTCCGGCCCCGACTCCACACAAGGACTGAGGCCCCGGCATGGACGGGAGAGGAATCCCGAGAGGTTCCCTAGCAACTCGCATGGGGACTGGCCTTTCCTGGGGCCACCAGAGCGGGTCCCTAAGGTCCCCGTCGTAACTCGAGAAGACCTGCCGCAACTCGAGAAAATTCAGGAGGTTCTCCCCTCCAGGCGAGATGAGGCCCATTTCCGCTGAGGCGTCTCGAGGCTGATCACACCTCACCTCTGGAACTTCGAAAGGGTCCTTCACACCCTTGGTGCAAATCAAGAAGTTCCCCGACCTAGCGGTCTCCACTCGAGAGGAATCACGAGGGTCCCGCCCACATCCAGAGGAGCCCCGTTTCCGCCTCGTAGCTCGAGATGAGGGATCCTTTCCCTGCTTCGTCGGGAAAGAGTTCCCGGCGTTCCCGTCGCATCTCAAGAGGAGGCCCTCTCAACAGGAACGGCGAGAGGAACTCCAGGGTCGTGCCACCATTCCAAGAGTCCCCCAGATGTCTCAGTCCATTCCAGAGGAACCTCTTTTCCCTTCACCGGCTCGTCTTTCACGCCGAGGATCGACTCACACCAAGGTGGCACGTGGCACAGCCCTGTGGGAAAGCCTCGTGGGAAAGCCTCGAGGGACAGCTTCGAGGGAAAGCCACAGATCCCTTGATCCACGTGACAGGAAGCGTGACACTACTGCTGCAGCTCGGGAGGAAAGCGCACGTGCATGCCCCCACTCGAGACGAGGCCTGACTCCCCTGGGGAGACTCAGAAGCACCCCAAGATCCATGGCAACACTGGAGAGGACTCCTCAGGTTCCGGCCCCGACTCCACACAAGGACTGAGGCCCCGGCATGGACGGGAGAGGAATCCCGAGAGGTCACCTAGCAACTCGCATGGGGACAGGCCTTTCCTGAGGCCACCAGAGCGGGTCCCTGAAGTCCCCGTCGTAACTCGAGAAGACCTGCCGCAGCTCGAGAAAATCCAGGAGGTTCTCCCCTCCAGGCCAGATGAGGCCCATTTCCGCTGAGGCGTCTTGAGGCTGATCACACCTCACCTCTGGAACTTCGAAAGGGTCCTTCACACCCTTGGTGCAAATCAAGAAGTTCCCCGACCTAGCCGTCTCCACTCGAGAGGAATCACGAGGGTCCCGCCCACATCCAGAGGAGCCCCGTTTCCGCCTCGTAGCTCGAGATGAGGGATCCTTTCCCTGCTTCGTCGGGAAAGAGTTCCCGGCGTTCCCGTCGCATCTCAAGAGGAGGCCCTCTCAACAGGAACGGCGAGAGGAACTCCAGGGTCGTGCCACCATTCCAAGAGTCCCCCAGATGTCTCAGTCCATTCTAGAGGAACCTCTTTTCCCTTCACCGGCTCGTCTTTCACGCCGAGGATCGACTCACACCAAGGTGGCACGTGGCACAGCCCTGTGGGAAAGCCTCGTGGGAAAGCCTCGAGGGACAGCCTCGAGGGAAAGCCACAGATCCCTTGATCCACGTGACAGGAAGCGTGACACTACTGCTGCAGCTCGGGAGGAAAGCGCACGTGCATGCCCCCACTCGAGACGAGGCCTGACTCCCCTGGGGAGACTCAGAAGCACCCCAAGATCCATGGCAACACTGGAGAGGAATCCTCAGGTTCCGGCCCCGACTCCACACAAGGACTGAGGCCCCGGCATGGACGGGAGAGGAATCCCGAGAGGTCCCCTAGCAACTCGCATGTGGACTGGCCTTTCCTGAGGCCACCAGAGCGGGTCCCTGAGGTCCCCGTCGTAACTCGAGAAGACCTGCCGCAACTCGAGAAAATCCAGGAGGTTCTCCCCTCCAGGCGAGATGAGGCCCATTTCCGCTGAGGCGTCTCGAGGCTGATCAAACCTCACCTCTGGAACTTCGAAAGGGTCCTTCACACCCTTGGTGCAAATCAAGAAGTTCTCCGACCTAGCCGTCTCCACTCGAGAGGAATCACGAGGGTCCCGCCCACATCCAGAGGAGCCCCGTTTCCGCCTCGTAGCTCGAGATGAGGGATCCTTTCCCTGCTTCGTCGGGAAAGAGTTCCCGGCGTTCCCGTCGCATCTCAAGAGGAGGCCCTCTCAACAGGAACGGCGAGAGGAACTCCAGGGTCGTGCCACCATTCCAAGAGTCCCCCAGATGTCTCAGTCCATTCCAGAGGAACCTCTTTTCCCTTCACCGGCTCGTCTTTCACGCCGAGGATCGACTCACACCAAGGTGGCACGTGGCACAGCCCTGTGGGAAAGCCTCGTGGGAAAGCCTCGAGGGACAGCCTCAAGGGAAAGCCACAGATCCCTTGATCCACGTGACAGGAAGCGTGACACTACTGCTGCAGCTCGGGAGGAAAGCGCACGTGCATGCCCCCACTCGAGACGAGGCCTGACTCCCCTGGGGAGACTCAGAAGCACCCCAAGATCCATGGCAACACTGGAGAGGAATCCTCAGTTTCCGGCCCCGACTCCACACAAGGACTGAGGCCCCGGCATGGACGGGAGAGGAATCCCGAGAGGTCCCCTAGCAACTCGCATGGGGACTGGCCTTTCCTGAGGCCACCAGAGCGGGTCCCTGGGGTCCCCGTCGTAACTCGAGAAGACCTGCCGCAACTCGAGATAATCCAGGAGGTTCTCCCCTCCAGGCGAGATGAGGCCCATTTCCGCTGAGGCGTCTCGAGGCTGATCACACCTCACCTCTGGAACTTCGAAAGGGTCCTTCACACCCTTGGTGCAAATCAAGAAGTTCCCCGACCTAGCCGTCTCCACTCGAGAGGAATCACGAGGGTCCCGCCCACATCCAGAGGAGCCCCGTTTCCGCCTCGTAGCTCGAGATGAGGGATCCTTTCCCTGCTTCGTCGGGAAAGAGTTCCCGGCGTTCCCGTCGCATCTCAAGAGGAGGCCCTCTCAACAGGAACGGCGAGAGGAACTCCAGGGTCGTGCCACCATTCCAAGAGTCCCCCAGATGTCTCAGTCCATTCCAGAGGAACCTCTTTTCCCTTCACCGGCTCGTCTTTCACGCCGAGGATCGACTCACACCAAGGTGGCACTTGGCACAGCCCTGTGGGAAAGCCTCGTGGGAAAGCCTCGAGGGACAGCCTCGAGGGAAAGCCACAGATCCCTTGATCCACGTGACAGGAAGCGTGACACTACTGCTGCAGCTCGGGAGGAAAGCGCACGTGCATGCCCCCACTCGAGACGAGGCCTGACTCCCCTGGGGAGACTCAGAAGCACCCCAAGATCCATGGCAACACTGGAGAGGAATCCTCAGTTTCCGGCCCCGACTCCACACAAGGACTGAGGCCCCAGCATGGACGGGAGAGGAATCCCGAGAGGTCCACTAGCAACTCGCATGGGGACTGGCCTTTCCTGAGGCCACCAGAGCGGGTCCCTGGGGTCCCCGTCGTAACTCGAGAAGACCTGCCGCAACTCGAGATAATCCAGGAGGTTCTCCCCTCCAGGCGAGATGAGGCCCATTTCCGCTGAGGCGTCTCGAGGCTGATCACACCTCACCTCTGGAACTTCGAAAGGGTCCTTCACACCCTTGGTGCAAATCAAGAAGTTCCCCGACCTAGCCGTCTCCACTCGAGAGGAATCACGAGGGTCCCGCCCACATCCAGAGGAGCCCCGTTTCCGCCTCGTAGCTCGAGATGAGGGATCCTTTCCCTGCTTCGTCGGGAAAGAGTTCCCGGCGTTCCCGTCGCATCTCAAGAGGAGGCCCTCTCAACAGGAACGGCGAGAGGAACTCCAGGGTCGTGCCACCATTCCAAGAGTCCCCCAGATGTCTCAGTCCATTCTAGAGGAACCTCTTTTCCCTTCACCGGCTCGTCTTTCACGCCGAGGATCGACTCACACCAAGGTGGCACGTGGCACAGCCCTGTGGGAAAGCCTCGTGGGAAAGCCTCGAGGGACAGCCTCGAGGGAAAGCCACAGATCCCTTGATCCACGTGACAGGAAGCGTGACACTACTGCTGCAGCTCGGGAGGAAAGCGCACGTGCATGCCCCCACTCGAGACGAGGCCTGACTCCCCTGGGGAGACTCAGAAGCACCCCAAGATCCATGGCAACACTGGAGAGGAATCCTCAGGTTCCGGCCCCGACTCCACACAAGGACTGAGGCCCCGGCATGGACGGGAGAGGAATCCCGAGAGGTCCACTAGCAACTCGCATGGGGACTGGCCTTTCCTGAGGCCACCAGAGCGGGTCCCTGAGGTCCCCGTCGTAACTCGCGAAGACCTGCCGCAACTCGAGAAAATCCAGGAGGTTCTCCCCTCCAGGCGAGATGAGGCCCATTTCCGCTGAGGCGTCTCGAGGCTGATCACACCTCACCTCTGGAACTTCGAAAGGGTCCTTCACACCCTTGGTGCAAATCAAGAAGTTCCCCGACCTAGCCGTCTCCACTCGAGAGGAATCACGAGGGTCCCGCCCACATCCAGAGGAGCCCCGTTTCCGCCTCGTAGCTCGAGATGAGGGATCCTTTCCCTGCTTCGTCGGGAAAGAGTTCCCGGCGTTCCCGTCGCATCTCAAGAGGAGGCCCTCTCAACAGGAACGGCGAGAGGAACTCCAGGGTCGTGCCACCATTCCAAGAGTCCCCCAGATGTCTCAGTCCATTCCAGAGGAACCTCTTTTCCCTTCACCGGCTCGTCTTTCACGCCGAGGATCGACTCACACCAAGGTGGCACGTGGCACAGCCCTGTGGGAAAGCCTCGTGGGAAAGCCTCGAGGGACAGCCTCGAGGGAAAGCCACAGATCCCTTGATCCACGTGACAGGAAGCGTGACACTACTGCTGCAGCTCGGGAGGAAAGCGCACGTGCATGCCCCCACTCGAGACGAGGCCTGACTCCCCTGGGGAGACTCAGAAGCACCCCAAGATCCATGGCAACACTGGAGAGGAATCCTCAGGTTCCGGCCCCGACTCCACACAAGGACTGAGGCCCCGGCATGGACGGGAGAGGAATCCCGAGAGGTCCACTAGCAACTCGCATGGGGACTGGCCTTTCCTGAGGCCACCAGAGCGGGTCCCTGAGGTCCCCGTCGTAACTCGCGAAGACCTGCCGCAACTCGAGAAAATCCAGGAGGTTCTCCCCTCCAGGCGAGATGAGGCCCATTTCCGCTGAGGCGTCTCGAGGCTGATCACACCTCACCTCTGGAACTTCGAAAGGGTCCTTCACACCCTTGGTGCAAATCAAGAAGTTCCCCGACCTAGCCGTCTCCACTCGAGAGGAATCACGAGGGTCCCGCCCACATCCAGAGGAGCCCCGTTTCCGCCTCGTAGCTCGAGATGAGGGATCCTTTCCCTGCTTCGTCGGGAAAGAGTTCCCGGCGTTCCCGTCGCATCTCAAGAGGAGGCCCTCTCAACAGGAACGGCGAGAGGAACTCCAGGGTCGTGCCACCATTCCAAGAGTCCCCCAGATGTCTCAGTCCATTCCAGAGGAACCTCTTTTCCCTTCACCGGCTCGTCTTTCACGCCGAGGATCGACTCACACCAAGGTGGCACGTGGCACAGCCCTGTGGGAAAGCCTCGTGGGAAAGCCTCGAGGGACAGCCTCGAGGGAAAGCCACAGATCCCTTGATCCACGTGACAGGAAGCGTGACACTACTGCTGCAGCTCGGGAGGAAAGCGCACGTGCATGCCCCCACTCGAGACGAGGCCTGACTCCCCTGGGGAGACTCAGAAGCACCCCAAGATCCATGGCAACACTGGAGAGGAATCCTCAGGTTCCGGCCCCGACTCCACACAAGGACTGAGGCCCCGGCATGGACGGGAGAGGAATCCCGAGAGGTCCACTAGCAACTCGCATGGGGACTGGCCTTTCCTGAGGCCACCAGAGCGGGTCCCTGAGGTCCCCGTCGTAACTCGAGAAGACCTGCCGCAACTCGAGAAAATCCAGGAGGTTCTCCCCTCCAGGCGAGATGAGGCCCATTTCCGCTGAGGCGTCTCGAGGCTGATCACACCTCACCTCTGGAACTTCGAAAGGGTCCTTCACACCCTTGGTGCAAATCAAGAAGTTCCCCGACCTAGCCGTCTCCACTCGAGAGGAATCACGAGGGTCCCGCCCACATCCAGAGGAGCCCCGTTTCCGCCTCGTAGCTCGAGATGAGGGATCCTTTCCCTGCTTCGTCGGGAAAGAGTTCCCGGCGTTCCCGTCGCATCTCAAGAGGAGGCCCTCTCAACAGGAACGGCGAGAGGAACTCCAGGGTCGTGCCACCATTCCAAGAGTCCCCCAGATGTCTCAGTCCATTCCAGAGGAACCTCTTTTCCCTTCACCGGCTCGTCTTTCACGCCGAGGATCGACACACACCAAGGTGGCACGTGGCACAGCCCTGTGGGAAAGCCTCGTGGGAAAGCCTCGAGGGACAGCCTCGAGGGAAAGCCACAGATCCCTTGATCCACGTGACAGGAAGCGTGACACTACTGCTGCAGCTCGGGAGGAAATCGCACGTGCATGCCCCCACTCGAGACGAGGCCTGACTCCCCTGGGGAGACTCAGAAGCACCCCAAGATCCATGGCAACACTGGAGAGGAATCCTCAGGTTCTGGCCCCGACTGCACACAAGGACTGAGGCCCCGGCATGGACGGGAGAGGAATCCCGAGAGGTCCACTAGCAACTCGCATGGGGACTGGCCTTTCCTGAGGCCACCAGAGCGGGTCCCTGAGGTCCCCGTCGTAACTCGAGAAGACCTGCCGCAACTCGAGAAAATCCAGGAGGTTCTCCCCTCCAGGCGAGATGAGGCCCATTTCCGCTGAGGCGTCTCGAGGCTGATCACACCTCACCTCTGGAACTTCGAAAGGCTCCTTCACACCCTTGGTGCAAATCAAGAAGTTCCCCGACCTAGCCGTCTCCACTCGAGAGGAATCACGAGGGTCCCGCCCACATCCAGAGGAGCCCCGTTTCCGCCTCGTAGCTCGAGATGAGGGATCCTTTCCCTGCTTCGTCGGGAAAGAGTTCCCGGCGTTCCCGTCGCATCTCAAGAGGAGGCCCTCTCAACAGGAACGGCGAGAGGAACTCCAGGGTCGTGCCACCATTCCAAGAGTCCCCCAGATGTCTCAGTCCATTCCAGAGGAACCTCTTTTCCCTTCACCGGCTCGTCTTTCACGCCGAGGATCGACTCACACCAAGGTGGCACGTGGCACAGCCCTGTGGGAAAGCCTCGTGGGAAAGCCTCGAGGGACAGCCTCGAGGGAAAGCCACAGATCCCTTGATCCACGTGACAGGAAGCGTGACACTACTGCTGCAGCTCGGGAGGAAAGCGCACGTGCATGCCCCCACTCGAGACGAGGCCTGACTCCCCTGGGGAGACTCAGAAGCACCCCAAGATCCATGGCAACACTGGAGAGGAATCCTCAGGTTCCGGCCCCGACTCCACACAAGGACTGAGGCCCCGGCATGGACGGGAGAGGAATCCCGAGAGGTCCACTAGCAACTCGCATGGGGACTGGCCTTTCCTGAGGCCACCAGAGCGGGTCCCTGAGGTCCCCGTCGTAACTCGCGAAGACCTGCCGCAACTCGAGAAAATCCAGGAGGTTCTCCCCTCCAGGCGAGATGAGGCCCATTTCCGCTGAGGCGTCTCGAGGCTGATCACACCTCACCTCTGGAACTTCGAAAGGGTCCTTCACACCCTTGGTGCAAATCAAGAAGTTCCCCGACCTAGCCGTCTCCACTCGAGAGGAATCACGAGGGTCCCGCCCACATCCAGAGGAGCCCCGTTTCCGCCTCGTAGCTCGAGATGAGGGATCCTTTCCCTGCTTCGTCGGGAAAGAGTTCCCGGCGTTCCCGTCGCATCTCAAGAGGAGGCCCTCTCAACAGGAACGGCGAGAGGAACTCCAGGGTCGTGCCACCATTCCAAGAGTCCCCCAGATGTCTCAGTCCATTCCAGAGGAACCTCTTTTCCCTTCACCGGCTCGTCTTTCACGCCGAGGATCGACTCACACCAAGGTGGCACGTGGCACAGCCCTGTGGGAAAGCCTCGTGGGAAAGCCTCGAGGGACAGCCTCGAGGGAAAGCCACAGATCCCTTGATCCACGTGACAGGAAGCGTGACACTACTGCTGCAGCTCGGGAGGAAAGCGCACGTGCATGCCCCCACTCGAGACGAGGCCTGACTCCCCTGGGGAGACTCAGAAGCACCCCAAGATCCATGGCAACACTGGAGAGGAATCCTCAGGTTCCGGCCCCGACTCCACACAAGGACTGAGGCCCCGGCATGGACGGGAGAGGAATCCCGAGAGGTCCACTAGCAACTCGCATGGGGACTGGCCTTTCCTGAGGCCACCAGAGCGGGTCCCTGAGGTCCCCGTCGTAACTCGAGAAGACCTGCCGCAACTCGAGAAAATCCAGGAGGTTCTCCCCTCCAGGCGAGATGAGGCCCATTTCCGCTGAGGCGTCTCGAGGCTGATCACACCTCACCTCTGGAACTTCGAAAGGGTCCTTCACACCCTTGGTGCAAATCAAGAAGTTCCCCGACCTAGCCGTCTCCACTCGAGAGGAATCACGAGGGTCCCGCCCACATCCAGAGGAGCCCCGTTTCCGCCTCGTAGCTCGAGATGAGGGATCCTTTCCCTGCTTCGTCGGGAAAGAGTTCCCGGCGTTCCCGTCGCATCTCAAGAGGAGGCCCTCTCAACAGGAACGGCGAGAGGAACTCCAGGGTCGTGCCACCATTCCAAGAGTCCCCCAGATGTCTCAGTCCATTCCAGAGGAACCTCTTTTCCCTTCACCGGCTCGTCTTTCACGCCGAGGATCGACACACACCAAGGTGGCACGTGGCACAGCCCTGTGGGAAAGCCTCGTGGGAAAGCCTCGAGGGACAGCCTCGAGGGAAAGCCACAGATCCCTTGATCCACGTGACAGGAAGCGTGACACTACTGCTGCAGCTCGGGAGGAAATCGCACGTGCATGCCCCCACTCGAGACGAGGCCTGACTCCCCTGGGGAGACTCAGAAGCACCCCAAGATCCATGGCAACACTGGAGAGGAATCCTCAGGTTCCGGCCCCGACTGCACACAAGGACTGAGGCCCCGGCATGGACGGGAGAGGAATCCCGAGAGGTCCACTAGCAACTCGCATGGGGACTGGCCTTTCCTGAGGCCACCAGAGCGGGTCCCTGAGGTCCCCGTCGTAACTCGAGAAGACCTGCCGCAACTCGAGAAAATCCAGGAGGTTCTCCCCTCCAGGCGAGATGAGGCCCATTTCCGCTGAGGCGTCTCGAGGCTGATCACACCTCACCTCTGGAACTTCGAAAGGCTCCTTCACACCCTTGGTGCAAATCAAGAAGTTCCCCGACCTAGCCGTCTCCACTCGAGAGGAATCAGGAGGGTCCCGCACACATCCAGAGGAGCCCCGTTTCCGCCTCGTAGCTCGAGATGAGGGATACTTTCCCTGCTTCGACGGGAAAGAGTTCCCGGCGTTCCCGTCGCATCTCAAGAGGAGGCCCTCTCAACAGGAACGGCGAGAGGAACTCCAGGGTCGTGCCACCATTCCAAGAGTCCCCCAGATGTCTCAGTCCATTCCAGAGGAACCTCTTTTCCCTTCACCAGCTCGTCTTTCACGCCGAGGATCGACTCACACCAAGGTGGCACGTGGCACAGCCCTGTGGGAAAGCCTCGTGGGAAAGCCTCGAGGGACAGCCTCGAGGGAAAGCCACAGATCCCTTGATCCACGTGACAGGAAGCGTGACACTACTGCTGCAGCTCGGGAGGAAAGCGCACGTGCATGCCCCCACTCGAGACGAGGCCTGACTCCCCTGGGGAGACTCAGAAGCACCCCAAGATCCATGGCAACACTGGAGAGGAATCCTCAGGTTCCGGCCCCGACTCCACACAAGGACTGAGGCCCCGGCATGGACGGGAGAGGAATCCCGAGAGGTCCCCTAGCAACTCGCATGGGGACTGGCCTTTCCTGAGGCCACCAGAGCGGGTCCCTGAGGTCCCCGTCTCCACTCGAGAAGACCTGCCGCAACTCGAGAAAATCCAGGAGGTTCTCCCCTCCAGGCGAGATGAGGCCCATTTCCGCTGAGGCGTCTCGAGGCTGATCACACCTCACCTCTGGAACTTCGAAAGGGTCCTTCACACCCTTGGTGCAAATCAAGAAGTTCCCCGACCTAGCCGTCTCCACTCGAGAGGAATCACGAGGGTCCCGCCCACATCCAGAGGAGCCCGGTTTCCGCCTCGTAGCTCGAGATGAGGGATCCTTTCCCTGCTTCGTCGGGAAAGAGTTCCCGGCGTTCCCGTCGCATCTCAAGAGGAGGCCCTCTCAACAGGAACGGCGAGAGGAACTCCAGGGTCGTGCCATCTTTCCAAGAGTCACCAGATGTCTCAGTCCATTCCAGAGGAACCTCTTTTCCCTTCACCGGCTCGTCTTTCACGCCGAGGATCGACTCACACCAAGGTGGCACGTGGCTCAGCCCTGTGGGAAAGCCTCGTTGGAAAGCCTCGAGGGACAGCCTCGAGGGAAAGCCACAGATCCCTTGATCGACGTGACAGGAAGCCTGACACTACTGCTGCAGCTCGGGAGGAAAGCACACGTGCATGCCCCCACTCGAGACGAGGCCTGACTCCCCTGGGGAGACTCAGAAGCACCCCAAGATCCATGGCAACACTGGAGAGGAATCCTCAGGTTCCGGCCCCGACTCCACACAAGGACTGAGGCCCCGGCATGGACGGGAGAGGAATCCCAAGAGGTCCCCTAGCAACTCGCATGGGGACTGGCCTTTCCTGAGGCCACCAGAGCGTGTCCCTGAGGTCCCCGTCGTAACTCGAGAAGACCTGCCGCAGCTCGAGAAAATCCAGGAGGTTCTCCCCTCCAGGCGAGATGAGTCCCATTTCCGCTGAGGCGTCTCGAGGCTGATCACACCTCACCTCTGGAACTTCGAAAGGGTCCTTCACACCCTTGGTGCAAATCAAGAAGTTCCCCGACCTAGCCGTCTCCACTCGAGAGGAATCACGAGGGTCCCGCCCACATCCAGAGGAGCCCGGTTTCCGCCTCGTAGCTCGAGATGAGGGATCCTTTCCCTGCTTCGTCGGGAAAGTGTTCCCGGCGTTCCCGTCGCATCTCAAGAGGAGGGCCTCTCAACAGGAACGGCGAGAGGAACTCCAGGGTCGTGCCACCATTCCAAGAGTCCCCCAGATGTCTCAGTCCATTCCAGAGGAACCTCTTTTCCCTTCACCGGCTCGTCTTTCACGCCGAGGATCGACTCACACCAAGGTGGCACGTGGCACAGCCCTGTGGGAAAGCCTCGTGGGAAAGCCTCGAGGGACAGCGTCGAGGGAAAGCCACAGATCCCTTGATCCACGTGACAGGAAGCGTGACACTACTGCTGCAGCTCGGGAGGAAAGCGCACGTGCATGCCCCCACTCGAGACGAGGCCTGACTCCCCTGGGGAGACTCAGAAGCACCCCAAGATCCATGGCAACACTGGAGAGGAATCCTCAGGTTCCGGCCCCGACTCCACACAAGGACTGAGGCCCCGGCATGGACGGGAGAGGAATCCCGAGAGGTCCCCTAGCAACTCGAATGGGGACTGGCCTTTCCTGAGGCCTCCAGAGCGGGTCCCTGAGGTCCCCGTCGTAACTCGAGAAGACCTGCCGCAACTCGAGAAAATCCAGGAGGTTCTCCCCTCCAGGCGAGATGAGGCCCATTTCCGCTGAGGCGTCTCGAGGCTGATCACACCTCACCTCTGGAACTTCGAAAGGCTCCTTCACACCCTTGGTGCAAATCAAGAAGTTCCCCGACCTAACCGTCTCCACTCGAGTGGAATCACGAGGGTCCCGCCCACATCCAGAGGAGCCCCGTTTCCGCCTCGTAGCTCGAGATCAGGGATCCTTTCCCTGCTTCGATGGGAAAGAGTTCCCGGCGTTCCCGTCGCATCTCAAGAGGAGGCCCTCTCAACAGGAACGGCGAGAGGAACTCCAGGGTCGTGCCACCATTCCAAGAGTCTCCCAGATGTCTCAGTCCATTCCAGAGGAACCTCTTTTCCCTTCACCGGCTCGTCTTTCACGCCGAGGATCGACTCACACCAAGGTGGCACCCGGCACAGCCCTGTGGGAAAGCCTCGTGGGAAAGCCTCGAGGGACAGCCTTGAGGGAAAGCCACAGATCCCTTGATCCACGTGACAGGAAGCGTGACACTACTGCTGCAGCTCGGGAGGAAAGCGCACGTGCATGCCCCCACTCGAGACGAGGCCTGACTCCCCTGGGGAGACTCAGAAGCACCCCAAGATCCATGGCAACACTGGAGAGGAATCCTCAGGTTCCGACCCCGACTCCACACAAGGACTGAGGCCCCGGCATGGACGGGAGAGGAATCCCGAGAGGTCCACTAGCAACTCGCATGGGGACTGGCCTTTCCTGAGGCCACCAGAGCGGGTCCCTGAGGTCCCCGTCGTAACTCGCGAAGACCTGCCGCAACTCGAGAAAATCCAGGAGGTTCTCCCCTCCAGGCGAGATGAGGCCCATTTCCGCTGAGGCGTCTCGAGGCTGATCACACCTCATCTCTGGAACTTCGAAAGGCTCCTTCACACCCTTGGTGCAAATCAAGAAGTTCCCCGACCTAGCCGTCTCCACTCGAGAGGAATCACGAGGGTCCCGCCCACATCCAGAGGAGCCCGGTTTCCGCCTCGTAGCTCGAGATGAGGGATCCTTTCCCTGCTTCATCGGGAAAGAGTTCCCGACGTTCCCGTCGCATCTCAAGAGGAGGCCCTCTCAACAGGAACGGCGAGAGGAACTCCAGGGTCGTGCAACCATTCCAAGAGTCCCCCAGATGTCTCAGTCCATTCCAGAGGAACCTCTTTTCCCTTCACCGGCTCGTCTTTCACGCCGAGGATCGACTCACACCAAGGTGGCACGTGGCACAGCCCTGTGGGAAAGCCTCGTGGGAAAGCCTCGAGGGACAGCCTCGAGGGAAAGCCACAGATCCCTTGATCCACGTGACAGGAAGCGTGACACTACTGCTGCAGCTCGGGAGGAAAGCGCACGTGCATGCCCCCACTCGAGACGAGGCCTGACTCCCCTGGGGAGACTCAGAAGCACCCCAAGATCCATGGCAACACTGGAGAGGAATCCTCAGGTTCGGGCCCCGACTCCACACAAGGACTGAGGCCCCGGCATGGACGGGAGAGGAATCCCGAGAGGTCCACTAGCAACTCGCATGGGGACTGGCCTTTCCTGAGGCCACCAGAGCGGGTCCCTGAGGTCCCCGTCGTAACTCGAGAAGACCTGCCACAACTCGAGAAAATACAGGAGGTTCTCCCCTCCAGGCGAGATGAGGCCCATTTCCGCTGAGGCGTCTCGAGGCTGATCACACCTCACCTCTGGAACTTCGAAAGGGTCCTTCACACCCTTGGTGCAAATCAAGAAGTTTCCCGACCTAGCCGTCTCCACTCGAGAGGAATCACGAGGGTCCCGCCCACATCCATAGGAGCCCGGTTTCCGCCTCGTAGCTCGAGATGAGGGATCCTTTCCCTGCTTCGTCGGGAAAGATTTCCCGGCGTTCCCGTCGCATCTCAAGAGGAGGCCCTCTCAACTGGAACGGCGAGAGGAACTCCAGGGTCGTGCCACCATTCCAAGAGTCCCCCAGATGTCTCAGTCCATTCCAGAGGAACCTCTTTTCCCTTCACCGGCTCGTCTTTCACGCCGAGGATCGACTCACACCAAGGTGGCACGTGGCACAGCCCTGTGGGAAAGCCTCGTGGGAAAGCCTCGAGGGACAGCCTCGAGGGAAAGCCACAGATCCCTTGATCCACGTGACAGGAAGCGTGACACTACTGCTGCAGCTCGGGAGGAAAGCGCACGTGCATGCCCCCACTCGAGACGAGGCCTGACTCCCCTGGGGAGACTCAGAAGCACCCCAAGATCCATGGCAACACTGGAGAGGAATCCTCAGGTTCCGGCCCCGACTCCACACAAGGACTGAGGCCCCGGCATGGACGGGAGAGGAATTCCGAGAGGTCCCCTAGCAACTCGAATGGGGACTGGCCTTTCCTGAGGCCTCCAGAGCGGGTCCCTGAGGTCCCCGTCGTAACTCGAGAAGACCTGCCGCAACTCGAGAAAATCCAGGAGGTTCTCCCCTCCAGGCGAGATGAGGCCCATTTCCGCTGAGGCGTCTCGAGGCTGATCACACCTCACCTCTGGAACTTCGAAAGGCTCCTTCACACCCTTGGTGCAAATCAAGAAGTTCCCCGACCTAGCCGTCTCCACTCGAGTGGAATCACGAGGGTCCCGCCCACATCCAGAGGAGCCCCGTTTCCGCCTCGTAGCTCGAGATGAGGGATCCTTTCCCTGCTTCGACGGGAAAGAGTTCCCGGCGTTCCCGTCGCATCTCAAGAGGAGGCCCTCTCAACAGGAACGGCGAGAGGAACTCCAGGGTCGTGCCACCATTCCAAGAGTCTCCCAGATGTCTCAGTCCATTCCAGAGGAACCTCTTTTCCCTTCACCGGCTCGTCTTTCACGCCGAGGATCGACTCACACCAAGGTGGCACGCGGCACAGCCCTGTGGGAAAGCCTCGTGGGAAAGCCTCGAGGGACAGCCTCGAGGGAAAGCCACAGATCCCTTGATCCACGTGACAGGAAGCGTGACACTACTGCTGCAGCTCGGGAGGAAAGCGCACGTGCATGCCCCCACTCGAGACGAGGCCTGACTCCCCTGGGGAGACTCAGAAGCACCCCAAGATCCATGGCAACACTGGAGAGGAATCCTCAGGTTCCGACCCCGACTCCACACAAGGACTGAGGCCCCGGCATGGACGGGAGAGGAATCCCGAGAGGTCCACTAGCAACTCGCATGGGGACTGGCCTTTCCTGAGGCCACCAGAGCGGGTCCCTGAGGTCCCCGTCGTAACTCGCGAAGACCTGCCGCAACTCGAGAAAATCCAGGAGGTTCTCCCCTCCAGGCGAGATGAGGCCCATTTCCGCTGAGGCGTCTCGAGGCTGATCACACCTCACCTCTGGAACTTCGAAAGGCTCCTTCACACCCTTGGTGCAAATCAAGAAGTTCCCCGACATACCCGTCTCCACTCGAGAGGAATCACGAGGGTCCCGCCCACATCCAGAGGAGCCCGGTTTCCGCCTCGTAGCTCGAGATGAGGGATCCTTTCCCTGCTTCATCGGGAAAGAGTTCCCGGCGTTCCCGTCGCATCTCAAGAGGAGGCCCTCTCAACAGGAACGGTGAGAGGAACTCCAGGGTCGTGCCACCATTCCAAGAGTCCCCCAGATGTCTCAGTCCATTCCAGAGGAACCTCTTTTCCCTTCACCGGCTCGTCTTTCACGCCGAGGATCGACTCACACCAAGGTGGCACGTGGCACAGCCCTGTGGGAAAGCCTCGTGGGAAAGCCTCGAGGGACAGCCTCGAGGGAAAGCCACAGATCCCTTGATCCACGTGACAGGAAGCGTGACACTACTGCTGCAGCTTGGGAGGAAAGCGCATGTGCATGCCCCCACTCGAGACGAGGCCTGACTCCCCTGGGGAGACTCAGAAGCACCCCAAGATCCATGGCAACACTGGAGAGGAATCCTCAGGTTCCGGCCCCGACTCCACACAAGGACTGAGGCCCCGGCATGGACGGGAGAGGAATCCCGAGTGGTCCACTAGCAACTCGCATGGGGACTGGCCTTTCCTGAGGCCACCAGAGCGGGTCCCTGAGGTCCCCGTCGTAACTCGCGAAGACCTGCCGCAACTCGAGAAAATCCAGGAGGTTCTCCCCTCCAGGCGAGATGAGGCCCATTTCCGCTGAGGCGTCTCGAGGCTCATCACACCTCAGCTCTGGAACTTCGAAAGGGTCCTTCACACCCTTGGTGCAAATCAAGAAGTTCCCCGACCTAGCCGTCTCCACTCGAGAGGAATCACGAGGGTCCCGCCCACATCCAGAGGAGCCCCGTTTCCGCCTCGTAGCTCGAGATGAGGGATCCTTTCCCTGCTTCGTCGGGAAAGAGTTCCCGGCGTTCCCGTCGCATCTCAAGAGGAGGCCCTCTCAACAGGAACGGCGAGAGGAACTCCAGGGTCGTGCCACCATTCCAAGAGTCCCCCAGATGTCTCAGTCCATTCCAGAGGAACCTCTTTTCCCTTCAGCGGCTCGTCTTTCACGCCGAGGATCGACTCACACCAAGGTGGCACGTGGCACAGCCCTTTGGGAAAGCCTCGTGGGAAAGCCTCGAGGGACAGCCTCGAGGGAAAGCCACAGATCCCTTGATCCACGTGACAGGAAGCGTGACACTACTGCTGCAGCTCGGGAGGAAAGCGAACGTGCATGCCCCCACTCGAGACGAGGCCTGACTCCCCTGGGGAGACTCAGAAGCACCCCAAGATCCATGGCAACACTGGAGAGGAATCCTCAGGTTCCGGCCCCGACTCCACACAAGGACTGAGGCCCCGGCATGGACGGGAGAGGAATCCCGAGAGGTCCCCTAGCAACTCGCATGGGGACTGGCCTTTCCTGAGGCCTCCAGAGCGGGTCCCTGAGGTCCACGTCGTAACTCGAGAAGACCTGCCGCAACTCGAGCAAATCCAGGAGGTTCTCCCCTCCAGGCGAGATGAGGCCCATTTCCGCTGAGGCGTCTCGAGGCTGATCACACCTCACCTCTGGAACTTCGAAAGGGTCCTTCACACCCTTGTTGCAAATCAAGAAGTTCCCCGACATACCCGTCTCCCCTCGAGAGGAAACACGAGGGTACCGTCCACATCCAGAGGAGCCCAGTTTCCGCCTCGTAGCTCGAGATGAGGGATCCTTTCCCTGCTTCGACGGGAAAGAGTTCCCGGCGTTCCCGTCGCATCTCAAGAGGAGGCCCTCTCAACAGTAACGGCGAGAGGAACTCCAGGGTCGTGCCACCATTCCAAGAGTCCCCCAGATGTCTCAGTCCATACCAGAGAAACCTCTTTTCCCTACACCGGCTCGTCTTTCCGGCCGAGGATCGACTCACACCAAGGTGGCACGTGGCACAGCCCTGTGGGAAAGCCTCGTGGGAAAGCCTCGAGGGACAGCCTCGAGGGAAAGCCACAGATCCCTTGATCCACGTGACAGGAAGCGTGACACTGTTGCTGCAGCTCGGGAGGAAAGCGCACGTGCATGCCCCCACTCGAGACGAGGCCTGACTCCCCTGGGGAGACTCAGAAGCACCCCAAGATCCATGTCAACACTGGAGAGGAATGCTCAGGTTCCGGCCCCGACTCCACACAAGGACTGAGGCCCCGGAATGGACGGGAGAGGAATCCCGAGAGGTCCCGTAGAAACTCGCATGGGGACTGGCCTTTCCTGAGGCCACCAGAGCGGGTGCCTGAGGTCCCCGTCGTAACTCGAGAAGACCTGCCGCAACTCGAGCAAATCCAGGAGGTTCTCCCCTCCAGGCGAGATGAGGACCATTTCCGCTGAGGCGTCTTGAGGCTGATCACACCTCACCTCTGGAACTTCGAAAGGGTCCTTCACACCCTTGTTGCAAGTCAAGAAGTTCCCCGACATACCCGTCTCCATTCGAGCGGAAACACGAGGGTCCCGCCCACATCCAGAGGAGCCCTGTTTCCGACCCGTAGCTCGAGATGAGGGATCCTTTCCCTGCTTCGTCGGGAAAGAGTTCCCGGCGTTCCCGTCGCATCTCAAGAGGAGGCCCTCTCAACAGGAACGGCGAGAGGATTTGCAGGGTCGTGCCACCATTCCAAGAGTCCCCCAGATGTCTCAGTCCATTCCAGATCAATCTCTTGTCCCTACACCGGCTCGTCTTTCACGCCGAGGATCGACTCACAGCAAGGTGGCACGTGGCACAGCCCTGTGGGAAAGCCTCGTAGGAAAGCCTCGAGGGACAGCCTCGAGGGAAAGCCACAGATCCCTTGATCCACGTGACAGGAAGCGTGACACTACTGCTGCAGCTCGGGAGGAAAGCGCACGTGCATGCCCCCACTCGAGACGAGGCCTGACTCCCCTGGGGAGACTCAGAAGCACCCCAAGATCCATGGCAACACTGGAGAGGAATCCTCAGGTTCTGGTCCCGAATCCACACAAGGACTGAGGCCCCGGAATGAACGGGAGAGGAACCCCGAGAGGTCCCCTTGCAACTCACATGGGGACTGGCCTTTTCTGAGGCCACCAGAGCGGGTCCCTGAGGTCCCCGTCGTAACTCGAGAAGACCTGCCGCAACTCGAGCAAATCCAGGAGGTTCTCCCCTCCAGGCGAGATGAGGACCATTTCCGCTGAGGCGTCTTGAGGCTGATCACACCTCACCTCTGGAACTTCGAAAGGGTCCTTCACACCCTTGGTGCAAGTCAAGAAGTTCCCCGACATACCCGTCTCCATTCGAGAGGAAACACGAGGGTCCCGCCCACATCCAGAGGAGCCCCGTTTCCGCCTCGTAGCTCGAGATGAGGGATCCTTTCCCTGCTTCGTCGGGAAAGAGTTCCCGGCGTTCCCGTCGCATCGCAAGAGGAGGCCCTCTCAACAGGAACGGCGAGAGGAACTCCAGGGTCGTGCCACCATTCCAAGAGTCCCCCAGATGTCTCAGTCCATTCCAGAGGAATCTCTTTTCCCTACACCGGCTCGTCTTTCACGCCGAGGATCGACTCACAGCAAGGTGGCACGTGGCACAGCCCTGTGGGAAAGCCTCGTGGGAAAGCCTCGAGGGACAGCCTCGAGGAAAAGCCACAGATCCCTTGATCCACGTGACAGGAAGCGTGACACTACTGCTGCAGCTCGGGAGGAAAGCGCACGTGCATGCCCCCACTCGAGACGAGGCCTGACTCCCCTGGGGAGACTCAGAAGCACCCCAAGATCCATGGCAACACTGGAGAGGAATCCTCAGGTTCCGGTCCCGAATCCACACAAGGACTGAGGCCCCGGAATGAACGGGAGAGGAACCCCGAGAGGTCCCCTTGCAACTCACATGGGGACTGGCCTTTCCTGAGGCCACCAGAGCGGGTCCCTGAGGTCCCCGTCGTAACTCGAGAAGACCTGCCGCAACTCGAGCAAATCCAGGAGGTTCTCCCCTCCAGGCGAGATGAGGCCCATTTCCGCTGAGGCGTCTCGAGGCTGATCACACCTCACCTCTGGAACTTCGAAAGGGTCCTTCACACGCTTGGTGCAATTCAAGAAGTTCCCGGACATACGCGTCTCCCCTCGAGAGGAAACACGAGGGTCCCGCCCACATCCAGAGGAGCCCCGTTTCCGCCAGGTAGCTCGAGATGAGGGATCCTTTCCCTGCTTCGTCGGGAAAGAGTTCCCGGCGTTCCCGTCGCATCTCAAGAGGAGGCCCTCTCAACAGGAACGGCGAGAGGAACTCCAGGGTCGTGCCACCATTCCAAGAGTCCCCCAGATGTCTCAGTCCATACCAGAGGAACCTCTTTTCCCTACACCGTCTCGTCTTTCACGCCGAGGATCGACTCACACCAAGGTGGCACGTGGCACAGCCCTGTGGGAAAGCCTCGTGGACAGCCTCGAGGGACAGCCTCGAGGGAAAGCCACAGATCCCTTGATCCACGTGACAGGAAGCCTGACACTACTGCTGCAGCTCGGGAGGAAAGCGCACGTGCATGCCCCCACTCGAGACGAGGCCTGACTCCCCTGGGGAGACACAGAAGCACCCCAAGATCCATGGCAACACTGGAGAGGAAACCTCAGGTTCCGGCCCTGACTCCACACAAGGACTGAGGCCCCGGCATGGACGGGAGAGGAATCCCGAGAGGTCCCCTTGCAACTCGCATGGGGACTGGCCTTTCCTGAGGCCACCGGAGCGGGTCCCTGAGGTCCACGTCTTAACTCGAGAAGACCTGCCGCAACTCGAGCAAATCCAGGAGGTTCTCCCCTCCAGGCGAGATGAGGCCCATTTCCGCTGAGGCGTCTCGAGGCTGATCACACCTCACCTCTGGAACTTCGAAAGGGTCCTTCACACCCTTGTTGCAAATCAAGAAGTTCCCCGACATACCCGTCTCCATTCGAGAGGAAACACGAGGGTCCCGCCCACATCCAGAGGAGCCCCGTTTCCGCCAGGTAGCTCGAGATGAGGGATCCTTTCCCTGCTTTTTCGGGAAAGAGTTCCCGGCGTTCCCGTCGCATCTCAAGAGGAGGCCCTCTCAACAGGAACGGCGAGAGGAACTCCAGGGGCGTGCCACCATTCCAAGAGTCCCCCAGATGTCTCCGTCCATACCAGAGGAACCTCTTTTCCCTACACTGGCTCGTATTTCACGCCGAGGATCGACTCACACCAAGGTGGCACGTGGCATAGCCCTGTGGGAAATCCTCGTGGACAGCCTCGAGGGACAGCCTCGAGGGAAAGCCACAGATCCCTTGATCCACGTGACAGGAAGCGTGACACTACTGCTGCAGCTCGGGAGGAAAGCGCACGTGCATGCCCCCACTCGAGACGAGGCCTGACTCCCCTGGGGAGACTCAGAAGCACCCCAAGATCCATGGCAACACTGGAGAGGAAACCTCAGGTTCCGGCGGCCCTGACTCCACACAAGGACTGAGGCCCCGGCATGGACGGGAGAGGAATCCCGAGAGGTCCCCTTGCAACTCGCATGGGGACTGGCCTCTCCTGAGGCCACCGGAGCGGGTCCCTGAGGTCCACGTCGTAACTCGAGAAGACCTGCCGCAACTCGAGCAAATCCAGGAGGTTCTCCCCTCCAGGCGAGATGAGGCCCATTTCCGCTGAGGCGTCACGAGGCTGATCACACGTCACCTCTGGAACTTCGAAAGGGTCCTTCACACCCTTGTTGCAAATCAAGAAGTTCCCCGACATACCCGTCTCCCCTCGAGAGGAAACACGAGGGTCCCGCCCACATCCAGAGGAGCCCCGTTTCCGCCAGGTAGCTCGAGATGAGGGATTCTTTCCCTGCTTAGTCGGGAAAGAGTTCCAGGCGTTCCCGTCGCATCTCAAGAGGAGGCCCTCTCAACAGGAATGGCGAGAGGAACTCCAGGGTCGTGCCACCATTCCAAGAGTCCCCCAGATGTCTCAGTCCATACCAGAGGAACCTCTTTTCCCTACACCGGCTCGTCTTTCACGCCGAGGATCGACTCACACCAAGGTGGCACGTGGCACAGCCCTGTGGGAAAGCCACGTGGACAGCCTCGAGGGACAGCCTCGAGGGAAAGCCACAGATCCCATGATCCACGTGACAGGAAGCGTGACACTACTGGTGCAGCTCGGGAGGAAAGTGCACGTGCATGCCCCCACTCGAGACGAGGCCTGACTCCCCTGGGGAGACTCAGAAGCACCCCAAGATCCATGGCAACACTGGAGAGGAAACCTCAGGTTCCGGCCCTGACTCCACACAAGGACTGAGGCCCCGGCATGGACGGGAGAGGAATCCCGAGAGGTCCCCTTGCAACTCGCAGGGGGACTGGACTTTCCTGAGGCCACCGGAGCGGGTCCCTGAGGTCCACGTCGTAACTCGAGAAGACCTGCCGCAACTCGAGCAAATCCAGGAGGTTCTTCCCTCCAGGCGAGATGAGGCCCATTTCCGCTGAGGCGTCTCGAGGCTGATCACACCTCACCTCTGGAACTTCGAAAGGGTCCTTCACACCCTTGGTGCAAGTCAAGAAGTTCCCCGACATACCCGTCTCCATTCGAGAGGAAACACGAGGGTCCCGCCCACATCCAGAGGAGCCCTGTTTCCGCCCCGTAGCTCGAGATGAGGGATCCTTTCCCTGCTTCGTCGGGAAAGAGTTCCCGGCGTTCCCTTCGCATCTCAAGAAGAGGCCCTCTCAACAGGAACGGCGAGAGGAACTGCAGGGTCGTGCCACCATTCCAAGAGTCCCCCAGATGTCTCAGTCCATTCCAGATCAATCTCTTTTCCCTACACCGGCTCGTCTTTCACGCCGAGGATCGACTCACACCAAGGTGGCACGTGGCACAGCCCTGTGGGAAAGCCTCGTAGGAAAGCCTCGAGGGACAGCCTCGAGGTAAAGCCACAGATCCCTTGATCCACGTGACAGGAAGCGTGACACTACTGCTGCAGTTCGGGAGGAAAGCGCACGTGCATGCCCCCACTCGAGACGAGGCCTGACTCTCCTGGGGAGACTCAGAAGCACCCCAAGATCCATGGCAACACTGGAGAGGAATGCTCAGGTTCCAGCCCCGACTCCACACAAGGACTGAGGCCCCGGAATGGACGGGAGAGGAACCCCGAGAGGTCCCCTTGCAACTCACATGGGGACTGGCCTTTCCTGAGGCCACCAGAGCGGGTCCCTGAGGTCCCCGTCGTAACTCGAGAAGACCTGCCGCAACTCGAGCAAATCCAGGAGGTTCTCCCCTCCAGGCGAGATGAGGACCATTTCCGCTGAGGCGTCTTGAGGCTGATCACACCTCACCTCTGGAACTTCGAAAGGGTCCTTCACACGCTTGGTGCAAGTCAAGAAGTTCCCCGACATACCCGTCTCCATTCGAGAGGAAACACGAGGGTCCCGCCCACATCCAGAGCAGCCCCGTTTCCGCCCCGTAGCTCGAGATGAGGGATCCTTTCCCTGCTTCGTCGGGAAAGAGTTCCCGGCGTTCCCGTCGCATCTCAAGAGGAGGCCCTCTCAACAGGAACGGCGAGAGGAACTCCAGGGTCGTGCCACCATTCCAAGAGTCCCCCAGATGTCTCAGTCCATACCAGAGGAACCTCTTTTCCCTACACCGGCTCGTCTTTCACGCCGAGCATCGACTCACACCAAGGTGGCACGTGGCACAGCCCTGTGGGAAAGCCTCGTGCACAGCCTCGAGGGACAGCCTCGAGGGAAAGCCACAGATCCCTTGATCCACGTGACAGGAAGCGTGACACTACTGCTGCAGCTCGGGAGGAAAGCGCACGTGCATGCCCCCACTCGAGACGAGGCCTGACTCCCCTGGGGAGACTCAGAAGCACCCCAAGATCCATGGCAACACTGGAGAGGAAACCTCAGGTTCCGGCCCTGACTCCACACAAGGACTGAGGCCACGGAATGGACGGGAGAGGAATCCCGAGAGGTCCCCTTGCAACTCGCATGGGGACTGGCCTTTCCTGAGGCCACCGGAGCGGGTCCCTGAGGTCCCCGTCGTAACTCGAGAAGACCTGCCGCAACTCGAGCAAATCCAGGAGGTTCTCCCCTCCAGGCGAGATGAGGCCCATTTCCGCTGAGGCGTCACGAGGCTGATCACACCTCACCTCTGGAACTTCGAAAGGGTCCTTCACACCCTTGTTGCAAATCAAGAAGTTCCCCGACATACCCTTCTCCACTCGAGAGGAAACACGAGTGTCCCACCCACATCCAGAGGAGCCCCGTTTCCGCCTCGTAGCTCGAGGTGAGGGATCCTTTTCCTGCATCGTTTGAAAGAATTCCCGGCGTTCCCGTCGCATCTCAAGAGGAGGCGCTCTCAAAAGGAACGGCGAGAGGAACTCCAGGGTCGTGCCACCATTCCAAGAGTCCCCCAGATGTCTCAGTCCATTCCAGAGGAAACTCTTTTCCCTTCACCGGCTCGTGTTTCACGCCGAGGGTGGACTCACACCAAGGTGGCACTAGGCACAGTCCTGTGGGAAAGCCTCGTGGGACAGCCTCGAGGGAAAGCCTCGAGGGAAACCACAGATCCCTTGATCCACGTGACAGGAAGCGTGACCCTACTGCTGCAGCTCGGGAGGGAAGTGCACGTGCATGCCCCCACTCGAGACGAGGCCTGACTCCCCTGGGGAGACTCAGAAGCACCCCAAGTACCATGGTAACACTGGAGAGGAATCCTCAGGTTCCGGCCCCGACTCCACACAAGGTCTTAGGCCCCGACATGGACGGGAGAGGAATCCAGAGTGGTCCCCTAGCAACTCGCATGGGGACTGGCTTTTCCTGAGGCCACCAGAGCGGGTCCCTGAGGTCCCCGTCGTAACTCGAGAAGACCTGCTGCAACTCGAGAAAATCCAGGAGGTTCTCCCCTCCAGGCCAGATGAGGCCCATTTCCACTGAGGCGTCTCGAGGCTGATCACACCTCACCTCTGGAACTTCGAAAGGGTCTTTCACACCCTTGGTGCAAATCAAGAAGTTACCCGACATACCTGTCTCCACTCGAGAGGAAACACGAGGGTCCCGCCCACATCCAGAGGAGCCCCGTTTCCGCCTCGTAGCTCGAGATGAGGCATCCTTCCCCTGCTTCGTCGGGAAAGAGTTCCCGGCGTTCCCGTCACATCTCAAGAGGAGGCCCTCTCAACAGGAACGGCGAGAGGAACTCCAGGGTCGTGCCACCATTCCAAGAGTCCCCCAGATGTCTCAGTCCATACCAGAGGAACCTCTTTTCCCTACACCGGCTCGTCTTTCATGCCGAGGATCGACTCACACCAAGGTGGCACGTCGCACGGCCCTGTGGGGAAGCCTCGTGGGAAAGCCTCGAGGGAAAGCCTCGAGGGAAAGCCACAGATCCCTTGATCCACGTGATAGGAAGCGTGACACTACTGCATCAGCTCGGGACGAAAGCGCACGTGCATGCCCCCACTCGAGACGAGGCCTGACTCCCCTGGGGAGACTCAGGAGCACCCCAAGACCCATGGCAAAACTGGAGAGGAATCCCCAGGTTCCGGCCGCGACGCCACACAAGGTCTTTGGCCCCGGCATCGATGGGGAGGAATCCCGAGAAAGCCCTAGCAACTCGCATGGGAACTGGCCTTTCCTGAGGCCACCTGAGAGGGTTCCTGGAGTTCCTCTCTACTTTCCAATTGAGAGCGCCTCCTCTTGAGATGCGACGGGAACGCCGGGAATTCTTTCCCGACGAAGCAGGGAAAGGAACCCTCATCTGGAGCTACGAGGCGGAAATAGGGCTCTTTTGGATGTGGGCGGGACTCTCGTGGTTCCTTTCTAGTGGAGACGGGTATGTCGGGAAACTTCTTGACTTACAGGAAGGCTGAGAAGGACCCATTCGAAGTTCCAGAGGTTAATTCTGATTAGTCTCGATACGCCTGCTCAAAACGGGCCTCATTTCGCCTGGAGGGGAGAACCTCCTGGATTTTCTCGAGTTGCGGCAGGTCTTCTCGAGTTACGACGGGGACCTCAGGGACCCGCTCTGGTGGCCTCAGGAAAGGCCAGTCCCCATGCGAGTTGCAAGGGGCCATCTCAGGATTCCTCTCCCGTCTATGTCGGGGCCGGAGACCTTGTGTGGGGTCGGGGCCGCAATCTGAGGATTCGTCTCCAGTGATGCCATGGACCTTGGGGTGTTTCTGAGTCTCCCCAGGGGAGTCAGGCCTCGTCTCTTGGGGGGTCATGCACGTGCGCTTTCCTCCCGAGCTGCAGCAGTAGTGTCACGCTTCCTGTCACGTGGATCAAGGGATCTGTGGCTTTCCCTTGAAGCTTTCCCTCGAGGCTTTCCCACAGAGCTGTGCCACGTGCCACCTTGGTGTGAGTCGATCCTCGGCGTGAAAGACGAGCCGGTGAAGGGAAAAAAGTTTCCTCTGGAATGGACTGAGACATCTGGGGGACTCTTGGAATGGTGACACGACCCTGGAGTACCTCTCGCCGTTCCTGTTGAGAGGGCCTCCTCTTGAGGTGCGATGGGAACGCCGGGAACTCTTTCCCGACTAAGCAGGGAAAGGATCCCCCATCTCGAGCTTCGAGGCAGAAACGGGGCTCCTCTGGATGTGGGCGGGACCCTCGTGATTCCTCTCGAGTGGAGACGGGTATGTCGGGGAACTTCTTGATTTCCACCAAGGGTGTGAAGGACCCTTTCGAAGTTCCAGAGGTGAGGTGTGATCAGCCTCGAGACGCCTCAGCGGAAATGGTCCTCATCTCACCTGGAGGGGAGAACCTCCTAGATTTTCTCGAGTTGTGGCAGGTCTTCTCGAGTTACAACGGGAACCTCAGGGACGCGCTCTTGTGGCCTCAGGAAAGGCCAGTCCCCATGCGAGTTGCTAGGGGCCCTCTCGGGATTCCTCTCCCGTCCATGCCGGGGCCTAAGACCTTGTGTGGAGTCGGGGCCGGAACCTGAGGGTTCCTCTCCAGTGTTGCCATGGATCTTGGGGTGCTTCTGAGTCTCCACAGGGGAGTCAGGCCTCGTCTCGAGTGGGATCATGCATGTGCACTTTCCTCCCGTGCTGCAGCAGTAGTGTCACGCTTCCTGTCACGTGGTTCAACAGATCTGTGGCTTTCCCACGAGGCTTTCCCACAGGGCTGTGCCAGGTGTCACCTTGATGTGAGTCGATCCTCGGCGTGAAAGACGAGCCGGTGAAGGGAAAAAAGGTTCCTCTGGAATGGACTGAGACATCTGGGGGACTCTTGGAATGGTGACACGACCCTGGAGTACCTCTCGCCGTTCCTATTGAGAGGGCCTCCTCTTGAGGTGCGATGGGAACGCCGGGAACTCTTTCCCGAATAAGCAGGGAAAGGATCCCACATCTCGAGCTTCGAGGCAGAAATGGGGCTCCTCTGGAAGTGGGCGAGACCCTCGTGATTCCTCTCGAGTGGAGACGGGTATGTCGGGGAACTTCTTGATTTGCACTAAGGGTGTGAAGGACCCTTTCGAAGTTCCAGAGGTGAGGTGTGATCAGCCTCGAGACGCCTCAGCGGAAATGGGCCTCATCTCGCCTAGAGGGGAGAACCTCCTGGATTTTCTCGAGTTGTGGCAGGTCTTCTCGAGTTACCACGGGGACCTCAGGGACCCGCTCTGGTGGCCTCAGGCAAGGCCAGTCCCCATGCGAGGTGTTAGGGGCCCTCTCGGGATACCTCTCCCTTCCATGCCGGGGTCTAAGACCTTGTGTGGAGTCGGGGCCGGAACTTGAGGATTCCTCTCCACTGTTGCCATGGATCTTGGGGTGCTTCTGAGTCTCCCTAGGGGAGTCAGGCCTCGCCTCGAGTGGGGGCATGCACGTGCGCTTTCCTCCCGAGCTGCAGCAATAGTGTCACGCTTCCTGTCACGTGGATCAAGGGATCTGTGGCTTTCCCTCTACACTTTCCCACGAGGTTTTCCCACAGGGCCGTGCCACGTGCCACCTTGGTGGGAGTCGATCCTCGGCGTGAAAGACGAGCCGGTGAAGGGAAAAGAGGTTCCTCTGGAATGGACTGAGACATCTGGGGAACTCTTGGAATGGTGGCACGACCCTGGAGTTCCTCTCGCCCTTCCTGTTGAGAGGGCCTCCTCTTGAGATGCGACGGGAATGCCGGGAACTCCTGCCCGACGAAGCAGGGAAAGGATGCCTCATCTCGAGCTACGAGGCGGAAATGGGGCTCCTCTGGATGTGGGCGGGACCCTCGTGTTTCCTCTCGAGTGGAGACGGGTATGTCGGGGAACTTCTTGATCGGCACCAAGGGTGTGAAGGACCCTTTCGAAGTTCCAGAGGTGAGGTGTGATCAGCCTCGAGACGCCTCAGCGGAAATGGGCCTCATCTCGCCTGGAGGGGAGAACCTCCTGGATTTTCTCTAGTTGCAGCAGGTCATCTCGTGTTACGACGGGGTCCTCAGGGATCCGATCTGGTGGCGTCAGGAGAGGCCAGTCCCCATGCGAGTTGCTAGGGGCCCTCTCGGGATTCCTCTCCCGTCCATGCCGGGGCCTAAGACCTTGTGTGGAGTCGGACCGGAACCTGAGGATTCCTCTCCAGTGTTGCCATGGATCTTGGTGTGCTTCTGAGACTCCCCAGGGGAGTGAGGCCTCGTCTCGAGTGGGGGCATGCACGTGCGCTTTCTTCCTGAGCTGCAGCAGTAGTGTCACGTTTCCTGTCACGTGGTTCAAGGGATCTGTGGCTTTCCCCGAGGCTATCCCTCGAGGCTTTCCCACGAGGCGTTCCCACAGGGCGATGCCACGTGCCACCTTGGTGTGAGTCGATCCTCGGCGTGAAAGACGAGCCGGTGAAGGGAAAAGAGGTTCCTCTGGAATGGACTGAGACAACTGGGGGACTCTTGGAATGGTGACACGACCCTGGAGTTCCTCTCGCCGTTCCTGTTGAGAGGGCCTACTCTTGAGATGCGACGGGAAGGCCGGGAACTCTTGCCCGACGAAGCAGGGAAAGGATCCCTCATCTCGAGCTACGAGGTGGAAACGGGGCTCCCCTGTATGTGGGCGGGACCCTCGTGTTTCCTCTCGAGTGGAGACGGGTATGTCGGGGAACTTCTTGACTCGCACCAAGGGTATAAAGGACCCTTTCGAAGTTCCAGAGGTGAGGTGTGATCAGCCTCGAGACGCCTCAGCGGAAATGGGCCTCATCTCGCCTGGAGGGGAGAACCTCCTGGATTTTCTCGAGTTGCGGCAGGTCTTCTCGAGTTACGACGGGGACCTCAGGGACCCACTCTGGTGGCCTCAGGAAAGGCCAGTCCCCATGCGAGTTGCAAGGGGCCATCTCAGGATTCCTCTCCCGTCTATATCGGGGCCGGAGACCTTGTGTGGTGTCGGGGCCGCAATCTGAGGATTCGTCTCCAGTGATGCCATGGACCTTGGGGTGTTTCTGAGTCTCCCCAGGGGAGTCAGCCCTCGTCTCGAGTGGGGGCATGCACGTGCGCTTTCCTCCCGAGCTGCAGCAGTAGTGTCACGCTTCCTTTCACGTGGATCAAGGGATCTGTGGCTTTCCCTCGAGGATTTCCCTCGAGGCTTTTCCACGAGGCTTCCCACAGGGCCGTGCCACGTGCCACCTTGGTGTGAGTCGATCCTTGGCGTGAAAGACGAGCCGGTGAAGGGAAAAGAGGTTCCTCTGGAATGGACTGAGACATCTGGGGGACTCTTGGAATGGTGGCACGACCCTGGAGTTCCTCTCGACGTTCCTGTTGAGAGGGCCTCCTCTTGAGATGCGACTGGAACACCGGGAACTCTTTCCCGACGAAGCAGGGAAAGGATCCCTCATCTCGAGCTACGAGGCGGAAACGGGGCTCCTCTGGATGTGGGCGGCACCCTCGTGTTTCCTCTCGAGTGGAGATGGGTATGTCGGGGAACTTCTTGATTTGCACCAAGGGTATGAAGGACCCTTTCGAAGTTCCAGAGGTGAGGTGTGATCAGCCTCGAGACGCATCAGTGGAAATGGGCCTCATCTCGCCTGGAGGGGAGAACCTCCTGGATTTTCTCGAGTTGCGGCAGGTCTTCTCGAGTTACGACGGGGACCTCAGGGACCTGCTCTGGTGGCCTCAGGAAAGGCCAGTCCCCATGCGAGTTGCTAGGAGCCATCTCGGGATTCCTCTCCCGTCCATGTCGGGTCCGGAGACCTTGTGTGGGGTCGGGTCCGCAACCTGAGGATTCCTCTCCAGTGTTGCCATGGATCTTTGGGTGCTTCTGAGTCTCCCCAGGGGAGTCAGGCCTCGTCTCGAGGGGGTTCATGCACGTTCGCTTTCCTCCCGAGCTGCAGCAGTAGTGTCAGGCTTCCTGTCACGTGGATCAAGGGATCTGTGGCTTTCCCTCGAGGCTTTCCGAGGAGGCTTTCCCACAGAGCTGTGCCACGTGAAACCTTGGTGTGAGTCGATCCTCGGCGTGAAAGACGAGCCGGTGAAGGGAAATGTGTTTCCTCTGGAATGGACTGAGACATCTGGGGGACTCTTGGAATGGTGGCACGACCCTGGAGATCCTCTCGCCTTTCCTGTGGAGAGGGCCTCATCTCGAGCTACAAGGGGGAAACGGGAGTCCTGTGGATGTGGGCGGCACCCTCGTGTTTCCTCTCCAGTGGAGACGGGTATGTCGGGGAACTTCTTGATTTGCATCAAGGGTGTGAAGGACCCTGTCGAAGTTCGAGAGGTGAGCTGTGATCAGCCTCGAGACGCATCAGTGGAAATGGGCCTCATCTCGCCTGGAGGGTAGAACCTCCTGGATTTTCTCGAGTTGCAGCATGTCTTCTCGAGTTACCACGGGGACAAGAGGGATCCGCTCTGGTGGCCTCAGGAAAGGCCAGTCCCCATGCGAGTTGCTAATGGACCTCTCGGGATTCCTCTCCCGTCAATGCGGGGGCCTAAGACCTTGTGTGGAGTCCGTGCCGGAACCTGAGGACTCCTCTCCAGTGTTTCCATGGATCTTGGGGTGCTTCTGAGTCTCCCCAGGGGAGTCAGGACTCGTCTCGAGTGGGGGCATGCACGTGCGCTTTCCTCCCGAGCTGCAGCAGGAGTGTCACGCTTCCTGTCACGTGGTTCAAGGGATCTGTGGCTTTCCCCGAGGCTATCCCTCGAGGCTTTCCCACGAGGCTTTCCCACAGGGCCGTGCCACGTGCCACCTTGGTGTGAGTCGATCCTCGGCGTGAAAGACGAGCCGGTGAAGGGAAAAGAGGTTCCTCTGGAATGGACTGAGACAACTGGGGGACTCTTGGAATGGTGACACGACCCTGGAGTTCCTCTCGCCGTTCCTGTTGAGAGGGCCTACTCTTGAGATGCGACGGGAAGGCCGGGAACTCTTGCCCGACGAAGCAGGGAAAGGATCCCTCATCTCGAGCTACGAGGCGGAAACGGGGCTCCCCTGTATGTGGGCGGGACCCTCGTGTTTCCTCTCGAGTGGAGACGGGTATGTCGGGGAACTTCTTGACTCGCACCAAGGGTATAAAGGACCCTTTCGAAGTTCCAGAGGTGAGGTGTGATCAGCCTCGAGACGCCTCAGCGGAAATGGGCCTCATCTCGCCTGGAGGGGAAAACCTCCTGGATTTTCTCGAGTTGCGGCAGGTCTTCTCGAGTTACGACGGGGACCTCAGGGACCCGCTCTGGTGGCCTCAGGAAAGGCCAGTCCCCATGCTAGTTGCTAGGGGACCTCTCGGGACTCCTCTCCCGTCCATGCTGGGCCTAAGACCTTGTGTGGAGTGGAAGCCAGAACCAAAGGATTCCTCTCCTGTGTTGCCATGCATCTTTGGGTGCTTCTGAGTCTCCCCAGGGGAGTGAGGCTTCGTCTCGAGTGGGGGCATGCACGTGCGCATTCCTGCCGAGCTGCAGCAGTAGTGTCAGGCTTCCTGTCACGTGGATTAAGGGATCTGTGGCTTTCCCTAGAGGCTTTCCGACGAGGCTTCCCACAGGGCCGTGCCACGTGCCACCTTGGTGTGAGTCGATCCTCGGCGTGAAAGACGTGCCGGTGAAGGGAAATGAAGATCCTCTGGAATGGACTGGGACATCTGGGAGACTCTTGGAATGGTGGCACGACCCTGGAGTTCCTCTCGCCGTTCCTGTTGAGAGGGCCTCCTCTTGAGATGCGACCGGAACGCTGGGAACTCTTGACCGAAGAAGCAGGAAAGGATTCCTCATCTCGAGCTACGAGGCGGAAACGAGGCTCCTCTGGATGTGGGCGGGACCCTCGTGTTTCCTCTCGAGTGGAGACGGGTATGTCGGGGAACTTCTTGATTTCCACCAAGGGTGTGAAGGACCCTTTCGAAGTTCCCGAGGTGAGGTGTGATCAGCCTCGACACGCCTCAGCGGAAATGGGCATCATCTCGCCTGGAGGGGAGAACCTCCTGGATTTTCTCGAGTTGCGGCAGCTCTTCTCGAGTTACGACGGGGACCTCAGGGACCCGCTCTGGTGGCCTCAGGAAAGTCCAGTCCCCATGCGAGTTGCTAGGGCCCCTCTCGGGATTCCTCTCCCGTCCATGCCGGGGCCTAAGACCTTGTGTGGAGTCGGGGCCGGAACCTGAGGATTACTGTCCAGTGTTGCCATGGTTCTTGGGGTGCTTCTGAGTCTCCCCAGGGGAGTCAGGCCTCGTCTCGAGTGGGGGCATGCACGTGCGCATTCCTCCCGAGCTGCAGCAGTAGTGTCAGTCTTCCTGTCACGTGGATCAAGGGATCTGTGGCTTTCCCTCGAGGCTTTCACCCGAGGGTTCCCACGAGGCTTTCCCACAAGGCCGTGCCACGTGCCACCTTGGTGTGAGTCGATCCTCGGCGTGAAAGACCAGCTGGTGAAGGGAAAAGAGGTTCCTCTGGAATGGACTGAGACATCTGGGGGCCTCTTGGAATGGTGGCACGTCCCTGGAGTTCCTCTCGCCGTTCCTGCTGAGAGGGCCTCCTCTTGAGATGCGACGGGAACGCCGGGAACTCTTTCCGGACGAAGCAGGGAAAGGATCCCTCATCTCGAGCTACGAGTCGGAAACGAGGCTCCTGTGGATGTTGCCGGGACCCTCGTGTTTCCTCTCGAGTGGAGACGACTATGTCGGGGAACTTCTTGATTTGCACCAAGGGTGTGAAAGACCCTTTCAAAGTTCCAGAGGTGAGGTGTGATCAGCCTCGAGACGCCTCAGCGGATTTGGGCCTCATCTCGCCTGGAGGGTAGAACCTCCTGGATTTTCTCGAGTTGCGGCAGGTCTTCTCGAGTTACGACGGGGACAAGAGGGATCCGCTCTGGTGGCCTCAGGAAAGGCCAGTCCCCATGCGAGTTGCTAATGGACCTCTCGGAATTCCTCTCCCGTCAATGCGGGGGCCTAAGACCTTGTGTGGAGTCCGTGCCGGAACCTGAGGACTCCTCTCCAGTGTTTCCATGGATCTTGGGGTGCTTCTGAGTCTCCCCAGGGGAGTCAGGCCTCGTCTCGAGTGGGGGCATGCACGTGCGCTTTCCTCCCGAGCTGCAGCAGGAGTGTCACGCTTCCTGTCACGTGGATCAAGGGATCTGTGGCTTTCCCTCGAGGCTTTCCCTCGGGGCTTTCCCACGAGGCTTTCCCACAGGGCCGTTCCACGTGTGACATTGGTGTGAGTCGATCCTCGTCGTGAAAGACGAGCCGGTGAAGGGAAAAGAGGTTCCTCTGGAATGGACTGAGACATCTGGTGGACTCTTGGAATGGTGACAGGACCCTGGAGTTCCTCTCGCTGATCCTGTCGAGAGGGCCTCCTCTTGAGATGCGACGGGAACGCCGGGAACTCTTTCCCGACGAAGCAGGGAAAGGATGCCTCATCTCTAGCTACGAGGCTGAAACGGGGCTCCTTTGGAGGTCGGCGGGACCCTCGTGTTTCCTCTCGAGTGGAGACGGGTATGTCGGGGAACTTCTTGATCGGCACCAAGTGTATGAAGGACCCTTTCGAAGTTCCAGAGGTGAGGTGTGATCAGCCTCGAGACGCATCAGTCGAAATGGGCCTCATCTCGCCTGGAGGGGAGAACCTCCTGGATTTTCTCGAGTTGCGGCAGGTCTTCTCGAGTTACGACGGGGACCTCAGGGACCTGCTCTGGTGGCCTCAGGAAAGGCCAGTCCCCATGCGAGTTGCTAGGGGCCATCTCGGGTTCCTCTCCCGTCCATGTCGGGTCCGGAGACCTTGTGTGGGGTCGGGTCCGCAACCTGAGGATTCCTCTCCAGTGTTGCCATGGATCTTTGGGTGCTTCTGAGTCTCCCCAGGGGAGTCAGGCCTCGTCTCGAGGGGGGTCATGCACGTTCGCTTTCCTCCCGAGCTGCAGCAGTAGTGTCAGGCTTCCTGTCACGTGGATCAAGGGATCTGTGGCTTTCCCTCGAGGCTTTCCGAGGAGGCTTTCCCACAGAGCTGTGCCACGTGAAACCTTGGTGTGAGTCGATCCTCGGCGTGAAAGACGAGCCGGTGAAGGGAAATGTGGTTCCTCTGGAATGGACTGAGACATCTGGGGGACTCTTGGAATGGTGGCACGACCCTGGAGATCCTCTCGCCTTTCCTGTGGAGAGGGCCTCATCTCGAGCTACAAGGGGGAAACGGGAGTCCTGTGGATGTGGGCGGCACCCTCGTGTTTCCTCTCCAGTGGAGACGGGTATGTCGGGGAACTTCTTGATTTGCACCAAGGGTGTGAAGGACCCTGTCGAAGTTCGAGAGGTGAGCTGTGATCAGGCTCGAGACGCCTCAGCGGAAATGGGCCTCCTCTCGCCTGGACGGGAGAACCTCCTAGATTTTCTCGAGTTGTGGCAGGTCTTCTCGAGTTACAACGGGAACCTAAGGGACGCACTCTTGTGGCCTCAGGAAAGGCCAGTCCCCATGCGAGTTGCAAGGGGCCCTCTCGGGATTCCTCTCCCGTCCATGCCGAGGCCTAAGACCTTGTGTGGAGTCGGGGCCGGAACCTGAGGAATCCTCTCCAGTGTTGCCATTGATATTGGGGTGCTTCTGAGTCTCCCCATGGGAGTCAGGACTCGTCTCGAGTGGGGGCATGCACGTGCGCTTTCCTCCCGAGCTGCAGCAGTAGTGTCACGCTTCCTGTCACGTGGTTCAAGGGATCTGTGGCTTTCCCCGAGGCTATCCCTCGAGGCTTTCCCACGAGGCTTTCCCACAGGGCCGTGCCACGTGCCACCTTGGTGTGAGTCGATCCTCGGCGTGAAAGACGAGCCAGTGAAGGGAAAAGAGGTTCCTCTGGAATGGACTGAGAAAACTGGGGGACTCTTGGAATGGTGACACGACCCTGGAGTTCCTCTCGCCGTTCCTGTTGAGAGGGCCTACTCTTGAGATGCGACGGGAAGGCCGGGAACTCTTGCCCGACGAAGCAGGGAAAGGATCCCTCATCTCGAGGTACGAGGCGGAAACGGGGCTCCCCTGTATGTGGGCGGGACCCTCGTGTTTCCTCTCGAGTGGAGACGGGTATGTCGGGGAACTTCTTGACTCGCACCAAGGGTATAAAGGACCCTTTCGAAGTTCCAGAGGTGAGGTGTGATCAGCCTCGAGACGCCTCAGCGGAAATGGGCCTCATCTCGCCTGGAGGGGAGAACCTCCTGGATTTTCTCGAGTTGCGGCAGGTCTTCTCGAGTTACGACGGGGACCTCAGGGACCCGCTCTGGTGGCCTCAGGAAAGGCCAGTCCCCATGCGAGTTGCAATGGGCCATCTCAGGATTCCTCTACCGTTTATGTCGGGGCCGGAGACCTTGTGTGGGGTCGGGGCCGCAATCTGAGGATTCGTCTCCAGTGATGCCATGGACCTTGGGGTGTTTCTGAGTCTCCCCAGGGGAGTCAGGCCTCGTCTCGAGTGGGGGCATGCACGTGCGCTTTCCTCCCGAGCTGCAGCAGTAGTGTCACGCTTCCTTTCACGTGGATCAAGGGATCTGTGGCTTTCCCTCGAGGATTTCCCTCGAGGCTTTTCCACGAGGCTTCCCACAGGGCTGTGCCACGTGCCACCTTGGTGTGAGTCGATCCTTGGCGTGAAAGACGAGCCGGTGAAGGGAAAAGAGGTTCCTCTGGAATGGACTGAGACATCTGGGGGACTCTTGGAATGGTGGCACGACCATGGAGTTCCTCTTGCCGTTCCTGTTGAGAGGGCCTCCTCTTGAGATGCGACTGGAACGCCGGGAACTCTTTCCCGACGAAGCAGGGAAAGGATCCCTCATCTCGAGCTACGAGGCGGAAACGGGGCTCCTCTGGATGTGGGCGGCACCCTCGTGATTCCTCTCGAGTGGAGATGGGTATGTCGGGGAACTTCTTGATTTGCACCAAGGGTATGAAGGACCCTTTCGAAGTTCCAGAGGTGAGGTGTGATCAGCCTCGAGACGCATCAGTCGAAATGGGCCTCATCTCGCCTGGAGGGGAGAACCTCCTGGATTTTCTCGAGTTGCGGCAGGTCTTCTCGAGTTACGACGGGGACCTCAGGGACCTGCTCTGGTGGCCTCAGGAAAGGCCAGTCCCCATGCGAGTTGCTAGGGGCCATCTCGGGATTCCTCTCCCGTCCATGTCGGGTCCGGAGACCTTGTGTGGGGTCGGGTCCGCAACCTGAGGATTCCTCTCCAGTGTTGCCATGGATCTTTGGGTGCTTCTGAGTCTCCCCAGGGGAGTCAGGCCTCGTCTCGAGGGGGGTCATGCACGTGCGCTTTCCTCCCGAGCTGCAGCAGTAGTGTGACGCTTCCTGTCACGTGGATCAAGGGATCTGTGGCTTTCCCTCGAGGCTTTCCCTCGAGGCTTTTCCTCGAGGCTTCCCACAGGGCTGTGCCACGTGCCACCTTGGTGTGAGTCGATCCTCGGCGTGAAAGACGAGCCGGTGAAGGGAAATGTGGTTCCTCTGGAATGGACTGAGACATCTGGGGGACTCTTGGAATGTTGGCACGACCCTGGAGATCCTCTCGCCTTTCCTGTGGAGAGAGCCTCATCTCGAGCTACAAGGGGGAAACGGGAGTCCTGTGGATGTGGGCGGCACCCTCGTGTTTCCTCTCCAGTGGAGACGGGTATGTCGGGGAACTTCTTGATTTGCACCAAGGGTGTGAAGGACCCTGTCGAAGTTCGAGAGGTGAGCTGTGATCAGGCTCGAGACGCCTCAGCGGAAATGGGCCTCCTCTCGCCTGGACGGGAGAACCTCCTAGATTTTCTCGAGTTGTGGCAGGTCTTCTCGAGTTACAACGGGAACCTAAGGGACGCACTCTTGTGGCCTCAGGAAAGGCCAGTCGCCATGCGAGTTGCAAGGGGCCCTCTCGGGATTCCTCTCCCGTCCATGCCGGGGCCTAAGAACTTGTGTGGAGTCGGGGCCGGAACCTGAGGAATCCTCTCCAGTGTTGCCATTGATACTGGGGTGCTTCTGAGTCTCCCCAGGGGAGTCAGGACTCGTCTCGAGTGGGGGCATGCACGTGCGCTTTCCTCCCGAGCTGCAGCAGTAGTGTCACGCTTCCTGTCACGTGAATCAAGGGATCTGTGGCTTTCCCTCGAGGCTTTCCCTGGAGGCTTTTCAACGAGGCTTCCCACAGGGCTGTGCCACGTGCCACCTTGGTGTGAGTCGATCCTCGGCGTGAAAGACAAGCCGGTGAAGGGAAAAGAGATTCCTCTGGAATGGACTGACACATCTGGGGGACTCTTGGAATGGTGGCACGACCATGGAGTTCCTCTCGCCGTTCCTGTTGAGAGGGCCTCCTCTTGAGATGCGACGGGAACGCCGGGAACTCTTTCCCGACGAAGCAGGGAAAGGATCCCTCATCTCGAGCTACGAGGCGGAAACGGGGCTCCTCTGGATGTGGGCGGGACCCTCGTGTTTCCTCTCGAGGGGAGACGGGTATGTCGGGGAACTTCTTGATTTGCACCAAGGGTATGAAGGACCCTTTCGAAGTTCCAGAGGTGAGGTGTGATCAGCCTCGAGACGCATCAGTGGAAATGGGCCTCATCTCGCCTGGAGGGGAGAACCTCCTGGATTTTCTCGAGTTGCGGCAGGTCTTCTCGTGTTACGACGGGGACCTCAAGGACCTGCTCTGTCGGCCTCAGGAAAGGCCAATCCCCATGCGAGTTGCTAGGGGCCATCTCGGGATTCCTCTCCCGTCCATGTCGGGGCCGGAGACCTTGTGTGGGGTCGGGTCCGCAACCTGAGGATTCCTCTCCAGTGTTGCCATGGATCTTGGGATGCTTCTAAGTCTCCCCAAGGGAGTCAGGCCTCGTCTCTTGGGGGGTCATGCACGTGCGCTTTCCTCCCGAGCTGCAGCAGTAGTGTCACGCTTCCTGTCACGTGGATCAAGGGATCTGTGGCTTTCCCTCGAAGCTTTCCCTCGAGGCTTTCCCACAGAGCTGTGCCACGTGCCACCTTGGTGTGAGTCGATCCTCGGCGTGAAAGACGAGCCGGTGAAGGGAAAAGTGGTTCCTCTGGAATGGACTGAGACATCTGGGGGACTCTTGGAATGGTGGCACGACCCTGGAGATCCTCTCGTCTTTCCTGTTGAGAGGGCCTCATCTCGAGCTACGAGGGGGAAACGGGAGTCCTGTGGATGTGGACGGCACCCTCGTGTTTCCTCTCCAGTGGAGACGGGTATGTCGGGTAATTTCTTGATTTGCACCAAGGGTGTGAAGGACCCTGTCGAAGTTCGAGAGGTGAGCTGTGATCAGGCTCGAGACGCCTCAGCGGAAATGGGCCTCCTCTCGCCTGGACGGGAGAACCTCCTAGATTTTCTCGAGTTGTGGCAGGTCTTCTCGAGTTACAACGGGAACCTCAGGGTCGCGCTCTTGTGGCCTCAGGAAAGGCCAGTCCCCATGCGAGTTGCTAGGGGCCCTCTCGGGATTCCTCTCCCGTCCATGCCGGGGCCTAAGACCTTGTGTGGAGTCGGGCCGGAACCTGAGGATTCCTCTCCAGTGTTGCCATGGATCTTGGGGTGCTTCTGAGACTCCCCAGGGGAGTGAGGCCTCGTCTCGAGTGGGGGCATGCACGTGCGCTTTCTTCCTGAGCTGCAGCAGTAGTGTCACGTTTCCTGTCACGTGGTTCAAGGGATCTGTGGCTTGCCCCAAGGCTATCCCTCGAGGCTTTCCCTCGAGGCTTTCCCACTAGGCTTTCCCACACGGCTGTGCCACGTGCCACCTTGGTGTGAGTCGATCCTCGGCGTGAAAGACGAGCCGGTGAAGGGAAAAGAGGTTCCTCTGGAATGGACTGAGACATCTGGGGGACTCGTGGAATGGTGGCACGACCCTGGAGTTCCACTCGCCGTTCCTGTTGAGAGAGCCTCCTCTTCAGATTCGAGGGGAACGCCGGGAACTCTTTCCCGACGAAGCAGGAAAAGGATCCCTCATCTCGAGCTACGAGGCGGAAACAGGGCTCCTCTGGATGTGGGCGGGACCCTCGTGTTTCCTCTCGAGTGGAGTCGGGTATGTCGGGCAACTTCTTGATATGCACCAAGGGTGTGAAGGACCCTTTCGAAGTTCCAGAGGTGAGGTGTGATCAGACTCGAGACGCCTCAGCAGAAATGGGCCTCATCTTGCCTGGAGGGGAGAACCTCCTGGATTTTCTCGAGTTGCGGCAGGTCTTCTCGAGTTACGACGGGGACCTCATGTACCCGCTCTGGTGGCCTCAGTAAAGGCCAGTCCCCATGCGAGTTGCTAGGGGCCATCTCGGGATTCCTCTCCCGTCCAGGCCAGGGCCTAAGACCTTGTGGGGAGTCGGGGCCGGAACCTGAGGATTCCTCTCCAGTGTTGCCATGGATCTTGGGGTGCTTCTGAGTCTCCCCAGGCGGTTCATGTCTCGTCTCGAGTGGGGGCATGCACGTGCAATTTCCTCCCGAGCTGCAGCAGTAGTGTCACGCTTCCTGTCACGTGGATCAAGCGATCTGTGGCTTTCCCTCGAGGCTTTCCCTCTAGGCTTTCCCAGGAAGCTTACCCACAGGGCTGTGAGAAGTGCCACCTTGGTGTGAGTCGATCCTCGGCGTGAAAGACGAGCCGGTGAAGGGAAAACAGGTTCCTCTGGAATGGACTGAGACATCTCGGGGACTCTTGGAATGGTGAAACGATCCTGGAGTTACTCTCGCCGTTCCTGTTGAGAGGGCCTCCTCTTGAGATGCGACGGGAACGCCGGGAACTCTTTCCCGACGAAGCAGGGAAAGGATCCCTCATCTCGAGGTACGAGGCGGAAACGGGGCTCCTCTGGATGTGGGCGGGAACCTCGTGTTTCCTCTCGAGGGGAGACGGGTATGTCGGGGAACTTCTTGATTTGCACCAAGGGTGTGAAAGACCCTTTGGAAGTTCCAGAGGTGAGGTGTGATCAGCCTCGAGACGCATCAGTGGAAATGGGCCTCATCTCGCCTGGAGGGGAGAACCTCCTGGATTTTCTCGAGTTGCGGCAGGTCTTCTCGAGTTACGACGGTGACCTCTGGGACCTGCTCTGTCGGCCTCAGGAAAGGCCAATCCCAATGCGAGTTGCTAGGGGCCATCTCGGGATTCCTCTCCCGTCCATGTCGGGGCCGGAGACCTTGTGTGGGGTCGGGTCCGCAACCTGAGGATTCCTCTCCAGTGTTGCCATGGATCTTGGGATGCTTCTAAGTCTCCCCAGGGGAGTCAGGCCTCGTCTCTTGGGGGGTCATGCACGTGCGCTTTCCTCCCGAGCTGCAGCAGTAGTGTCACGCTTCCTGTCACGTGGATCAAGGGATCTGTGGCTTTCCCTCGAAGCTTTCCCTCGAGGCTTTCCCACAGAGCTGTGCCACGTGCCACCTTGGTGTGAGTCGATCCTCGGCGTGAAAGACGAGCCGGTGAAGGGTAAAGTGGTTCCTCTGGAATGGACTGAGACATCTGGGGGACTCTTGGAATGGTGGCACGACCCTGGAGATCCTCTCGCCTTTCCTGTTGAGAGGGCCTCATCTCGAGCTACGAGGGGGAAACGGGAGTCCTGTGGATGTGGACGGCACCCTCGTGTTTCCTCTCCAGTGGAGACGGGTATGTCGGGTAACTTCTTGATTTGCACCAAGGGTGTGAAGGACCCTGTCGAAGTTCGAGAGGTGAGCTGTGATCAGGCTCGAGACGCCTCAGCGGAAATGGGCCTCCTCTCGCCTGGACGGGAGAACCTCCTAGATTTTCTCGAGTTGTGGCAGGTCTTCTCGAGTTACAACGGGAACCTCAGGGTCGCGCTCTTGTGGCCTCAGGAAAGGCCAGTCCCCATGCGAGTTGCTAGGGGCCCTCTCGGGATTCCTCTCCCGTCCATGCCGGGGCCTAAGACCTTGTGTGCAGTCGGGCCGGAACCTGAGGATTCCTCTCCAGTGTTGCCATGGATCTTGGGGTGCTTCTGAGACTCCCCAGGGGAGTGAGGCCTCGTCTCGAGTGGGGGCATGGACGTGCGCTTTCTTCCTGAGCTGCAGCAGTAGTGTCACGTTTCCTGTCACGTGGTTCAAGGGATCTGTGGCTTGCCCCGAGGCTATCCCTCGAGGCTTTCCCTCGAGGCTTTCCCACGAGGCTTTCCCACACGGCTGTGCCACGTGCCACCTTGGTGTGAGTCGATCCTCGGCGTGAAAGACGAGCCGGTGAAGGGAAAAGAGGTTCCTCTGGAATGGACTGAGACATCTGGGGGACTCGTGGAATGGTGGCACGACCCTGGAGTTCCACTCGCCGTTCCTGTTGAGAGAGCCTCCTCTTCAGATTCGAGGGGAACGCCGGGAACTCTTTCCCGACGAAGCAGGAAAAGGATCCCTCATCTCGAGCTACGAGGCGGAAACGGGGCTCCTCTGGATGTGGGCGGGACCCTCGTGTTTCCTCTCGAGTGGAGTCGGGTATGTCGGGCAACTTCTTGATATGCACCAAGGGTGTGAAGGACCCTTTCGAAGTTCCAGAGGTGAGGTGTGATCAGACTCGAGACGCCTCAGCAGAAAAGGGCCTCATCTTGCCTGGAGGGGAGAACCTCCTGGATTTTCTCGTGTTGCGGCAGGTCTTCTCGAGTTACGACGGGGACCTCATGTACCCGCTCTGGTGGCCTCAGGAAAGGCCAGTCCCCATGCGAGTTGCTAGGGGCCATCTCGGGATTCCTCTCCCGTCCAGGCCAGGGCCTAAGACCTTGTGGGGAGTCGGGGCCGGAACCTGAGGATTCCTCTCCAGTGTTGCCATGGATCTTGGGGTGCTTCTGAGTCTCCCCAGGCGGTTCATGTCTCGTCTCGAGTGGGGGCATGCACGTGCACTTTCCTCCCGAGCTGCAGCAGTAGTGTCACGCTTCCTGTCACGTGGATCAAGCGATCTGTGGCTTTCCCTCGAGGCTTTCCCTCTAGGCTTTCCCAGGAAGCTTACCCACAGGGCTGTGAGAAGTGCCACCTTGGTGTGAGTCGATCCTCGGCGTGAAAGACGAGCCGGTGAAGGGAAAACAGGTTCCTCTGGAATGGACTGAGACATCTCGGGGACTCTTGGAATGGTGAAACGATCCTGGAGTTCCTCTCGCCGTTCCTGTTGAGAGGGCCTCCTCTTGAGATGCGACGGGAACGCCGGGAACTCTTTCCCGACGAAGCAGGGAAAGGATCCCTCATCTCGAGCTACGAGGCGGAAACGGGGCTCCTCTGGATGTGGGCGGGACCCTCGTGTTTCCTCTCGAGGGGAGACGGGTATGTCGGGGAACTTCTTGATTTGCACCAAGGGTGTGAAGGACCCTTTGGAAGTTCCAGAGGTGAGGTGTGATCAGCCTTGAGACGCCACAGCGGAAATGGGCCTCATCTCGCCTGGAGGGGAGGACCTCCTGGATTTTCTTGAGTTGCGGCAGGTCTTCTCGAGTTACGACGGGGACCACAGGGATCCGCTCTGGTGGCCTCAGGAAAGACCAGTCCCCATGCGAGTTGCTAGGGGCCCTCTCGGGATTCCTCTCCCGTCCATGCCGGGGCCTAAGACCTTGTGTGGAGTCCTGGCCGGAACCTGAGGATTCCTCTCCAGTGTTGCCATGGATCTTGGGGTGCTTCTGAGTCTCCGCAGGGGAGTCAGGCCTCGTCTCGAGTGGCGGCATGCACGTGCTCTTTCCTCCCGAGCTGCAGCAGTAGTGTCACGCTTCCTGTCACGTGGATCAAGGAATCTGTGGCTTTCCCTCGAGGCTTTCCCTCGAGGCTTTCCCTCGAGGCTTTCCCATGAGGCTTTCCCACAGGGCTGTGCCACGTGTCACCTTGGTGTGAGTCGATCCTCGGCGTGAAAGACGAGCCGGTGAAGGGAAAAGAGGTTCCTCTGGAATGGACTGAGACATCTGGGGGACTCTTGAAATGGTGTCACGACCCTGGAGTTCCTCTCGCCGTTCCTGTTGAGAGGCCTCCTCTTGAGATGCGACGGGAATGCCGGGAAATCTTTCCCGACGAAGCAGCGAAAGGATCCCTCATCTCGAGCTACGAGGTGGAAACGGGGCTGCTCTGGATATGGGCGGGACCCTCGCGTTTCCTCTCGAGTGGAGACGGGTATGTCGGGGAACTTCTTGATTTTCACCAAGGGTGTGAAGGACCCTTTCGAAGTTCCATAGGTGAGGTGTGATCAGCCTCGAGATGCCTCATCGGAAATGGGCCTCATCTCGCCTAGAGGGGAGAACCTCCTGGATTTTCTCGAGTTGTGGCATGTCTTCTCGAGTTACGACGGGAACCTCAGGGTCCCGATCTGGTGGCCTCAGGAAAGGCAGTCCCCATGGGAGTTGCTAGGGGCCCTCTCGGGATTCCTCTCCCGTCCATGCCGGGGCCTAAGACCTTGTGTGGAGTCGCGGCCGGAACCTGAGGATTCCTCTCCAGTGTTGCCATGGATCTTGGGGTGCTTCTGAGTCTCCCCAGGGGAGTCAGGCCTCGTCTCGAGTGGGGGCATGCACGTGCGTTTTCCTCCCGAGCTTCAGCTGTAGTGTCACGCTTCCTGTCACGTGGTTCAGGGGATCTCTGGCTTTCCCTCGAGGCTTTCCCTCCAGGCTTACCCATGATGCTTTCCCACAGGGCTGTGCCACGTGCCACCTTGGTGTGTGTCGATCCTCGGCGTGAAAGACGAGCCGGTAAAGGGAAAACAGGTTCCTCTGGAATGGACTGAGACATCTGGGGGACTCTTGGAATGATGGCACGACCCTGGAGTTCCTCTCGCCGTTCCTGTTGAGAGGGCTTCCTCTTGAGATGCGACGGGAAAGCCGGGAACTCTTTCCCGACGAAGCAGGGAAAGGATCCCTCATCTCGAGCTACGAGGCGGAAACGGGGCTCCTCTGGATGTCGGCGGGTCCCTCGTGTTTCCTATCAACTGGAGACGGGTATGTCGGGCAACTTCTTGATTTGCACCAAGGGTGTGAAGGACCCTTTCGAAGTTCCAGAGGTGAGGTGTGATCAGGCTCGAGACACCTCAGCGGAAATGGGCCTCATCTGGCCTGAAGGGGAGAACCTCCTGAATTTTCTTGAGTTGCGGCAGGTCATCTCGAGTTACGACGGGGACCTCAAGGACCCGCTCTGGTGGCCTCAGGAAAGGCCAGTCCCCATGCGAGTTGCTACGGCCCATGTCGGGATACCTCTCCCGTCCATGCCGGGGCCTAAGACCTTGTTTGTAGTCGGGGCCAGAACTTGAGGATTCCTCTCCAGTGTTGTCATGGATCTTGGGGTGCTTCTGTGTCTCCCCAGGGGAGTCAGGCCTCGTCTCGAATCGGGGCATGCACGTGCGCTTTCCTCCCGAGCAGCAGCAGTAGTGTCACGCTTCCTGTCACGTGGATCAAGGGATCTGTGGCTTTCCATCGAGGCTGTCCCTCGAGTCTTTCCCACGAGGCTTTCCCACAGGGCCGTGCCATGTGCCACCTTGGTGTGAGTCGATTCTCGGCGTGAAAGACGAGCCGGTGAAGGGAAAAGAGGTTCCTCTGGAATGGACTGAGACATCTGGGGGACTCTTGGAATGGTGAGAGACCCTGGAGTTCCTCTCGCCGTTCCTGTTGAGAGGGCCTCCTCTTGAGATGCGACGGGAACGCCGGGAACTCTTGCCCGACGAAGTAGGGAAAGGATCCCTCATCTTGAGCTTCGAGGCGGAAACGGGGCTCCTCTGGATGTGGGCGGGACCCTCGTGTTTCCTCTCGATTGGAGACGGGTATGTCGGGGAACTTCTTGATTTGCACCAAGGGTGTGAAGGACCCTTTCGAAGGTCCAGAGGTGAGGTGTGATCAGCCTCGAGAAGCCTCAGCGGAAATGGGCCTCATCTCGCCTGGAGGGCAGAACCTCCTGGATTATCTCGAGTTGCGGCAGGTATTCTCGAGTTACGACGGGGACCTCAGGGACCCGCTCTTGTGGCCTCAGGAAAGGCCAGTGCCCATGCGAGTTGCTAGGAGACCTCTCAGGATTCCTCTCCAGTCCATGCCGGGGCCTCAGTCCTTGTGTGGAGTCGGGGCCAGAACCTGAGGATTCCTCTCCAGTGTTCCCATGGATCTTGGGGTGCTTCTGAGTCTCCCCAGGGGAGTCAGGCCTCGTCTCGAATCAGGGTATGCACGTGCGCTTTCCTCCCGAGCAGCAGCAGTAGTGTCACGCTTCCTGTCACGTGGATCAAGGGATCTGTGGCTTTCCCTCGAGGCTTTCCCTCGAGGCTTTCCCACGAGGCTTTCCCACAGGGCCGTGCCACGTGCCACCTTGGTGTGAGTCGATCCTCGGTGTGAAAGACGAGCTGGTGAAGGGAAAAGAGGTTCCTCTGTAATGGACTGAAACATCTGGGGAACTCTTGGAATGTTGACAGACCCTGGAGTTCCTCTCGCCGTTCCTGTTTAGACGGCCTTCTCTTGAGATGCAACGGGAACGCCGGGAACTCTATCCCGAAGAAGCAGGGAATGGATTCCTCATCTCAAGCTACGAGGCGGAAACGGGGCTCCTCTGGATGTGGGCGGGACCCTCGTGTTTCCTCTCGAGTGGAGACGGGTATGTCGGGAACTTCTTGACTCGCACCAAGGGTGTGAAGGACTCTTTCGAAGTTGCAGAGGTGAGCTGTGATCAGCCTCGAGACGCCTCAGCGGAAATGGGCCTCATCTCACCTGGAGGGGAGAACCTCCTGGATTTTCTCGAGTTGCGGCAGGTCTTCTCACGTTAAGACGGGGACCTCAGGGACCCGCTCTGGTGGCCTCAGGAAAGGCCAGTCCACATGTGAGTTGCTGGGGGACCTCTTGGGATTCCTCTCCCGTCCATGCCGGGGCCTAAGGCCTTGTGTGGAGTCGGGGCCGGAACCTGAGTATTCCTCTCCAGTGTTGCCATGGATCTTGGGGTGCTTCTGAGTCTCCCCAAGGGAGTCAGGCCTCGTCTCGAATGGGGGCATGCACGTTCGCTTTCCTCCCGAGCTGCAGCAGTAGTGTCACGCTTCCTGTCACGTGGATCAAGGGATCTGTGGCTTTTCCTCGAGGCTGTCCCTCGAGTCTTTCCCACGAGGCTTTCCCACAGGGCCGTGCCATGTGCCACCTTGGTGTGAGTCGATTCTCGGCGTGAAAGACGAGTCGGTGAAGGGAAAAGAGGTTCCTCTGGAATGGACTGAGACATCTGGGGGACTCTTGGAATGGTGAGAGACCCTGGAGTTCCTCTCGCCGTTCCTGTTGAGAGGGCCTCCTCTTGAGATGCGACGGGAACGCCGGGAACTCTTGCCCGACGAAGTATGGAAAGGATCCCTCATCTTGAGCTTCGAGGCGGAAACGGGGCTCCTCTGGATGTGGGCGGGACCCTCGTGTTTCCTCTCGATTGGAGACGGGTATGTCGGGGAACTTCTTGATTTGCACCAAGGGTGTGAAGGACCCTTTCGAAGGTCCAGAGGTGAGGTGTGATCAGCCTCGAGAAGCCTCAGCTGAAATGGGCCTCATCTCGCCTGGAGGGCAGAACCTCCTGGATTATCTCGAGTTGCGGCAGGTATTCTCGAGTTACGACGGGGACCTCAGGGACCCGCTCTTGTGGCCTCAGGAAAGGCCAGTGCCCATGCGAGTTGCTAGGAGACCTCTCAGGATTCCTCTCCAGTCCATGCCGGGGCCTCAGTCCTTGTGTGGAGTCGGGGCCAGAACCTGAGGATTCCTCTCCAGTGTTCCCATGGATCTTGGGGTGCTTCTGAGTCTCCCCAGGGGAGTCAGGCCTCGTCTCGAATCGGGGTATGCACGTGCGCTTTCCTCCCGAGCAGCAGCAGTAGTGTCACGCTTCCTGTCACGTGGATCAAGGGATCTGTGGCTTTCCCTCGAGGCTGTCCCTCGAGGCTTTCCCACGAGGCTTTCCCACAGGGCCGTGCCACGTGCCACCTTGGTGTGAGTCGATCCTCGGTGTGAAAGACGAGCTGGTGAAGGGAAAAGAGGTTCCTCTGTAATGGACTGAAACATCTGGGGAACTCTTGGAATGTTGACAGACCCTGGAGTTCCTCTCGCCGTTCCTGTTTAGACGGCCTTCTCTTGAGATGCAACGGGAACGCCGGGAACTCTATCCCGAAGAAGCAGGGAATGGATTCCTCATCTCAAGCTACGAGGCGGAAACGGGGCTCCTCTGGATGTGGGCGGGACCCTCGTGTTTCCTCTCGAGTGGAGACGGGTATGTCGGGAACTTCTTGACTCGCACCAAGGGTGTGAAGGACTCTTTCGAAGTTGCAGAGGTGAGCTGTGATCAGCCTCGAGACGTCTCAGCGGAAATGGGCCTCATCTCACCTGGAGGGGAGAACCTCCTGGATTTTCTCGAGTTGCGGCAGGTCTTCTCACGTTAAGACGGGGACCTCAGGGACCCGCTCTGGTGGCCTCAGGAAAGGCCAGTCCCCATGCGAGTTGCTGGGGGACCTCTTGGGATTCCTCTCCCGTCCATGCCGGGGCCTAAGGCCTTGTGTGGAGTCGGGGCCGGAACCTGAGTATTCCTCTCCAGTGTTGCCATGGATCTTGGGGTGCTTCTGAGTCTCCCCAAGGGAGTCAGGCCTCGTCTCGAATGGGGGCATGCACGTTCGCTTTCCTCCCGAGCTGCAGCAGTAGTGTCACGCTTCCTGTCACGTGGATCAAGGGATCTGTGGCTTTTCCTCGAGGCTGTCCCTCGAGGCTTTCCCACGAGGCTTTCCCACAGGGCTGTGCCACGTGCCACCTTGGTGTGAGTCGATCCTCGGCGTGAAAGACGAGCCGGTGAAGGGAAAAGAGGTTCCTCTGGAATGGACTGAGACATCTGGGGGACTCTTGGAATGGTGGCACGACCCTGGAGTTCCTCTCGTCGTTCCTGTTGAGAGGGCCTCCTCTTGAGATGCGACGGGAACGCCGGGAACTCTTGCCCGAAGAAGCAGGGAAAGGATCCCTCATCTCGAGCTTCGAGGCGGAAACGGGGCTCCTCTGGATGTGGGCGGGACCCTTGTGTTTCCTCTCGAGTGGAGACGGGTATGTTGGGGAACATCTTGACTCGCACCAAGGGTGTGAAGGACTCTTTCGAAGTTCCAGAGTTGAGCTGTGATCAGCCTCGAGACACCTCAGCGGAAATGGGACTCATCTTGCCTGGAGGGGAGAACCTCCTGGATTTTCTCGAGGTTCGGCAGGTATTCTCGAGTTACGACGGGGACCTCAGGGACCCGCTCTGATGGTCTCAGGAAAGGCCAGTCCCCTTGCGAGTTGCTAGGGGCCCTCTTGAGATTCCACTCCCGTCCATGCCGGGTCCTAAGACCTTGTGTGGAGTCGGGGCCGGAACCTGAGGATTCCTCTCCAGTGTTGCTATGGATCCTGGGGTGCTTCTGAGTCTCCCCAGGGGAGTCAGGCCTCGTCTCGAGTGGGGGCATGCACGTGCGCTTTCCTCCCGAGCTGCAGCAGTAGTGTCACGATTCCTGTCACGTGGATTAAGGGATCTGTGGCTTTCCCTCGAGGCTTTCCCTCGAGGCTTTCCCACGAGGCTTTCCCACCGGGCCGTGCCACGTGCCACATTGGTGTCAGTCGATCCTCGGCGTGAAAGACGAGCCGGTGAAGGGAAAAGAGGCTCCTCTGGAATGGACTGAGACATCTGGGGGACTCTTGGAATGGTGACACGACCCTGGAGTTCCTCTCGCCGTTCCTGTTGAGAGGGCCTCCTCTTGAGATGCGACGGGAACGCTGGGAACTTTGCCCAACGAAGCAGGGAAAGATCCCTCATCTCGAGCTTCAAGGCGGAACCGGGGCTCCTCTGGATGTGGGCGGGACCCTCTTGTTTACTCTCGCGTGGAGACGGGTATGTTGGGGAGCTTCTTGATTTGCACCAAGGGTGTGAAGGACCCTTTGGAAGTTCCAGTGGTGAGGTGTGATAAACCTCGAGAAGCCTCTGCAGAAATGGGCCTCATCTCGCCGGGAGGGGAGAAACTCCTGGATTTTTTCGAGTTGCGGCAGGTCTTCTCGAGTTACGACGGGGACCTCAGGGACCCGCTCTGGTGGCCTCAGGAAAGGCCAGTCCCCGGGCGAGTTGCTAGGGGCCCTCTCGGGATTCCTCTCCTGTCCATGCCGGGGCCTAAGAACTTGAGTGGAGTCGGGGCCGGACCCTGAGGATTCCTCTCCAGTGTTGCCATGGATCTTGGGATGCTTCTGAGTCTCCCCAGGGGAGTTAGGCCTCGTCTCGAGTGTGGGCATGCACGTGCGCTTTCCTCCGGGGCTGTAGGAGTAGTGTCACGCTTCCTGTAACGTGGATCAAGGGATCTGAGGCTTTCCCTCGAGGCTTTCCAACGAGGCTTTCCCGAAGGGCCGAGCCACGTGCCACCTTGGTGTGAATCGATCCTCGGCGTGAAAGACGAGCCGGTGAAGGGATATGAATTTCCTCTGGAATGGACTGAGACATCTGGGGTCTCTTGGAATGGTGGCCCGACCCTGGAGTTGCTCTGACCGTTCCTCTTTAGAGGGCCTCTCTTGAGATGCGACGGGAAGGCTGGGAACTCTTTCCCGACGAAGCAGGGAAATGATGCCTCATCTCGAGCTAAGAGGCGGAAACGGGGCTCCTCTGGATGTGGGCGGGACCCTCGTGTTTCCTCTCGAGTGGAGTCGGGTATGTCGGGCAGCTTCTTGATTCGCACCAAGGGTGTGAAGTACCCTTTGGAAGTTCCAGAGGTGAGGTGTGATCAGCCTCGAGACGCCTCAGCGGAAATCGGCCTCATCTCGCCTGGAGGGGAGAACCTCCTGGATTTTTTCGAGTTGCGGCAGGTCTTCTCGAGTTACGACGGGGACCTCAGGGACCTGCTCTGTTGGCCTCAGGAAAGGCCAGTCCCCATGCGAGTTGCAAGGGTCCCTCTCGGGATTCCACTCCCGTCCATGCCGGGGCCTAAGACCTTGTGTGGAGTCGGTGCCGGAACCTGAGGATTCCTCTCCAGGGTTGCCATGGATCTTGGGGTGCTTCTGAGTCTCCCCAGGGGAGCCAGGCCTCGTCTCGAATGGGGACATGCAGGTGCGCTTTCCTCCCGAGCTGCAGCAGTAGTGTCACGCTTCCTGTCACGTGGATCAAGGGATCTGTGGCTTTCTCTCGAGGCTTTCCCTCGAGGCTTTCCCACGAGGCTTTCCCACAGGGCCGTGCCACCTTGCTGTGAGTCGTTCCTGGGCGTGAAAGACGAGCCGGTGAAGGGAAAAGAGGTTCCGCTGGAATGGACTGAGACATCTGGGGGACTGTTGGAATGGTGGCACGACCCTGGAGTTCCTCTCGCCGTTCCTGTTGAGAGGGCCTCCTCTTGAGATGCGACGGGAACGCCGGGAACTCTTTCCCTTCGAAGCAGGGAAAGGATCCCTCATCTCGAGCTACGAGGCGGAAACGGGGCTCCTCTGGATGTGGGCGGGACCCTCGTGTTTCCTCTCGAGTGGAGACGGGTATGTCGGGCAGCTTCTTGATTCGCACCAAGGGTTTGAAGGACCCTTTGGAAGTTCCACAGGTGAGGTGTGATCAGCCTCGAGACGCCTCAGCGGAAATCGGCCTCATCTCGCCTGGAGGGGAGAACCTCCTGGATTTTCTCGAGTTGCGGCAGGTCTTCTCGAGTTACGACGTGGACCTCAGGGACCTGCTCTGGTGGCCTCAGGAAAGGCCAGTCCCCATGCGAGTTGCTAGGGGCCCTCTCGGGATTCCTCTCCCGTCGATGCGGGGGCCTAAGACCTTGTGTGGAGTCGGGGACGGAACCTGAGGATTCCGCTCCAGTGTTGCCACGGATCTTGGGGTGCTTCTGAGTCTCCCCAGGGGAGCCAGGCCTCGTCTCGAATGGGGACATGCAGGTGCGCTTTCCTCCCGAGCTGCAGCAGTAGTGTCACGCTTCCTGTCACGTGGATCAAGGGATCTGTAGCTTTCCCTCGAGGCTTACCCACGAGTCTTTCCCACAGGGCTGTACCACGTGACACCTTGGTGTGAGTCGATCCTCGGCGTGAAAGACGAGCCGGTAAAGGGAAAACAGGCTCCTCTGGAATGGATTGAGACATCTGGGGGACTCTTGGAATGGTGGCACGACCCTGGAATTCCTCTCGCCGTTCCTGTTGAGAGGGCCTCCTCTTGAGATGCAACCGGATCGCCGGGAACTCTTTCCCGAAGAAGCAAGGAAAGGATCCCTCATCTCGAGCTACGAGGCGGAAACGGGACTCCTCTGGATGTGGGCGTGACCCTCGTGATTCCTCTCGAGTGGAGACGGGTATGTCGGGGAACTTCTTGATTTGCACCAAGGGTGTGAAGGACCCTTTGGAATTTCCAGAGGTGAGGTGTGACCAGCCTCGAGACGCCTTAGCGGAAATGGGCCTCATCTCGCCTGGAGGGGAGAACCTCCTGGATTTTCTCGAGTTGCGACAGGTCTTCCCGAGTTACGACGGGGACCTCAGGGACCCGCTCTTGTTGCCTCAGAAAAGGTCAGTCCCCATGCGAGTTGCTAGGGGCCCTCTAGGGATTCCTCTCCCGTCCATGCCGGGGCCTAAGAGCTTGTGTGGAGTTGTGGCCGGACACTGAGAATTCCTCTTCAGTGTTGCCATGGATCTTGGGGTGCTTCTGTGTCTCCCCAGGGGAGTTAGGCCTCGTCTCGAGTGTGGGCATGCACGTGCGCTTTCCTCCCGAGCTGCAGCAGTATGTCACGCTTCCTGTCACGTGGATCAAGGGATCTGTGGCATTCCCTCGAGGCTTTCCCTCGAGGCTTTGCCTCGAGGCTTTCCCACGAGGCTTTCCCACAGGGCCGTGCCACGTGCCACCTTGGTGTGAGTCGTTCCTCGGCGTGAAAGACGAGCCGGTGAAGGGAAAAGAGGTTCCTCTGGAATGGACTGAGACATCTGGGGGACTCTTGGAATGGTGTCACGACCCTGGAGTTCCTCTCACCGTTCCTGTTGAGAGGGCCTCCTCTTGAGATGCCACGGGAACCCCGGGAACTCTTTCCTGACGAAGCAAGGAAAGGATCCCTCGCCTCGAGCTACGAGACGGAAACGGGGCTCCTCTGGTTGTGGGTGGGCCCCTCGAGATTCCTCTCGAGTGGAGACGGGTATGTCGGGGAACTTCTTGATTTGCACCAAGGGTGTGAAGGACCCTTTGAAAGTTCCTGAGATGAGGTGTGATCAGCCTCGAGACGCCTCATCGGAAATGGGCCTCATGTCGCCTGGAGGGGAGAACCTCCTGGATTTTCTCGAGTTGCGGCAGGTCTTCTCGAGTTACGATGGGGACCTCAGGGACCCGCTCTGGTGGCCTCAGGAAAGGCCAGTCCCCATGCGAGTTGCTAGCGGCCCATTCGGTATTCCTCTCCCGTCCATGCCAGGGCCTAACCTTGTGTGGAGTCGTGGCCGGACCCTGAGGATTCCTCTCCAGTGTTACCATGGATCTTGGGGTGCTTCTGAGTCTCCCCAGGGGATTTAGGCCTCGTCTCGAGTGGGAGCATGCACGTGTGCTTTCCTCCCGAGCTGCAGCAGTAGTGTCACGCTTCCTGTCACGTGGATCAAGGGATCTGTGGCATTCCCTCGAGGCTTTACCTCGAGGTTTTCCCTCGAGGCTTTCCCACGAGGCTTTCCCACATGGCCGTGCCACGTGCCACCTTGGTGTGAGTCGATCCTCGGCGTGAAAGACGAGCCGGTAAAGGGAAAACAGGTTCCTCTGGAAAGGACTGAGACATCTGGGGGACTCTTGGAATGGTGGCACGACCCTGGAGTTCTTCTCGCCGTTCCTGTTGAGAGGGCCTCCTCTTGAGATTCGACGAGTACGCCGGGAACTCTTTCCCGACGAAGCAGGGAAAGGATCCCTCATCTCGAGCTACCAGGCGGAAACGGGGCTCCTCTGGATGTGGGCGGGACCCTCGTGTTTCCTCTCGAGTGGAGACGGGTATGTAGGGGAACTTCTTGATTTGCACCAAGGGAGTGAAGGACCCTTTGGAAGTTCCAGAGGTGAGGTGTGATCAGCCTCGAGACGCCTCAGCGGAAATCGGCCTCATATCGCCTGGAGGGGAGAACCTCCTGGATTTTCTCGAGTTGCGGCAGGTCTTCTCGAGTTACGACGGGGACCTCAGGGACCCGTTTGGTGGCCTCAGGAAAGGCCAGTCCCCATGAGAGTTGCTAGGGGCCGTCTCTGGATTCCTCTCCCGTCCATGCCGGGGCCTAAGACCTTGTGTGGAGTCGGGGCCGGACCCTGAGGATTCCTCTCCAGTGTTGCCATGGATCTTGGGGTGCTTCTGAGTCTCCCCAGGGGAGTCAGGCCTCGTCTCGAGTGGGGGCATGCACGTGCGCTTTCCTCCCGAGCTGCAGCAGTAGTGTCACGCTTCCTGTCACGTGGATCAAAGGATCTGTGGCTTTCCTTCGAGGCTTTCCCTCGAGGCTTTCCCACAGGGCTGTGCCACACGCCAACTTGGTGTGAGTCGATCCTCGGCGTGAACGACGAGCCGGTGAAGGGAAAAAAGGTTCCTCTGGAATGGTCTGAGAAACCTGAGGGACTCTTGAAATGGTGGTACGACCCTGGAGTTCCTCTCTCCTTTGCTGTGGAGAGGGCCTCCTCTTGAGATTCCACGGGAAAGCAGGGAACTCTTTCCCGACGAGGCAGGGAAAGGATCCCTATCTCGAGCTACAAGGCCGAAACGGGGCTCCTCTGGATGTGGGCGGGACCCTCGTAATTCCTCTCGAGTGGAGACGGGTATGTTGGGGAACTTCTTGATTTGCACCAAGGGTGTGAAGGACGTTTTCGAAGTTCCAGAGGTGAGGTGTGATCAACCTCGAGACGCCTCAGCGGAAATGGGCCTCATCTCGCCTGGACGGGAGAACCTCCTGGATTTTCTCGAGTTGCGGCAGGTCTTCTCGAGTTACTACGGGGACGTCAGGGACCCGCTCTGGTGGCCTCAGGAAAGGCCAGTCCCCATGCGAGTTGCTAGGGGCCATCTCGGGATCCCTCTCCTGTCGATGCGGGGCCTAAGACCGTGTGTGGAGCCGGGGCCGGAACCTGAGGATTCCTCTCCCGCGTTGACATGGATGTTGGGGTGCGTCTGTGTCTCCCCAGGGGAGTCAGGCCTCGTCTCGAGTGGGGGCATGCACGTGCGCTTTCCTCCCGAGCTGCAGCAGTAGTGTCACGCGTCCTGGCACGTGGATCAAGGCATCTGTGTCTTTCCCTCGAGGCTTTCCCTCGAAGCTTTCCAACGAGGCTTTCCAACGGATATGCCACGTGCCACCTTGGTGTGAGTCGATCCTCGGCGTGAAAGACGAGCCGGTGAAGGGCGAAGAAGTTCCTCTGGAATGGACTGAGACATCTGGGGGACTCTTGGAATGGTGGCACGACCCTGGAGTTCCTCTCGCCGTACCTGTTTAGAGGCCCTCCTCTTGAGAAGTGACTGGAACGCCGGGAATTCTTTCCCGACGAAGCAGGGAAAGGATCCCTCATCTCGAGATACGAGGCGAAAATGGGGCTCCTCTGGATGTGGGCGGGACCCTCGTGTTTCCTCTAGAGTGGAGACGGGTATGTCGGGGAACGTCTTGATTTGCACCAAGGGTGTGAAGGACCCTTTCGAAGTTCCAGAGGTGAGGTGTGATCCACCTCGAGACGCCTCAGCGGAAATGGGCCTCATCTCGCCTGGAGGGGAGAACCTCCTGGATTTTCTCGAGTTGCGGCAGGTCTTCTCGAATTACGACGGGGACTTCAGGGACTCGCTCTGGTGGCCTCAGGAAAGGCCAGTCCCCATGCGAGTTGCTAGGGGCCCTCTCGGGATTCCTCTCCTGTTGATGCGGGGGCCTAAGACCTTTTATGGAGTCGGGGCAGGAAACTGAGGATTCCTCTCCAGTGTTGCCATGGAGCTTGGGGTGCTTCTGAGACTCCGCAGGGGAGTCAGGCCTCGTCTCGAGTGGGGGCATGCACGTGAGCTTTCCTCCCGAGCTGCAGCAGTAGTGTCACACTTCCTGTCACCTGGATCAAGGGATCTGTTGCTTTCCCTCGAGGCTTTCCCTCGAGGCTTTCCCACAGGGCTGTGCACACGCCACCTTGGTGTGAGTGGATCCTCGGCGTGAAAGACGAGCCGGTGAAGGGAAAAGAGGTTCCTCTGGAATGGACAGAGATATCTGGGGGACTCTTGGAATGGTGGCACGACCCTGGAGTTCCTCTCGCCGTTCCTGTTGAGAGGGCTTCCTCTTGAGATGCGACGGGAAGGCCGGGAACTCTTTCCCGAAGAAGCAGGGAAAGGATCCCTCAACTCGAGCTACGAGGCGGAAACGGGGCTCCTCTGGATGTGGGCGGGACCCTCGTGTTTCCTCTCGAGTGGAGACGGGTATGTCGGGGAACTTCTTGATTTGCTCCACGGGTGTGAAGGACGTTTTCGAAGTTCCAGAGGTGAGGTGTGATCAGCCTCGAGACGGCTCAGCGGAAATGGGCCTCATCTCGCCTGAAGGGGAGAACCTCCTGGATTTTCTCGAGTTGCGGCAGGTCTTCTCGTGTTACGACGGGACCTCAGGGACCCGCTTTGGTGGCCTCAGGAAAGGCCAGTCGCCATGCGAGTTGCTAGGGGCCCTCTCGGGATTCCTCTCCCATCCATGCCGGGGCCTAAGACCTTGTGTGTGGTCGGGGCCGGACCCTGAGGATTCCTCTCCAGTGTTGCCGTGGATCTTGGGGTGCTTCTGAGTCTCCCCAGGGGATTTAGGCCTCGTCTCGAGTGGAGGCATGCACGTTCACTTTCCTCCCGAACTGCAGCAGTAGTGTCACGCTTCCTGTCACGTGGATCAAGGGATCTATGGCTTTCCCTCTAGGCTTTCGCTCCAGGCTTACACAGGAGGCTTTCCAACAGGGCTGTGACACGTCCCACCTTGGTGTGAGTCGATCCTCGGCGTGAAAGACGAGCCGGTAAAGGGAAAACAGATTCCTCTGGAAAGGACAGAGACATCTTGGCGACTCTTGGAATGGTGGCACGACCCTGGAGTTCCTCTCGCCGTTCCTGTTGAGAGGGCCTCCTCTTGAGATGCGACGGGAACGCCGGGAACTCTTTCCCTTCGAAGCAGGGAAAGGATCCCTCATCTCGAGCTACGAGGCGGAAACAGGGCTCCTCTTGATGTGAGCGGGACCCTTGTGTTTCCTCTCGAGTGGAGACGGGTATGTAGGTCTGCTTCTGGATTTGCACCAAGGGTGTGAAGGACCCTTTCGAAGTTCCAGAGGTGAGGTGTGATCAGCCTCGAGACGCCTCAGCGGAAATGGGCCTCATCTCGCCTGGAGGGGAAAACCTCCTGGATTTTCTCGAGTTGCGGCAGGTCTTCTCGAGTTACGACGGGGACCTCAGGGACCCGCTCTGGTGGCCTCAGGAAAGGCCAGTCCCCATGCTAGTTGCTAGGGGACCTCTCGGGACTCCTCTCCCGTCCATGCTGGGCCTAAGACCTTGTGTGGAGTGGAAGCCAGAACCAAAGGATTCCTCTCCTGTGTTGCCATGCATCTTTGGGTGCTTCTGAGTCTCCCCAGGGGAGTGAGGCTTCGTCTCGAGTGGGGGCATGCACGTGCGCATTCCTGCCGAGCTGCAGCAGTAGTGTCAGGCTTCCTGTCACGTGGATTAAGGGATCTGTGGCTTTCCCTAGAGGCTTTCCGACGAGGCTTCCCACAGGGCCGTGCCACGTGCCACCTTGGTGTGAGTCGATCCTCGGCGTGAAAGACGTGCCGGTGAAGGGAAATGAAGATCCTCTGGAATGGACTGGGACATCTGGGAGACTCTTGGAATGGTGGCACGACCCTGGAGTTCCTCTCGCCGTTCCTGTTGAGAGGGCCTCCTCTTGAGATGCGACCGGAACGCTGGGAACTCTTGACCGAAGAAGCAGGAAAGGATTCCTCATCTCGAGCTACGAGGCGGAAACGAGGCTCCTCTGGATGTGGGCGGGACCCTCGTGTTTCCTCTCGAGTGGAGACGGGTATGTCGGGGAACTTCTTGATTTCCACCAAGGGTGTGAAGGACCCTTTCGAAGTTCCCGAGGTGAGGTGTGATCAGCCTCGACACGCCTCAGCGGAAATGGGCATCATCTCGCCTGGAGGGGAGAACCTCCTGGATTTTCTCGAGTTGCGGCAGCTCTTCTCGAGTTACGACGGGGACCTCAGGGACCCGCTCTGGTGGCCTCAGGAAAGTCCAGTCCCCATGCGAGTTGCTAGGGCCCCTCTCGGGATTCCTCTCCCGTCCATGCCGGGGCCTAAGACCTTGTGTGGAGTCGGGGCCGGAACCTGAGGATTACTGTCCAGTGTTGCCATGGTTCTTGGGGTGCTTCTGAGTCTCCCCAGGGGAGTCAGGCCTCGTCTCGAGTGGGGGCATGCACGTGCGCATTCCTCCCGAGCTGCAGCAGTAGTGTCAGTCTTCCTGTCACGTGGATCAAGGGATCTGTGGCTTTCCCTCGAGGCTTTCACCCGAGGGTTCCCACGAGGCTTTCCCACAAGGCCGTGCCACGTGCCACCTTGGTGTGAGTCGATCCTCGGCGTGAAAGACCAGCTGGTGAAGGGAAAAGAGGTTCCTCTGGAATGGACTGAGACATCTGGGGGCCTCTTGGAATGGTGGCACGTCCCTGGAGTTCCTCTCGCCGTTCCTGCTGAGAGGGCCTCCTCTTGAGATGCGACGGGAACGCCGGGAACTCTTTCCGGACGAAGCAGGGAAAGGATCCCTCATCTCGAGCTACGAGTCGGAAACGAGGCTCCTGTGGATGTTGCCGGGACCCTCGTGTTTCCTCTCGAGTGGAGACGACTATGTCGGGGAACTTCTTGATTTGCACCAAGGGTGTGAAAGACCCTTTCAAAGTTCCAGAGGTGAGGTGTGATCAGCCTCGAGACGCCTCAGCGGATTTGGGCCTCATCTCGCCTGGAGGGTAGAACCTCCTGGATTTTCTCGAGTTGCGGCAGGTCTTCTCGAGTTACGACGGGGACAAGAGGGATCCGCTCTGGTGGCCTCAGGAAAGGCCAGTCCCCATGCGAGTTGCTAATGGACCTCTCGGAATTCCTCTCCCGTCAATGCGGGGGCCTAAGACCTTGTGTGGAGTCCGTGCCGGAACCTGAGGACTCCTCTCCAGTGTTTCCATGGATCTTGGGGTGCTTCTGAGTCTCCCCAGGGGAGTCAGGCCTCGTCTCGAGTGGGGGCATGCACGTGCGCTTTCCTCCCGAGCTGCAGCAGGAGTGTCACGCTTCCTGTCACGTGGATCAAGGGATCTGTGGCTTTCCCTCGAGGCTTTCCCTCGGGGCTTTCCCACGAGGCTTTCCCACAGGGCCGTTCCACGTGTGACATTGGTGTGAGTCGATCCTCGTCGTGAAAGACGAGCCGGTGAAGGGAAAAGAGGTTCCTCTGGAATGGACTGAGACATCTGGTGGACTCTTGGAATGGTGACAGGACCCTGGAGTTCCTCTCGCTGATCCTGTCGAGAGGGCCTCCTCTTGAGATGCGACGGGAACGCCGGGAACTCTTTCCCGACGAAGCAGGGAAAGGATGCCTCATCTCTAGCTACGAGGCTGAAACGGGGCTCCTTTGGAGGTCGGCGGGACCCTCGTGTTTCCTCTCGAGTGGAGACGGGTATGTCGGGGAACTTCTTGATCGGCACCAAGTGTATGAAGGACCCTTTCGAAGTTCCAGAGGTGAGGTGTGATCAGCCTCGAGACGCATCAGTCGAAATGGGCCTCATCTCGCCTGGAGGGGAGAACCTCCTGGATTTTCTCGAGTTGCGGCAGGTCTTCTCGAGTTACGACGGGGACCTCAGGGACCTGCTCTGGTGGCCTCAGGAAAGGCCAGTCCCCATGCGAGTTGCTAGGGGCCATCTCGGGTTCCTCTCCCGTCCATGTCGGGTCCGGAGACCTTGTGTGGGGTCGGGTCCGCAACCTGAGGATTCCTCTCCAGTGTTGCCATGGATCTTTGGGTGCTTCTGAGTCTCCCCAGGGGAGTCAGGCCTCGTCTCGAGGGGGGTCATGCACGTTCGCTTTCCTCCCGAGCTGCAGCAGTAGTGTCAGGCTTCCTGTCACGTGGATCAAGGGATCTGTGGCTTTCCCTCGAGGCTTTCCGAGGAGGCTTTCCCACAGAGCTGTGCCACGTGAAACCTTGGTGTGAGTCGATCCTCGGCGTGAAAGACGAGCCGGTGAAGGGAAATGTGGTTCCTCTGGAATGGACTGAGACATCTGGGGGACTCTTGGAATGGTGGCACGACCCTGGAGATCCTCTCGCCTTTCCTGTGGAGAGGGCCTCATCTCGAGCTACAAGGGGGAAACGGGAGTCCTGTGGATGTGGGCGGCACCCTCGTGTTTCCTCTCCAGTGGAGACGGGTATGTCGGGGAACTTCTTGATTTGCACCAAGGGTGTGAAGGACCCTGTCGAAGTTCGAGAGGTGAGCTGTGATCAGGCTCGAGACGCCTCAGCGGAAATGGGCCTCCTCTCGCCTGGACGGGAGAACCTCCTAGATTTTCTCGAGTTGTGGCAGGTCTTCTCGAGTTACAACGGGAACCTAAGGGACGCACTCTTGTGGCCTCAGGAAAGGCCAGTCCCCATGCGAGTTGCAAGGGGCCCTCTCGGGATTCCTCTCCCGTCCATGCCGAGGCCTAAGACCTTGTGTGGAGTCGGGGCCGGAACCTGAGGAATCCTCTCCAGTGTTGCCATTGATATTGGGGTGCTTCTGAGTCTCCCCATGGGAGTCAGGACTCGTCTCGAGTGGGGGCATGCACGTGCGCTTTCCTCCCGAGCTGCAGCAGTAGTGTCACGCTTCCTGTCACGTGGTTCAAGGGATCTGTGGCTTTCCCCGAGGCTATCCCTCGAGGCTTTCCCACGAGGCTTTCCCACAGGGCCGTGCCACGTGCCACCTTGGTGTGAGTCGATCCTCGGCGTGAAAGACGAGCCAGTGAAGGGAAAAGAGGTTCCTCTGGAATGGACTGAGAAAACTGGGGGACTCTTGGAATGGTGACACGACCCTGGAGTTCCTCTCGCCGTTCCTGTTGAGAGGGCCTACTCTTGAGATGCGACGGGAAGGCCGGGAACTCTTGCCCGACGAAGCAGGGAAAGGATCCCTCATCTCGAGGTACGAGGCGGAAACGGGGCTCCCCTGTATGTGGGCGGGACCCTCGTGTTTCCTCTCGAGTGGAGACGGGTATGTCGGGGAACTTCTTGACTCGCACCAAGGGTATAAAGGACCCTTTCGAAGTTCCAGAGGTGAGGTGTGATCAGCCTCGAGACGCCTCAGCGGAAATGGGCCTCATCTCGCCTGGAGGGGAGAACCTCCTGGATTTTCTCGAGTTGCGGCAGGTCTTCTCGAGTTACGACGGGGACCTCAGGGACCCGCTCTGGTGGCCTCAGGAAAGGCCAGTCCCCATGCGAGTTGCAATGGGCCATCTCAGGATTCCTCTACCGTTTATGTCGGGGCCGGAGACCTTGTGTGGGGTCGGGGCCGCAATCTGAGGATTCGTCTCCAGTGATGCCATGGACCTTGGGGTGTTTCTGAGTCTCCCCAGGGGAGTCAGGCCTCGTCTCGAGTGGGGGCATGCACGTGCGCTTTCCTCCCGAGCTGCAGCAGTAGTGTCACGCTTCCTTTCACGTGGATCAAGGGATCTGTGGCTTTCCCTCGAGGATTTCCCTCGAGGCTTTTCCACGAGGCTTCCCACAGGGCTGTGCCACGTGCCACCTTGGTGTGAGTCGATCCTTGGCGTGAAAGACGAGCCGGTGAAGGGAAAAGAGGTTCCTCTGGAATGGACTGAGACATCTGGGGGACTCTTGGAATGGTGGCACGACCATGGAGTTCCTCTTGCCGTTCCTGTTGAGAGGGCCTCCTCTTGAGATGCGACTGGAACGCCGGGAACTCTTTCCCGACGAAGCAGGGAAAGGATCCCTCATCTCGAGCTACGAGGCGGAAACGGGGCTCCTCTGGATGTGGGCGGCACCCTCGTGATTCCTCTCGAGTGGAGATGGGTATGTCGGGGAACTTCTTGATTTGCACCAAGGGTATGAAGGACCCTTTCGAAGTTCCAGAGGTGAGGTGTGATCAGCCTCGAGACGCATCAGTCGAAATGGGCCTCATCTCGCCTGGAGGGGAGAACCTCCTGGATTTTCTCGAGTTGCGGCAGGTCTTCTCGAGTTACGACGGGGACCTCAGGGACCTGCTCTGGTGGCCTCAGGAAAGGCCAGTCCCCATGCGAGTTGCTAGGGGCCATCTCGGGATTCCTCTCCCGTCCATGTCGGGTCCGGAGACCTTGTGTGGGGTCGGGTCCGCAACCTGAGGATTCCTCTCCAGTGTTGCCATGGATCTTTGGGTGCTTCTGAGTCTCCCCAGGGGAGTCAGGCCTCGTCTCGAGGGGGGTCATGCACGTGCGCTTTCCTCCCGAGCTGCAGCAGTAGTGTGACGCTTCCTGTCACGTGGATCAAGGGATCTGTGGCTTTCCCTCGAGGCTTTCCCTCGAGGCTTTTCCTCGAGGCTTCCCACAGGGCTGTGCCACGTGCCACCTTGGTGTGAGTCGATCCTCGGCGTGAAAGACGAGCCGGTGAAGGGAAATGTGGTTCCTCTGGAATGGACTGAGACATCTGGGGGACTCTTGGAATGTTGGCACGACCCTGGAGATCCTCTCGCCTTTCCTGTGGAGAGAGCCTCATCTCGAGCTACAAGGGGGAAACGGGAGTCCTGTGGATGTGGGCGGCACCCTCGTGTTTCCTCTCCAGTGGAGACGGGTATGTCGGGGAACTTCTTGATTTGCACCAAGGGTGTGAAGGACCCTGTCGAAGTTCGAGAGGTGAGCTGTGATCAGGCTCGAGACGCCTCAGCGGAAATGGGCCTCCTCTCGCCTGGACGGGAGAACCTCCTAGATTTTCTCGAGTTGTGGCAGGTCTTCTCGAGTTACAACGGGAACCTAAGGGACGCACTCTTGTGGCCTCAGGAAAGGCCAGTCGCCATGCGAGTTGCAAGGGGCCCTCTCGGGATTCCTCTCCCGTCCATGCCGGGGCCTAAGAACTTGTGTGGAGTCGGGGCCGGAACCTGAGGAATCCTCTCCAGTGTTGCCATTGATACTGGGGTGCTTCTGAGTCTCCCCAGGGGAGTCAGGACTCGTCTCGAGTGGGGGCATGCACGTGCGCTTTCCTCCCGAGCTGCAGCAGTAGTGTCACGCTTCCTGTCACGTGAATCAAGGGATCTGTGGCTTTCCCTCGAGGCTTTCCCTGGAGGCTTTTCAACGAGGCTTCCCACAGGGCTGTGCCACGTGCCACCTTGGTGTGAGTCGATCCTCGGCGTGAAAGACAAGCCGGTGAAGGGAAAAGAGATTCCTCTGGAATGGACTGACACATCTGGGGGACTCTTGGAATGGTGGCACGACCATGGAGTTCCTCTCGCCGTTCCTGTTGAGAGGGCCTCCTCTTGAGATGCGACGGGAACGCCGGGAACTCTTTCCCGACGAAGCAGGGAAAGGATCCCTCATCTCGAGCTACGAGGCGGAAACGGGGCTCCTCTGGATGTGGGCGGGACCCTCGTGTTTCCTCTCGAGGGGAGACGGGTATGTCGGGGAACTTCTTGATTTGCACCAAGGGTATGAAGGACCCTTTCGAAGTTCCAGAGGTGAGGTGTGATCAGCCTCGAGACGCATCAGTGGAAATGGGCCTCATCTCGCCTGGAGGGGAGAACCTCCTGGATTTTCTCGAGTTGCGGCAGGTCTTCTCGTGTTACGACGGGGACCTCAAGGACCTGCTCTGTCGGCCTCAGGAAAGGCCAATCCCCATGCGAGTTGCTAGGGGCCATCTCGGGATTCCTCTCCCGTCCATGTCGGGGCCGGAGACCTTGTGTGGGGTCGGGTCCGCAACCTGAGGATTCCTCTCCAGTGTTGCCATGGATCTTGGGATGCTTCTAAGTCTCCCCAAGGGAGTCAGGCCTCGTCTCTTGGGGGGTCATGCACGTGCGCTTTCCTCCCGAGCTGCAGCAGTAGTGTCACGCTTCCTGTCACGTGGATCAAGGGATCTGTGGCTTTCCCTCGAAGCTTTCCCTCGAGGCTTTCCCACAGAGCTGTGCCACGTGCCACCTTGGTGTGAGTCGATCCTCGGCGTGAAAGACGAGCCGGTGAAGGGAAAAGTGGTTCCTCTGGAATGGACTGAGACATCTGGGGGACTCTTGGAATGGTGGCACGACCCTGGAGATCCTCTCGTCTTTCCTGTTGAGAGGGCCTCATCTCGAGCTACGAGGGGGAAACGGGAGTCCTGTGGATGTGGACGGCACCCTCGTGTTTCCTCTCCAGTGGAGACGGGTATGTCGGGTAATTTCTTGATTTGCACCAAGGGTGTGAAGGACCCTGTCGAAGTTCGAGAGGTGAGCTGTGATCAGGCTCGAGACGCCTCAGCGGAAATGGGCCTCCTCTCGCCTGGACGGGAGAACCTCCTAGATTTTCTCGAGTTGTGGCAGGTCTTCTCGAGTTACAACGGGAACCTCAGGGTCGCGCTCTTGTGGCCTCAGGAAAGGCCAGTCCCCATGCGAGTTGCTAGGGGCCCTCTCGGGATTCCTCTCCCGTCCATGCCGGGGCCTAAGACCTTGTGTGGAGTCGGGCCGGAACCTGAGGATTCCTCTCCAGTGTTGCCATGGATCTTGGGGTGCTTCTGAGACTCCCCAGGGGAGTGAGGCCTCGTCTCGAGTGGGGGCATGCACGTGCGCTTTCTTCCTGAGCTGCAGCAGTAGTGTCACGTTTCCTGTCACGTGGTTCAAGGGATCTGTGGCTTGCCCCAAGGCTATCCCTCGAGGCTTTCCCTCGAGGCTTTCCCACTAGGCTTTCCCACACGGCTGTGCCACGTGCCACCTTGGTGTGAGTCGATCCTCGGCGTGAAAGACGAGCCGGTGAAGGGAAAAGAGGTTCCTCTGGAATGGACTGAGACATCTGGGGGACTCGTGGAATGGTGGCACGACCCTGGAGTTCCACTCGCCGTTCCTGTTGAGAGAGCCTCCTCTTCAGATTCGAGGGGAACGCCGGGAACTCTTTCCCGACGAAGCAGGAAAAGGATCCCTCATCTCGAGCTACGAGGCGGAAACAGGGCTCCTCTGGATGTGGGCGGGACCCTCGTGTTTCCTCTCGAGTGGAGTCGGGTATGTCGGGCAACTTCTTGATATGCACCAAGGGTGTGAAGGACCCTTTCGAAGTTCCAGAGGTGAGGTGTGATCAGACTCGAGACGCCTCAGCAGAAATGGGCCTCATCTTGCCTGGAGGGGAGAACCTCCTGGATTTTCTCGAGTTGCGGCAGGTCTTCTCGAGTTACGACGGGGACCTCATGTACCCGCTCTGGTGGCCTCAGTAAAGGCCAGTCCCCATGCGAGTTGCTAGGGGCCATCTCGGGATTCCTCTCCCGTCCAGGCCAGGGCCTAAGACCTTGTGGGGAGTCGGGGCCGGAACCTGAGGATTCCTCTCCAGTGTTGCCATGGATCTTGGGGTGCTTCTGAGTCTCCCCAGGCGGTTCATGTCTCGTCTCGAGTGGGGGCATGCACGTGCAATTTCCTCCCGAGCTGCAGCAGTAGTGTCACGCTTCCTGTCACGTGGATCAAGCGATCTGTGGCTTTCCCTCGAGGCTTTCCCTCTAGGCTTTCCCAGGAAGCTTACCCACAGGGCTGTGAGAAGTGCCACCTTGGTGTGAGTCGATCCTCGGCGTGAAAGACGAGCCGGTGAAGGGAAAACAGGTTCCTCTGGAATGGACTGAGACATCTCGGGGACTCTTGGAATGGTGAAACGATCCTGGAGTTACTCTCGCCGTTCCTGTTGAGAGGGCCTCCTCTTGAGATGCGACGGGAACGCCGGGAACTCTTTCCCGACGAAGCAGGGAAAGGATCCCTCATCTCGAGGTACGAGGCGGAAACGGGGCTCCTCTGGATGTGGGCGGGAACCTCGTGTTTCCTCTCGAGGGGAGACGGGTATGTCGGGGAACTTCTTGATTTGCACCAAGGGTGTGAAAGACCCTTTGGAAGTTCCAGAGGTGAGGTGTGATCAGCCTCGAGACGCATCAGTGGAAATGGGCCTCATCTCGCCTGGAGGGGAGAACCTCCTGGATTTTCTCGAGTTGCGGCAGGTCTTCTCGAGTTACGACGGTGACCTCTGGGACCTGCTCTGTCGGCCTCAGGAAAGGCCAATCCCAATGCGAGTTGCTAGGGGCCATCTCGGGATTCCTCTCCCGTCCATGTCGGGGCCGGAGACCTTGTGTGGGGTCGGGTCCGCAACCTGAGGATTCCTCTCCAGTGTTGCCATGGATCTTGGGATGCTTCTAAGTCTCCCCAGGGGAGTCAGGCCTCGTCTCTTGGGGGGTCATGCACGTGCGCTTTCCTCCCGAGCTGCAGCAGTAGTGTCACGCTTCCTGTCACGTGGATCAAGGGATCTGTGGCTTTCCCTCGAAGCTTTCCCTCGAGGCTTTCCCACAGAGCTGTGCCACGTGCCACCTTGGTGTGAGTCGATCCTCGGCGTGAAAGACGAGCCGGTGAAGGGTAAAGTGGTTCCTCTGGAATGGACTGAGACATCTGGGGGACTCTTGGAATGGTGGCACGACCCTGGAGATCCTCTCGCCTTTCCTGTTGAGAGGGCCTCATCTCGAGCTACGAGGGGGAAACGGGAGTCCTGTGGATGTGGACGGCACCCTCGTGTTTCCTCTCCAGTGGAGACGGGTATGTCGGGTAACTTCTTGATTTGCACCAAGGGTGTGAAGGACCCTGTCGAAGTTCGAGAGGTGAGCTGTGATCAGGCTCGAGACGCCTCAGCGGAAATGGGCCTCCTCTCGCCTGGACGGGAGAACCTCCTAGATTTTCTCGAGTTGTGGCAGGTCTTCTCGAGTTACAACGGGAACCTCAGGGTCGCGCTCTTGTGGCCTCAGGAAAGGCCAGTCCCCATGCGAGTTGCTAGGGGCCCTCTCGGGATTCCTCTCCCGTCCATGCCGGGGCCTAAGACCTTGTGTGCAGTCGGGCCGGAACCTGAGGATTCCTCTCCAGTGTTGCCATGGATCTTGGGGTGCTTCTGAGACTCCCCAGGGGAGTGAGGCCTCGTCTCGAGTGGGGGCATGGACGTGCGCTTTCTTCCTGAGCTGCAGCAGTAGTGTCACGTTTCCTGTCACGTGGTTCAAGGGATCTGTGGCTTGCCCCGAGGCTATCCCTCGAGGCTTTCCCTCGAGGCTTTCCCACGAGGCTTTCCCACACGGCTGTGCCACGTGCCACCTTGGTGTGAGTCGATCCTCGGCGTGAAAGACGAGCCGGTGAAGGGAAAAGAGGTTCCTCTGGAATGGACTGAGACATCTGGGGGACTCGTGGAATGGTGGCACGACCCTGGAGTTCCACTCGCCGTTCCTGTTGAGAGAGCCTCCTCTTCAGATTCGAGGGGAACGCCGGGAACTCTTTCCCGACGAAGCAGGAAAAGGATCCCTCATCTCGAGCTACGAGGCGGAAACGGGGCTCCTCTGGATGTGGGCGGGACCCTCGTGTTTCCTCTCGAGTGGAGTCGGGTATGTCGGGCAACTTCTTGATATGCACCAAGGGTGTGAAGGACCCTTTCGAAGTTCCAGAGGTGAGGTGTGATCAGACTCGAGACGCCTCAGCAGAAAAGGGCCTCATCTTGCCTGGAGGGGAGAACCTCCTGGATTTTCTCGTGTTGCGGCAGGTCTTCTCGAGTTACGACGGGGACCTCATGTACCCGCTCTGGTGGCCTCAGGAAAGGCCAGTCCCCATGCGAGTTGCTAGGGGCCATCTCGGGATTCCTCTCCCGTCCAGGCCAGGGCCTAAGACCTTGTGGGGAGTCGGGGCCGGAACCTGAGGATTCCTCTCCAGTGTTGCCATGGATCTTGGGGTGCTTCTGAGTCTCCCCAGGCGGTTCATGTCTCGTCTCGAGTGGGGGCATGCACGTGCACTTTCCTCCCGAGCTGCAGCAGTAGTGTCACGCTTCCTGTCACGTGGATCAAGCGATCTGTGGCTTTCCCTCGAGGCTTTCCCTCTAGGCTTTCCCAGGAAGCTTACCCACAGGGCTGTGAGAAGTGCCACCTTGGTGTGAGTCGATCCTCGGCGTGAAAGACGAGCCGGTGAAGGGAAAACAGGTTCCTCTGGAATGGACTGAGACATCTCGGGGACTCTTGGAATGGTGAAACGATCCTGGAGTTCCTCTCGCCGTTCCTGTTGAGAGGGCCTCCTCTTGAGATGCGACGGGAACGCCGGGAACTCTTTCCCGACGAAGCAGGGAAAGGATCCCTCATCTCGAGCTACGAGGCGGAAACGGGGCTCCTCTGGATGTGGGCGGGACCCTCGTGTTTCCTCTCGAGGGGAGACGGGTATGTCGGGGAACTTCTTGATTTGCACCAAGGGTGTGAAGGACCCTTTGGAAGTTCCAGAGGTGAGGTGTGATCAGCCTTGAGACGCCACAGCGGAAATGGGCCTCATCTCGCCTGGAGGGGAGGACCTCCTGGATTTTCTTGAGTTGCGGCAGGTCTTCTCGAGTTACGACGGGGACCACAGGGATCCGCTCTGGTGGCCTCAGGAAAGACCAGTCCCCATGCGAGTTGCTAGGGGCCCTCTCGGGATTCCTCTCCCGTCCATGCCGGGGCCTAAGACCTTGTGTGGAGTCCTGGCCGGAACCTGAGGATTCCTCTCCAGTGTTGCCATGGATCTTGGGGTGCTTCTGAGTCTCCGCAGGGGAGTCAGGCCTCGTCTCGAGTGGCGGCATGCACGTGCTCTTTCCTCCCGAGCTGCAGCAGTAGTGTCACGCTTCCTGTCACGTGGATCAAGGAATCTGTGGCTTTCCCTCGAGGCTTTCCCTCGAGGCTTTCCCTCGAGGCTTTCCCATGAGGCTTTCCCACAGGGCTGTGCCACGTGTCACCTTGGTGTGAGTCGATCCTCGGCGTGAAAGACGAGCCGGTGAAGGGAAAAGAGGTTCCTCTGGAATGGACTGAGACATCTGGGGGACTCTTGAAATGGTGTCACGACCCTGGAGTTCCTCTCGCCGTTCCTGTTGAGAGGCCTCCTCTTGAGATGCGACGGGAATGCCGGGAAATCTTTCCCGACGAAGCAGCGAAAGGATCCCTCATCTCGAGCTACGAGGTGGAAACGGGGCTGCTCTGGATATGGGCGGGACCCTCGCGTTTCCTCTCGAGTGGAGACGGGTATGTCGGGGAACTTCTTGATTTTCACCAAGGGTGTGAAGGACCCTTTCGAAGTTCCATAGGTGAGGTGTGATCAGCCTCGAGATGCCTCATCGGAAATGGGCCTCATCTCGCCTAGAGGGGAGAACCTCCTGGATTTTCTCGAGTTGTGGCATGTCTTCTCGAGTTACGACGGGAACCTCAGGGTCCCGATCTGGTGGCCTCAGGAAAGGCAGTCCCCATGGGAGTTGCTAGGGGCCCTCTCGGGATTCCTCTCCCGTCCATGCCGGGGCCTAAGACCTTGTGTGGAGTCGCGGCCGGAACCTGAGGATTCCTCTCCAGTGTTGCCATGGATCTTGGGGTGCTTCTGAGTCTCCCCAGGGGAGTCAGGCCTCGTCTCGAGTGGGGGCATGCACGTGCGTTTTCCTCCCGAGCTTCAGCTGTAGTGTCACGCTTCCTGTCACGTGGTTCAGGGGATCTCTGGCTTTCCCTCGAGGCTTTCCCTCCAGGCTTACCCATGATGCTTTCCCACAGGGCTGTGCCACGTGCCACCTTGGTGTGTGTCGATCCTCGGCGTGAAAGACGAGCCGGTAAAGGGAAAACAGGTTCCTCTGGAATGGACTGAGACATCTGGGGGACTCTTGGAATGATGGCACGACCCTGGAGTTCCTCTCGCCGTTCCTGTTGAGAGGGCTTCCTCTTGAGATGCGACGGGAAAGCCGGGAACTCTTTCCCGACGAAGCAGGGAAAGGATCCCTCATCTCGAGCTACGAGGCGGAAACGGGGCTCCTCTGGATGTCGGCGGGTCCCTCGTGTTTCCTATCAACTGGAGACGGGTATGTCGGGCAACTTCTTGATTTGCACCAAGGGTGTGAAGGACCCTTTCGAAGTTCCAGAGGTGAGGTGTGATCAGGCTCGAGACACCTCAGCGGAAATGGGCCTCATCTGGCCTGAAGGGGAGAACCTCCTGAATTTTCTTGAGTTGCGGCAGGTCATCTCGAGTTACGACGGGGACCTCAAGGACCCGCTCTGGTGGCCTCAGGAAAGGCCAGTCCCCATGCGAGTTGCTACGGCCCATGTCGGGATACCTCTCCCGTCCATGCCGGGGCCTAAGACCTTGTTTGTAGTCGGGGCCAGAACTTGAGGATTCCTCTCCAGTGTTGTCATGGATCTTGGGGTGCTTCTGTGTCTCCCCAGGGGAGTCAGGCCTCGTCTCGAATCGGGGCATGCACGTGCGCTTTCCTCCCGAGCAGCAGCAGTAGTGTCACGCTTCCTGTCACGTGGATCAAGGGATCTGTGGCTTTCCATCGAGGCTGTCCCTCGAGTCTTTCCCACGAGGCTTTCCCACAGGGCCGTGCCATGTGCCACCTTGGTGTGAGTCGATTCTCGGCGTGAAAGACGAGCCGGTGAAGGGAAAAGAGGTTCCTCTGGAATGGACTGAGACATCTGGGGGACTCTTGGAATGGTGAGAGACCCTGGAGTTCCTCTCGCCGTTCCTGTTGAGAGGGCCTCCTCTTGAGATGCGACGGGAACGCCGGGAACTCTTGCCCGACGAAGTAGGGAAAGGATCCCTCATCTTGAGCTTCGAGGCGGAAACGGGGCTCCTCTGGATGTGGGCGGGACCCTCGTGTTTCCTCTCGATTGGAGACGGGTATGTCGGGGAACTTCTTGATTTGCACCAAGGGTGTGAAGGACCCTTTCGAAGGTCCAGAGGTGAGGTGTGATCAGCCTCGAGAAGCCTCAGCGGAAATGGGCCTCATCTCGCCTGGAGGGCAGAACCTCCTGGATTATCTCGAGTTGCGGCAGGTATTCTCGAGTTACGACGGGGACCTCAGGGACCCGCTCTTGTGGCCTCAGGAAAGGCCAGTGCCCATGCGAGTTGCTAGGAGACCTCTCAGGATTCCTCTCCAGTCCATGCCGGGGCCTCAGTCCTTGTGTGGAGTCGGGGCCAGAACCTGAGGATTCCTCTCCAGTGTTCCCATGGATCTTGGGGTGCTTCTGAGTCTCCCCAGGGGAGTCAGGCCTCGTCTCGAATCAGGGTATGCACGTGCGCTTTCCTCCCGAGCAGCAGCAGTAGTGTCACGCTTCCTGTCACGTGGATCAAGGGATCTGTGGCTTTCCCTCGAGGCTTTCCCTCGAGGCTTTCCCACGAGGCTTTCCCACAGGGCCGTGCCACGTGCCACCTTGGTGTGAGTCGATCCTCGGTGTGAAAGACGAGCTGGTGAAGGGAAAAGAGGTTCCTCTGTAATGGACTGAAACATCTGGGGAACTCTTGGAATGTTGACAGACCCTGGAGTTCCTCTCGCCGTTCCTGTTTAGACGGCCTTCTCTTGAGATGCAACGGGAACGCCGGGAACTCTATCCCGAAGAAGCAGGGAATGGATTCCTCATCTCAAGCTACGAGGCGGAAACGGGGCTCCTCTGGATGTGGGCGGGACCCTCGTGTTTCCTCTCGAGTGGAGACGGGTATGTCGGGAACTTCTTGACTCGCACCAAGGGTGTGAAGGACTCTTTCGAAGTTGCAGAGGTGAGCTGTGATCAGCCTCGAGACGCCTCAGCGGAAATGGGCCTCATCTCACCTGGAGGGGAGAACCTCCTGGATTTTCTCGAGTTGCGGCAGGTCTTCTCACGTTAAGACGGGGACCTCAGGGACCCGCTCTGGTGGCCTCAGGAAAGGCCAGTCCACATGTGAGTTGCTGGGGGACCTCTTGGGATTCCTCTCCCGTCCATGCCGGGGCCTAAGGCCTTGTGTGGAGTCGGGGCCGGAACCTGAGTATTCCTCTCCAGTGTTGCCATGGATCTTGGGGTGCTTCTGAGTCTCCCCAAGGGAGTCAGGCCTCGTCTCGAATGGGGGCATGCACGTTCGCTTTCCTCCCGAGCTGCAGCAGTAGTGTCACGCTTCCTGTCACGTGGATCAAGGGATCTGTGGCTTTTCCTCGAGGCTGTCCCTCGAGTCTTTCCCACGAGGCTTTCCCACAGGGCCGTGCCATGTGCCACCTTGGTGTGAGTCGATTCTCGGCGTGAAAGACGAGTCGGTGAAGGGAAAAGAGGTTCCTCTGGAATGGACTGAGACATCTGGGGGACTCTTGGAATGGTGAGAGACCCTGGAGTTCCTCTCGCCGTTCCTGTTGAGAGGGCCTCCTCTTGAGATGCGACGGGAACGCCGGGAACTCTTGCCCGACGAAGTATGGAAAGGATCCCTCATCTTGAGCTTCGAGGCGGAAACGGGGCTCCTCTGGATGTGGGCGGGACCCTCGTGTTTCCTCTCGATTGGAGACGGGTATGTCGGGGAACTTCTTGATTTGCACCAAGGGTGTGAAGGACCCTTTCGAAGGTCCAGAGGTGAGGTGTGATCAGCCTCGAGAAGCCTCAGCTGAAATGGGCCTCATCTCGCCTGGAGGGCAGAACCTCCTGGATTATCTCGAGTTGCGGCAGGTATTCTCGAGTTACGACGGGGACCTCAGGGACCCGCTCTTGTGGCCTCAGGAAAGGCCAGTGCCCATGCGAGTTGCTAGGAGACCTCTCAGGATTCCTCTCCAGTCCATGCCGGGGCCTCAGTCCTTGTGTGGAGTCGGGGCCAGAACCTGAGGATTCCTCTCCAGTGTTCCCATGGATCTTGGGGTGCTTCTGAGTCTCCCCAGGGGAGTCAGGCCTCGTCTCGAATCGGGGTATGCACGTGCGCTTTCCTCCCGAGCAGCAGCAGTAGTGTCACGCTTCCTGTCACGTGGATCAAGGGATCTGTGGCTTTCCCTCGAGGCTGTCCCTCGAGGCTTTCCCACGAGGCTTTCCCACAGGGCCGTGCCACGTGCCACCTTGGTGTGAGTCGATCCTCGGTGTGAAAGACGAGCTGGTGAAGGGAAAAGAGGTTCCTCTGTAATGGACTGAAACATCTGGGGAACTCTTGGAATGTTGACAGACCCTGGAGTTCCTCTCGCCGTTCCTGTTTAGACGGCCTTCTCTTGAGATGCAACGGGAACGCCGGGAACTCTATCCCGAAGAAGCAGGGAATGGATTCCTCATCTCAAGCTACGAGGCGGAAACGGGGCTCCTCTGGATGTGGGCGGGACCCTCGTGTTTCCTCTCGAGTGGAGACGGGTATGTCGGGAACTTCTTGACTCGCACCAAGGGTGTGAAGGACTCTTTCGAAGTTGCAGAGGTGAGCTGTGATCAGCCTCGAGACGTCTCAGCGGAAATGGGCCTCATCTCACCTGGAGGGGAGAACCTCCTGGATTTTCTCGAGTTGCGGCAGGTCTTCTCACGTTAAGACGGGGACCTCAGGGACCCGCTCTGGTGGCCTCAGGAAAGGCCAGTCCCCATGCGAGTTGCTGGGGGACCTCTTGGGATTCCTCTCCCGTCCATGCCGGGGCCTAAGGCCTTGTGTGGAGTCGGGGCCGGAACCTGAGTATTCCTCTCCAGTGTTGCCATGGATCTTGGGGTGCTTCTGAGTCTCCCCAAGGGAGTCAGGCCTCGTCTCGAATGGGGGCATGCACGTTCGCTTTCCTCCCGAGCTGCAGCAGTAGTGTCACGCTTCCTGTCACGTGGATCAAGGGATCTGTGGCTTTTCCTCGAGGCTGTCCCTCGAGGCTTTCCCACGAGGCTTTCCCACAGGGCTGTGCCACGTGCCACCTTGGTGTGAGTCGATCCTCGGCGTGAAAGACGAGCCGGTGAAGGGAAAAGAGGTTCCTCTGGAATGGACTGAGACATCTGGGGGACTCTTGGAATGGTGGCACGACCCTGGAGTTCCTCTCGTCGTTCCTGTTGAGAGGGCCTCCTCTTGAGATGCGACGGGAACGCCGGGAACTCTTGCCCGAAGAAGCAGGGAAAGGATCCCTCATCTCGAGCTTCGAGGCGGAAACGGGGCTCCTCTGGATGTGGGCGGGACCCTTGTGTTTCCTCTCGAGTGGAGACGGGTATGTTGGGGAACATCTTGACTCGCACCAAGGGTGTGAAGGACTCTTTCGAAGTTCCAGAGTTGAGCTGTGATCAGCCTCGAGACACCTCAGCGGAAATGGGACTCATCTTGCCTGGAGGGGAGAACCTCCTGGATTTTCTCGAGGTTCGGCAGGTATTCTCGAGTTACGACGGGGACCTCAGGGACCCGCTCTGATGGTCTCAGGAAAGGCCAGTCCCCTTGCGAGTTGCTAGGGGCCCTCTTGAGATTCCACTCCCGTCCATGCCGGGTCCTAAGACCTTGTGTGGAGTCGGGGCCGGAACCTGAGGATTCCTCTCCAGTGTTGCTATGGATCCTGGGGTGCTTCTGAGTCTCCCCAGGGGAGTCAGGCCTCGTCTCGAGTGGGGGCATGCACGTGCGCTTTCCTCCCGAGCTGCAGCAGTAGTGTCACGATTCCTGTCACGTGGATTAAGGGATCTGTGGCTTTCCCTCGAGGCTTTCCCTCGAGGCTTTCCCACGAGGCTTTCCCACCGGGCCGTGCCACGTGCCACATTGGTGTCAGTCGATCCTCGGCGTGAAAGACGAGCCGGTGAAGGGAAAAGAGGCTCCTCTGGAATGGACTGAGACATCTGGGGGACTCTTGGAATGGTGACACGACCCTGGAGTTCCTCTCGCCGTTCCTGTTGAGAGGGCCTCCTCTTGAGATGCGACGGGAACGCTGGGAACTTTGCCCAACGAAGCAGGGAAAGATCCCTCATCTCGAGCTTCAAGGCGGAACCGGGGCTCCTCTGGATGTGGGCGGGACCCTCTTGTTTACTCTCGCGTGGAGACGGGTATGTTGGGGAGCTTCTTGATTTGCACCAAGGGTGTGAAGGACCCTTTGGAAGTTCCAGTGGTGAGGTGTGATAAACCTCGAGAAGCCTCTGCAGAAATGGGCCTCATCTCGCCGGGAGGGGAGAAACTCCTGGATTTTTTCGAGTTGCGGCAGGTCTTCTCGAGTTACGACGGGGACCTCAGGGACCCGCTCTGGTGGCCTCAGGAAAGGCCAGTCCCCGGGCGAGTTGCTAGGGGCCCTCTCGGGATTCCTCTCCTGTCCATGCCGGGGCCTAAGAACTTGAGTGGAGTCGGGGCCGGACCCTGAGGATTCCTCTCCAGTGTTGCCATGGATCTTGGGATGCTTCTGAGTCTCCCCAGGGGAGTTAGGCCTCGTCTCGAGTGTGGGCATGCACGTGCGCTTTCCTCCGGGGCTGTAGGAGTAGTGTCACGCTTCCTGTAACGTGGATCAAGGGATCTGAGGCTTTCCCTCGAGGCTTTCCAACGAGGCTTTCCCGAAGGGCCGAGCCACGTGCCACCTTGGTGTGAATCGATCCTCGGCGTGAAAGACGAGCCGGTGAAGGGATATGAATTTCCTCTGGAATGGACTGAGACATCTGGGGTCTCTTGGAATGGTGGCCCGACCCTGGAGTTGCTCTGACCGTTCCTCTTTAGAGGGCCTCTCTTGAGATGCGACGGGAAGGCTGGGAACTCTTTCCCGACGAAGCAGGGAAATGATGCCTCATCTCGAGCTAAGAGGCGGAAACGGGGCTCCTCTGGATGTGGGCGGGACCCTCGTGTTTCCTCTCGAGTGGAGTCGGGTATGTCGGGCAGCTTCTTGATTCGCACCAAGGGTGTGAAGTACCCTTTGGAAGTTCCAGAGGTGAGGTGTGATCAGCCTCGAGACGCCTCAGCGGAAATCGGCCTCATCTCGCCTGGAGGGGAGAACCTCCTGGATTTTTTCGAGTTGCGGCAGGTCTTCTCGAGTTACGACGGGGACCTCAGGGACCTGCTCTGTTGGCCTCAGGAAAGGCCAGTCCCCATGCGAGTTGCAAGGGTCCCTCTCGGGATTCCACTCCCGTCCATGCCGGGGCCTAAGACCTTGTGTGGAGTCGGTGCCGGAACCTGAGGATTCCTCTCCAGGGTTGCCATGGATCTTGGGGTGCTTCTGAGTCTCCCCAGGGGAGCCAGGCCTCGTCTCGAATGGGGACATGCAGGTGCGCTTTCCTCCCGAGCTGCAGCAGTAGTGTCACGCTTCCTGTCACGTGGATCAAGGGATCTGTGGCTTTCTCTCGAGGCTTTCCCTCGAGGCTTTCCCACGAGGCTTTCCCACAGGGCCGTGCCACCTTGCTGTGAGTCGTTCCTGGGCGTGAAAGACGAGCCGGTGAAGGGAAAAGAGGTTCCGCTGGAATGGACTGAGACATCTGGGGGACTGTTGGAATGGTGGCACGACCCTGGAGTTCCTCTCGCCGTTCCTGTTGAGAGGGCCTCCTCTTGAGATGCGACGGGAACGCCGGGAACTCTTTCCCTTCGAAGCAGGGAAAGGATCCCTCATCTCGAGCTACGAGGCGGAAACGGGGCTCCTCTGGATGTGGGCGGGACCCTCGTGTTTCCTCTCGAGTGGAGACGGGTATGTCGGGCAGCTTCTTGATTCGCACCAAGGGTTTGAAGGACCCTTTGGAAGTTCCACAGGTGAGGTGTGATCAGCCTCGAGACGCCTCAGCGGAAATCGGCCTCATCTCGCCTGGAGGGGAGAACCTCCTGGATTTTCTCGAGTTGCGGCAGGTCTTCTCGAGTTACGACGTGGACCTCAGGGACCTGCTCTGGTGGCCTCAGGAAAGGCCAGTCCCCATGCGAGTTGCTAGGGGCCCTCTCGGGATTCCTCTCCCGTCGATGCGGGGGCCTAAGACCTTGTGTGGAGTCGGGGACGGAACCTGAGGATTCCGCTCCAGTGTTGCCACGGATCTTGGGGTGCTTCTGAGTCTCCCCAGGGGAGCCAGGCCTCGTCTCGAATGGGGACATGCAGGTGCGCTTTCCTCCCGAGCTGCAGCAGTAGTGTCACGCTTCCTGTCACGTGGATCAAGGGATCTGTAGCTTTCCCTCGAGGCTTACCCACGAGTCTTTCCCACAGGGCTGTACCACGTGACACCTTGGTGTGAGTCGATCCTCGGCGTGAAAGACGAGCCGGTAAAGGGAAAACAGGCTCCTCTGGAATGGATTGAGACATCTGGGGGACTCTTGGAATGGTGGCACGACCCTGGAATTCCTCTCGCCGTTCCTGTTGAGAGGGCCTCCTCTTGAGATGCAACCGGATCGCCGGGAACTCTTTCCCGAAGAAGCAAGGAAAGGATCCCTCATCTCGAGCTACGAGGCGGAAACGGGACTCCTCTGGATGTGGGCGTGACCCTCGTGATTCCTCTCGAGTGGAGACGGGTATGTCGGGGAACTTCTTGATTTGCACCAAGGGTGTGAAGGACCCTTTGGAATTTCCAGAGGTGAGGTGTGACCAGCCTCGAGACGCCTTAGCGGAAATGGGCCTCATCTCGCCTGGAGGGGAGAACCTCCTGGATTTTCTCGAGTTGCGACAGGTCTTCCCGAGTTACGACGGGGACCTCAGGGACCCGCTCTTGTTGCCTCAGAAAAGGTCAGTCCCCATGCGAGTTGCTAGGGGCCCTCTAGGGATTCCTCTCCCGTCCATGCCGGGGCCTAAGAGCTTGTGTGGAGTTGTGGCCGGACACTGAGAATTCCTCTTCAGTGTTGCCATGGATCTTGGGGTGCTTCTGTGTCTCCCCAGGGGAGTTAGGCCTCGTCTCGAGTGTGGGCATGCACGTGCGCTTTCCTCCCGAGCTGCAGCAGTATGTCACGCTTCCTGTCACGTGGATCAAGGGATCTGTGGCATTCCCTCGAGGCTTTCCCTCGAGGCTTTGCCTCGAGGCTTTCCCACGAGGCTTTCCCACAGGGCCGTGCCACGTGCCACCTTGGTGTGAGTCGTTCCTCGGCGTGAAAGACGAGCCGGTGAAGGGAAAAGAGGTTCCTCTGGAATGGACTGAGACATCTGGGGGACTCTTGGAATGGTGTCACGACCCTGGAGTTCCTCTCACCGTTCCTGTTGAGAGGGCCTCCTCTTGAGATGCCACGGGAACCCCGGGAACTCTTTCCTGACGAAGCAAGGAAAGGATCCCTCGCCTCGAGCTACGAGACGGAAACGGGGCTCCTCTGGTTGTGGGTGGGCCCCTCGAGATTCCTCTCGAGTGGAGACGGGTATGTCGGGGAACTTCTTGATTTGCACCAAGGGTGTGAAGGACCCTTTGAAAGTTCCTGAGATGAGGTGTGATCAGCCTCGAGACGCCTCATCGGAAATGGGCCTCATGTCGCCTGGAGGGGAGAACCTCCTGGATTTTCTCGAGTTGCGGCAGGTCTTCTCGAGTTACGATGGGGACCTCAGGGACCCGCTCTGGTGGCCTCAGGAAAGGCCAGTCCCCATGCGAGTTGCTAGCGGCCCATTCGGTATTCCTCTCCCGTCCATGCCAGGGCCTAACCTTGTGTGGAGTCGTGGCCGGACCCTGAGGATTCCTCTCCAGTGTTACCATGGATCTTGGGGTGCTTCTGAGTCTCCCCAGGGGATTTAGGCCTCGTCTCGAGTGGGAGCATGCACGTGTGCTTTCCTCCCGAGCTGCAGCAGTAGTGTCACGCTTCCTGTCACGTGGATCAAGGGATCTGTGGCATTCCCTCGAGGCTTTACCTCGAGGTTTTCCCTCGAGGCTTTCCCACGAGGCTTTCCCACATGGCCGTGCCACGTGCCACCTTGGTGTGAGTCGATCCTCGGCGTGAAAGACGAGCCGGTAAAGGGAAAACAGGTTCCTCTGGAAAGGACTGAGACATCTGGGGGACTCTTGGAATGGTGGCACGACCCTGGAGTTCTTCTCGCCGTTCCTGTTGAGAGGGCCTCCTCTTGAGATTCGACGAGTACGCCGGGAACTCTTTCCCGACGAAGCAGGGAAAGGATCCCTCATCTCGAGCTACCAGGCGGAAACGGGGCTCCTCTGGATGTGGGCGGGACCCTCGTGTTTCCTCTCGAGTGGAGACGGGTATGTAGGGGAACTTCTTGATTTGCACCAAGGGAGTGAAGGACCCTTTGGAAGTTCCAGAGGTGAGGTGTGATCAGCCTCGAGACGCCTCAGCGGAAATCGGCCTCATATCGCCTGGAGGGGAGAACCTCCTGGATTTTCTCGAGTTGCGGCAGGTCTTCTCGAGTTACGACGGGGACCTCAGGGACCCGTTTGGTGGCCTCAGGAAAGGCCAGTCCCCATGAGAGTTGCTAGGGGCCGTCTCTGGATTCCTCTCCCGTCCATGCCGGGGCCTAAGACCTTGTGTGGAGTCGGGGCCGGACCCTGAGGATTCCTCTCCAGTGTTGCCATGGATCTTGGGGTGCTTCTGAGTCTCCCCAGGGGAGTCAGGCCTCGTCTCGAGTGGGGGCATGCACGTGCGCTTTCCTCCCGAGCTGCAGCAGTAGTGTCACGCTTCCTGTCACGTGGATCAAAGGATCTGTGGCTTTCCTTCGAGGCTTTCCCTCGAGGCTTTCCCACAGGGCTGTGCCACACGCCAACTTGGTGTGAGTCGATCCTCGGCGTGAACGACGAGCCGGTGAAGGGAAAAAAGGTTCCTCTGGAATGGTCTGAGAAACCTGAGGGACTCTTGAAATGGTGGTACGACCCTGGAGTTCCTCTCTCCTTTGCTGTGGAGAGGGCCTCCTCTTGAGATTCCACGGGAAAGCAGGGAACTCTTTCCCGACGAGGCAGGGAAAGGATCCCTATCTCGAGCTACAAGGCCGAAACGGGGCTCCTCTGGATGTGGGCGGGACCCTCGTAATTCCTCTCGAGTGGAGACGGGTATGTTGGGGAACTTCTTGATTTGCACCAAGGGTGTGAAGGACGTTTTCGAAGTTCCAGAGGTGAGGTGTGATCAACCTCGAGACGCCTCAGCGGAAATGGGCCTCATCTCGCCTGGACGGGAGAACCTCCTGGATTTTCTCGAGTTGCGGCAGGTCTTCTCGAGTTACTACGGGGACGTCAGGGACCCGCTCTGGTGGCCTCAGGAAAGGCCAGTCCCCATGCGAGTTGCTAGGGGCCATCTCGGGATCCCTCTCCTGTCGATGCGGGGCCTAAGACCGTGTGTGGAGCCGGGGCCGGAACCTGAGGATTCCTCTCCCGCGTTGACATGGATGTTGGGGTGCGTCTGTGTCTCCCCAGGGGAGTCAGGCCTCGTCTCGAGTGGGGGCATGCACGTGCGCTTTCCTCCCGAGCTGCAGCAGTAGTGTCACGCGTCCTGGCACGTGGATCAAGGCATCTGTGTCTTTCCCTCGAGGCTTTCCCTCGAAGCTTTCCAACGAGGCTTTCCAACGGATATGCCACGTGCCACCTTGGTGTGAGTCGATCCTCGGCGTGAAAGACGAGCCGGTGAAGGGCGAAGAAGTTCCTCTGGAATGGACTGAGACATCTGGGGGACTCTTGGAATGGTGGCACGACCCTGGAGTTCCTCTCGCCGTACCTGTTTAGAGGCCCTCCTCTTGAGAAGTGACTGGAACGCCGGGAATTCTTTCCCGACGAAGCAGGGAAAGGATCCCTCATCTCGAGATACGAGGCGAAAATGGGGCTCCTCTGGATGTGGGCGGGACCCTCGTGTTTCCTCTAGAGTGGAGACGGGTATGTCGGGGAACGTCTTGATTTGCACCAAGGGTGTGAAGGACCCTTTCGAAGTTCCAGAGGTGAGGTGTGATCCACCTCGAGACGCCTCAGCGGAAATGGGCCTCATCTCGCCTGGAGGGGAGAACCTCCTGGATTTTCTCGAGTTGCGGCAGGTCTTCTCGAATTACGACGGGGACTTCAGGGACTCGCTCTGGTGGCCTCAGGAAAGGCCAGTCCCCATGCGAGTTGCTAGGGGCCCTCTCGGGATTCCTCTCCTGTTGATGCGGGGGCCTAAGACCTTTTATGGAGTCGGGGCAGGAAACTGAGGATTCCTCTCCAGTGTTGCCATGGAGCTTGGGGTGCTTCTGAGACTCCGCAGGGGAGTCAGGCCTCGTCTCGAGTGGGGGCATGCACGTGAGCTTTCCTCCCGAGCTGCAGCAGTAGTGTCACACTTCCTGTCACCTGGATCAAGGGATCTGTTGCTTTCCCTCGAGGCTTTCCCTCGAGGCTTTCCCACAGGGCTGTGCACACGCCACCTTGGTGTGAGTGGATCCTCGGCGTGAAAGACGAGCCGGTGAAGGGAAAAGAGGTTCCTCTGGAATGGACAGAGATATCTGGGGGACTCTTGGAATGGTGGCACGACCCTGGAGTTCCTCTCGCCGTTCCTGTTGAGAGGGCTTCCTCTTGAGATGCGACGGGAAGGCCGGGAACTCTTTCCCGAAGAAGCAGGGAAAGGATCCCTCAACTCGAGCTACGAGGCGGAAACGGGGCTCCTCTGGATGTGGGCGGGACCCTCGTGTTTCCTCTCGAGTGGAGACGGGTATGTCGGGGAACTTCTTGATTTGCTCCACGGGTGTGAAGGACGTTTTCGAAGTTCCAGAGGTGAGGTGTGATCAGCCTCGAGACGGCTCAGCGGAAATGGGCCTCATCTCGCCTGAAGGGGAGAACCTCCTGGATTTTCTCGAGTTGCGGCAGGTCTTCTCGTGTTACGACGGGACCTCAGGGACCCGCTTTGGTGGCCTCAGGAAAGGCCAGTCGCCATGCGAGTTGCTAGGGGCCCTCTCGGGATTCCTCTCCCATCCATGCCGGGGCCTAAGACCTTGTGTGTGGTCGGGGCCGGACCCTGAGGATTCCTCTCCAGTGTTGCCGTGGATCTTGGGGTGCTTCTGAGTCTCCCCAGGGGATTTAGGCCTCGTCTCGAGTGGAGGCATGCACGTTCACTTTCCTCCCGAACTGCAGCAGTAGTGTCACGCTTCCTGTCACGTGGATCAAGGGATCTATGGCTTTCCCTCTAGGCTTTCGCTCCAGGCTTACACAGGAGGCTTTCCAACAGGGCTGTGACACGTCCCACCTTGGTGTGAGTCGATCCTCGGCGTGAAAGACGAGCCGGTAAAGGGAAAACAGATTCCTCTGGAAAGGACAGAGACATCTTGGCGACTCTTGGAATGGTGGCACGACCCTGGAGTTCCTCTCGCCGTTCCTGTTGAGAGGGCCTCCTCTTGAGATGCGACGGGAACGCCGGGAACTCTTTCCCTTCGAAGCAGGGAAAGGATCCCTCATCTCGAGCTACGAGGCGGAAACAGGGCTCCTCTTGATGTGAGCGGGACCCTTGTGTTTCCTCTCGAGTGGAGACGGGTATGTAGGTCTGCTTCTGGATTTGCACCAAGGGTGTGAAGGACCCTTTCGAAGTTCCAGAGGTGAGGTGTGATCAGCCTCGAGACGCCTCAGCGGAAATGGGCCTCATCTCGCCTGGAGGGGAGAACCTCCTGGATTTTCTCGAGTTGCGGCAGATCTTCTCGAGTTACGACGGGGACCTCAGGGACCCGCTCTGGTGGCCTCAGGAAAGGCCAGTCCCCCTGCGAGTTGCTAGGGGCCCTCTCGGGATTCCTCTCCCGTCCATGCCGGGGCCTAATACCTTGTGTGGAGTCGGGGGCGCAACCTGAGGATTCCTCTCCAGTGTTGCCATGGATCTTGTGGTGCTTCTGAGTCTCCCCAGGGGAGTCAGACCTCGTCTCGAGTGGGGGCATGCACGTTCGTTTTCCTCCCATGCTGCAGCAGTAGTGTCACGCTTCCTGTCACGTGGATCAAAGGATCTGTGGCTTTCCCTCGAGGCTTTCCCTCGAGGCTTTCCCACGAGTCTTTTCCACAGGGCCGTGCCACGTGACACCTTGGTGTGAGTCGATCCTCGGCGTGAAAGGCAAGCCGGTGAAGGGAAAAGACGTTCCTCTTGAATGGACTGAGACCTCTGGGGGACTCTTGGAATGGTGTCACGACCCTGGAGTTCCTCTTGCCTTTCCTGTTGAGAAGGCCTCCTCTTGAGATGCAACGGGAAAGCGGGGAACTCCTTCCCGACTAAGCAGGGAAAGGATCCCTCATTTCGAGCTACGAGGCGGAAACGGGGCTCCTCTGGATGTGGGCGGGACCCTCGTGTTTCCTCTCGAGTGGAGACGGGTATGTCGGGCAGCTTCTTGAATTGCACCAAGGGTGTGAAGTACCCTTTGGAAGTTCCAGAGGTGAGGTGTGATCAGCCTCGAGACGCCTCAGCGGAAATGGGCCTCATCTCGCCTGGAGGGGAGAACCTCCTGGATTTTCTCAAGTTGCGTCAGGTCTTCTCGAGTTATGACAGGGACCTCAGGGACCCGCTCTGCTGGCCTCAGGAAAGGCCAGTCCCCATGCGAGTTGCAAGGGTCCCTCTCGGGATTCCTCTCCCGTCCATGCCGGGGTCTAAGACCTTGTGTGGGGTCGGGGCCGGACCCTGAGGATTCCTCTCTAGTGTTACCATGGATCTTGGGGTGCTTCTGAATCTCCCCAGGTGATTTAGGCCTCGTCTCGAGTGGGAGCACCCACGTGCGCTTTCCTCCCGGGCTGCAGCTGTAGTGTCACGCTTCCTGTCACGTGGATCAAGGGATCTGTGGCATTCCCTCGAGGCTTTACCTCGAGGTTTTCCCTCGAGGCTTTCCCACGAGGCTTTCCCACAGGGCCATGCCACGTGCGACCTTGGTGTGAGTCGATCCTCGGCGTGAAAGACGAGCGGGTAAAGGGAAAACAGGTTCCTCTGGAAAGGACTGAGACATGTGGGGGACTCTTGGAATGGTGTCACGACCATGGAGTTCCTCTCACCGTTCCTGTTGAGAGGGCTTCTTCTTGAGATGTGACAGGAACGCCGGGAACTCTTTCCCGACGAAGCAGGGAAAGGATCCCTCAACTCGATCTACGAGGCGGAAACGGGGCTCCTCTAGGTGTGGGCGGGGCACTCGTGTTTCCTCTCGAGTGGAGACGGGTATGTCGGGGAACTTCTTGATTTGCACCAAGGGTGTGAAGGACCCTTTCCAAGTTCCAGAGATGAGGTGTGATTATTCTCGAGACGCCTCAGCGGAAATGGGCCTCATCTCGCCTGGAGGGGAGAACCTCCTGGATTTTCTCGAGTTGCGGCAGGTCTTCTCGAGTTACGACGGGGACCTCAGGGACCCGCTCTGGTGGCCTCAGGAAAGGCCAGTCCCCATGCGAGTTGCTAGGGGCCCTCTCGGGATTCCTCTCCCGTCCATGCCGGGGCCTAAGACCTTGTGTGGAGTCGGGGCCGGAACCTGAGGATTCCTCTCCAGTGTTGCCATGGATCTTGGGGTGCTTCTGAGTCTCCCCAGAGGAGTCAGGCCTCGTCTCGAGTGGGGGTATGCACGTGTGCTTTCCTCCCGAGCTGCAGCAGTAGTGTCACGCTTCCTGTCACGTGGATCAAGGGATCTGTGGCTTTCCCTCGAGGCTTTCCCTCGAGGCTTTCCCACGATGCTTTCCCACAGGGCCGTGCCACGTGCCACCTTGGTGTGAGTTGATCGTCGGCGTTAAAGACGAGCCGGTGAAGGGAAAGAGGTTCCTCTGGAATGGACTGAGACATCTGGGGGACTCTTGGAATGGTGGCACGACCCTGGAGTTCCTCTCGCCGTTCCTGTTGAGAGGGCCTCCTCTTGAGATGCGACGGGAACGCCGGGAACTCTTTCCCGACGAAGCAGGGAAAGGATCCCTCATCTCGAGCTATGAGGCGGAAACGGGGCTCCTCTGGATGTGGGCGGGACCCTCGTGTTTCCTCTCGAGTGGAGACGGGTATGTCGGGGAACTTCTTGATTTGCACCAAGGGTATGATGGATCCTTTGGAGTTCCAGAGGTGAGGTGTGACCGGCCTCGAGACGCCTCAGCGGAAATGGGCCTCATCTCGCCTGGAGGGGAGAACCTCCTGGATTTTCTCGAGTTGCGGTAGGTCTTCTCGAGTTACGACTGGGACCTCAGGGACCCGCTCTGGTGGCCTCAGGAAAGGCCAGTCCCCATGCGAGGTTCTAGGGGCCCTCTAGGGATTCCTCTCCCGCCCATGCCGGGGCCTAAGACATTGTGTGGAGTCGGGGCCGGACCCTGAGGATTCCTTTCCAGTGTTGCCATGGATCTTGGGGTGCTTCTGAGTCTCCCCAGGGGAGTCAGGCCTCGTCTGGAGTGGGGGCATGCACGTGCGCTTTCCTCCCGAGCTTCAGCAGTAGTGTCACGCTTCCTGTCACGTGGTTCAAGGGATCTGTGGCTTTCCCCCGAGGCTTACCCTCCAGGCTTTCCCAGGAGCCTTTCCCACAGGGCTGTGCCACGTGCCACTTTGGTGTGAGTCGATCCTCGGCGTGAAAGACGAGCCGGTAAATGGAAAACAGATTCCTCTGGAAAGGACTGAGACATCTGGGGGACCTTGGAATGGTGTCACGACCATGGAGTTCCTCTCGCCGTTCCTGCAGAGAGGGCTTCTTCTTGAGATGCGACAGGAACGCCGGGAACTCTTTCCCGACGACGCAGGGAAAGGATCCCTCATCTCGAGCTACGAGGCGGAAACGGGTCTCCTCTGGATGCGGCCGGACCCTCGTGTTTCCTCTCGAGTGGAGACGGGTATGTCGGGAACTTCTTGATTACCAAGGGTGTGAAGGACCCTTTCGAATTTCCAGAGATGAGTTGTGATTATCCTCGAGACGCCTCAGCGGAAATGGGCCTCATCTCGCCTGGAGGGGAGAACCTCCTGGATTTTCTCGAGTTGCGGCAGGTCTTCTCGAGTTACGACGGGGACCTCACGGACCCGCTCTGGTGGCCTCAGGAAAGGCCAGTCCCCAGGCGAGTTGCTAGGGGCTAACTCGGGATTCCTCTCCCGTCCATGCCGGGGCCTAAGACCTTGTGTGGAGTCGGGGCTGGAACATGAGGATTCCTCTCCAGTGTTGCCATGGATCTTGGGGTGCTTCTGAGTCTCCCCAGGGAAGTCAGGCCTCGTCTCGAGTGTGGGCATGCACGTGCGTTTTCCTCCCGAACTGCAGCAGTAGTGTCACGCTTCCTGTCACGTGGATCAAGGGATCTGTAGCTTTCCCTCGAGGCTTTCCCTCGAGGCTTTCCCACAGGGCTGTGCCACACGCCAACTTGGTGTGAGTCGATCCTCGGCGTGAACGACGAGCCGGTGAAGGGAAAAGAGGTTCCTCTGGAATGGTCTGAGAAACCTGAGGGACTCTTGAAATGGTGGCACGACCCTGGAGTTCCTCTCTCCTTTGCTGTGGAGAGGGCCTCCTCTTGAGATTCCACGGGAAAGCAGGGAAATCTTTCCCGACGAGGCAGGGAAAGGATCCCTCATCTCGAGCTACAAGGCCGAAACGGGGCTCCTCTGGATGTGGGCAGGACCCTCGTAATTCCTCTCGAGTGGAGACGGGTATGTCGGGGAACTTCTTGATTTGCACCAAGGGTGTGAAGGAACCTTTCGAAGTTCCAGAGGTGAGGTGTGATCAACCTCGAGACGCCTCAGCGGAAATGGGCCTCATCTCGCCTGGAGGGGAGAACCTCCTGGATTTTCTCGAGTTGCGGCAGGTCTTCTCGAGTTACTACGGGGACGTCAGGGACCCGCTCTGGTGGCCTCAGGAAAGGCCAGTCCCCATGCGAGTTGCTAGGGGCCAACTCGGGATCCCTCTCCTGTCGATGCGGGGGCCTAAGAGCTTGTGTGGAGCCGGGGCCGGAACCTGAGGATTCCTCTCGCGCGTTGACATGGATGTTGGGGTGCCTCTGAGTCTCCCCAGGGGAGTCAGGCCTCGTCTCGAGTGGGGGCATGCACGTGCGCTTTCCTCCCAAGCTGCACCAGTAGTGTCACGCGTCCTGGCACGTGGATCAAGGCATCTGTGTCTTTCCCTCGAGGCTTTCCCTCGAAGCTTTCCAACGAGGCTTTCCAACAGGGAGGTGACACGTGCCACAATGGTGTGAGTCGATCCTCGGCGTGAAAGACGAGCCGGTAAAGGGAAAACAGATTCCTCTGGAAAGGACTGAGACATCTTGGGGACTCTTGGAATGGTGGCACGACCCTGGAGTTCCTCTCGCCGTTCCTGTTGAGAGGGCATCTTCTTGAGATGTGACAGGAACGCCGGGAACTCTTTCCCGACGAAGCAGGGAAAGGATCCCTCATCTCGAGGTACGAGGCGGAAACGTGGCTCCTCTAGATGTTGGCCGGACCCTAGTGTTTCCTCTCTAGTGGAAACGGGGATGTCGGGGAACTTCTTGATTTGCACCAACGGTGTGAAGGACCCTTTCGAAGTTCCAGAGGTGAGGTGTGATCAGCCTCGAGACGCCTCAGCGGAAATGAGCCTCATCTCGCCTGGAGGGGAGAACCTCCTGGATTTTCTCGAGTTGCGGCAGGTCTTCTCGAGTTTCGACGGAGACGTCAGGGACCCGCTCTGGTGGCCTCAGGAAAGGCCAGTCCCCATGCGAGTTGCTAGGGGCCCTCTAGGGATTCCTCTCCCGTCCATGCCGGGACCTAAGACCTTGTGTGGAGTCGGGACCGGACCCTGAGGATTCCTCTCCAGTGTTGCCATGCATCTTGGGGTGCTTCTGAGTCTCTCCAGGGGAGTTAGGCCTCGTCTCGAGTGGAGGCATGCACGTGCGCTTTCCTCCCGAACTGCAGCAGTAGTGTCACGCTTCCTGTCACGTGGATCAAGGGATCTGTGGCTTTCCCTCGAGGCTGTCCCTCGAGGCTTTCCCACGAGGCTTTCCCAGAGGGCCGTGCCACGTGCCACCTTGGTGTGAGTCGATCCTCGGCGTGAAAGACGAGCCGGTGAAGGGAAAAGAGGTTCCTTTGGAATGGACTGAGACATCTGGGGGACTCTTGGAATGGTGGCACGACCCTGGAGTTCCTCTCGCCGTTCCTGTTGAGAGGGCCTCCTCTTGAGTTGCGACGGGAACCCCGGGAACTCTTTCCCGACGAAGCAGGGAAAGGATCCCTCATCTCGAGGTATGAGGCGGAAATGGGTCTCCTCTGGATGTGGCCGGACCCTCGTGTTTCCTCTCGAGTGGAGACGGGTATGTCGGGGAACTTCTTGATTTGCACCAAGGGTGTTTAGGACCCTTTCGAAGTTCCGGAGGTGAGGTGTGATCAGCCTCGAGACGCCTCAGCGGAAATGAGCCTCATCTCGTCTGGAGGGGAGAACCTCCTGGATTTTCTCGAGTTGTGGCAGGTCTTCTCGTGTTACGACAGGGACCTCAGGGACCCGCTCTGGTGGCCTCAGGAAAGGACAGTCCCCATGCGAGTTGCTAGGGGCCCTCTCGGGATTCCTCTCCCGTCCATGCCGGGGCCTAAGAGCTTGTGTAGTCGTGGCCGCACCCTGAGAATTCCTCTCCAGTGTTGCCATGGATCTTGGGGTGCTTCTGAGTCTCCCCAGGGGAGTTAGGCCTCGTCTCGAGTGGGAGCATGCACGTGCGCTTTCCTCCCGAGCTGCAGCAGTAGTGTCACGCTTCCTGTCACGTGGATCAAGGGATCTGTGGCTTTCCCTCGAGGCTTTCCCTCGATGCTTTCCCTCGAGGCTTTCCCACGAGGCTTTCCCACAGGGCCGTGCCACGTGCCACCTTGGTGTGAGTCGATCCTCGGCGTGAAAGACGATCCGGTAAAGGGAAAACAGGCTCCTCTGGAATGGATTGAGACATCTGGGGGACTCTTGGAATGGTTGCACGACCCTGGAGTTCCTCTCGCCGTTCCTGTTGAGAGGGCCTCCTCTTGAGATGCGACGGGAACGCCGGGAACTCTTTCCCGACGAAGCAGGGAAAGGATCCCTCATCTCGAGCTACGAGGCGGAAACGGGGCTCCTCTGGATGTGGGCGGGACCCTCGTGTTTCCTCTCGAGTGGAGACGGGTATGTCGGGGAACTTCTTGATTTGCACCAAGGGTGTGAAGGACCCTTTGGAATTTCCAGAGGTGAGGTGTGACCAGCCTCGATACGCCTCAGCGGAAATGGGCCTCATCTCGCCTGGAGGGGAGAATGTCCTGGATTTTCTCGAGTTGCGGCAGGTCTTCTCGAGTTACGACGGGGACCTCAGGGACCCGCTCTGGTGGCCTCAGGGAAGGCCAGTCCCCATGCGAGTTGATAGGGGCCCTCTAGGGATTCCTCTCCCTTCCGTGCCGGGGCCTAAGGCCTAGTGTGTAGTCGGGGCCGAAACCTGAGGATTCCTCTCCAGTGTTGCCATGGATCTTGGGGTGCTTCTGAGTCTCCCCAGGGGAGTTAGGCATCGTCTGGAGTGGGGGCATGCACGTGCGCTTTCCTCCCGAGCTGCGGCAGTAGTGTCACGCTTCCTGTCACGTGGTTCAAGGGATCTGTGGATTTCCCTCGAGGCTTTCCCTCCAGGCTTACCCAGGAGGCTTTCCCACAGGGCTGTGCCACGTGCCACCTTGCTGTGAGTCGATCCTCGGCGTGAAAGACGAGCCGGTGAAGGGAAAAGAGGTTCCTCTGGAATGGACTGAGACATCTGGGGAACTTTTGGAATGGTGGCACGACCCTGGAGTTCCTCTCGCCGTTCCTGTTGAGAGGGCCTCCTCTTGAGATGCGACGGGAACGCCGGGAACTCTTTCCCGAAGAAGCAGGGAAAGGATCCCTGATCTCGAGCTACGAGGCGGAAACGGGGCTCCTCTGGATGTGGGCGGGACCCTCGTGATTCCTCTCGAGTGGAGACGGGTATGTCGGGGAACTTCTTGATTTGCACCAAGGGTGTGAAGGAACCTTTCGAAGTTCCAGAGGTGAGATGTGATCAGCCTCGAGACGCCTCAGAGAAATGGGCCTCATCTCGCCTGGAGGGGAGAACCTCCTGGATTTTGTCGAGTTGCGGCAGGTCTTCTCGAGTTACGACGGGGACCTCAGGGACCCGCTCTGGTGGCCTCAGGAAAGGCCAGTCCCCATGCAAGTTGCTAGGGCTCCTCTCGGGATTCCTCTCCCGTCCATGCCGGGGCCTCAGTCCTTGTGTGGAGTCGGGGCCGGAACCTGAGGATTCCTCTCCAGTGTTGCCATGGATCTTGGGGTGCTTCTGAGTCTCCCCAGGGGAGTCAGGCCTCGTCTCGAGTGGGGGCATGCACGTGCGCTTTCCTCCCGAGCTGCAGCAGTAGTGTCACGCTTCCTGTCACGTGGATCAAGGGATCTGTGGCTTTCCCTCGAGGCTGTCCCTCGAGGCTTTCCCACGAGGCTTTCCCACAGGGCTGTGCCACGTGCCACCTTGGTGTGAGTCGATCCTCGGCGTGAAAGACGAGCCGGTGAAGGGAAAAGAGGTTCCTCTGGAATGGACTGAGACATCTGGGGGACTCTTGGAATGGTGGCACGACCCTGGAGTTCCTCTCGCCGTTCCTGTTGAGAGAGCCTCCTCTTGAGATGCGACGGGAACACCGGGAACTCTTTCCCGACGAAGCAGGGAAAGGATCCCTCATCTCGAGCTACGAGGCGGAAACGGGGCTCCTCTGGTTGTGGGCGGGACCCTCGTGATTCCTCTCGAGGGGAGACGGGTATGTCGGGGAACTTCTTGATTTGCACCAAGGGTGTGAAGGACCCTTTCGAAGTTCCAGAGGTGAGGTGTGATCAGCCTCGAGACGCCTCAGCCCAAATGGGCCTCATCTCGCCTGGAGGGGAGAACCTCCTGGATTTTCTCGTGTTGCGGCAGGTCTTCTCGAGTTACGACGCGGACCTCAGGGACCCGCTCTGGTGGCCTCAGGAAAGGCCAGTCCCCATGCGAGTTGCTAGGGGACCTCTCAGGATTCCTCTCCCGACCATGCCGGGGCCTCAGTCCTTGTGTGGAGTCGGGGCCGGAACCTGAGGATTCCTCTCCAGTGTTGCCATGGATCTTGGGGTGCTTCTGAGTCTACCCAGGGGAGTCAGGCGTCGTCTCGAGTGGGGGCATGCACGTGCGCTTTCCTCCCGAGCTGCAGCAGTAGTGTCACGCTTCCTGTCACGTGGATCAAGGGATCTGTGGCTTTCCCTCGAGGCTTTCCCACGAGGCTTTCCCACAGGGCTGTTCCACGTGCCACCTTGTTGTGAGTCGATCCTCGGCGTGAAAGACGAGCCGGTGAAGGGAAAAGAGGTTCCTCTGGAATGGACTGAGACATCTGGGGGACTCTTGGAATTGTGGCACGACCGTGGAGTTCCTCTCGCCGTTCCTGTTGAGAGGGCCTCCTCTTGAGGTGCGACGGGAAAGCCGGGAACTCTTTCCCGACGAAGCAGGGAAAGGATCCCTCATCTCGAGCTACGAGGCGGAAACGGGGGTCCTCTGGATGTGGGCGGGACCCTCGTGATTCCTCTCGAGGGGAGACGGGTATGTCGGGGAACTTCTTGATTTGCACCAAGGGTGTGAAGGACCCTTTCGAAGTTCCAGAGGTGAGGTGTGATCAGCCTCGAGACGCCTCAGCTGAAATGGGCCTCATCTCGCCTGGAGGGGAGAACCTCCTGGATTTTCTCGTGTTGCGGCAGGTCTTCTCGAGTTACGACGGGGACCTCAGGGACCCGCTCTGGTGGCCTCAGGAAAGGCCAGTCCCCATGCGAGTTGCTAGGGGACCTCTCGGGATTCCTCTCCCGTCCATGCCGGGGCCTCAGTCCTTGTGTGGAGTCGGGGTCGGAACCTGAGGATTCCTCTCCAGTGTTGCCATGGATCTTGGGGTGCTTCTGAGTCTCCCCAGGGGAGTCAGGCCTCGTCTCGAGTGGGGGCATGCACGTGCGCTTTCCTCCCGAGCTGCAGCAGTAGTGTCACGCTTCCTGTCACGTGGATCAAGGGATCTGTGGCTTTCCCTCGAGGCTGTCCCTCGAGGCTTTCCCACGAGGCTTTCCAACAGGGCTGTGCCACGTGCCACCTTGGTGTGAGTCGATCCTCGGCGTGAAAGACGAGCCGGTGAAGGGAAAAGAGGTTCCTCTGGAATGGACTGAGACATCTGGGGGACTTTTGGAATGGTGGCACGACCCTGGAGTTCCTCTCGCCGTTCCTGTTGAGAGGGCCTCCTCTTGAGATGCGACGGGAACGCCGGGAACTCTTTCCCGACGAAGCAGGGAAAGGATCCCTGATCTCGAGCTACGAGGCGGAAACGGGGCTCCTCTGGATGTGGGCGGGACCCTCGTGATTCCTCTCGAGTGGAGACGGGTATGTCGGGGAACTTCTTGATTTGCACCAAGGGTGTGAAGGAACCTTTCGAAGTTCCAGAGGTGAGATGTGATCAGCCTCGAGACGCCTCAGAAGAAATGGGCCTCATCTCGCCTGGAGGGGAGAACCTCCTGGATTTTGTCGAGTTGCGGCAGGTCTTCTCGAGTTACGACGGGGACCTCAGGGACCCGCTCTGGTGGCCTCAGGAAAGGCCAGTCCCCATGCGAGTTGCTAGGGGGCCTCTCGGGATTCCTCTCCCGTCCATGCCGGGGCCTCAGTCCTTGTGTGGAGTCGGGGCCGGAACCTGAGGATTCCTCTCCAGTGTTGCCATGGATCTTGGGGTGCTTCTGAGTCTCCCCAGGGAAGTCAGGCCTCGTCTCGAGTGTGGGCATGCACGTGCGTTTTCCTCCCGAACTGCAGCAGTAGTGTCACGCTTCCTGTCACGTGGATCAAGGGATCTGTAGCTTTCCCTCGAGGCTTTCCCTCGAGGCTTTCCCACAGGGCTGTGCCACACGCCAACTTGGTGTGAGTCGATCCTCGGCGTGAACGACGAGCCGGTGAAGGGAAAAGAGGTTCCTCTGGAATGGTCTGAGAAACCTGAGGGACTCTTGAAATGGTGGCACGACCCTGGAGTTCCTCTCTCCTTTGCTGTGGAGAGGGCCTCCTCTTGAGATTCCACGGGAAAGCAGGGAAATCTTTCCCGACGAGGCAGGGAAAGGATCCCTCATCTCGAGCTACAAGGCCGAAACGGGGCTCCTCTGGATGTGGGCAGGACCCTCGTAATTCCTCTCGAGTGGAGACGGGTATGTCGGGGAACTTCTTGATTTGCACCAAGGGTGTGAAGGAACCTTTCGAAGTTCCAGAGGTGAGGTGTGATCAACCTCGAGACGCCTCAGCGGAAATGGGCCTCATCTCGCCTGGAGGGGAGAACCTCCTGGATTTTCTCGAGTTTCGGCAGGTCTTCTCGAGTTACTACGGGGACGTCAGGGACCCGAGCTGGTGGCCTCAGGAAAGGCCAGTCCCCATGCGAGTTGCTAGGGGCCAACTCGGGATCCCTCTCCTGTCGATGCGGGGGCCTAAGAGCTTGTGTGGAGCCGGGGCCGGAACCTGAGGATTCCTCTCGCGCGTTGACATGGATGTTGGGGTGCCTCTGAGTCTCCCCAGGGGAGTCAGGCCTCGTCTCGAGTGGGGGCATGCACGTGCGCTTTCCTCCCAAGCTGCACCAGTAGTGTCACGCGTCCTGGCACGTGGATCAAGGCATCTGTGTCTTTCCCTCGAGGCTTTCCCTCGAAGCTTTCCAACGAGGCTTTCCAACAGGGAGGTGACACGTGCCACAATGGTGTGAGTCGATCCTCGGCGTGAAAGACGAGCCGGTAAAGGGAAAACAGATTCCTCTGGAAAGGACTGAGACATCTTGGGGACTCTTGGAATGGTGGCACGACCCTGGAGTTCCTCTCGCCGTTCCTGTTGAGAGGGCATCTTCTTGAGATGTGACAGGAACGCCGGGAACTCTTTCCCGACGAAGCAGGGAAAGGATCCCTCATCTCGAGGTACGAGGCGGAAACGTGGCTCCTCTAGATGTTGGCCGGACCCTAGTGTTTCCTCTCTAGTGGAAACGGGGATGTCGGGGAACTTCTTGATTTGCACCAACGGTGTGAAGGACCCTTTCGAAGTTCCAGAGGTGAGGTGTGATCAGCCTCGAGACGCCTCAGCGGAAATGAGCCTCATCTCGCCTGGAGGGGAGAACCTCCTGGATTTTCTCGAGTTGCGGCAGGTCTTCTCGAGTTTCGACGGAGACGTCAGGGACCCGCTCTGGTGGCCTCAGGAAAGGCCAGTCCCCATGCGAGTTGCTAGGGGCCCTCTAGGGATTCCTCTCCCGTCCATGCCGGGACCTAAGACCTTGTGTGGAGTCGGGACCGGACCCTGAGGATTCCTCTCCAGTGTTGCCATGCATCTTGGGGTGCTTCTGAGTCTCTCCAGGGGAGTTAGGCCTCGTCTCGAGTGGAGGCATGCACGTGCGCTTTCCTCCCGAACTGCAGCAGTAGTGTCACGCTTCCTGTCACGTGGATCAAGGGATCTGTGGCTTTCCCTCGAGGCTGTCCCTCGAGGCTTTCCCACGAGGCTTTCCCAGAGGGCCGTGCCACGTGCCACCTTGGTGTGAGTCGATCCTCGGCGTGAAAGACGAGCCGGTGAAGGGAAAAGAGGTTCCTTTGGAATGGACTGAGACATCTGGGGGACTCTTGGAATGGTGGCACGACCCTGGAGTTCCTCTCGCCGTTCCTGTTGAGAGGGCCTCCTCTTGAGTTGCGACGGGAACCCCGGGAACTCTTTCCCGACGAAGCAGGGAAAGGATCCCTCATCTCGAGGTATGAGGCGGAAATGGGTCTCCTCTGGATGTGGCCGGACCCTCGTGTTTCCTCTCGAGTGGAGACGGGTATGTCGGGGAACTTCTTGATTTGCACCAAGGGTGTTTAGGACCCTTTCGAAGTTCCGGAGGTGAGGTGTGATCAGCCTCGAGACGCCTCAGCGGAAATGAGCCTCATCTCGTCTGGAGGGGAGAACCTCCTGGATTTTCTCGAGTTGTGGCAGGTCTTCTCGTGTTACGACAGGGACCTCAGGGACCCGCTCTGGTGGCCTCAGGAAAGGACAGTCCCCATGCGAGTTGCTAGGGGCCCTCTCGGGATTCCTCTCCCGTCCATGCCGGGGCCTAAGAGCTTGTGTAGTCGTGGCCGCACCCTGAGAATTCCTCTCCAGTGTTGCCATGGATCTTGGGGTGCTTCTGAGTCTCCCCAGGGGAGTTAGGCCTCGTCTCGAGTGGGAGCATGCACGTGCGCTTTCCTCCCGAGCTGCAGCAGTAGTGTCACGCTTCCTGTCACGTGGATCAAGGGATCTGTGGCTTTCCCTCGAGGCTTTCCCTCGATGCTTTCCCTCGAGGCTTTCCCACGAGGCTTTCCCACAGGGCCGTGCCACGTGCCACCTTGGTGTGAGTCGATCCTCGGCGTGAAAGACGATCCGGTAAAGGGAAAACAGGCTCCTCTGGAATGGATTGAGACATCTGGGGGACTCTTGGAATGGTTGCACGACCCTGGAGTTCCTCTCGCCGTTCCTGTTGAGAGGGCCTCCTCTTGAGATGCGACGGGAACGCCGGGAACTCTTTCCCGACGAAGCAGGGAAAGGATCCCTCATCTCGAGCTACGAGGCGGAAACGGGGCTCCTCTGGATGTGGGCGGGACCCTCGTGTTTCCTCTCGAGTGGAGACGGGTATGTCGGGGAACTTCTTGATTTGCACCAAGGGTGTGAAGGACCCTTTGGAATTTCCAGAGGTGAGGTGTGACCAGCCTCGATACGCCTCAGCGGAAATGGGCCTCATCTCGCCTGGAGGGGAGAATGTCCTGGATTTTCTCGAGTTGCGGCAGGTCTTCTCGAGTTACGACGGGGACCTCAGGGACCCGCTCTGGTGGCCTCAGGGAAGGCCAGTCCCCATGCGAGTTGATAGGGGCCCTCTAGGGATTCCTCTCCCTTCCGTGCCGGGGCCTAAGGCCTAGTGTGTAGTCGGGGCCGAAACCTGAGGATTCCTCTCCAGTGTTGCCATGGATCTTGGGGTGCTTCTGAGTCTCCCCAGGGGAGTTAGGCATCGTCTGGAGTGGGGGCATGCACGTGCGCTTTCCTCCCGAGCTGCAGCAGTAGTGTCACGCTTCCTGTCACGTGGTTCAAGGGATCTGTGGATTTCCCTCGAGGCTTTCCCTCCAGGCTTACCCAGGAGGCTTTCCCACAGGGCTGTGCCACGTGCCACCTTGGTGTGAGTCGATCCTCGGCGTGAAAGACGAGCCGGTGAAGGGAAAAGAGGTTCCTCTGGAATGGACTGAGACATCTGGGGAACTTTTGGAATGGTGGCACGACCCTGGAGTTCCTCTCGCCGTTCCTGTTGAGAGGGCCTCCTCTTGAGATGCGACGGGAACGCCGAGAACTCTTTCCCGACGAAGCAGGGAAAGGATCCCTGATCTCGAGCTACGAGGCGGAAACGGGGCTCCTCTGGATGTGGGCGGGACCCTCGTGATTCCTCTCGAGTGGAGACGGGTATGTCGGGGAACTTCTTGATTTGCACCAAGGGTGTGAAGGAACCTTTCGAAGTTCCAGAGGTGAGATGTGATCAGCCTCGAGACGCCTCAGGGAAATGGGCCTCATCTCGCCTGGAGGGGAGAACCTCCTGGATTTTGTCGAGTTGCGGCAGGTCTTCTCGAGTTACGACGGGGACCTCAGGGACCCGCTCTGGTGGCCTCAGGAAAGGCCAGTCCCCATGCAAGTTGCTAGGGGGCCTCTCGGGATTCCTCTCCCGTCCATGCCGGGGCCTCAGTCCTTGTGTGGAGTCGGGGCCGGAACCTGAGGATTCCTCTCCAGTGTTGCCATGGATCTTGGGGTGCTTCTGAGTCTCCCCAGGGGAGTCAGGCCTCGTCTCGAGTGGGGGCATGCACGTGCGCTTTCCTCCCGAGCTGCAGCAGTAGTGTCACGCTTCCTGTCACGTGGATCAAGGGATCTGTGGCTTTCCCTCGAGGCTGTCCCTCGAGGCTTTCCCACGAGGCTTTCCCACAGGGCTGTGCCACGTGCCACCTTGGTGTGAGTCGATCCTCGGCGTGAAAGACGAGCCGGTGAAGGGAAAAGAGGTTCCTTTGGAATGGACTGAGACATCTGGGGGACTCTTGGAATGGTGGCACGACCCTGGAGTTCCTCTCGCCGTTCCTGTTGAGAGGGCCTCCTCTTGAGTTGCGACGGGAACCCCGGGAACTCTTTCCCGACGAAGCAGGGAAAGGATCCCTCATCTCGAGGTATGAGGCGGAAATGGGTCTCCTCTGGATGTGGCCGGACCCTCGTGTTTCCTCTCGAGTGGAGACGGGTATGTCGGGGAACTTCTTGATTTGCATCAAGGGTGTTTAGGACCCTTTCGAAGTTCCGGAGGTGAGGTGTGATCAGCCTCGAGACGCCTCAGCGGAAATGAGCCTCATCTCGTCTGGAGGGGAGAACCTCCTGGATTTTCTCGAGTTGTGGCAGGTCTTCTCGTGTTACGACAGGGACCTCAGGGACCCGCTCTGGTGGCCTCAGGAAAGGACAGTCCCCATGCGAGTTGCTAGGGGCCCTCTCGGGATTCCTCTCCCGTCCATGCCGGGGCCTAAGAGCTTGTGTAGTCGTGGCCGCACCCTGAGAATTCCTCTCCAGTGTTGCCATGGATCTTGGGGTGCTTCTGAGTCTCCCCAGGGGAGTTAGGCCTCGTCTCGAGTGGGAGCATGCACGTGCGCTTTCCTCCCGAGCTGCAGCAGTAGTGTCACGCTTCCTGTCACGTGGATCAAGGGATCTGTGGCTTTCCCTCGAGGCTTTCCCTCGATGCTTTCCCTCGAGGCTTTCCCACGAGGCTTTCCCACAGGGCCGTGCCACGTGCCACCTTGGTGTGAGTCGATCCTCGGCGTGAAAGACGATCCGGTAAAGGGAAAACAGGCTCCTCTGGAATGGATTGAGACATCTGGGGGACTCTTGGAATGGTTGCACGACCCTGGAGTTCCTCTCGCCGTTCCTGTTGAGAGGGCCTCCTCTTGAGATGCGACGGGAACGCCGGGAACTCTTTCCCGACGAAGCAGGGAAAGGATCCCTCATCTCGAGCTACGAGGCGGAAACGGGGCTCCTCTGGATGTGGGCGGGACCCTCGTGTTTCCTCTCGAGTGGAGACGGGTATGTCGGGGAACTTCTTGATTTGCACCAAGGGTGTGAAGGACCCTTTGGAATTTCCAGAGGTGAGGTGTGACCAGCCTCGATACGCCTCAGCGGAAATGGGCCTCATCTCGCCTGGAGGGGAGAATGTCCTGGATTTTCTCGAGTTGCGGCAGGTCTTCTCGAGTTACGACGGGGACCTCAGGGACCCGCTCTGGTGGCCTCAGGGAAGGCCAGTCCCCATGCGAGTTGATAGGGGCCCTCTAGGGATTCCTCTCCCTTCCGTGCCGGGGCCTAAGGCCTAGTGTGTAGTCGGGGCCGAAACCTGAGGATTCCTCTCCAGTGTTGCCATGGATCTTGGGGTGCTTCTGAGTCTCCCCAGGGGAGTTAGGCATCGTCTGGAGTGGGGGCATGCACGTGCGCTTTCCTCCCGAGCTGCAGCAGTAGTGTCACGCTTCCTGTCACGTGGTTCAAGGGATCTGTGGATTTCCCTCGAGGCTTTCCCTCCAGGCTTACCCAGGAGGCTTTCCCACAGGGCTGTGCCACGTGCCACCTTGGTGTGAGTCGATCCTCGGCGTGAAAGACGAGCCGGTGAAGGGAAAAGAGGTTCCTCTGGAATGGACTGAGACATCTGGGGAACTTTTGGAATGGTGGCACGACCCTGGAGTTCCTCTCGCCGTTCCTGTTGAGAGGGCCTCCTCTTGAGATGCGACGGGAACGCCGGGAACTCTTTCCCGACGAAGCAGGGAAAGGATCCCTGATCTCGAGCTACGAGGCGGAAACGGGGCTCCTCTGGATGTGGGCGGGACCCTCGTGATTCCTCTCGAGTGGAGACGGTTATGTCGGGGAACTTCTTGATTTGCACCAAGGGTGTGATGGAACCTTTCGAAGTTCCAGAGGTGAGATGTGATCAGCCTCGAGACGCCTCAGGGAAATGGGCCTCATCTCGCCTGGAGGGGAGAACCTCCTGGATTTTGTCGAGTTGCGGCAGGTCTTCTCGAGTTACGACGGGGACCTCAGGGACCCGCTCTGGTGGCCTCAGGAAAGGCCAGTCCCCATGCAAGTTGCTAGGGGGCCTCTCGGGATTCCTCTCCCGTCCATGCCGGGGCCTCAGTCCTTGTGTGGAGTCGGGGCCGGAACCTGAGGATTCCTCTCCAGTGTTGCCATGGATCTTGGGGTGCTTCTGAGTCTCCCCAGGGGAGTCAGGCCTCGTCTCGAGTGGGGGCATGCACGTGCGCTTTCCTCCCGAGCTGCAGCAGTAGTGTCACGCTTCCTGTCACGTGGATCAAGGGATCTGTGGCTTTCCCTCGAGGCTGTCCCTCGAGGCTTTCCCACGAGGCTTTCCCACAGGGCTGTGCCACGTGCCACCTTGGTGTGAGTCGATCCTCGGCGTGAAAGACGAGCCGGTGAAGGGAAAAGAGGTTCCTCTGGAATGGACTGAGACATCTGGGGGACTCTTGGAATGGTGGCACGACCCTGGAGTTCCTCTCGCCGTTCCTGTTGAGAGGGCCTCCTCTTGAGATGCGACGGGAACACCGGGAACTCTTTCCCGACGAAGCAGGGAAAGGATCCCTCATCTCGAGCTACGAGGCGGAAACGGGGCTCCTCTGGTTGTGGGCGGGACCCTCGTGATTCCTCTCGAGGGGAGACGGGTATGTCGGGGAACTTCTTGATTTGCACCAAGGGTGTGAAGGACCCTTTCGAAGTTCCAGAGGTGAGGTGTGATCAGCCTCGAGACGCCTCAGCGGAAATGGGCCTCATCTCGCCTGGAGGGGAGAACCTCCTGGATTTTCTCGTGTTGCAGCAGGTCTTCTCGAGTTACGACGGGGACCTCAGGGACCCGCTCTGGTGGCCTCAGGAAAGGCCAGTCCCCATGCGAGTTGCTAGGGGACCTCTCGGGATTCCTCTCCCGTCCATGCCGGGGCCTCAGTCCTTGTGTGGAGTCGGGGTCGGAACCTGAGGATTCCTCTCCAGTGTTGCCATGGATCTTGGGGTGCTTCTGAGTCTCCCCAGGGGAGTCAGGCCTCGTCTCGAGTGGGGGCATGCACGTGCGCTTTCCTCCCGAGCTGCAGCAGTAGTGTCACGCTTCCTGTCACGTGGATCAAGGGATCTGTGGCTTTCCCTCGAGGCTGTCCCTCGAGGCTTTCCCACGAGGCTTTCCCACAGGGCTGTGCCACGTGCCACCTTGGTGTGAGTCGATCCTCGGCGTGAAAGACGTGCCGGTGAAGGGAAAAGAGGTTCCTCTGGAATGGACTGAGACATCTGGGGGACTTTTGGAATGGTGGCACGACCCTGGAGTTCCTCTCGCCGTTCCTGTTGAGAGGGCCTCCTCTTGAGATGCGACGGGAACGCCGGGAACTCTTTCCCGACGAAGCAGGGAAAGGATCCCTCATCTCGAGCTACGAGGCGGAAACGGGGCTCCTCTGGATGTGGGCGGGACCCTCGTGATTCCTCTCGAGTGGAGACGGGTAGGTCGGGGAACTTCTTGATTTGCACCAAGGGTGTGAAGGAACCTTTCGAAGTTCCAGAGGTGAGATGGGATCAGCCTCGAGACGCCTCATCCGAAATGGGCCTCATCTCGCCTGGAGGGGAGAACCTCCTGGATTTTGTCGAGTTGCGGCAGGTCTTCTCGAGTTACGACGGGGACCTCAGGGACCCGCTCTGGTGGCCTCAGGAAAGGCCAGTCCCCATGCGAGTTGCTAGGGGACCTCTCGGGATTCCTCTCCCGTCCATGCCGGGGCCTCAGTCCTTGTGTGGAGTCGGGGTCGGAACCTGAGGATTCCTCTCCAGTGTTGCCATGGATCTTGGGGTGCTTCTGAGTCTCCCCAGGGGAGTCAGGCCTCGTCTCGAGTGGGGGCATGCACGTGCGCTTTCCTCCCGAGCTGCAGCAGTAGTGTCACGCTTCCTGTCACGTGGATCAAGGGATCTGTGGCTTTCCCTCAAGGCTGTCCCTCGAGGCTTTCCCACGAGGCTTTCCCACAGGGCTGTGCCACGTGCCACCTTGGTGTGAGTCGATCCTCGGCGTGAAAGACGAGCCGGTGAAGGGAAAAGAGGTTCCTCTGGAATGGACTGAGACATCTGGGGGACTTTTGGAATGGTGGCACGACCCTGGAGTTCCTCTCGCCGTTCCTGTTGAGAGGGCCTCCTCTTGAGATGCGACGGGAACGCCGGGAACTCTTTCCCGACGAAGCAGGGAAAGGATCCCTGATCTCGAGCTACGAGGCGGAAACGGGGCTCCTCTGGATGTGGGCGGGACCCTCGTGATTCCTCTCGAGTGGAGACGGGTATGTCGGGGAACTTCTTGATTTGCACCAAGGGTGTGAAGGAACCTTTCGAAGTTCCAGAGGTGAGATGTGATCAGCCTCGAGACGCCTCAGAAGAAATGGGCCTCATCTCGCCTGGAGGGGAGAACCTCCTGGATTTTGTCGAGTTGCGGCAGGTCTTCTCGAGTTACGACGGGGACCTCAGGGACCCGCTCTGGTGGCCTCAGGAAAGGCCAGTCCCCATGCGAGTTGCTAGGGGGCCTCTCGGGATTCCTCTCCCGTCCATGCCGGGGCCTCAGTCCTTGTGTGGAGTCGGGGCCGGAACCTGAGGATTCCTCTCCAGTGTTGCCATGGATCTTGGGGTGCTTCTGAGTCTCCCCAGGGGAGTCAGGCCTCGTCTCGAGTGGGGGCATGCACGTGCGCTTTCCTCCCGAGCTGCAGCAGTAGTGTCATGCTTCCTGTCACGTGGATCAAGGGATCTGTGGCTTTCCCTCGAGGCTGTCCCTCGAGGCTTTCCCACGAGGCTTTCCCACAGGGCTGTGCCACGTGCCACCTTGGTGTGAGTCGATCCTCGGCGTGAAAGACGAGCCGGTGAAGGGAAAAGAGGTTCCTCTGGAATGGACTGAGACATCTGGGGGACTCTTGGAATGGTGGCACGACCCTGGAGTTCCTCTCGCCGTTCCTGTTGAGAGGGCCTCCTCTTGAGATGCGACGGGAACACCGGGAACTCTTTCCCGACGATGCAGGGAAAGGATCCCTCATCTCGAGCTACGAGGCGGAAACGGGGCTCCTCTGGTTGTGGGCGGGACCCTCGTGATTCCTCTCGAGGGGAGACGGGTATGTCGGGGAACTTCTTGATTTGCACCAAGGGTGTGAAGGACCCTTTCGAAGTTCCAGAGGTGAGGTGTGATCAGCCTCGAGACGCCTCAGCGGAAATGGGCCTCATCTCGCCTGGAGGGGAGAACCTCCTGGATTTTCTCGTGTTGCGGCAGGTCTTCTCGAGTTACGACGCGGACCTCAGGGACCCGCTCTGGTGGCCTCAGGAAAGGCCAGTCCCCATGCGAGTTGCTAGGGGACCTCTCAGGATTCCTCTCCCGACCATGCCGGGGCCTCAGTCCTTGTGTGGAGTCGGGGCCGGAACCTGAGGATTCCTCTCCAGTGTTGCCATGGATCTTGGGGTGCTTCTGAGTCTACCCAGGGGAGTCAGGCGTCGTCTCGAGTGGGGGCATGCACGTGCGCTTTCCTCCCGAGCTGCAGCAGTAGTGTCACGCTTCCTGTCACGTGGATCAAGGGATCTGTGGGTTTCCCTCGAGGCTTTCCCACGAGGCTTTCCCACAGGGCTGTTCCACGTGCCACCTTGTTGTGAGTCGATCCTCGGCGTGAAAGACGAGCCGGTGAAGGGAAAAGAGGTTCCTCTGGAATGGACTGAGACATCTGGGGGACTCTTGGAATTGTGGCACGACGGTGGAGTTCCTCTCGCCGTTCCTGTTGAGAGGGCCTCCTCTTGAGGTGCGACGGGAAAGCCGGGAACTCTTTCCCGACGAAGCAGGGAAAGGATCCCTCATCTCGAGCTACGAGGCGGAAACGGGGGTCCTCTGGATGTGGGCGGGACCCTCGTGATTCCTCTCGAGGGGAGACGGGTATGTCGGGGAACTTCTTGATTTGCACCAAGGGTGTGAAGGACCCTTTCGAAGTTCCAGAGGTGAGGTGTGATCAGCCTCGAGACGCCTCAGCGGAAATGGGCCTCATCTCGCCTGGAGGGGAGAACCTCCTGGATTTTCTCGTGTTGCGGCAGGTCTTCTCGAGTTACGACGGGGACCTCAGGGACCCGCTCTGGTGGCCTCAGGAAAGGCCAGTCCCCATGCGAGTTGCTAGGGGACCTCTCGGGATTTCTCTCCCGTCCATGCCGGGGCCTCAGTCCTTGTGTGGAGTCGGGGTCGGAACCTGAGGATTCCTCTCCAGTGTTGCCATGGATCTTGGGGTGCTTCTGAGTCTCCCCAGGGGAGTCAGGCCTCGTCTCGAGTGGGGGCATGCACGTGCGCTTTCCTCCCGAGCTGCAGCAGTAGTGTCACGCTTCCTGTCACGTGGTTCAAGGGATCTGTGGCTTTCCCTCGAGGCTGTCCCTCGAGGCTTTCCCACGAGGCTTTCCCACAGGGCTGTGCCACGTGCCACCTTGGTGTGAGTCGATCCTCGGCGTGAAAGACGAGCCGGTGAAGGGAAAAGAGGTTCCTCTGGAATGGACTGAGACATCTGGGGGACTTTTGGAATGGTGGCACGACCCTGGAGTTCCTCTCGCCGTTCCTGTTGAGAGGGCCTCCTCTTGAGATGCGACGGGAACGCCGGGAACTCTTTCCCGACGAAGCAGGGAAAGGATCCCTCATCTCGAGCTAAGAGGCGGAAACGGGGCTTCTCTGGATGTGGGCGGGACCCTCGTGATTCCTCTCGAGTGGAGACGGGTATGTCGGGGAACTTCTTGATTTGCACCAAGGGTGTGAAGGAACCTTTCGAAGTTCCAGAGGTGAGATGTGATCAGCCTCGAGACGCCTCAGAAGAAATGGGCCTCATCTCGCCTGGAGGGGAGAACCTCCTGGATTTTGTCGAGTTGCGGCAGGTCTTCTCGAGTTACGACGGGGACCTCAGGGACCCGCTCTGGTGGCCTCAGGAAAGGCCAGTCCCCATGCGAGTTGCTAGTGGGCCTCTCGGGATTCCTCTCCCGTCCATGCCGGGGCCTCAGTCCTTGTGTGGAGTCGGGGCCGGAACCTGAGGATTCCTCTCCAGTGTTGCCATGGATCTTGGGGTGCTTCTGAGTCTCCCCAGGGGAGTCAGGCCTCGTCTCGAGTGGGGGCATGCACGTGCGCTCTCCTCCCGAGCGGCAGCAGTAGTGTCACGCTTCCTGTCACGTGGATCAAGGGATCTGTGGCTTTCCCTCGAGGCTGTCCCTCGAGGCTTTCCCACGAGGCTTTCCCACAGGGCTGTGCCACGTGCCACCTTGGTGTGAGTCGATCCTCGGCGTGAAAGACGAGCCGGTGAAGGGAAAAGAGGTTCCTCTGGAATGGACTGAGACATCTGGGGGACTCTTGGAATGGTGGCACGACCCTGGAGTTCCTCTCGCCGTTCCTGTTGAGAGGGCCTCCTCTTGAGATGCGACGGGAACACCGGGAACTCTTTCCCGACGAAGCAGGGAAAGGATCCCTCATCTCGAGCTACGAGGCCGAAACGGGGCTCCTCTGGTTGTGGGCGGGACCCTCGTGATTCCTCTCAAGGGGAGACGGGTATGTCGGGGAACTTCTTGATTTGCACCAAGGGTGTGAAGGACCCTTTCGAAGTTCCAGAGGTGAGGTGTGATCAGCCTCGAGACGCCTCAGCGGAAATGGGCCTCATCTCGCCTGGAGGGGAGAACCTCCTGGATTTTCTCGTGTTGCGGCAGGTCTTCTCGAGTTACAACGCGGACCTCAGGGACCCGCTCTGGTGGCCTCAGGAAAGGCCAGTCCCCATGCGAGTTGCTAGGGGACCTCTCAGGATTCCTCTCCCGACCATGCCGGGGCCTCAGTCCTTGTGTGGAGTCGGGGCCGGAACCTGAGGATTCCTCTCCAGTGTTGCCATGGATCTTGGGGTGCTTCTGAGTCTACCCAGGGGAGTCAGGCGTCGTCTCGAGTGGGGGCATGCACGTGCGCTTTCCTCCCGAGCTGCAGCAGTAGTGTCACGCTTCCTGTCACGTGGATCAAGGGATCTGTGGCTTTCCCTCGAGGCTTTCCCACGAGGCTTTCCCACAGGGCTGTTCCACGTGCCACCTTGTTGTGAGTCGATCCTCGGCGTGAAAGACGAGCCGGTGAAGGGAAAAGAGGTTCCTCTGGAATGGACTGAGACATCTGGGGGACTCTTGGAATTGTGGCACGACCGTGGAGTTCCTCTCGCCGTTCCTGTTGAGAGGGCCTCCTCTTGAGGTGCGACGGGAAAGCCGGGAACTCTTTCCCGACGAAGCAGGGAAAGGATCCCTCATCTCGAGCTACGAGGCGGAAACGGGGGTCCTCTGGATGTGGGCGGGACCCTCGTGATTCCTCTCGAGGGGAGACGGGTATGTCGGGGAACTTCTTGATTTGCACCAAGGGTGTGAAGGACCCTTTCGAAGTTCCAGAGGTGAGGTGTGATCAGCCTCGAGACGCCTCAGCGGAAATGGGCCTCATCTCGCCTGGAGGGGAGAACCTCCTGGATTTTCTCGTGTTGCGGCAGGTCTTCTCGAGTTACGACGGGGACCTCAGGGACCCGCTCTGGTGGCCTCAGGAAAGGCCAGTCCCCATGCGAGTTGCTAGGGGACCTCTCGGGATTCCTCTCCCGTCCATGCCGGGGCCTCAGTCCTTGTGTGGAGTCGGGGTCGGAACCTGAGGATTCCTCTCCAGTGTTGCCATGGATCTTGGGGTGCTTCTGAGTCTCCCCAGGGGAGTCAGGCCTCGTCTCGAGTGGGGGCATGCACGTGCGCTTTCCTCCCGAGCTGCAGCAGTAGTGTCACGCTTCCTGTCACGTGGATCAAGGGATCTGTGGCTTTCCCTCGAGGCTGTCCCTCGAGGCTTTCCCACGAGGCTTTCCCACAGGGCTGTGCCACGTGCCACCTTGGTGTGAGTCGATCCTCGGCGTGAAAGACGAGCCGGTGAAGGGAAAAGAGGTTCCTCTGGAATGGACTGAGACATCTGGGGGACTTTTGGAATGGTGGCACGACCCTGGAGTTCCTCTCGCCGTTCCTGTTGAGAGGGCCTCCTCTTGAGATGCGACGGGAACGCCGGGAACTCTTTCCCGACGAAGCAGGGAAAGGACCCCTCATCTCGAGCTATGAGGCGGAAACGGGGCTCCTCTGGATGTGGGCGGGACCCTCGTGATTCCTCTCGAGTGGAGACGGGTATGTCGGGGAACTTCTTGATTTGCACCAAGGGTGTGAAGGAACCTTTCGAAGTTCCAGAGGTGAGATGTGATCAGCCTCGAGACGCCTCAGAAGAAATGGGCCTCATCTCGCCTGGAGGGGAGAACCTCCTGGATTTTGTCGAGTTGCGGCAGGTCTTCTCGAGTTACGACGGGGACCTCAGGGACCCGCTCTGGTGGCCTCAGGAAAGGCCAGTCCCCATGCGAGTTGCTAGTGGGCCTCTCGGGATTCCTCTCCCGTCCATGCCGGGGCCTCAGTCCTTGTGTGGAGTCGGGGCCGGAACCTGAGGATTCCTCTCCAGTGTTGCCATGGATCTTGGGGTGCTTCTGAGTCTCCCCAGGGGAGTCAGGCCTCGTCTCGAGTGGGGGCATGCACGTGCGCTTTCCTCCCGAGCTGCAGCAGTAGTGTCACGCTTCCTGTCACGTGGATCAAGGGATCTGTGGCTTTCCCTCGAGGCTGTCCCTCGAGGCTTTCCCACGAGGCTTTCCCACAGGGCTGTGCCACGTGCCACCTTGGTGTGAGTCGATCCTCGGCGTGAAAGACGAGCCGGTGAAGGGAAAAGAGGTTCCTCTGGAATGGACTGAGACATCTGGGGGACTCTTGGAATGGTGGCACGACCCTGGAGTTCCTCTCGCCGTTCCTGTTGAGAGGGCCTCCTCTTGAGATGCGACGGGAACACCGGGAACTCTTTCCCGACGAAGCAGGGAAAGGATCCCTCATCTCGAGCTACGAGGCGGAAACGGGGCTCCTCTGGTTGTGGGCGGGACCCTCGTGATTCCTCTCGAGGGGAGACGGGTATGTCGGGGAACTTCTTGATTTGCACCAAGGGTGTGAAGGACCCTTTCGAAGTTCCAGAGGTGAGGTGTGATCAGCCTCGAGACGCCTCAGCGGAAATGGGCCTCATCTCGCCTGGAGGGGAGAACCTCCTGGATTTTCTCGTGTTGCGGCAGGTCTTCTCGAGTTACGACGCGGACCTCAGGGACCCGCTCTGGTGGCCTCAGGAAAGGCCAGTCCCCATGCGAGTTGCTAGGGGACCTCTCAGGATTCCTCTCCCGACCATGCCGGGGCCTCAGTCCTTGTGTGGAGTCGGGGCCGGAACCTGAGGATTCCTCTCCAGTGTTGCCATGGATCTTGGGGTGCTTCTGAGTCTACCCAGGGGAGTCAGGCGTCGTCTCGAGTGGGGGCATGCACGTGCGCTTTCCTCCCGAGCTGCAGCAGTAGTGTCACGCTTCCTGTCACGTGGATCAAGGGATCTGTGGGTTTCCCTCGAGGCTTTCCCACGAGGCTTTCCCACAGGGCTGTTCCACGTGCCACCTTGTTGTGAGTCGATCCTCGGCGTGAAAGACGAGCCGGTGAAGGGAAAAGAGGTTCCTCTGGAATGGACTGAGACATCTGGGGGACTCTTGGAATTGTGGCACGACCGTGGAGTTCCTCTCGCCGTTCCTGTTGAGAGGGCCTCCTCTTGAGGTGCGACGGGAAAGCCGGGAACTCTTTCCCGACGAAGCAGGGAAAGGATCCCTCATCTCGAGCTACGAGGCGGAAACGGGGGTCCTCTGGATGTGGGCGGGACCCTCGTGATTCCTCTCGAGGGGAGACGGGTATGTCGGGGAACTTCTTGATTTGCACCAAGGGTGTGAAGGACCCTTTCGAAGTTCCAGAGGTGAGGTGTGATCAGCCTCGAGACGCCTCAGCGGAAATGGGCCTCATCTCACCTGGAGGGGAGAACCTCCTGGATTTTCTCGTGTTGCGGCAGGTCTTCTCGAGTTACGACGGGGACCTCAGGGACCCGCTCTGGTGGCCTCAGGAAAGGCCAGTCCCCATGCGAGTTGCTAGGGGACCTCTCGGGATTCCTCTCCCGTCCATGCCGGGGCCTCAGTCCTTGTGTGGAGTCGGGGTCGGAACCTGAGGATTCCTCTCCAGTGTTGCCATGGATCTTGGGGTGCTTCTGAGTCTCCCCAGGGGAGTCAGGCCTCGTCTCGAGTGGGGGCATGCACGTGCGCTTTCCTCCCGAGCTGCAGCAGTAGTGTCACGCTTCCTGTCACGTGGATCAAGGGATCTGTGGCTTTCCCTCGAGGCTGTCCCTCGAGGCTTTCCCAGGAGGCTTTCCCACAGGGCTGTGCCACGTGCCACGTTGGTGTGAGTCGATCCTCGGCGTGAAAGACGAGCCGGTGAAGGGAAAAGAGGTTCCTCTGGAATGGACTGAGACATCTGGGGGACTCTTGGAATGGTGGCACGACCCTGGAGTTCCTCTCTCCGTTCCTGTTGAGAGGGCCTCCTCTTGAGATGCGACGGGAACGCCGGGAACTCCTTCCCGACGAGGCAGGGAAAGGATCCCTCATCTCGAGCTACGAGGCGGAAACGGGGCTCCTCTGGATGTGGGCGGGACCCTCGTGTTTCCTCTCGAGTGGAGACGGGTATGTCGGGGAACTTCTTGAGTTGCACCAAGGGTGGGAAGGACCCTTTCAAAGTTCCAGAGGTGAGGTGTGAATAGACTGGAGAAGCCTCTGCAGAAATGGGCCTCCTCTCGCCTGGAGGGGAGAACCTCCTGGATTTTCTCGAGTTGTGGCAGGTCTTCTAGAGTTACCACGGGGACCTCAGGGACCCGCTCTGTTGGCCTCAGGAAGGGCCAGTCCCCATGCGAGTTGCTAGGGGCCATCTCGGGATTCCTCTCCCGTCCATGCCGTGGCCTCAGTCCTTGTGTGAAGTCGGGGCCGGAACCTGAGGATTCCTCTCCAGTGTTGCCATGGATCTAGGGGTGCTTCTGAGTCTCCTCAGGGGAGTCAGGCCTCGTCTCGAGTGGGGGCATCCACGTGCGCTTCCCTCCCGAGCTGCAGCAGTAGGGTCAGGCTTCCTGTCACGTGGATCAAGGGATCTGTGGCTTTCCCTCGAGGCTTTCCCTCGAGGCTTTCCCACGAGGCTTTCCCACAGGGCTGTGTCAAGTGCCACCTTGGTGTGAGTCGATCCTCGGCGTGAAAGACGAGCTCGTGAAGGAAAAAGAGGTTGCTCTGGAATGGACTGAGACATCTGGGGGACTCTTGGAATGGTGGCACGACCCTGGAGTTCCTCTCGCCGTTCCTGTTCAGAGGGCCTCCTCTTGAGTTGCGACGGGAATGCCTGGAATTCTTTCCCGACGAAGCAGGGAAAGGATCCCTCACCTCGAGCAACGAGGCGGAAACGGGGCTCCTCTGGATGTGGGCGGGACCCTCTTGTTTGCTCTCGAGTGGAGACGGGTATGTCGGGGAACTTCTTGAGGTGCACCCAGGGTGTGAAGTACCCTTTCGAAGTTCCAGAAGTGAGGTTTGATTAGCCCCGAGAAGCCTCTGCGGAAATGGGCCTCCTCTCGCATGGAGGGGAGAACCTCCTGGGTTTTCTCGAGTTGCGGCAGGTCTTCTCGAGTTACGACGGGGACCTCAGGGACCCGCTCTGGTGCCCTCAGGAAGGGCCAGTCCCCATGGGAGTTGCGAGGGGCCATCTCGAGATTCCTCTCCCGTCGTTGCCGGGGCCTAAGACCTTGTGTGGAGCCGGGGCCGGAACCTGAGCATTCCTCTCCAGTGTTGACATGGATCTTGGGGTGCCTCTGAGTCTCCCCAAGGGAGTCAAGCCTCGTCTCGAGTGGGGGAATGCACGTGCGCTTCCCTCCCGGGCTGCAGTAGTAGGGTCACGCTTCCTGTCACGTGGATCAAGGGATCTGTGGCTTTCCCTCGAGGCTTTCCCTCGTGGCTTTCCCACGAACCTAACCCACAGGGCTATGCCAAGTGCCACCTTGGTGTGATTCGATCCTCGGCGTGAAAGACGAGCCGGAGAAGGGAAAAGAGGTTCCTCTGGAATGGACTGAGACATCTGGGGGACTCTTGGAATGGTGGCACGACCCTGGAGTTCCTCTCGCCGTTCCTGTTGAGAGGGCCTCCTCTTGAGATGCGACGGGAACGCCGGGAATTCTTTCCCGACGAATCAGGGAAAGGATCCCTCACCTGGAGCTACGAGGCTGAAACGGTGCTCCTCTGGATGTCGGCGGGACCCTCGTGTTTCCTCTCGAGTGGAGACGGGTATGTCGGGGAACTTCTTGAGTTGCACCAAGGGTGGGAAGGACCCTTTCGACGTTCCAGAGGTGAGGTGTGATTAGCCCCGAGAAGCATCTGGGGAAATGGGCCTCATCTCGCCTGCAGGGGAGAACCTCCTGGATATTCTCGCATTGCGGCAGGTCTTCTCGAGTTACCACGGGGACCTCAGGGACCCGCTCTGGTGGCCTCAGGAAGGGCCAGTCCCCATGCAAGTTGCTAGGGGCCATCTCGGGATTCCTCTCCCGTCGATGCCGGGGCCTAAGACCTTGTGTGGAGTCGGGGCCGGAACCTGAGGATTCCTCTACAGTGTTGACATGGATCTTGGGGTGCCTCTCAGTCTCCCCAGGGGAGTCAGGCCTCGTCTCGAGTGGGGGCATGCACGTGCGCTTTCCTCCTGAGCTGCAGCAGTAGGGTCAGGCTTCCTGTCACGTGGATCAAGGGATATGTGGCTTTCCCTCGAGGCTTTCCCTCGAGGCTTTCCCACGAGGCTTTCCCACAGGGCTGTGCCAAGTGCCACCTTGGTGTGAGTCCATCCTCGGCGTGAAAGACGAGCCAGTGAAGGGAAAAGAGGTTCCTCTGGAATGGACTGAGACATCTGGGGGACTCTTGGAATGGTGGCACGACCCTGGAGTTCCTCTCTCCGTTCCTGTTGAGAGGGCCTCCTCTTGAGATGCGACGGGAACGCCGGGAACTCCTTCCCGACGAGGCAGGGAAAGGATCCCTCATCTCGAGCTACGAGGCGGAAACGGGGCTCCTCTGGATGTGGGCGGGACCCTCGTGTTTCCTCTCGAGTGGAGACGGGTATGTCGGGGAACTTCTTGAGTTGCACCAAGGGTGGGAAGGACCCTTTCAAAGTTCCAGAGGTGAGGTGTGAATAGCCTGGAGAAGCCTCTGCAGAAATGGGCCTCCTCTCGCCTGGAGGGGAGAACCTCCTGGATATTCTCGAGTTGCGGCAGGTCTTCTAGAGTTACCACGGGGACCTCAGGGACCCGCTCTGTTGGCCTCAGGAAGGGCCAGTCCCCATGCGAGTTGCTAGGGGCCATCTCGGGATTCCTCTCCCGTCGATGCCGGGGCCTAAGTCCTTGTGTGTAGTCGGGGCCGGTACCTGAGTATTCCTCTCCAGTGTTGACATGGATCTTCGGGTGCCTCTGAGTCTCCCCAGGGGAGTCAGGCCTCGTCTCGAGCGGGGGCATGCACGTGGGCTTCCCTCCCGAGCTGCAGCAGTAGGGTCACGCTTCCTGTCACGTGGATCAAGGGATCTGTGGCTTTCCCTCGAGGCTTTCCCACGAGGCTTTCCCACGAGGCTTTCCCACAGGGCTGTGCCAAGTGCCACCTTGGTGTGAGTCGATCCTCAGCGTGAAAGACGAGCAGTTGAAGGGAAAAGAGGTTCCTCTGGAATGGAATTCGACATCTGGGGGACTCTTGGAATGGTGGCACGACCCTGGAGTTCCTCTGGCCGTTCCTGTTGAGAGGGCCTCCTCTTGAGATGCGACGGGAACGCCGGGAACTCTTTCCCGACGAAGCAGGGAAAGGATCCCTCATCTCGAGCTACGAGGCAGAAACGGGGCTCCTCTGGATGTGGGCGGGACCCTCGTGATTCCTCTAGAGTGGAGACGGGTATGTCGGGGAACTTCTTGATTTGCACCAAGGGTGTGGTGAAGGACCCTTTCGAAGTTCCAGAGGTGAGGTGTGATCAGCCTCGAGACGCCTCAGCGGAAATGGGCCTCATCTCGCCTGGAGGGGAGAACCTCCTGGATTTTCTCGAGTTGCGGCAGGTCTTCTCGAGTTACGACGGGGACCTCAGGGACCCGCTCTGGTGGCCTCAGGAAAGGCCAGTCCCCATGCAATTTGCAAGGGGCCACCTCGGGATTCCTCTCCCGTCGATGCCGGGGCCTAAGACCTTGTGTGGAGTCGGGGCCGGAACCTGAGGATTCCTCTACAGTGTTGACATGGATCTTGGGGTGCCTCTCAGTCTCCCCAGGGGAGTCAGGCCTCGTCTCGAGTGGGGGCATGCACGTGCGCTTTCCTCCTGAGCTGCAGCAGTAGGGTCAGGCTTCCTGTCACGTGGATCAAGGGATATGTGGCTTTCCCTCGAGGCTTTCCCTCGAGGCTTTCCCACGAGGCTTTCCCACAGGGCTGTGCCAAGTGCCACCTTGGTGTGAGTCCATCCTCGGCGTGAAAGACGAGCCAGTAAAGGGAAAAGAGGTTCCTCTGGAATGGACTGAGACATCTGGGGGACTCTTGGAATGGTGGCACGACCCTGGAGTTCCTCTCTCCGTTCCTGTTGAGAGGGCCTCCTCTTGAGATGCGACGGGAACGCCGGGAACTCCTTCCCGACGAGGCAGGGAAAGGATCCCTCATCTCGAGCTACGAGGTGGAAACGGGGCTCCTCTGGATGTGGGCGGGACCCTCGTGTTTCCTCTCGAGTGGAGACGGGTATGTCGGGGAACTTCTTGAGTTGCACCAAGGGTGGGAAGGACCCTTTCAAAGTTCCAGAGGTGAGGTGTGAATAGCCTGGAGAAGCCTCTGCAGAAATGGGCCTCCTCTCGCCTGGAGGGGAGAACCTCCTGGATATTCTCGAGTTGCGGCAGGTCTTCTAGAGTTACCACAGGGACCTCAGGGACCCGCTCTGTTGGCCTCAGGAAGGGCCAGTCCCCATGCGAGTTGCTAGGGGCCATCTCGGAATTCCTCTCCCGTCGATGCCGGGGCCTAAGTCCTTGTGTGTAGTCGGGGCCGGTACCTGAGTATTCCTCTCCAGTGTTGACATGGATCTTCGGGTGCCTCTGAGTCTCCCCAGGGGAGTCAGGCCTCGTCTCGAGCGGGGGCATGCACGTGGGCTTCCCTCCCGAGCTGCAGCAGTAGGGTCACGCTTCCTGTCACGTGGATCAAGGGATCTGTGGCTTTCCCTCGAGGCTTTCCCACGAGGCTTTCCCACGAGGCTTTCCCACAGGGCTGTGCCAAGTGCCACCTTGGTGTGAGTCGATCCTCAGCGTGAAAGACGAGCCGTTGAAGGGAAAAGAGGTTCCTCTGGAATGGAATTCGACATCTGGGGGACTCTTGGAATGGTGGCACGACCCTGGAGTTCCTCTCGCCGTTCCTGTTGAGAGGGCCTCCTCTTGAGATGCGACGGGAACGCCGGGAACTCTTTACCGACGAAGCAGGGAAAGGATCCCTCATCTCGAGCTACGAGGCAGAAACGGGGCTCCTCTGGATGTGGGCGGGACCCTCGTGATTCCTCTAGAGTGGAGATGGGTATGTCGGGGAACTTCTTGATTTGCACCAAGGGTGTGGTGAAGGACCCTTTCGAAGTTCCAGAGGTGAGGTGTGATCAGCCTCGAGACGCCTCAGCGGAAATGGGCCTCATCTCGCCTGGAGGGGAGAACCTCCTGGATTTTCTCGAGTTTCGGCAGGTCTTCTCGAGTTACGACGCTGACCTCAGGGACCCGCTCTGGTGGCCTCAGGAAAGGCCAGTCCCCATGCGAGTTGCTAGGGGACCTCTCGGGATTCCTCTCCCGTCCATGCCGGGGCCTCAGTCCTTGTGTGGAGTCGGGGCCAGAACCTGAGGATTCCTCTCCAGTGTTGCCATGTATCTTGGGGTGCTTCTGAGTCTCCCCAGGGGAGTCATGCCTCGTCTCGAGTGGGGGCATGCACGTGCGCTTTCGTCCCGAGCTGCAGCAGTAGTGTCACGCTTCCTGTCACGTGGATCAAGGGATCTGTGGCTTTCCCTCGAGGCTGTCCCTCGAGGCTTTCCCACGAGGCTTTCCCACAGGGCTGTGCCACGTGCCACCTTGGTGTGAGTCGATCCTCGGCGTGAAAGACGTGCCGGTGAAGGGAAAAGAGGTTCCTCTGGAATGGACTGAGACATCTGGGGGACTCTTGGAATGGTGGCAGGACCCTGGAGTTCCTCTCTCCGTTCCTGTTGAGAGGGCCTCCTCTTGAGATGCGACGGGAACGCCGGGAACTCCTTCCCGACGAGGCAGGGAAAGGATCCCTCATCTCGAGCTACGAGGCGGAAACGGGGCTCCTCTGGATGTGGGCGGGACCCTCGTGTTTCCTCTCGAGTGGAGACGGGTATGTCGGGGAACTTCTTGAGTTGCACCAAGGGTGGGAAGGACCCTTTCAAAGTTCCAGAGGTGAGGTGTGAATAGCCTGGAGAAGCCTCTGCAGAAATGGGCCTCCTCTCGCCTGGAGGGGAGAACCCCCTGGATATTCTCGAGTTGCGGCAGGTCTTCTAGAGTTACCACGGGGACCTCAGGGACCCGCTCTGTTGGCCTCAGGAAAGGCCAGTCCCCATGCAATTTGCAAGGGGCCACCTCGGGATTCCTCTCCCGTCGATGCCGGGGCCTAAGACCTTGTGTGGAGTCGGGGCCGGAACCTGAGGATTCCTCTACAGTGTTGACATGGATCTTGGGGTGCCTCTCAGTCTCCCCAGGGGAGTCAGGCCTCGTCTCGAGTGGGGGCATGCACGTGCGCTTTCCTCCTGAGCTGCAGCAGTAGGGTCAGGCTTCCTGTCACGTGGATCAAGGGATATGTGGCTTTCCCTCGAGGCTTTCCCTCGAGGCTTTCCCACGAGGCTTTCCCACAGGGCTGTGCCAAGTGCCACCTTGGTGTGAGTCCATCCTCGGCGTGAAAGACGAGCCAGTAAAGGGAAAAGAGGTTCCTCTGGAATGGACTGAGACATCTGGGGGACTCTTGGAATGGTGGCACGACCCTGGAGTTCCTCTCTCCGTTCCTGTTGAGAGGGCCTCCTCTTGAGATGCGACGGGAACGCCGGGAACTCCTTCCCGACGAGGCAGGGAAAGGATCCCTCATCTCGAGCTACGAGGTGGAAACGGGGCTCCTCTGGATGTGGGCGGGACCCTCGTGTTTCCTCTCGAGTGGAGACGGGTATGTCGGGGAACTTCTTGAGTTGCACCAAGGGTGGGAAGGACCCTTTCAAAGTTCCAGAGGTGAGGTGTGAATAGCCTGGAGAAGCCTCTGCAGAAATGGGCCTCCTCTCGCCTGGAGGGGAGAACCTCCTGGATATTCTCGAGTTGCGGCAGGTCTTCTAGAGTTACCACAGGGACCTCAGGGACCCGCTCTGTTGGCCTCAGGAAGGGCCAGTCCCCATGCGAGTTGCTAGGGGCCATCTCGGAATTCCTCTCCCGTCGATGCCGGGGCCTAAGTCCTTGTGTGTAGTCGGGGCCGGTACCTGAGTATTCCTCTCCAGTGTTGACATGGATCTTCGGGTGCCTCTGAGTCTCCCCAGGGGAGTCAGGCCTCGTCTCGAGCGGGGGCATGCACGTGGGCTTCCCTCCCGAGCTGCAGCAGTAGGGTAACGCTTCCTGTCACGTGGATCAAGGGATCTGTGGCTTTCCCTCGAGGCTTTCCCACGAGGCTTTCCCACGAGGCTTTCCCACAGGGCTGTGCCAAGTGCCACCTTGGTGTGAGTCGATCCTCAGCGTGAAAGACGAGCCGTTGAAGGGAAAAGAGGTTCCTCTGGAATGGAATTCGACATCTGGGGGACTCTTGGAATGGTGGCACGACCCTGGAGTTCCTCTCGCCGTTCCTGTTGAGAGGGCCTCCTCTTGAGATGCGACGGGAACGCCGGGAACTCTTTACCGACGAAGCAGGGAAAGGATCCCTCATCTCGAGCTACGAGGCAGAAACGGGGCTCCTCTGGATGTGGGCGGGACCCTCGTGATTCCTCTAGAGTGGAGATGGGTATGTCGGGGAACTTCTTGATTTGCACCAAGGGTGTGGTGAAGGACCCTTTCGAAGTTCCAGAGGTGAGGTGTGATCAGCCTCGAGACGCCTCAGCGGAAATGGGCCTCATCTCGCCTGGAGGGGAGAACCTCCTGGATTTTCTCGAGTTTCGGCAGGTCTTCTCGAGTTACGACGCTGACCTCAGGGACCCGCTCTGGTGGCCTCAGGAAAGGCCAGTCCCCATGCGAGTTGCTAGGGGACCTCTCGGGATTCCTCTCCCGTCCATGCCGGGGCCTCAGTCCTTGTGTGGAGTCGGGGCCAGAACCTGAGGATTCCTCTCCAGTGTTGCCATGTATCTTGGGGTGCTTCTGAGTCTCCCCAGGGGAGTCATGCCTCGTCTCGAGTGGGGGCATGCACGTGCGCTTTCGTCCCGAGCTGCAGCAGTAGTGTCACGCTTCCTGTCACGTGGATCAAGGGATCTGTGGCTTTCCCTCGAGGCTGTCCCTCGAGGCTTTCCCACGAGGCTTTCCCACAGGGCTGTGCCACGTGCCACCTTGGTGTGAGTCGATCCTCGGCGTGAAAGACGTGCCGGTGAAGGGAAAAGAGGTTCCTCTGGAATGGACTGAGACATCTGGGGGACTCTTGGAATGGTGGCAGGACCCTGGAGTTCCTCTCTCCGTTCCTGTTGAGAGGGCCTCCTCTTGAGATGCGACGGGAACGCCGGGAACTCCTTCCCGACGAGGCAGGGAAAGGATCCCTCATCTCGAGCTACGAGGCGGAAACGGGGCTCCTCTGGATGTGGGCGGGACCCTCGTGTTTCCTCTCGAGTGGAGACGGGTATGTCGGGGAACTTCTTGAGTTGCACCAAGGGTGGGAAGGACCCTTTCAAAGTTCCAGAGGTGAGGTGTGAATAGCCTGGAGAAGCCTCTGCAGAAATGGGCCTCCTCTCGCCTGGAGGGGAGAACCCCCTGGATATTCTCGAGTTGCGGCAGGTCTTCTAGAGTTACCACGGGGACCTCAGGGACCCGCTCTGTTGGCCTCAGGAAGGGCCAGTCCCCATGCGAGTTGCTAGGGGCCATCTCGGGATTCCTCTCCCGTCGATGCCGGGGCCTAAGTCCTTGTGTGTAGTCGGGGCCGGTACCTGAGTATTCCTCTCCAGTGTTGACATGGATCTTCGGGTGCCTCTGAGTCTCCCCAGGGGAGTCAGGCCTCGTCTCGAGTGGGGGCATGCACGTGGGCTTCCCTCCCGAGCTGCAGCAGTAGGGTCACGCTTCCTGTCACGTGGATCAAGGGATCTGTGGCTTTCCCTCGAGGCTTTCCCACGAGGCTTTCCCACGAGGCTTTCCCACAGGGCTGTGCCAAGTGCCACCTTGGTGTGAGTCGATCCTCAGCGTGAAAGACGAGCAGTTGAAGGGAAAAGAGGTTCCTCTGGAATGGAATTCGACATCTGGGGGACTCTTGGAATGGTGGCACGACCCTGGAGTTCCTCTCGCCGTTCCTGTTGAGAGGGCCTCCTCTTGAGATGCGACGGGAACGCCGGGAACTCTTTCCCGACGAAGCAGGGAAAGGATCCCTCATCTCGAGCTACGAGGCAGAAACGGGGCTCCTCTGGATGTGGGCGGGACCCTCGTGATTCCTCTAGAGTGGAGACGGGTATGTCGGGGAACTTCTTGATTTGCACCAAGGGTGTGGTGAAGGACCCTTTCGAAGTTCCAGAGGTGAGGTGTGATCAGCCTCGAGACGCCTCAGTGGAAATGGGCCTCATCTCGCCTGGAGGGGAGAACCTCCTGGATTTTCTCGAGTTGCGGCAGGTCTTCTCGAGTTACGACGGGGACCTCAGGGACCCGCTCTGGTGGCCTCAGGAAAGGCCAGTCCCCATGCAATTTGCAAGGGGCCACCTCGGGATTCCTCTCCCGTCGATGCCGGGGCCTAAGACCTTGTGTGGAGTCGGGGCCGGAACCTGAGGATTCCTCTACAGTGTTGACATGGATCTTGGGGTGCCTCTCAGTCTCCCCAGGGGAGTCAGGCCTCGTCTCGAGTGGGGGCATGCACGTGCGCTTTCCTCCTGAGCTGCAGCAGTAGGGTCAGGCTTCCTGTCACGTGGATCAAGGGATATGTGGCTTTCCCTCGAGGCTTTCCCTCGAGGCTTTCCCACGAGGCTTTCCCACAGGGCTGTGCCAAGTGCCACCTTGGTGTGAGCCCATCCTCGGCGTGAAAGACGAGCCGGTGAAGGGAAAAGAGGTTCCTCTGGAATGGACTGAGACATCTGGGGGACTCTTGGAATGGTGGCACGACCCTGGAGTTCCTCTCTCCGTTCCTGTTGAGAGGGCCTCCTCTTGAGATGCGACGGGAACGCCGGGAACTCCTTCCCGACGAGGCAGGGAAAGGATCCCTCATCTCGAGCTACGAGGTGGAAACGGGGCTCCTCTGGATGTGGGCGGGACCCTCGTGTTTCCTCTCGAGTGGAGACGGGTATGTCGGGGAACTTCTTGAGTTGCACCAAGGGTGGGAAGGACCCTTTCAAAGTTCCAGAGGTGAGGTGTGAATAGCCTGGAGAAGCCTCTGCAGAAATGGGCCTCCTCTCGCCTGGAGGGGAGAACCTCCTGGATATTCTCGAGTTGTGGCAGGTCTTCTAGAGTTACCACAGGGACCTCAGGGACCCGCTCTGTTGGCCTCAGGAAGGGCCAGTCCCCATGCGAGTTGCTAGGGGCCATCTCGGAATTCCTCTCCCGTCGATGCCGGGGCCTAAGTCCTTGTGTGTAGTCGGGGCCGGTACCTGAGTATTCCTCTCCAGTGTTGACATGGATCTTCGGGTGCCTCTGAGTCTCCCCAGGGGAGTCAGGCCTCGTCTCGAGCGGGGGCATGCACGTGGGCTTCCCTCCCGAGCTGCAGCAGTAGGGTCACGCTTCCTGTCACGTGGATCAAGGGATCTGTGGCTTTCCCTCGAGGCTTTCCCACGAGGCTTTCCCACGAGGCTTTCCCACAGGGCTGTGCCAAGTGCCACCTTGGTGTGAGTCGATCCTCAGCGTGAAAGACGAGCCGTTGAAGGGAAAAGAGGTTCCTCTGGAATGGAATTCGACATCTGGGGGACTCTTGGAATGGTGGCACGACCCTGGAGTTCCTCTCGCCGTTCCTGTTGAGAGGGCCTCCTCTTGAGATGCGACGGGAACGCCGGGAACTCTTTCCCGACGAAGCAGGGAAAGGATCCCTCATCTCGAGCTACGAGGCAGAAACGGGGCTCCTCTGGATGTGGGCGGGACCCTCGTGATTCCTCTAGAGTGGAGACGGGTATGTCGGGGAACTTCTTGATTTGCACCAAGGGTGTGGTGAAGGACCCTTTCGAAGTTCCAGAGGTGAGGTGTGATCAGCCTCGAGACGCCTCAGCGGAAATGGGCCTCATCTCGCCTGGAGGGGAGAACCTCCTGGATTTTCTCGAGTTTCGGCAGGTCTTCTCGAGTTACGACGCTGACCTCAGGGACCCGCTCTGGTGGCCTCAGGAAAGGCCAGTCCCCATGCGAGTTGCTAGGGGACCTCTCGGGATTCCTCTCCCGTCCATGCCGGGGCCTCAGTCCTTGTGTGGAGTCGGGGCCAGAACCTGAGGATTCCTCTCCAGTGTTGCCATGTATCTTGGGGTGCTTCTGAGTCTCCCCAGGGGAGTCATGCCTCGTCTCGAGTGGGGGCATGCACGTGCGCTTTCGTCCCGAGCTGCAGCAGTAGTGTCACGCTTCCTGTCACGTGGATCAAGGGATCTGTGGCTTTCCCTCGAGGCTGTCCCTCGAGGCTTTCCCACGAGGCTTTCCCACAGGGCTGTGCCACGTGCCACCTTGGTGTGAGTCGATCCTCGGCGTGAAAGACGAGCCGGTGAAGGGAAAAGAGGTTCCTCTGGAATGGACTGAGACATCTGGGGGACTCTTGGAATGGTGGCAGGACCCTGGAGTTCCTCTCGCCGTTCCTGTTGAGAGGGCCTCCTCTTGAGATGCGACGGGAACGCCGGGAACTCTTTCCCGACGAAGCAGGGAAAGGATCCCTGATCTCGAGCTACGAGGCGGAAACTGGGCTCCTCTGGATGTGGGCGGGACCCTCGTGATTCCTCTCGGGTGGATACGACTAGGTCGGGGAACTTCTTGATTTGCACCAAGGGTGTGAAGGAACCTTTCGAAGTTCCAGAGGTGAGATGTGATCAGCCTCGAGACGCCTCAGAAGAAATGGGCCTCATCTCGCCTGGAGGGGAGAACCTCCTGGATTTTGTCGAGTTGCGGCAGGTCTTCTCGAGTTACGACGGGGACCTCAGGGACACGCTCTGGTGGCCTCAGGAAAGGCCAGTCCCCATGCGAGTTGCTAGGGGGCCTCTCGGGATTCCTCTCCCGTCCATGCCGGGGCCTCAGTCCTTGTGTGGAGTCGGGGCCGGAACCTGAGGATTCCTCTCCAGTGTTGCCATGGATCTTGGGGTGCTTCTGAGTCTCCCCAGGGGAGTCAGGCCTCGTCTCGAGTGGGGGCATGCACGTGCGCTTTCCTCCCGAGCTGCAGCAGTAGTGTCACGCTTCCTGTCACGTGGATCAAGGGATCTGTGGCTTTCCCTCGAGGCTGTCCCTCGAGGCTTTCCCACGAGGCTTTCCCACAGGGCTGTGCCACGTGCCACCTTGGTGTGAGTCGATCCTCGGCGTGAAAGACGAGCCGGTGAAGGGAAAAGAGGTTCCTCTGGAATGGACTGAGACATCTGGGGGACTCTTGGAATGGTGGCACGACCCTGGAGTTCCTCTCGCCGTTCCTGTTGAGAGGGCCTCCTCTTGAGATGCGACGGGAACGCCGGGAACTCTTTCCCGACGAAGCAGGGAAAGGATCCCTCACCTCGAGCAACGAGGCGGAAACGGGGCTCCTCTGGATGTGGGCGGGACCCTCTTGTTTGCTCTCGAGTGGAGACGGGTATGTCGGGGAACTTCTAGAGGTGCACCCAGGGTGTGAAGTACCCTTTCGAAGTTCCAGAAGTGAGGTGTGATTAGCCCCGAGAAGCCTCTGCGGAAATGGGCCTCCTCTCGCATGGAGGGGAGAACCTCCTGGGTTTTCTCGAGTTGCGGCAGGTCTTCTCGAGTTACGACGGGGACCTCAGGGACCCGCTCTGGTGCCCTCAGGAAGGGCCAGTCCCCATGGGAGTTGCGAGGGGCCATCTCGAGTTTCCTCTCCCGTCGATGCCGGGGCCTAAGACCTTGTGTGGAGCCGGGGCCGGAACCTGAGGATTCCTCTCCAGTGTTGACATGGATCTTGGGGTGCCTCTGAGTCTCCCCAAGGGAGTCAAGCGTCGTCTCGAGTGAGGGAATGCACGTGCGCTTCCCTCCCGGGCTGCAGTAGTAGGGTCACGCTTCCTGTCACGTGGATCAAGGGATCTGTGGCTTTCCCTCGAGGCTGTCCCTCGAGGCTTTCCCACGAGGCTTTCCCACGAGGCTTTCCCACAGGGCTGTGCCACGTGCCACCTTGGTGTGAGTCGATCCTCGGCGTGAAAGACGATCCGGTGAAGGGAAAAGAGGTTCCTCTGGAATGGACTGAGACATCTGGGGGACTCTTGGAATGTTGGCACGACCCTGGAGTTCCTCTCGCCGTTCCTGTTGAGAGGGCCTCCTCGAGATGCCACGGGAACGCCGGGAAATCTTTCCCGAGGAAGCAGGGAAAGGATACCTCAACTCGAGCTACAAGGCGGAAACGGGGCTCCTCTGGATGTGGGCGGGACCCTCGTGATTCCCCTCGAGTGGAGATGGGTATGTCGGGGAACTTCTTGATTTGCACCAAGGGTGTGAAGGAGCCTTTCGAAGTTACAGAGGTGAGATGTGATCAGCCTCGAGACGCCTCAGCAGAAATGGGTCTCATCTCGCCTGGAGGGGAGAACCTCCTGGATTTTCTCGAGATGCGGCAGGTCTTCTCCAGTTACGACGGGGACCACAGGGACCCGCTCTGGTGGCCTCAGGAAAGGCCAGTCCCCATGCGAGTTGCTAGGGGGCCTCTCGGGATTCCTCCCCCGTCCATGCCGGAGCCTCAGTCCTTGTGTGGAGTCGGGGCCGGAACCTGAGGATTCCTCTTCAGTGTTGCCATGGATCTTGGGGTGCTTCTGAGTCTCCCCAGGGCAGTCAGGCCTCGTCTCGAGTGGGGGCATGCACGTGCGCTTTCCTCCCGAGCTTCAGCAGTAGTGCCACGCTTCCTGTCACGTGGAGCAAGGGATCTGTGGCTTTCCCTTGAGGCTGTCCCTCGAGGTTTTCCCACGAGGCTTTCCCACAGGGCTGTGCCACGTGCCACCTTGGTGTGAGTCGATCCTCGGCGTGAAAGACGAGCCGGTGAAGGGAAAAGAGGTTCCCTTGGAATGGACTCAGACATCTGGGGGACTCTTGGAATGGTGGCACGACGCTGGTGTTCCTCTCGCCGTTCCTGTTGAGAGGGCCTCCTCTTGAGATGCGACGGGAACGCCGGGAACTCTTTCCCGAAGAAGCAGGGAAAGGATCCCTCATCTCGAGCTACGATGCGGAAACGGGGCTCCTCTGGATGTGGGCGGGACCCTCGTGATTCCTCTCGAGGGGAGACGGGTATGTCGGGGAACTTCTTGATTTGCACCAAGGGTGTGAAGGACCCTTTCGAAGTTCCAGAGGTGAGGTGTGATCAGCCTCGAGACGCCTCAGCGGAAATGGGCCTCATCTCGCCTGGAGGGGAGAACCTCCTGGATTTTCTCGAGTTGCGGCAGGTTTTCTCGAGTTACGACGGGGACCTCAGGGACCCGCTCTGGTGGCCTCAAGAAAGGCCAGTCCCCGTGCGAGTTGCTAGGGGCCATCTCGGGATTCCTCTCCCGTCCATGCCGGGGCCTAAGACCTTGTGTGGAGTCGGGGCCGAACCTGAGGATTCCTCTCCAGTGTTGCCATGGATCTTGGGGTGCTTCTGAGTCTCCCGAGGGGAGTCAGGCCCCGTCTCGAGTGGGGGCATCCACGTGCGCTTCCCTCCCGTGCTGCAGCAGTAGTGTCACGCTTCCTGTCATGTGGATCAAGGGATCTGTGGCTTTCCCTCGAGGCTTTCCCACGAGGCTTTCCCACAGGGCTGTTCCACGTGCCACCTTGTTGTGAGTCGATCCTCGGCGTGAAAGACGAGCCGGTGAAGGGAAAAGAGGTTCCTCTGGAATGGACTGAGACATCTGGGGGACTCTTGGAATTGTGGCACGACCGTGGAGTTCCTCTCGCCGTTCCTGTTGAGAGGGCCTCCTCTTGAGGTGCGACGGGAAAGCCGGGAACTCTTTCCCGACGAAGCAAGGAAAGGATCCCTCATCTCGAGCTACGAGGCGGAAACGGGGCTCCTCTGGATGTGGGCGGGACCCTCGTGATTCCTCTCGAGGGGAGACGGGTATGTCGGGGAACTTCTTGATTTGCACCAAGGGTGTGAAGGACCCTTTCGAAGTTCCAGAGGTGAGGTGTGATCAGCCTCGAGACGCCTCAGCGGAAATGGGCCTCATCTCGCCTGGAGGGGAGAACCTCCTGGATTTTCTCGTGTTGCGGCAGGTCTTCTCGAATTACGATGGGGACCTCAGGGACCCGCTCTGGTGGCCTCAGGAAAGGCCAGTCCCCATGCGAGTTGCTAGAGGACCTCTCGGGATTCCTCTCCCGTCCATGCCGGGGCCTCAGTCCTTGTGTGGAGTCGGGGCCGGAACCTGAGGATTCCTCTCCAGTGTTGCCATGGATCTTGGGGTGCTTCTGAGTCTCCCCAGGGGAGTCAGGCCTCGTCTCGAGTGGGGGCATGCACGTGCGCTTTCCTCCCGAGCTGCAGCAGTAGTGTCACGCTTCCTGTCACGTGGATCAAGGGATCTGTGGCTTTCCCTCGAGGCTGTCCCTCGAGGCTTTCCCACGAGGCTTTCCCACAGGACTGTGCCACGTGCCACCTTGGTGTGAGTCGATCCTCGGCGTGAAAGACGAGCCGGTGAAGGGAAAAGAGGTTCCTCTGGAATGGACTGAGACATCTGGGGGACTCTTGGAATGGTGGCACGACCCTGGAGTTCCTCTCGCCATTCCTGTTGAGAGGGCCTCCTCTTGAGATGCGACGGGAACGCCGGGAACTCTTTCCCGACGAAGCAGGGAAAGGATCCCACATCTCGAGCTACGAGGCGGAAACGGGGCTCCTCTGGTTGTGGGCGGGACCCTCGTGATTCCTTTCGAGGGGAGACGGGTATGTCGGGGAACTTCTTGATTTGCACCAAGGGTGTGAAGGACCCTTTCGAAGTTCCAGAGGTGAGGTGTGATCAGCCTCGAGACGCCTCAGCGGAAATGGGCCTCATCTCGCCTGGAGGGGAGAACCTCCTGGATTTTCTCGTGTTGCGGCAGGTCTTCTCGAGTTACGACGGGGACCTCAGGGACCCGCTCTGGTGGCCTCAGGAAAGGCCAGTCCCCATGCGAGTTGCTAGGGGACCTCTCGCGATTCCTCTCCCGTCCATGCCGGGGCGTCAGTCCTTGTGTGGAGTCGGGGCCGGAACCTTAGCATTCCTCTCCAGTGTTGCCATGGATCTTGGGGTGCCTCTGAGTCTCCCCAAGGGAGTCAAGCCTCGTCTCGAGTGGGGGCATGCACGTGCGCTTTCCTCCCGAGCTGCAGTAGTAGGGTCACGCTTCCTGTCACGTGGATCAAGGGATCTGTGGCTTTCCCTCGAGGCTTTCCCTCGAGGCTTTCCCACGAACCTTACCCACAGGGCTCTGCCAAGTGCCACCTTGGTGTGATTCGATCCTCGGCGTGAAAGACGAGCCGGAGAAGGGAAAAGAGGTTCCTCTGGAATGGACTGAGACATCTGGGGGACTCTTGGAATGGTGGCACGACCCTGGAGTTCCTCTCGCCGTTCCTGTTGAGAGGGCCTCCTCTTGAGATGCGACGGGAATGCCGGGAACTCTTTCCCGACGAAGCAGGGAAAGGATCCCTCATCTCGAGCTACGAGGCGGAAACGGGGCTCCTCTGGATGTGGGCGGGACCCTCGTGATTCCTCTCGAGTTTAGACGGGTATGTCGGGGAACTTCTTGATTTGCACCAAGGGTGTGAAGGACCCTTTCGAAGTTCCAGAGGTGAGGTGTGATCAGCCTCCAGACGCCTCAGCGGAAATGGGCCTCATCACTCCTGGAGGGGAGAACCTCCTGGATTTTCTCGAGTTGCGGCAGGTCTTCTCGAGTTACGACGGGGACCTCAGGGACCCGCTCTGCTGGCCTCAGGAAAGGCCAGTCCCCATGCGAGTTGCTAGGGGACCTCTCGGGATTCCTCTCCCGTCCATGCCGGGGCCTCAGTCCTTGTGTGGAGTCGGGGCCGGAACCTGAGGATTCCTCTCCAGTGTTGCCATGGATCTTGGGGAGCTTCTGAGTCTCCCCAGCGGAGTCAAGCGGCGTCTCGAGTGTGGGCATGCACGTGCGCTTTCCTCCCGAGCTGCAGCAGTAGTGTCACGCTTCCTGTCACGTGGATCAAGGGATCTGTGGCTTTCCCTCGAGGCTGTCCCTCGAGGCTTTCCCACGAGGCTTTCCCACAGGGCTGTGCCACATGCCACCTTGGTGTGAGTCGATCCTCGGCGTGAAAGACGAGCCGGTGAAGGGAAAAGAGGTTCCTCTGGAATGGACTGAGACATCTGCGGGACTCTTGGAATGGTGGCACGACGCTGGAGTTCCTCTCGCCGTTCCTGTTGAGAGGGCCTCCTCTTGAGATGCGACGGGAACGCCGGAAACGCTTTCCCGACAAAGCAGGGAAAGGATCCCTGATCTCGAGCTACGAGGCGGAAACGGGGCTCCTCTGGATGTGGGCGGGACCATCGTGATTCCTCTCGAGTGGAGACGGCTATGTCGGGGAACTTCTTGATTTGCACCATGGGTGTGAAGTAGCCTTTCGAAGTTCCAGAGGTGAGATGTGATCAGCCTCGAGACGCCTCAGCGGAAATGGGCCTCATCTCACCTGGAGGGGAGAACCTCCTGGATTATCTCGAGTTGCGGCAGGTCTTCTCGAGTTACGACGGGGACCTCAGGGACCCGCTCTGGTGGCCTCAGGAAAGGCCAGTCCCCATGCGAGTTGCTAGGGGACCTCTCGGGATTCCTCTCCCGTCCATGCCGGGGCCTCAGTCCTTGTGTGGAGTCGGGGCCAGAACCTGAGGATTCCTCTCCAGTGTTGCCATGGATCTTGGGGTGCTTCTGAGTCTCCCCAGGGGAGTCAGGCCTCGTCTCGAGTGGGGGCATACACGTGCGCTTTCCTCCCGAGCTGCAGCAGTAGTGTCACTTTTCCTGTCACGTGGATCAAGGCATCTGTGGCTTTCCCTCGAGGCTGTCCCTCGAGGCTTTCCCACGAGGCTTTCCCACGAGGCTTTCCCACAGGGCTGTGCCACGTGCCACCTTGGTGTGAGTCGATCCTCGGCGTGAAAGACGATCCGGTGAAGGGAAAAGAGGTTCCTCTGGAATGGACTGAGACATCTGGGGGACTCTTGGAATGGTGGCACGACCCTGGAGTTCCTCTCGCCGTTCCTGTTGAGAGGGCCTCCTCTTGAGATGCGACGGGAACGCCGGGAAATCTTTCCCGAGGAAGCAGGGAAAGGATACCTCAACTCGAGCTACGAGGCGGAAACGGGGCTCCTCTGGATGTGGGCGGGACCCTCGTGATTCCCCTCGAGTGGAGACGGGTATGTCGGGGAACTTCTTGATTTGCACCAAGGGTGTGAAGGAGCCTTTCGAAGTTACAGAGGTGAGATGTGATCAGCCTCGAGACGCCTCAGCAGAAATGGGTCTCATCTCGCCTGGAGGGGAGAACCTCCTGGATTTTCTCGAGTTGCGGCAGGTCTTCTCCAGTTACGACGGGGACCACAGGGACCCGCTCTGGTGGCCTCAGGAAAGGCCAGTCCCCATGCGAGTTGCTAGGGGGCCTCTCGGGATTCCTCTCCCGTCCATGCCGGGGCCTCAGTCCTTGTGTGGAGTCGGGGCCGGAACCTGAGGATTCCTCTTCAGTGTTGCCATGGATCTTGGGGTGCTTCTGAGTCTCCCCAGGGGAGTCAGGCCTCGTCTCGAGTGGGGGCATGCACGTGCGCTTTCCTCCCGAGCTTCAGCAGTAGTGCCACGCTTCCTGTCACGTGGAGCAAGGGATCTGTGGCTTTCCCTTGAGGCTGTCCCTCGAGGTTTTCCCACGAGGCTTTCCCACAGGGCTGTGCCACGTGCCACCTTGGTGTGAGTCGATCCTCGGCGTGAAAGACGAGCCGGTGAAGGGAAAAGAGGTTCCTCTGGAATGGACTGAGACATCTGGGGGACTCTTGTAATGGTGGCACGACCCTGGAGTTCCTCTCGCCGTTCCTGTTGAGAGGGCCTCCTCTTGAGATGCGACGGGAACGCCGGGAACTCTTTCCCGACGAAGCAGGGAAAGGATCCCTCATCTCGAGCTACGAGGCGGAAACGGGGCTCCTCTGGATGTGGGCGGGACCCTCGTGATTCCTCTCGAGTGGAGACGGGTATGTCGGGGAACTTCTTGATTTGCACCAAGGGTGTGAAGGAGCCTTTCGAAGTTCCAGAGGTGAGGTGCGATCAGCCTCGAGACGCCTCAGCGGAAATGGGCCTCATCTCGCCTGGAGAGGAGAACCTCCTGGGTTTTCTCGAGTTGCAGCAGGTCTTCTCGAGTTACGACGGGGACCTCAGGGACCCGCTCTGCTGGCCTCAGGAAAGGCCAGTCCCCATGCGAGTTGCTAGGGGACCTCTCGGGATTCCTCTCCCGTCCATGCCGGGGCCTCAGTCCTTGTGTGGAGTCGGGGCCGGAACCTGAGGATTCCTCTCCAGTGTTGCCATGGATCTTGGGGAGCTTCTGAGTCTCCCCAGCGGAGTCAAGCGGCGTCTCGAGTGTGGGCATGCACGTGCGCTTTCCTCCCGAGCTGCAGCAGTAGTGTCACGCTTCCTGTCACGTGGATCAAGGGATCTGTGGCTTTCCCTCGAGGCTGTCCCTCGAGGCTTTCCCACGAGGCTTTCCCACGAGGCTTTCCCACAGGGCTGTGCCACGTGCCACCTTGTTGTGAGTCGATCCTCGGCGTGAAAGACGAGCCGGTGAAGGGAAAAGAGGTTCCTCTGGAATGGACTGAGACATCTGGGGGACTCTTGGAATTGTGGCACGACCGTGGAGTTCCTCTCGCCGTTCCTGTTGAGAGGGCCTCCTCTTGAGGTGCGACGGGAAAGCCGGGAACTCTTTCCCGACGAAGCAAGGAAAGGATCCCTCATCTCGAGCTACGAGGCGGAAACGGGGCTCCTCTGGATGTGGGCGGGACCCTCGTGATTCCTCTCGAGGGGAGACGGGTATGTCGGGGAACTTCTTGATTTGCACCAAGGGTGTGAAGGACCCTTTCGAAGTTCCAGAGGTGAGGTGTGATCAGCCTCGAGACGCCTCAGCGGAAATGGGCCTCATCTCGCCTGGAGGGGAGAACCTCCTGGATTTTCTCGTGTTGCGGCAGGTCTTCTCGAATTACGATGGGGACCTCAGGGACCCGCTCTGGTGGCCTCAGGAAAGGCCAGTCCCCATGCGAGTTGCTAGAGGACCTCTCGGGATTCCTCTCCCGTCCATGCCGGGGCCTCAGTCCTTGTGTGGAGTCGGGGCCGGAACCTGAGGATTCCTCTCCAGTGTTGCCATGGATCTTGGGGTGCTTCTGAGTCTCCCCAGGGGAGTCAGGCCTCGTCTCGAGTGGGGGCATGCACGTGCGCTTTCCTCCCGAGCTGCAGCAGTAGTGTCACGCTTCCTGTCACGTGGATCAAGGGATCTGTGGCTTTCCCTCGAGGCTGTCCCTCGAGGCTTTCCCACGAGGCTTTCCCACAGGACTGTGCCACGTGCCACCTTGGTGTGAGTCGATCCTCGGCGTGAAAGACGAGCCGGTGAAGGGAAAAGAGGTTCCTCTGGAATGGACTGAGACATCTGGGGGACTCTTGGAATGGTGGCACGACCCTGGAGTTCCTCTCGCCATTCCTGTTGAGAGGGCCTCCTCTTGAGATGCGACGGGAACGCCGGGAACTCTTTCCCGACGAAGCAGGGAAAGGATCCCACATCTCGAGCTACGAGGCGGAAACGGGGCTCCTCTGGTTGTGGGCGGGACCCTCGTGATTCCTTTCGAGGGGAGACGGGTATGTCGGGGAACTTCTTGATTTGCACCAAGGGTGTGAAGGACCCTTTCGAAGTTCCAGAGGTGAGGTGTGATCAGCCTCGAGACGCCTCAGCGGAAATGGGCCTCATCTCGCCTGGAGGGGAGAACCTCCTGGATTTTCTCGTGTTGCGGCAGGTCTTCTCGAGTTACGACGGGGACCTCAGGGACCCGCTCTGGTGGCCTCAGGAAAGGCCAGTCCCCATGCGAGTTGCTAGGGGACCTCTCGCGATTCCTCTCCCGTCCATGCCGGGGCGTCAGTCCTTGTGTGGAGTCGGGGCCGGAACCTTAGCATTCCTCTCCAGTGTTGCCATGGATCTTGGGGTGCCTCTGAGTCTCCCCAAGGGAGTCAAGCCTCGTCTCGAGTGGGGGCATGCACGTGCGCTTTCCTCCCGAGCTGCAGTAGTAGGGTCACGCTTCCTGTCACGTGGATCAAGGGATCTGTGGCTTTCCCTCGAGGCTTTCCCTCGAGGCTTTCCCACGAACCTTACCCACAGGGCTCTGCCAAGTGCCACCTTGGTGTGATTCGATCCTCGGCGTGAAAGACGAGCCGGAGAAGGGAAAAGAGGTTCCTCTGGAATGGACTGAGACATCTGGGGGACTCTTGGAATGGTGGCACGACCCTGGAGTTCCTCTCGCCGTTCCTGTTGAGAGGGCCTCCTCTTGAGATGCGACGGGAATGCCGGGAACTCTTTCCCGACGAAGCAGGGAAAGGATCCCTCATCTCGAGCTACGAGGCGGAAACGGGGCTCCTCTGGATGTGGGCGGGACCCTCGTGATTCCTCTCGAGTTTAGACGGGTATGTCGGGGAACTTCTTGATTTGCACCAAGGGTGTGAAGGACCCTTTCGAAGTTCCAGAGGTGAGGTGTGATCAGCCTCCAGACGCCTCAGCGGAAATGGGCCTCATCACTCCTGGAGGGGAGAACCTCCTGGATTTTCTCGAGTTGCGGCAGGTCTTCTCGAGTTACGACGGGGACCTCAGGGACCCGCTCTGCTGGCCTCAGGAAAGGCCAGTCCCCATGCGAGTTGCTAGGGGACCTCTCGGGATTCCTCTCCCGTCCATGCCGGGGCCTCAGTCCTTGTGTGGAGTCGGGGCCGGAACCTGAGGATTCCTCTCCAGTGTTGCCATGGATCTTGGGGAGCTTCTGAGTCTCCCCAGCGGAGTCAAGCGGCGTCTCGAGTGTGGGCATGCACGTGCGCTTTCCTCCCGAGCTGCAGCAGTAGTGTCACGCTTCCTGTCACGTGGATCAAGGGATCTGTGGCTTTCCCTCGAGGCTGTCCCTCGAGGCTTTCCCACGAGGCTTTCCCACAGGGCTGTGCCACATGCCACCTTGGTGTGAGTCGATCCTCGGCGTGAAAGACGAGCCGGTGAAGGGAAAAGAGGTTCCTCTGGAATGGACTGAGACATCTGCGGGACTCTTGGAATGGTGGCACGACGCTGGAGTTCCTCTCGCCGTTCCTGTTGAGAGGGCCTCCTCTTGAGATGCGACGGGAACGCCGGAAACGCTTTCCCGACAAAGCAGGGAAAGGATCCCTGATCTCGAGCTACGAGGCGGAAACGGGGCTCCTCTGGATGTGGGCGGGACCATCGTGATTCCTCTCGAGTGGAGACGGCTATGTCGGGGAACTTCTTGATTTGCACCATGGGTGTGAAGTAGCCTTTCGAAGTTCCAGAGGTGAGATGTGATCAGCCTCGAGACGCCTCAGCGGAAATGGGCCTCATCTCACCTGGAGGGGAGAACCTCCTGGATTATCTCGAGTTGCGGCAGGTCTTCTCGAGTTACGACGGGGACCTCAGGGACCCGCTCTGGTGGCCTCAGGAAAGGCCAGTCCCCATGCGAGTTGCTAGGGGACCTCTCGGGATTCCTCTCCCGTCCATGCCGGGGCCTCAGTCCTTGTGTGGAGTCGGGGCCAGAACCTGAGGATTCCTCTCCAGTGTTGCCATGGATCTTGGGGTGCTTCTGAGTCTCCCCAGGGGAGTCAGGCCTCGTCTCGAGTGGGGGCATACACGTGCGCTTTCCTCCCGAGCTGCAGCAGTAGTGTCACTTTTCCTGTCACGTGGATCAAGGCATCTGTGGCTTTCCCTCGAGGCTGTCCCTCGAGGCTTTCCCACGAGGCTTTCCCACGAGGCTTTCCCACAGGGCTGTGCCACGTGCCACCTTGGTGTGAGTCGATCCTCGGCGTGAAAGACGATCCGGTGAAGGGAAAAGAGGTTCCTCTGGAATGGACTGAGACATCTGGGGGACTCTTGGAATGGTGGCACGACCCTGGAGTTCCTCTCGCCGTTCCTGTTGAGAGGGCCTCCTCTTGAGATGCGACGGGAACGCCGGGAAATCTTTCCCGAGGAAGCAGGGAAAGGATACCTCAACTCGAGCTACGAGGCGGAAACGGGGCTCCTCTGGATGTGGGCGGGACCCTCGTGATTCCCCTCGAGTGGAGACGGGTATGTCGGGGAACTTCTTGATTTGCACCAAGGGTGTGAAGGAGCCTTTCGAAGTTACAGAGGTGAGATGTGATCAGCCTCGAGACGCCTCAGCAGAAATGGGTCTCATCTCGCCTGGAGGGGAGAACCTCCTGGATTTTCTCGAGTTGCGGCAGGTCTTCTCCAGTTACGACGGGGACCACAGGGACCCGCTCTGGTGGCCTCAGGAAAGGCCAGTCCCCATGCGAGTTGCTAGGGGGCCTCTCGGGATTCCTCTCCCGTCCATGCCGGGGCCTCAGTCCTTGTGTGGAGTCGGGGCCGGAACCTGAGGATTCCTCTTCAGTGTTGCCATGGATCTTGGGGTGCTTCTGAGTCTCCCCAGGGGAGTCAGGCCTCGTCTCGAGTGGGGGCATGCACGTGCGCTTTCCTCCCGAGCTTCAGCAGTAGTGCCACGCTTCCTGTCACGTGGAGCAAGGGATCTGTGGCTTTCCCTTGAGGCTGTCCCTCGAGGTTTTCCCACGAGGCTTTCCCACAGGGCTGTGCCACGTGCCACCTTGGTGTGAGTCGATCCTCGGCGTGAAAGACGAGCCGGTGAAGGGAAAAGAGGTTCCTCTGGAATGGACTGAGACATCTGGGGGACTCTTGTAATGGTGGCACGACCCTGGAGTTCCTCTCGCCGTTCCTGTTGAGAGGGCCTCCTCTTGAGATGCGACGGGAACGCCGGGAACTCTTTCCCGACGAAGCAGGGAAAGGATCCCTCATCTCGAGCTACGAGGCGGAAACGGGGCTCCTCTGGATGTGGGCGGGACCCTCGTGATTCCTCTCGAGTGGAGACGGGTATGTCGGGGAACTTCTTGATTTGCACCAAGGGTGTGAAGGAGCCTTTCGAAGTTCCAGAGGTGAGGTGCGATCAGCCTCGAGACGCCTCAGCGGAAATGGGCCTCATCTCGCCTGGAGAGGAGAACCTCCTGGGTTTTCTCGAGTTGCAGCAGGTCTTCTCGAGTTACGACGGGGACCTCAGGGACCCGCTCTGCTGGCCTCAGGAAAGGCCAGTCCCCATGCGAGTTGCTAGGGGACCTCTCGGGATTCCTCTCCCGTCCATGCCGGGGCCTCAGTCCTTGTGTGGAGTCGGGGCCGGAACCTGAGGATTCCTCTCCAGTGTTGCCATGGATCTTGGGGAGCTTCTGAGTCTCCCCAGCGGAGTCAAGCGGCGTCTCGAGTGTGGGCATGCACGTGCGCTTTCCTCCCGAGCTGCAGCAGTAGTGTCACGCTTCCTGTCACGTGGATCAAGGGATCTGTGGCTTTCCCTCGAGGCTGTCCCTCGAGGCTTTCCCACGAGGCTTTCCCACGAGGCTTTCCCACAGGGCTGTGCCACGTGCCACCTTGGTGTGAGTCGATCCTCGGCGTGAAAGACGATCCGGTGAAGGGAAAAGAGGTTCCTCTGGAATGGACTGAGACATCTGGGGGACTCTTGGAATGGTGGCACGACCCTGGAGTTCCTCTCGCCGTTCCTGTTGAGAGGGCCTCCTCGAGATGCCACGGGAACGCCGGGAAATCTTTCCCGAGGAAGCAGGGAAAGGATACCTCAACTCGAGCTACAAGGCGGAAACGGGGCTCCTCTGGATGTGGGCGGGACCCTCGTGATTCCCCTCGAGTGGAGACGGGTATGTCGGGGAACTTCTTGATTTGCACCAAGGGTGTGAAGGAGCCTTTCGAAGTTACAGAGGTGAGATGTGATCAGCCTCGAGACGCCTCAGCAGAAATGGGTCTCATCTCGCCTGGAGGGGAGAACCTCCTGGATTTTCTCGAGATGCGGCAGGTCTTCTCCAGTTACGACGGGGACCACAGGGACCCGCTCTGGTGGCCTCAGGAAAGGCCAGTCCCCATGCGAGTTGCTAGGGGGCCTCTCGGGATTCCTCTCCCGTCCATGCCGGAGCCTCAGTCCTTGTGTGGAGTCGGGGCCGGAACCTGAGGATTCCTCTTCAGTGTTGCCATGGATCTTGGGGTGCTTCTGAGTCTCCCCAGGGGAGTCAGGCCTCGTCTCGAGTGGGGGCATGCACGTGCGCTTTCCTCCCGAGCTTCAGCAGTAGTGCCACGCTTCCTGTCACGTGGAGCAAGGGATCTGTGGCTTTCCCTTGAGGCTGTCCCTCGAGGTTTTCCCACGAGGCTTTCCCACAGGGCTGTGCCACGTGCCACCTTGGTGTGAGTCGATCCTCGGCGTGAAAGACGAGCCGGTGAAGGGAAAAGAGGTTCCTCTGGAATGGACTGAGACATCTGGGGGACTCTTGTAATGGTGGCACGACCCTGGAGTTCCTCTCGCCGTTCCTGTTGAGAGGGCCTCCTCTTGAGATGCGACGGGAACGCCGGGAACTCTTTCCCGACGAAGCAGGGAAAGGATCCCTCATCTCGAGCTACGAGGCGGAAACGGGGCTCCTCTGGATGTGGGCGGGACCCTCGTGATTCCTCTCGAGTGGAGACGGGTATGTCGGGGAACTTCTTGATTTGCACCAAGGGTGTGAAGGAGCCTTTCGAAGTTCCTGAGGTGAGGTGCGATCAGCCTCGAGACGCCTCAGCGGATATGGGCCTCATCTCGCCTGGATAGGAGAACCTCCTGGGTTTTCTCGAGTTGCAGCAGGTCTTCTCGAGTTACGACGTGGACCTCAGGGACCCGCTCTGGTGGCCTCAGGAAAGGCCAGTCCCCATGCGAGTTGCTCGGGGGCCTCTCGGGATTCCTCTCCCCTCCATGCCGGGGCCTCAGTCCTTGTGTGGAGACGGGGCCGGAACCTGAGGAATGCTCTCCAGTGTTGCCATGGATCTTGGGGTGCTTCTGAGTCTCCCCAGGGGTGTCAGGCCTCGTCTCGAGTGTGGGCATGCACGTGCGCTTTCCTCCCGAGCTGCAGCAGTAGTGTCACGCTTCCTGTCACGTGGATCAAGGGATCTGTGGCTTTCCCTCGAGGCTGTCCCTCGAGGCTTTCCCACGAGGCTTTCCCACAGGGCTGTGCCACGTGCCACCTTGGTGTGAGTCGATCCTCGGCGTGAAAGACGAGCCGGTGAAGGGAAAAGAGGTTCCTCTGGAATGGACTGAGACATCTGGGGGACTCTTGGAATGGTGGCACGACCCTGGAGTTCCTCTCGCCGTTCCTGTTGAGAGGGCCTCCTCTTGAGATGCGACGGGAACGCCGGGAAATCTTTCCCGACGAAGCAGGGAAAGGATACCTCAACTCGAGCTACGAGGCGGAAACGGGGCTCCTCTGGATGTGGGCGGGACCCTCGTGATTCCCCTCGAGTGGAGATGAGTATGTCGGGGAACTTCTTGATTTGCACCAAGGGTGTGAAGGAGCCTTTCGAAGTTCCAGAGGTGAGGTGTGATCAGCCTCGAGACGCCTAAGCTTAAATGGGAATCATCTCGCCTGGAGGGGAGAACTTCCTGGATTTTCTCGAGTTGCGGCAGGTCTTCTCGAGTTACGACGGGGACCTCAGGGACCCGCTCTGGTGGCCTCCGGAAAGGCCAGTCCCCATGCGAGTTGCTAGGGGACCTCTCGGGATTCCTCTCCCGTCCATGCCGGGGCCTCAGTCCTTGTGTGGAGTCGGGGCCGGAACCTGAGGATTCCTCTCCAGTGTTGCCATGGATCTTGGGGTGCTTCTGAGTCTCCCCAGGGGAGTCAGGCCTCGTCTCGAGTGGGGGCATACACGTGCGCTTTCCTCCCGAGCTGCAGCAGTAGTGTCACGCTTCCTGTCACGTGGATCAAGGGATCTGTGGCTTTCCCTCGAGGCTGTCCCTCGAGGCTTTCCCACGAGGCTTTCCCACGAGGCTTTCCCACAGGGCTGTGCCACGTGCCACCTTGGTGTGAGTCGATCCTCGGCGTGAAAGACGATCCGGTGAAGGGAAAAGAGGTTCCTCTGGAATGGACTGAGACATCTGGGGGACTCTTGGAATGGTGGCACGACCCTGGAGTTCCTCTCGCCGTTCCTGTTGAGAGGGCCTCCTCGAGATGCCACGGGAACGCCGGGAAATCTTTCCCGAGGAAGCAGGGAAAGGATACCTCAACTCGAGCTACAAGGCGGAAACGGGGCTCCTCTGGATGTGGGCGGGACCCTCGTGATTCCCCTCGAGTGGAGACGGGTATGTCGGGGAACTTCTTGATTTGCACCAAGGGTGTGAAGGAGCCTTTCGAAGTTACAGAGGTGAGATGTGTTCAGCCTCGAGACGCCTCAGCAGAAATGGGTCTCATCTCGCCTGGAGGGGAGAACCTCCTGGATTTTCTCGAGATGCGGCAGGTCTTCTCCAGTTACGACGGAGACCACAGGGACCCGCTCTGGTGGCCTCAGGAAAGGCCAGTCCCCATGCGAGTTGCTAGGGGGCCTCTCGGGATTCCTCTCCCGTCCATGCCGGAGCCTCAGTCCTTGTGTGGAGTCGGGGCCGGAACCTGAGGATTCCTCTTCAGTGTTGCCATGGATCTTGGGGTGCTTCTGAGTCTCCCCAGGGGAGTCAGGCCTCGTCTCGAGTGGGGGCATGCACGTGCGCTTTCCTCCCGAGCTTCAGCAGTAGTGCCACGCTTCCTGTCACGTGGAGCAAGGGATCTGTGGCTTTCCCTTGAGGCTGTCCCTCGAGGTTTTCCCACGAGGCTTTCCCACAGGGCTGTGCCACGTGCCACCTTGGTGTGAGTCGATCCTCGGCGTGAAAGACGAGCCGGTGAAGGGAAAAGAGGTTCCTCTGGAATGGACTGAGACATCTGGGGGACTCTTGTAATGGTGGCACGACCCTGGAGTTCCTCTCGCCGTTCCTGTTGAGAGGGCCTCCTCTTGAGATGCGACGGGAACGCCGGGAACTCTTTCCCGACGAAGCAGGGAAAGGATCCCTCATCTCGAGCTACGAGGCAGAAACGGGGCTCCTCACGATGTGGGCGGGACCCTCGTGATTCCTCTCGAGTGGAAACGGGTATGTCGATGAACTTCTTGATTTGCACCAAGGTTGTGAAGGACCCTTTCGAAGTTCCAGAGGTGAGGTGTGATCTGCCTCGAGACGCCTCAGCGGAAATGGGCCTCATCTCGCCTGGAGGGGAGAACCTCCTGGATTTTCTCGAGTTGCGGCAGGTCTTCTCGAGTTACGACGGGGACCTCAGGGACCCGCTCTGGTGGCCTCAGGAAAGGCCAGTCCCCATGCGAGTTGCTAGGGGACCTCTCGGGATTCCTCTCCCGTCCATGCCGGGGCCTCAGTCCTTGTGTGGAGTCGGGGCCGGAACCTGAGGATTCCTCTCCAGTGTTGCCATGGATCTTGGGGTGCTTCTGAGTCTCCCCAGGGGAGTCAGGCCTCGTCTCGAGTGGGGGCATGCACGTGCGCTTTCCTCCCGAGCTGCAGCAGTAGTGTCACGCTTCCTGTCACGTGGATCAAGGGATCTGTGGCTTTCCCTCGAGGCTGTCCCTCGAGGCTTTCCCACGAGGCTTTCCCACGAGGCTTTCCCACAGAGCTGTGCCACGTGCCACCTTGGTGTGAGTCGATCCTCGGCGTGAAAGACGAGCCGGTGAAGGGAAAAGAGGTTCCTCTGGAATGGACTGAGACATCTGGGGGACTCTTGGAATGGTGGCACGACCCTGGAGTTCCTCTCGCCGTTCCTGTTGAGAGGGCCTCCTCTTGAGATGCGACGGGAACGCCGGGAAATCTTTCCCGACGAAGCAGGGAAAGGATACCTCAACTCGAGCTACGAGGCGGAAACGGGGCTCCTCTGGATGTGGGCGGGACCCTCGTGATTCCCCTCGAGTGGAGATGGGTATGTCAGGGAACTTCTTGATTTGTACCAAGGGTGTGAAGGAGCCTTTCGAAGTTCCAGAGGTGAGGTGTGATCAGCCTCGAGACGCCTAAGCTTAAATGGGACTCATCTCGCCTGGAGGGGAGAACTTCCTGGATTTTCTCGAGTTGCGGCAGGTCTTCTCGAGTTACGACGGGGACCTCAGGGACCCGCTCTGGTGGCCTCCGGAAAGGCCAGTCCTCATGCGAGTTGCTAGGGGACCTCTCGGGATTTCTCTCCCGTCCATGCCGGGATCTCAGTCCTTGTGTGGAGTCGGGGCTGGAACCTGAGGATTCCTCTCTAGTGTTGCCATGGATCTTGGGGAGCTTCTGAGTCTCCCCAGCGGAGTCAGGCGGCGTCTCGAGTGTGGGCATGCACGTGCGCTTTCCTCCCGAGCTGCAGCAGTAGTGTCACGCTTCCTGTCACGTGGATCAAGGGATCTATGGCTTTCCCTCGAGGCTGTCCCTCGAGGCTTTCCCACGAGGCTTTCCCACAGGGCTGTGCCACGTGCCACCTTGGTGTGAGTCGATCCTCGGCGTGAAGACGAGCCGGTGAAGGGAAAAGAGGTTCCTCTGGAATGGACTGAGACATCTGGGGTACTCTTGGAATGGTGGCACGACCCTGGAGTTCCTCTCTCCGTTCCTGTTGAGAGGGCCTCCTCTTGAGATGCGACAGGAATGCCGGGAACTCTTTCCCGACGAAGCAGGGAAAGGATCCCTCATCTCGAGCTACGAGGCGGAAACGGGGCTCCTCTGGATGTGGGCGGGACCCTCGTGATTCCTCTCGAGTGGAGACGGCTATGTCGGGGAACTTCTTGATTTGCACCAAGGGTGTGAAGGAACCTTTCGAAGTTACAGAGGTGAGATGTTATCAGCCTCGAGACGCCTCAGCAGAAATGGGACTCATCTCGCCTGGAGGGGAGAACCTCCTGGATTTTCTCGAGATGCGGCAGGTCTTCTCGAGTTACGACGGGGACCACAGGGACCTGCTCTGGTGGCCTCAGGAAAGGCCAGTCCCCATGCGAGTTGCTAGGGGGCCTCTCGGGATTCCTCTCCCGTCCATGCCGGGGCCTCAGTCCTTGTGTGGAGTCGGGGCCGGAACCTGAGGATTCCTCTTCAGTGTTGTCATGGATCTTGGGGTGCTTCTGAGTCTCCCCAGGGGAGTCAGGCCTCGTCTCGAGTGGGGGCATGCACGTGCGCTTTCCTCCCGAGCTTCAGCAGTAGTGCCACGCTTCCTGTCACGTGGATCAAGGGATCTGTGGCTTTCCCTCGAGGCTGTCCCTCGAGGCTTTCCCACGAGTCTTTCCCACAGGGCTCTGCCACGTGGCACCCTGGTGTGAGTCGATCCTCTGCGTGAAAGACGAGCCGGTGAAGGGAAAAGAGGTTCCTCTGGAATGGAGTGAGACATCTCGGGGACTCTTGGATTGGTGGCACGACCCTGGAGTTCCTCTCGCCGTTCCTGTTGAGAGGGCCTTCTCTTGAGATGCGACGGGAACGCCGGGAACTCTTTCCCGACGAAGCAGGGAAAGGATCCCTCATCTCGAGCTACGAGTCGGAAACGGGGCTCCTCACGATGTGGGCGGGACCCTCGTGATTCCTCTCGAGTGGAAACGGGTATGTCGATGAACTTCTTGATTTGCACCAAGGTTGTGAAGGACCCTTTCGAAGTTCCAGAGGTGAGGTGTGATCAGCCTCGAGACGCCTAAGCTTAAATGGGACTCATCTCGCCTGGAGGGGAGAACTTCCTGGATTTTCTCGAGTTGCGGCAGGTCTTCTCGAGTTACGACGGGGAACTCAGGGACCCGCTCTGGTGGCCTCCGGAAAGGCCAGTCCTCATGCGAGTTGCTAGGGGACCTCTCGGGATTTCTCTCCCGTCCATGCCGGGATCTCAGTCCTTGTGTGGAGTCGGGGCTGGAACCTGAGGATTCCTCTCTAGTGTTGCCATGGATCTTGGGGAGCTTCTGAGTCTCCCCAGCGGAGTCAGGCGGCGTCTCGAGTGTGGGCATTCACGTGCGCTTTCCTCCCGAGCTGCAGCAGTAGTGTCACGCTTCCTGTCACGTGGATCAAGGGATCTGTGGCTTTCCCTCCAGGCTGTCCCTCGAGGCTTTCCCACGAGGCTTTCCCACAGGGCTGTGCCACATGCCACCTTGGTGTGAGTCGATCCTCGGCGTGAAAGACGAGCCGGTGAAGGGAAAAGAGGTTCCTCTGGAATGGACTGAGACATCTGCGGGACTCTTGGAATGGTGGCACGACCCTGGAGTTCCTCTCGCCGTTCCTGTTGAGAGGGCCTCCTCTTGAGATGCGACGGGAACGCCGGGAACTCTTTCCCGACGAAGCAGGGAAAGGATCCCTGATCTCGAGCTACGAGGCGGAAACGGGGCTCCTCTGGATGTGGGCGGGACCATCGTGATTCCTCTCGAGTGGAGATGGGTATGTCAGGGAACTTCTTGATTTGCACCAAGGGTGTGAAGGAGCCTTTCGAAGTTCCAGAGGTGAGGTGTGATCAGCCTCGAGACGCCTAAGCTTAAATGGGACTCATCTCGCCTGGAGGGGAGAACTTCCTGGATTTTCTCGAGTTGCGGCAGGTCTTCTCAAGTTACGACGGGGACCTCAGGGACCCGCTCTGGTGGCCTCCGGAAAGGCCAGTCCTCATGCGAGTTGCTAGGGGGCCTCTCGGGATTCCTCTCCCGTCCATGCCGGGGCCTCAGTCCTTGTGTGGAGACGGGGCCGGAACCTGAGGATTGCTCTCCAGTGTTGCCATGGATCTTGGGGTGCTTCTGAGTCTCCCCAGGGGAGTCAGGCCTCGTCTCGAGTGGGGGCATTCACGTGCGCTTTCCTCCCGAGCTGCAGCAGTAGTGTCACGCTTCCTGTCACGTGGATCAAGGGATCTATGGCTTTCCCTCGAGGCTGTCCCTCGAGGCTTTCCCACGAGGCTTTCCCACAGGGCTCTGCCACGTGCCACCTTGGTGTGAGTCGATCCTCGGCGTGAAGACGAGCCGGTGAAGGGAAAAGAGGTTCCTCTGGAATGGACTGAGACATCTGGGGTACTCTTGGAATGGTGGCACGACCCTGGAGTTCCTCTCTCCGTTCCTGTTGAGAGGGCCTCCTCTTGAGATGCGACAGGAATGCCGGGAACTCTTTCCCGACGAAGCAGGGAAAGGATCCCTCATCTCGAGCTACGAGGCGGAAACGGGGCTCCTCTGGATGTGGGCGGGACCCTCGTGATTCCTCTCGAGTGGAGACGGCTATGTCGGGGAACTTCTTGATTTGCACCAAGGGTGTGAAGGAACCTTTCGAAGTTACAGAGGTGAGATGTGATCAGCCTCGAGACGCCTCAGCAGAAATGGGCCTCATCTCGCCTGGAGGGGAGAACCTCCTGGATTTTCTCGAGATGCGGCAGGTCTTCTCGAGTTACGACGGGGACCACAGGGACCTTCTCTGGTGGCCTCAGGAAAGGCCAGTCCCCATGCGAGTTGCTAGGGGGCCTCTCGGGATTCCTCTCCCGTCCATGCCGGGGCCTCAGTCCTTGTGTGGAGTCGGGGCCGGAACCTGAGGATTCCTCTTCAGTGTTGTCATGGATCTTGGGGTGCTTCTGAGTCTCCCCAGGGGAGTCAGGCCTCGTCTCGAGTGGGGGCATGCACGTGCGCTTTCCTCCCGAGCTTCAGCAGTAGTGCCACGCTTCCTGTCACGTGGATCAAGGGATCTGTGGCTTTCCCTCGAGGCTGTCCCTCGAGGCTTTCCCACGAGTCTTTCCCACAGGGCTCTGCCACGTGGCACCCTGGTGTGAGTCGATCCTCTGCGTGAAAGACGAGCCGGTGAAGGGAAAAGAGGTTCCTCTGGAATGGAGTGAGACATCTCGGGGACTCTTGGATTGGTGGCACGACCCTGGAGTTCCTCTCGCCGTTCCTGTTGAGAGGGCCTTCTCTTGAGATGCGACGGGAACGCCGGGAACTCTTTCCCGACGAAGCAGGGAAAGGATCCCTCATCTCGAGCTACGAGTCGGAAACGGGGCTCCTCACGATGTGGGCGGGACCCTCGTGATTCCTCTCGAGTGGAAACGGGTATGTCGATGAACTTCTTGATTTGCACCAAGGTTGTGAAGGACCCTTTCGAAGTTCCAGAGGTGAGGTGTGATCTGCCTCGAGACGCCTCAGCGGAAATGGGCCTCATCTCGCCTGGAGGGGAGAACCTCCTGGATTTTCTCGAGTTGCGGCAGGTCTTCTCGAGTTACGACGGGGACCTCAGGGACCCGCTCTGGTGGCCTCAGGAAAGGCCAGTCCCCATGCGAGTTGCTAGGGGACCTCTCGGGATTCCTCTCCCGTCCATGCCGGGGCCTCAGTCCTTGTGTGGAGTCGGGGCCGGAACCTGAGGATTCCTCTCCAGTGTTGCCATGGATCTTGGGGTGCTTCTGAGTCTCCCCAGGGGAGTCAGGCCTCGTCTCGAGTGGGGGCATGCACGTGCGCTTTCCTCCCGAGCTGCAGCAGTAGTGTCACGCTTCCTGTCACGTGGATCAAGGGATCTGTGGCTTTCCCTCGAGGCTGTCCCTCGAGGCTTTCCCACGAGGCTTTCCCACAGGGCTGTGCCACGTGCCACCTTGTTGTGAGTCGATCCTCGGCGTGAAAGACGATCCGGTGAAGGGAAAAGAGGTTCCTCTGGAATGGACTGAGACATCTGGGGGACTCTTGGAATGGTGGTACGACCCTGGAGTTCCTCTCATAGTTCCTGTTGAGAGGGCCTCCTCTTGAGATGCGACGGGAACGCCGGGAAATCTTTCCCGACGAAGCAGGGAAAGGATACCTCAACTCGAGCTACGAGGCGGAAACGGGGCTCCTCTGGATGTGGGCGGGACCCTCGTGATTCCCCTCGAGTGGAGATGGGTATGTCGGGGAACTTCTTGATTTGCACCAAGGGTGTGAAGGAGCCTTTCGAAGTTCCAGAGGTGAGGTTTGATCAGCCTCGAGACGCCTAAGCTTAAATGGGACTCATCTCGCCTGGAGGGGAGAACTTCCTGGATTTTCTCGAGTTGCGGCAGGTCTTCTCGAGTTACGACGGGGACCTCAGGGACCCGCTCTGGTGGCCTCCGGAAAGGCCAGTCCCCATGCGAGTTGCTAGGGGACCTCTCGGGATTTCTCTCCCGTCCATGCCGGGATCTCAGTCCTTGTGTGGAGTCGGGGCCGGAACCTGAGGATTCCTCTCTAGTGTTGCCATGGATCTTGGGGAGCTTCTGAGTCTCCCCAGCGGAGTCAGGCGGCGTCTCGAGTGGGGGCATGCACGTGCGCTTTCCTCCCGAGCTGCAGCAGTAGTGTCACGCTTCCTGTCACGTGGATCAAGGGATCTGTGGCTTTCCCTCGAGGCTGTCCCTCGAGGCTTTCCCACGAGGCTTTCCCACAGGGCTGTGCCACATGCCACCTTGGTGTGAGTCGATCCTCGGCGTGAAAGACGAGCCGGTGAAGGGAAAAGAGGTTCCTCTGGAATGGACTGAGACATCTGCGGGACTCTTGGAATGGTGGCACGACCCTGGAGTTCCTCTCGCCGTTCCTGTTGAGAGGGCCTCCTCTTGAGATGCGACGGGAACGCCGGAAACGCTTTCCCGACAAAGCAGGGAAAGGATCCCTGATCTCGAGCTACGAGGCGGAAACGGGGCTCCTCTGGATGTGGGCGGGACCATCGTGATTCCTCTCGAGTGGAGACGGCTATGTCGGGGAACTTCTTGATTTGCACCATGGGTGTGAAGGAGCCTTTCGAAGTTCCAGAGGTGAGATGTGATCAGCCTCGAGACGCCTCAGCGGAAATGGGCCTCATCTCACCTGGAGGGGAGAACCTCCTGGATTATCTCGAGTTGCGGCAGGTCTTCTCGAGTTACGACGGGGACCTCAGGGACCCGCTCTGGTGGCCTCAGGAAAGGCCAGTCCCCATGCGAGTTGCTAGGGGGCCTCTCGGGATTCCTCTCCCGTCCATGCCGGGGCCTCAGTCCTTGTGTGGAGACGGGGCCGGAACCTGAGGATTGCTCTCCAGTGTTGCCATGGATCTTGGGGTGCTTCTGAGTCTCCCCAGGGGAGTCAGGCCTCGTCTCGAGTGGGGGCATGCACGTGCGCTTTCCTCCCGAGCTGCAGTAGTAGTGTCACGCTTCCTGTCACGTGGATCAAGGGATCTATGGCTTTCCCTCGAGGCTGTCCCTCGAGGCTTTCCCACGAGGCTTTCCCACAGGGCTGTGCCACGTGGCACCTTGGTGTGAGTCGATCCTCGGCGTGAAGACGAGCCGGTGAAGGGAAAAGAGGTTCCTCTGGAATGGACTGAGACATCTGGGGTACTCTTGGAATGGTGGCACGACCCTGGAGTTCCTCTCTCCGTTCCTGTTGAGAGGGTCTCCTCTTGAGATGCGACAGGAATGCCGGGAACTCTTTCCCGAAGAAGCAGGGAAAGGATCCCTCATCTCGAGCTACGAGGCGGAAACGGGGCTTCTCTGGATGTGGGCGGGACCCTCGTGATTCCTCTCGAGTGGAGACGGCGAGGTCGGGGAACTTCTTGATTTGCACCAAGGGTGTGAAGGACCCTTTCGAAGTTACAGAGGTGAGATGTGATCAGCCTCGAGACGCCTCAGCAGAAATGGGCCTCATCTCGCCTGGAGGGGAGAACCTCCTGGATTTTCTCGAGATGCGGCAGGTCTTCTCGAGTTACGACGGGGACCACAGGGACCTGCTCTGGTGGCCTCAGGAAAGGCCAGTCCCCATGCGAGTTGCAAGGGGGCCTCTCGGGATTCCTCTCCCGTCCATGCCGGGGCCTCAGTCCTTGTGTGGAGTCGGAGCCGGAACCTGAGGATTCCTCTTCAGTGTTGCCATGGATCTTGGGGTGCTTCTGAGTCTCCCCAGGGGAGTCAGGCCTCGTCTCGAGTGGGGGCATGCACGTGCGCTTTCCTCCCGAGCTTCAGCAGTAGTGCCACGCTTCCTGTCACGTGGATCAAGGGATCTGTGGCTTTCCATCGAGGCTGTCCCTCGAGGTTTTCCCACGAGGCTTTCCCACAGGGCTGTACCACGTGCCACCTTGGTGTGAGTCGATACTCGGCGTGAAAGACGAGCCGGTGAAGGGAAAAGAGGTTCCTCTGGAATGGACTGAGATATCTGGGGGACTCTTGGAATGGTGGCACGACCCTGGAGTTCCTCTCGCCGTTCCTGTTGAGAGGGCCTCCTCTTGAGATGCGACGGGAACGCCGGGAACTCTTTCCCGACGAAGCAGGGAAAGGATCCCTCATCTCGAGCTATGAGGCGGAAACGGGGCTCCTCTGGATGTGGGCGGGACCCTCGTGATTCCTCTCGAGTGGAGACGGGTATGTCGGGGAACTTCTTGATTTGCACCAAGGGTGTGAAGGAGCCTTTCGAAGTTCCAGAGGTGAGGTGTGATCAGCCTCGAGACGACTCAGCGGAAATGGGCCTCATCTCGCCTGGAGGGGAGAACCTCCTGGATTTTCTCGAGTTGCGGCAGGTCTTCTCGAGTTACGACGGGGACCTCTGGGACCCGCTCTGGTGGCCTCAGGAAAGGCCAGTCCCCATGCGAGTTGCTAGGGGACCTCTCGGGATTCCTCTCCCGTCCATGCCGGGGCCTCAGTCCTTGTGTGGAGTCGGGGCCGGAACCTGAGGATTCCTCTCCAGTGTTGCCATGGATCTTGGGGTGCTTCTGAGTCTCCCCAGGGGAGTCAGGCCTCGTCTCGAGTGGGGGCATGCACGTGCCCTTTCCTCCCGAACTGCAGCAGTAGTGTCACGCTTCCTGTCACGTGGATCAAGGGATCTGTGGCTTTCCCTCGAGGCTGTCCCTCGAGGCTTTCCCACGAGGCTTTCCCACAGGGCTATGCCACGTGCCACCTTGGTGTGAGTCGATCCTCGGCGTGAAAGACGAGCCGGTGAAGGGAAAAGAGGTTCCTCTGGAATGGACTGAGACATCTGGGGGACTCTTGGAATGGTGGCACGAACCTGGAGTTCCTCTCGCCGTTCCTGTTGAGAGGGCCTCCTCTTGAGATGCGACGGGAACGCCGGGAACTCTTTCCCGACGAAGCAGGGAAAGGATCCCTCATCTCGAGCTACGATGCGGAAACGGGGCTCCTCTGGATGTGGGCGGGACCCTCGTGATTCCCCTCGAGTGGAGACGGGTATGTCGGAGAACTTCTTGAGTTGCACCAAGGGTGTGAAGGAGCCTTTCGAAGTTCCAGAGGTGAGGTGTGATCAGCCTCGAGACGCCTCACCGGAAATGGGCCTCATCTCGCCTGGAGGGGAGAACCTCCGGGATTTTGTCGAGTTGCGGCAGGTCTTCTCGAGTTACGACGGGGACCTCAGGGACCCGCTCTGGTGGCCTCAGGAAAGGCCAGTCCCCATGCGAGTTTCCAGGGGACCTCTCGGGATTCCTCTGCCGTCCATGCCGGGGCCTCAGTCCTTGTGTGGAGTCGGGGCCGGAACCTGAGGATTCCTCTCCAGTGTTGCCATGGATCTTGGGGTGCTTCTGAGTCTCCCCAGGGGAGTCAGGCCTCGTCTCGAGTGGGGGCATGCACGTGCCCTTTCCTCCCGAGCTGCAGCAGTTGTGTCACGCTTCCTGTCACGTGGATCAAGGGATCTGTGGCTTTCCCTCGAGGCTGTCCCTCGAGGCTTTCCCACGAGGCTTTCCCACAGGGCTATGCCACGTGCCACCTTGGTGTGAGTCGATCCTCGGCGTGAAAGACGAGCCGGTGAAGGGAAAAGAGGTTCCTCTGGAATGGACTGAGACATATGGGGGACTCTTGGAATGGTGGCACCACCCTGGAGTTCCTCTCGCCGTTCCTGTATAGAGGGCCTCCTCTTTAGATGCGACGGGAACGCCGGGAACTCTTTCCCGACGAAGCAGGGAAAGGATCCCTCATCTCGAGCTACGAGGCGGAAACGGGGCTCCTCTGGATGTGGGCGGGACCCTCGTGATTCCTCTCGAGTGGTGACGGGTATGTCGGAGAACTTCTTGATTTGCACCAAGGGTGTGAAGGAGCCTTTCGAAGTTCCAGAGGTGAGGTGTGATCAGCCTCGAGACGCCTCAGCGGAAATGGGCCTCATCTCGCCTGGAGGGGAGAACCTCCTGGATTTTCTCGAGTTGCGGCAGGTCTTCTCGAGTTACGACGGGGACCTCAGGGACCCGCTCTGGTGGCCTCAGGAAAGGCCAGTCCCCATGCGAGTTGCTAGGGGGCCTCTCTGGATTCCTCTCCCGTCCATGCCGGGGCCTCAGTCCTTGTGTGGAGTCGGGGCCCGAACCTGAGGATTCCTCTCCAGTGTTGCCATGGATCTTGGGGGGCTTCTGAGTCTCCCCAGGGGAGTCTGGCCTCGTCTCGAGTGGGGGAATGCACGGGCGCTTTCCTCCCGAGCTGCAGGAGTAGTGTCACGCTTCCTGTAACGTGGATCAAGGGATCTGTGGCTTTCCCTCGAAGCTGTCCCTCGAGGCTTTCCCACGAGGCTTTCCCACAGGGCTCTGCCACGTGCCACCCTGGTGGGAGTCGATCCTCTGCGTGAAAGACGAGCCGGTGAAGGGAAAAGAGGTTCCTCTGGATTGGACTGAGACATCTGGGGGACTCTTGGAATGGTGGCACGACCCTGGAGTTCCTCTCGCCGTTCCTGTTGAGAGGGCCTCCTCTTGAGATGCGACGGGAACGCCGGGAACTCTTTCCCGACGAAGCAGGGAAAGGATACCTCATCTCGAGCTACGAGGCGGAAACGGGGCTCCTCTGGATGTGGGCGGGACCCTCGTGATTCCTCTCGAGTGGAGACGGGTATGTCGGAGAACTTCTTGATTTGCACCAAGGGTGTGAAGGACCCTTTCGAAGTTCCAGAGGGGAGGTGTGATCAGCCTCGAGACGCCTCAGCGGAAATGGGCCTCATCTCGCCTGGATGGGAGAACCTCCTGGATTTTCTCGAGTTGCGGCAGGTCTTCTCGAGTTACGACGGGGATCTCAGGGACCCGCTCTGGTGGCCTCAGGAAAGGCCAGTCCCCATGCGAGTTGCTAGGGGGCCTCTCGGGATTCCTCTCCCGTCCATGCCGGGGCCTCAGTCCTTGTGTGGAGTCGGGGACAGAACCTGAGGATTCCTCTCCAGTGTTGCCATGGATCTTGGGGTGCTTCTGAGTCTCCCCAGGGGAGTCAGGCCTCGTCTCGAGTGGGGGCATGCACGTGCCCTTTCCTCCCGAGGTGCAGCAGTAGTGTCACGCTTCCTGTCACGTGGATCAAGGGAACTGTGGCTTTCCCTCGAGGCTGTCCCTCGAGGCTTTCCCACGAGGCTTTCCCACAGGGCTCTGCCACGTGCCACCCTGGTGGGAGTCGATCCTCTGCGTGAAAGACGAGCCGGTGAAGGGAAAAGAGGTTCCTCTGGATTGGACTGAGACATCTGGGGGACTCTTGGAATGGTGGCACGACCCTGGAGTTCCTCTCGCCATTCCTGTTGAGAGGGCCTCCTCTTGAGATGCGACGGGAATGCCGGGATCTCTTTCCCGACGAAGCAGGGAAAGGATCCCTCATCTCGAGCTACGAGGCGGAAACCTGGCTCCTCTGGATGTGGGCGGGACCCTCGTGATTCCTCTCGAGTGGAGACGGGTATGTCGGAGAACTTCTTGATTTGCACCAAGGGTGTGAAGGACCCTTTCGAAGTTCCAGAGGGGAGGTGTGATCAGCCTCGAGATGCCTCAGCGGAAATGGGCCTCATCTCGCCTGGAGGGGAGAACCTCCTGGATTTTCTCGAGTTGCGGCAGGTCTTCTCGAGTTACGACGGGGACCTCAGGGACCCGCTCTGGTGGCCTCAGGAAAGGCCAGTCCCCATGCGAGTTGCTAGGGGACCTCTCGGGATTCCTCTCCCGTCCATGCCGGGTTCAGTCTTTGTGTGGATTCGGGGCCGGAACCTGAAGATTCCTCTCCAGTGTTACCATGGATATTGGGGAGCTTCTGAGTCTCCCCAGGGGAGTCAGGTGGCGTCTCGTGTGGGGGCATGCACGTGCGCTTTCCTCCCGAGCTGCAGCAGTAGTGTCACGCTACCTGTCACGTGGATCAAGGGATCTGTGGCTTTCCCTCGATGGTGTCCCTCGAGGCTTTCCCACGAGGCTTTCCCACAGGGCTGTGCCACGTGCCACCTTGGTGTGAGTCGATCCTCGGCGTGAAAGACGAGCCGGTGAAGGGAAAAGAGGTTCCTCTGGAATGGACTGAGACATCTGGGGGACTCTTGGAATGGTGGCACGACCCTGGAGTTCCTCTCGCCGTTCCTGTTGAGAGGGCCTCCTCTTGAGATGCGACGGGAATGCCGGGAACTCTTTCCCGACGAAGCAGGGAAAGGATCCCTCATCTCGAGCTACGAGGTGGAAACGGGGCTCCTCTGGATGTGGGCGGGACCCTCGTGATTCCCCTCGAGTGGAGACGGGTATGTCGGGGAACTTCTTGATTTGCACCAAGGGTGTGAAGGAGCCTTTCGAAGTTCCAGAGGTGAGGTGTGATCAGCCTCGAGACGCCTCAGCGGAAATGGGCCTCATCTCGCCTGGAGGGGAGAACCTCCTGGATTTTCTCGAGTTGCAGCAGGTCTTCTCGAGTTACGACGGGGACCTCAGGGACCCGCTCTGGTGGCCTCAGGAAAGGCCAGTCCCCATGCGAGTTGCTAGGGGACCTCTCGGGATTCCTCTCCCGTCCATGCCGGGGCCTCAGTCCTTGTGTGGAGTCGGGGCCGGAACCTGAGGATTCCTCTCCAGTGTTGCCATGGATCTTGGGGTGCTTCTGAGACTCCCCAGCGGAGTCAGGCCTCGTCTCGAGTGGGGGCATGCAAGTGCGCTTTCCTCCCGAGCTGCAGCAGTAGTGTCACGCTTCCTGTCACGTGGATCAAGGGATCTGTGGCTTTCCCTCGAGGCTGTCCCTCGAGGCTTTCCCACGAGGCTTTCCCACAGGGCTGTGCCACGTGCCACCTTGGTGTGAGTCGATCCTCGGCGTGAAAGACGAGCCGGTGAAGGGAAAAGAGGTTCCTCTGGAATGGACTGAGACATCTGGGGGACTCTTGGAATGGTGGCACGACCCTGGAGTTCCTCTAGTCGTTCCTGTTGAGAGTGCCTCCTCTTGAGATGCGACGGGAACGCCGGAAATTCTTTCCCAACGAAGCAGGGAAAGGATCCCTCATCTCGAGCTACGAGGCGGAAACGGGGCTCCTCTGGATGTGGGCGGGACCCTCGTGATTCCTCTCGAGTGGAGACGGGTATGTCGGGGAACTTCTTGATTTGCACCAAGGGTGTGAAGGACCCTTTCGAAGTTCCAGAGGTGAGGTGTGATCAGCCTCGAGACGCCTCAGCGGAAATGGGCCTCATCTCGCCTGGAGGGGAGAACCTCCTGGATTTTCTCGAGTTGCGGCAGGTCTTCTCGAGTTACGACGGGGACCTCAGGGACCCGCTCTGGTGGCCTCAGGAAAGGCCAGTCCCCATGCGAGTTGCTAGGGGACCTCTCGGGATTCCTCTCCCGTCCATGCCGGGGCCTCAGTCCTTGTGTGGATTCGGGGCCAGAACCTGAGGATTCCTCTCCAGTGTTGCCATGGATCTTGGGGTGCTTCTGAGTCTCCCCAGGGGAGTCAGGCCTCGTCTCGAGTGGGGGCATGCACGTGCGCTTTCCTCCCGAGCTGCAGCAGTAGTGTCACGCTTCCTGTCACGTGGATCAAGGGATCTGTGGCTTTCCCTCGAGGCTGTCCTTCGAGGCTTTCCCACGAGGCTTTCCCACAGTGCTGTGCCACGTGCCACCTTGGTGTGAGTCGATCCTCGGCGTGAAAGACGTGCCGGTGAAGGGAAAAGAGGTTCCTCTGGAATGGACTGAGACATCTGGGGGACTCTTGGAATGGTGGCACGACCCTGGAGTTCCTCTCGCCGTTCCCGTTGAGAGGGCCTCCTCTTGAGATGCGATGGGAACGCCGGGAACTCTTTCCCGATGAAGCAGGGAAAGGATCCCTGATCTCGAGCTACGAGGCTGAAACGGGGCTCCTCTGGATGTGGGCGGGACCCTCGTGATTCCTCTCGAGTGGAGACGGCTATGTCGGGGAACTTCTTGATTTGCACCAAGGGTGTGAATGAGCCTTTCGAAGTTCCAGAGGTGAGATGTGATCAGCCTCGAGACGCCTCAGCAGAAATGGGCCTCATCTCGCCTGGAGGGGAGAACCTCCTGGATTTTGTCGAGTTGCGGCAGGTCTTCTCGAGTTACGACGGGGACCTCAGGGACCCGCTCTGTTGGCCTCAGGAAAGGCCAGTCCCCATGCGAGTTGCTAGGGGACCTCTCGGGATTCCTCTCCCGTCCATGCCGGGGCCTCAGTCCTTGTGTGGAGTCGGGGCCGGAACCTGAGGTTTCCTCTCCAGTGTTGCCATGGATCTTGGGGTGCTTCTGAGTCTCTCCAGGGGAGTCAGGCCTCGTCTCGAGTGGGGGCATGCACGTGCGCTTTCCTCCCGAGCTGCAGCAGTAGTGTCACGCTTCCTGTCACGTGGATCAAGGGATCTGTGGCTTTCCCTCGAGGCTGTCCCTCGAGGCTTTCCCACGAGGCTTTCCCACAGGGCTGTGCCACGTGCCACCTTGGTGTGAGTCGATCCTCGGCGTGAAAGACGAGCCGGTGAAGGGAAAAGAGGTTCCTCTGGAATGGACTGAGACATCTGGGGGACTCTTGGAATGGTGGCACGACCCTGGAGTTCCTCTCGTCGTTCCTATTGAGAGGGCCTCCTCTTGAGATGCGACGGGAACGCCGGAAACTCTTTCCCGACGAAGCAGGGAAAGGATCCCTCATCTCGAGCTACGAGGCGGAAACGGGGCTCCTCTGGATGTGGGCGGGACCCTCGTGATTCCTCTCGAGTGGAGACAGGTATGTCGGGGAACTTCTTGATTTGCACCAAGGGTGTGAAGGACCCTTTCGAAGTTCCAGAGGTGAGGTGTGATCAGCCTCGAGACGCCTCAGCGGAAATGGGCCTCATCTCGCCTGGAGGGGAGAACCTCCTGGATTTTGTCGAGTTGCGGCAGGTCTTCTCGAGTTATGACGGGGACCTCAGGGACCCGCTCTGGTGGCCTCAGTAAAGGCCAGTCCCCATGCGAGCTGCTAGGGGACCTCCCGGGATTCCTCTCCCGTCCATGCCGGGGCCTCAGTCCTTGTGTGGAGTCGGGGCCAGAACCTGAGGATTCCTCTCCAGTGTTGCCATCGATCTTGGGGTGCTTCTGAGTCTCCCCAGGGGAGTCAGGCCTCGTCTCGTGTGAGGGCATGCACGTGCGATTTCCTCCCGAGCTGCAGCAGTAGTGTCACGCTTCCTCTCACGTGGATCAAGGGATCTGTGGCTTTCCCTCGAGGCTGTCCCTCGAGGCTTTCCCACGAGGCTTTCCCACAGGGCTGTGCCACGTGCCACCTTGGTGTGAGTCGATCCTCGGCGTGAAAGACGACCCGGTGAAGGGAAAAGAGGTTCCTCTGGAATGGACTGAGACATCTGGGGGACTCTTGGAATGGTGGCACGACCCTGGAGTTCCTCTCGCCGTTCCTGTTGAGAGGGCCTCCTCTTGAGATGCGATGGGAACGCCGGGAACTCTTTCCCGACGAAGCAGGGAAAGGATCCCTCATCTCGAGCTACGAGGCAGAAACGGGGCTCCTCTGGATGTGGGCGGGACCCTCGTGATTCCTCTCGAGTGGAGACGGGTATGTCGGGGAACTTCTTGATTTGCACCAAGGGTGTGAAGGACCCTTTCGAAGTTCCAGAGGTGAGGTGTGATCAGCCTCGAGACGCCTCAGCGGAAATGGGCCTCATCTCGCCTGGAGGGGAGAACCTCCTGGATTTTCTCGAGTTGCGGCAGGTCTTCTCGAGTTACGACGGGGACCTCAGGGACCCGCTCTGGTGGCCTCAGGAAAGGCCAGTCCCCATGCGAGTTGCTAGGGGGCCTTTCGGGATTCCTCTCCCGTCCATGCCGGGGCCTCAGTCCTTGTGTGGAGTCGGGGCCGGAACCTGAGGATTCCTCTCCAGTGTTGCCATGGATCTTGGGGTGCTTCTGAGTCTCCCCAGGGGAGTCAGGCCTCGTCTCGATTGGGGGCATGCACGTGCGCTTTCCTCCCGAGCTGCAGCAGTAGTGTCACGCTTCCTGTCACGTGGATCAAGGGATCTGTGGCTTTCCCTCGAGGCTGTCCCTCGAGGCTTTCCCACGAGGCTTTCCCACAGGGTTGTGCCACGTGCCACCTTGGTGTGAGTCGATCCTCGGCGTGAAAGACGAGCCGGGGAAGGGAAAAGAGGTTCCTATGGAATGGACTGAGACATCTGGGGGACTCTTGGAATGGTGGCACGACCCTGGAGTTCCTCTCGCTGTTCCTGTTGAGAGGGCCTCCTCTTGAGATGCGACGGGAACGCCGGGAACTCTTTCCCGACGAAGCAGGGAAAGGATCCCTCATCTCGAGCTACGAGGCAGAAACGGGGCTCCTCTGGATGTGGGCGGGACCCTAGTGATTCCTCTCGAGTGGAGACGGGTATGTCGGGGAACTTCTTGATTTGTGCCAAGGGTGTGAAGGACCCTTTCGAAGTTCCAGAGGGGAGGTGTGATCAGCCTCGAGACGCCTCAGCGGAAATGGGCCTCATCTCGCCTGGAGGGGATTACCTCCTGGATTTTCTCGAGTTGCTGCAGGTATTCGCGAGTTACGACGGGGACCTCAGGGACCCGCTCTGGTGGCCTCAGGAAAGGCCAGTCCCCATGCGAGTTGCTAGGGGACCTCTCGGGATTCCTCTCCCGTCCATGCCGGGGCCTCAGTCCTTGTGTGGAGTCGGGGCCAGAACCTGAGGATTCCTCTCCAGTGTTGCCATGGTTCTTGGGGTGCTTCTGAGTCTCCCCAGGGGAGTCAGGCCTCGTCTCGAGTGGGGGCATGCACGTGCGCTTTCCTCCCGAGCTGCAGCAGTAGTGTCACGCTTCCTGTCACGTGGATCAAGGGATCTGTGGCTTTCCCTCGAGGCTGTCCCTCGAGGCTTTCCCACGAGGCTTTCCCACAGGGCTGTGCCACGTGCCACCTTGGTGTGAGTCGATCCTCGGCGTGAAAGACGAGCCGGTGAAGGGAAAAGAGGTTGCTCTGGAATGGACTGAGACATCTGGGGGACTCTTGGAATGGTGGCACGACCCGAGAGTTCCTCTCGCCGTTCCTGTTGAGAGGGCCTCCTCTTGAGATGCGACGGGAACGCCGGGAACTCTTTCCCGACGAAGCAGGGAAAGGATTCCTCATCTCGAGCTACGAGGCAGAAACGGGGTGGAGACGGGTATGTCGGGGAACTTCTTGATTTGCACCAAGGGTGTGAAGGACCCTTTCGAAGTTCCAGAGGTGAGGTGTGATCAGCCTCGAGACGCCTCAGCGGAAATGGGCCTCATCTCGCCTGGAGGCTAGAACCTCCTGGATTTTCTCGAGTTGCGGCAGGTCTTCTCGAGTTACGACGGGGACCTCAGGGACCCGCTCTGGTGGCCTCAGGAAAGGCCAGTCCCCATGCGAGTTGCTAGGGGACCTCTCGTGATTCCTCTCCCGTCCATGCCGGGGCCTCAGTCCTTGTGTGGAGTCGGGGCCGGAACCTGAGGATTCCTCTCCAGTGTTGCCATGCATCTTGGGGTGCTTCTGAGTCTCCCCAGGGGACTCAGGCCTCGTCTCGTGTGGGGGCATGCACGTGCGCTTTCCTCCCGAGCTGCAGCAGTAGTGTCACGCTTCCTGTCACGTGGATCAAGGGATCTGTGGCTTTCCCTCGAGGCTGTCCCTCGAGGCTTTCCCACGAGGCTTTCCCACAGGGCTGTGCCACGTGCCACCTTGGTGTGAGTCGATCCTCGGCGTGAAAGACGAGCCGGTGAAGGGAAAAGAGGTTCCTCTGGAATGGACTGAGACATCTGGAGGATTCTTGGAATGGTGGCACGACCCTGGAGTTCCTCTCGCCGTTCCTGTTGAGAGGGCCTCCTCTTGAGATGCGATGGGAACGCCGGGAACTCTTTCCCGACAAAGCAGGGAAAGGATCCCTCATCTCGAGCTACGAGGCAGAAACGGGGCTCCTCTGGATGTGGGCGGGACCATCGTGATTCCTCTCGAGTGGAGACGGGTATGTCGGGGAACTTCTTGCTTTGCACCAAGGGTGTGAAGGACCCTTTCGAAGTTCCAGAGGTGAGGTGTGATCAGCCTCGAGTCGCCTCAGCGGAAATGGGCCTCATCTCGCCTGGAGGGGAGAACCTCCTGGATTTTCTCGAGTTGCGGCAGGTCTTCTCGAGTTATGACGGGGACCTCAGGGACCCGCTCTGGTGGCCTCAGGAAAGGCCAGTCCCCATGCGAGTTGCTAGGGGACCTCTCGGGATTCCTCTCCCGTCCATGCCGGGGCCTCAGTCCTTGTGTGGAGTCGGGGACAGAACCTGAGGATACCTCTCCAGTGTTGCCATGGATCTTGGGGTGATTCTGAGTCTCCCCAGGGTAGTCATGCCTCGTCTCGAGTGGGGGCATGCACGTGCGCTTTCCTCCCGAGCTGCAGCAGTAGTGTCACGCTTCCTGTCACGTGGATCAAGGGATCTGTGGCTTTCCCTCGAGGCTGTCCCTCGAGGCTTTCCCACGAGGCTTTCCCACAGGGCTGTGCCACGTACCACATTGGTGTGAGTCGATCCTCGGCGTGAAAGACGAGCCGGTGAAGGGAAAAGTTTCCTCTGGAATGGACTGAGACATCTGGGGGACTCTAGGAATGGTGGCACGACCCTGGAGTTCCTCTCGCCGTTCCTGTTGAGAGGGCCTCCTCTTGAGATGCGACAGGAACGCCGGGACTCTTTCCCGACGAAGCAGGGAAAGGATCCCTCATCTCGAGCTACGAGGCGGAAACGGGGCTCCTCTGGATGTGGGCGGGACCCTCGTGATTCCACTCGAGTGGAGACGGGTATGTAGGGGAACTTCTTGATTTGCACCAAGGGTGTGAAGGACCCTTTCGAAGTTCCAGAGGTGAGGTGTGATCAGCCTCGAGACGCCTCAGCGGAAATGGGCCTCATCTCGCCTGGAGGGGAGAACCTCCTGGATTTTCTCGAGTTGCGGCAGGTCTTCTCCAGTTACGACGGGTACCTCAGGGACCCGCTCTGGTGGCCTCAGGAAAGGCCAGTCCCCATGCGAGGTGCTAGGGGACCTCTCGGGATTCCTCTCCCGTCCATGCCGGGGCCTCAGTCCTTGTGTGGAGTCGGGGCCGGAACCTGAGGATTCCTCTCCAGTGTTGCCATGGATCTTGGGGTGCTTCTCAGTCTCCCCAGGGGAGTCAGGCATCGTCTCGTGTGGGGGCATGCACGTGCACTTTCCTCCCGAGCTGCAGCTGTAGTGTCATGCTTCCTGTCACGTGGATCAAGGGATCTGTGGATTCCCTCGAGGCTTCCGATGGGGGCTTTCCCACGAGGCTTTCCCACAGGGCTGTGCCACGTGCCACCTTGGTGTGAGTCGATCCTCGGCGTGAAAGACGAGCCGGTGTAGGGAAAAGAGGTTCCTCTGGAATGGACTGAGACATCTGGGGGACTCTTGGAATGGTGGCACGACCCTGGAGTTCCTCTCGCCGTTCCTGTTGAGAGGGCCACCTCTTGAGATGCGACGGGAACGCCGGGGACTATTTCCCGACGAAGCAGGGAAAGGATCCCTCATCTCGAGCTACGAGGCAGAAACGGGGCTCCTCTGGATGTGGGCGTGACCCTCGTGATTCCTCTCGAGTGGAGACGGGTATGTCGGGGAACTTCTTGATTTGCACCAAGGGTGTGAAGGAGCCTTTCGAAGTTCCAGAGGTGAGGTGTGATCAGCCTCGAGACGCCTCAGCGGAAATGGGCCTCATCTCGCCTGGAGGGGAGAACCTCCTGGATTTTCTCGAGTTGCGGCAGGTCTTCTCGAGTTACGACGGGGACCTCAGGGACCCGCTCTGGTGGCCTCAGGAAAGGCCAGTCCCCATGCGAGTTGCTAGGGGCCATCTCGAGATTCTCTCCCGTCCATGCCGGGGATAAGACCTTGTGTGGAGTCGGGGCCGGAACCTGAGGATTCCTCTCCAGTGTTGCCATGGATCTTGGGGTGCTTCTGAGTCTCCCCAGGGGAGTCAGGCCTCGTCTCGAATGGGGGCATGCACGTGCGCTTTCCTCGCGAGCTGCAGCAGTAGTGTCACGCTTCCTGTCACGTGGATCAAGGGATCTGTGGTTTCCCTCGAGGATTTAGCTCGAGGCTTTCCCACGAGGCTTCCCACAGGGCTGTGCCACGTGCCACCTTGGTGTGAGTCGATCCTCGGCGAGAAAGACGAGCCGGTGAAGGGAAAAGCCATTCCTCTGGAATGGACTGAGACATCTGGGGGACTCTTGGAATGGTGGCACGACCCTGGAGTTCCTCTCGCCGTTCCTGTTGAGAGGGCCTCCTCTTGAGATGCGACGGGAACGCCGGGAACTCTTTCCCGACGAAGCAGGGAAAGGATCCCTCATCTCGAGCTTCGAGGCGGAAACGGGGCTGCTCTGGATGTGGGCGGGACCCTCGTGATTCCTCTTGAGTGGAGACGGCTAGGTCGGGGAACTTCTTGATTTGCAGCAAGGGTGTGAAGGAGCCTTTCGAAGTTCCAGAGGTGAGGTGTGATCAGCCTCGAGACGCCTCAGCGGAAATGGGCCTCATCTCGCCTGGAGGGGAGAACCTCCTGGATTTTCTCGAGTTGCGGCAGGTCTTCTCCAGTTACGACGGGGACCTCAGGGACCCGCTCTGGTGGCCTCAGGAAAGGCCAGTCCCCATGCGAGTTGCTAGGGGCCATCTCGGGATTCCTCTTCCGTCCATGCCGGGGCCTAAGACTTTGTGTGGAGTCGGGGCCGGAACCTGAGGATTCCTCTCCAGTGTTGCCATGGATCTTGGGGTGCTTCTGAGTCTCCCCAGGGGAGTCAGGCATCGTCTCGAGTGGAGGCATGCAAGTGGGCTTTCCTCCCGAACTGAAGCAGTAGTGTCACGCTTCCTGTCACGTGGATCAAGGGATCTGTGGCTTTCCCTCGAGGCTGTCCCCCGAGGCTTTCCCACGAGGCTTTCCCACAGGGCTGTGCCCCATGCCACCTTGGTGGGAGTCGATCCTCGGCGTGAAAGACGAGCCGATGAAGGGAAAAGAGGTTCCTCTGGAATGGACTGAGACATCTGGGGGACTCTTGGAATGGTGGCACGACCCTGGAGTTCCTCTCGCCGTTCCTGTTGAGAGGGCCTCCTCTTGAGATGCGACGGGAACGCCGGGAACTCTTTCCCGACGAAGCAGGGAAAGGATCCCTCATCTCGAGCTACGAGGCGGAAACGGGGCTCCTCTGGATGTGGGCGGGACTCTCGAGTTTCCTCTCGAGTGGAGGCGGGTATGTCGGGGAACTTCTTGATTTGCACCAAGGGTGTGAAGGACCCTTTCGAAGTTCCAGAGGGGAGGTGTGATCAGCCTCGAGACGCCTCAGCGGAAATGGGCCTCATCTCGCCTGGAGGTGAGAACCTCCTGGATTTTCTCGAGGTGCGGTAGGTCTTCTCCAGTTACGACGGGGACCTCAGGGACCCGCTCTGGTGGCCACCGGAAAGGCCAGTCCCCATGCGAGTTGCTAGGGGCCATCTCGGGATTCCTCTCCCGTCCATGCCGGGGCCTAAGACTTTGTGTGGAGTCGGGGCCGGATCCTGAGGATTCCTCTCCAGTGTTGCCATGGATCTTGGGGTGCTTCTGAGTCTCCCCAGGGGAGTCAGGCCTCGTCTCGAGTCGGGGCATGCACGTGCGCTTTCCTCCCGAACTGCAGCTGTAGTGTCACACTTCCTGTCACGTGGATCAAGGGATCCGTGGTTTCCCTCGAGGCTTTCGCTCGAGGCTTTCCCACGAGGCTTCCCACAGCGTTGTGCCACGTGCCACCTTGGTGGGAGTCGATCCTCGGCGTGAAAGACGAGCCGGTGAAGGGAAAAGAGGTTCCTCTGGAATGGACTGAGACATCTGGGGGACTCTTGGAATGGTGGCACGACCCTGGAGTTCCTCTCGCCGTTCCTGTTGAGAGGGCCTCCTCTTGAGATGCGACGGGAACGCCGGGAACTCTTTCCCGACGAAGCAGGGAAAGGATCCCTCATCTCGAGCTACGAGGCGGAAACGGGGCTCCTCTGGATGTGGGCGGGACCCTCGTGATTCCTCTCGAATGGATACGGGTATGTCGGGGAACTTCTTGATTTGCACGAAGGTTGTGAAGGACCCTTTCGAAGTTCCAGAGGTGAGGTGTGATCAGCCTCGAGACGCCTCAGCGGAAATGGGCCTCATTTCGCCTGGAGGGGAGAACCTCCTGGATTTTCTCGAGTTGCGGCAGGTCTTCTCGAGTTACGACGGGGACCTCAGGGACCCGCTCTGGTGGCCTCAGGAAAGGCCAGTCCCCATGCGAGTTGCTAGGGGCCATCTCGGGATCCCTCTCCCGTCTATGATGGGGCTTAAGACCTTGTGTGGAGTCGGGGCCGGAAACTGAGGATTCCTATCCAGTGTTGCCATGGATCTTGGGGTGCTTCTGAGTCTCCCCAGGGGAGTCAGGCATCGTCTCGAGTGGGGGCATGCACGTGCGCTTTCCTCCCGAGCTGCAGCAGTAGTGTCACGCTTCCTGTCACGTGGATCAAGGGATCTGTGGCTTTCCCTCGAGGCTGTCCCTAGAGGCTTTCCCCTGAGGCTTTCCCACAGGGCTGTGCCACGTGCCACCTTGGTGTGAGTCGATCCTCGTCGTGAAAGACGAGCCGGTGAAGGGAAAAGAGGTTCCTCTGGAATGGACTGAGACATCTGGGGGACTCTTGGAATGGTGGCACGACCCTGGAGTTCCTCTCGCCGTTCCTGTTGAGAGGGCCTCCTCTTGACTTGCGACGGGAACGCCGGGAACTCTTTCCCGACGAAGCAGGGAAAGGATCCCTCATCTCGAGCTACGAGGCAGAAACGGGGCTCCTCTGGATGTGGGCGGGACTCTCGTGTTTCCTCTCGAGTGGAGGCGGGTATGTCGGGGAACTTCTTGATTTGCACCAAGGGTGTGAAGGAGCCTTTCGAAGTTCCAGAGGTGAGGTGTGATCAGCCTCGAGACGCCTCAGCGGAAATGGGCCTCATCTCGCCTGGAGGGGAGAACCTCCTGGATTTTCTCGAGTTGCGGCAGGTCTTCTCGAGTTACGACGGGGAGCTCAGGGACCCGCTCTGGTGGCATCAGGAAAGGCCAGTCCCCATGCGAGTTGCTAGGGGACCTCTCGGGATTCCTCTCCCGTCCATGCCGGGGCCTCTGTCCTTGTGTGGAGTCGGGGCCGGAACCTGAGGATTCCTCTCTAGTGTTGCCATGGATCTTGGGGTGCTTCTGAGTCTCCCCAGGGGAGTCAGGCATCGTCTCGAGAGGGGGCATGCACGTGCGCTTTCCTCCCGAGCTGCAGCAGTAGTGTCACGCTTCCTGTCACGTGGATCAAGGGATCTGTGGCTTTCCCTCGAGGCTGTCCCTCGAGGCTTTCCCACGAGGCTTTCCCACAGGGCTGTGCCACGTGCCACCTTTTTGGCAGTCGATCCTCGGCGTGAAAGACGAGCCGGTGAAGGGAAAAGAGGTTCCTCTGGAATGGACTGAGACATCTGGGGGACTCTTGGAATGGTGGCACGACCCTGGAGTTCCTCTCGCCGTTCTTGTTGAGAGGGCCTCCTCTTGAGATGAGACGGGAACGCCGGGAACTCTTTCCCGACGAAGCAGGGAAAGGATCCCTCATCTCGAGCTACGAGGCGGAAACGGGGCTCCTCTGGATGTGGGCGGGACCCTCGTGATTCCTCTCGAGTGGAGATGGCTATGTCGGGGAACTTCTTGATTTGCACCAAGGGGGTGAAGGACCCTTTCGAAGTTCCAGAGGTGAGGAGTGATCAGCCTCGAGACGCCTCAGCGGAAATGGGCCTCATCTCGCCTGGAGGGGAGAACCTCCTGGATTTCCTCGAGTTGCGGCAGGTCTTCTCGAGTTACGACGGGGAACTCAGGGACCCGCTCTTGTGAGCTCAGCAAAGGCCAGTCCCCATTCGAGTTGCTAGGGGCCATCTCGGGATTCCTCTCCCGTCCATGCCGGGGCTTAAGACCTTGTGTGGAGTCGGGGCTGGAACCTGAGGATTCCTCTCCAGTGTTGCCATGGATCTTGGGGTGCTTCTGAGTCTCCCCACGGGAGTCAGGCATCGTCTCGAGAGGGGGCATGCACGTGCGCTTTCCTCCCGAGCTGCAGCAGTAGTGTCACGCTTCCTGTCACGTGGATCAAGGGATCTGTGGCTTTCCCTCGAAGCTTTTCCTCGAGGCTTTCCCACGAGGCTTTCCCACAGGGCTGTGCCACGTGCCACCTTGGTGGGAGTCTATGCTCGGCGTGAAAGACGAGCCGGTGAAGGGAAAAGAGGTTCCTCTGTAATGGACTGAGACATCAGGGGGACTCTTGGAGTGGTGGCACGACCCTAGAGTTCCTCTCGCCATTCCTGTTGAGAGGGCCTCCTCTTGAGATGCGACGGGAATGCCGGGAACTCTTTCCCGACGAAGCAGGGAAAGGATCCCTCATCTCGAGCTACGAGGCGGAAACGGGGCTCCTCTGGATGTGGGCGGGACCCTCGTGATTCCTCTCGAGTGGAGACGGGTATGTCGGGGAACTTCTTGATTTGCACCAAGGGTGTGAAGGACCCTTTCGAAGTTCCAGAGGTGAGGTGTGATCAGCCTCGAGACGTCTCAGCGGAAATGGCCTCATCTCGACTGGAGGGGAGAACCTCCTGGATTTTCTCGAGTTGCGGCAGGTCTTCTCGACTTACGACGGGGACCTCAGGGACCCGCTCTGGTGGCCTCAGGAAAGGCCAGTCCCAATGTGAGGTGCTAGGGGACCTCTCGGGATTCCTCTCCCGTCCATGCCGCGACCTCAGTCCTTCTGTGGAGTCGTGGCCGGAACCTGAGGACTCCTCTCCAGTGTTGCCATGGATCTTGGGGTGCTTCTGAGTCTCCCCAGGGGAGTCAGGCCTCGTCTCGAGAGGGGGCATGCACGTGCGCTTTCCTCCCGAGCTGCAGCAGTAGTGTCACCCTTCCTGTCACGTGGATCAAGGGATCTGTGGCTTTCCCTCGAGTCTTTCCCTCGAGGCTTTCCCCCGAGGCTTTCCCACAGGGCTGTGCCACGTGCCACCTTTGTGGGAGTCGATCCTCGGCGTGAAAGACGAGCCGGTGAAGGGAAAAGAGTTTCCTCTGGAATGGACTGAGACATCAGGGGGAATCTTGGAGTGGTGGCACGACCCTGGAGTTCCTCTCGCCATTCCTGTTGAGAGGGCCTCCTCTTGAGATGCGACGGGAACACCGGGAACTCTTTCCCGACGAAGCAGGGAAAGGATCCCTCATCTCGAGCTATGAGGCGGAAACGGGGCTCCTCTGGATGTGGGCGGGACCCTCGTGTTTCCTCTCGAGTGGACACGGGTATGTCGGGGAACTTCTTGATTTGCACCAAGGGTGTGAAGGACCATTGCGAAGTTCCAGAGGTGAGGTGTGATCAGCCTCGAGACGCCTCAGCGAAAATGGGCCTCATCTCACCTGGAGGGGAAAACCTCCTGGATTTTCTCGAGTTGCGACAGGTCTTCCCGAGTTACGAATGGGACTTCAGGGACCCGCTCTGGTGGCCTCAGGAAAGGCCAGTCCCCATGCGAGTTGCTAGGGGACCTCTCGGGATTCCTCTCCCGTCCATGCCGGGGCCTCAGTCCTTGTGTGGAGTCGGGGCCGGAACCTGAGGATTCCTCTCCAGTGTTGCCATGGATCTTGGGGTGCTTCTGAGTCTCCCCAGTGGAGTCGGGCATCGTCTCGAGTGGGGGCATGCACGTGCGCTTTCTTCCCGAGCTGCAGCTGTAGTGTCACGCTTCCTGTCACGTGGATCAAGGGATCTGTGGATTCCCTCGAGGCTTCCGATGGGGGCTTTCCCACGAGGCTTTCCCACAGGGCTGTGCCACGTGCCACCTTGGTGTGAGTCGATCCTCGGCGTGAAAGACGAGCCGGTGAAGGGAAAAGAGGTTCCTCTGGAATGGACTGAGACATCTGGGGGACTCGTGGAATGCTGGCTCGACCCTGGAGTTCCTCTCGCCGTTCCTGTTGAGAGGGCCTCCTCTTGAGATGCGACGGGAACGCCGGGAACTCTTTCCCTACGAAGCAGGGAAAGGATCCCTCATCTCGAGCTACGAGGCGGAAACGGGGCTCCTCTGGATGTGGGCGGGACCCTCGTGATTCCTCTCGAGTGGAGACGGGTATGTAGGGGAACTTCTTGATTTGCACCAAGGGTGTGAAGGACCCTTTCGAAATTCCAGAGGTGAGGTGTGATCAGCCTCGAGACGCCTCAGCGGAAATGGGCCTCATCTCGCCTGGAGGGGAGAACCTCCTGGATTTTCTCGAGTTGCGGCAGGTCTTCTCCAGTTACGACGGGGACCTCAGGGACCCGCTCTGGTGGCCTCAGGAAAGGCCAGTCCCCATGCGAGTTGCTAGGGGCCATCTCGGGATTCCTCTCCCGTCCATGCCGGGGCCTAAGACTTTGTGTGGAATCGGGGCCGGAACCTGAGGATTCCTCTCCAGTGTTGCCATGGATCTTGGGGTGCTTCTGAGTCTCCCCAGGGGAGTCAGGCCTCGTCTCGAGTGGGGGCATGCACGTGAGCTTTCCTCCCGAGCTGCAGCAGTAGTGTCACGCTTCCTGTCACGTGGATCATGGGATCTGTGGTTTCCGTCGAGGATTTCGCTCGAGGCTTTCCCACGATGCTTCCCACAGGGCTGTGCCACGTGCCACCTTGGTGTGAGTCGATCCTCGGCGTGAAAGACGAGCCGGTGTAGGGAAAAGAGGTTCCTCTGGAATGGACTGAGACATCTGGGGGACTCTTGGAATGCTGGCACGACCCTGGAGTTCCTCTCGCCGTTCCTGTTGAGAGGGCCACCTCTTGAGATGCGACGGGAACGCCGGGGACTATTTCCCGACGAAGCAGGGAAAGGATCCCTCATCTCGAGCTACGAGGCAGAAACGGGGCTCCTCTGGATGTGGGCGTGACCCTCGTGATTCCTCTCGAGTGGAGACGGGTATGTCGGGGAACTTCTTGATTTGCACCAAGGGTGTGAAGGAGCCTTTCGAAGTTCCAGAGGTGAGGTGTGATCAGCCTCAAGACGCCTCAGCGGAAATGGGCCTCATCTCGCCTGGAGGGGAGAACCTCCTGGATTTTCTCGAGTTGCGGCAGGTCTTCTCGAGTTACGACGGGGACCTCAGGGACCCGCTCTGGTGGCCTCAGGAAAGGCCAGTCCCCATGCGAGTTGCTAGGGGCCATCTCGAGATTCTCTCCCGTCCATGCCGGGGATAAGACCTTGTGTGGAATCGGGGCCGGAACCTGAGGATTCCTCTCCAGTGTTGCCATGGATCCTTGGGTGCTTCTGAGTCTCCCCAGGGGATTCAGGACACGTCTCGAGGGGGGGTATGCACGTGCGCTTTCCTCCCGAGCTGCAGCAGTAGTGTCACGCTTCCTGTCACGTGGATCAAGGGATCTGTGGTTTCCTTCGAGGCTTTCGCTCGAGGCTTTCCCACGAGGCTTCCCACAGGGCGGTGCCCCGTGCCACCTTGGTGTGAGTCGATCCTCGGCGTGAAAGACGAGCCGGTGAAGGGAAAAGACGTTCCTCTGGAATGGACTGAGACATCTGGGGGACTCTTGGAATGGTGGCACGACCCTGGAGTTCCTCTCGCCGTTCCTGTTGAGAGGGCCTCCTCTTGACTTGCGACGGGAACGCCGGGAACTCTTTCCCTACGAAGCAGGGAAAGGATCCCTCATCTCGAGCTACGAGGTGGAAACGGGGCTCCTCTGGATGTGGGCGGGACTCTCGTGTTTCCTCTCGAGTGGAGGCGGATATGTCGGGGAACTTCTTGATTTGCAACAAGGGTGTGAAGGACCCTTTCGAAGTTCCAGAGGTGAGGTGTGATCAGCCTCGAGACGCCTCAGCGGAAATGGGCCTCATCTCGCCTGGAGGGGAGAACCTCCTGGAATTTCTAGACTTGCGGTAGGTCTTCTCGAGTTACGACGGGGACCTCAGCGACCCGCTCTGGTGGCCTCAGGAAAGGCCAGTCCCCATGCGAGTTGCTAGTGGCCATCTCGGGATTCCTCTCCCGTCCATGCCGGGGCCTAAGACTTTGTGTGGAGTCGGGGCCGGAACCTGAGAATTCCTCTCCAGTGTTGCCATGGATCTTGGGGTGCTTCTGAGTCTCCCCAGGGGAGTCAGGCCTCGTCTCGAGTGGGGCCATGCACGTGAGCTTTCCTCCCGAGCTGCAGCAGTAGTGTCACGCTTCCTGTCACGTGGATCAAGGGATCTGTGGTTTCCCTCGAGGATTTCGCTCGAGGCTTTCCCACGAGGCTTCCCACAGGGCTGTGCCACGTGCCACCTTGATGTGAGTCGATACTCGGCGTGAAAGACTAGCCGGTGAAGGGAAAAGAGGTTCCTCTGGAATGGACTGAGACATCTGGGGGACTCTTGGAATGGTGGCACGACCCTGGAGTTCCTCTCGCCATTCCTGTTGAGAGGGCCTCCTCTTGAGATGCGACGGGAACGCCGGGAACTCTTTCCCGACGAAGCAGGGAAAGGATCCCTCATCTCGAGCTACGAGGCGGAAACGGGGCTCCTCTGGATGTGGGCGGGGCCCTCGTGATTCCTCTCGAGTGGAGACGGGTATGTCGGGGAACTTCTTGATTTGCACCAAGGGTGTGAAGGACCCTTTCGAAGTTCCAGAGGTGAGGTGTGATCAGCCTCGAGACGCCTCAGCGGAAATGGTCCTCATCTCGCCTGGAGGGGAGAACCTCCTGGATTTTCTCGAGTTGCGGCAGGTCTTCTCGAGTTACGACGGGGACCTCAGGGACCCGCTCAGGTGGCCTCAGGAAAGGCCAGTCCCCATGCGAGTTGCTAGGGGCCATCTCGGGGTTCTCTCCCGTACATGCCGGGGTTAAGACCTCGTGTGGAGTCGGGGCCGGAACCTGAGGATTCCTCTCCAGTGTTGCCATGGATCTTGGGGTGCTTCTGAGTCTCCCCAGGGGAGTCAGGCATCGTCTCGAGTGGAGGCATGCAAGTGGGCTTTCCTCCCGAACTGAAGCAGTAGTGTCACGCTTCCTGTCACGTGGATCAAGGGATCTGTGGCTTTCCCTCGAGGCTGTCCCCCGAGGCTTTCCCACGAGGCTTTCCCACAGGGCTGTGCCCCGTGCCACCTTGGTGGGAGTCGATCCTCGGCGTGAAAGACGAGCCGATGAAGGGAAAAGAGGTTCCTCTGGAATGGAGTGAGACATCTGGGGGACTCTTGGAATGGTGGCACGACCCTGGAGTTCCTCTCGCCATTCCTGTTGAGAGGGCCTCCTCTTGAGATGCGACGGGAACGCCGGGAACTCTTTCCCGACAAAGCAGGGAAAGGATCGCTCATCTCGAGCTACGAGGCGGAAACGGGGCTCCTCTGGATGTGGGCGGGACTCTCGAGTTTCCTCTCGAGTGGAGGCGGGTATGTCAGGGAACTTCTTGATTTGCACCAAGGGTGTGAAGGACCCTTTCGAAGTTCCAGAGGGGAGGTGTGATCAGCCTCGAGACGCCTCAGCGGAAATGGGCCTCATCTCGCCTGGAGGGGAGAACCTCCTGGATTTTCTCGAGGTGCGGTAGGTCTTCTCCAGTTACGACGGGGACCTCAGGGACCCGCTCTGGTGGCCACCGGAAAGGCCAGTCCCCATGCGAGTTGCTAGGGGCCATCTCGGGATTCCTCTCCCGTCCATGCCGGGGCCTAAGACTTTGTGTGGAGTCGGGGCCGGATCCTGAGGATTCCTCTCCAGTGTTGCCATGGATCTTGGGGTGCTTCTGAGTCTCCCCAGGGGAGTCAGGCATCGTCTCGAGTGGGGGCATGCACGTGCGCTTTCCTCCCGAGCTGCAGCAGTAGTGTCACGCTTCCTGTCACGTGGATCAAGGGATCTGTGGCTTTCCCTCGAGGCTGTCCCTAGAGGCTTTCCCCTGAGGCTTTCCCACAGGGCTGTGCCACGTGCCACCTTGGTGTGAGTGGATCCTCGTCGTGAAAGACGAGCCGGTGAAGGGAAAAGAGGTTCCTCTGGAATGGACTGAGACATCTGGGGGACTCTTGGAATGGTGGCACGACCCTGGAGTTCCTCTCGCCGTTCCTGTTGAGAGGGCCTCCTCTTGACTTGCGACGGGAACGCCGGGAACTCTTTCCCGACGAAGCAGGGAAAGGATCCCTCATCTCGAGCTACGAGGCAGAAACGGGGCTCCTCTGGATGTGGGCGGGACTCTCGTGTTTCCTCTCGAGTGGAGGCGGGTATGTCGGGGAACTTCTTGATTTGCACCAAGGGTGTGAAGGACCCTTTCGAAGTTCCAGAGGTGAGGTGTGATCAGCCTCGAGACGCCTCAGCGGAAATGGGCCTCATCTCGCCTGGAGGGGAGAACCTCCTGGATTTTCTCGAGTTGCGGCAGGTCTTCTCGAGTTACGACGGGGAGCTCAGGGACCCGCTCTGGTGGCATCAGGAAAGGCCAGTCCCCATGCGAGTTGCTAGGGGACCTCTCGGGATTCCTCTCCCGTCCATGCCGGGGCCTCTGTCCTTGTGTGGAGTCGGGGCCGGAACCTGAGGATTCCTCTCTAGTGTTGCCATGGATCTTGGGGTGCTTCTGAGTCTCCCCAGGGGAGTCAGGCATCGTCTCGAGAGGGGGCATGCACGTGCGCTTTCCTCCCGAGCTGCAGCAGTAGTGTCAGGCTTCCTGTCACGTGGATCAAGGGATCTGTGGCTTTCCCTCGAGGCTGTCCCTCGAGGCTTTCCCACGAGGCTTTCCCACAGGGCTGTGCCACGTGCCACCTTTTTGGCAGTCGATCCTCGGCGTGAAATACGAGCCGGTGAAGGGAAAAGAGGTTCCTCTGGAATGGACTGAGACATCTGGGGGACTCTTGGAATGGTGGCACGACCCTGGAGTTCCTCTCGCCGTTCTTGTTGAGAGGCCCTCCTCTTGAGATGAGACGGGAACGCCGGGAACTCTTTCCCGACGAAGCAGGGAAAGGATCCCTCATCTCGAGCTACGAGGCGGAAACGGGGCTCCTCTGGATGTGGGCGGGACCCTCGTGATTCCTCTCGAGTGGAGATGGCTATGTCGGGGAACTTCTTGATTTGCACCAAGGGTGTGAAGGACCCTTTCGAAGTTCCAGAGGTGAGGAGTGATCAGCCTCGAGACGCCTCAGCGGAAATGGGCATCATCTCGCCTGGAGGGGAGAACCTCCTGGATTTTCTCGAGTTGCAGCAGGTCTTCTCGAGTTACGACGGGGAACTCAGGGACCCGCTCTTGTGAGCTCAGCAAAGGCCAGTCCCCATGCGAGTTGCTAGGGGCCATCTCGGGATTCCTCTCCCGTCCATGCCGGGGCTTAAGACCTTGTGTGGAGTCGGGGCTGGAACCTGAGGATTCCTCTCCAGTGTTGCCATGGATTTTGGGGTGCTTCTGAGTCTCCCCACGGGAGTCAGGCATCGTCTCGAGAGGGGGCATGCACGTGCGCTTTCCTCCCGAGCTGCAGCAGTAGTGTCACGCTTCCTGTCACGTGGATCAAGGGATCTGTGGCTTTCCCTCGAAGCTTTTCCTCGAGGCTTTCCCACGAGGCTTTCCCACAGGGCTGTGCCACGTGCCACCTTGGTGGGAGTCTATGCTCGGCGTGAAAGACGAGCCGGTGAAGGGAAAAGAGGTTCCTCTGTAATGGACTGAGACATCAGGGGGACTCTTGGAGTGGTGGCACGACCCTAGAGTTCCTCTCGCCATTCCTGTTGAGAGGGCCTCCTCTTGAGATGCGACGGGAATGCCGGGAACTCTTTCCCGACGAAGCAGGGAAAGGATCCCTCATCTCGAGCTACGAGGCGGAAACGGGGCTCCTCTGGATGTGGGCGGGACCCTCGTGATTCCTCTCGAGTGGAGACGGGTATGTCGGGGAACTTCTTGATTTGCACCAAGGGTGTGAAGGACCGTTTCGAAGTTCCAGAGGTGAGGTGTGATCAGCCTCGAGACGTCTCAGCGGAAATGGCCTCATCTCGACTGGAGGGGAGAACCTCCTGGATTTTCTCGAGTTGCGGAAGGTCTTCTCGACTTACGACGGGGACCTCAGGGACCCGCTCTGGTGGCCTCAGGAAAGGCCAGTCCCAATGTGAGGTGCTAGGGGACCTCTCGGGATTCCTCTCCCGTCCATGCCGCGACCTCAGTCCTTCTGTGGAGTCGGGGCCGGAACCTGAGGACTCCTCTCCAGTGTTGCCATGGATCTTGGGGTGCTTCTGAGTCTCCCCAGGGGAGTCAGGCATCGTCTCGAGAGGGGGCATGCACGTGCGCTTTCCTCCCGAGCTGCAGCAGTAGTGTCACCCTTCCTGTCACGTGGATCAAGGGATCTGTGGCTTTCCCTCGAGGCTTTCCCTCGAGGCTTTCCCCCGAGGCTTTCCCACAGGGCTGTGCCACGTGCCACCTTTGTGGGAGTCGATCCTCGGCGTGAAAGACGAGCCGGTGAAGGGAAAAGAGTTTCCTCTGGAATGGACTGAGACATCAGGGGGAATCTTGGAGTGGTGGCACGACCCTGGAGTTCCTCTCGCCATTCCTGTTGAGAGGGCCTCCTCTTGAGATGCGACGGGAACACCGGGAACTCTTTCCCGACGAAGCAGGGAAAGGATCCCTCATCTCGAGCTATGAGGCGGAAACGGGGCTCCTCTGGATGTGGGCGGGACCCTCGTGTTTCCTCTCGAGTGGACACGGGTATGTCGGGGAACTTCTTGATTTGCACCAAGGGTGTGAAGGACCCTTGCGAAGTTCCAGAGGTGAGGTGTGATCAGCCTCGAGACGCCTCAGCGGAAATGGGCCTCATCTCACCTGGAGGGGAAAATCTCCTGGATTTTCTCGAGTTGCGACAGGTCTTCCCGAGTTACGAATGGGACTTCAGGGACCCGCTCTGGTGGCCTCAGGAAAGGCCAGTCCCCATGCGAGTTGCTAGGGGACCTCTCGGGATTCCTCTCCCGTCCATACCGGGGCCTCAGTCCTTGTGTGGAGTCGGGGCCGGAACCTGAGGATTCCTCTCCAGTGTTGCCATGGATCTTGGGGTGCTTCTGAGTCTCCCCAGGGGAGTCAGGCCTCGTCTCGAGTGGGGGCATGCACGTGCGCTTTCTTCCCGAGCTGCAGCCGTAGTGTCACGCTTCCTGTCATGTGGATCAAGGGATCTGTGGATTCCCTCGAGGCTTCCGATGGAGGCTTTCCCACGAGGCTTTCCCACAGGGCTGTGCCACGTGCCACCTTGGTGTGAGTCGATCCTCGGCGTGAAAGACGAGCCGGTGAAGGGAAAAGAGGTTCCTCTGGAATGGACTGAGACATCTGGGGGACTCTTGGAATGGTGGCACGACCCTGGAGTTCCTCTCGCCGTTCTTGTTGAGAGGGCCTCCTCTTGAGATGAGACGGGAACGCCGGGAACTCTTTCCCGACGAAGCAGGGAAAGGATCCCTCATCTCGAGCTACGAGGCGGAAACGGGGCTCCTCTGGATGTGGGCGGGACCCTCGTGATTCCTCTCGAGTGGAGATGGCTATGTCGGGGAACTTCTTGATTTGCACCAAGGGTGTGAAGGACCCTTTCGAAGTTCCAGAGGTGAGGAGTGATCAGCCTCGAGACGCCTCAGCGGAAATGGGCCTCATCTCGCCTGGAGGGGAGAACCTCCTGGATTTTCTCGAGTTGCAGCAGGTCTTCTCGAGTTACGACGGGGAACTCAGGGACCCGCTCTTGTGAGCTCAGCAAAGGCCAGTCCCCATGCGAGTTGCTAGGGGCCATCTCGGGATTCCTCTCCCGTCCATGCCGGGGCTTAAGACCTTGTGTGGAGTCGGGGCTGGAACCTGAGGATTCCTCTCCAGTGTTGCCATGGATTTTGGGGTGCTTCTGAGTCTCCCCACGGGAGTCAGGCATCGTCTCGAGAGGGGGCATGCACGTGCGCTTTCCTCCCGAGCTGCAGCAGTAGTGTCACGCTTCCTGTCACGTGGATCAAGGGATCTGTGGCTTTCCCTCGAAGCTTTTCCTCGAGGCTTTCCCACGAGGCTTTCCCACAGGGCTGTGCCACGTGCCACCTTGGTGGGAGTCTATGCTCGGCGTGAAAGACGAGCCGGTGAAGGGAAAAGAGGTTCCTCTGTAATGGACTGAGACATCAGGGGGACTCTTGGAGTGGTGGCACGACCCTAGAGTTCCTCTCGCCATTCCTGTTGAGAGGGCCTCCTCTTGAGATGCGACGGGAATGCCGGGAACTCTTTCCCGACGAAGCAGGGAAAGGATCCCTCATCTCGAGCTACGAGGCGGAAACGGGGCTCCTCTGGATGTGGGCGGGACCCTCGTGATTCCTCTCGAGTGGAGACGGGTATGTCGGGGAACTTCTTGATTTGCACCAAGGGTGTGAAGGACCGTTTCGAAGTTCCAGAGGTGAGGTGTGATCAGCCTCGAGACGTCTCAGCGGAAATGGCCTCATCTCGACTGGAGGGGAGAACCTCCTGGATTTTCTCGAGTTGCGGCAGGTCTTCTCGACTTACGACGGGGACCTCAGGGACCCGCTCTGGTGGCCTCAGGAAAGGCCAGTCCCAATGTGAGGTGCTAGGGGACCTCTCGGGATTCCTCTCCCGTCCATGCCGCGACCTCAGTCCTTCTGTGGAGTCGGGGCCGGAACCTGAGGACTCCTCTCCAGTGTTGCCATGGATCTTGGGGTGCTTCTGAGTCTCCCCAGGGGAGTCAGGCTTCGTCTCGAGAGGGGGCATGCACGTGCGCTTTCCTCCCGAGCTGCAACAGTAGTGTCACCCTTCCTGTCACGTGGATCAAGGGATCTGTGGCTTTCCCTCGAGGCTTTCCCTCGAGGCTTTCCCCCGAGGCTTTCCCACAGGGCTGTGCCACGTGCCACCTTTGTGGGAGTCGATCCTCGGCGTGAAAGACGAGCCGGTGAAGGGAAAAGAGTTTCCTCTGGAATGGACTGAGACATCAGGGGGAATCTTGGAGTGGTGGCACGACCCTGGAGTTCCTCTCGCCATTCCTGTTGAGAGGGCCTCCTCTTGAGATGCGACGGGAACACCGGGAACTCTTTCCCGACGAAGCAGGGAAAGGATCCCTCATCTCGAGCTATGAGGCGGAAACGGGGCTCCTCTGGATGTGGGCGGGACCCTCGTGTTTCCTCTCGAGTGGACACGGGTATGTCGGGGAACTTCTTGATTTGCACCAAGGGTGTGAAGGACCCTTGCAAAGTTCCAGAGGTGAGGTGTGATCAGCCTCGAGACGCCTCAGCGGAAATGGGCCTCATCTCACCTGGAGGGGAAAATCTCCTGGATTTTCTCGAGTTGCGACAGGTCTTCCCGAGTTACGAATGGGAATTCAGGGACCCGCTCTGGTGGCCTCAGGAAAGGCCAGTCCCCATGCGAGTTGCTAGGGGACCTCTCGGGATTCCTCTCCCGTCCATACCGGGGCCTCAGTCCTTGTGTGGAGTCGGGGCCGGAACCTGAGGATTCCTCTCCAGTGTTGCCATGGATCTTGGGGTGCTTCTGAGTCTCCCCAGGGGAGTCAGGCCTCGTCTCGAGTGGGGGCATGCACGTGCGCTTTCTTCCCGAGCTGCAGCCGTAGTGTCACGCTTCCTGTCATGTGGATCAAGGGATCTGTGGATTCCCTCGAGGCTTCCGATGGAGGCTTTCCCACGAGGCTTTCCCACAGGGCTGTGCCACGTGCCACCTTGGTGTGAGTCGATCCTCGGCTTGAAAGACGAGCCGGTGAAGGGAAAAGAGGTTCCTCTGGAATGGACTGAGACATCAGGGGGACTCTTGGAGTGGTGGCACGACCCTGGAGTTCCTCTCGCCGTTCCTCTTGAGAGGGCCTCCTCTTGAGATGCGACGGGAACGCCGGGAACTCTTTCCCGACGAAGCAGGGAAAGGATCACTCATCTCGAGCTACGAGGCGGAAACGGGGCTCCTATGGATGTGGACGGGACCCTCGTGATTCCTCTCGAGTGGAGACGGGTATGTCGGGGAACTTCTTGATTTGCACCAAGGGTGTGTAGGACCCTTTCGAAGTTCCAGAGGTGAGGTGTGATCAGCCTCGAGACGCCTCAGCGGAAATGGGCCTCATCTCGCCTGGAGGGAAGAACCTCCTGGATTTTCTCGAGTTGCAGCAGGTCTTCTCGAGTTACGACGGGGAACTCAGGGACCCGCTCTGGTGACCTCAGCAAAGGCCAGTCCCCATGCGAGTTGCTAGGGGCCATCTCGGGATTCCTCTCCCGTCCATGCCGGGGCCTAAGACCTTGTGTGGAGTCGGGGCCGGAACCTGAGGATTCCTCTCCAGTGTTGCCATGGATCTTGGGGTGCTTCTGAGTCTCCCCAGGGGAGTCAGGCCTCGTCTCGAGTGGGGGCATGCACGTGCGCTTTCCTCCCGAGCTGCAGCATTAGTGTCAAGCTTCCGGTCACGTGGATCAAGGGATCTGTGGCTTTCCCTCGAGGCTGTCCCTCGAGGCTTTCCCACGAGGCTTTCCCACAGGGCTGTGCCACGTGCCACCTTGGTGTGAGTCGATCCTCGGCGTGAAAGACGAGCCGGTGAAGGGAAAAGAGGTTCCTCTGGAATGGACTGAGACATCTGGGGGACTCTTGGAATGGTGGCACGACCCTGGAGTTCCTCTCGCCGTTCCTGTTGAGAGGGCCTCCTCTTGAGATGCGACGGGAACGCCGGGAAATCTTTCCCGACGAAGCAGGGAAAGGATCCCTCATCTCGAGCTACGAGGCGGAAACGGGGCTCCTCTGGATGTGGGCGGCACCCTCGTGTTTCCTCTCGAGTGGAGACGGGTATGTCGGGGAACTTCTTGATTTGCACCAAGGGTGTGAAGGAACCTTTCGCAGTTCCAGAGGTGAGGTGTGATCAGCCTCGAGACGCCTCAGCGGAAATGGGCCTCATCTCGCCTGGAGGGGAGAACCTCCTGGATTTTCTCGAGTTGCGGCAGGACTTCTCGAGTTACGACGGGGACCTCAGGGACCCGCTCTGGTGGCCTCAGGAAAGGCCAGTCCCCATGCGAGTTGCTGGGGGGCCTCTCGGGATTCCTCTGTCGTCCATGCCGGGGTAAAGACCTTGTGTGGAGTCGGGGCCGGAACCTGAGGATTCCTCTCCAGTGTTGCCATGGATCTTGGGGTGCTTCTGAGTCTCCCCAGGGGAGTCAGGCCTCGTCTCGAGTGGGGACATGCACGTGCGCTTTCCGCCCGAACTGCAGCTGTAGTGTTACGCTTCCTGTCACGTGGATCAAGGGATATGTGGCTTTCCCTCGAGGCTGTCCCTCGAGGCTTTCCCACGAGGGTTTCCCACAGGGCTGTGCCACGTGCCACCTTGGTGTGAGTCGATCCTCGGCGTGAAAGACGAGCCGGTGAAGGGAAAAGAGGTTCCTCTGGAATGGACTGAGACATCTGGGGGACTCTTGGAATGGTGGCACGACCCTGGAGTTCCTCTCGCTGTTCCTGTTGAGAGGGCCTCCTCTTGAGATGCGACGGGATCGCCGGGAACTCTTTCCCAACGAAGCAGGGAAAGGACCCCTCATCTCGAGCTACGAGGCCGAAACGGGGCTCCTCTGGATGTGGGCGGGACCCTCGTGATTCCTCTCGAGTGGAGACGGGTATGTCGGGGAACTTCTTGATTTGCACCAAGGGTGTGAAGGACCCTTGCGAAGTTCCAGAGGTGAGGTGTGATCAGCCTCGAGACGCCTCAGCGGAAATGGGCCTCATCTCGCCTGGAGGGGAGAACCTCCTGGATTTTCTCGAGTTGCGGCAGGTCTTCTCGAGTTACGACGGGGACCTCAGGGACCCGCTCTGGTGGCCTCAGGAAAGGCCAGTCCCCATGCGAGTTGCTAGGGGACCTCTCGGGATTCCTCTCCCGTCCATGCCGGGGCCTCAGTCCTTGTGTGGAGTCGGGGCCGGAACCTGAGGATTCCTCTCCAGTGTTGCCATGGATCTTGGGGTGCTTCTGAGTCTCCCCAGGGGAGTCAGGCCTCGTCTCGAGTGGGGGCATGCACGTGCGCTTTCCTCCCGAGCTGCAGCAGTAGTGTCACGCTTCCTGTCACGTGGATCAAGGGATCTGTGGCTTTCCCTCGAGGCTGTCCCTCGAGGCTTTCCCACGAGGCTTTCCCACAGGGCTGTGCCACGTGCCACCTTGGTGTGAGTCGATCCTCGGCGTGAAAGCCGAGCCGGTGAAGGGAAAAGAGGTTCCTCTGGAATGGACTGAGACATCTGGGGGACTCTTGGAATGGTGGCACGAGCCTGGAGTTCCTCTCGCCGTTCCTGTTGAGAGGGCCTCCTCTTGAGATGCGACGGGAACGATGGGAACTCTTTCCCGACGAAACACGGAAAGGATCCCTCATCTCGAGCTACGAGGCGGAAACGGGGCTCCTCTGGATGTGGGCGGGACCCTCCTGATTCCTCTCGAGTGGAGACGGGTATGTCGGGGAACTTCTTGATTTGCACCAAGGGTGTGAAGGACCCTTTCGAAGTTCCAGAGGTGAGGTGTGATCAGCCTCGAGACGTCTCAGCGGAAATGGCCTCATCTCGACTGGAGGGGAGAACCTCCTGGATTTTCTCGAGTTGCGGCAGGTCTTCTCGACTTACGACGGGGACCTCAGGGACCCGCTCTGGTGGCCTCAGGAAAGGCCAGTCCCCATGCGAGTTGCTAGGGGACCTCTCGGGATTCCTCTCCCGTCCATACCGGGGCCTCAGTCCTTGTGTGGAGTCGGGGCCGGAACCTGAGGATTCCTCTCCAGTGTTGCCATGGATCTTGGGGTGCTTCTGAGTCTCCCCAGGGGAGTCAGGCCTCGTCTCGAGTGGGGGCATGCACGTGCGCTTTCTTCCCGAGCTGCAGCCGTAGTGTCACGCTTCCTGTCATGTGGATCAAGGGATCTGTGGATTCCCTCGAGGCTTCCGATGGAGGCTTTCCCACGAGGCTTTCCCACAGGGCTGTGCCACGTGCCACCTTGATGTGAGTCGATCCTCGGCTTGAAAGACGAGCCGGTGAAGGGAAAAGAGGTTCCTCTGGAATGGACTGAGACATCAGGGGGACTCTTGGAGTGGTGGCACGACCCTGGAGTTCCTCTCGCCGTTCCTCTTGAGAGGGCCTCCTCTTGAGATGCGACGGGAACGCCGGGAACTCTTTCCCGACGAAGCAGGGAAAGGATCCCTCATCTCGAGCTACGAGGCGGAAACGGGGCTCCTATGGATGTGGACGGGACCCTCGTGATTCCTCTCGAGTGGAGACGGGTATGTCGGGGAACTTCTTGATTTGCACCAAGGGTGTGTAGGACCCTTTCGAAGTTCCAGAGGTGAGGTGTGATCAGCCTCGAGACGCCTCAGCGGAAATGGGCCTCATCTCGCCTGGAGGGAAGAACCTCCTGGATTTTCTCGAGTTGCAGCAGGTCTTCTCGAGTTACGACGGGGAACTCAGGGACCCGCTCTGGTGACCTCAGCAAAGGCCAGTCCCCATGCGAGTTGCTAGGGGCCATCTCGGGATTCCTCTCCCGTCCATGCCGGGGCCTAAGACCTTGTGTGGAGTCGGGGCCGGGACCTGAGGATTCCTCTCCAGTGTTGCCATGGATCTTGGGGTGCTTCTGAGTCTCCCCAGGGGAGTCAGGCCTCGTCTCGAGTGGGGGCATGCACGTGCGCTTTCCTCCCGAGCTGCAGCATTAGTGTCAAGCTTCCGGTCACGTGGATCAAGGGATCTGTGGCTTTCCCTCGAGGCTGTCCCTCGAGGCTTTCCCACGAGGCTTTCCCACAGGGCTGTGCCACGTGCCACCTTGGTGTGAGTCGATCCTCGGCGTGAAAGACGAGCCGGTGAAGGGAAAAGAGGTTCCTCTGGAATGGACTGAGACATCTGGGGGACTCTTGGAATGGTGGCACGACCCTGGAGTTCCTCTCGCCGTTCCTGTTGAGAGGGCCTCCTCTTGAGATGCGACGGGAACGCCGGGAAATCTTTCCCGACGAAGCAGGGAAAGGATCCCTCATCTCGAGCTACGAGGCGGAAACGGGGCTCCTCTGGATGTGGGCGGCACCCTCGTGTTTCCTCTCGAGTGGAGACGGGTATGTCGGGGAACTTCTTGATTTGCACCAAGGGTGTGAAGGAACCTTTCGCAGTTCCAGAGGTGAGGTGTGATCAGCCTCGAGACGCCTCAGCGGAAATGGGCCTCATCTCGCCTGGAGGGGAGAACCTCCTGGATTTTCTCGAGTTGCGGCAGGACTTCTCGAGTTACGACGGGGACCTCAGGGACCCGCTCTGGTGGCCTCAGGAAAGGCCAGTCCCCATGCGAGTTGCTGGGGGGCCTCTCGGGATTCCTCTGTCGTCCATGCCGGGGTAAAGACCTTGTGTGGAGTCGGGGCCGGAACCTGAGGATTCCTCTCCAGTGTTGCCATGGATCTTGGGGTGCTTCTGAGTCTCCCCAGGGGAGTCAGGCCTCGTCTCGAGTGGGGACATGCACGTGCGCTTTCCGCCCGAACTGCAGCTGTAGTGTTACGCTTCCTGTCACGTGGATCAAGGGATATGTGGCTTTCCCTCGAGGCTGTCCCTCGAGGCTTTCCCACGAGGGTTTCCCACAGGGCTGTGCCACGTGCCACCTTGGTGTGAGTCGATCCTCGGCGTGAAAGACGAGCCGGTGAAGGGAAAAGAGGTTCCTCTGGAATGGACTGAGACATCTGGGGGACTCTTGGAATGGTGGCACGACCCTGGAGTTCCTCTCGCTGTTCCTGTTGAGAGGGCCTCCTCTTGAGATGCGACGGGATCGCCGGGAACTCTTTCCCAACGAAGCAGGGAAAGGACTCCTCATCTCGAGCTACGAGGCCGAAACGGGGCTCCTCTGGATGTGGGCGGGACCCTCGTGATTCCTCTCGAGTGGAGACGGGTATGTCGGGGAACTTCTTGATTTGCACCAAGGGTGTGAAGGACCCTTGCGAAGTTCCAGAGGTGAGGTGTGATCAGCCTCGAGACGCCTCAGCGGAAATGGGCCTCATCTCGCCTGGAGGGGAGAACCTCCTGGATTTTCTCGAGTTGCGGCAGGTCTTCTCGAGTTACGACGGGGACCTCAGGGACCCGCTCTGGTGGCCTCAGGAAAGGCCAGTCCCCATGCGAGTTGCTAGGGGACCTCTCGGGATTCCTCTCCCGTCCATGCCGGGGCCTCAGTCCTTGTGTGGAGTCGGGGCCAGAACCTGAGGATTCCTCTCCAGTGTTGCCATGGATCTTGGGGTGCTTCTGAGTCTCCCCAGGGGAGTCAGGCCTCGTCTCGAGTGGGGGCATGCACGTGCGCTTTCCTCCCGAGCTGCAGCAGTAGTGTCACGCTTCCTGTCACGTGGATCAAGGGATCTGTGGCTTTCCCTCGAGGCTGTCCCTCGAGGCTTTCCCACGAGGCTTTCCCACAGGGCTGTGCCACGTGCCACCTTGGTGTGAGTCGATCCTCGGCGTGAAAGCCGAGCCGGTGAAGGGAAAAGAGGTTCCTCTGGAATGGACTGAGACATCTGGGGGACTCTTGGAATGGTGGCACGAGCCTGGAGTTCCTCTCGCCGTTCCTGTTGAGAGGGCCTCCTCTTGAGATGCGACGGGAACGATGGGAACTCTTTCCCGACGAAACACGGAAAGGATCCCTCATCTCGAGCTACGAGGCGGAAACGGGGCTCCTCTGGATGTGGGCGGGACCCTCGTGATTCCTCTCGAGTGGAGACGGGTATGTCGGGGAACTTCTTGATTTGCACCAAGGGTGTGAAGGACCCTTTCGAAGTTCCAGAGGTGAGGTGTGATCAGCCTCGAGACGTCTCAGCGGAAATGGCCTCATCTCGACTGGAGGGGAGAACCTCCTGGATTTTCTCGAGTTGCGGCAGGTCTTCTCGACTTACGACGGGGACCTCAGGGACCCGCTCTGGTGGCCTCAGGAAAGGCCAGTCCCAATGTGAGGTGCTAGGGGACCTCTCGGGATTCCTCTCCCGTCCATGCCGCGACCTCAGTCCTTCTGTGGAGTCGGGGCCGGAACCTGAGGACTCCTCTCCAGTGTTGCCATGGATCTTGGGGTGCTTCTGAGTCTCCCCAGGGGAGTCAGGCATCGTCTCGAGAGGGGGCATGCACGTGCGCTTTCCTCCCGAGCTGCAGCAGTAGTGTCACCCTTCCTGTCACGTGGATCAAGGGATCTGTGGCTTTCCCTCGAGGCTTTCCCTCGAGGCTTTCCCCCGAGGCTTTCCCACAGGGCTGTGCCACGTGCCACCTTTGTGGGAGTCGATCCTCGGCGTGAAAGACGAGCCGGTGAAGGGAAAAGAGTTTCCTCTGGAATGGACTGAGACATCAGGGGGAATCTTGGAGTGGTGGCACGACCCTGGAGTTCCTCTCGCCATTCCTGTTGAGAGGGCCTCCTCTTGAGATGCGACGGGAACACCGGGAACTCTTTCCCGACGAAGCAGGGAAAGGATCCCTCATCTCGAGCTATGAGGCGGAAACGGGGCTCCTCTGGATGTGGGCGGGACCCTCGTGTTTCCTCTCGAGTGGACACGGGTATGTCGGGGAACTTCTTGATTTGCACCAAGGGTGTGAAGGACCCTTGCGAAGTTCCAGAGGTGAGGTGTGATCAGCCTCGAGACGCCTCAGCGGAACTGGGCCTCATCTCACCTGGAGGGGAAAATCTCCTGGATTTTCTCGAGTTGCGACAGGTCTTCCCGAGTTACGAATGGGACTTCAGGGACCCGCTCTGGTGGCCTCAGGAAAGGCCAGTCCCCATGCGAGTTGCTAGGGGACCTCTCGGGATTCCTCTCCCGTCCATACCGGGGCCTCAGTCCTTGTGTGGAGTCGGGGCCGGAACCTGAGGATTCCTCTCCAGTGTTGCCATGGATCTTGGGGTGCTTCTGAGTCTCCCCAGGGGAGTCAGGCCTCGTCTCGAGTGGGGGCATGCACGTGCGCTTTCTTCCCGAGCTGCAGCAGTAGTGTCACGCTTCCTGTCATGTGGATCAAGGGATCTGTGGATTCTCTCGAGGCTTCCGATGGAGGCTTTCCCACGAGGCTTTCCCACAGGGCTGTGCCACGTGCCACCTTGGTGTGAGTCGATCCTCGGCCTGAAAGACGAGCCGGTGAAGGGAAAAGAGGTTCCTCTGGAATGGACTGAGACATCAGGGGGACTCTTGGAGTGGTGGCACGACCCTGGAGTTCCTCTCGCCGTTCCTCTTGAGAGGGCCTCCTCTTGAGATGCGACGGGAACGCCGGGAACTCTTTCCCGACGAAGCAGGGAAAGGATCCCTCATCTCGAGCTACGAGGCGGAAACGGGGCTCCTATGGATGTGGACGGGACCCTCGTGATTCCTCTCGAGTGGAGACGGGTATGTCGGGGAACTTCTTGATTTGCACCAAGGGTGTGAAGGACCCTTTCGAAGTTCCAGAGGTGAGGTGTGATCAGCCTCGAGACGCCTCAGCGGAAATGGGCCTCATCTCGCCTGGAGGGAAGAACCTCCTGGATTTTCTCGAGTTGCAGCAGGTCTTCTCGAGTTACGACGGGGAACTCAGGGACCCGCTCTGGTGACCTCAGCAAAGGCCAGTCCCCATGCGAGTTGCTAGGGGCCATCTCGGGATTCCTCTCCCGTCCATGCCGGGGCCTAAGACCTTGTGTGGAGTCGGGGCCGGAACCTGAGGATTCCTCTCCAGTGTTGCCATGGATCTTGGGGTGCTTCTGAGTCTCCCCAGGGGAGTCAGGCCTCGTCTCGAGTGGGGGCATGCACGTGCGCTTTCCTCCCGAGCTGCAGCATTAGTGTCAAGCTTCCGGTCACGTGGATCAAGGGATCTGTGGCTTTCCCTCGAGGCTGTCCCTCGAGGCTTTCCCACGAGGCTTTCCCACAGGGCTGTGCCACGTGCCACCTTGGTGTGAGTCGATCCTCGGCGTGAAAGACGAGCCGGTGAAGGGAAAAGAGGTTCCTCTGGAATGGACTGAGACATCTGGGGGACTCTTGGAATGGTGGCACGACCCTGGAGTTCCTCTCGCCGTTCCTGTTGAGAGGGCCTCCTCTTGAGATGCGACGGGAACGCCGGGAAATCTTTCCCGACGAAGCAGGGAAAGGATCCCTCATCTCGAGCTACGAGGCGGAAACGGGGCTCCTCTGGATGTGGGCGGCACCCTCGTGTTTCCTCTCGAGTGGAGACGGGTATGTCGGGGAACCTCTTGATTTGCACCAAGGGTGTGAAGGAACCTTTCGCAGTTCCAGAGGTGAGGTGTGATCAGCCTCGAGACGCCTCAGCGGAAATGGGCCTCATCTCGCCTGGAGGGGAGAACCTCCTGGATTTTCTCGAGTTGCGGCAGGACTTCTCGAGTTACGACGGGGACCTCAGGGACCCGCTCTGGTGGCCTCAGGAAAGGCCAGTCCCCATGCGAGTTGCTGGGGGGCCTCTCGGGATTCCTCTGTCGTCCATGCCGGGGTAAAGACCTTGTGTGGAGTCGGGGCCGGAACCTGAGGATTCCTCTCCAGTGTTGCCATGGATCTTGGGGTGCTTCTGAGTCTCCCCAGGGGAGTCAGGCCTCGTCTCGAGTGGGGACATGCACGTGCGCTTTCCGCCCGAACTGCAGCTGTAGTGTTACGCTTCCTGTCACGTGGATCAAGGGATATGTGGCTTTCCCTCGAGGCTGTCCCTCGAGGCTTTCCCACGAGGGTTTCCCACAGGGCTGTGCCACGTGCCACCTTGGTGTGAGTCGATCCTCGGCGTGAAAGACGAGCCGGTGAAGGGAAAAGAGGTTCCTCTGGAATGGACTGAGACATCTGGGGGACTCTTGGAATGGTGGCACGACCCTGGAGTTCCTCTCGCTGTTCCTGTTGAGAGGGCCTCCTCTTGAGATGCGACGGGATCGCCGGGAACTCTTTCCCAACGAAGCAGGGAAAGGACCCCTCATCTCGAGCTACGAGGCCGAAACGGGTCTCCTCTGGATGTGGGCGGGACCCTCGTGATTCCTCTCGAGTGGAGACGGGTATGTCGGGGAACTTCTTGATTTGCACCAAGGGTGTGAAGGACCCTTGCGAAGTTCCAGAGGTGAGGTGTGATCAGCCTCGAGACGCCTCAGCGGAAATGGGCCTCATCTCGCCTGGAGGGGAGAACCTCCTGGATTTTCTCGAGTTGCGGCAGGTCTTCTCGAGTTACGACGGGGACCTCAGGGACCCGCTCTGGTGGCCTCAGGAAAGGCCAGTCCCCATGCGAGTTGCTAGGGGACCTCTCGGGATTCCTCTCCCGTCCATGCCGGGGCCTCAGTCCTTGTGTGGAGTCGGGGCCGGAACCTGAGGATTCCTCTCCAGTGTTGCCATGGATCTTGGGGTGCTTCTGAGTCTCCCCAGGGGAGTCAGGCCTCGTCTCGAGTGGGGGCATGCACGTGCGCTTTCCTCCCGAGCTGCAGCAGTAGTGTCACGCTTCCTGTCACGTGGATCAAGGGATCTGTGGCTTTCCCTCGAGGCTGTCCCTCGAGGCTTTCCCACGAGGCTTTCCCACAGGGCTGTGCCACGTGCCACCTTGGTGTGAGTCGATCCTCGGCGTGAAAGCCGAGCCGGTGAAGGGAAAAGAGGTTCCTCTGGAATGGACTGAGACATCTGGGGGACTCTTGGAATGGTGGCACGAGCCTGGAGTTCCTCTCGCCGTTCCTGTTGAGAGGGCCTCCTCTTGAGATGCGACGGGAACGATGGGAAATCTTTCCCGACCAAACACGGAAAGGATCCCTCATCTCGAGCTACGAGGCGGAAACGGGGCTCCTCTGGATGTGGGCGGGACCCTCCTGATTCCTCTCGAGTGGAGACGGCTAGGTCGGGGAACTTCTTGATTTGCACCAAGGGTGTGAAGGACCCTTGCGAAGTTCCAGAGGTGAGGTGTGATCAGCCTCGAGACGCCTCAGCGGAAATGGGCCTCATCTCGCCTGGAGGGGAGAACCTCCTGGATTTTCTCGAGTTGCGGGAGGTCTTCTCGAGTTACGACGGGGACCTCAGGGACCCGGTCTGGTGGCCTCAGGAAAGGCCAGTCCCCACGCGAGTTGCTAGGGGACCTCTCGGTATTACTCTCCCGTCCATGCCGGAGCCTCAGTCCTTGTGTGGAGTCGGGCCCGGAACCTGAGGATTCCTCTCCAGTGTTGCCATGGATCTTGGGGTGCTTCTGAGTCTCCCCAGGGGAGTCAGGCCTCGTCTCGAGTGGGGGCATGCACGTGCGCTTTCCTCCCGAGCTGCAGCAGTAGTGTCACGCTTCCTGTCACGTGGATCAAGGGATCTGTGGCTTTCCCTCGAGGCTGTCCCTCGAGGCTTTCCCACGAGGCTTTCCCACAGGGCTGTGCCACGTGCCACCTTGGTGTGAGTCGATCCTCGGCGTGAAAGACGAGCCGGTGAAGGGAAAAGAGGTTCCTCTGGAATGGACTGAGACATCTGGGGGACTCTTGGAATGGTGGCACGACCCTGGAGTTCCTCTCGCCGTTCTTGTTGAGAGGGCCTCCTCTTGAGATGAGACGGGAACGCCGGGAACTCTTTCCCGACGAAGCAGGGAAAGGATCCCTCATCTCGAGCTACGAGGCGGAAACGGGGCTCCTCTGGATGTGGGCGGGACCCTCGTGATTCCTCTCGAGTGGAGACGGGTATGTCGGGGAACTTCTTGATTTGCACCAAGGGTGTGAAGGACCCTTTCGAAGTTCCAGAGGTGAGGAGTGATCAGCCTCGAGACGCCTCAGCGGAAATGGGCCTCATCTCGCCTGGAGGGGAGAACCTCCTGGATTTTCTCGAGTTGCAGCAGGTCTTATCGAGTTACGACGGGGAACTCAGGGACCCGCTCTTGTGAGCTCAGCAAAGGCCAGTCCCCATGCGAGTTGCTAGGGGCCATCTCGGGATTCCTCTCCCGTCCATGCCGGGGCTTAAGACCTTGTGTGGAGTCGGGGCTGGAACCTGAGGATTCCTCTCCAGTGTAGCCATGGATTTTGGGGTGCTTCTGAGTCTCCCCACGGGAGTCAGGCATCGTCTCGAGAGGGGGCATGCACGTGCGCTTTCCTCCCGAGCTTCAGCAGTAGTGTCACGCTTCCTGTCACGTGGATCAAGGGATCTGTGGCTTTCCTTCGAAGCTTTTCCTCGAGGCTTTCCCACGAGGCTTTCCCACAGGGCTGTGCCACGTGCCACCTTGGTGGGAGTCTATGCTCGGCGTGAAAGACGAGCCGGTGAAGGGAAAAGAGGTTCCTCTGTAATGGACTGAGACATCAGGGGGACTCTTGGAGTGGTGGCACGACCCTAGAGTTCCTCTCGCCATTCCTGTTGAGAGGGCCTCCTCTTGAGATGCGACGGGAATTCCGGGAACTCTTTCCCGACGAAGCAGGGAAAGGATCCCTCATCTCGAGCTACGAGGCGGAAACGGGGCTCCTCTGGATGTGGGCGGGACCCTCGTGATTCCTCTCGAGTGGAGACGGGTATGTCGGGGAACTTCTTGATTTGCACCAAGGGTGTGAAGGACCCTTTCGAAGTTCCAGAGGTGAGGTGTGATCAGCCTCGAGACGTCTCAGCGGAAATGGCCTCATCTCGACTGGAGGGGAGAACCTCCTGGATTTTCTCGAGTTGCGGCAGGTCTTCTCGACTTACGACGGGGACCTCAGGGACCCGCTCTGGTGGCCTCAGGAAAGGCCAGTCCCAATGTGAGGTGCTAGGGGACCTCTCGGGATTCCTCTCCCGTCCATGCCGCGACCTCAGTCCTTCTGTGGAGTCGGGGCCGGAACCTGAGGACTCCTCTCCAGTGTTGCCATGGATCTTGGGGTGCTTCTGAGTCTCCCCAGGGGAGTCAGGCATCGTCTCGAGAGGGGGCATGCACGTGCGCTTTCCTCCCGAGCTGCAGCAGTAGTGTCACCCTTCCTGTCACGTGGATCAAGGGATCTGTGGCTTTCCTTCGAGGCTTTCCCTCGAGGCTTTCCCCCGAGGCTTTCCCACAGGGCTGTGCCACGTGCCACCTTTGTGGGAGTCGATCCTCGGCGTGAAAGACGAGCCGGTGAAGGGAAAAGAGTTTCCTCTGGAATGGACTGAGACATCAGGGGGAATCTTGGAGTGGTGGCACGACCCTGGAGTTCCTCTCGCCATTCCTGTTGAGAGGGCCTCCTCTTGAGATGCGACGGGAACACCGGGAACTCTTTCCCGACGAAGCAGGGAAAGGATCCCTCATCTCGAGCTATGAGGCGGAAACGGGGCTCCTCTGGATGTGGGCGGGACCCTCGTGTTTCCTCTCGAGTGGACACGGGTATGTCGGGGAACTTCTTGATTTGCACCAAGGGTGTGAAGGACCCTTGCGAAGTTCCAGAGGTGAGGTGTGATCAGCCTCGAGACGCCTCAGCGGAAATGGGCCTCATCTCACCTGGAGGGGAAAATCTCCTGGATTTTCTCGAGTTGCGACAGGTCTTCCCGAGTTACGAATGGGACTTCAGGGACCCGCTCTGGTGGCCTCAGGAAAGGCCAGTCCCCATGCGAGTTGCTAGGGGACCTCTCGGGATTCCTCTCCCGTCCATACCGGGGCCTCAGTCCTTGTGTGGAGTCGGGGCCGGAACCTGAGGATTCCTCTCCAGTGTTGCCATGGATCTTGGGGTGCTTCTGAGTCTCCCCAGGGGAGTCAGGCCTCGTCTCGAGTGGGGGTATGCACGTGCGCTTTCTTCCCGAGCTGCAGCCGTAGTGTCACGCTTCCTGTCATGTGGATCAAGGGATCTGTGGATTCTCTCGAGGCTTCCGATGGAGGCTTTCCCACGAGGCTTTCCAACAGGGCTGTGCCACGTGCCACCTTGGTGTGAGTCGATCCTCGGCCTGAAAGACGAGCCGGTGAAGGGAAAAGAGGTTCCTCTGGAATGGACTGAGACATCAGGGGGACTCTTGGAGTGGTGGCACGACCCTGGAGTTCCTCTCGCCGTTCCTCTTGAGAGGGCCTCCTCTTGAGATGCGACGGGAACGCCGGGAACTCTTTCCCGACGAAGCAGGGAAAGGATCCCTCATCTCGAGCTACGAGGCGGAAACGGGGCTCCTATGGATGTGGACGGGACCCTCGTGATTCCTCTCGAGTGGAGACGGGTATGTCGGGGAACTTCTTGATTTGCACCAAGGGTGTGAAGGACCCTTTCGAAGTTCCAGAGGTGAGGTGTGATCAGCCTCGAGACGCCTCAGCGGAAATGGGCCTCATCTCGCCTGGAGGGAAGAACCTCCTGGATTTTCTCGAGTTGCAGCAGGTCTTCTCGAGTTACGACGGGGAACTCAGGGACCCGCTCTGGTGACCTCAGCAAAGGCCAGTCCCCATGCGAGTTGCTAGGAGCCATCTCGGGATTCCTCTCCCGTCCATGCCGGGGCCTAAGACCTTGTGTGGAGTCGGGGCCGGAACCTGAGGATTCCTCTCCAGTGTTGCCATGGATCTTGGGGTGCTTCTGAGTCTCCCCAGGGGAGTCAGGCCTCGTCTCGAGTGGGGGCATGCACGTGCGCTTTCCTCCCGAGCTGCAGCAGTAGTGTCACGCTTCCTGTCACGTGGATCAAGGGATCTGTGGCTTTCCCTCGAGGCTGTCCCTCGAGGCTTTCCCACGAGGCTTTCCCACAGGGCTGTGCCACGTGCCACCTTGGTGTGAGTCGATCCTCGGCGTGAAAGACGAGCCGGTGAAGGGAAAAGAGGTTCCTCTGGAATGGACTGAGACATCTGGGGGACTCTTGGAATGGTGGCACGACCCTGGAGTTCCTCTCGCCGTTCTTGTTGAGAGGGCCTCCTCTTGAGATGAGACGGGAACGCCGGGAACTCTTTCCCGACGAAGCAGGGAAAGGATCCCTCATCTCGAGCTACGAGGCGGAAACGGGGCTCCTCTGGATGTGGGCGGGACCCTCGTGATTCCTCTCGAGTGGAGACGGGTATGTCGGGGAACTTCTTGATTTGCACCAAGGGTGTGAAGGACCCTTTCGAAGTTCCAGAGGTGAGGAGTGATCAGCCTCGAGACGCCTCAGCGGAAATGGGCCTCATCTCGCCTGGAGGGGAGAACCTCCTGGATTTTCTCGAGTTGCAGCAGGTCTTATCGAGTTACGACGGGGAACTCAGGGACCCGCTCTTGTGAGCTCAGCAAAGGCCAGTCCCCATGCGAGTTGCTAGGGGCCATCTCGGGATTCCTCTCCCGTCCATGCCGGGGCTTAAGACCTTGTGTGGAGTCGGGGCTGGAACCTGAGGATTCCTCTCCAGTGTAGCCATGGATTTTGGGGTGCTTCTGAGTCTCCCCACGGGAGTCAGGCATCGTCTCGAGAGGGGGCATGCACGTGCGCTTTCCTCCCGAGCTTCAGCAGTAGTGTCACGCTTCCTGTCACGTGGATCAAGGGATCTGTGGCTTTCCTTCGAAGCTTTTCCTCGAGGCTTTCCCACGAGGCTTTCCCACAGGGCTGTGCCACGTGCCACCTTGGTGGGAGTCTATGCTCGGCGTGAAAGACGAGCCGGTGAAGGGAAAAGAGGTTCCTCTGTAATGGACTGAGACATCAGGGGGACTCTTGGAGTGGTGGCACGACCCTAGAGTTCCTCTCGCCATTCCTGTTGAGAGGGCCTCCTCTTGAGATGCGACGGGAATTCCGGGAACTCTTTCCCGACGAAGCAGGGAAAGGATCCCTCATCTCGAGCTACGAGGCGGAAACGGGGCTCCTCTGGATGTGGGCGGGACCCTCGTGATTCCTCTCGAGTGGAGACGGGTATGTCGGGGAACTTCTTGATTTGCACCAAGGGTGTGAAGGACCCTTTCGAAGTTCCAGAGGTGAGGTGTGATCAGCCTCGAGACGTCTCAGCGGAAATGGCCTCATCTCGACTGGAGGGGAGAACCTCCTGGATTTTCTCGAGTTGCGGCAGGTCTTCTCGACTTACGACGGGGACCTCAGGGACCCGCTCTGGTGGCCTCAGGAAAGGCCAGTCCCAATGTGAGGTGCTAGGGGACCTCTCGGGATTCCTCTCCCGTCCATGCCGCGACCTCAGTCCTTCTGTGGAGTCGGGGCCGGAACCTGAGGACTCCTCTCCAGTGTTGCCATGGATCTTGGGGTGCTTCTGAGTCTCCCCAGGGGAGTCAGGCATCGTCTCGAGAGGGGGCATGCACGTGCGCTTTCCTCCCGAGCTGCAGCAGTAGTGTCACCCTTCCTGTCACGTGGATCAAGGGATCTGTGGCTTTCCTTCGAGGCTTTCCCTCGAGGCTTTCCCCCGAGGCTTTCCCACAGGGCTGTGCCACGTGCCACCTTTGTGGGAGTCGATCCTCGGCGTGAAAGACGAGCCGGTGAAGGGAAAAGAGTTTCCTCTGGAATGGACTGAGACATCAGGGGGAATCTTGGAGTGGTGGCACGACCCTGGAGTTCCTCTCGCCATTCCTGTTGAGAGGGCCTCCTCTTGAGATGCGACGGGAACACCGGGAACTCTTTCCCGACGAAGCAGGGAAAGGATCCCTCATCTCGAGCTATGAGGCGGAAACGGGGCTCCTCTGGATGTGGGCGGGACCCTCGTGTTTCCTCTCGAGTGGACACGGGTATGTCGGGGAACTTCTTGATTTGCACCAAGGGTGTGAAGGACCCTTGCGAAGTTCCAGAGGTGAGGTGTGATCAGCCTCGAGACGCCTCAGCGGAAATGGGCCTCATCTCACCTGGAGGGGAAAATCTCCTGGATTTTCTCGAGTTGCGACAGGTCTTCCCGAGTTACGAATGGGACTTCAGGGACCCGCTCTGGTGGCCTCAGGAAAGGCCAGTCCCCATGCGAGTTGCTAGGGGACCTCTCGGGATTCCTCTCCCGTCCATACCGGGGCCTCAGTCCTTGTGTGGAGTCGGGGCCGGAACCTGAGGTTTCCTCTCCAGTGTTGCCATGGATCTTGGGGTGCTTCTGAGTCTCCCCAGGGGAGTCAGGCCTCGTCTCGAGTGGGGGTATGCACGTGCGCTTTCTTCCCGAGCTGCAGCCGTAGTGTCACGCTTCCTGTCATGTGGATCAAGGGATCTGTGGATTCTCTCGAGGCTTCCGATGGAGGCTTTCCCACGAGGCTTTCCAACAGGGCTGTGCCACGTGCCACCTTGGTGTGAGTCGATCCTCGGCCTGAAAGACGAGCCGGTGAAGGGAAAAGAGGTTCCTCTGGAATGGACTGAGACATCAGGGGGACTCTTGGAGTGGTGGCACGACCCTGGAGTTCCTCTCGCCGTTCCTCTTGAGAGGGCCTCCTCTTGAGATGCGACGGGAACGCCGGGAACTCTTTCCCGACGAAGCAGGGAAAGGATCCCTCATCTCGAGCTACGAGGCGGAAACGGGGCTCCTATGGATGTGGACGGGACCCTCGTGATTCCTCTCGAGTGGAGACGGGTATGTCGGGGAACTTCTTGATTTGCACCAAGGGTGTGAAGGACCCTTTCGAAGTTCCAGAGGTGAGGTGTGATCAGCCTCGAGACGCCTCAGCGGAAATGGGCCTCATCTCGCCTGGAGGGAAGAACCTCCTGGATTTTCTCGAGTTGCAGCAGGTCTTCTCGAGTTACGACGGGGAACTCAGGGACCCGCTCTGGTGACCTCAGCAAAGGCCAGTCCCCATGCGAGTTGCTAGGAGCCATCTCGGGATTCCTCTCCCGTCCATGCCGGGGCCTAAGACCTTGTGTGGAGTCGGGGCCGGAACCTGAGGATTCCTCTCCAGTGTTGCCATGGATCTTGGGGTGCTTCTGAGTCTCCCCAGGGGAGTCAGGCCTCGTCTCGAGTGGGGGCATGCACGTGCGCTTTCCTCCCGAGCTGCAGCATTAGTGTCAAGCTTCCGGTCACGTGGATCAAGGGATCTGTGGCTTTCCCTCGAGGCTGTCCCTCGAGGCTTTCCCACGAGGCTTTCCCACAGGGCTGTGCCACGTGCCACCTTGGTGTGAGTCGATCCTCGGCGTGAAAGACGAGCCGGTGAAGGGAAAAGAGGTTCCTCTGGAATGGACTGAGACACCTGGGGGACTCTTGGAATGGTGGCACGACCCTGGAGTTCCTCTCGCCGTTCCTGTTGAGAGGGCCTCCTCTTGAGATGCGACGGGAACGCCGGGAAATCTTTCCCGACGAAGCAGGGAAAGGATCCCTCATCTCGAGCTACGAGGCGGAAACGGGGCTCCTCTGGATGTGGGCGGCACCCTCGTGTTTCCTCTCGAGTGGAGACGGGTATGTCGGGGAACTTCTTGATTTGCACCAAGGGTGTGAAGGAACCTTTCGCAGTTCCAGAGGTGAGGTGTGATCAGCCTCGAGACGCCTCAGCGGAAATGGGCCTCATCTCGCCTGGAGGGGAGAACCTCCTGGATTTTCTCGAGTTGCGGCAGGACTTCTCGAGTTACGACGGGGACCTCAGGGACCCGCTCTGGTGGCCTCAGGAAAGGCCAGTCCCCATGCGAGTTGCTGGGGGGCCTCTCGGGATTCCTCTGTCGTCCATGCCGGGGTAAAGACCTTGTGTGGAGTCGGGGCCGGAACCTGAGGATTCCTCTCCAGTGTTGCCATGGATCTTGGGGTGCTTCTGAGTCTCCCCAGGGGAGTCAGGCCTCGTCTCGAGTGGGGACATGCACGTGCGCTTTCCGCCCGAACTGCAGCTGTAGTGTTACGCTTCCTGTCACGTGGATCAAGGGATATGTGGCTTTCCCTCGAGGCTGTCCCTCGAGGCTTTCCCACGAGGGTTTCCCACAGGGCTGTGCCACGTGCCACCTTGGTGTGAGTCGATCCTCGGCGTGAAAGACGAGCCGGTGAAGGGAAAAGAGGTTCCTCTGGAATGGACTGAGACATCTGGGGGACTCTTGGAATGGTGGCACGACCCTGGAGTTCCTCTCGCTGTTCCTGTTGAGAGGGCCTCCTCTTGAGATGCGACGGGATCGCCGGGAACTCTTTCCCAACGAAGCAGGGAAAGGACCCCTCATCTCGAGCTACGAGGCCGAAACGGGGCTCCTCTGGATGTGGGCGGGACCCTCGTGATTCCTCTCGAGTGGAGACGGGTATGTCGGGGAACTTCTTGATTTGCACCAAGGGTGTGAAGGACCCTTGCGAAGTTCCAGAGGTGAGGTGTGATCAGCCTCGAGACGCCTCAGCGGAAATGGGCCTCATCTCGCCTGGAGGGGAGAACCTCCTGGATTTTCTCGAGTTGCGGCAGGTCTTCTCGAGTTACGACGGGGACCTCAGGGACCCGCTCTGGTGGCCTCAGGAAAGGCCAGTCCCCATGCGAGTTGCTAGGGGACCTCTCGGGATTCCTCTCCCGTCCATGCCGGGGCCTCAGTCCTTGTGTGGAGTCGGGGCCAGAACCTGAGGATTCCTCTCCAGTGTTGCCATGGATCTTGGGGTGCTTCTGAGTCTCCCCAGGGGAGTCAGGCCTCGTCTCGAGTGGGGGCATGCACGTGCGCTTTCCTCCCGAGCTGCAGCAGTAGTGTCACGCTTCCTGTCACGTGGATCAAGGGATCTGTGGCTTTCCCTCGAGGCTGTCCCTCGAGGCTTTCCCACGAGACTTTCCCACAGGGCTGTGCCACGTGCCACCTTGGTGTGAGTCGATCCTCGGCGTGAAAGCCGAGCCGGTGAAGGGAAAAGAGGTTCCTCTGGAATGGACTGAGACATCTGGGGGACTCTTGGAATGGTGGCACGAGCCTGGAGTTCCTCTCGCCGTTCCTGTTGAGAGGGCCTCCTCTTGAGATGCGACGGGAACGATGGGAACTCTTTCCCGACGAAACACGGAAAGGATCCCTCATCTCGAGCTACGAGGCGGAAACGGGGCTCCTCTGGATGTGGGCGGGACCCTCCTGATTCCTCTCGAGTGGAGACGGGTATGTCGGGGAACTTCTTGATTTGCACCAAGGGTGTGAAGGACCCTTTCGAAGTTCCAGAGGTGAGGTGTGATCAGCTTCGAGACGTCTCAGCGGAAATGGCCTCATCTCGACTGGAGGGGAGAACCTCCTGGATTTTCTCGAGTTGCGGCAGGTCTTCTCGACTTACGACGGGGACCTCAGGGACCCGCTCTGGTGGCCTCAGGAAAGGCCAGTCCCAATGTGAGGTGCTAGGGGACCTCTCGGGATTCCTCTCCCGTCCATGCCGCGACCTCAGTCCTTCTGTGGAGTCGGGGCCGGAACCTGAGGACTCCTCTCCAGTGTTGCCATGGATCTTGGGGTGCTTCTGAGTCTCCCCAGGGGAGTCAGGCATCGTCTCGAGAGGGGGCATGCACGTGCGCTTTCCTCCCGAGCTGCAGCAGTAGTGTCACCCTTCCTGTCACGTGGATCAAGGGATCTGTGGCTTTCCCTCGAGGCTTTCCCTCGAGGCTTTCCCCCGAGGCTTTCCCACAGGGCTGTGCCACGTGCCACCTTTGTGGGAGTCGATCCTCGGCGTGAAAGACGAGCCGGTGAAGGGAAAAGAGTTTCCTCTGGAATGGACTGAGACATCAGGGGGAATCTTGGAGTGGTGGCACGACCCTGGAGTTCCTCTCGCCATTCCTGTTGAGAGGGCCTCCTCTTGAGATGCGACGGGAACACCGGGAACTCTTTCCCGACGAAGCAGGGAAAGGATCCCTCATCTCGAGCTATGAGGCGGAAACGGGGCTCCTCTGGATGTGGGCGGGACCCTCGTGTTTCCTCTCGAGTGGACACGGGTATGTCGGGGAACTTCTTGATTTGCACCAAGGGTGTGAAGGACCCTTGCGAAGTTCCAGAGGTGAGGTGTGATCAGCCTCGAGACGCCTCAGCGGAAATGGGCCTCATCTCACCTGGAGGGGAAAATCTCCTGGATTTTCTCGAGTTGCGACAGGTCTTCCCGAGTTACGAATGGGACTTCAGGGACCCGCTCTGGTGGCCTCAGGAAAGGCCAGTCCCCATGCGAGTTGCTAGGGGACCTCTCGGGATTCCTCTCCCGTCCATACCGGGGCCTCAGTCCTTGTGTGGAGTCGGGGCCGGAACCTGAGGATTCCTCTCCAGTGTTGCCATGGATCTTGGGGTGCTTCTGAGTCTCCCCAGGGGAGTCAGGCCTCGTCTCGAGTGGGGGCATGCACGTGCGCTTTCTTCCCGAGCTGCAGCAGTAGTGTCACGCTTCCTGTCATGTGGATCAAGGGATCTGTGGATTCTCTCGAGGCTTCCGATGGAGGCTTTCCCACGAGGCTTTCCCACAGGGCTGTGCCACGTGCCACCTTGGTGTGAGTCGATCCTCGGCCTGAAAGACGAGCCGGTGAAGGGAAAAGAGGTTCCTCTGGAATGGACTGAGACATCAGGGGGACTCTTGGAGTGGTGGCACGACCCTGGAGTTCCTCTCGCCGTTCCTCTTGAGAGGGCCTCCTCTTGAGATGCGACGGGAACGCCGGGAACTCTTTCCCGACGAAGCAGGGAAAGGATCCCTCATCTCGAGCTACGAGGCGGAAACGGGGCTCCTATGGATGTGGACGGGACCCTCGTGATTCCTCTCGAGTGGAGACGGGTATGTCGGGGAACTTCTTGATTTGCACCAAGGGTGTGAAGGACCCTTTCGAAGTTCCAGAGGTGAGGTGTGATCAGCCTCGAGACGCCTCAGCGGAAATGGGCCTCATCTCGCCTGGAGGGAAGAACCTCCTGGATTTTCTCGAGTTGCAGCAGGTCTTCTCGAGTTACGACGGGGAACTCAGGGACCCGCTCTGGTGACCTCAGCAAAGGCCAGTCCCCATGCGAGTTGCTAGGGGCCATCTCGGGATTCCTCTCCCGTCCATGCCGGGGCCTAAGACCTTGTGTGGAGTCGGGGCCGGAACCTGAGGATTCCTCTCCAGTGTTGCCATGGATCTTGGGGTGCTTCTGAGTCTCCCCAGGGGAGTCAGGCCTCGTCTCGAGTGGGGGCATGCACGTGCGCTTTCCTCCCGAGCTGCAGCATTAGTGTCAAGCTTCCGGTCACGTGGATCAAGGGATCTGTGGCTTTCCCTCGAGGCTGTCCCTCGAGGCTTTCCCACGAGGCTTTCCCACAGGGCTGTGCCACGTGCCACCTTGGTGTGAGTCGATCCTCGGCGTGAAAGACGAGCCGGTGAAGGGAAAAGAGGTTCCTCTGGAATGGACTGAGACATCTGGGGGACTCTTGGAATGGTGGCACGACCCTGGAGTTCCTCTCGCCGTTCCTGTTGAGAGGGCCTCCTCTTGAGATGCGACGGGAACGCCGGGAAATCTTTCCCGACGAAGCAGGGAAAGGATCCCTCATCTCGAGCTACGAGGCGGAAACGGGGCTCCTCTGGATGTGGGCGGCACCCTCGTGTTTCCTCTCGAGTGGAGACGGGTATGTCGGGGAACCTCTTGATTTGCACCAAGGGTGTGAAGGAACCTTTCGCAGTTCCAGAGGTGAGGTGTGATCAGCCTCGAGACGCCTCAGCGGAAATGGGCCTCATCTCGCCTGGAGGGGAGAACCTCCTGGATTTTCTCGAGTTGCGGCAGGACTTCTCGAGTTACGACGGGGACCTCAGGGACCCGCTCTGGTGGCCTCAGGAAAGGCCAGTCCCCATGCGAGTTGCTGGGGGGCCTCTCGGGATTCCTCTGTCGTCCATGCCGGGGTAAAGACCTTGTGTGGAGTCGGGGCCGGAACCTGAGGATTCCTCTCCAGTGTTGCCATGGATCTTGGGGTGCTTCTGAGTCTCCCCAGGGGAGTCAGGCCTCGTCTCGAGTGGGGACATGCACGTGCGCTTTCCGCCCGAACTGCAGCTGTAGTGTTACGCTTCCTGTCACGTGGATCAAGGGATATGTGGCTTTCCCTCGAGGCTGTCCCTCGAGGCTTTCCCACGAGGGTTTCCCACAGGGCTGTGCCACGTGCCACCTTGGTGTGAGTCGATCCTCGGCGTGAAAGACGAGCCGGTGAAGGGAAAAGAGGTTCCTCTGGAATGGACTGAGACATCTGGGGGACTCTTGGAATGGTGGCACGACCCTGGAGTTCCTCTCGCTGTTCCTGTTGAGAGGGCCTCCTCTTGAGATGCGACGGGATCGCCGGGAACTCTTTCCCAACGAAGCAGGGAAAGGACCCCTCATCTCGAGCTACGAGGCCGAAACGGGTCTCCTCTGGATGTGGGCGGGACCCTCGTGATTCCTCTCGAGTGGAGACGGGTATGTCGGGGAACTTCTTGATTTGCACCAAGGGTGTGAAGGACCCTTGCGAAGTTCCAGAGGTGAGGTGTGATCAGCCTCGAGACGCCTCAGCGGAAATGGGCCTCATCTCGCCTGGAGGGGAGAACCTCCTGGATTTTCTCGAGTTGCGGCAGGTCTTCTCGAGTTACGACGGGGACCTCAGGGACCCGCTCTGGTGGCCTCAGGAAAGGCCAGTCCCCATGCGAGTTGCTAGGGGACCTCTCGGGATTCCTCTCCCGTCCATGCCGGGGCCTCAGTCCTTGTGTGGAGTCGGGGCCGGAACCTGAGGATTCCTCTCCAGTGTTGCCATGGATCTTGGGGTGCTTCTGAGTCTCCCCAGGGGAGTCAGGCCTCGTCTCGAGTGGGGGCATGCACGTGCGCTTTCCTCCCGAGCTGCAGCAGTAGTGTCACGCTTCCTGTCACGTGGATCAAGGGATCTGTGGCTTTCCCTCGAGGCTGTCCCTCGAGGCTTTCCCACGAGGCTTTCCCACAGGGCTGTGCCACGTGCCACCTTGGTGTGAGTCGATCCTCGGCGTGAAAGCCGAGCCGGTGAAGGGAAAAGAGGTTCCTCTGGAATGGACTGAGACATCTGGGGGACTCTTGGAATGGTGGCACGAGCCTGGAGTTCCTCTCGCCGTTCCTGTTGAGAGGGCCTCCTCTTGAGATGCGACGGGAACGATGGGAAATCTTTCCCGACCAAACACGGAAAGGATCCCTCATCTCGAGCTACGAGGCGGAAACGGGGCTCCTCTGGATGTGGGCGGGACCCTCCTGATTCCTCTCGAGTGGAGACGGCTAGGTCGGGGAACTTCTTGATTTGCACCAAGGGTGTGAAGGACCCTTGCGAAGTTCCAGAGGTGAGGTGTGATCAGCCTCGAGACGCCTCAGCGGAAATGGGCCTCATCTCGCCTGGAGGGGAGAACCTCCTGGATTTTCTCGAGTTGCGGGAGGTCTTCTCGAGTTACGACGGGGACCTCAGGGACCCGGTCTGGTGGCCTCAGGAAAGGCCAGTCCCCACGCGAGTTGCTAGGGGACCTCTCGGTATTACTCTCCCGTCCATGCCGGAGCCTCAGTCCTTGTGTGGAGTCGGGCCCGGAACCTGAGGATTCCTCTCCAGTGTTGCCATGGATCTTGGGGTGCTTCTGAGTCTCCCCAGGGGAGTCAGGCCTCGTCTCGAGTGGGGGCATGCACGTGCGCTTTCCTCCCGAGCTGCAGCAGTAGTGTCACGCTTCCTGTCACGTGGATCAAGGGATCTGTGGCTTTCCCTCGAGGCTGTCCCTCGAGGCTTTCCCACGAGGCTTTCCCACAGGGCTGTGCCACGTGCCACCTTGGTGTGAGTCGATCCTCGGCGTGAAAGACGAGCCGGTGAAGGGAAAAGAGGTTCCTCTGGAATGGACTGAGACATCTGGGGGACTCTTGGAATGGTGGCACGACCCTGGAGTTCCTCTCGCCGTTCTTGTTGAGAGGGCCTCCTCTTGAGATGAGACGGGAACGCCGGGAACTCTTTCCCGACGAAGCAGGGAAAGGATCCCTCATCTCGAGCTACGAGGCGGAAACGGGGCTCCTCTGGATGTGGGCGGGACCCTCGTGATTCCTCTCGAGTGGAGACGGGTATGTCGGGGAACTTCTTGATTTGCACCAAGGGTGTGAAGGACCCTTTCGAAGTTCCAGAGGTGAGGAGTTATCAGCCTCGAGACGCCTCAGCGGAAATGGGCCTCATCTCGCCTGGAGGGGAGAACCTCCTGGATTTTCTCGAGTTGCAGCAGGTCTTATCGAGTTACGACGGGGAACTCAGGGACCCGCTCTTGTGAGCTCAGCAAAGGCCAGTCCCCATGCGAGTTGCTAGGGGCCATCTCGGGATTCCTCTCCCGTCCATGCCGGGGCTTAAGACCTTGTGTGGAGTCGGGGCTGGAACCTGAGGATTCCTCTCCAGTGTAGCCATGGATTTTGGGGTGCTTCTGAGTCTCCCCACGGGAGTCAGGCATCGTCTCGAGAGGGGGCATGCACGTGCGCTTTCCTCCCGAGCTGCAGCAGTAGTGTCACGCTTCCTGTCACGTGGATCAAGGGATCTGTGGCTTTCCTTCGAAGCTTTTCCTCGAGGCTTTCCCACGAGGCTTTCCCACAGGGCTGTGCCACGTGCCACCTTGGTGGGAGTCTATGCTCGGCGTGAAAGACGAGCCGGAGAAGGGAAAAGAGGTTCCTCTGTAATGGACTGAGACATCAGGGGGACTCTTGGAGTGGTGGCACGACCCTAGAGTTCCTCTCGCCATTCCTGTTGAGAGGGCCTCCTCTTGAGATGCGACGGGAATTCCGGGAACTCTTTCCCAACGAAGCAGGGAAAGGATCCCTCATCTCGAGCTACGAGGCGGAAACGGGGCTCCTCTGGATGTGGGCGGGACCCTCGTGATTCCTCTCGAGTGGAGACGGGTATGTCGGGGAACTTCTTGATTTGCACCAAGGGTGTGAAGGACCCTTTCGAAGTTCCAGAGGTGAGGTGTGATCAGCCTCGAGACGTCTCAGCGGAAATGGCCTCATCTCGACTGGAGGGGAGAACCTCCTGGATTTTCTCGAGTTGCGGCAGGTCTTCTCGACTTACGACGGGGACCTCAGGGACCCGCTCTGGTGGCCTCAGGAAAGGCCAGTCCCAATGTGAGGTGCTAGGGGACCTCTCGGGATTCCTCTCCCGTCCATGCCGCGACCTCAGTCCTTCTGTGGAGTCGGGGCCGGAACCTGAGGACTCCTCTCCAGTGTTGCCATGGATCTTGGGGTGCTTCTGAGTCTCCCCAGGGGAGTCAGGCATCGTCTCGAGAGGGGGCATGCACGTGCGCTTTCCTCCCGAGCTGCAGCAGTAGTGTCACCCTTCCTGTCACGTGGATCAAGGGATCTGTGGCTTTCCCTCGAGGCTTTCCCTCGAGGCTTTCCCCCGAGGCTTTCCCACAGGGCTGTGCCACGTGCCACCTTTGTGGGAGTCGATCCTCGGCGTGAAAGACGAGCCGGTGAAGGGAAAAGAGTTTCCTCTGGAATGGACTGAGACATCAGGGGGAATCTTGGAGTGGTGGCACGACCCTGGAGTTCCTCTCGCCATTCCTGTTGAGAGGGCCTCCTCTTGAGATGCGACGGGAACACCGGGAACTCTTTCCCGACGAAGCAGGGAAAGGATCCCTCATCTCGAGCTATGAGGCGGAAACGGGGCTCCTCTGGATGTGGGCGGGACCCTCGTGTTTCCTCTCGAGTGGACACGGGTATGTCGGGGAACTTCTTGATTTGCACCAAGGGTGTGAAGGACCCTTGCGAAGTTCCAGAGGTGAGGTGTGATCAGCCTCGAGACGCCTCAGCGGAAATGGGCCTCATCTCACCTGGAGGGGAAAATCTCCTGGATTTTCTCGAGTTGCGACAGGTCTTCCCGAGTTACGAATGGGACTTCAGGGACCCGCTCTGGTGGCCTCAGGAAAGGCCAGTCCCCATGCGAGTTGCTAGGGGACCTCTCGGGATTCCTCTCCCGTCCATACCGGGGCCTCAGTCCTTGTGTGGAGTCGGGGCCGGAACCTGAGGATTCCTCTCCAGTGTTGCCATGGATCTTGGGGTGCTTCTGAGTCTCCCCAGGGGAGTCAGGCCTCGTCTCGAGTGGGGGTATGCACGTGCGCTTTCTTCCCGAGCTGCAGCCGTAGTGTCACGCTTCCTGTCATGTGGATCAAGGGATCTGTGGATTCTCTCGAGGCTTCCGATGGAGGCTTTCCCACGAGGCTTTCCAACAGGGCTGTGCCACGTGCCACCTTGGTGTGAGTCGATCCTCGGCCTGAAAGACGAGCCGGTGAAGGGAAAAGAGGTTCCTCTGGAATGGACTGAGACATCAGGGGGACTCTTGGAGTGGTGGCACGACCCTGGAGTTCCTCTCGCCGTTCCTCTTGAGAGGGCCTCCTCTTGAGATGCGACGGGAACGCCGGGAACTCTTTCCCGACGAAGCAGGGAAAGGATCCCTCATCTCGAGCTACGAGGCGGAAACGGGGCTCCTATGGATGTGGACGGGACCCTCGTGATTCCTCTCGAGTGGAGACGGGTATGTCGGGGAACTTCTTGATTTGCACCAAGGGTGTGAAGGACCCTTTCGAAGTTCCAGAGGTGAGGTGTGATCAGCCTCGAGACGCCTCAGCGGAAATGGGCCTCATCTCGCCTGGAGGGAAGAACCTCCTGGATTTTCTCGAGTTGCAGCAGGTCTTCTCGAGTTACGACGGGGAACTCAGGGACCCGCTCTGGTGACCTCAGCAAAGGCCAGTCCCCATGCGAGTTGCTAGGAGCCATCTCGGGATTCCTCTCCCGTCCATGCCGGGGCCTAAGACCTTGTGTGGAGTCGGGGCCGGAACCTGAGGATTCCTCTCCAGTGTTGCCATGGATCTTGGGGTGCTTCTGAGTCTCCCCAGGGGAGTCAGGCCTCGTCTCGAGTGGGGGCATGCACGTGCGCTTTCCTCCCGAGCTGCAGCATTAGTGTCAAGCTTCCGGTCACGTGGATCAAGGGATCTGTGGCTTTCCCTCGAGGCTGTCCCTCGAGGCTTTCCCACGAGGCTTTCCCACAGGGCTGTGCCACGTGCCACCTTGGTGTGAGTCGATCCTCGGCGTGAAAGACGAGCCGGTGAAGGGAAAAGAGGTTCCTCTGGAATGGACTGAGACACCTGGGGGACTCTTGGAATGGTGGCACGACCCTGGAGTTCCTCTCGCCGTTCCTGTTGAGAGGGCCTCCTCTTGAGATGCGACGGGAACGCCGGGAAATCTTTCCCGACGAAGCAGGGAAAGGATCCCTCATCTCGAGATACGAGGCGGAAACGGGGCTCCTCTGGATGTGGGCGGCACCCTCGTGTTTCCTCTCGAGTGGAGACGGGTATGTCGGGGAACTTCTTGATTTGCACCAAGGGTGTGAAGGAACCTTTCGCAGTTCCAGAGGTGAGGTGTGATCAGCCTCGAGACGCCTCAGCGGAAATGGGCCTCATCTCGCCTGGAGGGGAGAACCTCCTGGATTTTCTCGAGTTGCGGCAGGACTTCTCGAGTTACGACGGGGACCTCAGGGACCCGCTCTGGTGGCCTCAGGAAAGGCCAGTCCCCACGCGAGTTGCTAGGGGACCTCTCGGGATTACTCTCCCGTCCATGCCGGGGCCTCAGTCCTTGTGTGGAGTCGGGCCCGGAACCTGAGGATTCCTCTCCAGTGTTGCCATGGATCTTGGGGTGCTTCTGAGTCTCCCCAGGGGAGTCAGGCCTCGTCTCGAGTGGGGGCATGCACGTGCGCTTTCCTCCCGAGCTGCAGCAGTAGTGTCACGCTTCCTGTCACGTGGATCAAGGGATCTGTGGCTTTCCCTCGAGGCTGTCCCTCGAGGCTTTCCCACGAGGCTTTCCCACAGGGCTGTGCCACGGGCCACCTTGGTGTGAGTCGATCCTCGGCGTGAAAGACGAGCCGGTGAAGGGAAAAGTGGTTCCTCTGGAATGGACTGAGACATCTGGGGGACTCTTGGAATGGTGGCACGACCCTGGAGTTCCTCTCGCCGTTCCTGTTGAGAGGGCCTCCTCTTGAGATGCGACGGGATCGCCGGGAACTCTTTCCCGACGAAGCAGGGAAAGGATCCCTCATCTCGAGCTACGAGTCGGAAACGGGGCTCCACTGGATGTGGGCGGGACCCTCGTGATTCCTCTCGAGTGGAGACGGGTATGTCGGGGAACTTCTTGATTTGCACCAAGGGTGTGAAGGAGCCTTTCGAAGTTCCAGAGGTGAGGTGTAATCAGCCTCGAGACGCCTCAGCGGAAATGGGCCTCATCTCGCCTGGAGGGGAGAACCTCCTGGATTTTCTCGAGTTGCGGCAGGTCTTCTCGAGTTACGACGGGGACCTCAGGGACCCGCTCTGGTGGCCTCAGGAAAGGCCAGTCCCCATGCGAGTTGCTAGGGGACTTCTCGGGATTACTCTCCCGTCCATGCCGGGGCCTCAGTCCTTGTGTGGAGTCGGGCCCGGAACCTGAGGATTCCTCTCCAGTGTTGCCATGGATCTTGGGGTGCTTCTGAGTCTCCCCAGGGGAGTCAGGCCTCGTCTCCAGTGGGGGCATGCACGTGCGCTTTCCTCCCGAGCTGCAGCAGTAGTGTCACGCTTCCTGTCAGGTGGATCAAGGGATCTGTGGCTTTCCCTCGAGGCTGTCCCTCGAGGCTTTCCCACGAGGCTTTCCCACAGGGCTGTGCCACGTGCCACCTTGGTGTAAGTCGATCCTCGGCGTGAAAGACGAGCCAGTGAAGGGAAAAGAGTTTCCTCTGGAATGGACTGAGACATCTGGGGGACTCTTGGAATGGTGGCACGACCCTGGAGTTCCTCTCGCCGTTCCTGTTGAGAGGGCCTCCTCTTGAGATGCGACGGGAACGCCGGGAACTCTTTCCCGACGAAGCAGGGAAAGGATCCCTCATCTCGAGCTACGAGGCGGAAACGGGGCTCCTCTGGATGTGGGCGGGACCCTCGTGATTCCTCTCGAGTGGAGACGGCTATGTCGGGGAACTTCTTGATTTGCACCAAGGGTGTGAAGGAGCCTTTCGAAGTTCCAGAGGTGAGGTGTGATCAGCCTCGAGACGCCTCAGCGAAAATGGGCCTCACCTCGCCTGGAGGGGAAAACCTCCTGGATTTTCTCGAGTTACGGCTGGTCTTCTCGAGTTACGACGGGGACCTCAGGGACCCGCTCTGGTGGCCTCAGGAAAGGCCAGTCCCCATGCGAGTTGCTAGGGGACCTCTCGGGATTCCTCTCCCGTCCATGCCGGGGCCTCAGTCCTTGTGCGGAGTCGGGGCCGGAACCTGAGGATTCCTCTCCAGTGTTGCCATGGATCTTGGGGTGCTTCTGAGTCTCCCCAGGGGAGTCAGGCCTCGTCTCGAGTGGGGGCATGTACGTGCGCTTTCCTCCCGAGCTGCAGCAGTAGTGTCACGCTTCCTGTCACGTGGATCAAGGGATCTGTGGCTTTCCCTCGAGGCTGTCCCTCGAGGCTTTCCCACGAGGCTTTCCCACAGGGCTGTGCCACGTGCCACCTTGGTGTGAGTCGATCCTCGGCGTGAAAGACGAGCCGGTGAAGGGAAAAGAGGTTCCTCTGGAATGGACTGAGACATCTGGGGGACTCTTGGAATGGTGGCACGACCCTGGAGTTCCTCTCGCCGTTCCTGTTGAGAGGGCCTCCTCTTGAGATGCGACGGGATCGCCGGGAACTCTTTCCCGACGAAGCAGGGAAAGGATCCCTCATCTCGAGCTACGAGGCGGAAACGGGGCTCCTCTGGATGTGGGCGGGACCCTCGTGATTCCTCTCGAGTGGAGACGGGTATGTCGGGGATCTTCTTGATTTGCAGCAAGGGTGTGAAGGACCCTTTCGAAGTTCCAGTGGTGAGGTGTGATCAGCCTCGAGACGCCTCAGCGGAAATGGGCCTCATCTCGCCTGGAGGGGAGAACCTCCTGGATTTTCTCGAGTTGCGGCAGGTCTTCTCGAGTTACGACGGGGACCTCAGGGACCCGCTCTGGTGGCCTCAGGAAAGGCCAGTACCCATGCGAGTTGCTAGGGGACCTCTCGGGATTCCTCTCCCGTCCATGCCGGGGCCTCAGTCCTTGTGTGGAGTCGGGGCCGGAACCTGAGGATTCCTCTCCAGTGTTGCCATGGATCTTGGGGTGCTTCTGAGTCTCCCCAGGGGAGTCAGGCCTCGTCTCGAGTGGGGGCATGCACGTGCGCTTTCCTCCCGAGCTGCAGCAGTAGTGTCACGCTTCCTGTCACGTGGATCAAGGGATCTGTGGCTTTCCCTCGAGGCTGTCCCGCGAGGCTTTCCCACAGGGTTGTGCCACGTGCCACCTTGGTGTGAGTTGATCCTCGGCGTGAAAGACGAGCCGGTGAAGGGAAAAGAGGTTCCTCTGGAATGGACTGAGACATCTGGGGGACTCTTGGAATGGTGGCACGACCCTGGAGTTCCTCTCGCCGTTCCTGTTGAGAGGGCCTCCTCTTGAGATGCGACGGGAAGGCCGGAAACTATTTCCCGACGAAGCAGGGAAAGGATCCCTCATCTCGAGCTATGTGGCGGAAACGGGGCTCCTCTGGATGTGGGCGGGACCCTCGTGATTCCTCTCGAGTGGAGACGGCTAGGTCGGGGAACTTCTTGATTTGCACCAAGGGTGTGAAGTAGCCTTTCGAAGTTCCAGAGGTGAGGTGTGATCAGCCTCGAGACGCCTCAGCGGAAATGGGCCTCATCTCGCCTGGAGGGGAGAACCTCCTGGATTTTCTCGAGTTACGGCAGGTCTTCTCGAGTTACGACGGGGACCTCAGTTACCCGCTCTGGTGGCCTCAGGAAAGGCCAGTCCCCATGCGAGTTGCTAGGGGACCTCTCGGGATTCCTCTCCCGTCCATGCCGGGGCCTCAGTCCTTGTGTGGAGTCGGGGCCGGAACCTGAGGATTCCTCTCCAGTGTTGCCATGGATCTTGGGGTGCTTCTGAGTCTCCCCAGGGGAGTCAGGCCTCGTCTCGAGTGGGGGCATGCACGTGCGCTTTCCTCCCGAGGTGCAGTAGTAGTGTCACGCTTCCTGTCACGTGGATCAAGGGATCTGTGGCTTTCCCTCGAGGCTGTCCCTCGAGGCTTTCCCACGAGGCTTTCCCACAGGGCTGTGCCACGTGCCACCTTGGTGTGAGTCGATCCTCGGCGTGAAAGACGAGCCGGTGAAGGGAAAAGAGGTTCCTCTGGAATGGACTGAGACATCTGGGGGACTCTTGGAATGGTGGCACGACCCTGGAGTTCCTCTCGCCGTTCCTGTTGATAGGGCCTCCTCTTGAGATGCGACGGGAATGCCGGGAACTCTTTCCCGACGAAGCAGGGAAAGGATCCCTGATCTCGAGCTACGAGGCGGAAACGGGGCTCCTCTGGATGTGGGCGGGACCCTCGTGATTCCTCTCGAGTGGAGACGGCTATGTCGGGGAACTTCTTGATTTGCACCAAGGGTGTGAAGGAGCCTTTCGAAGTTCCAGAGGTGAGGTGTGATCAGCCTCGAGACGCCTCAGCGGAAATGGGCCTCACCTCGCCTGGAGGGGAAAACCTCCTGGATTTTCTCGAGTTACGGCTGGTCTTCTCGAGTTACGACGGGGACCTCAGGGACCCGCTCTGGTGGCCTCAGGAAAGGCCAGTCCCCATGCGAGTTGCTAGGGGACCTCTCGGGATTCCTCTCCCGTCCATGCCGGGGCCTCAGTCCTTGTGCGGAGTCGGGGCCGGAACCTGAGGATTCCTCTCCAGTGTTGCCATGGATCTTGGGGTGCTTCTGAGTCTCCCCAGGGGAGTCAGGCCTCGTCTCGAGTGGGGGCATGTACGTGCGCTTTCCTCCCGAGCTGCAGCAGTAGTGTCACGCTTCCTGTCACGTGGATCAAGGGATCTGTGGCTTTCCCTCGAGGCTGTCCCTCGAGGCTTTCCCACGAGGCTTTCCCACAGGGCTGTGCCACGTGCCACCTTGGTGTGAGTCGATCCTCGGCGTGAAAGACGAGCCGGTGAAGGGAAAAGAGTTTCCTCTGGAATGGACTGAGACATCTGGGGGACTCTTGGAATGGTGGCACGACCCTGGAGTTCCTCTCGCCGATTCTGTTGCGAGGGCCTCCTCTTGAGATGCGACGGGAACGTCGGGAACTCTTTCCCGACGAAGCAGGGAAAGGATCCCTCATCTCGAGCTATGTGGCGGAAACGGGGCTCCTCTGGATGTGGGCGGGACCCTCGTGATTCCTCTCGAGTGGAGACGGCTAGGTCGGGGAACTTCTTGATTTGCACCAAGGGTGTGAAGTAGCCTTTCGAAGTTCCAGAGGTGAGGTGTGATCAGCCTCGAGACGCCTCAGTGGAAATGGGCCTCATCTCGCCTGGAGGGGAGAACCTCCTGGATTTTCTCGAGTTAAGGCAGGTCTTCTCGAGTTACGACGGGGACCTCAGTTACCCGCTCTGGTGGCCTCAGGAAAGGCCAGTCCCCATGCGAGTTGCTAGGGGACCTCTCGGGATTCCTCTCCCGTCCATGCCGGGGCCTCAGTCCTTGTGTGGAGTCGGGGCCGGAACCTGAGGATTCCTCTCCAGTGTTGCCATGGATCTTGGGGTGCTTCTGAGTCTCCCCAGGGGAGTCAGGCCTCGTCTCGAGTGGGGGCATGCACGTGCGCTTTCCTCCCGAGGTGCAGCAGTAGTGTCACGCTTCCTGTCACGTGGATCAAGGGATCTGTGGCTTTCCCTCGAGGCTGTCCCTCGAGGCTTTCCCACGAGGCTTTCCCACAGGGCTGTGCCACGTGCCACCTTGGTGTGAGTCGATCCTCGGCGTGAAAGACGAGCCGGTGAAGGGAAAAGAGTTTCCTCTGGAATGGACTGAGACATCTGGGGGACTCTTGGAATGGTGGCACGAACCTGGAGTTCCTCTCGCCGATTCTGTTGAGAGGGCCTCCTCTTGAGATGCGACGGGAACGTCGGGAACTCTTTCCCGACGAAGCAGGGAAAGGATCCCTGATCTCGAGCTACGAGGCGGAAACGGGGCTCCTCTGGATGTGGGCGGGACCCTCGTGATTCCTCTCGAGTGGAGACAGCTAGGTCGGGGAACTTCTTGATTTGCACCAAGGGTGTGAAGGACCCTTTCGAAGTTCCAGAGGTGTGGTGTGATCAGCCTCGAGACGCCTCAGCGGAAATGGGCCTCATCTCGCCTGGAGGGGAGAACCTCCTGGATTTTCTCGAGTTGCGGGAGGTCTTCTCGAGTTACGACGGGGACTTCAGGGACCCGCTCTGGTGGCCTCAGTAAAGGCCAGTCCCCACGCGAGTTGCTAGGCGACCTCTCGGGATTACTCTCCCGTCCATTCCGGGGCCTCAGTCCTTGTGTGGAGTCCGGCCCGGAACCTGAGGAATGCTCTCCAGTGTTGCCATGGATCTTGGGGTGCTTCTGAGTCTCCCCAGGGGTGTCAGGCCTCGTCTCGAGTGGGGGCATGCACGTGCGCTTTCCTCCCGAGCTGCAGCAGTAGTGTCACGCTTCCTGTCACGTGGATCAAGGGATCTGTGGCTTTCCCTCGAGGCTGTCCCTCGAGGCTTTCCCACGAGGCTTTCCCACAGGGCTGTGCCACGTGCCACCTTGGTGTGAGTCGATCCTCGGCTTGAAAGACGAGCCGGTGAAGGGAAAAGAGGTTCCTCTGGAATGGACTGAGACATCTGGGGGACTCTTGGAATGGTGGCACGACCCTGGAGTTCCTCTCGCCGTTCCTGTTGAGAGGGCCTCCTCTTGAGATGCGACGGGAACGCCGGGAACTCTTTCCCGACGAAGCAGGGAAAGGATCCCTGATCTCGAGCTACGAGGCGGAAACGGGGCTCCTCTGGATGTGGGCGGGACCCTCGTGATTCCTCTCGAGTGGAGACGGCTATGTCGGGGAACTTCTTGATTTGCACCAAGGGTGTGAAGGAGCCTTTCGAAGTTCCAGAGGTGAGGTGTGATCAGCCTCGAGACGCCTCAGCGGAAATGGGCCTCACTTCGCCTGGAGGGGTAAACCTCCTGGATTTTCTCGAGTTACGGCTGGTCTTCTCGAGTTACGACGGGGACCTCAGGGACCCGCTCTGGTGGCCTCAGGAAAGGCCAGTCCCCATGCGAGTTGCTAGGGGACCTCTCGGGATTCCTCTCCCGTCCATGCCGGGGCCTCAGTCCTTGTGTGGAGTCGGGGCCGGAACCTGAGGATTCCTCTCCAGTGTTGCCATGGATCTTGGGGTGCTTCTGAGTCTCCCCAGGGGAGTCAGGCCTCGTCTCGAGTGGGGGCATGTACGTGCGCTTTCCTCCCGAGCTGCAGCAGTAGTGTCACGCTTCCTGTCACGTGGATCAAGGGATCTGTGGCTTTCCCTCGAGGCTGTCCCTCGAGGCTTTCCCACGAGGCTTTCCCACAGGGCTGTGCCACGTGCCACCTTGGTGTGAGTCGATCCTCGGCGTGAAAGACGAGCCGGTGAAGGGAAAAGAGGTTCCTCTGGAATGGACTGAGACATCTGGGGGACTCTTGGAATGGTGGCACGACCCTGGAGTTCCTCTCGCCGTTCCTGTTGAGAGGGCCTCCTCTTGAGATGCGACGGGATCGCCGGGAACTCTTTCCCGACGAAGCAGGGAAAGGATCCCTCATCTCGAGCTACGAGGCGGAAACGGGGCTCCTCTGGATGTGGGCGGGACCCTCGTGATTCCTCTCGAGTGGAGACGGGTATGTCGGGGATCTTCTTGATTTGCAGCAAGGGTGTGAAGGACCCTTTCGAAGTTCCAGTGGTGAGGTGTGATCAGCCTCGAGACGCCTCAGCGGAAATGGGCTTCATCTCGCCTGGAGGGGAGAACCTCCTGGATTTTCTCGAGTTGCGGCAGGTCTTCTCGAGTTACGACGGGGACCTCAGGGACCCGCTCTGGTGGCCTCAGGAAAGGCCAGTACCCATGCGAGTTGCTAGGGGACCTCTCGGGATTCCTCTCCCGTCCATGCCGGGGCCTCAGTCCTTGTGTGGAGTCGGGGCCGGAACCTGAGGATTCCTCTCCAGTGTTGCCATGGATCTTGGGGTGCTTCTGAGTCTCCCCAGGGGAGTCAGGCCTCGTCTCGAGTGGGGGCATAAACGTGCGCTTTCCTCCCGAGCTGCAGCAGTAGTGTCACGCTTCCTGTCACGTGGATCAAGGGATCTGTGGCTTTCCCTCGAGGCTGTCCCGCGAGGCTTTCCCACAGGGCTGTGCCACGTGCCACCTTGGTGTGAGTTGATCCTCGGCGTGAAAGACGAGCCGGTGAAGGGAAAAGAGGTTCCTCTGGAATGGACTGAGACATCTGGGGGACTCTTGGAATGGTGGCACGACCCTGGAGTTCCTCTCGCCGTTCCTGTTGAGAGGGCCTCCTCTTGAGATGCGACGGGAAGGCCGGAAACTATTTCCCGACGAAGCAGGGAAAGGATCCCTCATCTCGAGCTATGTGGCGGAAACGGGGCTCCTCTGGATGTGGGCGGGACCCTCGTGATTCCTCTCGAGTGGAGACGGCTAGGTCGGGGAACTTCTTGATTTGCACCAAGGGTGTGAAGTAGCCTTTCGAAGTTCCAGAGGTGAGGTGTGATCAGCCTCGAGACGCCTCAGCGGAAATGGGCCTCATCTCGCCTGGAGGGGAGAACCTCCTGGATTTTCTCGAGTTACGGCAGGTCTTCTCGAGTTACGACGGGGACCTCAGTTACCCGCTCTGGTGGCCTCAGGAAAGGCCAGTCCCCATGCGAGTTGCTAGGGGACCTCTCGGGATTCCTCTCCCGTCCATGCCGGGGCCTCAGTCCTTGTGTGGAGTCGGGGCCGGAACCTGAGGATTCCTCTCCAGTGTTGCCATGGATCTTGGGGTGCTTCTGAGTCTCCCCAGGGGAGTCAGGCCTCGTCTCGAGTGGGGGCATGCACGTGCGCTTTCCTCCCGAGGTGCAGCAGTAGTGTCACGCTTCCTGTCACGTGGATCAAGGGATCTGTGGCTTTCCCTCGAGGCTGTCCCTCGAGGCTTTCCCACGAGGCTTTCCCACAGGGCTGTGCCACGTGCCACCTTGGTGTGAGTCGATCCTCGGCGTGAAAGACGAGCCCGTGAAGGGAAAAGAGGTTCCTCTGGAATGGACTGAGACATCTGGGGGACTCTTGGAATGGTGGCACGACCCTGGAGTTCCTCTCGCCGTTCCTGTTGAGAGGGCCTCCTCTTGAGATGCGACGGGAACGCCGGGAACTCTTTCCCGACGAAGCAGGGAAAGGATCCCTGATCTCGAGCTACGAGGCGGAAACGGGGCTCCTCTGGATGTGGGCGGGACCCTCGTGATTCCTCTCGAGTGGAGACGGCTATGTCGGGGAACTTCTTGATTTGCACCAAGGGTGTGAAGGAGCCTTTCGAAGTTCCAGAGGTGAGGTGTGATCAGCCTCGAGACGCCTCAGCGGAAATGGGCCTCACCTCGCCTGGAGGGGAAAACCTCCTGGATTTTCTCGAGTTACGGCTGGTCTTCTCGAGTTACGACGGGGACCTCAGGGACCCGCTCTGGTGGCCTCAGGAAAGGCCAGTCCCCATGCGAGTTGCTAGGGGACCTCTCGGGATTCCTCTCCCGTCCATGCCGGGGCCTCAGTCCTTGTGCGGAGTCGGGGCCGGAACCTGAGGATTCCTCTCCAGTGTTGCCATGGATCTTGGGGTGCTTCTGAGTCTCCCCAGGGGAGTCAGGCCTCGTCTCCAGTGGGGGCATGCACGTGCGCTTTCCTCCCGAGCTGCAGCAGTAGTGTCACGCTTCCTGTCAGGTGGATCAAGGGATCTGTGGCTTTCCCTCGAGGCTGTCCCTCGAGGCTTTCCCACGAGGCTTTCCCACAGGGCTGTGCCACGTGCCACCTTGGTGTAAGTCGATCCTCGGCGTGAAAGACGAGCCAGTGAAGGGAAAAGAGTTTCCTCTGGAATGGACTGAGACATCTGGGGGACTCTTGGAATGGTGGCACGACCCTGGAGTTCCTCTCGCCGTTCCTGTTGAGAGGGCCTCCTCTTGAGATGCGACGGGAACGCCGGGAACTCTTTCCCGACGAAGCAGGGAAAGGATCCCTGATCTCGAGCTACGAGGCGGAAACGGGGCTCCTCTGGATGTGGGCGGGACCCTCGTGATTCCTCTCGAGTGGAGACGGCTATGTCGGGGAACTTCTTGATTTGCACCAAGGGTGTGAAGGAGCCTTTCGAAGTTCCAGAGGTGAGGTGTGATCAGCCTCGAGACGCCTCAGCGAAAATGGGCCTCACCTCGCCTGGAGGGGAAAACCTCCTGGATTTTCTCGAGTTACGGCTGGTCTTCTCGAGTTACGACGGGGACCTCAGGGACCCGCTCTGGTGGCCTCAGGAAAGGCCAGTCCCCATGCGAGTTGCTAGGGGACCTCTCGGGATTCCTCTCCCGTCCATGCCGGGGCCTCAGTCCTTGTGCGGAGTCGGGGCCGGAACCTGAGGATTCCTCTCCAGTGTTGCCATGGATCTTGGGGTGCTTCTGAGTCTCCCCAGGGGAGTCAGGCCTCGTCTCGAGTGGGGGCATGTACGTGCGCTTTCCTCCCGAGCTGCAGCAGTAGTGTCACGCTTCCTGTCACGTGGATCAAGGGATCTGTGGCTTTCCCTCGAGGCTGTCCCTCGAGGCTTTCCCACGAGGCTTTCCCACAGGGCTGTGCCACGTGCCACCTTGGTGTGAGTCGATCCTCGGCGTGAAAGACGAGCCGGTGAAGGGAAAAGAGGTTCCTCTGGAATGGACTGAGACATCTGGGGGACTCTTGGAATGGTGGCACGACCCTGGAGTTCCTCTCGCCGTTCCTGTTGAGAGGGCCTCCTCTTGAGATGCGACGGGATCGCCGGGAACTCTTTCCCGACGAAGCAGGGAAAGGATCCCTCATCTCGAGCTACGAGGCGGAAACGGGGCTCCTCTGGATGTGGGCGGGACCCTCGTGATTCCTCTCGAGTGGAGACGGGTATGTCGGGGATCTTCTTGATTTGCAGCAAGGGTGTGAAGGACCCTTTCGAAGTTCCAGTGGTGAGGTGTGATCAGCCTCGAGACGCCTCAGCGGAAATGGGGTTCATCTCGCCTGGAGGGGAGAACCTCCTGGATTTTCTCGAGTTGCGGCAGGTCTTCTCGAGTTACGACGGGGACCTCAGGGACCCGCTCTGGTGGCCTCAGGAAAGGCCAGTACCCATGCGAGTTGCTAGGGGACCTCTCGGGATTCCTCTCCCGTCCATGCCGGGGCCTCAGTCCTTGTGTGGAGTCGGGGCCGGAACCTGAGGATTCCTCTCCAGTGTTGCCATGGATCTTGGGGTGCTTCTGAGTCTCCCCAGGGGAGTCAGGCCTCGTCTCGAGTGGGGGCATGCACGTGCGCTTTCCTCCCGAGCTGCAGCAGTAGTGTCACGCTTCCTGTCACGTGGATCAAGGGATCTGTGGCTTTCCCTCGAGGCTGTCCCGCGAGGCTTTCCCACAGGGTTGTGCCACGTGCCACCTTGGTGTGAGTTGATCCTCGGCGTGAAAGACGAGCCGGTGAAGGGAAAAGAGGTTCCTCTGGAATGGACTGAGACATCTGGGGGACTCTTGGAATGGTGGCACGACCCTGGAGTTCCTCTCGCCGTTCCTGTTGAGAGGGCCTCCTCTTGAGATGCGACGGGAAGGCCGGAAACTATTTCCCGACGAAGCAGGGAAAGGATCCCTCATCTCGAGCTATGTGGCGGAAACGGGGCTCCTCTGGATGTGGGCGGGACCCTCGTGATTCCTCTCGAGTGGAGACGGCTAGGTCGGGGAACTTCTTGATTTGCACCAAGGGTGTGAAGTAGCCTTTCGAAGTTCCAGAGGTGAGGTGTGATCAGCCTCGAGACGCCTCAGCGGAAATGGGCCTCATCTCGCCTGGAGGGGAGAACCTCCTGGATTTTCTCGAGTTACGGCAGGTCTTCTCGAGTTACGACGGGGACCTCAGTTACCCGCTCTGGTGGCCTCAGGAAAGGCCAGTCCCCATGCGAGTTGCTAGGGGACCTCTCGGGATTCCTCTCCCGTCCATGCCGGGGCCTCAGTCCTTGTGTGGAGTCGGGGCCGGAACCTGAGGATTCCTCTCCAGTGTTGCCATGGATCTTGGGGTGCTTCTGAGTCTCCCCAGGGGAGTCAGGCCTCGTCTCGAGTGGGGGCATGCACGTGCGCTTTCCTCCCGAGGTGCAGTAGTAGTGTCACGCTTCCTGTCACGTGGATCAAGGGATCTGTGGCTTTCCCTCGAGGCTGTCCCTCGAGGCTTTCCCACGAGGCTTTCCCACAGGGCTGTGCCACGTGCCACCTTGGTGTGAGTCGATCCTCGGCGTGAAAGACGAGCCGGTGAAGGGAAAAGAGGTTCCTCTGGAATGGACTGAGACATCTGGGGGACTCTTGGAATGGTGGCACGACCCTGGAGTTCCTCTCGCCGTTCCTGTTGAGAGGGCCTCCTCTTGAGATGCGACGGGAATGCCGGGAACTCTTTCCCGACGAAGCAGGGAAAGGATCCCTGATCTCGAGCTACGAGGCGGAAACGGGGCTCCTCTGGATGTGGGCGGGACCCTCGTGATTCCTCTCGAGTGGAGACGGCTATGTCGGGGAACTTCTTGATTTGCACCAAGGGTGTGAAGGAGCCTTTCGAAGTTCCAGAGGTGAGGTGTGATCAGCCTCGAGACGCCTCAGCGGAAATGGGCCTCACCTCGCCTGGAGGGGAAAACCTCCTGGATTTTCTCGAGTTACGGCTGGTCTTCTCGAGTTACGACGGGGACCTCAGTTACCCGCTCTGGTGGCCTCAGGAAAGGCCAGTCCCCATGCGAGTTGCTAGGGGACCTCTCGGGATTCCTCTCCCGTCCATGCCGGGGCCTCAGTCCTTGTGTGGAGTCGGGGCCGGAACCTGAGGATTCCTCTCCAGTGTTGCCATGGATCTTGGGGTGCCTCTGAGTCTCCCCAGGGGAGTCAGGCCTCGTCTCGAGTGGGGGCATGCACGTGCGCTTTCCTCCCGAGGTGCAGCAGTAGTGTCACGCTTCCTGTCACGTGGATCAAGGGATCTGTGGCTTTCCCTCGAGGCTGTCCCTCGAGGCTTTCCCACGAGGCTTTCCCACAGGGCTGTGCCACGTGCCACCTTGGTGTGAGTCGATCCTCGGCGTGAAAGACGAGCCGGTGAAGGGAAAAGAGGTTCCTCTGGAATGGACTGAGACATCTGGGGGACTCTTGGAATGGTGGCACGACCCTGGAGTTCCTCTCGCCGTTCCTGTTGAGAGGGCCTCCTCTTGAGATGCGACGGGAACGCCGGGAACTCTTTCCCGACAAAGTAGGGATGGATCCCTCATCTCGAGCTATGAGGCGGAAACGGGGCTCCTCTGGATGTGGGCGGGACTCTCGTGATTCCTCTCGAGTGGAGACGGCTAGGTCGGGGAACTTCTTGATTTGCACCAAGGGTGTGAAGGAGCCTTTCGAAGTTCCAGAGGTGAGGTGTGATCAGCCTCGAGACGCCTCAGCGGAAATGGGCCTCATCTCGCCTGGAGGGGATAACCTCCTGGATTTTCTCGAGTTGTGGCAGGTCTTCTCGAGTTACGACGGGGAGCTCAGGGACCCGCTCTGATGGCCTCAGGAAAGGCCAGTCCCCACGCGAGTTGCTAGGGGACCTCTCGGGATTCCTCTCCCGTCCATGCCGGGGCCTCAGTCCTTGTGTGGAGTCGGGGCCGGAACCTGAGGATTCCTCTCCAGTGTTGCCATGGATCTTGGGGTGCTTCTGAGTCTCCCCAGGGGAGTCAGGCCTCATCTCGAGTGGGGGCATGCACGTGCGCTTTCCTCCCGAGCTGCAGCAGTAGTGTCACGCTTCCTGTCACGTTGATCAAGGGATCTGTGGCTTTCCCTCGAGGCTGTCCCTCGAGGCTTTCCCACGAGGCTTTCCCACAGGGCTGTGCCACGTGCCACCTTGGTGTGAGTCGATCCTCGGCGTGAAAGACGAGCCGGTGAAGGGAAAAGAGGTTCCTCTGGATTGGACTGAGACATCTGGGGGACTCTTGGAATGGTGGCACGACCCTGGAGTTCCTCTCGCCGTTCCTGTTGAGAGGGCCTCCTCTTGAGATGCGACGGGATCGCCGGGAACTCTTTCCCGACGAAGCAGGAAAAGGATCCCTCATCTCGAGCTACCAGGCGGAAACGGGGCTCCACTGGATGTGGGCGGGACCCTCGTGATTCCTCTCGAGTGGAGACGGCTAGGTCGGGGAACTTCTTGATTTGCACCAAGGGTGTGAAGGACCCTTTCGAAGTTCCAGTGGTGAGGTGAGATCAGCCTCGAGACGCCTCAGCGGAAATGGGCTTCATCTCGCCTGGAGGGGAGAACCTCCTGGATTTTCTCGAGTTGCGGCAGGTCTTCTCGAGTTACGACGGGGACCTCAGGGACCCGCTCTGGTGGCCTCAGGAAAGGCCAGTACCCATGCGAGTTGCTAGGGGACCTCTCGGGATTCCTCTCCCGTCCATGCCGGGGCCTCAGTCCTTGTGTGGAGTCGGGGCCGGAACCTGAGGATTCCTCTCCAGTGTTGCCATGGATCTTGGGGTGCTTCTGAGTCTCCCCAGGGGAGTCAGGCCTCGTCTCGAGTGGGGGCATGCACGTGCGCATTCCTCCCGAGCTGCAGCAGTAGTGTCACGCTTCCTCTCACGTGGATCAAGGGATCTGTGGCTTTCCCTCGAGGCTGTCCCTCGAGGCTTTCCCACAGGGCTGTGCCACGTGCCACCTTGGTGTCAGTTGATCCTCGGCGTGAAAGACGAGCCAATGAAGGGAAAAGAGGTTCCTCTGGAATGGACTGAGACATCTGGGGGACTCTTGGAATGGTGGCACGACCCTGGAGTTCCTCTCGCCGTTCCTGTTGAGAGGGCCTCCTCTTGAGATGCGACGGGAAGGCCGGAAACTATTTCCCGACGAAGCAGGGAAAGGATCCCTCATCTCGAGCTACGTGGCGGAAACGGGGCTCCTCTGGATGTGGGCGGGACCCTCGTGATTCCTCTCGAGTGGAGACGGCTAGGTCGGGGAACTTCTTTATTTGCACCAAGGGTGTGAAGTAGCCTTTCGAAGTTCCAGAGGTGAGGTGTGATCAGCCTCGAGACGCCTCAGCGGAAATGGGCCTCATCTCGCCTGGAGGGGAGAACCTCCTGGATTTTCTCGAGTTACGGCAGGTCTTCTCTAGTTACGACGGGGACCTCAGTTACCCGCTCTGGTGGCCTCAGGAAAGGCCAGTCCCCATGCGAGTTGCTAGGGGACCTCTCGGGATTCCTCTCCCGTCCATGCCGGGGCCTCAGTCCTTGTGTGGAGTCGGGGCCGGAACCTGAGGATTCCTCTCCAGTGTTGCCATGGATCTTGGGGTGCCTCTGAGTCTCCCCAGGGGAGTCAGGCCTCGTCTCGAGTGGGGGCATGCACGTGCGCTTTCCTCCCGAGCTGCAGCAGTAGTGTCACGCTTCCTGTCACGTGGATCAAGGGATCTGTGGCTTTCCCTCGAGGCTGTCCCTCGAGGCTTTCCCACGAGGCTTTCCCACAGGGCTGTGCCACGTGCCACCTTGGTGTGAGTCGATCCTCGGCGTGAAAGACGAGCCGGTGAAGGGAAAAGAGGTTCCTCTGGAATGGACTGAGACATCTGGGGGACTCTTGGAATGGTGGCACGACCCTGGAGTTCCTCTCGCCGTTCCTGTTGAGAGGGCCTCCTCTTGAGATGCGACGGGAACGCCGGGAACTCTTTCCCGACGAAGTAGGGATGGATCCCTCATCTCGAGCTATGAGGCGGAAACGGGGCTCCTCTGGATGTGGGCGGGACTCTCGTGATTCCTCTCGAGTGGAGACGGCTAGGTCGGGGAACTTCTTGATTTGCACCAAGGGTGTGAAGGAGCCTTTCGAAGTTCCAGAGGTGAGGTGTGATCAGCCTCGAGACGCCTCAGCGGAAATGGGCCTCATCTCGCCTGGAGGGGATAACCTCCTGGATTTTCTCGAGTTGTGGCAGGTCTTCTCGAGTTACGACGGGGAGCTCAGGGACCCGCTCTGATGGCCTCAGGAAAGGCCAGTCCCCACGCGAGTTGCTAGGGGACCTCTCGGGATTCCTCTCCCGTCCATGCCGGGGCCTCAGTCCTTGTGTGGAGTCGGGGCCGGAACCTGAGGATTCCTCTCCAGTGTTGCCATGGATCTTGGGGTGCTTCTGAGTCTCCCCAGGGGAGTCAGGCCTCATCTCGAGTGGGGGCATGCACGTGCGCTTTCCTCCCGAGCTGCAGCAGTAGTGTCACGCTTCCTGTCACGTTGATCAAGGGATCTGTGGCTTTCCCTCGAGGCTGTCCCTCGAGGCTTTCCCACGAGGCTTTCCCACAGGGCTGTGCCACGTGCCACCTTGGTGTGAGTCGATCCTCGGCGTGAAAGACGAGCCGATGAAGGGAAAAGAGGTTCCTCTGGATTGGACTGAGACATCTGGGGGACTCTTGGAATGGTGGCACGACCCTGGAGTTCCTCTCGCCGTTCCTGTTGAGAGGGCCTCCTCTTGAGATGCGACGGGATCGCCGGGAACTCTTTCCCGACGAAGCAGGAAAAGGATCCCTCATCTCGAGCTACGAGGCGGAAACGGGGCTCCTCTGGATGTGGGCGGGACCCTCGTGATTCCTCTCGAGTGGAGACGGCTAGGTCGGGGAACTTCTTGATTTGCACCAAGGGTGTGAAGGACCCTTTCGAAGTTCCAGAGGTGAGGTGTAATCAGCCTCGAGACGCCTCAGCGGAAATGGGCCTCATCTCGCCTGGAGGGGAGAACCTCCTGGATTTTCTCGAGTTGCGGCAGGTCTTCTCGAGTTACGACGGGGACCTCAGGGACCCGCTCTGGTGGCCTCAGGAAAGGCCAGTCCCCATGCGAGTTGCCAGGTGACCTCTCGGGATTACTCTCCCGTCCATGCCGGGGCCTCAGTCCTTGTGTGGAGTCGGGCCCGGAACCTGAGGATTCCTCTCCAGTGTTGCCATGGATCTTGGGGTGCTTCTGAGTCTCCCCAGGGGAGTCAGGCCTCGTCTCGAGTGGGGGCATGCACGTGCGCTTTCCTCCCGAGCTGCAGCAGTAGTGTCACGCTTCCTGTCACGTGGATCAAGGGATCTGTGGCTTTCCCTCGAGGCTGTCCCTCGAGGCTTTCCCACGAGGCTTTCCCACAGGGCTGTGCCACGTGCCACCTTGGTGTGAGTCGATCCTCGGCGTGAAAGACGAGCCGGTGAAGGGAAAAGAGGTTCCTCTGGAATGGACTGAGACATCTGGGGGACTCTTGGAATGGTGGCACGACCCTGGAGTTCCTCTCGCCGTTCCTGTTGAGAGGGCCTCCTCTTGAGATGCGACGGGAACGCCGGGAACTCTTTCCCGACGAAGCAGGGAAAGGATCCCTCATCTCGAGCTACGAGGCGGAAACGGGGCTCCTCTGGATGTGGGCGGGACCCTCGTGATTCCTCTCGAGTGGAGACGGGTATGTCGGGGAACTTCTTGATTTGCAGCAAGGGTGTGAAGGACCCTTTCGAAGTTCCAGTGGTGAGGTTTGATCAGCCTCGAGATGCCTCAGCGGAAATGGGCCTCATCTCGCCTGGAGGGGAGAACCTCCTGGATTTTCTCGAGTTGCGGCAGGTCTTCTCGAGTTACGACGGGGACCTCAGGGACCCGCTCTGGTGGCCTCAGGAAAGGCCAGTCCCCATGCGAATTGCTAGGGGACCTCTCGGGATTCCTCTCCCGTCCATGCCGGGGCCTCAGTCCTTGTGTGGAGTCGGGGCCGGAACCTGAGGATTCCTCTCCAGTGTTGCCATGGATCTTGGGGAGCTTCTGAGTCTCCCCATGGGAGTCAGGCCTCGTCTCAAGTGGGGGCATGCACGTGCACTTTCCTCCCGGGCTGCAGCAGTAGTGTCACGCTTCCTGTCACGTGGATCAAGGGATCTGTGGCTTTCCCTCGAGGCTGTCCCTCGAGGCTTTCCCACGAGGCTTTCCCACAGGGCTGTGCCACGTGCCACCTTGGTGTGAGTCGATCCTCGGCGTGAAAGACGAGCCGGTGAAGGGAAAAGAGGTTCCTCTGGATTGAACTGAGACATCTGGGGGACTCTTGGAATGGTTGCACGACCCTGGAGTTCCTCTCGCCGTTCCTGTTGAGAGGGCCTCCTCTTGAGATGCGACGGGATCGCCGGGAACTCTTTCCCTACGAAGCAGGGAAAGGATCCCTCATCTCGAGCTACGAGGCGGAAACGGGGCTCCTCTGGATGTGGGCGGGACCCTCGTGATTCCTCTCGAGTGGAGACGGCTATGTCGGGGAACTTCTTGATTTGCACCAAGGGTATGAAGGACCCTTTCGAAGTTCCAGAGGTGAGGTGTAATCAGCCTCGAGACGCCTCAGCGGAAATGGGCCTCATCTCGCCTGGAGGGGAGAACCTCCTGGATTTTCTCGAGTTGCTGCAGGTCTTCTCGAGTTACGACGGGGACCTCAGGGACCCGCTCTGGTGGCCTCAGGAAAGGCCAGTCCCCATGCGAGTTGCCAGGGGACCTCTCGGGATTACTCTCCCGTCCATGCCGGGGCCTCAGTCCTTGTGTGGAGTCGGGCCCGGAACCTGAGGATTCCTCTCCAGTGTTGCCATGGATCTTGGGGTGCTTCTGAGTCTCCCCAGGGGAGTCAGGCCTCGTCTCGAGTGGGGGCATGCACGTGCGCTTTCCTCCCGAGCTGCAGCAGTAGTGTCACGCTTCCTGTCACGTGGATCAAGGGATCTGTGGCTTTCCCTCGAGGCTGTCCCTCGAGGCTTTCCCACGAGGCTTTCCCACAGGGCTGTGCCACGTGCCACCTTGGTGTGAGTCGATCCTCGGCGTGAAAGACGAGCCGGTGAAGGGAAAAGAGGTTCCTCTGGAATGGACTGAGACATCTGGGGGACTCTTGGAATGGTGGCACGACCCTGGAGTTCCTCTCGCCGTTCCTGTTGAGAGGGCCTCCTCTTGAGATGCGACGGGAACGCCGGGAACTCTTTCCCGACGAAGCAGGGAAAGGATCCCTCATCTCGAGCTACGAGGCGGAAACGGGGCTCCTCTGGATGTGGGCGGGACCCTCGTGATTCCTCTCGAGTGGAGACGGCTATGTCGGGGAACTTCTTGATTTGCACCAAGGGTGTGAAGGACCCTTTCGAAGTTCCAGAGGTGAGGTGTGATCAGCCTCGAGACGCCTCAGCGGAAATGGGCCTCATCTCGCCTGGAGGGGAGAACCTCCTGGATTTTCTCGAGTTGCGGCAGGTCTTCTCGAGTTACGACGGGGACCTCAGGGACCCGCTCTGGTGGCCTCAGGAAAGGCCAGTCCCCATGCGAGTTGCTAGGGGACCTCTCGGGATTACTCTCCCGTCCATGCCGGGGCCTCAGTCCTTGTGTGGAGTCGGGGTCGGAACCTGAGGATTCCTCTCCAGTGTTGCCATGGATCTTGGGGTGCTTCTGAGTCTCCCCAGGGGAGTCAGGCCTCGTCTCGAGTGGGGGCATGCACGTGCGCTTTCCTCCCGAGCTGCAGCAGTAGTGTCACGCTTCCTGTCACGTGGATCAAGGGATCTGTGGCTTTCCCTCGAGGCTGTCCCTCGAGGCTTTCCCACGAGGCTTTCCCACAGGGCTGTGCCACGTGCCACCTTGGTGTGAGTCGATCCTCGGCGTGAAAGACGAGCCGGTGAAGGGAAAAGAGGTTCCTCTGGAATGGACTGAGACATCTGGGGGACTCTTGGAATGGTGGCACGACCCTGGAGTTCCTCTCGCCGATTCTGTTGAGAGGGCCTCCTCTTGAGATGCGACGGGAACGTCGGGAACTCTTTCCCGACGAAGCAGGGAAAGGATCCCTGATCGCGAGCTACGAGGCGGAAACGGGGCTCCTCTGGATGTGGGCGGGACTCTCGTGATTCCTCTCGAGTGGAGACAGCTAGGTCGGGGAACTTCTTGATTTGCACCAAGGGTGTGAAGGACCCTTTCGAAGTTCCAGAGGTGTGGTGTGATCAGCCTCGAGACGCCTCAGCGGAAATGGGCCTCATCTCGCCTGGAGGGGAGAACCTCCTGGATTTTCTCGAGTTGTGGCAGGTCTTCTCGAGTTACGACGGGGAGCTCAGGGACCCGCTCTGGTGGCCTCAGGAAAGGCCAGTCCCCACGCGAGTTGCTAGGGGACCTCTCGGGATTCCTCTCCCGTCCATGCCGGGGCCTCAGTCCTTGTGTGGATTCGGGGCCGGAACCTGAGGATTCCTCTCCAGTGTTGCCATGGATCTTGGGGTGCTTCTGAGTCTCCCCAGGGGAGTCAGGCCTCATCTCGAGTGGGGGCATGCACGTGCGCTTTCCTCCCGAGCTGCAGCAGTAGTGTCACGCTTCCTGTCACGTTGATCAAGGGATCTGTGGCTTTCCCTCGAGGCTGTCCCTCGAGGCTTTCCCACGAGGCTTTCCCACAGGGCTGTGCCACGTGCCACCTTGGTGTGAGTCGATCCTCGGCGTGAAAAAAGAGCCGGTGAAGGGAAAAGAGGTTCCTCTGGATTGGACTGAGACATCTGGGGGACTCTTGGAATGGTGGCACGACCCTGGAGTTCCTCTCGCCGTTCCTGTTGAGAGGGCCTCCTCTTGAGATGCGACGGGATCGCCGGGAACTCTTTCCCGACGAAGCAGGAAAAGGATCCCTCATCTCGAGCTACGAGGCGGAAACGGGGCTCCACTGGATGTGGGCGGGACCCTCGTGATTCCTCTCGAGTGGAGACGGCTAGGTCGGGGAACTTCTTGATTTGCACCAAGGGTGTGAAGGACCCTTTCTAAGTTCCAGAGGTGAGGTGTAATCAGCCTCGAGACGCCTCAGCGGAAATGGGCCTCATCTCGCCTGGAGGGGAGAACCTCCTGGATTTTCTCGAGTTGCTGCAGGTCTTCTCGAGTTACGACGGGGACCTCAGGGACCCGCTCTGGTGGCCTCAGGAAAGGCCAGTCCCCATGCGAGTTGCCAGGGGACCTCTCGGGATTACTCTCCCGTCCATGCCGGTGCCTCAGTCCTTGTGTGGAGTCGGGGCCGGAACCTGAGGATTCCTCTCCAGTGTTGCCATGGATCTTGGGGTGCTTCTGAGTCTCCCCAGGGGAGTCAGGCCTCGTCTCGAGTGGGGGCATGCACGTGCGCTTTCCTCCCGAGCTGCAGCAGTAGTGTCACGCTTCCTGTCACGTGGATCAAGGGATCTGTGGCTTTCCCTCGAGGCTGTCCCTCGAGGCTTTCCCACGAGGCTTTCCCACAGGGCTGTGCCACGTGCCACCTTGGTGTGAGTCGATCCTCGGCGTGAAAGACGAGCCGGTGAAGGGAAAAGAGGTTCCTCTGGAATGGACTGAGACATCTGGGGGACTCTTGGAATGGTGGCACGACCCTGGAGTTCCTCTCGCCGTTCCTGTTGAGAGGGCCTCCTCTTGAGATGCGACGGGAACGCCGGGAACTCTTTCCCGACGAAGCAGGGAAAGGATCCCTCATCTCGAGCTACGAGGCGGAAACGGGGCTCCTCTGGATGTGGGCGGGACCCTCGTGATTCCTCTCGAGTGGAGACGGGTATGTCGGGGAACTTCTTGATTTGCAGCAAGGGTGTGAAGGACCCTTTCGAAGTTCCAGTGGTGAGGTGTGATCAGCCTCGAGATGCCTCAGCGGAAATGGGCCTCATCTCGCCTGGAGGGGAGAACCTCCTGGATTTTCTCGAGTTGCGGCAGGTCTTCTCGAGTTACGACGGGGACCTCAGGGACCCGCTCTGGTGGCCTCAGGAAAGGCCAGTCCCCATGCGAATTGCTAGGGGACCTCTCGGGATTCCTCTCCCGTCCATGCCGGGGCCTCAGTCCTTGTGTGGAGTCGGGGCCGGAACCTGAGGATTCCTCTCCAGTGTTGCCATGGATCTTGGGGAGCTTCTGAGTCTCCCCAGGGGAGTCAGGCCTCGTCTCAAGTGGGGGCATGCACGTGCACTTTCCTCCCGAGCTGCAGCAGTAGTGTCACGCTTCCTGTCACGTGGATCAAGGGATCTGTGGCTTTCCCTCGAGGCTGTCCCTCGAGGCTTTCCCACGAGGCTTTCCCACAGGGCTGTGCCAAGTGCCACCTTGGTGTGAGTCGATCCTCGGCGTGAAAGACGAGCCGGTGAAGGGAAAAGAGGTTCCTCTGGATTGGACTGAGACATCTGCGGGACTCTTGGAATGGTGGCACGACCCTGGAGTTCCTCTCGCCGTTCCTGTTGAGAGGGCCTCCTCTTGAGATGCGACGGGATCGCCGGGAACTCTTTCCCTACGAAGCAGGGAAAGGATCCCTCATCTCGAGCTACGAGGCGGAAACGGGGCTCCTCTGGATGTGGGCGGGACCCTCGTGATTCCTCTCGAGTGGAGACGGCTATGTCGGGGAACTTCTTGATTTGCACCAAGGGTGTGAAGGACCCTTTCGAAGTTCCAGAGGTGAGGTGTGATCAGCCTCGAGACGCCTCAGCGGAAATGGGCCTCATCTCGCCTGGAGGGGAGAACCTCCTGGATTTTCTCGAGTTGCGGCAGGTCTTCTCGAGTTACGACGGGGACCTCAGGGACCCGCTCTGGTGGCCTCAGGAAAGGCCAGTCCCCATGCGAGTTGCTAGGGGACCTCTCGGGATTACTCTCCCGTCCATGCCGGGGCCTCAGTCCTTGTGTGGAGTCGGGCCCGGAACCTGAGGATTCCTCTCCAGTGTTGCCATGGATCTTGGGGTGCTTCTGAGTCTCCCCAGGGGAGTCAGGCCTCGTCTCGAGTGGGGGCATGCACGTGCGCTTTCCTCCCGAGCTGCAGCAGTAGTGTCACGCTTCCTGTCACGTGGATCAAGGGATCTGTGGCTTTCCCTCGAGGCTGTCCCTCGAGGCTTTCCCACAGGGCTGTGCCACGTGCCACCTTGGTGTGAGTTGATCCTCGGCGTGAAAGACGAGCCGGTGAAGGGAAAAGAGGTTCCTCTGGAATGGACTGAGACATATGGGGGACTCTTGGAATGGTGGCACGACCCTGGAGTTCCTCTCGCCGTTCCTGTTGAGAGGGCCTCCTCTTGAGATGCGACGGGAAGGCCGGAAACTATTTCCCGACGAAGCAGGGAAAGGATCCCTCATCTCGAGCTACGAGGCGGAAACGGGGCTCCTCTGGATGTGGGCGGGACTCTCGTGATTCCTCTCGAGTGGAGACGGCTAGGTCGGGGAACTTCTTGATTTGCACCAAGGGTGTGAAGGAGCCTTTCGAAGTTCCAGAGGTGAGGTGTGATCAGCCTCGAGACGCCTCAGCGGAAATGGGCCTCATCTCGCCTGGAGGGGAGAACCTCCTGGATTTTCTCGAGTTGTGGCAGGTCTTCTCGAGTTACGACGGGGAGCTCAGGGACCCGCTCTGGTGGCCTCAGGAAAGGCCAGTCCCCATGCGAGTTGCTAGGGGACCTCTCGGGATTCCTCTCCCGTCCATGCCGGGGCCTCAGTCCTTGTGTGGAGTCGGGGCCGGAACCTGAGGATTCCTCTCCAGTGTTGCCATGGATCTTGGGGTGCTTCTGAGTCTCCCCAGGGGAGTCATGCCTCGTCTCGAGTGGGGGCATGCACGTGCGCTTTCGTCCTGAGCTGCAGCAGTAGTGTCACGCTTCCTGTCACGTGGATCAAGGGATCTGTGGCATTCCCTCGAGGCTGTCCCTCGAGGCTTTCCCACGAGGCTTTCCCACAGGGCTGTGCCACGTGCCACCTTGGTGTGAGTCGATCCTCGGCGTGAAAGACGAGCCGGTGAAGGGAAAAGAGGTTCCTCTGGAATGCACTGAGACATCTGGGGGACTCTTGGAATGGTGGCACGACCCTGGAGTTCCTCTCGCCGTTCCTGTTGAGAGGGCCTCCTCTTGAGATGCGACGGGAAGGCCGGGAACTCTTTCCTGACGAAGCAGGGAAAGGATCCCTCATCTCGAGATACGAGGCGGAAACGGGGCTCCTCTGGATGTGGGCGGGACCCTCGTGATTCCTCTCGAGTGGAGACGGCTAGGTCGGGGAACTTCTTGTTTTGCACCACGGGTGTGAAGGACCCTTTCGAAGTTCCAGAGGTGAGGTGTGATCAGCCTCGAGACGCCTCAGCGGAAATGGGCCTCATCTCGCCTGGAGGGTAGAACCTCCTGGATTTTCTCGAGTTGCGGCAGGTCTTCTCGAGTTACGACGGGGACCTCAGGGACCCGCTCTGGTGGCCTCAGGAAAGGCCAGTCCCCATGCGAGTTGCTAGGGGACCTCTCGGGATTCCTCTCCCGTCCATGCCGGGGCCTCAGTCCTTGTGTGGAGTTGGAACCGGAACCTGAGGATTCCTCTCCAGTGTTGCCATGGATCTTGGGGTGCTTCTGAGTCTCCCCAGGGGAGTCAGGCCTCGTCTCGAGTGGGGGCATGCACGTGCGCTTTCCTCCCGAGCTGCAGCAGTAGTGTCACGCTTCCTGTCACGTGGATCAAGGGATCTGTGGCTTTCCCTCGAGGCTGTCCCTCGAGGCTTTCCCACGAGGCTTTCCCACAGGGCTGTGCCACGTGCCACCTTGGTGTGAGTCGATCCTCGGCGTGAAAGACGAGCCGGTGAAGGGAAAAGAGGTTCCTCTGGAATGGACGGAGACATCTGGGGGTCTCTTGGAATGGTGGCACGACCCTGGAGTTCCTCTCGCCGTTCCTGTTGAGAGGGCCTCCTCTTGAGATGCGACGGGAACGCCGGGAACTCTTTCCCGACGAAGCAGGGAAAGGATCCCTCATCTCGAGCTTCGAGGCGGAAACGGGGCTGCTCTGGATGTGGGCGGGACCCTCGTGATTCCTCTCGAGTGGAGACGGGTATGTGGGGGAACTTCTTGATTTGCAGCTAGGGTGTGAAGGAGCCTTTCGAAGTTCCAGAGGTGAGGTGTGATCAGCCTCGAGACGCCTCAGCGGAAATGGGCCTCATCTCGCCTGGAGGGGAGAACCTCCTGGATTTTCTCGAGTTGGGGCAGGTCTTCTCGAGTTACGACGGGGACCTCAGGGACCCGCTCTGGTGGCCTCAGGAAAGGCCAGTTCCCATGCGATTTGCTAGGGGACCTCTCGGGATTCCTCTCCCGTCCATGCCGGGGCCTCAGTCCTTGTGTGGAGTCGGGGCCGGAACCTGAGGATTCCTCTCCAGTGTTGCCATGGATCTTGGGGAGCTTCTGAGTCTCCCCAGGGGAGTCAGGCCTCGTCTCGAGTGGGGGCATGCACGTGCACTTTCCTCCCGAGCTGCAGCAGTAGTGTCACGCTTCCTGTCACGTGGATCAAGGGATCTGTGGCTTTCCCTCGAGGCTGTCCCACGAGGCTTTCCAACGAGGCTTTCTCACAGGGCTGTGCCACGTGCCACCTTGGTGTGAGTCGATCCTCGGCGTGAAAGACTAGCAGGTGAAGGGTAAAGAGGTTCCTCTGGAATGGACTGAGACATCTGGGGGACTCTTGGAATGGTGGCACGACCCTGGAGTTCCTCTCGCCGTTCCTGTTGAGAGGGCCTCCTCTTGAGATGCGACGGGAACGTCGGGAACTCTTTCCCGAAGAAGCAGGGAAAGGATCCCTGATCTCGAGCTACGAGGCGGAAACGGGGCTCCTCTGGATGTGGGCGGGACCCTCGTGATTCCTCTCGAGTGGAGACAGCTAGGTCGGGGAACTTCTTGATTTGCACCAAGGGTGTGAAGGACCCTTTCGAAGTTCCAGTGGTGAGGTGTGATCAGCCTCGAGACGCCTCAGCGGAAATGGGCTTCATCTGGCCTGGAGGGGAGAACCTCCTGGATATTCTCGAGTTGCGGCAGGTCTTCTCGAGTTACGACGGGGAGCTCAGGGACCCGCTCTAGTGGCCTCAGGAAAGGCCAGTCCCCATGCGAGTTGCTAGGGGACCTCTCGGGATTCCTCTCCCGTCCATGCCGGGGCCTCAGTCCTTGTGTGGAGTCGGGGCCGGAACCTGAGGATTCCTCTCCAGTGTTGCCATGGATCTTGGGGTGCTTCTGAGTCTCCCCAGGGGAGTCAGGCCTCGTCTCGAGTGGGGGCATGCACGTGCGCTTTCCTCCCGAGCTGCAGCAGTAGTGTCACGCTTCCTCTCACGTGGATCAAGGGATCTGTGGCTTTCCCTCGAGGCTGTCCCACGAGGCTTTCCCACAGGGCTGTGCCACGTGCCACCTTGGTGTGAGTTGATCCTCGGCGTGAAAGACGAGCCGGTGAAGGGAAAAGAGGTTCCTCTGGAATGGACTGAGACATCTGGGGGACTCTTGGAATGGTGGCACGACCCTGGAGTTCCTCTCGCCGTTCCTGTTGAGAGGGCTTCCTCTTGAGATGCGACGGGAAGGCCGGAAACTATTTCCCGACGAAGCAGGGAAAGGATCCCTCATCTTGAGCTACGTGGCGGAAACGGGGCTCCTCTGGATGTGGGCGGGACCCTCGTGATTCCTCTCGAGTGGAGACGGCTAGGTCGGGGAACTTCTTGATTTGCACCAAGGGTGTGAAGTAGCCTTTCGAAGTTCCAGAGGTGAGGTGTGATCAGCCTCGAGACGCCTCAGCGGAAATGGGCCTCATCTCGCCTGGAGGGGAGAACCTCCTGGATTTTCTCGAGTTATGGCAGGTCTTCTCGAGTTACGACGGGGACCTCAGTTACCCGCTCTGGTGGCCTCAGGAAAGGCCAGTCCCCATGCGAGTTGCTAGGGGACCTCTCGGGATTCCTCTCCCGTCCATGCCGGGGCCTCAGTCCTTGTGTGGAGTCGGGGCCGGAACCTGAGGATACCTCTCCAGTGTTGCCATGGATCTTGGGGTGCTTCTGAGTCTCCCCAGGGGAGTCAGGCCTCATCTCGAGTGGGGGCATGCACGTGCGCTTTCCTCCCGAGCTTCAGCAGTAGTGTCACGCTTCCTGTCACGTGGATCAAGGGATCTGTGGCTTTCCCTCGAGGCTGTCCCTCGAGGCTTTCCCACGAGGCTTTCCCACAGGGCTGTGCCACGTGCCACCTTGGTGTGAGTCGATCCTCGGCGTGAAAGACGAGCCGGTGAAGGGAAAAGAGGTTCCGCTGGAATGGACTGAGACATCTGGGGGACTCTTGGAATGGTGGCACGACCCTGGAGTTCCTCTCGCCGTTCCTGTTGAGAGGGCCTCCTCTTGAGATGCGACGGGAACGCCGGGAACTCTTTCCCGACGAAGCAGGGAAAGGATCCCTCATCTCGAGCTACGAGGCGGAAACGGGGCTCCTCTGGATGTGGGCGGGACCCTCGTGATTCCTCTCGAGTGGAGACGGGTATGTCGGGGAACTTCTTGATTTGCACCAAGGGTGTGCAGGACCCTTTCGAAGTTCCAGAGGGGAGGTGTGATCAGCCTCGAGACGCCTCAGCGGAAATGGGCCTCATCTCGCCTGGAGGGGAGAACCTCCTGGATTTTCTCGAGTTGCGGCAGGTCTTCTCGAGTTACGACGGGGAGCTCAGGGACCCGCTCTGGTGGCCTCAGGAAAGGCCAGTCCCCATGCGAGTTGCTAGGGGACCTCTCGGGATTCCTCTCCCGTCCATGCTGGGGCCTCAGTCCTTGTGTGGAGTCGGGGCCGGAACCTGAGGATTCCTCTCCAGTGTTGCCATGGATCTTGGGGTGCTTCTGAGTCTCACCAGGGGAGTCAGGCCTCGTCTCGAGTGGGGGCATGCACCTGCGCTTTCGTCCTGAGCTGCAGCAGTAGTGTCACGCTTCCTGTCACGTGGATCAAGGGATCTGTGGCATTCCCTCGAGGCTGTCCCTCGAGGCTTTCCCACGAGGCTTTCCCACAGGGCTGTGCCACGTGCCACCTTGGTGTGAGTCGATCCTCGGCGTGAAAGACGAGCCGGTGAAGGGAAAAGAGGTTCCTCTGGAATGCACTGAGACATCTGGGGACTCTTGGAATGGTGGCACGACCCTGGAGTTCCTCTCGCCGTTCCTGTTGAGAGGGCCTCCTCTTGAGATGCGACGGGAACGCCGGGAACTCTTTCCCGACGAAGCAGGTAAAGGATCCCTCATCTCGAGCTACGAGGCGGAAACGGGGCTCCTCTGGATGTGGGCGGGACTCTCGTGATTCCTCTCGAGTGGAGACGGGTATGTCGGGGAACTTCTTGATTTGCACCAAGGGTGTGAAGGAGCCTTTCGAAGTTCCAGAGGTGAGGTGTGATCAGCCTCGAGACGCCTCAGCGGAAATGGGCCTCATCTCGCCTGGAGGGGAGAACCTCCTGGATTTTCTCGAGTTGTGGCAGGTCTTCTCGAGTTACGACGGGGAGCTCAGGGACCCGCTCTGGTGGCCTCAGGAAAGGCCAGTCCCCATGCGAGTTGCTAGGGGACCTCTCGGGATTCCTCTCCCGTCCATGCCGGGGCCTCAGTCCTTGTGTGGAGTCGGGGCCGGAACCTGAGGATACCTCTCCAGTGTTGCCATGGATCTTGGGGTGCTTCTGAGTCTCCCCAGGGGAGTCAGGCCTCATCTCGAGTGGGGGCATGCACGTGCGCTTTCCTCCCGAGCTTCAGCAGTAGTGTCACGCTTCCTGTCACGTGGATCAAGGGATCTGTGGCTTTCCCTCGAGGCTGTCCCTCGAGGCTTTCCCACGAGGCTTTCCCACAGGGCTGTGCCACGTGCCACCTTGGTGTGAGTCGATCCTCGGCGTGAAAGACGAGCCGGTGAAGGGAAAAGAGGTTCCTCTGGAATGGACTGAGACATCTGGGGGACTCTTGGAATGGTGGCACGACCCTGGAGTTCCTCTCGCCGTTCCTGTTGAGAGGGCCTCCTCTTGAGATGCGACGGTAACGCCGGGAACTCTTTCCCGACGAAGCAGGGAAAGGATCCCTCATCTCGAGCTACGAGGCGGAAACGGGGCTCCTCTGGATGTGGGCGGGACCCTCGTGATTCCTCTCGAGTGGAGACGGGTATGTCGGGGAACTTCTTGATTTGCACCAAGGGTGTGCAGGACCCTTTCGAAGTTCCAGAGGGGAGGTGTGATCAGCCTCGAGACGCCTCAGCGGAAATGGGCCTCATCTCGCCTGGAGGGGAGAACCTCCTGGATTTTCTCGAGTTGCGGCAGGTCTTCTCGAGTTACGACGGGGACCTCAGGGACCCGTTCTGGTGGCCTCAGGAAAGGCCAGTCCCCATGCGAGTTGCTAGGGGACCTCTCGGGATTCCTCTCCCGTCCATGCTGGGGCCTCAGTCCTTGTGTGGAGTCGGGGCCGGAACCTGAGGATTCCTCTCCAGTGTTGCCATGGATCTTGGGGTGCTTCTGAGTCTCCCCAGGGGAGTCAGGCCTCGTCTCGAGTGGGGGCATGCACGTGCGCTTTCGTCCTGAGCTGCAGCAGTAGTGTCACGCTTCCTGTCACGTGGATCAAGGGATCTGTGGCATTCCCTCGAGGCTGTCCCTCGAGGCTTTCCCACGAGGCTTTCCCACAGGGCTGTGCCACGTGCCACCTTGGTGTGAGTCGATCCTCGGCGTGAAAGACGAGCCGGTGAAGGGAAAAGAGGTTCCTCTGGAATGCACTGAGACATCTGGGGACTCTTGGAATGGTGGCACGACCCTGGAGTTCCTCTCGCCGTTCCTGTTGAGAGGGCCTCCTCTTGAGATGCGACGGGAACGCCGGGAACTCTTTCCCGACGAAGCAGGGAAAGGATCCCTCATCTCGAGCTACGAGGCGGAAACGGGGCTCCTCTGGATGTGGGCGGGACCCTCGTGATTCCTCTCGAGTGGAGACGGGTATGTCGGGGAACTTCTTGATTTGCACCAAGGGTGTGAAGGACCCTTTCGAAGTGCCAGAGGTGAGGTGTGATCAGCCTCGAGACGCCTCAGGGGAAATGGGCCTCATCTCGCCTGGAGGGGAGAACCTCCTGGATTTTCTCGAGTTGTGGCAGGTCTTCTCGAGTTACGACGGGGACCTCAGGGACCCGCTCTGGTGGCCTCAGGAAAGGCCAGTCCCCATGCGAGTTGCTAGGGGACCTCTCGGGATTCCTCTCCCGTCCATGCCGGGAACTCAGTCCTTGTGTGGAGTCGGGGCCGGAACCTGAGGATTCCTCTCCAGTGTTGCCATGGATCTTGCGGTGCTTCTGAGTCTCCCCAGGGGAGTCAGGCCTCGTCTCGAGTGGGGGCATGCACGTGCGCTTTCCTCCCGAGCTGCAGCAGTAGTGTCACGCTTCCTGTCACGTGGATCAAGGGATCTGTGGCTTTCCCTCGAGGCTGTCCCTCGAGGCTTTCCCACGAGGCTTTCCCACAGGGCTGTGCCACGTGCCACCTTGGTGTGAGTCGATGCTCGGCGTGAAAGACGAGCCGGTGAAGGGAAAAGAGGTTCCTCTGGAATGGACTGAGACATCTGGGGGACTCTTGGAATGGTGGCACGACCCTGGAGTTCCTCTCGCCGTTCCTGTTGAGAGGGCCTCCTCTTGAGATGCGACGGGAACGCCGGGAACTCTTTCCCGACGAAGCAGGGAAAGGATCCCTCATCTCGAGCTACGAGGCGGAAACGGGGATCCTCTGGATGTGGGCGGGACCCTCGTGATTCCTCTCGAGTGGAGACGGCTAGTTCGGGGAACTTCTTGATTTGCACCAAGGGTGTGAAGGAGCCTTTCGAAGTTCCAGAGGTGAGGTGTGATCAGCCTCGAGACGCCTCAGCGGAAATGGGCCTCATCTCGCCTGGAGGGGAGAACCTCCTGGATTTTCTCGAGTTGCGGCAGGTCTTCTCGAGTTACGACGGGGACCTCAGTTACCAGCTCTGGTGGCCTCAGGAAAGGCCAGTCCCCATGCGAGTTGCTACGGGACCTCTCGGGATTCCTCTCCCGTCCATGCCGGGGCCTCAGTCCTTGTGTGGAGTCGGAGCCGGAACCTGAGGATTCCTCTCCAGTGTTGCCATGGATCTTGGGGTGCTTCTGAGTCTCCCCAGGGGAGTCAGGCCTCGTCTCGAGAGGGGGCATGCACGTGCGCTTTCCTCCCGAGGTGCAGCAGTAGTGTCACGCTTCCTGTCACTTGGATCAAGGGATCTGTGGCTTTCCCTCGAGGCTGTCCCTCGAGGCTTTCCCACGAGGCTTTCCCACAGGGCTGTGCCACGTGCCACCTTGGTGTGAGTCGATTCTCGGCGTGAAAGACGAGCCGGTGAAGGGAAAAGAGGTTCCTCTGGAATGCACTGAGACATCTGGGGGACTCTTGGAAAGGTGGCACGACCCTGGAGTTCCTCTCGCCGGTCCTGTTGAGAGGGCCTCCTCTTGAGATGCGACGGGAAGGCCGGGAACTCTTTCCCGACGAAGCAGGGAAAGGATCCCTCATCTCGAGCTACGAGGCGGAAACGGGGCTCCTCTGGATGTGGGCGGGACCCTCGTGATTCCTCTCGAGTGGAGACGGCTAGGTCGGGGAACTTCTTGATTTGCACCAAGGGTGTGAAGGAGCCTTTCGAAGTTCCAGAGGTGAGGTGTGATCAGCCTCGAGACGCCTCAGCGGAAATGGGCCTCATCTCGCCTGGAGGGGAGAACCTCCTGGATTTTCTCGAGTTGCGGCACGTCTTCTCGAGTTACGACGGGGACCTCAGTTACCCGCTCTGGTGGCCTCAGGAAAGGCCATTCCCCATGCGAGTTGCTACGGGACCTCTCGGGATTCCTCTCCCGTCCATGCCGGGGCCTCTGTCCTTGTGTGGAGTCGGGGCCGGAACCTGAGGATTCCTCTCTAGTGTTGCCATGGATCTTGGGGTGCTTCTGAGTCTCCCCAGGGGAGTCAGGCATCGTCTCGAGAGGGGGCATGCACGTGCGCTTTCCTCCCGAGCTGCAGCAGTAGTGTCACGCTTCCTGTCACGTGGATCAAGGGATCTGTGGCTTTCCCTCGAGGCTGTCCCTCGAGGCTTTCCCACCAGGCTTTCCCACAGGGCTGTGCCACGTGCCACCTTGGTGTGAGTCGATCCTCGGCGTGAAAGACGAGCCAGTGAAGGGAAAAGAGATTCCTCTGGAATGCACTGAGACATCTGGGGGACTCTTGGAATGGTGGCACGACCCTGGAGTTCCTCTCGCCGGTCCTGTTGAGAGGGCCTCCTCTTGAGATGCGACGGGAACGCCGGGAACTCTTTCCCGACGAAGCAGGGAAAGGATCCCTCATCTCGAGCTACGAGGCGGAAACGGGGCTCCTCTGGATGTGGGCGGGACCCTCGTGATTCCTCTCGAGTGGAGACGGGTATGTCGGGGAACTTCTTGATTTGCACCAAGGGTGTGAAGGACCATTTCGAAGTGCCAGAGGTGAGGTATGATCAGCCTCGAGACGCCTCAGCGGAAATGGGCCTCATCTCGCCTGGAGGGGAGAACCTCCTGGATTTTCGCCAGTTGCAGCAGGTCTTCTCGAGTTGCGACGGGGACCTCAGGGACCCGCTCTGGTGGCCTCAGGAAAGGCCAGCCCCCATGCGAGTTGCTAGGGGACCTCTCGGGATTCCTCTCCCGTCCATGCCGGGGCCTCAGTCCTTGTGTGGATTCGGGGCCGGAACCTGAGGATTCCTCTCCAGTGTTGCCATGGATCTTGGGGTGCTTCTGAGTCTCCCCAGGGGAGTCAGGCATCGTCTCGAGTGGGGGCATGCACGTGCGCTTTGCTCCCGAGCTGCAGCAGTAGTGTCACGCTTCCTGTCACGTGGATCAAGGGATCTGTGGCTTTCCCTCGAGGCTGTCCCTCGAGGCTTTCCCACGAGGCTTTCCCACAGGGCTGTGCCACGTGCCACCTTGGTGTGAGTCGATCCTCGGCGTGAAAGACGAGCCGGTGAAGGGAAAAGAGGTTCCTCTGGAATGGACTGAGACATCTGGGGGACTCTTGGAATGGTGGCACGACCCTGGAGTTCCTCTCGCCGTTCCTGTTGAGAGGGCCTCCTCTTGAGATGCGACGGGAACGCCGGGAACTCTTTCCCGACGAAGCAGGGAAAGGATCCCTCATCTCGAGCTACGAGGCGGAAATGGGGCTCCTCTGGATGTGGGCGGGACCTTCGTGATTCCTCTCGAGTGGAGACCGGTATGTCGGGGAACTTCTTGATTTGCACCAAGGGTGTGAAGGACCCTTTCGAAGTTCCAGAGGTGAGGTGTGATCAGCCTCGAGACGCCTCAGCGGAAATGGGCCTCATCTCGCCTGGAGGGGAGGACTTCCTGGATTTTCTCGAGTTGCAGCAGGTCTTCTCGAGTTACGACGGGGACCTCAGGGACCCGCTCTGGTGGCCTCAGGAAAGGCCAGTCCCCATGCGAGTTGCTAGGGGACCTCTAGGGAATCCTCTCCCGTCCATGCCGGGGACTCAGTCCTTGTGTGGAGTCGGGGCCGGAACCTGAGGATTCCTCTCCAGTGTTGCCATGGATCTTGGGGTGCTTCTGAGTCTCCCAGGGGAGTCAGGCCTCGTCTCGAGTGGGGGCATGCACGTGCGCTTTCCTCCCGAGCTGCAGCAGTAGTGTCACGCTTCCTGTCACGTGGATCAAGGATCTGTGGCTTTCCCTCGAGGCTGTCCCTCGAGGCTTTCCCACGAGGCTTTCCCACAGGGCTGTGCAACGTGCCACCTTGGTGTGAGTCGATCCTCGGCGTGAAAGACGAGCCGGTGAAGGGAAAAGAGGTTCCTCTGGAATGGACTGAAACATCTGGGGGACTCTTGGAATGGTGGCACGACCCTGGAGTTCCTCTCGCCGTTCCTGTTGAGAGGGCCTCCTCTTGAGATGCGACGGGAAGGCCGGGAACTCTTTCCCGACGAAGCAGGGAAAGGATCCCTCATCTCGAGATACGAGGCGGAAACGGGGCTCCTCTGGATGTGGGCGGGACCCTCGTGATTCCTCTCGAGTGGAGACGGCTAGGTCGGGGAACTTCTTGTTTTGCACCAAGGGTGTGAAGGACCCTTTCGAAGTGCCAGAGGTGAGGTGTGATCAGCCTCGAGACGCCTCAGCGGAAATGGGCCTCATCTCGCCTGGAGGGGAGAACCTCCTGGATTTTCTCGAGTTGCGGCAGGTCTTCTCGAGTTACGACGGGGACCTCAGGGACCCGCTCTGGTGGCCTCAGGAAAGGCCAGTCCCCATGCGAGTTGCTAGGGGACCTCTCGGGATTCCTCTCCCGTCCATGCCGGGGCCTCAGTCCTTGTGTGGAGTTGGAACCGGAACCTGAGGATTCCTCTCCAGTGTTGCCATGGATCTTGGGGTGCTTCTGAGTCTCCCCAGGGGAGTCAGGCCTCGTCTCGAGTGGGGGCATGCACGTGCGCTTTCCTCCCGAGCTGCAGCAGTAGTGTCACGCTTCCTGTCACGTGGATCAAGGGATCTGTGGCTTTCCCTCGAGGCTGTCCCTCGAGGTTTTCCCACGAGGCTTTCCCACAGGGCTGTGCCACGTGCCACCTTGGTGTGAGTCGATCCTCGGCGTGAAAGACGAGCCGGTGAAGGGAAAAGAGGTTCCTCTGGAATGGACTGAGACATCTGGGGGACTCTTGGAATGGTGGCACGACCCTGGAGTTCCTCTCGCCCTTCCTGTTGAGAGGGCCTCCTCTTGAGATGCGACGGGAACGCCGGGAACTCTTTCCCGACGAAGCAGGGAAAGGATACCTCATCTCGAGCTACGAGGCGGAAACGGGGCTCCTCTGGATGTGGGTGGGACCTTCGTGATTCCTCTCGAGTGGAGACGGGTATGTCGGGGAACTTCTTGATTTGCACCAAGGGTGTGAAGGACCCTTTCGAAGTTCCAGAGGTGAGGTGTGATCAGCCTCGAAACGCCTCAGCGGAAATGGGCCTCATCTCGCCTGGAGGGGAGAACCTCCTGGATTTTCTCCAGTTGCGGCAGGTCTTCTCGAGTTACGACGGGGACCTCAGGGACCCGCTCGGGTGGCCTCAGGAAAGGCCAGTCCCCATGCGAGTTGCCAGGGGACCTCTCGGGATTCCTCTCCCGTCCATGCCGGGGCCTCAGTCCTTGTGTGGATTCGGGGTCGGAACCTGAGGATTCCTCTCCAGTGTTGCCATGGATCTTGGGGTGCTTCTGAGTCTCCCCAGGGGAGTCAGGCCTCGTCTCGAGTGGGGGCATGCACGTGCGCTTTCCTCCCGAGCTGCAGCAGTATTGTCACGCTTCCTGTCACGTGGATCAAGGGATTTGTGGCTTTCCCTCGAGGCTGTCCATCGAGGCTTTCCCACGAGGCTTTCCCACAGGGCTGTGCCACGTGCCACCTTGGTGTGAGTCGATCCTCGGCGTGAAAGACGAGCAGGTGAAGGGAAAAGAGGTTCCTCTCGAATGGACTGAGACATCTGGGGGACTCTTGGAATGGTGGCACGACCCTGTAGTTCCTCTCGCCGTTCCTGTTGAGAGGGCCTCCTCTTGAGATGCGACGGGAAGGCCGGGAACTCTTTCCCGACGAAGCAGGGAAAGGATCCCTCATCTCGAGCTACGAGGCGGAAACGGGGCTCCTCTGGATGTGGGCGGGACCCTCGTGATTCCTCTCGAGTGGAGACGGCTAGGTCGGGGAACTTCTTGATTTGCACCAAGGGTGTGAAGGAGCCTTTCGAAGTTCCAGAGGTGAGGTGTGATCAGCCTCGAGACGCCTCAGCGGAAATGGGCCTCATCTCGCCTGGAGGGGAGAACCTCCTGGATTTTCTCGAGTTGCGGCACGTCTTCTCGAGTTACGACGGGGACCTCAGTTACCCGCTCTGGTGGCCTCAGGAAAGGCCATTCCCCATGCGAGTTGCTACGGGACCTCTCGGGATTCCTCTCCCGTCCATGCCGGGGCCTCTGTCCTTGTGTGGAGTCGGGGCCGGAACCTGAGGATTCCTCTCTAGTGTTGCCATGGATCTTGGGGTGCTTCTGAGTCTCCCCAGGGGAGTCAGGCATCGTCTCGAGAGGGGGCATGCACGTGCGCTTTCCTCCCGAGCTGCAGCAGTAGTGTCACGCTTCCTGTCACGTGGATCAAGGGATCTGTGGCTTTCCCTCGAGGCTGTCCCTCGAGGCTTTCCCACCAGGCTTTCCCACAGGGCTGTGCCACGTGCCACCTTGGTGTGAGTCGATCCTCGGCGTGAAAGACGAGCAGTGAAGGGAAAAGAGATTCCTCTGGAATGCACTGAGACATCTGGGGGACTCTTGGAATGGTGGCACGACCCTGGAGTTCCTCTCGCCGGTCCTGTTGAGAGGGCCTCCTCTTGAGATGCGACGGGAATGCCGGGAACTCTTTCCCGACGAAGCAGGGAAAGGATCCCTCATCTCGAGCTACGAGGCGGAAACGGGGCTCCTCTGGATGTGGGCGGGACCCTCGTGATTCCTCTCGAGTGGAGACGGGTATGTCGGGGAACTTCTTGATTTGCACCAAGGGTGTGAAGGACCATTTCGAAGTGCCAGAGGTGAGGTATGATCAGCCTCGAGACGCCTCAGCGGAAATGGGCCTCATCTCGCCTGGAGGGGAGAACCTCCTGGATTTTCGCCAGTTGCGGCAGGTCTTCTCGAGTTGCGACGGGGACCTCAGGGACCCGCTCTGGTGGCCTCAGGAAAGGCCAGCCCCCATGCGAGTTGCTAGGGGACCTCTCGGGATTCCTCTCCCGTCCATGCCGGGGCCTCAGTCCTTGTGTGGATTCGGGGCCGGAACCTGAGGATTCCTCTCCAGTGTTGCCATGGATCTTGGGGTGCTTCTGAGTCTCCCCAGGGGAGTCAGGCATCGTCTCGAGTGGGGGCATGCACGTGCGCTTTGCTCCCGAGCTGCAGCAGTAGTGTCACGCTTCCTGTCACGTGGATCAAGGGATCTGTGGCTTTCCCTCGAGGCTGTCCCTCGAGGCTTTCCCACGAGGCTTTCCCACAGAGCTGTGCCACGTGCCACCTTGGTGTGAGTCGATCCTCGGCGTGAAAGACGAGCCGGTGAAGGGAAAAGAGGTTCCTCTGGAATGGACTGAGACATCTGGGGGACTCTTGGAATGGTGGCACGACCCTGGAGTTCCTCTCGCCGTTCCTGTTGAGAGGGCCTCCTCTTGAGATGCGACGGGAACGCCGGGAACTCTTTCCCGACGAAGCAGGGAAAGGATCCCTCATCTCGAGCTACGAGGCGGAAATGGGGCTCCTCTGGATGTGGGCGGGACCTTCGTGATTCCTCTCGAGTGGAGACCGGTATGTCGGGGAACTTCTTGATTTGCACCAAGGGTGTGAAGGACCCTTTCGAAGTTCCAGAGGTGAGGTGTGATCAGCCTCGAGACGCCTCAGCGGAAATGGGCCTCATCTCGCCTGGAGGGGAGGACTTCCTGGATTTTCTCGAGTTGCAGCAGGTCTTCTCGAGTTACGACGGGGACCTCAGGGACCCGCTCTGGTGGCCTCAGGAAAGGCCAGTCCCCATGCGAGTTGCTAGGGGACCTCTCGGGAATCCTCTCCCGTCCATGCCGGGGACTCAGTCCTTGTGTGGAGTCGGGGCCGGAACCTGAGGATTCCTCTCCAGTGTTGCCATGGATCTTGGGGTGCTTCTGAGTCTCCCCAGGGGAGTCAGGCCTCGTCTCGAGTGGGGGCATGCACGTGCGCTTTCCTCCCGAGCTGCAGCAGTAGTGTCACGCTTCCTGTCACGTGGATCAAGGGATCTGTGGCTTTCCCTCGAGGCTGTCCCTCGAGGCTTTCCCACGAGGCTTTCCCACAGGGCTGTGCAACGTGCCACCTTGGTGTGAGTCGATCCTCGGCGTGAAAGACGAGCCGGTGAAGGGAAAAGAGGTTCCTCTGGAATGGACTGAAACATCTGGGGGACTCTTGGAATGGTGGCACGACCCTGGAGTTCCTCTCGCCGTTCCTGTTGAGAGGGCCTCCTCTTGAGATGCGACGGGAACGCCGGGAACTCTTTCCCGACGAAGCAGGGAAAGGATCCCTCATCTCGAGATACGAGGCGGAAACGGGGCTCCTCTGGATGTGGGCGGGACCCTCGTGATTCCTCTCGAGTGGAGACGGCTAGGTCGGGGAAATTCTTGTTTTGCACCAAGGGTGTGAAGGACCCTTTCGAAGTTCCAGAGGTGAGGTGTGATCAGCCTCGAAACGCCTCAGCGGAAATGGGCCTCATCTCGCCTGTAGGGGAGAACCTCCTGGATTTTCTCGAGTTGCGGCAGGTCTTCTCGAGTTACGACGGGGACCTCAGGGACCCGCTCTGGTGGCCTCAGGAAAGGCCAGTCCCCATGCGAGTTGCTAGGGGACCTCTCGGGATTCCTCTCCCGTCCATGCCGGGGCCTCAGTCCTTGTGTGGATTCGGGGTCAGAACCTGAGGATTCCTCTCCAGTGTTGCCATGGATCTTGGGGTGCTTCTGAGTCTCCCCAGGGGAGTCAGGCCTCGTCTCGAGTGGGGGCATGCACGTGCGCTTTCCTCCCGAGCTGCAGCAGTATTGTCACGCTTCCTGTCACGTGGATCAAGGGATTTGTGGCTTTCCCTCGAGGCTGTCCCTCGAGGCTTTCCCACGAGGCTTTCCCACAGGGCTGTGCCACGTGCCACCTTGGTGTGAGTCGATCCTCGGCGTGAAAGACGAGCAGGTGAAGGGAAAAGAGGTTCCTCTCGAATGGACTGAGACATCTGGGGGACTCTTGGAATGGTGGCACGACCCTGTAGTTCCTCTCGCCGTTCCTGTTGAGAGGGCCTCCTCTTGAGATGCGACGGGAAGGCCGGGAACTCTTTCCCGACGAAGCAGGGAAAGGATCCCTCATCTCGAGCTACGAGGCGGAAACGGGGCTCCTCTGGATGTGGGCGGGACCCTCGTGATTCCACTCGAGTGGAGACGGCTAGGTCGGGGAACTTCTTGATTTGCACCAAGGGTGTGAAGGAGCCTTTCGAAGTTCCAGAGGTGAGGTGTGATCAGCCTCGAGACGCCTCAGCGGAAATGGGCCTCATCTCGCCTGGAGGGGAGAACCTCCTGGATTTTCTCGAGTTGCGGCACGTCTTCTCGAGTTACGACGGGGACCTCAGTTACCCGCTCTGGTGGCCTCAGGAAAGGCCATTCCCCATGCGAGTTGCTACGGGACATCTCGGGATTCCTCTCCCGTCCATGCCGGGGCCTCTGTCCTTGTGTGGAGTCGGGGCCGGAACCTGAGGATTCCTCTCTAGTGTTGCCATGGATCTTGGGGTGCTTCTGAGTCTCCCCAGGGGAGTCAGGCATCGTCTCGAGAGGGGGCATGCACGTGCGCTTTCCTCCCGAGCTGCAGCAGTAGTGTCACGCTTCCTGTCACGTGGATCAAGGGATCTGTGGCTTTCCCTCGAGGCTGTCCCTCGAGGCTTTCCCACCAGGCTTTCCCACAGGGCTGTGCCACGTGCCACCTTGGTGTGAGTCGATCCTCGGCGTGAAAGACGAGCCAGTGAAGGGAAAAGAGATTCCTCTGGAATGCACTGAGACATCTGGGGGACTCTTGGAATGGTGGCACGACCCTGGAGTTCCTCTCGCCGGTCCTGTTGAGAGGGCCTCCTCTTGAGATGCGACGGGAACGCTGGGAACTCTTTCCCGACGAAGCAGGGAAAGGATCCCTCATCTCGAGCTACGAGGCGGAAACGGGGCTCCTCTGGATGTGGGCGGGACCCTAGTGATTCCTCTCGAGTGGAGACGGGTATGTCGGGGAACTTCTTGATTTGCACCAAGGGTGTGAAGGACCATTTCGAAGTGCCAGAGGTGAGGTATGATCAGCCTCGAGACGCCTCAGCGGAAATGGGCCTCATCTCGCCTGGAGGGGAGAACCTCCTGGATTTTCGCCAGTTGCGGCAGGTCTTCTCGAGTTGCGACGGGGACCTCAGGGACCCGCTCTGGTGGCCTCAGGAAAGGCCAGTCCCCATGCGAGTTGCTAGGGGACCTCTCGGGATTCCTCTCCTGTCCATGCCGGGGCCTCAGTCCTTATGTGGATTCGGGGCCGGAACCTGAGGATTCCTCTCCAGTGTTGCCATGGATCTTGGGGTGCTTCTGAGTCTCCCCAGGGGAGTCAGGCATCGTCTCGAGTGGGGGCATGCACGTGCGCTTTGCTCCCGAGTTGCAGCAGTAGTGTCACGCTTCCTGTCACGTGGATCAAGGGATCTGTGGCTTTCCCTCGAGGCTGTCCCTCGAGGCTTTCCCACGAGGCTTTCCCACAGGGCTGTGCCACGTGCCACCTTGGTGTGAGTCGATCCTCGGCGTGAAAGACGAGCCGGTGAAGGGAAAAGAGGTTCCACTGGAATGGACTGAGACATCTGGGGGACTCTTGGAATGGTGGCACGATCCTGGAGTTCCTCTCGCCGTTCCTGTTGAGAGGGCCTCCTCTTGAGATGCGACGGGAACGCCGGGAACTCTTTCCCGACGAAGCAGGGAAAGGATCCCTCATCTCGAGCTAGGAGGCGGAAATGGGGCTCCTCTGGATGTGGGCGGGACCCTCGTGATTCCTCTCGAGTGGAGACGGGTATGTCGGGGAACTTCTTGATTTGCACCAAGGGTGTGAACGACCCTTTCGAAGTTCCAGAGGTGAGGTGTGATCAGCCTCGAGACGCCTCAGCGGAAATGGGCCTCATCTCGCCTGGAGGGGAGGACCTCCTGGATTTTCTCGAGTTGCAGCAGGTCTTCTCGAGTTACGACGGGGACCTCAGGGACCCGCTCTGGTGGCCTCAGGAAAGGCCAGTCCCCATGCGAGTTGCTAGGGGACCTCTCGGGATTCCTCTCCCGTCCATGCCGGGGCCTCAGTCCTTGTGTGGATTCGGGGCCGGAACCTGAGGATTCCTCTCCAGTGTTGCCATGGATCTTGGGGTGCTTCTGAGTCTCCCCAGGGGAGTCAGGCCTCGTCTCGAGTGGGGGCATGCACGTGCGCTTTCCTCCCGAGCTGCAGCAGTAGTGTCACGCTTCCTGTCACGTGGATCAAGGGATCTGTGGCTTTCCCTCGAGGCTGTCCCTCGAGGCTTTCCCACGAGGCTTTCCCACAGGGCTGTGCCACGTGCCACCTTGGTGTGAGTCGATCCTCGGCGTGAAAGACGAGCCGGTGAAGGGAAAAGAGGTTCCTCTGGAATGGACTGAGACATCTGGGGGACTCTTGGAATGGTGGCACGACCCTGGAGTTCCTCTCGCCGTTCCCGTTGAGAGGGCCTCCTCTTGAGATGCGACGGGAACGCCGGGAACTCTTTCCCGACGAAGCAGGGAAAGGATCCCTCTTCTCGAGCTACGAGGCGGAAACGGGGCTCCTCTGGATGTGGGCGGGACCCTCGTGATTCCTCTCGAGTGGAGACGGGTATGTCGGGGAACTTCTTGATTTGCACCAAGGGTGTGAAGGACCCTTTCGAAGTTCCAGAGGGGAGGTGTGATCAGCCTCGAGACGCCTCAGCGGAAATGGGCCTCATCTCGCCTGGAGGGGAGAACCTCCTGGATTTTCTCGAGTTGCGGCAGGTCTTCTCGAGTTACGACGGGGAGCTCAGGGACCCGCTCTGGTGGCCTCAGGAAAGGCCAGTCCCCATGCGAGTTGCTAGGGGACCTCTCGGGATTCCTCTCCCGTCCATGCCGGGGCCTCAGTCCTTGTGTGGAGTCGGGGCCGGAACCTGAGGATTCCTCTCCAGTGTTGCCATGGATCTTGGGGTGCTTCTGAGTCTCCCCAGGGGAGTCAGGCATCGTCTCGAGTGGGGGCATGCACGTGCGCTTTGCTCCCGAGCTGCAGCAGTAGTGTCACGCTTCCTGTCACGTGGATCAAGGGATCTGTGGCTTTCCCTCGAGGCTGTCCCTCGAGGCTTTCCCACGAGGCTTTCCCACAGGGCTGTGCCACGTGCCACCTTGGTGTGAGTCGATCCTCGGCGTGAAAGACGAGCCGGTGAAGGGAAAAGAGGTTCCTCTGGAATGGACTGAGACATCTGGGGGACTCTTGGAATGGTGGCACGACCCTGGAGTTCCTCTCGCCGTTCCTGTTGAGAGGGCCTCCTCTTGAGATGCGACGGGAACGCCGGGAACTCTTTCCCGACGAAGCAGGGAAAGGATCCCTCATCTCGAGCTACGAGGCGGAAATGGGGCTCCTCTGGATGTGGGCGGGACCCTCGTGATTCCTCTCGAGTGGAGACGGGTATGTCGGGGAACTTCTTGATTTGCACCAAGGGTGTGAAGGACCCTTTCGAAGTTCCAGAGGTGAGGTGTGATCAGCCTCGAGACGCCTCAGCGGAAATGGGCCTCATCTCGCCTGGAGGGGAGGACCTCCTGGATTTTCTTGAGTTGCAGCAGGTCTTCTCGAGTTACGACGGGGACCTCAGGGACCCGCTCTGGTGGCCTCAGGAAAGGCCAGTCCCCATGCGAGTTGCTAGGGGACCTCTCGGGATTCCTCTCCCGTCCATGCCGGGGCCTCAGTCCTTGTGTGGATTCGGGGCCGGAACCTGAGGATTCCTCTCCAGTGTTGCCATGGATCTTGGGGTGCTTCTGAGTCTCCCCAGGGGAGTCAGGCCTTGTCTCGAGTGGGGGCATGCACGTGCGCTTTCCTCCCGAGCTGCAGCAGTAGTGTCACGCTTCCTGTCACGTGGATCAAGGGATCTGTGGCTTTCCCTCGAGGCTGTCCCTCGAGGCTTTCCCACGAGGCTTTCCCACAGGGCTGTGCCACGTGCCACCTTGGTGTGAGTCGATCCTCGGCGTGAAAGACGAGCCGGTGAAGGGAAAAGAGGTTCCTCTGGAATGGACTGAGACATCTGGGGGACTCTTGGAATGGTGGCACGACCCTGGAGTTCCTCTCGCCGTTCCTGTTGAGAGGGCCTCCTCTTGAGATGCGACGGGAACGCCGGGAACTCTTTCCCGACGAAGCAGGGAAAGGATCCCTCTTCTCGAGCTACGAGGCGGAAACGGGGCTCCTCTGGATGTGGGCGGGACCCTCGTGATTCCTCTCGAGTGGAGACGGGTATGTCGGGGAACTTCTTGATTTGCACCAAGGGTGTGAAGGACCCTTTCGAAGTTCCAGAGGGGAGGTGTGATCAGCCTCGAGACGCCTCAGCGGAAATGGGCCTCATCTCGCCTGGAGGGCAGAACCTCCTGGATTTTCTCGAGTTGCGGCAGGTCTTCTCGAGTTACGACGGGGAGCTCAGGGACCCGCTCTGGTGGCCTCAGGAAAGGCCAGTCCCCATGCGAGTTGCTAGGGGACCTCTCGGGATTCCTCTCCCGTCCATGCCGGGGCCTCAGTCCTTGTGTGGAGTCGGGGCCGGAACCTGAGGATTCCTCTCCAGTGTTGCCATGGATCTTGGGGTGCTTCTGAGTCTCCCCAGGGGAGTCAGGCCTCGTCTCGAGTGGGGGCATGCACGTGCGCTTTCCTCCTGAGCGGCAGCAGTAGTGTCACGCTTCCTGTCACGTGGATCAAGGGATCTGTGGCATTCCCTCGAGGCTGTCCCTCGAGGCTTTCCCACGAGGCTTTCCCACAGGGCTGTGCCACGTGCCACCTTGGTGTGAGTCGATTCTCGGCGTGAAAGACGAGCCGGTGAAGGGAAAAGAGGTTCCTCTGGAATGGACTGAGACATCTGGGGGACTCTTGGAATGGTGGCACGACCCTGGAGTTCCTCTCGCCGTTCCTGTTGAGAGGGCCTCCTCTTGAGATGCGACGGGAACGCCGGGAACTCTTTCCCGACGAAGCAGGGAAAGGATCCCTCATCTCGAGCTACGAGGCGGAAACGGGGATACTCTGGATGTGGGCGGGACCCTCGTGATTCCTCTCGAGTGGAGACGGCTAGTTCGGGGAACTTCTTGATTTGCACCAAGGGTGTGAAGGAGCCTTTCGAAGTTCCAGAGGTGAGGTGTGATCAGCCTCGAGACGCCTCAGCGGAAATGGGCCTCATCTCGCCTGGAGGGGAGAACCTCCTGGATTTTCTCGAGTTGCGGCAGGTCTTCTCGAGTTACGACGGGGAGCTCAGGGACCCGCTCTGGTGGCCTCAGGAAAGGCCAGTCCCCATGCGAGTTGCTAGGGGACCTCTCGGGATTCCTCTCCCGTCCATGCCGGGGCCTCAGTCCTTGTGTGGAGTCGGGGCCGGAACCTGAGGATTCCTCTCCAGTGTTGCCATGGATCTTGGGGTGCTTCTGAGTCTCCCCAGGGGAGTCAGGCCTCGTCTCGAGTGGGGGCATGCACGTGCGCTTTCCTCCTGAGCGGCAGCAGTAGTGTCACGCTTCCTATCACGTGGATCAAGGGATCTGTGGCATTCCCTCGAGGCTGTCCCTCGAGGCTTTCCCACGAGGGTTTCCCACAGGGCTGTGCCACGTGCCACCTTGGTGTGAGTCGATTCTCGGCGTGAAAGACGAGCCGGTGAAGGGAAAAGAGTTTCCTCTGGAATGCACTGAGACATCTGGGGGACTCTTGGAATGGTGGCACGACCCTGGAGTTCCTCTCGCCGGTCCTGTTGAGAGGGCCTCCTCTTGAGATGCGACGGGAACGCCGGGAACTCTTTCCCGACGAAGCTGGGAAAGGATCCCTCATCTCGAGCTACGAGGCGGAAACGGGGCTCCTCTGGATGTGGGCGGGACCCTCGTGATTCCTCTCGAGTGGAGACGGCTAGGTCGGGGAACTTCTTGTTTTGCACCAAGGGTGTGAAGGACCCTTTCGAAGTTCCAGAGGTGAGGTGTGATCAGCCTCGAGACGCCTCAGCGGAAATGGGCCTCATCTCGCCTGGAGGGGAGAACCTCCTGGATTTTCTCGAGTTGCAGCAGGTCTTCTCGAGTTACGACGGGGAGCTCAGGGACCCGCTCTGGTGGCCTCAGGAAAGGCCAGTCCCCATGCGAGTTGCTAGGGGACCTCTCGGGATTCCTCTCCCGTCCATGCCGGGGCCTCAGTCCTTGTGTGGAGTTGGAACCGGAACCTGAGGATTCCTCTCCAGTGTTGCCATGGATCTTGGGGTGCTTCTGAGTCTCCCCAGGGGAGTCAGGCCTCGTCTCGAGTGGGGGCATGCACGTGCGCTTTCCTCCCGAGCTGCAGCAGTAGTGTCACGCTTCCTGTCACGTGGATCAAGGGATCTGTGGCTTTCCCTCGAGGCTGTCCCTCGAGGCTTTCCCACGAGGCTTTCCCACAGGGCTGTGCCACGTGCCACCTTGGTGTGAGTCGATCCTCGGCGTGAAAGACGAGCCGGTGAAGGGAAAAGAGGTTCCTCTGGAATGGACTGAGACATCTGGGGGACTCTTGGAATGGTGGCACGACCCTGGAGTTCCTCTCGCCCTTCCTGTTGAGAGGGCCTCCTCTTGAGATGCGACGGGAACGCCGGGAACTCTTTCCCGACGAAGCAGGGAAAGGATACCTCATCTCGAGCTACGAGGCGGAAACGGGGCTCCTCTGGATGTGGGCGGGACCTTCGTGATTCCTCTGGAGTGGAGACGGGTATGTCGGGGAACTTCTTGATTTGCACCAAGGGTGTGAAGGACCCTTTCGAAGTTCCAGAGGTGAGGTGTGATCAGCCTCGAAACGCCTCAGCGGAAATGGGCCTCATCTCGCCTGGAGGGGAGAACCTCCTGGATTTTCTCGAGTTGCGGCAGGTCTTCTCGAGTTACGACGGGGACCTCAGGGACCCGCTCGGGTGGCCTCAGGAAAGGCCAGTCCCCATGCGAGTTGCTAGGGGACCTGTCGGGATTCCTCTCCCGTCCATGCCGGGGCCTCAGTCCTTGTGTGGATTCGGGGTCGGAACCTGAGGATTCCTCTCCAGTGTTGCCATGGATCTTGGGGTGCTTCTGAGTCTCCCCAGGGGAGTCAGGCCTCGTCTCGAGTGGGGGCATGCACGTGCGCTTTCCTCCCGAGCTGCAGCAGTAGTGTCACGCTTCCTGTCACGTGGATCAAGGGATTTGTGGCTTTCCCTCGAGGCTGTCCCTCGAGGCTTTCCCACGAGGCTTTCCCACAGGGCTGTGCCACGTGCCACCTTGGTGTGAGTCGATCCTCGGCGTGAAAGACGAGCAGGTGAAGGGAAAAGAGGTTCCTCTCGAATGGACTGAGACATCTGGGGGACTCTTGGAATGGTGGCACGACCCTGTAGTTCCTCTCGCCGTTCCTGTTGAGAGGGCCTCCTCTTGAGATGCGACGGGAAGGCCGGAAACTCTTTCCCGACGAAGCAGGGAAAGGATCCCTCATCTCGAGCTACGAGGCGGAAACGGGGCTCCTCTGGATGTGGGCGGGACCCTCGTGATTCCTCTCGAGTGGAGACGGCTAGGTCGGGGAACTTCTTGATTTGCACCAAGGGTGTGAAGGAGCCTTTCGAAGTTCCAGAGGTGAGGTGTGATCAGCCTCGAGACGCCTCAGCGGAAATGGGCCTCATCTCGCCTGGAGGGGAGAACCTCCTGGATTTTCTCGAGTTGCGGCACGTCTTCTCGAGTTACGACGGGGACCTCAGTTACCCGCTCTGGTGGCCTCAGGAAAGGCCATTCCCCATGCGAGTTGCTACGGGACCTCTCGGGATTCCTCTCCCGTCCATGCCGGGGCCTCTGTCCTTGTGTGGAGTCGGGGCCGGAACCTGAGGATTCCTCTCTAGTGTTGCCATGGATCTTGGGGTGCTTCTGAGTCTCCCCAGGGGAGTCAGGCATCGTCTCGAGAGGGGGCATGCACGTGCGCTTTCCTCCCGAGCTGCAGCAGTAGTGTCACGCTTCCTGTCACGTGGATCAAGGGATCTGTGGCTTTCCCTCGAGGCTGTCCCTCGAGGCTTTCCCACCAGGCTTTCCCACAGGGCTGTGCCACGTGCCACCTTGGTGTGAGTCGATCCTCGGCGTGAAAGACGAGCCGGTGAAGGGAAAAGAGATTCCTCTGGAATGCACTGAGACATCTGGGGGACTCTTGGAATGGTGGCACGACCCTGGAGTTCCTCTCGCCGGTCCTGTTGAGAGGGCCTCCTTTTGAGATGCGACGGGAACGCCGGGAACTCTTTCCCGACGAAGCAGGGAAAGGATCCCTCATCTCGAGCTACGAGGCGGAAACGGGGCTCCTCTGGATGTGGGCGGGACCCTCGTGATTCCTCTCGAGTGGAGACGGGTATGTCGGGGAACTTCTTGATTTGCACCAAGGGTGTGAAGGACCATTTCGAAGTGCCAGAGGTGAGGTATGATCAGCCTCGAGACGCCTCAGCGGAAATGGGCCTCATCTCGCCTGGAGGGGAGAACCTCCTGGATTTTCTCGAGTTGCGGCAGGTCTTCTCGAGTTACGACGGGGAGCTCAGGGACCCGCTCTGGTGGCCTCAGGAAAGGCCAGTCCCCATGCGAGTTGCTAGGGGACCTCTCGGGATTCCTCTCCCGTCCATGCCGGGGCCTCAGTCCTTGTGTGGAGTCGGGGCCGGAACCTGAGGATTCCTCTCCAGTGTTGCCATGGATCTTGGGGTTCTTCTGAGTCTCCCCAGGGGAGTCAGGCCTCGTCTCGAGTGGGGGCATGCACGTGCGCTTTCCTCCTGAGCGGCAGCAGTAGTGTCACGCTTCCTATCACGTGGATCAAGGGATCTGTGGCATTCCCTCGAGGCTGTCCCTCGAGGCTTTCCCACGAGGGTTTCCCACAGGGCTGTGCCACGTGCCACCTTGGTGTGAGTCGATTCTCGGCGTGAAAGACGAGCCGGTGAAGGGAAAAGAGTTTCCTCTGGAATGCACTGAGACATCTGGGGGACTCTTGGAATGGTGGCACGACCCTGGAGTTCCTCTCGCCGGTCCTGTTGAGAGGGCCTCCTCTTGAGATGCGACGGGAACGCCGGGAACTCTTTCCCGACGAAGCTGGGAAAGGATCCCTCATCTCGAGCTACGAGGCGGAAACGGGGCTCCTCTGGATGTGGGCGGGACCCTCGTGATTCCTCTCGAGTGGAGACGGGTATGTCGGGGAACTTCTTGATTTGCACCAAGGGTGTGAAGGACCCTTTCGAAGTTCCAGAGGTGAGGTGTGATCAGCCTCGAGACGCCTCAGCGGAAATGGGCCTCATCTCGCCTGGAGGGGAGAACCTCCTGGATTTTCTCGAGTTGCGGCAGGTCTTCTCGAGTTACGACGGGGACCTCAGGGACCCGGTCTGGTGGCCTCAGGAAAGGCCAGTCCCCATGCGAGTTGCTAGGGGACCTCTCGGGAATCCTCTCCCGTCCATGCCGGGGACTCAGTCCTTGTGTGGAGTCGGGGCCGGAACCTGAGGATTCCTCTCCAGTGTTGCCATGGATCTTGGGGTGCTTCTGAGTCTCCCCAGGGGAGTCAGGCCTCGTCTCGAGTGGGGGCATGCACGTGCGCTTTCCTCCCGAGCTGCAGCAGTAGTGTCACGCTTCCTGTCACGTGGATCAAGGGATCTGTGGCATTCCCTCGAGGCTGTCCCTCGAGGCTTTCCCACGAGGCTTTCCCACAGGGCTGTGCAACGTGCCACCTTGGTGTGAGTCGATCCTCTGCGTGAAAGACGAGCCGGTGAAGGGAAAAGAGGTTCCTCTGGAATGGACTGAAACATCTGGGGGACTCTTGGAATGGTGGCACGACCCTGGAGTTCCTCTCGCCGTTCCTGTTGAGAGGGCCTCCTCTTGAGATGCGACGGGAAGGCCGGGAACTCTTTCCCGACGAAGCAGGGAAAGGATCCCTCATCTCGAGATACGAGGCGGAAACGGGGCTCCTCTAGATGTGGGCGGGACCCTCGTGATTCCTCTCGAGTGGAGACGGCTAGGTCGGGGAACTTCTTGTTTTGCACCAAGGGTGTGAAGGACCCTTTCGAAGTTCCAGAGGTGAGGTGTGATCAGCCTCGAGACGCCTCAGCGGAAATGGGCCTCATCTCGCCTGGAGGGGAGAACCTCCTGGATTTTCTCGAGTTGCAGCAGGTCTTCTCGAGTTACGACGGGGAGCTCAGGGACCCGCTCTGGTGGCCTCAGGAAAGGCCAGTCCCCATGCGAGTTGCTAGGGGACCTCTGGGGATTCCTCTCCCGTCCATGCCGGGGCCTCAGTCCTTGTGTGGAGTTGGAACCGGAACCTGAGGATTCCTCTCCAGTGTTGCCATGGATCTTGGGGTGCTTCTGAGTCTCCCCAGGGGAGTCAGGCCTCGTCTCGAGTGGGGGCATGCACGTGCGCTTTCCTCCCGAGCTGCAGCAGTAGTGTCACGCTTCCTGTCACGTGGATCAAGGGATCTGTGGCTTTCCCTCGAGGCTGTCCCTCGAGGCTTTCCCACGAGGCTTTCCCACAGGGCTGTGCCACGTGCCACCTTGGTGTGAGTCGATCCTCGGCGTGAAAGACGAGCCGGTGAAGGGAAAAGAGGTTCCTCTGGAATGGACTGAGACATCTGGGGGACTCTTGGAATGGTGGCACGACCCTGGAGTTCCTCTCGCCCTTCCTGTTGAGAGGGCCTCCTCTTGAGATGCGACGGGAACGCCGGGAACTCTTTCCCGACGAAGCAGGGAAAGGATACCTCATCTCGAGCTACGAGGCGGAAACGGGGCTCCTCTGGATGTGGGCGGGACCTTCGTGATTCCTCTCGAGTGGAGACGGGTATGTCGGGGAACTTCTTGATTTGCACCAAGGGTGTGAAGGACCCTTTCGAAGTTCCAGAGGTGAGGTGTGATCAGCCTCGAAACGCCTCAGCGGAAATGGGCCTCATCTCGCCTGGAGGGGAGAACCTCCTGGATTTTCTCGAGTTGCGGCAGGTCTTCTCGAGTTACGACGGGGACCTCAGGGACCCGCTCGGGTGGCCTCAGGAAAGGCCAGTCCCCATGCGAGTTGCTAGGGGACCTGTCGGGATTCCTCTCCCGTCCATGCCGGGGCCTCAGTCCTTGTGTGGATTCGGGGTCGGAACCTGAGGATTCCTCTCCAGTGTTGCCATGGATCTTGGGGTGCTTCTGAGTCTCCCCAGGGGAGTCAGGCCTCGTCTCGAGTGGGGGCATGCACGTGCGCTTTCCTCCCGAGCTGCAGCAGTAGTGTCACGCTTCCTGTCACGTGGATCAAGGGATTTGTGGCTTTCCCTCGAGGCTGTCCCTCGAGGCTTTCCCACGAGGCTTTCCCACAGGGCTGTGCCACGTGCCACCTTGGTGTGAGTCGATCCTCGGCGTGAAAGACGAGCAGGTGAAGGGAAAAGAGGTTCCTCTCGAATGGACTGAGACATCTGGGGGACTCTTGGAATGGTGGCACGACCCTGTAGTTCCTCTCGCCGTTCCTGTTGAGAGGGCCTCCTCTTGAGATGCGACGGGAAGGCCGGAAACTCTTTCCCGACGAAGCAGGGAAAGGATCCCTCATCTCGAGCTACGAGGCGGAAACGGGGCTCCTCTGGATGTGGGCGGGACCCTCGTGATTCCTCTCGAGTGGAGACGGCTAGGTCGGGGAACTTCTTGATTTGCACCAAGGGTGTGAAGGAGCCTTTCGAAGTTCCAGAGGTGAGGTGTGATCAGCCTCGAGACGCCTCAGCGGAAATGGGCCTCATCTCGCCTGGAGGGGAGAACCTCCTGGATTTTCTCGAGTTGCGGCACGTCTTCTCGAGTTACGACGGGGACCTCAGTTACCCGCTCTGGTGGCCTCAGGAAAGGCCATTCCCCATGCGAGTTGCTACGGGACCTCTCGGGATTCCTCTCCCGTCCATGCCGGGGCCTCTGTCCTTGTGTGGAGTCGGGGCCGGAACCTGAGGATTCCTCTCTAGTGTTGCCATGGATCTTGGGGTGCTTCTGAGTCTCCCCAGGGGAGTCAGGCATCGTCTCGAGAGGGGGCATGCACGTGCGCTTTCCTCCCGAGCTGCAGCAGTAGTGTCACGCTTCCTGTCACGTGGATCAAGGGATCTGTGGCTTTCCCTCGAGGCTGTCCCTCGAGGCTTTCCCACCAGGCTTTCCCACAGGGCTGTGCCACGTGCCACCTTGGTGTGAGTCGATCCTCGGCGTGAAAGACGAGCCGGTGAAGGGAAAAGAGATTCCTCTGGAATGCACTGAGACATCTGGGGGACTCTTGGAATGGTGGCACGACCCTGGAGTTCCTCTCGCCGGTCCTGTTGAGAGGGCCTCCTTTTGAGATGCGACGGGAACGCCGGGAACTCTTTCCCGACGAAGCAGGGAAAGGATCCCTCATCTCGAGCTACGAGGCGGAAACGGGGCTCCTCTGGATGTGGGCGGGACCCTCGTGATTCCTCTCGAGTGGAGACGGGTATGTCGGGGAACTTCTTGATTTGCACCAAGGGTGTGAAGGACCATTTCGAAGTGCCAGAGGTGAGGTATGATCAGCCTCGAGACGCCTCAGCGGAAATGGGCCTCATCTCGCCTGGAGGGGAGAACCTCCGGGATTTTCGCCAGTTGCGGCAGGTCTTCTCGAGTTGCGACGGGGACCTCAGGGACCCGCTCTGGTGGCCTCAGGAAAGGCCAGCCCCCATGCGAGTTGCTAGGGGACCTCTCGGGATTCCTCTCCCGTCCATGCCGGGGCCTCAGTCCTTGTGTGGATTCGGGGCCGGAACCTGAGGATTCCTCTCCAGTGTTGCCATGGATCTTGGGGTGCTTCTGAGTCTCCCCAGGGGAGTCAGGCATCGTCTCGAGTGGGGGCATGCACGTGCGCTTTGCTCCCGAGCTGCAGCAGTAGTGTCACGCTTCCTGTCACGTGGATCAAGGGATCTGTGGCTTTCCCTCGAGGCTGTCCCTCGAGGCTTTCCCACGAGGCTTTCCCACAGGGCTGTGCCACGTGCCACCTTGGTGTGAGTCGATCCTCGGCGTGAAAGACGAGCCGGTGAAGGGAAAAGAGGTTCCTCTGGAATGGACTGAGACATCTGGGGGACTCTTGGAATGGTGGCACGACCCTGGAGTTCCTCTCGCCGTTCCTGTTGAGAGGGCCTCCTCTTGAGATGCGACGGGAACGCCGGGAACTCTTTCCCGACGAAGCAGGGAAAGGATCCCTCATCTCGAGCTACGAGGCGGAAATGGGGCTCCTCTGGATGTGGGCGGGACCTTCGTGATTCCTCTCGAGTGGAGACCGGTATGTCGGGGAACTTCTTGATTTGCACCAAGGGTGTGAAGGACCCTTTCGAAGTTCCAGAGGTGAGGTGTGATCAGCCTCGAGACGCCTCAGCGGAAATGGGCCTCATCTCGCCTGGAGGGGAGGACTTCCTGGATTTTCTCGAGTTGCAGCAGGTCTTCTCGAGTTACGACGGGGACCTCAGGGACCCGATCTGGTGGCCTCAGGAAAGGCCAGTCCCCATGCGAGTTGCTAGGGGACCTCTCGGGAATCCTCTCCCGTCCATGCCGGGGACTCAGTCCTTGTGTGGAGTCGGGGCCGGAACCTGAGGATTCCTCTCCAGTGTTGCCATGGATCTTGGGGTGCTTCTGAGTCTCCCCAGGGGAGTCAGGCCTCGTCTCGAGTGGGGGCATGCACGTGCGCTTTCCTCCCGAGCTGCAGCAGTAGTGTCACGCTTCCTGTCACGTGGATCAAGGGATCTGTGGCTTTCCCTCGAGGCTGTCCCTCGAGGCTTTCCCACGAGGCTTTCCCACAGGGCTGTGCAACGTGCCACCTTGGTGTGAGTCGATCCTCGGCGTGAAAGACGAGCCGGTGAAGGGAAAAGAGGTTCCTCTGGAATGGACTGAAACATCTGGGGGACTCTTGGAATTGTGGCACGACCCTGGAGTTCCTCTCGCCGTTCCTGTTGAGAGGGCCTCCTCTTGAGATGCGACGGGAAGGCCGGGAACTCTTTCCCGACGAAGCAGGGAAAGGATCCCTCATCTCGAGATACGAGGCGGAAACGGGGCTCCTCTGGATGTGGGCGGGACCCTCGTGATTCCTCTCGAGTGGAGACGGCTAGGTGGGGGAACTTCTTGTTTTGCACCAAGGGTGTGAAGGACCCTTTCGAAGTTCCAGAGGTGAGGTGTGATCAGCCTCGAGACGCCTCAGCGGAAATGGGCCTCATCTCGCCTGGAGGGGAGAACCTCCTGGATTTTCTCGAGTTGCGGCAGGTCTTCTCGAGTTACGACGGGGACCTCAGGGACCCGCTCTGGTGGCCTCAGGAAAGGCCAGTCCCCATGCGAGTTGCTAGGGGACCTCTCGGGATTCCTCTCCCGTCCATGCCGGGGCCTCAGTCCTTGTGTGGAGTTGGAACCGGAACCTGAGGATTCCTCTCCAGTGTTGCCATGGATCTTGGCGTGCTTCTGAGTCTCCCCAGGGGAGTCAGGCCTCGTCTCGTGTGGGGGCATGCACGTGCGCTTTCCTCCCGAGCTGCAGCAGTAGTGTCACGCTTCCTGTCACGTGGATCAAGGGATCTGTGGCTTTCCCTCGAGGCTGTCCCTCGAGGTTTTCCCACGAGGCTTTCCCACATGGCTGTGCCACGTGCCACCTTGGTGTGAGTCGATCCTCGGCGTGAAAGACGAGCCGGTGAAGGGAAAAGAGGTTCCTCTGGAATGGACTGAGACATCTGGGGGACTCTTGGAATGGTGGCACGACCCTGGAGTTCCTCTCGCCCTTCCTGTTGAGAGGGCCTCCTCTTGAGATGCGACGGGAACGCCGGGAACTCTTTCCCGACGAAGCAGGGAAAGGATATCTCATCTCGAGCTACGAGGCGGAAACGGGGCTCCTCTGGATGTGGGTGGGACCTTCGTGATTCCTCTCGAGTGGAGACGGGTATGTCGGGGAACTTCTTGATTTGCACCAAGGGTGTGAAGGACCCTTTCGAAGTTCCAGAGGTGAGGTGTGATCAGCCTCGAAACGCCTCAGCGGAAATGGGCCTCATCTCGCCTGGAGGGGAGAACCTCCTGGATTTTCTCGAGTTGCGGCAGGTCTTCTCGAGTTACGACGGGGACCTCAGGGACCCGCTCGGGTGGCCTCAGGAAAGGCCAGTCCCCATGCGAGTTGCTAGGGGACCTCTCGGGATTCCTCTCCCGTCCATGCCGGGGCCTCAGTCCTTGTGTGGATTCGGGGTCAGAACCTGAGGATTCCTCTCCAGTGTTGCCATGGATCTTGGGGTGCTTCTGAGTCTCCCCAGGGGAGTCAGGCCTCGTCTCGAGTGGGGACATGCACGTGCGCTTTCCTCCCGAGCTGCAGCAGTATTGTCACGCTTCCTGTCACGTGGATCAAGGGATTTGTGGCTTTCCCTCGAGGCTGTCCCTCGAGGCTTTCCCACGAGGCTTTCCCACAGGGCTGTGCCACGTGCCACCTTGGTGTGAGTCGATCCTCGGCGTGAAAGACGAGCAGGTGAAGGGAAAAGAGGTTCCTCTCGAATGGACTGAGACATCTGGGGGACTCTTGGAATGGTGGCACGACCCTGTAGTTCCTCTCGCCGTTCCTGTTGAGAGGGCCTCCTCTTGAGATGCGACGGGAAGGCCGGGAACTCTTTCCCGACGAAGCAGGGAAAGGATCCCTCATCTCGAGCTACGAGGCGGAAACGGGGCTCCTCTGGATGTGGGCGGGACCCTCGTGATTCCTCTCGAGTGGAGACGGCTAGGTCGGGGAACTTCTTGATTTGCACCAAGGGTGTGAAGGAGCCTTTCGAAGTTCCAGAGGTGAGGTGTGATCAGCCTCGAGACGCCTCAGCGGAAATGGGCCTCATCTCGCCTGGAGGGGAGAACCTCCTGGATTTTCTCGAGTTGCGGCACGTCTTCTCGAGTTACGACGGGGACCTCAGTTACCCGCTCTGGTGGCCTCAGGAAAGGCCATTCCCCATGCGAGTTGCTACGGGACCTCTCGGGATTCCTCTCCCGTCCATGCCGGGGCCTCTGTCCTTGTGTGGAGTCGGGGCCGGAACCTGAGGATTCCTCTCTAGTGTTGCCATGGATCTTGGGGTGCTTCTGAGTCTCCCCAGGGGAGTCAGGCATCGTCTCGAGAGGGGGCATGCACGTGCGCTTTCCTCCCGAGCTGCAGCAGTAGTGTCACGCTTCCTGTCACGTGGATCAAGGGATCTGTGGCTTTCCCTCGAGGCTGTCCCTCGAGGCTTTCCCACCAGGCTTTCCCACAGGGCTGTGCCACGTGCCACCTTGGTGTGAGTCGATCCTCGGCGTGAAAGACGAGCCGGTGAAGGGAAAAGAGGTTCCTCTGGAATGGACTGAGACATCTGGGGGACTCTTGGAATGGTGGCACGACCCTGGAGTTCCTCTCGCCGTTCCTGTTGAGAGGGCCTCCTCTTGAGATGCGACGGGAACGCCGGGAACTCTTTCCCGACGAAGCAGGGAAAGGATCCCTCATCTCGAGCTACGAGGCGGAAATGGGGCTCCTCTGGATGTGGGCGGGACCCTCGTGATTCCTCTCGAGTGGAGACGGGTATGTCGGGGAACTTCTTGATTTGCACCAAGGGTGTGAAGGACCCTTTCGAAGTTCCAGAGGTGAGGTGTGATCAGCCTCGAGACGCCTGAGCGGAAATGGGCCTCATCTCGCCTGGAGGGGAGGAACTCCTGGATTTTCTCGAGTTGCAGCAGGTCTTCTCGAGTTACGACGGGGACCTCAGGGACCCGCTCTGGTGGCCTCAGGAAAGGCCAGTCCCCATGCGAGTTGCTAGGGGACCTCTCGGGATTCCTCTCCCGTCCATGCCGGGGCCTCAGTCCTTGTGTGGATTCGGGGCCGGAACCTGAGGATTCCTCTCCAGTGTTGCCATGGATCTTGGGGTGCTTCTGAGTCTCCCCAGGGGAGTCAGGCCTTGTCTCGAGTGGGGGCATGCACGTGCGCTTTCCTCCCGAGCTGCAGCAGTAGTGTCACGCTTCCTGTCACGTGGATCAAGGGATCTGTGGCTTTCCCTCGAGGCTGTCCCTCGAGGCTTTCCCACGAGGCTTTCCCACAGGGCTGTGCCACGTGCCACCTTGGTGTGAGTCGATCCTCGGCGTGAAAGACGAGCAGGTGAAGGGAAAAGAGGTTCCTCTCGAATGGACTGAGACATCTGGGGGACTCTTGGAATGGTGGCACGACCCTGTAGTTCCTCTCGCCGTTCCTGTTGAGAGGGCCTCCTCTTGAGATGCGACGGGAAGGCCGGAAACTCTTTCCCGACGAAGCAGGGAAAGGATCCCTCATCTCGAGCTACGAGGCGGAAACGGGGCTCCTCTGGATGTGGGCGGGACCCTCGTGATTCCTCTCGAGTGGAGACGGCTAGGTCGGGGAACTTCTTGATTTGCACCAAGGGTGTGAAGAAGCCTTTCGAAGTTCCAGAGGTGAGGTGTGATCAGCCTCGAGACGCCTCAGCGGAAATGGGCCTCATCTCGCCTGGAGGGGAGAACCTCCTGGATTTTCTCGAGTTGCGGCACGTCTTCTCGAGTTACGACGGGGACCTCAGTTACCCGCTCTGGTGGCCTCAGGAAAGGCCATTCCCCATGCGAGTTGCTACGGGACCTCTCAGGATTCCTCTCCCGTCCATGCCGGGGCCTCTGTCCTTGTGTGGAGTCGGGGCCGGAACCTGAGGATTCCTCTCTAGTGTTGCCATGGATCTTGGGGTGCTTCTGAGTCTCCCCAGGGGAGTCAGGCATCGTCTCGAGAGGGGGCATGCACGTGCGCTTTCCTCCCGAGCTGCAGCAGTAGTGTCACGCTTCCTGTCTCGTGGATCAACGGATCTGTGGCTTTCCCTCGAGGCTGTCCCTCGAGGCTTTCCCACAAGGCTTTCCCACAGGGCTGTGCCACGTGCCACCTTGGTGTGAGTCGATCCTCGGCGTGAAAGACGAGCCAGTGAAGGGAAAAGAGATTCCTCTGGAATGCACTGAGACATCTGGGGGACTCTTGGAATGGTGGCACGACCCTGGAGTTCCTCTCGCCGGTCCTGTTGAGAGGGCCTCCTTTTGAGATGCGACGGGAACGCCGGGAACTCTTTCCCGACGAAGCAGGGAAAGGATCCCTCATCTCGAGCTACGAGGCGGAAACGGGGCTCCTCTGGATGTGGGCGGGACCCTCGTGATTCCTCTCGAGTGGAGACGGGTATGTCGGGGAACTTCTTGATTTGCACCAAGGGTGTGAAGGACCATTTCGAAGTGCCAGAGGTGAGGTATGATCAGCCTCGAGACGCCTCAGCGGAAATGGGCCTCATCTCGCCTGGAGGGGAGAACCTCCTGGATTTTCGCCAGTTGCGGCAGGTCTTCTCGAGTTGCGACGGGGACCTCAGGGACCCGCTCTGGTGGCCTCAGGAAAGGCCAGCCCCCATGCGAGTTGCTAGGGGACCTCTCGGGATTCCTCTCCCGTCCATGCCGGGGCCTCAGTCCTTGTGTGGATTCGGGGCCGGAACCTGAGGATTCCTCTCCAGTGTTGCCATGGATCTTGGGGTGCTTCTGAGTCTCCCCAGGGGAGTCAGGCATCGTCTCGAGTGGGGGCATGCACGTGCGCTTTGCTCCCGAGCTGCAGCAGTAGTGTCACGCTTCCTGTCACGTGGATCAAGGGATCTGTGGCTTTCCCTCGAGGCTGTCCCTCGAGGCTTTCCCACGAGGCTTTCCCACAGGGCTGTGCCACGTGCCACCTTGGTGTGAGTCGATCCTCGGCGTGAAAGACGAGCCGGTGAAGGGAAAAGAGGTTCCTCTGGAATGGACTGAGACATCTGGGGGACTCTTGGAATGGTGGCACGACCCTGGAGTTCCTCTCGCCGTTCCTGTTGAGAGGGCCTCCTCTTGAGATGCGACGGGAACGCCGGGAACTCTTTCCCGACGAAGCAGGGAAAGGATCCCTCATCTCGAGCTACGAGGCGGAAATGGGGCTCCTCTGGATGTGGGCGGGACCTTCGTGATTCCTCTCGAGTGGAGACCGGTATGTCGGGGAACTTCTTGATTTGCACCAAGGGTGTGAAGGACCCTTTCGAAGTTCCAGAGGTGAGGTGTGATCAGCCTCGAGACGCCTCAGCGGAAATGGGCCTCATCTCGCCTGGAGGGGAGGACTTCCTGGATTTTCTCGAGTTGCAGCAGGTCTTCTCGAGTTACGACGGGGACCTCAGGGACCCGATCTGGTGGCCTCAGGAAAGGCCAGTCCCCATGCGAGTTGCTAGGGGACCTCTCGGGAATCCTCTCCCGTCCATGCCGGGGACTCAGTCCTTGTGTGGAGTCGGGGCCGGAACCTGAGGATTCCTCTCCAGTGTTGCCATGGATCTTGGGGTGCTTCTGAGTCTCCCCAGGGGAGTCAGGCCTCGTCTCGAGTGGGGGCATGCACGTGCGCTTTCCTCCCGAGCTGCAGCAGTAGTGTCACGCTTCCTGTCACGTGGATCAAGGGATCTGTGGCTTTCCCTCGAGGCTGTCCCTCGAGGCTTTCCCACGAGGCTTTCCCACAGGGCTGTGCAACGTGCCACCTTGGTGTGAGTCGATCCTCGGCGTGAAAGACGAGCCGGTGAAGGGAAAAGAGGTTCCTCTGGAATGGACTGAAACATCTGGGGGACTCTTGGAATTGTGGCACGACCCTGGAGTTCCTCTCGCCGTTCCTGTTGAGAGGGCCTCCTCTTGAGATGCGACGGGAAGGCCGGGAACTCTTTCCCGACGAAGCAGGGAAAGGATCCCTCATCTCGAGATACGAGGCGGAAACGGGGCTCCTCTGGATGTGGGCGGGACCCTCGTGATTCCTCTCGAGTGGAGACGGCTAGGTGGGGGAACTTCTTGTTTTGCACCAAGGGTGTGAAGGACCCTTTCGAAGTTCCAGAGGTGAGGTGTGATCAGCCTCGAGACGCCTCAGCGGAAATGGGCCTCATCTCGCCTGGAGGGGAGAACCTCCTGGATTTTCTCGAGTTGCGGCAGGTCTTCTCGAGTTACGACGGGGACCTCAGGGACCCGCTCGGGTGGCCTCAGGAAAGGCCAGTCCCCATGCGAGTTGCTAGGGGACCTCTCGGGATTCCTCTCCCGTCCATGCCGGGGCCTCAGTCCTTGTGTGGATTCGGGGTCAGAACCTGAGGATTCCTCTCCAGTGTTGCCATGGATCTTGGGGTGCTTCTGAGTCTCCCCAGGGGAGTCAGGCCTCGTCTCGAGTGGGGGCATGCACGTGCGCTTTCCTCCCGAGCTGCAGCAGTATTGTCACGCTTCCTGTCACGTGGATCAAGGGATTTGTGGCTTTCCCTCGAGGCTGTCCCTCGAGGCTTTCCCACGAGGCTTTCCCACAGGGCTGTGCCACGTGCCACCTTGGTGTGAGTCGATCCTCGGCGTGAAAGACGAGCAGGTGAAGGGAAAAGAGGTTCCTCTCGAATGGACTGAGACATCTGGGGGACTCTTGGAATGGTGGCACGACCCTGTAGTTCCTCTCGCCGTTCCTGTTGAGAGGGCCTCCTCTTGAGATGCGACGGGAAGGCCGGGAACTCTTTCCCGACGAAGCAGGGAAAGGATCCCTCATCTCGAGCTACGAGGCGGAAACGGGGCTCCTCTGGATGTGGGCGGGACCCTCGTGATTCCTCTCGAGTGGAGACGGCTAGGTCGGGGAACTTCTTGATTTGCACCAAGGGTGTGAAGGAGCCTTTCGAAGTTCCAGAGGTGAGGTGTGATCAGCCTCGAGACGCCTCAGCGGAAATGGGCCTCATCTCGCCTGGAGGGGAGAACCTCCTGGATTTTCTCGAGTTGCGGCACGTCTTCTCGAGTTACGACGGGGACCTCAGTTACCCGCTCTGGTGGCCTCAGGAAAGGCCATTCCCCATGCGAGTTGCTACGGGACCTCTCGGGATTCCTCTCCCGTCCATGCCGGGGCCTCTGTCCTTGTGTGGAGTCGGGGCCGGAACCTGAGGATTCCTCTCTAGTGTTGCCATGGATCTTGGGGTGCTTCTGAGTCTCCCCAGGGGAGTCAGGCATCGTCTCGAGAGGGGGCATGCACGTGCGCTTTCCTCCCGAGCTGCAGCAGTAGTGTCACGCTTCCTGTCACGTGGATCAAGGGATCTGTGGCTTTCCCTCGAGGCTGTCCCTCGAGGCTTTCCCACCAGGCTTTCCCACAGGGCTGTGCCACGTGCCACCTTGGTGTGAGTCGATCCTCGGCGTGAAAGACGAGCCGGTGAAGGGAAAAGAGGTTCCTCTGGAATGGACTGAGACATCTGGGGGACTCTTGGAATGGTGGCACGACCCTGGAGTTCCTCTCGCCGTTCCTGTTGAGAGGGCCTCCTCTTGAGATGCGACGGGAACGCCGGGAACTCTTTCCCGACGAAGCAGGGAAAGGATCCCTCATCTCGAGCTACGAGGCGGAAATGGGGCTCCTCTGGATGTGGGCGGGACCCTCGTGATTCCTCTCGAGTGGAGACGGGTATGTCGGGGAACTTCTTGATTTGCACCAAGGGTGTGAAGGACCCTTTCGAAGTTCCAGAGGTGAGGTGTGATCAGCCTCGAGACGCCTGAGCGGAAATGGGCCTCATCTCGCCTGGAGGGGAGGAACTCCTGGATTTTCTCGAGTTGCAGCAGGTCTTCTCGAGTTACGACGGGGACCTCAGGGACCCGCTCTGGTGGCCTCAGGAAAGGCCAGTCCCCATGCGAGTTGCTAGGGGACCTCTCGGGATTCCTCTCCCGTCCATGCCGGGGCCTCAGTCCTTGTGTGGATTCGGGGCCGGAACCTGAGGATTCCTCTCCAGTGTTGCCATGGATCTTGGGGTGCTTCTGAGTCTCCCCAGGGGAGTCAGGCCTTGTCTCGAGTGGGGGCATGCACGTGCGCTTTCCTCCCGAGCTGCAGCAGTAGTGTCACGCTTCCTGTCACGTGGATCAAGGGATCTGTGGCTTTCCCTCGAGGCTGTCCCTCGAGGCTTTCCCACGAGGCTTTCCCACAGGGCTGTGCCACGTGCCACCTTGGTGTGAGTCGATCCTCGGCGTGAAAGACGAGCCGGTGAAGGGAAAAGAGGTTCCTCTGGAATGGACTGAGACATCTGGGGGCTCTTGGAATGGTGGCACGACCCTGGAGTTCCTCTCGCCGTTCCTGTTGAGAGGGCCTCCTCTTGAGATGCGACGGGAACGCCGGGAACTCTTTCCCGACGAAGCAGGGAAAGGATCCCTCTTCTCGAGCTACGAGGCGGAAACGGGGCTCCTCTGGATGTGGGCGGGACCCTCGTGATTCCTCTCGAGTGGAGACGGGTATGTCGGGGAACTTCTTGATTTGCACCAAGGGTGTGAAGGACCCTTTCGAAGTTCCAGAGGGGAGGTGTGATCAGCCTCGAGACGCCTCAGCGGAAATGGGCCTCATCTCGCCTGGAGGGGAGAACCTCCTGGATTTTCTCGTGTTGCGGCAGGTCTTCTCGAGTTACGACGGGGAGCTCAGGGACCCGCTCTGGTGGCCTCAGGAAAGGCCAGTCCCCATGCGAGTTGCTAGGGGACCTCTCGGGATTCCTCTCCCGTCCATGCCGGGGCCTCAGTCCTTGTGTGGAGTCGGGGCCGGAACCTGAGGATTCCTCTCCAGTGTTGCCATGGATCTTGGGGTGCTTCTGAGTCTCCCCAGGGGAGTCAGGCCTCGTCTCGAGTGGGGGCATGCACGTGCGCTTTCCTCCTGAGCGGCAGCAGTAGTGTCACGCATCCTGTCACGTGGATCAAGGGATATGTGGCATTCCCTCGAGGCTGTCCCTCGAGGCTTTCCCACGAGGCTTTCCCACCGGGCCGTGCCACGTGCCACATTGGTGTCAGTCGATCCTCGGCGTGAAAGACGAGCCGGTGAAGGGAAAAGAGGCTCCTCTGGAATGGACTGAGACATCTGGGGGACTCTTGGAATGGTGACACGACCCTGGAGTTCCTCTCGCCGTTCCTGTTGAGAGGGCCTCCTCTTGAGATGCGACGGGAACGCTGGGAACTTTGCCCAACGAAGCAGGGAAAGATCCCTCATCTCGAGCTTCAAGGCGGAACCGGGGCTCCTCTGGATGTGGGCGGGACCCTCTTGTTTACTCTCGCGTGGAGACGGGTATGTTGGGGAGCTTCTTGATTTGCACCAAGGGTGTGAAGGACCCTTTGGAAGTTCCAGTGGTGAGGTGTGATAAACCTCGAGAAGCCTCTGCAGAAATGGGCCTCATCTCGCCGGGAGGGGAGAAACTCCTGGATTTTTTCGAGTTGCGGCAGGTCTTCTCGAGTTACGACGGGGACCTCAGGGACCCGCTCTGGTGGCCTCAGGAAAGGCCAGTCCCCGGGCGAGTTGCTAGGGGCCCTCTCGGGATTCCTCTCCTGTCCATGCCGGGGCCTAAGAACTTGAATGGAGTCGGGGCCGGACCCTGAGGATTCCTCTCCAGTGTTGCCATGGATCTTGGGATGCTTCTGAGTCTCCCCAGGGGAGTTAGGCCTCGTCTCGAGTGTGGGCATGCACGTGCGCTTTCCTCCGGGGCTGTAGGAGTAGTGTCACGCTTCCTGTAACGTGGATCAAGGGATCTGAGGCTTTCCCTCGAGGCTTTCCAACGAGGCTTTCCCGAAGGGCCGAGCCACGTGCCACCTTGGTGTGAATCGATCCTCGGCGTGAAAGACGAGCCGGTGAAGGGATATGAATTTCCTCTGGAATGGACTGAGACATCTGGGGTCTCTTGGAATGGTGGCCCGACCCTGGAGTTGCTCTGACCGTTCCTCTTTAGAGGGCCTCTCTTGAGATGCGACGGGAAGGCTGGGAACTCTTTCCCGACGAAGCAGGGAAATGATGCCTCATCTCGAGCTAAGAGGCGGAAACGGGGCTCCTCTGGATGTGGGCGGGACCCTCGTGTTTCCTCTCGAGTGGAGACGGGTATGTCGGCAGCTTCTTGATTCGCACCAAGGGTGTGAAGTACCCTTTGGAAGTTCCAGAGGTGAGGTGTGATCTGCCTCGAGACGCCTCAGCGGAAATCGGCCTCATCTCGCCTGGAGGGGAGAACCTCCTGGATTTTTTCGAGTTGCGGCAGGTCTTCTCGAGTTACGACGGGGACCTCAGGGACCTGCTCTGGTGGCCTCAGGAAAGGCCAGTCCCCATGCGAGTTGCAAGGGTCCCTCTCGGGATTCCACTCCCGTCCATGCCGGGGCCTAAGACCTTGTGTGGAGTCGGTGCCGGAACCTGAGGATTCCTCTCCAGGGTTGCCATGGATCTTGGGGTGCTTCTGAGTCTCCCCAGGGGAGCCAGGCCTCGTCTCGAATGGGGACATGCAGGTGCGCTTTCCTCCCGAGCTGCAGCAGTAGTGTCACGCTTCCTGTCACGTGGATCAAGGGATCTGTGGCTTTCTCTCGAGGCTTTCCCTCGAGGCTTTCCCACGAGGCTTTCCCACAGGGCCGTGCCACCTTGCTGTGAGTCGTTCCTGGGCGTGAAAGACGAGCCGGTGAAGGGAAAAGAGGTTCCGCTGGAATGGACTGAGACATCTGGGGGACTGTTGGAATGGTGGCACGACCCTGGAGTTCCTCTCGCCGTTCCTGTTGAGAGGGCCTCCTCTTGAGATGCGACGGGAACGCCGGGAACTCTTTCCCTTCGAAGCAGGGAAAGGATCCCTCATCTCGAGCTACGAGGCGGAAACGGGGCTCCTCTGGATGTGGGCGGGACCCTCGTGTTTCCTCTCGAGTGGAGACGGGTATGTCGGGCAGCTTCTTGATTCGCACCAAGGGTTTGAAGGACCCTTTGGAAGTTCCACAGGTGAGGTGTGATCAGCCTCGAGACGCCTCAGCGGAAATCGGCCTCATCTCGCCTGGAGGGGAGAACCTCCTGGATTTTCTCGAGTTGCGGCAGGTCTTCTCGAGTTACGACGTGGACCTCAGGGACCTGCTCTGGTGGCCTCAGGAAAGGCCAGTCCCCATGCGAGTTGCTAGGGGCCCTCTCGGGATTCCTCTCCCGTCGATGCGGGGGCCTAAGACCTTGTGTGGAGTCGGGGACGGAACCTGAGGATTCCGCTCCAGTGTTGCCACGGATCTTGGGGTGCTTCTGAGTCTCCCCAGGGGAGCCAGGCCTCGTCTCGAATGGGGACATGCAGGTGCGCTTTCCTCCCGAGCTGCAGCAGTAGTGTCACGCTTCCTGTCACGTGGATCAAGGGATCTGTGGCTTTCCCTCGAGGCTTACCCACGAGTCTTTCCCACAGGGCTGTACCACGTGACACCTTGGTGTGAGTCGATCCTCGGCGTGAAAGACGAGCCGGTAAAGGGAAAACAGGCTCCTCTGGAATGGATTGAGACATCTGGGGGACTCTTGGAATGGTGGCACGACCCTGGAATTCCTCTCGCCGTTCCTGTTGAGAGGGCCTCCTCTTGAGATGCAACCGGATCGCCGGGAACTCTTTCCCGAAGAAGCAAGGAAAGGATCCCTCATCTCGAGCTACGAGGCGGAAACGGGACTCCTCTGGATGTGGGCGTGACCCTCGTGATTCCTCTCGAGTGGAGACGGGTATGTCGGGGAACTTCTTGATTTGCACCAAGGGTGTGAAGGACCCTTTGGAATTTCCAGAGGTGAGGTGTGACCAGCCTCGAGACGCCTTAGCGGAAATGGGCCTCATCTCGCCTGGAGGGGAGAACCTCCTGGATTTTCTCGAGTTGCGACAGGTCTTCCCGAGTTACGACGGGGACCTCAGGGACCCGCTCTTGTTGCCTCAGAAAAGGTCAGTCCCCATGCGAGTTGCTAGGGGCCCTCTAGGGATTCCTCTCCCGTCCATGCCGGGGCCTAAGAGCTTGTGTGGAGTTGTGGCCGGACACTGAGAATTCCTCTTCAGTGTTGCCATGGATCTTGGGGTGCTTCTGTGTCTCCCCAGGGGAGTTAGGCCTCGTCTCGAGTGTGGGCATGCACGTGCGCTTTCCTCCCGAGCTGCAGCAGTACGTCACGCTTCCTGTCACGTGGATCAAGGGATCTGTGGCATTCCCTCGAGGCTTTCCCTCGAGGCTTTCCCTCGAGGCTTTCCCACGAGGCTTTCCCACAGGGCCGTGCCACGTGCCACCTTGGTGTGAGTCGTTCCTCGGCGTGAAAGACGAGCCGGTGAAGGGAAAAGAGGTTCCTCTGGAACGGACTGAGACATCTGGGGGACTCTTGGAATGGTGTCACGACCCTGGAGTTCCTCTCGCCGTTCCTGTTGAGAGGGCCTCCTCTTGAGATGCCACGGGAACCCCGGGAACTCTTTCCTGACGAAGCAAGGAAAGGATCCCTCGCCTCGAGCTACGAGACGGAAACGGGGCTCCTCTGGTTGTGGGTGGGCCCCTCGAGATTCCTCTCGAGTGGAGACGGGTATGTCGGGGAACTTCTTGATTTGCACCAAGGGTGTGAAGGACCCTTTGAAAGTTCCTGAGATGAGGTGTGATCAGCCTCGAGACGCCTCATCGGAAATGGGCCTCATGTCGCCTGGAGGGGAGAACCTCCTGGATTTTCTCGAGTTGCGGCAGGTCTTCTCGAGTTACGATGGGGACCTCAGGGACCCGCTCTGGTGGCCTCAGGAAAGGCCAGTCCCCATGCGAGTTGCTAGCGGCCCATTCGGTATTCCTCTCCCGTCCATGCCAGGGCCTAACCTTGTGTGGAGTCGTGGCCGGACCCTGAGGATTCCTCTCCAGTGTTACCATGGATCTTGGGGTGCTTCTGAGTCTCCCCAGGGGATTTAGGCCTCGTCTCGAGTGGGAGCATGCACGTGTGCTTTCCTCCCGAGCTGCAGCAGTAGTGTCACGCTTCCTGTCACGTGGATCAAGGGATCTGTGGCATTCCCTCGAGGCTTTACCTCGAGGTTTTCCCTCGAGGCTTTCCCACGAGGCTTTCCCACATGGCCGTGCCACGTGCCACCTTGGTGTGAGTCGATCCTCGGCGTGAAAGACGAGCCGGTAAAGGGAAAACAGGTTCCTCTGGAAAGGACTGAGACATCTGGGGGACTCTTGGAATGGTGGCACGACCCTGGAGTTCTTCTCGCCGTTCCTGTTGAGAGGGCCTCCTCTTGAGATTCGACGAGTACGCCGGGAACTCTTTCCCGACGAAGCAGGGAAAGGATCCCTCATCTCGAGCTACCAGGCGGAAACGGGGCTCCTCTGGATGTGGGCGGGACCCTCGTGTTTCCTCTCGAGTGGAGACGGGTATGTAGGGGAACTTCTTGATTTGCACCAAGGGTGTGAAGGACCCTTTGGAAGTTCCAGAGGTGAGGTGTGATCAGCCTCGAGACGCCTCAGCGGAAATCGGCCTCATCTCGCCTGGAGGGGAGAACCTCCTGGATTTTCTCGAGTTGCGGCAGGTCTTCTCGAGTTACGACGGGGACCTCAGGGACCCGTTTGGTGGCCTCAGGAAAGGCCAGTCCCCATGAGAGTTGCTAGGGGCCGTCTCTGGATTCCTCTCCCGTCCATGCCGGGGCCTAAGACCTTGTGTGGAGTCGGGGCCGGACCCTGAGGATTCCTCTCCAGTGTTGCCATGGATCTTGGGGTGCTTCTGAGTCTCCCCAGGGGAGTCAGGCCTCGTCTCGAGTGGGGGCATGCACGTGCGCTTTCCTCCCGAGCTGCAGCAGTAGTGTCACGCTTCCTGTCACGTGGATCAAGGGATCTGTGGCTTTCCTTCGAGGCTTTCCCTCGAGGCTTTCCCACAGGGCTGTGCCACACGCCAACTTGGTGTGAGTCGATCCTCGGCGTGAACGACGAGCCGGTGAAGGGAAAAAAGGTTCCTCTGGAATGGTCTGAGAAACCTGAGGGACTCTTGAAATGGTGGTACGACCCTGGAGTTCCTCTCTCCTTTGCTGTGGAGAGGGCCTCCTCTTGAGATTCCACGGGAAAGCAGGGAACTCTTTCCCGACGAGGCAGGGAAAGGATCCCTATCTCGAGCTACAAGGCCGAAACGGGGCTCCTCTGGATGTGGGCGGGACCCTCGTAATTCCTCTCGAGTGGAGACGGGTATGTTGGGGAACTTCTTGATTTGCACCAAGGGTGTGAAGGACGTTTTCGAAGTTCCAGAGGTGAGGTGTGATCAACCTCGAGACGCCTCAGCGGAAATGGGCCTCATCTCGCCTGGACGGGAGAACCTCCTGGATTTTCTCGAGTTGCGGCAGGTCTTCTCGAGTTACTACGGGGACGTCAGGGACCCGCTCTGGTGGCCTCAGGAAAGTCCAGTCCCCATGCGAGTTGCTAGGGGCCATCTCGGGATCCCTCTCCTGTCGATGCGGGGCCTAAGACCTTGTGTGGAGCCGGGGCCGGAACCTGAGGATTCCTCTCCCGCGTTGACATGGATGTTGGGGTGCCTCTGTGTCTCCCCAGGGGAGTCAGGCCTCGTCTCGATTGGGGGCATGCACGTGCGCTTTCCTCCCGAGCTGCAGCAGTAGTGTCACGCGTCCTGGCACGTGGATCAAGGCATCTGTGTCTTTCCCTCGAGGCTTTCCCTCGAAGCTTTCCAACGAGGCTTTCCAACGGATATGCCACGTGCCACCTTGGTGTGAGTCGATCCTCGGCGTGAAAGACGAGCCGGTGAAGGGCGAAGAAGTTCCTCTGGAATGGACTGAGACATCTGGGGGACTCTTGGAATGGTGGCACGACCCTGGAGTTCCTCTCGCCGTACCTGTTTAGAGGGCCTCCTCTTGAGAAGTGACTGGAACGCCGGGAATTCTTTCCCGACGAAGCAGGGAAAGGATCCCTCATCTCGAGATACGAGGCGAAAATGGGGCTCCTCTGGATGTGGGCGGGACCCTCGTGTTTCCTCTAGAGTGGAGACGGGTATGTCGGGGAACGTCTTGATTTGCACCAAGGGTGTGAAGGACCCTTTCGAAGTTCCAGAGGTGAGGTGTGATCCACCTCGAGACGCCTCAGCGGAAATGGGCCTCATCTCGCCTGGAGGGGAGAACCTCCTGGATTTTCTCGAGTTGCGGCAGGTCTTCTCGAATTACGACGGGGACTTCAGGGACTCGCTCTGGTGGCCTCAGGAAAGGCCAGTCCCCATGCGAGTTGCTAGGGGCCCTCTCGGGATTCCTCTCCTGTTGATTCGGGGGCCTAAGACCTTTTATGGAGTCGGGGCAGGAAACTGAGGATTCCTCTCCAGTGTTGCCATGGAGCTTGGGGTGCTTCTGAGACTCCGCAGGGGAGTCAGGCCTCGTCTCGAGTGGGGGCATGCACGTGAGCTTTCCTCCCGAGCTGCAGCAGTAGTGTCACACTTCCTGTCACCTGGATCAAGGGATCTGTTGCTTTCCCTCGAGGCTTTCCCTCGAGGCTTTCCCACAGGGCTGTGCACACGCCACCTTGGTGTGAGTGGATCCTCGGCGTGAAAGACGAGCCGGTGAAGGGAAAAGAGGTTCCTCTGGAATGGACAGAGATATCTGGGGGACTCTTGGAATGGTGGCACGACCCTGGAGTTCCTCTCGCCGTTCCTGTTGAGAGGGCTTCCTCTTGAGATGCGACGGGAAGGCCGGGAACTCTTTCCCGAAGAAGCAGGGAAAGGATCCCTCAACTCGAGCTACGAGGCGGAAACGGGGCTCCTCTGGATGTGGGCGGGACCCTCGTGTTTCCTCTCGAGTGGAGACGGGTATGTCGGGGAACTTCTTGATTTGCTCCACGGGTGTGAAGGACGTTTTCGAAGTTCCAGAGGTGAGGTGTGATCAGCCTCGAGACGGCTCAGCGGAAATGGGCCTCATCTCGCCTGAAGGGGAGAACCTCCTGGATTTTCTCGAGTTGCGGCAGGTCTTCTCGTGTTACGACGGGACCTCAGGGACCCGCTTTGGTGGCCTCAGGAAAGGCCAGTCGCCATGCGAGTTGCTAGGGGCCCTCTCGGGATTCCTCTCCCATCCATGCCGGGGCCTAAGACCTTGTGTGTGGTCGGGGCCGGACCCTGAGGATTCCTCTCCAGTGTTGCCGTGGATCTTGGGGTGCTTCTGAGTCTCCCCAGGGGATTTAGGCCTCGTCTCGAGTGGAGGCATGCACGTTCACTTTCCTCCCGAACTCCAGCAGTAGTGTCACGCTTCCTGTCACGTGGATCAAGGGATCTATGGCTTTCCCTCTAGGCTTTCGCTCCAGGCTTACACAGGAGGCTTTCCAACAGGGCTGTGACACGTCCCACCTTGGTGTGAGTCGATCCTCGGCGTGAAAGACGAGCCGGTAAAGGGAAAACAGATTCCTCTGGAAAGGACAGAGACATCTTGGCGACTCTTGGAATGGTGGCACGACCCTGGAGTTCCTCTCGCCGTTCCTGTTGAGAGGGCCTCCTCTTGAGATGCGACGGGAACGCCGGGAACTCTTTCCCTTCGAAGCAGGGAAAGGATCCCTCATCTCGAGCTACGAGGCGGAAACAGGGCTCCTCTTGATGTGAGCGGGACCCTTGTGTTTCCTCTCGAGTGGAGACGGGTATGTAGGTCAGCTTCTGGATTTGCACCAAGGGTGTGAAGGACCCTTTCGAAGTTCCAGAGGTGAGGTGTGATCAGCCTCGAGATGCCTCAGCGGAAATGGGCCTCATCTCGCCTGGAGGGGAGAACCTCCTGGATTTTCTCGAGTTGCGGCAGATCTTCTCGAGTTACGACGGGGACCTCAGGGACCCGCTCTGGTGGCCTCAGGAAAGGCCAGTCCCCCTGCGAGTTGCTAGGGGCCCTCTCGGGATTCCTCTCCCGTCCATGCCGGGGCCTAATACCTTGTGTGGAGTCGGGGGCGCAACCTGAGGATTCCTCTCCAGTGTTGCCATGGATCTTGTGGTGCTTCTGAGTCTCCCCAGGGGAGTCAGACCTCGTCTCGAGTGGGGGCATGCACGTTCGTTTTCCTCCCATGCTGCAGCAGTAGTGTCACGCTTCCTGTCACGTGGATCAAAGGATCTGTGGCTTTCCCTCGAGGCTTTCCCTCGAGGCTTTCCCACGAGTCTTTTCCACAGGGCCGTGCCACGTGACACCTTGGTGTGAGTCGATCCTCGGCGTGAAAGGCAACCGGTGAAGGGAAAAGACGTTCCTCTTGAATGGACTGAGACCTCTGGGGGACTCTTGGAATGGTGTCACGACCCTGGAGTTCCTCTTGCCTTTCCTGTTGAGAAGGCCTCCTCTTGAGATGCAACGGGAAAGCGGGGAACTCCTTCCCGACTAAGCAGGGAAAGGATCCCTCATTTCGAGCTACGAGGCGGAAACGGGGCTCCTCTGGATGTGGGCGGGACCCTCGTGTTTCCTCTCGAGTGGAGACGGGTATGTCGGGCAGCTTCTTGAATTGCACCAAGGGTGTGAAGGACCCTTTCGAAGTTCCAGAGGTGAGGTGTGATCAGCCTCGAGACGCCTCAGCGGAAATGGGCCTCATCTCGCCTGGAGGGGAGAACCTCCTGGATTTTCTCAAGTTGCGTCAGGTCTTCTCGAGTTATGACAGGGACCTCAGGGACCCGCTCTGCTGGCCTCAGGAAAGGCCAGTCCCCATGCGAGTTGCAAGGGTCACTCTCGGGATTCCTCTCCCGTCCATGCCGGGGTCTAAGACCTTGTGTGGGGTCGGGGCGGGACCCTGAGGATTCCTCTCTAGTGTTACCATGGATCTTGGGGTGCTTCTGAATCTCCCCAGGTGATTTAGGCCTCGTCTCGAGTGGGAGCACGCACGTGCGCTTTCCTCCCGGGCTGCAGCTGTAGTGTCACGCTTCCTGTCACGTGGATCAAGGGATCTGTGGCATTCCCTCGAGGCTTTACCTCGAGGTTTTCCCTCGAGGCTTTCCCACGAGGCTTTCCCACAGGGCCATGCCACGTGCGACCTTGGTGTGAGTCGATCCTCGGCGTGAAAGACGAGCGGGTAAAGGGAAAACAGGTTCCTCTGGAAAGGACTGAGACATGTGGGGGACTCTTGGAATGGTGTCACGACCATGGAGTTCCTCTCACCGTTCCTGTTGAGAGGGCTTCTTCTTGAGATGTGACAGGAACGCCGGGAACTCTTTCCCGACGAAGCAGGGAAAGGATCCCTCAACTCGATCTACGAGGCGGAAACGGGGCTCCTCTAGGTGTGGGCGGGACACTCGTGTTTCCTCTCGAGTGGAGACGGGTATGTCGGGGAACTTCTTGATTTGCACCAAGGGTGTGAAGGACCCTTTCCAAGTTCCAGAGATGAGGTGTGATTATTCTCGAGACGCCTCAGCGGAAATGGGCCTCATCTCGCCTGGAGGGGAGAACCTCCTGGATTTTCTCGAGTTGCGGCAGGTCTTCTCGAGTTACGACGGGGACCTCAGGGACCCGCTCTGGTGGCCTCAGGAAAGGCCAGTCCCCATGCGAGTTGCTAGGGGCCCTCTCGGGATTCCTCTCCCGTCCATGCCGGGGCCTAAGACCTTGTGTGGAGTCGGGGCCGGAACCTGAGGATTCCTCTCCAGTGTTGCCATGGATCTTGGGGTGCTTCTGAGTCTCCCCAGAGGAGTCAGGCCTCGTCTCGAGTGGGGGTATGCACGTGTGCTTTCCTCCCGAGCTGCAGCAGTAGTGTCACGCTTCCTGTCACGTGGATCAAGGGATCTGTGGCTTTCCCTCGAGGCTTTCCCTCGAGGCTTTCCCACGATGCTTTCCCACAGGGCCGTGCCACGTGCCACCTTGGTGTGAGTTGATCGTCGGCGTTAAAGACGAGCCGGTGAAGGGAAAGAGGTTCCTCTGGAATGGACTGAGACATCTGGGGGACTCTTGGAATGGTGGCACGACCCTGGAGTTCCTCTCGCCGTTCCTGTTGAGAGGGCCTCCTCTTGAGATGCGACGGGAACGCCGGGAACTCTTTCCCGACGAAGCAGGGAAAGGATCCCTCATCTCGAGCTATGAGGCGGAAACGGGGCTCCTCTGGATGTGGGCGGGACCCTCGTGTTTCCTCTCGAGTGGAGACGGGTATGTCGGGGAACTTCTTGATTTGCACCAAGGGTGTGAAGGACCCTTTCGAAGTTCCAGAGGTAAGGTGTGATCAGCCTGGAGACGCCTCAGCGGAAATGGGCCTCATCTCGCCTGGAGGGGAGAACCTCCTGGATTTTCTCGAGTTGCGGCAGGTCTTCTCGAGTTACGACGGGGACCTCAGGGACCCGCTCTGGTGGCCTCTGGAAAGGCCAGTCCCCAGGCGAGTTGCTAGGGGCTAACTCGGGATTCCTCTCCCGTCCATGCCGGGGCCTAAGACCTTGTGTGGAGTCGGGGGCGGAACATGAGGATTCCTCTCCAGTGTTGCCATGAATCTTGGGGTGCTTCTGAGTCTCCCCAGGGGAGTCAGGCCTCGTCTGGAGTGGGGGCATGCACGTGCGCTTTCCTCCCGAGCTGCAGCAGTAGTGTCACGCGTCCTGGCACGTGGATCAAGGCATCTGTGTCTTTCCCTATAGGCTTTCCCTCGAGGCTTTCCAACGGATATGCCACGTGCCACCTTGGTGTGAGTCGATCCTCGTCGTGAAAGACGAGCCGGTGAAGGGCGAAGAAGTTCCTCTGGAATGGACTGAGACATCTGGGGGACTCTTGGAATGGTGGCACGACCCTGGAGTTCCTCTCGCTGTACCTGTTGAGAGGGCCTCCTCTTGAGAAGTGACTGGAACGCCGGGAATTCTTTCCCGACGAAGCAGGGAAAGGATCCCTCATCTCGAGATACGAGGCGAAAATGGGGCTCCTCTGGATGTGGGCGTGACCCTCGTGTTTCCTCTAGAGTGGAGACGGGTATGTCGGGGGTACGTCTTGATTTGCACCAAGGGTGTGAAGGACCCTTTCGAAGTTCCAGAGGTGAGGTGTGATCCACCTCGAGACGCCTCAGCGGAAATGGGCCTCATCTCGCCTGGAGGGGAGAACCTCCTGGATTTTCTCGAGTTGCGGCAGGTCTTCTCGAATTTCGACGGGGACTTCAGGGACTCGCTCTGGTGGCCTCAGGAAAGGCCAGTCCCCATGCGAGTTGCTAGGGGCCCTCTCGGGATTCCTCTCCTGTTGATGCGGGGGCCTAAGACCTTTTATGGAGTCGGGGCCGGAAACTGAGGATTCCTCTCCAGTGTTGCCATGGACCTTGGGGTTCTTCTGAGACTCCGCAGGGGAGTCAGGCCTCGTCTCGAGTGGGGGCATGCACGTGAGCTTTCCTCCCGAGCTGCAGCAGTAGTGTCACACTTCCTGTCACCTGGATCAAGGGATCTGTTGCTTTCCCTCGAGGCTTTCCCTCGAGGCTTTCCCACAGGGCTGTGCACACGCCACCTTGGTGTGAGTGGATCCTCGGCGTGAAAGACGAGCCGGTGAAGGGAAAAGAGGTTCCTCTGGAATGGACAGAGATATCTGGGGGACCCTTGGAATGGTGGCACGACCCTGGAGTTCCTCTCGCCTTAACTGTTGAGAGGGCCTCCTCTTGAGATGCGACGGAATCGCCGGGACCTCTTTCCCGACGAAGCAGGGAAAGGATCCCTCATCTCGAGCTACGAGTCGGAAACGGGGCTCCTCTGGATGTGGGCGGGACCCTCGTGTTTCCTCTCGAGTGGAGACGGGTATGTCGGGGAACTTCTTGATTTGCACCAAGGGTATGATGGATCCTTTGGAGTTCCAGAGGTGAGGTGTGACCGGCCTCGAGACGCCTCAGCGGAAATGGGCCTCATCTCGCCTGGAGGGGAGAACCTCCTGGATTTTCTCGAGTTACGGTAGGTCTTCTCGAGTTACGACGGGGACCTCAGGGACCCGCTCTGGTGGCCTCAGGAAAGGCCAGTCCCCATGCGAGGTGCTAGGGGCCCTCTAGGGATTCCTCTCCCGCCCATGCCGGGGCCTAAGACATTGTGTGGAGTCGGGGCCGGACGCTGAGGATTCCTTTCCAGTGTTGCCATGGATCTTGGGGTGCTTCTGAGTCTCCCCAGGGGAGTCAGGCCTCGTCTGGAGTGGGGGCATGCACGTGCGCTTTCCTCCCGAGCTTCAGCAGTAGTGTCACGCTTCCTGTCACGTGGTTCAAGGGATCTGTGGCTTTCCCCCGAGGCTTACCCTCCAGGCTTTCCCAGGAGCCTTTCCCACAGGGCTGTGCCACGTGCCACTTTGGTGTGAGTCGATCCTCGGCGTGAAAGACGAGCCGGTAAATGGAAAACAGATTCCTCTGGAAAGGACTGAGACATCTGGGGGACCTTGGAATGGTGTCACGACCATGGAGTTCCTCTCGCCGTTCCTGCAGAGAGGGCTTCTTCTTGAGATGCGACAGGAACGCCGGGAACTCTTTCCCGACGACGCAGGGAAAGGATCCCTCATCTCGAGCTACGAGGCGGAAACGGGTCTCCTCTGGATGCGGCCGGACCCTCGTGTTTCCTCTCGAGTGGAGACGGGTATGTCGGGAACTTCTTGATTACCAAGGGTGTGAAGGACCCTTTCGAATTTCCAGAGATGAGTTGTGATTATCCTCGAGACGCCTCAGCGGAAATGGGCCTCATCTCGCCTGGAGGGGAGAACCTCCTGGATTTTCTCGAGTTGCGGCAGGTCTTCTCGAGTTACGACGGGGACCTCACGGACCCGCTCTGGTGGCCTCAGGAAAGGCCAGTCCCCAGGCGAGTTGCTAGGGGCTAACTCGGGATTCCTCTCCCGTCCATGCCGGGGCCTAAGACCTTGTGGGGAGTCGGGGCCGGAACCTGAGGATTCCTCTCCAGTGTTGCCATGGATCTTGGGGTGCTTCTGAGTCTCCCCAGGGAAGTCAGGCCTCGTCTCGAGTGTGGGCATGCACGTGCGTTTTCCTCCCGAACTGCAGCAGTAGTGTCACGCTTCCTGTCACGTGGATCAAGGGATCTGTAGCTTTCCCTCGAGGCTTTCCCTCGAGGCTTTCCCACAGGGCTGTGCCACACGCCAACTTGGTGTGAGTCGATCCTCGGCGTGAACGACGAGCCGGTGAAGGGAAAAGAGGTTCCTCTGGAATGGTCTGAGAAACCTGAGGGACTCTTGAAATGGTGGCACGACCCTGGAGTTCCTCTCTCCTTTGCTGTGGAGAGGGCCTCCTCTTGAGATTCCACGGGAAAGCAGGGAAATCTTTCCCGACGAGGCAGGGAAAGGATCCCTCATCTCGAGCTACAAGGCCGAAACGGGGCTCCTCTGGATGTGGGCAGGACCCTCGTAATTCCTCTCGAGTGGAGACGGGTATGTCGGGGAACTTCTTGATTTGCACCAAGGGTGTGAAGGAACCTTTCGAAGTTCCAGAGGTGAGGTGTGATCAACCTCGAGACGCCTCAGCGGAAATGGGCCTCATCTCGCCTGGAGGGGAGAACCTCCTGGATTTTCTCGAGTTGCGGCAGGTCTTCTCGAGTTACTACGGGGACGTCAGGGACCCGCTCTGGTGGCCTCAGGAAAGGCCAGTCCCCATGCGAGTTGCTAGGGGCCAACTCGGGATCCCTCTCCTGTCGATGCGGGGGCCTAAGAGCTTGTGTGGAGCCGGGGCCGGAACCTGAGGATTCCTCTCGCGCGTTGACATGGATGTTGGGGTGCCTCTGAGTCTCCCCAGGGGAGTCAGGCCTCGTCTCGAGTGGGGGCATGCACGTGCGCTTTCCTCCCAAGCTGCACCAGTAGTGTCACGCGTCCTGGCACGTGGATCAAGGCATCTGTGTCTTTCCCTCGAGGCTTTCCCTCGAAGCTTTCCAACGAGGCTTTCCAACAGGGAGGTGACACGTGCCACAATGGTGTGAGTCGATCCTCGGCGTGAAAGACGAGCCGGTAAAGGGAAAACAGATTCCTCTGGAAAGGACTGAGACATCTTGGGGACTCTTGGAATGGTGGCACGACCCTGGAGTTCCTCTCGCCGTTCCTGTTGAGAGGGCATCTTCTTGAGATGTGACAGGAACGCCGGGAACTCTTTCCCGACGAAGCAGGGAAAGGATCCCTCATCTCGAGGTACGAGGCGGAAACGTGGCTCCTCTAGATGTTGGCCGGACCCTAGTGTTTCCTCTCTAGTGGAAACGGGGATTTCGGGGAACTTCTTGATTTGCACCAACGGTGTGAAGGACCCTTTCGAAGTTCCAGAGGTGAGGTGTGATCAGCCTCGAGACGCCTCAGCGGAAATGAGCCTCATCTCGCCTGGAGGGGAGAACCTCCTGGATTTTCTCGAGTTGCGGCAGGTCTTCTCGAGTTTCGACGGAGACGTCAGGGACCCGCTCTGGTGGCCTCAGGAAAGGCCAGTCCCCATGCGAGTTGCTAGGGGCCCTCTAGGGATTCCTCTCCCGTCCATGCCGGGACCTAAGACCTTGTGTGGAGTCGGGACCGGACCCTGAGGATTCCTCTCCAGTGTTGCCATGCATCTTGGGGTGCTTCTGAGTCTCTCCAGGGGAGTTAGGCCTCGTCTCGAGTGGAGGCATGCACGTGCGCTTTCCTCCCGAACTGCAGCAGTAGTGTCACGCTTCCTGTCACGTGGATCAAGGGATCTGTGGCTTTCCCTCGAGGCTGTCCCTCGAGGCTTTCCCACGAGGCTTTCCCAGAGGGCCGTGCCACGTGCCACCTTGGTGTGAGTCGATCCTCGGCGTGAAAGACGAGCCGGTGAAGGGAAAAGAGGTTCCTTTGGAATGGACTGAGACATCTGGGGGACTCTTGGAATGGTGGCACGACCCTGGAGTTCCTCTCGCCGTTCCTGTTGAGAGGGCCTCCTCTTGAGTTGCGACGGGAACCCCGGGAACTCTTTCCCGACGAAGCAGGGAAAGGATCCCTCATCTCGAGGTATGAGGCGGAAATGGGTCTCCTCTGGATGTGGCCGGACCCTCGTGTTTCCTCTCGAGTGGAGACGGGTATGTCGGGGAACTTCTTGATTTGCACCAAGGGTGTTTAGGACCCTTTCGAAGTTCCGGAGGTGAGGTGTGATCAGCCTCGAGACGCCTCAGCGGAAATGAGCCTCATCTCGTCTGGAGGGGAGAACCTCCTGGATTTTCTCGAGTTGTGGCAGGTCTTCTCGTGTTACGACAGGGACCTCAGGGACCCGCTCTGGTGGCCTCAGGAAAGGACAGTCCCCATGCGAGTTGCTAGGGGCCCTCTCGGGATTCCTCTCCCGTCCATGCCGGGGCCTAAGAGCTTGTGTAGTCGTGGCCGCACCCTGAGAATTCCTCTCCAGTGTTGCCATGGATCTTGGGGTGCTTCTGAGTCTCCCCAGGGGAGTTAGGCCTCGTCTCGAGTGGGAGCATGCACGTGCGCTTTCCTCCCGAGCTGCAGCAGTAGTGTCACGCTTCCTGTCACGTGGATCAAGGGATCTGTGGCTTTCCCTCGAGGCTTTCCCTCGATGCTTTCCCTCGAGGCTTTCCCACGAGGCTTTCCCACAGGGCCGTGCCACGTGCCACCTTGGT